>NC_055659.1:11463776-14451070 GCF_017976325.1 Chelmon rostratus | reverse complement strand
ATGGGAAATTGAAGGCGACAGGATACACAATTTACTGTACAGAGAGTGGCAGGTGGGGGGCACAACAGGAAATTTTTGCCCTTTTAAACAGCAGAAAGAAGAAGAAGAAGAAGAAGAGGAAGGCCGACTTTATTGATTTCACGAGTCTCATTTTTTGTATTCAGGTCTCTTTTTGTGTTTTTTAGGTTATTATTTTAGTTTCCCTTTTTTGCTTTTGAAGTTTAATAAGAGAACACAGAACAAAAAACAACTTTTGATAAAAATCACATTAACTTATGTTAACTAAAGTTGGCATTTTCTGAACCTTTTGACTGCACAGAGCTTATTTTTAGAAGAAAACAAACGAGCATGGAGAATGAAAATGGATGAAGGGAAATGTTTTTTGTACAATGTTTACACAGAATCAATATACACAGTACTGCTATAGTGCATTGTTCTGCATGACTGTCCATAGATTAGCTTGTATCCCACACAAACTGAGTAACATTCCTTCAGTAATTTCTTTAAAGAAACAAAACAGAAGTGGTTATGTGTCACTTTTAAGATATCTGCAAGATTTTTAAGTGGTTTTGTCTGTTCCTAACATGGGTCGCTCTGTACTATTTGTTTCATTCTGAGTCTTTTTACATATGTTTGTGCCTTGATATCTGTTTACACTTGTTCTTTAGAGACATGCAATCTTCATAGTGTGAATTAGGGCTATTTCTACTCCACTTCAATTCACATCACCCATGATTTAAGATGCACCATAACACAGAGACAAATGGATGATAGCTGTTCATTAATATTAAGATAAAAGTCATTCACTTGTTAAATGTAAATAAAAGTTTGGTCACGTGATCTTTTATTCTACTGTGTGATGTGTCAAAAAGAAAATGCACAAAACACATCTTATTCTGTTCCACCATGTTTGGACCAAAACTCCACTCAAGAAAAACTTAAAAAGAATATTTGTAAAGAATATAAGACTATGAACCAGAGCACAGTGTTAAATTCCTCATGACTCACAGAAAAACCTCAGAGATGCTGCTGCTATTTTTCATTAAGGTAAAATACTGACAGGTGCATCTATTTTAATGCCACTTGGCTATTGGTGGAAAGTAATGTAGCACATTCACTGAAGGACCGTATTGAAGTATAATTCTGAGGCACTTGAGCAATAATTTTGTACTTCCATTTCATGCTACCTTATTTCAGAGAGACTTAATATTATACACATTTTAACATAAACATGAGTTTATATGATACAATGCAGGCACTTTTAAAGACTAAACGAGTGGTTGCAACCCAAAACAAGAACCAGTGTGGTCAGGCCTCCTTGTTACATTGTTCTACCAAAAGAAAAAAGAAAAAAAAAGAATAGAAATTTGTGACATAACTTTGATTTCAGTCCTTTCCTACCCCATCATCTCCTGACCCCTCAGATTTATCTTGTGACCCATTAGAGGGGCTAGACCCGTAGGTTGGTACCCACTGCAGTAGTAGGCCTGTAGTGAAAAAGCCCAACCTCAAGCCGAAACACTGCTGACATGTTGATGCATCAGTATTAATAATCTAACACAGCCATATATCACCCTGATTCCTAAAAAGTTGGGACGCTGCGTGAAACGTTAACAAAAACAGAATGAAGTCATTTGCAAACAAACTGTGTTCCTGAGCACGTGTACTAATAGTGTAGTATTAACAAAGTGGTGAACCTCGCTCCGTCCTTGCTTGTGAACGACTGAGCCTTTCCAGGATGCTCCTTTCATACCCAATCATGATACTATCACCTGTTACCAATCAACCTGTTTACCTGTGGAATGTTCCAAACAGGTGTTTTTGGAGCGTTCCACAACTTTCCCGGTCTTTTGTTGCTCCTGCCCCAACTTGTTTGAAATGTGTTGCTGCATCAAATCCAGAAATAAGCAGATATTTGCAAAAATCAATGAAGCTGATGAGGTCAAACATTAAATATATTGTCTTTGTACTGTTTTCAGAGTATATGTCAAAAATGATCATGCTTTCAGCAGCGTCCCAGTCATTTTTTGGAATTGGGGCTGTATAATAATCAGTCACATTAGCCATTTTCGTGCAGAATGGGCCCTTTTACTTTTGACTCTTGAAGCACATTTTTCTGATAGCACTTCAGTGAAGCGAAGGATGTGAGCACCTCTTCCAGTGCTGGCTGAATTACAATACAAAGTGTTATCAGCATCCAAAGAGGTGAGGTGAGGAGGTGCCCTCATGAATGCTTCGCTCATCTGCACATGAAATGAGAACTTCACTTGAGCCCAGCGACCTCTTTGCATTTCTAAACACCGGTGAAGAACAGAATGGCGAACGGGCCGCGTTCACTGACCAGTCCTTAATGACAAATGGTGTGAAAAGGTTTATATGCAGCAGGGACAATGGAGAATGGTAATATGGGAGGTCCTGTTTACAAAGAGCCACAAGGTGGCGACACGCAGATTTCATTAAATCAGCACATGTATGCAAAAGCTTTTCAGCCACAGCAGTTGTCCAAGACTGCTTTTACAATGGCTGTGTTTTATACTCAAACTACATTGATTATTTTAATAATGAAGTAAAAATCTACAGAATAGAATAATAAGTGTCAGTGGTTCGTAGTATTTAATAAATAAAAGGTTAAATGGAAACGTTTTCTATTTATTTATCTATTCTATATTAATCTATTAATCTATTTGCTGTTAAATTAAAAATGTCTAATCATCCAACTCCAGATGTGGACTCAGCACAGCGCAGTACGGCATAATCCAGCTACAGTAGGAACTGCTGTAATTACACAGGGCGGGAGCTTGTTTCGGGAGACTTGCTATTGGCTCATTCTGTGATGCGCTGCGCTGATTTGTTGCAGCGGAAAGCTCAGCATCGTCAAAGTCCGCTGACAGACGGTCGTCTGGCTCAGAGGAGAGAATATGCAGAGAGACACGTTGTCTCCGGTCAGCTGAACGTCTGTGAAGGTGTTGATTGCGCTGCGATTCATTTTAAACCAAGTGCGAAGGTGAGGGCTCTTACTATTAAACTACTATATTTCTTAGAATTGTGAAAAGCCCATTACTCATATAATACATTGTTTGTTATTGCAGAAATAATTAACGGGATTCTGAACTTCGCTGCAGACATTTACTCCCAAGCAATGGTGAGTTGATTTTCCTTTTTTTTCCACGTGTTTTTATATACTTGGACAGTTTTGTAGATGCATTGCAGCAGCTTGATCATGATTGTAAAGGACCCTTTTGCACAAGGCAGCAGCAGTTTTTGGACTGATTCTTAAACTTTTTTTCTCTCAATGGCTGCTCTTTTGGAAAGCTGGAGTGTTTCAGTCCCTCAAGTCACAGTTAATTCAACCCAAACTGCCCTTTTGCCAAATGCATACAACAGGGTGAATCACTCTGCACGTTGTGTGAAGGCAGCCAAGGAGAACAGGGCATTTTGAGAGATGCAGACTGACCACAGAGTCCCACTGAGGATGTCTCTGTATGGAAGATAAGTCTCCCCCAGAGGCCAAATGGTTCAGCACCCACAGCTGTGATAACATCATGGCGTTGTGGTGTCCTTGTTGCTCCAAGCCAAACATTAGCAGAACAGGGAGGCTCAACAAATTAAATAGAAGAGAAAGTCGGTAGCTCAAATTTATTTGCTGTCAAACACTTTGCTTTGAAGATTTCTGCTTTCTGCCACAAAGCTTGCAGAATTTGTAATGTTTTTTGTTCCGTTATTGTGAAGATCATGTGGTTTAGATGTTGGATCAACTGGATTGCACTGAGTTTATCTGAAGGCTGGAAGATGATATGATTCATCATTAGCACATGAAATGTGTGTAATTCCAAGATGTTGCTGTCATTTCCTGCTTTATAATACAGAGCAGTCCACATCCTGTGAGTTAGGGGAGTCCAGAGAGGATATGTGCCTCTGCACTCCTCCACAATTCAGCTCCACTTTGCTCAAACTTCCCCTCCAGCTTAAGGAGGCAGGGAGAGTTTTCCCAGTATGAAATGTGCATCCTGTTCTCAGAGCCACGTCTTATTCATTTTCTGGAATTGTGCATGAACGGGATGGTCTCCATAAAGCTGCTCTGAGGTTTGTCAGGAATGCTTCACTTGTTATATGGTCATAGAGCAGAGTGACCTCAGCTGGTAAAAATCTTATTGGCTCAGAAATAACAGAGGGAACTGTGGCTCGGCTTGACCGGCCACGGCATGATGGGATATTTTGGAAGCCAGCTTAACTGCTCTGTAGACTGCCGCAACAACCCGCCATAACTTTTCGGTTAGAAGTGTTGTTTTTAAATAGACTCTATTTAAATTCTGTCTGCACCACTAAGTCCTTTTTTATCTGTTTCATTGTGTAGCTGTGTTTAGGAGATTCTGCGGACTGCCTCCGGGACCAAGTGCAGTACATGATGAGATCCCTGCAGGACCTGAAGCAGATAAGCAGACCGAGGCCACTGAGCGAACCGTGTGTTCGCTCCTTTGCTGTAACGCGACTCTGCAAACAAAGGGCACAGCAAGAGCGACTCACTCGTCTGCGTGTTTCTGACGCCAGTGAGGCCAGCACGTACGACTCTGCCTGCTGCTTGGCCAGCCCCATGGAGGAGGAGGAAGAGCAGCAGGAGCATGAGCGGTTGACGCAAGGCTCCCCGAGCAGCGAAAAGAGTCTGGACGTGGACTCGGGTTACTCTGAGGCTTCGTGGCAGGATGAAGGTGTGGTGCTGAGGAGGACCAGAAACGTGCGGGTCTCCTCTTCTGCCTGCCTCCGGACAAACAGAGGACCTTCTGGCCGAATCAGGCCCAAATCAACCTCGGACGCTTGCCTGGAGCGCTGGACCTCATTCGAGGCCGGTGACCCAGGGGACTGGACGACACTGCTGCTGAGCCGCAGCAGGAACAGACAGCCCCTGGTTCTGGGGGACAACAGCTTTGCTGACCTAATAAAGAACTGGATGGACCTGCCAGAGAGTCCAGAGCCAGCAGAACTAAAGCCCAGTGCGGGCCGCCGCCTTGCCAAAGACATTTTGGTCAACATGCGGCGCAGACTTGCAGGGATGTCTAAAGGTGTGGAGGTGAGGCCGAGGCCAGCAGACTCCACGAGGGTCAGCAGGGCTGCAGAGGATCCCAAACGGATGTCTTGTCCTGTTGGACTGCAGGCTCTCAAACCTTTCTTTCACCAGTCCCACACAGGCCTCCATCAACTGGACACTGACTTCTACCAGTTCACTGCTCTCATGAAGACAGGCAGCCGACAACCCATCATATGCAATGACATTATTGGATACATTTAAGTGAGGCTAGAACTGCGGACTGACACTTAAACAAAAAAAAAAAAAAACCCAATAAGATGGTTCTATTTTTATAATTGGATTTTGTCCACAATGTTGATACATCTGGAATAAAAGTTTTTGGAATGTAATGAAAATGGGTTCCTGCCTGACTTTGATCGGTACAAAATGTAAAAGTCTAACTATTGCAGCTTCTTCTTGATCCTTCATGACACATGTGATTCTACAGCGGTGTTATTATCGATGCAGTATCTTTTTGACAACTTCTGAAAGTTACTGTGATATTAAAAAAAAACAAACAGCAAAATCTCTGAAGCTTTATAAAGCAAGTCAACTTTGTTTGTGGTCAGAAGTGGGAGGCTGGGTGTGGTGCAGTCATCATAGAAAAGTATGTCAGTGAACTATTTGAAAGATGATAAGGGAACTGAAGTCTATTAGCTAAGCGAAGTACACAAACATAACATGGTTCCCCATAGCCCCCATATTTGTTACAATATTGTTTAATCATAAACAGCATTTGTCAATCACAGGCACACAGTGAACATGAAGATTATTCATGACCACAATCAAGTACAGCCAACTGGGAGAGCAGAGCATTGTAATGAAGTTGAAACACACTGTGAGGATGTGGAAAAGGACAGGGCATGCACAAACGCCATCTGAGGACAGATGAAGGTTTCGCAGATGAAGGTTTCGCAGATGAGTCCAGCTCCTCCACTCTGACATGAGATTCTTCTGAGAGGGAGAGGTTTGCATGCGCGCCTTGGTTCGGGATTTACATAGGACAGCCGTGTCCAGATGGCAAGAGCACCGTCAGAGCGCTGTACCTCCTGGGCCAAGCGCCTGTTCGGACTGCACCCCTTCCACATCGCGTTCAGTCTGACCTGAATTAAACCTTGAAACCAGGCCAGCTGTGGCCCAGCAGCGCCACATCGTCTCATCCATATGCCTTGGCAAGCATCTTCACAATCTCTTTGCCTGACCTCTCGATAGACACATTTTACATGTAAATGTAAAAGTTTCTGGTAAAATTTCTAGCAATAAGGAAATTACAGTTTGCAAAGTTTCCTCTTTTCCAATATAATTTATAAAGAATGAGGAAATTGTGCTTTGTGCATTTTGTCATGGCTATGGGACAGTATCATAGATTAACGAATACTGTACTTGTGAAATGACGTGAAAGAAACAGACAGACAGATGATGTAAAAAATCATTAGACAATAAGAAAAGGAGGTTGTTTTTAGCAGACATCACAGGAGTGCAGAGCTTGTCTTGTCATGCTGAAGCCGCTCCATGCTGATGCCTCGACTTGGCATTGAAGGCATCAGAGCAGCAGGTATCTGATAGGTGGGATTGACTCACAGTCCTCATCTTCAACAAATGACGGGTTCAACTCCAGCATCTTCTTGTGCGGAGGGATATCAGTCTTGGTGACCATTTTCACCAAGTTAGACACACTGCAAAAATATACGGTATATATAAGAGAGTATGAATGAATATAACATTATTATTATAGTTACATTAAATAGAACTAGGTTTAACATACATTCACATTCATTTAGCTTTTAAAGAGATCTTTTCTGCAGCAAGGGGTGTAAAGATGGCTGCCTCCTCCTTGCCAGTAGACCATAACAAGACCACAACCAACATGATGTATCCAAGGGTGGATATAGCTAATTTCTCTGCAAGCTATAATTGTCCAAAATCTTAAAAAATACAAACAAACAAAAAAAAAAAGAGGATCAGTGAGCCACACTGTTGCAACTGGGTGACATGTTCTTATTACAATAAACATTATTTTAAGGACTGATTTAAAATACACATTCATGATCAAATGTGTATTAATCCACAGCTGAAAATAGTTCCAAACAAACAAAAAAAAAACACAATTTACTCCTGTCTATGTAAGATTTGCTAAAAACTACAGTGCGCAAATTTAAAAAGTATTGAGACAAGGAGTGACACGATTGGCTTTGGTCTTTTAATGCGAATTGTTGACAAAATATAACAAAAAACATATTATTTATTTGAGTTTTTTAGTTCTACTTTTCCCTTCACTGGCCAAACACAGGAAGCTTAGAACAGGGTGAGTGCACAGGAAGTGACTAGCGGAGGGGGCATTTGTCATGTACAGCCTGCTGTCCACATGCCCGGCACTCTCCCCCTGTAGCTTAATCTAACCACAACACCAACGCCAGGCAGCTTCCCAGAGGCTTGACTCAAAAACAGAGCAGGACGCAGTCTGTTTCAAGATGAGCGTGAAGACCTCACAGTAAGATTTAAGCAAAGATTTATTAAGATCAAACTTTTAAATTTGCCAACTCAATTATTGCCTATCAACTTTCTACGTCGAAACTGATTTATTAGTTTTCTCCTCGCTTCAAAACATCCCCGAGGGTGCATATTCTGCTGTGACTCAACTCTTAAACTGATGAGGAGGGCTCTCGGTATGAGGCCTCTGATTCATTTCATACACCCCGGGGCTTAGAAACGTGACTTTAACGTGCTGCAGCGCTGAACAGGCCCAAACAGCGGGGCTTCTCAGATGCAGTCAGAAAAGTTCACACTAATTCAAATGTTTAACCCTTATCCTCAACAAACAGAAGGACACTCAACCGAGAGGGGTCTCAAACGTCAAGTGTTCAGTGATGCATGCGAGTGTGTCAACAGGCGCTGTCCTCACGGGCTCAGAGGAAACACCTCATCCTGCCATTAGCCTCTAAACAAACAAAAGGAGGCCGCGCACTGTGATTGTTTGTGCGCAGGGTTGTGTGCCATGTGTAGCCAAGCGTGTGCAAAACTGCACTGTATCTTTGTCTTAACTGGGCCTACCTCAGTTTGAGCCTGTCTTTTTGGCCGTTGTATAACATGGCCGGTCCGTAGAAGAGACTGCAGATGTTCAAGCTGTAGTTTTCCTGCACAAAGACAAATAATAACAGACACTGGACAATATGACCAACATGACAAGGTATAAAAAGAGAGTAGAACATCGACTGCATGCGCTGTGCACAGGTGTGCAGATTTCTCATAGGCAGCAGAGCTAAAGGTCTGATGATGACCTGTGGCCTCAGAGAACTTCAGCAGTTCAGGAAGCTCTTCAGTGTTTCCAAAAAAACAAACAAACAAAAAAAAAAAAAGGAACAGGGAAAACCCAGCGAGTCAAAGGTTAAACGAAACCTGGAGCAAATAAGATCACTTGCCAATTTATTTTCTGCGTGCCTCCTCAGGAGAAACTCCAGCAGAATCAATAAGACAAAGGTCTGCTCTGGGCAAGAGGGTGCATGCTTTGACAAACAGGCTCAGACACTTTGGTTGACCTATATCACTTTATACACACTATGTCCTGAATGTGTAACGGCAACAGGACAGCTTTATACAACACCACTGGGTAATTTACTGGTACTTTATAGACTAGTATCCTGATTACATTTGTTTTCTGAAGTATTTTCCATACATGCTGTGAAACATTGTATTCTCAGATACTATGTGTGCAACCATTTGATTGACTATCTTTTATATGGAGCAGTCAGAAAACAAACATTATGATGATAAAAGATGTAATAATCTATGGGATGGCAGAAGTAACAGCTTGACACATGCCAGAGGATACAGTGAGCATCACTGGTTGATCTTGTCTCCTGTTGCTGGTGAGAAAATTGTAACGTAAGTCCACAAGACAGTTAAAATACAACGGTGTCAAGGCAGCCAGGAACCGAAGTGTGGCTTCAATTGCTGGTATGAACTAACTGGCACAGAAACGTGCAGGTAGAGACATGAAATGAGGTTCATACTCCCGTCACCTGTCAGGTTCAAATCAGAACAGCCCTGACGAGTTTATCCACTCATCTTTTAGTTTAGTGCCTCTGGGTGTATGTTGTACAAGACAGCATCTTAATTATCAAAGAAACAAGATTTTATCCAGCTTTTTCCAATGATCTCAATTTACTCATTTAAACACATCACTTGCTAATCATTTAATCTAGGGTGTATGAAGATGTGGAGAAGCCTTGAAGGAAAAACACTTCCCATTTTGGGACATACGGCCTTCGTCCAGGACGGTAGAGTCCTGAAGTTGTGAATGGTAGGTGTTAAGTGGTCAATCATTCCAAACAATGGGCATTATGTGCACCGGAGGAAGTTGAACGGGTTTAGGGCAAGAAAACATGCATAAAATATGCACCGGGTGTAAAGAAAGTGTGTGTTTCCTCGCTGAGAGGAATGAGTTGGCCGTACCTTCATATGCTGGAGCAGATCTCCCAAGGTCATTTCCTGCTGACCGCCGCGTCTGCCCTCAACAAGGAAGTGATCCCACAGGGTGTATTTCTTTCCTGCGACCTGCCGATAGACACGTTACATACACCAACACGCGCACACACACACACACACACACAGACAAAGTTGACGGATGAAGTACTCATCGTTGTGAGGGACAATCACAGACAGCGAGGCTGCATTTTTCATCACTGTGTTATAGAGCAGCTGAGACCAATCAGCAGCCCCAAGACCCCAACAAGCCACGATGAGGTCAAGAAGGTGCTTCCTCGCATATGATGAAGGGACTCTCCTGCTTTTCTCAAGTTTCCACCAAGGAGACCTACTTCATTCTCACATGTCTTACAATCATATCGCTCTGAAAAAAGATGCATGCAGCCATGTCAGGGCAGTGATATTAGTGGGAAAAACTTGATGAATGTTGCTTATAAAAGCTGCATCTGTGCGAATAGAAATGTGATTCTCCAGGCAGTGAAATAACAAACACAGGAATTTTTCCAGACACCTTGCCAGGTTACACTTCAAGTAGCTGCAGTTTGAGTTTCGAGGGGCCATTTTCTTTCTGGATTTCCTGTCGTTCTTTGAGTCTTCTGCAATAGAGAGACACATTGAAGATCCTGCTGTTTGAACAGGCTTAAGCTGTTGACTCAAAACAGGGCATGATAGTCCGTCTATAATAGCAGCTTTAATCTCCTGTCCTCTCTTGCTGACAGATGTATGTGGTGCTGCAGCAATTTTTGTCATTAACACAATCATTAAGTTAATGAGCAGAAATGTGTCAATGAATAATTTGATAATACGGCTGCGTATTGACCCTAAATGCTGCGTTTGTACTGACCCAAACGCATCTGTATCACAAGAGTATCTGAACCAAGTACTGAAAGCTGACATGAAATGCTTGGTGAGATTTGCAATATTGTTTGCTTATTCTTTAACCAGATTTACATCAAAACTTGCACTAAACACTTCCTTTAAAAGGGGTTTTATAGAAAATATCATTTTGAAGACATGATTTTGGGCTCCAGGATGTTTGTTTGCTTTAGTTTTTTTCCTTTAATAAAAATTTAATGAAAATGAAGATGAACCAACAATGAAAAGAATCATAGTTCTACATGCATGAATGATTTTTAGTCAATAGCTGGAATGAATGTGATACACAGAGACCACAGGACAAGAGAAGCGTGATGAGAGTCTTGTGAGGCTAAAGGCGGTCAGCAAACACAGTCAGTCATGGAGACAGCTTCACAAACAGAAAACACATCTTTTTCTCCTTCCTCTGGCTCCACTGTCACCCTACAGTACTGCTGCCACACCCCTTACTCACAACTCATGACCTCAGAGTTCAGGACGGATGACCCGTCAGCGACCTGTCATCTACTGATTCATTATTCCTACGGGCTCGACCTTCGACCTCTGAACAAATGGAGAATCCTGACACCCATACAGAATCGATTCAAACCCTGCACACATAAATGCTGCTGTTACCGCTGTCACTGGACGGATATTGGCTATCACATGACACCACATGTTTACCATAAACATCATAATCCACACATGTAGGACCATAAGGGAAAAAACAAAAACATCTCCTGACGTGAAATGGGTCGGGATGCCCCACATGCAGAGAATCTGTCAAAACACGTCACGTTGTCGGACGACCCCTCTCGCACAGGCGCTGTCTGGCGAGAGGAGCTGTGAAGATCAAAACTTGGCTCGAGATGTGAATACCAAAAACTCCGGCTAAACCTGGGTCCAATTATCTCTGCTCCGGCAGCCAAGGGGAACTTTTCGACTAGCCCTCTCAACTCCCACCACTTATGGGGTTTGGGGTTATGGAGACACACTCGAGGCATACTCCTCCTCGAGTCTGACAGGGTGTCTGCGTCCTTTGTCCTGCTGTCAGACAAAGCACGTCTTGTTTGCAAGATGCACATCCTACCCCCGGCCATGCTGGCTTTAATGTTTGTATACACTTATCAGCACGACCTCAAACTTTGCATTGGCAGAAAGAACTTAAGCCTGAAATGCACATATAGAACAAAAAACTGTTATCTGATACGTTCTTGCAAATGCAAAGTCATTGTTGAACTTTAAAATGGACCTCCTTCGTTCTGTGGTTCCAAGCCCGAGATTTTCACGAGCGCTTTTGTGTGCAGATGCAGATCCTACACAATGCAAAGCTGGCACGCAGGCTATTTTTACCCCCTCCCCTCCCTTCCTCTCTCTCATATCTGTCGCGCAGCTCTTGTACGAACCTGAAGCCAATCAACTCCCCCATCGGTCCCTGTGTAGAGTGACGTCAACTATGCAGCACTGTAGCCGGGGGAGAGAAAATAAGCAAGAATGCTGGAACCAAACTGGCCGCTGGAAACAATTACAAATGGTTTCCCTCAAGCACAACTACAGTATCTTTTTTGTTTGAAACCCCTACCGTAAAAAACTGAAAATGCCCCGATGAAACAGTCATCTCTGCGGAACGAGATGAGATGTGAGGCAGAGAGTTCTTGTTTTACTGTGCAAAATAAGACAAAATCTGCCCACAAGGAGCTCCCTGCAGTATGTAGCATATAGACACACTAAATGTAAAATCTGATACATATTCTGAAGGTGGACTACGCAGTCATAAGAAAGACCAATCAAAAGGAAGCGCAACTGCACCTACATTATAACATGTCACATAAGTCTAATTAATTAAAACTGGGCATGGCTGTCTTGATATTAGGCAGTAGAAGTACCGTCTGAGGAGGTCACCTGTTATACTAAAAACAGTGCAATTGGCAAATCCCTGCCAAGTGCTCCTTGGTGGCTACTCACAGCTGCAAAATCAGCTCAGGAACAGAGGGTCCATCTTGAAAATGGAAGGCTTGGATTTTTGAGTGTGCTCATAGTAAACGCATTAAAATAAGTGTCTCTAATGTGTCTGGCGGTTAACATTAAAAAACAGCAATAAAGAGATGCAAGACAATGACAAGAAAAATGGTTCATCCTCAGGAAAGCCTTATTCACTGATTTAATATTAGCTGCAAGTGTGCTGCTGTGTCTGCCTCACCGAGTGTCTGCAGGATCCAGAGGTCTGTCTGGACATAAAGCAGAGCCGGCAGTCGGGACTCTGGGTAACTGAACTAAACCGAGTTTGACTTCAGAGGACGAGGACGAGACAAACGGCCACTTCACGGGCCTGAGTGGAACGCAGCCACTGTGGTGGTCACAGAAGTTTATACTCTGTCTGCTCTGTTGTTGGAGGACAGCCAAATCTCTCATCTGCTGTCCACATAACGTCGTCTGTATTGTAAATGGAGCTTTGAACTTCACATGACACAGCTGGTCTTTCCAGAACAATAAAGGAACACAACTGAAAGTAAGCTGTCCTTAGCAGGTTCTATCAACGTCAGTCAAAATTTAGAAGCATGCAACAGAATCATTTTAATGCTTTGATTTTGTCTTTCCCATTTTTCTCTTCTTTTTCCTGTTGTCCTGAGATAAAAAGCCAAATTCAAAATGCACTAGATAGAATCTACATTTGTTTTTTGTTTTTTTTTCATGTGACCACATTCTTACAAATTTTCTATCAGTGTTTGTGGCCTGTGCACGATTACACGCTGTGCATGTTATAAACTGGCCTGTTCGGATACGCAGTTCCCCAACGCCTGACACGAACAGCCCAAACGTCAGGCTGCTTCCTCTTGTTGACAGGAAGCCTGGCGAGCTCCCCTGCTCTTCCTGAAAAATCTGGATGTAGACAGTATCAGCTTCCAGGAAAAAATAACATTAAAATTAATCTCATCATAAAATAGGCCACATACCAAATACACACCCATGCCGCTCCCAGGTTTCTACTCCTAAAACTGTAAAACGGCACCACATATTATTAAAGAATTTTACTTTAACTGACTTTAACACACCTTAAATCACCTGTTCGCTATGCAAAGTGAAAGTAAAAAGTTCTCGTGCTTAAGGTTGAGATGTGAACACGCCCACAACATCAGAATGGCCTAATTTTTAGTTAGTGTTTTAGATTGTTAGATATAAAAACTGCAATATCCACTCAATTGATTAAATTATTCGGTTTGCAATGCTCCTTATATTTATATCGAATTCCATCCAGCCCAAAGAGACTCAAGTCAAAAATGACCTTTTAGCAGTGGATGTGAGGCAATGTTCAATAAGTCATCTCATATTGCATATAACCACAACATGTGAGCCGCTCTCCCGTATCCGCACTTCAACTTTACAGAGTTACATGATCGCAAGGTCAGAAGGGTCCAGCTTCATCACAAAGTGTTATATCCAATGAGTCACAGCTCAGTCTGAGTATCTCCGAGAAGGCCTGAAACCGAAGCCGACCAGTCTGGACCCTCAATCAAACAACTCACGTTTTGAATTCCAACCCATTTTTAGAATCAGCTCTAAGTTCAAAGGTTTTGATTTTTATGGTTAGTTTCAACACTAATATTTAGCACCGTTAGATTTGTGTTCTGGATCTAAGGCTGCAACAAGACAGGACCTGATACACAATAAAATCCCTTATGATAATGGGGGCTACTGATTGATGGGACCCAAAAATAGCTGCCTCTGACTGCAGATATACGTGAGGGCATGGGAATGCAGTGGAGCCAGAGGAAGTTCAGCCAAGTCAACCTGATAAGGAGGTAGAATGAATCCAAGTCTGACTGCGACCCCCTTCAGGGAGCACAATCGAGCTGGTCATTTCGCTCAGGTCGCTGCATGCAGGGTGCAATCATAGCGGGAGTTTTCAATCGTGCCCTTTAAGACAATGGAGCATTTTTGGAGACAGGAAGCTGGGATCAGCAGGCAAACCTCGATAAGTCCTCCTCCCTGCAGTCTGCCGCAAGAAATAGCAGTGCTGAGGCACGCTCCTGCCTCAGCTTCATTATCTGGCCAGAATCCCAACAGTGGAAACATTTTTACAACCCGCTGTGGCTACAGGCCTGTTTCTTCAAAGGCTCTCTTTTCCTTTGGAGGGCTTCAAAGAGAGCTTTACGGGAGGCAGATGGAGGATCTGTGTGGTCTTTTAGGATCATATTTTCATGCTAATCTCTTTTAGCTTTAATTTTCTAGACAATCTGGAATTTTTTTACTAAGACCCCATATCCTACATTAGCCCTTCATGGAGCCTGAACCATCTGAATATTTGGTAGTGATGCTGCTGACAGCTGTATATGCTGTATACTCCCGTACAACCAGGTGATTTTAGATACACTGGAAAAAAATGTGAATAATGGATGGGCAGATTTTTAAAAAAATTAGTTTTTTCTAAGTATTGTATGAGACAGATTGTAGTCAGCAGCATTACACAGAGTCTTATCGTAACAAAGGAAACAACATTCTTTAAAACTACATTCAGGAAATACAGTTCATGCTTCCAACAGCCACTGCGTTTACTGGAACATAAGTGAGCAATCAATGTCCTCTTCGCCCGTCCAGTATAACTACACCTTCCTTTACATCATACCTACAGCACAGAGCCAGTGGTGATACACAGAGAACATCAATGGATGGAAGCTCACAGCTGTAAATGGTCTGCAAGGTCACCAGAGTGTCACCACTAGTTTGATTTTTTATCATTTTGGATTGGCATGAAGTGATGCGCCGTGCAGCTACTGTTGTATAAGATGTTGCAACTGACCAGAAAGCAGTGCGAATATTATAACCCAGCAAATGAAAAAAAGGCATACGCCTGAATAAAATGGCTTGCCATTCAGTCTTGAGGAGTACCACTACTACAGGCCTTTGTGGCTCCAGAGGGAGCTGTGTGAAGTCTGGTGGATTACCTCAAGTGATGTCACTCGAGTCGGCACCAGTTGGGTGTGAAGACTACAAGTTTGAAAATGAAAAGGGGGTGTCTGGGGTGTGTGTTGTGGTCTTACCAGACCCCTGTGCTTCGCTCCTCATCTTTGCTTGAGGCTGGCGCATCAAGGCTATATTAGCTGCAGCTAGCATAACGCAGCCAAATCTCCAATCGAAGTATCTAACGTTTTAGTAATTCAGCAGGTTTTGACAGGGAAGGAAAAAAACGTGGAATAAAAAGAAATTCTCTCATTCTGCTACATTGGTTTTGATACCTCTCCTTAAAACTGTGCTTGGGGATTCCAATAATGTTACTGGTGTTGTAATGCTAAACTGGTGCAGTACTCTTAATGTAGACTAAACCAACAAAAACATCATCACATGTCATGTGAGTCCTTTTTTTAGATGGATTTTCCATAAGTAGAAATGATGCTGGTAGAGATCAGTTTATATCCACAAGAGCTTGTTTGTTTATGTATTCCCGTTAAGCCTTTTTTGAAAAAAAAAAAAATAAATCAATGGGACAACAGTACTGACATGTTAAACGTGCCCTTTGTCATCTGCTACCTGATCGCTATTGATCATGGCTCTCTTTGGACTGCAATGAAGAAACAGATGGCTGGGACCTCCAACTGCTGATTCCAGCCCACTGCAATTATTATGTGAACACCCCAGAGGATTGACAGGATGGCAGCTTTACACACTGCCCAGAGACATTTGAATACATTAAAACAATACAACAAACAGAATACATTTAAGAAAAAGTGTTAATGCTACTTTATATTTAGGATCGTAAACTGATTTTTTTGAAGGCGCAGGGTGGAGGAGGAGAAGGAGTGGCAGCCTTGCAGCACTTCTCAGGAGAGTGCCGAGTTTGACACACAGACTAAAAGCAGCCCATTGCTTTTGAAAGGCTTCCATTGACGTGTAAAACAGCAAACAGAATCTCAATGTGATTGTCTTTCAAATGAGAAGATAACAGCACTCCACCTGACTGAAAATGACCCGGAGCAGAAGGACTGAGTCAATAAAATGCTCCTCTTACAAATGGGCCACTGACATGCTGGAGCCTGCAGAGACACTCCAACAGCAAATGTCTGATTGACAGAGTTGCAGCTATAAAGTGCTGAATTATCCTCACGATGCTTCAAAGTGATGCATCTGATGGTCCCAAGAATGGGTGCCAGTGCCTCCTAATTAATTACCAACATTTTTAATACATACAAGTTTCTTATGAAGGAAATATTTTAAAATTGGAGTAATGCGCTAATAAAACAGAGGTCTTGATGATTGAAGTCTTGCATAAGTGCACTTTGATTGATTGCTTTGATTTTCTGTACAAAACAATAAACAACATTGATTTCTGGCAAAATGTACAAATCTGCTATGACAACTATGATTCCTTCTCAAGATTTGTATGCTGCATGGAATTCAGACCCAGCTTATATCTGCAAATGTGTCGTTCACAGGAATCAATTCAACAACGATGCACAGTTCCGAACATAAACAGTCATCAGTGTGTCCTCTGTTGCTGCATCCCAGCTTGTAGCATTGATTAAATGCTTTAGTAACCAAAGGTCACACTCTTTAGTTACATGGTGTAATACAGTATGGAACGTATTGGTCACTGGAGCAAGTTATTGATATCCGCAGGTCAATATGATGTCCAGTTCTTGTCAGCAGTTAATAAGCTGTGAGCTTATCTGATGCTGGACACAAACAAAGACACATGAGACTTCCATACAGTTCACAAGGTAAAGACCACTTCATGTGGCAAGTTAAAGCTGCATCTACCCAGATACAGCAGGGGAAATATTGCTTACTTTAAAGCATGATCCCAAATCATTCTCATGCCCAGGTCAATCAACATCACACAAATTCTACACCAGTGAGGACGAATGGGAATCAAGAGGCACCATAGAAAAATACAAGACTTTGAAGAGGTCCAGTCCAGCATTTGATTTTGAAGCTTTTTCCGTCTAATATCTGCACAAGCTTTGACACGGCACACAAGCTTGTGCATAAAGAGTTAACAGAGTCAGCGGTGCTGACTGATTTCATCAACATGCAATAAATTCTCCATCAAAAAGGTGCCAAGAGGCAACGTTTACATTTCATGCATGTGCCGACAGCTACAGATAGCTTCCAAATATTCACTGAGTTATATGACCGGCTGTGAGCAGAGGCTATAAGCTGAAACACATTCTGCTTGGCTGTAATATAAACTGGGTTGGATTCATTGCCTGACATCAAAATGAAAGTGATGATTGCCTTGTTTTTTTGTGTAACACAGATTTTCCATTTGAGTCAAATGTTTTGAAAGCTACGGGATGGACTGTCATGAAATTTGGTGCAGACATTCATGTCCCACTCAGTATGAATTGTAATCATCCAGTGTGTGTAGGCCTCCAGTCAATAAGGGACCACCGTTATTGACTGGAGGCCTACACACTTTGTTGCTGTGTAAGCCCAATGCAGGGCTTCTTTTGGCTGTGAACATGGAAATATAATATGGGCAGTTTTGACTATATCAGCCTAAAGGTGACTGAGCCTTCACTGCCTGAGCCACTCAGCTCTGACAAACACATTGTTTGCCAACTGGTGCAAGTTCCTCCCTCATTCATTCCAAAGGAAATTGAGTCAAAACCATTCATTTGCTAGTTAAGCACAGAATTAGCACCGTCCATGAGCAACACTCATTAGGAGCTATTAATAACCCTACATCCAATACTGCTCGCATTCCTTTATGAGTACAGTCATGTGGCTTTTAAGACCAGTAAAAAGTGATTTTATTTCTATTTCCATTACAGAACTTGGGGCATGTGTGTGTTGTTAGCCAGTGCCTCATGTGCACTGCATACATATGGCAGAACAACATACAGTCTGCAGACAGACAGACAGCAAGCAGACAGACTGTCCTGCTGTGCCTCACAGAGCAGAGGACACACTCTACGGCCGTCACGCACCACCTGTGACATTACTGCATACAGTGACCCAAGCTGGGAGGTTTTGTGTATGTGTATGAGGCAACGGTTCCTGTGGGTGTTGGTGGAGAAAGGAGGGAAGACATGACAGAATGCCTTTACAATTCAGAGTTAATGGGTAAATTTGTAAACTCATGACATCAGGATCAGCCAAGAAACTTCAATTTAATGTCACTAATGAAAACCTTGCAGCCCATCTCCTGCCAGCACTGGTGCTGTAATGAGAGAATAATGAAGCAGGAGGACAGAGACCCCAAATAACTTGCACATGGTGCTTCCCCTGAGTCCAACAGGCCTGGGGAGAGGAAGTTGTGAGAAACATGGCAAATACTGGGACTAACGGTGAATGAAAGAGATAAATGGAAAGATGGAAAGACATCGTTCACCAGGAGTTATTGCTGTTTGTTGGTTCCTTGGACACATTTTGTTGGAGAGAAGTTTTGTTAATAAAAAGTGGATCCTCTTCTATTCAAATGGGAAAAGTAAAAGATAAATAAGTCTCTTTGTCTGTGAGCCTCTGCGTACCCACTCTCTTACTGTAAGACTCAAGACATTTCCATCTGCTTTCAGGTTTGTTTAACTTCCACTGAATCGACCAGATGAGACACACACAGAACAAAATGAACTTATTATCACAGCACGCAGCTGATGTATCATAACCAATACAATGTCAACATTTAAAGCTCTTTTCTAATGCTGACCTTTGGTTACTAAAAACAGACAAGTATAAAAACTGATGTTTCGAACATGCCTCACAAAGCCAGCTTTATTATCTTTTCCTGGATAAAAAACAGACGAAATCCCGCAGCAGAAGTATTAAAGCTCTCATCTTTAACCTTGAAGATTCTTCATTAAAATCAGATTCAGATGTTTGTGAAGGTTGTAAAAATAACTTCTGTGGTATATTTTCGGTGAAAATATCCAGTGTGGCCTGAATAACTGATTGTTTGCTGAGCTCCATCCACTTTAGTTACTGCTGCTCCATCTGTCAAGATTTACAGTGATAACAGGAACAGATTAATCATTCATAATTCAATGACTTTTGAAACAATGGGTCCTTGAGGACAGAGGAAAACAAGCAGGCTTTTGGCAGAAGACCCTTGATTTAGCTGACTGACATGACAACTGCTGTGAGCAATTTTTACCATCTGTGGCTAACTTTAGCTCCATGAGTTGGCTGAAAACGTCTTCTCTCTTTCTAATTGACTCTCTAATTGAATTCAAACTGACTGGTTTTTAAAAGAAAACCTAGTAAAAGGATTTTAAATATGGAGCCACATGTTTACATACATTATAATATGCTGGATGAGTGATGCTAAATCTCACTGAGGAAAAAAAGTCACCATCCTCACCAGCTACTCTCTAAAAAAAGAGACAATACCCTCTAAACCTTTTCTGCATATTCCCTCTAGAGCCTCACTCAAACAGCCTGCTGTGGTTAGTTGAGCTATGAACGGACAATCACTGTTTGGGGGAGGGGATTTGCCGATCTGTAATTCATGCTTTTCATAAGTTCTAAATACTTTAGTCAAGGCCACAGGCATTTTCATGTGGGCTCCTCTGGGGCGGTGAGGTTTCAGGGTCAGGGTCTGCCTCTGAAGCAGGCTGGGATTCACTGCCTTGCCCAAGGACCCTTTAGAAAAGACAGGCCTGTCTACAGTAAGTACAATGTCCTCCTGTTATTGTGTTTCTAATGAAACACACACATAGTCTGTGGTTTAAATATGCATGAGATGAGGAGATACATTTGAGGATGATTTGATAGAGCTGCTAACTAAACACCTCTGGCTTTTTAATTCGGCTAAATGGGGAGCAGGCATGCTGAGTGCATGAACCGTACCACATATGCTACTGAATAAATAATCTGCATAGCCACCTTATTCAAATGATCTCCCTTAACTCATCTAACCTGTCTAATGTCAGTCTGTGTCTCATTTTACATAAATAAACAACCCGTGTGCAGACATAAATTGTTGTTAATGGGAAAATAATGATCTGCAGGGAACTACGAGCAGCAGTGATGGAACAATGCAGCATAAAACAACAGATGACTTACAAAGATACGGTCAACCACACAACAATACAGACAACAAGAAACCTGGAAAACAACAGAAGGCACAAGCCGTCTATGTTGATCACAGATTACTCATTATCCCGTGAGCGCTATTCATGTCTGCGGCTTGAGTTACGAACTGCACAATGCAGCTCCATGCCGGAGCTCCCGGAGGAGTACTGAGGACTGCAGATCATGTTCACCCTTTTTTCTTTACTGGCACAGTCCGAGGAGGCCAGCACAGATTTAACCACATGTGAGGTAAATCTCCCCCTTTGTTCCTCCTTTTCTCTCTCAAAGCCAGTCCCTGTTATTTGTGTGACAGATGTGTGACCATCAATTATATACATATAAGTGCTCAAATCACAAATGAAGTAGCTGCAGGCTTTTCTTTCTAAATGTAAAACAACATGTTACCCCCCTGGAGTGGACGACTACTCAGCAAACGTGTAAACATTGTGGCTTCTTCCTGATTTCTTAATGCACATTAAGATATCAAGCAGACTTGCAGTATTTGCTGAGCAAGTTGTGAATGAAACAGTTGGAGCAGATGGACACAAAATCCCTGCCTCCTCCAGCAAGATCACATAGTTCTCACTGGGAAATCTGGTTTCAATACATAGCTTCCTGTGAAGGCAGGAAATAGCTGCATTTCTGCAGGCAATTAACAAAGAACCGGTGTGAGCATTGACCTTGGAGTGGCTTCCTTGAGATCAGGAGCCTTGCCTCCAACACTGCTAATTCAATTAGTGACCGAAAGGGCAAGCTGGGGAAGAGGGGCACCACAGGAGTGTGAAAGGGCATCCAGTTAAGACCAGGGTGTGGAGGATGTGTGCACAGACATGGAAGAGGGAGTATTTCCATGGCACACAACCAGCAGGCAGCCTAGCAGACAAGTAAAGACAGCAGACACTGGTGCAGAGAGTTGGGCAAGCTGCAGGAGGGGTTGAGGACGGAGCTATTTAATACCCAGCTGAGACACGTCCTCCTCTGTCCTGGCCTCCGGTGATGTCTCTCTGTGTTGCACTGAGGCTGCAGCTCAGTTACTGCTGCAGGACCACAGCACTCATTCATCTTTGTCGCTCTTGAACTATCCTTTAATTCCTTATGACTTTTTGTTTTTTGCAGCATCAAGGCATGCACTATCGGCACTGTGTATGATCTGAGGTGAACTTTGGCCTACTTATGGTGCAGCTCCTTTCAGTTATGTACTGTACTGCATTGTAAAAATATCAACAAAGAGCACATTTAAAGCAGAAGTCATGTGTCTGTTTTGGCCACTTCCAGGCAGTGGAGCAAGCTAAAAACCCTGACGTATTATCAACTGATAAAATTGATATGGCAAGCATGAGGCATTCATTCTGAGTCATATATCTGACCACTTAATTACGATTCTCTCATAATAAGCAACCACTTTCAGGTTCCCTTAGTCATTTGAGCTATTGTTAATATACAATGGCATCAACATCTGACCCAAGTCACAACAAGCGTTTCATGAACACATCATGATGTCTATATACAGATTTTGTGCAAACATTTCCAACCATTTTAGAGATTTTCATCTCTGTGAGCTTACTCCTTTAATGGCCTGTGCCTTGGCCCCCCCCCGCTGCAAAACATAAACACAAGGAGGAAAACGATACTAAAGAATCGCAGTGTTGAGCAGGCAAGGACAGCCTCCTGTTTGTTTACATATTTGTCCCTCAGTACAGAGGACAGCAGCAGCGGGGGAGAGCCAGGGGAACTTCCTATTTTGGGAAACAGCCGCTTTAAAGAAACAATCTCTGAAAAAGGGTTGGCGTGGTGGGAGAATGAGCGGTGATTTATTTTAGTTAAAGGGTCTGTGAGTGAACAGTTACGTATGGACAGAGAGGTAACCAGCCACATGTAAAACACCTTTCCCAAAAGCCTTCAATCGCAATGTGTGATAATGCAGGTTACATTTTGCCGACTGGCAGACATCTGGCAATGCTGTGATGTGGTGGTAAAGACGCAGTCCACTTTGGATGAACACTGGGTGGGCCACCAGTACTACCAGTGAGACTTGAGTGTTGTTACTTGATATTAATGAACTGAGACTGATCTCATAAGGGGAGAGGTCTAAGTCATTGCAAAAGTAAGCCGAGCTCTTAATACTGCATGCCTGATCAGTGATATTTAACAGCTGCACGTCTGCAGTTGCTTCAAAGGTTGACTAATAAAACCTCTAATCTTGGACAGATTAGGGAGGTAAGAGCATATTAACAGGTATATTGCTTTTGTTTCTGCAATCATTGCTGAGGGCTGAGTTCTGCTATTTTAAATAATTAAATGTACAACTGTAATTTCAATTTGCACATTTCAGTAGAGTGCAGAAAAGCGATCCTACATCATTAAAAATGCATCAAAAATCACAAGCAAGGCTTCTTTTAGGTTCTTTGCTCTACGTCAAAATATCCTGTTCAGTAAAGAGATAATAACAAGATCGCGAGTAAGATGCAGGAAACCAGACCTCGGGCCCTCCACTGGAATATGACTGCATGCATGCATACCACGTGTCATGCATGCATTTAGATAACTGCGCTACTGATACTGGATTTTTGAGGCTGATATCAATATTGTTATTTAATCATTCAAATATCAAAAATACACACACAAAACATAAACTTTTTTGATAAAGAACGCCGTCTGTGCGGCTCAAATACTACACAGAAAAAGGAAAATGTCTGAGAAAAGACTGTCTATGACCGAGCTGAACTGACTTTTCTGGAAGGTAAATTTAAACGTATCATGAAGACTAAAGACTAAAATGGTTTCTCTGGCAGACATCAAAGCATCTCCCACTCAGAGATTTGGCAGTCGACCATCTTTCTCTCTCTCTCTCTCTGTAACCATGTGTATTCCTCATTTACTGGTGCCTACCAACACTTAGCTCTCTAAGATTTGTCCTTTAACCCTTGAGACGTGGACCCCGAACCTCAGCCCAGCCTTTTTTTCCTCTGGTGATGTGCCGTCTCTGCTCTGTCTCCTCTGCTGAAAAGAGCTGAGCTCAAAAGCTGATGCTGCAACACTTTAAGCCCTGCTTGTGTCTGGGCCTGGACAGTCTGCCCATCCCTCTGACTAAATGATTCAACACTTCAATATATAACCTCTGGCTGAGATGACGTCAGGTACGGTCTGTGTGACTGCAATCATTCACTGAGTGTATCCAGCGTTCCATGCTGCTTGGGCAATGCTAAGTTTCGGCCAGCAAACTTCAGAAGAAAAACGAACTATGAAGAAAAGAGACAGGAGCGTGAAAAAAGACGTTTCAAGTATCTGCGAACACTGCAAACCAAGACAACAACTGTGAGAACACGGGGGTCTTTGTATGTAAGGAAAAGGGCATGCCTGGAACTTCAGGACTGCACAGAAAGTCACAGCTGCCTCTGTCATCGCAGCAGCCTTTAATGCAGCTGCAGCATTTTCGCCTGTAACCAAAGCTGAAACCAGACCTACACTGTGTCAGAGCTCCTTGTCAGAGCACCCTCACGTCCCACAGGACACAGTTACCCCACTCGCCGACCCCCAGTGACCCCTGTCTGTCAGGGGTTCAATGCTCTGAGCGAGAGCACTGGCAGGGGCAGCTCTAATATCTGATTTCCCCCAGAGGTGAGATATTGAGGGAAAAGGCCTGCAAAGAGGCAGGAAAATTATTTGACTGGATATCCGCTCAGAGCTAAAATGTGACCCTCAGAGTCGCTTGGCTTTCAAATCTGGCTGGTAGCCACTCTGTGTTTGTGTTTTAAAGCTTGGCTGATACAGCATAAAGAACCTAGTATGACCTCACAAACCTGGTCTAATCTCAAACGTTCAGGGGGACTCGATCTTAAAAGGACTCTGTCTTAAGAGAATAAGCCCCTGTCCTTTTGCTTTGAATTACAGTTGCCTCGAATACACTTAATTTGTGCAAACACAAAAGCAGACATGGGTGTGTTTGTGCCTTACCTGCACTGAATTACCCAGAGGATTATAGTGAGTTAGTTTAAGACTTGGCTTATAAGAAAGAGACTGACAGTTAGTAGTGGTCTCTTACTCTGAGAGCACTCATTCATGACTTACTGCTCTCCGACCAGAGAGAAAGAACATAAATCTACAAAGGACCAAACAGATTTATGCCCAAAGTAGACAGGCTTAACTTATAAATGTGTATACAGTACTAGTCTGTCAGGCCGTATAAAAAGCCTTACTAAGGTCTTATGTGTGACTGCTGCCGATGCATAGGGCTGTTACTCACTTCGAAGGGCTGGGCCCGGCGTGGCTGGCACCACACAAAATGCTGGAGAGCCAGGAGGAAATAAGACGTACGGTAAGAGCTGAGCTTGTGGTGGCCCTGCACCAGTTTGTACAGCTCCAGGCACATCAGGCCTGCCACCGCAGCTGTGGTGGTGGCTATGGCTGGTATGATCCTTCCGGCAATGAGCTTACTCTGTGAAGGAGACAGAGGAAGGTTCATCTTTAAAATGTAGAGCAGGTAATCCAGAGCTGGACAAAAATTCTATATTATTGATGACTGACATTTAATAGAATCCCACTGTGGCAGTATGAACACTACATTTTTATACAAAATACTTAAGTATTTACAAATTTTCCATACTTGGGTACAAATTGAAGGCATTGTGCTTAACTTCAGCATTTCTATTTTCTATTTTAAAATTCCTGCATTCAAAATCTTACCTAAGTAAAAGTGCTTGAGTATTATTGCCATTATTATTAATAATAATGCATAAACATAATAGAAGTATTTTAATGTTTGTAGTAGCTCCAGGGGAGCTACTATGATCAGTTAAGTATTTTTCTGGATTTCACAAAATACAATAGAAAAAAAATAAAATCCTCAGGTACCTCAAAACTGTACTTAAGTACAGTGCTTGAGTAAATGTACTATTTTGTGCATATAGTACATAGTATATTGTCCTTCTTACTCAATTGCTTTTATTCTACAGCTGTCATTATGACCTCATTTGAATTTCAAGGTTGTACAAACAAAATATTTGAACAACAATCATAATAAAATATGATGCATTCAGGAAAGTAATAAAATAAACTTTACGACAAGCTACAACATAAATGTAGCATACACAATGACACATCAGTAATATAACACTGACAGGGGTCATTCTGCTGCATAAGGAGTACTTCTGCTTCCCATAGTTCAAGCATATTTTGCTGCAAATACTTTTGTGCTTTAGCTTGAGTAAAATGTTCAATGGCTTTGACCTATAGCAGAGTATTTACCTTGAAGTGTTGGTACTTTTACTTAAATATGTGAGTAGTTCTCCCACCACTGGAAATCGTGATCAAACAACAAAATAATTTTTTTTTTGTTCCACATGTGTGAAGAGTGTTCACATGTAAATACTGTATCTCAATACCGGAACCAAATCTTATTATTATTATTATTATAATACTGATGCTGATATGTCGACTAGCCCTTATGTAGGGTTTGCAAGGTAGATATACTTTATGTTGTAAAGAAAATAAAAAAGCTATTCCCAAACATATGTTGCACCATGTGGAAATATGATTGCACAAGGGTAACCCTCTTTTGTCTCCCCTCCCTCAGTGGTACCCATCCCCCCGTCCTCCATCTGCCTTGGCTGTGTGTGTCTGCAGCAGCGGCTGCTACAAGGCCTGGCTCAGGTGTCACCTCCCAGGCGACAGGTAAAGTGCTGTGATTAGTCCTGCTCCAGGAACAATAGATGAGGAGGCTGTTTCTGTGGCTTTAGGGCAGGTGTGTGCGGCAACGACTAAAAACATGACCCCGAGGGAGGGGGAGTGCCCTGCGGTGTTTTCTTGCTTTTTTCTAATCTATACCGCCTCGCACCTCAGCGCCATCCCTCTGACTCTCCTCTGTGTTTTTTAACCCTTCACAGAGATTTGATTAGATGGTGCACAGAGTGAAAGTGTTGACCTGGTGCCGGTCGGCTGCAGCAATGTTGTAGTTCTCTGCCCTCAGGTTGGAAGCAGCAACAATGTAGTCCATGTGGAAGTTGCTGTCGTCATCCTGTGCCAGATGAGACGTTAAACATCAGTCATTCAATATAAAGCTTGATACAGAAGAACAAAATACATCTATGTATGTATCCATGTCCATGCCAAGTGACATCCCTGGTGATGTGATGTCTGCTTTGAGCTTTGAAGGCTTTGTTGCTGTGTCACTTAAATCACATGACTTGGTCCGCCCATCAGAATGTGGTGGAAATCAGATTTCTGTTGTGATGGACACAGCCAGTGAGGTCATGCCTCTGCTGCTGCGGCTCTACAAAGGCCTGGATGGCGACTGTCGCTCAGGGATGGCTTCAGGGGCAGCGAGGAAGCTCCGGGCCGGCAACCTGATGCATCTGAAACCCTCCTACACACATTCCATCTATCCACAGCATGACCCGGGCACGTAGGAATACAAATGAAGAGAAGGGGGAGCTCGGTAGTTTGGGGATCTCATTCTTATTTGAGATGACATTCGATATATACCTGACTTACCTCATGCACCTTCATTACTCTCCTGAATCACTGAATGCTTTACCAGAATCTCATTGAGGCTGCCTGAGAGTCATTTTCCATAGCTTCTCCAAATTCCTCCTACACTCACCTCTGCGGCCACAGCAACTGCACCCTGTCTGGCCTGCTAATAGCTTTTGTTGAGCCTGGAGTACCCCATGCCCACAATAAAGGTTTTGTCGCTGTGACGCACCTCTTAGCAACTGCTGTTTGCAACCACTTCAATATCAGAAGAGGTTTAATTTAAACTCCATGCTTCCAACCTCCAAGAAGATAAAGAAAAATACTTGCATAGATGTAAGAATTTTAATGATCCTCTCATTTCCCCGGATGTCACTGGAGGATCAATAGGCCAACAGGTAAAAAGGATAGGCCAATTGCATACAAACATCCCCACAGAGAGAGCAATCCACAGTTACTCAAGATATACTAGAATTGTGCATTTGTTTAATGTTACCACTCATAATATTACTGATGCAAATCAGTAGTTTTGTGGAAACACTGCTCATTTTCACATTTTTAGCAGCCACAATAGGGGAGGGTGAGGCAAGGTGTATGCAGCTGGTTGCAATCTACAACCTCACCGCTAGAAGCCACTAACTCCTACGCACAGGACCTTTAATTTGGTGACAGTACAGAAAGAGTGATTGCCCAGGTTGCTCTGATTGGCCCATTGTGTTCAAAAATGTTTTTCATGATGGACAACTCAAGTCAATCCAAAAACAAACGTGAGTTTGGGCATAGTTGGGATCCACAGGGAGACCCTCTCCTCAGAAGGAATGACCCTGCTGAACCTTCCTGATAAAGGTGCTTCCAGCCAAGGTGCCGCAAAAGAAACTCTTCAATTTCTAAACTTCACATTCAGGTGCAACATTTCAGAATCTGTCCTGGTTACAGACCAATGGAATAACTTTTTTTACTTTCTTGCAGTGAACTGATGTGACACAAGACTCTACCAGTGTTATCTGCATGTGTTTCATGGCCATGCTCTCCAAAGTGTCACATGCAAGGATACTGGAAAGTTTCTTGCCAATAAATCATCTTATTCAACGTATGACTGAAAGATACCTTTGGGAATTTCTTCGGAAGAAGTTTGTCTAGTTTGTGCTCCCAGATAATTACTTCGAAAATACAGAAGTTTACGCTTGGCTCCCTGCACCTAGCCCCAGACACCTGCTGTGCTAAACCTGATTAAACGACTGGATAGAGAATGATTATTTGTTGAGGGGTGGTGTGAAAGAGTGTGATGAGAGGCCGTAACAGTGGCTGGATGCACAATAGACGTGGTATAGAGGGGAGTCTATCTCCAGGGCTCAGTGTGCCACTTCAAAGACACAGTCGAAGCGGCTGTGGACAGTTTGTCTCTGTCCCGAGGTGTTGAATGCACATACAGAAATCAATCTGTTCCATGTGAATTGGCTGACTCAGGTTCTCTTTTTGCTATTTTTACAAACAGGATATACACTTCTAAAATATATTATGTTAGCCCCAAGGTGTTTTAACAGTGAACACAAAACACAAGCAAGCTCTGTTTCATGAATGTTGATGAATAGCACATATTCGGGTCACTGAGGACCCAAAGATTAGGAAAAAAAGTCATATTCTGAAAGCCGCCATAGATTGGAGTGCAGCTCCCTGCTAACACGCAGCCGCCAGTCTGTCTGTGGCTTCTGCAGAGCGTGCCGCAGAGGTCTCACTGCACTCTCGCCTTACCTTCTCAAAGTCAATGGGGTACATCTGCATGGCGGAGTTTTTCAGAGAGGCCAACTTTCCTTTAAACTCCTCAAGTCGGGCTTTTTCTGGTGCAAAGACACAAAGAGAGTATAGAAAAGAAATCCTGGCAGAAAGTGAGTTACAAACATAAACTAACATGGGTTAAAATAACTCACCAGCGTCATCACTGTCCCGCTCCTTGTCCTCCTCCATCTCCTTGTCAGTGAGATGGATCTTCACGGAGGACTTGGGAGTAAAAGGCGGTACACTGACTGTCTCTAAGATTCTTCTGATAGAAGCGAAGTCTCTTGTCCCCTTGATTCCATAGATCTGCCCATAGAGATTAGCAGCTGCCACCACATACTCCATATGGGTCGTCTAAAACACATAAACATAAACCATTGATTTACATGGAAATCTTTATTTTCACATTGTAACGTGTATATATATATATATATATATATATATATTTTGTTGTAGTCATTATACTCTTTACTTGACCTTTGGAGATTAGTGAAAAGTGGCAGCAAAGATAAGATACCACCGTTTCATACAGATGGAAAGGCAAAAAGAAACTGCAGTCAGGTGGCAGCAGACAGACTGAAATGCTGACAGCTCTGAGGTGACATGACTGAGGGAGAGAGGAAAGCAAATCTGCCTTGACAGACATTGTGAATTGTCAATTTCTCAACGCTATCGTAACAAACCCCCACATTTACAGTATTCTCAGTTTAATATCAGTCTATCACCACTTTTGCTGCCTAATGTGAGAATATGTAGCAATCGGCTTGGCCATCTTGAATGTGAGCATGTGAGGAGAAGATAACTATCTGCCTTTCATTGTCCATATGCAGGTGAAGTGGCATTCACAGCTCAGATAAGAATCCAGTGTATGGTCAGAGTGAGGACGAGTCTCTGTCAGACCAGATAAAGAAGGAATGTGAGTGGTCATCGCCAAACGCTGTGGTGTTTTTCAGCCCTTCCTGTCCACTGTTTCAGGGTGCGTGTCAGGGCGACTGCATGAGGAATCGGGCCGGACACTACTCACACTGCTGGGGTCGAAGGTCAGCGGGTGAGGGCATCTTTTGGATCCAGACCAGAAGGGTAGACCAGTAGCAGTCTCCTAAAGAGAAGCAGAAGAAAATCCCGTTATCACAATGAGCAGCAGCTGAAAATATTATAGGAGGAACATAATTTACATCAGAGTTACTTCTTCATACTGTAGATGACCTAATAGACCAACATAACTCACCATAGTACTTCATTATGCAACATTCACAGGTGCGTTCCACATTTAAACACGTTTTTTTTTTTACAGAATTGTTACAAATTGATCCTTACACGCAACAAAAAGAGAGTATCAACATATTACTTGATAAAACATCACTTTGTCCTTTACTTTTCTGCAACAGCAGGAGGCCCGACGACCTTCCCGTGGCAGAGCCAGGCTAATATTGTTATCAGTCGTGTGCTGACAACACAATTTGTATGTCAGATAAAAGAACAAAGGGGCCGAGAGCTTTGATGTTCCCAAATGGTCCATATGCTGAGAAGGAGTGAGTCTTGTTCAGGCGGTGCCACTTTCACTGCAGGGATGCTTTCAACAGCGGCCAAAAGGCACCAACAACATTCTCCTTTTCGCAATCCGGACTCAGACGGCTTTCAGGCAGAGATGGCGTCAATAATGCTTTATCCTCAAAAAGGTTCAGACTAACAATCAGGGAAGGTGTCTCTTTGCTCTGTCTCTGATTTAATGCCCAGCATGTCTCCTACTAATACAGGATTAAAGGGGTATGAGAGAAGGGATTGTCAGTGACTTTTGATGTGGAGACATGGGAGCATATTTGCAGCAACGCCAAAAAGATGTTCAGATGTATACCTAAAATACACATATCACCTAATCGCAGGCATTTTTGTAACTCCTCACTCCCTCCTCTATGTCTCAAATAAAACTTAAATAGGTACCTTTACCCACTGCCTATGGTCATGTCATAAATGCATTGATCTGAAATACTGTGTGATATGGAAAAAGTAATTGGTAAACATTTAGAAATGGATCCATTTTGGCCTCCAGGATCTTTAATATTGGGCCTACCAGGTAGAAATATAACTCCTGTACTGTAGCTAGCAAAAGGTTATCTAACGTTCTTACTTCTGCTCCCAGAAACAATACATTATTGCAGTGGACTAGCGATAAGGGCCCTTCTATTAAGGGCTCATGTAAAGTTCAATTTCAGCTGGTTCCTTTCTACATACAAACCAGAGCAGATCAGTTCCACCAAGTCTGGCAGCCCTATCTGAATTATCATGGACCTGATTTTCCTTCTGGTATTTGTGACCTGTGATTTACCTGCACTCTTTCCTCTAACCTCCTGTATTTGTTTGTTGGTCTGATCTTTTTCTTTATATCAGTATTGTTCTAGTGGAAAAATAAGGGGAAAAAATGGCATTAAATTTATGAAGCAGGAAAAATCAACAATTTATCACTGGATGATTAATTAATGATAAAACGCTGTTAACTGACTCTTTATCAACAAGTCATTTTGTGCATTTGGGCTTTAATTGCAGTAACGTTATTAGCAGGCAATGAGCCACTCACTGTAGTAACTGTAATGAATGAGCCACAGATGAACATGTCAGGTATGCTGTAAGTACACACATCATCTGTTTGCATTCGTAATATGAGGCCTTTAATCTGCACACTGGCCAGCCTCACAGTGTATTTTTCTCTCTTCTATACTGACTTGAGCCTCGTGTGGAAACTCTGATTGGTGTCGGACAAAGATGCTCCCATAATGCCTTTGGTTCAGATCCATCCATTGTTCCATGTGTCAAAGTTTAGACACACATGCAGAGCCACTCTCACTTCCACGTGGAGGCTCACGCCCAGCAAACTAGCTGTTATGCCGAACCCGCTGTCATTTGTCATGCTTGCGTGCACGGATTTGTCAGCTCGGTTTGTGACCGTTAACCGACATTAGCTGCCTTATCATAGTTCCTCAGACCACTCGTGGTCGAAACTGACTTTCCAAGAGGACAATGACCACAAAACTCTCTTATAGGTAATGAGGACAAAGAACTATCAGAGAAAAAAGGAGAAGCAAAACATTACAAACGTAACCGCCACAGAGTTTCTGTGTGGTGTGCTGTGAGCGTAAGGCTAAACAAAATGTCATGACATTTTCTGGATTTGGCTTTAACGCTAATTGTTACACATGAGAACTGGCTCATTTTATCAACACGGGGCGCAGTAATACCTAAAGCTTTGTTTTCCTCAGCAGCCAGACAGGGAATTTAGTGCCCTACTATAAATATTTAAGCAGACATGAATGGAGGAAAAGCATTCTCAGTCAGAGGAATTTCTATAACCCTGCAGAGACCCTGCAATGAGGGTAGAAGCCAGTTGCTGGACCAGGATTTGGGGTTACTGAGGGTCTGTTTGGGTTGATACTGATCCGTGCCCCCCCAGGTGTGACAGCAACATGTGACATCATTCTGTCTGCATGCTTCACCAGATTACAAGCCCTCAGAGCCGCTCAGAGATATTTATCAGCAGTGGCTTTCGGTGGTTCAGGTTTCAGAAGAGGGTAATAGTGGCCTCTGTGCCCGGGGAAAGTACACTGCATTACTGCATGGAGAGAAATGAGAAAAACGAAACACTGACTGCCATTCCTTTTGTACTAATGCCACATTGCAGAGTTCAACTGATTGGCATCCAAGGGTTTTACATACACAACAGTGCCCCTCTGTGTCCATAAACATGAATTACAGCTGTACAACAGATGCTATTTCAACTCCGGTGCGACTTTACCTGTTCAGGAGGGAAACAGTGCAGAAGCTGGCGGATATGGTTGTTATAGTGAGTTTCCCACGTGCAGCGTGCCCAGCTCACGCAGTCCTCCCAGCTCGTTGGGCGTTCTCCTCCAGCTTTCAGGTCCTCCAGGCAGCTCCACACCTCCCCAAGAACCTCCAGGGCCTCGGCGTCTCCATGGCCGAGAGTCCGCTTCACAAACTCTGCATCACTACAGGAAACAGTGCTTCTTTTGATTTAATGACAGACACACAGCATACAGAAGGTGATAATCATGAGATGTAGGAAAAAACAAGACCGGACATGTATCGCCGTTTAATGCATCCTCAAAGTCTAACTTCCAGAATTAAAGCTTTGACTTGGTGGACTTGGAAGAACTTTTGACCTGGGAAAATCCGCATGGAAAAATATTTTCTTCTATGAAGCACAGCGAAGGATGACTAAAAACACATCTTTGTAAATTAGGGTGTTGTCTTGTGAGTGACTCAGAGTCACTCACAAGACAGGAGGATTCCTTTGACGCTCGCTTGTGGACTATAGCAAGGAGAGCAAGTGTTTAGTAAGCTTGTAGTTTTTCGGTCAGCGCAACTCCATACCACACGCTTGGGCAGTTCTTGCGCCATTATTATAACGTGCCAGCATGGCCTTGCACTGTGAAAACAAAAGGGATCTGCCTCCTCTGCGTGCAGTTACACCTAAACATGTCCAAACAGGAACATTTTGAGTCATAGTTGTGCACAGAGCTGCATGGGTGGAAGGATAACACAGCAAAATGTGACTGTTCTTTTCCATAACCTCATTAACCGAGAGTTTAGTGGACTGTGACATGTAGCTGACCTGCCTCGTGAAAATGTCCAGAAAGGTTTTTTTCATGAAGAGGCATCTGAAGGAAGCGGTAATTAGACTATTCCTATTTTTGCTTCTGCTTAAAGACTCAAGAAAGAGTTTAAGTGCTTTACAATGAGGTGGGATTATATCAAATATCACCAAAACAAACAGACAGACATCTGAAAACATGGCTGGATTAGGAGGGCTCCGAGGCTCAGAGATCTCTCAGAGTTTGGGCTGGAGGCTCAGATCTGTCACGGACGCGCTGCCACATTATAATTAGGTCGATGCTGCATGGAAAGCTCAGTGCTTTTCAGCCTCCCAACGTTGTCTGAGGTGTCATTCTTAAAATAACAAACCCCTAGATTCACGAATCATTCAAATCTTGAAGCTCAAATGAATATGAATATTACTAGTACAATCACAGACAAAGCCCTTTGATGCGACATAGGACTGTTCTGCATCCATTTAATCTCTTTTTCCATTCAGTAGATGCCTCTAAAGCAGAAAGCCTCTAATTAGTTGAGGGACTTTAACTTTAACACTGTTAGAGCTGCTGTGAAAGATACATCGCAGACTACAGCCTTGGCAAGACAGACTGTTTATGTAATTTTTACTCCGGGTTTACTGCTAAAAGCCAACCACATGTTTTCCTGTTTATAAAACAAAATAATGAGCTTGGACCACTTCGTTAGCTTTTGTAGGTCCGCTGGAATGCTCTGCAAGAGAGCACACGAGCATTGTAAAAGGAGAACGCAGCGGTCATTAAGTGCCTGCAGACTGGCAGGGGATCGGCGAGCGCAATTTCTCGTATTTGTCGGGGGCGAACGCTTGTTGTGGAAAAAGGTGACATCACGCAAGGATGGTGTCATATCTTACCTCAGGAAGAGATTCACATTTTCGGGTGTTTGCTTGAACTGTCCTTCAAACTGGTCTCTGGCCCACTGAAAGAATTGTAGTGTCAGATTAGTATAGAAAAAGCTGATGACAGAAACAGTAAATCTGTGACTTTTCATACTGCATAGACGCATCATATGGTCAAACTTCTAATTTGGACAATACAAACTAACACTACTCAGCTATATTTTGTGTTTAGTGCGAATTAGCAAAGGCTGATGTTAATATGCAAAACTAAAATGGTTAACAACAGGATGGTAAACCTGCTAAACATCAGCATGTTAGCATTGGCCCACAAGAGCAGGTTAGGTTAGCATTTAGCTCAACTGTGTCTAATTACATCCTCACAGAACCACTAACATGGCTAAACTCTTGATGAAACTCTGCATTATATAAAATGCATACATAAATCGATGTTTTGCCATCTGTGTATGGAAATGTGTTAAAATACTCAAAGTACCTCTCATTATAATACAGTCCAATGCAACATCACCAAGTTATTATATAACAGTCTACACAAAAATTTCATTTTAAACATGTTTTAAGGTTTAAAGTTTTTAACACTTTAAGTACGGCCTATTTTATGTTTCTGGTCATTCAGTGCAGGTTTTGAAACAAAACTCTACAAATCAATTTCTGTAACTCAAACGCAAAGCTTAATTAGGCTTAATTAGAAGTCACCATGTACCTGCAGGGTGTGCTCAATGCGGTAAGGGAAGTTCTTGAGAGTGCACAGTGGGATGGCATTGCTTGTATCTGGTCTGGCCGGCCCATAGGAATCGGTCAGGTGAGGCACCACTACAAGAGTGTGACCTTTGTTTCCTAGAGTTCCTCCCTCCAGCATCGGCTTCTGGTGTTGAACGCAGCGCACATCGAGATAGGCTCCTGGGCAGCAAAAAGAAGGATTCAAGATTCACTTTTACAAGCTTTTGCAGTCAGATATGTTCTCTAAATGCGCTGGTATCATCACTGTGGTAATGAGATCTTAATATAATAATGTTAATGAAGTAAAGTAAGACCCCTCACTGGCTTCTACGGTATCGAGGGCTGCAGCCACTCCATCGAGACCCTTGAAGAAGCTGTAGTCATACACGCCTTCACTGTCGGGGTCCACACGATTCTGGTGAGCCGTGATGTTCATCTGTGGGTTCATCTCTCGCACTGCTTTGGCAGCAACGTCCGATTTTGGTTTCTGTTAGCGGACACATGAGCAAATGGGTGGTGTGTTCTGGGAGATGATGTACGTGAGCGTTGTAGGCAAACTCCAATACAAACAACAGTGGCTATGACAGATGCAAGAAGACCTGCATAAAATGCTATTTTATACAAAATCTATATCCAGATGTGTTATTGGATCTTTCTATAAAAATGAATCATTTTAATTAATAACTCACACTGCCTACTGTACTGTCAAGATGCTATATTCTGAGCATTTCACTGCTCTTCTGTTATATAACAGCAGCACCAGCACATTTCTCACCAGACTTTCAGAGCAGTTGAAGATTTTTTTCAACATGCCCACTAACTGTGCTCAACTATGTGTTATGTAACTTGTTTAGACACTGGTAGTTGTTTACTCAGACATGAGCGATCAACTGTCTGGCATGCTCCTAAAGTAAACTGCAAAGCAAAACAGCCACAAATCACAGAACTCGGCAGCTGTGTGTAATCTGACACATGTGTACCTCAGACTGTCACAATACGTTCACCCCCCAACCTGTCCCCCATTAGCGAAGCCCTCCGACCCTTCCACTTAACCAGATCACACAAGAACCAGTTAGCTACGGCGGCACGCGAGCAGTGGTGGAATGCAATGAAGTAAATTTACTCAAGTACTGTACTTAAGTACACATTTGAGGTACTACTCCATTACACCTCAGAGGGGGAAAAAAAAAAAAAACTTCTTACTCCACTACATTTGTCTGACAGCTTTAGTTACTAGCAACTTTTCAGATTACAAATTTTCATCCCTGCTTCCTGTTCAGCAAAAAACACGTATCTCCAGTTGCGGTGACTTTTCTGACGAACTGAAGGATTAAGTGTTCTTTTATGGGTTGAGAAAATTCTCCTTCTTAACATCAATATATTATTTAAAAGCCCTCTGGGACTAGCTGGAAAATGAAAGCTGAGAACGTTCTGAGCTCACGAACAGTTTACTTTTTAGGGATATGTGGTTCTCACAGGACAGCTAGGCTACAAACATATGATGATTATTGAATATGATGCATTGCTGTAGTTTAAACTGCTTTGTTAAGTAGTTAAAATAGGCAATAACCAAGCAATAACCAAAACATGTGCAGCAGTAAAATGTAACAGACACATTAATGCTGCAGTAATATGAATCCAAAAACATCTTAAATAATAGAAAAACACTGACAGGGACCATTTTACTGCACAATGAGCACTGTTACTTTTGATAATTACATCTACAAGTATTGTAGATAATACTCACATACTTTTACTTGTGTAGGGATTTGAATGCACTATTAGTTTCAATATTTTCACAGTGTGTTATTAGTACTTTTACTGAAGTCAAGGATGTGAATACTTCTGCCACCACTGCACGTGAGATTCTTCACTACTAGACGAGGTGCTGTGTGTTTTCTCACCCCAATATCCTGAGACCTGAACAGGAACTGTCGGTTCAAGTTGGATTTTTCTATGAAGTCCATGTCTGTTAGAGTGATATGTCCTCCTTCTCCAGCACCGAGCCCAATCAGGGCAAAGTTCTTCAGAAGCTCACAGCCAATAGCGCCAGCTCCAACCTTGAAAAATTAAAAGACAGGCTGTGTAAATGTGCATCAGCTTGTGCAATGCAGGTAAATATCATCATATGTTATATCATTCTGTTTTACAGATAAAAAGCATTATTTTACAATGTGGAGAGAACTAGTCATCTGTTGTTGCATGTTACTTGTTTTACTTCCTGATATGCGGTGATAAAACAAACACATGCATGCACTCTCTCTCAAACACACACACACACACCCGTAAACAACAGAGAAAAATAGCACTGCTAAAGGAAACAGAGAAAGGGCTTGGCACTGTTGAACAGTCCCTGCACACCAAGAGGTCAACGCTGGCAGGAAATGCCACCTGAATCACAGCCATTTCCTGCATGTGCCATCATGAACACCAGACAAGATCAAAGGAAAACACAGATGGAGCTCCTGGTTTCCAAAGCAGAGTGTGCCCCCTGCTGGACAAATACCCAAACCTGCCCTCACCAGGAAATACTTCTGCCTCTCCAGCTTCTCCTGGAACGCTGACCCGAACACAGCAATCTGTCCATCGTACCTCGTGCGTTTCTGACAGAGAGGAAAACAAAAACATGGTGAATTTACATATGAAGTCTGATTGGATGGTCCTTATCGATAGAACTGTTTAAATGAAATAATCTCTTAACATACAGCTGGAGGGGGGCCCTCTGCCAGTTGGTCCCTCTCTTCAGGGAGGCACTCCAGTGCGTCGAAATATAGCCACTGCTGAAGAGGCGTAAATTTCCCACTACATGCCTGCAGGAACGTTACAGAGTGCACACAGCAAAAATGCAGTCAGCTACATGCACTACCACCACGCAGTAAGAGCTAAGCTGTGTATAATTAATACATACAATGCAACAATAGTGGTGTCTGCTCCATCAAAATCTGAATGATGTAGCGAATGTTAAAGGCATCAACCTCACCTTAATAACTTCCTGAGCAGCGATGCCTCCAATGAAAGCATTCACAGGAGCCAAGTCACCCTGAGCTGTGCAGGACAGGATTCTCACAGCGGCTTCATCCAGCTTCTCCAGCTGAGCGACCGTATTCAGCTCTCTCACCATGTCAAGCAGGACATCTGCATCTGTCTGCATCGGATGAATCAAGAAGTGAGAAGTCTGTGGCCTGATTTTTTATTTTTTTTTAACTCACGGCTCATTCTGTATATTTCACTGAATGTGGGCTGCAGTTTCCTGTAACCTTCACTGACCTGAGACTGAGGAAGAGGAAGTCGCTGTTCTTTCTTCACAAAGCTATGGAGGGCTTGGAAAGCCAAATGCAGGGTGTGGTGCCTCGATATTTTTCCATAATCGCTGTTGATCAGTAGCTGATGGTCCAATAGAGCCTCACAGAATGGTTTCTGCAATTTGTGTCGCAGTCATCTTATTGACAAAGGCTAGACCTTCTCAAAAATCAGCAAAACTAAAACAAAGTGCTGCTACTTACGAAATTTATCTTGAAGGGCTGTTTAACCTCCGTCACTATTCCACCACATTCATACTCAGAAAAGGCTGAAGCGTCACCAATGCTGAAGGAGTACGGGCCTGGTGATAGAGGTGATAAACCACATACGGATACGGACACAGACAAATTCTCATTACAGCTATTAAATTCTGAGTGTGGCATGCGGACAGCTGCAGCGTGGCTCATGGCCACACTGTGTGGCAGAGTGACACTAACCGTGGACTTTAATCTCCACGGGGCCGATGCTGTTGAGCTCTGTCATGCCTCGGACTTCAGAGAAGGAAACTTTGAAGCCATCAGAAAACCCGTGACTCCGGTCATCTGTGCAGAGCACCAATCCAGGATTCTCCTAAAATAAAGTGAAATATAGCAATAACGTTCAAATAAGCTTTTTTTTCTTTTCTTATTTAGAAATAAAAGACATTCGGATCATGAATTATTTAAAGTTCTGCGTTTTTTCTTTCTGTGTGGAGGTTATTTTTTCCACCTGTGCATATTTAGATGTTTTGTCACAGTCCAAAGTCATGCAGGTTAAGTGAACTGACAACTCTATAGTGTGAGTGTGATCCAGCACAACTCTTAGCAGCAGGAGGAGGTGTTGAAATCGGTAAATACAGTGGGTGACTGTGGTGGCAGGGTTATTTTCGGAAACTGTGACTAAACAAAATCAAAACAGGAAGTGAAAATAAATCATCGGAGACTGAAACTAAATAAAAATGAATGATATTGCTTGGTTACAAAAATAGTTAAAGTCATTTCAGTTTTGTTTTTTAGCAGTAAGGTATCGAGGTTCGTTTATTGTAATTTTGCAACAGAAAAATAAAATCTAAAAGTCTAAAATAAAACCAAAACTAGAATATGCCAGGAACATAAAACAAAAGGAGGGCAGTACCTTGGAGATTCTTTGGATCATGGCCGACGCAGGCTTCTCTCCATTCCGGTCCAAGACCTCAAACTCCTCCCCAAAGTCACAGAACAGCTGACTGCAAATCAACCAGAGGGGTTCGCCTCTTCCTTCCACGATTTATTAAATATGTTCAGTCAGGTCTTTGACAGTTTGTCTTGCCCACTTACCCGCACAGTCCTTTGGTGTCTGCCACTATGAACTTGATTCCCTGTGAATGGCAGAGCTCACCAAAGCGCTTCTGATCATCCAGTGAGGAGTTGGTGAGGACCACCACCTGAATAACGACAGTTAAGCCTCCACTCAGAAAAGTGCTTTGTGTGTTGTTCTATTGCTTTTTTGCACTAGAAGTCCTTAAATCACCTTAAATCTGAGTCTAAGGTGTCTAGTTGTAAACCAATCATGTTCCAGTGTACAAACTTACACAACTGTGATGTGTAAACTTTAATAGTCACAGAGTTTGGATTTTTTAAGGAGCAGGGATCTTAAGACAGACACAGCAGCTAATCATATGGTTACGTAATCTCATCTTTAATGGGCATCAACATGTTGGCACTGCAGCGACGTACCTGGAACTGCAGGAGCAGGTCATCGTGCAGTGGTCCAGGGTGGGCCGACACCTGCACACGTGGGTTCAGGTCAGACAGCTGCTGCAGGGAACACGTGGCTCGGTTCTGACCAAGATGGGACTCCTTCAGGAAAAACTGGCGCGAAAATGAAATCACAGGTTGAAGAAACAGTCTCAACACAATATTCACCTGCTGTGCAATGCTCTGGAGCTTTTGACTGGATGCACAGCGCTGAGTTGGGTTCAGTTGTTATGAAATGGTAGGAATTTCAATTTCTTTGACAGAATTTTTATCATCCAAGCCTGAGCAGCTACTTACAACACTTTCATGGTAATAATGTGCTGCAGAAAGGGAGGGGACTTAATGTGCTCAATAGTGAAAGTAAACTGACTTCCTTTGAAAAAGCTGTTTACAATCATAATCACATTCTCACCATTCATAATTATCTGCTTTTCTACACATAAGATCAAAGTTATTAACCTTTATTTATGATGAGTGATGTGTTAAATTGAGACAGTTATTATATTACTTATGTAGTAGCTGACATAACATTTAAAAAGTTAATCATTAACGCCTTTTTAATGATGTAATAATATTTTATTATTGCCATAATAGCATCTAAAATCTGACGACATATAGACAAGCGAGTTGTTGTTGACAATAAATAAATACATAATAATACACTTTAACAGGATAATTACACTTGACAAGTTCTGCATGTTGCTGTTGCTCTAACAGGAAGTTGTACTTTAGAGCCTTGTCTGTGAGTTCAAATCTGACACGTCCATCTGCTAAAATGTCTATTAGCGTATATTATTCGAGCAGATGAACACCACAGGTGCACTACCTGAGAGGAGAGGTCGGCCCACGTTGTCCGGCCTTCATCCTGGATCGTGACGGACTTCACACCGGACAAAATCACATTCTTGGCTATCTCCACTCCAAGACCCCGCATGCCTGCAATGAGGACGCTGGCTGTGCCCATCCGATACATGGCGTCATGACCCAGAACATACCTGTGCAGTTGAAAGAGCAGCTGAACGTGTGGGCCGGCAGCGCGTGCAGTTAAACGGACCCCTCATGAGTATGTGGACTACTTACAGCTGCCTGGAGTAGAATCTCTCATCGATTTCCGACATGATGCACTTGCAGATGTTGATTTCCAACAAGAGATGATCGGTTTAAAGGGAGGAATCAGCAGGACAAAGACCCTCCAACAGTGACCGAGCAGGTCAAACCGGCAACAGAAAGCGAATCTGGACTGCTGAACGCTGAGATGACAGTTTTGAATAAAGTATTTCACTTTCGTTTTACTGGATTTACTGGTGTCAAGGCGCACTTTCAGACTACGGCCACTAGAGGGTCACACAGGACTGTTAATCCACTTTTTAACCACACACTGCTGCTGTCCAACTACATCAGTATAATAAACAGGATGTGGGTTGTAAGGTAAAACTGAAAGAACTGACAGTCAGACTTAAACTTGTGATTACTGTTGAAACTCTGCTGGTGTAAATGGAAATAAATGTGATTTTCTGGTGTTTAAAAACCGTTTTGCAGATATTTATGAGAACTGGTCTTGTATGATAACTTAAAGTTCACTTCCAATCAAAAGTGTATTCAATGAACTGCTCTATTTTACTACTCTTTTACTTTTTCACAGTCAGTTGCCAAAGGGGCAACTGACTTAATCACATATTGATCTATATATGAAGAAACTGTGAACTGATGATCTTTTAAGTGTGAGCTAATCACATAAAGTCATTATTTGTTAATTCTGAGCAACAGAAATTCATCACACAAATATAGTCCAATATAAAACTTACACATGCTGTATATATACACTCTCATGCTACAATGAGGAAGAGCTTTGCAATGAGGGAGAAGCATTAGATGGGATTTTAGGCATGTCTTCAACTAGTCAGCTGAACTTTTTTGTGTGCAAAACCCACATTAAATTATTATTCATCACAGAGTATTTTTTTTACATGTCTTAAAACATGTCTGGAGGGGATCTTTGCCATGGTGACAATAACAGTGATCCACCCTTCTCCCTCTCTTGCTTAATGTGTTTGTCATTCATTTCAACAAGCTCAGTGTGGTGAAAAAAAAAATCCCTTCCCAAAGAAAGTAGTGCATGCTGAGGAGTGACACGAAATGATTCATCATTACATATCAAGTAGAGGCAGCAAGAAGGCAAACCACTAAACTCATTGTGGTGTGTGAATGAGGAACAAACAACTTCAAGACAACAATTTCTAGAGAGGAACCTGGAATCAGAGTCAATATGATGAGTGGAATTAGCCTGTATTCTATCCTAAAGCACTCAGCACTTAGCTTTTTCAACACAAGCTGTTACTAAGGTCAAATTGTCACTGTCCAGCTATTTCGTGTTTATCTTTCTTTTTAGATTATACTCTGAGGATCAGTACTCCCTCATCGTTCTCTCTAGATTGGAAAACATGTCAGTAGGCGTTAGATACCACAAAAAGATGTGTGCGAATGCTCTGTTGTGATCAGCTGCTGATTTAGCCAAAATTCCCAAAAATCATGACCTACATAACAGGTTTAGTGTCCAAGTTGTATTCCCGGAAAGAGAGACACAGCGCTTACATTTACGACACTACATAAGAACTGTGAATGCATCATCACATCCATTCATTCATTGCTAATAACCACTGAATACTGAATATTTTCAAACTTAGTTCATTAAGTATTTGTCTTTCTTTTTTATTTCTTTTTATTAAAAGGATAGAACTGCCATATAGCCAAGCCTATAATCAATAAAGAAATAATATTTGAAACCACAAAGCTCTTTCACTTGTGGGAAATAACCCAATTTATGGCCGTTTATTTTAAACCCTCGTCTGGGAATTTGAGCTCAGACATTAATATATCTCTGGAGATTATCCTTCTTGATAACGACACAAAATGCTCCTTGTATGGGCCAAGTCTAAATCCAAGCTGCATGCCTCAGTGTGCTGCATATACATTCTGCAATTTCCCAGCTTGGGATAAATAAAGTATATCTATCTATCTATCTATCTATCTATCTATCTATCTATCTATCTATCTATCTATCTATCTATCTATCTATGTGGCCCCTGTCCTTAGTGAGTGACACAGGGACAGACGCAAGCTCAAGGACTGGATGTGATGTCCTTCACACTGTTGTTTTTGATCGTCTGTTCGATAAGCGAGTCCACAGCGAGCTCAGATCCAGACAGCTTTCTCTGTGTCACACCACTCTTTTCGCCTCAGTGCTGCTGCAGTTTGCTTGTCAAACTCCTCTCTGCAACACAAAGGCTAATGATGCAGGGTCTTTGTGGTTAGAGGTTTGAAAGCAGTGAAAGTGTGAAGAATGACACTCTGAAGTGCTTTTTCCTGCAGAGGGATAAAGCAACACAGGCTCTTCAAACAGTCTGTGATTACTGAACTTTGGATTCAGTGGTAGATGTTTAACTTCTGGATGTTTCATGTCAGCAACATTTCTGTTTGGAAATGAGCGATGATGGGTTGCCTCGTTTTATACATTATGGCTCAATTGCTAATGAGTGTCTGCAACATTTTCATATCTAAAGTGGCATTGCTTGCGTTACACGAGGTGGTCTGAACCCAGAGCGAACACATTCCTCTCATAGCTTCCTGGCTGGGACTGCCTGTGTCTGAGGACTGGCTTCATTCCTCATCTGAAAGTAATGCATTTTTGGCCAAAATCCCACCGGCGCAGATAGAGCAGCCTGCACTGAAAGGTGAGGAGGTTTTTCCATTGAATTTGACACAGTGACGCCCGAGTGGAAAAGAGCTGCAGTTGGAGATATGATAGATCTCCTGGGGAAGGAAGCGAAGAGGATATTTTTGAAGTGGTCGGATTTCGCAACTATACTTCGTACTTCCTCATTGCGGGCGCGGCTTAACAGGACAGCACCCACTTGAAGAATACCACAGTCAAGCAAGTCAGAATGACGACAGCATTTTCGGTCCTCGGCTTTCAAAATAAAGCTGAAATCTCTGACTGCGCAACATGTTGCAACGTTTGCTGAGTGGCCTTTATGCAAGTAGGTGAAACTGCTGCCAGGGCATGGGGTCAGTTTGACTTAACAGGCCTTTTATTTAAAACCACACAGTTCTGCTCAAATTCAAGGGTTTTACAACAGACTTGAACTTATTGTAAGATTTCTGTCTTTATTTGTTGCAGTACAAATATTGCAGTGTTATAAATGATTATGCAGGCCGTTAATTTTATAACTCTCATTACTTCTGCACATATTTAATTGCACAATGCTCATGGTTTTCATGATATATATACAATTATGTGATTGTGACAATTCCATAATAATGATAATATAATTTCCAAAGCTTTTCAAACTCATTTCCATCCTCTCTTATTTTATTATATTTCTTACTTATCTTGGCTAGTTTTTATCATATCTCACCATTATTGCTATTAAACGAAATGAAATACAATAAAATCAACCACACAGGTGTCATATTTGATGATTCATCCAATTCTTGCTGAAAGCGTTAATCATCACGCACTCCCCCCGTGAGGCCTTTTTCCTGGCGCGCTTTTATTTTGAAGGCGAGGGTGACTTCCTGTTTTCGTCTGTAGACTGCAGCAGCTGTCTCATACACTTCTTGTCAGTATCAGCTGCGTGCCAGTGGGAGTCCGCAGCTGTCAGGTGAGTGCGCTGCTGCAGGTCAGTGAGTGGAGCTTCACTAACGCAGGAAATTTACCTCGCGAAGGATTCACGTTTTCAGCCTGTTGGACAAATCACAGAGGCAGCCCCCGCCCCTCTCTCCAAGCCAGGTAAGATGATTTCCACGTATATATATATTTGTGGAGGACATCTGTAGCAGCCATTGGTCCATGTTAATGAATGACTGAACTCACTTTTAATTATCAGCTCATCAGCTTTGCTGTGCCTTCCTGCACAGCTATCAGATATCATTTCATCAGTTATCGTCAATACAAATGATCCTAACTACACTCATCTTCACTTTAATGGTCTCTCTCGCCGGAGCAGTGTATGTTCTTCTTTGTTTTGAAACTTTTAAATAGTTGTCCATCACCTGGTGGTGTTTTAAAATGGGGAATGCAGGATACTTAATGAATTATTTGCATAATGAGAAGCCAGTAAGTGTGTTTCTTCCTGAAAAGGCTTAGTTATTCTACTGTTTATTCCATGTATGGCTCTGGAGGCCTGAACATTTCCATGGTTGCTCCACATGTTGCAGCAAGTCATGTCTTGCCCACAGTTGATTTTATCTTCACTCTACAAACTTGTTATGTTTCCCACTGCCTTTATCAGCTTTGTAAGTTTCACAGTTATATGCCACATCCGTGCGTGTCAAGTCTCATCGTAGATGCCTCGCTTTAAAAAACAGCAGCCGCTTAATCACGGGGTTCGGAGAGAAAAAAGCAGCTGCTACTTTTTCCCCTTTCCTCAGTTCCTCATGCTGTATTTCTCAGTTTAGACAAGCTCAAATGTTTACAGTATCCACCTCCACTTCAAAAGCAGTGAATCTCTGTTGAATGTGGGTCTACAATGTTACTGCTTGCTGTTAAATCTCAGCTTCCCTTCTCTGCTTTTCCCTCACAGAGCTCCTGCTGGCTCTCCAGAATGTTCCCTTTGAGGCGAGTATCTTATAGGTAGCAAACAATCACGGTGGACTGTGACGTGGAGATGGTCACGTGGGCCGTCTTGCTGACAGTATGCATATGGATACAGACACAGACTGCCTCAGGACAACAAACATGTCCTTCTACTCCACGCGAGCTGGTGGATTTCACTGTAAAATACTCCCTCCCCCACTTCCAAACAGACAAACCCATACAGAACATAGCTGTGAACTTGGATTCGCACCAGCCACAGATGTATGTCGCATGCCAGAATGTAATAACAGCAGTCGACTACACGATGGGAAAAATATGGGAGGTGAAAACTGGACCTGTTGGCAGTCCTGACTGTGAAACCTGTCAGGTTTGTGACATAGAACCAGATCCTGGGGATCCAGTTGATACAGACAATGAGGTTCTGCTTTTGGATCCTGCTGGATTTCTTATGCCCTACTTGTACATTTGTGGGAGTAGTCAGCATGGGATCTGTTACTTCATTGATGTTAGCTCAGCACAGCCGGAGCCTCAGTGTTTATACAAAAAGGAGCAGAACTCTCCAACCTTCTGTCCAGACTGTCTGGCCAGCCCGCTTGGCACCAAAGTCACCATTGTTGAACAGGCAGCCACATCGCTCTTCTTTGTGGCGGCTTCTGTCAATGACAAAGTAGCACAGAGGTATCCAAGGAGGTCAATATCAGTGATGAGGCCGCTTTCAACCGAAGATGGCTTTCATATGGTCATGAATGGGCTGACGGTGCTCCCCGGCCTAAGGGACTCGTACAAGATTGATTACATCTACAGCTTCTCCACCAAGGACTACGTCTACTTCCTGTCCCTGCAGAGAGAAAATCCATCAAAGAGCAATTCAGCTTTTCAGACTCGTCTGGGACGACTGCCGATTTTAATCCCAGAGGTGTGGATGTACAGAGAGGTGGTCCTGGAGTGCCGGTACGACCCAAAGCGCAGGAGGAGAAGGAGAGAGGCTTTCAGGGACATTGTGTACAACGGGCTGCAGGCGGCGCACTTTGGGCAAGTGGGGAAGGACCTGGCAGACGAGCTGAGGGTGGCCGAGACAGAGGACCTTCTGTTCGGGGTGTTCGCCGAGGTGAACGAGCACGGTGAGCCTCAGAAAAACTCGGCCCTCTGTGCCTTCCCTTTGACTAAAGTGAACCATGCAATTGATGAAGGTGTGGAGGCCTGCTGCAAGTCAGGTCCAGAGCAGCTGTCCAGAGGTCTACGTCACTTCCAGCCGCTCGAGAGCTGCCCACATGAAGTGAGTAATTCTTTTTTTATATATATATATCCTGTCCTGTCATCAGAGAAGAGGAATGGTACAAAGGTCCCCAGACGGGAAGTGACCTATCCAGACAAACATTGTGTAATTAAGTCACCTAGGATCGGAACGACGTAGTTTATCATTAAGCTTACAGTTTTATGTTGTCTTGAGCAATAAGCATATTGTGAGAGACACTGCAGTTAGCACATAAAGTAAATCTTGACTGCTGGAATATTATATGCCTGTGGCAACTCTGATGAAGGTGTGTGAGAGAGCGGGGCCAGATGAGAGAACTGGGAGGGGCGGATGAGTCAGTAGTGTGACCTGGGCATTGCCACACCGTTTCTCAGCTAAGTTTCAGTCTTTCCCGGTGAAAGGGTGGCAACTTAAGCGCAGATATGTATTTCAAGATAAAAGGCTTAATGATTAGACCCCTTAACTGATAAGCTACCAGAGGAGAAAAGGTGTTGGAAAGTTAAGGTGGCTTGGAAGGTTAAATCCTGAAATAACAGGCAGAGCTCACTGTCAGAACGCCGCCATCGAAGAGAGCATTTGGCCGTTTTTCCCAACAAAATAATAAAGGTGTGGCCTGTTTCCTTTTATGGGGTTCAAACTGTGTCCTTTGAGCTCTCACAGCCATCACCTACAGGGATGTGTGCCAACAAACACAAGTTATAAATCCTGCTGATAAAAAGGAGGAATTTGAAGGGGAGGGACAGTGTTGGACCGTGCCTGGCTTCTACGTATGTTATCTGAGCAGGAAATAGGTAGAATGCTGAAGAGCTGAGGGGTCGGAAGGAAAGAGTAGAAATGATGGTTGCAACAGTTAGTGTCAAGCACCGCCTGAGTTCAAGTTCAGTGTTTCTAGAACTGGGTGTGTGCAATCAAACAACTTGGATACCGTGTGTGTTCAGGCCTGAAATGCTGGGATACAAAGTGACTGAAAAGATCAAATGACGGTGAATATGGGGCAGTGGGAAGCAAACAGGGGCATGCTGGGGCACGTCAGCTTCACAGTGGAATGTTTACTATTAGTTTAACATATCCTTTCTTTTTGTTGTTGTTTTTTTAATTATTACTTTGTCTGCTTTACTACTCTTAACCAAAGTAAATGATGCTCTGCTAACTGTCCACACAAATGTCATCTGCTGTTGTATGTGTGCAAAAGTACGGAAAGTCCAGTTTCTGTATTTGAGGAACAGTCACCAAGTCAACATATGGAGCTGCTGTTTTTATGACCTTGTTCCTCTCACAGCTTGTTACTCTGACTTGAGGCAAGGCTGGAGCACTTCCTGCCTAAATGAATGAATTAGAATTGCCCCTCTCTCTACCCCTCTTCCTCTCTTACGCACAAGAATATACGAGCGCGTGCGTGTGTGTTTAGAGGGAGTCTGATGCTGACAGAGGCGGATACTATAGATCATCTCCCATGCCTGACTTGCTCTGGATGTGTTTCTTGTGCAGAGCTCTGAAGGTAATGACACATGCAGACACAAAGCCACTCTGGTGTCAAAGCCGTACTACAGACTGGACCTCTTCAACAGGCAGATGAGAGATGTCCTTTTCACCGCTCTCCTGGTCACCACTATTGGGAATCACACTCTGGGCCACTTTGGTACCTCAGATGGACGGATACTGCAGGTAGAAACATGCCTGACGGTAAAATAGCCATCATGTGGTGTGCTTGTGCTCTATGAGGTTTGCATTATACAGTACCGGATATAGAAGTATTGCCTTTTTTTGTTCAATACTCATAATAAACATTATTTCAAATGTCTAAACTTAACATGTGTATATTTTCAGAAGAAAGACTCCCTAAAATGAAAAACCTTACCACTCTGTTTTGTCTGCTTTAGGTGATTCTCTCTCTATACAGGCCTATCGTTTTTGCCAACTATTTTTTGGAAGGAGCCCGAGTGTCCAGGACAGCAGCGGTGTACTCAGAAGATTCACTTCTCTTTGTAGTTGGAAATAAGGTACATTTTATAACATTGCAGGCACTGCTTTGCTTTTAAGTGGAAAAAGATTGATGGAGTGGATTGATTTGTAGCCTTTAACAGTGGAAACAGACCAATGTTTCGGCACCACTGTGTCTGCACTAGAGTCAAATTGGACAAAGAAATAAGGCAAACACATGTGTGGTCAACCTTGAATAGGTGGGCCATTGTCACCGGATAAATGTTGGATAATAGATGCAAGGGTGGAAGTTGCCACACCCCATGCACTGTAATCATTTCAGTAACAAAGGACACAGATACATCTTAGAATTACAGAGATAAAGTACAAAAAGTACCAGAAACGTGATGAATTGAGTTATGAAAGGCTCAACTGTATGGCTGTGTCACCTCCTGTAGGAGAGGGTGAGATCTCTTCTAGTACCCAGAACTTAAATGACACTGCAGAGCCGTGGTTAGCCATAGCATAGCAGCAGCATAATCCATGTTTTCCTGCTTATCTTTTGACTCTTTGGCCTCTGCTGCCTCTGACTTACCGCACCCACGTCTTCCTCCCCACCTGGTCCAGATGTTCAAGGTGCCCTCTGCAGGACCGGGGTGTGCACATTTTATGACATGCTCCATGTGTCTGATGGCTCCACGCTTCATGAACTGTGGCTGGTGTTCAGGAATCTGCTCCAGGCAGCATGAGTGTGACTCGGAGTGGAACAAAAACTCTTGTGCACCCGTCATCACAGAGGTAGGTCTGCTGCTAGGTGTAACTGATTAGCCACTGCATGAAGTTTTAATGCCATGAGTAATCAAATGGTTTTACCGAGACGCTGATTGCTGCTCTCAATGAAACCCCCTTTTTTTGTCTGCAGTTCTTCCCAAAGATGGAACCAGCTGGCGGCGAGACAGAAGTGACACTGTGCGGCTGGGAGTTTCAGTCTCCTCTGCGGCCTGCCATCATCAGCGGCAAAACCCACATTGTCACGGTGGGCTCCGGGACCTTGTGTACGGTCCTGCCTGAAAAGAGCAGTAGTGAAGTGTGAGTAGCACATGTCCACACAGTCCTTTCATTCACATACTGCTCATTTTCTCAGCATTCGTATGCTGGAAGTGATGGACACTGTCAACTAAACATGAGTGACGTTAATTAGTTTGAATTCTAAGAAATGGATCCATAACTAGATAGATAGATAGACTACTACTGCTACTTTATTAATCTCTACTCCTCCAACGTGGATCTACTTTGTGTCCCAATGGTCTTGATGAGGATTTTGATATCTAGATTCATTAGATTTGAAATGTTGGATTCATTAAAATGTTTTTGATAGTGTTTTTGATGTTTTGTGATAGTGCTTGGCTAGTCTTTATATAAAGTACATTTTTTTACTCCCTACTCTATTAGATTTTGTCTAATTAAATTTCATCAGTTTCTATAAAACAAGTGCTTATTAAATGTGGTCCATTAATAGACCACAATAAATGTATAGTCTTATCATATTACACTGTAATTCTCTTTTTCAGGAATATATTTTTTACACAATTTTTTATTGTAATTTTTCTATATACTTTATTGTGTCTGTATTAATGTATTTTGTGCAACGAGTACTATCATAAATTGTACATATAATTGCATCAGCATGATGTAACCAGTGAAGTTTCTATATACAGTACATCCCTTACTCAGGGTCATGCTGGTCATTTGTCTGATGACCCGGCACAGTTACAACATTGACTTCCTCAGTCTAATAAAAATGATTTGGGAGCTGAAGTCCAGTGTGCAGACACTCATGAAAAAAATACTGGTTAACAAAATGTGGTTTTTAATTAATATACAGTATTTTCAGACTTTGTATTGTATCATAGAAGTATTCAAAAACAAAACTTTCAAATCTGAGAGGAGAAATCACTGGATCTGCATTATTTTGCTTTCTCTTGTTTACGGTGGAACACTGTAAATGTTATTGTCATGTCGCCACATCTGCACATCTGACAAGCTCCTGCATCACTTAAGTGTCATCATCATCTATACTATTCCTTGTGTCTCCAATACAGGCTGGTATGTAAGATCCAGGAAAAAACCAAACCGAGCCAGAACCTTACCATCACTCTGGAAGTGCATGAGGGGGAAGTGGAGGGCCGCTACTCAATTGAAGGCACAGCTCAGACGCCTGGCTTCTCTTTCGTGGTGAGCCCCTTTGTGCAATTGAAACAGTTTTAGAATGAGTTCTGTTTCAGTTTAGTTGCGTGGATGATAACGTAACACTAAGTTAAGAGTTAAAATATTTCACCTCTGTCTAACCAGGAGCCGAGCATAACAGAAATCAGACCTGACTACGGGCCCGTGTTTGGTGGAACAACTGTTACACTGACAGGAAGATATCTTAATTCTGGGATACAGAGAAATGTCAGCTTTGCTGACAAAAAGTGCAGCATTCAAAGGTGAACAACACAGAAGACTGCTTCTTTTGCTATCACACGACTATAGTCTACAACACATTGATGTCACTGTGTTCAGATTAAATAATTAAGATCTCTGTTCCTTTAAGTACTACTGAAGGAAGTGAGACTTTGTCTTCAATCGTCTGCCGCACAGCGACCGCAGCAGGTGTCGGGAAGGTGCCTGTGAAAGTCTTCATTGACAACTTTCAAGTGACGACCTCTAAGATGTTCTCCTACAAGAACAACCCAGTTATAAGTTCTGTAGAACCGTACTGCGGTTTCCAAAGGTAGGCCCTGCCCCCAGTCTGCTCTGGTCTTATTAATAAAGTCATTCTCTTACAAGTACCTCATCATAAAACAAGTCAGTGTTATTATTCACGTGATCATTTATACCGTCATACAGCGGCTCCAAGTTGGTGATAGAAGGTCAGAATCTTGACTCTGCCCACACAACTGTGGTTCAGTACATTTCCAAAAATCCCAACCTGCAATCTCTTCAACAAGTGAGTTAACTCTTTGATTTAGTCCGTGTGGAAGATGCTTTTTACTGTTCAGTCAGATGTTGCTTTCCTTTTGTGCCAAACTGAGACAGAAGCTGTGACTTCAACTCCATTTCACTTAAGGTCTGCAACGGAGCAACAAATGCCACATATATGGAGTGCTCGGCCCCTGCTTTTCCTGAGGAAATGCCAGAAGAAAAGTCAGACAACGGAGAGATATTTATTCACATGGACGGAAAAAGTAACCTCTGGAAGAGACGGTTTGACTACTATCCCGACGTCAAAGTCATCCCTTTTGAAAACGAAGACAAATTGTTGCTTCTGAAACCAGGAGAGACGGAAGTTTCGCTGCATGTATGTTTACACACACTCACACACTCCGCATCCAATTTATATAACTAATTTGTTGAGTTAAAATCTCAGTAATCATTAAAATGCATATGAACTTGTTTTTTTCCACATATGTAACAGCATAGAAAGCTGAACACAGTGAGCACATGTATGAAGATCATAATGACCATCGGGGGTGTGAACTGCAACGCCCAGGTTCTGTTAAATGAGCTGACCTGCAGGATTCCTAAAGGTCTGGTTATTCCCAGCGAAGGGTTGCCCGTCAGGGTGAGAGACTGTGCTTTTAAATCATCAAGCTTCACATTAATCACTTCAAATTGACTGTGTTTAACAAGAGTAAATCATTTGTTCCTCTACTGTAGGTGTTTGTGAATGGGGAAGTTTATAATGTGGGCACAGTAGTGAACGATGACAGCAACAACAACACTGTGATCGCGGGCATTGTGCTGGGCATCATTGCCGCGCTGGTGGTAGGCGCTGGCCTTGCGTTGATCGTGATGATCCATCTGAGGAAGAAAAAGCGAGGTGAGGAGATTCTCCATGTATTCTGCTGGCTGTGTGTTTTAGTTTGTTGTTCGGTGACTCTCATTTAGCCGTTGTGTCCTTTCAGCCAACATCGAGAATCGCTTATCAACAATGCTTTCACGGAACCGCATAGGCAGCGGGCCAGACATGTCTCCGACAGGTGATTACAGACGAGGTGGGACATCCGGATTCAATCATTCGTTCATTTGTGAATCCATATTAACTGTCAATCACTTCTTCAACCTGTTCACTCCCTTCCCTTTTCTTCACCCTGTACACACTAACCCTATGAAGTACAAAAGTACAACCCTTTAAATATACTGTATATATTCAATAAATCTTTGAAGTATTGTACAGGAACTGCTAAATAAATAGAGAAATGCAAAACATCATGGCATATACTTGGTTAATTTATAATCTATGTGGTAAACGTCATGAGTAAAGTAAACCTGACCAATAAAAGGTCAAATATTGATAGATTGTAGTTCATTCATAGACATTATAATAACTATAATAACTCTTTTTAAGTACAGCAGATTTATTGTGTGTGTGCTTTCCCTTGTGCGTTACAGTCGATCTGTCCAGTCAAACATCAGGTTCAGGGGGAATGGCCTTCCAAGGTTTGCTGTACGCTGCCAGCTACGATCATCTGTCCATTCCTTTAATGCCACGGGACAACATCTCAATGGTCAGTCTAAGTTCTGATCTTCTTGAAGAGGTCAAAAATGTCCTGATCCCTGCTGAGATGCTCCGGATCGAGGATAGCCAGATTATTGGCAAAGGTAGGCCTCTTGGCTTTTATAATGTTTATTATGTTCTTTCTTCCACATATTATGTGCAGGAATATTCATAATAACCACATTTGCTTCTTTTGCAGGCCACTTTGGGACGGTTTATCATGGATACCTGATAGACAGCAACAAGCAAGAGACCCACTGTGCTGTGAAATCACTGAACAGTATGTGACTTGTTGTTTTCTCAGCGGTATGCGAGCTCGTGGCTGTTGGATTGGTCTGTATAACAGCATGGATTGTGTTAACAGGGATCACAGATTTAGGGGAGGTGGACCAGTTCCTCAGAGAGGGCATCATCATGAAAGGCTTCCACCACCCGAACATACTGTCTCTGCTGGGCATCATGCTGCCTAAAGAAGGGCTCCCTCTGGTGGTTCTGCCGTATATGAAGCATGGGGATGTGCGTCATTTCATCCGCTCTGAGAACAGGGTAAATTACACAATGAAACTATCTGGACGGACAGGCTCGTGAATATTCGCTCTGTTTACCTGGGTTCTACTGCTTCGACAATCTTTGGATGGGTCAGTTCGGTTTAACACGTCTTTGTCCTCCACAGAACCCAACAGTGAAAGACCTGATTGGCTTTGGGCTTCAGGTTGCCAAGGGGATGGAGTATTTATCCCAGAAAAAGTTTGTCCACAGGGACCTGGCTGCACGTAACTGCATGTAAGTGTGAATCATCCACTGATTACTGGCCCATGACATGTCAGCGGAGAAGCTTATTCACACCTCACAAGGCCATTTCACTGTCAATTGTTTTAAGGTTAACGCAAGTTTAGCTTATGTATAAAGGCTAAGTTATTCAATATCTTTGTTGCTTTAACTTAAGAAATAAATACTACAGTGTTGGTTGATATTGTTCTACAGTCAACTATAGGACTTATAGCCCAGAAAAATAAGTTTCACAAAGTCAGTAAAACCCCCAAAGCACAATAAAAATGCCTTATTACTTTTGCATTAAGTATTTTTCTTTCTTTTTATTATTATCAATTTAAATGCATGAAAAAAAAACTTTCTCTGATGATCAAACCAAATAAAAAGTTCAATTTTAGCTATTTTTAAAAATATATATTAAAGCGAGATAGATTACATGGTCCATCTGAGGGCCAGGGAGGATAAATATTTGAGGCTTTGGTATTTTCTGTAACATTCCTGTATTTTGTGATCCTTTCATTTGCCCATAAAGAGTCAGGAATAGTTTGACATGTGGGGAAATTGATGCCAGTCTCATTTCCTGACTTTTTATGCCTCTGCGCCAGCAACAGCTTTGGCCGGAGGCTGCATGTTTTCAGGTTGTCAGGTGTTCATACGTCTGTACATCCATCCCATTCTCGTGAACACGATATCTCAGGAGCGCCTTCAGGGAATTTCTTCAAATTTGGCACAAACATTCACTTGGACTCAAGGATGAACTGCTTAAATTTTGGTGGTTTAAGATCAAAGGTCAAGGTCACTGTGAGCTCAGTTGATGACTCAACTGTTTGGCGGAGGCAATAATTCTTGTTTTCACTAATTCTGCATCCTGCCTGGGCAGGGCAAATCCCTCATACGACCACTGCTGCCTAACAACACTGCTTTTCCAAATTAGTGTAAATTAAAAGTTCACCTTGCTCCTTTTGAGCACACCTTGAGTCTAGAGATGTGCTACCTGAACAGGAACAAGCTGGGAGAGGATGGACTCTTAAAATGCCTTCTCTTTTCAGGCTGGATGAAACCTTTACAGTAAAGGTGGCTGACTTCGGCATGGCGAGGGACATCTATGACAAGGAGTACTACAGCATTCAAGATCACAAACGGGTGAAGCTGCCGGTAAAGTGGATGGCCATCGAGAGCCTGCAAACGCAAAAGTTCACGACCAAGTCTGATGTGGTGAGTGCACTTCATCCAGCCCCGTGAAAAATGCATGTTACAACTACCATGTTTGTTTCTAAAATATATTGCTTCGCTGTTTCCTAGTGGTCATATGGCATCTTAATGTGGGAGCTGCTGACCAGAGGTGCCAGTCCATATCCAGATGTGGACCCCTACGACATCACACACTACTTGCTGAAGGGACGTCGGCTTCCCCAGCCACAGTTTTGCCCTGATAGGCTGTAAGAATCACATGCACCCTATGAATATCACACGCCACAGTGGCAACATAACATTACACAAGACTCAGCAGCTTATCGTTTGAGTTTCTGCACTCAGTTCTCTGTGAATATGTACAAGTTTTATATATAATCTTTAATCTCACAATGACCATCATTCACAAGTTCACTTACCTGCTTACATGTTTACCCACCTGCTTACTCATTCTCTCATTTCGGCATTTATTCATTCCACAGCTATTCCATCATGCTGACATGTTGGGACCCGGAGCCTGAGTGCAGACCTTCCTTCAATAGCCTGGTTATAGAAACTCAGCACATCCTGTCCTGTTTGGAAGGAGAGCACTACATCAGTCTGAAGGTTAACTATGTCAACTTAGACCAGCCGAGGCCTTACCCATCCCTGACCGGATCTGCAGATGAGGCAGAGGCCTCAGACTTGGACACGGACAGTCATGCTGCCAGCTGAGGCTGCAAAGCCCTGAGACTCTCTGATAGGGACGCAGCAATCCGGAGTAAAGTTGGACAGCGTACAAGAAAAGAGGCAACTTAACCTGGATCCATTTATGTGTCACATAAAAAGATGATCAAATCTACGAATCTGAGCACATGGAAGGTTTGGCTACGCATTTAAAAGACACTGTAGGTACTATAAACTGTTATTGGAGCTGAGGCAAAAACATGCCAGAAGTTCCCCATCCTTGTTACCGCATTTCATTTGTAGAAAAATAGAGACAGCATGTTGATGGAAGCTAATGTGTGTGTGTTTATTTTTGTTTTGTTTTGTTTTTCTTCAAACATCTGAAGCACAAGTGTGAATTAGACAACATGAATGTAAAATGTGCTTTTGTTCTCAGATTCGTTGAATAGGATGTGGGATTACATGAGATGATGTGCTGTTATGTAAATATATGTCTCTAAACCGGTGTATTAGACTGTTAGACAGGAGTCTATAAGTGCTGACATGTGCTCAGGGGTCAAAGTTTTTATGTTTTTTGTCACGCTTCTTGCTCTATGGGGATATTATTAAAGATGATATTCCCTTCACGTGTCCTATAGAATGTAGACTTAATCCGAGCAGCCGTGTACATGTGAAATCATCGTACTGGATGCCAAATCACTCGGTCTGCTCACATTTAGTGCCTCTGTCAAAAGCTCTGCACCCACTGAATAATACAGTGAGCTGTCGATGCTGCTCAGATATCAGCTGAGGCTCAGAAACAGACCTAGTGCCTGCCATCGTCACTAGAGGGCGACCAAGGCCTCCTTCTAAAGCGCACTTCAGTTTGCTGCTGCAGTGACGCTCTGCACTACAGCAGACAGCACAGCACAACGGTGTTACACAAACAGCACAACTATATTCATCCAAACGTCAGAACAAACTCACTCTTTCAAATCGATCGACGCAGCACAGCATTCTGTACAAACTGGGGTGGTTTCCTTGTTTCCTGCACGTAATTAAAATCATCTCCACAGCAAAATAGACATTTTAAGGGATTTTATAATTTATGCACTGATTTTTCAACTTTTAGACTGACAATACAGTACAGTTTAACTTGACCAACAAGCTTCCTACCAGTGGTAATAGGTTTAGTTCTGATGCATTTGATTTGTGTTGTGGCTGCATTTTCTCTCCTCCCATCCAGGATTGAACTGACGTTATCATTTCTCTGCTCTGGGCTGCACAGTAAAGAGTGTTTTTGTACAACTGGTTGATTGTGCATAGTTGTCTCTACAGCGTGTCAACAAATTAAATGTCTCCTTACGCTTGTTTTTCCCATAACCTTGCCCTGAAAAGAGAAAACCCTGATGGCAAAACAAGAGCTAAAGGTTGGGTTTTTTTCGGGTAAAAATGAGGCTCACTGCAGCAAGAGAAGGTACAGAAGTTTTCATGAAAGTGGATCATCAAAGCCGATGACACAGGTCTGAGGCAGTGCAGCTCCTGTTCGCTGCCAGGTGGATGAGAGAAAAAAAAAAAATCACACACTGTTAGAGGTCGGAATTATGTCAGCTCAACCAGAGTGAAAACTGCATGCTTCTGCCTAATCTGTGTATCTAGCATTTGTAATACTCTCTATGAATAATTTATGGTTCTAAAAAAAGACATTTTCATCCCTTGCCTTCAGATACTGAAAAGGTGGCAGTCTTAATGACAAGCTTTGGTTGTGTTCAGGTGGAGGTTCAGGATTGGAAAACGAGGCAATGTTTGCAGCTGAAGACTGATAAATGATGGATGTTTTTCACTGTGAACAACCATCCCATTTGAGATTTGCTATTATTTAAATCACGCAGAAGCAAGCACAGGATGTAATGTGTTTGAAAGGTTAGTGGTCAGTTGCAGTGTCTGTCTTTTCAATGTCATCAGGGCAAATTAAAAAAAAAAGTTCTGGCAATTAAAAAGTGAATTCCTAGACTGCATAGGATAAAAATTAGGTGAGGAGCGGGAAAGAAGGGGTTAGACAGAAAATAAAGATTATGAACTGCACATGAACCAAAAAAAGACACATTTCATACCTGTACCTCAGCCTTGTAGGGCACCCAAGTGAAGCAGATCAGACATTTTCTCTGTCAAGTGCTGTAATGGCTCCCAGATACCACGAAATAACCTGAAGTCTTGAAAGTGAGTCTGACTAGATTTCTGTGCAGATTTGTCCTCTAACTCTCCAGAATGTCAGCTTGCAGAGTGGTCTTTTAATTAACTTGCCAGTGCAGCTTCTGGGATTGTATGAAGCCGTTGGCATTTGAAATAAAATTTGGCATGAGACAAGGACACTGGCATTGAAATCAAAACTTGAAATGGAAAAAGAAAGATTGGCATCATCTTGGGGAAAGAAAAATGTCATATTGAAAAATTGCACCGTGGCATCAAACCATTTTTTTTTTTTTTTTGACCATGAATCTGTTTTTTGATGATTTTAATGTGTGTTTTTTTGAGTGGGAGTTTTTTTTTATGCGCCAATGTTTCCTTTTTCTGTTCAGATTGTTGATTTCAACGCTGAGAACAAATGTTGGCAGCTACCAGCTTTGACCCCTTGAACAGACATACTGTGATACTGTAAATGTGAAGTAGGTCGTTAAGGGAGAAAGTAAGCAGCCAAAGCTGGTCGACTGCAGGTGAAACATTGTTGACATTGTAAATTCCACTTGCTGCTTGCTGAAACAAAGAGAACTGACAACCAAAATATTCAATTAACATGTCAGTTTTATCACTTGTGTTAGTCCAGACCTAACAGCATAAAGGAGTAGTCCACGGTTAATTTTATTAATCTAAAAGTCATAAAGTTGGGGAACTTGAGGAACAAATGAAAAAAGAACTGTCAAAATTGAAGCAGCAGAGGCTGAGACATCCGGACTTACAGTCCCCTCAAGCTCTAAAAACACTGGATACTACACTTCCAATGATGCAACCCAAAAGCATCTTTCATTAGGCTAGATCCTGACCATGTATGTCCACCTCCACGCCCACAGCCTGAGACAGACATTAAACATTTTTAGACCCTTGTACCACATTTATGACGTGTGGTAGTGATGGGAGGGATTCTCAGGTTTTCTGCACATGCTGCAGTGTTCATGTCATCGCACAGCTCATGTTTGTGTAAGGCTTGAAAATACTTTACAGTATAGTTGCACTTTACCCAATATATATGCATGATATTACCTTGAATGACAGACCATGCTTGCCTTTCCATGCACTTTATGTTTTGGATGTTGACATGAACGCTGTATAAAGGCTGGTAAATACAGTAACTCCAATATAACATGAATGTAGCATAAGTCCAAGTCGAAATGTATGATATAGACCTGTCTTTTGTGCATGTGTCTCAAATATTCTGAATGCACTGTATGAATGTCCAAAGATCACTCCACAACCCGAATAATATCAGCAAATCCCACATGTCAAAATCAGAACAGCATTGTCATATTCTGAATGATAGTGGAAAATTAGTGTGCACGTAAATGTTGTCAATGAAAAGCCTGGTTACATTGACCCAAACCCACACGCAGAGAAACACACACTACCCCATCCAAAGCCAGTAGCACAGTGAGGAGGAATAACTGCTCTGAACAAGCTGAGAGCAGCTCCCTAAAGTGTCTGGTCCAAGATTCCTTTTGTTGTCTTCAACTGTATATATTTATAAATATTTTACACTTTTATTTCACACTGCCCTGGTTTTGAAGCTGGGTTCAGGCGAAATCTGCGAAACTGCAAATTTCATACAGCAGCTGTTGTGTGATCCATGACAAACCGGACAAGGGAGAAGAAACTGTGGCTGCTTCCTGTCAACGGAAACAGGACAACACAAGAAAAGCAAGATCAAGATGGCCAATTAGCACACTTAGCGTAGTCGCCAAGATTCAAATGAAATCTTCAGTCATCGCTGTAGGGACATTAGAAAAGCGGAGAGGTGTTCAGAATCAGCCTTTGTGCATGCATGTCCGTTTTATCCAGCCAGGAACTGAAGCAACAAATAAGGAGCCAACTTCGTAAATGGACCACTGCTCTGAAAGTGCCAAATATGACTATTGCCAGTTTGGACGAGCCAATGACGAGCTGAGCGAGCTTTAGCTTTCTGGATGTGCATATTGAGCCTAATGAAAGATGAAAATGTACGTGACCAAATTAATTCAACAGTTGGTTTAGGTGTTGTCTCTCTCTTCCTGTTCTGTTGACTGATCAGAGACACTGCTGAGAGTTCACTGGTCTACAGAGACACAGTAACAAAATATCAAACATGCTTGAAAACAATCTGGATGGACAAAGCTCCGCCAATGTGCCCACTGACACCATTCATCAGGGATTCATCTGTATGCATCGACAGGAATGATCCGGTCATTTAGTGAGCTTTTTGGCCTTTGCAGTCGTGCCCGGCATCAGATGTTCTGCACTGCAGCACTTATAAAGAATAAGGGGAAAAAAGTTGCGTGATTCACTGTTGTCGAGCCTTTCCTTGCAGGTGTTTTGAACTGGGCTGTGTACATATTCAGCATGTGAAGTTTTTCAACACTGCTCAAGGTCTTTGAGTTTTTCAAGATCTTGGCGAGAAAAAGTCTGCAGAGGAAGACAGAGAAAGAAGATATGAGAGTGCATATTTGATTTGTCATAAACAATTGCACAGGCGTTTGGCTCTCTGGCCTCTCCATTTAAACTTTTGTAACACTTAACAGCACAATTCTAAATTCACCTGTGTTTTTGCACATTTCTCAATAATAAGTTCTAATATAAATGCATATAAATCATCTTCAAACTGACTACAAGTACAAGTAATTGTTAACATTAAGTTTGTTGCTTGCATCTTTAGCGAAAATCAAACCTATAGCATGATGTGTCATTTTGTATCCTCATAAAATCATCCTTTTAATCACCATTGTTTTTGAGTAATGGACTGAATCTTTTCCTTCTTGAAAGCCGAACATCCTACATGCGCAAAATATCTTGCAAGCAGTTTGTAGCCTTTCGCACACTTTTGTCCTCTGAATTGAATCTGCTATCCTTGAGCTTGTGTACCATCAGTAGATACCTGAATAGCGAGGCAATCTTCCTCCCTCTCCCTTGCTCTTCTCCATTGTTGCATTGCATTCAGAGGGAGGATGAAGAGCTGGGAGGTCACAGATGGAGAGAAGTGTTATGTTTGTTCCCATATCTGCTCTCTGAGTGAATGTCTCCACAGATGGGATTATATTGAAAGGCAAACACAAATTTGCAGAGCAATGAAAGCGCTTTAGAGGCACAAGGCCATGCCAGGCACATAGCTAACTGTACTTGTTAAGAGTTTTTCATCATCCTCCATCTGTATGCCAGGATATTTTGCAGCTCTACAATGCACACTCTGTTGCTGCAAAGATTCGTGTTATACACATTGCATACCGAATGTGTTCTGCACACTGAATGCATTATTAGATGACCAATATCTTCTTAAACTGATCATAGGCTGACCGTCTCATGTATGTCATCATTGCTGTTTTGCACTGACTTATAGTTACTTGTGCATTATTCATGAAACAGAATTCTTCAACTCCAATACTTAATAATAATACTTAATAATAATACTTAATTTTCCACACCATGATGTGGTACCATTAAACTGCACATTTGACCACTGTTGACCACCACAACACACAAAAGTGTGTTCACATAGAATACGCTCAGAAAATGTGTGTTTTTCCCCTTACTGATGCATAAACCTACTAAAATTGTAAACTGTTTATGCCTCAGTACTCCAGATATGTTTACATCCCTTGCATTGCAATAGATTTTTATGTATGGAGCAGAGTTCATCATAGTTATTGTAAATGATTCAGTTACCATCAATGTATATATGCACTCAGTCAAAAACTAAAACTCAAGTTTGGTTAAACAGACAAGAGCAAAACAAGCCCAACTGACTCTTATTATTTTCTTATTTGAGGGCCATATAAAGGATGTCTTTAGTACTAATGTAAAATTTATTTTAAATCAACCAATGTGCTAGAAAGTGTAATAAAGTGCGATCTTGGCTGCTCTTCTGGTAGAGAAAACATAATTCCAACATGCTAAAAAAAAAAGTTGTGCTTCATGTGCCTCTAATAGTGTATGATGCCCTGTGTGTTTTTATTACAGAGGTGTAGAAGTTATACTTTAAATCTGAATCACATAACACAACTAATAAAACAGTTTTAATCGTAACCAGGTTTTGGAACTGCCTCACCATAAATGCATCACCATTTATTTTCAAGGGCAACATTAATGGCAAATGACTTCATCTTGATTCTAGTTTTTGGCATGAACCTTAATTTGCCAGTATTTTTTTGGATTACATGGTCAGTCTGCAGTGTAACTGTACTGCTGAATGATTTTCATCACATGATCCCCCGTGTGTTGGCATACGGGGCTGCTAGCTTTCCTCATTCATTCAGTTTCGTTGTTTATTGATGCTGCTTCAGCCCATGGTATTTTTGGGTGACATGATAAAATCCAGGTGAGTCATGGCACACAGACGGCTTGCTCCTGCTATCAAGAGGGCCAGGCAGACTACCCTTAAACAACCAGATGCAGCTTATTACCTGAAGGTTGGAGGAGGGCAGCACTGGCATGCATTCAGTCGCTGTATTTGTCCAAATACTAGGCTGCCATTTGATAAATCAGCTACCATAAATAAGTAAACTCCCGTAATCCTGTATCTTCCCTGTTTTGTTTACTGGCTTAACTCTCTCCTTGCGTCCAGCATTGCAAGTTATTTTTATATTCAGATTTATCAGTGGTCTTCTTGGTTTAGCCATACAGGACAGTGCATATATAAGCAACAACATTAAAAAGCTAGTCAGTGCTTCTTTTTTCTTTCTTCTGTTTTTTATTTTTTTATTTAAATGACAGGTGGAAGGGAACTCTGAATATCAGTGAAAATAGTGCATCATCTGCATACACTGACAAAGAATATCTACATCTACAATGCATATATTGATTGGTCATATCAAAATTCTACTGGGAATAAAGTGAGCAAGTGGTTCCACTCAAAAGTTGAAAAGTGGGCAGTCTCTGCTGGAACATCTGAATATCCCATTACAGCGCAAGACTCTTTACATACTAAGACTAAATGTCCCTGCATATATACAGTATAATTATGTGACATTTGCTCGCCTACTGCTTACACTACAATATGGACTGTGTCTACGTCCGCAGCAATGCATTTTTTTTTCTTTAATCTGGTGTGAAGCTGCCCAATAATTAATTATTTACACACACACACACCTTTAAATAGGGTGGGTAGAGGTTGGATATGCTGACTGGGCAAGATTTCTTCAGTCAAGGGCTGTAACACCCCTCCTATCGGCAAGTTGTAGTCTCTGTATTTTCTTGTAAAAAAAATCCTGCAGTGGACATTAAAATCCTGTTGCAGTGAAACCTTACAAACAACTGTTATCCATGCATGGAGAGGAAGGAATTTTTTTTTACTTCAATCGCATTAGGTGCTGGACTCTCAGTTATCTAAGGTGTGACTAAATTAAGTCACAATTAATTAACTTTAAACAAACACACCTGAAAGTTCACAAACCATCTTGTCTTTCTTGCATGGAAGTGCCACAGGAACAATTTAATGTTTTGCATAATAAGGACAGGAAAGTAAGTTTAGTGCATAGAATAAACAAATGGACTTGGACTAAGGCCATTTAGAGCAACAGTTGAGGCAAATATGTCAACATCCAGACCGCCGACTGGTTCTGACAGAATGAAATAAGCACATTACAGGTAACAATGAATGATAATAATCTGATCCACTCAAAGGTAAGAGATCTCAAATACACAGAGAGGTTAATCAGGTGAGACTGGACTTCACTGAGCAGCCCACACGTTCACAGCAAGTGCTCAAGCAATCCCCCCTTCATCAGCGTCCTCCTCAGGAACAATTTGCTCTGACAATGGCTTTGGCTCCTTCAAATTGTAAAAATCACACTTCAACATTTGCTGAGACCGTGTCAAGTTTTTTCCTTTCACGCTGGGCCCCAGCTTTGGAAGCAGCTCAACAGTATATGATGGATTTCAGTGTCAGAACTGTAATAGAATTAAAACATTCATCCATTTCCTGTCTGTGTCATATCATGTTGCTTCAGGGACACTAAACACAAATGTTCATACTTAGTTTGAGGCATCAATGATTTTACAGTGCTCAGTCAACAACAACAAACAACCACTGTCAGGAAATGCTTAATATTACAAAGACATATAATCAATATGAAACGTCAAAAAATAAATGTCCACACACTGCACTACATGTGCAATATTTGCTTGGGTTATTCCTGCTGCAGCTAGAAAACAATAAAAGAACATCTTGGTAGTGATTAAGTGATAATGAAAATGAAGGAATTCTGTAAATGTTTTCTTGTGACACATGGGAGCCTTACGTGAGAGCTATTTCTGGAATAAATTAAATATTATGATCAAAATACATTGCCAAAACTTCATCAAAAAACAGTTTAATGGAGTAACTGTACACATGGTAATCATCTGGAAATATCAGTGGGCTATTGTAGATCATTAACGTGAACAAACATCTTCGTCTTGTTACTCAAACTTATGTCTCTGTGAGATGAGGAAGCACCAAGCGGAACCCCAAACAAACAGAACATGCCAAGGCCCATTAGAGTCGCTGTAAACCACTGAGCCGACATTGCCATGGCTGAACAATTTTTTTAAATATTATCGAAATCGCAGTGCGACCAAGTTTAATATTCAAACCGCAGAGCTTCATTTTTTTGATAAAGGTAAAATTTGTCACAGCATACTATTAAAAATAAAGCACTAGGGTGCTACAAAGATGCAACAGAGGAGCAACATGTTTGTTTGGTGCAGATCCCAGCAAAAATCACTATCATCATCATCATCATCAATTTTATTTATTTATTTTTATTTTATTTTTATTATTTATCATTATGAAAAATGATTATAAACGTACCTGAGCTGAAATGAAAAAATCGCAGTAAAATAATAGCAATCAGATTTTTCTTTGTTTTTTTGCATATCGTTATTGTATTATTGTATGTGATTCTGTGACAAAAAGTCATTAAGTCACGTGTGTTGACAGTCACATATGTTAATGTGCCTTGTAAATGACAGAAGCAAACATCACGTTAGCTGTTGTTGGTGGGGCTTAGATGTTTGTAGACAGCGAACGTGGATAACAGAGATTCTCTGTTATGCTGATCTGTATTTGTCTTCCAAAAGCCCTGTTGTGGCTTGTGAGCCTGTTGCTATGACAACCACCATTTGATACCACTGGTGTGTAGGAAGGCAGAGAGATATGGTTGAAAATTAGCAAACTGCTTTATGCATGTTTTATAATCTATTCATAATTTTCATGTATGCGTGTTTGTGTCAGGGGAATAAATAAGATGAGTTTGGAGGAGCAATACACATACTCCAGAAAACAACATTCATTCAAGCATCGAGAAACACTGGGTCATATTCCTTCCCATGATTAATTCAAGAATTATTATACTGTATATGCCTCAAAGTGAATACTGTGAGTTCATTGAGTACATATTTTTCTTTCACTAAGTCACTGAGTTCCCTCCTTCAGTCCTTATGCAGATCAGGTAGTGACCCATGTCTGTCATGAGAATCAGCACCACCCCAGTCTCTGCAAGTAACATTTGTCCAATTTGCTGAAAAGTCTGCCTATATAATTAATATGTAATCAAATATGTTTTTCTGTGTGGACATTCATGTTTTGATTTTGCAAAGTAGTGGGTAGTGACCACTAAACCATGCCCACATAGCCAAAAGTATAGAATCACAATACAGAAGTAGGTTTATATCTATATCTATCTATCATATCTATCTAATATTCATAGATTTTCGAAGCTGCAATGAATGTTATACATCTACAACAACACTGACAGCATAAATTCATTAAGACATCATGTGTTAGAAAAAAAATCATCACCATATTTGCATAAATGAATTCTGCTAAAGCTCTCGTAAATGACTGTGGATATAACGCAGTGTATGAAATATAATATTTCTGTATGAGCGGAGGCCTGCAGCAATTAGGAAAAAGAGTCCCACTGTTTATGAAAGTGGTTAAGTGCTGGTGCAGACCCATGGGCAGCCCTCATAAACTCTGAATTAGCACAAGAGAACTCAGAGATAAATTGCCTTTCCACATGAGCAGAGAGACTGCAGTAATTACAAGGATATGAAACCTTTACCGGATAATTTACTTGTTGTTGCTGCTTTGTCCCAAGAGCATGAACCAAACTAGTTTGCTGCCATTGAATTGTACTCTTTTCACTGCATTAAGACTTTGAGAATTAAAAGTTAGAGACTGGCTTACGCGAGCTATTTTACAACTTTCTCTCATTTCTCATTCAGTGATGTTCGCTGTGAGACGGACTGTTTGCTTTGACACAGAAATCGTAGACGCACCACCAGTTACAAGCTGATCAGCATTATGGACATCCGGTCTTGCTGTGTTGTGGTAGCTATGGTAACCTCAAAGAGCACCAAATGTTCTACTTGAAGTGTGAGGGTATCATCTGTGACACTGTGCCTCCCTCCCTGCACGGAGGCAAAAACAGTCAATGTCCACACATGACTTCTCCAACTGTCTACATGATTTGTCCTTAAAGGGTCGATGACAAAAAACAAAAAGCAGATGATGACATCTAAACTATGTGTGGAGTTGGGTTTTATTTGCTTTCTTGGTGCTCACACTGATTAAGAAGTTCATCTGCAACATATCCTTCCAGAAACAGTGTCACTGTTATCGTTGGATAATTCACAGAAGGCTCTACCAACAGTTTTCATTGGGACTGATTCTTTAGTGGGAGGGGGTTTCATTGAATTCACATTCGGGTTCTTTTTGTTTTTTGAGTCAATTTTTTTTTTTTTGTAATTTAGGAGAACTGACCCTATAATATGGAACAATTGTTCCACAATCAGGAGCAAATTACAAAATGAAACGTACAGTTTGCCGAATTTGAAATTCTTAAGAAAAGACTTGATGAAACAACTCAAGCGAGCAGCAGAATTTGTAAAAACACGGACACAGATGTTCTTAATGCTAAATGCTGCATGTTGTCGTAATGTTGCAGTAGCTTTATGGCACGTAGAAAGAATCTGAGGTGCATTCGAAGACTTTCTCTTCCCACATGAACACAAGCAGGCACATTCAAGAGTGACACGACTTACACAACAAAGACTGCACACCTTTCCTGTCACCGCACAGCGTGCTCTCTCGCAGATATCATGTTTTGAGTCCTAAATCCTAACACTGATGTGGTATTGTTTAGTCAAACCCAAGCCCATTTACCTTCTCTTTAGTAATTCTGTGGAATACACCTAAAACTAAAAATGTTGACCTTTAATGGGATGCCTGCATTAAAAGGCTGCTTTAGTCATGATTTCATTCATCCAAAAAATAACATTTTGTAAATACTCACACAACACTACAGAATCCTTTTCCTTCTAACAGTGCACTTTTCTATTGCTGAAAACCTTCAACATGATTTCTTTAAGAGCAATGAGCAATTTGTATTCACTGACACTTCGGGTTATTATTTTTTTTTAGCTTTGTTTACATGTGACATTGTATAATTGGAACTGCTTCGTTGGGAAATCTTTTGAATGTCTTTAGAAACTGCTGAAATGTAGCTGTCAAGGTCTCCAGTGATGCTTGTGAGAAGCATGCCTTCAGCCCTTCAAAGGTTTCCATCACAGACCCCATGACTATTGGTTTTGGTTACTATGACAACTAAGTTGAACTATAAGTTGACTCATCTTTTACAAGCTTCAGTGCTGGATTGTGGAGAAAAAAAAAGATTTTGGTCAGAAAATGATTTCAGAGCCAATCCTGCAATGCAACAAAAAAAAAAGAGAGAAAGAAATCCTTAAAACAATGAAAAATCCTGCCTCTTTTCGAGACACAATCACCTATTTCTGGAATATTCCTAAAGCAGGGCAAGCTGCACCAGGATCAGTTTATGTCGGATCTGAATCTGAGACAGCAGAAAGATATTTTTGTAGTGTTTTTTTGACACTCAGTCCTAATTTTGCTGCATGCCTCACCCTTCGTGGCTCAAGTGGGCAGTTTTACTTAGTCTGTGTTTTTAAATACATTATAGATGCCCTACATACACATTTGCAGCACATACCTACAGTATCTGCCTGCTAAGAATTAATGAGACAAACGGGTATACATCTAAAATAGAGACTGCAAGGTAGTACACGAGCCAGCCACTGTATGCTAATCTTGATATGTTTTGTCACTGTTTCTCACTTTGTTATCTCCTCACAATATGAATCCCTGTGAAACAGCAAAGAAACCTGACGTGGTATAAACATAGCTGACGCTCTCTGTTTTGGAACTGCTACCATGAGGAGAGTGTGAGGGATTTCAGATAAAGGCGAAGGAGACAGACATGTTGAAACAGTGAAGCAGGGGAGTCACTTCAGTCCATTCATAGACTTACAAATGCTGGATTAACTAGATGCAGCCATGGTAACATGAGGATGAGCAGAGCATTGAGCAGTTTCAGAGAGGCACAGTGAGGTACTGCTTGCTTTGTGACGCACATTCCACTTTTGCGTATGCTTGTGCGATAATTACAACTGATATAAATCACATTAGTGGAATATACTGCATGGGGGTATGGGAGGCAGTGTTTTTGTTGGGAGCCACTGAGAAAGAGTCTCAGTTTTTTATGAGATAATTTAACCTCCACTGAAATACATAAGGAAAAAAATAACATTATTAGCAATAGCTAATAACTGATGACATATATAAAGTGCTACAGTGTAATGGGTGGACTACTTTGTCATTTGTCAGATGGCTACACTGACTGTTCAGGTCAAAGTCCACGTGAATGTAATGTGCTTTCCATTGACTGGATATGCAAGTGACTGACAGTTTTGACTGATTTCTTGGCACAGCTTCAAATATTAAGTTAAACAAATCATTTGGATCAAAATTGTGCCTGATAAATAGTGACAGAAGATCCCCTAAAGTAATAATGAAGACTGTGAGTACTTCCAGTCAAAGGACAGACCTGGGGATACAAAGTTAGTCCACAAGACTACAAGTCAATAAATCCTGTAATATGACTCTCCAGCCACCAAACTTAAAGCATTTTAACTCAAATTTAACAATAATCATCACATTACAAATAGCCCTGGACTCTCCGAGATTTGAAAAAGGTCCCCCACACTGTTTTAAGGATCCTTGGTGGGAGATTTGTTAGTGCAAAATGGCTTTAATTCTTCTTTCAAATGGCACCAAATGCTCCAATATCCACATCCCCAAAGAGGCTGTTGCTATGGTGACAGCGCACCAAAATCGTCAACGGCAATTTAGCTGTTTGTGTCAAGCACATAGACATACAATTATTAAATGGATATTATGAACACATGAGGATGGATTTAAGCCATATTTTGCAGCATGTACACAATCCTTCAGTATACTGTGCAGTGATGAGGTGGCCTGCTGTTCAGCTGCGTTGATAAAACGTTGTCGTCAAGTCTTAACGCTGTCATGTTATGTGTATAATGTATGACTTGCTCTAGACATATTTGTGTCCCGGGGACTCTGGGCTGTCTCCTAAAATGGAGATACCTCACCTTTTATCTGAAGAACACCAAAATCTACCTGAGCTCTATTTTTGACACACGCTTCCCACCTCCCGACTGCTTTTGCTGAATAAATGCTTTTGTTGTTTGCTGCTGTGACACTGGGGTTACATCTTTATTTCCAAGTGTACATTTACCTTTAAACTATTTCAAATTTCTCTTTCCCCATTAAAATTCAGGTTTTGTGTGTCTCACGTTGATGTCTCAAAGGCACTTTTAGACTTTTAGACAGCTGACATAGTGATTGACTCCCTCCTACAGGGGAGGATTGGAGGAGGATTAGAAACCTCCCGCTCTGAAATAATGACAGTGATATAACCGATTCCAGGACTCAGATTTTTGATACAGCACAACTTGCATTATAAGACAACCAGAGTTTTGGAGAGCCATGTGATACCGGGAGTCAGAAAAGAGAGAGTAGGTGGTTTTGTGGGTAGGTGGGGAGCAGGTTAAAGATGCTCCACCACTCTCTTTCCTGTTATCCCAATGGCCTTTTAGCGGCATTACTCATTTTAGGAAAGAGACACTCCTGTTACATAAGCCAAAGCTACAGAGTCTGCCTACCACCTAAAATCCCTGCAGATCCTCTGTATACCTGTACATAATTGCAACGTGCTACCAACGGTCAGATCAGTTTTCTCTCGAAACTGCTCAGCTGCCGCATGCACACTGAGGTCTCTGTAGACATTAAAGATTTCTGTGGTAGACAGGTAACAGAAATTTTTAAATGTAAAAATAATTTTCCTTCCTCATTCTTCCAAAATTGTACATTTTCACTCAGACTTTTTCGCTGATTTAGCTACTGTTATTTAACAGTAATTTTTGGAGCAACTACAAGGAACTTTCTTTTTTATTATTGAGTTTGGCGGCCCCTGTGGACAAAAGCATTTCCACCGCCTCGTAGATCTTGAGCTGCTGGCACACGCGTTTGTTTCTGGAAGACATAGCTTGTTTTTAACAATATGTTTCTTCTTTTAAACACAGTAGTCTGCAGGATGCACAGAAAAATCTCTCTCTGCGTCCTCTGAACTGGCTAACGTAGCGCTCACTGTGAATCTTTGTCTGGGAAAATGCAAACATCGGCTCTTTTTCATTCTGAGTTCGAAGGGGATCAGGCACAGCAACAGGCAAGAGGACAGCTACATAGAAAAGAGCCAGTCTTCTTGCTGATGGTCTTGTTTGCTTATGCAGGTCATGCAGAGGCATAAGCATTAAATTGAGACTTTTCCTAACCAGATAAAAACTCCTTGTAGTATGTTTAACTGACAGAATGCACTCAGTCCCATGAACGATGACACATGGACATGATGGTTTCTATAACTATATGGATAAAATACTGTATACACACACACACACACACACACACACACACACACACACACACACACACACTTGGTCAGTGAAGAGCTGTGGGTGGTACCTGCTCCAGGAGTGCATTAGCAGTGGGGTGTTAATGTTGCTTCTACCTCACTCATCATCTCTCCAGGGGCTTGAACGCTACAGCCTACAGAGAGAAGAGACGAAACATTGCTTAGTTTTTTTCCCCCACATGTTAATTTTTATGTCATGTATCAACTCTGAAGAAGGGATGCATACATTTTCACACCCTCCAAGCAGCCCTGGTCTCAGGTCATTGCACTGCAGTCTGACAATCGACTTGAATTAGTGTAAAGTCATCACAGACAGCGTGTCGAAATGCATGTTTGTCTGAAGACAAAAGCACGTAGTTCATGCTCTCCAACATCTATTCAAGCCCATCAGGACAATCTCCCCTGTCTCTAAACATAGCACTGTTGCTGGCACTGACCCAGTGAGATCTCTTGGTTCACTCGAGCCTTGTCTCAGTTGTAGCCTGTGGGATTTTTGCCTCGCCATGGGTTGGCGTTTTGCGCTTTGAAAAGGCCTCAGCTGAGAGCAGAGCTGGATCTTACAGTGCTGCGCAGAGAAATCAGCAGAGCACCATCAGCTGCGTGCTTATTAACATGATTGGTGGGTTGTGACGGCTATAGAACATTCTGTGATGGTGTTTCTTTTGAAGTGTTCTGCTTGTCCCTCTAACATTTTGTTGCCACTCCTAACTCATGGCAATGGGTTTTGGGGTCTTCGTGTTCTTTCCTGCTTATGCATTATGCAAGCTCAACCAGGCTGTGTTTGAGCTGTGTTTTCCACCTTCCTTCCTTTCTGATTTAACTTTCATTATAAAATATCCAATAATTTGTTGTTTGGAGTCTTGTATGAACGCACAAGCTTTACTTTATGTTCATTAAAAAGGCAAGGTGTGTGCCATCTTGCCCCTCTCTCTCTCTCTCTCTCTCTCTCTATCTATCTATCTATCTATCTATCTATCTATCTATCTATCTATCTATCTCTCTCTCTCTCTCTCTCTCTCTCAATAAATACTTTTTTTTTAAATCCTGCCATATCAAAGAGAAAGGAGATGCTGCACATGATTTCAAATCGATCCCTTCAACTGATATTGAAAGCCAGTGCGCAAACAAACCCACAGTGAGCACATATTGCCGTTTTCTGTATAGGAGGAGATCAGAGATGGAGATGGAGACAGTGAGTGTGCAAGGGCTCCGTTCTTTCTTTAGGAGAGGTGGGGAAGGCAGCTGCTCTTGATCTGGGGAGATGGTTCTTTTGGAATGACTGGCACCAACTTCCGGAGCGACAAAAACCTTTTGACCCCGCTGCTGCTTCGTGCAGGACGGCTCGGCGTGCAGCCCTCGGCTGAGCGGTGCGAACAGCATCAGGTTCACTCACTGTTAAAAAAGAAAAGTCTTAAAAATCATCATATGATCATTAAAAACATTTGCTGCAGCGTTGCACGCACACACAGACATCATACACGGAGCATCATTCGGGCGCGCACACACGCCTCCCCTCCTCCCTGCATCAGAGCCCGCTGTTGCCATCACACGTTCACGTAATACTCCAGTGAACAAGCCGACTTGTTGGAAATGCTCGAGGATCTTAAATCTCTCTGGTAGCAGGCTGGCTGTGAAATCAGTGGAAGGAAAAAGTGAAGCCTCGCCTGGAAACACACTAAAATATTAGACAGAGGATTGGATTATTGATTACCAGCCTACCAGTTTACTTCAGTGAAGGTAAGTGAGCGCAATTTGCGTAGCTCACCGTGGTACGATTGCACCCCCACTGCTGACAGAAACGCGAGAAGTGAGGAACGTGGAGGAATGTTCTGCGACCTTTACTCGTGCCGTGTCTGTCGTTTGGGCACATGATTGATTGCGAAAACTTTTGCGGCAATGGAGCATTTTTGGTTGAGATACCAGGCGCGCTCGTGTGATTGAAGAAACCTGCAGGAGAGTTTTGATGCGCGGCTGCAACACGAGTCTGATCCGGCTCGTGCGCAAATACTGTATATTTAAACTGTCCGTGCTGCGCGAGCGGCCAGGTCGTCAGTAAATTACCAGGCTGCAAAGCCTTAACCTGCTTTCGCTTTTAAAGTTCATGCACAATTCTGCTCATTCAACAAGTTAATTCGCAATGTGAGCTTTATAGCCCCACGGAGACTCGCTCCAACTGCGCTTCAGCTTTTACATAAGGGATGCTCTTGATGCACTCAGACTGCAGCACCTCTTGAGTTCACATTTTCAGTCTCACAGTCTCGCGGTGTCCCTGCCTCCTTGTCATTATTTGTCATCATTTGACACCCAAAAAGCTTGTGATTGCGATAACCACTTCGCCAGTCCTAAACCACCGCCTCAGACTCCTCAGGAGGAGGACAGGTGTAAAGGTGCCTGTCCTCGACTGAACAAAGCTGAAAAGAAAGTGTGGACCTTCAAAGGTCTTTGCAAGGGTTTCATTGTTGTGCAGATTTCATTTTAGCATTGGGGGACTGCACATGGATCACTTAGGGCATCACATCAACTGAGCACATGTGTAAATTGTGCAAAAAAAAAAAAATAAATAAAAGTTTGGGAAGCCCTGCCGCACAGCTGGTTTGACGCAGGAAACAGTATGGCTGTATGGTGACATGAGAAGAAATGTTGTGTTAGAGCACACTGAACGCAGAAAACACCTTGCAGGGCTTTTATAGTCACGATTTGACACTATTTGAAAGATTTAGGGCTTATTTATGAATGGCTGACATTTAAAGATTGAGCAAAATCTAAGGTTTATTGAGGAAAATGGTTGAAAACGTTACATTGTGATAAAGCTGCTGCATGTAGCACTGCTTTTTAGAAATACTGCACACCTTTTTTTTGTTACAGGTGTCTGCTTTTTCTCCTCCCTTTGGCCTTGATGGCTCGTTCTGAGAAACAGTGAAAGATTCGTCATTGAAAAGGCTTATTTGAATAGGGCTGCAGCTTTTTGTTTATGTAACAGGCTTCACACTGAACTGAACGTGTTACCTGGCTCATGGTGTGTGTGCCACTGGGCATTCAGCTGTAATTGAATTAAAGCAGCTGTCAGATAACAGGGGCACAGGCACTGTCTTCAGATTGACGTGATAAATTAAATGTAAATGGAACAATCATCTCTTGTTATTGTTGTGGTCTTGGGCAGTAATGTGGATGAGTACGCAGAGACCTGTTCTCTACCATGGTGCATACTGTAGCACTTGGTGACCATGGCAACAAAACAACATCAGAAGAAACTGGTCAGATGAGCCAGTGATGCCAGAAGAAGAGATGAATGGTGTACTCAAAGCATTGCAGAGCCAAACACAAAGGCGACCTGATTCACACTCGTCAGAATGTTCTTCCTCCTTCTGAACGTTGAGAAAAACAAGAAAAAACAAGCCCATTTCTCTGCTGCTGTTCATGTCTGATGTAATGTCCTTGAAAATTAAAGTGTGAACGTGTACCTTGTGTTCACAGCCAGCAAGAGCGACATTTAGACCATAAATGAGGCATTACAGGCTTTAAAATTTGGCTCAAACAGCCTCACCGCCATCTGCCCCCTGTCACCAAGCCTTTCCCTTTGAAGAGGCTCCACTGTGGCCAAATCCACTGCTCCATCTGGCCCGCTGCCACCGCCTGACATGAGTTTGACATGATAATAATAATAACATAATGATTATTTAATCAAAAGAAAGACACCAAATCACTTGTATATAGTCATTTTTTAAAATGTGGCTTCTTCAATCTTTATTTGGTGATCCAGGAAAATGTAATTGAGATGGGCTGCCTTCAGAAGATCCTTCAGAAATTTTAGTTGTTACTTCATAAAAATCCTCCTCCTCCTACACACACACACACACAATTACATACCTCCCCTTGGACACTGACGAAGTGTGCTAGTAGGACCCACAACAAGCAACAGTAAGAGCAAGACAACAGTAAACAATATCCATAAAAATGAGCAGCCGCTTCGGGGAAAACCAATACGCATCATCCAGTTTTCACCTCAGCTGGTCAGCTTGACTCAGTGGTGTAATCAGTTATGGTGATTATAAGTTAGAAAGCAGTCTACAAGCCTGATTCCAAAACAGATGGGACACTGTGTAAGATAAAACAGAATGTGATAATTTGCTAATCCTTTTTGACATATATTCAAGTGAAAAATAGTACAAAGACAATATATTTAATGTTTGATCTCATCAACTTCATTGATTTTTATTAATATCGGCTCATTCAATTTGATGCAGCAACACGTTTCAAACAAGCTTGGACAGGAGCAACAAAAGTTGTGGAACGCTCCAAAAGCACCTGTTTGGAACATTCCACAGGTAAACAGGTTGATTTGTAACAGGTGATAGTGTCATGATTGGGTATGAAAGGAGCATCCTGGAAAGGCTCAGTCGTTCACAAGTGAGCATGGAGCGAGGTTCACCACTTTGTGAACACGTGATTGTATAAAGGATGTTGCAACATGGCCTCAGGGACACATTGTAAAAACTGTTGTCGTCTGTCGTGAACACAGCGCATATACAATAGATTGCATTCTGTTCTTATTTATGTTTTACACAGTGTCCCAACTTTTGTGGAATCTGGGTTGTAGCTGCATCATGTTGAGAAGCTTCATGTCAATTTGACATTAAATTGATCCTCATAGAAACTTAAAAATATCTCAGAAACTGACATCAGTAAACACATGTGGAGAAATATCTAAGATCAAAAATTTTCGTAATGTTTTTTGACCCCACACGAAAACATGTAATTTGATTAGTAAATTTAATTATTGGATCAAAATGGCCCGAAGCAACATTTTACAGTGACCCAAGGTCATTTTAATATCCCTGAATTTAAATGAATGACTCTGCATACATTATTATCAATTAAGATATTAATTAACAAACAAACTGCAAAACAAACAATAAGCATTAACAAGAAAATGTTAAAGAAGATCTAAGTATGTAAAAAAGAAAAGGGCCCCCTGGTGGTTAGTGCGCTCATTGCAGCTGCAAACAGGCCTGTCCAGAACACAGAGCCAAAATGCATCATCTCAGTGCGAGTGTCTTTAAACATATTTTACCTTTCAATTACAATGTTCCCCCTTTTGCCAAGCAGCATAATTCTGCAACAGCTGCAACACTGTTGCTGATTTTACCCCTAATTATAATCCCCTCATTGCATCGTTTAGTGTAATTTCCAAGGTTAGTTGTGCATGCGTAACAAGTTGAAGATGTGGGAGACTGGAGTCCCCACCAGACCAATTACTTTATGTTTTAACTGCAGGAACATTGTCCCAAAATGCATCATTTTTCTAATTTTCTTCAAAATCGGGCCAGCGTGTGTAGAACATAATCCCTCCAATTTGTGTCAAAGCTGAACCAGCAGCATCTGAAATGTGAGAGTGAAACATGTTTGATTTTAAATTATGCCATTTCCCCTCGGGTTAGTCAGTGTGAAGTGCGAAGATGCATCATCAATCCTTTGCTTTTATCCTTCAAAATCAGACCTGTGGTGGGCGTCTAAGATGTCACCTGAGATATCATACTTTACAGGTGAATAGAGAAATGAATTAATGATAGACTTACTTAGTGTAAAGCAATACTAATGTCCATAAACTCAGAGAGAGTTAGAGAGAGTAAGAGCCTTAGTCCATCATAGAGTTCCAATACAACATAATTTAATATAATTGTCATGGCTTATAGCCACAAGCCATAAGCCTCAACACAAGGCTTTAGATAGATAGAAGTATCTATCTATCTATCTATCTATCTATCTATCTATCTATCTATCTATCTATCTATCTATCTATCTATCTATCTATCTATCTATCTATCTATCTATCTATCTATCTATCTATCTATCTATCTATCTATCCATCCATCCATCCATCCATCCATCCATCCATCCATAGTCTTGTGTGGTTAATCAGAGTCCAGCCGTTGATGTGTTCCCGATGTGTGTCTTAACATGACCCTTCATTATCTGCACTTCATTATTACAACAGACACTTAACGCCAGGTCAATTTAATTTCAACAGCCCCACATCACATGTTCTGATTAATATTCAATCATGTCCTTATTTGCTGTATGAACATTATGCATCCATTCGATTACTGACATGACTTTTTAGCTTTTCATAACCCCTCCGTTGGCCCGGGGACCGCGACACATATCCTGAAGTGTCTGGAAAAGATGATCTGAATACTGGTCTACAGGAGGTGGCAGAAGGCCAAGTACCTCAGAAGCTCCACTCCTGTCTTGATCTGTTTGAGATATGGTGGCTATTGCTGCCATCATAATAAAATAATTATTACTCTGATTAAATTTGTCATTAAACTATGCAACAAGTCCTGATTTGAAAATACTAGTAAGACAGAAATACTCATATACAGAAAAAATCATTCAAGTTGCTCATGTTTGCAATATGACTCTGGGTCTTATAGTTTGTATGTAATGCCAGTTATTTTTTTTAAAGAAAAAGACGTTTTAACTTTACCTGCTTTCTGCTAAATTAATTGGCCACAGATCTGAAATAAGTTAAGCAAAAGCAACAGCTCTGCCTTTGCCATTATCCCCCAAGGGTGTCCACAGTTAAGTTCCCTCAGTGCCGAGCTCTGCGGCAGTCTGGATTTGAAACAGCATTTACCTTCCCATTAATGAAGAACACTTCATTCAGATGTTTCAAAAGGCGAAGATAAAAGACCCCTGATTCAGCAACAGTCAAGTGCCTTCTATCTTTTTCTTCTCCTGGTGAAGGAGAACTGTCTTTTATCTCACTTTGAAAGGAGGAAAAACAAGTGAGCACAAAATTCTGTCTGACTTATCACACTTACTATTTAGCGTTTAGTGCTCTATGGTACTGCGAGCCAGGCTTCCGACATCAGGTGTGGGGATCTATGAGTCATTCTGAGGTCGAAAGATCGCATTATATGGTCTCACATCGGCCTCGCCCCTTCACTGTGCTTGGCATGCACGGCGTTGTTTGTCTTTGTGAGGTGGCTATGAGTGCTGTGGTTACTTTGAGAGACAGAGGCCACCAATGTGTGACCAAAGAGGCTTATTCAAGATGCTGAGGAGCTTAGTTTTGTAAATGATGTCACGAATTGAAGATTTGGTTTCCAAAAGACCACGAATCTGATGACGCCTGCATCATCTGTGGTCTGAGTGAGCTTCTTGCACAGGATTGAGGCATGTATTATGAAAAGAAATGATTCTGTTACCCAAGGCAGCACAGTTGTGTGAATCTAGGTGAGAGCCAGAAAAACATACTAATGGTGGGTCTGGGTATTGTTCTTGCAGGATTCACACAGAGGATGTGATTTAGCCGGAGAGTGTCTCCCATATGCTCATCATACTCCAGACTAATGGTGCACAGACAGCCCTCCGATTTAGGACAGAGGGGAAAGCTATTGTATGCTGCATGTTGATCAGACAAACGATGTGCTGAAACACATCATTGTTTGGGTTAGAGTGCCACAGTAAGAGATGGGCTCTTTGTTTGAGCCCGAGCCTCTTTGCTCACCCCCAGGAAACATGTTCTTTACTTGTGTGCATACTTCTGTAAAAATCACAGCCCTGAGTAGAAATGTCTGGGACAAGCTTTGAACAATAAGCGTAATGGTTGAATTGAGGAGACTCGATCCCTTTGGCTACTCCAAGCTGACCTCCAAATGCACTTTGACAAGATTAACCAGCCTGGCTTAGTGTGAGAGTGGCAGGCGCTTTACTTTTTACTTCATAAAGTGATAGTGATTTAGGAATGGTAGTAATTTGTGCTTGCAGCGACATGCAGTTAAATCAGTGTCATCAAAATAGCAGTATAGTGATGGTTCAGCTTGTGTTTAAAATCCAGGCTATAGATCCACTTTGACCATTGGATGTGAGCTTTAAGGCGGAAAGACACCCTGGACCACTTCTGCTTAATCCTGGCTATTCTATTCTGTTTTTATTTTCAGGGTCCAACTTAAATGCAACACCTTGTGCTTTCCAATCTGAAATGTGTGACTGTGAACTTATACTGTTGCCTAATATTTAAAGTAAATTAACAGTATGTCCACAGTGATTCCATAAATACTGACCATATCTGGGAACTTTCTTTGTACGGCTACAATGACTTTCAGTTATCACTTCTAATAACTCTTCCTCTGGCAGTAACTCAATTCACTGCATTGAGGATCAGTACGTACTGGGCCATGCTGAGAAGTTTCAATAACATCAGGGCCAGGGAAGAGATCATATTATAGCTGGCATGAGCACTTCTTATAGAGTAAAATATTGCCATAAATCTTGGACTATCTTGTTCCAAATTTCTCTCCTTCAGTAATTTCAAAAACATCTTGTTTTGCTTGTGTAATTCTTCTGGCAGAGGGTGATTTAACACATGTGAATGTGTGACATGCCTGTCCTTGAGAACCAAGCTTGAGTTACGTAAAGGAGCTGTTGAGCCCAGTGTTGTCTTCATACCAATGGACTGAGACTCATAAGTGTTTTTCATAATGGAAAGGGTGAAGTCACCAATGTCAGATCATTTCTTCCAGTGTTCTGTGCTTCTGTTTTTTAATGATTTACCAATGCTCTGGTTTGAAAAACGGACATATTTACACCAGTTTTGACTGGCAGGACTTGTTAGACAGTACAGTGGCAGGCTGATCTATGCCAGGTAGAGACACACTCATTTAATCTGTCTTATAGAATAAAGAAAGAAACTTGCAGTGCCGGATCACAGCTACTCCAGCACCCTGTTGATGTATAGGACTGAATCTAAATGAGTAAAAAACTTCCTGGGTTATTTTTTCTCCCTGCTGTGTATGGATCAAAGACAGATCTGCTCTATTAAATCAGCACTAATAAAGAGGCTTAAACGAGGAAAATCAGCAGAAATAGACTCTCTTTAGTCGTAACAACCGAGCAATTTCCATAAGACAACACTTTCTGTATGAGCTCTGCGGAGACTAGATCACAGAGTAATGAGTCCCCTTGTGGACACTGTATATGCAGCCTGCCGTCTTCAAGTTCTCTCTCCTGATTTACAAAACAATCAGAACACAAGAACTTCTGCCTGAGGCTGCTGCTTCGAAGTAATAAACAGGAATAAAGCACATTAATAGACCCTCCCTTTAATGTGCGCATTCTTCAAGTTCAATTTTTAGATTTAGAAGATCACTCTTTGTTGTATTAGAGATATTGCTGGATGCTGAAGCCGGGAGAAATCTCTGCCTCTGGTAGGGTCTTGACTGAGGCTCCAGACAGCACCTCAGTCAGAATTTCTCTACTCCCACTCTTCTGTGCTGGCTGCCATTTCTACTGTAAGGCCTGCCAAAAAAAACGGGTCTGCTTTCCATACAAGCATCCTATTCCACCAGAAATATTTTGCTGCTGCTGCTGGGCCTGTGTAGTATTCTGCTGTGCAGCTGCAGTGATTAAAGCCACCCCCCTCGTTTACAACAATGGGATCCACTAGTAGCTGCTTTTACGTCTTGCGTCTTTTAATAGAAACACACGTCGGTATGTTACTAATGAAGGAGACGTTTCATTCAAAACACTAGATGCACCGCCAAGACGCTCGGTGCTCGTCAGAAAAACAAGTTGCAGCATATCAGCTGATGTCAGAGCGCCTGATGTCCATGGTAGTTCTCCAGTTTTCATGTTTCATGTTTAAAAAAGCAGCAGGGTTATGTTATTTATTAATATTTATTTATTGAGGCTGTGAAATTGGCAAATGAATGTGTTAAAGGGCGTCTTGTGGGTGAGCTTCATTTATCGGGATTTCTGCTATCTACAGTGTAAATACGTAACATTGAAATAAAATGTTTTATCTCATCAGTGTGATGTTTCTGATGCAGACAAACAGCAGCAGCAGTGTTACCTGTCTAACCACAATTTATTTACTCAAGCTTGTTTAGTGTTGTTGTAGACCATTAGAGACACCATTAACATTGTGATATCTATTTCCTCTGCAGTAATATCTCTGGCTGTGTTGTTCATTGTGGGCAATCATGCAAATCAATGAGCAGCTGAAGTAAATGATGTGTGAAATTTCATAGTGATTGATGATTTTATCCATGTCCCCTGCTTTTAAGGCAGGAAATCTTACTAGATTTTACTGTATATTAATCACAGCAAATGTAATTTTGCACATGTAAGGTAGATCATTATGCTGATTTGCTTTTAAAACATTTCCCTCCCATATCTACTTAATTAATGTAAGGCTCTCAGTGAATGTGAATGCTGTGGGCTAGTCTGAAGTACAGTGTGCATGTTATACTAACTGTGGGCAACTTCATCCTCCGCTGGCTTACAAGAGCAGAAATTAAAACACAAAACTCTTCTCCTCTCGTTCCACCAGAGCTGGCGAGTTAATAGCTTTCTCAACTTTCAAGAGTCTTTCAAAATCTAAAAAGAGGAGACAGAAGTTGCAGCTTCAGCGCAGGGTCAAGTCCATCTGAATATTCTTCACTGGAGAAAACAGACAGATGAATAATGCTGCCACTGCTGCCGCTGCTGCAGTACAGAGCTGACTCACTGCAGAGTGGAAAGAAACAAGCGTTCACTGAGGGAGATTACGTTATTTGAAAATCTCATTTGTATGTTGTTTTGCTCTTGTGGCAATTTGAAGTGATTTGCTCAAGATCAATTACACTTACCTATTCTCGGATGGATAACCGAAAAGGTTTTCGGAGGGAGGAATAATCACCTGCCCAAACTGCTCCCGATAAATGTGTGATTTACTGCATTCATTTTGTGTTAAGCGCCATCACTGAGCAACGGCTTCTTCTATTTCTGTTATTGCCACAAATGAAACAGTTTATTACAACAATGCATACACAGGCATATTGCTTTGCATTATTCAATAATGAGACTATAGGTGATTCAGATGCTCACCTGTGTTCTTTGTGCTGTGGAGATGCAGGTCTCTGGAAACAATGCTGCACTATTCAGGTAAATCTAACACACGTTGCCTCTTGTTGACAGGTTGTGTTGAGCCGGGACATTCCCTGGCTAGGGCACGAGCTGCCATGCCATTTGGTTGTCTGACACTCGGGGAGAAGAAGGATTACAACAATCCCTCAGAGGTGACCGACAAGTATGACCTGGGACAAATTGTTAAATCGTGAGTACATCTGTTTCGTGTTGTTGAGAAGCAGGTACAGACTTTGAAGAAATGCGCTCCAAATGTGATGTTTGTTTCGTCTTTTCAACAGAGAGGAGTTTTGTGAGATATTCCGGGCGAAGGATAGGAACACCTTGAAAATGTACACCTGTAAAAAGTTCCACAAAAAGGATGGAAGGAAAGTGAGGAAAGCTGCCAAGAATGAGATAATGGTCTTAAAGATGTAAGTGAAGTTTTAAGCTCCTTATTGTAGAGCTTACATGTCTGAGGCACCGTCCCGGCAATGAGACAAGGTGTAATCACAGATGATCAGCTGAAAGACTTTCCTCGGGTCGAACCAAAGACAAATCGCAAAGTTTGGTCCAAAAAAAAAAAAAAAAAACCTTCCTGAAGTTTTATAGATTTAGATGAGTAAAGTTCTGTAATCTCATGCAAGTTTTACTGTAAAACTTAACCATGTCTGTTGTTGACTTAAACATAGTGTGTTTGTCTCAATTTTCTTCTTTTTTACAAAGAAAAAAAACCCTTAAAAATATGTATTTTGTTCCGAATGGATAAGTCTGGTGATATTCTACCTTTTTCTTACTATAAACAAATCTAATAAAAAGACCAAAACCAGCAATGAATTGATCAATGATCAGCATTGACTCCGTTGCCAAATCTTGATATATCTTATTCCTCAGTGCCATAAAAACACATCAGTCATTAGGCACTGTAGTTTATTTTTACCAGGGTTGCCCAAATTTTTTCCCCTGCAGAGCCAAAACAGAGGGCCATGGACCAAAAGACACACCTATTGTATTGGATTGTATTGATAAGATGCAAAATGGTACTAGGATCCCAAGTACCTTTAATTGACCAACTTCCCGCTTGCCCATGTTACGAAAAATAGTTACATTTATATTGCATTTTTTTTTCCACTACAAACACATGGTGGGCGAGCCACCTCCGGCCTGCGGGCACCCCATTTGGGAAGCCCTGATTTGGAGTCAGTGCCACATCCACCATCCTGCTGCAATACTCATTACTGCACCTAATCTGCAAATACACTATTCACTCCTGTTTGGTCAACATTTGCTAAAATCTACTGTGCCATCTGTTAGGGGAAATTGCTGAGCCTTGTTTTATTTTTAAATTAAATGTGTTTGTTATCCTGTTTTTTAATGGATTTATGTCTTCAGTAGGAACAAATGGGTTTTGGGGCTGAGTGCCACAGACGGGGTTGGGAAGTCAGAAAGTATTAAGTGATCATTGGATTGTTGACAGTATTAGACATATAAATTATCATCAGCCTTATCATTTAAAACTTGTTTTGTTAAAAATAGCATGAAGTGCTATTGTAGCATGATATTAGGTATCATGTAAATATTAGGTTCGTTGTATTGTGAAAATTAATCGTTCCTGCAATTTAGTCAGATTTGCACCAAGAACAATACATAATAATAATAAGCTAATTAAGTCAGTTATAAAGCAATACAAGGTGATGATGATAATAAAGCATTAAAAAGCCTGAAATCATATATTATTATGGCAATTTGTTTTGAAGTGAAGCATTGGCCCAGTCATTTAGCGTTCACATGGCTTCATTGTGATGCTGGCAGTTTTAAAAGGTGCTGAAAAAATGGAATAATAAAATTAACTTGTCAATCTTACCTCAAGTGCTCTGAATGTTTAGCATGAGGCTGTATGGCTCTATAGCTAGACTCTATTTATCGTTCATTTTAACCCCACTTACATTCCTCCATTCTTGCCCCCTCCTGTTACTCACTTCACAATTTTTTTCCTGCTTTTCAAAGGATAAAACATCATAACATCCTCCAGCTGGTTGACGCTTTTGAAACCAAGAAAGAGTACTTCCTTTTTCTGGAGCTGTGAGTATTATTGGAGGCACTTGAGAGAAACTGCTGGCACAGACTGGCGTGCACTGTACTTCCTCAACAAAAACTGATGTTTTATTTAACATGCGACAATTTCGTGTATGCTCGTCATCAACAAGTGACGTTTAACTTGGAGGTTTTCGTCTCTTCAGCGCTACAGGCAGAGAGGTGTTCGACTGGATCTTAGATCAAGGATACTACTCTGAGAGGGACACCAGCAATGTTATGAGGCAGGTGTTGGAAGCTGTAGCGTACCTGCACTCTCTGAATATTGTCCACAGAAATCTGAAGGTATATTACGCTGCTGACACCTAGTGAAAAATAATGGCATTTCACCATAAAGGCTCTACAGGAACGATTTCCAGTTTGATAAACTTTTATTTGTCTACTCATACAGCTGGAGAACTTGGTCTACTTTAATCGTTTGAAGCACTCCAAAATTGTTATCAGCGACTTCCAGTTGGCAAAACTGGAAAGTGGACTCATTAAGGACCCATGTGGGACTCCAGAATATCTAGGTAAGTGACAGTAAACCAGAGTGCAGATGAATAGTAATAATGAGCACTTTAACTGAGTTCATTTGTTTGCAACCACACAACAGAAACAGACGCCGATCAGTTAGTTCAAGCTTTTTTTGCTTGCAGCTCCTGAGGTGGTCGGGAGGCAGAGATATGGAAGATCTGTGGACTGCTGGGCCATAGGTGTAATCATGTATATACTGTGAGTGCCCAGCAATGTGCTCACAAATGTACTGCAGTCCTTTTCTTAAGTACGTGACTTAATCAAAAACCTGTTTTGTCCTGTAACACTCTTATTCTACCAATGCAACAGTTTGTCTGGAAACCCTCCTTTCTATGATGATGCTGATGAAGATGAGTCTGACAACCGTGACAAGAACCTTTTCCTAAAGATTTTGTCTGGGGACTATGAATTCGATTCACCATATTGGGATGACATTTCAGATTCTGGTAAGAGATAATCAGTTCATCAAAATGTATATGAATCTAATCGTCTTTTGCAAGTTACAGATGACGTATTTAAGCTCTGAATTTTGGAGATGCAAGTTCACCGCTATTTGTATTATTTTTTGCGAGGGGTCACAGTTTATATGAAGGGACACATACTCACTATTAACTAGTTGTTTATTTGCTTGAATATTAGCAGCATATTGGCTTTTTATTAGCCATTATAAAGCTCTTATTAATGCCTTGTCCTGGGGGTTAGGGTTATTAAGAGTTAGATTATTAAAATTGTGATTAATGTACAACTTCCTTACTTGCTGTCCATATGCAGTAATTCGGAAGTTATTGATGGAGAAGTCTTAACGGCCAAGTATTTGTAGAATATTGTCATGCAGAATAAGGCATTAACAAGCGCTTTATAATGACTAATAAAGAGCCAATATGCTACTCGTATGCATGCTAATAGGCTATTAGTTAAGGGTGAATATGTGTACCTTAATATGAAATGTTTATTTTTTTTTGTTTTACAGCCAAAAACTTGGTGGCATCCTTGATGGAAGTGGACCAAGATCAGCGACTGACTGCACAGGAAGCGATTGCCCATGAATGGTAAAAAAAAAAAAAAAAAAAAAAGTTAATCAAATCATGAATGATCACACCAACAAACTTTAAATATCCTAACATGTTGGGGGAAAAAAATATTCTCTTGTTCCTTCTCTCAGGATTTCTGGAAATGCCGCCTCGGACAAGAACATCAAGGATGGCGTTTGTGCACAAATAGAGAAGAACTTTGCCAAGGCCAAGTGGAAGGTATTTCTACTCATATATTAATCTGTTTTTACTCATATATCATTTATTATTATGTATTTCAGACAAAGTATTTGAAATATTTTGGATTTACTATACTGTATTTTTCATATTTGTTACTTTTTCATAATATTACCACTGAAGCTGAATAAATGCCCTGTATTCCCTGCATTGAACAGCTAAGAGCCTAAAAAATATAATTTAAATAAAGAGTAGAATTGTTTCTACAGCTTTATTGTTATTCGAATATCATTCCTGACATTCAGAGGCCTTCCTCAGAGCCTTCATCAGGATCAATTTGTATGTTATCGCTCTAATTAAACCCGCCATGTCTTTCCGTGACCCACAGAAAGCTGTCCGAGTGACCACCCTCATGAAGAGACTTCGAGCGTCTGAGCAGGGTGAATCTGGGGCCCCCGCAGGGGCTGCAGCTGACCCCAACACGCCCAGCGGCGCTGCTGCTCCTCCAGCCGGCGGCAGCGATGGTGTCGCTGCCAGCATAAAGGCTGCTCTTAGTGAAAAGGCTCCTGACACACAGACTGCCGCCGTCTCTGCGCTCTCCCTGCCCAGTGCAGGCAGACAGGAGGAGCAGCCACAGTCACGGTGCAACGGCGATGTCCCCCAGATGTTGCCACAAAGAAAGGGAGATTAGGCGTCAAACAAACACTAGAGGAGGACCCTTGCCAACCAACAAGCACATGTGCAGTAGAGCCAATACATTTGGTATGATGATAAGACATGTCTATGCTGTTCGACTGTCCCCCAGTTTGCAGAATGATTTCACAACACCATGCATTTCATCATTTATGCCTCCTGTACTGATTGGTCTATTGAATAGTGTTCTCCACTCTCCCTTGTTATTTTGTGTACAAGTCCCTTTAAAGCTAGTTGCAAAGTAGCTCTTCTGTTGTTTCCTTTCCCCTGAAAACTGTAAAAACTCTCAGTGTAACTTAGTGGAACCAACTCATCTGAATTCATTCAGCTCATTGTATATAGGTGTATTTGTCTGTTTCAACAAATTGCTAGTTTTCAGCTTCAGAACTTACAACCCTGAGTTCATGTCTTGTTACTTAAAATTATGAGTTGAAAGATTTGGTTAACTGATCATATCAAAATTTGAAAATATGTCAATTTATTAGCACAGCTTCAAAAGATTTAATACCTATGACACACCAATGACAAGTCATTAGGTAACATTCAGACACATATTATGAATCAATGGATTGGTCTTAACACCCAGACTATATATCTGCTGGTTTATCTTCAGTGCAGTATAACTTCAGTCAACTTACAATTTTATGGCAGCAAGAAAGCATATTTTTAAGTTTAAGTGCCTTAATATTTGTTGCAGTCATGTGCTGAAATGTTTCAAAAGAAACAACTTGATCATAATTGCTTATTGATTTCTTTGAAATGTTTTAGCTGTTTTCCTTTGCCTTTCTGTTGCTGCTGTATTGATTCTTGTGTTCTGTCCTCTTTCACACTTCAATTAAGACACAGAAAACTAAAATTAGAGCGTTGTTTGTGCAGTGATGTTTTAGCTGTCGTTGTTGTGTTGTCACTTGTAATTAGTAAGTTTCAGAGTTTATAGCTGAGTCCATATACTGTACCACTATGTATATTTGCATTGTATACATGTGTATTTTTTTATTTGCGTGTGTATTTAGCAACATTTAGCTGAGCTAACGGGTTGCTACAATGCTTGTGAATGAATAAAATGAGCAATACTAATATTGCTGAAACTGTGACATTTTTCTCAAGTTGTCCCTCACTGACAGCATAAGCAAGACCAGCCACTCCACCAACCACCATTCCACTTTCATCCAAATGTTTATTGCAGAAAATACCAGCATATATACTAGCTGGCCATATAGTTTGTATGTAGCTTCAAAACACATGTGTGTCAACACAGATGCTTCTAGAGGAGCTATATGACATTTGAGTACTCATATCAGAACAAAATTAACATGCAGTATGATTTTTATTGGACACAAAACCAAGATTTTCTGTAATTGATGTTAATTAACACAGAGAATCAATAACACATGCAACATATGCACAGATATGCATATCTTCTGTTTAATGAAATGTCTCAGCCAAGGTTAATCTTCACTATGGATTCAAGGATCTGATATAATCTTTTTTCTTTTCTTTTCGTATGAAACTAGAGAAATTACATGGATTAAAGTGCTGTGATACATCAAAAAGACAGTTCAAATCATTCTCTTACATTGATTTTGCCACTGGCATTTGTTTATTAAATTTATTCAAGTTTATTAACGTTTAATAAGACTAAAACATGGCTTCAAGACACTTGTGTATCACAGAGATTAATCCCTGATTGAGGGAATTCAATTTTTACGATTTTAATAACTGCTCCCAGCAGGAAAAACTATGCCAAACCTGTTATGTTTCTTCTCATGGCTAAGCCCTACATTAAGTCAGTTGATGTGACAACCGCTAGGTGGCAGAAATTCGCCCTGAAGCGTCTAGTTAGCATGTGCGTCCGCATTACAACGAAGAAGAGTTAGCTCCGTCTCCGCAGCCGCAACAGAAGAAGAAGAACGTTCGTCTCCATTTGTAATAAATGAGCTGAAGCCATCGACGGCTTGAACAGTAATCCTCCGCAGTATCGACACTGAGCTCGAGGAACAATCAAGCAAGGTTGGTTCTTAAGAAACGATATCATGGCGATAATGGTGAAATAATGTATATAGGTAGTGAAGTACTCCGTATTTCAAAGGATGCTGCCCTGCTGCAAGCTAACGCAAAGAAACCGGCTCTCAATGTTAGCTAAGTTAGCTCCGATAGCGTCATCCTGTGTATGGTCCTTTGCTATGGTCCAGCTTTGGTTAATGCTAAGGTCTTCAGCGCGCTAATTTAATTACACTAACGTTGCCCATCTCTGAATTACATTTTTATATAGCACAACAGTCATTTTAAATACTAACGCTACTTGTTTATATTGTGGCGTAGATTTTGAAGGCCTAATGATGGCTATAATTAGCAGGCCAGTCTTCTGTGGGCCAGCATTAGCAATCACGCCACCCAGTGTTACTTGCCTGAGGTATGACATATGCAGCCATCTTCTAAGTACCGTCATTGTAGCACCGCCAACATATAAACGATCACTTTTGCGTAGAAATGCGTTCAGAGATGTCTTATCCCTCTAATTTCGCGTTGTGTAGTCAAAGTCCATTTCTTATCACGTATATTATGTCTACTCCTGCCACTGCCAAGTCAGAAGTGGTGCATTCATGTACCTTCATTAACTAATGCAAATCTGTAACTTGGCTTCCAGATAAGATACTGACTCACAATGTGGGATGGACCAGGGCCAGGTCAAGGACCGCGGGGAGGACCACCCTTTCGGTAAACAAGCATCATTAAGTCGACAATTTTCAACTTAAGAAAGACGAGGAATTTTTCTAGAAACTGCACTTCTGTGTTTTCCTGTTATGCTGTTTGCTAGGGGTGGGCAATATGGTTAAGATCCGGTACAGCAAGACAGAATTTTGTGATTTTTGTATTATTTATATATTGTGTTAACCGTTTTAAGTAATTGTAATTGTCCATATCTTTAGCATATAAAAGTTTTCCCCATTTTTTTCTGCAAAATCTGATGCTAGATTTCTTTTATCTCACAGTATTTATTTATTTTTCCCACCAATTTTGTATGCCTTTATGGTAATTGGTTGGGCAATTTTGAAAATCATCTTAATACTTTTCCCTCTGTATTGTTTAGTTGTATTGTTTGTTCTTTGGTTATTAGCATTTCAGACAACCCAGTAGCCTAACATATTAATGTATATTCCAGTGGGGATCGTCGTGGAGAAATGTTTGGTGGCAGAGATCGTCCCATGCCTGATTTTAGAGGAAGAGATGGGATGAACATGGGTCATATGGGTCCAAGACCTCTAGATCTACCACCTATGGACATGAGGAGAATGGATGGGCCACCCATGAGGGGGCGTGATATGGACCCACGTGAAATGCGAGGTAGAGAGCCAAACAGAGATTTTTTCAGACCTGGAGAAGAGCCAGACTTCAGTCTCAGAAGGCACTATGAAACTAGCATCAGAGACAAACTGATGAATTCTACTGGTTTCCCGGGACCAGGCAGGAACTCAGGAGATATGGGAGGGAGGGGTATGCCACCACGGGAACCAAACAGCAGATTTATGGACATGAGAGACAGAGAGTCATTTCATTATGACATGCCACAGTTCAACAATCCCAATATTGGTGGAAGAAGAGGGGGGTTTCATATGGACAGAATGGAGCGAAATGATGGATTCAGGGACATGCGTGACAGGCCCCCAATGGGCATTGGTGACGCGGATCGCTATGATATGGACTTAACTCCGCATGAAAGGAGAATGATGGACACTGACAGAAGAGGAGGGCCACCTTTCAATCCAAAAGGTGGCTTTGATTCTGATACTGATTTCAGAAATCGTCTTGGGCCGTCAGCTGAATTTAGAGGTAGGGATCGATCTCCGTTAAGATTTGGAAACAGTGATATTTCTCCAGCGGACAGGGCAAGATCAGACATGCCTTCAGATGTTGCTGGCCCTCAGAGATCAGAGTTTATGGGTGCAGAGGACAAACTCAGAGAGAGAGAATATCCAGATTCAAGTGGCAGTCCCCTCATGGATTATCGAAGTGGTGAAGAGATGACTCTTGCAGAGGAATGGAAGAACCGTCGGAAGGACAAGAACCCGTTCTTAAACATGGGTAAAGGTATGGGAAGTGTACCCGAACCCAACTTCCCTGTTGCTTTTGGTAGAGATGTGAATGCTAGAAATCCACCACCATTTCAGGAAAGGGATCGACCATCTGTTGAATTCCCAGCGAAAGATGTTGGCTTTCCTCATGGTGACCGCTTCCCTGCTATTGATCTACCATCAATTGGCAGCAAAGGTCCACAAGACCATCCACTACCGGAAATAAGCCCACTTATTGGCCCTCTTGGGAGAGAAAATGAGAATAAACATTGGCTTGGGGAAAGGGACCCCAAGCATAGTCAGAATAAATCAAATCGTGACGAAAGGCCCCCGTACCATAAAGAGAAGAATCAGCCCTCACATGATGCTCATGTGCCAAGTGACTGCTTTAAAGGGTTGAAAGATATCCCACACAATCAAGGACCTGCCAGGGGTAAGATGGGGGCCGAACGGGATTTCCAAAGCAGCAGCACTGTACAGGCAAGAGACCAAGACTACAGGGACATAGATTACAGAACAGGGTCTGGGAGAGCTTTTGATTACAAACGTGAAGTGCTTCAGACACCAGAGAAGCTCATCAAAGAGTCTAAACCAATTGCACCTTCAAAATTTAGTGAGTCCGGTTCTCAGGTGGGTGTATTTTTATTTTATCGCTAGTATTTCTTTATAGATTATATTTGCATTTTATTATGATATTTTGATGTTTCATAACCATAGTTTTAATCAAACTTTATGTGAAAGGATCAAGATTACAGAAGTGCATCAGTGGAGGACAAAGTTTCCAATACCATATCCATAATTGGTATTCCAAAGACGGCCACAATGGAGCAGGTAATGATCAAACAGGAAAGCAACTTCATGTGTTTATAATTATGGTTACCAGGCCGTGTTGGTTTTAGTTGGCATGGATGGCCAAGGCATAACTCACTCATTTTTCTTTTGCAGATTCTTGGTGCCTTTGCAGTCCGTGATGGTGTGCCAATGCAGGGGATGAAAATCAAAAATGTTGTGCCAGGTAAGAACTGCGTTTCTTTGTGGAACTGTTTGGGGCAGTCGATCGCTAACATGTCCCTCCACATTTCGCTTTTACGACATTCGAAACTCGCATTCTTTCTTTTTTACGTTCTCAGTTGCTTTTGTTGTTGGTGGTCTGTGTGAACTGTGAACTTGCTCAGTAAAATGGGGGGTGTTTCTGTAACGCCATTCTTTTTCATGTCTGAAGATGTGGGATCATTGTCAGCAATTAGAGGATTTACGAGGGATTCAATATATGGAGCTTTGGAGAGTGGTGTTCATCATCAGTCACAAAAGATCTCTGACACGTGACTCACTGAGTCTGTCCTTCAGGATCACTTTATATAAATACTCGGTGTCAACAAACCTGAAATGGAAACCGCCTTGTTAGTGCTTTGCTCACCCTGCAGATCAAAGCATCTTCTTTTAGGGTGAAAGTTTCCCACAGTGGATGGCTGTAGACATGGTTATAGATGATGCCAAGCCTTTTTGTGAAGATTATGTCTTAAAGGCCTTTAAGTTCTGCGTGAACATATCAAAATGTCCAACAGAGAAAGAAACATGCGGTACCTTTTTTAATTTATCCATACACAAAGAGTAATTTTTTCTGTCTACATGGTGCACACCACGCAGTCATTCATTGCCACTGGTCTGGAATATCTGTCTATTAAGGCTTGGCTTTATCAGCGATGTTATGACATCAGTCATCAGAAGACTGAATAGAAAAAAGCATAAAGAAAATGTGTGTTTTCCTGACAAGGTATGTGCGTCAGTAAAGGTGTAAATATTCGCTCACTCTGATCTCGATGTACTCACGAACTGCTGTCTCTTCTGTTTTAGCGGGTGACTGTCATTACTGGCATTGACTAACAAAAACCCATCTGTATTTCAAATGCTGTCCCCAGGTTACAGCTACGATACGGCCTATGTGGAGTTTTTAAACCTCGAGGATGCAGTCCACTTCATGGAGTCCAACAAGGTGGCCCATCCTCGTCACTCTACGAAGGCCGTCTCTCCCATCAGGATTATGAGGGGTTGAGAGGGCATTTAGTAGATGGGGGAGGGACAGAACCTGGGAAGGGGTTACTGTTACTTTTAGGGAACTCAAGTTAAGGAGATGAAAATATCAGTTATTGACATTTTTAAATGCGAATATTTTAAAACTCAACAGTTTGTCCTAATCTTATACAAATTGAAGTCCCTATCCACAAAGCCATGATAGTACTTCAGTTTACTTCTTTAGCACTTAAAATATAATAAATATTTAAGAATTTAAAAATGTGCATGTGCACAGACACACGATTGGTTTCTCTCCCATTGTTTACTTGCTTTACTAGTCCTAATTTTTCTGATTTCAGCCCCAAACTGCCTAATCCTAGAATGGATTAGCCAGAAATTACAACTGTTTCGGGGGGGAAGAAATTTTGTCCTTACATGGGATTGTCTAACCGTTACGAGGTTTTATAATTTTAGGAAGCATTTTTGATGAAATATGGCAATGAAGGTACTGTATTTAGCCAGCATATTCTGTTGTGATTTAGCCTGTGTAACGAAGAGGAATGAAGGGTCGCACTTTTAAGTCTTTGTGTCTTAGAAAATACTTGTTTCCTCTTAACTTGGCACAACCCGTGAGGAAGTTTGTGTCGTCAAGGAAGCAACACTTTCTTTGCCAATGCCTTACCCAGCGTTCGCCCCGACAACAGTCCAACATTTAAAACGATGTAAGGGACTGGTTGATGGGGCGTTTATTGCAGGTACAGGCGATCTGGTATTCCAGGCTTACAGATCTGTGAGATTGAAGACCTGTCAGATGCCAAAACACTCCGGACACACAGGATTTTACAACCCTAAAATTATCACAGTGACAATTATTTTATCTCTACTCGCCGTGATCACGATGATCTGTGTTGCCTTCCAAATCAATCTGCGCTGTGATCTGGGAGGGGACCCTGGCTTTCTGGGTTGTGCCCCTGTTGTGTTACCAGACTGGACGATTGAAATGAACGAGAAGGCTTTGGTTTTTCACACAGGGCTGAATTCATTCAGAATGCCACCTGATTATGGAGAACCCACTGAAGTTGTAATTTTACTGTTGACATGTGAACGAATTTTCTTAGCCTGCAATTTTTTATTCAAATTTTTGTAGATTAGAAGTATATTTCTTCAGTAGCAGTCTTACGATGGAAATCACAATGAAGTTATCACAACTTTTGTCTCAGCTGTTTATGGGTCTACATTGCTTTATGTTTTGTTTTTTTAAGTTATGCTAATGGCGTGGCTGTATGGGTGACATTGTTGGTTGGTTTATCAGTCAGTTGGTAGACCACTGTGGTGCAGATCGAAATATCTCAACAGCTATTAGATGCATTGTCATGAAACTTGATATTCGTGGTGCGCGGAGGATGAATCCTAATGACTTTGGTTTTCACCTTGACCTTCGGCAGATCAAAAATCCAACTTATCCCCTGAACTATCTTACATCTGCCATGCATTTTAGTGCCGACATTTGTGGTCTTTGTGCACTTTGCTGATCTGCCTTGAAGTGAAAATTTGAATTTTTCTAATGCTTTGGTTTATCTGTTTAATGTCTTGGTTTTCTGCGCAATGAGAACTACAGCTTCACAAAGCTGCTGGTGCTGCTGCAGTCTTAGTCTTGTCTTTGGATTTCTCCGGCAGTCCTTCTTTGGCAATATTCTTCCACCAGATCAAGACATTTTCACTCATCTGCATCTTTCCTGAAGAGTGGATGTCCTCTTGAGGGTATTTTCTTGAAGTCATCGTCAGTTCATTTTGGTCACCAGGATTTCCACTCTCTTTGAATATACCCTGAGTCGTTTGTGTTTACATCTTGACACAATGAAGTCAACACTGGCCAGGATTGATGTGCTTTTGAGCATGTCTGCACAACTATGGAGTAGCCTCTTATGTTGCAGTAGTTGGGATCAGTTGAATTTTTTGCTCAAGTGTATAGCATTATAGCATTTTATTGTTTGGCTATGCTATTTCTATTTTAGAGCATTTGGTTGCACACAGCTTTGCTCCCACTTTTGTCTAATGTTCTGCTGATAGCTCAGGGTATAAAAACTAGGTGGTGCAGGTATTTCCTTAGTCAGTAATGCTACTATCATCAAAGATTCAAATAGCTACTTCACTTAAATTAAGTGGTGAAAGGGTTGCTTTTTTTCTCTTTGTGCTTTGTGGTATGGCTTTAATTGTGGATTTAATAGTGAATTCTATTTTGGGCCAATGAGGTACTCTATGCAATTAACCACTGTGGATTTAAATCCATCTTTGAGATGCAAAACCTACATCAAAATTATGGATGTTAAACACAGTGCAACCAATTTGCAAAGTACATTTAGATGTGCCACGAGCTTCTCTTTAAAATGGCTCATTTCTCATACTAATGAAGTCTGGTCTTGCAAATGGGGTGTTGATGATGGTGTAATTTGGTTTGTACACCTACTGAGGGTAGTTCTCATTTGACACTATTAAATTCTGTTTTCATTGGGGTTGTGTTGTGGACAGCTATCAGCAGCTACTTTGATAATCAGTTGTTTTACTGAAAATGCCAAACAATCCCTTGTTCAAGCTTTCATGTTGTGAGGTTTGGCTGCTTTTCTTTGTATGGTGTGATTAGTAAACTGCATAGTTTTGGGTTTTTCTCAGACAGAACAACCTTTTTGAAGATGTTGCCCTGTGCTTTAGTGAGTTCTAAGGTTGAACAGGTTCTAAAAATTTTGATGGGTTCCTGACATTTTGTGGACCAAACGATTACTTGATTAATAGAGTAATTCTAGTTGATACTGAAAATAATCATTAGTCACAGCCATAATTTTTAGTTCCCTTCACACTATTTAGCATAGTACTGGGGCACATGGCCTGTGTGAATATGGTTCTCTATCTGGGCTTTGTGCACCACCATAAGTGTTCGCCAGTTTGATCCTCACCAGTGAAGAGGAGGGCTAAGCCTGCAACAATGCATGTTGGGTGTCATTGGTGTTATCTAAGATATTAGTTACCCATGTTTTGTGATGCTGATCGATCGTTGCTGTTCTTCTTTCAGGGGTCCCTAAAGGTTGGCACTAGCACAACATCCATGAAGTACATCCAGCCGGACGAGCGAGAAAGAAGTGTTCATGTGAGTATAGTTTGTGTGTTTGTCTGTTTTAAATAGTTGACTCCAATTTCTCAAACAAAAGCCTGTATTTCAATATTGTTGGCTTTATATAATAACATCTCTCATGGACATGATGTACAAATTTCAGTACAAGAACATAGCCGTACCATACTAACCACTCTGTTGCCCCCGAGTTTCACACTTTAGCACATGTACTTTATTAGTCACTGATTCTTTTCGCCAGTATTTCTGAAAAAGGGAACTAACAAAACTGAACACTTCCTGCAAATGTTATGCAGAAGTCTTGGATTATATCCTGGATACAATAATTGCTGTGTTTGCATTAAGAGCAAAGAGCAGTAACAGGAAACTTAGTAAAATTCAATAAAATAAGTTGCTTATTAAATGATGGAAAAGCTGAAAGAAAGTAGTCTCTACTAATTGCCTTACACAGATAATGGCTCCTAGCTTTGGTTAAAAATCGCCCTCCACCTATTTGAGAATTTAGACAGTTTAAAAGTAATTAAAAGTGGCCCTTCTTTCCTGTCTCTGTGAATTAGGAGTCAGATCACAAAGTACCTCAACTCCAGGAGCCCCAGTTGCCCAGACCAGATGAGCCTGTAAAAGAGTTGAAGACCAACTTGAATGGGTCCAAACCAAAAGGGCCTGTGGAGCCATTGTCCCACAGCCAGTGGCAGCGTAGCTCTGACCTGACTCCAGAGGCCTGGCAGCAACAGGTGGACCAACAGCTCCAACAGCAAGAAACAGAGCAGCAGGCAGAGCCTTGGGGCAGCCACAACCCACCTCATCAGAACTTACACCAGCCTGACTCCATTTTTAAAGACAGCAAAAGTATGTTGACTTTAGCTCCTGGGTTTTATCTAAAGCTTCTAGGATAAACGTTAGCAATTGATGGACATATTTGTTTCGGTGCTATTGTTATTCAGAGCCAAATAAACAACACATCCCCTTGTGTCTCTGTACAGCCATGATCATAAAAAATGTGAAGCCCACCACCACAGTAGAAACTATCCTGAAAGCCTTGGATCCCTTCGCATATCTGGATGAAAGAAACGTTCGTCTAGTCAAGGCCAAGCCACCAGGAGCCAAGTGCTTCTGCTTTGTTGACATGGACTCCCATGAGGTACCTAAAACAATATGATTGCACACACTTTGCTTTCGATTATAATTTCATGTTCTGTCAGAGTTCTTGGTTACTTCGTCTTTGTCCAGTGTTTCCCACTGATTTTCCAGAACTTAGCATTGATTTTTTTCTTTTGTAGCAAGTGACACGTCTGGTTGAGCTCCTCACTAAACCCAGACCCCTTTATATTGATGGAGTCAGAGTTTATGCTGAGGTTGCAAAACCCCTCAAAAACCAAAAGTAAGTCACTATTTTGCAAGTGTTTTTAATTATCAGATGTGTCTCGTAGAGGAATTTTCTCATTTGTTCCTGATGATGATTTTCTGTTTCAGTTTCAGAAAAGACTTTGATAAACCAAACAGTTCCATTCTTGGGTATCCACCTGATGCTAGCATTATGGGGGTAAGCTGTGGTCTTTCATCATATTGTTTTACACAGTCATTAAGAAGAGACTGGTGAGAGCTCTCAGGTGACCTGTGTTTTTTTTTTTTGCCATTTCTGCAGCAGCTGCAGCAGTACCCACAACCTCCACAGTACTTGCCGCCTCTGCAGCCACCAGCTAGTACCCCCGCTGGAATGCAAGGTGAGGCTTGCTCAGACTCACGTTCTGGTATCTTCCCTGGGCACTGCTTATTATTACTAAACATGCAACTGTTGTAAATAGTCTCACCATTTGTGTCAGCAGGTGACTTGATGGCTGGCAGTGCTAATCCTGCTCTGTCAACAGACCCCAGCATTGTACAGGTAGGTTAGACAAAAAGCAAATCTGTAGATATCATGTCTCAGAGCCGGGCAGTAAACGGTACATCTCCACTAACACCTCATAGGGAGTTGGCTATGGTGAGACTCCAGCGGTGGATCAGTCATATGAGGCTGGTGGTCCCCATGTGCCCACAGAATCGGCTGGGATGACAGTGAGCATGGACGGAACACAGACCTACATGTATGGTAAGATACAAACCAAGTGTTCACATCCAGAGGAGTGTTATTTATCAATGTTCTCCACTGTACTTCTGCATTAGTAATAGTAACAAACTCCTGCACGCCCTCTGCACTTGGGTTTAAATTGACATTTTAGCAAAGAACTCCAGAGAAAAGCTCCAAAATGTATAAATCATGTTTAAAGGTTATTATAAGGTAAAAAGTAAGGATCCAAATCAGTGGAGGAGAACCAGAGATACCGTGTTTGTTCCACTTCACTGAGGGGCAGGGAATGTAAAATCTTATCTGTTTGTCCTAATTCCTCCAGGCTCTGAGATTCCTGACATGACCAACTACTTGTACGATGCCACATCAGGCTTCTACTACGATCCTGAGACGACACTGTACTACGACCCAAGCTCGAGGGTGAGAATACGAGACAACAGTGATCCAGCGCAAGATAAAAGAGTAGCTTGGGAGATTGTTGTAGTGTTGTATATTGAAATGCTATGTGAAGTGCTGCCAGAGAATGATAAATGCTTTAAATACAACCAAGAAGTAACTGTATCCTGTAAGAAAACCTTTTTCATGCATTTATTGAACATTTAAGATTCAGAGAAATTTGAAGAGCTTATTACTCTAATTATGTTGCCACTGTGTGATAATGACGTATTTTGAGTGATTTCTTAATAAGAGGCCGAACAGTGCAAACGTACACATGCATGAAGTAGTCAGCCTGTAGCTGCAATGAATGGGTCTTAAATGATTGTCATTAAATTACAGTTTCTCATTTTTTCCTTCATTTTTGGGGACAGTATTTCTACAACGCTCAAACCCAAGAGTACTTGTACTGGGATGCTGTGTCAAAGACCTACATCCCAGTTCCAGGAGGATCCTCTGCAGAGACCCAGCCTGGGAACATGACCGCTGAAGACCAGGCCATTCTTTCCAACCCAGCAGCAGATGCTCCTCTGGACATGAAGAAACTGCCATTGGTGCCTAACCTCACCGGAGGAGCTCAGACACCAGTTCCTGCGTCTGCTGCAGATGCCGCCCCGACTTCGACAGCTCCAGAGAAGAAGGACGACGACGACTCCGGTAAAAAGGACAAAGAAGAGAAGCCGAGAAGTCTCGCTGCTGTCAAGGTAGCACGTCAGTCACAATGCCAGTGCAGAAAATGTGAAGTACAGTTGTGTAAAGGGGAGACGGTTAAGAAAAGTGTTGTCGTTTGCAGATCATGAAAGATATGGAGCGCTGGGCAAAGATCCAGAATCGTCAGAAGGAAAGTGTTCGTGCCGCATCACCAGTGCTGAAGGGTGGAATGGACGATGATAGGAGGCAGTCCAAATCCGCTGACGCTGGCTTTGCTATCTTTGAGAGGAAGGTGAGGGGATCACATCCAGTAACCACACATTACTGCATCTATTCCATGCCTTCATTTTAACTATTAGATATCTACTATCATCTTCTTTGTCTTCATCCTTAGAACTCAGGTGCAGATGATCTTTTTAAGAAGCCCCTTGCTCCTCCTAAGAAAGATGAAAAGTCAAAGGTAAGAATCCTGAGTGAGGCATTGACCCTTTAGTCATACCTCACTCACTTTGTTTAACATTTAACTGGTTTGCTCCCCCAGCGTCCCATGGGCTCCTTGGGCCTGCTGGCATCAGACTATGCAGCTGGAAGTGATGAAGAGGTGGAAGAAGATAAGGAGGAGGCGGCTAAAAGCAGTCACAGCGGTTCGTCTGAAGAAAAGGACAACAAGCTGACGGACTGGAAGAAGATGGCCTGCCTGCTGTGTAGGAGACAGTTCCCCAACAAGGACGCTCTGATCCGCCACCAGCAGCTTTCTGACCTGCACAAAGTACTACCTGTAAACCTCTGTATGAACAATAGTCAACAGTGACCCTATGAATTTAGCCTCTAATACTCTGTGTTGTCTCAACAGCAAAATATGGAGATCCACCTTAAGATCAAGAGGTCAAAGAAGGAGCTAGAAGCACTGGAGAACCAGGAAAAAGAAGTAAGTGAAAATGAATGGGGTAGAGAGAATGTGACACGTGTTTGGTTCAGGTCTAAAGGTGGAGTGTGTCCTTCACAGCTAAGTGCCAGAGAAACTCCCAGGTCACCAGAACAGAAAAGAAGAAAACACCATTACCAACAGCCGCAGCATCATAATACCTGGGCTGGAAGCTCCAGGTAGGTGTGCTTTAACTGACGGTGTTGTGGAAATTGGAAACAAGGTATTTAAGTGGTTTTCTTACACGTCTGCCTAAACTATTTGTGTTGTATGCTCAGAGAGAAAGTCAGCGACAGACCTGGTTTAGGAGCTGAGCCTGCCCCGGTATGTGTGAAGCTTTCTGTCATTTTTAATCTTAGTGTGGTGTTTCTTGTTAGTTTATTTAACCTTTCATTGCTCTGCTCCCTTCAGCAGAGGAAGAAGAAAGAGCCGGTCGTTTGGGACCATGCCACCTACAAACAAGCAGTACGCAAGGCCATGTTTGCACGGTTTAAGGAACTCGAGTGATCTCATCTGAACACATCCTCACTTTGATCTGTGAATTTGTTAATATGACACGCTTGCCCCACCTTGGCATGAGAAATCCCATTGACTGTCTTTACTGTTTCTCAGCCTTGGATGTTGTTGCCCGATAGAGACACGGTTTTCTGCACTGAAGTGAAGTGGAAAATGACATCGCCTATAAATCACATTTCAAGGCTCCAGCTTCAAAAAGTCGAAAAAATCATTTGACGTTCTCAATAATGGATGTTGTATAGAAAGTGTGTATTCATGCTGTTGATTTGAATATTTTTGCCCATGTTTTATGTGTGGCCTGTATGTAGAATTAGCAAAATGTTGTCTTTTTTAAATGATACTGTCACACTGGCCACGGTTGCATTTTGTTTAAAATTGAGCAATTTTTACATTTTCATTTTCATGGGTCGGAATTGCTATTATATGGTCACATTTTTAAGTAAAAAAAAAAAGATTGTAAGCTAACGTTTCTGTCTCAAACGTGTATATTTTCCTCCTGCTACCGATGTGTTAAATGTGTTGCCAAGCCTGGTGTTATGGTGTGCTGGATGTACATGCATCTTGTATCCACTAGATGGCAGCAAGACACCATGTAGTGTATGTTGATGTGAGGGATCCAAGCACAACTGCTGAATCAAATCATCAGCACTAATATTTGATATCAGTTCAAAGGAAAATACATGATAAACTTCAGGTGGATTTTTGTGCGATTAGGACAGTAAAGACTGGTCTCTTAAACGTGCTTCATACATTTTCTGCCTTTGACATGATTTCAGTTCTTAGTGGATCCAGCTTTAATGTTCCCCAGTTGTGCACTGCAGGAGATAGAACATGAAGCCTCTCCTCTGACCTTTACTGATGCATAGGAGCCAGCCCTCCTTATGGCTGTGGCTCAATGAATGTAGAGGAGTGCGTGGGCTTAGTGTGTGGACATGCCAGCCCCTCTGAGAGCATTAACGACAACACCGGGGAGCCTCAGGAGCCTGCAGTCAATGACACAGTGACTGGTAAGCAGGGAGCCGACACATTTTCCCCTGTGTAAGAGCAATCATGCTTCCTGTCGCGTGCTTATTTCTGGACAGTAACCCAGTGAGAGAACTGAGGCTCGTGCAGTTAAACCTGCAGATTCGTCAGCCAACAGGTAGCTTGCATTTTGCTTTCGCGCCTCCCACTTCCAGGTCCAGCAGTGGGCAGAACGCCAAAGGTGAACATTCATTTTGGGAGTGACTGACAGTACATGGAGCCTCTCTGTCTGAGGATACAGAGCAAATTGGAAACAAAGCTTCACAACTCATTGCAAACCTTGTTTTGTGGCTTGGCTACAAAACAAGCACAATAAACAAAACCGCACTGATTATCTCAGGTTCACATGTTTTTGCAGTGAAACCTCGACACACCGACTTGCCGTAGCGCTTGCGTTTCAGTTCGACTTCACAAACCGACACTTGTATTAAAGTGTTTTAATCTCAACTCTGTCTAGCAGAGACAAAAGCAACAACTCTGCAATGTTTTCTTTAAGTAGAAAGTCACTCAGGCAGAACCGGACAAAACCTCCAGCCTGCAGTTGTCAAGGTGGTCTGGATTCAGAGAGCCCATCCCTCTTTATTTGAGCTTGAATCAATATCACATTCTCTAAGTTTGCCAGCGTGCTTTCACACTCTGCATCACACCCTTCCCTCAGCAGGAGAAAGTCACTTACTCTGCTCGTCTTAAATTTACATGTTTGTGCTCCGTACAGAGACATTTAATTCTGATCTAATGCTGCATCTGCACTCCTACTGATTTAGTCTAAAGATGGCAATTAAGATTTCCCACAACCTTTCCAACATATTAAGGTTATGAGTTTGTGGAAAACCTTTAGTGAACAACGTGCGATATCTTTCCTCAGTTACATGCTTCAGACCACACAGGTTATAACAAATGAGCCAATGTTTTTACTGCAAAGCCTTTCATGTAAAAATATGCTTTCTCAGTAATTTGAGCAGATGTTGCAATAATATAATGAAAAGAAGGACTACATTTATTACCATAAACCACTGTACTTACTTGTCTTTAAAGCATTTCGGTGCACTCTGTGCTTCCACGTGAATTTAAAATAATGGCTTGCATGTTTGCTGAAACCCAAGGTTTGCTCTCAGCTTTCGAGATTTTAAGATCTTTTAAATGACTTCCATATTTCCTGGATTTTTTTTCCCCCCTCAGTCTATCCCGCTGGTAGGTTGAAATGTTCACATATTTTAATTTCATGTAGGTCGGTGCTGATATCCTATGGCATCAATCAAATGAATACTTTTCCTGGAGCAACAGATTCAGATGCACTATCTGTGTATTTGCATATAAATAGACTATTTATTACCAAGCCTCACATGGACTTTCATGTACTATATTGACATTGCTTTCCATGACCTGGACTATTAATGGAATAAACTGTTTGATCACAAAGAATAAAAATACATATTTCAGATTACAGTACAAACTGCCATTAGAAAATGAAAAGGTTACTGAACCAGATCCTATAATATACACAGTGCATTGTACAATATTACCAAGTCTTGACATTATGATTTATATTTAAATACATCTCAAATAAAGCCATAGGGTGAGTTAGCTGGCATTTCCTTTTTTTTCCCCAAATGGCAAAAAAGGGATATCTGGGGGAGGAATCTCCATGACTTTATGTGGACTAATTTCCATTCCTCTTTTCTCCATTGTGTTGAAGACCCCAAAGACACCCCCAGCTCCCCCGTGACAGATGTTGTCATTAGCCAGTCTTAACAGTCTATGGAATGAAAATGAATGTGCAGTCAGTCTGAGAGGCCAAACAGAGAGAGGTAGGGCATGGGGAGCTGCCATGATCGTGTCCCCTGCATGCGTGAGCGAGAGCTTTCAGGCTGCGTGAATGGCAGCAAAAGGTGGACAGGGGGGCCAATTATCCCAGCTGGACGGCTCTTAGCAGCAGGCGGGTGGAGCTGGAGCAGCAGTCTGGGGACGAGACAGAAGAAGAACACAGTCAGCAGGACTGTCAGATGTTGAGATGTGCTGTCAGTCTGCGGAGATGCGAGGAGGAGGAGGAGGAGGAGGAGGAGGAGGGAGAAGCATCAAATGGATGCTTTTAATGGAGCTCTGACACCGAGCGGTTGCAGATGGATGAAGACGCTTTAAATGCTGAAATCTTATTAGGCTTGTGTACATTTTGGGATTTTTGAACATCCGTCCATATCAACACCAACAGACAGGCGGCTCACCAGACGCCATCTCGTTTTTCCAGTGTGGCCTGTTTTATCCCTTTGAGGCGCCCCTTAAAGGCCCGATTTCTGCATGAAATGAAATCCCCCAGTATTAAAGATGAAATGGATTATTTTACAATATGCTTACATGTAGGATGACTGTGTGGTTATCTCAAACCTCGTCTTTGTCCGTTATGACAAATGATCAAAAACACATCCCATGCAGAGGCACTCCCTTAAGGAGTAGCATGTGTTTGCGGTCGCCCCATGCAAACAGATGAGACTATACCATCACAGGCTCGGAGCGAAATCACGCTGGTCTGAGAGATTTCACCATCTGGCTTATCCCTTCAAGTGAAAGTTGAAAAATGAACGGCTGTTATTGATTGCTAATCTGTAACGTCATCTTGAAAATGTCGTCATGATTGTCAGGCCCGGGACGTACTTCAGAGCACGGCTTATGTTGGGAACATTTGGAGCGTTGCGCGTAGCAGAACCAATTCCACTGGCAGTCCTGTCACTGAGAACATTATGGACCTTCAAAACATTTGGAAATGATGTCATGGTTGCGCGCTCCAGCACTGACGGAGAAACGGCAGAGGTGATGGTGCTCTGTTCCTGCAGGAAACAGACAGCTGGAGGCCTCTGTTCTCCGTCTCTTCTGACGCTGCAACAAAACTTCATCGCAACTTCTCAGCTAATCTATGGTTGTGGTTTACATAGCTTTGAATGCGCATTGCCTTTGTAAACACGCTGAAAAAACCTACGAGAGCTGTCAAAGATTAGTGAAGCATGTCTGAACTCTTCAGTCGTTTAGAAAAAAAAAAGATGAATCTTATTGTACTGCAACCCTGCTGCCATGAAGACCAAAAGTTCTGCTCCACATCAGTTTTACTCAGCCATCATGAGGCCTGGCAGCTGGTTTGAACGCACTGGGAATTATTATTATCTTCTGCCAGAGTAGATATATCTGACAAAGTTTAGACCAAGAAACACATTTTGAAGAGCCTTTAGTTGGCGCTCTCACCTTACTTTATGTTTGCAAGTAGATTTTTTTTGGATTGACAGTTAAAACTCTTACAATATTAATAGTTTTGTTTCATATATGTATCAGAGTGTCTTCATAGAGCGTAAAGTTTTAGCTGTCTTGTTCAGTTACATAGCTCAGCTATGCTAGGCTAACCTGTGAGTACAGTTAAGTACAGAGCTGCATTCCTGCAGCTCCTTCAGCCTCATCGTCATGCTATGCTAACTAATTTGGAAATATATTTTATTATTTTATGCTGTGATTTAATGTTTTATCCTTTTTTCATTTATCATCCTTATTCTGCTCTATTTTTACCTAGATTTTAATATTTTATTGTCTGTTTTTATGTCCATTCTGTCTTAAAGCACTGACTTGGTACATGTGGTTCCTTTCTTGTAAAGGTCAAGGTCAAGGTAACTTTATTGATACCAATAGGTAAATTTGTTTTGCAGTCTGGAGAGGGCATCTCAAACATTATGCACAACATTTAAAAACACAGGACACATACGGAAGCACTGTGAGCTGTAATTCCTGTATGAAAGGTACTATAGATAAAAAGTTTATTATTATTATTTTTACTATTATAGGCATATACTGCCATGGTGGAATTGGGTGCCGCTGCACACAAATGGCCGAATACCTCATCTCATCTTTACCCTTCCACCAGACACAAACACATTTTAGATACGTGAGTATTTATGCTAATGGTATTTGGGGTGGGGACCAGGAGGATTCTCTCACCAAAGCTAGATGTGTATAATAAGAAAACATTATATTTGCCTGTAGGCAGCAGCATAATCCCCCGCCACAAACGTGCTAAAAAGTAATTATCTGAGTAAGTTATTCTGCTTTCAGTCTTTGTTCACGAGATAAGATTGACATGCCAGGATGATCATTTTTCTACATCCTCCAGGTCCATGAAGTGTTTGAGTACCTCGGTGCGATCATTTGATGTTAAGTGGAAACTTACTCACCAAATAACTAAACTTGCCACATGAATTGATTTACTGGAGTGTGCAACTTTTCCTTGAATCAGATTCTGTCTGGCTAATTCGGCTTCTCACAGCCATGGAGTTCAAGCACTCAGGTGTTTAGATTTCCATCCTTGTAGATTATTAATGGCCTATTTTTCATTTTTAATGTCATATAAGATTGAGTGAGCAAAGGGTTGAGGGACCATAAGGCTGAGGAAAGAAACAGTAATGTACTGATTCAGCGTTAGCAGGAGGGGATGTAGGACTTAGAAAAACTAACATGTTCAGGTAGCATGTCTGCTCCACCAGGAGGAAACGGAATAATTATCCTGGCTTTTTATTCTTATGATTCTTTTCACTTGGTGTGGAAATACCTGGCGGTAACGTTGTTAACATTTTGCAGTAATAATGAAAGCCCGTGGGAATATGTTTGATGAATTTAACATCATTTCAGTTCAATCCCCTGCCTCAGTTTATTATTACACGTCACATGAAGTGGAAATAACCACCCTCACCATCAATCATTCCTGCTGTATTGTGCATTACAGTGTTACCTCTAATAGCCCGTTTTGATACCATATGAGCCGCTTTCTATCGTCTCCTCACACATGCATTGTTGTCTCTCTTCCAGTTTAATCCTGCACGGTTGCATCAGTGTGCATCGCTGCAACCTGCAACCTGGCAGCTGATACCTTTGTAGCCTGATTACACTTGTAGTTAAATTATGCTTATTGATGCTGTGGGAAAATCAGCCAAATTCACACACACGGCCTCCTCCAAAATACTTCTGGAAACTTCGAGTAACAACAGTCATCTCCTGCTGCTGCAGCACCTGCGTTTCTCAGGATATCACAAGCGTTTTACATGGCAAGTACACACTGTAACAGCTGGATCCCGGTTACAGACCCTTGACGACAGAAACATGGCAATGCTTTTCAACCTCCTTGCAGGGCAGTACCTGTGCAGCGGGGCCCTGTGAATGTGCACTGAATCAGAGGGTGCTGAAAGGTGCTTGCAACACCAGCTTTTTTACCCCAGAACAAAACCTCTCCTCAACCCGGTCTTCCCTCTGCGGAAGGAACCGGAGAACACATGGCCAGTCTCATCAGCAGAGGGTTTACATTGGTTTTCTTCAGCTGATAAAGCTATCAGCACCGTGTTGGGAAACAGATGCAAACGCACTGTTGCTGCTTTTTCTCATTCACCGACATTACAACTTGATCCACTCTAAGCTGGCTTCAGGATATTTTCATTCCCATTCTTGGCTTCGCAACATTTAGTTGAATTTTTTTTTCCGCATTGTTGTAACACAATCACCTGCGCTGAAGCCAATTCCTGGAGTGAAAATGACTGTACAAATTATTCATTGTCCTGGAGGCACAAACCAGTACAGTGACAACATTAACAGCCATATCACGATTGTCAGCTTTGAGGGATTATAGCAATCTGTAATGTTGCCTGCACTCTTACACAAATGAGAACGGATGGGGCTGGTGGGAAACATGCAAATGTTGTTGTGTACAATCTGAGCTCAGACATTCTCATTCACTCTTCTTGATTTTCACTGTGATAGGAAAGTCCCCATTTGTGCTTATCTACTGCATGTAATGGGGTTTGCAAACCCAATCCGTTTTAATGTCTTTGCATGAAGGAAAAAGATCAGGATTTGCTGCCTGTTGCTGCTCGCAGTTTAAACTTGACATCAGTGAAATAGAGAAAGTCAACCCCAAGTCAGCCTGTGCATTAGAAGAAACAGAAGTCTCTTGCTAATGTCATTTAGATGAAGTGCTTGACGCTCTGTGGGTGACAAACAGAGGTAATAAATCACTTGGTCTCTTTCAGAAACATACACCTCAAACTGCACTTTAATGCCTCCATGCATGACATTCCTAAACTACGTCTTCATGTTTAAAACGACTGCATCTACCTACCAGCCTTTAATTTAAAATAATTTATGCATTGAAGTGCATCGCACCTTCAGCAATAGCTGAGAAAGCCGATCTCAGCCCGAGACACTCTGACCTCCCAGGAGAGAGCGACGACGACGACGCAGCCATTTGGGGCAGCCGGTCCCTGAACGCTGCGTAGGCATGAGAACACAGAGAAGTGCTGTAATGTGCGTGTCTTAATGGGAACCTGTTAAACCTCATCTGCATGTATGTTAGCAGAGGTCTAGCTTCTTGAGAATTTCATCAGATCAGGAGAGACATAATTCTGGCAATATTGCTCTCAGGAAAAATTGTTTCTCCCACTGAAATGCATCTATCTTGGGACTGGAGTGAACCAGCAATTTCGTGCTGGTTAAAAAGAGATGTGTAAATGATGCTTTTACTGAGAACAATGCATTTACCCATTCATTTAAAAGTGTTCAGTCAAAGTCCTATAACAATTTCCCTTTAAAGGTTTTCTGAGATAATCAGACAGAGCTACAATTGACTTAGAGTAACATTCCTACAATTTCTAGTTGCTCATTCATCTTTTTAGGGCTTAAACCTTTACTAAATCTGTTTCACTGCTCAAAATCTAACTACTGTGGAACCTTATATAAAGCATAAAAGAAAATAGAGACCAGTCAAACATATTTCTACTAACTCTTGATCCTCGTTCGAAACCATTTTCTTAGCATCTGCCTCAGTTGGACTGTTACATCAGCATGAACCACCATAACCAGTTCAGACTGTTTATTATGACGAGGAGTCAGTATATTGATGCTCACTTCAGGTGCTTCTGTCACGTCTGTTTAGCCCCCCTCTGCCTCTTTGAATATCTTGGCTCAGAACTTCTGCATGCAAATCCATAAGTGTGCTTTCAAGTTCTTTCTGTCCTGTTGCATCTGATCTTAGATTCCCACCTTTGAAATTCCAGACGTTTTTGAAGTATTTTTCTACTTCTTTGCCTCGCTAATTAGTGTCAACGCAGCGACTCCTGCCTCCGATACTTCTTTAAAGGCCTCTTCCATCTTTCACACTGGTAAATCTTTTCATTTTGAAACACAGTGGAAAATGAAGAGTCCATGTGTTGAAGTCCGACAACTTCAGTCCAAACAGGACGAGCCATATGACACAGCCCACCCTCAATCACAGATCAGACTGGGTGGTCCTATTAAGTCCTGTACCCTCTTTACCTGTCCGAAGAGCCTCGACAGCCCCCGACAGTGACAGATGACTGTTAGCAGGGCCTGACTGATGGCTTCACAAGGCAAACAAGTCTGGAGGGATAATGAGGACAGTCACTTCCCCTTGTCTCCTGCTCTGGTTTCTGTGCTTTCAGTATGACAGGATTACAAAAGGCCTGTCGGATTGAGTGTGCTTTTATTTTATCTATGATCTTCTGTTGCACAACTGTGATGCGTTATACAAAAAAAAAAAAAAAAAAACGACAGGACAACTTGATCTGATCTCATGCAGCCAACTTTACGTCGATTTCACGCACAAATCCTAGTGAACATTAAAACTGAAGCTGCATCCCTTATATCACGCACGGGAATCTGTTATGAAAGTTCAAATCTGAATGATTGCACTATGATTAGATTTAGATGTGGGATTACTCCTCATCCATGCACATGCTAGGACACTGAAAGATTTATAGGATTGCATTTATTTAACATCACATAGAAATCAAAAAGCCACATCTGGTCTGGCCTTGCATTGAAACTGTAACAGAAATATTGGTCTGTTAGTCCACTTTGGTCCACACTGAAATAGCTCAGCGACTATTGGATGGATTGCGATGAAATCCATGGTCCCCAGAGGATGAATCCCAATGCCTTTGGTGATCCTCTGACTTTTCCTGGAGCGCCAACATGAGGTTCACATTTGCAGTTTTGAATGAAATATCACAACATCTATTTGATGGATTGCCATGAAATTTTGGAGTTACACTCGTGTCTCCCTCTGGATGAATTTGAATAACTTTGGCGATCAAGCAACATCATCGGGTCAAATTTTCAATTTGCCCATATGACTTCAGCTATACTGGGGTTAGCATGTTACCACTGTCAGTGTGAGCATGTTAGCATGTTAGCCTTCCTGTACACCCTCATAGAGCTGCTAGCATGGCTGTAGACTCTCTTAGTTTTGTTAGTAGGAGTGTTAGTTATCGATCCATTCTATATCGAACAGTAAATAAACAGATTGGGCATTCTATGATTTTCTATTTCAGACAGATAGTTTTGCCACATGGTCTGTAGTAGTACAGGTATAAAATAGACTTTGGGTTTACACTGGGGTCATGTCACATCATATTTGTCGCAGCCATCACTTTCATGGATTTGTTCAATTCTGTTCAGGTTTCTCTGATCGTCGATCAAAGTGTCATGGTGTGCTGTTAGCCATCTAACGAGGCTCATGATCCGGGAACCCAGAGATCATCAGTTCATCAGTCTTTACTATTCTTGGATCACCTCCAACAAGCTAAGATTCCCAGTTTCCTTGCATGTCTACCCTTTGACCTGAACCTAATCACCTTCATAGATCATCAACCTGCATCTGGAATGGCCGAGGGAGAGAGGAGATTGTGTTTCGGAGCCAGTGTTTCGAGCCTGGCTGGTGTCTGTGCCACTTCTGCAGCTGTTTGGGCATAAATCTAACAAAGAAACTTTATGAGGCCCTCTAATAGACAGTTTGTGGGCTCATTCTGACTAATCAGCGACCATGACTGCCCCCAAATTAGATTGTGTTGATTCCACCAAGTGTCCAAGGTTGTTATAAATGCAGCCAGTGGAGAACAACGTTGTTTATGTTCATGAATCCAAATAAAAGTTTAAATTTACATGTCTGACACACAAAATCAACGTGAAACCTGTCAATAGCTTTATGTCTGTAGACCTGATACTACAATGTGAACCCACTAGAGTATAATGATGTGGGTCTTTTCTCAGAGCTTGTTTTGTGTTACACTGCGTTCTCCTGAAATCCTAGAAGGTGTTTGATCTGCTGCTCTGCATGTGGCCCAGACCATTATATGTCCTTGGCATATCAAACGCTTCAACAATGGCATGTTATCCCTCTGGCCTCGACTTCCATTCGAATATCATCTGTCAGACGGTACAAGAGGAGACCTGCTCCAACAGAAGACACCCATAGCATCTGAAATTACACAGCAATTTATATGTCATCTGTAATCGTTCTGCATCCACTCCGTATCCTCTGACAGCCATTAATTATCAGTACTTTTTGTCTCTCTCTTCCTCTGCTTTAGAAATCTACCTGGATTCTCTGTTCAACTTACAACACAAGCTTTGATATTGGAGACGGTGCTGATAAAGCTGAGCTACATCATACAATGCCATATGGTCTGGTATGATTTCAGAGCCTCTTACTCAGAAGCGAAAACGGCTGGTATCTGACTTTGAGCAGTTGGGTAATAAAAAATGTGATGGTGTATAGTAGCTGCACAGTTAAATGAATTATTCCCTCAAATTGAGCTGCTGCAAACTGTTAATACAATGGCTCACACTATCCCCCCCGTTTTTTTGCCCTGAAGGAAACAGGTAATTTTCAGGTCAAATAAAAGAGCAACACAGGATTAAGTTTCTCTGTGCATCGGGTGCCAAACATAACAATGAAAGGCCAAAGAAGAGTCACCACATGCATGAACACGGACTAAACGCGTCATAAACGCAGGAAACATGTGAAAACTCTGGGAGCAGACTTATTTAACATTTTATAAACTGTGCAACCCTCCACACAGCAGAAAACATATGAGCACATGACGTGGACTTGTTACCAGGCTCAATGTTAGTTTTTCATAATAAAGTAATTTATTCATTCTTGGTCTAATCACAAAAACATCTACAGACAATGTTTTGCAGTTGTTTTTCCTTCCATTTGACTTTATTTACATTTTTGTAGCAATTCTATTGGTTGAAACAGGCTTACTGAGAGTTTTTTCCTATCATCTATATGCACAAAATAAAACCCCTTATCCCTGTGTGAGCTAAGCTTGGGCGTGCTATAAGAAGACAAGGAATATAAGCTTTGGACAGCATTTATAATCTCCACGTGAAGGCAAAATACATGATGATGGACTCTACAATTTCATGCGAAAAACAACAGCTTATGCAGACAGACATACAGACTTGTGGACATGTTCAACACTGTATTAAGCATTTGCCTCATTGCTTTCACTCAGTCAATGCCTGAAACTTTGCCGTAAAGTAGCTTGTAGTAGAAAAGTTCTGACAGCTTAATTACAGAACACCCATCCTACCCAGTGCAGGGTAACTATCCATCAATGGCATGGAAACAAAAAAGAAAACTCTCAAAATACACCCTTAGCTTCAACTTCTACTCCGTCTGCTTCTGTCCTGGTCCGACTGCTATTCTTTGGTGTTCGGTCACCTATTATCATGTCAAACACAAGGCAGACAAAGAAACCTGGAAGCAAAGTCATGTTATAACCTTGGCCAGAATGCTGTTTTTGGATGTGTGTTTGTGGGCCAATGAGGAAGCTCACTCCACCATGCTTCACTGGCCACAATCCCACTTCAACATTAATGCACAGTAGAGGTGTAGAAGTGACAGTGAAAGCACCGTGTGTAACACAGGCTTATGAGACACATGTGTTTCACTATATGAGATGATCTTTATATATAAACATGCTAATAGTTCAAAAGTACAAATGATATTTGCTGCAATGCAAAAAGGCTAAATTTTTACAAAGCAGCCGCAGCCCTGTGAACAGCTTTCATTGGGACTTTCTCTTCAGTAGAAAGTAGTTCCAATGAAAACTGTTCACAGTGTGGTCTGTGGTTTATGGCGAGTAACTAGGGCATTGTTTCTGTAAAGACACACTGCTGTTGAGTTTTTCAAATGTAATTTTTCAGTGGTTTGATTCCATTCAGCTGTATCACACTGGCTGAATGGCAGCAGAAAAGCTCACATTCAGACATTATAAAACCTGTGTAAAATAAAAACATAAAAATATGTGGGGCTAGACACCACTAGAGGCAAGCGAGAAAATACATAAAAGAAAAAAAAAATCACTCGAGTTTTTATGTTTGTGACATTTTCCTACAAAGACAAAAATTTGAATAAAGGCTGATACAGTCGCTTCGTCCCACTGCTTTAACCTGAGGCTTATGAGACGCATTTCAACGCAGGGAAGATAATTGGATAAATCCGGCTGCATTTCTCCCTGCTGCACTGGATAATCCTCAGGTCCGTAAAATGTCTTTTTGTCATGGGGTCCAATTGCTGATGCAATAGCTTGAGACACATATAATCGGCACACAGGAATTATGAGCAATTAGGAATATCTCTCTCTCTCTCTCTCTCTCTCTCTCTCCCTCTAATCCTGCTCAATGGTCTGTCCATGGAGCTTCCCAAGGATGCTGAGGCCTGATCCTGCCAGAACTCACGTGGCCTGCAACGGAACTTTTAGCATGTCCGACACACGCAACCAGTGACAAAAGAAACATGACTATGTCAAGTTTTACTGACTTATAAGAAGCATAACAAATGTCTCAAATTGCCAATGAGGCAAATCGAACCTTTGCCAAACATGTCAAGTAACTGAATTCCGCATTGTCTGAAACTTTGAGCAGAGTTTCACTTTATTTTTTTCCTCTAAACCTGTTTTTCATCTCTTTTCCTTTCCCCTATCAAGCTTTAAAATGAAGCACCTAAATTCTACCGCTGTACACTCGCCTAACATTTCTGATTTCTCTGTAGACTACAGGCTTAATCCTCCTGCATACTTCAAATCACCACATCTGTCCAATCTCTGCTCAACATCTGACATCATGCAGCTGTTGCCATGGGGAGCCCTTCCTGCTCCGAATGAGCTTTGCCTGCACTGTACCATAGTCACAGTTTACACGTGCTAGCATCGTTACCGGCCCTCCTGCATATATGCATGCATGCACACACTCAAGCACACATTCTCCATCATCATGGCATGAAGGGTCATGGGAAAGACACCAAGCATAATGACACTTATATATATATATCAATTAAATGGCATCATCAAAACATCATTATTGGGTTTTTGGGTCTGTCTGTGTCTGAATGGCTGAATGTGGGCCTTACTAGCTAATAAACACACAACCAGCTAGACGAGATGCACTTAAATAAGCCAAAATGTTTGCTTTAAAATTATATCGATCTAATTGATAAGTCCTAAATAAGCACCACTATTAGTGAGGAAAATGTTCAGAAAATAATTAATTAATAATTAATTAATTATTAATGCTGTCCAGTTTGCTGCAAAGTAATTACTTACAAAAAATGGTTCTAAAATGAACAAGACTCAGAAGCAAAAAAAGTTGGCATTGCACTTTCCTCAAACCACGCATACATTAAATTTGTACGTTTCATACGTATGAACGTTTCTACGTTATCAAAGTGACGTAGTTCAGATTAGCGGTACATGTGAGTTTCTCATCAGGCAGATGAGGCAGTGGTGGAGATTTGACAGCTCGGCGAGATGACTGCCAAGGAGCAGACTACTGTTCGAGCTGCGTTCATGGTGACAAAACCCAGTATTTTAACACAAAGCACGATCTTTTCCCAGTCCTGACCAAGTGGCTTTTGTGCCTGAACCCAACCAGACCTAACCGAACCACAGCATTGCCACAACATAAAATTGAAAACTGAAGTGTAAAAAAACATAAAGTTTAATTGCAAAGAGATGTAAAGTTGCAACATATCCGTGGTTTGCAAAAAGGTACGATGCCAACTTTTTTTGCATTTATTTTGGCATTGAGTAACTGTGTGGTTTATTTTTTTTATTGGAGCAACAAACTGGAGCATTAATCACCATGTAACTCACACTGGGTGAGCATGTGCAGAAAGAATAATGATTTCCTGATCAGAAATTACAATTTTAATGAATATTCATGGCGTAAAGGCTTATAAAAGGTTTGTATAACCCTTCTCAAAAAGAACAAACAACATAAACTATGCATTTGTGCATCACATTTGTTGCACACCCCAACAAGCCCTTTTTTAATAACATAAAAGCTTTGAATCATGCACCCACATGTCAGAAATCAATCTGAGCAGAACCTGTGGCAGTTTGATGAGCCTCTCGAGTCTACAGCTCCTCTCAGGTCCCTGCATCAGACAGGGGCCTCATCTGGACCACATCTGGACCTCATCAGGCCTCAAGCCAGCAGAGGGGGAAGCGTGAAACAGCCTCACACAGAGCACAAGGGTGCTCTGCAGAGGAAATTAAGGAAACAAAGGTGCGACACCTGGGTGAGCCGGCATCACCTAAGGTCTCACCTCATTTGCTGCTCAAGCTTGTCCAGATGAGCGCAGGCTCATCTTAAAGTCAAAGATGTGGCTTCGACATGAAAGCAGCGAGGACATTAATAAAAGAGGCATCTAGAGTATATGCATTACAGCTTTATGTGATGAGACTTTTACTCAGTGCTGGCCTTCTTTGTATTTAATGAATTTAGACTCCAAAAGACTGATTCAGACCAGCCCCTATCATTTGACATCAACACATATCCATCCTGACAAATTCCACAGCTTCTTTGAGTTAGTTTCAGGTCATTTAATACTTCCCGTATTTCAGAGTGAGAGTCTGGTCTCCAGAGAAAGGTAAACCAGTACAAGATGGAGGGAGGGCATCATGGTTACTGGCTATACTTAATACATATAAGACAGCTATTTTCTTCTTTCATGTAGTGATATCATCCATGCCACATTGCAAATGGTCTTCGGATCCGGTGACCGCTAATCCAAAAATTGCATCATGAAACCACGATCAGAGACTGCTGGTACATTACCTTACAGAGATGTCCCATAAACACTACCACTCACTCAGTAGTGAGGTTAGGCTGTTATAGTCACAGCTAAGTTCTGCCGGCGAACTGTGCCCTTGTTCAATTAGTTTCCTGATTTCATATTATCAAATAAAAGATTAAGCTCGAAACCAAGACATTTTCTTGCAGACAGGAGGCAGTTTTATTTGAAAGAAAGGCACTTAACTTCCTGTGGTATTTAGCAAACTTTTCTCTGCCCAGCGGGACTCTTGTCCACCACTTGGCTTTGTCCAAGCTGTTCCTATTTAGCACGTTGACAGTATATTTGACACAAGTCTTGCTCCAACTTCCTCTCAGCCATAACAGACCCGAGGGCAGTGCAGGAGGCAGCGGAGCATTTTGAAGGTTAACTCCGCTAATGAAGCCAGGCTGGCCAGCAGGACCCTGTGGGGTTTTGGGGCAAAGTCATCCACATGCCACTCTGCAGGAGTGCTGGACTAAGAGGGTCTTAATGCTTGTTACCAGGTCCCCGCAGGCAGCACCATGGACAGCCCCAAAGCAAAACCACCGTTAACGAGAAATGCGCCAGCGTATTTTTACAGCTGGGGATTAATAAAGCATATTATCTTATCTCATCTTATCTTATCTTATCTTATCTTATCTTATCTTGAGAACTGATGCTGATCAAAATACAGCAGTAGTTTCTACTGAGTCACTTTTATGCTAAAGGACAATAAAAGAGTTCCAGTTTACAGACTCCCCTTAACCCCTTCATTTGCCCTTTGCCTACTTAAGTGCCTTTAAGGACAGAAATATCTTATTCCACATGTCTGACCGTATCATATACAGCATATAGGTCGGTGTAGCTCTTCACTGAAGATACATCATGTTTGCACTGAATCAGTCAAGCCGTTGGTAGTTGCCTCATGCATAACACATTTCCTCAACATTCAGCCTGACATATTTCCTATCTTTGGAAACTTTTGTTTTCCACTGCAATTTAAAGTACAAATCTATCGGTTTGGGCAATATTTGGCTGCACAGCTTGACTTTGTAACAATTTCCATCTTAAACTTGTTATCGCAGATGCAGATAATCACATGTGATGCCAGAAACACACGCCTCATCTGTCTAAGAGTTGTGTGTTTTATGTCACTTTCTGGTCTGTTTGCATGCGCTGCAAGAAAAGTGAGAGAACGTGAGGGATGCATGAGCTGGTGTCAAAGGGGTCAAAGCAGGAGTGGTTTTCCTCCCCAAACTGGCCTCATTTAGGTCCGGCTAATGTAGTGTGACTGGAAGTTTATTGTGATGAGGTGTCACAGGACAAGAGTTAATACTGATTCAGCAACAGACAAAGAGCTAATTGATAACAGAATCTGATTATTTGAAGTTGATTTAAGATTTGTAGCGACACTATGAAGTTACTATGATTATACCGAGCCTATACCCAGATATGTCAGCATACCCAAAGGTATTGAAATCTCTCTTCCTTTTTCATTTTACAGAAATGTCATCGCTGCTGACATGCGGTCAGATGACTGGTTGAGTGTAACGATTCTCTGTCATTTACAGATGCTGCGTGGACAGCTGGTAATGAGGTGTCCGTCCAGAGGCTGAGATGTGCTGGAACTTTCCCTCGGCTGGGGTAGCGCTCCTCTTTGGGCCTTTCCTGTTATGATTTCCCCTGATACAAACACCCATTTTGTTCTGCTCGTGCGTGTGGAGACGGAGACTGAGGCTGCTCTGAGTGACTGATTTGTGTTCACATCTGGAAGTGCGCTAAGCGACGAGGAGCTCATGGCTTATACGTGTGCAGCTGTCTACTTAAAACATTTTCGGTACACTTTAAGTCTGCCAGGCAGGTGTGTGCTTGCGCGTGCATATTCTCGAATGTCTGCGCATCTTTAGGCATGCTTGTTTACCTGTGTATATACTGTGTGAGAGGCAGAAAGTGCTTTGAGAGAGAAGAGGAGAACGTTCAGTATGTTGGTGGTCTTATGAGTTATATGCAGCAATGAAGGCTTAGCATGAATTTGCATGTGTCACACATTCTTTCAACACTTTCTGTGATCTGCGATCCCATTTTTTGATCTATTGCAAACATTGGATTAGCCTGTTTTTGGCCTAACCCAACAGAATTTATTCCCCGAAAAGCAAACTTCTGTCACGTTGCTTTTAGACCCTTGACAAAAGATGAAACAGACTTTCTGAGGATTTAACCTTAGTTCATGTCTGCAATATAGGAGGTGGGGGTTGGGCTGGGTCTTGAAATGGAAACTAATCCGGTGTGAAATGGGCCTTGAGGCCAATCCACTGGACCTGTCCAAAAGGAAAACATATCACACACGGGGAAGAATCTGATGTCATCGGGATCTGCGGGGGAGAAACCTGACATGTTGTTCCCTCAAGTGGCTGTTGACAGCACTTGGATTTATTGTCCCCTCATTATTTTTGTTCCATGATGAGGTATCAACAATCTCAATAAGGGAGTCAGAATAACAACCGCAGCACTCATAAATAATGCAACTGCTTGACTGGATGCAGGCTGAATGGAGGCTCCACAGGCTACAAACCCAAAGTGATCGCCCAAAGAGACCTTTCGGAATGAGCTTAGGGAGGTTAAAAGGCCTGTCAACAATATAAACAACATCCAGAGTGAAGAAAAAGGGGCCCTCTGGTGTTTTAATCTCTTTTTTCCCCCTCTTGATCTGCTTCTTTGCAGAAATATGTGGTTGCTTTCCATTCCCCAGGTCGCTGAAACAAAAGAGCTGTCTCCTGTTGCTGAATTCTTCCTCTGCACCCGGTCCTAATCCTCATCTGAAGTGACTCTCCAAAGAGCTTAAGGCATCTCGGAGGTCACAGGCAGGATTGTTCAAGATGACACCGACACAACAACCAGAGGCCAGTGCCGCCTGTAGCAATGTGGTTCAAAACTAAAGTTGCTAATGCACACTTGGAGGAGAGCCACTTGAAGTGTTATGTCACATCGGACGAGTTCATTTACAGCCTGTGTGCTCATCGGAGTCCTCTAAAACCTTTGATTCTCACAGCTTTTTGAATTCCTGAACTACAATGAAATGATTCACATGCATGTTATCTCTGTTATTAATTTAAGGACTTCTTTGAATGGAGAGATGGGCATCACTGGTGTGATGCACATCTGGATTTATTCCAGAATGAAGCCATTTACTGATGTTTCCACTTCATACGCAGCCTCTCCTCCCTGGTCCATCAGACTACACTCAGTCAACCATGTGCATTAGCTTGATCTTCACAGAAGTATATCGACCGCTAGATTCTCTCTGTTATGATAAATTTATGGCAGACTGTGAACCTCTTGAGGCTGCCCGCTCATCTGGTTTTCAATGTAAGGAGGGTAGAAAACTCATATCCTACTCAATAAAGTTGAATAATTGATGCCCGTAGCACTCATTACTCCATTCAGGGCTCCACTGCCAACCTTGAGTTGTTTATTGCTGTAATGGCGGTCAAGGTTTTTAATGGCTTTGGTTAATGCAGCTGCTTGTTTGCACTAGTGACATATTTACTGTACATTTGCAAGGTGATAAAGATAACCTCCATCATTCACTGTTTCCATGAAGAGGAGTTGTCAAACGTTTCTCATGGCATATATATCAGCTAGTATCAGGGTGCACATGAGTAACTCAAATCAGAAATATGAAAACATCCCTTAACAAGGTGTTTTCTGTTGTAAAAGCTATAATTCAAATACAAAGTGATGAGATAATGTTAGTTTAACTCTACTGAAAAATTCCATAATCAAATGATGAAAGTGGAAGAACCCTCAGGGAGTGCATACCACCTCCAAGGCCAATCGTCCACTCCTCTTCGTCATGCAACTCTGCAAGCATAAAGTCAACATCATAGCTTGATCTCTTGCAGCATGAAGTTTGAACACTTTTCCTCAGTAAGAGTAAGAGTATAACTGGTTGCGTGGTATGTGTCTATTTATGTTTCCACACCTTGACAGCTGGAGATGCTCCGTAATGACTGCTTTCTGTGTGAAGTTTGATCAAAATGTGTCGGCTACCCCAGAGGATCACTGCTACCTGTAATTATGGATTGTGGTACGGAATCATATTTCTATAATTGGCTGTGTTTTGTCACTATTAAACTTAACTAGTATCTACTGGATTTTAAGATGTATTGCATTTTTTCCATCATGGCTAACTGATCTGAAATCGCAACGCTAGCGAAACTGAAAAATAATTTATGAATCTGCCTTGTGATTCAGATCCACTCCAAAATTTAATGGTGCCCTCTTTGGCCCATGATTCATGCCTCCACCAAGCTAAATGAAAATTTTTGGTGGAAGTAATAATACAATATAAATGTGTTGATGTAAACAGAGAAACATTATTAAACATTACCACTAATATATTGAAGTTTGAGGTCTGGAGTGTGTCAAGTGAACACCTTAAAGGGGTACTCTAGTGATTTAAAAATGCTCATCCATAAATTGAGGGGTCCTGCATGAAATAGGTGCATCATATGCAAAGATATGCTGACTGTTTGTCCCGAGTATGGTTCAAAAATTCTACATACTGTTTCCCATAATGCGATTTGCTGGTATATTTCACTAGCCTCTCCCTCCCTCGTTATCATCTTTCCAAATTCACATCCACAGTTTGTAACACAGGCTTTTTGTTAAAAGAAAAGTGGTCTCCAAGCCCAAACTGAGGTAACCCTAATGAGGGGTTAGGGTTTTTTTGCAGCCTTTGAAACCTTCAGAGCCTCAGAAATCATTAAATAACTGTTTTCACAGGCTGTGTGGTACTCCCTGTGATGAGTAAACTGACTTTGATGTGTAAAATTGGTGAACTGCCCCTTTAAAACTCCATGTCTGAGCCACAGTCCTGTTTTGGGGTGTTTTGGCAGGCAGATGGACAGCTGTCGCACATCGGGACACATTAAAGCCGAGGAGGGAGGTTCCCTCTTCACAGTAGCTAAAGGGAACTGCCCGGTCCAGCAGTGTCCCTTCAGTTGTGGCAGACTGTCCCATGAGACCCTCATTAGCAAAGCAGTCATTACTGAGCCCCAGTGAGAACTGCGTGGTGGAGGTCCGCTGGGGGCCCCGTGGAGGGTGACCATGCCAGTGGGTTGGTCTGGGCAAGCGAAAGAGGCAGTGGACTTGAAAGAGCTGGGGACACTGTGGGTGCAGAGAATCTCTCTGGCGGCCCTTTTAGTCCAGATCAGGTGTCAACACCGCATGCCAGAGTTTATATAGCATCGGGCAACAAGTTGTGAGGAACTTTGATCCTCTTAGAGGCGGTGGGTTGGCTTTCCTCACACTCAGGCAGCCCTGTGGCTAGCCACCAAGCCACGGTTTCCCCACTACTTGGGGTGTGCATTACCTCCTCGGCGGTACTAAACCACCCCTCCCTCACCTCTTGCCCCCAGTGTGAAGCCTGTCCAGCAACTCTCAGGTTTCACAGACACCGCTGGTAAAGCCCTCTGACGACAGCCCTGTCGGCGATGTATGAAGCAGAAACGGGATCGTCTGATGTGAGCCGCTCCCTGGACCTGGTGTGTGTGGAATGCCCCCGAAGAAAGAGAGGAGGACACCGCTACTTCTGTCGCTCCCCTCATCTCCTGCGTGAAACACAATCTCTCCTCGTGGACTATGGCAGCGTAGTAGGCTCCTTTTGCTCAGATTGAACTTGCGCTGCCTCCCTCTAAGACCCATATGACTCCATCCTATCAATGTCTCTCAGGTCAGAACGAGCTCGGGTTATCTCTCCAGATGAATGAAGACGATAAAACATATCGGCATTTTATGGTTGGATGAAAATGGCAGGCCAATATAATAGAAAACACTTGACTCTTGATCCTATTGACAGTTACTCATCTTTTCCCTGAATGATACTCTCACTCCAACTCATGATTGATTTATAATCCGACCTGAGGGAGAGATAAGAGGCGCCATTTGGCACAGGCACAAGAGGTGTACTGAAGAGTGGTATCTCCACGAGTGACTTTGGTATAAACAAACAGAAGCACTAACTATGTTTACAGTGGCTTTATGAAAATAAGATAAATGCAAAATAAAACAGAGATTGCTCATGTCAGGGCACATCAATCATCTAGAAAATGAGGGGCAGGCTTTAAAATCTCAAAAGCAGTTTATGGGAATCCTTCTCATGGAAATAAATCAGTTTTATTGGTAATGCTGTGTTGCATTTGATGACTTGATGACCATTTGTTGCCCAAAAAGAAGGAAAAGCCTTGGAGTCTGGCGAGACGGTCGGGCCGCTCCTCACTCTCGGAGCCTGGTTTCGTTAGGAAGTGTGCAGCCCCATGACGCTTCGCTGTGTGTGAGCTCACTCACGTTTGCTATGAAGTGTTTTGTTTTTGCTCCTCAGCGAGGCATGTCCTAATGGCGGGAGATGGATGAGCTCTGTTGTAAGTGTGAGGATATATCTTCTCCACTTTGAGAAATGACCTTCATTCTCTCCTTGGAAATATGCAAGATATGTACACTCCTCGAACTGGACTTGATGTAGTGTGGTCTGACATTTCTTTTAAGTCCCATCCTGTTTTATTGGGGTGTATAGTGTTATCAGTCGTACCAGGCACCGAAAAGCACCCTAATGCTCTATAATTGAACAAGAAGATATGGAAGATGTATTAATGAGGACTACTAATAGTAATGATAGGACAAATGCTTCCACAGATGCAGCGTATAGCTCTGAAGAGCCTTCTCAGCTCTTGTAAACAGTCTTCTCATGTATGACAGCATCTCTGACAGGAAGCCCACTAAACACTCTTTAAAGCAATCCAAAATAAATGATCCTCATTTGGAGATATAGTCCGGATGTTGTAAATATTGCTTTAAAAGGGTTTACACATGGAGGTGAGAGTTATTGGTTTATGCAGTGTGAGGCTGGTAATGTGGGCCCCTGAATACAGCAGATGCTAGAAGCTCACAATCACTCTCCAGGTGATATATTATCCGGCCAACATATTTATTTCCTGTAGCTTCCTTCTCATTCTGTTTACTTTCTGTTCACATGGCTTACGTTAGCCTGTGCAACCTGAGTGACCAATACAAGTCAGAAAAACTGCTCACTTTATTTAAGACCATGTCTGTGATTTGCCAAAACTTTGCAAACATAGAGGAAGCATTTAATTTATTTGTCTCCTTTGGCTGATGAAATAGAAAATAAGAGCTGTCTAATCAATCCAAATTATTTGCTTCGTGATTGATTAAAGGATTGGTTCGACATTTCTGGAGAGTTGCAGAGAGTTAGGTGAGAAAACCAATGACACTCTCACATTAGCTTAGCTTAGCACAAAGACTAGAAACAGGGAACAGCTAGCCTGGCTCTCTCCAAATATAACAAAATGCAAACTTTCTGGAGTCTCTGCTGGTTGTCTGGCAGCCTCACATTGACAATCAAACTCCCCTGCCAAGAAATAGCCCCCTCGTAAAGCTAAACCCCCTCTGTAAAACTCCAACTTGTTGTTTTTAAACTTTGGGTTTTGTACAGCTTCAACAAATTAGATTTAATGTGTTCATTGTGTTAGTTAGTGCCTGTAGGTGGATTTTGTTACCTTTGGCATCCCCAGACTAGCTGTTTCCCCCTTTTTCCAGTGTTTGTATTAAGCTGAGCTGGCTGGCTGCTGGCTGTAGCTTTATGTCTATTGTACAGACATGCAAATGGTATGGAGCATCTCATCTGATTCTCAGCGAGAAAGCGAAAGAGGCCTGCTTTCCAAAATGTTGAAATATTTCTTTAAATGGTTGGCTGAAAAATATTTGCTGCTAAGGAATCAATTGAAAATGGAACGGTGGCTACGACCCAAACAGTCGGCAGTAAACAGTATCAAAGTGGATAAAATGCTGCCTTAGCATGCAGTTTGGAGAGGTAACCATGACGACAGATGCAAGAGTCGGTGCCAAGGCGCGTGTCTGAGCACAGATGATAACCTGTAACCATAGCGTGTCGTCTCCTCTCTGGACTTTACGTCTGCCCCTGGATTCCACCCAACTCACTCGGAGATAAGACGTCTGAGGAAATCAAAACAAAAAAATCCAGATCTGATCTCCCCCTTCAGTCTGTCAGCTTTGCCAGAATGGCCGCCGATAAGACCAGTCCATCATGCCATAAAAAGCAACAACATCACTGAGCTGTCTGTCTGCTTTCCCACTGAGTCTTCCAGTAAAGGGTCTCCGCAAACAGAGGGGAGGGCAGACCGCTTGGGAGCCTGAGAAAGACAAAACATGAACTGCATACATACATTTGTTTTGTTATCATATTACAAGCTTTCCTAATATTTAAGAGTAACCAGTGAAGTTGGTGAGTTTGAGGTTTTCCTCTCAAACTTTCTCAAAAATAAGCAACTCTAAGCATGAAAGAGCCTTGCGTGAAATGAAATCTGGGTGCTCCGAATGTTATCCGGGAGATCTAACTCAAATACCCCCATCCCCTCCATGCAACAACAAAGGGATGCTCTGCTGATAATCTGTATTCCGTGCATTGACAGTGAAAGGGAGGGGGGGGAAGCTACAAGTGAGTCGAAAGCAGCATATTCAGCAGCTCTTAGACAATGTTTTTTTTTGGGGGGGGGGGCTTTTGTTTGAAGTGGGAGATAAGAAAGGCAGATCTGAAAGAAAAAGGGATGAGAGTCCAGCAATACGCGTGAAAGAAAATAGCGTGCAAAGAAATGGAAAAACAGCAGTGGTGTGGTCATCATAATGCATGAGGGCTGAATCCAGACATTAAATGAGACAATGCTGTAATCATCATCTACAGCAAGAGCAGCTGGAATATGACACTAAGAGTCTATATAATGCTGTATTTAACACTACTATCAGGGAACTTGACAAGCATTGAATTTGAACATGGGTTATCAGTATAGTCATTGTGGTTATATGTGGTATTTGTTTTCTATAAATGTCATTCGCTGACAGGGGGCCGCATGGAGAGCCGAAGTTTGCAGGCCTTCATTCTAAATGTCACTCTGAATAAGGGCTGATATGTTGATTGGTGGCATGTTTGGGGACTTGGTGACAAAACTAGTGAAAGATTGAAAGGTTAAGTCATGTTCATTTGTATTCTGCAGAGCAAGGCAGATTTCAGACTAAACATAGCCCTTCCTTATGAACGCCTAAACAGTGACGCCACATTCAAAGGAATAGGAATTTTAGGAAATACGTCTATTTGTTTTCTTGCTGAGGGTTAGCTGTGAAGATCGATATCGCTCTCATGTCTGTAGAGTCAATTTGAAGCTACAGCTAGAGGCTGATAAGCTTAGGTATTGCAGCAGTTAAGTGCTATGTCCCTGTTTACGTTTCCAATATTAGGCCATGGCTAAATGGACTGATGTTTCAATTTAACTATGGGAGGCTGGAGTATAAATTCTTCCTTTACAGCTCCCTTAAGGTATTACAGCTTTGTACATGCAACTTCTCAAGCCAGGTGGATGTGCTCCAAGTGGTTTCCACAGTTTTATCCAGTTCTCAAAATCCTTATCGAAGCTGAACAACTGTTACAGAGACAAGAAAAAAGCCAAGATAAAAAAAAAAATCACTTTCTTAAGGCTCTAAAATGAAAGGAGACTTCAGAGAGGAGAAAGAGGAAGAGAGTATTTGAAGAATGGATGCAGGGTCGTGGGAAGTTTCTGTCATCAGAGCAGATACTTCAGAAGTTGAAAGTTGTCATGAGAAGATGTAGCTGTTACATTGTGCAGATGTAGAAACAGAAATGTTCAAGGGCTCGCAGAGAAATGTTCTCAGAACGGAGTACCATTTTTCTATGAAACTTTCCATATTTCTCTGTTTTGATGAGAAACATTCCGACTTCATTTGAAAGAACCTCAGACATATGGAATCTATATCATTTTCGCAGGGACAGGGGTGCATAGCTCTGACCCCTTTTTTGGTATGTTTCCAACTTGCAAGATATTTGTGAAGCTCTTTTATTTTGTGGTGTCATTGCATGGTTTTGGTAGAAGAGTAAAATCCAGCCCAGCATACGTCCACGTTGGATGACTCCAAAAAGACAATAAGACAATATATTTAATGTCTGACCTCAACAGTTTCATTGATTTTTCTGAATATATACATGCGTATGCAGCAGTTTCAAACAAGTTGTACAGATTGTTGAAAGTAAGAATTTTAAGAATTTTTGCCACTACATTTTATCTGGGAGGTTTTCAGCATGGTCCAATGTCAGTGTTTTTGTCTGGCGTTAGTGTTATCACATCAAAATTGTCATATTTCATAAGGATACGACATTGTTCCTTATTCCACAGTGTCAGAGTTGAGAAGTTTCAGCCATGGAGCGTGATGAGCCAAGGCTCAAAGTGGAAAAAGAAGACAAGATCTGGGTAATTTATGGACTACAAGGTTTTCATGAAAAGTTTAAAATGCAAATTTGTGTGGCATTTTCATCACTGAAAATCAGTTTTGAATCTTTAGATATGGTGGACAAATATTTATCAAGGCCGGTGGACTATAGATCAATAACATGTGTATCTGAACCGCAAACAGGCTGGTGAATTGCAATGCATCAAGATTCTCATATTTGTTTTCTCCGTTCTTAGGTTAAGAAGAAATGTGAAGACTTAATAATGCAAACCTCAATGCATGTTTGCACTGACAGTAGTGCTCCATTCTCAAAGCCTTATAAAATATCATGTAGATATGGAAATAGTTCATCCACATTTATGGAAATGATCCACCCAGATTCAAAGTAAAAGAAGATTTCCATGATCCCAGATGAGGCTTCACAGTTCTTGAAGCCTGAGAAACATACTCAGTTAATCAACTACAATCAATGCTGACTGTTGCTGGATGCAAAATTCAATTACAGGCAGACCCTTTAACCCTGAATAATTACTGCATGTGATTTCTGTGTAGAGGCCTCGGCTCATTAATTGCTGCTCTGATTGACAGGCACCCCTGCAGACAGTGAAGCGGTGAAACCAATACAAAAGACACAGAGTGAAGAGGAAGTGGAAACATAGAGGATATTATGATGGGAAGCGTTGTTCATTCTTCAACAGTAAATCAAAAGTGTGATTACCTTTAAAAAGACATCACAAAGTGGAATTCGCAACTACAAGGAACTTTCATTTTGCATTGGGTTTGGCGGACCCTGTGGACAAAAGCAGTAGTGCGTCCAATGCCTTGTCTCGAAACGATCTTGATCTGCTAGCACCTGCATTTGTTTTGGAAAGAAAGAAAGCTGCAGCATATTTTTTTTACAATATTTTTCTTTTTTAAACACAGCTGCTTGCAGGATGCACAGCGATAAGGTGATGTATCTGTCTGTGGCTATGCAAGATTAATAACTGCTATTTGATGATGGTAATGTCGGTCATACACCTACCATAGCTTACATGTAGCCTACAACTAACAGATTCTTATGCTCAGTCACAGTCATTCTGTTGAGAAAGGTAAAATTATTGACATTCCTCATATTTCCTACCTGTGAAAGAGGAAGAGGACCAAATTTAAGATCGGTTCTGAATCCTTTACAGGCCTGCAGTTCTCTCGATCTGTTGAATGGCCGACCAAGGTCGACTCATATTTTCACCCGGGGACTGTCCCCTTCAGCTTTTCTTTCTCTCTTTCTTTCTGCTGATCCTGCTCCAGTATCAGCCGTGACCACAAAATACAATGTCAAAAATGAAAATTCTCTCAAGAGAAATCGCCTTCTGCTTCCTCTTAACTGGCTTACATACAACTCACTGTGAAACTTTGCCTGGGAAAATGTAAATATAGGCTCCAAAGATCTGCATGCCGTGAATTGTTTCGTCTGATTTCGTGAGGATTCAGACTCGGTGACAGGCATAGAAAATAAATACATAGAAAGAGCCAATCCTTCTGTTGATGGTCTCATTTGCTCATGTAGGTCATTCTGCAGGGAGACATCAGTTTTAAATTGAGATGGAGTTTCACAGACAATTAAAAACTCCTTGTAGTGCATTTAAATATATGAGCCATTTAATATCTCCCTCTATGCATTTAAATAAACAAAAGTGCACTTTTTCATAATGGTGAATCTTGAAGTCATTGTGCTGGTGTTGTTTTGTGCCGTGGGCTGTCATTCAGTTTAACAAATGAGGGCTAAGACAATTGTGGCACTCAGTCAGTCGTGGCCTAGTTTTGTGGCCACACAGGCTGTATATAATACCACATGATATGATGTCAAAACACCCAGCCATAAAATGGTCGACCACCAGTTTAGCCAGTATTTTTTTGGACGTGTAAATTCTGGGCTCCTTATAAAAGCTCAGTGAAACGTATAAAAAAAGACCAAGCCTGACAAGATGTTGGAGCCAGATTCACAGCCAAATTTCAATTAAATTGTTAAATTGGAGTTGTTGTCTTTCACAAGGAAATTTTCATCTTTCAGTGTGAAATGGCATTCGCTCATGCTGGCGCACACAAAGGCAACAAAACAAGCCGCGTATGTGTGTGGGTCCCTCTCTCACTCTGTGTCTTTGCATTGCATGCCTGGCACTCCAACTATCTGTCTGCTTTGGCTGTGGCCCGGCTGTTGTTTCTCTCCAGGCTCACGCTCTGGAGATAAGGACAGGAGAGGAATCGAGATAACGCAGAGGCCCAGACATACCCCCCTTAATCCCCAGAGAGCCAACACAGTGATAGCCTCATTCCAACCCTGATTTAGTGACTCTGACACTACATAATTACCCCGTAAGCACAGATAATCACAATCTGTATCAATGAGCAATTAGTGTAGACATGGGCTGAAGGGTCCCCTGGGGATGCCAAGTTGGAAGCTTGCAGGGAAGCTCGGAGGGATGGCAAGGCAGGACTGGTGCTCTGAAAGACCTCATGACAAAAGCCACAATCGGGCTGCTCTGTTCCCTGTAAAACCTTCACTCTGTCTTATATGGATACCACCTCGGACATCCTGGGCTATTTGGAGGCGAAATGTGATCCAGTCCTCTGTTTTGATGATCAGAATTGGGCCAGCTGTACACTCCAAACAAAAGTGAATTTGGCAAGTTCTCCAAGGTTAATGAACTGCTGTCGAAAATGCTTCTGCAAACAAACGCCTCTCTGCCCACTGCGATGCGGCGTCTGTTTGTTTAATGGCAGCCACGTCAGCTGGAGGAGCACGCAAGTTCAATGGGGAGCAGACCCCACTCGCAAGCCCCTCAAAAAAGGAGTAAATACTCACAGACACACTTATGTGAACTTTCAAACAATCGCATGAGGTTGCTGAGTGATTGGACAAATTCGGCTTGAAGCCTGTGGACACTAAAGTGGTCAAAGAGGTGCTTCATTTTTTGTTAAAAACAGATTAACTGGTTAGTCCTGCCTCTGCCAGTTGAAAATCATCTAAAAATATGGTATTTCTATTGCCTTTATGACTTCAATAGAGTGTTTATATGTGTTTATCACCTCAGGCCACCTCGTAAATCCAATCTCAGTCGAAAGCCCTCTCTCTCCTGCTGTTAGTGCCTCCCACCGTCCTGTCCTCTAATTCCTGACCCCTTGCCGTCTTGTCAGTGGCCTCCTCAGACTCCAAGGCCCCTCTTACTTGTTGGAGGAACAGACATAACCCAATAAGTCTGTTTACTGCGGTGGTCAAAGGTCAGACGTTTTAACAGACAAGTACACAGACGCGATCGGCTTCTGGTCTGGAAACTGGAGATAGCGCCGGATTTGTGCAAGCGAGCACAACATAAAGGTCGCCGTCGAGGTGGTGAGGGCCATGTGGTTTTCCTGCAAGAGTTAAAAACATTCTTTTCGAGGATCATGACAACCATGGAGCCATAGTTTAACGTTATGAGTCTCTCTCTGAAGATTTTATAGTCACTGCTGTCTTTGTAGACCAAATTTTCCATTACAAATACATGTTTCTGTCAATTAGACAATGGAGTTTCTTACATTAATTATTGACATAAAATTCTTGATTTTATTGCGCTAAATTGTCTCATTCACGCGCAAACGCAAAATAAAATCATTTCTTTCAATTCCCTCATGATCCTGAATTCCTAGCAGAAGCTCCCCTCACCTCACCTCTGCTTCAACCTGCTAAAAATCTTTGAACATGTATTTAATTGAGGCAACACCCAGCCATTTCTGTTAAGCTGACATTTCATGTGGATTGGCCCAAGGCAGGATTTGATCCCAGCAGCCTTTTAAGACACCATAATTGAATAGTTAAAAGGCTGCACTATGATAACCATTGGCTTTATCGTTCTAATCCAATTGCCTTAATTTTATTTTCCAAAGGGGAAACAGTGCGTCAGGGTTCCACCGGGCATTTTCCCTTAATTTGCATTCAGCAAAGCACTTCAGTTTTGCAAAACGTAATCTAATGTCATAAAGCTCCCTTCGATTACAAATGAGACGGCTGCAGTATATTATCCTGAACCCTCTTGTTTTGGTGTCATGCCTTCACAGACCTAAGTACAACGGTTAGAAAGGGAGCTGCAGGAGCAGTTTTCTCCTTAGGATTAACATTCCCTCGCTGCATCTCCTCTTCCCCAGCAGTGCGCCTGGACAGAAAGTGGAGGCCCGTTAAGATCAAGGGTCTTATGTAATCATACTCCAACGAGGGCAAAACAATCACAACTCAGCACGACAGAGAGCCAAAGTTCAAGAGAGACATGTTATTCATTTTGAGAGAATACTCCAGGGCCTTCAGAACAACCTTGTTGGATAGACTTTCTGTCAGGGAAAAAAAGCTGGAATGTTTGACCCGGCATCGCTGATGCTCTGATCAGATGGAGCGGTCATGTTTTCCCTTCTGACTCCCCTAGAGAGAGGTTATCACTCCTCCCAACCAATCACACATACCTGACTACTTTACATAGTTTTGTGACAGCATACCAAAATTATTCCCTGTGTTTTTCCCTCTGTGCTGTAATTTCTGTATCGGCTAAAAGACGGTGACATTCTAAAGTTTTTTGTCAATAAGTCTCATGAAGTGATCCTAACAAGTATTACCTGTGGAACCAAGGCCAACTATAGCTTATTTCTGTGTGCCATAGACCTCAGCCTTTCCCCAAATCATACCTCTGAGCCATACCAATGCACTGGGTGGCATGTTCTTTCAATATGGTGGAACTTGGGCGCTAAAGCATCACATCCGCAGCTGAAAATAGTCCCCAGTAAATACACTAATCACTGTTTGAGTTAGGCTGACTGAAAACTACAATGCAGAGCTGTTTAACAAAATAATTTAGCCTTTAATAAAAAAAAAAAAAAACATCTTTTAAACTTCTTGTCTTTGGAGGGAACAAATGGGCTTGTGTCTGAGGGTAAGGAGGTCAGGAAGAACTGAGAGATGGACTAATTGTTGGTATTGGTCTTTTCATGAGATTTGATGATACTGACAAAAAATGAATAATATTGTCAGCCAAATCCTTTAACTCAGAATTCTGTAGATAGTGAATCACCATGATTCACTATCTACAGAATTGTGAGGATATGTCGATGTACAACATATGGCCAAAAGTGTGTAGACAATCATATATGCGAAGATGCTTCTGCTCTGTTCATTGAATATTTCTTAATGATGTTATTTTCCTTCATATAATGTGAATATCTGGCATGTCCGCGTAAACATGAACTCAGTATTTGACCTCGAGCGAGCCTCTGATGACACTGCGACAGCTGTGGCTGCTATTCTTTCAGCTCACAGACTCTGCGTGAATGGAGCATCATGTTTGAAGCGTGAGGAGTAAGCACGGACAGTATGCGAAGGACTCGGTAATGAGAGCCCCTCAGTGCGCAGGGAGCGAAGTCAGTAAAGCTGTAAACACTTCCGAAGAGTGTCCCCCTCCTTCAGACTCCTGCCAGTGCATTAAAAAAGCTACAGTAAACACTGCAGCCCCTCTGGTGGAGCTATACATTTTCACATCTAAATGCACACAGGCTGCTGTTTCTCCTGTTTCCTACATTACACAAAAATGGGTCACATCTAAAAGGACTTCCATCAACAGTGAGTGAGAAGGTATTTGTTTGAATTTCATGCATGTGCAGATTTATGTGTGTGGGCGCCTGGGTCTGTGTCACAAAGGTTGATTAATTCTGACACAGGTTGACAGTCCTCCTGCAGCAGTGATATATTCTACCACACATGCAGAGGACTGGGGAGCATTTAAACTGGTCACCTTTCCCCTGTGAAAGTATCCTTTAGCTTGATAGCTGCGAAGCAGGTCTGTCTCTCCTAATATGTCAGGATGAAACAGCTTGTGTGACTACAGTCTTTCAGGATGTGGAATAACAGTCTAAACTGAGTACAAACACGGTGGTTTTCCTCTATCAAAACAACATCGCTCTTTGTTAATCTTAATGCAAGTAAATATAAAAATAACTTATTTTGTTGAAAACAAATTTCCACAAAATGATGAGCAGCTGCAGAAAAGTTCTCCACACCAAAATAATGCTAGCATGTATTAGCAATATTGCACATATGAGATACTGCACAATAACTGTGTTTATTGAGTGAAAGTGTCTTTGTTTTACAAAGCAATGGGTCAATTTGAATATGAACTGCCATATAAATAAAACACAAATCCTTCAGTGCACCTTGGATAATTTTTGAAGGAGACAGGCCTTTCAGATCTTTTTATTGAGACCATATTCCACCCACGTAATGAGCCTTCACAAGATGGAACCAAGATACACCAATACAAGTATCCAGAGAGCACCTGTATGTGATCACCGCAAAGACCCAGCAGCACTTCTGCTCCTCGTGGTTAGAACAGGGGGATCTGAGTCCGGCATGTTTCTTTGCTTTCCGAAAACACACAAGCTCTCTCTCGAGGACTGTTTTTCATTCTTCACACAACTACTTCGGTCATTTTTCGTGAGTACAACGCCATGAGTGCAGCACCTTGGAGGAAAACTGTCAGAAAGAGTGCACTGTTCATTGATTCAATTGTGTTGAAACTATAAAGATGCACAAAAGGCACAGAAGTCTTGGCAAGAAATCAGGGAGGCAGTGTTTTGCAGTCAGGAGGAGGCCATGACGGTCCATGCTCCACACATAGATGGTTTGACTAAGCGTGGTATGGTCACATTAAACCTCTGGTCTGGGAAGTCTTTTGATGCTATTATATTATGAGGTACACACACAATGTGCTGTAAATATCCATTCAGAGAGGGCATAGGCCTTCCACCTAAACATTTTCAACTAGTTATAGTATCTTTGGCGTAATATGTTAAACTGCACTACAGCTAATAAGGTGCTATTGGCAAAAGTCAAAACTGCTCTATGTTGCAGGAGTGATTCAAAAGGTTAACAAGCTTCAGCAGTGTGTTACCCACCCTCTGTCAGCTGATCACGTCCAATCCTCCAGGTGGAGTTGGTGTGGACAGGCCATTTTGTTCTCAAAGGCACACGGGGAGACAGACCCCGGGTAATCCCATTAACGTTTTGTTCTGTGGCGTCCAGACCGAAGAGAGTAAATTGGGAAACAATGCCATTGGTGATCTCCTTAAACGCATGAGGCAGCTCATCAGCCTTTGATTTATGGTGTTACTCTCTTTGGGACAGAGGAAGAGGAGAGCAGCAGATCTGCAGTGACGGCAGTCTGAATTAGTCAAGGTGCTCACTTATATCGCAACAGCCTGAAAGTGCTCTTTGAAATATTTAGCTCCTTATTCCAGCTTCATTTGAGAGTGTGGATACACAAGCTGACAATGTATTTGCTACCACATATTATATCTTTAATTCAACAATACAGAGTCAACTTTTTAGCTTGGCTGAAGCTCATTGGAGGAAATAATGTCATGTTAAGGGGAAACATGCCATTTACTGATTAGATGTATAACTCACATTAAACAGTGATATTCTGTATTATGTGTATTTTATTCCTGTAACGCCTCTGAGTTTTATCATGAAGTCTGATACATGAGAAATGTATGGCCAGAGTTTCTGGTATACATCCTTTGAAGTTAAACTTATACCTAAGTAAAGTTATAATATGAAAGACCAAATGTGACATAATTATGTCAAGAAGGCAACAACAACATTGAAATAATATAATATATATATAGTATATAGAGAAACATGTGGTGTGTGGGTATGTGAGGCTGGGGGCTGGGTTTTGTGTGTGCTCTCTCTGACAGTATCGGTGTGGCTTGCGGGTTAGAGGAGGAGCTGGCTGCACACACCTGTGCCTGATCTTCATCAGGAGCTTACTTAAGGCGGGCACGTCGGTGTTCTCGCTGCCAGATTGTCACCGCTTTGTGGTAGATTGTATGCTAGTGCCTCAGAGAGTTTTTGCTTGTGATTTCTTGTGCTTACCTGTGTTTTCTATGTTCAGGATCCAGCTCGTTACCCTTTCATTTATTTGCTTTTCAATTAGATGCTTGCCCTTTGCCTCATCCATTTCTTTCAGTGTGTTTTTGGGAACAGGTTATACCAGTAAACTTCATGGACAGGGGTTGAATTTAAGGAGTTGGCTGTATAAAAAGTCGACATGAGTGGGACAGATCATGTCTCCAGATAGGATATCTTCAATATTTATTAATATCATTTTGTCATATTTGATAGTTTTGAAGTAAGTGGTACTAAACATATTTTAGCATCAAATGCACAGTAAAAGAGCACTGACAAGCTTCAGTATGCCAACACCACCTCTCCTGCTACTCTTCCCCAAGCAGGCTGTGTGTTGAAGGATCCAGGGGGATTATGGGATGCTAGGCTCACCTAATAACATGCCATCATGTTGACAGACATGTTAAGCAGTCTACATCTCCTGTGCAGCTGTAGTTGGGCATAGGTATCATATGTGAAGCAGTGATTGCTCACATTTGTTCCCCGTGGGCTCCTGTGCAGTGAACAGCAAACTTGAATGCAAACATAAGCTGCTGTGATAGAAAATAAGAAGCTGTGATGACCTGTGCAGTAACCTCACTGCTGCAGCTGTTAGACATGATAAAAACTGTGAACTGTTGTACAGAAAACATTTATGATGTATGAATGTTTCAAACAATACAAGAATTGTGGGATTTTTATAGCATGTTTAAACAGAAATAGATTCTAAAGCAGTCTACCAGATGTGGATGAGGTCAGTCATTTTCCTCAGCTGTTGCTTAGTCCCCTTGAGGTCTTACGACCTTTACCTGAAGCTTCTTGTTGCAGCGCCTCAGACATTAATTAGTGGCATGTCAGAGAGCCTGAGTGGATCTGGAAAGGAAGAACGTGCTGCTTAGGAAGTGGAAATCTCCACACAGCCATCAGTGGTGAACCATACTGTACGCACGCATCTCACGAGCCGCCTGGAGGCTGCTCAACACTCTCCAGAGCAGATGGACTTCCTTTAAGGTGCAAAGGGCAGAGAGTTTATTGAGCCCAAATCCTATGGGTGTCTGACTGACTGGAAGTGCATTCCACACACACACACACACTGTATTGAACCAAAGGAGGTTTTTTTTTTCCCAAACAGGAGAGATATGGTTTTTAATGTTGTGTTGCACCTGGGGTCTGTCATCCTGGTCTGGAAGAGGGCCTCCACTTCACAGATGGCAGGGCTGATGTGGGCCGTGGGCTCTCTGCACAGGGTTTTTGATTACATGACCTGGTTCCGGTGCTTGTGGAAGGTGTGGAATGTGGAAAACAGTCTGTCTGACAATGTGCAGCTGGTTTGAAAAACAAGAAATCAAATCTGAAGTCAATTTTAAAATTGGTGTCACTTAAGTGACATAAAGCACAATTAGCCCTGAGCGTTATCTTCTAAAATCATTTAGAAGACCATTTGACAGGGCTGACAGAAGTATTATCTGTGAATAACGACCTCTTCATTAACACTTCCTGAGAGAACACACAGATCAGATCGAATGAACAGAGAGACATTCAGACCCGATGAGTAACTTTGTCGTCGATCTTGCACTGTTCTCCTCATATACTCCAGAGGCCAACACATTCACATGTGTTGCCTTACTCCATTGATCCGCTCCACTAATCCACTCCCACATGTCATTGTCAACACCTCTAGGTGACAAACTCATGCCCTTGTCAGAGCATGAAAACACACCAGACACTGTGGGATTTAAATGACTCGCCACACAGTAATTTAAATGCCACAAAAATATCAGCTGTGATATTGTAATTATTATCATTGTTGATATGCTCTTATAACAGATGATAAAATACTGCTGGCTAATTCCAACATCTTCTGTTTTCGTGCAACATTTTTACACGGTTTGCATTCTTATTTATAGACGCCTCTTGTGACCAATCAAAAGTTTGAGGTGTTTGCGTGTTGACAGCAAGTCTTCAAGGTCATGGGAGTCAGTGAAAATCCTATTTTAGCAGCCAAACGAGCCATCTGCTTCATCTCCGCTGTTAATTGGCTGCAGGTTGACATGTTTTGCACAGAGTATACTCCCTTCATCCCGCCTCTCTGGCCACACAGCTTCATGATTCATTAGGTCTGACATCGCAAATGGAGGTAAGACATGTCAGTTACTCTCTGTTCATGAACGGATATCTGAAAAGTTTACCTTTCAGTGGGCTAACAGTCGTACGAACAGTTTGGTGCATGTTTTTTTTCATAAGCAGAGTTTAAACTCTTTTCCTCTCTGATGCAGATGAAGCCAAACTCAGCCATAATAGCCCACGCTGCTTCCCATCACCTGCCCCTACCTAATGACACCTGCCACCACCCCATGTGTAAACACACACACACACACACACACACACTTATTCACGCACAGAAACACACACCCTCATTAGTGTGCTTGGGTCTCCATGGAAACACTAAACAGGTGACAGTATTCCAAAGGGGGAAGGTTTGGGGAACTGACAGGCTACCATCCTGCATGTGTATCTTGGAACATGTGTGTGTGTGTGTGTGTGAGCTGTGCTTCCTGTGTTGGCTGTGAAGCATAGGACTTTGGCTGTGATTGCGCTCAGGCTTAGCTGTGTCTGGAAAGACGGGGCAGTGCCAGGTTGCGGTGACAGGACATGTCAGCTGCCTCTGGCCAGTGACGTCCTCGTGCTTCAGGCTCATGCTGTAGGTAGCTCAGTCCTTCACAGAACCGTATCCACACACACACACCTCCTGAATAATTCAACACAGAAAAAGACACACAAGAACATGGCCGCATTATCCATCATCTTGTACAGCTGTTCCATAGGAAATCATATTTCCGGAGATGCCAGAGGAGGAAGAGATTATCTGTAACATTAGGATGAACTTTTCATAATAATCCATTTATTCTGCCAGCCTGCCATTATTATTATTATAAATACAGTCCAGTCAAATTAAGGTAAGAGAGAGACAAAACACTCAAAACACGATGTGGAAAATCAGTAAATAAATTAATAAAAATGCTTTGAAGTCAATCAAATGGCTAAGGTACGCTAAAGGCTAAAGGAAAGAGATGGGCCTTATTATTGTCTTAAAGATACAGCTTACTATTTTCATTTTAGATGTAAAAGATAATTATACATGGCTATATGCACTTAATTAATCAGAATTTCTGCAGATTTAATGTAGTATTTGGGTCAGGATTATCAGAATATCATGACTGGTGACAACAGCTAATGCCAGTGGGTGAAAGTCAAGGATGTGGCAGCTAATCAGTCAAGAAGATATTCAGAAGAAATGCTTATAGCAACGAAGCATTTCCTCTTTTAGCCATAACAGCAGGGTTGAATCCACAGCGGTTTAGCCGACCTCTTTGTAAATAGCATTGTTACCACAACAGATAGGGCTGTTAGTGCACATATGGAGAAACAACCAGAGGGTGGTCTGGTGGAGTGGGTGCGGGGATAACCCCAATTCAGAGCATGACCAGTTTAATATGTAGGGCAGGCTTCATGTCATGCCCGTGGGTTGGAGGTAAAAAGGCATGGCACACTGACAGATTTCCTGTGGGGGTGCAGGGTTAGAGTTCATCATGCTGCTCACGTTAGGAGAAATCTTCACTTGCAGAAGTGAAGGCAAAGGTTAGAATGAGGTGGTGACTGGCTAACTGGAAACTGTCCGGCCCAAGAAAAATCTCAGCAAATTCTTCAATACGACACCGTGTTATGACCGAGCTCTCTAACGGCCGAAGGAATTATGATTCTCGTCCGTCTGGAGAAAAGAGGAAGCGAGATGATGATAGTCCACAGAGGGAGGAGTTCAGGGTGGATGGATGAGTCAACAAAAAGTGGAGTTTAATACAGGAGGCTGCTTTGTTTCCCGTCTCCTACTGACATTCAGTAGACTTAAAATGGCCATTACAGTTCCAAATTACGTATTTTGACATTGAATTTAAAGGACTTCTTGGCTGACTTATATGGCTCTCTGACGGCAGACATGATAGCAGGAACAGCGCAGACGTTATTAATAACATTAACGATTGCTCTGTTCTATTAAAGCATCCCAGTAAGCCGGGACAATGTGACAGCGACCCAGCATGCACAACACAAGCCGAAGCCTAAATGGAATTCAGCCATCATTGAATTTATTACGTACACCTGTGCTTTTCTTAACGACATGACATATCAAAATGTCTTTAGTGAAAAAGAGCCATTAGGAGCTGTTTCTGCAACATAACAGCAAGAACAAGTTGCTGCTAAGGCTCTTTCAATCAAAACAATAGCAAAAGATGAAGTTTGACGACATCGTGAAGCAGAATCATGGGAGTTGCACCATTGCTGACGGCATTGAAAGGCATCTAAATGAAAAGCACTGTTGAAAATCTTGCATAAACTTACAAGTTTTTCTGGGTTTGAACATTGTTTAGGCTTGCAACTCAACAAAAAATACAGTATAACATAAGTCTTGTCCTTTTTGGACGTATTAATGAGGAAATGTTACATATTAGGCCTTTAACATGAAGAGGCATGCTCTCTCAATACGCCCTTAAAGCCCATATTGGTGCAATCCCGCTGTGCCTGTCGACTCGCTGCAAGAGAGGCATCCCAGAGAGTGTTGTACAGTTTATGTCGCCATGGTAACAGAACTCAGTCGGGACTGGAGGGAGGAAAAAGGCACATACAGTAGATTCAAATGCTGCTACAGGTGAACACACATCAACTAACACGGGCTCTGCTGCTCTGACATGCAGGGCTTTCGGCTGCTGCGCTAAGGGATGACATGCATGTAGGGAGGACAGAGGAGAGACTTAAAACATCAGCGTGTCAGCAGCTGTCTCCCCACAGTGGGCTGTCAGACATGAACGAGGTCTCCCTGCAGTACACTTCGCTGCAGGTGAGTGTCAGGCCTGAATCTGCTAAAGCTTCATTAATATTAAAAATTGAACCCACCAGCAGGCAGCGAGCACAGCTGTGCCTGAGAACTCGGTGTGGGTGAGGCGGAGAGCTCCTCCAGCTGTGTGAATGGAGGCAAAGATCCGCAAAAGACTGCGAGAGCTGGAGACAGCGAAGAACCGGTGATGGTGCAGCAACGATCTTTCTGTGGAGCTATGAAGTGTCAAGATGATCCAATTACAGAACAGCCAAAGGCACCAACTGTCACATATAGGACATCACTTTAGGCTCATTAAAAAAAAAATCCATGGCACAGGAAACACCCATAACTTTAAACTGTGGTTTCTTTTTGGAAGTCAAGAAATTCACTGTCAGAGATAGGACTCTGTGGATATACAGTAAACGAGTGCCCTCCTGTCTTACCTGACTTTCTATGTTAATGAGAAGTGACACTAAAGATGTGGCTGATTTCCTACATGGCCCTGGCAGTCGCTTCGCATTAGCAGGGATGACAGATGATTAAAGGAGGGAGGCAGAAAGTGGCATCTCGCTGAGTGACAGTCAAATGAGGGAAACGCGAGTAAGGCAACAACCTGCGAGAGGCAGGAGCTTGATTACTCCATCGCTCGCTCTCTCATGGCTGCTGTGAATGCATGCAGGCTCCCCAGCAATTTTTAATGAGAAAAAGATGCAGATGCAGATTGCCCAGCCGAGTATCTATTAGCACTAGAAAAAAAAAATTACACATTGAATGAATTTGGCAGCATCATGCTGTTTAATTCACTGCTATACCTAAAATGTGTTGTTATCCATGCAGTGAAGAAAACAGCACTTAACACCTCACAAGAATCAGAAGACTGTGCCATTTATAGATGTTTAGTCTTTTATAGACATTTAACAGCAGCATATATTATAAAAATGAACAATAAGCTGCCTTAACTGAAACTACATAACCATCATTGTCTAAGTTTGCTTATTTCTATGAGGATCCCACCACGTTATTGGTTCTAGGTTCTCTATCTTCCTCATTTTTCTGTTTTAAATTCCCACAGTTGCATTGCCCAGATGGATTCCAGTGAGCTAACACACTTCTCAACTGAATGTGCTGTGAGGTCAGCTTATTTGTTGGTTTGCTAAAAGCATCCTGCCATCCTTCCCTCATTCAGTCAGTCAAATAGCTGTTTCCTGACATTTCTAAGTCAGATAGTTATTGTTTGGATAATAAGGGGTTTCCACCACCTCCACCACCCCCCAGCGTTATTGCTGGCATGCCAGTCCAGAAGAGACCAAAGAAATGCGGCTGCTGATGGTCTTGGTGCCTCAGGGAGAGCTGCATGTGGGGTTTCCCCCTGCTGTTTTCAGGAAGGGATTAGTAGATGTATTGTGATTACTGCTGCATTGTGCTCAACCTCTCCTCATCAGCCCTTGTTGTACAGAAAGCGCCGAGGTCTGCCGTTCCTCAGGCGCCTCAGCCCCTGATGGCTCCCATTTGAATTCAGTGCACATTATACAAATAACCTCAACTAATTGATTACCATGTTTTACACAAATTAACATGCTTCAGCTTCAGTTCATGTCCTTTCAAAGGAAAACAACAAAGCGTGCATGCCACTTAACATTTCCCATACATATCAGTTTACATAACATTGGTTAGGCAAGTAAGTACTGGAGAGGTGAGGGGTCGTGTCAGAGCCCAGTGACCCAGGTCCTGGGTAACTCAGGAGGGAAGTCCCAGCGTGACGTTCTTGGGTAGCTCATGTTGCAAAAATGTCTAAAAGTCACAATCCTGCAGGAATAGAAGGGTAATATCACATCTACAGCTAGGCCCCTCTGACCCCTCAGTCAATGTCACAAAGACTTCAAGGCCTTTACTTTACTGGGAAGTTCAGATGTTATGTTGCCTTTGTGTCCCCAAGTCTGGACCTCTAAATATATGAAACCTTTGAGTTTTGGGGTTTTTGTTGTTTTTTTTTTTTTTTTTGGATGTTTGAGTATTAATCTTTGCAGGCCACAAGAGCACAGGACACTTTAACATGATGGGCTGGTAAATACAGTATTTTATACTTCACTATCCCTCCAAAATATTAAGTTGTAGGCAACGTAAACCTCAACATAAATTTTACTTTATTTACTGTGATAATTGTGTTGATGCTAGTTGTGTTTTATATTTCCAGCAAATAAACCAGTCTAATTATCAACCAAACTGCCGCAACAAGTCAAATTCTGCTGGCAGCCAGGAAGAGTATCCACATGCTAACAAGCACTGAGCCCTGTGTATGACTCTGGTGCATGAGTTCAATTTGGCGAGCCCCCAAACGGTGTCTTCGGTATTTGTCTTTGGCATACTGGCAGCAGTTTGGTATGTTCAAGAGTGAGTATCACCAGTAGCAAGTTAGGTTAAGTTGAGTGTATGAGTTTGTAGTGCTGACTGAGCTCAACTATGAACAAATACACGGGGATGGGAACATGTGTGTCAGTCAAAGCAAACTTAATAGTGCTTTAACACAGTGAGCACTGTTTAGGGTGGTGATCCTTCCATTTTGATCTGCGGCAGTTGGTAAAAAATAAAAGCAGAATAGATGGAAGAAGAGCTTTGGTCATGTAGGACTCATAGGCTCTGGCTACTTCCTGGAAGCAGAATGTAAAGTGCAAACCTGGTACATACTGAACTCAGTAGAGAAGATTTGTTCGCTCACTTTTGCAGCACAAGTTCACGCTGTGGAGTGGCACTCTCTGTAGAAGCTGCTGGGCACAGAGGATGGAGCCGACATTGCCTCGTATCTGTCTTGACTACCTTTGGCCTTTATCACCACGGATGCATGAAGCATGACACACTGCATGCTGGTCAGTGTCCAGCATGGATTAAATGTGGGATACTTCATATATCTGCATGGGTTGTCACAAATCGAAATGCTGATGAGGGTTATTAAACACTGACACATTTGCTAGCGTCCATCCTCAGCTCTGTAAATAGCCCGAATTATTTCTATCTTTTGCCAAAACTATTTCTCAATTTTACCATCCCCAGATTTAGACGTAATTCAAAAGGACTTTGTATTACGTCAGCCAGCGTGTCAGAGATTGTTGGGAGTCCTGATCTGCTTTGAGTGAGGCTAGCACAGCCTTGACTAGCATGCTTGCCAAAGTGAGCCATCCATGGCCCCTGTCCTGGGCATCATGCCACAGGTCTATTGCTGGAGACATGAACTCTTGGGAATGTTGGGATAAACAGTAGGTCACTGTACTATTACAGCGCATGTTCTTCCATCCTGTAAGACCACCACACCGAAAACAGCAGGAGACTGAACAAGGTGAAAGGCAGAAGAAGTACTGTACACTGCATATGAATAGCGTATATGTATATACACACACATAATAACTGTAAAATTTGTGTTTTTTTGGTTTTGGGTTAAGTTATGTTTCTTATTTGGGTGCAGTGACTTCCTGTTTCATCATATGGTTGCCAGGTAACAAGTGGCGACTCCAGGAAGTGGAGTGGAACTGCTCCCCGCCAAGAATTGTTCCTGCACACAAACCAAAAACCACAAAATGTTGTTTTAATTAGGTTTTAATTAGTGAGCCAGAGGCAGGCAAGCCTTTAAAACGTTTGTGCTTTTAATGGTGCACAGATAGATAGATAGATAGATAGATAGATAGATAACTCGCAATAAGCTGACCTGAGGTAGGTAAGAGAAACAGAGTTTTAAAAATATATTCATGTGCATATTTTGAAGGCTGTATTTCATTTTAGCATAGTTTCAAATGACAGTGGGGTTTTGAGTTTTGGAGCAGAACCTGGAAGTTCTGGTTTCACTTCGGCTCTCATTTAACTTTCCATGAAGAAAACCAACGAGCGTATTTCCCAAAATACTGAACTATTCCTCTGAGTGTCACTTTTTTCTCTCTCTCATTTTGAAACATTTTTTCTAAGTGTCATCACGTCCACAGTGTGTTTCTTGTTTTTCTCGTCATGCTTACAGAGTTCTTGTTCTATTTGTTTGTATTTGCTAGAAATGTAAAATGCATCACATAGAGGATGTTTTGCAGAGAAGGTTTCACCAAACTGTGCATAAGTTGAATAAGTTATACGATTTGAACGTATACAAATTGTTTCTGTTACCTTAATTTAGTAAGCCTTTGGGAGAGAAAACTTAAAATTTCCACAGTGCAGTATGTGAATTATGATATCAGGTTTTGACTGTTCAGACTAGTTTTCATACAAACACACCAGAACAGGGCAGCGAGGACTTGGCCTTTTGAGACTGCAAAACAACCTCATACACCAGGGAAAAGGTAGAAAAGAAATGATCTGCCACCACCTGCCTTTTGACATAGCAGGTGGGTTTTTGTCCTTCGGATCTGAGGTGGATGTGCTGGTTTGTTTCAGTGATTGGCAAGCCAGAGGTGAGAGGTTTGACGGAGGCTGCAGGGCACACACAAGAGTCTGCCTGGACCCACTTGGTATGCTGCGGGCTCTCAAGGGGCAGAGAGGAAGGACGGGGGCTTCGGTCTCTGCTAATCTAGCTGGCAGATGACTGACGTCTCCCTGTCCATCAAAGTGTGACCCGGGGCATACTTTTAATGAGATCCATTCCACATGACAGGCGCCACCTCTCCCTGGGCTGTCTGTCTAATCGCCTCCTCTGTTCCAATCAGACTGCTGGCTACATGTGTTGCTGCTTTAACGTACAGACCGAGTGGGACTGTGTGTCTATGCGTCAGTGTGTGTCTTGAGGGTACGCTGCTCAGCGTGTCCGTTAAAACGTCTCCTGAAAGGAAGTCATGTTTTAAACCTCCGACAAAAACTGAATGAACATGTCAAACTCAGCGCCGGCCTGTCAGCTGCCTCTGTCAGTTGAGTACAATATTGTTTTCAGCAACAGCTCATTTAACTTTGAAAATGAGCTTGTCAGCTTTGTATAACACCGCATTTTCATGTCTTTACAGCCGGTACAAAACTCACACACAGACTGGAGATGCGGAACAGTTTACATTGTGTAACAGCAAAAAACGCGCCCTGCGTTTGTGGAGGCGAGAATATTTATCCAACAGTTGAATCTGTCAACTTCGCTTTCGAGTGCATGTGCGAGTGTGGAATTTATGTGCACGGGCTAACATCCATCATACGCCCAGAAGAAAACTGCTGGAGCATCTAAGCCTTGGCTGAACTGACTTGGCCTGTTGGTTTGTATCAGAAACACATCTTGCTGGGTGGTTGTGCAACCTCTGCCGCACATCTTTAAAAAATCCTCAGATTTGGAGAGACTGGGACAAAACCAATGAAATACTACATATCTTCAAGCTAACAGAGGAGAGACACGTAGGATCTGGGAGTCTGGCTCCTCCAGGGATTGCTCAATCTTTTCATTAATTCTTACACAACTGTACGCATCTGGTCTGAGCCAGCAAAATGCTATATCTGCCCGCTCTGCGTGAGGTTCACGCTGCAAAGTGGTGGAACTTTCACAGATTCTCACTCCAGTTCATTACAGTGGACGACTGTGGCAGATCTGAAAATACACAGGCAAATTATCTCTCCGTCAACTTCACACAGAGAACAAGATGAGGTTAGCTCGCCTTGGCTGGCAACCGCTGGCACAACGAGTTAGACTGAGGATTCTGCTTGTTACTGCAGATTTAGGAGCCAAATGTGCCAATTTGCCAGTCTGAGGCTGCACACTGTCCCCGCTGAGTGACCATAAAACTGTCAACATATGGTCATACCGGGGTGCAATGTCAATAAAGCAACTGGTATGATATTAAAAGCTTTAGCAAGTTTTATGATACATCAGAACAAACTCACCATTCTACCACCAATTTGTGGCAACTTTTAAGACAGAGAGTTTTGACAACATTTATTTTCTCCTACCAAGAACCACCGCTAACATGAAAACAAAGCCAAATGAAATGTGAAATGTGTGAGATCGATTGGTAACTGGAGCGTCGGGAGTGCTGATGGGAAAGCAGACGGTGATAAGACTGAGGGACCTTCTTCTGGGATTGACTAGAGAGCCACCAACAGTTGTGACATCCCTCCAACAACATTTTCACAGTTAATTAAATTGGGAACTAAGCCACAGAGAAAGGCACAGTTTAGAAAATGTGCTTGATGTGCCATACTGTCTCCAGACAACTTACTACAGGATCTGTTACAACACAAGTGCTGCTGGAAAATCTGGGAACAGATGTCGAGGCAGATTTTTTCTCTTTCTGCAGAGCTGAGAAAACTCGTCTTTCAGGCCACTGTTAGATGTGTTTAAACAGAGAAAGTATTTCCTCTTATCATTGCATGTCACTGTATCTGTTTCAGCTGAACGGTACAATACCGCAGTCATGAACGCTTACCGCTTCCAGCTCTTCATCTGTTTAGAGCCCGGCGTTTGAATCAAGATGGATTTCATTAGCTTTAATTTAATTTAGGTGTATTCTGGCTACAGGCTGACAGTCTGGGCAGAGAGGCAGCTCTGAAATAACTCTGAGAGAGAGCTAAAAGAAATGTGGTAGTGGGTTCTGCAGAAACCAGCAAACACAGCAAGTAAACATATTTGTGTGTTGTTTGTTGTTGTTTTTGGGTGGCCCCCTTCCTTTCTTTCCCCACTCGTTCATGAACACACATGCAAAACCGTTCCCTGTTGCTCCCTCACACACACACAACTGTTTGGTTGCCATCTCTCCTATGTCATTTTAAATTCTCGAGCCACCTGTTTCACGGCCTCATCAGAGCGAGTGATGACAGGAGGATGAGACAGGGAGAGTGGGGGAGGAGGAGCGAGGGGAAGGGTGAAGGACAAGGGACTCGGCATGGTCCGGTTTGCAAGAGGACGGCAAATTAAAGGCAGGCGTCGTAAATAGTGTACGCTCAAAACTTTTAACCAGACGTGAGCGCACACGTTCCTGTCCGTGTCAGTCGTAGAATGAAGGCAAGTTTCTAGAGTCGTGCAGCTCGGTGAGGCTGCACCACCATGCTAACATGCTCACACTGACAATGCTGGTATATGTTTGCCGTGTTCATCTGGCGTGTTAGCATGCTAATGTCCGCTGGTTAGCAATAAACAGACAAAGTATGGGATTTTTTTTTTTTTTTACCTGATTCATTCTTCCTCATTCATCCTGAGTGAGACATGAAAGTATGTACCAATTAATTCCATGGCAATCCTCCAACCTCAAGGTGGTGCTAGATGGAAAGTCAGGGGGTCACAAAAGTAATCAGGATTCATCCTCTGGGAACCATGAATGTGCTAAATCTCATGTCAACACATCCAGCGTTCATTGAGATATTTCAATCTGGATTAAAGCAGTGGATCGCCAGACCAGCATCGGAATCCTTAAAGCCGTCGGCTAATAAGGACTGACCTAGTAGAGAGATTACACTGGCTGATTCTGCATGAACGAGCAAGCCATCTTAATTGTTCTTAGTTACATTTGTCATTTGTTTCTTTCCATGCAAATTGTATGAAACAGAGGGAAAGGACAGAGAAAGAGAGGAAGAAGAAGGGAAAGGACAATGATGTGTGTGATGCGGTGTATTTCATTAGTGCTGCCTTGTAAGCCAACACTGGAACATAAGCATGAAACTCAACAGAAAATTGTACTCATTGAGAGGGTCTTTAAATAATTAAAGCAGTGGGCTATGGCAAAAAGTCCCATGTATTCCCCTATCAGACCACAGATTACATTAGATTGAGTTCCACTGCAAAAGCTGACCGCTTTTGAGTGCAGCGTAGAACAAAAAGCACAGTCATTTCCTCTTTGGTCTCTCCCTCTGGCCAGAGACCTGCGGCTGGATGCAGATGAAGACTGACACTGACTGGACCCTCAGGAGGCCCACACCATACAACACTGCATGGGAAAACTATTACACAAAGCCCCTCAGCCGACCACAGGTAGCGTGGCCGGGGCACCTTCAACCGCAAAGCTGTGCTAAATATATAACCATTGTTATTGTTTGCAATACATTTGACTGTGAAGAACAATAAGACAAGAGGGAAAAAGAGCTGATGTAATGTGATACATACTCTCCTCTGGTTGATACTGGAGGGAGAGAATCCACCAGACAAGCAGGGGACAGGATCAGACCCTGTGGAGCCTGTTAGGAAACAGCTTTAATTCATACCAAATCATCCCACCACAGCTGCCCGCCTTCCCTCTGTTCCCAGGCAGGAGACATGTGAGCCAGATACAATGAGACAAACTTGTGTCATTTAAAAAAGGCAGCTGTCCCATTTTTAGCTTCGCAAAGCTCCAGCTGAGTCACAGTCAGCCCCTGTGACAAAAGACTGAGGAACAAATACGAGCTGAGAAATGACAATCAGCCAAACGCAGTGAGATGTGGATGAGAAAAACATGCACGGAGGAAGGGGGTGCCATTAATCTTGAGAGTGCAGCTCAAAGGGCATGTCATGTGCGAGCGCTCGAAGGAAGAGAAGTACATGCTCAACAGAATTTACATCACAGCATAAATGTTTGGCTGGGTACAGATTCACCAGCAAGAAGCAACGTTTTCCATCTGCATTTATTAGCATTACAGAGAGGCTATTGTTTTAGCTTTACAGCGGACTATTTCATTGTTAAAGTCAACACGGTTTGCATCATGCCAGGCCAACGAAAATAGCAAAAATCCAAAGTATTTTTCTAGCTCATGGTTCACTCACTAACGAACTGTATGTGGTCTGAATGGGAACATCCAGCCAGGGGGGCAAGGTCTCTCCCACAGGCATGAATGTACTTGAAGAATAATAGACAAATATTGCTGTATTTATTGCTATTAGAGAAAACACAGAATGGCTCTGCTATTACAGGAGAGAATAACTGGAACAGCTCCAACAATAAGAGACCTCAGAGTTTACATTTTTACTTGAGATTTTATATTCAATTCAATTCAAACGTCTTTTTTCATTGTTTTGCTACTGAGTACATAAAGGACAATTACTCTAATTCCTAATAGATTTGAAAGTGTCTTCAGTGGCACTGATTTAGCCTTCCCTTAAATATAATAATCTTTGTGTCTAAAGTTAGATTCCCTGGCAATTATAGTATATATGAGGTACAAAAGCAAAATAAATCATACAATGACAAAACATTAGTAATAAGATGGAACTATTTCCGCTCTCAGGTGTCTAAAAACAGCCAAAGTTTTCAGGGCCTGATTCAAGTTTTCTTCTCTGTCTGCCAGCTCTGTGATGGAGGTATGACTCTGCCAAGTGCGGCGTTATCTTTTTCCCATTTAAATGCTAATGAGCGTGCTGCCGTACTAGTCAAAGCGCTGCAGAAACAGTGTGAATTTTTAATATCTTATCACACCAAAAGGTAACAGCTCTCCCGGTGAGGTGGAGGGATGAGTACATGTTCCCTCATTAAATTCTACACAAACGATGAGTCCCTCGGAGAGCGCTGAGGGCCATTCTGTGTGCATCCGCAGCTCTGTGTGTGAGTGTGTGTGTTGTTAGTCAATTGTGGTCAATTGCGTGAGTGTGTGTGTGTGTGTGTGTGTGTGTGTGCACACTCACATCTGTCCGTGTCATTTAAATGCTTGCGTACATGCAGATGTGCGCAGCAGAGTGCGGGTGCACTTGTTTCTTCACCTCATTGGTAATGAACAGCTGTTAATTGCCTCCCCATCATGTGGTGGAGCCAGCAGACAGAGGTTAGGGTTGTCACAGCCTGTTAATAATTACTTTCCATGGCTGGCGGAGTCATTGGTGGCAAAAGGTTAGAGGAAAATTCATTGAATGTAATGAAACTCATATGAGAGAGTCACCTCTGCTCCTCTACTGCCTGGATTTGTATTCCCCGCTGCCACCTGTTTCCATGAAAACCACCCGTGTCTTCTACAGTGAGAAAATGTTAATGCACAACAATCCTCAGAGAACTCAGATAACAATAATCTATGCAGCGTTGCCTTCATGTCCTCCAGGAAAATGACAAAATTTTTTAAATAGATTCATTGAACTCTGAGTCAAACTCACATTGTCAGAACTGGCAGGTTTAGTCTGGCTGATAGAAGTGCAGCATTTGAAGTGATGTAATAAATATCTGCAACAAACATAAAACCTCTCAAGAGAAAGACGAATAAAGTGTCCCAGCAGCAGTGCTCAAGCTCGGATTTATAAACCTGGCATCTCCTCTGCAGAACAAAAGGCCCAAACGTCACTTTTCGCAGAATTCCTCTAAATGTGTTGCCTTTGTGGTCTGGCACCCAATGCTGATCTTTGGTTTCAACATTATCGTTCACATTGTACTCCTCAGATAGCTGCTAGAGAAAGCAACGCTAGAGGAGAAAACTGGAAAGCATGAGGGACTTTTATGAAGGCGGGCGCTCCTCAAAGCCAGGATTCAATAATTGCTTTCCTCTTGTCTCACGCAAGTGACAGATGGTGAGGCCACCAGAGGCCTGAAGATGGGAATAATATTGTTGATTAAAAAGAAATATAGGAAACAACATGCAGCTGTTGGCGACAAGACAGAGGAGGGGAGACAAAAAAGCGAGAGGAAAGAGAGAAAGTAGGAATCGATGGAGCTAGGAAACAAAAAGAGTACCAGTAATGACACAATTAAACTTGGCCGGTCCACACACGTTTGGATTGGAGGCTGTTTGAACTGCTGATATGGGAAGTTTAGGAGAGATTTTATTGTTTGACTGATGTATTCTGGGTGATTCGTGAGGGATTTGGAGTTGTGCTCCAGATATTTATGAAAGTTGTTATTTATTTGGCTCTGTGCAGTCTGGTGCTCAGACCACCCTTCAAACATGGACGCCCACCTGCATATGTTCAGCTGTGTGCCTCTTTGTGCTCGTGTGTGACTGTGATGATTTTTCAAGATCCTCCAAGATTCAGACAGACGGAAACATATCAATATCTTCTGCCTCATGCCTGTGTGTGTGAGCTTGTACTGTAAGTGTGGGGATAATTGTTTCCCAGAGCTCTTTGCTGGTATCAAGGGAAATTTAGCACTTTTTAATGGCAAATGCTGATGCTGAGCTCCCTTCTTTTCTCTGCTCTGAGCATCAAAGCCTGGAGTCGCGCTGCGAAGCCTCTTTTGCATAGAGTAATGTGGTAATTGTCTTTCCGAGACATCTTTCAAAGGACAGAAAACTCAAAGTCACAGCCAGAGATCCAGTATCACGTTTAGCATGAAGGTGCTTAGCATACACATCCGATTTATTGTCCCCTCAACACAAAGATGACAACATAAATGACAAAATAAACATGCATGAATGTCATACAGAGCCAGTTTGGTGATTTGAAATGCTGCACAAGTAAGTTTCAGTGGAATTGCCACCCAGTAGGTTTTGGTGCAGGTTTTATGGCTTGTAACGTGTAACATGATCTTTCCCGTGAATGAGAAACACAAAGGAAACAATAAATCATCTCTACAGCCATGATTCAATGACAGAACATCTTTATATCCTCCACATTCTTCTCTGATTTTATACATTTCTGCAATAATAACACCCCTAAGACTGCATGACACCGCTGCTACTGTATTTATCATTTATAGAATAATAAGCATGCACACTGGGTGTCAGCTGCGTTGGGCATTGACTGGATAAGAAGCAAAATAAGCCAGCGTGATCAGGGGAGGGATCGAGTGAGATTAAAAGCTTTGAGGCTCCATTTGCCCATGAATATCTGATGCCTATCTGAGGCGAGAGCAAGTGATCCTCTGTCAGGTCGCGGAGGTGTCGGAGGAAATCTACCTTATCTGCATCTGGCCACTTTTCAACAGTTTCTTATGTGAATGTGCCGCCACATTCCTGCTTTGCAGAAGCATTATGCAGCAGCTGTTTGCTTCAAATGAAAATTGTTCTCCTCGTCTTAAGGCAATGTTAGCTTGGTTTGCTCTTTCTTCTCCACCCGCAAGTCAAAATATAGTAAGTGATTCACATTTCATTCAAAAAGCCAACACTGTTCCATACCGTGAGATTGCCAACAGCAGCAGATAGTGAACAATTGTTCGGCTCAGACCTGGCATCCGAAAGCTTCTCAGCGCTGCTCCATGTTGGCTCCAGTCAGCAAATAAAAATCAGTAGCTGGCAGTCACAAAGGCTAATCAAGTTGTGAAATGACCTCAGTCGTATTTTGATATTTAAAAAAAAAAAAAAAAGCCTTCCCTGGACATTGGAAAGAATAGCTCTCCCTCTTAGACTTAAAATGAAGCATCTGTGCTAGGACCATGCACTTTGGACACAGGTTGCATGCTTGTGCATTTGTCATGGCAAAATATTTTCTCTCTCAGACAAACATCACATTAAGTCCTTGTGTTCCTGTATTACTGTGAGTAAGTGCAATTTACATTGTTTATTCTGCAATAAAGCCATAATGGGGATATTTCAGTTGGTAATGTTTCACCGTTTGAGAGCTGTCTTCATCTTAACCTTTATCTCAACGTGTACTTTTTGGTGACAAAGAATACTAATGGGAATGAAAACAAATTGCATAATTCTCGCCTACTGAAGGCTTTCGGTTCAACAGCATGAATCAACTTCAGGGGAACAAATCACACTGGCATACAATGCAACTGTGTTTTCACACTTAATAGGAAAAATAAAAACCCAAAATCCAAGAAGGTGACGTGACAGCATTGCCAAATGTCATTAAAAGGAGATTTTAAAAATAATCTTTGTTCATTTCTTGAAGGATAAACATATTCATTTGTTGATTTTAGCACAACTTAACTGCTTCTAGCGTTGAAGGAAACTCTGCATCTGCATGTCCTTTTCCTCACTTAGAGCTTGCTCTTCATCATTTTACCTTCGCCGCCCCTCCGGAGTGAAAGAAGACGCAGAGCAGACTTATTTTGTGCTAAATTTCGGGGCGGGACGGAGCTCAGGGATGTGAAGGTAGGTTCCCTCCCCCATGGGTGTGTCCACTGCCGGGAGACCTCCGTCTATCCACCTGCAGAAGCCGCTTCCCTGCACTACACACTTGAGCGCCGCCGCGCACGGCCGAAGCTCCGCTCCGCCGCGCATCTCCAGGAACAACTCTTTGTTTCTAACCTCCTCCTGTGGAAAATACAGAGTCCGTTGATGCGATTTAAAGATCACTTCAAGTTAAGGCGGCCGCGTCAAGTTAATTTAAATCCAAGCTTTGTTTGGCTCTGGGATAATCGTGCGGGATCTGCGGCGGATACGCTGGTACTCCTGCGTGCGGACAGAGAAGCTCAAAGGATCTGGGTGGATGGTTTTAAATGTTGACCAGCTTTATCACAATATTCACCGGACGCGACTAGAAGGTAGGTCAAAATGCAAATACTGTTTGAATACATGACAAGTAATTATTTGTGTTGGGACTGATGTGCTCATAGGAAGCCACGTTTGGTGGAGTCGATCAAAAAGGACTGATGCCTCCGCTTCGTTGCAAGATAGAAGGATCTGAGATTTTTTTAAATGTATTTTAAAAGTTCTGTATTTGCATTTTTTTTATAATTTTGAATATTTTAAATAGTTTGTTTTAATCAACAGAATTCAGGTCGCCTCTATTTATATTTTGAGGGTTTTTTTGGCGCGTGGGATGCAGTTTGAAATGAGCTCTACTCAAATACATTTTCAAATTCTGCAAGACCCAACAGCAGTGTGTGTGTGTGTGTGCGTGTGTGTGTGTGTGTGTGTGAGAGAGAGAGAGAGAGAGAGAGAGTTTTGAGCCTCTGAAAGTTTGTGCTGCATGTGATGCTGTATGTTGATTATTCTCTGCGGCTGAGCGCGCGGTGATTAGACCCCAGCGCTGCTCCTCATAATATAAAATCCCGGGCACTCTTATAAATGACACGTGGTTCGTGTTCATGCCCTCATAACTCGAAGCCCAGTCACGCTTTATTTTGGTTAACGTATCTGCTTTGGAGTTCTGCCTTCAGGGCCGCGGAGTGGAACTTGATCTTAAACCCCGACTGACAGTTTGACCTCAGACTCAGATCCACGTTTACGAGCAGATCAGTGCCATGCATGGATAATTACAGCCAAACGCGCTCGCTAAATTGGTTTTATTGTCTCCAAAACGCGGCACAGCCATTTCTGCCTGTAACTTGTTGTTGGGTTTGTTTGTTGGTTTGTGTTTTGTTTTTTTTTTTCGGGGGGGCTGGTGTTTCGCACAGCTCGCACGCTGATAACTTGACCCATCAGATCCTTTTATGGGGATATTATTAACTTCCCTTTTGTGGCGGAGATGAGCGCGTTGATGCGCTTTGTGATTAATGGAAGACTGGCTGCGCGCGCCAGGCTGAACGCGCAGCTAGCCTAATGTGAAATTCAGCTCGTGCTGTATAACAGTAATAATATTCATCGATCAGATATTTACAAAACACGTTTTGTGTCGGTGTGTATGCGAAGTGCGGCTCAGCAGAGAGAGGCGGCGGCTCTCCCAGCTGGACGCAGACTCAGGCGAGAATCACTGTGGGCGGTTTGGAGAAGCACATTCACCAGGAAATCCAGTAGCAATGAAGAACAGTCAGCTCTGAAGCAGCAGAGTTTGTTTCCAGACCACAAGCCTCAGGTTCAAGCCTCAGGTTAAGTTACTTGGTCTCTATTGCGCACCCAAAAAAAAATCACCTGGTCAGGATTTTTAGCATTTTGATTCCCATATGATATGCAACCATACAACAGATATAGAAGGCAACAGAAAAAAAAACAGATCCAGTTTTTAAGTTTGTGTCTCAGTCCCTGCTTGATTTACTATCTTGACATCAGAACCACAGGGCAGTACAAAGACTACACCATGTAGCAGTGACTGTAAGCAAACAGACTGGTTTATTATTGCAGCTCAGTGACTGAGAATTGGTCGCTGCGGTTGGTTTGCGAGGTGGAAGTGCAGGCTTGTTGTCTGACGCTCATCCCTCTCTGCCCCTCAGCTCCCGGACTCTCTTTCTCCTCTGTTAACAAACAGAGGGACAATGTTGCGGGACAAACTGTGCTGGCTACTGGCCCTGCTGGCCCTGTCATCCGGGGGGCTGCCCCCCTCCAACGAGCCCCTCTCTGCTCCCAGGATCTTCCTGTCCTTCAAAGGTAAGGCACTCAAAATACTGCTGTGTGTGTGACCCAGTTTGTTCAGGTCTGTGTTCCTCTACAGACATGTAGATGTGATCGCTGGTGTAATAGTCACTCCTGTCAACAGCCTTTTATCTCGCGGTCTTGTTCAATATCTGGAATGGGTAAACTATTGGCACTAGCTGAATTCAGGGCTTGGCAAGCCTGGCATTTAGTCCTTCACTGCCTAACAGAGAGTTTGATTGTGTGTGGGTGTGAGAGAGGCGTGATGAGAGGGACGAGGAGATGTGCTGCTGATTGTCCTGACTATTCAGGGCAAGAGAATATGTCTTCATTTAATCGCCCGGCTGCTATTAGTTCCCCAAACAGGCCTTTGTGTGACCTCGGCTCCCTTCTGAAATCAAGTCAGATTTAACACTTGGCCGGGCACACACTCAGGGCGCAGATCCAGCATGTTATGAATGTTTGCCAGTGCCACATGAGACCTTGTGTGTGTTGAACTGTCCTGTTAAAATAGGTCTCAGCGGCACAGTGACCGGCGCTTTGTCATTCCAGTGCCGGCGTAGCCATCGTGTCCATGTAAAGCTCCCAAGGTTTTATAGTACCTGCCTTTGAGGGAGGCTTTAAGAAGCATCCGACGCGTTCAGATTCCTGTCTGCTCATATGGTCACATCACTTCAGATGTGTTGAGTTTGAACTGGAACACATAGAAACTCTTACCCCTGTCAGTCAGGGAATAGCAGAAATAAGTTAGTTGTTCATTTGTTTCTTCATGTCGTTGTCTTTTGTGAAGCTGCTGAAAACTTTAAACTGAAGCCTTTTGTCAATGACGATTTCTCAGTTTCTCCCTCTTGCTCCCACATTTTGCCCACCTGTTTATTTTCTCTCTCTCTTCATCCCTTCGGATCCCATCTCTTTCTCTCTGCCTCTAATCGAGTCGGATTTCACACGCCGCTGCTCTCACACTCACTTGCTAGAAAAGAGTTCATTTATTTTCTACTTCTTTTAATTGAGTTCCTTTTTGTTTTTAATTAGTTTTGGAGGTTACTTTATGCCTCACAGAGCAACTTCAGATAGCTGGAGACCAGAAATGCAGCTAAGCTGTGCAGCCCTAATTGTATTGGTTTTGCACCGCACTGCTGGGAATAGCTCTGTAATGTGCTTTTATTAATTCTTTATGTGCCAATGTACTTAACCAAATAACTGGCTCTAGTTTGCATGATATCTGTCGAGTGCTGGCATAGAGATTTGTTGTAATAAGTGCCTTCTGGTGACATAATCCGGCTAATTTTTAATAAGTATTTCAATTTTGATGATAAAATAAAACAAGGAGACAAGCTACACATGTAGCTGCAAACAGAATACGTTTGTTTTTACTGCGTTGTTGAATTTGCTTCTGTCTGTGACCCAGCCACACATGTTTATCTATAAAGGTTACACCGTATCACTTCCCACTGATTATTTGCATTTTATAAAGCTGGAAGAGATGATTTTGTTGCTTTTGGCTGAAATCCAACACTCTGGCACAAGAGGACCAGCGCTTTGTCTTTGCTTTTCAAATATTTGCCCTCTATCAAATCAACAGGGTTATATATACTGTACACAGATTCACACACATGCACATTTCTCTAAAGACAAATTCTAATACATTATATAGAATATATACAGTATGCATTTCAGTGACACCATCTGCTATAAACACTTGAAATTCCAATCCATTCTACGTAGACTGCCATGTTTTAATCACTACTTTTCAGCTGTGTTCATTTTGTACTGGGATGTTTATAATATATGACAGTTATCCTGAAACGCTGCATAACTAAAAGCTTAAGTATTTTCATGCATAAAAGCCCAAATTAGATCACATGTAACATCACATTGATGTAACAAGTTTAATTTCTGGTGCACAGTCAAAGAAAATGCTGCACTTTGGTATTTGGCTCTGATTCTTTTTCATTCTTTTTCAATTTTGGCCCATATTTTTATTGATTTGAGTTGTGCAATGATTTTTTTGTATTATGCTAAGTAGTGTGTTCATTCTTGTTCAACCTTTAAGCTCCATATTTGCAAAATCCTAAAAAAAAAAAGAATATAAAAAAAAATCCAGCAAGTCAGCTTGATCTCTTAAAACTAGTGTTTACAATGTTAACAGCCATAAGCAACACAAGCTCATAATTCTGTCTTTCTGAGGCTTAAAGCAGCTACTGAGTGTGTTAGTACAAGCTGAGTTATTAACTGTGATAAGGACCAAGAGAGCAAACAGGGGCTAAAACCAAAGGAATGTCCATGCAAAGCTCGCAGGGATAGATCATCAACCCAGACTTCAAAAGAGTTGAATAGCACATGTATGCACACCTACCAAACACCAGGCTGCAGTGCATCTCTCAAACTAAACATTGTGTGTTTTCCAGAAAAAAAGAGGCATTTAATACACCCACAGGATGATGTATTGTGCCCTTTTTTCTGTAGTTCAGTCATTCATAAGTGTGGTTGAGGTGATGAAAACAACTTTTTTCAAATGTCTGTTATTAAATGCACTGAAACAAAGGGTCACAGTTATGTAGGTGTACTCGCTCTCGTAAAAGACTGGACGAGGCGGGCTTAGATCAGCTGCTGAGAACTCCTATATTTACTCTTAAACGAGGTCTGTAATCACATGCTATTTTAGTGCGTGGGGCTCTGCGAGGTTGTGACCCTTCAAACAGAAGCCAGTCACACCCGAGGTTAACTGCCCTCAAACTGTGGGAGAATGGCACCATATTAACAAGTAATAGCTTGTTAGGCTAATCCTCAGGCACATTTGAAAGTGTTTAACTTTGTTTTTCCTTCGGCCTCTTTAGTCCTCAGTGGAACACCTGGGTACAAGGTTAGCTCTGGGAAGAAAGCCAGACAAAGCCAGGCGGTCCTGTAATTGGACCAATTCTCAGGGACAATCTTAAGGTTACTCCAGCCTTTGCACCCCCCCGCCCCCGACAGTCTTTTTGTCCCATGTAGTGGTTCGATGATTGTCACGCCTGAACAAAGACTTCCCTATCGGCTCATCGCTCCCGACAGTTTTCAGGGTTAACATCAGAAACGGCGAGATGTCCTCCACCTCTTTATTCTTTGACTAATTAGGAGCTGACACTGAGTCGAACTCTACGGCTTGTTCTATTTCTGACTCTTCAACAATAGACCTCATCTTCCACAGATTATGTTCTATAGGCAGATTTATGTGTATATATAGTCCCTAAGAGGAACCCTTTGTCCCCCTCAAGTCACATCAGTGTGACGCTCCTCCACAGTACATAGGTGGTCCTGAACTGTCGGTGTCCTTTTGACTTCTCTGGTGTAAGATAAAGTATTATGTTCATTTTGTCTTGCCATGAGATAGTACACTTTTTTCCAGAGTTTTAAAGGGATACCCAAGCAAGGTTACCTCCTTGCACCTCGCCCCCACCTGCTCATTTCTTCCATACAGCATATATATAATTGTGACACTGGAGATGGAGCAAGTGCCCCCACCAAGTCTTGTTGCAATCAAGTCTTAGCAAGCAATGAGCTGCTGAAAGCTTATCCACAGCTAACCTGTCTGCCAGCACATGATTCCTTACTACCTTGGGTGGATCTTTAGTCCGGCCAGTAAAGTCCAGACAAATCTCACAGACAAGGTGTAGACGTAAAAAGGTCACCACGATTCATGCAGACAGGCATCGTCTAGCTGCTTCGATTGTCTTGATCTGTCTCCTTCAAACAAAGGTGAACAGGCTGGATGTAACCAGCCGCTGTGATTGGTTAATCACCAGGGAGATGGCGAATGCATTCAGTGTGCGAGCACGTTGTTCTCATAACCCAGAAACCCTCCTGCTCTTCAGCTACAAAAGTGATGTCATTTTTATCATTAGACCACAGTACACATTATAGGGCATTATAGTCCATGCATCATCACAGGTGTTAAACATAATGAGACACGAGTTGCACAGTGAAACATATAATAATAATACTCTACTACTTGTAGTACTTGTACTTGTATACTACTTGTTTAAATGTGTTAGGGACGCGAAAGTTATGTAAAGAAAGGAGTGAATAACTACAAGCAATGTTGAGTCCGTGAAAGAAAAGTAGCAAATTAAAGGTTTAGGAAATAAATGACATGCAAGAGCAACATGTTTTCTAGACCGAATAATGCAACATGTTTATTTAAAATAAAAAATAAGCAGAATCCAGCAGCAACACTGGTTTGCTAGTTTTTCCGCTAAAGCAAATAAGCTTTTTACACCGGCTAAAGTCCACTGTGCACCATTTGGACCACTCACATAGACTTACAGTAACTAATTCACATCCTGTCTGCCATTCTATCTACCAGCTGTGCTTGTTTACCTTTTTCCCAGCTAATAATCATTCGTAGACGAGGGTAACAAGTTTACCACTGCTTCTCACTGTCGCTGCCCTTCATGCATTCCAATTCTGAGAAGATCATGCAAGAATGTTTTTGTGAATGTCTTCCGGTCACGTTGCTGCTCATTCGTACATACAGTGCTTGAATGCGGTTTGCTGTCTTGGTATGCATCGCACATGCAGTATTTTACCTGTTGGCAACAGTCAGCAGCCTAAAAGTCACTCCCTGTCCTATTATCTCCATTAGAGAATGTCAGGGCGCTGAAAAATGTTTCCACAGAGTAATGTGTGGTGGCTGTGGCACGCAAGCCTGCAGCAATTATTACAATACTTTGCTACTTTCTCCCCGGAGATGCTGCTGGTGGAGAAGGGAAGGGGGGGTAGTGCATCCCAGCAACCTCTGCTCTGCAGGATACATGCTGTCAAACTATGATTATTCAGTAGAGAAAAACAGAAGGCGACAGCTTCACTGCTAAATATAGTGTCCTTCCTGTCTGTTTCTTTCTCTTTTTATCTCCCTCTCCTCCTCTGCCTCGTCCTCCTCCTCCTCCTCCTCTGCCTTTACTCCACACTCACACCCTCTCTATTTGCTTGTTGATAAGAGGTTGGCAGTGGGAGGTGAGGGAGGAGAGCACCCAGTACGCCGCCCACAGCAGGAGCGCACACTGTTTTAGCACACTCAAAAGGCGAAAGAGGAGAGGGGAGGTCTCCAAAGTGCCCAGACTTTCCTTGAGAGAAAGGCACATCGGTGAGGGAGCAGGGGAATCTGTAAGGGAGGAGTGGGTGGACATACAGCGTGAGGGCACAGAAAGGTTTTACATACCAGCTCAGCGAACGTGCAGTAAATGCAAAGCTAACTGAGATCGCAGGCATTAAAGGAAATAAGGTGTCTCCATTGTGTAGCCCTTTTTAGTCATTTTCACTCAATAAATTGCTGGTTCCCCACCCTTTAATGTTGTCACAGAGAGAAGTACGCACACAAATCATTGCTCCCAGTGAAAAGCTGCAGATTGAAAACAGTTTGCTGCGATTTCGCCTGAGCTGGCAAGCAGAGCCCTCGCCTAAGCACTTATTAATGCTGGAATCTCCCCCTGTGGTGATAAAATGCACAGCATCCAAATGAAACCCTAATCACTCTGCTATTTATTATTCCAGTCTTTAGCTTTTAGGCATTTTAATCATAGATTTAATTATTTGTTCCGGGGGAGGAGCAGATCTACTCATCCAGCCGCAGAATGACACAGTGACGCTCCAAGCAAACAGAGGAGGCACGATGCCTGTGTTTGTTTGGGTTGGGTAATGATTAAGGTAGTTTGACAACAGTGTGGAAAGTTTGGTTCAGGACTGTAGCTGAAACCTCTTGTGTCAAGTAAAGTGCTTTTTTTTGCCACTTTAAGTTCAACTTTGTTTCTGAGAAGTCATGTTTGTTTCATCAGTTTGATGGCAAATGGCTGTAAACACTACAGTACCCATGAGCATCAGTCACTATCGCTATGGAAAGGAAGCAGCGAAAACACTTTCAAGCCTTGGAAATGCTCCAACTAACCAAAGTTACCTAACATTGTCTAAGCAAAAAAATAAAATAAAATAAAATCAGTGGTTTTACTGAAACAGTTCCTGCTATAGCTCTTACCTTTTTGCAACTCTGTCAATTTATAGGTATCCAGGAGTTTTCCAAACATTCTGTGTTAAATGTTTTTTTGTCAGAGATCTTCTGTATGTAATGATAGTTTACTGCACATATGGGATAACGCACCCCATGTGTGCAGGAAGCTGCCATTCACAGGCTCGCAGGCTCAATAAATAGCCCTTCCAGTTCTCTGCCTGGCGTGCAAAGGGGGGCAACACTCAGCAGGGGGTTATAGACAGCCACACTGCGATAAGTGTGTGTGTGTAGGTGAATGTGTGACAAACAGTGTACATCCTGGTGTGTGTTTGTGTCTCTTAGTCCCCGCTGCAGCCAATTTTTTTAGATCGAAATGTGGCAGATGGGCGGAAATCACGGTGGTACATGAGACCGATGTTGGTTTTTTTCCCTCATGTTTGAGGAACTTGATTGGCTTGTGCGGCTGGAGTGTTTAATGTAGCCTTTGCAGTTGCTTTCTGTCGGGCCTGTGAGCACTTTGCGGCACTTTACATAATTCTTGAGGTGCGATTTTAATCACTATCAGAGGCAGATTATTATGCAGGCTGTGATCAGCCTCGCGACCTGCAGAAAAGGGGGGAGAGGAAGAGGACGACAGTTGTGGCGGTTAGAGAGTTAGAGAGCGAGATGGTAATGGCTTTTACAAGAGGTGGATTTCTTAAGATTCAAAGTGACAGAGAGGAATGGGAGAGAGTCTTTAATATTCATGTCAAGTCCATGTGGTTATGTCTGCATTGTTTGTGTGTGTGTGTGTGTGTGTGTGTGTGTGTGTGTGTGTGTGTGTGTGTGTGCCTCTGCAAAGAGCTATATGTGACGCTGCTTTGGTTTGGTTGCCATAGCAGCGTCTACCTGTCACTCCTCACAAACCGAATCGGGTTCAAATGATTCTCTCCACAGAGGAGAGGTGGGATGTAATCACAGCGTTGCGCTTATTTCCCCTGATGTCTGCTGTCTCGTCTGCTCTCCGGGAACCCTCAAGCAAGCGAGGCTCCGAGGCTTCGAGGCCTCGGTTGAGACAAATGAGAGAACACATTCGCCAAAACAACAGATTTTGATAAGGCTGCGGTGTGGAGGTGTTGAAAGTGAGAGTTTTCGTGAGCGGATAAGTGAAGGATTGGTTTCTCCGTGTGGAGGCTCCAGCCGGCCGGACGTGCTCTCCAGATGTGGCCAAGGTGTAGGAGTCCTTGGTCGGGGGTGGGGTTGCTGAAATTAAGGAGACAGCAGGTCAAGGGCACCTCTCCACTTGTTTACTCAGACAGCTATCATTCATTATCATTTGTCTGTCAGTGTTGAGATCCTGTTACTGCAGCGCCATTGACCTGTGTGTGTGTGTGTGTGTGTGTGTGTGTGCGTGCGTGTGTGTGTGTCTGTGTGCGCGCGATGTCTGGCAACAAAAGTATGGTACCGTAGTGCCTGAACTATGAGTCATGTGATTGATTATTCGAATAAAAGAAATTTAATTGTCAACAGTTGAATTCTGTCTGCTGAAGCATTTTGGATGATGAAACATCTTCAATCAAAACTCAGGTCCAGTGATTTTGAAGAGTCTGTGAACCACATGCGTGATTGAGAAATGTAATAACTGACTCATCATTCAAGCAGCAATACAAAGCTTTTGTTGTTTCTAGCTTCTCAAATATCAGGATTTGCTGTGTTTCTCAGTTTTCAATTGAATACTTTGGGCAGTCGGTCATGCAAAATAAGCCGTCTGAAGATGTCACATTGGGTTATCTGATCGTTTATAGCTAAAAAGACACATAAAAAATAATAGATTAATTCAATGGAAATAGTCATTAGTTGCACCCCTGCCATATTTAAAGGGAATGTATATCCCCAGAATCAATCATTTTGTTTGTAGAGTTTTCAAAGGGCACTGTGACGTGAAAAGTGTGTATTCAGTGCTGGACACCGTGTGAATAAGGTCACTGGTTCTTGCTTCGTCCACAGATTGAGACAGAAACTGGGCAGCAGTTTCAGTTAGTTGATAAGTTGATTAATCAGTCAATAATTATATTAATAGAATAATTGTTTCTCAAAGTAGATTTTCTATGTTTTATGCAAATTTAATACCATTGTTTGTGGATAGCTCAGACACAACAAGCTATTTTCTTGGCATTTTATAGACTCGCTGAATAACTGATGAATTTAAGATATAATCAACACATTTATTGATTATGAAGTGATCGTTTGTTGCAGCCTCTGCTGGACAGGGAGTGATTTTTGGAGGTAGGAAGCTCATACTGTAGGAAGACAACTGTTTTTTATCTATCAGTGATAACAGGTGTGTCTGAAGAGGAAGAGTGACGTTACATTAGAGGAGACAGGCTAGAGGAGAGCTATCTGAGGAGCTATTGTTGGTATCATGTGTCTAAAGGGATTTTGTGCAGCCCTATCACAGCCGTGTTATCTGAATTTGGCATGAGTGACTACAGACTTGTTCTCTTCTCTATGGACAGAGACTGACATGTTGAACTTGAGGATATCGCCTTGTTCCAGCTCCAGACATCATCTAGGTGGAAAGAAGGAAGGGACGCAGACAGTGAGACAGAAAGACAGAGTCAGATAAGAAGCGAGGGTCCAATCGAAGACTGTGAGGAAGATAGGCTGAGTGGAAGAAAATGTGAAAGGGGGCAAGAGAGCAGACTCTGAGAGTGCTAATGGACTACAGGGCATCAGTGTCAGGTTTGCTATCTCAGCCAGACCGTGGATAGATGGAGGGATTTGAGAAGCAGGAAAGGAGAGTGTGTGCAGAAAAAGGCATGCTTAGGACAAATTGTGTGTCTGCTTCCCATTAGCGGTGTCGGTTGAGATGGTTTACCTCAGCTGGTGACTGCTCGGACTGCTCAGCTCCGTGCCAATGCCCCGGCAATAACCTCGCGCTGCAAGGGTTCGGCGTTCGAGTCAATGAAAAGTGCTGACTTCATTCACACTTACATATTGTCATACAGATTGTCTCAGAAGAAGTGTTGTAAGTCATTTGGCAGCGGGGAACATTTGGACTAACGCCCAAACTGCATTCTGAGCCACACTTCCATTCATCAACGATACAAAATGATGTTAAGCCAAAGTACAGATTTGCACAAATATTTCTTTTTGCCGAGTGTTTATACGATCAAAGTAGCTTGCGCTGTGCCAGTTTGGCAGAGTTTAACGGGGAGTGCTTCCTTTCATGAATGAAAGGTCAAAGATGTTTTTTAGGCAGAAGCTGGGCAACCTCAAACACCCACAACCTCATGAAGGTTTTCAGGTGTGGGAGATTCAGACTAATAGTTCATCAAACCTCTGTGTGTACAGTATATGTTGGATGAAGCCCAAGTAGCTGTCTGTGTGATTATGGGAGTAATAAGGCCTGTGGTTGAGCCTGACCATGATCCTGTGGGAGGTTGCAGTAGTGGTGTCTCACTATTGGATTAAAAAAGCCGGAACGTTCCTCCTTCTCCTCCTGCTGCTGTCAGAGCTGTATTTCATCTTTTAGCTTCAGCCCTGTGCTGCTCTCATGCGCTCGACATGCATTCTCTCTGCAGGATGCATAATCGGTGAAAACTGAGCCCCGGTCAGATGCTAACATCATTACAAAGCCCACCTTCAAGGTTTGAGATGTAAATGCTTGGTAAATAGCAAAGCCTTCCTTGTCAGATTGATCTCGCTTCAATCGGATTTGTATTCCCCGTGTTCCATTAGCTGCTGTGGTTTCGGGCCAGTATAATGCCTGAGTTTGAAGGTCAGACCTCTGAGTGTGGGCGAGAACCCCCTGAACCCATCCCGTCCTGGAAGAACAACAGAGGAGAACCGAGTGGAGGAGAAAAGGCAGAATGCGGTGGAACATGAGGTTTCCAGGCCTTGTTTTCTGGGTTCATGCACTGATGGGCTTCCTGATAATGTGCTGATTGTGGAGGGGAGGAGATGGCCTCTCATCCCTGATCATTGTGGCGGTTGCATTGACGTGATGCCAAGATTTTTTTCCATGCCTGCCCCGTTCACGCCCCTTTGCCTCTGCGCTTTGTTAGTCGGCCCTGTTCTCAGGAACCCTCTCTAGGTGTCCCTAATGGTATGTTGGCAGTGTTGTCCATAGTATCTGAGCCATATGTGTGCGTCTGTGTGACTGCATACATATGTATGAATGAGAAATAGGAGTAAGGGCCTCCTATGTTGCTGTTGTTATTGTTGTTGTTGGTGTTGACGCCTCACTCATCCCCGTGAATGGACTGCTTGGTCTCAATAGAAGAGGGGCGTCTGTGTGGGCCGGGTCCATCATTCATTTACTTCATTCATGTCCCCGGGGAAGCGGAGGGGGAGTGGCTTACAACGCTGGCACGGCATTAACGCTCACAGCATCTCTGTCTGTCCTTTTCCTCCCTCTGCTCGCTCTCCCTCCCTCTGTCTCTCATCATTCTCGTCTCTCACTTTTTCCTCCTCTTGGCACAAATGCTGAAACAGTCATCAGTCAAAGCTTGGCCGTGATCCTGGGCTTTCATGTTCTGTAGGATTTCATGTTAGATGAATTGATGTGCTCCTCTGGACCGCGTGTTTCACGGCGCTACAATGATGGAAGACCACAGACAGCCCCTCAGAGAGCTTATAGGAAGCAGCACCGCTTGGCACAAACACACAGACACGAAACTTCTTCTTTTTTTTTTCCACGGCTGACAGATCTAGTTTTAATGTGGTCGACTCAGCTGAGAGTCACACAGAGGAAACAACAAAATGTCTTTTGACACTGGGAAGATCTCTGACCTAAATGATGCTTTGTTCAAGTGTAATCGCATTAAGAAAGTATAAAAAGCTTGGAATTCATTAGTCTATGGCTTTTGATTATACTAACGTCACTTGGGTAAAGGATTGGTGCACAGCGTGAAATTTACCTTTTCACTACCATGGCCAGATTACACTGTCCTACTAAACCATCTATGCATGATTAATTGGTCACAAACCATTGAAACGCATTATGAGCAAATTGAACCATAAAAACAGCAGGAGCTACAACACACTGCATACTGTGGCGTTTAACGGGATTGGTCTGCTTCTGAAAGCCATATTGTTTTTGTGGTTGCAAAGATATTGTTATATGCAAACTTGCACTGATTAGCACAGCATTAGCTTTTTACTAATCTTGCATAGCTAGACTGATCTCCACACTTAATTTTAGAGCTTGGCCAGTGCTGGAAAAAGGTCTGACTGAACCCATTATCATTCAGGTATTGAGGAAAATAACGATCTGCTTTGTTTGTATTTCTTTAAACCAGTCACAGTCATCTTGGACGCCACTGGATGCAACAGCGGCTGCCTTGCAAAATAGTGTTGGGGGAACTTGTTTTGGTGAAATGTTTGCACACAAGGAGGAGAGCCCTGGCATTAACATTGCAAAATCCCTCCAAAAGAACCAAGCAGACCTGCTTTATTGCACAGTCCAAATCTTTGTGAAAACTTTCCATTTTCAGCATGCAGGTCGGTAGCTCGGAGGTTGTTGTTGGTGTTTCGCATAGAGACGGGGACTTTGAACGGCAGATAACAGAAGAGGCGGAGGATACGACTGAAATAGTCAGTCGATGGCAGGCTTGTAGCAATAGTGAGTATACGTCAAAAAGGATTAGCAAATGATAACATTGCCTTTTATTCATGTTTTACACAGCACTTTTTTTTGGAATCAGGATGCAAAATTTCCAATATGACGTTGTAATTACTAAACAGTATGGGTTTTTTTGGAATGGGTATTTTTGTCACTTTTGAGGACGCTGCATTAGCTCCTTTGTGCTAAATCCAGTTTGTGAGTTAAGATGGGCTAAAAAGTTCCACACTGCTGTGTGTGAATTACATCAGTCTTTTAAAGTCCAACCTATGGCAAGGCAGACTATGTGGTTCTCCAAAAATTGGATCATTCATATTGAAAGCAGTGGTAGTTTGTAAAGGTTATCTCAGTGCTAGACATCATGAATTTTGTAATAAACACACCAGAGACTACTTTCATCATTAATCCACAAAAGGACATAAACTATTAAGATAAGGAAACAGCTGTGGGTTTGCCGGCTATAGAAATGTCATCATTGGACTGCTGTTATGTATCATGAGATGGACTGTCCTTGACTCACTTTTTGGTATCTCTGGAGTCCCGTGGCAGTGACATCCACAGCCCAGATCCAGTTTAAGTAAAAGCCTTTTCTCTACATATTTGTTTATTGCAGCAACCATCGAAAGATCATTTCTCAGCTCTCCCAGCTCTTTCTTGTGCAAATGATTCACTAGTTCCTCAGATGATCACAACCAGACTGCTGGAAAAGCTACAAGAGAAAATATGGCAAGCTGCAAACAAACAAGCCCTAAGCAGAAGAAGAAAAAAAATAACTTGTCTGCTGTTCAGATCTGATGAATGAAAAACAGATAACGAAGATAGGAGAAGGGAGTGTGAGAGAGAGCGAGAGAGGCCACTCATAAAAGAGAAAAGTCTCTCTCCATTCCTGGTGTGGATCAGTCTGTGTTTGGTTGCCTTATCAGTGCAGAGCGGATGGCTAAGCACAGATTTATGAGAAGGTATGACAGTGTAAGATAAGAGGGTTTTTAGCCTCCATGTGTCTGTGCAATCGCTGGCCTCCTTCAACACCCCGTGCGAGGACGAATGGAAGGACTGTGACTAAGATTTCCCACTGTCACGCATGTTGCTTCCCAGCCGATAAGACTATTGCCTTCCTCTTGGTTTTGTCCTCTTTATATTTATATCTCGCTATCTCTCTCCCGTTCCCCGATCAAAACATGTACTTCCAGGTATTACTTCCTTTTGTGAAAACTGTCTGAGTATCACCCACCTGGATGTTTAAGTATGGCCGTGTTGCTTTCAGTTGGTGTGAGCCTGAAGCCAAATGGCTACGAATTCCTGGCAGACTGCTTATGAGACACTACCTCTATGGTTTTGAATGTGTTGCGTCATTAGTGTTTAACGGTTGGAAAGGTCATTTCAACATTTCTTATCTATCTCCATTTATGTGCATACTAAATCCCACTGAGCAGAACTGCCAACAATAACATGCCAGAGAGCCATTTTCTGATTTGCTGTTGGTATTTGGGTGCATGGCCTGTAATCTGAACAGTGGGCAATCTTATTTGCCCATGTCATGCCTGGTGTGCAGTAATTGCCGTAGCACTGACATGAAGGGTTTATGTGAACCGGGGGCCATGGTTGTTTTCGGGCAGACATGTCATCTTGTATTGTGTTTTTATGATTTTATCCATCTTTTACTCTCTGGCGCAAGTTTTGCTACTTGTGCCTCCTTTGTCTGCAAAACCTCACTGTTCAACCTGCCCTTTCATTTGGGAAACTGATCCTTATTAACATGAATAAATCACTAAGTAGAGCCATTCAGATATCCTCTCCCGGCTGCCCCTGAGCAGCCAAACTCTGCACACTGACCCTTATGGTCACGGGTGAGGCGAAGGTCACAGTGTCACAGGGTAGGATGTCCCATCTGTCCATCAAACATGAAAGCCTCCAAATCAACAGGCGCTGGTGTTTAAAATGGGAGGGGTGAGCGCGTCAGTCAGCGAGGGGAGTGAAAAAGGCCGTGGATTACACAGACAGACAGTAATCTATAGGTCTGTCAGCCTGTCACTCAGCCTGACCTTGTGTAGCTTTGCTTTAATTGCAGGCTAGGATGAGAGAGTGGGGCCCGCCTTTAAGCAGACAATTCACATTATCCATTAAAGTTGTAATGGCTGCCAACATGTTTTATCTTGAATGACATTTTTCTTTTTCTGCTTTCAAAGCACACATTTAACCTATTGGAATGTAAATGGTCGTTTTAGCCTGTAATTATTTTCTGTGAGGAAGGCCCCCGGTTCTTGAAGTGATTCAGTTCCTTCATGCTGGGAAAAGATCCCCACGTGCAACATTCCTGCTCAAGTTAGTGCTTCCTTTTTGGAGGATACTCTCAAACAAGACTCCAAATCGCTGAGGTGGTCTAAGCTGGCTGCTTCCATACCGCACGTGTTTGCTGGTTTCTGCAACTGAGTGATGTACATTTCCCTTCACACCTAAGCCTAGCTATCGCCTGTCAAATGATCATCTACACAGAGACCCTTTGACATTGAAACAACATAGGATGCACAAATGCATAAATCTTTAAACATTAATAGGATACCAAATATTTGTGCATCATTGTAGCCAGAATGTGCCTTTGTGTTCTCTTTTTACTACAGTCAGTACAGTTTGAATCTGTTCCTAAGGCCAACTATTTCCATGATAATTTTCTACAGCATTCCCACTGTCTGCATTCCTTTCTGCCACCTCTTCAGCCCTTTCTCCCTTTGCTCTAACTCCCTCCATTCCCATCATCTCCATCATGCAGCCACTCTTCCACTTAGAAAAGATGAATGCCCTTGACTGACGGTCATCATCCCACACTTTGTTCCCTCCACTCCTCTGCTCCCATTTATGCCACACAGACAGACAGACAGACATCAAATGGACAAGTTAACGTGGATGATCTGTCACAGTCAGCTTATTCTCACCAGTTGGTCTCCTCACTTTCTTTTCTTCCCACAGCTTTCACCAAACTTTCCTGCTGTGTTTCATTGACTGTTTGGATCAAGTCTCTCTGTGTGCATTGGTTTGGGTCAGTTGTTTTGTCAGTGTGAGCTGCATTAAATGCCCCAGTCATGGCCGTAAATGTACCAAAATAAAACCAGTTGAAAGAAGCACATACAAAAGATGGTTGCGGTGAAAAGAGGCAGTGGGATGCTGTCGGCTGCAGTCTGGTCAGAATATCTCTTTGCGGTGTCAACTCACCATGCCACCAAAGAATCACTAAAGAGAAGGCTTCTGGACATCTTACACACAAAGGGACAAACTAAAAGACATGCAGATAAAGCTGCTGCTTGTTCTGGGAAGGATTCAGCAGTACAGCGTTTCCCCACGGTTAACTAGCTTGTGTTTTGAATGATTTCATTTAATTACTTGTGCCGAGCAAATGAAGCCACATTGGAAGCATCCATCCTGAGAAACAGGTTTCAGTGCAGGCAGAGGTGAAGCTCATCTAAAAGGCTATGAAAACACAGCGAAGCAAGCTTTCATTTCCTGCAGGCATTGTGGATGGAGCACAAGTTGGCCGAGTTAACAAGCTGGCTTTATAATGCTTCTTCATCACATATAAAGAAATCATCAGAAGACTGACCGATGAATGAAAGGATGTTTTGCTGCCATTTCAAGTAATTTAATTAACTGGGCAGCTCAAGCGCTTAGGTGGAATGTTTTCCTGCATGTTACTCAATGCCTGAGCAGACGTGAATCAATCAACACGCCTTGAATGACAACTTCGACCGCGCCATTTGTTTTTATTGGCTCTCTTGCATGACATATGCCTGAGTGATGATTGGATATTCAAGCGCTTAAAATAATGTACATTTATTTCAACCGAATTAACCTGTAAGAACTGCAAATATTCCATTACAAGGCAATGGCAGGGAAATAGTGTAGTAATAGCAGAAACACTAGCAAATAACATCTCACATTTGTGGGGCTCAAGCTGCTCTCACCCAGGCCATGAGAAGAAAACATAATATTGCTCCTGGGCGGCTCCTCAGTAATAACAGCTCAGGAGTTAACCTGCAATAGCCTGCCAAAGAGTATGTTTTTGTTTGAGAATATACTCAAAAATCTTCAGAGTATGTTGCTGGTTAATTTGCTTTTCTTAGACAAGCTTGTGGTTGCAGAGCTTAAAAGACTGGAAAGGCAGAGTTTATGCTCTGAGTGTAATTACCTTCAGAATCATCTGCTGAGGTCAATGCCATATTGATCCGTTGGTTCACCGGTGCACAGTCGGCCACTAATGGAATGGATTACTAGAGGAATGTTATGTTTGATCTGTTTGCAAAGAACTTCTCTGTAGGGAGTGTGTTTAGAAAAATCTTCACTTTCTACATTCATTGAAGTGTCAGTCAAGCAGGACTTGCAGTAGCAGCTATTGAGTCAAATCTTCATATTTTATTGGATTTGTCTATAGTTCTTGTCAAAGACAGTAAGCAAACGATTTTAGCTAGAAATGATGGACTGTATTGAGAAAAAAGGCTCAAGTCTATGGCCATGCTAGCTGTGTGGCTGATGTCAGCATGCTAACACGCTCACAGTGACAGTGCTAACATACCGATGTTTAGCATGCGTAATGTTTACTGTGTTCACCATCTTAGTTAGCAAACATTTTCCAATTAGCACTGAACACAAAGTACAGCAGAGGCTGATGGGAGTGTCATTAGATTTGCATCTAATAGTTGTTGAGGTAGTTGACTAAATCCACAAATGTGATGGTGGTGGTGCTAAAGAAAAAGTCAGGGACTCACTGAAGTCACTAGAAATCATCATCTGGAGATCATGAATATCTGCGTTTCATGGCGATCCGTTCAATATTTGTTGAGATATTTCCTTCTCGACTCAGGCTGTGGACTGACTCAGATCAACATTGCCATCCCAAGAGCCACGCTGCTTAAACAGCTGAAAATTGTATCAAAGGTCTATCATCTAAAGAGATAAAAGTGACATTATACAGTAGGAAAAAATGTTGGAAGGATATTACATTTAGGAGGTATTTCAGCTGGTTTGCAAAGGACATTGATGTCTTATGGTTATGCATGCCTGTCTCAGTCTTTGTGGCACAACTCCCACTTGTTGTTAACTGAGCACAAAGCCTGTCAGACAAATGAGTAGGTCCTCACTGCAGGCATGGACTCCAACACGCCATCTGAGGACCATGCCACGCTGCTCAACAACCAGCCGCCTGATTGTTGAGCATTATCTGGTTGTCCCCTGCCTGTCATATGGAATTAGCACACGAGGCTCGACCCGGGATCTGTGCTGACACGTACCTGGTCGGGGGTGACCCTGCCTTTGTCTAGCAGCGACGTGGGGTCAAGTGGGTGTATGCAGCAGCAGGGCATGCCGTATTATGTCGACCGTGCAGAGGCAGATGGGCTTCTGGCACTCGCCTGTTAGTGGCTTGTAGCCTGATAACTCCACAGATGCTGCTGACCCCTGGCTGGCCATTTGGGACAGAGGGCACGTTTATGTTCACATCGCCAACCTCTAATTGACCATCTCGTTTCACACTATATACACACTAATATAGAATAAGGCACATGCAGGCATGTCCTGAGCAATGCAGTGCACTCATCAAAGGATACAACATTTTCCAGTCACACATTAAATCCAAAGCCACCAGCCGAGCTTATTAAGGGCATTTCCACCCAACAGTTTTAATGCATGTATTGAATTTTTACTTTTAAAAAAAAAAGATGAGTACAAACAAAGTCTTGCCTCTTGGCTCAGGGGCAAAAAAGTTGCCTCGTCTCTCTAGGTGGCCTGGCAGTGGAAGACACATGCTGCAAAACATCCCCAGCTCAGCTCCAGCGAGCGGCCTTTGTCGCTTGTCATCCTGTCTCTGTCTCCAGGGTAGCTGACAAAAACGTCACATGGTGTGGGTGGACAGAGGAGACGAAGTCATTCATTAAAATAACATAAATGCCATCTTAGCAGGGAAGCAGTAGTGAAGTGCCATGATGTGTTCGAGTTATTCGTCCTTGTCTGAATATCACATCCTCTTGAGTAATTTTACACAACACTAGCTGATGGAACCACATAACCACAGGCATTTTATTTTGTCAACTTTTAAGATATTTGCCTAAAACTTGTGGAACATTTGGATAGAAGCATATCGGTTAAATCTCATTAGACATGTTCCTTAACGACTCTTGTTGAGAGACGCGTCTGTCTCTTACTTCATGCTCGAGTTAAATACTTTTAATGGGTGAAGCACAAGCCTGACAGTCATAGAAAAATGCATCATCGCTGCACTCCTCGTGCACGCATTTCCCCCATCGCCCTGCTTCTTTCACCTGCGGCATGCTGGGTGTTAAAGAAAGGAGCTTGTGTTATCTCAAAGGGTTGGTATGCAGACAGGGGCTAGTGGATCCTGGCAGGATCAGACAAGCTGAGGAAAAGGAAAGGTGTCAGAGGAAGCTAGGTGATAAATCAAAATAGCATTAAGCAGGCATAGAGAGAGAGATTTAAGATAGAAGGGGATGCTATAATTTTTTAGTCGAGCAGCATGCATGACAACCTCTTTAAAGAAGCCATACAATGTCCTGGATGGTGTGCAAGGCTGGCGGAAATGCTTAAACAATCTGAAGAGGTTGATGCAGGACGGGAAAGTGATAAATGATGTTGAGATGTTTGTTTCCTCGTCACTCCTCAGTGAGAGATAATTCGGTTTTATTTTGTGAAATACAGGATGCAGGGTTTGGGTTATCTGACTTTGGCCATCGCCTGCTGTAAACTGAAAATCACCTGGATGAAAGGAAGAAAATGTTTTGGCCTGTTTAATATAAGAGAGCTGTGGTCTTAACTGCAGTCACATCTCAGTATCAGATGTTGTTCATTCTTATCTGGACAAGTATTGCTTGGAGGATTGAACCTTTACACATAAAAACTCATTATTTCAGTATCTCCCAGTCTATTTCCATCATGTTGGAACTATAGAGATTATCCTGATCAGATGCATCAATGTTTGGAAGGAGAAGTGTGCTGCCTCAGACTGCAACTCGTCCATGGCAACATGCGTAAAAAAGAAACCGTGTTGACTGTCGGTAGGAATCAGGAAAAGAACAGCGTTCTCCACTGTCAGGTCCAGCGATTTGTTGACCCATCCATCCACCTCGACGGCCTCCCTCTGTGGACTTTGTGGTTTTTTTTAACAGCGTCTTATAACGCTATTTTCTCCTTTACTCCAGACAGACTAGAGCCATAATTCCCATGACTGGTTTTTGGGCATTTGCTGGGAGGACATTCTGTCCAGGTTCTATACCATAAATGCTGTATCAGCATAACGCTAGCACAGCAAACACCCCTCCTGTCGAGCCAATGGACTGTTTGCCCTCATCCCATTAGAAAGGAGATTTAGAGAGCTTCTGAACCAGTGCCACAATGTTACGGTTCCTTCCCAAATGCCATTATACGTTCTGAAAACTCACCTCCATTATCATTTAAACTTGATCCTAACAAGCCTACGAGTGCATGCCACTTTGTGCATGGTATTAACTACTCAGTTTAAAATTTGTTCAAATCTGTTCAATGCATCAAAAGCAGCAAAGGAAACTCACAAAAGCCACCAGAGAGCTTCCTGGGGGTCTCATAGAATAGTGCTTATTTGCTCATTTGAGCTATACATGTAGTCAAACTGTTCCACAAACTTTGTCATTACTTCTTCCCTTTTCTTTTCAGGGGTAAACAATGCTTGTGAGAACTTCTCTCTCCTCTCTTTCCACTTCTGCTCTCTACCTAAGCTGGCATCTGAGATCTCAATCAGTGTTTCTGTGTATTTGGGCCCACAATCGGGGTGTTTTGTCCTCCGTCCAACTCATGATTAGAATACACATTGGAGAGCCTGTGTGTGCCTTTGTGAGCTGTGGTTTTTGCCCCTCCAGCAGCAGTAGAGGAGATCTCAGCCTCTCCGTGTTGGCCGTAGGAAGCAGCTCTCCCAGAGTTCGACTCAGAGTTTCCATGGCTCTCTCCTGCCTGCGTTGATAAATGGAAGTTCTTAGGCTCGCTGTCAGGCTCCTCTCCCCCCGGGACTCCTCCTTCCATTCTCACTCCTCTACCACACCATTTGCTGTTGTGGGTGAAAAATGACCACAGGGAATATAGTGGATTCTCAGGGCTGGACTGGAGGGTGGAACACCCAGAGAGGGTAGAGGTGGCTGTTGTCCCCAGTGGACTGTGAGTCAACACTTGCAGCTAATGGTCTCTCTAAATTTGCCTCCTAATTACCCCCCTCTTATTGCCCCCAGCTAGCAACACACTGGCCATGACCTTGATACACGAGGAAGCAAGAGGGCATGCGCAATATTATGCTTTGTTCAGTTCTGGTAAAAATCAGCAGGAGGAGAACTGATTTATCGACACCTTGGCTCAGGAACTATGCAAATTTTAACACTCCCAACCGAATAGAGGATTAGGAGAGATCCATAAATAAGAATGAACAGACTCCTCTGAGAAAGCATTGTGCATCTGGGTGTGTGTTAGTGCAGCTGACAGAGAGGGAGAGTATTTGTTCTGAGTGCCGGGTCAGAGGTCAGCTGGGGAGAAGAGGATTTTTCACTCATTCACGCCAGCTCTGTCTCATTATTCAGCTCTTTCCATAATCCCTCTAACCTGTGTTGCCACCACCGACTGCCGCCGCCACCCGGACCAGCGCGCTGCTAGCGACAGCACAGCTACAACAACAAACACAGCTTCATCATCATTACAGCGGCCTGCAGCATCTGCACGACCCCAATCCCACACACACAAACGCAGCCACAGACCCAGACAGCGCCCCGGGACAAAGCATTTTGTAAACAAAGCAAGGAACCAACCTGTGTTTTTCATGTTCTCCAAAATCCAGAGATTAGTGTCGAGGGAGAGAGCTGGGCAGACCCACACGCTGATTTCCTGAAAGATTTTATAGTACTTACAGCTCAGCATGAATATGGATTTCTCATTTTTCTTGGCAACACAAGTGTTATTTTCTGTGAAATGTGGAGGTATGCTTAAGACGTATACATTTTATACCACTTGAATGTATCCCACTATACCTTTTTTCTGTGAAGCCAAGTGGAAAACGTGATTAGAACAACTGGTTGAAAAGCTCTTCGCCACTTTGTGAAGAGGCAACAGTAAATGTATCATGAAAATTTGTCTCAATTGATTATACTTGCTACTTTTAAAACCTCTGCAGCCACAGCAGTGTTCTTCACCCCCTTTCAGACATTTCGGAAGAGGTGCATTTTCTGAACTCTCCCTTCTCTCAACCATCCCACCCCGGCCTCACCATGACCACCCTGTCTCTCCAGACCCGGCTCGGAGCAGGCACTCTGCCTGACCCTCCCCGAAGATAATCCTGATTATGCTGAAGTGTGTGAGGAGGCCAGGGAGGAGCTTTCACCTCGGACCCCTCGTGTCCTTTAACCTTTCACCTGCGGCCCTGCGGGGCTATTGGGGGCAGCTGTCCGTACCAGAGTGTGTTGAGGGCAAAGCATTGGTAGTATTCACATTAGACACCCCCTGGTTTAAGTTGTCACACTGCATTGGCCTTATTTATTGCAAAGCGTAGTAATTTGGTATTATATGTAATCGGTGGAAGAGTTAGAATTACATTTTGAAAGTAAATCAAAAGTCGTGCATGTCCCGTGCTTCCTCTCTCTGCATGAAATCCCACCGTATCCTCTTCCGATGACTACATATACAGTATAACTTAATGAATGTTGGGTTTGCAGACCAGACACAGTGGGATAAAGAAACTAAATGACCTCTCCTGTCAGTTGAACCAGAGATACTCCTCTACTCCCTCGTGCTTTAATTAACCTTTCCTGTCATCCGAAACAGCAGAAATAGATTTGTTATAATCTCTCGTTTCCACGCAGGAAGAGAACTCACTGCTTAAATCAATCTGTCTCTGCTCTTGATTTGTGCAGTGGGAGACAGGTGTCCCTGATTTGATGTGAGGATCAGAAAGCTCTACTTCTATTCACGTACGCACACACATACACAGTGCATCAGTGGCAGACGAGCGTGAAGAGCATCTGAGTGACAGCATCCGGAAGCTCGGAGATAAGATGTAATCTGGTGCCAATTATTTGTCCTTGACAGGCACAGGTAAGCAGCAATCAGCTGCACTGACATGTGTTCTGAGTCAATAGTCCTGGCCCCAGTGGGTGGTGAGAGGCTGATTATGAGGTGCTGAACAGAGGCAAACACAAAGCTGCGACAGGTTGGGCTGATAAGGCTTCCCACTGCTTTTCAGCCGCTCTGATATCTGCAATGACCTCTCCATCCTGAACACTTACAAAAATAAACCCAACATTCAGTTTGCACTTGGGATTTGCACCGAACAGACAGATACTTTTAATTGTTTATTGTATGCATTTACAATACACATATACATCCAAAAAAAATTTGATACCGTAAATGTAATGACGAATGAAATGTAAAAATGGCTGAGTTGTTGCTAAGATGCTAAGATCCAGACTATTTTTGTCCATCGGCTTCCAGCCATTATGCTAAGCTAAGATAGCCATGGGGTGTTGATCTTCTAATCTTATTCTTGGAAAAAAAAACAACGGCGAATAAACATTTTTGCCAAAATGTGCAAATGTTTCTCTAAAGCTTGAAAAGCACGGCCATCATGGCTGAAAGAACCCGGTTTGGCTGTTGAGAATGAGAAATGAGACTGTGGTGAAATATTTTACTGACCCAGCTATAAAACCTGACACCGAAATAAAAATGCATGTAAAAAATGCATGTTGCCACTGCATTTGCTACTGAAAAACCACAGTCATTACTTGCACAGCCATGACATCACTTCGAGGTAATTTAAATTGTTGTGACCAATGTTGTGTTTATTTTCTGCTGTGGACAGTCCTTATATATAAGATGCATGTGTCCATCACTTTATAAAGAAAATCCCCACCGGGACACATCCGTGCATGCATGGCTGCAGACAAGCTGCAGCAAGGTGGGTACTTTATGAGAACGTGAACATGAATAGATTGGGGAATTCGGACAACATGCCAGGGATGCTGCCTGATTCCTCAGACCCCCCTTCTCTTTCACTCTAAACACACACACACACGCACACACACACACACACACACACACTGACAGGAAACAAGGGGAGATCTACAAGGCTGATAGTGGCATGAAAAGAAGTGGCAGGGGCGTCTGGGAGCTGCGTCTTTTCATCATCTCCTCACAGATACAGAACAGAGGTCCCTTAAGTCCCTTTGAAGATGACCCGGGAAAACTACACCAGGGTATGGAGCTTTGCCGAAAGGCTGCGTACCTTGGCTGCAGAACAGATCAGAGAGTGACCACAGTGCAGAGGGACGGCATCAACAGGTGGACAGACTACAGGCTCAGTTTACCGGCAGATGTCGTTCACATTCTGGAGCAGTAGTTGGAACAGATTGGGTTTAATCCAACAACAAAGATCTTCAACAAACTGATGACAATTCACATGATGAAAAGAAAAGGACAATGTTGCTCTGTTTGCCTGTGTGTCTGGTGGTGATTGCAAAGACCTTGCTTGGAAACTCTGCGACGAACACGAGATTCTGCGGTTTTTGTAGAAAGACACTTGTGCCCTATCATTGCTGAATTTACCAACTCGTTATAAAGTCAACTGTGTAACACAACGTCAAGGGCCGTGTTTTGTTTTGTGACATTTTTCTTGGCGTCGGAGGCAGGGCCAATTTAGGCTGAGCTGCAACACACAGGAATGTTTCTGAGAAAATGAATTTGTGCTGACAATAGAGCGTACGAGCGCTCGGAGGTGGACTGTTATCATACCTAACTCCTTATCTCACTGCGCCACAGGCATTATTTCAAAGAAAATGTGTTTTAGCATGTCTCATCTCGCAGAGATGCAATATTTCTCCTGAGTGCAAGATTGCCACTTCATTTTCACAGATTAAAATGGCAAGATGAATCGAGTTAATGTGCAGTATATCTATAAAAGAGTCATTGTATTTTAGCTGAAGGGACATGTAGTGTTTATGCAGGCTTTAAATGTGCTTTGTAATGAGTCTCTGGTGCTGTAGATGTTAGGAAATTCTTGTAAGTGACAAGCAGTCCTGGTTAACGCATGATTCCCCCATTATATCACACGCATTATGATCTCCTGCAGCGCAATTTTATATACTACAATGCTGCATACAAGATAGGGTGCTGTGATGAGGGTAAGCATGTGCATACATGCATTGCCCCGAGATTGTTTTTACACTTTTGTCAGCCCTTGCTTCCTAGATTACCGGTGCAGTACAATTAGCAGAACTGCTACAACAGAAATATGCAGACCTCCATGAAAAGATTGAATAAACACAGCCAAACATCCTTTCCATCATGTGTCAGTGGTCTCTCAGTATCAGTTAGCTTTGGAGAAATGAGGCAAGAACGGTATGTTTTAATACGACTGTTGAATGAAGTTGTCCAAACCACAATTGGATATAATTTGCAGCCTGCAAATTTTCAGGAATAAGATAATTATTGTATTCTATTTTGCCAAGAAGGTTTTTATCAGTAATGTCATTATCTTGTATTATGTGTTTTTTAGCAGTCAGTTTTTATAGAGTTGACTTTGGATCTCACTTACCTTATTTTTTTTTTCCATCATATGTGGGTCATTCAGGCCGTTTTCGTCAGGATGAAACTAGGTCTGCAGCAAAAGTGATAGATATTGATCCAGTGACCCTGGACGAGAGAACGAGACAGAGAGAGGGAGAAAGATGACAGGCTGTCAGACAATCAGAGCCAGTTGGTGTTAACTGATAATCTGTTTTGATGAATGTTTATTTGTAACGCAGTAGGTTGTCTGCCCGTCTGTCTGTCTGTGGGCTCTCAGTGAACTTTTCTGTGACCTACAACCGCTGTCGGACCTGTGACAGCCAGTCACCACCGGCAGGCTTCCATTCAGATGCCCCTGAGTGTGAATCTGAGCGCAGAGGTGATAAATGTGGGATGTCAGCTGGTGACGTCTGGCGTCCCCGAAGCTCCAGTGTCGTTCGACCGCTGTGCCTGCCAGAGCAGCTGGCTGGCCGAGTGTGTGGCTGACAAGCAGACAAGGATAGAAAACGAGATGTGATGTGTGTGGAGAAAGAGTGGAGTTTTAGGATGTTCTCTATTTGGGTCTATGTGTGTGTACTGTTTTTGCACGGGCATGGATGCTTAGCATAGGACATCCAATGGGGCTGTGATTCATCATCATGCTGCTGTCACCACCTGCACCCGTGTCCTACTTTACTGTGCTCATGCATGTGCTCGGTTGTAGGGCTGAGTGATACGCTGGGAATCAGTGTTAATCTTTTAGCTTTTTTTTTTTCAAGTTTTAGTGAACTAAAAGTCTGAGCATTTTAGTCTTATTTTAGTCAAAGAAAACCGGAACTATTTTATATTATTTTAGTCAGTGGAAACTGTTGATATTTTAGTCTTTGTCAGTCATCAGATTATATTTAACATTTCAGTCAATGTAGCCAAAACCAATAATCTTTTGTAATTTCTTTCACATCACGTTTTATCTTATCATTATGTGATGAAACACAGTGGTTGAATGATCCACAACACAGTCTACATAATGTAACACCACTGCCTGACCAATTATCTTAATATAGCTTAAAAAAACAACCTAATGTTGAGTGAACGTACTTCAGTTTCCTTGTGGTGAGCCTTACCCTGCCTCCTCAGGTTTGTGGGATTCTTACCAGCAATTTCATGGCCACATACCCTTCCTTTAGGACAAGGCGATGAATAATTTTTTGTCTCAGCTTCATTGTTATGAAAGTTGGCCCAAATGTCACCATGTTTCTTTTTTTCCAAGCCCTGTTGTTGTGAACTTTAACTTGCTTTCTATAAAACAGTTGATTTAAGTTACTCCGACTCCTGAGGACTTTGCTTATACACTCAGGACATGAGACTGCTGCTCAGGTAGTCACCTGAGATGGTCTTCCAACAGTCTTGAAGGAGTTCCCAGAGGTACTGAGCACTCGTTGGCCCCTTTGCCTTCACTCTGCAGTCCAGCTCACCCCAAACCATCTTGATTGTGTTCAGGTCCGGTGACTGTGGAGGCCAGGTCATGTGCCGCTGCACTCCATCGCTCTCGTTCTTGGTCAAATAGCCCTTACACAGACTGATTCGTGCAGTCTCCTCTTAACAGTTGTTCTAGAGATGGGTCTGCAGAAATTCCACTAATTATCCCTGATAAGGCACAACTGTGAAGTGAAAACCATTTCAGGTCACTACCTCTTGAAGCTCATCGAGCGAATGCCAAAAATTATCATCGATAATTGAATATATACAGAGGTAATCACAAATTTAAGCACAATGAATCACACAAAATGAGACCTTTATATATCAGTTAAAAATCTTGAATTCAATTAAACACAAACTTCAGTAACTGATTTTATTAGTATTTAATTTTAATTTATGTAGAGATATGATATGTAGAGGATTCTAAAAAATAATACCTCATTGGTCATACATGATTATACAGTGAAAGTCTATAAACACCTGGGCCAGCTATAATTATATGTCCCTGAGAGTGAGAACAAACAGCAAAGCATAGGTTTGGAGACAACTTATGAGAATTACATTGGTGACAGCCATATCTATTCCTATTTGCTACCTTTTCCACCCCACTGTGTGGCGTGATGCTGCACCGTGACGACAGTATTTCACAGTTCCTGAAAGAGCTCAACTCACCAGCAGCTGAGGCGCTTTCTGCCAGAGGATTCGTGTCAGTATTTCAAGATGTCCTGTGCAGGTGGAACACATCATGCTGTCTTTTATTTCCAGTAAAGTAACAAGACATTCTGCATCCTCCTGGTCAAGAAAAGCTGTTTTTGTGAGTCAGTGAGTCTCAGATTTGGCTGGGGACAACAGTAGGGCCGTTTGTCTGGTCCCATTCAAGTGGAACACGAACAGGTCCTCTATCTGGTCCCCTAGGTTTCTCTGCAAATAGAACAGCACAAGTGCAGGCTCAACTTTCCCAAGCGTAGTTTGAAAGAGAGCAAGAGAAAGAGAGAGACCTCCTATCAGATTCTCTAACAGCTTGGGAGGTAATGGGAGGACCGGGAGAAAAAGCTGCTTTCCGTACACCAGATCTCCACTTATCTCCCCTCACACCCAGAGTGTAACTTAAACTCACACTCACACACCAGCAATCCACCCCGAGCAGCATGCGAGCCATTTGAGAGAAGTTTTATAGCAGAATAGGGAGGGAAGGATGTGGCCGTGTCGTGTGTGATACGGTGGGAGACTAAGCCTGGGAGTGGTCGGCATCTCCTCCGCTGCAGCTGAAATGGAGAATTCACAAGAGGAGATTAGAGCGAAGGCCGTCATCACCGGCACGGCCTGAGAGAATTCCAAAAAGATGAAGGAAAGCCAGGGTCAGGCTGCCAGGTCCTGAACATAATCTGCTACTTGGCTTTTTGTAATGGAAGCCAGGATATGTGACTGCAGCTCAGGATACCAACCACGAGGCAGCGTGAAAGAAGCCAAAATGAGTGGTCAAATCGAGCTTTCGGGACACCTTTCCGTCACCATGCAGCAGTGGCTGATACATTGCTTGTCTGGTTCAGTTCCGACTCTTGCGAGGTTCACTGTAGGCCTCCTTGCTTTTGTCAAACCTGTCATAACCAGATTTAGCCTGTCCAGAACCCCATAATGTCAGGATGTAATTGGTAGTGCCGAAGATAAAAAAAGAACAAACGGCTTCTGTAGATGAATTTTAGGAGAGTCTGAGGGAAGATCTGGCTTATCATTAGCGTACTATCATGAGATCCACATTAGCATACTCTCTGTGTGCATGTGTGTGCATGCGTGTGTGTGTCTACTGTATGTGGTTTAGTAAAGTAAATAGAGAAGATCACCTCTGGTGCAGAAAGAACTTTGGCAAACCAAAGGGCATCTCTGTGCCAAAAACGAGCAGCCTACACACATCTCTGGCGACCATGTCTGTGGTTTGTGTTCCCCAACTATTATTGTATTGTGTGCTTTTCTACTACAGCATTACAGGCACAGCTTGAAGACAACCATTTATTTTTCCACTATTTTTGCCTCTTCATAGAGCTCAAGTCTACCGGCACCGCTCACCACTTCTCCTTCTTGCTGAACTCCACCGACTACCGGATCCTTCGCATGGACGAGGACCACGACCGCATGTATGTGGGCAGCAAGGACTATATCCTCTCTCTGGATCTGCACGACATCAACAAGGAGCCGCTCATTGTGAGAAACGTCCCACACAAACAGTAATCCTGATCGAGCCCCGCAAATGTTTACATGTAACCGGCTTGTTGATCTCTCCCTGTCAGATCCACTGGCCTGTTGCCCCCCAGAGGAAGACTGAATGTGTCCTGTCAGGGAAAGACACCAACGTAAGTCCTGGCAGACCGTAATATACAATGAAAAAGAGTGCTGAATCAGTTCTTTTATTAGTTAACTACATATCAGTCCTTATTAAGAATAAATGCTTACTATTTTCTGGTTCTTCTTCCAGATATAAAGATTTACTGCTTTGCTCTGTTTTATATTAGCGTTAATTGATTACATTTGATGAAATGAGCATTTTAAAGATGCCACATTGGGCTCTAAGTTTTATGAACGAAATGATTAATCAGATAGCCGAAAAAATAATGGACAGATTAATTAATTTAAATTAAAGTCCCTGAATTTGTTTTGATTTTTAATGAAAGTCTTTTAAGCAATTCCCTCAAGACCAACTACCGCAGGCATAACAGGACCCCTAATGTGCTGCTGATAGAGGCACAGCAGCTATTTTACCTGCTGCACCTTAAAACAATTTATCTGGTGACACCCTTGCACAAGTGTGTTTTCAGTTTGTCTCTTCTGCAACATTTTTTGGATTTGAACAGGGCGCCGGGTCAGCAGAGGACATTTGAAAGCTCCTTCCAACGTGTGACTTCTGTGAAGCTCTTATTTGCTGTCTGCGCGTCCCTGATTGCTGATTGCGTACAGCTGCCACCAATTAAGCTCCAGCAGGAACTTGGAACGTGCAGCGTTCAGTCGCCTTCAGTGAGGGCGGAAAACACATTAGCCTACAGATCTCACACACATCACAGATATTTCTACTTAATTTCTGAACGTAATCTAATTTTCTGTTTTCGCACAATAATTATTTTGCCCTTTGTAGTGCGGGCAGGCAGACAAAATGAATTAGCCGCTGGAAGCTACAGGCCCGTCTGAAGTGTTAATACGATTCAGACATTCAAACACAGCCACCGCCAGCGCAGCCCCCACAAAGAAACTCATCATTGAAATTCATATAAAAACCAGATCCTTCGCTTTTGATTTTGTTCACACATTCTGACCCCCCCCCCCCAAAACACACGCACACACACACACTCATCTCTTCCATGTCAGGATGGAGCACTGGCAGGAGCCGGTGATGAGACTAATAACCCTGCTCTCCCCTGCTGGTAGAGAGCGCGGGCTGCTGTTTATCCAACTGGAATGTTCATTTATGCGTGTTTGGTGACCCGCGCCTCTCACCGCCTCTGGCTACATCGTATTGGCCTCTGTATGTTCTCTGTGTGCGCACGTATGAGCCTCTGCGTGTGCATGTGCGTGTCAGAGGTGGGTTTGAAATTTCATCACTAAAATAAGAAATAAAATTGGCTGGCGGGAGACGTCTTGGCAACCGCGGCCACTCTTTAGGGAATGACAGATGATGACAATTCAGAAGCAATTCAGAGGGGATGTCGGTTCGGGCGGGAGGTCAAAGGCAATCATCCCCACTGTGCTCGCTGTGGGGGAGCACAACTGTGCGCTGAATAATACACGCAGCCCCGCATGCGTAAACACACACAAAAAACACATCCTCTCAAACCTCTGACTTGTGCATCTGTCGTGTTGCTAAGATCTGCCAAAATGGCTCATCCCCCATCCTGCACACAGTCTTTTTTTTTTTTTTTTATGCTTGGTACATCCTTTCTTTTTCACCAGCTGTCACCAGCAGGACAAATCTGAACAGATATCATCAGCCTGTACGTTTCTGTCGTTGGAGTCTTGATTTGGGTGGACTGAGACCAGGAAGGCGGACAGCTGGTCAGGAAAAACACAGAGATTAGAAAGCTGCAGACCTCGAAAGCGCTGAGCCGCTTTCACCAGCAGCACCTCGCTGTCTGCACTCGAGAAAGAAAAATGGTGTTCGCGTCTGAATTCTTACCACTTAAATGATTAAAAGTCTAAATAAACCACATCGATGGGGAGATTTTAAAAAGCCTGCAGCAACAAGCATGTCTTTGTGTCCTCTTCTAAGAAAAAAAAAACCCTAATTGGAATTTAAAATCTCTCCTCTCCAAAAACCCAGATATTCACTCAACAGGCTTGTTTGGTCTAACTGAAATGCTTTTCAGTTGTCAAGTCGGACAGAACATTAAATTGGTTTTGCCCTCAATCCCCATAGCAAACACACTTCACAGCTCAGATGCACTGCTTTTCTTGGTTTCTGCCACACAGTTATATGGTGTTTGGAAACATTTTCCCTCTGACAGTGTGGTCTGATCTGAAGCCCGGGCCAGGCCGACACGCAGCGCCAGGGAACTGAGCTGCCAAACACAAGTCAGCCAATAGCGGAAATGATAGATAGGATGATTCTAAGCCAGGCAGAGGGGTTATTAACCATCAGTGGGGCATTATGTGTTATGTAACCTTTTTCTTTCCATTTTGTTTTCGTGATCATAATTTTTTTCTTTTTTGGGAAAGTCTCTAATCCTGTTGGGGTTTTGTTTTGCTCTCCCTCAGGGGGAATGTGGAAACTTCATCCGCCTCATTGAGCCGTGGAACCGGACCCACCTGTATGTGTGCGGAACGGGCGCGTACAACCCCATCTGCACCTACGTGGACCGAGGACGCAGGTCACAGGTAACCAAACACGCGGCCGGGCAGCCATGGAGACATTTTGACCTTCGCTCTCCACCTCCTTTCAGAACCGTATCTGTCGATCAATCCCGGGTCAGAGAATCTCCTTCTGCTCCCGCTCCTCACTTTCATGGGCTCTGCCCCTCTTCCATCATTTTCTGCCGCTTGCTTTTCATCGATTTGTGCTGTTTCACGGTCTGGGAGACTCAAAGAAAAAAGCTCATGGCCAGTCTGAGCTAGATCTCTATTATTATTGCAAAATTGCTGTTGGTGAGGTACCTAACTGCCACCGCTCAGAGATCGTTGAGGCAACAATTTTCTCTTACCACCGGGAATAGCACGTTGACAGTATATCTATAGAAATACACCATAGCCCACCCCCCCACTTCACCTGTTTATACACAGCAGAGCCTGTGGCCTGTCTTCCTCTCTGGCTGAGAGCCTCTGAAAGGCCATCATTACTGATGGAGCCTCTCATCCATCATCAGCCTTGTAGCTCACCCCTCCCTCCGTCCCTTCCTCCATCCCTCCCTCGCTCCAGCACGACGGCCACGCAGAGCTGCAGCAGCTGCCGGCCCGGCTGTAGTCCACACACTTGCATTCACCACTCCGCCTGTTTAGTCTCACTGTTGAAATGGAGGGTTCGGATTTCATCGTAAAGGTCAGTCCGCCTCTTGTCATTCAGCTTCTCCCCTAAGGTCCAAATGCTATGTTACTTCACACTGTAAAGATTTTCTTTACATGTAAACAGAAACCAATTGTTCAGAAAAATTGTGGCACACGGAGGGCTTCATGGCTTTTTTCTTTTTTGTAACTTTTTCCTTTCACTGCAAACTTTTTCCTTCAATTGCATCACTTTTCCTGCTTTTTTGGATGATGTTTCAGAGCTCCTGTCAACCTGTCGAGCACTGCACCTTTCTGGAAAAACTTAAATGATCCAAATTAGACTGTTTAGGAGAGATTAAGACTAATAAAAATAAGAAATAATTTACTATATATATCTTTACAGTTGTTTTTTAATGTTCTATGCTTCACTGTATTAGATGGTGCCGGATGTAATGCATTTTTTTCAATTGCTGCTTGTCTCATTTTGTTGCATTTCCTCGTCTGCTTTCTGTACAGGCACTGCATGGTTTATGCATGAAGTTTGCAGCTGTGTTTGCATGACACTGAGTCTAATCCAACATGGTTACTGAATGATGAATGTCGCCCCACGGGCTCTCTTCACTCTACTTCGACCTCCACTTTGACATTTTTCTTTTCATCTTTTAGAATTGTTGGTCTTCGTCGAGCCTGCCTGTTTTTTCCACTCCTTTCGTTTTTGAACTTTCCTATTTTTCCAGTCTGTTTATGTCATGGTCGCCGTCAGGTTAAATTCACTTTGTTCTGGGCTGTCGATTGTGGTAATGAGATGGCCCACTGTGCCATGTCTCTGTTATAGGGTTCCCACTACCTACAGGCACCCCAATCTGGAGGGAGAACAAGTCGGGCAGCAGACTACAGCACTGCATCAGAGCCTTTGGAGGCGAAGGTGGGCTGAAGGGAGTTTTGCAAAGTTTGGCGCCCACCTGGAACTTTTTCAGTCTCAGGTCTTCACAGATCTCAGAGCAGCAAAACTGCTTGCTGAACTGCAGATTCTCCACAAAACCTCAACTATCAAAATGTTAGCTGTGAATGTTTTTCTTCCTTTTTTTTTTTTTTTTGCAGATGTAGAAAATAAGCTTCGCTCTTACAGCAACAAAAAAGAATGCTTTGTAAATGTCCTGTTCTCATGCCAGGGGAGCCTTTAAATGCCCTGCAAACATGTTTTCTCCATCAGATTCTTATTATGAGTGATGGGCTGCAACATGAAAACAAGATTTTCTCCCTGAATCAGAACAGTTTTGTTTTGTTTCCCATGAAATATTTTCCTGTATTTGTGTATTTGTTTGTGCCTTACTCACTGGTTTAAGGTGTGTGGAGCTTAGTTGCCAAAAAGGTGATGTTGAATAAGCCAATGATGTTTTTCAAACCCAATCATGATACTATCACCTGTTACCAATCCACCTGTTTACCTGTGGAATGATCCAAACAGGTGTTGGAGCGTTCGACAACTTTTGCTGCTCCTGTCCCAACTAGTTTGAAACGTGTTGCTGCATCAAATTCAGAATAAGCAGATATTTACAAAAATCAATTAAGCTGATGAGGTAAAATATTAAATGTATATTGTCTTTGTACTGTTTTCAATTGAGTATATCTCAAACAAGATTAGTGAATGAAAGCAAATTAACTCCTTCTGTTAAAGTTTCACACAGCGTCCCAACTTGTTTGGATTGTAATACATCATTCTGGGGCTTTGATGCTGCACATAGTAACTATTATAATTTGAAAATTGTGCTTTTAGTTATATTTGTTTTATACATATATAAAAGGCATTCGGTCAAATATGCAGAGTTGCTGGCCATAGTTGTTATCGCCCTAAAGATAGAGTTATTGGTTTTTCCCAGTGTTGGAGTCTCAGTTCACACATATTTTTGAGTCATACTTCATGTTGTTACTGAAGAAAATATCCAAGAACAGGTTACAAACACAGCTCTACCATTATTCTGCTTCCACTCACATATTTCCTACCTGTCAGGCATCATCAGCCAGCTTTGAAGTACCCGACAAAACTCCGTGTAGACACATACCCAGTGTTGACACAGATGTTCAAGATGTCCTCTTGCACTGTGGAATAATGAATTCTTGTCTGAGCCACTAACATCAGAAGCACGGTGGATGAGTTTTGAATTGCTCTCAGCATTTTCCTCCACCTCTCCATCTCCCAGATAACTGGCTTTGTCTGCTTTTTGTTCCCCTCAGCAGATCCAGTAGTGCTGCGAGAGAGTCTGTTTTGCAGCTGCTGTAGGGTCACAGCTCGTCACTGTTACCGCCTCTCTAAACCGATCACGTTATTAGTTTGATGCTGCTGCTTTTAACATCTAACAATACTCAGAAGTGCCTTACACTTACATGCTGCATTCAAAGAATAACCCTCCCCCACACACAAAAAAATGATTCCTTAAACACAATAAATCTGCTACCAAATGAGAAGCCATAACAAGAAAATTATTAATGATGTTTTTCCTAATTCTTTGCCGTTATAGGAATACATTTTCCGGCTTGAACCTGGTAAAGTGGATTCTGGGAAAGGAAAATGTCCTTTTGACCCCAAACTTAACAGCGTCTCCGCTTTGATCAGTAAGTTCCTGCTTTTTTTTTTCTCCTTCATAAAACGTCTACAGGCAGCTTTGGTTTTAGTCTGCTCAGTGTCTGTGCTAAAGGATGGTTTGCAACCACATTAATTCTGTGAAATTCAATTAGATATTTTCTTTCCATTGCTTATAGTGTGTACTTAAAGAAAAATCCTAGTTGGTCATTACAATAGCTGCTGATTATGTGCAGTCTAGGGCTGCCACTAATGATTATTTTCATTATCAATTAAGTTGGCATAATTTCTGAGTTGTTTTTTCCGATAAGTGGTCCAAAACCCAAAGACAATCATATGAGACAGAGAAAATCAGCAAACCCTCACATTTTAGGAGCCACAACCAGGGAACTCTTGAACTCTCATTTCAGCTCTTGTGCAGTCACAGTTTTATCAACATGTTCACCTGTTTTGTCGGACACTCTTGTGTTGGTGGGTGGTCTTTTGTTGTCAGCGGCTTACAGGTGGTCAGACATGGCTGTTGATCATCCGTGACCTCCCGCCCTGCGTGCAAGTGTTTGTGTGCGAGTGAGAGAGAAAGACAAAGAAAGATAGTGAGACCCTCTCCTCTGCTATGTCAGCTAAATTCCAGCTGGCCCGAGCAAAATTAACACCAGGAGAATCAGCTACAGGTCATCTTGCATAGCTGGCAGGGCAGAGACATACCATGCTGAGGACAGCAGAGGAAGCTGGAATTCCCCTGGTTTTGGTGTCAGGAGTTATTTCGTTACACGTTATTATTTCTTGTCAAATCTCATTTACCTCCTGAAAAGAACGCTACAGCGGATTGCCAAGTAAGGTCTCGAAGTTTCACCTTTTTTCGTGCAGGGAAAATGGCCTCAGACTTGACTTTCCAGGGTCTAACTTTGTCAAATTTTTGAGTGATGACATTTTAAAGACATTGCACTAACAGGCCTGATGGGGAGGCGTTAATGAAGGGCTACAACATCAAGCTCTGATTGACCCCTAACCTCGACACCATGGATCCAGCTGTCCATTGGAATTGTGTAAATCCAGCTGTCCATTGCAATTACACTGATTGGCCCACTGAGTGTGCTTTAAGTATGATTACGATATAATTGGGAGGTCAGTTTTAACCCAAACGTGACATTTCTACTGGTTTTTGAAAGCATGATTTACAAATTCCAAACAACATGTTAATCCTCATGCGGGTAGAAACTCATACCCACAGCTGCTGTACGTGCCACCACTCTGATTTTGATGCAACCTGGAGGGATGATCCAATTTTTTAATGAAATTTCAATCAGATGTGTTAGACAACGTGTTATTATAATATTTCACCCACCACGACTTCACCTCCTTCCTTCTCTCTCTGTGACTGGCAGATGGAGAGCTGTATGCAGGAGTTTACATTGATTTCATGGGAACAGACTCTGCTATCTTCCGTACGCTGGGGAAGCAGACAGCCATGAGGACTGATCAGTACAACTCCAGATGGTTAAACGGTAATGTCTCAGCTCAGCGCTTGTTCTGCAGCCAGTGTTATTTCTTTCACTCATCTCTTTCCAGACTGTTTTTAATTTATTCCTCAGCTCCTGAGGTACACTGCTGTAATGTTTCACGCAACTTCCCATATGCCGCTTCCACACCGGCCTGCACATCGTCCGTTCCTGGAGACGTCTAGACATCTAGGAACGACATTGTCGATCTTTCCAGCCTGCTAAATGACCACATGTTCGCTTGACTCAAAGCATAAAATGCACTATGCTAATTGTTGACTGCGTGCATGCAGAGCCTGACCACAAGGTCAGTAGTGTAGTATCAGGCAGAAATGACTGTCAATAATGACTCGGAGTAGCCCCCGCTCTCTAATGAACCATGATTGCCACAGCGTTCTAAATGCTGGTCGGGTGCTTTCGTTGATGTTGCCAAACCAATCACGGCCTCCCTGAGTGTTGCTGGCACCCAGATTTTCCTCTGACCCTGTTGCCCTGACAACAGTCCCCTGGTAGTGGTACACTAAATCGGGACACCTGAGTCCTGCTAATCAGCCATGTGGAATCCCTCGGATATTTCCCCTCCCCCATTACATGGCTCCTGGTCACCCCCCCTTCCTGATTTTGGTTTGTCCTCATTTTGGACCCTGGTTGATCACATCGGGGAGGGGGAGCCCTGTGTTGCGTGCCCAGCGGTGACCCAGTAAGTCAGCCAGTGGGAGCTCACTATGATGCCATATTGAGCATTGTCACGAGGAAGAAATAAATGGGTGGGTTAGTTAAAGTGCTGCTCTGGGCCCCAGGCTACTATTATTTATGTTACAGCAGTAATCATTCTCAATAGACCTCTGCCTCCAGTTTCTCTGTCAGAGTTGAAGTGATGTCTGTGACTGAATACAAATCTTCACCCTTTAGACCTGCAGACTAGCAGTCATTCATACAGTGACAAGTTCACAGTCATCACGACGAGTTAGTGAGGGTGTTTGGCCCTGAGAGGCTAAAATGTGCTATGAAACAGGACTAAAGACCCCTCTTGTTTTCATGGATATGTAAGTTACAGGTTTCCAGCAATGATCTGAGTATTTTTCTTCAGGGTCTACTACTGTCAGGGGGAGTTAAAGGATAGGTTCACATTTTTTCATGTCCGTCTTAAAGTAATAAGTGTGGTGCCCATGTGAAGATTTAAACAGTTTTTGCTCCCTATAAGCATTTCGCCTGTTCATATTGACCAATAGTGTAAGTGATGGGGGCCAAAATCTGTATAAAAATGCATATCAGACTTTAGCAAAAACTAATATGAGGTCTCAGCAGTCTGATTCAGCCACATCAAACAGGTGTCTCCTAGATTCACTGTGTTTTTGGTGAAAAATGCCCTGTTTCTGTTATTGTCCCTCCACCACAGCTCAGCAAAGAAAACAACAAATTTGGAATATATCCATTTGATATGTCTAACTCAGAATGCTGCAGCCTCATTTTACTGTCGTTTCAGCTGAACTTTAGATAGATTTTTGCACTGATTTGCGGGCTGCACAGGCTAAATGATTACAGCTACCTGTAAAAACCCTGTAAAACCTGTTTCAGTGTACATACAAGCATATAGAGTATTGTTTTGAAGACAGACTTGGAAACCCTATATGAACATATCTTTTAAAGGAGATTTAAATAGGACTGGTAAGGTAAGGAAAGGTTGATGTTGACATAACTTTGATTACTTTGTTTGAATGGATATTGGCATTCCTTTCTTTCACACTTTTAGAGCCACATTTCTATAAATTATGGGTAATATTTTGAGTGCAGTCCAGTGAAATCTGCACCACAAGTGGACTTTCTGGAGGTCCACAAAAAGTCCACTTGAGGTTTGATTTGATGATTTGTGGATTCGAACAGGCTTTAACACTTGTGGCTTTCCTGGGCCCACGCCCCTTGAGCGCAGTGAAGTCTGGACATTTTGAACTGCAAAGTTGCTAATGCTCTCTCCTTCCCTTCTTTCTACTTCACAGATCCCACATTCGTCCATGCACACCTCATCCCAGACAGCGCTGAGAAGAATGATGACAAGCTCTACTTCTTCTTCCGCGAGAAAGCCTCTGAGATGGGCCAGAGTCCCATGACCCAGTCCAGGATAGGGCGGATCTGCCTGGTGAGTTATCACCCCAGTCAGCAAACCTCATGTTGATCATCACAGCTGAAAGGTTTATATGTCTCCATAATGGTTGTAGTCTGTTGCCTGTTTCTTAGTCTCTTAGAGGCCCAGAAAGGAAGTTCTCCATGATCATCAGTAATTGCTGAGCACGAAACAGCAACGCACACCAATTACCAGTCAGAAAACAAAATCTCTGCTGTTTGCCTGAACAGCTAAGTTTGGAAAGCATTCTGTTATTTTTGTCCCTCAGGATGAAATGTTTGAGCAGCAGAGTTTACTTTAATTCACATCTGTATACATGCATAGACATCCATACAAAGCCAGAGCTGTGTTTACTCAGCGATGTAGTGCTGTGGCCGGTAGTGTTGTTTTTCCACTGAAGACAGACAAATGACACAGAGTTCAAAACTTTCAAACCATCTGCACATGGACTTCAGACAAATGTCTCTCAACACGCGCCTGTGTTTGCAAGATGCATTCCTGAAGTTTGTAATTTACAGGAAATATATTATAGAACATATATCCGGATACATTACCCGGATAACAAACTGTCCTCTGTGATTACACATGGCATTTTTTTTTGGCATTTTGCATTATCCACATTGAGATCAGATGTCTGTCCTCCGGAACAAAACCTGAGTCAGTGCCAGACTCCCGTAAAAAATCATGGAGTTTTGTGAGTTGTGAGTAGTAGAGAAAACTTTATAAACTTTGTGAAACGCAGTGTGTGATAAAATCTTAATTATTTGTCCCCTCTTGTAAATTTGGAAGATATAATACATTAAGCTATTCCTTTCTTTGTATACAAAGAAAGAAGAAAAATACTGTTTCAGTTTGTCCGGGCATGTTGCAGCACTGGCATGTAGGCTACTCTGTGACTACATAAATTATATGCACAGATGAGCTTAAGGCACTCTGTTGCAGACTCAGTTATTTCTTTCTGCATATCATTCATTTTCAACCCGTAATGCTTTGATTTTTCACGCAGTTCTGTTGAATAACGCATCTTTTGGCACCTTCATGGCGCAGGATAGACGTACATTAAGAGGCCATTTTCATTTTCATTTTTAACTAGCATTAACTTGCATCGTATTTTATATGGGTTGTGAAAGTCTACAGCCATGCCCAGTGAATGAGGTTGTACTAATCGTGCTTTTAGCTAAATGCTAACATATTCATTCTAATATGCTCATGATGATGATGCTAAGCAGCTGAGGTTAGCAGGAATAATGCTTATCATGTTCGTGTTATCATTCTAACCCGCACATTCCACCGGGCACATCTCTGGGTGATATATTTCTAATTACCACTAAACACAAAGTACAACTGAGGCTGAGGGGAATGTCAGTATGTAAGTATTGGACAAACTCACATTTTTGACCTGATGGTTTTTTCATTTCTTTCTTTCATCATCTGGGGACCGTGAGCAGTCTGTGGAGTTATTTCAATAAAAACTGGAAAATTCAACCTCATGATGGTGCTAGATGAAACATCCCCAATGTCCTTACAAGACAAATAGATGTTGTGATATTTTACTGTCAATGACTGATATTTCAAATGAAAAGTTTGACCTGCTGGTGGCGCTAGAGGATCATCAAAGTTTTTTCAATTTCATCATCTGTGGAAGTTGAATATTTTTAACATTTTTATGGCAATTGTTCTGACAGGTATCAAGCTATTTAACTCTGAATGACAGATGTCAACCCGCAGGTGGTGCTAGAATAAAAGTCAGGGATCATTAAAGACAATATTTTTAATCCTCAGGGGACCATGAATGTTTGTACAAATGGCATGGCAATCCATCCAGTAATCACAGAGTTATTTCAGTTTAGACCAAAGTGGTGGAGCGACTGACCGTTCTACACATATGTCCCTGGCATGGCTAATAAAAACAATATAAAGCATTTCTATCTTTTTCTGGAAGACATTACATTAAACATGTCACCCCTCTACCAAAGACCACAATCAACAGACCTCTTCCCTACTTGATGTTACAGTACATAAAGATAGATACCAAATGTACGTCTTCCAGCTCTGCAAATCACTTGGCCTCCATAAAAGGTGTTGAGTTGCAGCCCATGAATCATTTCCTAAGGCTTGAATCTTTACCTCAGCAGTAGAAGTTGGCTGACCTCCTGTGCAGATGGGCCAAGCTGCAACACAGAGCTGATCTTTATTCATGCAGGCCCAATAACAACAGGCCCAGTGCAGTCAGTCTGGACGGTTGTTTCAAACAGCTGTTCCTCAGACGGTGGTCAGACTCTTGCTGTGGAGCTGGATGGATGACTACTGTGTCTCTTCCCCCCACAGAACGATGACGGCGGGCACTGCTGTCTGGTCAACAAGTGGAGCACGTTCCTGAAAGCCCGACTCATCTGCTCAGTGCCCGGAGCTGACGGCATCGAGACGCACTTTGATGAACTAAGTGAGTTTAAATTATTATTGCCCTGTTTAAGATTCCCCCTCTGTCCCTGACCCTTTCAGAGCGTCTATGCCCCTTTTCTTTCACCTCTGGACATTATACACCCCCCATCTCCTCACCAGGCCTGTATCCACCACCTGTTGATCATTTACACTCTCTGGGTCAGTGTATGTGATCTATAAGTTAACTTCAAAACTAAGTATCTAAAATACCCAATGTGGCATTTTTACAGATCATATTCCGCTACTCAGGGAACATATAATGCATCTGCTTAGTGTGCTTAGTGTGAAACGCATAATGAGTCCAAAAAACGCAGATGGAAAGTGAGAATTCGTACATGACCGTGTAACACCAACTCATAACAGAGGTCTCCAGATGGACTTCTTGTTGACAGATTCAGTATCAACAACTTTCTCATTTGTAGACTTCTCACATTTTGACCTCCATTTGCTTTGCATACTTTCGCCATGATGTGACAGTCTTCAGCATTAACATCTACTCAGATTTTGCTGCAGTATGTGAGCCAGCAGCTCGCTGTACTGGAGGGGTACACACACACACACATCCAGAAAAGAAGCAGCCTTTACAGCAGCATGTGTCTGCTCATGTGCAGCAATATTGGGAAGAATCCAAGGGAAGCTGCAGCTTTAGATTAAGGTGTCACTGACTCACGCATGTTAAGCTTGACATGTCTGTTCCTTTGAACATCAACATGGCTCCTGCAGGTAACATCCTCAAAGGCAACATCTGTACTGTAGGGCCATCAACATGCTTTTGCAGAGAATTTGTACTTAAAAAAGCATGAGATAGAAAAGCAAACACACACACAGAATAATCAAAGTAATGAGGATCCGGGATCAGTCCGACCCCCTGTGGATCATCCCAGCCTGTCTGTCATTCACATGACTGACAGGATTAAGGACGGATTTGTAGTGCCCTTGAAATTACAGGTACAAGCAGCAAATCTTTCACTTCTTTTCACTGGTTTTTGTTCCATTTTAGCAGAAAAAAGTGCTCTCACTGGAAATAAAACTCTAATTTCGCACAAAATTTAACGAGCAAAAGACTCAAAAATTCATTGTGATTTCAACTGCAAGCTAAAATTGAATGTGAGCCGTCTCACTTTTCCTGAGTCCACATCGATTTAAAATCAGATTAATATTATTTGAAATGCTCAATCAAGTTTCAAGTCTTCTGTGAGGCAACTTTTCACAGAAATATCACAAACTAAATGACTGTGGAGTACTGCGCACTTTTCAGGGCCAGCAGTCACTTTTGGTTGCACAGAATACTGAATGTGGAATAATTAAAATGTATTCCATTTTTCTGAGACCTTTTTGCAGTTAAACATATATCTTGTATAAATCAAATTTTGTTTTATGCATATAATGTCATTTTGTTGCACTAAATCCTGTCCAATTGGACCAAAATTGCATTTCATTGAAGCGTAATTATTATATTCTTGTTATCTAAAAGTGATCCCAAATTAGCATACTGAAATGCAGCATGTGACCTACTAAGTGTGACAATTTGAACTTGTACACACACTGCATAGACTACAGCTAGAGGCAACATGCATTTGTCTCTCTGTCATAACTGTTTTCATTCAGATGCACTGTGACTGTATTGAATCATTCACCCAGTAACTGTGCATCAAGCACAGCTATGCTGCGAGCTTCTTCCTGCTGCGATGAGGCTCTGCAGCTTGCAAATGTATGCAATGCATTAAGAGCACTCCGTCAGTGGCAGAAGAGCGCTCCTCTCTCAGCGCTGCTGCACTTTCAGAAGTCTGCCCACAGCGCAGCAGGTCAGTTGTAGCTTCAGTGCAGATGAGCACTCGTGGTGCGGTCATTGTGAGTCCTGAGGTGCAGTGGAACATCCCACAGCTCTGCGGTCGTCCTTCCCACAACCACAGACAGTCTGGTCGAAATGTATTCTGTCTCCGTTGCTGCCGGTCCTGCGGGAGCCCAGCAGAGGCATCAGAGTGGCCGTATGAGGACTCAGGGGAGAGAGTGGAGTAGATTCAGATGGTGAGGCAGAGGCTAACAGAAGAGAAAGCGTTCAGGGTTGTGCAGAGGGAGAGGAGGAATGTAAAGAGAGAGGGGAAGAGACAAGCAGACGCAGGAGAGCTGAAAATGTCTGCCAGACAAAAATGAGAATGAATGTGCGGGCGATAAAGTTTTATTGCCTTTTCTGAAATGTAATTATGGAGGGGTTTTTTTTAATGTCGCTGCAGACGACAAATCCCAAAACCTCTTCACTAAATATGAAGACAAAGGTCCTTTTTGTTGTTGCTTTTTGTTTGCTTTTCAATTTTCTCTGCACTTATTGTAAGTGGACATTTCGACAACACATTTTAGGTGCACACGCTTAAGAGTAGGTATCAAGGAGCGAATGATATGCTATCTGTAGTCATCTGACAGCCCGTGTTCCATCCAGTGACTGTTCACTGAGTGCATCACTCACTTTCTCTTGTTGTTACTTTTCAAAAACACCTTATTTATGCCCTGTCTTTGTGTTCTCTCCACGCTTACAGCAATCAGAGATGCTTCTCTGCTAATGTGATGCTGAGAGCGCCTCAAAGACTCTGTCTGATCTGACACATCAGAAACAAAAGTTGCAGTGACGCAACTTGCTCCAGTTCTCTGCTGATTTATTTCTTTTCTCTTTCGCTGCGCTGGTTGTGTAGCCAGGAGGCCTGTCAAACTGGCGTCAGATGGGTTATGAATTTTTGCTTTGTTTGCCAAAAGTAAATTTTTGCTTTTGTGCGCAGCCATTACCTGTCATTTTCATACCTTGGCACGTAAGGAGGTCTTTTTCTGAAGTGATTTCAAACTCACGAACGAAGGAGAGTTTGTTGATTTTTGCAGGTTTGCAGGGTAAGAAATGATGTTTTCACACAAGCCGTGTGAATTTGAGCTTCCTCGTGTTTATTTTGTGCACAGCAGATAAGGGCACGGGGATCAAACCGTGTGTTATTACATGTCACCCTCAATTCCACATGCGTAACTGTGGCTTAACATTTCGTTCTCTCACACGCTGCTTCTCGTGTCCATTCAGGTGATATTTGAGAGATAAATCTGAGCGGAGGGTTGCATTCTTACTGTCAGGTTTATGTCTTGCTTCTAGTTCCACAGATGAGAAAGATCCTCAGGTTATAAAAGAGAGGATCAGATTTCATGCCTCTTTATTGTAATTGGTGTTTTTTTAAAGACTTTTGAGGAGAGATAATTGTTGCCCTCGTCTTTTCAAGGACATTTAAAACAAGCGATCTGTGCCCTTTTCACTAGTTTCCCATTGATGCACAGCATTAAATGGACCTGTGTGTTCTACGTGTCGCGGATGAGGTGTTATTCTACTCAACCTGTCGACTTTAAATTTATTTCAGTTTTCTCCCTTATTGTTTTTCCTTGCACTTTTCTCTCATTAAGCCATCAGAGGATACGCAGGGTTCACGACGGCCTCAACCCCACAGTCGCTGCATGCATATGGCTCCTATTAAAGTCATGTTTCACCAGAGATCTCTGTTTCACTCATATTCCCTGTTGACACTCAGGAACTGTAGTTTCAGCATTGGAAGAGTTTGGATTCAGGATCTCATTGAGGCTCGTGTAACCTCACTTCTTGAGGAACTCTCCTTAAAACTCCCCCTCAGAGGAAACCAAAAAATCTCCATGTGTCATAATTGCAAAATGAGTTTGGGGTGGAACCAGGTGGAATCTGGGAAGTAATAAAGTTTTGGGATGATTTGATATAAGACACAGGCAATAATATGTACTTAATATACCAGGTTTACTTTATCTGACCATTCATCATGACAGTTGTTATGTTTCTGTCAATCAGTGGTGGAATAACTTAAATTTAAGGTACTCATATTTATTTCAATTGTCTCTACCCTCTACATTTTGCAGGCAAATATTGTACTTATAACTCCACCACATTTCTTAGTTACTAGTTGCTTTGCAAATTGGGACCCCCGACAACAAAGCTGTGTCTAGTTGGGGCTCCTTGTGACTCTGGGCTTCTATGAGTGATTTACCCTCTAAACTCAGATGGTGTGACCATAACTTGTGACCCTTTAGAGGGAGCTAAATGAACCAGTTTTTCAGTGTCTGACTGAGAAAAGATGAATTAATGAATTAATTAGTGAATTAATTGCTCAAATTACTCTCAATTCTGTCTTTGTTTATTAGGGGATGTGTATATCCAACCAACTCAAGACACCAAGAATCCTGTCATCTACGGAGTCTTCTCAGTTTCAGGGTGAGTGACTGACAGCTTTCTCAAACTCTCTAACTTTCATGTAGTTTGGAGGGAAGGTGTATTTTGGTTTCCTCCTGCAGTTCGTGTTCACTTTCACTCAGCCTGAAGGTGTCAGCTCTCTCTGATATTGAAATGCTGTGTTGCGTTTGGCCTGTCAGATTCAGGCTACAAAGACAAAACAGGGCTGTGAATCCGAAGCCAAGAGGGAGTCGCGCTCCTCTGAGAGACTGACTGAGCCTATAGTTCCTTACAGGTCAGGTTTGATAGCAAGTTGTCATTCAGCACACAGCATTAAAATTCAAGGGAACCAGCCGGAGATGTAGATTGAGATTCAGACTACATGCAAGCAGGGAGAGGCGCATAAACATGTCTTGATTAATGTAGTTGAGAAACAAATACTGTTATTGTTTCCATCCTCTCCTTGGGCATCAGGCACATTTTAACCCAGCTGATAAAAACACATGCAGTGCTAATGATAGGGGCCCGTGACAGGAGTTACAAACATAGTACACCCACCACACAGCAGCGAGAGCCTGAGCTCTGGCGATTCTCTGCAGTACGTGGGTGTTTGTATGTCAGTGTGTCAGACAGCTTGACTCTGGTTGAGTCGGTTTGAGAGTGTGTTTGTGCGTCATAGTGTTCCAGTGCGTTCCTGTAAGAGGCCGGCTGAGTACGTGGGAAGGAAGGAGATTGTACCAGCCACAGAGAACACTCGTAGTAATTATCTCAGGGAGTGAGTTAATCTGTATCCTCGAGCTGCGTCTCTATGTGCTCACCCTTTTTCTCCTGCACTCCTCCAGATCTGTGTTTAAAGGCTCAGCAGTTTGCGTCTACTCCATGGCCGACATCCGTATGGTCTTCAACGGGCCTTTTGCCCACAAGGAGGGACCCAACTACCAGTGGGTGGCATACACTGGGAAGATCCCCTACCCACGACCTGGCACTGTGAGTTAGAAACAAAAAAAAAAGAAAATCTGTCATCCTTTTTATGAGAACATGTTTTTACTGCAAAAGGAATTTGATAAATTGCAAGTTTGACAGTCAGATTTTTTTTGTCAACAGTGTCCTGGAGGCACTTTCACCCCCAACATGAAATCCACAAAGGATTACCCAGATGAGGTTATCAACTTCATGAGAAACCACCCCACCATGTACAATGCCGTATACCCAGTGCACAAGCGCCCCCTGGTGGTCAGAACCAACGTGGACTATGAGTTCACCACGATTGCAGTGGACCAAGTGGCAGCTGCTGATGGGAGCTACGAGGTGCTCTTCCTGGGCACAGGTCAGTGCTCTAAGGCCTTAAGTGACATTATATGATCTTTGTCCAGTGATCTAATTGTTGTATCACTGTGCAGTTTGAAGTTCATTGTCAAGAATACATCCTCTAGCCTTGACTCTGTCTAGATCAGGCATGTCCAAGCTATTCCATAAAGGGCCACATGGCAGGTTTTTTATCCCACCCAAGGAGGAGCACACCAGGCTGGACTCATTTAATCAGTTGATCTCAGTCTTCAGCTGATAATTAGGTGACCTCTCGATTGGTTGGAACAAAAATCTGCAGCCACACAGACCTTTATGGAATAGTTTGGACATGCCTGGTCTAGATGGTTAAATTTGGGGAGTTCTTAAAGGTTTTTCCTTTAAAAAAAAAGTGGATGGATGAAATGAGGGGCGCCTGCGTAGGAAGATAAGTTTAGAGGTATCGCTTGTGTTGTACAGATCGGGGATCAGTCCAAAAAGTGATCGTCCTGCCCAGAGACGACTTGCAGACAGAGGAGCTGGTGTTGGAGGAAGTGGAGGTCTTCAAGGTCTGACCTTACTCTCTTTACTCCTTCTCTCTCTATCCTTTCTGTATGTTTAAGTATATTGTGTTTGGTGATTTGTACATATATATTCCTGTTTAGTACATTGAAAGCAATGAAAAACCAGAATCGAATTCCTTGTACATGTGCACATACTTACTGTACATACAATAAAGACAATTCTGATTCTGATCTGATTATGTGAGAAAAAATAGCACAGTGAATAATTATTGTGTGTTTGTTAAAAGCTGTACTGTATCACTGCAGGTTCCCACAGCAATTACCACCATGAAGATTTCATCAAAACGGGTATGTTCCTTTGAATTGGCTCAGACTTAATAGCTATATAAATAGGTAAATTGCACCCAAAATGTTTGTATCTGGTTATTTTACTTTCTGATCTTTACCTTATAGCAACAACTGTATGTGGGATCAGTCTTGGGGGTGACCCATCTGGCTCTCCATCGCTGTGATGTGTACGGGGAGGCCTGCGCCGACTGCTGTCTGGCCAGAGATCCGTACTGCGCCTGGGACGGCAAATCCTGCTCCAGATACTCGTCCTCACAGAAGAGGTGAGGATATGGATGGTATAGACAGGCTGTGCATGGCATACAGGACTTGTTTGTGTGTGTGTGTGTGTGTGTGTGTATTGAGAACATTTTCCTTCTTACTTTAGCACAATATTTTCTAAATATGTTGAAGTTAAGCTTTTTATTTTCGTCTGTTGATCTGACCCCACTAGACGGAGCCGTCGGCAGGATGTGAAGTACGGCAACCCGATCCGTCAGTGCAGAGGTTACAACTCAAACAGTGAGTATCAGCATGACTCTTTATTAAGCACAGCAATAGAAATATCCCTCCATCCACCTAGATCATATATTATAAATAGAATATATAAAATATTAAAATACATGTATTTTCTTCAGAATAATCATCAATATATTCTCCACGTTGTTTTACAGCCAATAAGAACACTCTTGAGACAGTTCAGTACGGGGTGGAGGGCAGCACTACGTTCCTGGAGTGCCAGGCCAGGTCTCCTCATGTGTCTCTCAAGTGGCACCTGCAGAAGGAAAACAGCGACAGGAGAAAAGAGGTGAGCAAAGCTTCCCGTGCAAAGCAGTCAGTTATGTTTCCACCACCATTTCCACGCTGCAGGTCAGGTGTGTGAATGTATATGAGCCAGGAGAGGATGAACGAATGAGCGCTGTGTTTAAATGTGTCATTTAACTTCGTCTTCGCTCTCCTGTCTTCCAGATTCGCTCAGAGGGCCGCATCCTAAAAACAGATCAGGGCCTTCTGATCCGCTCGCTGCAGTCGTCTGACAGCGGCATCTACCAGTGCACATCCACGGAGAAAAACTTCAAACACACGCTCGTCAAACTGCAGCTCGTGGTTCTTTCTAGCCGCACGGTCAACAACGTGTTGGTGGAGACGGGCAGCCCGGCCCTCCCTCCGCTGCAGTCCAGCGCCTGGACTCCGAGCGCCGGTCAGTATAAAGACCTGCTGACCATCCTAAGCCAACCGGAGATGGGCCTGATCAACCAGTACTGCCAGGATTACTGGCAGCTCGGAGAGGGCAGCCTCGGGGACAACAAAGCCAAAAGCCTGAAGGAGCTGAAAGAACAGAAGAAGCCTCGTAACCGTCGGCATCATGATGAGCAGACGACTCCAGCTGAGACATGAGGAGCTGGATGTACACCTTGTCATACTTGCCCCCTCCAACCCCTCAGTCTACCTTTCACACCTCCACCTCCGAAACACTGCAACCCTCCATTAAGGGGAATGACTCCAGTTAGAAAAGTGAAATGATCATAACGGACAAGACAGACACTGCAACCAAAAGCAACAGCATCAAACAGTTTCTATGTAACTGTTGGAAAAAATACACAATATTTATTGTAGGTTGTAAAAAGTAATTCTTTGTACCTATCTAGAAAACATGTTTTTTGTGAATAGGTAAATCTGTGCAAATATTGTTGTTATTATAATATTATTGTTAGTGTTATTGTTTATTACAATGTGCTATTACGTTGAGAATATCTTTATGTTTGGTGTTTTTGAGAAACAGCAACAATAACCCAGGACATTGGGAGTTATCCACACATGGACAAGGACTGAACACGTACACAGGAACTGTTAAAGGCGACCGTGTTGGATCACTTGACTGCTGGCAGTATTCAGTGTCTAAGCTGGAAGTCGAGTCGCTGGTTCAGTGAAATTCTCGAACTCCTCTAAACTTCTTCACCAGAACTCTCTACTGTAAAGCAGGCAGTTTGTTTTTTTTTTTACTGCAAGTTGTTGACAGAATGATGACGGCATTTCTTGGGACATGAAAGGATGAAAAGAAATGGCCACAGGCTGCAGCCGTGACAACACGTCACGCTCGTACAGTCACATGTTAATAAGAAGGCCTTTTGCGGCAGGTGAGACGTCTCCCTTGTCATGTTGTGTACCAGCCTGGCCTCAAGTAACGATGTTGCATCACCCGCCCAAATTCTTCCAAAATCCGTTGCTGCCAAGTGTTTGTTTTGTTCATACGTCAATATCACATCTCAATGTTGTATACTTAAACGTGATCTTTGTGATAAGCTGGGGTTTGTTTGTTTTTTGTTTTTTTTCGGGGCGGGGTCTTTTAATAACACAAAAGCTAAAAATATGACATTGCCTTCTCTTTTCTCTTTCGAGATAAGAAATTCCAGCAGGCAGCTACGTGTGAGTTTGTGACGGTTTGTGATACATAAAACACATTAGAGACAAAGCACCTTCTGTTGCCAAAATTGGTAATCTTGATAAGCAGTTAATACTTCACGTGTATCTGTAGCATTTGCATTATATTCATAATAAGGCAGAGCGTGCAGCTTGTATGCTCAAAGGTTTGTTTTTAGCTCTCAATGAACGTTTGCATTCCTGCCGCTTTCATGCTAAATATTGGTTTCACTAAGTGAATATTAATCACAATAAGTCTACACTTCTGTTAGAATACAAATGTGCTCATTTGCAGTGATTGGGAATTGACTACCATGATTGGTGCTGTATTTACTGTATCAGCTGTTTAACAACAGACTTCACAGCCATTTATTTCTTTTTGTCAGTCCAGTGCAGTGCCATCCAGCTATCATACGTGCCACAGACTTCATGTTAAACTGTTTGTACCGAGCAGCTTCCATGCAGTGAAAAACAAAATGTCACAACCACTAACAAGCCGATCACCTCCGAGCCTGAAGAGAAACGTGTACCAAAATCTTCAGGAGGTGGCTTTTCATTGTGCATGGCATGTACAGTGTATGTATATGGTATTTGTCTAAAATGCTATGTTGCCGTGGATGTCAGTGAATGTCTTTCTGTGGGAATATGGAAATACTATCAGTGCAAGAAAGATGTACTCAACCCTTTTTTATGGTGGGAAATGCTGAAAGTAAAGGAAGGTCAGATTGTGATTTTAAATGCTCTCTCTCTCTCTGTCTCTCTCTCTGTCTCTCTCTGTCTCTCTCTGTCTCTCTCTCTCTGTCTCTCTCTCTCAACTTTGCAAAACAAATTTGCATATATTTCAAACACGTGCATCTATTTTATTTTCTCTGTCTGGCAGACTTCGCTCTGGGTCATTGAGGTTAAGTAATGTATGATATAATGCACAGTTGATGTTATTGTAATGACTTGTAAAAAAATTACTATCTTTTTCTTCCTCATCCATGTTGCTGACTAATAAATTAAAGCTCTATATTTTATAATAACAGAGGTTCTGTTCTGTTTGCGACACATAGTCTGCAGTAAGTAAGTAAGTAAGTATTCAGATCATTCAGTAAAAGAAGTAATACTACACTGTACTCTTTACAAGTAAAAGTCCTGCAATGAAAATGTATTTTATTGTGAAAGATAAACAATGCATAAAAATGAAGGAAAATGTGATGTACTATTACACATTATGTGATCACATTATTATTGTTCAGGTGTAAATGTAAAAGTATTTTTACTCTTGTAATTGATCAAAGTGGAGCTATTTTCTAATAACGTTATACACTGTTCAGCTGTTTAATCTATAACATTTGATCATACATATTGTATATGACTTGTAACCACAGAAATGAATGCAGTACAGTTAAAAGTACAATATTTACTTCCACTGCTGATGTGCAGCAGTGTTTTCATTGGCACTATCGACTCAAAAACTTAACCAACATTGACTCCCACAAAAAAACGATAAAGATATAATAAAAACTTTATTTGCAGATCGTTTTTGTAAACAAAAGTGTGCGCAGACAAACAGCAAAAGAGACAAAAAGTTACTGTATGTGTGGGGAAATGCCCACAGATGCTCACACACACACACACACACACACTGTGCATGCATGCATTCAGTACATAATTGAAAGTGAGTAGATTAGGATCCTGAACCAGCCTCAGATTGAGGTCAATGAGATCTGTCAGGTGAAACCGCAAAGCCCTTTAAGCACTTCAGAACTCACCCTTCAGTCTGCAGTATCGTGCAAGAAATTTCAGTTTGTCTTTCTTCATGTTTGGACTGGGAGCTGAAGGCTCTGCATGCAGTATTTAGTTCAGTGGCTCCATTTACTGTGATTGTTGTGGAGACTGGTTGTTAAAATCCCTAGCACAGACCTCTTTGCAAACACTGTACATTTAAGACCATGCTATATCCAACATCTGATTTTATTTCTATTTTGGTCCTGATTTGAGATTACGCTAGTTTGGGTAACTAAGTTACCAGATGTAGGTGCAAACACTCAGCATAAAGTTATTTTGCTTTACATGCTTCTCTTTTAAAGGCACCTAAGAACAGCATCGAGAGATAAGCACTTGAGCCGATGTTCATCTTCCGCTGAGCACAGCAAAGTCCCCCTAAAGGTTAGATCGCTCCTACACTGATGTATGTCTGCTGCTCCTCACACCTTTCGCTCTGCTCTAAAACGCCCCTGTCCTTGTGCTCCATTGGCCCTCGTCAGTCAGGTGGGCAGAGGATGCCCGAAATCCTCTCCTAAGACAGGAAAATACTCAAACATTCTCCAGTGCTCGCTGCAGGCAGTTGACGCATCAGCTGCACAGTTGACGGCACCGGTCGGAAAGTAGGGCCTACTTCCATTTTTCCTGACACTTGGCTTTTGGGCAGAGGGGCCCCACACCGGGAAAAGTAGGATGGGGGCTGGAGCGAGCGCTGAGGAGAAACGCTCCAGAGAGCTGGAGAAGAAGCTGAAGGAGGATGCCGACAAGGATGCAAGAACTGTCAAGCTGCTGCTGCTAGGTAAAGACAGAGCTGGACACAATAAGAGGAAGCCTCATCGTCATGGTTACACATATTTAAGGGCCCCATAAGGCCCCACGGTGAGGCTATTTTTATACAAAGTCCTGCAGGAGAAATAGTTATCTTGTCTCTCTATACAATATAATTATAGCTGCTGGTGCATTAGGTGTAAAAAGTTTGGTTTAATCTTTCATACGCTTTATTTCTAAGTTATAAACACGAACAGATCTCATTGGCTGACGTTTGCTTTGGTCTGAATAACCTTTAAACGCCTACTAAATTTGCATAATATTAAAAGCCTGCTCATTGAAATAAAATGCGATGAAAACAAGCAATATGTTTAGGGAAAGTGAAAGGCTTAATAGCCTATGTCATTGAATTGCTAAGACACTTTGATAATCACTCAATGCAATCCCTTGTTAATCCTGAAACAACACGTCCTGCAACACAAAGGGCTTAACGCTGAAGGACACAGATACTCTACAGCCCATCCCAAACAGGGCCCGTGGCTGGAGCATTCAAATACAATAACACATCACAGGCACTAGATCGAGGGGGAAATTAGTAAGAATTTTAAATTGGGCTAGGTTTTTTGTTTTTGTTAAGCACTAACAAAATCTGTACACCAAAAAATCAGTAAATTCTATATAACAACGCTGGACCTAAAAGCACAGTACAGCTGGGAATAATCTGAATATGTGTCAGCTTGTCACAGATATTGTTCCACGCTCATCATTATCATCTCCTCATGACAATGCAGGTCAGGGATGGGGAAAGTTCCCCCAGACATCAGCTCTGAACAAGATTAGACCTGGACTAAGAAGTATTATAACCTGTTGGGATCTTCTGTCCGATAAATGCCACGAGGTCACCTGCAGAATGTTGATATCATTCTCCTCTCACAATATGAAACCTAAAACATGAATAAAAGCACAAAACTGCAGTTGAGAAGAAGTCACATTTCTCCAAAATCTTTAAAGATGAATCACTATGAAATTATAACCACATTTAATGTTTTTCTTCTTTCGCACAGGTGCTGGAGAATCAGGAAAAAGCACTATCGTCAAACAGATGAAGTGAGATCATTCGACTTTGCACTTAATGTGACATTTCTTCCCTAACTGACTGTAAATCACATACCAATTCTGTATTTCCTCATCAGAATTATCCACAAAGATGGTTACTCGCTTGAAGAATGCTTGGAGTTCATCACCATCATCTACAGCAACACCCTGCAGTCCATCATGGCCATTGTGAAGGCCATGAACACACTCAATATTGGCTACGGCCACGCTGATCAGCAGGTAACGACAGCTGAGAAAGACTTAAATGTGTGTTGCGTAAATTGTTTTCGAGTTAGACCACTGAACATAACTTGCATGTGTCTCTGTCCTCTTGGGTCCGCCCTGCAGGATGATGCCAGGAAACTCATGCATCTTGCAGACACCATTGAGGAAGGCACCATGCCTAAAGAGCTGTCAGAGATCATTCTGCGCCTGTGGAAGGATTCTGGCATACAGGCGTGCTTTGACAGGGCCTCAGAGTACCAACTCAACGACTCCGCTGGATAGTAAGAAATCACCCAAACGGAGATTTAAAGTCGTCGCAAGGTCTCACGTGAGGGTTTGTTACTGACTGAATTGCATTTTTCCCTCAGCTACCTGAATGACTTGGAGCGACTGATCCAACCAGGGTACGTGCCCACTGAGCAGGATGTGCTGCGATCAAGAGTGAAGACCACTGGTATCATCGAGACCCAGTTCTCCTTCAAAGATCTCCATTTCAGGTGACTCAGCCTGGTATTTCTCAGGAGGAGAGCACCAATAACCCATCGTCAGTGCTCCCACTCTGCTGGATTGCAGTCATTAAGATATCATGCTTCTCTTTCCATGCAGAATGTTTGATGTGGGTGGCCAGAGGTCAGAGAGGAAGAAGTGGATCCACTGTTTCGAAGGTGTGACCTGTATCATCTTCATTGCTGCTTTGAGCGCCTACGACATGGTGCTGGTGGAGGACGATGAAGTGGTACGATAACAGTTAGATCCCACTATTCTGCGCTGCTTGTGTCTTATTCAAAACTTGGTTTACTGGAGAGGCTCTTCTTAGGGAACACACATTTTTCTTTCAGAATCGAATGCACGAAAGCCTGCACTTGTTTAACAGTATCTGCAACCACCGCTACTTCGCCGCCACCTCCATTGTGCTCTTCCTCAACAAGAAAGATGTGTTCATTGAGAAGATCAAGAAAGCTCATCTCAGCATGTGCTTTCCTGAATACGATGGTGAGGTCACCCCCAACACACAACCTGCAGCACATTTAAGGACATTCGTAAGTGGCCAACTAATCAAACATGCCCCTTTGTCTTGATATCTTTTCGTTAAGGCCCCAACACTTACGAGGATGCCGGTAACTACATCAAAGTGCAGTTCTTGGACCTGAACATGCGCCGAGACATCAAAGAAATCTACTCTCACATGACCTGTGCCACAGACACAGAGAACGTCAAGTTTGTGTTTGACGCCGTAACCGACATCATCATCAAAGAAAACCTGAAAGATTGTGGTCTCTTCTAAGAGCCACGCTGAGACATCCAGTGGAGGTGAGTAACGTCTGCACAGTGTCGTAATGATGATGCACATTTGAAACTGTTGCACCTGCTACTGTAGTTAAGCAGTGCGATTTTCTTTCTTTTCCACAGGCTGATGTTGTAGCCCTGTCACATTCCACAAATCCCTTCTCAATTCAAGCTGAGGATGAATGAAGATGAGCACCGTCCCCTCAAACAGCCATTCTCAAACCGGCGATCCCAAAAAAATAAAAGTCATATTTGTTGTGTTCAAAAATGAGTTGTAGCTTTGACCAAAGACTTCCGGTCAGCTGAGACCAGAAGCCAGCTCTGAAAATCCTGTGCAGATTTCGGATGACAACCAACTAAACTAACTTTTCTCTCGAGTCTCTTGAACTCATCTTTGGAGGGCTATGCAATCTGTAGTTAAGACATCAAGAGCTTCTGTCCGCATGAAGTGATTTCTTCTCACATATGCTAATGTGAATAGATGTCAGGCTTATGCATCATCTCTATGCTCCAGTAACTGGTAAGTATACAGCCAAAAAGCAAACGAGAGGACCTCACCACCTGCAGACGCACTTCAACTTTTGTTAGAGATTAAAAAAAAACTCGTCAGTAGAAATGGCTTTTCCATACAGAAATTCTACAGTTTGAGATACAATTCAAACAGGTAAAAAATATATTTTTAAAGGAGAGTGTTAGAAAATTTAACTTTTTGCAATAGTTGAAAAGGGCCAGTGTATATAATTAAACTGTTTTCTATTGGACAGTTCATGAAGTGTGGTGATACCATGTGGATCTACTGCTACTCTGCTGAATGGTAGATGTAATATACTTCAACTTAAAAATCCTGGTCTAAAAGTGAATCAACAGGCCTTTGAGCTGACTATCCTGTACAGAAACCAATAATTGTAAACTTTGACTAAGTCTATTAAAGCTTCTGTAGAAAACTGAGTAGTTTTCCATTTTCCACTAATAAAAACCAACACAGCAATGTCTTGTTCATAATCTGTCATTTATTAATTTCACAGAATGTTTTAGGTTCCTTTTCTAGAATTTTGAAACAAGACAGGATTGAACAGTCCTTATCTTTAATTTCAGCCAGACTAAAGGAACAGACATTTTTGGGAAATACACTTGTTCACTTCAAGCTACTGCCAACAGCTGGTTACAGTTGTATCTTAGCTTAGCACAAATGCTAGTAACAGGGGTAAACAGCTAGCCTAGTTTTGTCCAAATACTAAAAACATCTTACAAGCACCTCTAAAGATCATTAATTAACATGTTAATTTTTGTACTTATTTACCCAATGAGCTTTAAAGGGGCTGATAGGTAGATTTTGTTACAGAACCTACCTAGTTGATCCCCTGTTTACTTTGTGCTTAGCTAAGATAACCAGCTACTGGCGGTAATGTCATATTTAACACACAAGGGCCCATTTCACCAAATTTATGCAATGAAATCAGTTCATATCCAAATCATTTTGATGAGTTCTAAGCAACTAGTACTGATTAGAGATACTTTTGTCCTGCAAGACTTGCAAGTTTATCTGCAATTTCTGAGCAACAAACATTTGCGATTGGCATGCGAGTCATACTCACAATTCGTTTTTTGCGAAACGGCCCCAGACTGGGATCCAGTGGTATTAACTTTTTCGTCTAAATCTCAGCTGGAAAGTGAATATGCCTATTAGCCAAAATGTCAAACTATTCCTTTAAAGATAATCTGAGTCGTTTGGGGTGACGTAAGCCAGTTCAAAAACTCATAAATATGATTCCCATGGCCTGGAGCAATTTAGACAGCACTTGAGAAATGAACAGCTGTCTCCCAAGGCCAAAGACGATGCCAATGCTCTGAAGTAATCGAGCCATGCAGCCTGAAGCTCTGCTGAGCTTTACATACTCATGATGTTTGGCAAGAGATGAACCAGTCCAGAGAATATATCTCAATCAACATCAGTTAAGGAGACATCATACACTTGTCCTGTCTGCGTGGAACAACGATGAATATTCACAGTACAACTGTACTTCAGTTCAGTGCAGTTATTCAGTTATTTACCTCAGATAACCAAGTTGTAAGATTTGCAAAACAAATACCTAAGACAATTCTAAGACGTTGTAGGCGATAACATTTCAAGAGAGTTCTATTATCTACGAAAGCATTCATTGATTTTTGTTTGTCCTTTAAACCCTGAGTTCGCACCACATGACAATTAAAGTATGATGATGTGCAATTAAGAGAAACAGAAACAGCAAATGACAACTTCCGTTTACTCTAAACAAGAATAAACTACGTGTACTAAACACGTGTGACAGAACAATGATGGAGAACAAACACGTTTTCACTCATTTACATTAAAAAATACATTTTATGGCTTGTTTCGTCGTGTCTAAAAAAGTAGCTTTACACTGATGTCATAATCGGTGCAAAACTGTACACACTCATGGAATGACACCTATTGTGCAAATCGACAGTGGCCTCCGGATGTACTTGACAACGTTGTGCACAACCAATATGCACTGACAGCATCCAGAAAGACCAAGTAAAACTGAAGGCACTTTAAAACAGCAAGAGTCGGCTGAACCTCTCTCTCACTGCCGTTTTCTGTTAATGTGCAGCCCTTATGTAAAAGCACTGATGTAGTCAAGTGAATCCACTGCAAAGAGGCACTAATCATCATGTTTAGAGAGATACTTTTAGAGGCGAGTGTTTTTATAGGCTATGCATTTTATGTACGTGTGGCTAGATGGCACTGTTCCCATAAACACAATTTTATCATTCACAGCTCAGCTGTCATTTCAAATATGCATTCACACACAAACACACACACAATGTATACACACTCATACCTGAACCAACACCTCAACAGACTTTTTTCTTCTTGCTCCAAGAAGTAATCTGAAAATCACTTACACAATCTTCTAATTTTTCATGAGAGACGTTGTTCACCTTTCACTTAAGCTGCGTTCTCAGGTTTGCTTTAGTGTCTGGATCCTGAGCAGTGGGACAGACGGGACGAGGATTTCGACCAACAGTGGGTCCTTTTTAATCTCACTGCACCTGCACCTGAGGGGGTGTGGCGGAGGCCTGTTCATGCCAGTGTCACCACATGCATCCTCTTGCTCAGAAAAGTCCCACCATGTGATCAATCTGCCTCATGTAGACGCTCTTTAACGGCAGAGCATACCGTCGCTCCTCTGGGATTCTGTTGCACTGCAGAATGAGAGAGAAAGGAAGAAAGAACAGCAATATCGCATGTTTTAAGAAAATGTTGTAGGAGATTGTTGGTTGTAGTTTCACATGACACTGATAATGGTGAACAGTGAGACGGGCTGGGCCTTACATTGCTGATGTTGCTAGGTGGCGGCCGGTTGTTTGGCTCTCTTTTTGTCAGTACTACCTCTTCACAAGGAAAAAAATCCTTCCACTGCTTCTCCCTGAAGCGCTTGTCTATAGGCACGACATGGCCCTCTGTGGTGAAGATGTACTTGTTATCGGATTTGTGAAGTGGGTTGTCCTCATCAAACAGCTGCATTGGAAGAGAGACATTTCTTTGTCCACATGACAGTATGGAAGGAGCTGAGACAAAAATGGGCCTGAATTTTAAATTTACAATGGCTGGCTGACAATCAAAAATGATGATATTTTTATATGATATCAATCATCAATTTGCGCTTGAAGTATTTTCTGTCTTCAGCTTCTCAAATGTTTGGGCCTGCTACTTTAATCTGTCTTTTATCATTGTGAATTAAATATATCTGGGTTTGCCACTGCTGGTTGGAACAAAACAAGTAAACTGGAGGAGGATGCTACCTTTAGCTAGCATTTGCATTAGCATTTTTCACTGTTTTATGACAGTTTTAGCAGTGAAATAAAACAGTAGCTAAAAATATACATATACATTCATTGCAGCAATAATTTAAAATATAAGAATTGAGGTTATAATTAACATTTTGCTCTGCTACAACAGCCTAGTTTAAGAAATTGTACCAGTTAACTGCACTCCAGTCTTTATCTCCAGGAAAATAACAATTAATCTATTGTATTTATTGTATTACATTGATCAATATACATCCAGACTCATATTATGCCCTCATATCATGTGGTCATAATCATATATACTGTAACATAGCTCTAGCTCTGACATACTTAAGCTGCAACTTACAAGGTAAAGGTATTTGCATGTCTCACTGAGGAAGAAGCTCTCCATACGATCCTCTTTGGATTTGTCCACGACGTGGTGGAGAGTGGCATACCCACATCTGCAAAATAACATGGCTCGGCTTAAAGTAGACATGTCAAAGCATCGTAAAACTTCCAAAAATGGCGAATATTGCATGATCCACACCTGACTTTGGCATTTTTCTCAAGGCTCTGGAGAATGTCCATTCCAACGTGCAAATAGAAAGGATTTTTGGTCGCCTGCGGGGAAGTGACGATAACAATGACGTACAACAATCCACCAACACCAATGCTGTGTTGTGACAGGTCAGAACTGCTACCTGGTACAGCAGATAGGTCGACTCCACCAGCTCTGGCCTTAATGGGTAGAAGAGCACATCAGGGGCCTGCAGCTGCCAGTTGTATCTCTCTGGCAAAGCCCCGAAGCGCTTCCAGATGGCATAGTAAAAGGCATGCAGGCAAATGGCATTATCTACATCACCATTCAGGACCTGGTGCACAGAACGGAAACACACTCCCTTTAGTTGAACACATATTTCAGCTTATCTGTCAAAGCTGCAAGTGTATAATCTAACCTGCAGCCCAGGAAAGAAGGCCTGAAGGGAGTCAATCCAGGTGTTCATGATCTCACCGCTGAACATGTTCACATTAACATAGAGAGGTGGGTCACCCTCTCCTTCATTACATGACTCTCTCCTGGAAAAAACACAGAGGCAGAGGAGGTTTCACAATATGTCACACCACTCACCACCATTAGACCGTGCTGGTTTGTCCCTTGCTGTTATCACTGGTTGGTGGAGGGGAGGAAAGTGTTACTCTGTGTGCATGCAGATGTCACACATCTCGTGACAGCCTCAAGTCTCAGAATGCAACTTTCCAGTGGAAACCGTGAGAGGTTTCATTTCGTCTTTGTTTGGCCATTCCCAATCAGAGACTCATTTACATACCGTTGCTGCAACAGTTTCAGGTGCAACCTCGTGTGAAGCTCCCTCATTCCGCCAACACGCCCAGTTACTTTCACACAAGCTGCAGTATCACATTCCTTCAGTGTGGGACTCACCCTCTCCTCATGTGGTTCTGAATGCTCTCATAAGCCGCTTGGAACATCCCGTAGTCCTCTTTCTCACCAAAAAGGATGTATGATTTGAGCAAATACTCATAGAAGGAGTCCATACCAGCTCCCAGACCGCTCTGCTTGCCGACCCACTGGCCTGTTTGGATATTAACTACATTCCCTAAAGAATTACAGACAGAAAGTTGCTTTAAATTCTATGACAACTCTAGCCATCACATTTACAGTACATGCTGAAGCCTTAACTGCCCTGGGTGGAAGCTCATTTTAAAAGCTGTACTTACCTAACAGACCGGTCTCGTTGCTCCTCAAGCTCCACAGAGCTCTCACAGCTCGTCTGGCAACCCACTCAAACGTGGAGTCTCCAATCAAGCGGCTCAAAATCCCAAACTCCACCAGCAGGGACCCAGCTCCAGCAGTACAAGTCTCATTGATGCTATCAGGAGGTACTCCGGTCTTCAGGTTCACCTGCATGTAAGGTACAAGTCAATAAAGCGACTGATTTCAATCTTTAAAGGATAACGTGTAGAATAGCAGGTATCTTGTAAAATGTTCTTGTACTGTGTGGCCAGAGCTGTCTCACTCACCCGGGGGTAAGGAATGCCTGTGCTGGTGTTCTCAAAGGCCGGCAGCAAGCGGACAGCCAAGTCATGAGCCAAGTGAAGCAGCTCGTTATCGTAACCTTCAAAGCCCACCTTGCCAAAGGGATGTTTTGGGTCCGTCAGCAGGATGTGAGATGAGATGAGGCTTCCCAAGATCCTTCAGGGAAAAGAGGAATATTACAAACGGGTTCCTCGCAGAAACAGATAAAATATCATCGCAGTATGCTTTTTTTCTGTTCAGTATCATGATCTGTGTACATATTGAAAATCACATGTTGAAGTTATAATTGTCATTATTGCTATTGCAGAAATAATGTGCTGTGTCCAGTTAGGTCATGAGGGCTACAAAAGTAATCATGATCACAATCAAGATTCATGACACACTTTTAACAATCATGACACACTTTTAACCTCAGAATCCAGCCTGGTCAGTCGCTGTATCTGAAGTCAGGTGGACAGTTTATTCTTGTGTATAGTAGCAACATTTGTACCTGATGTTTGCCTCAAAAACCTGCACAGTTGAGTCCTTGTCAAAAGACACAGTATCTATAACCAGCTTGACAGCTCTCTGGAACTCCGTCACATTTCCGAGCACCTGCAGAGAGACGCCACATTATATAACTACAGTATACTGTATCAACAAGCTTCTTAGGTCGCAAACTAGTGAGTGATTTCAAGGTATTTTGCTCAAATTATAGACAACAACTGTTGTAAAGAAGCTCTGAGCAATCCAGTTATCACTTCATAAAAAGTCCCAATAACTGTCACAGAAATTACTTTGGTGCCTTATTCTTTTTTAATCCAGAATCTTGTTTAGGATTGTGAATCCTGGAGCTAAGCACAGGGCAAAGGAGACACCCTGCACTGTCAGTTTTAAGGCTTTCACAGTAACACTCATGCAGGCAGTAGAGACTCTGATCCATCTGACTCCATGTCAGGGGAAGTTTGGGCTGTGATAGAAAACACAATTTACATCGCAGTCAGGAAGTGCTAACCACGATGCAACTGTGCTATTGAATGTAGCACATTAAAAAAAACTCATGAACTAGATTGAGCTGCTTTCCAGTCTCATATTTAAAGTCACTATATTGCCAAATGCCAATACTAACCAGAAGGTAGCATACTGTAATAAACCCCACACACTCTATGTATTGTACTTTTTCTATAAGAGCCATAAGAAAGTAAAACTCTGCTGACACATTGTGTAGCATAAAGACACAGAAACTGAATATAACTTACCAATAGGGTGTCTAAGGTGTCAATTAGTGTAAGGGAATAGTTCCCCAAGACGTCGTTTATGTTGATGTTTGACCTGAAATCAAAGCAGTGAGACAGCCTGAGTGTCGTGGTGCAAAAGAGAGAGAACTCATCAGCCAATCGCAAAACAGGGAGCATATCTTCAATCCAAAAATGAAGAGTTTCCTTCCCCATTGTCTAAAAATATTGTTCTCCCTTATCATAGTTATCATCAGCACAGGCACAGCTCAGACTAAGACTGCAACTAACAATTATTGTCATTATCTATCAATCTGCTGATTATTTACTTGATTAATCATTTGGTCTATAAAATTGTAAAGGCTGTCCATCAAACTTTCCTAAAGTCCCAGGTGACCTCATTTGCCAAAATCCACATATTTCTCTATTTATTATTGACTGATTTATTTCTTTATTTAATAACAACTTATTATTAAATATAACACAGAAAAGCAGGAAATCTGACAGCTGAGAAGCTGGAACAAGGGAACGTTGACATTTTTGTTTGAAAAAAATTACTTTAATATATAATGACTCATTATTCAAAAATCCTAATTCTATCAAGTGACTGAAAGAAATGTTGACAGAAAACGACGTTGACTCCGCAGCTGCAAACGATAAAGAATGCTTTTTTTGGTCAGTCACATGACAACTGACACACATTTACCTGACAATGAATGTGCATCTAAAGAGTCTACTGTCAGATATGACTATATGAGACAGGGTTTTTCCTTTAGAATAAAGAAGTATGAACTGTGTGTGTCATCTTGTGGTCACTTTCTTGAATAGAAAGCTCCACCAGTGTTATTTTTTAATGATTTAAGCACCACAAAGGAAATCCAGTCAACCAGATATACTGTTACACATTGAAAAATGCTGAAACCTCCCCAAAAACAGAAAGACTGCAATCAAAGAAGCATTCTGATTGATCTGGGTATGTGAACACTTGTTATGTTTGCTGTACTTTCACTATAATTACACACACTCATTCCCTCCTTTGTCTTTGGTTGAGTGTGATGTTTTTAAAGCTATAAGAGAGAACGATAAGTCAACAAAGCATCAGCACAGAATTAATCAGCAGCGATTAGGATAATCGCCTGATCATTCAAGTCATTGCTTTTAACAAAATTGCCAAATATGTACCAGCTTCAGGTTGTCAACTTTGAATACTTGCTGGTTTTCTTAGTTTTTCATGATAAAACACTGCTTATCTTCAGGTTTTGGACTTTTGGTTGGACCAAACAAGCAATTTTTAGATGACACAGAGGGATCTGGGAAAATGTGATGGGCAAATTTTTCACTATTTATTGGCATTTCATAGACCAAACAGTGAAATGATTTTTAAAAATCAGCACATTAATTCATCATAACATAACCATCAGTTGCAGCCCTAATATTGTTTTACTCTACATATTTTTTAGATTTCATATTACCACAATGGCTCATTGGCCTGTGAATGGAGTGAGGAACAAACTAAACAGTTCCTTAACGTGACCCCTTGGAACCATCAAGACCTTTAAGTGATGCCTGCCTTTGTACGGTCCAACGCAAAAAGCTTCTGAAACCCAACCTGCTTGTTACTGAGTTACTGAGCTCAGCAGCAGGATTACACTATGTTATATGATCACACACTCAATGCAAATAGCGCAGTTTGCAGAGGACAGTTAAGATGTAAATGACCTGTCCGGCAGGTGTCTGCCAGTTTAGACAGCCAGGGCAGCTTTGAATGACTCACGGGTTTAGCACGTCTGGTCCCCTCCCCTCACAGTCAATGGGATTCAGCTCGTCCTCGGGAAAAGCATATTTCATGTAATTGTCATAACCGAAATAGAACATTTCTTTGGCCATGGTCTTCATTTTCGCCTTCAGCGTGTCCGGGAAGGAGCTGTATCTCCGGACGTACTCGTCCTTGTTGCCATCGAAGAAGCTCAGGTAGGATCTCTTGAGTGACTCCTCTCCGACCTTTGCACAGGTGCTCGCCGTCTCTTCATATTTCTGACCGGGTAGTCGTTGAGACCACGAGTTGCCCCTCGGGCCGGTACCCTTTTCCTCCCTGAATAGCAGATCCAATTTGTGCAAACCGAAACTGAGAGGGAAGTTGAACCCCCAGCTAACGTTAGGTCCGAGCCCGAAGGCTAGCCACAGCACACAGCTGAGGGAGAGTCTCAGTACGACCAGACCAACTACTATTGACCTCCATTGCATCTTTGATTCGGGTCGATCTTAAAACGCATAATTTAAGTCCACACACCTCGCAGGGGTGAAGGAATGTAAAATCCTGTTTGAAAGGCTAAACTATGGGCACAGACGGATTGTAGTGATTCCGCCTCACACTCTTCCTGTCAACAGACCAGCCCCTTCAAGACCCTGCGGTGTGATTGGGTGTTCCCTTCTGTCGTCACGAAACGGGTTCGTCCTGTGATTGGCCGCAGCGCTCTCAATCTCTTAGTCGCGTTTTGTGGCACTCCTGACGTGTCTTTATTGAACTCCTGCGCCAATAGAAAACAGCCACAAGAGTGACACGTTCAGGTTGACTCTGGCTTTGAAACTAAAACTGATGTGTTACGGCATAGATCCCAAAAGATTCAAAGATGCAAATGATGCCGAATAAATGCAAATGTTAAGAAAATAGAAACTAGATGTTTCATCCTTCATAATTATACATTTTAGTTAGCATTTTCTAAGAAGATTCCATGTGCTTGCTTTGTTGATGGCTCATTTACTAAAGGTGTGTAGATCAGTTATTATCCATTTGTAACAAAAACTTTGGGGTGTTTGTGAAAAATCCTTGCGACTAGTCAAACTATGTGTCCTTCTTCACACTTTTTAGAAAAGGGCTGCAGAGGATCTCTACCAGAATCCATTTATTAACAACTTATTAAAGAGCCAAATTACATTTTCCACAAAAAAAATAAATAAATAAAAATAAATTACCTTGTTTAAAAAAATCTTAAGATTACACCTGTTTCTTTCTATGCAAATATTTTTTCTTTCTACAAGTTTAACCGCTGGTCACATCGTCTCGTACATACAAGGTTTTAAGTCAGACTTCAGGTGAGCACAAACCTTCTAGTGTCAAACTCTGCACATACTTATGCTACTTGAAGTAACAAGTAGCAAACGTTTTTGTGTAGCAAGGGACTAGATGGATTACAAACCCTTTAACTGCTAAATCAATGATTTATTCAACTGCATGGGTGTTTTCCGTTTGCCTCATTAGCCCTCCTGTCAGGACTGTGTGGGTGTGTACAGCCTGTTCTTTATTGACTCTCCTCTAAGCTTTGTTGCACCTATCGTTAGTGCAAGGAGTTCAGGTGAAGTAAGGCAATGCGCTGCACAGTGCCAACCAACTTCAACCTGAGCACAGGTCCTTGTTTTTACATTGTGATATAGCCACTAGGGATATTTTAACACTGACTCTGTAAAACTGAGCACACAGAGACAAGCTCAATTCAAAATAAAACTTTCTTACAATGATTGGATCAAAATACATTTACTATCCTGCAACAAGAATACTGTCTTACTACCATGCCAGCTCCTACTCCATACACACATACAGTATACACAGTGATACAGTACAAATCACAGGACGATGTCTAAATTAAAAAGCATGCCTTTTTATTTCTTGAATATATTGAAGTGGTGTTTTTTTTTTATAACTCCACCCAGGTAGACACACATCGTGCATGCTGCTTTGCTTCAGAGGTGAGAGACATTGCACAAGGCACTTTGAATTCTGCCACTCTCTCAGCCTCGAGGCAGCACAAAGGACATCATTCCACCGAGGCTGCTTCCAAATGGAGGCCAATATGAACCACACGATCCCGTACAGCTTTACTTTAAGTACATTCAGACTTTAAATAGAATCATATATTCATACACGCACATCTCACATCAGTAAAAATCATACAAGTTTGATATTTGTACAGACCTGCTTGGATTGACTTGCTTAAACGCACAATTTTCTAAAACAATAGGCATGTCCTTGAAAGAAGAGAACCCGATCAAGTGAAAGGAGACTATCATCCAAGACAATCAGAGTAGAGCTCGACAGAAATGGGAAAACCTGCATGTCCACATCAGCCATCTCCTGGCACTATATCTGACTGTGCGAGGAACATCTTTTCATTATGTGAGGCCTGTTTGACAGAATAAACCGTCCTTCAAGAACTGTGCCGCTGTATACCCAAGATTAGTGTTATAAAACAACTGGGTATAATCAACTGAGCAATGCCTGAATGGAGAAAAGGTAATTTAGAAAATAGGTTCTTATTCCGAGTTAAAGGAAACAGCTTTACAGGATGTATAATGCCAACTGCATTCCTTAAACTTATTATCAGAATCACATTTTAGTCATGCATTCTCAGGGTTTGTGAAAGAATAACCGGGGGGGAGGGGTGGGTTGCGTGACTTGAGCATAACAGTGCAGCATGTGAGTTTGAGACTGTACATCATCGCAGAGTGATGGGGGGTGGCATGAATGTAACATTGCAAACACAGCTGGAGAACAACTCCTGCATTTTCAGCTCCTCCTGGATTTTGAGTGCTGGATGAGCCACTGAAGCGTGATATCTGGAATCAAAGAAACATGCTGAGTCAGTCAGACAATCGGTTTATATATACATATATATATATGTGTGATTTTGAAAAGTCTCCCTGCAGAAATTAGTCCCTTGAGTTAACACAACAACAAAAATCAAACAATAATCATCAGCTGAAACTCACCAATGTTGTCTTTTTCTTTGCAGGAAATCGAGTAGCAGCATATCTCTCTGTCCTGAATAGCCGCCAGATTCCTTTGAAGGGACAAAGGTGCATGAACAAATTATATATACTATATATATTTATATCATCAATCTCATTCATCTGCAGCTTGTGGGACACAGTTTGAGGTCTGAGCTCAACTCTCAGCACGTTTCTAATATGACAGCAGGGGGAGCCAGCCAACAAAAAGAAATAAAGGGGACATGGTCCTGATTTTTTATCATTAGCATGGAAGGTAAATGTAGACATAAGTAGAAGTTTTTAATATATACAGATTTTAACATAATTCAGATGTAATCAGATTAAATACATCAAGGTATTTGTATCATTTTTCATACTTACATTTTCTCAATGAGCTGCTTTTCATCTAGAGCAGTGGGGAGATCCCTTTTGTTACCGAGTACCAAAACCTAAAAACACATTACAATCGAAATCTGTGACTGCTGCAAGTAAGCCTTGGCAGAAAGTTTTGCACGACTGCTGCAGAAATCGCACAAATCTTAAAAACTGGTTTCACGAGAAGACTTACAGGAATTCCTTGCAACTGAGGTTTGTCTAATAAATTGTGAAGCTCGTTTCTAGATGCCTCCACCTTTTCTCGATCTGCTGCGTCAACCATGTACCTAAAAAATGAGCAAAACTGAAACAATTAGTGAAATGTGTTTTACGTAGCATTTACGGTATGGCCTATTCAACCCCAAGTGCTCGTTAAATTTCCTGTCATTCGTTTTTTGGACAAACTTGAACATCGTACCAGGAATACTCACACGATTGCATTGACTCCCCGACAGTAGCGTTCCCACATGCTCCTGAACCGTGGCTGCCCTCCTATATCCCAGATCTACAGAATTAAGGGCACATAATCACATTTCCTATTTCAAATATCAGTTGCAATTATTTCCTCCTTGTACAAGCAGGATGCCTTTGGCATTTGACTAACTACAATTGCAGTTAAAATACCTTGATGGTGACATTTCCTTTGGTGACCTTCCTCATATTGAATCCGACTGTAGGGATCATGTCTTCGCTGAAATGGCCAGACTGAAAGGAAAGACACAAATCTAGGTAATTGTGTGAATGTTGATTGAAAATATCACTGCAATTTGCTGCAGAGAACATGTGTAGGGTGGGATGGGCACACAGGCACATGCCCACAATCAATTAATTTGGCCCACAGGATAATGACATATAGCCACTTCACACACAAATTTTCAAATATCCGCACTACACACTCAGGTATGTTCAAGCCCAGTAAGAGGACAGAGTGTAGCAGTGTGGCTGATCACTCAGCTGTATCGTACATCCATGTTACAGCATAGAAGACGTTTCCAATAAGACAACAGTCAGAGTCATACAAATTATGCTTTGTGTAATTATTAGAAAAACATTTTAACTAATACTACGTAACTATGACATGCTCCATGGGATCTCTTTTCCACTTTTACATGCTTTTATTAACAAATGACATGGCTGTACAGTTGCTTGGAATGAAGTCTAATGGTGCTCATTTAGGTTTAAATAGCCTCGAAAAATCTAATAAAAAAAAATATGCTGCAATATATGACAGTCTAGTTTGTGTGCAACTATGTACAAACCTGTGAAAAGACAGGGACTGGTATTTGAGAAAAGCAAACGTGTTCTCTTAAAACTAAAACAACCCAACAACTCTGATTACATGTTGGGACGCTGTGTAAAATGTAAATAAATACAGAATGCAATCATTTTCCCGCCAACTGTGTTTAGTGACAACGGTTTTACACAGTGTTCACAGGCCAATGCAGTGACATCCTTTATGCAATCATGTGTTCACAAAGTGGTGAACCTCGCTCGTGAACCACTCAGTCTTTCCAGGATGCTCCTTTAGTACCCAATCAAGATACTATCACCTGTTACCAATCAACCTGTTGGAATGTTCCAAACAGGTGTTGGACCGTTCCACAACTTTCCCAGTCTTTTGTTGCTCCTGTACCAACTTGTTTGAAATGTGTTGCTGGCATCAAATTCAGAGTAACAGATATTTACAAAAATCAATGAAGTTGACGAGATCAAACATTAAATATAGTCTTTGTACTGTTTTCAGAGTATATGTCAGAACAGCAAATGATCATATTCTGTTTTATTTATGTTTTTCCCTACTTTTTGGGGTTGAATTGGGTTGTATCACAGAATAATTTATTTTTCACCAAACTAACAATGAAGCCAAATACTGTGTTACCACATGTTCGTGCTTTTGTGAAAGTGCATTATTGCAAAGTGAAATGGAAAAAAAATGCATGCAGAGTCAGCGGCATTCCCCCTTTAACTTCAAAACCCACAAGCTGTTTATATTCCTTCTACCCGTCTTCCTGCAAGTGTGCATTGTCTGCTGCACACACATTTCACAGCACATGACTTGCTGTAGTCACCTGATGAAGCTAAGTGGAAATGAGTGAAGCGGTCTTATGACTGAGGCAGGAGGAACCACCCCCACTACAACCATTCATGCGCTCTTTTGTGCCACAGGCTGGCAGGGCAATTGTTTCATCTCCTCAGTGTGAAGGAAGGATTGGGGTTTTGTTTCAACCCAAAACCCAACTTCCTCCTCACACACCAGCCCTGGTACAGCAGGCAACAGGGCTGATGCCTAGAGTGCACTGCAATCCAATTTGAACAGTGACAGTTTTCTGTAAGGACATTGTCATTAAATGCAGAATAGAACTTGCACTGGTGGTTTGCTTTCTCTTGAACACACTTTATACATCAACAGTGGCAGTAATAGTTGCTGTTCTTGTGAAAATTCCCACTGAAGTTCTGTGTTTTATTATCGATTAATCAACAAATTATCTTCTTGATTAATCAATTAGTTGCTCAGTCTATTAAATGTCTAAAAATTGTGAAAAATGCCTGTCACAGCTTCCTGAAACTCCAGGTGACATATTAAAGCATAAAGCTAGTCAGTTTACAATGATACAAAGCACAGAAAAGTATAAAATCCTCACAAGTGAGAAGCTGGGAGCTTTTGCATTTATGATAAAAAACATAACTCGCACAATTAATTTACAAAGTAGTTGTAGTAACTATTTTTCCTATCAATTAACTAATCAATTAATTGTCTCAGCTCTAGTGATGTGTTGCCACCGATATCTACAATCCTGAATCCAAAAGAGCTAGAACGCCATGAAAGACATAAATAAAACAGAATGTGATTTGCTAATCCTGTTTGACATATACTCAATTGAAAACAGTCCAAAGACAATATATTTAGATGTTTGATCTGATCAGCTTCATTGATTTTTGTAAATATCTACTCATTCTGAATTTGACGGAGCAACACGTTTCAAACAAGTTGGGACAGAAGCAACCAAAGACTGAGAAAGTTGTGGAATGGTGCAAAAACACCTGTTTGGAACATTCCACAGGTAAACAGGTTGATTGGTAACAGGTGATAGTATCATGATTGGGTATGAAAGGAGCATCCTGGAAAGACTGAGTGGTTCACAAGCAAGGATGGAGCGAGGTTCACCACTTTGTGAACACATGATTGTATAAAGGAGATTACTACATGGACTCAGGAACACTTAGTAAAACAGCATTCTGTTTTTGTTTACGTTTCACGCAACATCCTAACTGTTTTGGAATCATGCACACTTGGGAAAAAAAAAAACTGAAAGGTGTACAGATCATCGATCGCAATAACAGAATAAAACAGAACAGACAGCTGACTGCCAAAGTCTCAAGAGCTTTGACTGAGGGACGGCCTAAAAATGTTTGATACATATTTTGGGTGCAAAGAATTCCTTAGTATCTCTTCCTCTAACATTATTAATTCTCTGCAAATTCTGATAAAACTATGTTTGAAGTAGGATTTAAGGATTTTTGTTCTTCACTGCACACCACAGGATGATGCTTTTGTTTAATATGTTTTGTTTGGTTCTGCTTCTGCCTCTTGTTTTTAGCTGGTTGTCTGATTTTAATGTCTGTTGCTCTGTCTTGTATTTGTTTTTTGTGCTTTCTCTTGTGAAGCACTTTGTGACATCTGCTCTTGAAAGGTGCTATATACATAAGCTTATTATTATTGTCATTGTTGCTATTACTAAAACCTGATAGGGTAACAGAGAGCTGATGAAGTAAAAGGCATGTGTGCAAAATACTGTGAGGGAAAACTGATTACTCTAAATAAAGTCATTTAGCTTTACACACTTTAACAATGTGCTGCTACAAACTCAGGTTCTGTCTAGTAATTAACCAATGGCAAATTGCTCCACCAGAAACAACAGTTTTGAGCAACCCCTGCAAAAGTTGCACAAGAGAAACGGCCTGCCAAAAAACAGACGTTCCCCAGCGTCTGTGTACCTTTAGCACAATTTGCATGTCATGTTAGATACAGAAAGCATCAACTGAAGTTTAAGTCACATACTTCATTTAACTGAACAATGCTTAGAAACTATTAATCTAGTCACTTTTTGTTGGTCTGATGAAGGAATCTGACATTCTTTATGCCACTGGTCACCTGCATTCAGACATCAACACCAACAATAACTAAAAGGCAGATATGTATTTTTTCCTAAATAAAAAAAAGTTTAAAAATGACCATGATCCAGTGTCTGTTCTTTCAGCTCTAGCTTTTCTAGTCTTTTGTACTCTGAAATTTCTGTTATGGACTGAATGCCAGTTTCAACTTGTTGCATTGGACCAGTACTCAAGTGACACATTGTGTTGTAATGTTCAGCTGTTGTAATGGTCAACATGTACTTCCTGGTGGCTGAATAACGCTGACAGCTCTGAACTCAGTGTAAAATGATCCCACAGTTTCAAGTCACAACAAAGCAAATGCATGTATGCTGCGTTTGGGTTTAGCATGTTAAACAATCACTACACATCAACTTCAGCAACTAGCTAGAATCCAGCAGCTGCAAACTAGTTAGCTCAGCTGACTTGTTGACTCAGGAACTACCTGACTCAGTCTCAGGTTTGTTTTTATGGAAGCTACGGTCCCAGCAGAGTCAAAACACAACGTTTTTGGACACATAAACCAGACAACGTAGCACAGACCTAGCTTGGTAACTGTTATCCCATTATTAGCGCTAATGGTATTAGCAAAACCCTAGCAAGGTAGCTAGCAGCTGAAGACTTACAGCGATCACATTTACAAATGTTGTTTTTCCCGAGTACTGGAGGCCGACCAGCGTCAGCTCCATCTCCTCCTTCCAAAACAGAGACTTGAACCAGTCCAAAAGCCGGTTTATTAGTGCCAGCATCTTGAGGTCGCTGTCCAAACTCCTCTGTTGTTGTAGCTGTTTCTCCCTCCCTGTCAGATGTGGCGTTTTCCAGCGAGGAAGGGAAGTGGGACACAGTCAGCTGTCATATGACCAGTCTGCCAAGGCGTGCCCCACAGCGCCCCCATCGGTATATGGAGGAAATCAGACATTTCTAGGTTCATTAACCGCATTAAGATTGAGGATTTTTTTAAAAACAAAAAGTAAATAAAGAAAAATCACAAATTGTACTAGAAAAAAGTGCTGCTCTGAATATTGTAGTGGGAGCCCAGTTCAAGTAAGGACACTGAGGTTCTGGCCACAGTATTTTGGGTAATGTGGAGGTTAATAACGTTTAAAGTCTGCTAGGATAATGATCTGTGGCCACCATATCATGTCCTGTGGTATATATGGTCTCATGTAACTATATCTTTCTTTGTTCTTGGGCTGGAAGATGCATGTACTCTGCAATATTTACATTCACTTTTAAAGAAATATGTATACAATTGAATTGATTTTTTTTAACCAAATCAGGCAAAAAAGAAGAAAAAATTTCAACCAAAAAATGCTGCAGGCATAATTAATGAAGTTAATGAACCACTCTTCTAAAAACTCCAAATGACTTATTTCTGGACATGATTTCAAACTTTGTAGCACTTTGAGATCCTGCTGATGAAAAGTGCACTAGAAATTAAATTTATTATTATTATTATTATTATTATTATTATTATTATTATTATTATTATTATTATTATTATTATCTCATTATACCTTCATTCACTGATCCGCCATACTGAGCAATTTTCACATGTCATAATGAAAAGACATCCAATCAGAGCTAAAGAGAAGAAACTGTAACAAGCTGTTGTGATGCTATAACCACATTTACAGAAATCGATAGTGAAAGATAAATTGAGCTGATAGTTTCTCACGGTCGTGGACAGCTAAGGTGACGGTTACGTTTTCCTGTTAAAATCACAGAGTGAAAAAGGAGAGGGCAACTTTTAAAAAGTTACTACAAGTAAAAACAAAAGATACATAAAATGTTTTTTGTCTCCCTTTTTATCTTCCACCCCTCATTTCTTTTCTAGCTCTTTCCAAAAATACAATGAAACCACCAGAAATCCCATTATAATAAGCACTGAGTGCCTGCATGGGTCACTGCGCTCCAGGACAGACATATGTAATATAATTTAGTTAGTATTGGATTACATTTGGTAGGTGTCCAAAGTGGATCAGTGTTTTTTGTATGTGACAGGAGGAGCCAGGCAATGAATCCTGCTCAGCCACCTCTAATCATCATCATCATCATCATCATATCATTGAAATCTTTAAAACATAACACAATTTAAAACATTTATTTGTTCTTTAAAATCTTTACAAAATAATCTTTACAATCACACCTCAGCCCTCTCTGGGGCATCTGTAAGAAACAACTAAGAATACAGTGGACACTATTTTGAGAATTTTCATGCTCAGAGTTACACACATTCAAAGCTGGACGTCAAATCTGTTAAGCACTGTGTAGCTTTACTGGAGCAAATGAGGGTTAAGTGCCTTGCTCACGAGCACTTCAACAGTGGTATCCTTCCAGAGATCGAGCTATCCCCAAGCCCGCATCTCTTAGCTTATCAGTCTTCTCAATATCTGAATGTTTGCTTTTACCGATTCTTCGGACCATTGATATTTTTGTGCTTGTGGCTGAACAGACTGTTGCCGTCGTCCCAGACTTGTTATCAAAAAGCGTCGACTTCTTCCAGATGCAGCTTGCCCAAACTGTCGCTGTTCTTGGTCTCATCCTGGATGATGAGCTGAAAGCCGCTCTCCTCCTTTGACAGGTGGAAGTCGCTGGTGTTGGCAGAGACTGCTAACTTGTCGATGGGATGATCATCTGAGGCAGAGAGAATAAACACAAACTAAATATTTTGGAATCAGCAGCATCATCAAAAACTCACTGCAGTCATGTCATAGCTTTCATGTTCTTCTTCACATCAGCTTTCCACCCACAGTTCAGTGGGTATTTTGCATTAATGGTCTTCCATTGATGTCTGTGATGATGTGATTGAGACTGTTTGTTTTAAATGTGCATATAATAAGTAAATTCTTACTATAGGCATTTGGTATTTGTTGTTATCTTATTTTATATCAATTCATCTCAAAATTAAAGTGTACCGTGACTGTAAGCATTTTCACTGTGTGTAATGCTTACAGTCACGGTACACTTTATTTTCTACACACTGCCATTTGCTGTAGATATTCTTTTTTGTGCAGTATTTTTCATTACTACTGTTTGCTATTATGCTTTTTTATTATTATGTATATAGTTTTTTACTGCTTGCTATTTTGATATTTTATTATGTATAGTTTGCTCTTTATAGTCTTATTTCTCAATTTTTCACGTATTTCACTGTGTGTAATGCTGCTGTTGCACTGCAATTTTCCAGCTTGAGATACATAAAGTATATCTATCTATCTATCTATTTATCTAAAAGGGTTTTATCTAAAAAAAGCTGAAAGTTTACTTTCTTATATTTTGTCATTAAAATGCTAAATATTGTAGTAAAAACAAATAGTGCACAAATCTGAGTGAAAAGCTGATGCAGCTTGCTTGCCCCCTCAAATGGGGGATTTTTAAAGGCTCTGTAAAAGTGAAAAACAGTTTATCTTTGCTCATTTTAAAAATCTCAGTATCTGTTCACTTACTTAATTTGGGTTTCATTAGTCGCTTTATACAGGTGTAAGACAGAGACACAAGGAGGGTGAAAGAAATCAGAACAAAGCCGATGCCAAGGAACACGTGAATGAAGCCTCCCGCATGTCCGTGACTCTCTGGTGAAACATCAAATCACATCACAGTCAAGTTAGTTACAGTAGTTCAATTCAATTTTCCGTCCACAAAATGCTATCAGAAACAGATGATGCTGTAGTTTCTGTCAGTGAAATATATGTTTACATACCATCTCTACCACAAAGTGCATTGTGGGTTTTGTTCCCTGGAAACCGCTCGGCAAGTCCAAGTATACTGCACCTGTAGACCAGAATCTCTTTATGTTACTGTAATTTAAAGTAGTTTTAAGGGGGATTATTGTTGTGGGTCAAGTGTTGGGATCTTACTGTATTCGTGGCCTGCAGACATTCTCTTTCACATCAAAATATGCGGTATCAGGGCATGAGGGCTCACAATGATATGCATACTCTATCAAGCCTTTACCCAAGGAATTTTCTGCAAGGTAGGTATAGATAGATGAGTCTACCACCATTTGTTCAGTCAGAAAGTACAAACATTCATAATCCCTCAACAGCATTTAATGGATTGCCATGAAATTTAATACACACATTCAAATCCTCCTCCAGATGAATTGTATATTGCTGGTGATGCCCTGATCATTCCTCTAGCACCATCATCAAGTCAAAATAGAAATCTTTCTATGCATCAGCACCTTAGCATTGTCACCGTCACCGTGACATTAACATTCAACTCAAACCACAGTTGTGCGTAAGTATAGCCTCAGAGAGTGGCTAACGTGGCTGAAGACCTTTAGTCCTGTTCAAGACAAACCACAGCTTGATCTCTGCACGGCTCTAGTCTAACAGTCTTGTGATGTTAAGCATGAGTTGTCTTCCTCTTATCGAACGCACCTAAAGATCATCATTGAGTTTCGTCTCTGATCTCGGAATGGAAACACATGCCAGTCATCACTCCTATTTTATAAGAAATCAAAACCCTTTGGAAAACGTCTTGACACTAAGCTTTCTTGACATTGTCATGAGCCGCTCTCCTTTTACTCACTTAAAGCACTATAAAGGGCCACATTAATGCGTTGATGTTCAAGACTGTGTAACCGCAAACCAATTTTGTGTGTGTTTGTGTGTGAGCTGAGATATTAAGACATTCAAATCCTTTTTGTATCAATTATGAATGATATGATATGAAAGAAAACAGTTGCTTGGGAGTGTTAATCCAGTCTACATTTCTAGCACATGGCTGTATCTGAGTCACATTTATTTACATTCATGAACCATGACACTGGCACCCAGAAATAAACAAGGAAAACAGTAGCTGATTTACTGTATTCAGACCAGATTTGTGAAAGAAGCAATTCATTTTGAAACAAACTGCTGCCACAGTGTATTTCTCTCATCTACAAAAAACTTGCCCACCCTCACCTGTTCTCTTCAGTTTCTCCCCCATGACGCATTTGTTTTCCTCACAGCTTGAACACGCATTGTTGGAGCACAGGAAACCAGAGCGGCACGAACACTTAGCGTCTGCAATCACTGTACAGTTCTCTGCATATTCTGTAGACAGACAAGAAACCAAACCACAGGAGTTCCAGGCGATAATTACCTTTAAACCGCTGCATAAAATACATTGTCAGCATCACTGGCAGGTGTTTCACTAGAAAGAGCAGAGCTGCCACTTTTCTAAATCAAACCTCTCTCTAATTTTCAGTGTTACCTTGTGGGCATGACCTGCATTTCTCACATCTGTCAAAGAAGTTATAATGGTTCAGGTAGTAGCCCTCCGCACAGGTGAGACAGACAGTTTTCCGGCGCTCTGAGCAGAACTCCTTAATATGTGTACCTTCAAAATAAGAAATCAGCCACTCTCAAGAATTTGGACAACATTTTCTCAGTTTACAGTAAAGACAATGTCATGATTACGATGATGATGATTAGATATAACATGTTAGCACATTTATATAAGCACATTTAATGTGTTTTACCTGGGGGACACAGGTCGCAGCATTGGCCATTAATGTCAGTCTGTCGATCACCACAACCTGCAGCGTGCTCTATAATCCAAATACTCAACAGACACGTAACTGCCAGGGAAAGGCTGAGATGAATCATTGTGACCAGTGCTCTGCTCATGCCTTCAGGCTTTTATCCTGTCTGCTTGCTGACGTCAGTGTCAGATGTGAGTGGTTAGCCAGAAACATTGCTTGTGACATGTACGACATGTACAAGGGTTCAGGAAGTGAAAGACCACTTTCAACTTTTGGAAGCCCTTGGTAATTTAACAACATGTAGCCTTTGAACTGAATGACCTTTTTTTTGTTTCTTCCTTTCTTTTTTACCCATATGAGTTTACAATATGTCCCTTGTGGTTTGATTTTATTGTGAAATTTTATCTCATAAATCTAAAGTGGGGATATTTAGAATAGGAGGGGTGCCGGGTGTATGTGCATCAAAGCAGACAGCACAGCTGATATGAATAGGTGGCACAGATTTACAAAGACAAAACAGGGGCATCAGCATGTGTTCACTATTATGGATCTGTCATCTGGAGGATTTCTTATAAAGTGCGTGCTGGTGTTGGAGGTGTTGTTTCGGGTTTTGTCAAAGGCTTAACTTCTGCAGAAAGTGACGACGAAGCTGTGGTTAAGCCACCATCTGCATGTCAATGAATAATGGCTGGTTATACGATCATGCACATGATAAGAATACAGGATATTTTCTTTTTTCTTGTTTTTGAGACAAGAAAAATTTCCAGGTTTAGACACATATTAGTGCCTGGTCCACTTGTCTTTGATCTCCAGCGCTGGCCACTTTTTTTGCCGCGAAGGCAAGACTGAAAATAAGACTTGCAATCAATTTCGCTTCTGTGTAGTTTGACTCCTGAAGAACTCTCGAAAGTTTAACTCGATGGACTGTACGATCAGGACACCTGACCAGAGGAAGCAAGCACAATGCTGAAGAAGCATTGTTACAGGGTTGGGTTCGACTGTGGGTTTCATTTGCATACATGTGTAAAGAACACACCGCTTGAAGATGTGATGGGCTGTGATCCTCTTTTTGTATACAAACTTCATTAGTCTAATACATAATTTGACACTATAAATTAATTCAGATGACATAGTGAACAGCAATAATCTGTAATTTCTATACAATAAGAAGCCAATGAACTGAAGCAATTAGCATTTTCTGAATATGACTCAGTTTGGCTCCTGGAAAACCCCACAGCATGCGGGGTAAAAACACAATAACAGCAATATAATTCAATGTAAAGCAACTCCTGGCAGTATATTCTACCTTTACCCCACCTGTTAGCCTGCTAAAGCCCACTGCATGGAGTTTTCCCCAGCTTTGCATCAGCAACCCCCGAAAGAAAAGTATTCATGGTCACATCAGATCTTAAAGAGTCGTATAGTTATAGTATATAGTTATACAGATATATAGTAAGCCCTCGTTGAAAGTAGTGTAACCCAAAAGGTGTGACATGTGGTTACATTGGCACTGGGTTGTTGGTCAGCAGTAAGCACAGAGATTATGTGCAGTAGCTGAATGTATGATGATGTGACACTGTACTTAAGTGCAATTTTGATGTACTTAGAGTTTCTTACAGTATTTCTATTTTGTGCTACTTTATACTTCAACTCCACTTTATTTTGAAGGAAAATATTGCACTTCACTACATTAAATTGATGACTTTAGCTACTAGTTACTTTGCAGATTCAGATTATGAATATAAAGTATAAATCAGCAGGTTCATTATGATGTATTACTATAGATCAAGCTACTTAGCAGCACACAAAGTCATTAAAATGAGCCCCACCTGACAAGCCCGGAGGCACAAGATTTGAGGACTCAAAATGCAGACCACAGACAGCTCAGCAGAGTTTCAAAATAAAAGGTTTATTGAACTCAAAGCGCTCAGGATAATGGCAACTGAGGGAGATACAAAGTATAACAGAAAACGCTAAGGATAACTAGAAAACTAGAAAACAAACTATCAAAGCACGAAGGCTGATGCGATAACAAAGTACAAACCAAAGGAGAGAGGCTGAACTAATCTCAAGACAGGAAGCAAAGTAGCAAACAAAAGATACAAAACTTGACTAGGTGCAAAGTAACAAACAAAAGATCTCAAGGCAATACCGACAACTAGACTTACACAGACAAGGATCAAGGACGCTAGAGAGCAAGGCGAGTACGAGACAAGGCACATGACAATCTGGCACAGGACAAAGGGAGACGCGGACTATATATACACGAGGTAACAATGAACAGGTGGAGACAATTAGGGCGGGGTAGACAATCAGACAGGCGGGAAACACACCGGGAAGTCAAGGGCCTGAAACGAGAGGAGAGTTAGGTTTCACAATAAGACAGGAAGTGTATGACAAGACATGACACTAGTGAACAAAAACACTTAACAGATTTGACGAGACATGACACCACCTTTACCAGCTGTAGCATTAATGATCATATTAATGCATCAGTCATTATAACCCAATAATATAACACACAGTATGTATCATGTTACTCCGAAGTTGGCTATTCTGCTCTTCTATCTTTGGTACTTTAAGTATATTTTGATGGTAATACTTTTGTACTTCTACTGAAAGCAGGAGAGTATTTTTACACTGTGGTATTGCTACTTTCACTCACAAAGATGTGAGTCCTTCTTTCACTACTGGCGGGCTGCTGTCAATTTACTGTAGGTAAAGTGTGACTGGGTTTGTTGACATTTGATGAATGAGTTGGGGGGTTTCCTGGGAATGGCAGCACACTGTTGAGCTGTGCTGAAATGATTAGTAAATAAAACAGGTGGAATTATTGTGGTGGAGTGTTTGTTTTTCTTTTTTTTTCATCATTATGAATTGAATGTCTTTGGATTTTATACAGTTTATATAGCACACTATTAATTAATCATAAAACTACAAACTGATGACGAGTCCACACCTGATTCATTCTGATAGCTTGCATTCAGTAAGTGATTAATATTGATGCATGACTTGTGGTCCTGTAAATTTTTGACACTAGAGCCTGATGCGTCGTCCTCATTTGCATTGCACTGTAGAAGTGAATGGCCACGTTAGACTGCAGCCCAGTGCACAGTAACACGAAATCATGTGTTTTAGTTTAAGTTTTACGGGCAGCCGCCAGCCGAATTCACGCCCTTCAAAACCTTATCTCATGTAGCTGTAGCACCAAGGTTGTCACAGGCATTAACTTCTTTTTCTGTCACTCACACTCACGCACAACCGCACGGTCGCATGTTTGAAACTTCCCTCCGGATGTGCCATAACCATAGACGTACTCACACGTAGTTCTCCACTGTAGTCGATGCATACGTCATTGTAAAGCCACAAAGGGCAATACACTGCAGAAAGGTGCCTTATCCTTTATAACTGCACTGCACAAGTGCTACCCACTCTGTGGCCGTCGTGACGAGGGTGGGTGAAAGACACGTTTTGTCTCTGTAGCTGATTCTTCTCCATGATAATATAAACGTTTACTAAAGGTTAAGCTATGACATTTGAGGGCACTGAATACAGACATAAGAGAAGGTATTGCCTAAGTTTAAAGATTTTTCTCTGATCTGAACCAACAGAGAAAATACAGATAAAAAAGGGTTTGGCTTTGAAGCTGCCATGTTTTTTGCTTCGAGGGGAACTCACAGTCTGTTTACAGGTCTTGAGGAGTACCACTTGTAGCTCCAGGTGGTGGCTCCCTCTGGTGAACTGCATCGAGCGAGGTCGCACCTGTTATCAGTCAGTGGCATCTTTACTCTGTCTTCAACAAGTTGCTGTACTTTACAAAGGAGATATTTCGGGTTTGGTTCATGCGTTGTATATTTCTTTGAAACCACACACCAACTTCCTGGATCACCGACATTTACTGAAAGTATCTGCAGGAAGAGTTTCCAGTGTGTGTGCACACTCTGTGACAGGTGCTCAAACTCGTAGTTTAGTCACACAAAAAGACACGTTTACTTAGAAAGTCTTTATTCACACACTGTCAGGGTGTCAAAGTGCACATTGAAAACAGAGAACAAATATCAGAAACAACATATGACAAAAAAATATGCTTCAAAATAAGTCAGATAGGAACTGGTTTGTTTACTGTGTCTAAGTACATTTACTCAAATACTGTACATAAGCACAATTTTGAGGAACTTGCACTTGATTTGAGTATTATTGTAGTACTTTATATCTTTACTACATTTGTTTGTAGATATAGTAGTCAGATTAACATATTACATGGAAATACACAACAGACTTACAATACATTGTGATTACACCTGTGGTTTCTAATCTTTCTGTGACCTCTAATAGAAAATCAGTGTCTAGTTGGGGGCTCCTTGTCACACTTCAGATATCTAAGAGTTGTTAGCAGTTCCAACAAAGACACATGTCCCCTCTAAACAGCTCAGATTTCATTTAAATAACTGTTCAGTTGATCCAGTATTTCGCAAAAAAATAGAGTAAAAGCCCAAAAACTGCAAACAGATATACATTTGTGTATCAGAACTGATTTGTCATATTTCCTGACCCCATAATCATCTCACAATCCCTCAGATTTATCTGGTCAAGCTTTGGAGGGGTCAAATCCAAGGCTAGGAACCACCAGACTAAACTGGCTAACTGCTTATAAAGAAGTTAGAACTACCTCCACTTCGAGCAGCTACAACAGTAAAACACTGCTGACACATTGATGCATCAGTATTAACAATAACTTGATCTATGATTTGCAGAACAAGTACTTTTACTTCTGATACTTTAAATATAGTTTAATACTTCTTGTACTTTTATTCAAGTCAGGTTTTAAATGCGTGACCTTTACTTGTAACAGAGTATTTTTACATTGTTGTACTGGTACTTTTACTTAAGTAAAAGATATGAATACTTTACCCACCCCTGTTTTTAAAAAAGAAATGTCAGTTCATTTCCTCTTCTCTTTCTAACTGTCAAAATGACTGAGGGCGCTGTCAACATAACAGCAAAGAGCTGGAACAAAACTGCAGTATTTTCCAAGCGGATTGTTGTAGTCACACAGTGCCATCCAGGTACACACCAAGCCACCTGTGATTTGACAGCTTGTGTATCAGATTTCTTAGCAAAATACAAATGACGTTTAAAATAATGAGGGCATGCTTTCATAACTCCTCTCACTGTACCGATTTGGGGAAAGTCTCCAATGAGGTACAAACAACATGAAAGTCTTCACATTTACAATATTAATGTTTCCAGTGGTAGAAATGAAAACATGAGAGGAAGTATCTCTCAGTGGGAAAAAAAAAGACACATTTAACTCCACAAGGGGACCTCCCCCAACCCCACGTACCACTGAAAGCTTGTTTTTTACTGTTCTCAGCCTAACAGACCTGCTACCAGTGGAACAAAGCCGAATAAACAACACATGACAAAAATACAGACAGACAGACTGCATGAAGAGAGCGAGATGTTTTTCTAAGGCTCTCCAGTAGTTCATAATAACATGGATCAACAATATTGATTGTTATTTCCTTTACTACAGTACTGTTCATACTGTATATTTCTCAGAACATTGTCAATTTCCCCATTAAACCATTATCACATTATATAACATTGTAAGGCTTAAAAAGCAACCAAAAATATGCATATATGTGCATTTTAGTAAGAGTAAAAGGATTGTTTGAAAATACCATAAGGCATATAGTGACAGGATCTCTGAGGTTGTTATACAAAAATTTCCATATCCAAATACGTAATAAATATTAAAGTTACACAGAAAGTGAATTATTTATTACATTATCTTACTAAAAAGGCGGTTTGAGTAGTAAAAGCTATGTTTTACTGCCAAACTTTAAATTGATTTACAGTTAGATAACAAAAAGTGAGGTATAAGACATACAGATCTTTCATGTAATTCACCCAATATACCATAACAGAACAAACAATAGTCAAATGTTGATTACTTTGCAGACTGTGAATACACTTCACATACAGAAGAGTAAATAGTTTTTTGATGTACTTTCTAATGTAAAACCAACAATATAAGAACAATATATGAACAATATAAGTGATCAGTCTCAAATATTCATATGATGATTACCTGATATTAAAAATTCACACTTGACAGATTTGAAAGTTTCGCCTCAGGGCTCCCCTGGATTCAGCTTGAGAGGGGACCGACTGCCGCTGCCGCTTTCTTCAACTGGCCTCCGACACAATGAGTCATTTTCTGAAAACAAACATTAAAGGATATTTAATGAAAATTACATATTTACGACAATCCGTATATCCAAAGTTAATATCCATATTCCTTGATTTCTGAGCACATTTGCTACAGAACCTAGAGGGAAGGAGCACAGGATGGCAATTTCATGTGACCCACTCAAAAAAAACATGACAAAAAACCTGTGTGTCCGACCATTACTTGCTGGCTGGCAACCTCACATCGACAAGGCAGGAGAAGAATCTTACAAGACATAACTGAGATTTAGAGGTGCTGGTACAGTTGACAGATTATATTAACTTCGGACAGACCCAGGCTAGCTGTTCCCCCTGCTTCCAGTCTTTGTGCTAAGCTAAGATAACCAGCAAACAAACATGTGTCCTATAATTCTTCTCATCTAACTCTCAGCCAATCCATTAGCCTACCAACACTTACTTCCCAAAATGTCACACTATTCCTTTAAGGTATTCTGCAACATACTTTGTACTGCTGGTCGTCTCTCCATGTGGGGAGTCAGGTGCAGCCTGCAGGTCACGGCGGTCAGTACAAGCAGTCCAATGATTCCAAATATGAGGAGGACCATACCTGAACAAGACAAGCAAGCTACAGGTTATTTCATATTCCTTTGGAATCAGTGGTTGTGTCATAAGAAGATGTCTCACCGATGTGGTTGCCTGTGTTTGAAGGGTAGGAAGGCTGTCCTTTGTCCTTTGGGGTGACGGTGGGTCCCGGAGCTGATGTGGTGGTGGTGGTAGTGTGCGTCTTCTGAGTTTGGGCCCCCTCATGTGGACGGTGGGATATCAAGCGAGTAATGAGAGAAACATCTTTGTTTGATGTGGTGGCTGTAGTGACATAAGTGTTACTCTGTGACTCCTTATTACAGATGACATCTGAGGTCTGGGTTCCATTGATACTGACTCCTGCTGATTTGCATCTAGAATAAATGATACAGGGCACAGCTGTAAATAACAAGCAACTACTAAAAACATTGCTGAGATTACATTTTTAATATAATACATATTTTGAAAAATTCTAGAAAGCAGTGGACATACTCTTTCCATTTTTGACAGGACGAGTCGATAGATGTGCTGAAATATCCATCGGCACATTTTGAACATTCTGGCAAGGAAAAAGGATGAATCATTAAAAAGACAATTGCTCTGACATATTGGATGCAGTTGTGTGATCCACCTCTGTACCTCCAAGACTCAGTCCAAATCCAATGTCACATTTGCAAGTGGAATAATCACTGTCGCTCCCAACAAATTCTCCACGGCACTCACATTTGGTGTCTGACTCCTTCGTGCACTTCTCTTTAACAACACTTCCTGAACCTGCAGCAAAAATAAATAAATAAATCTCTGCATTAAAGGCAGATCGCTTGCTTTATGAACCAGTTTGAAGCAAAGATTCATTTGTAATTATGTAGCCTGATTGTGTGAAATAACATGTAGGCCTGAGTTCATCGGCTATTTCTCACAGAGCTGCTTTTATGGCAAGTAAAGCAGAGGTCAGCACCATAAATGTCTGTCACTGACTGACTGACTGACTGATGAAGTTACACCTCTGGTCGGTTGAGAGAATCCCGTTGAGGATTTAGTTTTGCGATTGATTAACATGAGAAATTTATGAACGTTCTAAAGTCATTAGAGCTGACTTTACTGTTAATTTTAGTACAGTAAAATAACTCAGGTGTGACATGGTCAAAGTCGAATTTTCAGTGAACAGAAGTCCACTGAAAATCCCAAACCACTTAAGGAATATATTTGATGACCATTCAAATATTTAGAAATGATGAGTGTGTGTGTGCGTTAGAATATGATTTGAGGTGACTTTTCCTTTAATTTGCCCAAAACTTGCACAGTACAATAACTCCACATGGTTATAGTCCGGGTCACAGTGGAGGTACATTTTCAGCCAATTTTTAAAGAGAAGATATTTATGAAAGTTCAGATATGTATGTCCAGAAATAAACAATGATACTGCTTAAAATGTCATGTGGTCACAATGGACCATTGCGCTTCCAGCAAAGGTATTATAGAACTAATCCAAAAATAAGGACTTGTTTATCGACGCGACGTATTCAACCAGACCTCTTTAACAAATGATGTGTATCATGATGTCGTTTTTATCTGGCGTGTAAAATGTGGTAATTGATCGCTGTGTTGCGAGTCACGGAAAAGCACCGTAAAAGCAATAATAGACACGCATCGGAATCGAGCGGCGGGTGGCTTCGCCGGCTTTACGCGCACGACGACCCACTTGACCGCAGCGTCGTAGTACATCGTGTGTGGACAGATGCGCGCGGAGACAGCGTAAAAACCTGCGAGAGGAAGAGACGGCGGTCGAGCGCGCACAGTTAAGTCTGTTCTGTGTACAAGTTCTGTCTTCTTGTAAAATAGGCCGACATGAGACGGAAGCTTCGACACTTACGCTCATCACACCTCGTGCACGCCATGCACTGCCGGGAGTAATTTTCTACGGGCTGGTAATATCCATCGCTGCAGTCCTCGCAACCACGGCCGCCACGAGACACTTTCTGACCTTAATTAGATTCACAGTGTCAACAAAAATGCACTTTAATCACAAGAGCACACGTAGCACACATGAAGAATATGAAGGAGTTGTGCTGCCAAAAACGGACGTATCTTGTATTATATGCAGGCCAATATGTAGAATGAGGAGGAGAAACTTATACTTTACCTTTTGGGCAACTCACGGCATCCAAATTAACAAGGAGTCCATGTAAAGTCAAAGTGAATATAAGCAATTTGGGCAGAACCATGTTCAGTACTTGAGAGGCGAGCAGTGCTGCAGCGTTTCCTCCACAGACAGTGCCACCACAGAGAGCGAGACACAGCAGACTGTCAGGGAATCACCTTTATACAGACGCACGGACGAGACTAACCCACGCGTTTTCAGCGCAGTGGCCTATCACTCATGTTTCACCTTTTTTTCTTTTACATATGAGATGCTAAAACGTATGATGTATCGTAAGGTCTTACTTTATGACATTAAAAAAAACATGAATATGAGGAAAAGAATGATACTAATAGTAAGTTACAGTTTTCATACTGGGACTCCTGCATTATTCAGTCTATGCCTTATCTGTTTTAAGATTTGGGGATTTTCTAATCAGCAGAAGATCTCCACTTATTTTTTCCAAACCTTTCAAAAAAAAAAAAAGCAAGAAACTGGACCTTTTTTCTTATTACTTGTTGTCAAGCTACTTTCCAAGGTCACGAAAGAGCTTTCTGAACATTTATTTGTCATGTTGTGATTTGTTTAAAAAAAAGTGTTTTCTGCTTCAAAATTTTTTAAAGCATATATGTTGCAAACTTGTGTTTATCCCTGTAAAATGATCTTAAAGTTAAAATACAAATTCATATGACAGACGTGCATGAGGTTAGTAATGAAATAGTTAAGTCACGGCCTCTCGCAAAGAAAACCTGACTGTGCGTTATCACTCATTTCATGACAGATAATGGAGGGAAAATGCATCTTTCTACCAGGCACCTCTCACATACTCCACTAATTAATTATTTTGTAGTTCAGTTGGTCAAACAACCTTTATATTTCTGACTCAACTTTTAACTCAAATATAGGTTTTGATGATGGTACTTAAATAAAATAATAATTAAATACATGAGTTCAATTAAATGATATGAAAAAAATAATCACATCTACATTTTATATCTATATTGAGATGCACTTTATTCAGCATACAAACACCAAAACAGATGAAAATGATAATAGTTTTTCATCCCTCCAACAGCATACTCCATTATAAGCAATTTTTAAGAAACAGAATGTTATCATCTTTAAAGAAATTCAGCGTTTGGATCGTTCTAGCATGTTTATCAACCTTTATCTGTTTGGGGGTTTTTTTTACATATCCTTTCAGGACGAGTAGGAAAATAGGTAAGAACTCTGGGGTTAATGTTCGGAAACTGTGCGGCTTTGTATTGTTTTGCTGGTAAGAATGTGGCCTTGTACTTTTGGACAGAAAAAAACAACATGCTCTTGACTAATCTGCAAGCTACAACCACACAAATGCTCAGAACTTGCTTCGTGAGCGGATGTTGAAAACACACCCCCGCCCAACATATTGCTGGCTGCCGTTCTGTGAAATTCTGAAAAATCACAACATTCTTATTAGGTTTATATTCAGGTGACTGGTTTTATTCCTGTATACAATATTAACATAAAACAATTTAGTAAGCTGACAGAGGGAGCTCCAAAAGGTCAAAGTGAATTTCTATATGTACCAAGATGTTTATCAGTAGAGAAGAACATTCTTTCTGACATCACAGAAGATTTTAATCAGGCCATTATTTCTAATTGTTAGGAGAATTTTTCCACCAAAGTGTCAGTAGAAACCAAAAGCAGACAAACTCCAAGGCAAGTTTCATATCAGGAAAGTCAAACTCAAATACTGGTCTTGCATTGTCACAACACAATGTGTTTCCTTCCTTTGTTGCTTGTAATGTTTGGCAAACTTCCACTGTAGCAGAAGTACATGAAAGATCTCACACCTGTCATTCACCTTCCAGAGGAGAAAATGTGGTAAACTGCAATAAGTGACCTCTAGGGTGCCCTTCCAATGGAGAAAACATGATGAAATGTCCTGCATGGTGTCCTCCCAGTGGAGAAAACGTGCTCTTAAAGTGAAGAAAACACAATGCGGTGACCTGTATGGTGATGCAGTGCACGCAGCTAAGGCACTTTTTTTTTGCTCAGACAGCAAAACCACCACTGTGGACAATCCATCTAAAACTAGTGAAGTTCACAAGGCTTCCACGTTTACACAGGGTGGAGATATGGTGGGAGTTAAAGGGTGTCACCAGGCTCTGTGGACTAATAAGACTTGTCCCACCATTAACATGGGCAACAAAAGTAGAGGAGGGGAGTACGTGGAATTAAGGTTTCTGTGTCCTTAAATTGAAACATTTTTTTACAGAAGGAACATCACCTCAAACGAGCCAGCCGTGTCTGCAGCCGTCTTCTCTCCTTCGTTGGCAAAGCACAGAAAACCAGCTCTGTATAATAATAATTTACGCGATAGCGTAACTTTTTCTGTTTCAGCACTATGAGCAAAACATAGCTATAGTACAGATAAAACCCTCAGATAAACAGTAATTGGTAGAGAGTTATCGATCGGGGGGGTGTTTCGATAGATATGCACAAATAAATGGATATACAGCAAGTATGGTGGTTTACCATAAGTAGTGGTATGATTTACATTCAATTCCTATCAACTGAAACATATCTGAACTGCATATCAGTGACTACAAAACTAATTCATACATTGTGCTTCGTACAACAGTTCTCAATGTTACTGATTTTAAGATCTCAGTTTCTTTAGATACTATTAAGAATTACTGTTGTTGTATTGAACAACAACCATTTGTAGAGTTTTTCAGTCAATGTAGTGCTTAACAATCAAATTTAGCTGTTATGTCAAAACCCCGGATTTTCTGTAGGGGAGGGAAACCAAGTGTGGCCATCTGTTGAGTGACCTTGATGTGACTACACCTCTTGATATAGCAGATGAATTAAAGTAATTTCTTTGCTTTTGGCCTCAAAACGGTTTACTCTTCGACCGGTTAGTGTTGAAAGTTGGGTGTGCAGAGCAGAGGTTGTCACGCTTACTAGACAAAGTATTTGCATCCTCTGCTGCCAAGTGACTGTCGGAGTTTTATTAAGCCACGTATGGTCACTCTTAAGACACAACACATGGTCAGCACACATGCACTAACAGGACTGACATAGACTTTTCCCAGCTCATTAAAGTTTTTGTGGGTTTTTTTCTGTTTTTTTTTTTTTTTTTTTTTGTCACCAGATTTCAAGTAGATTAAAAGTACATGTGTTTTTTTGCAGCGGCAACACCATCTGCATGGAATCCACAGAGGAACTATGTGGTTAGCACAACGCTTTGCAGTTTCTGCATGTGATTACAGAAGAAAGATTAAAACTGAAGAAATCCAAGGACACTGACTGCACAGTAGAGGCAATGGTGTTTAATTAAAGGAGGTATAATTTAAAAACACTAGAGTCATTACCCTCCTGCCCTTTTTGTAAATGTTTTATTTGTTTCAATCCTTCTCATTTAGATTAAGATTTTAATGATTAGTGTCTATTTCAGTGCATTGAATGTGCTACGCTAATAAACTTGGTTTGCTTTGATTTGTTGATTTTATGTTCTGTCAGGGAGATAAAACTCAAACTCCAGGTTACAGCAACAACTTAAAAAAATGGCCAATGTGGGAGGTTTTTAAAAAATAATGTTTTTTTTATCATAATTGTCATTAGTTTCAATATGCCTCGTCTTGAATGGGTGTCATTTTCAAGGTATCCAGTAGGTGGTGGCAATAGGACACTTGCTTGAAGAGTTTTTAAGAATAGAAGAAGAAAGTATTCACTAGGCTGGCGGAAGTGGAGGCGGTTGGCAACACTAGACTGAGACTGGATGAGAGGCGGCAGAGGGAAGGAGAGATGGAAGTAGGTAGTAGATTCCGAAGGGGGGAGCAGCGGTAGCAGGGGAAAAGAGAGAGGAGTTTAAGTGTCAGTTGCTTTAAGTGTCAGAGATTTGGACACGTAGCGGTGGTTTGCAAGGGAAAGCAAAGATGTGGCAGATGTGGTGGAGACCATGAATATGGCAAAATGTGATGAGAGGGCAAAACTGAAGTGTTGTAATTGTGGAGGGGAGCATAGCTCAGCATACCGTGGATGCGAGGCTAGCAAGAAAAAGCAGCAGAGGTGCAGAGAATCAGGGTTTCCCAGGGAGTCAGTTATGCAGAGGCAGCAAAAGGGGTTTCAGGAAGCGTTTAGGTAACAATACAAAATGACGCTAAGAACAATGATGCAGGAAAAGATGCAAAAGATGTGATAAGTTGAAGGAGGAAACTCTGCTAGTTAGTAAAAATGACTTTGTATTGTTTACGGCAGATGTAATTAACTGCTCAGCACAGTCAAGGAGCCGAAATGAAAGGATCAAAATAATTGTCAAATCAGCTGAAAAGGGCCTTGATGTGAAGGGGCTGAGTTGTGAAGATGTTAAAGACACTCTTAATGATGATGCCAAGCCATCTCAGACATGGAGTGGATCCTCTTACTGGTCTTGATGTTACTGCAGTGGAATGCAAGAAGTTCAATTGGGAATGGACAAGAATTTAAGAAATGATAATCTGAGAGAGAGACCTAATGTTCTTTGTGTTCAGGAAACATGGCTGAAACCACAGTTGGATTTTATTATAAAAGGATATGTTGCGGTTAGAAGAGATAGGGCATCTGGTATAGTGGGAGGAGTTTCAACATTCATACAGAATGGAATAAGATATAAAATTGTACAAATAAACACAGATCATGAAGCAATTGTGGTTAGGATTTGGACAGACAAAGGTTTGATAGACATAGTTAATTACTATAATCCATGTGAGAAATTAAGTTTAGATATATTAAATTACCTTGAGGGATCAGTGCAAGACAGTGTAATATGGTGTGGGGATTTCAACTCGCATAAATCATTATGTGGAAGCAGTAGCACAGATGAAATGGTTCAGTTGTTGAGGAACTTTTCGATGTTTATGGTTTGGTGTGTCTTAATACAGGGGGAGGAACACGATATAATAGCACGCAAAACACAGAAACAGCAATTGATCTGAAGTTTGGAACCAGTGCAATAGCAGGTGTAAGCACATGGAGTGTGGTATCCTGTGATGACTACAGTTGGCACAAAAAGTTGCTTTGAAAAGGAAAAGAAAATTCCTAGATGGAAATTGGGAAATGCTAATTGGGATGCTTTACAAAAGATCAGTGCAAGCAGATTTTAAAAATTTCAAGAGGAGGACCAGGTGGACGTTGACATATTTATTGAGGATCTATTTAGATAGATAGATAGATAGATAGATAGATAGATAGATAGATAGATAGATAGATAGTTTATTTATCTCCAAGGAGAAATAATTTAATCTGCTGAGGACCAATCCCTAAAAGTGCAGGAGTTAGACATACCAAGAACGTACCCTGGTAGAAAAGTGACTGTGGCAAAGCCATACAAGCAAGAAATAAAGCATTTAGACAACTCAAAAAAATCCATTCTCAGGATGCTCTGATGCAGTATAAAAGAGCCCAGGCAATACTAAGGAAAACAATAAAAATGCAAAAACACACATTTTGGCGGCAATATTGCAACAGCATTGGGAGTGAAGTACAGCTGTCAGATATATGGGGTGTGAATAGGAGAATGGGGGGTCAGAAGAAATGTTGGTTTACCAGTATTAAGCAGTGGGACAAAATGGTTGCTAACAACTTGGAAAAGGCTGAACTTCTAGTACAAACATCTAGGAAAATTCACAGTTCAGAAAATCTCACAGAGGAGGCCAGGCAGAATAGAATTAGAATTAATAAGGAATTAATTAGGAACCCCGACATATTGGAAAAAGTGGAGGTGCCAGGAGATCCGTTAGACCTGCCTTTTAGTATGTTTGAGCTGAGAAGAGCATCATTAGTGCTCGTCAAACTACCCCTGGAAAAGATGGTGTATGCTTCAAAATGTTGGAACACCTGACTGCGGATGCACAAGCCATAGTGTTGAGGTTTTTTAATAGAGTTTTGGAGTGTGGTCAAGTTCCCTCAGTGTGGAAACGAGCAGTAATAGTACCAGTTCAAAAACCAGGAAAGGACCCTCAGATCCATCTAGCTACAGACCTATTGCCTTGACATGGCATCTCTGTAAAATAATGGCATGACTGGTCACAGAGAGATTAATATACTTACTAGAAAGGAGAGCTCTTCTCTCTCCATACCAAAGTGGTTTCCATAGGGGTAGGAACAAACTGGACTCAGTACTGTGTCTAGAGACAGACACCAGGAAAACAGACCAATAAGGAGGTGGTGATAGCTGTCTTCTTTGATGTTGAAAAAGCATACAACATTCTCTGGAAAGAAGGTCTTCTCATTAAATTAAAATCCATTAAAAATCCCTTGGACTGGGTGGGAGGGCACATAACTGGGTGTTGGATTTTTTAATCAATAGGAAAATACAGGTAAGGGTAGAAGCAGAATACTCTCGTATATATGAGGTAGAGAATGGTACTCACAAGGTAGTGTATGTAGTCCATTGCTATTCAATATAATGATCAATGATATATTTTCTAAGGTAGAACAAAATGTAGGGAAATCTTTGTATGTGAATGACGGGGCTTTGTGGGCAAGAGGCCGCAATGTAGCTCATGTGGCTGGGAAAATACAAGCTGCAATACTTGAGGTGGTGGGGTGGGCAAGTAAGTGGGGGTTTAGATTATCGGTGGCAATAACACAAGTGATCTGCTTTTCAAGACGACATAAAATTACACCACTCTCATTTAAAACTAGAGATCGACCGATTATCGACGCATATCGGTATCGGCCTTTTCTTTTTTTTAAATCCGATGGGCCGATATCAAGAAATCAATAAAAACTGGTTTATTTCGGCTCAGATGCAGCCGCCCTCTCTCCTGCCACTTCTGTGTCCAGTGTTTTTCCGCCCATGGTGCCCGCTGATTGGTTAAGCAAGCCACAGTGTGCGTAAGTGGCAGAGCCAAACTGAAGCGGAAGCCGCGGAAGTTTTCTCATGTGGAGAAGCTCCAGAGAGCAAACACATGAGTCGAAGGTAAACAGAAAATTCTCACCAAATTGTAATAAACATCCCAGTGCTCAACATCTCTAACGTAAGAGCAGAGTAAACATTAGCGGCAGCTCTGCTAGTTCGTTTTACCTCCCGACATGTCTGTGAAGTACTTAAAAGAAGGCTGCTGATAATATCGACAGTCAAACAGTCTGTGATAGTATAGCATGTGTGTGTGATTGAGAGAGAGCGTGTATGTCTGTGAATCACTTGAAACAATGCTGTTGGTAAGGTAGCTATTTATTTAAGTTTTTATTCAACTTTATAAAAGATGCTTCTGAGTCCAGGAACTCCTTGCACTTCTGGAGCTTTTTATTTTCTATTTGTTTGGTTAAATAAACATGCTTTATGCATTTAAACGAAGTTAAGTGTTTGTATTATTCAACATTTTTACGCCAATTTTTACACTTTCACTGCAAATGAATATCGGCTCCATATATGGGTTTTTGGCTGCCTGAACTACTAATAATCTGTATCGGTATCTGTTCTGAAAAACCCATATCAGTCGATCTCTTATTAAAACTGTATGGACAACAACTTGAACAAGTTAAAGTCATCATATTTCTTGGGGTCTGGTTTGATGAGAAGCTTACATAGGGCACTCACTTAAGTAAAGTGGTGAGTAAAAGTAAGAGGTTCTTGAATGTGCTGCAGTGTCTGGCAGGACAGGATTGGGGAGCAAGTCGGTCATCTCTACAAAATATATACTGGGTGCTCATGAGATCGATATTTGATTATGTATGTATAGCTTATATGTCAACAGCAGAGTCAAATCTCAAGTAGCTGGATGTTTTGTAAGCTCAGGCCCTGAGAATCTGAAGCGAAGCATTTAAACATTTCCAGTGTCAGCGATGCAGGTGGAAATGGGAGAGTTGCCTCGGCGAATTAGGAGAGGTAAACTAATGTTGGCATACTGGGTCAATCTCCAGGAGCATAGTGATAAGCATCCTGCCAAGAAATTTTAACTGACTGCCGTGAACACAATGAAACTAATTTCAGGAGTTTTGGTTGGATTGGTGACACAAAAGCAAGAGTCGTAGGATTAAATAATTTACAGTACAGCCCCACAGTTCACTCAGATCAGCATTCAGAATGGATATAATCAATGAAATATTCCTAATAATGTACAGAACGCATGTTAAAGGCATATTCAGACGGTTTATCAGGGTCCCTGCTCATGTGGGTGTGGAAGGAAATGAGCAGACAGATATTCTGGCCAAACAAACACTCCGAATTACACAAGTAGACATGCAAGTTCCACTAAGCAAAGCTGAAGTTAAACCATTCATCAGGAAGTATACACAGTCTACATGGCAAAATAGGGACATCAGTGAAACCGGAAGGCACCTATAACAAATACAAAGGCATGTTGGTAATGGGAGGAAGGTGGGCTGCAAACATAGGGAAGAAAACATTGTAACACATCTGAGGATAGGTCACACAGGTCTCAATCGCCCATTGCATAAAATAGGTAAGCACCCTACTGGAAACTGCTCACCATGATTTTACACTAACAGGACTTCTGGGGAAATCACCAGGCAAGATACAATATTACATTGTTAAGTTCATTAAAGAAACTGAGTTAAGTAACATAATCTACTTTTTTTATTATTATGTATTTATTTATTTATTTATTTTATTTCACTGCGTAACCTCTTGTCCAAACTCCAGTCCAGTTGGTGGCGGTAATGCACCAACCGCCAATAAACCCCACACAAGAATAGGAAGAAGTATTCACGACTCAAATTCTGTAATGCGACATGTCGAAAAAACAAGCTGGATGAAATGCGGCAGTATTGAGCAATACTTGATGTTTAGTTGTTTATTTAAGAGAATCTGTCACATCAGGCTTTTACCCAGTAAGTGCAAAGCAGTCACTGTCTTTCTGTGTTTCCCCTTTGACGCCTTTTCTACTGAAACACGTCTTTAAAACTTGGAAAAATCCACAGAACAATTTGGTTTTCATCTGTGAGACAAGGAACTAAACACACCAACCGCAGTCCTGTTGCAGCGGGTTTGTCTAGTGATTCTACCCCAAAAAAGCGATGCTGGTCACCGTTTTCTGCGCGCCGAGGGATCGTCCAGAAACCACCTTCGCCCTCGATGTGTCCCCAGACCTGGAGCTGAGAGACTTTGTAGCACTTTGCGAACTGGAATCAGGAATCCCAGCTGGAGAAATTCAGGTAAGACTCAGGCTAGCTGTAGCCAGAGAGCTAACGTAGCGAATAGCTAGCCAGCTAGCTGACTTGCTAGCATGAATCGGACTTTTCCTGTTTGATGGACCGAATGTTGCGAAGCTTCGGTTATCAACAACAGACAGACTTGTCGCTTTACCATAACCTGACCGAAAGTCAACCTAATGGCAAACCAATGAAGCTAATTGTTGTCTGAGTCGTTAACAGTGCCAGGGCAATTGTTTAGGCTAACGGTTACATGAGGTTTCCCCCAGTAACTTAAACACTTGCTTCTTTATTTAGTCAAACGTCCGTGTCACAAGTAACGTTAGTTAACGGTTTTCTAATGTTAACTCAAGATATGGGGGAATGTTACGTCTTGACAGAGATCAAGTCTTGGTCACTAAAACATGCTAAGATACTTCAACAAACTACACACATGGTTGACGTGGTATATGCCTAGCATAATTGTAACGGTAACTTTAGAGAAGTTTTTAAGTTTATTGGAGAATTGTCGAGCCATCAGATTTATAGACCAAAAACACAGGTACGTTACGCAATAACCTCAACGCATTCAATGTTGCCGTGCAGTGTATACTTCGCTTGCAGAGCTCTAATTATGTCTTTATTGGGGCTATATCAGACAGGTTTACAGTCAACTCTATTTCAGCTTGTATGTCAGTAGTTTAGGTTGGATTGGGCCAATGTTACATGCGAGTAGCTTAAATGATCTATCAATTGACAGAAAATGAATTGGCAGATATTTAGATAGTAAATCTATGGGATTGTTTTTACTTTTCTAGCAAAAAGTGAAGTTATTTAATTTCAGTTTCTAAATGATGAGGATTTGATGCGTTTTGAGCAGACTGTACAACGCAATCCAACACTATTGCCTTAGAAAACTGGCTTCAAACATACCTCACCTTCCTTTCCCAATTTCTAGAGTTTGGTCTGTGCATATAAAATATGTTCGTGGGTAAAGGGAAACAGAAAGTGAGTGTGATAAGTCAACTTGGCACCATGACACCAGCCAAGTGGCCTGCAGTAATAGAACTTTGTAGATCTTGTTGGAAGGAAGTGTAGTCAGGTAGACCACTGAATTAGCTAGTCAGTGAAACTGTAAACTATACTATACTATACTTCAACTATATACATAAGTAGTCTGGTTTACTTATGGAAAACTAGAGTTTGCTAAAGCAAGTGCCACCTAATGACTGCTGCGCTTTGTGATCTACTGAATCTGTGTTAAGCATGCTTAGTTTATCCAGTCATGTGGGTTCTCTAATCTTAATATCCACATCAAATACAAAGGAAGCAACAATTTATAAATGTTCTGCATAATGATTATAAAATGTAATTCTGTATGTTTTGTATAAACAGATCACATATGTAGAACAGCACCTAAAAGACCCCACTCGTGCCTTGGGGACCTACGGTGTTAAGGATGGAGATGTGGTGGTTCTCAGGCAAGCTGACAGAAGGCCACCACCAACTCAGCCAGCCTTCCCAGGTAACACACGTGTTTGATAAAAATCTATGAAAGCTATTGACCCCAGTCTGATACCAAATTCCAGTTAAGATGCTGATTACTGTGCATTAATTTTGCATGAAACTCCTTTGTGGGTGCAATGTTGTCACGTGGTTTGATGTGTGTCCACAAGAAGAAGGATGATGGGTTGCAACTTTTTGAGACAGACTAGAATGGAAAGTTCAAAAATGGGCAAGACTAAAACAACGAAAAGGACACTGATAAGTAACATTACTGCTTTTTTATTTACTCTAAATTTTGAGAGGGAGGTGCTGCTTCTTTCACATCCAAATACATTAATACACTCATCTAACCTGTATTGCTGGTGTTAGTTCTAGTTAGCGAAGTAGAGTAGCTTTTTTTCTTTTCTTTTTTTATCATGGGAGGGGCTGGCTGGTTGCGACAAAATCAAATGAGTCATCGAAAGTATGAGGGAAGTAAGTGCAGTTTACAGGGAGAGACAAGTGTATGTAGTGTACAGATTAATGCATCATCTCTCTGTATTTAATAAGCAGGGTTTTTGTACATGCAAAATGCTAATCTTTCACCGTTTGTCCTCTGTGCTCCTTAGGTCTGCCCCACATTGATTTTCGTTCTATAACAGTCCCTGGCACCTCTTCTTCAACCAGTCAACGGGGTACCGTAAGGCCACAGCAACAGGCTTCACAGTCACCGCAGCATCAGCAGTCACAGCAGCAGCAACCGCCCGCCGCACAAACTTCCACGCCGATGGCCTTTCGTGGCTCCTCACCTCAGGGGCTGGATGACCCTTCCTTACTTCAGCAGATGCTATTATCCAATCCACATGAGCTTTCACTGCTCAAGGAGCGAAACCCGCCACTTGCTGAGGCCCTGCTGAGCGGAGACTTGGGTAAACAGAAAAAAGAGGCAATGGCTCCACATGCCTCAGTTTGTGTTTATGGTCTTTTACTGTTAAGCAGATATGAATCAGTCAGTTTAATGGTCTATTTTTCCCCAGAGCGTTTCACCAAAGTGCTGCAGGAACAACAGCAGGATCGAGCCAAGAGAGAACAAGAGAGGATTAGACTTCTGACAGCTGATCCTTTTGATTTGGAAGCCCAAGCAAAGATTGAGGAGGATATCAGGTATGGTGTAGACCACACATTTTGTTGACCACCAGATATTGCAGTGTAATGATTTGTAGCATAATGATATTTGTAATTGTCATGAATTTGACTTTACTGTTAAGAACTACCTCAAGGCAAAGTAGCTTGTTCGCCAAACTTAGGTAGCATGTTTTTATTTTTTACCCTTGGATTTGTTCGTATTCCAGGCAGCACAATGTGGAAGAAAACATGACCATTGCCATGGAGGAGGCCCCAGAAAGCTTTGGACAGGTGGTTATGCTGTACATTAACTGCAAAGTCAATGGGCACCCTGTGAAAGCTTTTGTTGACTCAGGTAATGAGCATTAAATCCTGATCCCATCTGTCGTAGTTACAATTTTCTGGTCATGAACAGGAATGCTACTGAAATGTTGGTGTGCTACATATTGGCTGATCCCGATTGTTTGTTTTGTTTTGTTTTGTTTTGTTTTGTTTTGTTTTGTTTTGTTTTGTTATAGCAACTGGTATAAGAGTATTATAGGTCAGTTTGACTGCTATATAGTGTATCAGGATCTGTACAGTGTGTAAGTAAAGAACCACAAAGTCAATCTTGCTGGTTTATTCTGTCAACAGCATGCTTGTACTTAGTCTGTTCAATCAGGAATCAGCAATTCAATCAGTGTGTTCAAACAAAGGACTCCCAAGCATCACTGCTACAGAGAGTCTAGAGGGACAACTGAAATATGCCTTGTAATTACATACATAACATTATGTGAGGATAATCTTTTTCCTCTGTAGAGCTGAAGCACATTGATTTGCTCAGCCTCTCCCTCTGTCTCTCTCTCACAAACATATTAACAGTGGAGCCATCAGTGAACAGCCCCTCCTCTGCGCACATTCAAAACATGATCACACCCGCAGCGTTGTCAACTTTGGAACTTTCCGGCTAGATTTAGCTTCTTTTCAGACCCTCTTACAGACTTTATTTGTAGCAAGCAACTGTCAGCGACGCAATGCACGGCTGTTCTGCCAACAGTGCTGGGGTCTCCCTCCCCCTCCTTTTACACTGTGTAGGCAGTCAGTGTGTGGATCTGTTGTGTGTGGGGCTGGCAGGAGGATACTGCTCTCTGAAGGAGAAGGAGTTTAGTTGTACTGAGATATTAGCAAAACAGAGTACCTACAGAGTACCTAGACACTTGATAACACACACGTGAGAAAGCTGAGCAGTGTCGATTGCATATTCTTGCTGGATATCAGCTGACAACGATCAGTGACCAATCGATCTGGGCGTCCCTACAAGATAAGCAACGATGAAGTTAGTACTCTACGTCAGTATTACAAAATCATAGCCTAATTGTTTTGCCTAACACTTAAACCATCATCATTAATCACTCATTTCCGTGTGCTTAGGAAACATTGATGTTTATTGCGCCTCAAAATGCTTTACTTTTTTAATTTCCTCAATGCAATACTTGTTAGCAACAACACAGTGTTTGAAAAAGCATGTTCATGTTCAAACACACTTAAGTTGGAGCATTTCTTCTAACCACCTCTTTATAGCTACTTTCTTTTTCTGTTGCCATAAGTAAATTAGAATTTAAAAAAAAAAATGCATACTAGTCAAAAGGTAAGCATCCTAACCAGATGCCTGACCCACCTCAGCAAGCTCCTTTCAATGTAACAACGCAGAGGTTCAAACCTGAGCTCTTTCTGGATATCTGAACTCCTCACCCTGCCCTGAGGGTGAACCGAGACTTCTACTTGTGATCTCATTCCCCTTGTGATCTTTACAACGCCAGTATGACTCAACCAAGATCCGGAACGGCCAGAAATATGTAAGGGATAATGCCCTATGAGGTGTCCACACTTCGAAGGGCATTATCCCGCTTATAGCATGGTCATGTTTCAAAGAAAAGTGACCATGCTATGAAAATATTAAGCTATCCAGCCATGCCATTGTCCCTAAATCATTATCAAGATTTTCACGGACAAAATTATAGTGCATGTCTTCTGTCAGCTGCAGCCTGAAGAGTGGCGAGTTGAATAGGGAATGGGAAGTGAGGTGATCGCTTATGTGATACAAAGTATCAGTAATTTCAGAGTGGCAGTGTACTTGTTGCAGCTTGTGTGGTACAGTCACCATCCTGTGCTGTTCAGAGAACAAGATATTTTTGATTTTTTTCAAGGTCTGACTCAGATGGAGGCTGGTAGCTTTACCCCCTTTCTTGCACGGTAGCCTAAGTGTGGCTTGAATTTGGTGTCAGTCTTGACAATGAATTCAGTGTCCCCCCCCAGGGATTTATCATTGTGTCTTCATTACACAGGCCATTTTAGATTTTTGGTTAGGTTTAAACGTTTTGTAGAGCTTGACGTTCTTTGTCTTTTAGGAGCCCAGATGACCATCATGAGCCAAGCATGTGCTGAGCGCTGTAACATCATGCGGCTGGTGGACCGTCGCTGGGCCGGGATCGCCAAGGGAGTGGGCACACAGAAGATCATTGGCAGAGTTCATTTGGGTGGGTGTTGGATTTGTTTTTTGTTTTTTTTTTTGGGTGTTCTCTTTGAGTGACACTGTATTTTGGATGCAAGTCCATACTATTTCTCAGAAGAATGTTAAATGTATGCTATTTCAGTTTTAGCAGACATTTTTCCTGGCAACACTCAGGGAAACTCTGCATTGAGAACGTGCTGAATCATTAGATAGCCTAGCCTGGCACATTTACTGGATGTACTTGAGTCCACTTCCTATTTACTCTCACCCATAGTTGTGCTTTGAAATAAGTACTTCAGAATAATAACTTGGCTGTTGGATTTTGTACAGTGTGTGGCATTGTAAGAAACATCATCACTGCAAGTTTAACAAAGGCATTGGCAGACATGAAGTTCATTACTTCCTGCAGATGCCCACAAGCTAGCTAAGCAAGGCTAAGCTTACCTTTCGATATACCTTTTGAAACTGCACGCAGAGATAAAACGTGACATCAGAGATTGTCTGACTGGTAGAATAATTTCCCCAAACTTGATCTGTACCTTCAGTTTCATTCATACCCAAATCTCTGCATGACATGTCAGTTAAAATTGTGTGTCTTGTGCTGATGTAGCTCAGGTCCAGATAGAGGGAGATTTCCTTCCATGTTCTTTCTCCATCTTGGAGGACCAGCCGATGGACATGCTGCTTGGACTGGATATGCTGAAGAGACACCAGGTGTGAGCTTCTTCTATCTGATCACAGTGTGCAGTACAGTATTAGATTGGAATCAATTAGATAACACAGGGGTTTCCATTTTCTGTTCTCTGTAATCCAAATGCACAGGAAAGCTGAAGAATATCTGAGAGCATTACTTGTCCTGTTTTTCTTCTAGTGTTCGATCGACCTGAAGAAGAGTGTGCTTCTAATAGGCACCACGGGCACTGAAACCCGCTTCCTGTCTGAAGCAGAGCTGCCAGAGTGTGCCCGACTGGCATACGGAGCAGAGGGGCGTGAAGACGCCCGTCCAGATGAGATAGCTGACAGAGAACTGGCAGAGGCACTTCAGAGGTCCATACAGGAAAGCGGTAAGAAACAGTCTCCCATCTCTGCAGCTTGTTTGTGATTGGGCTTTTTTCAGCTCAGGTAGAACCACATTTGCATGTGCCACTTAAAGCTTCTTACTCTCAACCCCATTGATGCAGTCATCTGAATTTTCAGCTACGTGATCACTTCATGTCATCACCTCAGCAAATTGAATGTGCTTTAGAATAAGATGAGGTCTGTAAGGTAAATATAAGCATACACGTATAAGAAAAGAATATACATTAGATTTGGGATAAGATCAAGCTTTTTAGGCTTAAAAGGAAACACTCATGATTAGCCTATTGCTTGTTTTCTGTATGGAAAATCTTGGGTTACATGAAAGGCACTTTTTTTCAAATTTATCATCATTATTATGATTTGAGCTGCCTTTTGTGGGTGTGATGCTGTTATTGTTTAATGTATTTATAAACACCTGTATTTCGGGGATCTATGGAGAAAACACTTAACCACTTGACACACTCCGTTAGCAAGGAGCCATCAGTGCTAATCGACAGCGCTGAGTGTGTCTTACTGCAGTGAGTTCAGCATGGGCTGTTAAATGTTGTCAGATTCTGTGTTGGACTACAGTGCAGATGGATCTCTGAAGGAGTGTGAGAACAGCACTTGAAGGCACGAAGGGACTAATAGAAACGTAGGTGGTTATTTGTATGAGCAAGAATGTCTCACACAGACAATGAAATAAAAAATAAAGTCCGTAAGATATCAGAGCAGCACTAAGAGAAATCTGAATCTTGCTGTCATGATTAAAACACCCTGCTGCTGGCGATTAACAGACTGTTTTAGCGTTAATAATGCATTGACAGTAAAACGCTTGGGTCCAAGTTTACTTCCGGGCATGGCATGGTTTTCATGTGTGCACTTGAACGATGACTAAAAATAGCTCCATAGTGTTGACATACTAATGACAATACCATCAACATTGCTAAGCAAGCTTAACAACTCCCAGCATGTCAAACCAAAGACTTACACCAAGGTAAATAGGGGAGTATGAGCATGGTCGTGTCAGTCACATGGCGACCACTGCCACATTTTTTTTCCTCTGATTTATGAGATAGTTTTCTAATAATTATGAGATGACGGCCTCATAATTACGCGAGTTTTCTCTTTATCAAGAATTGTACAGTTGTCAGTCAAACTGCTTGCTCCTACAGAAATGTTGGCATGGCTGATCTGCTAATAGTGGCTGATCGTAGCTGGATGGTGCCATATCATCTCAGTGTGACGATATGTACCGTGAGGTGATATAAATTTGTCAACCATTCAGTTATAGTGTTTGTACCTTGATAGCTAGGCCTTACATCCATATCTCTGGGTGTATTAGGCTATTGTTGCCAACGTTGCAGAAAAACGAGCAGATTGGATTTTTAGATGATTTTAGCATCCACATGATGAAGTTTCTTGGTTTAGCAGGTGTTTAATTTACTGGATTAATATGTAACAGCACTCTTGTTTGGTTAGATTATCCATATTATGATTGTCGAACCATAATCATGTGTTTCCCTTTAATGCTTTTCAAGGCTCACACTGGCATTTGTGCTATAGCCATTGATACACTACAGTCTTTTGTCATTGTTTCCATTTGGCAGTCTTGTCCAGTGAAGGCTGTGCATTGCAAATGGAATTGGAAAAAAAAGTTGCAATGAATTCAGGCTCATGTTCGGGTACAGCAGCCACATTGTGGAATAAGGCAGTCCTCCACCAGAGAAGAGGCATCAATCAAATCATTTTGGTCTTTATTAAGGTTAAGTGATTTTTCTCAAATGTTCAACTGATGTGACCTCAATTGAGCTCTCTGAGGTTCCGTGGCAGGATGTGTGATTACGCGGCGAGCTCTCTGTCAGGACATAGGCTCAAGTTGTTTTTGGATGACACTTTTCACATCTGTGTGTGTGAAAAGGCTGATAAGTTGGTGCATGCTCTGTGTGTGACTGCTAACTTTCTCCGTCCCTTTGCATGATGTGTGTGGTGTGTGCCCTAACCCCTGAGCAGGACAGCACTGATGCATTTGGAGACAGCTGGAGAGGGCCCTACCAACCAGGTACTGCAAATTCACAAGTCCATGCCAGTGCTTAGTCCATTGCTATTTTTGTCTTTTATTTTGCTGTTATTTTGCTGCTGGATCGGTTAATTGATGTTGTACTTCTGTTTGTACTTATTCATGTATTTATTCTGAATACATATAAGTGTAAAAAAGCGGAAAAAGTAGCACAAGTAACAAACTATGTGCAGCGGGTATTCAAGAAAAAGAGTTTCTGTGTTCTGGGTTGTTTTCTTTGATATTATTAAAATGCATATTGTCCAGAATAATGCTTCCAGACTGGGTCCACACGAATTCCAGCTGTTTAATTCTCAATTATATTTTCTCTTAAAATAGACACTGCAGATGGACAAACTACCTCACGGCAGCCCCCACCATTTACATTACCCAGAACCTTACACCAAATGTCCTCATCCACCTCCCCTTCCCAAAGCCCTTCCTCTGGCCAGCCCCAGTCCCTGGATCGCTCTCAGTCTGCCCCGGCCACCATGGAACAGGCCTCAGCACCAGGGCTGTGCCAGGCCCTATCTGGCCTCCAGGAGCCTCCTCTGCCTTCATCCCCAGTAGAGGATTCTGGTCCTACACCTCATCAGGTCAGCCCTCTGCCTGTTCATAGCAACTCCGAAGTGCCCCCTGTACCCAGTCCTTCAACAGACGTCCTCCGTACATGTACCCCTCACTCAGACGTGACTACTGTATCCCAGTATCCAGGGGGTGAGGTACAGCCTGGAGCCACAGAGGGGGTTTCTGAATCAGACGAGGTGATGAACAGCTCCATGCAGCCCCATCCAGAGGAACTTTCCCCCATTCAACCCATGGAGCAGGAGGCGGCCGAGTCTGACGCAGCTGATGTCACAGAAGCCTGTCCGAGTGATCTTAGCCGATCCAACTCGGTTGAAATGGAGTCCCCCACTGCCTCCCAGGGCGCAGTGTCCTCTGAGACGGACCAGCCTGAAGGAGAGCACTGCTCCAGTTCCGAGAGCATCCCCTCACTGGCGGCCGCTCTGATGGAGCTTCACGAGCTGCTGGTGTCCAACAACCGGGCCCAATCCCAAAACCGCAGCACCTCCTGCTCCCCCTCTCATCCATTCAAACAGGAAACAGATGAAGTGGCCCTCAAGCCATGCACACCGACACCTGAAAACACCCAGCATATCCCCTCTACTGCCATCACAGCCAGTGCAGAATCAAGCGATGCCAAAGCCAACCATGCTGCTGCTGTGTCTGATGAGGGACCATCTAAGTGTCTTGTGCCTGACCTCTCTGGCCAGGATGAGCATCTGGGCGGAGATAGAGCAGAGACTGTGGAGGCCCAAGGACCACCGCAGCGTCCAGATGACTCCGGGGAGAGGAGGGCAGATAGCCGAGGGCAAGATGAAGCCAATAACATCAGCATTTTTCAGCCTGAGCCAGAGGTTCCTCCTGATCCTGCAGGGGACCTGGAGTTCAGGGAACCTCCTGAGGGGCAGCAGGGGAGAGGGGTTGCAGATGGACGAGCCTCCGGCACCAACACCCCAGACACTGTTGGCCTCCAGACTGAGCACACTTTTCTCAGCCCACTGTCTATGGCAGTGGGCTCACCTGAGGAAGTTTCGAGCACCTCACCCCCCTCTTCTCCTCCTCTTGCTCAGGCTCCCCAGCTTGCACCTCCAGCTCCTTCTCTCCCTTCTCCGCATCCCTTTATAGAACAATTTCCAGCTGAGCACATCCAGAGAATCCAGGCAGCAGGGTTTTCTGCCATGGAGGCTGCAGAGGCACTGGAAAGAGCCCATGGGGTTGTGGAGCTAGCTCTGCTGGCACTACTAGCCCGCAGTATCACTGTGCCCACCTAGACTCATAACTAGTCATACGAGTCCCCAGCCTCCCAACTCAGCATCTGTCTTATTTATACCTTGTTACTGATCCAGACGTCTCAGTCCCTCCTTAGCAGGGAGCACGTATAAACACAGGGAAATGCTGTCTCTTGGTTTGTCGCACAGAATATCCAAGAACAAACAGGACAACTGGTAATACTTTTCTGGATATTGCAGATATGTGAGGTGTGTTTGCATGCAGATGTTTTGGGTGCCCACCCATTTCATTGGTTTTTAGAGATTTGGTATGGTAGATTGATTTTCTTCTTGTTTTTTCGTCCAACATTGACATATTATTAAATGCCCAATGTATGATTGATTCTTGAACCATTAAACATTATAATTTCCCCTTCGATATGTCATAACATGATTGTTGTTTCAGTTATGGAGCATCAATAAAGAAAAAAAATCTCAAACTGGAGTAGCGTTGCTCCTGCTCTCCACCTCAGAGTAACTCTGCTGAGCTTTAGATCATTCAGCGCAAACATGGATATTTGAAGCAATTTGCTGATAAATAAAGCATCATGTTGATTTTTATGTTTGTAGGCCCTTCAATCATAAATGAGAACCCAATGATGGAGGACCTACATTGTGGAAACCGCTGCAGTTGAGAAGGGTTGATTTCTGATCAAGTTTACAATGAATTTCTCCAGATAAGTGGATACCCCTACATACACGGCCATTATCACTGAAATATCAAGCAAGCCACATGTTTGTTGACGTATGATCCTAGATGGCATTTTTTGGTTCAGTATGTGAATTACAGAAGGTTATCTTGTACTGTATGTATCATTCTCCACAGTTTGAGAGCTTTGCCATGTGTAGATTACAAAAGTGTTTGTAGCTCCTGTTCAGAAAGTCCTTTTATTTTGTGTCAAATCATCATAGTGTGTTCATATCTTTTAAAAACACCCATTTTCATTTTGTAATCTGTTAGAATACGGCCATTTATGCCTGTCAGATGTTTTGTCCGTACATTATATATCAAGTATTTTAATGGCTTTATTTCAGTCATATACCAACAATGTTCAGGCAGATTGAATTATCTACTTTTATCTTGTATGAAGTTTTAAATTGAAAATAAAATGGAACTAGTATTTGTACACTGTGTACGAATGTATTCCTTACTTCCTGTAAATGCAAACAACCCTTTTTCAAAATGAACATAATTCAAAAAGGACTTCTGAAACCTTGGTATTGTGAGCTGGTATGTGTGTCCCAGTTCCAGAACATATGCTAACATAAAGAAATCAGTGTGCATAACGGTTTTGTGCAACAGGAAACAAACAGGAAATGCTACAATACGTGCACCAATGCATCTCAGCGCAAATTTAGTTTCAAAAATGCTTCTCCAAAGATTGCTTTTGAGGCGTTCACAAACCACCATCCGATTTTTTTACTGTGAGAAGCTCCTCCTTTGTGCAATGTATTATGGAAAAAAGTCTTAAGTATGCATACAGAGTTTTTTGAATATATGTTGCCACTTTTCACTGAAATTTAAGCTGCAATTTAGTTAGTGATTTCATTATCAATTAACCAATCATTTTCTTGATTAATCACTTGTTGAAAAAAGTGTGAAAATAGTGAAAAATCTGAATTTCCCAAAGCCCCGGGTGACACAACGCCAAAAATAAAACCCTAAAACCCCAAAATATTGCGTTTGCCACCATAAAAGATGATTAAAAACCAGCAAGCTGCCATTCAAGTGTGGAACTGGGACACAACTAGTTTGTCTGAGGCTTGAAAAAGAGCCACACCTGGTTCCAGTTTCTGTGATTGCTGCTGTGTGACACTCAGACTGTAGCCTTGTGTGAGACCAGTTCCAGACAAAAGCATTCAATGGCTCAACGTGATGGCAGAGATGAGAACAGCATGTGTTCGAGCAGTAGCATTATGTCTAATCTACAGTCCTCCTTTGCAAATAATCATCCAGTAAATCATTTGTTATCAAAAATACAATCCATGAGGACACGAGAGCAGCTTTCTTCAGGGTTTTCTCTGGAAACCAACAGTTTGCAGGACACTGGAGGCCTTGACGAGAGCAGTGACTCCCTGAACCAGCTGGAGGATGGCAGGTAAGGACCGCATGGTGCATCTAGAAAAGTTCAGTTATTTGAAGGATTATGATGATGAAATGTCTTCTTTTTTTTAAGTCCTCCCACAGACATGTCTTCAGCTCTCAGGTCGGTGGTCTTAATGTGCATGTTGGATTTGAAAAAAATGCACTCATCTATGCCCAAGCTGTTCTCAGCACCTCAACTTGAGAAGGAAAAACCAACTTGGTCTCCATTAGATGATCACAATGAAAACACAGAAGGGTAAGAGAGGCTTTAAATCTTTAGACTCTAAATAATCTCTACACTAACTTTGAACTGAATGTGGCCTGCTTAAATCCAGGGCAGCAGATCCAGCTGAGGAGGAAGTGCTGAGTGTATCATTCCAGTCAAAGTACATTGACTTTTGTAAGTTCAGGTTTCTACTTGGGCATTTAATAATGAATTATTCACAGCAAAGTAAAGTGCCTTGTCTTCTGCTCTGCAGTCCCGTTGTATCAGGACTACTGCCTGCAGGCAGTGAAAGATGATCTGCACAGACTGAACAAGAGTTACGTGTCTGAACTGATAACGCCGCAGTATGTGCAGGGTCTGCACTCACGTCTCAGCCCTCGCTGCCACTCTGTGGCTGCATCTCCTCTGTTAAACCACCCTGAAGCAGCGCCACCCTCACCTCTACCTCACCCAGTCAGGGTGACTCCATGTACCCTTTGGCAAGAGCTAGATGAGGTGAAGGCGTCTGGCCTGCTGAGCAGCTTGACAACCAGAGAGATTCGCCTTCAGGAGGTGTGAAAACTGTTAATAATTCATCATTTATACACTAAAATGTAGCATGTAACTTGCATGGTGTAGGACTAACATTTAGCATGTTAGTTTGAAATGTTCACGTTAATCTTCATGTACAGTTTATAGGCAGTGCTTGTGTATTATAGAGGAGGTCTGGTGTTTTTCTGTTTTGTTTTGGGTTTTTTTGGGGGTTTTTTAGATATTTTGTCAATGAATGCATGAATCAATGAAAGACTACGTTGGCCTCTTTTTGACCTCCCAGCCTCTGCATGCTTTCACTCCCCTGCTTAAAAACACCACAGACTAGTTTCAGCTGCATAACTATACACATTATGCATTTTTAATTCGTTTTTGGGGAAACAGTGGAGGTTAATTGCTAAGAGGAATGAGCTAGATCAGGCTTTGAACAGGGATGAGATCTGTTAAGAGCAAGTAACACATCAGCCTCATCCCTCACTTCTAATTTCTAATGAATTTCTAATTATTGTGACAGTGAGAGAGTCGCCTGGAAAAATCATTAATTCTCATTTTCCCCCACTGAAGGCAATGTTTGAGTTGATCGGCTCTGAAGCGTCTTACCTAAGGAGCCTCGGAGTCGCCGTCAATCATTTCTATGCGTCGAAGGCAGTGAAACAGACCCTGTCTCAGATGGAGCATCACGTTTTGTTCTCCAACATTCGTCGCGTGATGGCAGCCAGCGAAAAGTGAGACATTTGTAATATCTCTAATTTAACTGGTCGTGTTGGTGTTCATGCTGAGCCGGCGTTGTTCCGGCTCTTCTAGGTTTCTTATGGATCTGGAAACTCGACTGGGAGAGAGCGTGTTAATATCTCAGGTTGGAGACATTGTGCTTCAGCACTGCCCAGAGTTTCACAGGCTCTACGTGCCATATGTGACAAACATGATGTACCAAGAGGCCCTCGTCAGCCAGCTGCTGTGAGTCTCTGTTCTGCACTTCATACCTCCAACCTCAAGTTTTCATAAGCCTCATTCAACCACATCTTTCTCTTTCAAGGCAGCAGAACCGAGACTTTCTGTATTCGATCAGGAAGCTTGAAAGTGACCCAGTGTGTCAAAGACAGAGCCTCAAGTCATTCCTTGTCCTTCCCTTCCAGAGAATCACTCGCATTAAACTCGTCCTCGAGGTAGGGTTTTGACTCATATGTGTCCACATATGTATTTTTAACTTGGCGTGACATGTTTCAGAAGTCAGCTCAGGCTTCTGCTTGCTTTTCTTTCGTTTCAGAGCATCCTGAAACTGTCTGACCCAGGCTCTGACTCAGTGTTAAATCTGGAAAAAGCAATCGAAGCCATTCATGAGGTAACGCTGTTTCACTTTCAGGTGTTCGGATCTGTAAATTCATGCTGAGACAGGACTGAACGGGGGAATGAGCGACTGAGTTACTGGAAGGGAGAGTACTGGTGCAAGTTATGCTTAAAACAGCTGAGCAAGAATTACATTTAAATTACTGTGAAAATAAAAAAAAAAATGGTATCACTACATCTGCTCCGACTAGATAGTGACAGAGTGTGACAGGGGAGTCCGAAAAATGAAACAAATTGAGGAGCTGGTCTGCCTGGAAATGCTGCTGGATTTTGGCAACGTTAAGGTGACTTTTTTTTTTTTCTCATTGTAAGATTTGTAACAGTCTTCATATCTTAACAGACTTGATTCTGTTATGTAACCTGCAGATGGCAATAAATTCCGACTGCCTCTTCCTCCCTCCAGTCAGTTCCTGTGGTCGTCAGTGGGCGTTTTCTGGTGCACCAGGGTCCTGTGAGACAGCTGACTGTGGAGGCTGCTTACAACTCAAGACTATCCTTCATCAGCGTCTACCTCCACCTCTTCAACGACCTGTTGATCATCTCCTCGAAGAAGTACTTGACATACAATCATTTTTGCAAAATGGGGTGACTGCTATTGGTTGCTTTTCATTAGCACATTAAAACCTTTCTTTCTTTTTTTTTTTTTTGCAATGATGCAAACCAGCAAAGGCTTTGCACAAGTATTACAACCTTCATCAGCTAACTGAATATCTCTCTGCGTCCTGCCAGGGATCAGAGGTTCACGGTCGTGGATCATGCTGAATTTCCCACACATGTGCACCCTGAGCATCTGAAGACTGAGGCCCTGGGGCTCCCCCCAGACTCCTTCGTGTTACATCTGTCTAAAAGTCAAAACGGACAACCGACCGCCATGATACTTGTCACACATACAAGGTACAAGTGGACACGATCAACACCTTTTTTAAATGACTAAATCTCCTTAAGCAGCACGTCATCCATCTGTGATTCTGCTCTTTTTTTTAAATTGCAGGTCAGATAAAGAGGTGTGGATGAAGGCGCTGTCAGCTAAACAGTGATGGAAACGTGATTATGCTTTTTGATTTTATGCATCAAACGTGGGTCATTTTAACTTGCACATTACTATTATATACATTTTTAAGATTAATTAAAATTTAAGTTAACTGCACTTCATAATGTTCTTGACAGAGGCACTTTAGAGCATCATACGACACGACATGAAACATTCAAACATGCACTGAATTTGTCACAATTAACAGGATGCACAGGGGGTGTAAGAGGGTGATTTTAATTACTGGGAATGTTTTGTTGACTTGTATTAAAATACTGGCTGCTTTTTAAGCATTGTCATGTCTTTATTTTCTGACCATCAAACCAGCCTAATGGAACAAATCTGAATAAACTTAGTAACAAGACAATGTGAAAAAGCAGCCTCTGATCTTCTCACTGTGAAATACTGACACAATGTTTAACACAATACCTTTAAGTGAACAATGTTTTGACTGACTTATGGCTCTTTTATATATATATGTTCTTTTGATACTAACAGAAATCCATGAAAAACAAGAAAAAATGCCTCCCAAACAGGTCACTGATGCCAAGAAAAAAAGAGGAGCAGCGCTGTTTAAAACAAAAGTGAGAGAACCATATATGCTAACTATGTAATCAAATACAGGCACTTAATGGCATGAAGACAAAAAAAACCCAAACATTGATTATTTGAGCGATTGATTCAATTGCACACCTTTTTTTTCCTTTTTCAAGAATACAGATTACTTTGTACCTCACAGGCTTTAAGACAAGGAAACGCAAGGTAGAGAGACAGAATTCTAGCTTTATCACATAATAAAACCACAATCCCAGACGATATCTGGATGCGTATTATCATACTAACAGAGTATAGCACCCTGCTGACACAAGCTGAGCGAAATGAAGACGTTTCACAGTGAAAATCATCCTCACAGCGGTGATTATAGCATCTTTAAATGGTCCATTTATCTCAGCTGCAGCCTTCTCCATCTCACCCTGAGGAATCTGAAGCTCTTCCAAGCCAGCTGCTAAATGCAGTCCCTCAAAATAAGATACCCTGGAGTGACTGTACCTGAAGGCAAGTTCACTTCTAACTGCCTCCTAGAAGTCATGCTTAGTATCAAAGTACAGTCAGTGTCTCCTGCTGTGAATGGTGGCTGGCTGACCCGGCTGCGACACAGTCCTGATGCCACAGGTTCTCTGCCAGGCAGTTGAGGAGGGGGGCTACGTCACCCAGCCCGTCACCGACCTCCCCGCCCACACGTAACACCGGTAAGCTCCACGTCTCCTGGAAGTTCCTCACATCTCTTTCTGCCACATCACAGTGCATGAAAAGGTCAAATCTGAAGCAGTCATTAAGGACAAATGTCTACCTCTGTATTGATAAAGCTCAAAAATGATTCAGGAAGTGATGAGCATGTTTTAGCTGCACAGATGTAGCAGAAGTGCAGAGAATATAAATACATAAATTCTTAAAAATGACTTAAAAAAAAAAGAACACAAAAGGATACTTGGTACCAACCACCAATTTCACAACACGACCAACAGATGTCCATTTAGCAATTTGATTAGACAGATCATCAAAGGAAGTCCTGTCAGTGAAGGAGAACAGGAAAAGGACGGCGTCCACCTGCTCCTTACAGGACTGGAAGACACAGGGAACAGTGATTTGACAGAAGATCTGGTGTATAATCCTTTTTCTATTTCACATTCATAACTCGATACAAATCTTATACATACTGGGAGCAAATGGTCAAATCTGCGCAAGGCGTTCTCTCCACAGTCCCACAGCTGCAGACGGAAGAAAAGCACTCTGCCACTTTCTCTCAGCTTCACTGGCCAATACGCCACTGTTGTCTCAATACCTTCAACAGCAAAAGATAAACTGGACAAATATTTCTTTGACCTGATTCACTTTTACATTAAAGCAACTGTTTAAAATACTTTGCCCTGTCAGTGTAGAGCAGGGACCTACCTGTGGTTTCATAGTGCACGTTAGGAATATTCAGGCCTGCAAGACGTGCAGCAAGAGCAGTTTTCCCGACTCCACTCTTGCCAGAGATGAAGATCTTATAGTGAACCGTGTCCACAGCTACATGTGGGGGCATCACAGGAGATTCCAACAGACCTGTGATACAAATTTAACCATCAACATATTAACTGTTGTGTAGTACAGTCATACCTTGCTCAATCATACTCATACTGTTCCTGTATCGCAGACTAATGACCAAAACTTTCACAATTTTAAGTAATTCAATCAGTAAGGTTTACTTTCAGCGTCAAAATGGTATCTGGTCAAAGATCGCACTGTCACTTACAGGTCTTACACTTCTGATATGGAGTATGCTATATGTTTGTTTTCTATATGACAGCATGAAGTAGCTCCCATGTAAGAACATTAAAATCCTAAATTATTTTAGGTCTGTTATTTCATTTCCATGATATGTTAAGTATATGTCACTCTACCCCCACAACATCTGCTTAGTCATCAGAGGTCACCACAAATATTTTAAATACCCATTAACACCCACATACTACAATCCACAAGCGTTGTTTTTTTCTGCTGTGGTATTTCATTGATGCGGTTTTGTCATCTTGTTTTGTATGTCATGCTGATTGTCCTATAAAAAAAACGCACGACATTTTTACATTGTTCCGTTTCCTCTTTAAACAGCCAAACTCAAGCATACGTTGAAATACTTAGCCTCATATGACAAGTTAGTGTTTAAACATGCAACCAAACTTTCCATATATCTAGAAGCCGTTATGACAAAACAAACATCAACATCACAGAAAATGGCTGAGAGCAAATTTACTGAAATATTGTTTTATAATCAAGGCCTGGTTACAGCATACGATACATGTACAAATGAATGATATGGGCTTTTAAAAACAGGGAAACCATTGTAATTCAACCAAAACTGTAAAGTGCATTGTCATACCAAAGTTTTTGCGTCTCTTCTTATGAAGAATTTTGCTGAAATACTCTTTGCTGTCCTTACATCGATGCCAGTCAGCTACTACGACTGATCCGGGAGGAGGAACCTGTGCCATGTTGCTATCGTTATCTTAGCTATGATGCTCAGCTAGCATCACTATATGTGAGGTCAGTTTCTAATTTAAAAAAAGCAGACTGTTGAACCGCAATAGTGCTGCAAATACTTCAAACATTGTTTCTAATCGTAAAGCGCTTCAACAACAAGAACTCCAGTCAGCAAATGGCAAATCCATGTCTCACAGTGCCGCCACTTGATGAAAACTTCCGTAAACTAAAATATCACTTGACAACCGCCATAGATACAGCTGCTGCGTGACGTCACGCCCCTTTTTCTTCTTCTTCTGCTGGCAACCCAGCTTCTAGATGCGTTACCGCCACCTACAGGTAATTTCTTTTAAGTTGGTAATCAGAAGACAATCTTACTTTCCATGAGGCTGACCGTGGCAGACTTCCTGATATAATATTATGCTTTGTTTCCTTTGGTACAAGTACCTCCCTTTATCACTCATGATAGCTATTCAAATCTAGCAGTATATGCTCAGGTTTGTGGTTGGCTGCATAGTCCAGTTGGGTGCTTGTTTATTCTGTGAAGTATTTGAATGAGCCTTTTTGACCCCTGTGACACCCTCTCACACCAACACAGTTTTATATATTGTAAAGATGCCATCCTGTGTTAATGATGTTTCCTCAGTAGTTTGGACCGCTCTCACTTGATGGAACTTCTGTAAATTTTCTTTAATTTTGATGATTGCTTTGGCCAATATGTATTTATCCTCATTACCTTCCAGACCTGCCCAGGCAGGAATATACAATAAATATATACAGGGATATGTCTATATACCTGTATATACGTCACTGCCATCAGTCCTTTCAGGCTATTTCATGATGTTGCCTTTGGGTGCTTCAAACCTTGTTTTTTGGACAAAAACAAAAAGCTGGCATTAAGATAAGGTAAGATAACATTGAACGAATCAATCAGACATTGAGTTGCAACAGACATGCTGATAAGATTTCAGTTAATTGATTAACATGAGGTGTGCACATTTATTTCAGCAATCAGCAGCAGATTTCTGTGCAGCCCGTCGTTGTTTGGCCTTACATGTCACACCACGTTAACAAGGCCATCACAGAAAATCGCACTTTTTAGAATCGCATTTGCACTATTGTTGGTTTCAAGAACTCTGGAATGGGACTTTTCTAATGCATTAATGTTGAGATGGTTGATTCATTCTCCCACCGCCAGATGTCGCTAAACTCCATTGCTGAAAGGTCAGACACGAGGCATTAAAGCACCCTGTGAGCTCTGACAGTCAGGACCCCACTGTCTTCTAGGGTCATGGTTACAGATGTGGGGTCCACATCTGATGGTAGTTTGCATTTGTGGGAAAAAGTGTTTGCAACTGCGCCGTCTTCTCCCAGCTGCATGACAAGAGCATAAGTTATAAGAACATAATAATTTTACACATACACATGTTATTTTCTAGCAGGATTCCTAATACTCTAAATTACAGTACTATAACTCCAATTATAGGCCCAAACTCAAATTTACACAGTCACATACAAAAGGATTTCAAACTTTGAGATGTTCTGTAATCCAGCTCCAGTTATCCATCGAATACAAGCCATGACTATAACTTAAGTATTTTAATTTAATCCACTTATTCTTCGATATTATCGTTATCCGCATTGATGTAGGATGCAAAAAATAATCTACACCCAAAATTCAAAGTACTTATTTAGCTGAGTCTGAGGAGTAAGTCTGAGGAGTAATTCAGAAATCAAACATCAGGCTTCCTCACTGTTTTGTGGTGACTATTGCAGATTTTCTGCACCAGGCTGTCCTGCACGGCTCACCTTCTCAGCATGTACCTCTATCAGGTTGTTGGAGGATGTGATGATAACATCCTCTGGAGAAAATTCGCTCACATCGACTGTGAACTGGAAAATGTCTCCGATGATGTGGATCTTCCCCGTAGGATATGAATGGCCTGAAACAGTCACATAGAGCCCGTGAATCTCTCATTCATTGATTTAAGTAGGTCAGACTTGCATTTAAAAATGAAGAAATGAGCACACACCTGTAAATTTGTTTTCCTGACCGGCCTGCTGAGGTAGTGATCCTGAGTCTTCAGAGAAAATACCCTGACCTTTCTCCATGAGGCTGAGGAGGTGGATTGTCTCTATCTAGCTGACTGCATCTACTGTATGGAACCCAGAGAGGTCATTTTAATCTGGTGGGTCCTCCCTTTTATCTAATGAAAGTGTCACCATATATGCCTCTTTTATAGTCCACTGAGTGCTTGTGCTTCCATTGGAACATGGCACGGATCGTAGATATTCATTGTGTCAGAACTGTTGTTGAACTGTTGTCAAGGGGTCCAAAATTTCTGGCCGCACCCTTCAGTGGGAGCGTATGAGTCTTTGTGTTTGTGTGAGAAAGGGTGTGGAGATGTTTCTGTGTGAAGGACTAACCTATAATTATCAGGTGTGATATTAAAGGAACTGTCATTAACAAGTTTAAGCCACTAAAGTGACAATATGCTGCAATTAAGCAGCTTTTAGATCAGATTTCTAATGTAACTGGGCTTTTTAAGGTGATGACAGTAGGATTTGTCACAGGAATTACACTGTACTGATGAAATTCCAGCAAAAAAAAAACCTCACAGAGGGGGAATTTAACATACAGTAGCTGAGTGACGGTGTATGATGGAGCACAGTTGTGTGTAGGTGTGACATTCTGCTCCATCTTGGCAAAGTCACAGAGGTTGATCAACTCCATCTGGATGGCAGACGTCAACAAAAAGGGTTAAGTGAGGCTGTAGTGGTGCTTGTGCTTGTGTCGAGAGAGCAAAGATGTGAAAAGTGAGCTACAGAGATGTTATAAACAGTTTTTGTCTTGTTCTTGGCGTGGGGTGTTTAAGCGTATTGTGCTGGCTGTCATTTCTGTACAGCTTCAACATCATCAGCGCTTTCTGTGATAGCTAATAGCTCATAGCTGCGAATAAGCACGAAGTACAGCTGAGGCTGATGGGAAGGTGAGTAATTTTGCAGGTATTTGGGCATAAACTGTAAAGTGTGTGAAAAACTGTTTTTAATAAATATATTTAATTGATTTTCAAAGTTTTTATCCCACAAGAGTAAAAGATACAAAACATGTAGATTTGACTTCAGTTCACCCATTCATTCTCTATTGTTTTACCCACCCACAGGATTACAGATTACAAAACACATTAAGATGAAGAAGGAAAAATATAGTAAGATAATCAATGAATTGTATGGACATTAATTTAAACAAAAGGAAGTAAGGAGGAAAAAGGAGGAGAAAGGGGAGATGCTCACTGCTATAACAGGACATTTATGGGCTCCACCTCCCTTAACAAGCACTTCCTGTAGTGAGTCATACAAATCCAGACATGGCCTCCACTTTTTTAACAAAGGTTTGAGAGGACCCTGTGTGTCATTTTTTCTATATTTAAGAAATACATAACGTCTGTGACCCAGTGAGGAAAAGACGTAGGAGTGCGTGGCTTCCATTTTAAACAGATCAAATGTCTCACAAGGAGTGTAATGAAAGCTGTCATCATGTAGGCTTTACTTAGAAAGAGAGCACAGGACTCCTTTGATGTTAAACCAAAGAGCGAACACACTGGGTCAGGGTCAAACTAGATTTTAAAATACTCATCCAGAAGGTGGAGGGATTCGGTCAAAGTCAAAACATTAATTCTGCTGGCTGGCCTCCACGTCGAGGGCATGACGACTACATGGTCAGATAGATCTTTGCCAATCCAGCATTAGTGTAATGAACTCTGTGCACCACTTTCACTTGTTTTAAGCCATGTTTGATGGACCTTTTGGTCATCTGGTAAACTAAGATCAGAGTTCCAGGATATTTTACCATTTTCAAGGACAAACTGAGATTTTGACCTGCATGATGAAAAGGGGGTCACCAAAGTTCACAAAGAATGTGAATTTCACTGTAGTCCATTTAATAGCGGACAAGACATTTCACTACCAAACAAAAATGCCTGGCAGTGCTAGAGGAAAAGTCAGGGGATCGCAAAAGTCATCAGGGTTCATCCTCTGGGGACCATGAATGTCTGTTCAAAGGTTCATCCAATAGTCGTAAAGAAATCTCAGTCTGGACCAATTAAAAACAAACAGACACAAAAGAGTACAAGGAAGTGATTCGGTCACAAGGCAACACTGATTTTATTTAAAGACAAAAATACACAACCTGGCAAACATGCGCCAGATCAGTTATTTCTCATGTAACAAATGACATAAATAGACAATAAAATAAATATTAAATAAAAATGAACAGTTGTATTAAGACATGACGTAAACATGTAGAGGAAAATGGATTATGTGACATGGAGACTAACTACAAAACATAAGAATGTATGATTCTTTGCCCTGAGTGGAATAATCTTTCCAAATTTAAACGCAAGTCTCGCTGATCACAAAAATTGTAGGAAAACAAACAGATTTAAGGATCCAGACACAGTGGCAGGATTAAAGTGAGTGCTTGGAAGAAAAAGCCCTTAATCACATAGAGCATGAAATATTTCAGTCATTCACTAAATACGAGCCAAGCTCTCTCACATTGTCTCACATTTTGCACTTATAAAAGTTTTATTTACTACATCACTTTGTTTATGTTCAACATATTTACATAAAGATAAATTATTTATCCTCTGTTCATATCATAAAGTACATAAGTGTTTTTGATCTCAGTCTTTTCTGAGTAGCTTGGAGGATCCTCTTCAGTCGTGCCACACTGCGCCACAGAAAAGACAAAAAAAACCTGCAGAGTAGCTCAGTTTCACCCCCCCCCAACCCCCCACATTAGTCCCCCTCGTCCGTGAGTGAAATGGCATGGTCGGTCAGTGCACTTTGATTTGAAGGAATGCTTAGATCACACTGCAAACACGCTGAGGGAGCTGGTCTCATCTTTCAGACCCAGGATGCTGTATGCTATCCTCTTCATGTGACCGGGCAACCGCACTCCAATATTCCTGATGTCTCTGAAAGGAGAAGATAGACGATACGTTTTGAGTGTGCTGAAAACAATATGGACTGTTTTACATGGACAGACCACAGTGGCACTTGTAGAGTAGAACTATGAGTGCTTATACCCCACGAAAGATTGTAAGGAAATTCCGTTTTGAATAGAACAAAATATCCATATACTGGAGCTCAAAGTAATGAACAAACAGTTTACTGATATTAAATATTATATCTGAAAACATTATTTTCAATATAATTATTGGTGTTAAGCAACATCCGGTTTAAAATTAAGCCAAATGAACACATTTGGTACACCACAGACGGTGTCGATGAAAGATTACTTGAGCTCATGTGACAGGGCTGTGGGTGTACATCTGACAAATAAGGCTGGGAACCACTGCTGGAGAAGTTATGGCCGCAGAGAACGAGAGGAATGGCATGGGCAGAGGCAGAGTGGGGTATTTCTGCATTCACAAACTGGATAACAAATGTTCAAGCTCAATACTTCCTCTGTGTTACTACAAAATGTGGCCCAGCGCCAGATGAATCAGCACAGTGGGGCAGAGCTGCACCTGTGCCATGTGTGCACTTACTCATGCCTCAAGGCGAGCACCTGCTCCATGGTCGTGATCCCAGCGCGAGCAAAGCTTTCGTTGTACTGGCTCATTTTGATGGACTCCAGCCATTCGGGCACCGATCTGAACATGGTGCCCTCACAGCCGCTGGTGCTGGGCAGGCGGATGGACACGCTGCGAGGAACAACGTACACTTGGATTAGTTATCACTTAATGCAACTTTATGAGTAGTGCACGCGTGCATGTGATGATTGTCTTCTAATGGCAAATACAAACACTAATACTGCTTTAACTGTAACACATGTAAAATCTAGATTGCAAATTTCCTCCATACTGTATGACCAGCTCATGATCAAAGCTAGAGTCATGGCTGAAAGACAATTTGTTGTTTCATTGAGGGCTACATGTGGGACTATTTCTTGGTTAGGAACAGTTGGTTAAGATTCCAAGAAGACACACCTCCTAGTGGAGAAATAGCCTGGCACTTAACTCCCACTAAAACGACAAATTGCCATTTTTAAACTTTATCTTTAGCACAGACTAAACAAACAGGCTCTAATGTGTTAATAAGCACCCAAAGGGTTAGTGAGTATTTTTTTGTCTACATTACAAAAGAAGATGGCTGGAAGATATGATTGTAACCCATCTGCATCGCAGAGGCTGTTTCTGCCTTTGCCTTTATTTTTTCTGAAACAAGTTTTTTCACCTCTCTTATGTGACATTTTCTTATAATTTAGTCTCTTTTACTTTGCTGCCAAAACTTAAACCTGAATAAAAGTAATGTTCATACCGTGGATCAAAGTCAGCAATGGTTTTCAAAGACTCTGGGCTTCGAAGCAGTTTGTCCAAAATGTTGACGATGTCTGAGAAGCGTGGTCGTTTGGAGCGGTCGTGCTGCCAACACTGGAGCATGAGCTGGTTGATGGCTGACGGGCAGTCCATCGGCGCAGGAAGCCTGAAGGCCTCATTGATAGCCTTCATGACCTGAGGAAGAAGCGGGGGCAGAGAGGAGGCAGTGCTTAGATCTAAAGTATATTTATGGCTGCAGTGACAGATGTAGCCGTCTGAATAAGTGCTGTGCTCTTTTGTTGACATTAACAGGTCATTTGAAGAGGATGGTGGGAACCTACACTGGATGTCAGGCAAATTTCTATCACCACCTACCCAGCACAGGCTCTCAGTGGTAACACACATTGAAGTTTGACCTACACAGGCCAAAACAATCCTTCATCTCAACCGTACGAGTTGGAAAGAAGATGTGACAGTGAAACATACCTCATGGTTGCTCATGTCCCAGTAGGGCCGTTCTCCAAATGCCATGACTTCCCACATGACGATGCCAAAGCTCCACACGTCACTGGCTGAAGTGAATTTCCTGTATGCGATGGCCTCCGGGGCAGTCCAGCGGATGGGGATTTTACCTCCCTGACAGAAGAGAAACATTAACAAATCATATTTAATGGGTGAATCGAGTGGAAACAGACGGCGCTGAAAGACCAACACTTTAGATTGGACACTTGAGAGGGAAAATACCAATAACAGTCTGGCCTTTGTTTCCAAAAAAAAAAAAAAAAAAGACAAGGGTTGCTCTCTATTGCTTTGCTTTTATACTGTGAAGTGTTAGACTTACTCTTGTCGTGTAGGTGCCCTCAGCGTCGTCCTCCAGCACACGCGACAGGCCGAAGTCAGACACTTTACACTCCAGGTTGCCGTTAACCAGAACGTTTCTTGCTGCCAGGTCACGGTGGACGTAGCTCATGTCGGAGAGGTATTTCATGCCAGCAGCTATTCCATGCAGCATCCCCACGAGCTGATATGATGGAATCTCTCCGTCACGGTCCTAAAGGGGAAAAATACACATGTTGAATACTTTTTCATACTTTGTTGAGATTTTTAATGAGTCATAAATTTCAGTCAAACACTGCCCAACCAAAAATGCAACTACCTTTTACAGAAGTACAAGGAATACAGATTTTAAGGACTAAAACCCCCTTTGAGCCCCTGTTCACAATAATATACATGCACCTACCTTCAGATATGTGTCGAGAGCTCCATTCTCCATGTACTCTGTCACTATCATGATATGCTTAACTGAAAATTTAAAACAAAAAGTTACGTTTAGTGAAAGAAAAGTTCACACGCAGTTGATGCAAATGAGCCATGATTGATTGCTTTGACTTCCGTCTGAGGCCATCGACTCACATTTGGTGACAACTCCCTCCAGGCGGATGATATTCGGGTGCGAGAACTGGCCCATGATGCTGGCCTCGCTCAAGAAGTCCTGCCTCTGCTTCTCCGAGTACCCCGGCTTTAGGGTCTTGATGGCCACAGCCACCTCCCCTCGCCCAGGACTCTTCATCACACCCCGAAACACTTCCCCAAACTCTCCTGAAGGGCAGACGGATGGCAGGGGGAAACATTAGAAACAACGTTCTGACATTTCATCACATGAAAGGTAGCCGCTTCTTAAAAACACTCACCAACACCGATGACTTTTTGTTTGCTAATGGCACCCTGGTCAATTTCTGTGACAAACTTCTGGATGGCGATGTTAGGGTCCTCATACATGTGTGGATCAACATAAGTCTTCAGAGGCTTCAGCTGATCTAAGGACGGAATAATAACTTATACAACTGTTTCATCTGTAGATAATGCTGAAGTATTATTGCATGTACAGGATGGTTTTCTAACCTGTTGAAAAGTAGGGATCCTCAGGTCCTCCCCTGCCACGAGAGCTCAGTCTTCTAAGAGGAAAACATGAATAATCACTACAGGACCATACAGAATACAGACTGGCTCTTTAGTAATTGCAGGTCAGTCTCTGGTAAAAAAGATCAAGGCTGTACTTAATCGCAGCACTGGCTATTACTGATAAACCCTTCCTGAGCTGTCGCACCAGAATATCTTTAAACATTTCAAGTAGTGCACACACTTGTGGCACATAATCACACAGTTTGCAGGCCTGTAGATGCCATTTATCTTGTTACCAACCGTTTACGCAAGAGCAGGACGGCCACCACAACAAGCAGAATAACTGCCACTCCAAACACAGCTCCCATCACCATGGTGGAGTTGTTCTGGATCTGAGACTCAGCTGTGCAAATCATGGAGAGAAAAACATTTATCAACTCAAGCATGTGAAATTAAAGTTTATACTAAAGGGCATTTAGTATTTCATCTTCCATAGACTTTAAGGCTGCTGGTACCTAATGGTGAAGTATGGAACTCGTGCTCCACGCTGTAGCTGCCAGGGTTGCCTTCAGGACTCATTGCCTGCACTCTGAACATGTAAGTAGTGTCTGGGGTGAGGTCGTTAATCTGGACTGAACTTTTCTCCAAAATCAGGACTGTGTAGGTGGTCACATCTCGCTCGCCATCACCATCCTGCGAGGGGGAAAAATTGTATGATAGAAGATATCATACGACAGCCTCAAGTCTGATTTGGAGGGGGTGGGCGCAAAAGAGTACAAAGCGCTCTGTCTTACTTTTCTGCGGTACATAAGCTCATAGCGGTGACTGATGTGGGCTGGAGGCCTGCGAGACAGAGTCCAGGACAGAGACAGACTGGTGGGGCTGCGATCATCCAGATGGATCATCGTCACCTTGGGGGGATCTAACGGTCGGTGAGAGACAGAAAGCAAAACAACGGTTAGTGACTAATCATAGTCTTTGGGAGGACATTTGGAAATGAAAGCCTTTGGGACTTTGGGTCAGACTGAATTCCTCTTTGTGTAGTAAGGCCTTTTTTTTGTTCAGTGTCTTTACTGAAGTATATATCTGAACACTCTTAACTCTGATGGAGACTCCAGACTGTTTCAAAAAATATGCTTCAAATAGTTTTATCACCTTCACAGTTGCTGACTTTTTCTAATTTTATAAGAATTGCCGAAACATAATTTTGGGGTTGAAGGGTTGGATTTTCAAACATCCACTACAGAAAACAACAGATTACATCTGTTTGTGGCCCCAGCTTAGAAAGAAGATTAAATACAATGGATCTTTACATGCTCTATATCTGTGGTTGGTGTTGAGAATAACATTTGAACACCTCCCAAATCCTAAATAGGTGTGTTTGGACTTCAAGCCTGAATCAAAGCAAAAATAAAAGGCCGGTCATGTGATTGAGCTCACCAGTATAGTCCAGAGCAGTGGTGATGCTCGCGGTGGGCTTCTCAGTACCAAACTGGGACACGCCGCTGCGAGCCTCCACAGTGAATGTGTAGTTGAGATGAGAATCCAGGTCAGTAACGATGACCATGGCGTCCTGCAGGTCTGTAGAAGCTGGCTCGAAACGGACCTTCTCGCCACAGGGGACACACGAGCCCCCATCGCAGAGCTCACACACCACGCTATAGGTGAGGTCACCGCGGCCCCCAGTCACCAATGGTGGGCTCCAGGACAGCTGCAGCCTGCCCTCTGCTGACAGGGTGGTGGAGCTCAGGTCACGAGGGGCACTAGGTGGAGCTTTGGGAGGAAGTAGATGACACAGAACAGTTAGTCTGATGTTCTGCCCTGGGTCTAATGAGCTAGAAGTTGATGTTTTAAGTTATAGTAATATGAAAGTGAGGGGGTGTTGTTACCAGAGCAGGCTGATGTAGGAGGGTCTGAGGGGGAACGGAAGAAACCTTCCTCACACAGACATTCAGTGGCGCCGGCAGTAGAGGGCTTGGTGTTATCAGGACAAACCTGACAAAACTGGCTTGATACAGATGGCTTGAAGTAGCCTGGTTTGCATGCTGTTTGAGAGAAAGAAGGTGTGTGTTAGTTTAAGCATGTCATACAGGGATAACTGTAAAACAGACAAACACAGGAAGGAATGACTGATCAAAATGCAAACAATGAAGCTGTCTCTGTAATACCAGTCCCTTCCACTCGGCAGGAAGCATTTGTTACGACTAACCTATAATCACTGAGTCTTTGTGTGCAGAGGAATGAAAAGGGATTTCCCTGACGATCTGCCTCCACTCGCCTTTTTCGCCCGAAGGCCTAATCTCAGGTCGCACTGCCAGTGTCAACCGGATGACAGAGGAGCACAAAATCCATCAGGTGATCCGATCTGCCTTTCCTCTGTGAACTCTAAGTTCACGTTATCTGGAAGATAATATTTATGTTTTTGCCAAAGGAAGTGGCACCTTGGACATGGATTGTGGGGTGTTGTGATGGCAATGTCAGCACACAGATAAACAGCCTTCCAGGGCATGGAGGTTAATGAACGTGCAGAGTGGACAGAAACCAGGACGTAAGAGTTGCAATTCAGTCTGAAAGCTGATGTTTCCTCCCTTTCTTCTTTCCTTCCGCTAACCCCTGACACCAGTCGCAAATTACAGCATCCAAGGTTGAACAGTTAGAGGACATGAGAGTCATGAAAGCGGAAAAGCTGCTGGAGACGAGTATGATTTTCAGTGTGTTTCTGGAAACAGATGCACATACTTTCTGGGGTGATAAAGGGCTCCAGCACAGTAAAAAACTTTAAAAGAATGGATCTTATGAAAGATCTCCCCTGTCTGCTTTCATTCTGCTGTCTCCCTCGGGAGGAGCCTTTCATCTGGCCCCTATGCTGGTGGCCGTGAGAAGAGGTCGAGCGAACCTTGAATTAAAGACGTGGTCGCGTTACTAAGACCTTTGCACTCCAAGTATTGCTGTGGTGGAGGAGAAGGAGCAGGTTGAGTTTGAGTAGGAGGGATGAAGATGAATAGATGGACGGATGGGGGATGGGGGCAAAGGTCTGGAGCACCAACAGAAGTTCTCTCTGGGGAGTCACTTGGCGGCAGTGGGGGTGTAGCTGAGGTCTTTTCGCATAAGAAAAGGGGGCCAGCCCATTTCATCTTGAGCTGGGGCAGCAGGACCTCTGTCACGTACCAAAGAAACTCCAGCCCTATTCATCTATTGTCTCTGAGATTGGACAGAGTGGTGCCATAAATATGTTGCATTACTCATTATACAGCTCGCAAATGGTGACATGTGTGCAATGCATGAATACAAACACTGGTAATGCAAACTTTGGCAATGCTGGATTACTCTGAATTTGGGTTTTTAGGATTGTGTGTCAAAAATGGTTGAAATATCGTTTTCATTTGATCCAAAACCTTAATTCAACCAACTTTTATCTTCACTGGTGGATGGAAATGGTTCTCCTAATTGTTCCATGCTCCTTTTTGACTACAGCACACATGTGAAAAGGACTTGTGTTCCGCACCGGTGCATCTGTTAATTGAATCTGTTTTTTGCTCTTTGTGTCGGCCCATTGTTCTAATGAGTGGGAACATGGATTAGGGAGCTCGTTGCGTGTGTTAACCACCGGATGAAAGAGCAAAGGGAGGCAAAGCGGGGCATGTCATTGGCTAACAGCTGTCCTGTTGCTCCACTAATCCTCTTGACTAAATTACACTCCACACCTAACTAAGCAGCCACGAAGCTAACCACCCTCATGCACCAACTGTCGACTCACTCCCCACCCTCTGACTTCGACCAAGGACAACCTGCTTATTTGTGTCAGTCAGCATTCCTCCTCATCTCACTTTACTTCCTTTTCCCACAACAGTTGGGCTCTTTAGTGGAATCCACATGCCGGCCATGAGTCTCTAAGGATATCACTTTCTCTAGTAAACGTAATTTGGAAATAGGGAACAACAGCATAATAATTATGTTTTAACTTATGTAATAAAACATGTTTCCTGAATCCTGACAAACAGGTCATCCTCCAGACTTTGGAATCACAGTTTTTTTCCACATCATAAATATTTCCTGTCTTCCTCTGCTAACTTCCGTTTCAGGTGCTCGACTCTGAGTCTGCCTGCGGTCAGGAACCACAAAGACTGAAACATTCCTCTGCCTCACTTCCTCCACGCCTTGCTCTCCTATTCTGTCTTTGAAGCACAGTGCTTATCTTTCCATGGTGTGTAGGGCTGCAACTAACAATATAATTTTCATTATCTATCAATCTGACTCTCGTTCTTTACTAATCAATTACTCATTGGGTCTATAAAATATCATAAAACAATAAAAAATGTTTGTCCAATTTCCTAAAACACGAATGTCTTGTCTAAAAACCCAAAGACATTTAGTTTAGAGTGATATAAAACACTGGAAAGTAGAAAATCCTAACAATTAAAAAGCTAGAAGCAATTAATTTCTTCATTTTTGGTAGAAAAAAGGAACTATAAATTAATTATCAACAGAGTCAATCAATTCTCTGTCCATCAATAAATCTCTCAGTCCTTTCATTTGGTGAGAATGATCTGTGTCACTTATAGGCACTGACTCCAAGTCGACCAAACTCTGCCAGTCAAGGTGACTCGGACCATCAGGAGTCATAAACCGCAGCCTGACTCAGTCCAACCTCTGATAGGCGTGTCGGCTCCATCCCTGTAATCTGTGGTTCCTGTCGCCTTAGCGACTCACACAAAACAAATACTTGCGAGCAGAAGACACGCCGCTCAGGTAGTCATTCTGACACGTTCACACGGCCCTTCCTTTAGTCAACCAGCGCTGAAGGTGACGCGAGGATGAAAGAATTCCTTTCAGAAATCCCCGCACCATACTGTGCCCTTCCTCCCTCCTTCCTCCTCTCTCTGTACCCTCTCTCCTCCCACGCTTCCTCCAGACAGTTCAACACACCACACCCGAGAATGCCAAAAGAACAACTTCCACACAAACAGTAGGAGCACATCCGCTGTATGCACGCCACAGTTATGTCTTTAACTGTACACATCTATTTGTTTTTTGCACATGTACTTGCAGGTCTTTCTCGAGGGCACTGCATTCTGCAAAGTTTTTGCATTCTTAACCTTAATCTGGGTGACACTCATATGAATAGACATAAAACCTTCAACAGAATGTTCCCAAATTCCTTTTAGTTCTTAAATTATGAGTTATTTTTTTAAAAACTACCTGCCTATGAATGTCTGAATGTTTAAAAAGTTTATCCTCATGCTCCTTTATAGAAGAACATTTTTCCCTATTTCACACCACATACCAGACCTCATAGTCTGTGATATGAACTAATCTTTATAGAACTTAAACTTCAAATCTGACTCTGTGTTGAGAAAGCAAAATGTTTTTTCCTATAATTTTACTTTCAACGCTTTAAGTAGCTCCTCAATATCTACTGAGTGGTGAATTTTTGGAAAACAGTGTCCATCAACATCACATTGAAAATCACTCTAACTTAACACACATACTGGCATCTTTGAGTATGTGTTAGTCAAAGTTCCAGTGTAAATACACAACAAGCTCCACTTGGAGTTGGGACACGGCTTCTTGTACTGTACTTTATCACCTCCAGCCATTGATCTATCCATAAAACAGTGCCCCAGCCCAGCCCCAGTTTCCTGAGAGAAAGGCAGTGGAAAGAATGCACTATTGCCCAACATGTAAAGAGATGAGGCATTGACGGGAGACTGTCGAAATGTCCTCCGTGATTTTGATCTACAGTATATCACATGGAGCAATATGTGGTTGCCTCAAAATCTAAACCAAACAAACGGGTTTATACAGTACATCCCATGCCCGGTCCTGCTGTACCATGCCTACTTCAAGACAGATATGGTGTTCTTTTGTGGTCCAAGCAAGCCAGACACAATTAACATTCCTCTGCGCTCATTCCTCACACCTTGCCAAAGCAGCGGTTGAAGGTGTTTCATTTACTATAACTCACATGGCAACGCAAACATGTCTCAGTTGAGTGCGTGGCGCATTTCTGGCAGTGCTTACCTTGGCAGGAGTCCCCAGTGGTTTCGTAGCCAGCCAGACACTGGCACTGACCCACGGGAACCACCCATTCTCCCTCAGCTGTGCAGTAGATGCGTGGGGTGGCCTGGCTGATGGCATTCTCCACACAGGCTCCCTCCACCTCCCTGAGAGCATCCGCCACGGTCTCTGGGAAAGCTGCCAAGCTCTTCACTGTGGATGGGCATGTCTTGTAGTACACCCTGACAGACAGCAGTGCCACACAAGCCCCCATGTCCTGAAAAGCCAGGTAGAAGCCCTTTCTAGAGAGAGGCCCCACAGTCCTTGTCTCTGTGTTGACTTTTAGCACACGGCCCCGTGTGACCTCATCGGGAGCGATGGTGGCCACTTTGCGGAACTGGCCTTTACGGAAGTTGGTTCCCACGTCGGCATCAGCTTCAGAGATGAAAAGGTTGAAGGTTTCTTTGCAGGCGACAGAAGCCCCTTCAAAAGTGTTGCAGTCTCGCACAACAAACCGGAGCTCCACAGAGACACGCGTCGTCCCCGGGCGCCGCTGGATGAATGTTGTGCGTAACCAGTTATCCTGATCAGTAGAGTCTATGCTACAAACACTGTACGTATAGAAAAGTGAGCCGTTCACCACCGTCTGGACTATCTCCCACTGTAGAACAGAAAAAGATAAACATAGAGGAGAGGGATTAGTTTAAGGGGCAACAGTCACTGTTACCAAGCTACAATAATGAAAGGAGGAAAGGCATTTTTTTCCAGGGAATAAGTACAGGGTTCAGAGGCTTTGTTCCTGCCGAAAAACCAGTTTTATTGATGAGACACCTCGTCTTTCATGCTGAGTGAGAAGCTCATAAAGTGCAGAAGTTAGCTGGAGCTTTTTTTTCCCCACAAATTAAGATTATTGGCCTGGACATGTGCGGTGCTCACAACGTGTGTGGTTTTCCACTAACACACTAGGGTGCATGTGTGTGAGACACACGTAAATCCAGCAAAAACTACTGTAGAAAACCAACTAAGATTTATGGCAGTTAAATGAGCTTCATAAGCGCAGCGTAGAGGCTTGGCAACAATTAAGAGTTTCTAAGAGAGTGAAGCAATGAGGGGTTGAAGGATTAAAAGCCTCCATTCGACATTAAAATGTAGCACCTCATATGTTTGCTGTACTGGTGGGTTTCAGGTAATAAATCACATTACTTTGACTGTTAGAAAAAGAAGTGAGGCAAAATAATGAGGTGAATTTCCACAATTACAAAAAAGTTATTAGTAGCATTAGATTAGAGCAGCACTTTATGAGGCATCATAGATCATTTAAGGACCTGATTTTCATAGCTACACATGTTAGACCCTCTACATTTTGGCCACATTAAATACTGAATTGCTAGCAATTAACTCTAATTACCATCCGACCTCTATCGTCTATTCAGGCAGCTTATACTGCATTGAGAAAATACATTTCCTAAAGACCATGCATTGAAAACAGTCACCCCTGCTGCAAATTTGAATACGCTTTAAAAGCTGGATTGGAACAAAGCAAAGTTTGATAGACAAGGAGAAATTCTGTCTGATAAAACAAGAATCTTTAAGAGTTACACAAGAAATGTAGGCCAAAAAGTGGAAGTGGGCATGTCCTGTTGCTTTTTTTAGATGGAAAGCCACTGAACTATAGATAGAGGGATGGTTCTCCACACATGGACCAGTCTTTCTGTCTCTTTTACTTATGTCCTGCCACAACTGTACCGATCATCTTGCTGCTGTTATCTGGATTCAGAGAGGAATGACAAGGGGAAAATAATCTTAAAATGTAATTTTATGGTTTAGTGCAGGAATGAAAACAATCTCCCGTCATCATGTAAAAATGCACCTCTGTACTGTAAATTTAAATGTAGGTTAAACCTTGAAGTTTTAATGGCACTCCTAAGTTTTTTATGAAAGGGTTGCTTTAACACAAGACTAGCTGAGCTCTGCCAAACCTCATTGAGCTGCCACTCATTCCATCCCTCCCAGGGAGCTTTTTTAGTGGATTGGATGAGCAGAAAAAAGGCCTATGTTATTAATAAGTAGTACTCAAATTCTCACACCAACTGATCTTCAGCAGCATTTTCATCATTTCCTGTCTTACGCAGATAAAGACAGTTTAAAGTCTTGAACCCGAAGTCTTAAAAATGCCTGTTGAGGTATAAATACTCACTCCGTTCTCATATGGCAACGTCAACCACCCCAACTCTGATCCTGAAGCGCTCATATCCAGCAATATTTCTACAGAGACGAAACAAAAAAACATAGGACATATTTACAACAAGCAAAGAAGCTACTAATGACACCTGATGCATAAAAAAACAAATATATATGTATATACATGAATAAAAAAGAAGTATTTAGCTTGCTGTTTTACAGACCTAACATCAGATCTTGTATTTAATAGGCTGTTAAATAATTAGAAATGACTATGATTTTAGCATACAATTAAATTCGCTGCCTTGATCTCCGGGGCCAGCAGCTTTATAGGGGGCACATGCCATGCTTTGACATTTTAATCAAGCATGTCGGTCTGATTCAGGACTTCATTGACCGTGTCCTCCAGGTCCAACATACAGGACCAATAATGTCTGAGAAAGGCGTGGGCAGTTAAATTGCCATGACGAGAGAAATACATGAATCTGAACCACAAGTGAAACAGAAAAAGCTGACATGTTGAGGCACCTCACAGGTGGCCCTTAACCCTGAGATGACAAAGGCCAGTAAATACAACAAAATACAAGTAAATTGTTTAAAAAGACTGGCAGGCGACATATTATATATAGTGATATTTCGAATTTCTGACCATTTAACGCATTCTCAATTGTTAGTACAAAGTTCAAACAGTAAAGTGATAAATTCGATAGGGACATTCAACACACTATATTATATTCTACTAACTGAAAAACAAAACAGGAAAAATTCAGGAAAAATTTCACCTTGACAATGGCAAAAAACTTAAAAACGTAAGTAAAACTTAAAGCAGGCTATTAAATTCCGACCTCCTGACTCATGAGGTGCGGTAAAGCTGGACTACACTTTTATTTCTTCTAACACAACGCGTTAAAAAGTACTTACGTTCTTTCGACTGAAGGCTGGTAAATACTTGGTTAATAAATAAAAAGAAAAATAAGTTGACCCGACGGAGCTCCATGATTCCACAAAACTTTCTTTTCAAAAAAAAGTCGTGGTTTTATATCCCAGAAGTCTCTCCGCTCTCCTCCGTCTGTCCCACTGACTTCACCGGCTGAGTGAGCACGAGCCGCAGACCATTGACAAACAGGTGGCGTCATCGCCCCGCCCCGCGCGCTTTGGAATGTCGAGGTTAGCCAAATATGGTAGACAGGGGGCGGGTCCACAGCGATTTGACCGCACCTGTTTCATTGAGAAGGATGTGGGCCTTCATACACAGCACTGTCGCTGTATTGATTTTAAATGTTTGTTTAATTAAATCAAATCAGACCCTCCTTTAGTGTTACAAATATCCTAAATAACACAACATTTGTGTATTTGTATATCAAAACTAAGTCAGCCCTTATGTTACCTAAAAATTATGAATTATATATGTACAGCATATTTACTATATATATTTCCTCCTGTGCACTAGGCTTATTTGTATTTGTTTACAATTTACAGAAACAACGTGTATATAGACACTGCATGTTATTAGTCATTGTTGCTATTCCTATACAGTATTTATGTTTTATAATGATTGTTATGATTGATAATAATCGATTATAATTATCAAAGATAAATAAATTGCCCTTAACAGTTTAATCATTTTTGCAAGATATATCAGGCAGTGATAGAGGTACAGAGATCTACAACTTATGTAAAAGTTATGTAAAAAATGTCATTTAAATAGGTTATTTAACTAAAAGTACAACAGTATCATCATAATGTATGTCATCTGCTTCAACATACAAAAGTTGAAGTTTTTTTAATGCAGACTGAACTCTCCCAGAGCATATTATTATTTGTAATATGTGGTGGAAGAAATTTTAACGTACCAAAATACAGTAATATTCAACTAAAGCACAAGTACTTCAAATTTATCATTATAAGGCTACAGTTCTGAAACGGAACAACTACTTCAATAAATATAATTAGTTACTTTCCACTACTAATAACCAGCACAATTGTTAAAAGCTCAGTAGTAGTAAAAAGATTTAAAGAAATAATAAGCAGTTCCAAGATGATTTTCTCAAGGTCAGTCACGATATGGGTCAATACAGTGACTTAAACCTAATTGTCTGATGATGATGCTGAGCCTTAAACATTTTTAAACAAAGCAATATAGACTAGTCTTGTTTTCCAAAATGAGTGTTTCACTTTTTATTGTAGTCTTTCCTGGAGTTGCATTGTACTGTAGCTTTGGTGCTCTGTCTTGCGTGGGAATTTAATTAAAGGCGGAGCACCAAGCTATACCATAGCATGGATGTAAACAATCCATTCTAGTCCTCTTTGATTACACTTGCACTTGGTGTTTAAATATACATTTAGAAACCGTCCTGAATGTTTTTGCTGTGCTGGAATTGCTTTTTACTGGTAGCAAATATTTCAAACAACAAGTGTCAGTAATACAGTACAAATATGTTTGGACTTTTGCAGCCTTTTGATATGAAAGAGTGTTTAAGTTGGACAATCTTTTTTTGACGGTCCTCCAAGTAATTGCCTGAATCCTCCACATCTCGTCCAGGACTTGTCTTTCCCACGACTGGTAAAGGAGGGGTCAAGTAGGGGGGGGTGGTCTGGTATGAATATATGACTACTAATGAGACGGTCCTCATAAAGAACCTTACAATTTGGGTATGAATATGTGACCACAAAGAGGGTCTGACAATAGCATCACCTAGCAACTCTTATCTGGAGGAATTTCAGAGTCAAGTCTTCTCTGTGAAGCACCGTGTACTCGGAAAGAAGAGCCCCTCGATCTGAGAGCCAAACACAGTCGGCCATCCTGACAAAGACCCCCCAAAAAATCAACTGAAGAGGCGGACATTGTCTTGTCCAACGTTACCATACACGGACATTAATCATACAACAGACAGAATGAAAGATGTTGGTGAAATAATAGATTAACAAGTTAAGTGTGGGTTGAATTATGGCTTTCTGACCTTCGAATGACAACCACTTCAATTACTTACAAACACAAATTGCAGTTTAACATGATAAGTATATTCCGACAGGACATTTTCACCCTCAAGAAGAGAAGAAAAAAACTGACACCCTCTCTTATCAAATCAGTGCATTTTCTGTTCTTCTAAACAGAGTTCATCTGTGTCTTTAAACATTAGCTGATCGATTTCAGGTTTAACTGTATCTCTGAATGGTGACAGAGGTCATATTTTTAGCCCAATTATCAAGCAGAGTGTCAGTTTGAATTACTATTTAAACTACTATTTGTCATTCTAAGCTTCCACCAATATTTGCTGTTCATTGTTCAAATACCTGTTCCTTCCAACCAATTCTCAGTCTCATGTCTTTCCTGAGGGAAACATTAGCAATCTGCTTTTCAATCCCACAAAGACACGACGCCATGCTTTAAGATCCAGATATCCCTCACTTTCAAATGATCCGCCACACTTTGTTTTGAGTGTGAACTGCCACTTGAAGGGAACTTCCATCTTAACATCTTAAGCACTCAAGCAGCCCTTTCTCTCCTCTCTTTATTGGTTTTGATACACACTGAGGTACGCTAAGGTGTTATTTTCGAGTGTGTTCGTGCTTAGGCGCCGAGAAGTGGTTTCTGTTGTCAACCAGTTCTCGAAGGTGTCAAAGGTTAACACCCTCTCTAACACACAAGTATGCAAATGCTTTCATTACAATACAGGCTTCTTTTTATCCACCTAACAGAGCATGCGTGCTGCCTGAGAGCAGACTGTGGCCTCACTGCGCTGAGCACTCCGGGTGCCCAAACGTGCCCCCCCCCCCCCCCCCCCCCCCCCCCCAATCTGGCCCCGGGCTTCTGAGGCTGATGGTAGCACAAAAGTACTTCACACTGGGGGCTGGGTCCGCATTTTGTGGGTCAGTGAACAGCGGCCGAAGCAGTAACGCCATGTCATTCAGACCTTGCTCCCCTCACACCCCCACTTTCCTTACACTTCTTGTGCTATCAGCAAACAGAGAGGTGGAACACGACTGAAAGCACCAGGGAGTTTTTGTGTACTGCCAACTTAAATGCACTCACTGTTTTCAACCGTTCCACCGTCTGAGCGATGGTTGAGCTTATACATTTTGATGGCCACCGCCTCACCATCAGTGGTGGAAGAAGTACTCAGGGTATTTACTAAAGTGAAGTAGCACACAAGAACAATACCAAACACTCAATCACAAGCAAAAGTGCTACAATCAAAATTTAGTATAGTAGTAGTATAGTTTAGTATAGTATTTGCAAAAACAATTTACTTGAAGTATCAACAGCAAAAGTGCCCATGCAGAAAGCATTAAATTATTATATCATTTGATTATTATTATTATTGATACATTAACATGTATGCAGTACTTAAATGTTGTAGTTTGTCGAGGTGGAGCTAATTTTATCTCCTTCACATGCTGTTGGGTAGTTTAATCCATAATAGTGCATCAAAATTTCTTAAAATGCTCATATGTTTTGAAAGAAAATTGTTAGCTAGTAATTACATTTTACCAGTACCTGGACTTTATCCAGTAATAAAAAGTGAAATAGTTCTGTCTGCAGTGTTGTAACGTGAACCATAAAATAGGATATAACGGAAATACTTACCTCAAAATTGTACTGAAGTACAGTGCATGAGTAAATGTACACAATTATGCTTCACCTGTGCTAACAGCATTTCCGTGATCTTTTGCCTAACATTGTTTTACCTCCATTACTCTTTAATTGTTAAAAAAAAAAAAAACTTGGAATTCGTTGTTTCATCTAACATTTATGTATTTATACTGTTATAGAACTCACAGTATGTAAAAGTCTACTTGCAGCCTTGGTGACTTGTTTTGGATTTGAATCACTAAGAAAAATTGGACATGCAGGTCCTGATTCAGAGACCCGGAAGGAGACGATGGGAGACATCGCATTTTTGAAATAATCCTGTGGGTTTGAAAAGGTTTTTATGAGCATATGAGGTAGGAATTTTTCACCCACCACGGAGTGTGTAATCCTTTAACCTATCTGATAACACAAACATCACACAAGGCAAAAGCTGTGTTCTTGCCCTGTTGAGATATCTCAGCTCAACAACCACAGCATTGTTCAGTTCACGAGTAGTAGTTGTATTGACATAATACTACACCATGTACTGATAAGTACTATTACTGATAAGTACTACTGAAGTGACTAATCTCTGCATACCAAATTCAATACAAGTCCGTAAAGTCCTTCACCAAAACTGAATTAAAAAAAACACAAGATCACATATTGTAAAACATGGACCAACAGAAGTGTGCTCTGATAATAAAACCATAAAACCAAAACCACCATCCTTTTATTCTCCTCACTAACAGGATGGATGTTGTGGAAGCATCTTCATTCTGTACTCTATTGTCCGGACTGAAAGGCCTGTGCATTGTTTTTTCCTCCCTGTCCTCAGTCATCTCGTTGTAAAAGCCCCACATGCCACCTTTAAAAACACCACCTCTCCTGACTGGAATTCAGGGTGGGCGTCTGTTGCCTATGTGGGCTCTGTTGTGTGGGGCGTAGCGATGAGGAACAAAAGGGACGAACACGCTCCGACAAGTCTTCATCTTATGAAGGGAAGAAATGTGAGAATGTGGTTAAAAACACGGAGCATTACTCATACTTTACCTGGGTTAAGTCTATTTGTGGCTTCGCCCCGATCAGTCATCGCTGCCTGCATTGGCACTGACCTCATGCATCAAAGAGCAGCTGTAGAAAAAAAATCAACACTGCAGGTACAGACAGATAGTTTAGTGAGAATGCAAAGGAAGATATTTGACAGGATTGTCTCATCTTTGAAATCTAAAACCACTGCTAATTACCTTTGGAGTCATATATCAAACAACCAACCATAATATAACTCAAAGGAACAGGGGGTCATTTAAAAATGAGCCTTTTTTAATTGCTCTGTATTATGTTCTGACGAGAGCATAACAGGTTGTGTATTCAATAGCATCCCAGGCTGAGGTCACTATAATCCTGCTCGTCTGGCAAGTAAGAGTGTGGGGTGGGGGGGCGAGGACATGACTGCAAGTGAAATCCCCTTCAGTAAAGACCTGTGTTAAATGTAATGGGTGCTGGCAAAGGGGCCTAATAAAGATGACAGCACACATTCATATGCATTCATTTGTGTGCTCAGCTTGAAGAAGTCTGCCTCGCAGGCTTAACAAAGGGGAGGAAGGAAGCCAGGGGCTGTGGAGAATGCCTGGGGGTGTGGGGCAACAACACACACACACACACACACACTTAAACACACACAGTGGCCCTCCAGCTTGCGTCCTGTGGTCTCGCAAGTCTGAAGTTATAGCAGTGACAGCTGGGCTAGCACGCTCTGCATGGGCTCATTCTCTCTTTAGCAGCCAACCCCTCCCCACCACACACACACAGTCTGTGACATACACACAAACACACTCAACACACATACAAAGGGTGCTCCATCCTGTTTACTGTTTACATTTCACAGTGGCCGACCAACTTGGGAGGGCCCTACAGTGTGATCACAGACATTACAGCTGTTTGAAAGGTAGTGGTGTATGTGTGAGTGTGTGTGTGTGTGTGTGTAGCCCATATCAATATTTGGCATGTAACATGTTGTTGAGATGAAATCTTAATTTTTAACCTTAAAACCAGCAGTTGATAAAACAATCTCACCACCAGGTCCATTTAGTAGCTTTCAATCGTATCACACGATCTTCCTCAGCGGATGGAGTTCGGCCAGTTGTCATGGCAGACATTCAAATGTCCACGTGAGAGCGCTTTAAGGGCTTCTCATCCACACTGGCTCAAAAGTTGAGTGTGAGAGTTTATTCTTGACTTTGGAAACATCATTTGAGGAAGGCTGTGGATACGATCAAAGCTCCAAAACTACAGCTACTAGTGCTCATTATGGTGAGATTGCTTTAAAACAAGCTGTGCTGGTAAATGTTCATATTTCTGTGTACAAACCCACCTGCTTGGAATGGAAAAAAAAGAGTGACTCACAATTTGTAGTCTTGCAATTTTTAGTATACACATGTCCAAAAGGCTAAGTTGTCTAATTTTAGCCACTGCATTATGTGTATTAGATGGGGCCATGGAGCTGCTGAGTCAAGGTTTGTGCTGTAACAACCACAACTGTTCACAAGAGGAAAAGGGAGGACCAGAAAGGGCGACTGGCGGTGTGGTCAACAACAATCATTATTTGGCACCTGCTTTGTTTGAGGTAGGCCTGGATTCAGAGGGCGATGACACGAGACAGCTGAACAATGCAGAGCAAACCGGAGCTGATGGCCATCCACTTAAAGTCAGCACTCTGATTTTTGCATCCCTTTTTTTAAAATTGTAAACAATCAGAAGGCGGAATGGCCGCTTCTTCAGATCATGGAGGCCAGCTGTTATTTTTCAGTTAGAGATGGAGCATTTAGAGCTGACAGCATTTGATTGATGACAATATCATCAGCTTTAGACTGTGTATGTGTTAAGTAGAAAGCAGCTATACCACACAGAGACCAACAGAGGCCCCTCTTGTTTAGATAATACAATGCAGTCTACATCTGCCCCCATGTGACAGGCAACAGCCAGGGACATAAACTGCAGCTGATATAAGATTTATAGAAGGTGGTGAATTATTCTTCAACATGATGAAAACCATTTAAATTTGCTAAAGGTCATCTCTTCTGTTAAAGCCATTGTAGAGATGTTTAATAATCTTATACTACCCTGACCTTTAGAATTTAAGATGCAAAAACTACATTTGGCTTCTATCATGAAAATTATTATTTTTTGTCTAGAAAAATGCAAAGAATTTTGCAATATTGCTCTGTCTTCAATTCCTCTGATATTCCTTGTATAGACTTGAAAGCAGAGAAAGACAGGTTAAAACGGGGAAGCGAACAATGCACACTGAGGGCTCCAGCTACAATTTCACCCTGTTACTTTAAATCCATGCAACACCTAGTCTAGTATCAATCAATTATCATTAATTTGGATAAAGCATGTGTGCCAAGGGACCAGTCCGTCCACGGGCACAGTTGATGATTTGTATTCAGCCAGGACCTAAGCTCATTCTAAAAGGAAGTATTTAACAGTTTAATTCTTACTCTCTTTCACCAAGAAGAGAACAAGCTGTAGTGTATTTGACCTTCTGTCATATACTGTGCTGCCCAGTTGGGTTGTTCTATAAAGCATCCACTGCAGAGAAGCAATGATATCATTTTCTTTCTATACTTCTATTTTCCATTATGGATAATTATCAGATTCAGTGTATCTTTACATGTCCAAAACCTACAATCACATATCTTACGTTTATAAAATCCCAAGTGATTATTTCGCAAGATGGTCCGTCAAGGCTAAGACCCCCACTGGTATGCATCTTGATAGGGGTTCCACTAGAGTTTCTGTTGCTTAAGTACTCTGAGAAACCCTCTTTTCCCAGACCCAGTCCCGCCGGGTGCCATGTAGGACCAAGTAAAGCATGCTATGGTTGCAATAACTCATGCAAATTCATGACCCCCTCGTGCAGCCGGCCTTACCGGCAGTGGAGCTATGTCACGTGACTGATGCAGGAAGCGTCTTTTGATGGTGTAGTAGCGGGTCGTTCATGCCACCACCGCGGGGAAGGTTCGTATCTCATTAACCTTGTACACAGTGTGTTTGTTGTCTTAACACATTTGTACTCTGTCCAGGTGAACTGTTTTGGCGATGGCGTAGTTAAAGATTTAAGCAAGAGATTGTGGGGCAGTGTGTGTTTGTAACGTCAGCGGAAGTGAAGTTTGACAGCAAGCAGGTGTACTCGTGGGATAAACGTTTTATCCACCGTTCGTCTCTCTCTGTGTGTGTCTGAGTGAGTGAGTGAGTGTGTATTGTGTTTTAACCACACGAGAAAACAATTATGCGGAACGTACTAGTAAATAAGGACGAACAGACACCCCAGACAGCTCAGTTTGTGGAGTCCACTGACTCTTGTGTTTGAGATAAAAGCATTACACACGCTGACGTTAACGTACGTTCACTGACGTTACAAGCGGTTGGTAGGATTTCAGTCTTGCGGCTAAACGTCGTGTGTTTCGACCGTTTGAAAAGCCTGCGACCGAGAAATAATCCCCCGTGTCTATTTTTGTGATGTTTTGTTTCCTGGCTGGCGAGAAACGAGAACGCCAGCCTGACAGGAAAGCACACATTTTGTAGGGAGTGACAGTATTTAGCGCAGAACGTGTACACAGGATGTGTTCACGGAGCGTTGGAAAGTGTGGGTGGTGTTGTGTTTCAAGCTGCGCTGGAGCGGTGCGAACACAGACACTGTTCAGGGGGCAGAGACACTAACAAGCCCAAGGCTGCACACCTTTCTGCTACCATTTTTACGTTTGCGACATTTTTATTGTTAATTACATTTGAGTCAAACTATATTCCATTGAAGACACATTAAATTTTTGGAAAATGGAGCAAAACTTTCTGGTACGTAGCTGTTTTGTGGCAAAAACTGAAAGAATGTAATCTGTAAAAATCAACAGTATTGTTCACAAAGTAGTGAACCTCCCTCCATCCTTGTTTGTGAACAACTAAGCCTTTCCAGGATGCCCCTTTCATACCCAATCATGATATTATCACCTGTTACCAATGAGCCTGTTTACCTGTGGAATGATCCAAACAGGTGTTTTTGGAGCGTTCCACAACTTTCTCAGTCTTTTTTTGCTCCCGTCCCAACTTGCTTGAAACATGCTGCTGCATCAAATTCAGAATAAGCAGATATTTACAAAAGTTAACGAATAAGGTTAAACATTAAATATATAATCTTTGTACTGTTTTCAATGGAGTATATGTCAGAAAGAATTAGAAAATCATCCCATTCTGTTTTGTTTTACACACACACTTACACACACATATCATCCCAACTTCTTTGGGATCATAGTTTATTGTCCTGCTGTAGTAGGACAATGTTGTCCACTGACCTACCAAATGTAAAGCAAAAGAGGAACCTGCATGCTGTATCTCATTCAGTGTTATCAAAATGAACGTTGGCTACATGCAAAATATTCACTTGCTGAGCTGTATTGTCGATACTAAACCAAGAGCTTGATTTTCATAAAGGCATAGATGTGGGCAAGGGGGTAAAGGCAGGTAAATTTGACTGCCCATTTATGCTGATGGCAGTGAATGGCAATGTACGTCAGCCACACATGTTATGTTGTTGTTCCTAAAGTACTTCCAATATTCACTTTGTGAAAGAAATGATCTTTTAGGTGCCTTTATTATCCCTTTTATATTACATGTTATTCACAAGGTTTGCTGGGATGCAATGACGTCTTCAGTTAGAGTCATACGTGAGGACATATTGTTATGATTATTGTCTGACAAACAAAGCAAATAAATGGTGGACATAATGTACGTCTATATCTGTCCCATTTTCACATCATCACAGAACACTTTACAGCATTCAAAACCCACATATTGCTGGTGCTGTGATGATATAGGATAGGATTGATTATTCCAGGATCACAAGTTCACAGCCATAAGTGGTGTGAGGGGCATTTTTAATGAAAAGCATGTACTTTAAACTGAAGGCTAACAACTTGGTTATTAGTCGCAAAGCCGGACAGTTGAATAGGCTCATGAGTTTCTTCTGATAGTGAGTGAACATCCCAGCATTATGTCAGAAGACTCGTGTTATTGGCTTTAGACCACTTTGCTGTGACAAATCTGGCCACAAAGACGCAAACAGGATACAGCCAACCATCTCTGCAGTGCTTTCTTCACTCATTAACAACACTGCTCTGTCGTCAGACAAGTCTTCATTGTACTGTGGGCTCTGTAGTCTGGATCTTCTTTGGCACCAGGAGTCACCACTTGATGCTAGAATATTCCTTGAGGAAACGTCATTAGAATAAAAGTCAGTTTGAGGAAGTTTTGTGATTACTGTGTGAAGGTCATGTGTGGTGTCCTCTGTGTGCTCGGGGGAAGAGAAGGGTGGCCTTTCTTTGTCTTTGCTCGTCCTTTGTGGCAAATTTAATGGATAGATGAGACACGGTGGATGAATATTGGTGTGAAGGAAGATTTTCTATGCTGACAGAAAATGAAAGGAGTTTATGACTGAGGAGGAATCACATTCTGGAATAAACTGAAAACATTCTGGGGACGAGCTGCACAGGCATGAAGTCAAAACCTTGAATGAAGATAATGTCTTTTCAGATAATATGACATTTTAGTGATTCCTGTGGGTAAAATAGCAGAAAAAAATAATAGCCTAGAACTCAATAAAGAAAAAGAACACAAGAAAATAAAACAAATAGGTGGGAAACTGTGCTTGTCAAATATGTAATTTCCCAGCTGTCATGTTGTTAATCTAGTTTTATTGTTGATAGAAAAGCAAATATGTTGACCACTGAACTAAAATTCAGCTGTTGTTGAAGCAGTCAGTAGGCCTGCGGTGGCCTTTGCTGTTTGCATTGCCACTGTGTAAACATGATTGTGGAACGCAGGGATTCCAGATGTTGCACTTCATACTATGGGTGTTCTGTTCAACTGTGAGTACAAATTTCGATCTCCCTAGAGAGAGAAGAAACTAAATCTACAGGGCCTCTATAAAGCTGCAAATGCATGTTTCCTAGCACAAACTTATATACCTCACATTTCAAGTTTGATTTTCATACAACACAAAGTCAGTGAAGGCAGTAATGAAGACGTAGTGACAAATGATGACACTGTAAAACATAAATAAAACAAAATGTTCAAATTTTCTACCTCATCAACTTCATTGATGACACTACAAGGTAGAAAATAACAAAAAAAAAATCCTTTGGGGTTAGAAAGAAGTGAGTTTACCAGACCTCTTTAGCTCTGCTTGAGACTCAAGGATAAATTAGCCGCTGTTAGCATAAGGCACCTGAATGTGTGAGTGCACTGTCACCATTGAGTTGCATTGTGTTTCATGTCACCACAGAGGAAAGAAGAACACGTGGAATAGTAAAGATGATATCTCTGGTTCTGCTGCATCAAATATATGGTCAGACAGGGTGTCTAGATAGTTTAGGCTGCAAGTATGACCCTTAAACGTACAATAAATGACACCAGGTGAGCTCACAGGGAGTGACAACAAGCTTCACTTTCCTGCCAAGCATTGACTTGATCCCACTTCAACACTGGCCTCTGTGTACTGGTTGCTTGCCAAATACAAACTGGAATTTGTTAAGTCATAAACAAACGATTCAATATTTTTAGATATTGTACTGCTTCAAGGTTCTCAGACCATTGGCTCCAAGCTCTCCAGTGCTCCACATTAAAATCCAAATGTGATAACAGGTAAAAAAAAAATATACTAGAATATACTAAGAATGTGAAAACTGCTGACTTTTTTTTGCCATTGTTGCAATATCTTCAATATAAATGATTTTAGGTCCTTGCAAAATCAGTAGGTTGGACTTTCCCAGTACTCTATCAACAGAACTGTTGTACTGGAAGCTCAAAGCCCTTGAGCAAAGTGCAAAGTCTACACCCTTGCTCCACCACAGTACACTGATCATTACACTCATGACAATATCACAGCACCACATCACTGGCTTTCAAGGGACTTCATAACAGCTGGAGTGAGAGACTTTGCTAAGTAATGTATTGCTTATTTATTTAGTCTTTGGAGATTTGTGTTCCAGTGTAGTTGAAGGTTATGTTAACTATTGCTTGTGTTCAAATAATTTATCTTTGTTGGCTTTTAGATGTTTAAAGTTGGCTTTTAAGTTTAGGTCTTGTATGTTATATTAACTGCTGTTAAATCGCAGGACGTTTGATGTTGCAAAAGAAATACAGCAGTATCTGTTGAATGTATATATTGTTAGAAATGTAGCTTGCTAGGTTGTAGCTTTTCTGTTGTATGTTCTCCACAAGGCACTACTTTCATTTAGTTTGGGGACATTTCATAAATGTTCACATTTTAATTGCTTTTGTCACAAACTTTTAGACGTAAAAGCTTTTGCTGATGCAATTAGTCCATCAATAGAATTTTAATTTTTTGATGATGGATTGTTTGGATTTTTTAAGCATAAATGACAAGGGTGCTGGTTCCAGCATCTTAATTGTGAAAATTTGTTGCTTTTCTTTGTTATGTGCAATCATAAACTGAACATCTTTGGGTTTTTAAGTCTTTCTCTGGCAAAATCATCACCTTGGCTCTGGGAAATAATAAAAGGCATTTTCCATTATTTTCTGATGTTTTATAGGCAAAACTATCAAGAAAATTCTGTGCAGATTAATTAATATAAGAAAAAAACGTAACTTGCAACCCTCTAAACATTTTGACAATTATTATTTATGACTGTTGTCAATCATATATTTAGCACTAATATCTTAATTACTCAGTGGTCCTAGAGTATTGCCTACATGTAATGTCCCTCATTGCTGTGTTCATACAGGAGTTGGACTGTTAGGACCGGAGCATGTCTGTGACTGTGTTCCTGCTTCTGGTCACTCTGTGTGTCCAGGGAGGAAATGGCGAGGAGAGAGAAGAGGCACAGAGACCTGGTCATGTTTCGGTGGTGATAGTGGGAGGCACAGGTGACCTGGCAAAGAAGTACCTGTGGCAGGGCTTCTTTGAGTTGTACATTAACCAGGTCAGAGGTGGAAACACCTTTTCCTTCTATGGCGGAGGACTGTCACCTGCTGACAAGGGCACACCAGCCCTCTTTGAGATCCTGAAGACGGTGTCCTGCTCAAAGGATGTATCACAGGAGCGCTGTGCTCTGCTGAAAGAGCAGTTCCTGCGTCTCTCACAGTATCGGGAGCTGAAGGCCCCAGAGGACTACCAGGACCTGGCCAAGCACATTGAGCAAGAACTTCAACAAGAGGGAATGACAGAGGCAGGCAGACTCTTCTACCTCTCAGTTCCTGCCTTCGCATATGCAGACATTGCTGAAAAGATCAATAGTAGTTGCAGGCCAACCAGCGGGGCGTGGCTGAGGGTGGTGCTGGAGAAACCTTTTGGACATGACTTCAGGAGCGCTCAGGTGCTTGCATCTCAGCTCGGGAGCTCCTTGAAGGATGAGGAAATGTACAGAATTGACCATTACCTAGGAAAGCAGGTAAGAATAATCTACACGCTGAGTGTCTTTCACTCTGTAATGAAGACGTATGGTTTCACGGTGTGTTTTTCTGCTTTTGTGAAAAGGTGGTTGCAAAGATACTTCCATTCAGAGTGGAGAACAAAAAGTATCTGGATCCCATCTGGAACAAGCACCACATCGAGAGAGTGGAGATTGTATTGAAAGAGACCCTCAATGTTAAAGGTAATTAAACATTGCATCGATTGTGTTGTAATTGTTTTTTTAGGTATGAAAATCATGTGTCCATGTCGTCCCCTGTCGTTTTGTCCTTAAGGTCGTATTCCCTTCTATGACCAGTATGGGGTGGTCAGAGATGTGCTTCAGAACCACCTGACTGAAGTCATGACCCTGTTGACCATGAGGCTTCCCGTGAATATGAGCAGTAGTGAGGAAGTCCTGCAAAACAAGCTGCACATCTTTAGCTCCCTGCTGCCCGTAGGAAAGAATCAAGCTGTTGTCGGCCAGTACCAAGCATACAAGACAGAAGTTCAGCAGGAGCTGAATAAGACAAAAGATCACTTCAGTCGCACTCCAACGTTTGCAGGTGAGTACTGACAGAATTGTAAAAAAAAAAAAAAAAAAAAACTTGCTATACAACAAATATAGCTCTGCTAATACATGATCCTGCTTGTGTATTTCAGCTGTATTGGCATACGTCGATGAGGCCCAGTATGAAGGTGTTCCAATTCTTTTGATCTCAGGGAAGATGTTAGATGAACGGGTGGGATATGCGCGCATACTTTTCAAGAATGACATCTTTTGTGTTCAGAACCACAACAGCGTTCACTGCAAGCCCAAACAGATAATTTTCCACTTTGGACACGGCAGCCTTCAGTGTCCAGCTATTCTTGTAAGTAAGAATTTATTCAAGCCAGTTTTAATGGACGGTGAGTGGAAGGAAGTGACAGAACATACAGATGTCAATGTTCTAGGTTTACCAATTTCAGACTATTATGTGCTAACTCCAACGGAGCAGAAGGAAGCTTATTCAGAGCTTATTTCTCACATTTTTGCTGGACGCAAGAATAGTTTCATTAGTACTGAAAACCTGCTGGCTTCCTGGGGCTTCTGGACACCACTTCTCAGTAGCCTCACTAGCTCTTTTCCCCGCATCTACCCCGGGGGTGCCGACAATGGTGACCTGCTGGACGTGCGTGTGAAAGGGAAAGACATTAGCTACAACAGTGAGGTGGTGATAATCAGCCCTGATCAAATGGGTGGCACGTCAGCAAAGGATTTCCAAGTAATGCAAGGCAAGTTTCGTGGCGCTGACATGGTGAGTGCCTGGACTGAGGAGCTGGTGGAGAAGCTAGCTGCAGACATGCAGGAAGCAGCGGAGGCAGCGGTGCACGAGGGCGGTGTTTTCCATCTTGCCCTCTCTGGTGGGTCCTCTCCACTCGCTCTGTTCCAAAGGCTGGCCCAGCATCACTTCTCCTTCCCCTGGAGGGACACCCATGTGTGGATGGTGGATGAGCGCTGCGTGCCGCCGACCGAACTGGAGTCCAACTTCCATAACCTGCATGACCATCTACTGCAACATGTGAGGATACCCTATTTCAACATCCATCCCATGCCAGTGCAGATCAACCAGCGTCTATGTGTGGAGGAGGACGGAGGGGCACTGCTGTATGAGAAAGAGCTCAGCAAGTTGGTTAATGGCTCCAGCTTCCACTTTGTGTTGCTGGGAGTCGGCTATGACTACCACACAGCCTCTCTGTTCCCTGGTGGCAAAGTGAATGCACATGGGGAGAGTCTGGTGGCCCTCACAGAGAGCCCCGTCAAGCCTCACCAGCGTATGAGCCTCACTTTCAGTGCCATTAACAGAGCCCACAGGGTTGCTCTTTTAGTGATGGGCAAGGGCAAGCACGAGCTGATCACCCAGCTGAGCCGAGTGAAGGACAACCCGGAAAAATGGCCCGTCACTGGGGTGAAGCCTGCTAATGGCAGACTTGTTTGGTATATAGACTATGACGCACTTTTAGGATAGGAATTACATTCCTAACTTTCAATCAGTGGTTTCGGAGCTGCTTTAATTGGACAGCTGGTTCGTGGAAAAGAACATATGAACCAGCACTTAAAGGACCAGTTGTTTTACATGTAATAGCCTATTAACCACAAATCACATATACTGAACATTACTGCTACATTTTTCCTGATTTCCCACCTTCTAACCAGCCGATGGCCAGAGCTCATTACAGTCCTGCTGAGACATGAACTTTGATCACAATAAGAGCTCTATTATGGGATGCTGTGTAGAACATAAATAAAATAGAATGTGATCATTTGCTTGTTTGAAAACAGTACATAGACAATATATTTAATGTTTGACCTCATAAATTTCATTGATTTTTGTAAATATCTGCTTATTCTGAATTTGATGCAGCAACACGTTTCAGATGAGTTGGGAAGACTGGGAAATTTGTGGACACTCCACAAACATCTATTGGAAACATTCCACAGGTAACAGGTGATAGAATCATGATTGGGTATGAAAGGAGCATCCTGGAAAGGCTCCGTCGTTCACAAGGATGGAGTGAGGTTCACCACTTTATGAACACGATTGTACAAAGGAGATTACTACATGTGGTCCGTAAACACAGTTTGTTTGCAAATGATTGGATACTGTTTTTATTTCTGCTTTACACAGCGTCCCAACTTTTTGGGAATCATGGATGTAGCTATCATTGCCCAGTACAGCAGTGGCAAACTAACAGAAAGCTCTTTATAAAACAGGCCCTTGTTGGTGGACTCATGTGCTTGTGGGGAAAACATACAGCAGCCGTGGTGAAAAGGACATTGTGAATTGTGTGGCTTCTTACATTAAAAGGACTGCTGTTCAGCCAATTTCTACGGCTCTGAGTTTTCCCACCCGTTAATTCACCAGCAAGAAATAGTTGCAGCTGAATTACAATGTGATGATAAAATAACTTAAAAGTCAGGTTTCAGACAAAAGCTTTGAAAATGTATTGGCAGGAATGTAAAGTATTTACAATTTGTTGTTAATGGGTTAAAAACAACAGGTTTGTTATTTCTTATAATGTACTTGTACTTGCTACATAGTGAGGACCGGGACAGGTTTTTTACCAGCAGAGTTGGGACGTTTTGGACGGTCCTCACCACCTTAAAGGGCTGTTTGAAGGTTCAGTTCAAGTGTGTGTGTGTGTGTGTGTGTGTGTGTGTGTGTGTGTGTGTGTGTGTGTGTGAGAGTGTGTGAGAGTGTGTGAGAGTGTGTGAGAGTGTGTGAGAGTGTGTGTGAGTGTGTGTGAGTGTGTGTGAGTGTGTGAGAGTGTGTGAGAGTGTGTGAGTGTGTGTGTGTGTGTGTGTGTGAGTGAAAATATCTTAAGTACACATGTCTGCACTACAAACTACAAGGTACTGTGCAAATATCTGATGTTGAACATCTGGTGCTGAATACCCAACAAACACACATTTACTTACAACCCAGAGTGTTTGTACGAGCTCAGGTGAATTTGTGAATTTGCAGATATGCAGTTTACTGTGTGATCGACACTTTTTGATTGTATCTTTTCTACTGTTGAGTGGCCTTGACCCACTTAGCATTTCATTGATTAGTTAAAACAAACAGAACAGAAACAGAAATGTGATCGGTCCCAAAAATAATCTATTTTCTGTGTTAATAGTAGAAATACAAACATTTGTTACTGAAATGTTTCAGGTAATTCAAAATATTTGGTGCTTCATTAATAAAAAGCGCATTCTTTACTCACACACGCTCACATTCCACTTTCTTTCTGTGGTTGTTAGATGCTTTTTATAGATGGAGTTCAGACAAGAGCAGATTGATTTCAGGTTAAGTTGATTTATGTATACCTTCTTTAAATTAAAGAGGACACTGTCCTGCATCCTGGTCTGGTGATACAACAGTATGGGTCTATAAAGAAAAAGTTGAAAAGACAATCACAACATCTACTAAATATTTTTCCCATGCAGTGTAAGGTGAGCACTTCATCATGCTGGCAAAGCATGAAGTGATGCTGACTTTTTATCATAGGCCACGGAAATATTAAATATGTATTCACTACATTTTGCAGTGTTTTGATTTTCTTGCCATAACTTTTTCTAAGGAGTTTTATATGTTGTTCTAAAATTGGCCTCATTGGGCGTGAAAGTTACAAAAAGATTTGTGGTGTATATATATTATCTGAAGAGCAACATTCATTCTGGCATTAGTATAATAAAAGAAAATTGAAAAATCAATTGGAAATTGAAAAGATTTTCCAACATATTTTGTATTGTTCACATCTGTCTTTATATTATTATACACCATAAATACTGTGTGAAGTACATATTTATTAGCAAATGAAACACATGTAAACTGTCAATCAATTAATAAAAAAAAGCCAACAGCTTGAACAACCAAGAAAAACATCTGCTTTGCTGTGTTTTCCTGAAGTGAGCTTTAAAACGTGAACAGGACTAAGACGCTTTCCCTTTTTTTTTTGTCTTCCCATGGTTTTAAGTTACGAGCTGCTGCTGGCATGAAAACCACATGAAATCTTAATATGTGGAGTATCGATGTCGGCGTAGGACAGCTGGTCTGCTTTATCGCTCATTGTTTGTGCTCGGGTCCATCACAGGCGGCCTATTGGTCAACCAGAGTCCTCCTCTCACCATGAAAAAACCTGAACAGACACAGGCAGGTGTTATTCCGTTGAACTGAAAACACTATGAATGGTCCCACACAGTATTCTAAGAAATGAACTTCACCTGTACTGAAAATGGAAGCGACTGTAAGAATAAGGGACATGTAGTACAGCTCGGGGGTGGTTTTGACCTGTGAATACACACATGTGAGCCATTCTGATGCTGCCGTTTCTCTACAGAACTTACTGATAACATTACACTCTGTTTCTTACACATGCTGCTGCTGTCAGAGTCAGGATGGCAGTGCACAGTCCTTGTCCACATGTCAGCAGCCCAAACACGTGATAGGAAGCCCACAAGCTCTGAGGAACCGGCTCTATTAATGTAAATATCACTGAGAAACCTGTTAGAAGAGTTGAAGTTATGTCTGTGTAAATCCTTTATTTGCATTTGGGCATGCTCTCTGCGCAGTGCCTTATAGATGATATCTGAAACACTGTGCATATGAAAAGTGTCTCGTGATGGACTTCACCTGAAGCTATGAAAGATAAGGCGATGGAGGCCGACAGGTTGTTGAGAAGAGGCTGCCTGCAGTATCGGGAGGATTTTGGCCTTCAAAACAAAACAGATGCCGTTACTTGTGCCACATTCCCTCTTGTACGACTGACCCATGAGCCCTATGGCTCGACGCCATCGCCTGTGTCCTAGTTACCTTCCCATGATGTAGAACTGAGGGACCAGAACAAGTGCCGTGAACACTGCATTCACTATCTGACTACAAACAGAACATCAATAGAATGTGAATGAATATACAGGCTGTTTTTCTATCATATCAAAACAGAAACGTGTCTATTAATAACATACAAAAAGACTTACAATTTTAACCTCTGATTCCTCGGTATCCATCTGCTGCTATGATATGCCATGAAGATTAACATGTAGAGGAACATGCAGGCAGACGCAGGCAGTTAACACTGTTCCTGGCTGGATGTGTTCAGCTGAGGAAGAGCCAGCAGCTCCGAATGTGAGCAGGAGGAAGGATTGTATTTCACGCTGCACATGCACAGAGGCGCCCGCTGCACATTGTTTTCCCTGAAAGCTCACAGAAATAAGGTTGTTATGTGTTTGGTCCAAGCTGACTTCCGCAGACAGACTGATTAAAGATCCAGCATACTGGTGAGATTTTAGAATAGCACTCTGCATAGAGGTTTTCTCTCAACAGGAACAGAAGAGTTTCCTCATATTATGTGTAAAATATGTCCTGTTCCGCCCTCATGTGCTCCTCCTTTGTATGTGGCTGAAATAGCTGCAGCCTGCAACATATCACCCCTGCCCCATATCGATACGCAATGCAACATCCTACCCATTCACTTTAAATCGGTTCACTCGTGATGTTCATGCAGTCGAGTCTTCCAGAGAGCCAAACAAACACCCAAGATGCCTGTCGACTACAGCGGGACGTGGGACATTGCCACCAATGTCAATTTTGAGGGATACATGGTTGCTCTTGGTAAGTGTCAATGGTTCTTTTAAAGAGGATTTGTGAAAATAAATGTTTAATCATGATATGAAGGAAATCCTTTTGTATAGTTACGTTTTTTTTAATGTCAGCATCATTTATGCAAATTAAATGGGAAGATACTTCATCAGTGTGCACATATATTGCTGCCACAGGCCTGGAGAGTGTTATATGTCCGGAGAATGCTGCTTATTTTTTGGGTGTTCAGAGCAGGATGGCTGTGACAGCGGGTTAAAGTTCCTCTCATTTTGACATGCAGGCATCGATTTTGCAACACGCAAGATCGCCTCAATGTTGAAGCCCCAGAAGGTGATTAAGCAAGACGGAGACTGCTTCACAATCAGAACGCTGACTTCGTTCAAAAATTACGAGTGTTCCTTCAAAATCGGAGAGGAATATAAAGAGGTGACCAAAGGAATGGACAACAGGTTATGCCAGGTAGACCTTATAGTAAAATGTAATATTATAGTAGTAATAAAAGCTGTTTTTATACAAATTCATGCTTCAACCTGTTTTCTGTGCTATCACAAACAATTCTCATGTGTAGTTTGCTGCATTTGACATCGTTTTTGTCATTTTCATCAGACTGTGGTCAACTGGGAAAATGATAAGCTGGTGTGTGTTCAGAAAGGAGAGAAGAAGAACCGAGGGTGGACTCACTGGATTCAGGGAGACGAGCTTCATCTGGTATGACTGCAGTGTTTATTCTGGTGGCCCCAATGTTGTGCTCATTTCTAGTATTTTGTGTACTCATACACACAGAAAATAATATATGTTGATTATATATTCATTTAATTAGGCAAACACAAGAAAATGATACAACACTACCACTAATGTTAGCTTTGATCATCTTCATGTTTTCTCTCTTCAGGAACTTACTTGTGAGGATCAAGTCTGCAAGCAAATTTATAAAAGGACTCTGTGATCTTGCCTTTTCAAACCATTGCAGAGACCTTCATTTAGAGAATTTACATGAAATGGAGCAGTATAACCCACACAAAGCAGCTTCTATTCCTCATTAGGAGCATGTAATTTGCCTGTCATATGCGTGATTAAATGTTTAAGCGTTGTAGTACCTCCTCCAGACGACACGGTGATGCTATAAAACCTGTACACCATAAAAGCAATTAAAACTGAACTGTTGTTGGTTTGTAGATGAATTTGTGCCGCGAGTTTTCTTGTTTCAGCTAACTGTTAGCTTCAAGAAAACAACTTCAAATATGTGTCTGCGAATTGCGTCTTGTTTTGACTCTCACTCGTCGGTTTGGTGATTTTTTCCCAGCTTGTCACTTAACTGCAGCCGTTGTGGCAACCCCGTTTTGTTCAGGTGATCGGTAAAAAGTTTGCCCACAAGAAAATGTCTGTTGATAAAGACGAGACGCATCAGGTAAGAACATCATTTTAATATGTAGCTAACAGCTCGGCAGATTTGGCTAAATTAGCTCCCTAAAGATAGCTACGTGTCCTCAGGTTACGGTTTAACGTTAGTTACAGCACCAGACAGCTAAGAAGTAAGGTGAGTTAGCACCATGTTTATTGATTTAACGTGATTTTATGGTTTGCCTTTCAGAGGTTAAAGGCAGCAGTCCATTATACTGTGGATCGGATATGTCAGAAGACCGGAGCGGACCACCGGAGAGAGTTCAGTCGACAAGTCATAGCAGCGATAACGGAGACGGCAGTCAGACAATGTGGTGGGTGTCAGCAAAGACACAGCGAGACATACAGGACATTACAATTAGATTAAATCTCATACATATCCATTTCAAGTGCACAGCTTCAATGTATGAATATCATTTAGTTGGTTGCTCGTGACAGAGATGATGTGTCTTTTAGATTTGATCAGTAAAACAAACTTTGTTTAGTGTTAGCTGTTCAACAGAGCTTCAGGAATCTATCTGTAACATGTATACTACTAAAATATAAATATGTATACAGCCTAGCAGTATATCCACTCTTGAGTCAACTGTGTCAGATTATTGGGAGAATTTGTACCTTTTGTCCACTTCAACAGCTCTAATAGAACTCTCTCATAGAACAGTAACCTCAAAATACCAAACATTTCAATTTATGTCACTATTGTCTTTGAAATAATTTTTTAATGTACTTACATCAACCAACATTTCACTACAAAACAAGCTTGGTCCTTTTTTACAGTGTGTAATGTGCTGAAGTGTTTCACTTTTGGCTGGGAACAAAATAAAATAAAATAAATTCCAGTAATGCAATACACAAAGCATGTATATACACACAATGGATAACTACTACTGTAATTTCTACAGATATATAGTTAATATACAGCAGCGCTACACAGCCTGCATTCGGCCAAAACTTACTATTACCATCCACTTCACATCTTTTGTCCTTTCATGGCAAGAGAAAGTCTTGCATGCCTTAACAATCCCTGGCAGCCTTTTGCAGATATCAAAGTCAAAGTCAGCTTTATTGTCAATTCTGCAGTATGTACAGGACAAACGGAGAATCGAAATTGCGTTACTCTTCAACCCTTTGTGACAGGACATATATTAAAAAAGAGATAAATAAAAACTGTACAATCTAAATAAAAACTGTACAAACTAAGTAAGTAAAAACTGTACAATCTAAATAAAAACTGTACAAACTAAGTAAAAACTGTACAATCTAAACAATGAAATACTGAGAATGTAATAGTGCAAATGTAAACGGTAGTGCAAAAAGAATTAGCTTAACCACTGGTGGTGAATAAAGTGACAGTGTGTTGTTTTCCTGAGGGGAGGAGTTCACATCAGTGAGAGTTTGTAGAGTCCGGGGGGGGGGGGGGGAGTCCAGCCAGGGAGTGTGCGTGTGCGTGTGTGTGTGTTGGGGGGGGGCCAGCAGGGAGTTAGAGTTCAGAATCCTGACAGCCTGGTGGACGAAGCTGTCCCGCAGTCTGCTGGTCTTGGCCCGCAGACTCTGCAGTCTCCTCCCTGATGGCAGCATGTTCAGGCAGCTTTCATTGCTTTGTCACCACACATATTGTGATCCCCGTCATCTCCTGGCCACTGTTCTCCTTTACCAGACACCTGTGTATGTCTCACTACGTCAGTGTTTACGTCTAAAACTTTGCTATAAAAGATTTGCTCTTTTATGTAGAAAATATGAAACTGAAAAGTATAATCACCTGGATATGTTTTTTGGCCAAAACGGGAATTGGCGCTGGTCTTATTTTACGTTGCAGATGCAAAATGTTGACAAATTGGTGTCTTACATTTTACTTATTTATATATATATATAACAAAAAACGTGAAAGTGTGCAAGCCAAGCATCAAATACAGTTTAAATACCAGAGTTTTCCTGGTGGTTGAGTTTGAATGACAAAACAAGGAGTTTTGAGTTCACTGCTGCTGTGTTGGCTGTGTGAAGAGTAATAGACTTGAAAAGAAAACTTTAATATTTTGACCCCTCATGTAAATAGAGATGACAACAAATTAGTAACTGATCAATATAATGCAGTTTAATTATTGCTAATCTGAACTCAACATCCAATTGTTTGGCTCACTTTTTTCAGATATATTTGCTAAAGACCTGGAGGCCTTTGCAAGGTGAGAATCTTTAGTAACCATATTCACAGGTGAGTTAACCCTGTGTTTTTAATTTAACCAAAATACCTGGTGAGGTTTTTTGTTCATTTGTCTTTTCCAACCTAGTAGAACTAATATAATCTCTAAAATGTTCTATAATACATCTAATTTACAATGTGAAATTTGATTTCAGGCATGCAAAACGAAGCACAGTGTCTATGGAAGATGTAAAGCTTGTAGCCCGTCGCAGTACAGCACTGGTGAGTTTTTTTTCCAGAACGGAATTATCTAGTACTTAGTCATGTATTCAATGTGTTGTAACTAAAGAGCAACCAAATCAAGCACATGTAGTCAATGTAGGTGACTCACAGTTCATCCTCATATGTCAGTACACTGGAACTGTGTAAGGGTATATATTCTACAGCAGACAGCAAATTGAATGTTTAATTTGCCTTTATTTCAGTCCAACTACATACAAAATAAAAGTGAAGAACTGAACCAGGAGCAGAGGGATTTGAAAAAGAAGAATACTGGGAAGAGGAAGAGCAGAGAAACTGAGGAGGAAAGCAGAGAATAAGGACAAGACACAGGCAGGCCTGCAGTGTCTCACGTGTGTGCAACATTCAAATAAACATGAAGGCTGACTAATACATGACAGTGAGTTGGGTGTCATCAAAGGTGCCATAATCATTCTTTCATGGGAATTATGCATTACCACTTTCAAGAATTCAAGCATGAGGTATTTCATTTATGACAGTATTATGCACTTTCTGCAGATTGAGAGCAAAAAAAACTCCCCACTTATCTGACCTGGGGCCTGCTGATGTTAATGTGATGTTTAACATAAAATGATCACGCATCAACTAATTTGAAAGTAGGTTCTTTTTTTTAAGCACTGTTAGAGTGACAGACTACAAGAACTCTCCACTATTAGAATGGTGCTAAATGATATACCTGCCATGTTTCTCCAAAATGTAACCAGTGATCTAAATGTTTCGCACTTGGAGAAACCTCAAATGAACTGTTAAGACTGTCAGGCAAACCATCCATAATGTATACCCAGTGACCACTTTATTAGGTACACCTGTGCAATCTATTACAAATACCCTTAAGTGTGAATTATGTTTAAGCTGTGCTGGAGTGCATTATATTCAGGTGTTTAGAATATTTTGCCTCCCTATTTACATTCTGTATGTAAATAGGGACAGCAAAATTTGAAACATCTTAATATATCCAGTACACTACCCCCTATAACCTGTTTTAAACATAACTAAATTGACGCATTTCTGACAATGTAAACAAAACCTGTTCTGACAAGCCATCAAAAGCAGCAAAAAGACAGGTACTACCCCATGTCATGTCTGAGAAGGCCACACACTGAAAGTGTTGGAACTTCCGTCTTCGTCCTTCAGTACAGACTTCAGTCAGGGTTCAAACGGAGACCTCGACCAGCAGAGCCCAAGGTCCCTAGATATGTGAATCGAATTAGATGTTTTTTTATTTGACAAATTGACCCAAGTAATATCAACTAAGCATCTATTCAAATGAACTTTATTAGAGAACTCCCTTCATTTGACATGTTTTTAAAACACCTCACAAACAACAAGAGCTACTGGGAACCATTGGACACACCACTCCACGTTCTCACACTATCACTCGCGTCCCCCAGAGTCTTCAGCAGGTGTCATCCACATCAAGTACACACTTACAGATCAGTTCAATAACATGAAAGCACACACCATACAGCATTCAAATCAGATAATATAAGTAATACAAATATTCAGCACAACATTCCACTACATTTTGATATTTCTGCACTTCCACATACTTAAGAGTAAGGAAAAACTTGCAAAGATAAAAAAAAAAATCTTGAAGTACTAATTAATGAATGTCCATGTTAGGGGAGGCGCTCGTAGCATCTGCAGCTTCCACTCACACACTCAAAAAGCAGTCAAATTGGGCTCTTTCACCGCACAACCAGTCCGTTTCACGCGTCTCTCCGTTCGCTCACTCATCGCTTCACTCTTCGCCACAAGCCATCCTCAATCGCACTCATCAGTTCTTAAAATGTCAGTTGCGCAGTTCTTTCCATTTAAAAGTGGATAAAAGTGAAAACACCCACCGTCTCTTAGAACATGCGGAGTGAAGCCGTTCTTTGATGGCATAGCATTTACAGGTGGGAAGAGGGAGAATGATACCGATATCACCCCAAGAATGCTGCCAAAGAGGAGCTTCCTCACAGGAAAATGGAAGAGAGGTGAACTGCAGAAGAGATTTCAATGAAGGCTTTTCCACAGAACTTGACTGCAAATAAAGTTGCACTTAAAACATTTACGTTTCAACCAGATTCTTCCCAATGCAAGATTGCCTTTTAAATCGATGACAAAGCCGGATAATGATGAACCACAAACATTCATGCATTTTCAAAATGGTTATATCACATTTCACAATACATGCATTAGAGAATCCAGTTGAAATGGATACAAACAAATGAGACATCAAAAATAGCACTTTAGTCAGACATCCTGATAAACAATTCACTTCAGCACTTTCTAAATTAAATCTTTAGCATTTTTCCAAATTTACAAAACATCTTCCACAAAAGTGTTAAGTTGTCAGATACGCATCAACACCAGAAATAAATTTTCAAAAAGACTCATCATTGTCACAATACTTACCATACACACATTTAACTTACATACCCCACCCAGATGACTTTGACTCCATACTGGACCCAAAACCTGAACTAAACCCACTACCACTGGTTGTAGAGTTTGAACCTGTTCCCCAGCCAAGACTGGCTGAGCTGGTGCCGTAGTTGCTGTTGCCTGTACTGAAAGACTGACTCTGGTCCCTACTAGAGCTTGTCCCACTGGAGGTGCTACCTGAGGTGGATGTCTGCTGCTGGCTAGCCAGCATACCCATCATCCCCCAACTACTCTGCAGAGCAGCCTGTGCAGCTGCCATCATAGCAGGGTTCAGACTGAAGGAACCAAAATTCGCCAGACTACTGTTAGTGCTGCTCCCTAACCCACTACGGCTGCTACCAAATGCTTGAGCTCCAAAACCATTTCCAAACCGTGCTGTACGATCAAACTGCCTATTTCCATGTTTGGGCTCAGCATTTGAGATGTGAACGCTGACGCCTTTGATAATTAGGTCCTCTCCACAGAGAGACTGGGCAACCTGTGAGGAAAAAGACACGAATCAGGTCATCTGGGCAGCGGTACCACTACAACATCAAGTGCTATATATACATTTAACATGTACCTGATCATCTGCAAATGTGACAAAAGCAAAAGCACGGAATGGCTTGGGGATGAAGACATCTGTGACTTCACCATACTGCATAAAGAACTGCCGTAGGTCATCTGTGGTCATGTCTTCTGTGCAACGGCCTACAAACACTTTTCGACTCCTCAGTGGCTCATCTGGACCTTGCTGTTAAGAAAAGGAAAACAAATTAGGAAATTCTACAGGCAATGGAGCATTAATCTCAAGATGTACATCATTTTCATTCACATAATGTGTGGGTATGTGCATGGACATTACCATATTCACCTTCGAGTTTGGAAGCTTGCAGTCACACCATCGGCCGTCAATCATATGGCGCTGGGAGATCACCTTCTCTTGAGCCTCATACTCTGTAAACCTCACAAAGCCAAATCCTTTAGAATTTCCAGTCTTGGCATCTCGTTTTACCTGAGACAGAAAATAAAACAAACATCCAGTAATGAAGAAACAAGATGTTGCAAAGCAATGTGAGTTTTATTAATGTTACCAATTTTATACCTGGACCATGATGACTTCTCCAAATGTGCTGAAGTAGTCTTTGAGGTCCTGCTCAGTTGTTTTCCAGGGAAGACCCAGAACGATTAGGTCAGATGTCTTCATATCCCCTCTCTTCATTTTCACAGCAGAGGATGCATCAATTTCCTCCATTTTCCTTTTGTTGTCTAAAATGTGATGAACAGAGAAATTAATTGTATTTTTACCTAATAGTAAGCTATGACAGCATTGACCTTCCATGCCATTACTGCTCTGACTCTCTACACAACAAATATGTCCCATGAATATTTCTTGTATAGCTTAGTCTTATTTTTATCCCACTATTTCTTCTTATATCGTTAGTTTGTATTTTGCGCTGTATTTTTGCGTCATTACTTGAAAATGACTGTTGCACAATGTCATTTTGCACAACTGCACTACTGGGCACACATTTAACCGCCAGATGTTTATCTTGTATAGCTTAGTTCTATATATTTATCTCACTATTTTTTATTATGTCTTTTTTTCGTAAACTGTTAGTTGGTATTTTGTATTGTTTTTTAGCCTCCTGACTTGAAAGTTGTTCTTTTTTGCATGCCCTTGTGTTTCCACCCTTTGAGCTGCTGGAAATGTAAATTTCTCTTTGGAGATTAATAAAGTAAGTATGTATGTATGTATGTATCTGTCTATCCAGCTATCTATCTGTCTATCCAGCTATCTATCTATCTATCCACCCAGCTATCTGGAACATTGTTGAAACCAATACAGGTCATTGGGCTTCTGCAATTGTTAAACAAATGCATATTATTTATTTGGTTTTCATGTCACTGAATTGCAATGATTATGCAGTTCTTAGGACCTACAGTTGACATTTGCACAAAGTCTATTAGGCCCACCTATCTTAGACTAACACAGCCTGATACTCTAATACTAAACCACATTTCCAAAGTTTTTGTTGAAACTGTTTCAAAGGTGTCAATTCAACTTAATGGTCATTTCAGGAGCTCTAGTTGGAGCACCTGTTTACTTGTATGGCATTACACAGGTATTTGCTTATACTTAATTGAATACCAACACCTTAGTAGAAACAGCATCTACTAAAAAAACAGCATCAGCAAACTATATACCCTCCAAGAAGATAACATTTACTGCAGGGCTGCCAACAGCCTGGCAAGATACCCGAAAATTAATTGACAACCTTTAATACAAAACAAACAACATACAAAATGTTGATCTCGCTCACTTCGTTTTGTGAATGGATTTAGCGCCACAAAGCGCACTTTTGAGGGCGTGGACAACAACGCGTCATTCTCGTCTATTTTCAGTGTGCTGAAGCTACATCATGAATTATAAATAACGTTACATCTGGCCACCTGTTCGGAAAAAGCGTTACATAAAGACGAGTGTATGCAAAGTGCTCGTATCTACCTTTTGGATAATTCACCACAAACACGACATTCCCCCATCCGCTCTCTGGCGCGTGCAGTACCCCTTCCACAAGACGCACTCCTCGCATGCACTGAGACACGGGGCTCCTGAATCGTAGGCCACACGCCCCTGGAAACTGAGCTGCCACGGTTGAAAGCAAAACGGTGCCGTCGTCCTCAGACGGGATCTCCATGGGTTCCTCGTTTTCCTCCTCTGCCACTCGGATATACACTTCGGCCATTTTCCCCAAAAAGAAAACTTCTGGCTTTAGTCAAAACAATGCTAAAGTTAGCAGTTAGCTCGCTAGTTGCCAACAATTGCGGCTAACCTTAGCCGGTGTTGCTAACAGGACTGAATGACTCAGGCTACTCGATCAGTTATATTTGATGAAAAAGCGTCTCAAGTGAAAATACTGTAACAAAAATGCCGTTAGGCCGAGTTTAACGTTAAATTATTTCATAAAAAATATTTCGCTTTACGGGCGCTAACAAGCGTGCATCGACCTTACTGTTCCTTTGTTCGTTGGGACGGGGAGCTGTGTCGTCAACACTGGACGACGACCGTTCCACTGTGCCGCTTAATGAAAAGTGCGTACGGTCCCCCGAGAACCAATCCGACAAAACGGTGTCCTCAAAATGGCCTGTGCTGGTTAATGAAGTTATGCAACTTCAACAAAACGCTTGTCTCGTCCCAGATTCAAAATTACAATTATAACGTACAATATTTTTCCACGAGGCGAAAAATCAACCACCAAGCACGGCCTACCAAAATGGCATTATCTAAGCGAAAAAGGAACTACGTCATTAGAATGGACGGTTTCATTTTTTGGCGGTTAATGCGTTTGGATTGTGTAGTTGCTAAAGCCAGTAATTTAATCATTCGTACGCATGTATTTGTAAAAACATCACTTAGATGTCAGTATATATTTGGTTTTTTCTATAGAATGCAATACCACTTAATGAATTGAGTATTTTTGATAATAATGTGATGTAGCCCCCCTCCCCTGTAAGGGAGTATCTTAGGCCAGGAACATCCGCTACAGCAGCTTCCGTTAGCTTGTTGTTACGGTGGCTGGCTGAGGGGAAGATGGCGGTACTCGTGGGTTGTCCCGTGGGGTGTATTCACTCTGAAATAAATATTCGTCGAGCCTGCATTCTATGAAACGAATTTTCTCAATTTCATTTTTTTTTTTTTTATCACAAAGAGTTGACCCCAATTTAAAACGTTCCCACTTCTGTTATACCACCAGAAAGTGACTTTTCATCATAGATGACCGCCTGCGCAATTGTCCGGCGCATGTAAATGTAAACATTTGTTGAATCAGCCTCTCTCGGGTTAGTTCGGGCTGAAAATAAGACAGTTAGATGATTAACATTAACTGACTAAAACTGTCAGGTAAACACTGACAATTCAACTTCAAATTTGTTACCAAAGGATTTCTGATTATGACTGTTTTGAACAATAAATCGCAGATCTGGGTTAAGTCCTAGACATTGGTAATAAACAAGTTGATAAAGAGGATGATGTCAATTAATTTGACAGTCTTAAACTGTTAATTTATTACTGTGCTATAGCTGTCATGCTGTAGTTACATTATCCACCATTTGCAATTGCTACCCATGTGCAATTTGTGTAATATCTGTTTGTGTAAAATCTATTTCTGGTAGTATATTTTTATGGCAATTTTTCTATAGTTCTTGCAGCAATATATATTTTTCTTACATATAGTCCCTTGTATAATATGTACATTTATATAGTCAGCTTTTATTTTGTTTTTTAATTTCTCTGTTTCTGTTTTCTTTTCCAAATGCTATTACCTGCTGCTGTAATACCCAAAGTTCCTCGGCTGGGGATTCATAAAGTACTAGCTTATCTTATACATAAAAAAATTAAATATATAAATATATCCCGTAAATATATCAAATATAATGTAGTACAAAAAGTCGGTGTAAGCAGCCAATCCACAAAAGTATCAGTTTAGAGATATGAAAAAATATGTGCCCTCCATAACAACAGTATTTTACAGTGTTTGTTTCTGACAAAGATACCTTAAAGTAAAAGTATACCGTAGAAAAAAAGGAAAGCTGTTGCATGACAAAAGTAGAGCGCGACACCAGCCACAGATCATTAACACACAAAATTGCAACTACTGTAGTGGTATTACAAATGTTTGGTAGATTTTCTTTTGGATAGTCTATAACAAAATGAAAATAAGATGAACATAAATAGTTAATGGTCTTAAAAACAAAGTAAGACAAGTAACAATCATTAAATGAAAAGTAAAGCTAAACTACATACTTTGACTGTGTTTTTTTTTAACTTTTACAATTGGTCTGGTGTTGCTTGCCTCTCCTTAATCCCCAAACTACTCTGAGTTACTGATCCCAAAGCAGAAAAATACCAAACCCGAATGACACATCAGTGTGGTGAAATATAGGCTACACTACACACCCTTACAAAAACAATAAAATATGTAATGCAGCTTTTGGATTCAACTCAACAAAAACAGATCTCAAACAGCTTTTTATTACATTTTTCAATCAATAACAGTACAATTTAGTACAGTATCTATCTTGCATCCAGCTCACCGTGTAACACCAACAGACTGAAATGAAATACAAAAAGTGAAAAGGTACATAAGGGTGCAGAGCTCTATAATATTAATGGAAAGAGAAAAGGGAATCCATCTCAGTTGAATTGCATTTTCACTTGTGGCCACACACAAATACATCACATTTATTGTACATCATCGCAGAAAAAAGAAAAGTGAAAATATGTCTTAACTTTAACAAAAGTGCTTCTGTATACAGTGAAATGTTGTCATTCAGATGCTCTGATTTTCAATTTAAGACCAAGAAAAAAAAAATGTACAAAAGTTTTAGTATGGACAGTATGTGAGGACGTTTTTGTTCCATTGAGTGTGAAGATTTGAAGGAGAGAAAAGGACTTGTCAAGGATAGAATTCTCACAATGATTGTTATAATTATTACAAAAATTGGCATCAATAGAACTGGTAAGCATAATTTACACTAAGTATGCAATCAATATTAAGTCTTTCTCCATTCTTGCTCACTCTGGTGCATAGCGTTACCAGTATTAGTACATGATGTATGCAGAGTTGGAGCCAAAAAAAAATTGGCTTCTATTAAGATCAATCAATGATAGGCTACTCTCCTTTCAGAAACAAACAAAAAAAATCTAGGATTTTGCACCATTGAAAGCAAGTCTACAGCATGCACATCTAAATTAACTCATGGCAGACAAAATTAAATGTCTTAACTTAAAACATCAGACCATTATTTTCAGACATTGATTTGTACATTTCATTCACAGAGTTGCAACTGCAGTCCCAAGCAAAGGAAGTGTCTATTTAGTCAGGTGAGGTGTTTCACTCAAAGTGGATACTAAACACAATCCCCCATCCATATAATAAAATCCAGCCATGCCCCAATTATCTCAGAACCTACCTTGCTACCCCACCCCGTCCCACCCAAAGTCAAAGGCATGTACAAGAATTAAGGGGGTTAACTGTATAAGTTACTCGTAATAACTCCTTTTGTACTGGAATGAGCATTCATAACTTATAGCATGTGCTTGGTTAGTTAACATAGTATTAGTTGAGAGGCAAAGCTTCTTCATGTGCAAAAGGCTGTGATGAAACAAAAACAGCTAGTATATAAATACATCATGGACATTTTGAAAGCTGCTCGTGTAATATGATCCAAGCTTTTACTTGCATTACTTGCTGCATGTTTTCTCTCATCTGTCTTATATGATTTAACTGGATTAGAAAGACAAGCTGTAATTCAAACATATCTAAAACCACTAAAGAAATATGACAAAAAGAAAGCCATCAAGAATAACAAACCATCAGAATAGAATTCTTTAAAAAAAAAAAAAAGTTAAATAATTTGTACAATTACACTCCAACATTTGCTTTCAAGACACACACATTTGCATGGGATGATAGTGTTGTTTTCTCTTTCAAGGTAACATAAAATGGTCCAAGAAGGAATGCACAAGTTTCTGATTTGATACCACAGGAGATCCTTTCTTAACTAGGTGATAAACAATTGTGCTCTTCTTTGTGTAGGAAAGGCATTGGTTTCCCTTCGTTTTTGTGGTGTCCAAGTCAGTTTAAACAGTGTTGAAGAAGATGCTGTGAACATTCTGAAGTTGTAATGGTCTTCCAGTCAACTTTGGAGTTAAATGAACATCTGGGAAACAAAGACAAATGAAATTTAGAATTTAACTAATCTAACCTGATCTACAATTTATCTTATTTAACCTTTTGTCAAGTGTCATTTTAAGACTGAATGGCCAAAGATTTAACAAAAAGCTGTCACACAAACTGACATTAGAATGCCAGAGGCTGCTTGTGTTCATTAAACATACGACTACAACCAGAGCAGAGCAAGCTCACAGTTTTTTTGACCCTTTGGGGGAGCCTGTCAAATCTAAGCCATCCATTTTTTTTCCCACGAATTCAGTGTAATGAAAAAATGTCAATATGGTAAACTCTTAAGTCACGACAAAACCATAAATGTCTACAGGTCTAATGGCAGCAACAATCTTCTTCTCTCTTAAAAGTACTGTTATGTGTGTTAAGTTTGATATTATTGTAAGTGGTTGAAATGTCTATTTGAGGTGCACTAATTGGTCAGTGTACTAGGTGCACCTCCACCAGTTGGTTTTGTTTCTCCATGCAGCATGTCTTATATGAAAAAAATGAATCCTAAACAAATGCCAGAAACAGTTTAGTGAAAATGTAGGGGGCAAGAATGTTTTGTTGATCACGCAAGTCAAAAGGGAATGTCAAGATCCATTCAAGCTAATGGGTGTCTCAAATATGCAGCCCAGCAAGACTAACAGAGACAATTCATTGTTGAACCCACGCATCAACTTCCATTCCAGCCAAACAAAAGATGAGGCTTCAACAAACGTGCAACTACAGGTTTAGGACTAGGACTTTACAAGGAATAGCCTTAGGTACAAACGTAAGAAAATGTGAAACAATTAAAAAAAAAAAAGAAAAACACAAAAAAAAACAAAAACAAAAAAAAACCTTCAGGCTTCAATTCCAGATCTTCAGAAAACTGTCCCAGGATCCCGTTGCAACTGCCATGCCATCATCAGTAACTCCCAGGCAGCTAACACGGTTGTCATGTCCAGCCAACACACCTAGAATAATACAAGAATAATTTAGTCAAGTGTAATTTTGTAACATGCAGGAAGTGTAACTGCTATTTGAGATCATACTTCAGCTCCTTACCAGCACGGTCGGCTTTTAGTGTGTCCCACACGTTGCAGTTGAAGTCATCATATCCGGCCAGAAGAAGACGGCCACTCTTTGAGAATGCAACAGAGGTGATGCCACAGATGATATTGTCATGAGAGTAGATCATTAATTCCTGATCAGCACGCAGATCAAACAGCCGGCAGGTGGCATCATCGGAGCCCGTGGCAAAGGCATTGCCATTGGGGAAGAACTAAAAACCACAAATGAGAACTCATTAATGGAAGAAAAAACAAAGACTCCAATTGCTATTTTAAAAAAAAAACAACAACAAAACAAATCCCAACTTTCAACTAAGAAACAAAATGGTACAATACAGTACAGTTTTGACTTACACAGATGGCATTGATGTCAGACTCATGGCCGGTGAATGTTTGTCTGCACATGCCCTCTCGAACATCCCAGAGTTTAGCAGAGGCATCACAAGCACCGGAGACGAATAACCGTGAATCAGGGGCCAAGGACAGGCTCATGACATCACCAGTGTGTCCAGCAAATGTGGTTGTCTGCTGGCCAGTCTCAATGTCCCAAAGTGCACTATGAAATTAAAAACAAAAATCAATGGACACAATTAGGATACCATTTAGCATTTGGCCTAGCTTTTGCATAAAAATGTTGACTTGATAACACTGTATGGCAATTCAATGAAGGCAATCCTTTCACTTACCAAGTGGTATCTCCAGAGCTTGTAACAATCTGGTTGTCATCAAGAAAGCGACAACAGGACAGGTATCCTGACATTCAAAGAAGAAAACAGAGGAGTTATTAATAGATGATTATAGATGTACAAGTGTTAGTAGAAAAAAAAAACTAGCAGTGTACATTCAACTCCCATGTTTGCACAAATACACATCATCAGAATCATATACAGTGCATAAGTCAGCTCTTAGGTTTCTGACCACTTTGGGAATTACAGACATTGATATTAATTGATTTCAAAGTACCATCTTTTGTTTAATTCAACAAGTGTTGCATGAGTAGTTTCGCATTTGCTAAGTCCATTTTTATGTGTGGCTTCATGTGTTTGTTTTCAATGTCAATGCGACATACAGTATTGGCCTCTTGAATCTAGACTACACCTGAGCAGGCCAATGTTTTAGTTAAATGTTACTTTTAGCTGCCGGGAATTTCAGAGGCTATGGCATGTGGAGTTAGATTCTAGTTTCGTAATCTATTTTAGTTTACAATTAAGTGATAACCTAAACCAATCTTGTGTAATATGCTTTCATTGTAATGCTTCATATATTTGTGACAGATGAAAGAAATGAGTAGATCGTATACCTGTATGTCCAGCGAGCTCACGGCTCACGCGTACATTCCCCTCACGTGTTTTCAGGTTGTAAATGGAGCAGATGTTGTCTAAGCCACCACAGGCCACATAGTTTCCGGAAGGTGCATATGCGCAAGTCATGACCCAGGAAGATCGAAGTGGGATGGCATGAACCTACAACAAAAGTAACAACACACAAAAATCTTAATTATCTTAATTTTAAAGTCATTTTTTGAAAAATAAAGAAAAAAAATTGAAATACATTTTTTACTAACTTAAACTAAAAAAAGGAGTATTTCAATTTTAATTTCTGGCAAAAAATGTAGAAAAAAGTAAAATAATGTCATTATAATCTAATAATGCACAATATCCATAACTGGTCGCATTACCTGTTGGTATCAGTCTGATGTATCAATTTCAAAATCATACTAATTGAATGCTACACTTGTTATTTTAACACTTCTGCTCTTCACCCAGTCCAAAATCTGAGTGACATCCAGGCCAGGTCACCAACTAAAGCACCCACGACCCGAGTGACAAGAGCAAGTGAAATGAGAAAAGAGCAGACTGTACTATTTACACATTAGTCAGCATCCTGTATAATCAACCAAACAATTCCATTTTTAATGCAAACAGAGTTTTGTTTATATATATATATAAAAAAAGCTGCTACTTAGTGGCAGTCATACAGAGCATAATGTTAATCTAACCAAGGCTAAAACTAGCAGTACTTCTACTGTGAGCGCCTATAGGAATTACAGTATCCCATGTACAAGTCTGACCTCAATCTGGCCTGCAATCTACTCAGTAGGTCTAGAGATACATTGGAGGATTGACCCTTTAATCTTTCAATTCCCTGCTGGATTTATTGCCTGCTGTATCAAGCTCAATCTAAATATTTTTCAGTGTCACCACAAAAGCTTCTTCAACATACTAGAACTTGACAGAGCATAATTCTCCTTTTGAAATATTATTTCTGTGGTAGAGGGCCAAATTGCCTATGATGCACACAAACTACTCCGCAGTTCCACCCATCCCACTAACTGCACACCAGACTCATCAGCCCCAAAGCAAGGGCCTCTCTCTCAGCTGATCTGCAACCCTTTTGAGCTATTCCAAATGAATACAGTATGGACTGAGTTATTTAGTTTCCCTCCCTCAAAATTCTAGTATAACCTCTCGATTTCCATATGAATAGGTGATATAGATATAGAGATATAGAGCTGCAGAGCAATATGACAAAGCTTACAGATACAGTGTAATTGATGCAAAGCCAGGCCCATATCATTAATTAGTATCTGTTTTGCCTGAAAGTCCTTCAAGTTTTAAAAATGCAACTGCTATTACTTTATTTGCATGTAGATGGCAATACTGACACACCTTCATCTAATCAACTGAAGTGCTACTATTATTATTATTATTATTATCCTCTCCAATTAGATGACGCAGATTTACTCCATTACTTGAATAATCCCTGTCAAAAAAACAGAACTTACCTTATTTGTGGTATAGCTGTCCCAAATAATGAGTTTGCCATCTTGAGAGGCACTGACCAAGAGCCTACACAAATGACAACAGCAATATAAACACCACCACAACTGTTTAAACAATTTTTACCCAGAATCAAAAGCCAAAAACTGAGGAAAAGGGATGAAAAAAGATTGCTACTGATATATAATATGATATTAAGACTTTAGATGATATTAACTGCATCATTTTAACAACTAACTAACTTTTGCACTTTCCTCAACATTTGACATGAAGCAGGAACAGGATGCAACAACAAAAAATGTCCCTATGGACCACCAGTCAGAAATTCTGGCAGTTGGCTTACCTGGAATCTGTTCCCCAATGCATGGCATAGATTTTAGCCAAATGACCCCGCAGCGTTCGTCTTGTACGCATCTGGATTCGGCCGACGGGGTCAATATTAGCTGTGATCTGCAAAACAATAAGTACTGGTTAATTTCAGATCAAATACTTTTTCAGCCAAAGAGAAAGATCACAATGTTAAATGTTACCTGTGACAGTGTGGCATCTGCGCATGCTTTCCTGGCATCCTGAAAAGCACAAGAACTCGAATCTTTAAGGATATCTACGTGTCACACCTATATGCTGTACAGGTTTACCTTGGACTTATTTCTAATAAGAACTGATGGTATGGTACATAAAAAAAGAGTTCGAAAACAACTTGTTTGTTACTCACTCTGATCTGATTCTTGAGCTGCTCTGCCTCTTGGCGTAACTGGTCCAGTTCACTCATTTTATTCTTTTTTAATTACCTTACTCCAGCTACCGGTGAACTTGTTGATCTAAAAAAGGAATTAAGAGATGCACTTTAATCATTCATACAAATCGTACTCCTTTAAAATTTAAGGTCATATTTTCAACCAAAAAGTGCGTCCAGTGAACCCAGCTCAGACAAAATCAAATCTCTTGGAATGGTAGAAGAGGACTTTTAGCAAGCTGTCACTTTGTGACTTTTAATCTACTAAATTGTTTACCTACAATATATTTAATGTAAAGTTCATGGTTCAACCTTACTTCCCCACCTCAATGTCACTAACATAATCCTGACATACAATTTAGATTGCCAGACAAATCCTGTTAAGACATGACTTTCCAGTGATCCGAAAAGCAGTCATTATCCTGTTGACCTCAATCCCTGGGATACTAAGAATTTTACCGATCAATAAGCCACTTATATTAAAACAGAGCCTCAAGGCACTCTCAAAGTTCATCTAATAAAATGCATTTTAAAAACTCATGTCACAATCCAAATATTATGCTCCAAAAATAAATCATATCTTGAACTACAATGAATCAGTTTCATTTATCAATTTGAATTGAATTTATCAAATGAATACATTATTTCAAGTTATTTGATGACAGTCATTCTGGGGAAGGCAGAAAAATGAAATAATGACCTGTCCTGTACAAAAAAATTATACTACTATTTAAGTATCTAAGTATTAAAACAATTACTGGACAATATTACCGTAATCCAATCAAATGCAAACTTTTGAATAAGACTGCAAATGAATAGAGTATTCTATTATTGGTTACATTGCTGAGGATTTTATATCCATCAATTTCTGCAGCATGCTGTGACATATGGCAATCCAACTCTTAAATGATGCATGCATAGTCCAAGTCTACTTATTTGAGCAACAAAAAGCACAGTTTACAACATTACTTCAAGCAAGTTGTGAGCACCTTAATGAATATACTGTCTTATTTTGAATAAGATCAGTAGTTACCATTGCATTAGTTCATCTGGTGCCTTTCTCTAAAGCGACTTACAATAACTGGATTATTAGCTTGTGAAATAGTCACTGATCGATAATCAACTACTGTTATCCTGGAAAGTGGATACCCTGGTGCTCAGCTCCACGAAATTAATTATTTAAGCATGTAAAACAGAGGTGCACTTGGGAACAAAATTGAAATATACTCTTAATGTGTGTGTGCATTAAAAATAGTACAGATTCTTTTTTTTTCTTCGTACAAAATCAAAACACAATGTCATATTTGACTACACTCTGAAAACTTGCTATCAAGCAAAAAAAGTCACAACTATGACCAAATGCAACATCATTTAGGATTTTCTACATATTCAGGGTTATGGCAAGAGTTAACTTTAAAAAATGGCTTCTAAAAGGCAACTTTCCATAGATATTTTACTTGACATTGTAAGATTTCAACCCAGAAACCACAATTTTCAAATACATAGTAACTTGTCACTTATAAAAACTATAGTCTGTGCAAGATGACTTCTGAGATGAAATGCCCCCTTGTATCCTGGAGAAAAAATATATACCAGATGTTTGCATAACGCACAAAATAGCTCAAAGTGCAACATTACAATGTAGGGAGGAAAAAAAGAAAAGGCACATTAGCACATCCGACAAACTTTGACTAAAGAACACTAAAATCTAATTTTACATTTAACACAGATTGTGAATATCAATGCACTATTCAGTTTCCCTAGTTCCCTTACCTGATGTATTTCAGTCAGTAGGCCTATGACACTGAAGGTTTCAGGACAAGACAAAATCTTCTCAACCTGACCATGTTATCCTTTAGGTCCTCTGGTTGGTTGACCTTTTTAACACAGGTTATCCTCTTACACTTATTAATCCATAAATAAATGTGTCATGGAATGTAATTATTATGCAGTATCATCTAGGTGACAGCAGAATGCCATCCTCACCTTGAAAACCTCTGAAAATACAATTTATATTTCAAAGGAATATTCTCAACTTTTGATGTTTTTTTTTAATGAGTGAAATTAAATACAGGTTGAGTCACTTCTGCTGGACTGTATTTTGAGATAAGGAAGTTTACCAATACCCAGTAGTGTATGATAAACATCTTGTATGTTTTCTGTCTCTACATATAGTATAGTTAATTAATTAGCCATGCACAGACATAAAAGCCAGCATCTAAAATATTTTTCATTAGGGTTTAAGTGTTTATGCACACTTGTATAGGTGTGTGTGTGTGTGTTTATTTATTTACTAATAGCAAAATAATGCTACCTACATTAATTCCAAAGTCTTTATTTAGGTTGCAGTTACAGTTCTGATTAAACAAATTAAAGGCTTTTGAAGCAACCTGAGAAGTTTCTGTCCCTCTGCTAAATGGTGAACTCCTTGAATAGTTATTAATTAGAAGAAAATTGTGATATATTAAATTCCAAAAACACTTTGTTCTCAGTCAAATAACTACAAGAATTCTTGACTATTTTTAGAAAATATATTTACAAAAATACAGTACAATGTCTGTAAATCAAAAAGTGGAACAACCTGGAGACATTTTATAGAGATTTAAATATTCCACATTAAGAAATGTGATTTCCTATTGACCTCTGTGGATGCTTACAGTTAATGTGTTCCTCTCCCTCATCACTTCTCCTTTCCAAGCGCCTGATCAGGGTCAGCTGACTGCATGATAAACAATGAGCAGTGGCAAACAGCCTGGAGTTGTAGCTCACTAGCTGTTCTTGGGTCCCTTAAGGGCAGTCTGTGCCTGCTACTTTCAAAAGGTGTCTCCTCCACTTCCAGTTATAACTTTATATAAAAAAGGATCTCTCTGTGCAGTGGTATACACCTCTTCTCAAAGGACGAGTCATCTTATCTGTACTGTTAAATGTTGATAATGCAATGTTTCACAGGTCTAAAGCTGGATCACAGAAGAGGCCATAACCAGCAATATCACTGAGCAACGCTATAATCCTAAAAGCTAAAATCCTCAGTCAATGAGTCTCTAATCCTATCCATGTCCACTAACATAAACAGCTGGCAAAGCCAGCCCAAGCATTAGAAATATGTTTTCCCAATCATAAAAGGATGAGTTTAATCTTAATTCTTTTACACACAACATGCTTAAAGCAAGTGGCTGGATTTTCATACTGCCAGTAAAATCACAAGCCTAATACAGTCCCTCTCTTCCAGCTCTCCGGTGTGTACAAGTAATACCACTCTTGCTTTAATAAACCAGGTTGTTGCATTTTCATGGATTCAAGGATTACATACATTATTATCAAGTGTGCCAGTTGTGTTACTGAAATTATTGAGCTACTACATGACAAACTGATAGAAAACATAAGCATACAAGGCTTTAGAATAAGCATAGCTAACATATTTTCTAGGTGATGGCTGTGCACAGGTTTGCAACACTGCATGTAGTGTACAGATAGTTGACTTAGTCATTGTGTGCAGTACTGTGATTTGCCTACAACAGTAGAATCGTTTGCATAGCATTTGAATGGCTGCCGGATAGCTGTTTTAGTCAGTTTGTTACTCGATAGTTTTGGAAGGTTGGGCCACGGAGGCTCTACACTCATTTCAGGAGAAAATTTGTTGCAATTCTGCAGCATAATGTGGCAAAATACTGAGGTTTAGACTGTTAGTATCAGACCAAGTATAATCGAATTTTTACATTTACTGTACGCTGCACGGTAAAATGATAATACGACTTGCACTGATGGAAATCTGAGAAGATGCAGCTAAACGCCATCTTGCAGACTGCTGTCCGCTAGTTAGCTTGCTAGCAGGCTTGACAGTGTAGGCCTGCAGGCAGGGCAGAGCTAGTATTCAAGAAAAGCACTGTACTCTGTCACTTCATTAGCAACAATTTCACCAGTCATTTAACAATGTCCGCTCGACAAGCTAGTCGATCTAAAGTAAGACCCGCTGAATTTCAAGACAGATAAACCAAACAGCTAGTAGCGTCTAATGCAAAAAACGTAACCACAGCCACTTAAGGGTAGACTCAGCAGCTCTTCCGCAATTACATGGACTGCTATGTAGTTAGCCTTTAAGCCAACATAGTGGGTAAACCTTGAAACTCGGTGGTTGCTTGGCCTCCAGAAATCCACTTACTTACATACTAACAATCTCGTTAAACCCAACGGTGGACACTTGATTTGATTACGACGCATCAGTTTATTTATTTGGTTTAGTAGACCTAAGCCTGTAAAAAACTGCAAGGTCGGGCGGCGATGGCCTGTTTAACTTCAACAAGCAAGAAATGCAATCACAGATGCGGGTGATTTTTCATGAAGTAGATGACCATTTATCATTAATCTCTTTGTAACTGACAAATAGCTAACTGATGATAAATAACTAACGTTACTAACCGAAGTTAAAGGCGTTGCACCGGCGCGGGCGATTCGTTGCAGGAAGGCAGCAATGTGCTAACTTAATAGTTCGGCTTGTAAAAAAAAAAAAAAAAAAAAAAAATAGGGTGTTAACGCGGTTACAATAACTCACGTTAGTAGAGTATGGCCGATAATATATCTTTATACTTAAATTGTGTGCAATTTTCAAGTTGACTAATCGTGCTGGCTGCTCTGCTATCGCCAATAATCAATATTTGCTGATAATTTGTTTACGGGACGTTTATTGTTTCAGCCCAACCCAGTGTGTCATCATCAACTGACAGCAACATCCTTAGATGTAACATTTCGAGTACAAAGCAACCAGAACTAACTAATAAGCTTAAAGAGCTGACATTATCATCACCGTTGCCTTCAATATATTTCAGCTATTAATTGCTCAGTTTTTTAAGTATTGTATTTTAGGCCAACAGGCACCTCCGCTGGGCCATCACAGACATCAAGCCTCACTGGCCAACATTAACATTACTTCAACGCCAGCCAGAGGCTTTCGCTAACACTAACAGTGGTTAACCTATCTCAATTGACTGAATGCATGAGCCGTTACGTGGAGACAAGTTTAACAGTAATCTACTTATCCACAGAAAATACTGAGCGCCATGGTCCACCGCTCTAGACACTCTTGTACCTCTGTACTTGTATTTGCTTATGATAAAATAGCCAACTTAACGTTAGCTAACCGTAGCTAACTAAATGGCTAGAAAGCTAGCTATCGCTACCCCACCCCCGTACAGTTCAATTTCGCCACAATTCATCGGCTAATGGTATTAACAGTTACTGTGAAAAATGAGAAAGCAGCATGATGTTCGTTTTATTTCACCTTACCTGATTCAATTTGCGTTTGTTTTTGCGTTTTGGCATTGACTGGAAAACAAGACGGCGAACACCTCCGATCCACGCATCAACGAACACCACAACGCTAGCTTAGTAACTAGCTAGCCAGCTAGCGTTAGTTTTCCGAGGAGCAGCCCTTCCCGAACGCAGGCTACGGCTAGGGAGCTTGACAACCTCAGTCAACCAACCGGAGAGGGGAGGGGGGGATCACACCCACTAGCCTTGTACTGAAGACACTGCCCAGACAGACAAAAAGGCTAATCTTTAAAGTCACTATACCCCATTCAACAAGACAGCCTACTGTCTTCTTTTTTCCAAGCTTAACATCTGCCCTTTCCGTTGTAACACTCTCGTCCGGCCATCGAACGACGAGATGGGCGCGGTAACCCTGCAGTCAGCGCTGGGAAACCCCACGCTGCAGCAGCGATGGTTAGAGAACCTTCGATTGGTGTTTTATCTAACTACAGCTGGAGATGCTAGCTTTATCCGTCACTTTGAACAATATTCAGTAGTTCTCATCTGGAACAAGTGAGTGGACTGAAAGACAAGAGGGCACGGCGTTCGTTTGTTTTTTTTACCTGCATCCAGTCGAGCTGAAATGAGTCAGTTAGTCGGGCCCCAACTTGGCTCCTGAAGTAGGAAGTGGTATTAATGATTTCAGCAGGGCTCTCTGAAGCTATCTAATAACAGCAGTGTCAACAACATAGTCTGCTTTAGCTAATTAGGAAAGAGTGTGTTGTAAGGCTGCTGTGTTTCTCGAGTAGCCTATAGAGGTGGATAAATCCAGCATACAATTACTAGGGGTATTTTTAAATCACATATGTTGAGCATAATCCGATATAATTCCATATATCCGCCGAACACTTTCAAAAGCACTTCTCATTTCAGTAGCTAACTAAAAATCCTTATAATTATCATTCTGTGGTGTACTTCTAGTTGATATGTCCATTTCCCGAAATGTCACAGTGATCATAATGGATCCATGTGTAGCACAGTGAGCTCACTTTTATTCGTGAAGTAATTTTCTGGATAGTGCAGTTGTCCTTTAAAGTTGGACTGTGCTGTCACAGTCTGTACAGTACTTTGAACAAATAGTAGCTGTGTTTATGCAGGTCTCATTGAGATCGACATCTCTTTTGCAAGAGAGACCTGAGAATAAGTTGCATAAATACATCACAACAAGACAGTTCGGTCACACAAAGCAGTCATCACAAACACACAGACACCCTAATATATATTACAAAAATCACATGTAGTCCTATTATTTGAAATATCATACAATGGAGCATTCAAGTCCCTCAGAGGAATGAGTGTCTCTATCTTAAATTTGTTTAGCATTCATTCCAGTACTAAGGTGCATAAAGTTTCAAAAAACAGTAAAAAGGTGCACCATATAGGCTACCGAACACTTATGTGAAGCATCCACATGTGATGGTTGGAACTGACATGAAATTATTGCTTTAATTCGAGAGATTTTTAACCAGATTGATAAATTTGCTTTTATATTTGAATTTCTGTTGAGCAAATGAAGTGAACAAGTATGGTTCTGGAACAGAGTCACTCCTCCAATCACTTTCTTTACACTCAGTTAACCTCTTTAAACCCCTCTTTAATGCTTTCCTATACATACCTGTCCTTTCTCTCTGTTCCTTACATACTGTTTGGGGCCCTAGGTAGGCTCGGGTGACACAGTGACAGATCCCACCTCCACACCACCCATAAATCCATCCACTCTCAGCATCCAACACTGTCTCACACCACTAAACCTTGAATCAAATGTTGGGGATGTTATCCATGCTGTGCAGTCATAAAGCTGAGATTCAATATTCATTCCTGGCTTTGGAAACAGTAGTTGACAAAACAACCTAACCTGCTAGTTGTAGCATACGCACAGTCCAGTAACTTTGAATTTGCGTTTGTTAAAAGGCCATTTTTGGCTTTTTAAGTTTTGTCCAACTCACTTTTACCACCCTCTTCTGCAGCGTTTATCTATAATGTTCATGTGAAATACTTGGGATGCTTTGTAAGTTAAGTCGACCAGCATTTTCATATACTGATTAATTCATTCTGCATGATTAATCCTGACTTCACTATGTCTAAAAGTAATTATCTGTTGTTATGGCTGGTTGTGACTTACATGACATCATTTCAGTTTCAGTCAAAATGCTCATCGTGAGCGTACAAAAACGGAATACAGGATATAACTATGTAAATTTCAGCTGTTTTATTTATGAACTTGGCTGGCTCTCATACAGTGTAAATAATAAGGCTCAACACTTGATAAAGTCCTTTTTGTTTGCTTGGTACTGCACCTTCACTCAAACTCCATACACGAGGCATGTTGCTTACAGAGATTCATACTTAAGTTCATCCCATTGACTAACAAATGTGACATTCTAATTAAAACCATTAAAATGCTGGAAGTATCTTCTTGTAGTTAAGTGCCTCCATATTTGGTTGTCTACTTTCACGAGAGTCACTGGGGGCTGCACAGACACCTGCTAATGGAAAGAAAGCCTATTGCAGTTGCCATCAGTGGACCATGTGATGATGAGGTCAAATGCACCTGATAGTTAACATATTTTGTTATCTTGTCTTTAGCACTTTGTGCTTTGGTTACATTGAGACAAACATTTTATCTAACTACAACTTTCCAATACAGCTATGCTATTTACCATTCACTAGCCACGATTAGTATCCCAATATTCCTCATGAGTGGTTAGCAAGTCCATCCTTTAAGTGCCATAAAAGGTCTTGAAGCATCCTCTTCTAAGCTCTGGGGAAAGAGCATTAGAGGTGTAGTAATGATGAGGCAAAGCTATGCTCTCATTTTACAGTAACTGTTGTCAGTTCTTATCCTCAGCTGTGTTTGGACTCAATCATTAACTGCTAATATCAAATGCTGTATCATTCTCTAGATGACATTTAACTAAAATCACAACAAAGCTTATTCTTAGTTTGGCTTTTTGAACTTTATGGGCCACTCATTTTAAGATAATATAGATTAAGTAGTTTGGGTCGTATGCACCTGTGATAGCATATCACTTCAACTTCAACTTTATTTGGTATATATGTGAATAAGATGCCATTCAGTACAACAGCCCTGCCATAAATCCTATCTTTTTAAAGAATATAATCTTTAATCTTTTTTCTTTTTTGGTTCCACTGTGATATAAAGGTGTTTATTCACCTCTATCTTTGAGACCATAGTGGTTGTGGTGTATTTGATTTGTTATATTGTAAGATGGTGCTATTTTCAGGGTCTTTAAGCAATGCCTTGCATGTATTCTGACCTGCACTCGGAGTTGAGGATGCAAGTAGAAGCTTTATCTGTCTTAAGTTCAACCTGAACCAAGTACGTAATTAAAGTGCTGAATTAGGCTCTGTAATGGTTGCCTGGCCATTTCCATTAGCTGAAGTATGCCATTCACATTAGTTAAAGTGCTGGAAGGGAGATAAAATAGGTGTTTACCACTCCCTCTGATAACGTTAAGACAAATGAATCATAAAACAAACTTGGAATTACTATTTGCAGTCGATGGAGTCTGGATTTTAATCACAAATCTACATAGATTAAGGATTAATAAAGCAAACCTATGTGCAACCTTTTTAAGAGAGTATCACCCTCCAAAATGCAGTATAAAAAAGCATGGCATTATCTAATATTGCAGTAGTCTGTTTTTAATGCAGGTTACTACATGAATCACTAGGTGTCAGTGTTTCACTATGTGTGTATATTTACTGTGTGTGTTTATGTATAATGCTTTAATATTTTAAAAGACTGCACATCCCATGGCTGTGTCGCGTTCGCGCACGCACACACACACGCGCCCGCACTCCCACCCACCCCAAGGCATGATCAGAATCGTATTGGAGTTAAAGCTACATCCTGCAACTGGACAGCTTTAAAAGGTTTGCTTTTTTATGATGTTATGGTCTTTTCTAATTAAAATTCACACTTTTCTCTAAAATGTACAGCCTAATCAAATTTTAGTTACATTATATACATATCATACTGGAGGCTGTAATTTATCCTTCTCTCTTTGAACTGAAAAGGGGAAAGAATGCATTTAATTTGCATTCATTCTATTTTGGCATTTTGACATCAATTTCCCAGCTTGGGATAAATAAAGTATATCTATCTATCTATCTATCTATCTATCAAACATGTACTGCAGAAATTACTTTTTTGTTTTGTTTTACAATAACTTATGTTTGATTCTGAGTTCTGTAAAACATATTCATATTTCTAAATCTCCACACTACAGTCTCAGTTGTATACACATGAATGTTTTTATCCAAATATGAGAATCTAGATACTTGAAGCTGATATGTTTTGGTTTTTATTTGAATTGATAATGGAAGATGGTATTTAATTATTCTATTATTATTCAAAAACCAACCCTTTTTTCAAGACAATTGTGTGAATAAAGACCATGTGTTTCTCAGAGATACAGTATGTTGGGAAGCTGATATTTGTAGTAAAGGCTGTGTTGTCTTACTCGATTATATCTAATTTCACTGCACATAAAAATCACATGATCTCTAATGCACTGTCTCCCCTATGTGCAGTATGTATTTGTGTCTGTATAAATACAGTAAAAATTAGTTACTGTGCACCAAATAAATAATTAATGCTTTATTTAAACTAATTATTTTTGTGACATTTCAGGTAAAGGGATATTTAACTGTGGCAGTTTCCTGGGTCTGATGGCACCGTACCACGAAAGAAGAACCAGGATGCTGAACTCACACTCAAGTAAGAACTACATGAGTGACTGGAAAAGAAAAGCTGTACCTCCACACTGAATAAGTACATTTGTATTAACTTTTAATTTGATCTGTTGAATACTGGATTTCACTGTACTGCCAGCTAAATAAGTGACAAGGAATTATTTATTTTGATGTCAAATTAAAATCCAGATGAAACACAACACAATCATGCCCACCATTGCTTTGCATTTCATATTAATTTCCAGACATGCGCTGATGAATACAGGGGAACCATGTAACAAGATGGAGGCAGAGCAGATGATAGATAAAGATAGAGATGGAACCATTGATTATGAAGATATTAATGTATTCAAATGTTTTACATTTCAGACATTAACCACTCTTTAAAAAAAAAGTTTTATTTGGCTGAAAATATACATTTAACTGCTAGTGTTAAAAGTCATTACTATTAACTAACAGGAGAAATCCATTATTGTTGATTTATTTTACAAATTGAATGCATAAATATGCATACAGGTGAAACTAAATGTTATGAACGCATGCAGCCTTCATTAAAAATTGTGCACTTATTTGAAAAGTTACATTATTTTTGCTAATGTTTCAGATTGACTCCAGAACTCTTTAACCTGTCAAAAGTTATGATCCTCACCATATTGTAGGTTTTTGTGACCAGGATTGTATTTGTTTACATTTGGGGGTTTTATTAAAAACAGTATAAATACACTAGTATTCTCAAAAATGTGTCCTTGAATTGAAATAAATTGGATGATAAGATAATAAGTAAATTGTAAGAATATCATGCTATTTACTGCTGGTTTAAACTCTTTAAGAATTTGTCATGATGACTGTAAAACTTTTAAAATGAGCTGCAGACCTTGTAGATATTCTGTTGCTGTTGTAAACGTGTTACAATTACACACAATAATAAAACAAGTGTCATTTTCTAGTTTCAACAAATGGAAATGTGTGCTGTCACATATGTGTATGATTTATGAATAATTGTTCAAATCCTTCACTTTAAAGAAAAAAATCAACGAGGGTGACTTTTTTCTAAAATCTGCCTGTTTCTTATGAATTCAGGTCATCAAGGATTAGAGAAGAGACATCATAGGGTTAATTTCCTCAGACCTGCCACCCGGATGCAGTCACTCACATGGGTCTGACAGCATCTGGTGTGCAGAGCCATTAAATCCCATTCTCACCCCTGCAAAGCCAAACAGACAGCTGAAGGAGCCAACCGCATCTGTCATCTTGAAGCCATTAGACCAATTGCAGGGTGAGGGGGGAGGGAACTCGCCGCACTGATCTCTGTTTGCAGCATCCCTAGAGCAGCCTCTCTTGTGTGAAATACAAGAAAGGGCAAGACGGGGGGAGTAGATCCTAGGAGGCAATCTGAGAAAGGGAAGGGGATCTCTTGGAGGCTGCTGGGATAAGGTTGCACTGGTGTGTGGGGTCCATCTTCAGAGAAAATGGCTGTTTTGTCAGTGTAAACAGCCTGAGCAGTACCTGCATTGCTAAAGGGGGGAGCAAAAGAAGAAGAAGAGGAGGAGGAGGGGCAGCAGCCGCTGGAGGAAATGCTGCCTCTTCCAATGAAATTTTCCCTTCTGTAGCCAGCCCCGGCCTGCCGCAGCTCACCTCTGAAGTCATGCATGTTGTATGTTAAGGTACGTATGCCTCTCTAATCTGAGAGGACACATGGAGTACGCGGTGGTCACGTTGGCAGGATTAGTAGTTCAGCTGTCTGCACAGGACAGCTGAGATAGAGTGCATCCTGACTAAAAATAACATGTTATGTGTCAGTGACACACAGTGATAACACCATAACAGCATGATTCATACAAAGACGTGCAGTGTTGCAGGCTCTGTCTCGGTTGCAGTGCAGGGTTTGTTAACCAGAGACAAACAGCAATGACTGAATCCAGCCCTTGGTTTTCATTGGTTGTTTGCTTCAGCTGCACATGTTCCTCATTAAGCGCACAAGCAGACAGGATGCACTAAGGGGAGAGGAATGGATCGTGTGTCTATTTTCACTGCCTTCCTGTGTCAGCATGTAACACTGCTTTAAAATGAAAAGCATGTTCATGTTTTAAAACCGCTCACATATTTAGATCTTCAGGATTAATTGCTCTTCATGGGATGTGTACAGTTTGTGTGTGTGGGTGGGAGGTACATGTACCGAGTCTTGGATGCACTGGATATTTATGGAAGCAGTGTGTGTGGTGGTGGTGGTGTGTGTGTGTGGGTGTTTGATTTTGATGTTTTGAACACGGTGCCAACACATTTCCTCACAGTGTACGTTACAGTTTGAGTGGTTAGTATCCCTCTGTATTTTATCAAGTTTGTTATGCCACTTTCCTCCTGTGCCTTCACTACCCACATCCTGCCCTGAAACACCTACCACAGCCCCGCTGGCACAATCAGTCGAGGTTTGAGTGAAAGCGAGGGTGGGGAGGGGGATGTCAAAATTGAAATGTTTAAAAATAAATGTATAAAAAGATTCCATTAAATAATCAGTCCACAGAAGCCAAATGGAAATTATATTTTAACTGGAGTTAGAGAATCGCCTCACCTTCATACTCCCTGCAATGCATTTCGTCCTACCAGGCGAGGTCCGTGGGCCAAAGTTTGGCCGCCATAACGTTCGATCTGGGCAGCCAGATGTTTCTAGAAAAAAATAATTATAATATATCTTGCTGTTTATGCTCTTTAGATATGTAGGATCCCTAATTCTTAATTCTAAAAGAATGAAGTCAATCAGTTGAGGGGATTTGGAATTTTGCATCCAAACAGTACAGTAAGTGTTTGCTTTTGACCCTGGCCCACCATTAAGTTGCAGTTTTGGCCCTCCAAGGGAAAAGTTTGGGCACCCCTTCGACATAAATGGCTGAAAAAGTAAAGTAACCCTTTGTTTCTCAACCCACTATTTTGCCTTTTTGTTTTAGGTTTTATTCCCCAGATCATATGGCTAAAGCATCATCAATGCCTCAGCAGACCTCAAACCAGAGGGAAGACACCTCTGTCGACCATGAGACACACTAGACTGTGAGCGCCACAACAACATCCACGCAGAGATTGAAAATACATCCTTCAGTTGAAACGCCCGACCATGGCTGTAACTGCGGCTAAGACAACAACAAGTTTTCTCCCCACAACCACCGCGATCCCCTTCCTCTCGACGGGCTCGAGCGCCAGAGACAATGTCACCTCCAGAGCAACATTAATGACTGTTACTATAACAACAAACGAGACCAGTTTCAACGCCACCACGTTCCCGGAGGCAGTGATCGAGAGCTCGGGGATGGGAATGGTGCTCGTTCCCTTTGGCATCATCACTGTCATTGGCTTAGCAGTGGCAATTGTGAGACACATTTAAATATTATCTCTAAAACATTTGACTCCAAACATCTTGACCTATCGGATCCTCTACATCATGTTTAGATTTGTGTTTGTTCGTCTTGACACACCTCAGATGTAATATATACTAGCACTCAAACATTTAGTTACCTCTCAATCGCGCTACTTGCTTTTCTGTCTCATTGTATCTGCCTTTCTCCATCCTAGATGCTGTACATTCGGAAACGAAAGCGGTAAGTTTATAAACATTCTATTTGCTGAAATAATCCAATTACTGAATGTCAGTTGGTTTCAGTAATTGGATTATTTGCTAATTTGTCACAGATTTTGCACCACTAAAATTAGTTTATTTTGTGGTTGTGTAGAGGGGCCCTGTGCCAAAAAGCTATATTATTTCATTTATGCTGTGTCCACATGGTACATACTGCTATACAAACTGCCACAAATGATCAGTCTATCAAGGGAGTTCATGGGAACTTGGAGACCACAGTCTATACAAACTGCAGTCTAAACTCTCATCATACAGGTTGGAGAAGCTGAGGCACCAGCTCATGCCCATGTACAACTTTGACCCGGCTGAAGAACAAGATGACCTGCTGGAACAGGAACTACTGGACCACGGCCGGGAAGGCAGCCTCACAGGTCCCAATGCCAAGGTGAGCTGGCAACTGCCTCGTATAGAATTAAGCCATGATTACCATGTTTCATATTCCTAAATAGACATTAATGTGAAGCTTTGAGCAGCAGACAATGTTTCCCATCAAACTCTGAGCAAAGTATTAAAGTATGATATGAAATTTTTCTAATAATTTCTGACGGCCCGGTTCAGTGCATTGAACTTGTTGTGGCTTGTGTCAGCTTTAATTAAGTCTATCTGTATATTTGACATCGTTTTTACATACCACAGTACATCTATGCCTTATTCTAGGCTACTGATTAAGGAATCTACAGTTCTTTTGTTCCATTAATAGCTGTTAATGTCATAATTTATCTTTATTTTCTTTTATTTCTCTGAAGTTTTGACAATGGCATAATGGTAAAAGGCAAACATGGTAAAGTATGATCTGTGTGTCTTTTGAACAGTCTCTTTAAACCTTTTTTCCCCCACAATCCTCATTCTGTCCCACTGTCATTATTTCACTATCTCAAACAAAAATAGTAGATGTTCATTTCTAGTTACTTTATATCACAGTCAATTTATATGAACTAATCTATGTTAAAGGATAGCTAACAGAGGACACAGACCAACACACTTTACGTCCATACAACCTTCATCCTTTCCTTGATGCTCCTTTAATTTAATACTCTAACATCAAATGTTCCAGTGGCCACATGAGCACAAAAAGTATGCAAAACACCACATTTTGTGTTATTTTCAATCCAATTATGAATATTTTTCATCTCAGGTCAAACACCTCCAGCGGTCGTACATACAGTGAAAAAAACAGATATATTCATTTTTACATGTGAACTTTCAACACACCCTGAGCAGTTTGCATACTCTTTGGTTTTATACATGTGGCTTCTGGTCCTAACATATTGCCTCTGGTTTCAGTAATAAATCACATTCTAAATCCTAAAATATTAAGTCAATTCAGCTGCTTTGATGGTCCTAAAATTAACAAAATAAAATATTACACTGGAGCAACGAGCTAGGCCCACCATGTGATCCAATTGTTACCGAGAGTTTTATCTCCTCTGCAGACTCTCACCACCTCCCAGGGGACCACGCAGAGGCCCAGTCGTCTGGTCTTCACAGATGTAGCCAAAGCTCTCAACGCTTAACAGCTCTCTTCCATTAGTTGACTTCGGTCGGCGGGGGCCACCGGCCTCATCGGAATACAGACTGTCGCTCAGGAAGGAAAAAAAAAGGGACAACTGGACTGTTTTTTGGAACAACTGGAGCTTTGGTTTTCATCACTAAAACACGGTCCATGGAATGGCAGCGGTTTTCAGATTCTGAAAAAAAAAGTGTAGGGTGCATGTATGATAAGGGAGCGTTATGGGAAGCATCACGTATGAACTTGCACTGTTATCATTTGGCACACCAACGCAGTGTGATGCACTTTTCTTGAATCATATTGTGTCATTGCTGTTAAAATGTTTGGTAGCTTGTCAGTGAAGTTCTTCTGAGCTTCAGTATCTACTTCCATGTCTGATAAGAGAGACGTGTAAATTTGTGTTCTCTCCTGATTTTGTGGTGTTACATCTCTGACGAGCTTGAACACTGGATGTGTTACCATCCTTTAGTGAACTGTCCACCTCTACGTTGTTTCTTCTTTAATGACCAATGAAGGATTGTTTCCGTCTGTATACATTAAAACTATTTAAACCGAAAAGAAAGGGTGCTTTGTTGCACAAATGTATGACAAACGAGAGCTGATAGGTGTGATATTTTATTGATAAGCGATAAAGAAGCAGAATAACACAAATCACATGGTAAAGAATCATAACAAAATATATATCACAGGTTTGTGAGTTGTATTAATGAAATGGATGAGGACACATCAATAACATAACTACAAAATGGTGTTAAAAGGTAAGGCATAAAAGATGATTTATCAAGTTACACTTCAACTTTTCAATAGTTGAAAATGGATCAAGTACTGTATGTAACTATATCACTATCAGTAAGATCACAGAACAACATTGTCCCCGTATAGAGAGTAAATATCCAGACACAGCTCGTGTAAAGTAACAAACATTGACTCAGCTGTAGTTACGTTAACAGGCACCCTTCAGGCTGACTTCCATTCATTGTGGTGACATGAATGTAGTGAGATGAGATGAGTGGACTACAACAGTACTAGTTTGACAGTTATTTCAAGATTTCATGATCCACATCGCCTGCAGGTCTGGCGGCAAAGGTTAGGCACAACTAACCGAACGCTTCCTCAGAGATGTCCCAGGCTTGTCCGTTTTCAGAGGTAGTCCAGAGGGCAATAAAGTAAAGTCAATGCAGTTGAACAAGAAAACATACCTGTCTGTAAATGGATTAAGCTCATCTGGCAGTGATTTAGTGAACAATGCTGAAATACAGAGAATTACTGGGATACAACAAATAAGTGGGATTTAGGTGGAAGAAACGTTTGATATAGACAGGAAGTGATCAAGTGATGTAATAAACAACTAGGAAGTGACCTGGAGTTCATGTTGGGTAACCCTGCAGGCAGAATCTTGTTTGAAGTTGAAGAATTTGCAACAGGCTGTCGGTTTAAGTGCCAAAATCCTCTCCAACCACGAAAAATGATCAGTACATATATCATTCTACAGGTGAGTTGACCCTAACATGTGGCTTCTCCCATATCACAAATATTTTTGCTCTTAACCTCGGTTTGTGTCGTATTATGCAGATAGTTTTCTCTTTTCGTTCGTGTGCCCACAAAAAACATTCAAATCGTTTCCACTGTACTGAAGTGCCAGAGGAAGGACCAGATGTCCTAAAACCTGGCCAAATAAAAGCATAACGACCTGCATGGCCGGACACCTCTAAGTGAGAAAATATGTTCTAACCCTTTAAAGCAAGACTGTGTAACTTTTTGAAGAAGTGCAACGAGGGAAAAGGTGAATTAATAAACAATAAAACGCAATTCAGTACAATCAGAGGTTTTCCTGCCGCAGCCTCACTCGGTCTGGTATGACCAGTGAGGTACGTTAGACGTTAAATAGATATTACTTAATACACAACGTTACTGAGTCAGTTTGCCGACTTCATAACTCCTTTTTCCAAGTGCTTCTTAAATTATATTTTCCCATTTATGAATTATTGTCACAATAATGCCAATTAGGAAGAAAAGGGACAACTTGGGTAATTTTTTCTCTCAGAAACGGGTCTAACAAAGACAGTTAGTGATGCAGCATTCAGTATGAATTCATTTTCATACAAGGTGACTGTGGTGATTGTTGTTGTGTGCCATAACTGTCGTGTATTTCAGCACCGCATGGTTTTTTTGCTGCCCCAATCACATGAATTAAGAGTGTCACACATACAATTTACAGTGTAAGAATCAGAAAAATACATGATGTAGTAAAAACGAGAAAAGAGTAAGCGACCCAAAAAAAACCAAAACAAAACAAGTATTTCATAAGGAACTACACCCTAAAAAGCAAGTATTTCATCAAGTTGTTGTAAACTATTGGCTGCATTTTATTTCCCCGGAGAACAAAATAAGTCTCACTTCAGCTTTAAACAAATACAGTTTTTTTGTTTGTTTTTTTTTTTTTTTGAAGAAATGACACTGATGCTTTTATTTGTACACCGATAGTAAAATCATCTGCTGGAGTGTACTGTTTGCTTCTCTGTGTGTGTAGGCCTGAAAACCCTCTGCCTGTCTTTGTTGTATGTCTGCACACGAACTTGTGCGCGCGCGTGTGTCTGTGTGTGTGTGTGTACATATGTCTTTGCTGGTGAGGGAGTGGAGTAAAACTTTGTTGGAGATCGTCTGTCTTTTGTGTTACTGAGGTAGAATGAGAGATTAAGAAACTGAGAGCATCTGAGGTTTAAATGAGGTCTTTGTGTCAAGGCATACTGGTAATGTCAAATACAGATCAGAAATGCACAACAAACACAGCACAATAATTATTACTGAGTAGACTGACAACATGTTCCTGAATAGTTTTGTACCTGAGGTTTCAATATGGTGTAAAAGCACTGTAATAGTAAAGTCCTGAGTGTGGTAAAATGACACGTCAACGCTGTTGTTGACTGAAGTACATATGAAAGGTCCCTCTCCAAAATGAGACATCCACTTAATAACTTTGGGTGCTTTTTTAAAAAAAAAATTCTTACAACAGCTGCTGGTTGGAAGGAAAAAAAGAGATTTTCACTGAGGTTATTAACCAGAACACTGTACTCTTACTTACATTAACAGAGCTTCGCAAACCATTTCAAAGAACGTCAGCCATTTTCTCCCCCTCCCAAATTGGATGTTTCATTTTGGAATCAAACCTTTCACGCCTACTTTCATAATAACGACTTCAGAGCACCATGTTTATATTGTAACATTGCTAAAAATGGCACCGTCCGGCTCCCGTTTCAAATGAGGATTCATGACAGTTGATTTAGAAACATGTTCCAATAGTTTGGTTCCTTTTTTTTCTTGAAACCCCCCTCTCATTTTAGCCTGCAACCCTGCCCTCTCTCCACATGCTCGCTCACGCAGGCACGCACACACACACACACACACACACACACACACACACACACACACACACACACACACACACACACACACACACACACACACACACACCGAGAGGTTCAGAAAAGCAGGAGTCCTTTAAAGGATAACTTTTGTTTTTTACAACCAGGACCTTATTTGTAGCATTAAATACGACCATTTACTCACCCAGACAACTTTGGTGGCATTTGGAGTCGTTTTGAAGAAATTAGCCCCAGAGCGTATATCCGTATAATGCGAGTACTCGGGGCATCCATGCGCAGCCTCTATATAACGCATTATCTGCGGCGAAACTCGTTCATATTCCAATATTTTGTTAAGATATGCTGGTGCTATTCCCCTCTGAGCCCGTGGTGGCATGTTATCAACATCTGGCGTCTCTAGACAACTACCTCTGACGTGGATGATGTCATTACTGAACGCCAGGCGCTGTGAGCAGCCAGCCATAACACGGCTAACTCTGCAGCGGTCGACTACAAATACGCAATAATGAACCATAGCTGTGCCAAACTACAGCTAAACTAGCCGACCGCCGGCTCAGAGAGGAATAGCACCAGCATATCATAACAAAATATTGGAATATGAACGAGTTTCGCCACAGATTATGCGTTATATAGAGGCTGCGCATGGATGCCCCGAGTACTCGCATTATACGGATATACGCGCCGCTCCTCTGGGGCTAATTTCTTCAAAACGACTCCAAATGCCACCAAAGTTGTCTGGGTGAGTAAATGGTCGTATTTAATGCTAAAAATACAGTCCAGGTTGTAAAAAACGAAAGTTATCCTTTATGGTTAATAGTTGGATATTTTGGGAAATACTGCACGCCTCTTGGCTTTCATGCCTAGAATTAGATGAGACAATTGGTAGAACAAATGCATCAGCAAAAAGACTGGAAAGAATCTGTCTGAAGACAGCAAAACCCACCTACCAGCACCTCTAAAACTCAAAAGGCACATGACCCCCGAAAAACAAAACTGTCATTTTCACACTTAGGTTTGTGTACGGACTAAACAAACGAGATGTTAGCTAGGGAGCCTGAGAGGCGCCAGTAGGCAGATTTTGCTACCATTAGATCGAGGCGGGCTCGCTGTTCCCCCCTGCTTCCAGTCTTTGTGCTGAGCTAAGCCGATCAGCTGCGGCCAGTCATCCTACAGACGTGAGACTGGCATCAATCTTCCCCAAAATGTGGAACTATTCCCCTAAAAAGAGCGATAGCCAAAGATTACATCCATCAATGTTAAAACAGAGTTTGCTCACCAAACTCTTATCGTGAACCAATAAAACCAGGGTACAGCATCAGATCTGGAGAAGAAACCACTGCAATGAGTTTGTGTGTGTGTGTGTGTTTATGTGTGTGTGTGTGTGATCCTGAATCCCCATCACAGATAGGAGTCAGACTGAACCCCCGTTTGTTTGAGGCCAAACCTTGAGGTAGGTAGAGAGGTATCCTATCTACTCCCCTTCCTCCTGCGCTGGAACCTGAGATGTCGAGGGCTCAAGGTGCGAGGGACCCTCCTCAGCCTCTTCTGAAGGGCCCTGGAAAAGCAGGGGACCAAAACCACCATCATTATGTCTGTCATTGTCTGATCTCTGTCAGCCTGGTGACTCATTGCGCACACAGTAATGAATCAACACTAAGAGGAGCACGAGAAAACAAGAATGAGTGTTAAAATTTCATTGAGTGATTGCGTGCGAGGATCTAGGTCCAGCTGTCAGAGCGCGAACTGTGAGGAAGACGACGGTTATGTCAGGAAACCAAGAAGACAGAGGAAGACAACAGTTAGATCAGGTTTCCCCTCTCTACATTGACTCATTCTTCCCCTTCGTGAGCGTGCCACTAAGAAAGGGAGTCTGTCTCAACAGTTTCAGTTCTTGAAGAATCTTTGACAAACTGCTCGGTGCAGAGGATGCGATAAGGCAGGCGAGGGGCATCAAGAGACCTGCCGGCTTTGGTGGCAACTGTTGTGCAATGTTGCCGTTTGAAAGACGAACAAGATGGCTAAAAGAATGAAAGCTTTTCTCAGAAAGGCTGGTCTTAGATTCACCAAAACTGGATGCCACAAAAGGATGTTTGGAGGTGTATCTGGGGAATTCAGCACCGCCATCTGTGCATTTCCAGGAACTCGTCACATCCTCACGAAGTCAGTTTACGTAAAGCACAGGGAACGTGTGCGGTGGTTGTTTTGCTATTTAAATCAAATGTGCCAGAGCAACGGCAATTTTAGCTGTTTTATATGTGTCTGATAATAACATCCTACTAGGATCCAAAGGTCTATTTCTCACATACACAAGTAAATATGGAAGACTAGTTGGAAGAACAAGGATTCAAAGAAAAATAAAGGATAAAAATGTAACATAAAAAAAATTGAAATGTCCAGACAATGTGCTGGACGAGGCAGAGGATATACTGAGGTCAGAGGACAGAGTACGCCTGAAGACAGAAGCCTTTTCTTAGTCTTTCTGTGGTGAATTTGTGGTTATGGAGGCGTTTGCCAGAGATGGAATAGTTTAGACTAGTATGACTTTTGCATTACGTTGCACTAAATGAGAAAAGACAAATATATAAACTGCTGAAGGGCTGCTCTGAGGTAGGCAGAGGAGCATCCTATCTACTCCCCATCCCACACAGTAAGTACTGAACAAGCGAAAACAACTGGAATCATGAAGGCTTGTTGGCTGCAGCTGTATAACAGGCTCAAAGGGCCTTTGAATGTAGCTCAGGTCTGGTGCTGAACATGAGCTCTAATGACATTCATGATGAGATAATCTGTGCACATCAGCCCCGCTTTTACACATCCTTCACCATCAGTGTAACTGATATTAGTCAAAAGGTAAAAAGGTGTGACACAAAACGAGATTTCTGTTCAACTGAAGCAGAGCTTTCATTCCTACGTCATCATGATCTTAGCTTCAGCTCTATGCAATACTAACTCATCGGTAAATCTGCAGTGGCGGAGTGTTAAACTGAAGAACACACATGCATCCAGGCGACAGGATTTCAAGCATGTAATGATTAAAAAACTCTGCAACAACGACACAGCTCAATCTTTTAGATTATAAGACACTTGTTAGAAATGTAATTATTTATTCAATAAGTTTTCAGTTGAGAGCACCTGTGGCTTAAGGTTGCATACACTTCAAAACAAAACTGGACCACCCTACAAGCTCTTCCTCACCTGCTGCTCTTCAGTTACTTCTTGGACTACTTTCTGGGGCTGTGGAAAGAAAGGGAACAAAGTTAATTAGACATGAAGGAGAAGCCGCCCTCAAGGACCGTACATCTGCAGCAGACACCTTGGAGGCTTTGGAGACACATTTACAATTAACTCCATGATGTCTCTAATTGCCAGCGATTGCTCCATACCCATTTCCTCGGTCGCCCACGTGGTCGTCTTTCCCCAACGTGCTCTACTTTCTGAGAAAGAACAGATGAATGGTTGAAAGGGAGGTGTCAGACTTTTACAATCCTGTCATACTGATCACAAACTAAGATCTAAGATTAAGGGTTTATACATTTTCTTCTGAGCATTAACGTTTCTGCAGACTTTGGCTGTAGCCATTTTGAATATTTTGGAACATTTCTGTTAGGACAACAGAAGTTTTGTTTTATAAACGGAAGTAATAACTAAAAAGCTCTTTGAAATACTCTGATCTGACTTTACACGCACAGGTTACAGGGCCTGCGTGGTTGGCATTGCCAACAACTGCAACAAAGCTACACCCTTTACTGATGAACATGGAGAGAAAAGAAACATATTTGTTTCTCCAGTGCTGGTGACAATGCTAGAAAACTACATTTTCCTTCTAAGCCCCCAACAAAACAAAATAAACAAGAAATGTGTGTTATAGATCTTGTGTTATACTGTGCATGCTACAACTGCTCAGGCAGTTCCTGCAAATCTCCTGATTTAAAAGGAAAGCTGCCAGGAGGGGCTGTGCTACATCCTCTATTTTAACTTAAAGAAAAAATTTAGCAACACTTTAGCAATTTTTTTGTAACAATTTCCTCAATAACAATATAAACAGCAATGTTGCTGGAAATGATAGACATGAGTGCATGTTTGCACAAGTCCACATTAATTGTATACTGAACAGCTGTCATTTAAAAAATTACGGCACACAAAATTGACAAGTTTAGCTTTCAGTTTTTATGGCATTAGTGTATTTGTACATGTACATGTTTTTTTTAATTGTTTGGAAAGAATAATCATATTATTCCGAAGGACTTGGAGCACAGTGGCAGAAGAAGTTTTCAGAGCCTTTAAGTAACAAGTAGCAATACAACAGTGTACAAATACACACATACTACAAGTAAAAGTCCTACATTAAAAATGTACTCTAGTATCAAAAGTAATGCTCATTGTACAAATTATTTCCTTTTAGAGTGTTTGATTATTGGACACATTATATTATTGAATCAGTGATGCATTTAAGTGTAAGCAGATTTTTAGCTGTCGTAGCTGGACCGGTCGAGATGGAGCTAATTTTAACTACTTAATATCCTGTTGATATACTAAACCTCTATGATATTTTAGAAGATGAGAAAATGATTTGGGTTTCAAATGGTAAACTGCAAAGTAACAATATCATATAACTGTAGTGCAGCGAGTATACAATTTCCCTCTGAAGTGCTTACACTTCAAAGTCTAAAGCACACAATGGAAATATATTATAGTGACAGATATTTCTCTGTAAGACAATCTTTCATTCGTCAGAAAACTAACAGCTGCCTCTGCACTGACCACGTCTGAGCACTAACCCAGGGTGAGGCATAAATACTGCACTGATTTAATCACAGCTTGCCTTTTCTGCTTTCAGCTGACATTTGCCCTCATGGTGACTGCTGATGGTCTAATAGCATCCTACAACAAGACAGAAATCTTTGCATTTTAGGACTTTTTACCTGGAACAACTGAGATGTGTCTAAAGCAGGTGCATTGCAAAGACAAACCTAATAAGATCATATATAGTATTTTATAAACGTAAATGTAGATGGTGCTACCATCGATTGAACAATGAGACAAATATGTTGTCTGTGACTTCTTTTTCCTGGAGTGATAGAGATCAAGGTCACTTCGACTTAAGTCAGAAACCACAGATACGTCCAAATTCACTGAGGATCAGTTCTTTCTTATCATATCTTCTAATGTTACAATACAATAAATCCACAACACTTCTTGTGATTTAACAAAAATGCGTAGTGTCCAAAAAGTAGATTGTTGTAATATAGTTCAGAAACAAGGTGCTGTTACAATCCTGCAATTAAATTCAAATGAATATTTAATATTTTGGATATTCTGATCAGTTTCAACCTTCAGTGCAGTTCTGGGGCCTTTGTTCTTGCTGCCTTTCGGTCGTCCTCTCGGTCGCTTTGGGGTTGGTGGTCCAACAGGCTCCTGCAGAGAGAGATCAAACATGGAGCCAATAACTCAGCAGTGGAAACGCTTGTTTGCATCTTTTCTACAGCCAGCTTTGTTTCTCAGAATGAGCTCTTAATATTTGACCTCAAGGACAGAGTTGATCAAACTCATCTTTTCAAGTCAGAAGTCCTACCTGCTGCTGTTTCCGTGGCCGACCCCTGCCCCTGCGCTGAGGCTCAGGAGGTGACTGGGCGGTGCTCGGCTGGGGAGACGGCTCTTTGGTCCCACTGTTACTCATGCCTGTGTCTGTCCACCTGCGTCAAAGAGTGTGGGCATCAAAGCCTGGAGGAGCGGCCTCGAGGGCTTAAAGAGGAGAAGACCTGAGTATCAGGAGCTGGAGATGTGAGCAAAGAAGAAAAAAAGGAGCAAATTTTGAATGAGTCATTTTTGAAGAATTTTGCACAAGCAGCTATAGTGCACCACTTCTAATCATTTTCTTTTTGCACAATTACAAAAGTGAGTTTCAATCAGGGGTTAATGTATCATTAAAAGGATGATTCAGAATCACACTGGACTGTTTTCCAAGAGCAAGCGTGGGAACTGCTTAAACATAAGCCTTGGCACCGGGTTCATCGGAACACAGGCAGGGGTCTGGCAAACGCGGGGAAACATGAGAATGGTGTCCAGCGACTAAAAGTAGCACAGATATTCACAACTCAATCTACCATCCAAAATCTGCATCTACTGTACGCTGCCTTTCCATCTGCCCTCTGTGAGGTATTTCTCAATGGGGTTGTGCATGTTGTAGGTGTGTCTGATGCTGCTACAACTTTCACTGTGAAACTTGTGCAGCTGAAACAGTCATTTACAACCTGATTCCAAAAAAGTCGGGACTCTGTGTAAAACTTAAACAGAATGTGATCATTTGCTAATCCTTTTTCACATTCTACTCAGTTGAAAATAGTACAATGACAATATATTTAAAGTTTGACCTCATCAGCGTCATTGATTTTTGTAAATATCTGCTTTTCTGAATTTGATGCAGCAACACGTTTCAAACAAGCTGGGACAGGAGCAACAAAAGACTGGGAAAGTTGTGGAACGCTCCAAAAACACCTGTTTTAAACATTCCACAGGTAAACAGGTTGATTGGTAACAGGTGATAGGATCATGATTGGGTATGAAAGAAGCATCCTGGAAAGGCTCAGTCGTTCACAAGCCAGGATGGAGCGAGGTTCACCACTTTGTGAACATATGATTGTATAAAGGATGTTACTATATGGACTCAGACACACTTTGCCAAACTGTTGTTGGTGAACACAGTTTGTTTGGAAATTATTTCACTCTGTTTATTATTACATTTTACGCAGCATTCAAACTTTTTAGGAATCAGGATTCTAGAATCACACACACAAAAACTACTAAATGGAAAATCACTGCAAGATGACAAACCACTGACAAATCACAGCTTGCAGCTTTGTCAGCTTTACAGCTGCAACAATTAGTCAGTTAAGTGATTAGTGAACGAACACAAAAATGATCTGCAACTATAGTTATAATCAATCCATTTACATAATGTAAATTTTCAAAGAAAAATGCACAACAGTTTCTGGTCCCAGCTTCTCTGTTTTGAGGATTTGCTTTCATGTGATAATGTGGAAACTGAATATCTTTGTTTTCCATCACAATAAACGTCTGATGAGCATCTCGATGATCATCTTGGACTTAAAGAAATTGTGTCAGACATATCTCACAATTTTCCAACATTTTATTGACCAAATCAACAACTGATTTCAATTAAATGTCTTATTTCTGAATTGATTAATCAACTGGTAAGAAAAATGTCAGAAAATAAAGAAAAAGGCCTCTAACAAGTTCCCCAGAGCCCAAGAATACAAACTAAAACATAATGAGTTCACTAACACCTCAGACAAAGAGAAGCAAGCAGTCTTTGCATCTGACAATCCGAGACGAGGGAATCGGCGTTTTTGTTAAAAAATGACTGGATCAATCATAAATATAGCTGATTCATTTTCTGATTATGGATTAATTGATTTATTGTGTCAGCCCTATGAACCATACTGTAGGTCTGATTAATAGCACCCATGTAGCTATAAACAATAGGCGACATCCATTGGCATGCTTACATTTCTGGTAACTTCCTAAAAAGTACTGTATTATCTACTAGGTTAATTGGCTTTTTATGGCCAGAGTAAACCCTCAATGCCGACTTTAAATTGGCTGTTGGTACGTCCCAAGGTGGTCGTTTTCCATACCGTCTGGCTCTGTAAGGAATGTGCCAAACACTAATTGCCAACACAGCCTATCAAAACGGCCGCACCGAAGCAGGAAGTCGGAGTAATTTGAGAAATCGACGTCCTCGCTGAAACGAATTAAAAGCCAAACGAGACGCACGACGTCGTTTCGTCGCTTATAAAACTCATTTCGGAGCAACACAACAAGCGTCCAGCACTCCTTCTGCAGCAGCAGCAGACCGTCCGCTTTACTCGCCCGTGTTTGGCAGTCAAGTACGGGACTGAATGTACTTTTTGCATATGGGCGGCAATTGCGATCATAAAAACACATTCTTCTACAGCCTTTAGAGAAGGTGCGTAAAACGCTCCTGCAGCGAAGCCGCGAGTTCAGACCTTCCCGACTTCGCTCGAGCAAACTGGCACATGGAAAACGCCAAAACAACAGTCGGGGCCAGCAGTGTTTAAACGCGTAAAGTCGGCGCTCACTACACAACATCCCCCTGCTCCCATCACTTGCGCAATCGATCTTAAATGTGTTGGATTTTGCAGCGATAGCAGGTCCGCCGAAGTGGATGAACCGAGCGTCCGCGAGGGCTGCAAAAACTTCAGCAAGGAGGACAAAGGCGAGCAACACAGGTGCAAAAGCTCTCCTTTCAGACCAGCCCTGAACATACACACATAGGCTGCATACATGCATTCAGGCTATGGCTCCATGTTCAGCCTGAGCAGCCCTGCTCGTGCAGGCAGCGCCAAATGCAAGAGTGTGCGCAGAGAGGGCTGAACTTACCTTGAGTCGGTCTGCAGTTTTACCTGGAAGTTCACACAGTCAGCTCACTTTGTGCTCCTGCACAACTATGAAAATGTTAGTGTATCGAGCGTCTCATTGGTTGGAATGAAAGGGTAAACTCTCCCTCTCCCTCCCTCTCTCTCTCTCCCCCTCTCTCTTTCTCTCTCCCCTCCTCCTCCCCTAATCGGAAATGTGTGTGATCCCCCCAGACGTCCAGTCACGAATACCCCAGTTGAAGTATAATTGGGGGTTGTAGCTGAGCAGTATGCATTGCATACTTTCTCTATTAAAGCATGTTTCAAGAAAGAACGAGGGTAGGAGGGTTGAAACAGAGGACCCCGCCCCGAAAAGCTCACCGGACCACCCACTTGAGAGAGAGAGAGAGGGAGAGAGGGAGACGGGCATCAGACAGGAGGGTAGGGTCTGGTTCCGGGGTTCCCAAAGTGGGGTCCGGGGGCTGGGAAGTTCCCCACAGAAGAGAGAAAAAAAGCTTCAGCTTGCTTCGGTAGAAATGATGGTGAGTTCAGAGCGTCTAGACTGTTTCGAGCGGAGGTTTCACTCTCCCTGCTGTGAGATCCCCACCTACATTGTCAGAGATGTAATTCTGTCAGTCACAACAAAGGACAGACGGATCAGATGGGGCTCCTGAGAGGAAGGTCTGCAGGGCAGCCGACACCAGTTTGTGAGCAATAAGAGGACAAATTTCCCTTTTAATTTCCAGTAACACTTTAGGTTACACATATTTACCATTAACTAGTTGCTTATTAGCATGCATATTAGTCACATATTGGCTCTTTATTAGTCATTATAAAGCACTTATTCCTGCATTAGTCTGGAGGTTATTATGGGTTAGGGTTAGCTTATAGTTATGTACAATTTATGAACAACAACTTCCTCACTATTAATACATGGTAATTAGGAGGTTGTTGAGGAAAACTCTTAGTAGAAGTAGGATATAGTCATGTGGAATAAGGCATTAATAAGTGCTTTGTAATGACTATTAAAGAGCCAATATGCCTGTAAATAAGAAGCTAGTTAATGATGAATATATGTATATTCATGTAAAGTTTTTATTAGATGCATCTCCAGTCTGCCATTCATCTATTATTTTATTAAGTTATTCTCTGTATATATGTTTTTTTTTAAATATTAATAAAATAAAACATCCTCCTCCAGTGGACGTGCAGTATTTTTGGAGCTGTAGTTTTTACATACTTTGGTGTCGTTTTATGCTTCCATCCTGCCTTTATATGAAAATATTTTCTTTAAATTTGCACAAACTGATAAATACAGTTGGAAACGTCTGAACCGCAGTGAATACACATTCCAGGGACGGCTAATGCTGGACTGCTCGTGGAGTCATGTCAGGTGAGCGTGCTGGCATGAGACCAACATGTAAAGCTTGAAGTTGCAGCGATGAAGCACGGGGCTGGATTTGAGCAGTTTATAGTCTCATTTTCATGATGCAGCTACAGACGAGATGTCCTGCGAAACCTGAGTGTTACGTTTAGAAAAATCCACAATGAAACGTTGAGTTGAAAGCCACAAACTGTTGATCTCATTCAGCCTGCACACAGGCCATTACCAGAGAATGCATGAAACAAAAATAACAAAGAAGCTATTTGCATATTTGTGTGGCAGCATTTATTAAAAATTTCACTCAGCTTTCTCAGAAGCAACAGTTGCTGAGAACTGGTAGTCATATATGAATCTGATTAGTCATCCACTATAAATATTACTAAATGAAAGTGAACAGAATGAGAATCACAACTGTCAACCTGCCGTTTTTAAATACAGCACACAGGAGGATAACTGACCATCATCAGCCAGAGCGAACATGCTCTACACGACAGTCCCGTTACTTACTATTTCTGCCAAAAAAAGAAAAGAAAATCTCAGCATCTTCCCATCGTCCAGACAAAAGAAAAAAAAAAAAAAACGTTGGTGTGAAAATTTCCAAGAGACAGAAACTGAAAGATAGAGCGCCGAATAAGACAGAGAGGAGGGGGCGGAGGGTGGGGTGGGGGGAGGGTTTGCATGAGAGAGAAATTGTGTGTGTGAGAGAGAGTTCAGTGGCCTTCTGCAGGCTGGTGTGTCTGAGATTCGGTTGGACTCTGATCTTGAGGTTTATTTAAGCTGAATTCCGTGGGCTCATCAGGACCGGGTTACAAAAATCCTCCTATAGAACTAGAAAGAATGTGCAGCGCATACAGTTCTGCATAAGGCACAAAGGCATGTCTTTAGAGGTGGGGGCAGGCATCAAAAGACAGGCAGAGGAGGGATTTCTTTAGAGGCTGGGGGCAAAGAAGGTATTTCGGAGCTCCATTCAATGCCAGGGAGAGGAGGGGAGGCGTACAGTTTTGTGGTAAAGGGTGCATTTCCAGGGGATGTTAGGAACTTAAAATGTGTGCTGTAAACCGCCCACACCTCCCTGTTATTGGAAGCTACTTAGCTCCAGTTATTCTCTGAACCTGTGGGGCTACAATTAGTTTTTACCCCTGCATCCTTTTTGGTATTTGGTGAATAAATAACAAAAAATGCCAACACTTTACTTTTAAAGTCCCCATAACTAGCATCCATGAGCAGTATATCCAGTAAACATTTAATTAACTGTTAACAACAAACTATAATGCAGCTGTAAGCAGATATGAGTGTTTCTTAATGTATTTCTCAAAAACAATAACTCCTCTTGTGGGCATCCATAAGTGGAAGCTGGTGCATTAACAGATAATGGATGAAAATTGGTCAAACACAGTTGTGATAGTATAAAATCTGTGTTTATAGGAGAAGTTCTAATTGCTGATAAATAGTGTACATTAATTAACACTTAAAAATGTCCTTATATCTGCTTACAACTAGATTATAGTGTGTTAAATGTTTGCATACTGGGTATAAATGCTAAATGAAAACACATTTCTATGATAATAACATAATTTCTCTGCACTGTTTTGCAGCTCGCGCACATAATCAGGTGGTGGGAATATAAATTTTTTCTGCTCATTCTGTCTGCTGGATTTTTGCTGCTCACAACGTGGCAATCATGACTGTGAAAGTTAGCTACTGGCTGAAAAGATTCACTAAATATAAATGCACATAAGAATTCCTTTAAAGCAGATATACTGTGACAAATTACTATGCTGTCTTTGCATTTCTCAACCCTTTTTAACCTTTTTTTAACAATATGGTAATTTTGCTATACATTTTGATATATTTTTGATATTGCTTAATGTGAAACAGACATCTGAGAAGGCAAAAGTGTATATGGCTAAGCAAATAACTGCTGTTGAGCGCCTTGACAGCGGATTTGATCAGTCCCTGTTGGATGGCAGTGTCCCTAAGCCATCTCCATGACCTTCTTGATCCAGTCCACGTAGACGGAGACCCGGATGAAGATGTTGGGCTGCCCCGGGTGTCCGCAGCGCCTCATGGGGATGATCACACCCTCGAGTACCCAGCAGTCCCTGTTCTGACACGCCAGAGGGCCGCCGTAGTCTCTCTGCAGACGCACAGGAACAACACTCTGGAGTCATTATTTGTCTCTGTTATGACTGACTGTCACTGCTGAGGTTGGAAACATCTTGCAGTCACATCTTGTCCAGTCCACCTCCATTATCCAAATGGTGAATGTGTTTGATTTAGAGGAACATATAAATAGCTGTATGCTCTTAGAGCGATTTCCATCATCAAAAGATTTTCCTCAACATCAGTATTAGAAGCAGGGGAACGCGCTTATCCGCTGTCTTGCCAACGGTTAGAGGAGAAGACTGATACCACTCTCATGTCTGCATGCTAAATGTAATATAGAGCCAGCAGCCAGTTAGCATAGCTTAGCATAAAACTGGGGACAGCTAGCCTGGCTCTGTCCAGATTAAAAAAAAAATCCACATCCAATCCAACGGCCCCCCGAAAGCTCACTAATTAACACGTTATATCTTGTTTGTTCAATTCATACAAAACTGAAGTGTTTTTTCTGGGAGGGCTGTGTGCCCGCAAACCAGGCTAGCTGTGCTATGCTAAGCTAACTGGCTGCTGGCTGTGGCTATGCATTTAGCATGCACACATGATCGTTTCATCTTAGAAATTTTCCTTTAATGCCGCTGCAGTAACTGTCAAAGAAAATGGTCACTGCTGGGTGTCGTGGCGACCTAGAGGTTAAGACGTAAACAACCTTAACCACAAAGTGTCCTGTTTGATTCTGGCTGGTGACCTTCGTTGCATGTCATAGCCCTCTCTCGCTTTCAACCAATCAAAATGGACAATAAAGCTGTAGCACACTTTGGCATGGGGCACCTACCTCACAGGCGCCTACCCCGCCCTGGAAAGAGCTCGTGCACATCTCATTCTCACGGACGCGACCTCTGAAGTACTTGTTGCATTCCTTGTTACTAAGAACTGGTATGTGGGCCACGTTGAGGACGGTCTCATCTCCAGTCCCTTGAAAAAGAGCGAGAAGGAGGAATGAGTTAGCGGCTAATGTGTTGAGATAGATGGAGAAAAGGGGAGGAAGGTGGACAGATGTTGAGTGCTTCTGGAAATAGCAGTGCCATCTGTTGCTCAACGGTCTGAAAGGCTCTCCCATTTAGACGCAACATTACTTCAAGGGCAGAAACAAGATGCTTGTTCTAAGGAAGTCATCTATTGTCAATTATTGTAAAAGGAGCATATTGTAGTTGCATGAAGCGCAGCATGTAGAGATTTCCATGCCAAGCTATCACTTCCAGAGGATTATACTTGCCTCTTGTCTCACCCCATCCTGCGATCTCACAGGTCGTCCCCTCAGCTACAATGTAGCGCTCGGGAGGGAGGCAGATCTGAGAGACACGCTCATTAAACTGGGCAGGGCTGGAGAAAGAAGAGAGAGTCAGGGGGGGAGAGTGTTGGTATGTCTGAGTGTGTGTGGGTGTGTGTGCTGGGGACACTTGTGATTACACACTGTTCCAGTTGCAGCATGACCAGCTGAGACTCTGAGGGTCCGCAGACGATCTTGGTGAGAGGGATGGTCTGCACGCCGGGCTCTCCCTCTTGTGGGTCACGAAAGAGTGTTCCCATCATGGCCGAGTACCCGGGCAGGTCCACGTAGCTGTGCACACACGAGGGAAGTGAGCGTGGAAATACAAGCAAAGCGCAACACTTTTTATTTCATATCCTGAAACATCCTGAAGTCTTCAAGCAATTTAATTATTTTGTAGTCGTCCATAATAATGCTAAGCTGGTGGTATGTTTACCATATTCACTATCTTATTTTAGTATGTTAGCATGCAACATTTGCCAATTAGCACTAAACAAAAAAAAAGTACAGCTGAGGTTGATGTGAATGTAACTAATTTTGCAGGTATTTGGTCAGAAACCGGTGATTATAAGTCATCGTGAGAGGAACATGAACGTCAGTGCAAAATTTCAATGACGACATTGCCATGCCTAGAGGATTGTTGCTAGCATGGCTCCAAAAGCAGCAGAGGTTCTTGCCTTTAGTCTCAAGTGTTTGTTACTTTGATCTTTTTTTTGTTGGTGGTGAATAAATAAGAAAAACTTGTACAGCTTTACTTACATTTTCATGAGAAATCGTCCTTTCATGGTTCTTAGTTTTGCACCTCAGCGTTCATGATAATGCTTTGGGGGTACCACTGTTTCTGCTTATTCAGTCTGTACGCTGATGGGTTTTGGCTGCTTGCAGCAGGCAGTTCATGAATTTAAATGACCGTACTGATGCACCCTGCTGATCGGTTGCACTCCAAAAACCCTCTTTAAACCTCGAACTAAATAAAGTTTACCAGGAAGAGAAACACTGCTTGGTGCTGATCACCCATCTGGGATTAACCAGGGATCCTCCACAGAAGTGGTTTCCTTTCCTGCAGATGAGAGGTCAGAGGTCACACGCAGCACAGAAGAGGCTATTTGATTCGTTCACAGCCAGCTCAAACACCATCAGCTCTCAGACTCACCTGTCTCTGAGGCTCACCGTCCAAGGCGAGTTCCCGGGAATCCCGTTCACGATACGCAACCTCGTCCTCTGGAAGCGGTCCTCTCTCTTCCCACACTCACTAAACTCCACCTTCTCTGCGTTCACAAAAAGGCGCCATGTTATTGTAAAAAAAACACAGGAGGAGGCTTGCTGCCAAAGTCAAACTGCTGCCTCATATTCATTCAGAAACTAACCTACTGGTTCAGTCATGGACACTTTCTCTCCAGCTGTTTGGAAGCAACAAGAAACAGATGAATCGTTAAATTGCCTGTCAGAAAACAGAAGCTCTGGCTGAATTGTCACCGCACAGTGCATTAAACCGCTCTGAGGATCCTGAAACAGACAAAGAAAGCAGAGTTGTGTACCGCACTGTTTGATGGCACAGTAGTCAAACTCAGTTTTGGGGTCGGTGGTGTAGCACCAGGGTCCGTGCTGGTCCCCGTCTGGGTTGCGACAGTAGTTCTCCGTCAGATTGGCCTCAGGATGCGTCCTTGGGTTTATCCTGGAAATCACGCAGATATTGTTCAAACTGTGAGCATCTAGTAAACCTTACAAACAAGAGGGGTGAGAACTTTTTCTTCTTTGATGAATGAAAGTTGCCTCATTTTTGATCTGTTTGGAGTACACTTAATTTAGTCACACAACATGCTGAATACCTGCTTACAATCAGCATGCAGTTTTGAACACAGCTATAACAGAAAGGCAACAAGCTGCATTATGGATGTTCACACAAGCGTACAGACAGGTTTCTTCTTGGATAAAAAAAACCCATCAGTGTCTTTGCACCACGATTATCGTACTTGGTCCGGTGAGGTGTGTTAACGTTCCATTTCTGGCAGGTGATCCCCTTCCGAGTTTTGCGGACCATGCCTCTGTAGTTTCTTCCATTTTCATGGTAGCAATCTAAAAAAAAACAACATGATTACAATGACGCTGATGAATTATGGCACACAGTGAAGATAAAGCTGTAAAAATTAGACACAACACTGAAGCTCCCTCCTCATGCGGGGCTGTAGCTTCCACTGAGGACAATGAGGTCATAGCCTCAGTATTTTTTTCTTGGAATTTGGGGGTTTTCTCCCTTGAGCCAGTCAGTGAAAAACATACACATGGTGGGCATTATGTGCACTGATTATGTGCAGCGGTATTTTTTTGACTCAGTATACTTCGACTCTGAGACCAAACAAACAAACAGATAAAGGATTTCTCCTCATAACTGCATTTGACCTGGACATGGTTGCACAAGTAGAAATGAGCTAAAACTTGCTAACATTAGTCATCGGTCATACCAGACCAATTAAAGCTGTAGCAGCAAATCCCCTTTAGTGGACTGAACTGACTGAGGGTGCATTTTATTGCTAACAAGTTGAACTTTTCATTTGTAAGAGGAGGAACGTGCCGTTTCTTCTTTTGAACGTTAAAAGGTGTTGCTTTAATACTGGGAGATGAAATACACAGAACTGTAACACACAGGAATAATTCACTGAATTAATAAAACATGATGAATCAAAGTACTTGGATACTAAATACAGACTATTATTGGTGCCTGGTTAATATTTTCAAGGGTTTAGCTTCCACTGGAGGGAACTTGAATTCATGACTTTGTGTTTCTGTAGACTTATACTAATATATACTCATCTGCCGATGACAGTGAGCTTTTCACTGAATTTATCGTTTTGCTCAAATCTGAATCAGGGAGTTTTACCTTCGGCCTCTATGTCGTCTGCGCAGCGTTTGATCTGTAAGCAGAGAGCGGTCCTCATCTCTGGCACAGATGTGAAGCACCAGGGAGCCTCCGACCCATCCGGGTTACGACAGTAGTTCTCCTCCAAACCCCTGCATGATGCACAGCAAGGGGGGGAGAGGATTGGTTCACTCTGCCCTAAAACAACCTGCACATAGCAATCTTTTCTACTTATTCACTTAAAAAGCGAACAAAAACACACCAATTTAAAACATGGTCATGCTGAAACACAAAATGACCACAACTATAATGAACATATAAAACAAAATGCTGCAGAAATATCTTTGACCTTTGACCGTATTTGGACTGTGCCTTGTGTTGTGCCCATGCTGGTCTCTAGTACGCTCAAACACCTATAAATAGTCCGGTACCTGACCATTTAGGCATTTATACACATGACTTGCTGCAAGATACTGAACCGTGTTAGCAATGTTTAACCATCGTAGTGACTTCAAATGTCCTCTACTTAAAAGGGGGGGACACTGCAGGGGAAAACATTGTTTTTTTCATGCTTTTGCATGTTTGTTCTGTCCTGGACGTTTATGCAGACTAGTTCATATTTAAGAGATCATTTGCGTAACATTTCAGAAAGCTTAGAATAGGACAAATAAATGTAAGTAACCAACTGAGGAAGTTTCTTGGTGATATCTATTGTTTATAACTTTTACCTTATTCACCTATTCAGTGTCTTTAATAGGTTCATTTATTATGATCAAAGACATATCATCGTATTTTGTGCAATCTGTAAGCACACCTCTTGTTTAAGCAGATCAAGTTAATAGAAATTAGGTGCAGAGTTAATTCTTCATTGTATCCCAGCCATAAAAGTTTCTTTATGTTTTTTTCTATTTAAAAATGTGCAGGCATTTCACTTCTGGGCAATAACAATAATAATGTCCAGTGTCTCATTAAATGACCTGTTACATACTGTAGTGCATCTGCAGAGCCCCGTTCATTCTGACCTATAGAAGTTACAGAGAAACAGCACACTTCTTGTGACTTCCACCACCACCAGCTCATTCAGACACTCATAATCACCCCTGGCGTGATGAATGATCACCTCTTCACTTCTGTAAACTTCAAACTTCTTCCCCCTCCCCCACCGCTGTGCTTGCTACTCACTTGCACTCGTATGTGTTTGGGTAGAAGGGATGCTCATGAGGCTGCTGGGCGTCCCACCGCTGACAGGGGATGCCTGATGTCGTCTCGTTGACTTTGCCTCTGTAATCCTCCCCGCGGCCGCGGAAGCAGTTGGTCGTGAAGCTGGAGCGCTGGCGTTTCTCGACCCGCACCTCAGCTGCAGGGAAGGAGCAAGGTGAAGAGGAAATAAACGAGCATTACAGGTCACCAGAGGTCAGCTCAGTTAATATGGTTAATGTTAACGTGACTCCCGGCAGAGAGGAGGGAGGAATCTGTGATTTATGTCCTGCTATTGTAGTGAAATTAAAGCATTTATGTGAGCTGTTTCTCTCTTTCTCTTTTCCAGTTAATTCGGTGCAATGATCCTCATTGACTGCAGGTGTGCTGTGTACCTGAGCGTGTTCGCAGTAAAGTAATATGTTTCTCTGCGCTCAGCTTCACTCTGAGTACCAGCAGGTTTTTGTGACGTCACAGCTGGCCAATCATTGCGTTCATGGTTCAATATGTGACGTGATGAAACTACACTTTGACTGAAAATTAACTTCGCATTGAAAAGATTAAACCCGGGATTTTGTATTTTTTGTTTAAATTCCTCAGATACAGAGAGCCAAACCTCCCTGTGTTCATCTCTCATCTAGTTTTTCCCCTTTAGCTTGATTTTAAAATCCAGGATCTGAGTTTAATTAGATTTTAAGCGAGAATTTTCTTCTGATTTTGTTTAGTTTGTCAAAAAAATAAATACACTGGATAAAAGAAACTGAAAATAAAAACTTTGTTCTCTTCTTGTAAAAACACCAAAACAAGAGTGAAACTATGTGTGATGTTTTTATATTTTTGTTGATTTGTTCCATGAGGATTGATTTTGAGCAGCGGTTTGCTTTTTCTTTTCTCAACACTGCACCACCAGATGGCGCTGTCTTATAGCGCTTTGGCCGCAGTGATCTCTGTCCTCCCTGGAAATGCCAACGTTGCCAATATCATGTTGCACAACTCATGTTGAAATTCTGGAGAAAACACTGATGCCTTGTTTGGGTTTGTTTATTTACTCAAGTTCTGAAGCTAAAAGTTCAGCATCTGAGTCTGGCGTGGCGTCATTTATTAAATCCTAACTTTAAAAAGGAAAAAAAAGCCTAAAAAGGATTAATTTGTAATTTATATATAATTGTATATTAAATAAACCACATTGCAACCAAGTAAAAAATACCTTTTACCATCTAGCACACCTAAAATAATTGTACTCCCACTGCTCCAAAGGAAAGATATACCACAGTCAAAACTAAATGACAATTAAAATAAGCTGCATAAAGATAAATAAAATATAGGGAAAACATTGTAATTAACGTTTAATTAACCCGAGACCCTGTGAGACAACGCAGGGCCTAAATCACTGACAAACATGTGCACACTTCAGCCTCATTTACTCTAACATCAAAGAGGATCATTGGGGCAACTGTGGTGAAGTGTCTCAACAATTTGGGAAGTAATTTGCACAAACACACCGAAAAGGTGATTTTTCTAAATTTAATTACAGCGAATTAATGAGACTCCCTAATTCCACTGTGTCTCCTAATGTGACGGGAATCACCTCAATTCAGCTCACGTCTAATGAAACTAATTACAAAAACAAAGCGGAAGGAACAAGCAAGAAGGTCTGATCCAGCAAACGAGTGCTGTGATACAAAACATTACAGCAATGTATTATTTAGGACAGCAACGCTTATTTTTATTATTTTCATCTTGATCAAGCAATTAATTAGCTGGCCTATAAACTGTCACAAAACAGTAAAAAATTAGTCCGAGGCGATGATCATTGGTCCAAAGCCCAGAGACATTCAGGCTACTATCAAAGACGAAAATAAGCAAATCTTTACATTTGAGAAGGTGGAAACGCAGAATGTTTGGCATTTTTTATTAACCCCCTCCCTCCAACTGATTATCCTTCTTTTGATCGACTTATCAATTAATCAACTAATCATTTCATCTGTAGTCTCATTATGAGTATTTCTAATAGTGAAAGTATAACGAAAGCCACATCTTACTGCACTTGCTGATGTCGCAGTTCTCTCTCTCCACCTCGGTGTCGGTGGTGTAGCACCAGGGCACTGGAGAGGCGTCAGGGTTACGGCAGTAGTTGTCATCTAAACTCTTATCAGGGTACCTGAAACACACGTTAAATTGAAAAAATCAGGGTTGTAATTAATGACGTCCACAATAACAAGACAAAGCACTTAAACAGTTTAGAAGTGGTGCAGATCCCGTCTGACATTGATTCACAGCAGTTTACAATTAGTTGGGCTAATTAGGCACATGACAGGTAATGTGGTGATGAATACTTGAGTACTTTTCAGGCTGGTAGATGTGTTGGTGAGGGTACTGCTGGTCCCATCTCTGACACTCTCTGCCGCTCACGGTGTGGTCGACCTGCCCTCTGTAGTCCTCTCCATTGCATGTGATGCAAACCTCTGCAAGCAAAAGCACAAACACAAAGTCAGAGACATCGCCCGCACAGGAACATTTTATTTGACAGGTCTCATAAGTTGCAAATAATGTCCTTGATATAATTGTCATTTCTTAGGAAGGACTGTGTAATTTGGTACAAATTACAGCAGGGAGCACACAGACTGTGTTCAGCTGGCACACTTAGTAATTACTACCTTCTTTTAGGAAAGTAACCATCTTTTAGTCAGTGCACAGCAGGCAGCTGAACATGCAATAAACGTGACATTTGTTTTTCTGTGTAAACATACAAATCAGTGCAGGGAATAAACCTTCCAACAAAATGAATGAATATTTTCTTGGGTTTAAATGGATCTGTGTCAGTTTTCCTGGAGGAGCTCTTTCAAGGAAACTCCTCTGGAAATCAACACCCACTTACAAACTGTACCCAGCTATGAAACTGATTTTCCCAGTTATGTCTTCAAAAACTTAAAACGAGTGAGTAATTACTGTGTGCACTGTCTCAGATGTCTCTATGTTTGCTATAATTAGTACCAAATTATGTTGTTCAGTCCAAGAAACTTGCACAAAAATGAGAAATTCACACGTCTACAATTGTACATTCTTTTTGTGCAGCATGGGGATGTATACAAATGTTTGGGGTGTACCATCTTTGCACTGGGGGATGTTGCAGCTTTCATAACGTCGCTCGGGGTCGGTGGTGTAACACCACGGACCGATTCTATCGCCGTCAGGGTTCCTGCAGTAGTTCAACTCCAGACCATTAGTAGCAGTGGGAGTCCACCTGAGCAGGACAGACAGTGAGACAGACTGTTTCAGGGATCATACAGCGCAGTCAGTTCGATGAGCTCTGCACCTGTAGCACTGCACTGGAAATGTATCAGTGGCCATGAAGGCTTAAGTGCAGCCTCTTTAGTTGGATTGTTTTTATATGCACATCAGATCAAGTGTGTAGCAGTTGGAGCCCATTTTCTGCACACTCCCCAAATTTTAGAAAAAGCAGTAATCGGACAAATAAATGTGAACTTAAAGCTGTTATCAACCAATTTTTTTGGGCACTTTTCTGCAGATGAACTCCTCCACAGGCTAAAAACACACACACATCAAGAAGTTCTTCTGGGGATCATGTGGTGATTCCTTGCCCCGACCCGGAGGTTAACCCTAACCTTAAGGAGCAACATTTCCATGTATCTAAAGTCTTCTGTCTGACCACCTGATGAACTGGCCAATAATATTCATTATCCTTTCGGCTCTGGTTTGGTCTCCTCTACTGAGAACAACATCCACTTCTTCAGCTCTTAGATGTTCACCGTACGTCACCAGCTGGTCACTACTTGTGTCTGTCTGCTGCTGAATTTGAAATTGAACTTGTTGAAAACATCCAGGGCCGTAGGGACCCTGTACACAGTCCTTCTCTGTTCATCCTAGCATCCTTGTGGTCAATGACAAGTGTCTTCTCGACCAGGCCTGTATTGCAGCCATCTTCCCTTCCTGCTTGTTTTGGGGTTGTTTTGCACAATCACTTGAACTGAATTTAATTGATTGGCCAGTTGGAAACAATAAACTGTTACAAGTAAAACAATTCTAGTGTGTTTTGACTGTATATTTAGGATCTATGACCTTCTGTGTTTTCCTAAAATTGGAGGATTATATATAAAAATGGCTACAGGTCCTTCACTGTTCACAAAAAATGGATGTGAGTACCTTCAAAATTCATCAAAGCTGAATATGAGCTGTTTAACCCGTTCTTCCACTTTAAGTCCAGTGTGCTGGAGTGGAGAGCAGAGTGTCCAAATACTGTATGAAAGGCCCTCATCAGAGGGAGATATGTCTCACCTGTGATCGTGAGGAAACTTGGACCACCACTGTTGGCAGGTGAGTCCGCTTTTTGTGGTGAAGACTTTCCCTCGGTAGTCTTCTCCTTTACCCACGATGCACTTCCTGACGTAGACTTCAGAAGGAAAGCAAACAATCAAGCACCTCCAGCACCGACACGCTGATCTGTGCAACGTCACACGCGAGTCTTACCTTTCTTCTCGTAAAGGTCGCAGTTGACGTTTCTCTTCACCTCCGCATTGCTGCCGTCACCCACCCAGGGCAGGTGTTTACAGGTGACTGTCGGACGTGTCTCGTAGTTGAACGCTCTGGTGGTGAGAGATGTGTTCATGTCAAAGCTCTGTACCTTCAAACTTACAATTAGGTATACTAAGTTCTCATTGATCACCTTCTGAATGATATTAATTGAACCAGACAGCTTCTGAGACCATTAATAAGACATTACAACGCAGAAATTCTGGTTTATTCCAACATGGGTCTCATTTTCACAGTGTTGTCCATCACTTCTGTCAATAACAACATCAGCCCTTCAAACATCAGATGATCATAACTCAAGAGCTTGGACGAATAAACACAGGCTAATAATAAAATTACTGTCAATAAAATGATTTACATTATAACTGCCTGTTGTAAACATCCCACACACTTTACTGACTTCTTTTGAGAGCCATGAATATGTGAAATTAAACTAGAACCTGCAGTCCAGAGACTGTGAGCAGCGTGTGGTGCAGTCCTCCAGGTTCAGGCCAGGTAACAGCAACACTCGAGCCGAGTTCCAGGAGGTGGGAACCAGCTCTCTGCCCTCAGAGCGCTGGAAGTCATTCAGTGGACTGCGGTAGCCTGTTTACGCAGAACACAAGAGTCAGGATAGGGGCTAAACCATCTCTGCAGGCCAGGTTTAAGATGGAGCGCAGGTGCTCACTGGTACCAGCTGCAACATTTTGGGCACGAGCCTGCACACATATAACCTTTGGACCAGGACACTGCTGCTGGTTTGTGAGACCAGAAAAAGCAGAAAAAGTACATATCAGGTTACTGAAGCAGACCACTGCTGCCTCTACTACTAATTCTGGTATACAGTCATGCAGTATTATTACATAATAATCCTAGTACTCACAAAAAATAGTACATTGAAAATAACTGATATTACAGATGCAGCACAGTACAAATATTCTTTATAGTTACTAAACAGGCCTTTACTTCTTAATCTAGTGTTTAAATACACAATAAAACTATAGGTTTACACTCCTCATAACAACTCATAACTAAATAAGAATCGATTATTTATAATTGAAGGTAATTAGGACTTTCTTACCAGTGGCCGGTCCGACTGTCAGGAGAAAATAAAGGACCCACAGTTTCATTGTTTGTGGTCTGTGGACGATAAAGTTTTATAACACTGGAGGTCAGACTGAGATCTCTTCCTTTTCTGATCGGTTTTGGGCTGTCAAACATCCAATCACAGGTCGAGCTGGTCGGGAGGAAATAAAAAAAGAAAACCTCTACAGTTGAGCAGGATGTGAGTAATCCAGGCAGAAAAATCAGAAAACACAGAACACTGACTGAAACACAACCACCAACAAGCGAACAGTGAGCCCTTACTCAAACAGAGGCCCTAATCCCCAAAACACAGCCAATCAATACGAGCATCAATCATTAATGAAGAGTGGCACATCAGTCCTTGTTCATGCACTTTTTTCATGATACTCAAATACTCTGACAACAAAGGAGCGATTAAAGCGAATGTTTTGCAGCAACACAGACGCCTGATCGGGGCTTTAAACTGCTGCTAAAACAAAAGCAGGTGAGTTTACAAACGCTGGACGGCAGCAGAAGAGTTATTTTGTTCCTCTCTTGAAATAAAGTGAAGCTCGTTAGGAAAATGTTTCCTGAGGTAACACATCAAGTCAGAAGCACAGGGGTCATTTTCGCACATGATTTCATACTCTTGACTCAGTTGTGCAGCCAGTGGAGTCGCCCCCTGCTGGCCGACAGCGTGACTGCAGCTTTAAGGCACTTCCGCATGTCGTCAGAAGCCCAGTCCGCCTTTCCTCCTGTCAGCGCTCACATCGACTGCAGCTGGTTCAAGCCGAAACTGCTTCACTCTGCGACTCAGTCTTCTGCAAATTACTGGAAGCTGTCAGGTAAAAAGGTGATTTTCTCATCGTGTTTGAGACGCAGAGCAAAAGCACATAAAACGCTGTAATGTGGACTTTGATTGGGCTGCTTAACCCGCCAGCTGTGCACAAACTCTTGTTGTACAGTGAAGCTGCACTGGGGAGGACATTTCTTCTGTTAAACTACAGAAGACAGCAGAATAAAAGTCCATTATTTCAATGCACAGGGACACATCAGCAGGAGCATCACGCTGCTGCTGCAGGCACCTGAAAATGTTTGTTTTGAGACTGTTCCAGACTGCGTTTACTGCGCAGGCTGCGGCTCATACACAGATAGCGTTTTGTTTGGACTCTGTTTTGACATGTGCAGGTGTCTTTCTGTGCTGAAACTAAAGGAAATAAACTTCCCACCTGTTCCTTTAGTATCAAAGCCTTTTGTTGTCAAGCTGCTTGCTGTACCTACAGTACGATCTTGAGGTACTTGTACTTGAGTATTTCTGTTTTAGGCCACTTTATGCTTCTGCTGTACTATACCTGAGAGGGCTGTACTTTTTGCATTCATTTATCAAGCTAACACTTTTCTCTATGAGGGAGTTAGCTGTTGGACAAAAAATGATTAAACACTTTTATCTGCTCTCTGCTATTTTACAGTGTGTTATAAACATTATATTATACGGTTTATGTCCTGCCAATTGATTCATGGAATAAAAACTCAAGGCTAAATTTGCAATCTCATGTTCAGTAATATTACATCTTGAAGAAGCTTCAAGGTAGGCTATGTTAACTTGAACCAAACAAACAAAGAAGAGAACTGCACAGATGACAGCTAAGGCTTTGTGACACTTTCTTCTTTAGCTCATGTTGCGCTCCACTGAACTTGAGACATGAATCCCTTACTTTGAAATTCTAAGACACTTATATTATTTCTAAGACACAAATTTGCCCTTAAATATCTGAGTGTATGCATTTTAAGACTGAAACCTAGCAAAAAAAACCCCAAACCAAACCAAAACAAAAAAACAATTGTAATCGCAAAATACATGCCCATCCACACAATTTTATTTGACTATTTAAAGAAGTGTCCCACTTTTGGAACCAAAAACCAAAAGTGGGACGATAGAAAATTTGATTGAATAAACAAATATAGAGAATATTTATACCAAAAAATGATATTTTTGGATGAAAAAACAAATTATAAACACAAACTTATGAAAAATAGCAGGATAGATAAATTTTTAAGAAGTTAATACCCTTAATATCAAGTTTGTCTAATTGCTACGTCACTAACCTTTCAATAATCCTGACATGCGGTGCTTCCTGTTTGACATTTCTCCACCCTGATCTATGATTGGACATCTGACATGTCAGTTTGGTAATATAATAGCACAGATTGTGAGAGCCCACAGTTAAATTAACTTTCTTTTTCTGTAGGAATACTTATACCCACTTAAGCTTAAATGAAGATTTCAAGCTCGAGGTGACATTTTTAATGGGCGTATAATTTAAATGACAATAATATAAAACAGAAAAAAGCAAATCCGAGAGACTGTTTGTCAGAGTGATTGATTAATTATTAAAACTGTTGCCCATTCATTTTCTGCTCACTCAATAATCGATTAATGGCTTCAGCTCTACTTTATTGACTTAGTATCATCACTGTGTTTCTCCATATTTACCTCTGCTAGCCTGTCTAACCTGTATCTGCAGCATCCTCTGGGGTTTTTCTGTCATCTCAGTCGATGGTCTGAGGTGTCGTACGCTGTTCACTTCATAATGTCGCCTCAGAGACATTTTCAAATATATTATTAAAACTTGAGAGCTGTGTTTGCTCTCGCCAAAGTGGAAGAAGAAGTACCAAGATCCTTCAATATAAGGTAGTTATTTTATATATTGTTGTGTTCTGAAGAGCTTCTGTAACCGTAAATTTCTCCACTGTGAGATTAATAAAGATTTATCTAATCTAATCTATACCAGGCCAAATTATACTCACTTACAATGAAAAAGTCCTGCATTCAGATTGGAAGTGAAGTCAAAGTGCAGCGTGTGGGTTTGTGTTAAAGTGCAGTCTGAGTGGCAGAGACAGAAACATGCTTTCTGCTGTTGTTCTGTTCAGGATGTCGGCTGTTAAGATGACAGAGGGGAGCGTGCAGCTGGAGTGCTGCAAAGCGCCGCTCTTCTACAGGCAGAGTGAACCCGCCTCAGGGGAAGCGAAGATGTCCGTGTTACTCCTTCACGGCATCCGTTTCACTTCAGAAAACTGGCTCAGCATCGGCACGCTGGACACTCTGGCCAAAGCGGGCTGTCGTGCCGTGGCCATCGACCTGCCAGGTGAGACCGACTTCACCAAAAAATGAAATCTGCCTATTTAGTTTCTTTTAAAGCAGCGTTTTCACATGGGGGGCCTCACATCCCATCAGACAAAATCTCAACAACTGTACCTTTTTTTTAAAGCTTATATTTGTTTACATTTTGGCAAGTTGTCATCACTAAAAGTATGCCGAATTAGCTATTAGTGGTTCCTGCTTGTAATGCATTCATGAATGTCGAGACAACTTTCACTGGCTGACTTTGATACTGGAAAAAACTTAATGATTCTCAGGCAAGTCTGGCGTTAAAAGGAGTGTCTATTATTTTCTGGTTTCTAAGTGGATTTATGGATGTTTATTCATGATGGACATTGGTGATAATTACATCCTCAGCAAATGGAAGTCACAAAATGTGTGTGTCATGTCTGCGTGTTCAGATTTTGGCTGATAGAGTGCTGTTTTGCATGTAAATTGGGGCAACTGGGCGTAAATTAATTGTCACAGTCACCGCTGCAGCACAGAATGCTGACGCTGTTGGTAAGCAGCTAAAACAGCGGCCAAACTGCAAAGACCTACTTCCTGTTGTTTTTATAACCCGTCCACTGCGTGCAGTATCTCTGTCTCCTCTGATCGGAAGAATCTGGTGTCCAACAGTCATGAACTCTGTCCGCAGGACTCGGCCGGTCTAAGGCAGCCAAGGCCCTGGCACCGATTGGAGAGCTAAACCCAGCAGGCTTCCTGAAGGAGGTGTGCGAGCAGCTGAACCTGAGCTCGGTGGTGTTGATCAGCCCGTCCCTCAGCGGGAGTTACTCCCTCCCTTTCCTCTTCCAGCACCAGGCCCTGGTCCGAGCCTACATCCCCGTGGCTCCCATCTGCAGTGACAAATTCACAGCAGAGCAGTACCAGAGTGTGAAGGTGCAGTCTTTCTGCCTCTACTTTAAATTCCTTTGTTGCTTCCTGTCCTGCAGAACTTTCTTTTTCTACAGTATGTGTGCTCTTCATCTCCTCTTTAAAGGATAACTCGAGCAACCGTGAATGTCAACCCCCATTTTCCTGCGCCTCCTTCTCTCCCTTTTCAAAAGAGCCGGTGGATTTTTACATGCGGCCACGAGAGGAGCCGACATCACGTGACTTTATACTTTAACAGACGCCACTGGCTTTCATCCGGCTCCCAACTACTTCAAAATGACATTTCTCACACAGCAAACCAAGTGAAGGTGCACTGTGCATGAAGGAGACGTGATTGTTACTGGAAAGCAGTTCCCCTTTAAAAGTGCACACAGAAAGTGACGTGAAAGTGAGATGGTGATCTGAAAATAACTAAAAACACAGCAGACTCACATCTCAGTTACTTTGCATGGTGAGAGTTTCTGCAACAACATATGAAATTATGAAATAATACAACTTTAAATTCTTCTTATGCAGTAATAATAATGCAATAATAAAATAGGTAATAGTATCACATTCATGGGCCATTTTTGCAGTACTCTTACTTTTTATACTATTCATACATACAGACTCTTGTGTTTATTTTGCTGATATTTTTCTCCTCTGATTTTGCAACAGAAAGTCGTTATTTCTGTTTTATGCCACTTTATGCTTCTGCTGCACTACACCTGAGAGGGATAGAGCTAACAGAGGGAGTTAACTGTTGGACAAATAAACAATTAAACACTTTTATCTGCTCACTGCTACATAACAGTGTGTTCTAAACTTCATATTATACATCCTGCCAATTAATTTATGGAATAAATGTTCATGTTCAGTAAAATTACATCTTAGAAAAGCTACAAGGTAGGCTGTGTTAACTTGAAAAATGATACTGACCGACATGAAAGTCGGTTTGACTGGCCATGGGGAGCATTACTCAGCCAGTGAAAACAGTTGCAGCTGATTGTAGAAACTGCAGGTTGCAGCGTTTTTGGAGCTTGATCCTTTAAACCTGATGTCATCGGCGGGCAAAAGCTTTTCAGTCTCTTACAAACGGCCACACTTGGGGTCAAAAGCCGGTCGTCCGTGAAAGCTGGGAGATGTGATCATAGTTGGAATACGTAGATAATGACGCACATTTTCTCCTGGAAGACGTTCATAGTGGTGCACTCGGTTGGAGTTTGGCTCTGCTCTCCGCACAGCTGACCAGTCACAGTGTGGGTCAGATTGTCCGTCACAGAAATGGTCGGACGCTGCTCCACCCCAATCCAATGCTGGAAAGGTGTGGGGAGGAGGTTTCCTCTCAGCTGTCCGTCGAGCACCTCTGACGATGTGTACTGGTGCTTTAAGTCAGGATGAACTCGGCCTCAGTTTAAGCAGCTCTTTGTTCTTCTTGTCCCACAGCTTTCAGTAAATGCAAACTAAAATGCTGTACCCTTTAATGCAGGACTTTAACTTTGTAGTGGAGTATATTTACCTCTATCTGTGTTTTATTGAAGTTTTTGCACAGCTGCTTAAAGCTAATATTAAGGTCTGTCTGACAACTCGCTTCTTAATCTTTTATTTAGTTTACTTTTATTCTTATTGACATCCAGAAACATAAATAAGTCACACTTAGTAAAAATAAAAAGCTTGCCTCTTATCTCTCATAAGACCTGTTTGAATTTTTTCAGACTTGAGGTAAAATGTAGGACATCATCAAAATCCCTTTAGCTACGGGTTTGAATTTCAGAACAAAGGGAAAAAGAGAGAGAGAGAGATGATTCATCTGATGGATCTCTTTGTGTTTTTGTGTCCCGTCTCTCCTCCAGGTCCCGACGCTGATCGTTTATGGTGACCAGGACACCGAGCTCGGAGAACTGTCACTCAGCAACCTGCGCAATCTGGCCAATCACAGCGTGGTGGTGATGAAAGGAGCGGGTCACCCCTGTTACCTGGACGACCCGGACACTTGGCACAAAGCTCTCACAGACTTCCTTAATACGCTGTGAAGCTCTTCGCTGTGTATCAGTCACACATAAGTGACTCAGAGAAGCCACACAAATAAACACATTATTCATTCATGAGAAATTTAGGCCACAGACGTCCTCCTGCATGGCCTCATTCTGGCTTTTTAAATAGCGTCAGTAATGAAACTGCAAATCAAGTCTTTTCTAATGATGAGAGGAGACGAGGTGCAAACTTCTAAAGGAACAGTTTGACGTTTTGAGAAATACGCTTGGAAGACGGTCTATATGCTAAATATGAAGCCACCGCTATCAGCCAGCTAACTTAGCTTAGCATAAAGACTGGACACAGAGGGAAACATCTAGCCTAGCTCTATCAAATGGTGCATTCATGATGTGTTAGAACAATTGGAAAATTAGTTCCCAACTGGGAGAATTCACTTGAACGCCCCCGTAAGTCGAGCAACAACACTTTGGCACACGACTTGTTGGCTTTGATGTCACACATGCAGAAACATGCCGGACTAAAGTAAATGTTTGCTTGATGTAAGAAACTTTTTTTATCAAATCAAATCAAAAAATGTATTTGCAGATGAATTTTTTGCTCACTCGCAATTTGTAGTATGGTATTGGGTTGTAATGCTTAGCTGCGATTAATGAGAGACGTTAATTGTTAGCATTAAGCCTGAGAATGCTGTTTCCATATTATGACATAGAACACACCTAGTTGAACTTCCAGAGCAGCACATGAATGCAGATATTTAACAAGTGGTATCAATCGTTTCATCATGGAAAGAACACAAATTAGCGTATTTACCAAGATGTCAAATTTTCCTTTAATACCATGAAAACTACTATTGTAATCTAATTAGCAGTAAAGCTGTGATTGAGCTGCTTCATTTGATATAGAATGAAAGGAATCTCCGCCTTTATCTGATGGAAAAACAAACCACCACACGCTGAAATGAAGTGAAAAATATGAACATTATTTAATAACTGATTCTCTGTAATAAACAATTTGAAAATATTTTACAAGGAGTCACAGACACAATATTTTACAAATTTTGCCCTCTTTTTTTGTTTTTTCTTTAAGCTTCATCTGTACAAAAGAATGGAGCGACATGGACCAGTGCCCAGAAAAGAAGGAGCTAAATCTTCCACACACACCAACATTCACACTCACACACGCACAAGAAACCAAACTAAAAAAACGAAAAAGAAATTCCAAACATTTTGACTTCAGATCTCAAACTTATCAACAGTGCTGTATTCCTATATATTTTTTAACTTCACTTAAAATTCGACTGATTTTCTTCTTCTTCTTTTTTTTTCTCTAAATGTTGCGGTTATTTTTTCACACACTTGTCAAACATGGTCACATAGCACCAGACTACAGACTACAGAATCACATACACACGTGTCTTTCCCACAGAGACGCACCAACACAGATGCAGCGAGGGTCGGGAGGGGGCTTTATGAAAACGTCCCCTGTTTATTTCAGGGTCGTGTTCTAAAGAGGACCCCTCCCTCTCGTCCCCAAGCTGGTCCAATTTTCTTTTTTTGTCTTTTGTCTTTTTTTTTTTGGCAAAAGTAAATTTGTCAAACCACAGAAATCAGACGTGTGTCCCTTTAGAAGAGTCCTTCTGTCGGGATGCACACACAGACGTCACCACATGATTCCTCCATGACCTTCAGTTTGACGGGCCCGTGCTGCTCTGTGGAGACCCACTCCCTGAGCTTGCCTCTGACATTCCACCCGCTCACCCCAAAAAAACCCAAAACAAACAAACAAAATAAAAAAAAACACCTGGGAAGTGACATCCTTGGCTTACTTCTGCCTGGTGCTTGACGTCTCCCAGCTGGGCATGAACAAGTGTCTTTACATGTTTGATTATAGGTGTGTGTGTGTGTGTGTGTGCATAATGTCTCGGTGCAGGTGCAAAAACCGTAGGCCTACATATTTAGTTCATGTGTGAGAGTGTACAGAGCCAGGAAAAGAGAGGAAGTTGCAGGGGGTAAATTTCCACAGGCACGTGTAGCGCTCATTTACAGACAGTGAAAACTGGGATATACAGACAGAATTAATGGCACAGGACAGAGACAAACAAATGCCAGAAAAGTTGAAACTGCATCTGCTCAGTGCTCCACACCCAAAGGAGCCCAACTGGAAATACTCCTCTTAAATTTTTTAATTTAAATTATTATTATTATTTTTTTTCAGATTTGCTGAGCCTGCAGTTACTGTGCCGGCACGTTTGTCACATCAAATAGTACCAACGACTGTACAGAGTGTGTAGTTAAGGTTCAAATTGTCGCGCGAGTCGTCCCACCTGAGCAGTGAGGGTTTGGGTGGGTGTGAACATCGAAGGGCGGAGGCGTTTGGAAATTTAAAAACCCCCACCTGCTGTCAAGCGTTTCATCGAACAGGCGTCAGTCAAAAACGAGTCATTCCAAGACGTAAAAATACAAAATCAGAGCTCACTATACTTACTGCAGAACACCAAGAAAACCCAGGGGGAGTGAATATTTTGGAGGATCTATTTGTGTGTGTGTGTGTGTGTGTGTAGATGATGAGGAGGGGGAGGTTAGAGAGCTCCGCACTGTGTAACACTAAGGCATTTAGAGAGGCTTTGTTAACTATGTTGCATTTGAAGCAGAAAACACTGATGAACTACACATTCTTTCGGACACCTCTGCTCCCTTTGATTAACATCTAGGCAGACCGATGGTTAAAGATGGATTATTTTTGTTTCAGTAAAATCCCTTTTTTTTCCCCTCCACAACAACACTGGATTTTGTCTGTTGCAACATCAGAACAGGAAAAAATACAGCTATGCTACCACAACTGTCGTCCCTCATACGCTCCACAACTCACGTAAAAGACATTCCCCTTTGAGGGTTTTGAACAGAAACCAACACACACGCACATCCACACGCAAACACATATGATTCAGGCAGAACTATAGCAGTCAGGTGGCCCTAAAAACGCTCTATGGCCAGATAAGTTGCTGTATACTGATAGTGTATCGTAGCTCTATACATGGCTTTGTAAAGGAACGGTATAGTAACTCCATATGATGGCAGTCAGGTGGCTCTGGAGGGGCACAGCAACCACAGCCGAGAGGGCAAATACATTAAGATAGAGCCGGTCGGTGCCGTGGCTCTGTGTAAAGCTATTTCTATAGCCAACAGATTCCTGTGTGATCCAAAGCCTCAAAGATGGCTGCTTTATAAAGGTACTATACAGTAGCTCTACTCTTATACAGCCGATGTGGTCCAAAACAAAGTGCGTCAAGGCACTATGAAACAGAGCGGCTCCTAAACATGGGAGTCTAAATGACTTTTCACACATCGTAATGATCAAATGATGAACTGTCACAGATTACAACCACACTTCTACTTGTACGTGATCACCATATTTAGTTGCCTCTTCTGCACTTTTGTTGGAAATGTTGATAAGCCCCTATCCCCAGCAGCGAATGGTTTTGAAGTTTGAACAGCATCAGTCAAAGGTAATACAAGCCACCCATGAAACAAGAAAAAAAAAAAAAAAAAAAAAACCCACCTGGAACTACTGTGAGACAGTCATGAGGCAGAGATCTTGATGTGTCTGTTGGGTGAACAGAAGTAAAGCACATGTACAAATCGTGGTTAGAAGAGGTTACTGGAGAAGCCTCATGAGGGTTGGCAGAGGTGAGCTTTCGCATCAGAGAGCACAGGGGTTTCTTTTTTTTTTTTTTAAACACTCAGTCCGAACTGGAGGTCAGAATGGTCGATTGATCCTAAAGGAGAACATGACACGACATCAACAACGCTCTCGATCTGCAGCAACCGAACACTGATTCATGTTTTACAGCTGTCACTGGTGTGTACGTCGGATAGAACTAGCCTTAAACGGTAAATACAAGAGAAGAGTACTTGAAGAAATGCGATTACCATCATGTAATTACAATAATCCCCAGTGGACGTCTTTTAAAAGCATTAATCTGTAATTAGACGCTGCACAGAATGAATCAGCATTCAGTTTCTGAGTGCTTCCTCTTCCTCTCATGGTTTATCCTAAATCTAAATCAGAAGCCATTTCCTCTTCGTGTTTTGGCTATAAAAATAAGACCACATGAAAGTCTATCTCATTTTGGCAAGTAGATATAGTGCATAAATGAATCCATGTCTTTTAAAGTTAACACCTAACGACTTCCTTTTCAAATTAAAAACTAATTATACTGTAATGTTTGGAATACTCATCACTTCAGCAGTTTATACTTGACATTTTGTATACTTGACAGTTCTTTTTTTTCTGTTATTTTCTTTTGTGGTGGCTATAACTGGCTGAATGGTCCACGGCCTCTGACCAGAGGTCAATGACAGAGTGGTGAGACTCTGAGATGGAGGAGACAAGAAGGAGGAGAAGTCCCATCGTCTGCCTGACAGACAGAGGCGAAGGCGGACAGACAACCTCAGCGCTCCGGTCTGTATGAGGTGGGAGGTCTGTGACGAGGACTTCCACCTGTCCTCTTTTCCCTCCTTTCTGTGGATGGTGGAGGTGGCGGGGGGTTCATGGGGCGGGGGTGTTTGTTTTCTCTTTTCTGACGTTGCCTCTGATGATCCAGGTGGTCCGGCACCGCCCACTCCTCCTGCAGATGAAGGCTAACTGGCCGAGGACACAAACGTCCGGCAGTTGTCACTAAGCGACACGAACTGAAGCGAGCTGGGTAGCGCGGCACTCAGGGCTTCCAACTTGCCATGATGGGAAGTCCCATTATTACCTATGACTATATTAGGGTGGGGGGTGGGGGTGGGGGTGGGGGTAGAGAGGTGGGGTCGGGGGGTTTTAGATTGGGAAAGAAGCTCGGGCGGGCTAAAAGGAGGGTAAGTTGAGGACAATGGAATTAATGTAGTATTGAGTGGAAGTGGGGGCTGACGGCCGGATAAAGCAGCAGCAGCTGGATGAGCAGTAAGGTGTAGAGGGACGGACGGAAGGAGTGGCCCCGTCCACAGTCTGACGTGTTCTCCTGCAGAGGGGGAAATGTGGCTGTAAGTACACGTCAAGCACACAGGATGAGTGTTTCAATACTGCACGGTAACGGAAGACGCATATTAGGTCCTAATGCTTTGTGACTCACAGAGCAGTTCAGCATTTCGTGAGATACATTTAGGCACTTTATTCCACAGAGAGAGATGACAAAGACTCATACATCTCTCATGTCTGTCTAGTAAGCTTAGCTTAGCATAAAGACTGTAAACAGGGGGAAACTGATAGCCTGGCTCAGTCCAAAGGTTATAAAATCCACCTACAAGCTAACCTAAAGTTCACATATTAGCCAAGTTTGACTATGGCTGTGTAAAAAATATACATACAACAGCTCAGACCCTCAGTAGTTTACTCAATAGTGAGCAGCAAATTGGGATTTTGAACACTTACAGTACTTATCATCAGTACAATTATAATTTTAGTAACTCTAAAACTACGGAGAGTTGCATTGTTGGATTGTCAGCTGACAGTATGATGCACATGCCACAGAGCCTTAAATCCACACACTCTGAATTCAGAGCCTCAAACAGGATCTGGATGCACTGTTTAAATAGTGAGCGATTTCTAACACGGCCTACTGGTCCCAGGCATGATGGGACCAGTGACACCAGCAGAGGCTGGTTGCCAGGCAACCTCACTGTGACCACAAGACTCCAGAGTGATATCAGTCTTTTCATGTCACTCTTGACAAGAAATAAGCATATTTCGCAAAAAATGAATGAAAGAATTACATGTGCTGACATGCTGAAATCATCATGATTTTTCCCATATCATAATATAGCAAATATTTGAAAAACCACTGAATTTCAAAGTAGTGAACTATGTTTCTCTGTTTTGTATTCATGAAATCAAATGTTTAAATCAGGCTCCATTTTTAGTTTTTGATTGCAGCTTGCACACAATCACTACTTTGGACAGGAGAAATAAAACATGATGTGATCTCATCATCACAATATGATTCTGCTAAATCAGTAATTATCAGTCCTAGCTGTATGCACTTTCTAACAGTGAGTAAATGGCAAACTGCCTGATTGTTTTTATTTGAATAACTCTGCTTATTGATATTGTATCTGAAAATCTTACAGAGATGTTATTGTCAAAGCAGGTGGAGGGTCCTTTTCGATAGCGCGCCACAGCCATTTCTTCACATGGATTATCCTCCTTGACTGAAAATTGACTCAATTAAGGAATATTAAAATCCTTTGAATTTCGGCTTTTTTTTTTGCAGTGTTACATCCACCCACACACCGATCGCTCGCGCGGTGCGACGGATGTAAATAACTGGTCATAATTCACGCCATCGCGATAAAAAGAACCTTGAAGTGAATGTGAAACATCTGCGTTTCCACAGGTATGTTAGATAAGGAGATAGCATCGAGCGATTAGAGAGTGTGTTTTCTCCTCCGCCAGCTGCTGTACAATGAGGAAAAAGGATACACTCCTCCTCCTCCTGAGACAGCTTCTCGATCTCGCAGGTGTTGCACGGCATCTTCTCCGCCACCACAAACAGCAAGTTGGTGTTGTTTATCCTCTTGGCATGAATCAGCCTGCAGAGAGCGACAACTCTGTTAACAACCCCCCTCTGCTCACTTACATCACAGGCTCATTTGCTAATGGATCAGCGAGATTCATGAGAGAGTCTCATAAGGCTCATTTAGCCAATGATGTGACCGTTTCATTAAAGCTGATACGGTTTAATCATCAGCAGAGTTTATTAGCTTCAACAGAAAGACGAATCTGTCTTGCTAACTGTGCACCCGTCATGGTGTGGTGTGTGTGTGTGTGTGTGTGTGTGTGTGTGTGTGTGTGTGTATGTGTGTGTGTGTGTGTGTGCGTGCGCACATATGTACAGACCTGGAGCAGTTGCCACAGTCCTGCAGTATGTTGTAGGAGCTGCTGAGGTTACTTAAGTAGTACTGGGTCTGGATCATGACACAACTCCGCTCTTTGGAGTCGAATCCTTCTGCATCCACCTCATCTGCAGCATCACCATCGCACAGAGTCGTAAGAGTGACACTTGTCAGTTCAGTTGATTTAATACAAAGCTGCATGTCAACAGCTGGCCTGGAAAAAGCTGAAAAATCTCCTCCTCCTTCATCTTTTCTTTGCATTGTGTTTACAGACTGGAAAAGTGAACTGTGCTCTTAAAATACTGATCCATGCATCATTTCACTATTGCTCGTTGCACTGTAGTCTTAGACTTTAGTCTCATAACTCCATTTTGACTTTAAGTTCTCAGAAATAGTTTAACTTTTTTTTACATGTATGACTGGCTATGTATTACACAAACAAGGAGAAGGTGTTTATTAGTCGCATTATTCTTAATTTAGGAGAGACCCAGGCTAGCTGTATGAGAGTGGTATTGATCTTCTCATCTTACTCTTTTCAAGAGAAGGAATAATAATAATCCTGATCCTTTAAAACCTACTTGCAGATTGTGTAAAACAGAAGCCTGAGTCCATGTAGTAATCTCCTTTATACAATCATGTGTTCACAAAGTGGTGAACCTCGCTCCATCCTGGCTTGTGAACGACTGAGCCTTTCCAGGATGCTCCTTTCATACCCAATCATGATACTATCACCTGTTACCAATCAACCTGTTTACCTGTGGAATGATCCAAACTGGTGAGCATTCCACACCTTTCCCAGTCTTTTGTTGCTCCTGTCCCAACTTGTTTCAAACAAGCTAAAGCCAGAGCTACAACATGAAATATATTGTCTTTGTACTGTTTTCAATGGAGCATATGTCAAAAAGGACGAACAATTTATCACATTGTGTCATTCAACGTCCCAACTTCTTTGGAATTGGGGTTTTAAAGCACCAAGCTGACATTTAACGGCTGAATATGTCTTGTTTGCACCCACCTGTGACAAACCAACTGTGGTAAGCCAGTCCATAGATAAACTGTTGGAACAAGGACCTGCGGAGACAGGAAGTGAGAATAAAAAATGGGGCTTAGCAGTACATTAGACTAATGTATTTAGCAGTGAACGTGTTACTGTGTACTAAGAGAATCCATCAGTCTCTTTGGGTGCAGTGTGTGTGTACTGTGTATTACAGTTGTGTTTGTTTTTCATTTGAGCTCGAGGACTCACCACGCAGCTGCTGATGTCCACCAAGCCAGATTGACAAAATCTGCGATTGTGGGCTGCAGATACAGACAGAGAGAGGGAGAAGAATGTAAAAACAGCAGGAACGTTATATCAGATGGATTTCATGCGTATTCTTCACCTCATCGTCTCCGGTGATGAGAAATTTATGATCTTACCACGAACACTCCTCTGGGTGCAGCTCCAGCTTCACTGTTGGGCACCCGTTCACACACAGACTGATAGTCAAATGACTGCTTGCGGTTGTAGAAGGAGTTGTTGTAGAGAGCGTGCATCAAGTAGGGATCGACGTCACTGAAGAACATCCCCACCTGCGGAGATTAATAACTCTGGTCAAGCTGAGCGTAAAGCTGAGTGAGAAACCACGGTCAGTGCGAAATGTTATTTATTCATTTCACCTTGTTCCAGTCCTCCTTCTGATTAGACATGATTAGGAATGCACCATCATCTATTAAATAACACAGGAGATCCTGCACACAGAGGTGAAGATGGTCCGTTACTTAGATGCACAGTGGAAGAATATACAGTGCTGTGATACAGGAGATCGAGCTGAATCCAAGAAGCTCATTAAAAATATGCAGAAAGACTTACATCACTGTTCGCTTCGCAGTCCATTTCACAGCCCCTGTTTGGTCCACACTGTCACAGAGAAAAAAGCAAAGTGAGCAGCTGAACACAAGACTAAGCCTGTAAATACAACATACGTCTTATGCATATTTCGTTACCGTATTTGAGCCTTGACGGTTGTCTGTGTGGTTGCTGGCAAGAATCTTGAACTTATCTGTCCAGGCTTCAAGGTCTAGTTTCACTCCAACCACTGAGAGAGGCAGGTTAGGAAAAGAGAGAATGAAAAGATCGCTGCACATAAAAGGGCCGAAAAATAGATGCAGATGGACGTTTCCACAAATCGTGACAATAAATACAAACATAGACGTGTAATTATCTGCACTCTGAAACATTTTCTCTGGATTTTGTCCCCTCTTTCAGAGCACGAGCCCACCTGCAGGTTTGATGGTCTTCCCTCCCACCGTGATCTCCACCGCCGTGCTGACCAGGATCCCTATGGTGTCATTCTCTGGGTTCAGCAGCTCGTCCCTGACTTAAAGAGGGAAACAAATAGAGAAACAAGCCGGGGGGGTTAGAAACAAAGAGCCACAACACATTATGCGGCACAGCGTGAGATATACAACCAAAGACGGAGAGCATCATTCACCTGTTCGATAAGGTGCTCGGAAGATGTAGCCCTTGTTGTCGAGACTGCGGCGGTAATAGCTGGCATTAAACGGCTCAGGGTCTTCCTCCCAGCTTTCTGAAGCCCTGAGATTTAAGAGTGCAGACGCTGGAGCTGTAAATCTCTGATGCACAGCCTCCTGCTACCAGTTTTTAAGTCTTCACAACATACTACTTTAAAAAGAGAATGAAAGTGAGAGACAGAGCCGCTGCAGTCTGGCACTTACTTGTTCGGAAACACTCTTGTCACACCTCCGTCTGTTGCAGCGAACACGGCCAGAAAGCCGTACCTAGGATGGAGAAAAGAGGCAGAAATCAAACCTAAATCTGATTCGGAGACTATTCTAAAGACGCCGTTCGCTCAGTGCTGGCGAATCGTACTCACGTGTTCAAGTCTTTGTTCTTCCACACTTTCTCGACCAGCTGCCTGATGATGCCGGTGTCCAGAATCAGGTTATGAAGGAGCAAACTGTCACCTAAACACGATCAGGTAAGAAACAATGTTCACAACTATCAGAATATCACGTATATCCACATCAGATGTAGATTTATTTGTCCTGAGAACACTGGATCCTCCAGCAAACAGGAAAAAAGCTGCAACAGTTGAAGAGAAGATTAGATTTTAACCAGTTTTGGTCAAAATTCAACCAAAGAAAATGGCACTCATGATTCTAGTGAGCACATAAGATTACTTATTTCCAGATTGAAGCCAAGTAAATCTAAAAAACTCACTCTCTGTCTACACTTGGTGTTGTTACAGATGGTGGAAAAAGTGAAACACATTAATTTCTGCAGACAAAGCACCCTGACTGTTATCATGTTGCTCTTGCATCACACTTGACACCACAAAAAAAAAACAAAACGATGCTACTGAGGAATGAGTTATCATCATTGACAATTGCTCGCCTCCTTCAACGCCTGCATTATTCCGATTATCTGAGCAGGTGGACGTAACCCTCGTCAGTCCCACGGAAAAACAGGGGTTTCAGGTGGCGAACACATAAAGGGCTGTTGCTAGCTAGCTAAGTGATTAATCTTAGCTCTCTGCCGCTCAAAGTTGAAGACTGATTGGTGGGTGGATGTCACGATATTATTGGTTGAAACTGGTTGCTTGAAGCTGATGTAATCACGTGTCATATGTGGTTTTACAGGAAGGAAACATGGTTGGATTTTTGATATACGAATACAAAGAAATTGGGGTTTTATTTTCGGATTTTGTTTGCCAAAATCACCGTAAAATAGGTGCACAATATGACAGAGAATATGGTTAAAAAGGCATTTTTCATTTTATCTCAACTTGAAACTCACATTGTTTGGAGTCCGGTGTCACCTTCTCCATCAGAGCAATGAAGTTGAGCAGGAACTCAGTGTTGTTGTTGGACAGCTCCAGATCATTGCAGTACTCCCTGAGGAGCAAACGAGGCAGTTTAACTCAGAGAAAGAAGGCAAAAACACGCTCATGCAACATTTACACTCTGCCTCTGCCTATAGAGAGCAGCATGCATGTCTTAAAGCCTAAAACGAATATGCCAAGATGGCTGTCAATCAAAACAAACTGTGGCCAGGCATCACAATGACAGAGATTTTATCAGCATGTTTCAGAATTCAGGCTGCAGCTGGAGGCCATGAGGGTTTGATAACAAAACAGCACATGCAAAGAGGCTTTCAATCATTTTTCATGCATAATGTTACTTTTTTCCGAGTTGCACATTTTGTTGTCCAGCATTAGTTTTATTCTCATTATGATTTTTTATTCTTATCTTAAATTACATTGAAAAACCAAACCGATGAGCCCTAAATGTATTTGTGCACAACAAACATGTAGCAGCATGCAAATGAGATTTGATGTGGCCTCAATACTTTGAGTAAAGGAGGGTAACTAATGAGGGCAAGTGCAAAACAAATTTAAATAAGATAAAACAAAATTACAAGGTTTTGATGAATTTCATTTTTTGTCACTCTAAGTTTCCACACCACTCAAAAAAAAAGTTGATGAAATAAATAAAACCAACCACTTCCACACAGTGCAACATCACAAAAGACAGAAGACCAAAAACGGGTGACCATCAACGACAGCAAGCGTTCACACACAGAGCTACCTGGGAGCAATGAATACATGTCCTTCAGACTCAAAACTGTTTGGCAGCAGTGATTCAAAATCTGCAACAGAAAGGGGAAGATTATCCAGGAAGGGCAGTGGGCAGAGCAGTGGGGGAGTTGTGGATAAACGGCAGCTGTTCTTCAAAGGTGTAGGGACGCAGGGAGTTTACCATAGCAACACTGAGGTATCATGGGAACACTAGCGTTAGCCAATATGGTGCCTAAAATAGAACCTGACTCTCAATGGACGACAAGCACTCACATCATCTTCTTTTTTTTTTGGCTTTTTGTCCATCACTTTGTCCAAAAACGTTTTCTGATTCATTTGGTTTCACGCTAACATCTTTTGGATGTCTGAGAACTGACTTGCGAGACGTGATGTGTCAGGAAGCAAGTTCTCAGACATATTCAACACAATGAGTGCTTTCATATCAGGCAGGCATCAACATGGCCAACTATTGCAGGGGGAGGTGGGTGAAGGTCCTGATGGAAGTGGTCACCCCTCAGACTGGCAGGGGAGAGGGCTCAGAGAGACACATAATCGGAGGAAATGCATTGCATTGTGAAGGGCATGTCGAAGGGCAACTTCATTTCATCTATCACAGACAGAACAGAACACAAAATATCAACCGTCATTAGAGCCTCAGCAGGTGAGTCTGCGGTGAATCCAACATGTTATTTTCTCATTATGTCATGACCTGCAACTGTACAAGCAGATGAGAATGAAAGGTTTCATTTTAGAGCTAAAATCGAGTGCCCAGGTAGTTTTCCGCCCACAATGCCGTGCACTTCCGGGGTCGGGTTTCTTGAGGAAGTGTTGGGCCGTGCCCCTGGCAGTCTGAGGGGTGAGGAGGGAGGGAGACAAGCTGATGGAGACAGGGAGTACAGAGGGACGACACAGGAGTCAGGCGCTGCGCCGAGCGGCACCCTGACACCTGACAACATGGGCGGGCAGGACACAGCTCAGCCCTGAAGGGTCAGTCTGCAGGCTGCGACGTCTCCAGCTATAGACGAGATACTACAGCGGCTAACAAACGTTAAATAGTTGTTGCTTTAGTATATAATATAGATCAGTAAAGTAGAGTTACATTAAAATATTATTACCACAAGAGACCCTATTTACTGTACTGTAAATAAATAGCAGTATTTACAAATATGCTGATGTTTTTGTCTACTGTTTGTGTCTACCTTCCTACATTATGAAAACAATTAGAAATCTCAATGCAGAGCTCAATATGCTCTAACTTTATCAGTAAGAGGGAGTTTTTTAAATTAAAGTCAGTACCTGAACCCTAGTCTAAGAACAAGGTCAGACATTTATTTACTAATGACACTGTAAGAAAAAGACAGAGTGAGAGACAGAGAGAGGGAGGGAGAGAAGGTGAAAAAGATGAAAGAGAAATGGAGAAGGAGGATGAGGAAAAGGGAGAAATATGGTTGAAGAAAATGAGAAGAAAGTGAAACAGTGAGAGAGAGAGGAGGCAGACACAACCCGTTTGGAGCTCTCCACAGAAGGAAAAGGATTAGGAGGGGGGGGGGCAAAAGACAAGTTTTAACAGAGAACATGAATATCTGCCTTCCTCGGGTGCAGTAGGTGTGTTTTTTTTTTTTGCTTCTGGAGCAGCGGATACGTGAGTAGGAGGGTGAGGTTGGAGGACCAGAGGAGCCATCGTGAGAGATGTGGGATCTGAGTTGCAGCAAGAGGGTGAAGAGGAGAAGGAGGGATAAAAGGAGGAAGAGGAGGAGGAGGAGGAAAAAGAGGAAAGGGGGAGGAAGTCCTGAAGGCAAGACGGGCAGGAACAGAGGCAAGCAGGCTGGGACAGGTGAGGGTAGGAGGGGGGGGGGGGGCAGCAGGAAGAGGTTCAGGGCGAGAGTGGTGGGAAGGAGGCAGCGGTAGGGAGTAGGAAGTAAAGGAAGGGAACGTGGACCAATATGGAGTATACTTGCCCTTGCTGTATGGCACTGTGTGGATCCATCAGAGAAGGAGTGAGCAAGAAAAGAAACAGGGGATCGGGTGGGAAGGGGGGATCACAGACAATATTTTATTCAATTACTGTTTGAATAAAAATATTGTTTTCTTGAAAGAAAGAAACCAATTTAAGTCAAACAAGACAAGAGAGAAAAAGAAATGAAGAGCAAACATCTTATTTGCAAGAGCAAACGAGGGAACGGAAAACCAACGGAAGAAAGGAAAAGAAAACTGGGAAATCCAGGAAAGGAAAACAGTAAAGACAATACCAAAAACTGCGAGAGATAACCATGGTGGAACAAAAAAGAAATCAAATGAAAGAGGAAAAGAGTGGAGTAAGAGGGTCAAAGAAAGAATGAGAGAGACAACATGTGTCCCCATTCAGACCCACAAAAACCCAAACTCCCACATTTGTCGAGCCCTTATCCCGGGCCGTGTGGGAGTTTATATACTGAATGATTCCAAAGCTGGGAAACATCTCACACAATCCAACGACAAAAATAAAGAAAGGAATCAAAAAACAAATCACACACATAACAGAAGGGACAGTCCCAAAATCATAGAACTCATCATAAGGAGTGAAAAGCATGCATGTTTTCACAGTTTTCCAGAACATCAAATACTTTGAACACAGATGCTTCAGAATCATTACTTGGTGGAGAAGAGGCGAGAGCATTTGGCAAAAAAAATAATAGCACAAAGGTCACCATTATTTTCACCTGAGTAACACAGTAAAACCACAGCTTTCACCTTTCTGTCAGTTCAGTTATTTTTTTCTTCAGCCAGTGTGAAGAAAAAACATCACCATTTTACAGCACAGCATGAAGACAGGAGGGAACAGGGGGCAGTAGAGGAGTCAGGGGACTCAGGTATGATCCTGCCTATCAGAGAGTGTCGAGAGAGGGGAGAAGGGGGGAGAGGGGGAGGGCGGGGCAGGCGGCTCCGCTCGGACACTCCCTATGATGATGTTGAAGACCCAGGACAAAGGACTGAATAAGAGCATAAGGTCATATTTGGGAGAAAGAGAGAGAGGGGAGGAGGAGGAAAGAGTGGAAAGAGAGAGAGAGACAGAGAGTGAAGGATGCTGGGTATTCCCGAGTACTTACACTGCACCTGAAGGATCTGGTCACTCAGGTTGGCCTTGATGTGGTTCTCACTATATGTGGGCAGTACCAACCCTAGACTGAGGTGACGAGGCAGACGCAGAAAATCAGAAACACGTTATGGATGCACATGTAAACTCTCCAGCCTACAAACACACACAGCCCAGCGCACCCACTTTACAGCTAGTTCATCAAGGTTGCATGAAACGGTATCATCACGTCTTATAACACACTGTTTTTACGGAAAGTAATAATGCAGCTTTTCCAAATGTTTGTGAGGAAGGAAATGCATTAACTGCCTTTGTTAGACCCCAGAAGAACCACGGACTACGTTTACACGCACAGTAATGTTCCACTATATTCCGTGGGACTGTTGAAAATGTGTGAAAAGTTTGTAGGTTATACACTTTACTTTCATAAACTAGTGCAGCATAAAGTCAGTGCTGAAAACACACTGCTTTCCAGAAAGATCACGTCCCCAGTTCAGGAGACCTTTAAGCTGAGCAAGCTCAAATCAAACACTCACACCCCAAGCAAAGCAATTGCATTTGTAGTGAGAGCCCTCTGTACTTTATCAAACATGCTTGATATTTACGACACATCACCGATCGTTCACTGCTGGCAATCAAAGTCCAGCAGTATAAAGCACATTTTTTCTGCATTTTTTTCTGCATTAACAGACTTCTTGGTACTTGGGGTGTGTGCAACAAGCTGTAAACAAAACACTGGCACATTATTTCCTTATCAAGTCTATCCGGTGAATGTGTTAGCAAACAGTGGCCTATTGACACATCCAGCAGGCACAGGGTAACAGCAGCATTCATTTGGAGTTGTGTTTCTGGCCAGACAATGAATAAGACGTTGATATTCACTCTCCTTTCAGCTCTTGTTTCGTCTCCACCAACTTTTTCTGCCATTTGGTGCAGGGGAGGTAGCACACAGTGGGGTTATCAGCACTATTTTTATCTGAAAACTGCTGCCTGTGTATAGAGTGTTAAGAGTGAACTAAAACAGTAAATTGAGGCTGGATCACTGAAACGAGGAGGCATGAAGCTCTATAGAGTTGAGGGGAACTGCAGAGGGGTGACTTTGTTACGACATATCATATCACATGTAGTCATTTGATAAATTGCTAATATAAGCATATGGATCTGAGCAGCTTTAAGTTTTAGTTTATCTTTAAGCCAAGTGAAACTATGAAAGGTTTCAAACAAATAAAAAAGAAACATAGCTTCACTTTAAAACATCACCACTATGACATCGTAGTTTGATCTACATATGCTTTATATTACTAAATATTTACACTTTTACCACAGCCAGACATTAAAGAGAGAAGACAGAAATACACATCCCATCTCTTAATCTGTGATTCCATACAAAGCTAAAATATAACTCAGTAAGAGGATTAATTGAACAGATAGAAAATCAGGCTGTGACAGTATCAGGTTCAGACTGAGCCACAGCTACACTCGACTATCTATAATATCAAGCTCATTTAGATTTAAAGAAGCATCCCAACACGGTCCCATGTGCTGAACTCTACAGTGCAGGATGCATGACGGAGTAGAGCTTTGTGTGTCTGGTTAGACTTAGATTTGACTGTTGCAGGGCACAGCAGTCACACACGAGGATTGTTAAATACACTGGAATTTCCCTTTGAGTTGAATATTAATAGAATTGTGCAGAGAAAGCTTCATATGGACTCAGCCAGGACCAGGCGCGCTGCCAGCAGATGTAATAAAATACACACATCAGGCATTTGTGGGACTATTGAATATCATAAACTGTAATTTGCAAAGTGTTGCCTGGAGGAACTGTTGTTATGATGCAACCACAAATGTTCAAGCACGTTTTGAGATGAATACACTGCACAGTTAATTTGCGCTTAGAGTACTGCTGAAGATTTTTATGAGAGAAGGAAAACGGTTCTTTAATTTGGGTGATTCAAATGAATTATTTACTGCAAATACAGAAGGCAAATGAGCATGTTGCCTTTATTCAGTGGCAGGTTTAGTCTCTTTCAAATGTGTGATAGTGGCAGCTACGGTTAACAAACACAGCTGGTTGATCAGTAACAGCTGTCAAAATCTTGTGAGACTTGTGACTCAAGCTGGACGAATCAAAAGTATCAAAGTTGGACTTCACTCACGGGTTCAAGTTGCGCAATCTTTTGGTCTGAGGTCAGGTGACGCATGTTTGATTTCAAACCTACCTGTAATCTGTTCCCTCCACGGGCGTCCATGTGTACGTCCGCATGGCCTCGTCGATGTACCTCTGTCGACAACCGCAAAGAGACCCTGATCAGTAACACCGCCACAACCTCAACACATGTCTCGTCCCATCATTGGAGGGAAACAAGGGATCCCAAACATACTGAGTGATTCAGATTCATTACAACACCATTCAGGAAGGTGCTACTTTGGATCATGATTGAGTCTCATATTGATGACTTGCCTCATCAACTGACTTAATGAGCGTCTTGATTTTCCTTTGCCCTGATTTGCCATCAATCATCTGTCGACGGATCTGAAAAGCAAGAGAGAGAGAGAGCGCGATGCCGCAGCATGAGAAGGCACGCGGATACACGAGAAAGTGTAAAATAAAACCATTATATGAAACATTAATTAAATACACGAGTTGATAGTAATGACGTTGGTTTTTACCTCCTCCTTGTTGCTGTCCTCCAGCTCTGCATCCAGAAAGTCCAGAGTGACGGGCTCCCTGAAGTTAATGATCTGAAGCGAGGGAGAAAACAGGGGAAGGTGGAGGGGGAGGGTTAATGCCAGCCAGCAGGAATAACGTCCACATTTAGAATCAGAAGCAGGTAAACTGATTGGATGCAGGGCAGAGTTCGTAGTTAGACCTACTTTGGGTCGCAGGTTGGGATGCAGCAGTACATAACCATTTGGGTCGATGGCAAAGGTGTAGCCATTGGCTCCAAGCTGTCCAGAAAAAGAGTGAATGGAGGTGTATATATCATAATCGGAATATTAGAGTGATATGAGAGTGATACTGAGTGTACAACATGCTCACTCTGTATGTCGGTGTCTTCTTTTTGATTTCGTTGATTGCAATATCTACTCCCATGACTCCGAGGATGAGCTGGTTCTGTAGGAAGAACATATGAGGAAATTACTCGCATTTTATCCACAAACGGCACTGGCGTCGGAGAATCACAGAGCAGGTAGCTGCGCCGTGAGATTACTAAGAACATACCGACGCCATCTTTGACTTATCACTTTATGTGGAATCTGATTAGTCCTTATTTTTACAGTCTACATTATCTTAAACTGAGTCGCTTTGCGGCGGCGTCATTGCTTTAAGCCTGTGTGATAAGCTCAGAGTAAATACTTTGGTCATGGATACTGAAAGCTGGATGCATCTGTGCTCTCTGGATGATAAAAGATACAACACAGACGGGCGGTGGTGATGTCTGCTGTCACCTCAGGGGGGAGGTGTTGCCTCGAAGAGCAGCAGCTGGGCGGACGCCATTATAAAATGACTGATGAGGATCAACAACAGCAAAGGGACGCAAAATAAAACCTGAAGCCCTCCTGCTGCTCCAGCTCCTGTTTCTGTCTGAGTAACCTTATGCAGTTGTAGCCTTAACCACATGAACGACAATAAAAACATTGTTTTTACATAACGATAGCGGTGAAGACTCATTAATACAAAGGGTGAGCAGGTGCATGAGTCACTCTGTGTGCTGTGTGAGTGAAAAAAAAGCTCCAGCTATTTTAAGCTCCATATCTTTTACAGTGTACCTCAGTGTTGATTTTACCTGAGAGCTTACAGTATCAGCGGTGAGGTTGAAAACTGGCATCGTCCCAGTGATGACAAGGCCCAAACCCTGATAATAGACGTTAGAAATCAAATTAAAAATGTTATTTTGTGTCTCAAAACATCTTTACATTTGGCATAAATGAAAATCCAAACTACTAAACGCAAGAAGCTGCAATTATATCACCTGGAATTTAAACTTTTCATGATATTCACGATAAACTTTAATGCTACAGGAATAACAGTATAGATTAAAAGGTTGTGACACCAAGACTACCTGGAGGATTGTGTCATTGTTGTAGCTAGATGTTATCAAAATGAGAATACATACTATGATTTAAGTCTATGACTTGTGAAGACAGAATAGTCATAAAGAATAATAAACTGTTATAACATAATCTTCAAAATTTGCCAAAACATCTTAAACAGTCACCGCTGATTTACGAATGAAAAGTGGTTAATAAACAATTAAACACAGGGACAGAAAGGATGATATAAAATGCCCTTTTAAGCTCTCTCTCACCAGAGCATCCTGGTAGACGTTCGTCCACTGCACCTGCTTGGCTTTCGGCCCAGCCAACACCATGGGACGACCCAGGACATCCAGGTACTCCTGCATCGGCAAAAAACACACACGCTAGCGTGAACACACACAATAAACACACATAATCAAACAGACAGTTATAGTGGTCGTCGTGTACGGGAGCTGGCAGAAACGTTCAAGCTGTCATAAAACTATAGGACCCTGACCGGCCTCCTCTCTGTCACCATAAACCAGTGGGCCACCAGCAGCAGCAGCACCCCGGCCCTGCCGAGCCGTAAAGCCTCCAGTCCTGAGACACTCAAGGCCGTTTTTCATCATTATGAAGGAGCTATTAAAAACACATTAAGGGTGTCAATGGCACGACGTGCAAACAGGCCCTTCTCCCAGAGGCTCTACTGTCATCGCCGGCACTGTGAGAATGTCCCACAGCGATGGTGAATAGAGGTGAGGGGTTAAGTCTACTCATAATACATCAAATTCACTACATTCTTTTGTTCTCAGGAGCCACCTCGCAAAACAGCTGAGATGTCTATTTTTTTTGCGAACAACCTATTGATCCTTGTCATTTTAGAGACCGTATGTAATTGGTGAAATTATTGAGTGAGTGACCCCATGACATATTAAGCGACTGCACAGTTTGGAAGGAAAAGAGGCCCGCCGGGCACGGGACGCTCGCGCTGTGAGCCTTCAGTGTCTTGTTAATGTAAAGACTAGAGAGAGCAAAATCATTCCTCACAGTGAATAATTCTGCCAGCATTTCCTAAAGCTGCAAATTATCCTATTCGGCAGTCGGTGAGCTCTATAGCCAAATGTCTATCTTTATGCATCAACACAATATATTCAAATGTCAAAACAGGATCAGTGGGAATGCAGCAGCTCTCTCGGGGTCAAATGCTGATTTTAAAAACATCAGCCGTTTTCCAGAAGATGACAAATTTCCATCCATTTTGCAGCGAAAAGGGAAACATAACGCAGGTTTCTGACCCTTGTATCCATCCTCAACACACGAAAAGGGCGCCCTGTAGAAGCACGCAGCTATTCCAGTATTATGCTTTTGACCATTTGTTTTTTCATCGCCTGAACAGTGAGGTGCTGACAGGCGTAACCTATTCTATTATTAGCTCAATAAAAGTCCGGTTTAACGCGCCACAGGGAGATATTCCATCAGGACAATGACAGCCAGACCTTTTCACGGGATATAGGGGGAATTTTCCGCCTGGCTAGAACAATCTAGGAAACATAAAAAGTCAGCAACTAGAGATGTGTGGTCCACAGGAACCAGCGCCATATAGACTCCAGCAGCATCCCTGCACATTGATTAAATGCTATTGTCTCCCTGGGTACCGTAACAACCACAATCTCATCAGGACGCTCCCTCTAAAGGCAAACATCCTAACTAAAGCCTGGCCTGTTATTGTTGCTCCACTGAGATCCTCTACAAAGAAGCCAGAATGGATGTAATAAGTCACGACGATGCAGAAAAACACAATATAGTGCCACTTATTTTCAAACTACTCCACTCTTCCTACATAATTGCATGACTCAGGATGGTATGAATAATAATATTTTTGCCATCTGTGGTCCATCTGTTATTTGAATGTTGCCATCTTAGTCAAGTGAGACTATGTGATGAGTGTGTGATGTTGAAGGGCAGAGCACGATTAAATAATGTGTCTTCTGGGCCTATACAGAGAGCTGTAGTCACCCACCTTCAGAAAACCTATTAGAGTAAGTGGCAGTTCTCAGAATATAAATATGCCAGAGTTAATGGAACAGCTGACAGTATATTCTGGGGCCTGATCGCTCACCGGGGCTGAGGGGGGCAGCGGCGGTGGTGGTGGTGGGTGGGAGGAGGAGGAGATGGGAGGGTACTGGGGGAGGAGAAAGGAAAGGAGACAGAGAGGGAGGAGGGGTGCGCAGTAGCTCGCCCACCTCCCGGCGACTGAGTCAATTTCTACAGCTGGAATGAGGTTATCCCAAGGGCCTCTAGAAACTCGTAGAGCCTCGAGCAAGTGAGGGGGGCGGCAGGGCCCGGAGTGTGTGAGAAACCTGAGGTGTGTGTGCGAAAGAGAGAAAGCGAAAGACAGAAAGAGATCTGAAAGTCTTAACTTCAGAGCCTCCAGAAACATTATTATAGAAAGACCACAACACTGTTATCACGCCTTCTCCAGCTCTGTCACTTCCTCTCTGCAGTCATCCAGCTGTGTCGTCTTCTGTCCCTTTGTTATGGGATACTCAAAAGCAAATCTACAATCTGTATAATTATCATCAAAGCAACCATGAAACAAGAATGGACCAGCTTCTTGCTTAAAATTGCTCTATTTTCTTTTTTTTCCCTTTAACTCAAAAAGGTGTACTCAGCTTGCACACACTCTGTATATCTTACCTGGGTGTTGATTCTGATGGCTCCAATCGATGGAATTTCAAAGTAGTAACCTGGGGATTAAGAAAAGAGAATCAATACACTATTCCAACAAAAAAAGCTGCTGTACCCAGGCTGCTTCATGGTGCCTGCCCGTGTCATATTCTGTCCACATTTTTAAGAGTTAAACAGTCACAGTGTGTGCAAAAGAGATCCATTTGTAGATTGGAGCCTAATCTCTTCCATGTTATTAGGTACATGTAATGTAATGCCATCATCTCCAGCTGATGATGATGTGCCAAGCAGGCACGGTAGAGCTTGTGGCCACTGACCTCTCCACACTCGTGGTTGTGCTGCAGGATGTAAATGTGGAGGCTCATTGGGAATGCTGAGCCCCAGGCACTGCTGCCGCTGATTAGGAATGGAGGAGAGTGACCGACTGGGTCAATAACCACGCCGCTCCCCAAGTTATTAAAGCTATGAGTGTTTATACAAAGAGCCGCGAAATGGAGACAGCATCCCCAGAATGTTAAAAGGCAGAGATGACTCTCATTATTTTGATACATTATGCACTTTGCCACAGTGGTTTGTGTCAAGATTTGCCTTCGCTGTCTCATTCATTTGCACACGCAAGCATGCAGATATCATGCACTCACGCGCACGTCTGTACACGTGTCCACACACACAATCTGTGGCTCTCATGCATGCACGCACATGCGCTAACACGCACCCACATACACACACGCGCGGGGCACAGCAATTTGTCATAGTTTTGTGCAGAGCAGTAGTTTGTTTCAGTGCTTTCGGCAGCATGCCAGAGACATCTGTGGTTGTAAGGCAAAGCTCAGCGAGAGGTGAAGACAGGAAAATATACACGGTAACTATAAAAGCATGATTGTAATGTACAACCCTGGTTCTAATAAAGTTGGGATTGCTGTGCAGAACATAAATAAAACAGAAAGTGACAATTTTCTAATCCTTTTTGACATGTGCTTAACTGAAAACAGCACAAAGACAATATATTTAGTGTTTGACCTCATCTGCTTTTTGATGCAGCAACACGTTTCAAACAAGACCAGGAAAGTTGTGAAACGCTCCAAAACACCTGTTCGGATCATTCCACAGGTAAACAGGTTGATTGGTAACAGGTGATAGTGTCATGATTGGGTATGAAAGGAGCATCCTGGAAAGGCTCAGTCGGTCACAAGCGAGGATGGAGCGAGGTTCACCACTTTGGATGAAGGATGTTACTACATGGACTCGGGAACACTTTGGTAAACACAGTTTGTTTGCAAATGATTGCATTCTGTTTTTATTTACATCGTACACAGCTCCACAGCTTTCCTGGAATCGTGGTTGTAGATCTGCAGGTTAACAGAGGTCGGCTGTTTGAGGGGCAAATAATGAATTTAATCAAGAACTAATAATAATATTTCGATGATGAAACATAACGCCTCTGCTCAATTATGTCTCTTTTCCTCGGATGTCATCCTATATCATCATATTTTTTGACTATATTGTGTCTATATAACGTTGTTATGTACAATTTACAAATGGTACATGCTGTGTAAAGTATGAGTCTGCAGTTTAGAGTTTCGAGATCAGCATGCACTACTTTCTATTCATTCAGTTTTCTTATCCAGCTTGTTGTTGAAACACCATATAAACTGATTAAGTTATTCAAGGGTTTTTCTTCTAAAATGGACGGCCGTCATGACTTTATGAGGATATTTCTCTCCTAGTTTTGGATTATCAACGGCACTTTGGTGCAAGTATTAGGACCACCAATGGGGTATATCATATTTGCGGCTTTTATCCTCCATTTCACCTATTTTTCTGAAGATAGCTCTTCCTTCTGTTTTGGATTTTGTTACACTGCGTGAGCGCTTGGAGAAATGGTTTCATTGTCCTCAGAGTCACAGAGAGGCTACTTTCTTCTTAAGATGGCACTGAAGCTCAAGTGAGACAACAGCCAACGTCTCCAAGTGGCCTGTGTGTGTGTGTCACTGCTGTTTCTCATTGTGTGTATGTCACGGGTGAAGGGTTAGGGCCTGTCAGGGAGCTGGCTCTGCTGGAGTGAGATACCAAAGAGTAATAAGTACTGAAGATATGAGAGGACAGCTCCATTGAGGCTGGTGTGTCAACTCTATTGTCTTATGTTGGCATAGACTTTAGTACCATTGTAATCACTACAGTCGCGAACAGCAAAGAGCATGTTGGCACAGAGGCGTAATCCTGGACTTTCCCCCGCCTGACGGGGAGATGGCACAGTAATCATCTCGCTACCAGACTCCTCCCGCTAATTAATAACAACTTCTGGGGAGATACTTCTGAAGCACTTGGCTCCACTGGCAATAAGCTAATCAGCGGCAGAAGTTAGCCGAGGCTTCAAACAGGCAGCTAAAGGCCTCATAAAGGAGCAGCTTCCGATAAACTGCGACGCTGAGAAAACGATATTAAATCAAGCCACAAAAGAGAGAAGGAGAAGTGGGTTATGGATTAAAAAATTCAACACTGTGCGCAGCAACAACCATGCGAGTTAGGTTGGGATTAAATGAGCTGAGTCAAGATGAGATTCACGCAGACAAAGTAGCTGACAGGAAGAGCAGCTGAATCATATGGGCTGTCAGACAGTCTGTCAGAGGCAGGGCCGCCTCTTTGCTGGGTTATTTTAAGGACTGTGGCTGCTTCAGATGAATAAAATAAAGATTTGAACATAACATGATGTAAGACAAACAGCTTTTAATATTTCATTTGTTCCATTAATATTTGTGTAATGGTTAAAGAGTAACTATGCCGTGTTTGTTTCACCCCTGATCACACAATCATTGATAGGTGTGGTCAGTTGTGTGCTTTGTCGCACCTGTGACCACACCCAACAGTGATGTCATGATGATTGGGCGTACACCTGTACACCACTGCAGCGACGTGAGAGGTTAAACCACCCGAGGTCAGTGAGAATGAGATTTTAGAGTGCTTGCAACACATTCATTTTGTAGTTCTTCTGTTAAGACTGACTAGACTTTGCATTTCCCACTTCAGATGATGTCTTTTCCCAGAATGCTCCACAATTGGTACTTTCTTTAATATCTTGGTGTTTTCATTTAACATTATATTACTCAGGGGTATCCAATGGATGTTAAGTGTGATGGAAAAGTGCGTCCGTCTATTAAATTACTATGAGAAACAATGTGGATCACACCACCAACTCGCACAAACATATTACTTTGATAGAAACACCTTAACCACTTACCTTTATTGGCACAAGCTATCCACTGCAAAGGGGTGACATCATAATTATGCTGGCCAACAGAGAAGGTGAACACACGAACCTGGAGAAGGAGGACAAAAGAACGAATCATATGAAGGCTGAAATAATGAAAACAAATTTCCTCCAGAGACAGCAACTAGAGCGAAACAGCATCATGCAAACCGTCTTCCGGATGGCAATATGTTTGCTGTCCTGTGACGACTATAATGCACGAATCTTGAGTATGATTAGATTATCCTCCCAGTCAACTCACACAACTGTATCCCACACAAGACTGCAGTGAGAGAGTTGTCAAACTGCAGATTATTCCTTTATGACAGCAGCCGTCACGAGGGAGCCGGATAGTAATGGATATCAGAATAAATATTGGTGGGGCTGTGAAATGGGGGGAAGGAGGGGAGGGAGCGACAGCAAGACTGGAACAAAGGCGCCAACTGTGGATCTACTAACTGTAATTTTATAGGCTCTGTTGATAAAGTGGCTAATTAGGCAGAAGGTCAGAGCTGTTAACACCAGTAGCAAAACAACAAAAGAGACAGAAGAAGAGAGAAAGAAAGAGACACAGACAAAAAGAGGGAAAGAGTGGAAGAAAGACCACAGAGACGAATCACATGAAGAAAAATCCAGATTCAACACAGCCAAAATGGAAGTGGAGAAAGTTTAGAGTTAAATGCACAGATTGGAGTGGCTTGGCATGTCTGACAGCCTAACTAACACAACTGCCTGCACAATAACGAGACAATGTCAGCAGAACTGGATGGGAGACGGGGAGGGAGAAGGGCCTGCGAAGACAGTTTCCGGACATGCATCATGTCTTGGGCTGGCGGAGCGAGTGGATGAATAGCTAACAGCCTTATGGGGACAGACTCACCGTTTTGTTGGGCCAGTTGTACTTCTCAAAGATTTCCTGTGCACGATCCTCCCCGCCATCTGTAAACATCATTATCATCTTATTGCAGTTGGCCCTCGGGGCACTGCTCTCCTGTGGCACGTGAAGAGAGAGGAGGGAGGAGAGAAGAGCAAAGAAAGAGAGGGGAAAGATTGCAGGAGACAGGTTCGGTTAATGTGCGAGGAGAAAAGGGGAAGGTGATCATTTAAAACAGTGTGCTGCTGTGTTTGGATATGATTACAGCTCCCAGAATAATGTTAAGGCATTTGAAAATAGCTCCAGATTTTTAAGACTGGGTCAATACAAAGGTAGAGATCTTAGTAGATTCACCCCATATTTCAAAAAGTAGTTGTGAAGATGGGATCTCTTCACAGGCTACAAGTGTCTATTTAGATTTAGATTTATTCTGTTGTCCTCTACTTTTGACACCATAGCTGTGTTCCAAATCACTTTTTCTTTTCACTTCCAGAACGTACTGCAGCTGCCCTTACAAAGTGATGATTACAACTGCGACATACTACTTCATCCCAACATTGTGCCTTCAACGTGACCCTCGTGCTTGTACATCGGTCACAGTGAGTAGCGTCAAGATTTGAAGCAAAAAAAAAAAGTGAGCGATTTGGAATACGGCTAACACAATGTTATCTGTCTGTGCTTCTTCATCAGCTCGGCCGATGTGATGTATCCTCTGCTGGGCAGAGGACTGTGGGTCAGAACAGCCAGTAAAAGCATGCTGGCTTACATGCTGCAAAATGTGACCAGGTGCAGAAGGACATCCTGGTATTTTTAACACACTGAATTTGACATACTCACACTAAATCTACATAATATACTAAATCTTTTTCTGGCATTCTAAATAGTATGGCATGGTTATTGAAACGCAGCCCATGCTGAGTAATGTCTGCTCTTAATGACAAAAAGCTTGTTTCCATGTACCTAAAAAATGATACCCAAGAAGTGTACTGCCCCTTAAGATTAAATACATGTGCAAGCACATATATGGTTGTGTTTTGTGTTTATCATTAAATACTGATGGTTAACCTGGAAAATTTCCAGAGTAGGATGGAGAGGGTTTACAGTCTATCTTGAAAGTCCTGGACATTTTTGTCACTCTAGCATTGATTAACATGCTTAGTGTTTAAGAGTAGTCTACCAGTACATCGTGTAATGAGAAGGCAGGGATTTACCCTGGAAATGTGGAAATATTAGTCCACATATAATTTTCACAAACGATTCCTTTATTATTCTTTGTCCTATATTTTGTAGCGATAAATCCATCGAAACCCATCATTCATTTACAAATTTCCAAGTTGGTAGGCATAGGCTTCCTCATATTATCGTAATTTCAGGATTTCATTTGAAGTATACAGCATTACTCTAGCGTTAAATTTGATTGTGTCAGAAGCACTTTCACGAGCATTTCAGCACAATATGCTCATAGCCAGGCACCAGTTTTTAGCATTCAGCTTTGATACAACACCCCCGCCTGCTTGCACAGCAGCTGCCATTGATATGCAGGCCAGCGGCATGTCAATCTGACAAGATTCTAATAAAGATAAATAATATTGCTACAATTACATATTTTTATTGTGCTTCTGCCACCAATCATGGGTGTGAGTCTGCGACAGACTGCGATTACAGGGGCCTTTTTATTTCTCATTCTGCTGGCAAGGGAAGGGGAGGGGGGCAGCTGGCACTTGGCTCTATGCCTCCAAGCCCACCAGAGGAATATAAAGTGTCTGTGGCTGATCTCCTCTGGGCTGCACTCATCAATCATCCCATCAGAGCCCATTAGGGTGGCAGCCTCTTAAAATACACAGCAGCATACGGAGCTGAGGCAGCACCTGTGTCGAGAGCACGTGGATGCCTGCTGCCGACAGACGTCACCACTGTGCTGGCTGCTGCAAACATTAGCGTGACTCCACCGCAACAGCAGTTGTTATCAGACCTACCTTTGACAATGACAGAACTCTGGAAAAGTCTGGGCCATTCGTTGTCAGCTCTGCTTTATCACTGTTAATTCAGTTTTATTAATTGTCTTAGACAGTAACCCTGACAGGATGTACAATAACATGCTGGAGCTATAGTTACACAGTTTCAGCATGTAGTGAAGACTTTCTGGAGGCACACACAATTCCTCAGCTGCAAATAAACCACCCCTGCATTGCCGTCCCCTGAAAGGCTTGTTGGCTCTTACATTGAGAAGCTGTTCGAAGGCAAATGTGAAGCCAGACTTGTAATCTGTGGTTCCTTTGGCTTGCATATGCATGACGGCCTCTTTGAAGATCTTCTTGTTACGAACATTGGCTTGGACCAAAGTCCTGAAGCACGGAACGACAGCATCAGCCTTCTCATTGAACTAGAAGAGGAAGCACAAAGACACACATGAGCATGCTGTGTATGTGTACTGGCTTTTTCGGGACAAAAAACACGAATAAATTGACTAATTTAAATTTGTGTCTGTTGTAAGACTGTGTATTCCTTTGTGTCTTCCCTATCACGTGTGTGTAGTTCATGGCGGCAGGATGCAGACGTGGGTGTGTGCAGATGTAAGCTGCCCTGCTACTCTCTGGCTGGCAGTAAACACTGGTAATTACAACTTTCCACACAAAGAACAGGTGCACCTGAAACACCAGTGCAAGCCACTGAACAGAAACCCAGCCAAGGTAATATCATCTGTCTCGTCTCATCCACCAAATTAGCCTAAAACTACGTGTGTGTGTGTGCAGGTTTGTGTGCTGTGTGAGGCTGTGCATGTGGCGTATATTTGTCTACCTGCGTGCAGTGGCTATGCGCGATTAGAATATTAGCAGCAATGTCGGTAATAGCAGGTTTCAAATGCTGTTTCGGCTTGAAGGTCAACCTCAAAATCTACTGACATATTCAGGACAGATTGATATAAAACATTATGTGCGAGAAAAGCTGACATTTCTCATGGGCTGCTGTTGTGTCATATTTAAATTGTCAGGCAAAGAAATCAAACACAGAAAGCTACGCAGAGCCACATACTCAATATTCATCGCTGTGTCACTCCTTAATATCACATCTCTTGCGTCTTAAAATGTTAGGAAGTAAAGTAGCTGTGAAACGAGATTAAGAAAAAAATGAGCTGGGCTACATCTACTATCTATAATAAATAAGAAATAAAGTCCTATGAAATAAAGCCTGTTTTATTAAATCTAATTATATTGCCATTACAACATGAGTGAGGCCACAGTTCGTCATAAAGAAGTGCGCTGAAGCATGTCGACACCAGAGACGGTGTTTGATGATTATTTTCAGTTAATTTTTGGTTATTAATGTCTTTTGTGTTTGCAAATAATTCACAGCGAGCTTTTGTAAGGCCTCATTTTCTTTATAGGGGTGAAAATCAGATGGGTTCCTACCCAGATTACCATGCTCAATTCTTGCTCTCAGAGCCAGGATTTAGAGGCATACAGTGGCTAAAAGCAATGGATTATGAAGGATTACTGAAGGAAGTCTCCAAACAGAGCCACCACACTGAGCGTGTGGATGTGTTTGTGTGTGTTATCTGTCCTGCAATATAGGATAACTTTGATATTTCCCGAAACATTAGTCCCGGAATAGAAAGCCTGGTAATCAGCAGAGAGTGAAAGAGAGAGACGGACACAATCCCACACGGACAATAGTGGTGCAGGAAAAGCAAATACACTATAATGAGGGAAGTGCAGTGTTTCCACTGCAAGCAAACAACTGGGAGCATTGTGAGCACACTGTGCCGTTTACCAATTCCCTGCCTGATTACCACCTGCTTAATATTTTGTTTCGTTGTTGCTTTCAGGAGTGATTTGTATCACTGATGTCAAATCATTGATCTGCAAGCTTCTGCTCACCCTGGCCACGTTCACATAGTCGTCATCTGACAGAGTGTCCAGCATCTCCACTACGGAGGTTTTCATCAGCTTCAGCGTGAGTCCGCTGACACTTCCACTCCTGCAGAAAAGAAGCAAAAAGCAGAAAAACAGAGGCTCGCTGACATCCTGCTCAGTTTTCTAACTTGTAACGCACATTCAGAATGGCATCTACATGTTTTCAGATAGGAGTGGACTTCAATTAAGGTGAGAACATGAGCTGTGATTGCCTTCCTCTAATTTTAGGCTCTCTTCAGACCAACAGGTGGCACTAGTGCCCTTTGAAGGAGACTTCCACTCCAGCCAGGAGGAAATGTTGAAAGTGGGGGCAGTGAGAGAGACTGAGGCGTGAGATACTCACACGTCCACGATGATGACCATGTCCTTTGGAGACGATGCACCTTGGATATACCTGTCCAACAGACACACAAAAAAGGGCTTTAATTTGTTCCCATAATCTTGGAGAATTGCACTAAAGAAAGGAGGCAAAGTGAGCCACAATGAGCTGAGCCATGATAATATGGAGCGACCATGGCTGAGCCCACTTAAGCTACAGAAAGGCTTATGTGCTTAGAAGAGTTAATAAGTTGTGTTACACACTTCAGTGTTGGCTACGGCTACTGTCGGATGACTTCAACAGAGATACTCCTCTTTACTGAATAACAATGGCTACTCTAAATAATTACTGCATAAGCTGAAGTAATTGCTAGTTTATGGTCTAAGTATATAATAACACATTCACTGGTCCTCCAGAGCACACAAGCCCTCACTGTAAAGATAGCTGCTGCAGGAGTTTAGCATTGAGTGTAAAAGAAATTAACATCTTGTGTATCACAGAGAACTATTTTTTCCAGTATCAATCCAAGCCTTAGATATAGATATTACCATTTAGCTAAATATTTATATCAGATCCTGCTTAAATAAGCTAGTTTCTTCTTTGTTTTTCAAAAATTATTCATCATAAATATTATTCACATCAGTTGCAGGCTGCGCTGGAGACTTGCTGATGTTGGAATTCTTTCACTTTCAGGTGACATTTAATTAAAGTCACAAGTCACTTAATGTTGCATATCCTTTTAAAGGAGTTTTCTTTAAAAATCTGCTGATAAATTGACATGTTCTATTTTCAGTACCAATCAACACCATCAAATAGGGTTTCCCAAATGAAATCGGACTTTATTGTACTGAAGTAATCTGCCTTACACCACCTGACTCGGTTGCTTAGGATAGTGATTATTATTTCAAGAAACATAAGTACCTGCTCTTGTTATTATTTTAAGACCAAAAAAAGAAAAAAAATTCAGACTTAAAATGAGCATAAATGTCATATTAAAATGGAGTTTTCTGCATTCACGCTATGGTGACTCACACAGTCTAACACGCTTTATATTTAGTCACTTGAAATTTATATAAACTTGAAAAGGAGCAGCCTGAGTGGTTTTGACCTGTGCTGCGGAGAGTCTGTGCTGAGCTAAGTGCTGTCAGTAAAATAAGATAGCTGACGTTCCGCTCCTTTGATGACTCATCAGTTGGGCGTCAGACGCATTATTTACTCTGGCGGTCCCTTTGTTGGGGGGGAGGCACACGCTGCTTAAGACCATTATATTTCTGCTGCGAAGAAACTCCTAAAATAGGGCTGTTCTGGGTGTGTGTCAGCCACGGCACAGCGTGGGCCCACACGACAGAGACAGCGCTAAACTAGCAAGGCCAGACAACTTGTGTCCTGGAAGGGACACACACGTAACATCTGTCCACAGTTGATAGAGGTGGGCATAAAGAGGGAAATCAAAAATTCTCTCATTCCGTTCCAGTGGCAATTAAATTCACATTTACCTCTGATGCAAAGAGAGCTGAGATTGATGGACATTATCGGCTTTTCTGGGGGAGGGGGGTTTCAAATGTGAGTAGTAGTTTGACATTCTGAGGAGTGAGCAGGCAAGCAGTTAGCAGCCGTCTAAGGCAGAGGCAGAGTAATCATCAGGGGTCTCTTTCTGCTGATTATCAGCGGTTCCGCTGAGTGTGGAGAGAAGCCAGCTGCCTGTGGGCCAGAGAGGCTCTTTTCTTATGCTCGGCCAAGCTGATATGGAGGTAGAGCAACAGAGCCCCGGTAGGCTACGCCACTGCTCCGGCAAGTCTCACCGCTCCCACTCACTGGCAGGCGCCACTCCAACCTGCAGCGTGACCCCTGACCCGTGTTGAAGTGACGTCCCACAGCACGCTGCCTTGGCTGCTTAAATCCGTTTGTTTTTGTTTTTCTAAACGCAACCCAGGCCCCACTCCGTCTCGAGATGCCGCCTGAAACCCCCAGATGGAACGGAGACTCGGCACCAGCACCGCCTCACAAGAGGTCGATTAACTGAGCATGCCCAGAGTGAACATAGGCAGAATGTATGTGTGTGTGTGTGTGTTAGAGAGAGAGAGATGGAGAGAGAGGGGGGAGGGAGAATCCAATTATTTTCAATAATAAAGAATGCCACATCAAAGGTAGAACTTCTGCAGCTCTCCACAACTGCGTGGCGTATGAAATCAGGTCTGGAACCATGAGGCATATTGGCATGCATGACTTTTATCAATTTAATTACTGAAATCTTAATTTGAGGGAGTGAGAGGGAGAGGAAGAGAGAGCTGAGACTACCCACAGTGGCGGCTTCTTTCTTTCGAGTGGATGGGGTTCGTGAAAGCGTTCAACGATGCAGGACTGAAACTCGGTCAGAATGTGGCCCACGTCTCCACTACCTCGGGCTCATGGGCAGAGACGCCCCGTCTGGAGTTTGAAGGAGGGTCATTTAGCGACGGCTGACGCCTGCAGACCAACTGCAGATTTTCATTAACTTCTCTGGTCAGTCTATTTCTCATGGAGGAGAATAGTCCTTTAATGGGACTTCAAGTTATTTTGAAGGGGCTAAATGTTAATTAGAAGGCAATGAAGACTTCTATTACTACTAGTCATTATAGGTCATCTTCGACACCCGATGTAAAATCTCACAATGGAAAGCTAGCGATGCTAGCTTTGGCCCTAAAATCTGCAGAGAAAATATCACTTTCAAGCAGATCATTTCTCTCGAGCTGTGAAAGAGGCAGCATTGATCAGCAGTAATGGGGTTTAGGAGGAATGTGTGAGCAGTGATGAAGTAGAGAAGAGAACACATGAGCCAGGATAGCGTCACTCAACACTGAAGACGTAGTGCTGCCATGGCTGATTTTCCCCTCAGATTGTCTTGGTGTATCAGCACTGCTCTCTTTCTCTCCCTTTCCATTGCCTTAAGTACAATTGAATTTTCTCCGTGCTTCTGAACAGAGAACATCAGGATCAGAGAGAGCGGCATGGAGTCAAGGATTTTTCGGTCTCCAGGCTGATATGCAGTTCTACGGTTCTGACAGATAAAAATCATGAATTGAGGCCGGTATCAGGGTATAATTCTCCACATTTTGACTCATGGATCCAGATGTGTTGTTTCTGCATGGATTCCAGTCAGTAATTACCTCTCAGCTTCTGCCCACTGATGCCATTCTTTCCCTGTCATTACCCAGTCTCCTGCATGCCAAGGCCAGGTGACAAGCAGATGGGCCTGGCTGGTGCTGAACTGAGCCCTGTCGCCCATTCTGTCCCACCGTGACACGACCATCAGCCGGCAGACACAACATATGAGCCTGTGGCCTCGCTGTCCGCTCACTCAAAGTTATGACTGGTATCTAACCACTGGTCCTGAACCATCATAACTAGTGAGAGCACTTCTCAGACACCACCGCTCTACTTACATATAAGAATGTGTCAGTTTTCCTCCGTGAGCAGCTCATTACAGAGGATAAACTAAGGTGAAAGCTCTCCTGGCTGTGATTTAATTCAGCCTGTTTATACCTGTCAATCATGTGGAGTAGAGGTTGTACAGTAACAATAGAGGCCAAACGATTAATTGGTTTGACTGATTAATCGGTTGGCAGGCCTGTAATATCAGGCGATTAATCGGCCAATGGATTTCTTCTTCTTCAAACTATCGTAATTATATCGGTCACAATCAATCAGCCTCTAATGTAAAGGTAATCAAGTGAAACCTCACACTTCATAACTGAGTATACAGTGTTCATACAATGCCAAACAAGTAGTGGCTACTTTGTTGGCCACAGGAGTACAACTTCCCGGTAGTTAACGAACCAGTTTCAGGCAAACAAGTGGACAAGCTCCAGCTAAAGGCACAATAAAAATAAAAAACAACAAATAAATTGAAGTTGGGTGACTTAGCCCTGATAGGTGCACAAACCATAATGCATACAGTAAAACCTGACAGACCCCAAAAAGTGACCATGACTAAAAATTACAGAAGCTGTTGCAATATAGGAAAAACAGATATTTTTAAATCTTTAATTGAAACTGTGCTGTTTGTGTTTTATACATTTAAGTTTACCATTCACAGAGAGACCTTATATTTTGTACAGCTCATCAGGTTTTAGCCACTAGAACAGTGGGATTAATTATCAGTCAATTGTTAAGTAAAAAAAAACAAACACTGATTCCAACTTGTCAAATGTAGAGATTTACTGCTTTTTTATATTTATATAGTTGTAGATTTAATCTTTTTAGTTTTGGACTGTTGGTTGGTTAATTGGCCAATGCCTGTTTTCTTTCTATGACAGATCATCAACAGAAAAAAAAAAACAAGTCTATCCGCTGCAGCAGTAGCAATTTATGTCCATGAAAAAAATACCAGAAAGTCATACCACATATCATGTATGTCAAGATATAAATATGTTCATATCATTACAATATGTACAATCAAGATAAAGCCTGACTCGTGTGTGCAGTGGACATTTGCTCTTCACACTGAGGTGGAATGAGGTATCACTCTAAATGAGTGAACAGTCACAGGCACCCCACCCTTACAACCTGCCACCACCACCCATAAATCTAAAAGAAACGCATTATACAAGCAATGAACACAATGACATATTCTGCGTTGTGGTGATTGTATTTTGCTCCTTTTGCAGCAGTCTGGTAAAGGAGTCTCATTGGAATTCATGAAATAGTTTTATCATGGTGCAGCGCTGCAAAATCAATACATTAACTGCGCCGGGGGGCTAACTCTCTCAGGAGATTGTGTTTATGCACCCTGACCCATTCCACAAAGTGTTGTGTATTACATTTAAATTGGAGGAATTATCTATTACATACATTTCAGAAACATGCAATAGATACACGTAGCATGACACATGGAGTGGCCTGGGCTCATTTTAATGTGCTACAGTGTGTGTGTGCAGGAGCCGCGGGTGTGTTCACGGTTTATTTTTTTTGTTGCTGTTGACCATGTTGATTGGTCGCATTGTAAATGCATATAAATAATAAGTGGGATGTATACACAGTGCCATCTGCATTGTGTGTGTTTGTCCATCGTAATGTGTGAACTTTCCTCACAGTGGAGGCTCTGATATGCATGCATCATGTGCAGCAGATGTAAGCGGAGTAACTGCAGAATAATAGGAGAACTGTATACAACACATAAAGACTGCTAGTATCTGTGTGTGTGTGGGTGTGCTTGCGCGCATGTAGGTGTGTTTGTGTGCATTATCCCATGTGTGTGCGGATTTGTGTTGTGCTGATGGGCTTATTATTTTATGGACTACTGCTCTCTTAGTGCTCCCGTGGATGTGGCAGGCGAATAAAGATTGAATTAAGATAAAAATATAGGAGGATGGCGCCCAGAGAGCCTGCAGGAGAAAGAGATGTTGTCTGCCGTTTATTTATTCCACTTTTCTGTTGATTATTGGAAGTGTTGGCACAAAGATTCACATTTCCATATTTTCGGTTATGCCTAAGAAGAACAAATACAAAATTTTATGCTCAATTTTTCAACCACTTTCCTTTCTAAAAAAAATACAGAATATTGAATTAATCATGCATTCTGGAATAAATCAGCATCAATTATTAGCAGATCGGGGTTAGTCTGTTACTGTTGCTCTTTGAGATGGAATAAAAAGTCTCCAGCTGTGTCTTTCACATCTTGGCTCAAACTGAAATGTCAAATATCTTATCGGGACTAAAACTGCTAAAGCTATGTGTCACCCCCAGTCTCACCAATACCACACTGGTCTTTCTCGTGACTTTGCTCCTGCCTGAAGTGGGGTGAAGAGAATGAAAGGAGGAGGATGCCAAGCTCTAGATATTGCGAATGGTATTTTGGGGAGCCTCAGCTTCGAGGATTGACCAGCAGTCATAATATTTACAAAGAGGTTAGATTGACTTTTTGAAGAAATCAATATGTGATATAGACTACATGCTGTTGTGAGCCTGGGAGGTAATGGGATCTTTGCAACGCTTGGCTAACAGGGCTCCATGCCTGTCTCTGGTTATTTCTCTCTTCGCCCTTTCACTTTTCCCTCTCCCTCGCTTCACCCTCTGCTTCGCTTCCCTTGATAACACGAACAGACATTATAATGGACAAATGTTAATAATTAATGTCAGAGCAATTGGAGACAATTAAGTGTGTTGACTGGACCATTAATTTTCCTGGGGCCATCGGTGGGGGTGCAGACGAGGAGAGAGCCCATCTGTAGAGGCAGGCGGCCCTCCGATTTTTTTTCCTCAGAGGAGCACCTGGTCAGTCACGCCGCCATCCATCCGTCCCAGGAAAGCTACAGGTCTGTTGCACTACAAACTGGCCATGAATCCTGGCTGCTACTTTCACTCTTCACAGTAAATCACATCTTTGACAGGAGGACCCTTCCCGGAGACAGTGTCAGAGCAAACGTTACTCAAGCATGTTCCTGCGATTGCATCTGTGCATTTCAGTTGCTCTGGTGGTATTTGTGGAGCTACAGTATCTTTCCGGCATATCAGCCCAAGTGATCTGATGTATCTTTGAGTTTGTGAGGGGAGGAGTGCTGATAGGTGTGTGGGAGGATGTGTGAAACTGTGTGTCTGCTTCGATATTATTTATTCGACATGCATATACATTTGTTTTGGCCTGCATATCCTTTAAACCTGCAAGTTGATCTGTAAGGAACTTACAGAGTGCTGGAGCAACAGGACTGCCTGTTGCTGTAAAGTTTGACAGTATGGTCACTTGCCATCACCACAACAATTGGTGTGTAACATTGAATGAGCGCCTCACTGCATATGTGGAAGCTGTCAATGACTCATTAGGTGTTGAAATGGCATGAATGAAAAGTAGCATTCAGGGGAAATCGGTCAAATAAATACAGTTTCGAGCTAGCTTTCACTTTCTGAGTCGAGGCTAGTTGGCCTAGCCCAGTTTAAGAGTGGAAAATAAACTTCACAGAATCATGGATGGTGTTAAAGCAAGACTATGTAACATTTTAAAATTAAAAACTAGCTTATAATGGCTGATGTTAGTTGACTTGTTTAACATTTTGCACTCTATGGTAGTAGACTCCGGTCTACTTGTGCAAATGATTTAGCATTTGCCATTCTCCTGTAATTGTCACTCATGGCCATAGCAGTGATGGGCAACAATATGTAAGCTTGTTGAAAAAGGCTAAAAAATGTCTTGTATCAATGTTCACAGGCTATTCAATGATGTGCTTCAGTCACAAGTTGCTGCCATGGGAAACACCCATCCAAACACTTGAAGCTTAGAGTCTGCCTCCACAAACATGCCCATAAAAGGAAAAAATACACACAATAGCTGTAAAGGAAAATTTAAATTTCTGTTTGACTATAACACCAAGTGGATGCATGAGTTGTGTTCACCTCAGCATCCCTACGCCTTTTGTAAACGTTGTTGTTGTTGTTTTGTTACTGTCCTCATAACGGATGCTGCTATCCATTGCTGTCACCCCTGTGGACTGTTTTCGTAATGTGTGCGATTGGTCATCCTCTCCAGAGAATGTCAGTCGAAGAGACAGCATGTTAGACTATAATCACACAAGTCTGACCTGACATATCATGACACTCCCTGCCACGGCCCCGCCACTCAGCGCGGCTGGACACAAGTTGCTAAGCAACGGGCCACAGGAATGTCGAAGGCTCCGACATGAGGAAAAGCTCGGCAGAAGTGACAAACATGGAGGAGCGGGGTGGGTGACAAGGTGTTCCTCTGCGCAGAAATACACCTCTTTCTCTGTCTAACCTCGTCACACATGCTGCTGCTGCTGCTCAGCATTCACCTCATACTTCTCTTTCCTTGTTCCTCAATATCTGTGGGATGTGTCCCCCAGTCAAAACATGTGTCGGAGAATTAAACTCGGATGTATTTCAGTTGTTGTGCTGACAGATCAGAGACAGGAACCTTGTTTTAACTTGTCCTGCAACACAGCGCCTTGTGTTTTCCTGCTTTCATAGTGTTGGCTACTGTGAGAGCAGAGAACTACACAGACTTCTGGTGTTAACTTAATTAAATTGTCAGTGAACACCTTGTTAGTCTGATGATTATATACATAGAATATACAGTGAGCTTGAACTTTGTATAGAATTGAGGATGTACTGTAATTTTAGTTTATTTGGATCTTAGTTTTAGATGGTTCTTTCTAACAGTTTAGTTATGGAGTATCATTTTATATGGTTTTAATCTTATATTTTATTTTCTGGATATTTACATTTTTTATCTTTTAGTAACCAGGTCTGGTTGATGTTAGCGCTGTGGTTTTCATCTTTCTATGCGTAAATAAACTGAGCTTTTACTGGGCCTTTAAACGCCACATCACACTCTAACCTCTATTCTTCTCTGATTATAAAACATCCAAATCCACTACTACAGGGCAAAAGTCACTTAAAACCTTTACAGTTGTAAATTTTTTGCTCAGTTTGTTCTTATTTGTTCTTCTCTGATTATAAACATCCAGATCCACTACTGCAGGGAAAAGGTCACTTAAACTCTTGCTCCGTTGTTGCTTATTTGCACCTTGTTCTTCTTCTTTCTATTGTTCTTATTTTGCATCTTATTGTGCCTACTGTTCTTATTTGCACCTCGATTTGCTGTTTGCACCCCCCCCTTGTGTGTTCTGAAGAGCTTCTGTATGAGTGAATTTCTCCATTGTGAGATCAATGAAGTCTAATTACATTAGGGACTGAGGTTACATTCAAATAGTTTCTAATGATGAACGCATTCATTCTCTGTATGATGTGGCTAAATTTAAAGACGTCAAGCTTGTGCATTTTGGATCTTCATACGAACTTAATCAGAATGTGAAGGCTTCTTGTCTTTTGTTTGTTTGGTCTGAGCTCGTTGACTTCATCTGACAAGCCTGGCCTGACCTCAAACAGCCACTCAGACTGAGCTGGATCGAGACAGAGATGGAAAACGGGGTCAGGTCTAATCAACATTGCTGTCATGATTATGTCCAGTTCACTCCAACCTGTAACCAGGCAACAGGCAGGGCTGCCACAAAGCCGATGTGACAGTGGCAGGTAGATTGAACGTGGAAGGTGGACAGGAAGCTTGGGAGGGTGGGCGAAGGGGCTGCTTGGCCCAGTGCAGCCTAGTTCTGTCCAGCCCGTCACATTCGCCAGCCCCGGCCCTCTGTACACAGATCAGCTGTTGCACAGAGAACCACAGGCAAAGGTGGGTACTTTAAACAAAAACATTAGCCCCTATCTTGTTTTGTTCTTGTAGCAAAAGATAATGCATCAACATTATCACTTACTGTGATAAATACGGGGCAGGAAAACATTTTGATCTTATTCCATTAAAGAATATCCTTAATTTAGTTCTGGGCTGGAATGGAGAACAGGAGGTCTACAGTAGCCAGAGACAAAACACTGTACAGGAATCCTAATGTAAGGCTGGATTTAAGCCTTTCTTTTGTACATTCACAAAGCCCTCTAATGTGCAGATATGCCTTAAGCAGCCAATTTAGGAAAAAAAATGTGACAAATTATGTCTCTTTTAAAAACGTGTTCTCTCTAAAGGACTCCTCAGAAGCATTTTTATAATAGCAAGAACATTGTATTTCAGTGTAGTGCAGTTAAGTAGTGCATGTAATAATTCAAAATAGGAAAAAAGTTCTCTTCAGTCCAACACTGAGCAAAGATTTGTGAAGATCGTTAGGATGAAAAGACTTAACAATCGCTTTTTATGAAGGTCCATATATTCACCATTAACTGGTTGCTTATTAGCATGCATATGAGTAGCATACTGGCTGTTTTTCAGTCATTATAAAGCGTTTATTAATACCTTATCCTGCATTACCTTATTCTACAACCACTAGACCATTGACTAAGGGTTTTCCCCTCAATAACCTACTAATTATATCTTATTGATAGCAAGTAAGAAAGTTATTGTACGGAAATTCATATCTCAATAACCTAACCCTTATTGTCATCATAAAGCACTTCTCAATGCCTTATTCTGGGGGTCAGGCTTAGTAGGGTTTATGGTTGGATTACTTAAACAACTCCTTTACTTACTATCAATAAGCAGTAATTAGAAAGTTACTGAAGGAAATCTTGTAGTTAATGGCCTGGTAGTTGTAGAATATGGTCACACAGAATTAGGTATTAATAACTGTAGAGATGCAACAGCTAATGGGTTAATCGATTAGTTGTCAAATATTACACTAATTTTTAGTACTTTACTTTTAAGTACTTTGATCGATTAATCAGCTTTTTAAGAAAAAAAAGTCAAATTTCTCTGATTCATGCTTCTAAAAAGAGATAAGACTTTATTAATCCCCAGCTGGGGAAACGTGAGTGCTACAGGCAGCAGGCAATAGCAGTAGGAATAACAACAGAATATAAAAATACAAAATAAAAGTTGACTATATATATATGTACTTTTACTATAAAAACTATAAAAAAAAAACACAAAAGAAATATATACTGCCACAAAAGAATTATAAAAAAAATACTGCCATAAAAAATATACTGCCAAAAATCTCACAGTTTTTTCTCACAGAAATTGCACATAGATTGAAACTGCACATGGTGGATACGGATAAATTAAGTCCAATGTTTGCTCTATTGCACAGTATAATGAATATATATATATATATATATATATATATATATATATATATATGTGTGTCATATGTGGATTTTTCCTAGTTTATTTATTCTGCTCTTTGGGTTGAGAACACAACAAGATATTTGAGGACATCATCTAAAAAATAATAATAATAATATTTTTAATAAATAATAATTGAAAATAATGAACGGGTTAATTGACAATGGAAATAATTGTTGGTGGCAGCCCTAAATAATTGCCATAAAAAGAGTTGAATATGTGTACCTTAAAATGAAGCGTTATCAAAAAGTCATATGAAGTGCATGGCCACAAAATGATGCCTCCATTATAACACACACAAATTAAAAGTCAAACATTTTTACAGCATGTGTGTAGACCGAGATCAGATCAAAACAGTTTGTCACAATTTTGAGACAGCATGACAGTGCTGCTGCTGACAGCACAGGTGTTGCAATGACAAGTTAAATTTCTGCAATTTTCTGCACTTTTACTCTGCTGCTGCTGCTGCTGCTGTTTGTATTGGTTAGAGGCTGTCTGCTCAGAGCTACACAATCCTCCGTACTCTCAACGCTCAGCTGAACTCACCTGATGCCCAAAACCCACACCTTCCAACACTCATCTGGACTGGGATGATGCAGCAATTTCATGTAAATATTCTTTGTGTCAGATTTATTGAAGAATTTACCACATCTAGAGCTGTCAGATTTAGTCAATCGTTAGAAATACACTTTATATCTATTGACACTGTTATATTAAACTCAAACTTAAATAGACTGCATAAATGCCAAATCAGTGAGGAAACTTTTCAATACCAAACTGAACTCTTCCTCTTATATTATTATAAAAAGCTGGCCTGAGCCTGAATGGTGAGCCAAACTATAACATTTATGAGCAACATTAATCAGAAGCACAGTACATCAAGGGTTAAGGACAATACTAGAGTAATTTATTATTAATGCCCCGGAAGAGTACAAATGTGCCGATTTAGAAAACAAGTGCCTCTGAAAATTATGGTAAAACATGATGAGGAGGATAAAGACATTAATAGTGGAATAAAATAAAATCACACTGAGAAAAAGCTGAGACAAAACACCTTGTGAATACAGGTCTTGAAGATGGCACTTACCATGGTCTTCTGCGGACGTCGTACAGGTCAATCTTGTTGGGTGCCCTCCACGGAGTGGCTGGAGAGAGCAAGAAAATAAGTTAAAGGCAGTACAGTGCAGTGTGGGATGTGTCAGATCAGATTAGATCAAAGTAATCATAATTTCATTCTGTCTATCGAGTTACCAGGTACAGCCATCTGATAAGAGATTGCCAATGTTCTGCAGCCGAGGAGCCCTAGGGTCAATTTAGACTTTATCTTGCCGCGAGTTATAAGGCAGACTGTTGACTCAGTACCCTGCAGCCTACCTGGGTAGTATCGGGTCACTCCTGTGGCACTGCCAAACACCTGCCAGCGCAGAGAGCTGTCCTCCCGACGGTTATCAATGAAGACCCTCTCCAGCGCCTGGGTCCAGTTTAACTCATTTAGGATGACTGGGGCTGTTGGAGCACACAGATGCACACATATAAACATGCATGCATTTTGGGATTCCTGCTGCAGGAGAACACTTTAAACCCCAGTTTCCAAAAAAAACATGATCCTCTTGCAATGAGCACAATTCAGAATATGCTTCTGGTTATAAAAAAAAAAAAAAAAAGGAGGAGGAAATGTAAATGAGTAGCTGATTATGTGCCATAGTCCCTCAAAGTATAAGAAAAAAACAACTACAGGCATCGAAAATAGTTTTTTATAATCCAATTTAAACACAGTTCTGCATTATTGATTTTTTGCACCATGTTCAAAATAAGCATAATAAAAAATAAATAAATTCACCGACTTTGAAATAAAAAAACTCAAATAATTAGCCCTAAATATAGCGTAAGCAAAGTGCAAAAACACCATGGTTTCTCTGCTGGGAACCCAAAGGTCAGCTCTCATTGAGGCACAACCTTGTCCGTGCCAGCAGCAGTAAGCTCAGGACGTAAGAACGGATGTACGCAGGCAGCTCGACCGGCGGCAGCCACCTGAGCAGGGCATCGGTCTAATCTGGGTGATCTCCGAGGAGAGCAGAGGAGGAATCTGAGATGACCTTGGAGGAGGTCATGTGCCAGCATACGGAGGCAGAAGCCACTTCTGATTTTTCTTTTTTTTTTGCAGAGAAACACAAACTGTTTCTGCAAATAAGCATGAAGGCGTGTTTGTGTGCGAGGACGAGGAAGGGGTGAAAGGAAGAAAGAAAGACAGAAAGCACCGCTCTGCTTGCGTGGCTCGACACCTGTTCGTTTGGAGTTAGAACGCGGGGTCATGGATATATCTCTCAGGTCAGCGGTGCTGCGTAAAATGGATTTATGGTTGTGGAGAGAAGTATTCATCATCTAGTCAACAAGATGTGGAACAACACGCTGGTGGTGGCGGAATAACAGTACGACCACGTCAACATGTGTCTTGTTCCCTCTCAGCAGCAGCCTCTCGTAACTCATATTGTATTTACATTGTCCTCCTTCTCCTCTTTCACGTTTTGATCCAGATTATGTTTTTTCTGTCCTTACAACAAGAAAAAAATACACATCCACACTCACACACACAACCCGAAAACGCTTCCAGTCTGAGTTTAATAGCTGAGGCGAAGTCAAAGGACGGGGAGTGCAGAGGTTTAATAGCCACCTGATTAAAGAGGAAACAAGACGAGGCAGTGAGCTGAAGAGAACTTCACTTGCTTCTCTGATTTAATTACTCAGCCAAGCAAAGCTACAAGCCTCCGAACCGACAAGTCCAGCTTTTCTCAACCACTCGTTTGAATTTCACACAAATAAACGATCATTATCCACTTTTCCCATGCTTTTCAATTACTGCTCGGCCTTAGACGAGCTGTCAGCAGAGAGGTAAGAAACGCGCCGCCGACCTTCCCCCATCCGCTGCTCACCTCCTGTAAGCTGAAGGATTCCTGCAGCTGAATGCTCAGTTCCACGTTGCTAAACTCGCTCTGAAACTGCAGCTCAGAACAAAAGCTGAGTTTCATTACTCTCAAGCATCCTGTAAAACAAATGCACGCAAAACGCGCACACGCACGCTCACGACAGCAGCACTAAGCAGTGTCTGGAGGATAGGAATATATGAAAGCCAAATTGCTGCCATCACCAAGGGGAGCTCCTCGGCATGTTTTTCTCAAAATTCATAGACATAAATACAAAGGAAGAATGGAGGAGGATAGAGGCAGCCCTACAGATGGGGATAAACATAAAAACCTAGAGAGAGGGGGAGGACGATTGATGGAAAGCAACACAGAAATTAACACGAATGAGTGGCTGCTTTCACAGCCCGAGAAGGCAATTTCTCTCTCATGAGAGAGGAGGGGGAGGGAAAAATTCAAAACAAACTTCACCTTAAACTCCTAAATTGAAAATGGCGGAATCGAAGACTCCACTGATGTCAAACAATTGATTATTTGAAGTGTAACAAAAGTCAGTTCACCTTTCTGCTTTGCTTCGCAGGTGAGCAACCAGCTCATTAACTACAAGTTATTATTTGTTAATCACCGTTTTACAGTTGGAGCTGTTAGGCACCTGGGCCTCAGCATCATTTTAAAAACTTCACTTTTGATTTATTGGAAAGCAATATTTAATATCTTATCAATCAAATGTGTTGTCAGCTTTTTTCTTTCTGCGGTTGTTTGATGATTTCTTCCTGAAAAGTGTGTGCCAGTGACATTTGTGCAACAAACTTAATTGCATTCTACCAGAATTAGAAAGTAAAAGAGCTTTATGGTCTATCTTTCATAACACAGCGTTCACATTTGCCAAGAGTCCAGATGGTGTGAAGAACTAGAGAGAGTGAACCAGGATAGAGAAATCAGTGAGACTCTCAGCGTCTCTTCCGTTTTGACCATGATTTTGCAAACTTGCCGCGGTTGCTCCCATGACTCCGATTCACTTCAGCGAGACCAGTGGCTATATTTTACTGATGTTTTGTGAGTGGAGATTATCGGGGAACCAAACCATGCATTTCAATTTCATCTGGGCCGTGCAATACTCTGTGGTCAAAGAGCCATCTGATTAATGTGTAAAAAGTATTATCCTTTAAGCATGAGCTATCAGAGCAGGCTGCTGTGGCGGCAGCCTGTGTGCTGTGAAGTCCTGGGTGCTCTTATCTGGAGAGGCACTGGTTCTGTAATGATAGCTGTCCCAGACAGGCCAAGGGCGAAGAGACAACCTGCGACCTCTGTTTAAAACCAGCACCATCTCAGCTACCTTGACTAACATCAAGGTATTAACCAAACTCTGGCTATGCAGGAATTGCAATGCAAAGATTACCAGGCGCACTGCTGCCCAGGGCTGTGCTCGCACGCACACACACACACACACAAGATACAGTGTGTTTCCTGAATTTTTGTGTGTTCACGATGGAGCTATTGATGGTGGCAGTGGTGTTTGTGTGTCTTTATTCACACCCAAGTGTGGCTCAGTCGTTGTCTTTCAGGCCCTCCTGCAGATGGTGAGCCACCTCTGCTATTGGGCCAATCCTGCACACACACACACACACACACACACACACACACACACACACACACACACACACACACACACACACACACACACACACACTTGCAGGTGATCTCTGCAGAAAAACGGGCACATCGGAGATAAGAGAACACGGCAAACTAATTCTCTTTGATTTATTCAGCGAGGATATGCCGTGACTTCTCTGGACAGTTGATAAAAAGACAAATTTCCCCTGGGGGGGAAATATGCTCACACAGGCAGACAGGGCCTCCGAGCGCTGTGTTGGGCTCATCTTTCACGTGAAACGTGCCTCTCTCTGATATCTTTAAAAGGCAATTCATCAGCGCGCCGCTCCCCTGACATTTAGAGCACCCTTGGCTTTGCCCCTTTATGGAGCAAGACTGCACACCAAGTAGGGAAACAATTATGAGTGGGATTTATGGAGCATCTCTGTGTGAGATCATTTCTCACCCCCCACCCCAACCCCTCCCCCTACCTCCACCACCACCTCTATCCTATGACCCCACCCCCCAACCTCTCATACACACATTATTCACACTGATGTACTCGAGATAAGAGCCATCCAAACCGATCTGCGCCTTATGCCCTGTATTAATCCGACATTATATAAATCGGTTCATGCGTTTACTGTACACATAGAGCAGGGAAAAAAAAGCACAGCGGCCTGTAATATATCCTAGTGGAACACAAGTGTTCCCTCATAAGAAATCCATAATGGTAATAGCTTAAGCTATTAACTAAGTCCCCTTGAAGAGTCATAACCATTATCACTGTCATTGTCATAAAGCGTTTACATATTCTACTTTTTAAATGGTGTGGCTAAGTCGTAGTAGCGCAGTTCAATTCTACTTACTTTGACATATAGGCGACATTACTGAAACAGACAGGTAGGGCAACACTGAGACAAATACGAGCTTAGTTTAGTGAGTTCATATCCAGACAGCATATTTTCCCAAAGTCAAATCTTAAAGAGAAGGTTATCATTCATACAGTGCTTGTTCAAGTAAGGCATACAAAAAAGGAAGAGTGAATATTTTTTATAATTCACTCATAATTTACAGCTTCCCACTTGATTTTTGCTAGTAAAATCAAGCAAGGAGAGATTTCTGAGATTAAATCAGAAATCCACTGGTCATGTCACTGAAAGGCTCAGTTACACTAATTACAAAAGGCATATTTTAGCCTTGTGCTATCCAGCCATGCAGAACGTTGGACAGTTTTGATCCAATTTTTCTGGATTTTGAAACAATGCAGGTGATTGAATATGATTTTGCTTGTGGTGCTAACACCATCGAAAAGTGACATTTACTAAATTAAACAGCAACATGGATTTCCAGCAACAGTGTCCCAGTCACGCTGGATAATTTGAAAACCTCACTGTGAGCAGTTTTCAAATAACGCCCCAGATAAGCGAGAAAATGTTTGTTGTTGTAATTTGGGTGAACCAATATTGTAAAAACAGGCAGTTTGATAACCCTCTGAACAGCATCTCTACATCTGCATGTACACTACCACCTCCTCCGGTGTCTCTGCAAATTGTCAACCCACTCCTTCTCCGTCTCCTCTCTCTTGCTCGCTTCCTCTCTGTCTCTCCTCCTTTCCTCTCCTTTCAGGGCTGCTTTGTGACCTGACTGAGCGTTAAAGAGCCTGAACCTTAAACCTTCCATCCTGCAGAGTAAACGGCAGCAACAGGAACTGGCAGCGGCTCGCACATCCACAAAGACGAGCTAAAACAAAGTGTAAGCCTTCCCAGAGAAGAAACGTGTCTTTTTGTAGCTTTGGTTGAGAAAAATAACATGCGGGAGATACTGTACAACCTAATTTTTATTCTTTACATGTACTAAAGCAGTCTCCAAGAATTCCTTTGCAACTGAAACAGGAGCATTAAATAATTATAGTTAAAACTTGCGCGCAGGATTTCAGCAGTTTCACTCGTTTAGTATGAGTGTATTCGTCATTGAGGACCTCAGTTCTGCTAAATGGTGATCTCTGACTGTGAAAGGGAGGAGACAAATGGAAATTTCTCTGAGGAGGGATGATTATTCAATATACAGAATAAGACAGAAGGGAGAGATTTCACTGCACCTCCAGAGTGCTCCTCCAAATATTTTTTCTAATTAAAGAAGAGCAGTAAATAACAAACACATGAAATGTAATTTGTGAGCCTGGTGGTGAGTGAAGTGGAGTTTGCTGTGCAGACTGTTCTAATTAGTGTGCGGGTAAATGATAGTGCCCCTTCACTGGGCACACACTAAAGGGGTGGATGGGTGAGGGGCAGAGAGAGAAAGATGGAGTCTGTAAAGTCAAGAACGACAGAACTACAGCCCGCAGTGTTTATACTGTCTTTCTTCTCTTTTGGTTTAACTTTAAATCCCATTTCCCTTATCCCCCCTCTCTCGATCGCTTTCTTCTTTCTTCTTTTTTTTTATTGCCACTTTCACTCTTTTTCTCTTTTTTTTCTTTCACAAATCACTTTGGCTTTTTTTCCACACATTTAAATCTGGTTTGATGTTGAGAGGGGCTGAGTTGATCTCCAGTGTGGCGTGAGCTGGCTGACAGGGAAGCTTCCTCCACTGGAAGGAACCTGGGGCATGTGAAACGAATACAGGCTGCATGTACTGTACGTGTACGTGTACACACACACACACACAGACACAAAGACGGCATTTTACATTTAGCTGAAGCAAATCTCACGATTTACAGCTTATAACCTTAAGATGACAAATGTGGCATGCACTAACGTGGGAACATTCACTAATTGGAACCACAGAGTATAAATCGACGACGTAACAAAGCATAAGTCTCATGCCTCTCATTATCACGTCCCCTTCCTTTTGTGAACAGACCTGAGACTGTCTATCAAAAGTCGCCTTTGTCCCTCCAGTACCAGGCGAACTGACTTCTCTCCAGATCCATTTTAAAAGATGAGAGACTTCAGAGGTAGTTTCACTCAAACGAAACCCCGCAGATGCAAATCTTTCTCTTCTTTTCAAATCTCATTCGATGACTGTATCTGTTGCACTCAATTTTCTGCTGCACATTAAATACAGCCCATGCAATTTGCTCTTTACAAAGGTGACCAGGAGGGTTTTCTGCCAGGAGCTTCCCAGAGGGGATCCCACCACAGAGAGCGAGCAGCAAAATGGAGGCTAGCAGTCAAAAGGGCAGGGAGTACAAGCTTGCTGCTGGTGTAGGCACTGATCTAGGGATTTTTTTTGCTTTTGTTAATTAAAGTCTCATAAATGATTGAACATTTCAACCTATTGCCTAGCCTACATATTGTTTTACTTTACTTAACTGCTGTCCACTCACCAAAGCATAACATTTTAGAAAGTGAAGTAAAAGAAAGTTAGCTCTTAAAGCAATGGGACAGATATTTTTCTTGGGAGTTGGTGGAGACCAAAGACTACAGGCAGAAAAAATATTGGATTTACATATATCAGGTCAACAGAAACACAACTCCAAAAGACCGCAATGCTGTGACCATCTGCAGGATGTGTAAATAAGCATCTGTTAGCTAAAAAGTCGGCCATTGTGCTGCCAGTGGCCAAAAAAAAAAAAAAAAAAATCATTGAATTCAATATGGAAAACAATGGCTGCAGAAAAGGTTTGTGATTGTATACTTCGGAAAATGTAAAGCTAGTTTTGTCATTAGTACCTAAAACATGTAAACCACCGGTATGGTTCTGTGGCTGGAGCAACTAGACAGGCAAGTACATGCTAATGATGCTTGTGTTGTGTGTGAAGGGTGTGGTGTGGAGTGGTGTGGAGTGGTGTGGGGTGGGGCGGGGCAGGGCGGGGCTGGACGTGGTCCGGTGGGTTAATCGCTCCGTGCAAAACATTTCAGCTCTGCTCTTTTATCTGCACACACAGTTTGGCCAGTCCAGGCCATTCATTTCTGACAACCAAGTTTCTCACTGTGCCTGACTACAATAGCAAAGTGACAACATGACGTTAGTCCGCTGGAAAAGGCGCCGCATGCAGCGGATTTAAACTTCAAATTTATTGAAAGGCCTTCCCACATTCACTGGTGGTTTGCTTCTTTCCCTGCTGGGAACAGTGGCTGCTTATTCTCATACAAACACAAATGTGGTCGCACACCAACTAGACACACATAATTACTACCTTTTCTTAAATGGCTGATTTAAAAGCCTCTACATTTTCAAAATGTTATGATGTACGTGCATCTGTAGAATGACCCAATCTGGCTTAGTATCCTCTATCTCTGGTCTGAACTCGGTCCAATTACCAGCGAGATTCCACTGAATCTACAAAATAGTCGCCAGAGAATAATTTGTATATTCCCTCGCTGTTTTCATCCTCATTTTTCAGTGATTACTTTAAAGATTATATTCCCAGCGTCCTTCCTCTGCAATTATTCAGCAAATCCCTGCCTCTTCCTCACCATTTCTCTAACATTCACTGGGAGAATAAAACCTGTTTCTCCATAGACGACACCACCCACATCAATTTATTCCTTTGTGGCTGTGTTGCGATGTCCATTCTGTAATAAGCGATGATAATTAGAAGAAAACTGTATGAATGTTTGACCTAAGCTAATTAGAAAGTTTGCAGACTTGGCAGCAGGAATCAGCAGTGGGATAATGAATCATAAAATGGTTCATTACTGCGCTCAGGGAACACTCTCAATCTCAATAAACGGACATGGGGCCAAGCAGACAAATCAAACCAGGACGCATGCACTGCCTCATTTAGCTGCTGAAAGAATCACAATAAAAAATGCTTTTTTTTGCCCTAAATGGTTGCTATTATTAAAGTGTCTCTAGTCCTTAACTCTCCTCTCACAACCTTTTCTTTCTATCCTTCCTTCTATCTGCGTCTTTTTCTCCAAGGACTCTCATTTCGTTGTGACTGGCAATTCACGCTGCCATTTTCTGGAAAAAAGTCAATTTATTCAGTGCATTAACAATGTGCACAAATCAAAGCAAGCTATTCTAACAACACAGTGCACAAGTGCTAATAAACAACACTTGAGGATTTCACAACTGTTGAACATTATGCTGCACTTTGGACTGTGCTTCATTCTTCCTACAGTTTTCTTTTCTCTGCCTTTCCTCTGGCCTCCCCCTGAGGAGCGAGCGCTGAATCTGCCCACTCACACTGCTTCTCTTCTGCTAATCCTAAACCCACAGATATACTGCAGATCCAGACCTCTCCAGACCCAGAGGACAACAATCTGCCCACATTAGTTTCCTCAGACATCCTCTCCAAGGTACCCTGCAGGCGCCCACTGGTGGGACCAGAGCAACACACGACATACAGATAATAATCCCCTTTCACCATCTCTCTAAAGCAAATCCAGCTCCCATGACATGAACCTGATGTAAATGTCTGTGAGCTAAGCTAGATAAAAGAGTACTCCACCCATTTAGCATCTAATCTCCGTAACACTGTGAAACTCACAATGGATAGTTTACCGAAAAGGATCAGAATCGATGCAGCACAACCAGAGATATTGTCTTGTTTATTTTTTACATGTCAAAACCTAGAGCCTTCATTCCCACGATGCATCTTGACCACTGACAGTTTGGTCGACACTATGCTAGTACTAGCTAATGTAGCTTTGTGCAGCTAACCCCTAGCAGAGATGAGGAGTAGGCTGCAGAGATCTATCAAGCTCACTTCTTTCTAACTCCAGACCCCCTGATTCTTTTCATTTTTAAATTTCTAGTCTTCTCTAGTCTTTCTAACCATCGCTGCCTCAAGTGATGTCACATGAGGCGATTTATGAGACTTCACACAGCTCCCTCTGGAGCCACAAAAGGCTTTAGACAACTTATTCACATACACTGTAGTACTATCTGTGGAGTTACCCTTTACCTTTGTCTACACTGCATTGCATGTGCGTTATCTCAAATTTATGCTTCTAATATCAACATTTGTGGTGACACAGGTCCTGTAAGAATTGCTGTGCATTTGGGCCCCAACATGGTTTCCAGCACTGTTTATCAACATGGACTAAAATGCAGCACACATGTACATAATGGACTTGGCACAAAATCTGCAGTTGGCAATCTCAGCACAGCAGACCGCGCAATGGGAGCTAACTACACAACATCAATAGTAAACATTTTCAACAGAAGAGAAGTGAAAAAACTAATTCCATGCACTGTACCACCCTACTCTTCTAGTCTCCACCAGGCTCAATCAAGAGGCCTTTATTCTCTGACTCATATCTTCAGACAGGGGAACCAGAGCTGGCACAAAATGGCTCCGGGAACAATGCGCAGGCCTGATTGCTCTATTGTGAGTTAGCTGTGGCCTTTGACATCTCCTCCTGAACCAAGAGTGCGTAATTCTGACAAGATTTGTCTGGAGACACAGCTGGAGGGCACTGTTACAGACAGGTGCCATACACTGCCTGCTCAACAAAGAAGGCGAAGAGCTAGACAATAACAGAAAGAAAAAAATTGCCACTGTGAAAGTGGCTGTCTGTCTGCACATGCTCTGGTTTTTGAGTCTTTAAAGAGGCAGGCAGAGAGTGTCCAAAAGGTTAGAGGTGGATAACAGAGGGAACATGCCAAGCAAAATCAGAGTCCTGGAAGGTACATGTGTTCCCTTTTGTCCATTTGGCAGCTGCAGACTGAGGAGGTTGTTATGTCCGCAGGGCAGCACGGTGCCAGGCAGGAAGGGCAGGGCCCATGAGCGGGGGAGACAGTGCCCACGCAGGAGAAAAAAAAATACAGTACCGATCTGGTGTGAGAGACTGTCTGTCATCTAAAATCATGTTAGTGTGCTAAAGTGCTAGCTGATACAAAAGGAGAAGGAGATTGGGCTAACGTACTGAGAGAGCAGGGAGAGGTCAAGTCAAAACAGACGACTGTCATCTATCTACAGCCCAGCGGCCTGTATGAAAACCAGGAGGAGACATCATGGTACAAGCATGGCACAGGTAAAACTGCTGAAGGTGCCAACAACCTCCAACAGCATTTCCACTAGTAACAGGTCGCATGCTATGTGCTTGTCCACGTTCTTACCCCGTGTCCTCATTTTAAGAATTCAAATTTCAAAATCCCCCACTTTCATCTTCTTGTAAAACGCAGGTATTTTTTTGATGACTCATCCTACACTCTGGGTTGTATAAAGAAATGAATTCAATCAACTGTGTTTTGGGGAGACTCGCTGACCCCTGCCATGATACAGGATACTTGTGGTTCATAGTAACTAGTGGAGTCACACCATGGGTTTTGAGGCGTGTTGTAAGATATCGGTTGGTAAAAAACATTTCCAAAAGCAGGTGAAGGTAAACAGTCTTCTTCTACTTCTTCATATCACTGTGATTCTCCAGAAACCTGTGCTTGTTATGCTGTACCCATTTTGAGCAATTCAATCAAATCCCTGAAAAATGCCTGATTAAATCCTTCCGGAATGAATACTTGCCTGGTTAATTTTGTTTCACTCGGAAGTATGTCACATGACAGAAGCTGGAGCCGCTCTAACCACTGTTTCACTGGGCCTTTAATGTAAGCTCAGCTAAGATCAAGCAGTGTTTATGCGTGGCTTGTTGCATGCATTTAAGAGCCATTTTCTATATGGTTGTTGATTTGCTTGTGTGTAATCAGTAGTTTTTTTAGAGGGCTGGCTTTATGCACAGCTTTGGCACATAAAGACAAAGAGGTCTTGACGTAACCAACAGAAGACTCAACCTATAAGTTACGTAAGCAACTTTTGCTCTTTATACTACAGCACCTTTCTCTGAGCATCTTAACTTGGCCAAATTCGTCTCATATGGACAGGAAGGGTACCTTATCCCTATGAGGCGCTGAGGAGCGCGACAAAACGTCAGCATATGACGCCCTGGGAATGAGAACAGTCTGGAACAATAATAAAGGAAAAGTTTTTGGATACTTACAGCCTTTGTATATGTCTGTAGGAATCTGGACCGCACTGGAAGAGTAGTTGACCTTGTTTTTAAAATTAGGATCGTCCACAAACTCCAGCTCCAAAGATGTCGAGCTCTCTAGGGGGTTCTCCTCTTCTCCATCCTCCGCCTGCAGACACACACATGTGCGTGCACACACACGCACGCATGCACACACACACACACACAAATCTGAGTGAGCATACAAATCAACACACATGGATTGAAAAACAGGAAACATGCAAATATGGTACCTCACTCTGTCACCTCCCATACTGTGGCTTTACAGTGGCGAGTACTTCGTCTCTCTTTCTGACTCACACATAAAATCACACAGCGTTTGAATGATGTTGAGCACAAAATATCAATTACTCTGCCTTTTGTCTGCCTTCAGATTTAGATGGTTCTATACTCTCCCTCTCATCAGAGAACAACAGCAGGTATCAGAGCAGACACTAAACAGAGAAACTCATTAGTACCCGAGATGAGTATCGCAGACACATGAGGTGCCATACAAATTAACCCCAACAATAACTAGCAACCAACACCACTTGATCACTGTTTAGTCTCCCGCCCACTCGAATGATAGCATATTTCATATCAGGCTGTGTCTTCTCTCGTGCCTGTTTAAACAAAAACAGTGTCAATACTGCATATTTCAAATGTGTTTTGTCACTTCTACAGCTTCTCAGCCTGGCCATTGTGCATGATGAGAAAGTCTGACACACATTTTGCATTAGGAAAGTGTCAGATATCAAAGGAAGCCACAAGATAAAAAAGCAAAAGTGACATTTAAGCTTTTTATCTTGATACGTTATCAATGCAGTACAATCTGTGCCTGTTCCCACAGGAGGAAGTGATTGTGGGATGTGAAATAAAATGGCAGCAAGATATAACCCCACTCTCCGGCTCAGTTTATTAGCTTATGCTTGATCTGATTTCAGTGCGTATCCTTAGAGCGCTCGTGTTAGATGCATCCTTCAAAAACGGCACAGTGAACAGGTCACATTTACAGATCGGCATTCAGAAATTAAAATGTAGGAGGTCATAGCAGGAGTCTTTCCTAAACAAACACAATCTAATTAATGTGTATTCATGCACCAAGCTCTTTGATACACTGCCATACAGAAGTAGCCCTCAGCACAGTCTGGCATCATGCTTCTATCATTCTTCCTTTATTAGTCATCCTTCATTAGCCTTCATTCATTGAATATTTGTAAAACAAAACTCATCTCTGATCATTCCTCGAGCATTCTGACTGCAAAATCTGACTTCAAACCAAATCTTTTGAGTGCAGCAAATGTGCGAGTGCAATGCGCACTTTTCATTTTAATAAAGCAGCATGGGTTAATTGGATCTGACATGATAAAAACTGTTTGTTTTTGGGAGAAATTAAATCAAAACCCCATGTCCACGGCAGAAATTGATTGATGGGCCAACTTTAATTGACTATTAAAATGCAATTACAAGCTGTTGTTGGGACGAGCGGGGGGATAGTAGTGCTGAAGTCCCATTGAAAGTCAGCGAGGAACAACGTGGTGTTAGGCTTCTAACATCATAGCACAGGATACGAGCAGAAAGAAATACACAGATAGATGTGCACTGATCCGAAACACTTGACATTCAACAGATAAATTATTATTTAAATATCAATCATCAAACAGTTATTTACACATGATTTAGCCTCATCAAATCAGACTTTTCTTTACATGAAGTCTGAAAGCATTTTACTCCAAATGCAACAACAACAATGGCAGAAAAATTATGTTAATTTAAACTTTCTCAAAAAAAAAAAAAAACAAAAACAAGAAGGCTAAGAAGTGATACAGCTGTAATATTTTTCCATATTTTCACAAGTTGGGGGTGTTTCATTGTCCCACAAAGTTCCTGTTAATCACCAGACAGCTCATTAGGATGAGAGAGGTTCTGAGGCAAGTGCATGTTGATATTTTAGTTTTATTGGAAAGGGTGCTTAGGTTAGACATGATTTCTTTTAATTAGCTCTAATCTGGGGCCCTGTTGAGAAAAGCCTGTTCGCCTGTTGATTTAAGACTACACCTTTGGGACCTGACCTGAGGCTGCAATCTGGTAACTAACAAGGCTGAAGAGACTCAAGACTTTCCTCTATTAATACTCTTCTAAATCTAAAGCTGTAACTAGCATCTAACCAATGTAAAGATGCTAAAGCAGTGGTGATGTTTTCTTACTCTGTACAAGTCAGTTAAAAGAGGGAAGGACTGAGGCAACAATAAACAGGGTCGCAGTTTTCTTTGAAAGATATGAAAATATAAAAGGAAATATGAAAATGATGACTGTTTTCACGTCAAATCTGCTTTTAGCTTCATAATAAAATCACACCACGCTGAAAGTAATTGTAATGATATGAAAGAATAAAAGTGTAACAACATGTACTGTTAAAAGCTGGCTATTAAAACTGTGGTGTCTATTTTTCATATCACTGTGGCAGACATGCAGAGCTTTGTTTGTTAAACAAGAGTGAGGGATAAAATCATCTATACTTGTACCCTCGAGTTTGGGTTAATGTTAGTTTTGTTCAGATCTGTTAACACAGTGCACTGGTGGGAAGTGAATTTTAAGGCCAGGCTGACTTTACATTCATAGTAAAGCTTATTAGGTTAGGGATGCTGGTGTTTCAACAGCATTGACTGTGAGGTGGAGGTGTTTGTTTATCACTCAGTCTGACTCCAATTCTGTCAATGTCAGGCAGGGAGGGGATTTTTTTTCCTTCAGAAGAGCCCAATCATAATTAACCAAGGCAGCGTCTAATTAGGAGCTGAATAAATCCACGCAGGAAAGACTGATTGGTTCATTTTCTTCAACCATCCACCACCTGTTTTGCTCGATTCATTACCCAATTTGTTAATTTTATCTCCCCGTTCTCAAGGTTTAATTAAAGGCTGAAGAGGCCAGAGATGACATTTTGAAGATTCCTTCATTCCCGCCTTCAGCCACCCTGGGCTAACCTGAAACGTGTTACTTATGACCCTGTGTGTGTGTGTGTGTGCGTGTGTCTGTGTCTGTGTGTGTGTTTGTGTGTGGGCATTTCTTGAATGACAGCAGGAAGAGTAAGATAGAGGAAATCAGGCCTGTAAATTACTCATTTAAAGGATTCCCTCAGAAAAAATAACATTACACTCGGTAAATATTTGCTTTAACTTACTTAAAATGTACTATGTCATGACCAAAAAACAGCAAAAAAGAAAAAAAAATTGATTAACCATTAGAATAATCAGACTTGTAATAATTTATATACTTCATGGTTGTCCTCGAAGGAAATTGCCAGCAAGAGACACGATTGACACATTTTTTCTACCAGATAGATAAAAGTATTGCAGTGAAAGTGGGATCAAGCAGACCAAAGAATATTTGCATTTTCACCCCGGACGCTTTGTCCGCTCCCTGCTGAAGCGTACGTTCTAATCTCTTATGGGGGACGAGGTGTGTGGGGGCTGATCTCTATTCTAACCAACAGCCAAGGTATTAAAGGCACATTAAAATCTGTGTGTTTAATTAATACAAAGAATCCAAAGGAGGCTGGTAGGTAGTTGATTGAGAGAAATAATACGGTCTTCATCCAGCGCACTGGAATGAACATCACACATGCTTTGGCACACGGGCAGTTTTGACTTAAAATGAATCACCACATTGCACTTTTAAATCAAGGGTACAGTGACAAGAGGAGAAATTAACAGGTATAGAGTACAGGATAGGGAACAGGAGAGACAAGGCTTGGATAAGAGAGAGCTCACCAATCACTTACCTTTCTTACAACTGAATTCTTATCATATCTCCCTAATAGTATAGGATTTTCACTCCAGTGGTAGAGCCTGAGTAGAAAGGGGCCATTGTGTGAGGAACTGAGATTCAGATAGGTGAGTACTGGTGGGTGACTGCTGGGGTTGCAGGGATGAGGAATGACCTCTGCCTGACCTCTGCCGCTGTCTTTGGGTGGTGTGGGGTTGGTGAAGTGGGGGTCAGGGGTGTGTCACTTGCTCGGCCTTAGTGTGCCATGTTAATGATGACTGATGTTCTCCAATTAGATGTGCTGACAGGCCCTAAAGCGCTGTGTCATTAATCACAGGAGTGGCGTGCACAAAGAGAAAATCACACCATGATTTATTGCACCTCTGCCTCCCTCTCTCAGTCTCTTCCCCTCTCTGTCTCACTCTCTTCCCATCTTCCTGTGCTTTGGAGATCTAGGGGGGGATTCTTGCACTCTTCCTTGAAACTTAATCAATCAGCGGGCACAGACTCGGAGTGTGACCTATCCTAAGGAGGAAGTGCAGGCTGCAGCCAGACTGGTGGCATGGTGAGACCAGTGACTTGCAGGGCTTTTTCTGGAGGAAACATTGTCACCCAGCCTGCAGGTCTTTCCCTTAAGGTCATTCATATTCTTCAGTATGAATGACACACGACATAAATGGCGTCCTGGCGTACGAAAGTGCAATATGACTTGTCTTTTGGTTGTGAGGTGTCTCGATGGGCACGGAGGTCTAATAACCCCCGCAGTTCAGGTCCAAGGTGGGCACAGTTAGGGTGCGTGGGGAGGGAGAAAACTCTGCATATTAGACTGGGGGAGGACAGCTGAAGTCACTGTCACATGCACGTCGGCGCGCCTCTGCTCTGTCACACCAACTCACCATAAAGCAGTGTCACCTCACTAACACACACAGACAGCCCAGGGGCCTGTGACCAGAGGGGAGGAGGGAGAAGGGCATCAACACCGAGGAGGCCGGGGAGAGGTTGGGTGGGGTGGGGTTGCAGGAAAGGCTGGCAGGGGTGGGATGTGGAGTGGGTAGGAGTTGGGGTTTAAGGCAGGCAGACGGGGGGAGGGAGGAGCAGTCCGTACTGTACTCACATAGTCTGAATCCGCTTTGGAATCGTAGTATGAAATGGCATTCTCCTGTGCAGAAAAGAAAAGTGAAAAGACAGGTGATGAGAGAAGATATAGCAGCGTCTATATCAGCCCCGACTCCTCGCGGTGGCGAGCTAGAGAGAGTCATGGTTATATTCCATCACACTGTTCAGCATGAGAATATAATCAGCATCACAGAACACAGGAGGAGTAGTGTGATGTGGAATGACAGTCATGAGAAGGCGAGCAGATAGCTGTAGAGATATCGAGGGATGTAATGCATCTGTTGTACTTATAGGATGCCATGTATGCAGCACATGTTCGAACTTGTGTTTAAAACACCGTAGGAACATTTCTCATGTGTTGTGGGAAACTGTTAAGAAACGGAAGTCTGTGTGGTGCTGTGGTATGAGCTCAGATGTGACATGGAGCAAAGTGGTCTGCAGTGAGAGAAGAATAAACTCAAAATATTACTCTCTCTGGGAATCTTATCAGCCTCAGCTGGCTGTGTTTGCAGTCTAGGCAAACAGCTCTCACAGGAGTAAAGACAGAAAAAAGAAAAGAAGAAAAGAATGTAAATTTATTTAATTGTGTTGTACTATTTTGCTCTAATTACCAACAACAGTTACCCGTCACCAGCTGACGTCCCGGATACAGCCCCTCGCCACCAAGCTCCTGGCCCTTATCCCCGAGCAAAGACCCCCGTACCCAGGCTGTTAGCCCCCCTACCGTCCTCTTCTCCTCTGAACTGGCGTCCTTATCTCCCATAGAGGCAGGCGCGAGGGCGGGCAGGGGCTGCATGTGGCGAGAAGCGGTCGTGGTGCCTGCCTCATTATCATGAGGAGGCTGGCTGAGGACGCGCTCTCAAGGGCACCACAGTGACTGACTCGCCCTCACTGGAGGAGCCGTGGTCATGGTCCGATGAGGGAGGACGGCTGACAGAGAAAGAGAGAGTCGACTGTACAGGTCTTACACGTGATTTACTCAGTCTGACTGATTTTCTCAGAACTTCTGTTTGTCTTGTTCGCTTTCACCGTTTTAATCTCTCTCCCGCTGTCTCACACGCATGCTCTGCATTTATTTAACTTGTACAGAAAGACATGCACACACATACACACCTACATGGCACAAATATTCCCTTTCTCTGTCAGCTCCCATCCTTCTCTCAGTTGCCTTCAGCATGAGAGCCTCTCGACACACCACGATCAGGCTCTTGGCTGGCCTCCAGTGCTAATCAGGGAGTCAGTCATGAGCTCAGCTCAGTCCCTAACAACTCACCAAAGAAACACAGTATGATCAAAACTCACACTGACATCAAACATGGGGCGGACCAGGCTGGACACAGCTTGTGTCTTTGGGTAATGAGCGTGGACAAGATAGAGGAGGAGCCGAATCTGCCCCCTGACACATCTCCTCAACTTACCAGCACTCCCTCTGCCTCCCCAGCTCTGTCAGAGAGATCAGGAGTAAGGAGGGAAGGAAAGGAGCTGAGTGGAGGAGGGATCAGCCCGGATCGTAAAGGGAGTACATTGGGTGAAGTTGGAGGGCTAGGACGGAGGCTGAGGTTGAGGCGATATGAAGGGATGAACTGAGGAGAAAGATGGGTGGTGGTGGTAGTGGTGGTGGTAGTGGTGGTGGTAGTGGTGGTGGGTGCAGTGGGGAAAGAGCTGCCAGGGCTAAAAATAGCCCGTGCCTCTGCAGAGAGAGAAGAGGAAGAGAGAGAGAGAGACTGTGGCAGAGCAACAGTGTTGTTGTGTCTGCCAGCAGGATTGATCTGGAGCCCAGTCCTGCTTAGACTGGTCCCTCGCTTCTAAAGAGTTTACTCTCACTACTGCGGCATTACAACTCATTATTCAGGACTGCTTCCTGTAAATAAACGCTTGGTTCCTTGCACCCGAGGGACCGGCCAGCAGCTTTACTCAAACAAATAATGCACTCAAAAAAACATACCACACATTACTGAGGAGAGAGCTTAGTGAGAGGTCCAACACTCTAGCTCCCTTGCTCACACTTTGTCGTTGCACTGTTATTTTGTATCTATCCCTTATTACTGCTCTTTAACAATGATAATAATAATAAACAAACAAACAAATAAATCAAAGGCAAAACCTGAATAAATAAGTGGAGAACAAATAAAGAATGCAGGTGCTTCAATACAGGAAACAAGGGGTCACTGGATGGTTTTGTTGAGCATGAACATGTTTGAATTTCTGAAAAGATTTGAACCCAGTTGAACACCCATTCATGGGAGGACATGTTAGACAACACTCTCCGCCAAAATCATGATCCCTCGGAGAGACTGAAGCCCAATGCCTTTTTAAGACATGTCAAGCTGGTCTTTCCTTTTATTTGTCATCCATCTGTCATTGGTATCATGTCTGTTTGCACAGCTGGACAGCTGTGTGTACCTTACTGTTTACCCTGTACATATCACTTACTCATGCTAAAGCTGCACCTTGTACATACAGCAGTCATCACATAGAATAAATCCTTAATACCAGCAGAATTAGCGAAAGTCATTATTAGTAGCACATGATTCCTACTTGTGCAATTGTCTTTAATTAATTACCTTTTTTAAAACTAAATCCCAAATGCTAATAATTTAGCATTTAGAAGCAGTATATAAATATTGCATTTCATTAGCTGCTTATATATTTATATTGTACAAAGTTGTTGAGATTTGCCATGTGGTAAAAATAAACCTTCAAAGAAGCACTTAGACACCGATCCTACTGATGAACGCTACGACCTCTGCCTCCAAACACACACACCACACAGACATGCACAGAAGAGGTGGCTCCATGTGGACGAGTCCCAGGCCACCATGACCCTCTGAGCAGCCCCCAGGGTTGCATGGCCATCTGTCGTGGCTGGTCACAGGTCTCTATGGGCTCAGGGTCTGGGTTAAACACACATCTGATACGACACCAAGCCAGCAATTACCCCACACTCGTCTCTCTACCGAGCCCCGTGCACACATACGCATATACAATATATAATCGCATGCTCAAACACTCATACTGGATCCAGTTTGTGCGGACGCACTTGTGAACATATAGAGGGAGAGAACGCACAAGGCCGAGCGTACACACTCGCACACCAGATGCGCACAAAGAAACACACAAAGTCTGAGAATGTCCCACTGACACAAAGTGCTATCAGTAAATTAAATCTATCATGCTGAGTGGACCAACAAATTCCAAACAGGAGACAAACACTGAGGTCAGGTGATGATCTCCAGCCCCTCCCTTACATCAATCTTCCTCCGCTCATCTCCTACCCACCTCCCCCTCTCCTCGCTCTTATCTCGATCTGCCTCCCCTCTCTCCTCCCTTCGCCCCGTCTCTCCTCCTCCTCCTCCGCCCTGTCTTATCTTCATCTTTCCCAGTCTCTCTATCCTCAATACCAGCCTCCTCTCGCCAATTTCAGATTTCAGCAAAAGCAGCGGCGCGTAGGTTAGATGCCTACTGTTGCTATAGAAACCGCCCCTCTGCTCTAGATTACAATGTGACTTTGTCTACTCGCCAGGGCTACAATGTCTGCTCGTTTTTATGTCTGACCAGATACATGCCTGCCTATCTTTTGTTTGTCTGAACGCCTGTCAGTCTGTCTGACTAGGAGGTTGTTCGTCTGCCAGCGTGTTTTCTTGTCATTGGTACGTGCTGCATGTTATTTTAATGTCATCCATGGCTTGTAGTTACACATTTAAACTTCAGTATCCCCTTTCAAGTGAAGGTCGGAGCCTTTAAAGCCCAAAATCTGAAGAGGACCTTGACAGATGATTTATCCGGTAAAGCACAGGGCAACAATATGTGATTGAAAAATGGCTGGTACATAAAGGCTGTCAAATGTAGGGGTACATGTAATGACAGAGAGTGGTCGCTGGGACTAAATCTTTTGAATTTCCATCTGTGAGCTCTCTCAATGGGCTGGCTGAGACAGGTTGACATTTGAGTGCGAGACGAGCGCTCCATCATGGGTGGGGATAGATTACAGTCATATTCATATCTCCTCTGGACACCTGCTAATGATTTTATAATTACAGAACACACTCGGTGCCTCTGCCGTGCCCTGGGGTATGCACACAAGCATGCAGGAGCACAGGCGCAAGCACACACACACACAAATACACACACACACGGCTCTCCTGGCCCTGATAGCCTAGCAATCACTCGTAGAACCAGTTTCCCTAATGGAAGCTGACATTATATCAAACACAATAAAGGATTTCATTTACTGCTCTTCATTAACCCACGCACATCAGCCCATAAGGTACACACCCACACACCCACACACACACAGCACATTTTGTGTGAAAATGCAACCAGAACACAGAAAGAAAAGCTAAACGATTTGTTTTGGCTGCAGAGAAGAGCTGCTTCTGTGAAGTTTGAAGCAAAGTTGTTATGGAGCTATACATTCTAAATCCTTTTCTTATCTCGTCCACTGCAATCGCTCCTCTTGTCTCTACCCATCTCTCCCTCTGTCTTTCCATTTCCACAGCATACTTATATCCCATCGCTACACGTCAAATGGCATGAAAGTCAAGACATTCTGGCGAGACCTCGCCAGTGAGAGGGGGGGATGCAATCCTCCAGGCTAAGCACACACTCGTACACCCTGACTCCGCTGCGTACGCACTCACGACACATAGGTGCATTACAATTTACTTATGTTAAGTAAGAAGTGACTGACATCCAATTTCATCTGGAGAATGAAATGTAAAGGAAATATATACACAAGGGCGTTTCTACTAAAATTAGAGAGGTCAAAATGAAATCGAAATAAGCCATCAGAAACAAATTTGTTCAGCTCATTTCCTTTGGTTTACATGGCCCACGGGTTTGCACAAGTGTCACAAGGTGAGCTCATGAAATATGCTTTTCAAACAGAGGCAAATTAATCATAGGCATGTAGAAATTTGTCAGAGATCTAAAAGCTCTTTAACCACTTTGATCTTGAATTGCAGAGGTTGCCTGTGAATAAAATATGAATTCTTGTTCTTTGGTGGAGATGTGCGTTTTTGATTCGGGGAATGTTAACTCCTAACCTTTACTAGGTGCAAGCATAAGGCTTAATCACAGAAAAGTGAAGAAAATACAGCGTGGACAAAAGTTCCTTCAATAGCAAATTTGCAGTCTGATACAACAGCCCTGCAATATATTGGTCGTCCATAAAGGTTATAATCCTCAGTTTTGGTTCAAAGTGTTCTTGAGAGGTGTTGGTAGATGCTGAAGATAAAATATTAGGAAAACCTCTCAGCTTGATGCGGTTCAACAGCACCACAGACTACAGCCTCTAGGATGGCGATAAAGTTGATTTAACACCATAAACTTCATGAAAGCAACTGTGTGCATGTATAGCAAACACTTACTCTACTGAAGAAATACAATTGGCCATTAGGACTACTGTAATGTTGTAACTACTGCTATTCATTGTCTTGATCTTCATCATTGTTCAGGTAAACAAACTCATCTGGCCCTGATGATGAACTAAAATAAGAACAGGAAGAATGAAAATCCAGCAACAGTTAAAAGGAGCAAAACTCTGAAAGCTTTCAAATGACATACAAGCCGTTTTCGGAGAATATCACAATGCATTTTCAATGCAGATATTGAAAAGTCACATAGAAAGGGGAAAAACAAACCATCCCTTTTTTTTTATAAACAAAATGTGATTTTCATTTTTATAATATAGGCGTATCCGTGAACAAAAATGTTTGCAGTCACTGCTTTTCCCTTTAAGGTGTTTCTCTCTATATTTAAAACTTTATTTACCAAGCGCCTCCATCCTGGAAGAAGCCATTTGGTGCCCTGTCACATCACTTTACAAATAAATGCAGACGTGCTGTTTGAGGTGCCTGGTCTGAAAAATACGGCTGTTGTCTTAACCACTGAAGGTCACCAAAATGCCTCTTTATAATGTCAAGTCAATAAAGAGTCAACCAGAAAACTGGAAATTAAACTGTTGGCCTGGAAGACAGAGAGAGGGAGAGAGAGCTATTGAGCTAGAGTGAAACTCAGATAAAGGAGTGCATGACGGAGGCCTTGGGCGCGGCTGCCTCCCTCTCTCGCGCGCTCTCTCATTGGCATGCTCTGCATCTCCAGGCTTTTAAGCGATTAGGGAGCTGCTGAGACCATGGCGTCCAAGCATAGCTCCATGCAGATGTTCATTTGTATGCCAATAAACAAATGTGCCCCCAGATTAAAGCTCCAATACACAGTGCAAATTCAGCAAAGTGAATGGCATTCTCCATGCACATCTCATCAATGTCTTGCTCCTCTTCAGACGGAGCACCGTGCCTCCCCTCACTGCTCACTTACTTCAAAGGCTCTCACAAAGATGGGCAGCAACCCAAGAGATAGAAGGAGCGAGGGAGGAGGGGAAGAGGGAGAACAATTGAGGAAGAGAGACGTCTTGATTATTGTGAAATTAAAAATATGTAATTTAAAAAATATTAAGGTTACATATGGCATGGTTATATTTCATGCCCCCAATTTCCCCCCATGAATCTGCAATTTCTGCTCTTTAAACGTCTCTTTGTAAACATCCTGCAGGTCACAGAATCCTATTTTCTCTTCTTCTCCTCCCTCCCTCCTTCTCTTCCTCTCTTTCCCTCTCCCATCTCTGCTGTGCTGTCTCTTTCTTTCAGAGCCTGACACTTCCCCTTGGTAAAAGCAGTTAAATCAGTCTGTGAATATTCCAATCCTGCGATAAGGGAAGAGGGCTTTGTCCTGCTGCACTCTGGGTAATGCTGCTCTCCATTGTTGGCTGACAGGGCTCCATTGAGGAGCAGGTTTTAACGCTGATAGCATCACCACACTGCATGGACACAGTGCCAGATAAAAAGCCTATCCAACATGACACACGCATGCCAACACCTCCCAAACAAGCCCCCAATCTGATCATCAGAGAAGAAGCAGGAAAGAGATGCTGTAACACCAAATAAAGACAAATAAGATAAACAGGCCATGGCAATATTAACGCTATCATTGGATTCCGGAGGGACTTGATAAAGCAAATGCAATTATTCACATCTAACATTTTTACGGTATCTGTAGCTGGGGTGACCGATCACAAACAATGACTCGGTCCGGACCTCCCTGTCCAATCACACCGCAGCCCCGTATGACACTGGAGCTCCACTTATCTAAGCGAAATGTTTCCAGGTTCCATTTTTCCTCGATGGTTGACTACAGCTTTTTCATTTCACTGATGTTTTTCAGCCATTTTACCAGTGCTAGTCCGTCGAGTCCAGAAAAGTCACCACCCACTCTTTACAGGCTGACTGAGAGTGGCCAATCAACAATCAGCGCCGGCCAAAGGAAACCTGTTATTTTCGACCCAGTAATCATTTCCATCAGATGCCTTGCTGTCCCTCAGAATGATTTGAACATTCAAATGACAAAGGGAAGCCTGCTTTAAGATATCTGCAGACAGGTGCCAAGGACAGCAGGGACAGCAGACAGCAAGCAAACACTACAACCCGAGCAGGCATCTCTCCTCTGCTACAGCATAACCAGCCTGTCACCACTCACAAAATGACAACCTGGCCGCTCAGACACGTCCCCTTCCTGGTGCACTGCTGTAGGCTGAAGCTCCAAAACAAACAAAAAATATAGTTTTTTTTCTTTGCAGACATCCCTTTTAATTAGGACTAGATTATGCAATGTAGGTTAAGACAATTTGTTTCCTTGCTTACAACCTTGATTCCAAACAAGCTGGGACGCTGTGCAAAGACTAAAAAAAAAACAGACTGCAATCATTCACAAACAAACTGGGTTCACCAACGCCGATTTTACTGTGAAGGAGCCGACTGAGCCTTTCCAGGATGTCCCTTTCATACCCAATCATGATACTATCACCTGTTACCAGAAACGTGCATCAAATTCATATATTTACTAAAATCAATTGAGCTGATGAGGTGAGACATAAATATTTTGTCTTTGCACTCTTTTTAATTGAGTATATGTCAAAAAGGATTCCTAAATTATCACATTCTGTTTAATTCATCTTTTACATAATGTCCCAACTTATTTGGAATCGGGGTTGCACGATTAATCTAGGGCCTACGACCATGAACCACAATGTTCAAGCTGAGGTTATAGTTGCTGTCATGTTTCCCATCTCTCTCTCTCTCTCTCCCCTCATTCCCTGTCATATCAACTGTCAACTCTAGTTAAAGGTATGAAATGCCCCTTGCCCCCCAAAAAATCTTTCAATAAACAAATGAATTAATCACCTAATGATTTAAGACAATACATGTCAAGATCTTAATCAAAAAGAGAGTGAATACTGAAAACTATGTCTTGAGTGTTTGCCACCAGTGCATTTTTACTTCTCTTTTTTAATGACCCTGCTCTGACCAGAAGGGCCTGTAAAATAACATTTCATGGGTGTTGGCCATGTGTTGAAATGGGAAAATCAAGGTCTGCAGCGTGGTTGGCTGGATTTCTCTGACTATTGATTCCCATCTCCTGTGAGGCAGGGGGATCGATCAGTGGGATTTAGGCATGGGGGCCACTCTCTCAACCTTCCCTCCTGGCGAGCACGCAGCTTCACAGTTGGCCAAACCCCTACTGACTGAAGCCTTACTGACACACCTGAACTTTTCTCCTTCTCTGTGTTCTTTTTATCTGAGTGTTTCTCATTACCTCTTCCTATACTTCAGTTTTTCTTTCATTCTGAGTCATCCGAGTCATTCTGAGTCAATGTCCCCTTACTTGAGTGTAGAACAGCATGAGTTTTCAAGAGGTCTGTCTTGAAGCAGCAGAGAAACATTAAGGGTGAGATGTGGAGGAAAAAAAAGCCACAGAAGAGGCGGTAAAGAGAAAAGAGTTGGAGCAGAGAAGAAAAACAAAAAGGCAGAAAAGGACATTTCTACCTTGGAGAGCACCACTTAAACAAATTACAGCAGACTGCAATCAAGAAGCTGAAATTACCCAACCGTTGGGTCACCACAGCAACCAAAAGCCTGATCAAAGCTGTGAGCAGAGCAGCGGCTTCTAGAAAGTGAGGCGACGGCAGAAGAATAGGAGAGCTCAGGAGGAGCGAGAAGCTGCAATCAAAATGGGAGTTGAAGGTGAAGCCTGCATTGTGTGTGGCTTGACGTGGCTTGATCCACACAAAGTACAAGCTGCCATCCATTACAGATGCATCTTAGTATTTGAGTAAAAGTAAAGCTCGGTCCAGTTTCTACTGAGGCACCCTCGCCATCAGATACATTTGATGGGGACGCGGCTCTGCTAAATTGTAAACTGCGTAGGAATTTCTCTCCACGTAGCCCCTCCTCATTTCTTTCCTTTCCAGTGGTGAGCAGATGGGAGTCCGTTCCATGGCTCAGGATTCAGTGATAACACTGTTTATGAGTTCCATTACGTGCTTGGCAGGCTGCGAGCACAGTCTCTGCGCAGCTATGAGGAAGTAAAAAAAATAAAAACCTGCTCACAATGAAAATAGATGCAGTTTATTTGTGATTATACAATGTGGCTATGCTTATCTGTGTTTGAAATAAGCACTGTGCATTTAAAAAGGGCTCATATAGCTATATTCCAAACTCCACATATCTGGTCTTCACTATGGACATCCTTGAGAGTTTTGGTTGTTGTGATTCTGAGACAAGACAGCTGATAAGATAAATTTTTTTTCTAGATGGTCTGCATCTAGCTTTGAAAATGAGGGATAGGTATCCAGTTTAAGAGGCAAAAAAAGCACAACATAATGGTCAGGTAAAAATAAACGATATAAATCACACAACTAGCTTGTTAATTATTGCTATTACTATTCATATCCGCCTATTTGTTTAGCTCAACTAAAGTTCCAGTTCAGCTGGAGAAGATTTAGTGGAAAATACTAAAATGCATGTGCTTGGACAAACGGCCCCTAGCTGCCTGTTACAGTTAACCCCGTGAGAGATGAAAACAAGGGTTTGGTAACATTTCCAAAAGTCAAAAAAAGAGGAGACACAACGTAGAAAATTAACATGTTGAGGAGAGCGCAAGATGAAACAACGCCAGAATGAGGCGTCTCTTCATTTCTGTCTATTTTTACCAGAATCTGAATTTGAATCTGTCAAAGGCAGCCTTCATAAGACTAATGTATTCTGTGGCTAATGGAGCTGGTAGCTTCGAGGGCTGGGCTGAGAGTCGCCACAATGATTCTCACTCATTTCCTCTGAAGGGCCAATTATCTCAAATAGAGGCATTATGAAAGGAGCCGAACTTGGTCAAGTGAACAAACCCTTTCAACTCTAACTAGTGCCCCTAGCACTTAAGGTCATGTTGCACCTCTGAGGGGACCTCTTGTGACAGTAAATGTGGCTGAAATACTGGCTAAATGTAGCTACCGTTAATCCCCACTAAAATATATGAGAACAGTGTGAAAAAAGTATTTGCAGAACTGACTGACAACAGCAAAGGCTATTAGCATTCGGAGGGCGAAAACTGTGGGCGATGTGCTGTATGATAGGACAGGGCAATTAGTCAAATTTTATTTTCAATTATGATTTTGGCTCCCAACTATTATGAAAACAAGGCAACAGAGGTGAAATGACCATTGTGAGGCATTCCGTTTCGCAATGATGCTCTTGTTTTGCTTTGTGTTACCAATCCAGAGCACATGGTTCATTTACAGCGGTGCGATCAAAGCCTAAGCTTTTTAGTTCAGTTCACTGCGGACACGTAAGCCAAAACCAGGTCAAGCAAGCCGCCGCTCAGATTTTAATGTGCTTTTTAATGAGCAGCCAAACAGGACGAGAGTCACATTACAGCAATCCTTTGTCACATTTTATATAACAAATAAAATAACATTATGATACACAACATATATTTAAAAAGTCTTTATATTGATTATATAATACACTGCATTATTGTAATTATTGTTATTATTATTATTAGTTTATTATATTATTAAAAGATTTACTTTTTATTCCTTAGTTGAATTGTATTTAAACTTCAAGGAAATCCGTTTTAAAAAGACAAGTTAGTTTTTTAAAAAGTTCAATAAATGCATGATGTTAAAGAGTCGTCAGTTTTGACCCAAATATCCGTGATAATGATGTCTGCCGTAATCGAGCAGTCTTACTGTATGAATAATATTTGTAGGTATTACAAAGTTGAAGATGAACATACATGTGTGAAGAGCGAGAAAGAGGTCACACGACTGCTACTGTGTTATGTATGAGATTGGGTGGCTGAGTGGAGATGAAGAGAGAAAGAGGCAGAGGCAGAAGAAGAGATTGTGTTGTCCTATGATGAAAGGCTTGATTGATTAGAGAGTGATGATTGCAGTAAATGGCCTGGAAGATGGCTCCATCTCTGTTTCCCGTTTTCTCTGTCTCTTCTACCTTCTTTCCCTCACTCACTTGCTTTCTCACTTACACCTCTCTCTCTCCCTCCATGCCTCTCTTTGTCACCCCCTCTCCCTGGTTTCATCATGGCAGCCCATCAACAGAGTGCCTCTCTCTCCCCTAATGGCACAGCTATTAGCACTAATGCATTTCAAACGTACAGCAGCTGCCACATCACAATCTGATGGAAAGTACATGTCTTCCTCCAATCTCTACAATCTCTGTCCTTTCTTTCATCCAATCTCGTGTCTCTGTTCCAATGTGTTGCACTTCGCGTCAACCTTCCTTCAATAAGCGACAGTGGTCGTCGTCTGTAGCAAGAATACGATGGGAGACGAGTGGTTAAACAACTGATTGATGATAATGTAGCTGATAATATATTGCTGATCATATCATTAGTTTGAAAATGATACTGACCGAAGGCCAGCATCATTTCCAAACTAATGATATGTTTGCCAATCATATCAATCAAAATTGCCAATTTACTGCGACTCACAAAAACTTGCTGATGCCATTTTTATATCTCTTGTGCAGTTTGGAGGCATTTGCTTATTAAAGGGTGAGATGATCCAACCTCAGCACCGTTATAGAATATTTATAGGATCAGCAGCACCTTCCCATAAAGAGGAAAACTGATCTTTAAGCCTGCAACAACTGATTTATTTGGCCACTTGGAGGCTGTTGAAACAGGTTGTGAACACAACACTGACACGTTCCTGCTTTATATGTTTCTTTCGCTGCTAAATGCTCCAGTATGGGTTAGGGTTAGGGCACCCTCAGCATTAGTCACTGTCACTGAACCCACACATGACCTGAGCTAAACTAGGCCAAGCACAGCATTTATCACACGTTCAAACTGCATGCAGAGACATTAAAGAATATACATAGAAGCACCTGTGAGTTTTTTTCTAGGTTTGGACTCCTCAACGGTCACTTTAACAACAAGGTTATCATATGACAGCTTGACTGTATTCACCTTGGAGATATCAACAAATCATACATGGCTATTGAAAACAATTATTTCAGATATGTCAAATTACATTTTAGCTACTCAAAATGCTAATTTGCCACAATAGATTAAATTGCCATAATAAATGTTTGATCGGCTTGCCATACACACTCAGCCAGTTCCAGCTGGCAAAATCACTGGTGGCATATGGTGCACAAGCCTGATCTGGTGTTATTTTCACCAGACTGTCTCTACCAGCAAAAACACTTTTTGAAAAACCTAGTATGTTTAACAAGCCACACCATGAATACGCACCAATATTAATGATCAATATAATGGAAAAAAATGTGCTATCCAGAAAATACATAAGAGCTGCAAGTGGCTTAATGTCAAGAGCTGTCAAGACTTTGACACAACTTTGATTTCATTAACCACCCACTGTGCAGTCGAGTAGTGTACATTTTATTCAGTGTACAAGGGAAATAACATTTATATCTTTTATCACTACTGTACCAAGTCTTGACTCAGAAGCTGAACTATGATGTTAACAAGGCTGCCTACTCTTCAAGTTGATAAGCCCCTAAAGCCGTGGTTGAGTAAGACTTTCTTTGTTAACTTTTAGTCATTTTTACGGTCTTTTTAAGGGGAATAAGTCAGCATTCATTACTTGAAAATGATTTCATTTCTGGCATCACAGAAAAATCCACAAATATGTTTTGCTCTTGAATAAGCCCTACGTTTACAGAGATCATTCTGCATGAGTGCATGCAATCTTGAGAGGGACAATAACACAATCATTTAATTGAATTTCCAGCTTCAGCCAACTAATCAATTAGTTGAAGAAATCCTATGAATGTCAGTCAGCTGAGAATTTCTTCTTTTTTTTTTTTTACATTTGTTTTGGCTGGCTGACTGTGTGAATGCAAATGTATTAATGTGTTTCAAATGTCTACATGTTACACATACTTTTCTGTAAAATATTTAAATGTGAGTGTTAGGCCAAGCTGCCCCTTGGACCCTTTTACTGTGGATGCTGCTTCAGAAGTCACTAACATTTGTATTCAGTGGTGTTCTGGCAGACCTATTAAAAGCAGTACACCATTTTGGACTGGAAAACACCCAGGAAATCAGCCAGAGAAAAGCACTTCGGCTTTCTCTACGAAAAAGCAACATTTAAATCTCTTCCTAAGTACTGTGCATACACAAAATCAGCTACTGGGTCAAATATATGAGACCCATGATTGTTTCATAACCTGATTCTGAAATAGAAAAATTAGAAATGAGTGATACGCTGATGCTATCTGGAAAAGTTTTATAGTACTCTCCTTTTGGCTGCGATTTTCAGTTTACAAAACAAAGCAGAGTTTTGATATTCAGCTCAGAAGTTGCAGGTTCTCTCTTCGTCCCTATGAGAATTGCAAAGTAGTAATGAAATGACTGTGTCCCCTTGGGATGACTCTGCTGCCAACACAATAGTCGAGTGTCACAGAGGGATGGGCACCTGACCTTGAGAAATCAGCGGCAATCCAACACTTTAATGTCTATTTCACACACCATTTCATTCCAATGGATTTAAAACCCCGAACGACCAACACAACAGTTGTTACGATCAACATTTTGACATCCATAATGTCCAGCAGTCAGGATGGTCAGAAAACTGGCTCTGCAGTTAGACCAGGAAAAAGCTTACAAGTGTGTGTGTGTGTGTGTGTGTGTGTGTGTGTGTGTGTGTGTGAAAGAGAGAGAGTGAGGTCTTCCCATTGCTACGGTAACAGCTGCGATGGCAGCCGCTATGAGGAACAGGCGTGTCATTGAGATTCGATGATGTCACCAGTTTGGCGAGGCGAGCAGATGGGCTGGGCCAGGTACAGAACCTGCCGTTAATAAACACATACAAATAAATACCTGCTCGTCGACAAACATAAACAACCGCATTATGCATTTCCAGCCCACGCTGGAACGTGCACACACGCATGCACGCACGCACACACTCACAAATTCTATCAAAACACGCCGTCTCTCATGCATGAACACCTTTTCTCTTCATTTGACAGACTGCTCCACCCGCTAGTTTAAGATGCAACGCATTTCTCCTAATATGCCCAAAGAGCATGCAGCCCTAATCTAATTAGAGTGTCAGTCAGCAGAGTGTTCACCCAAAGAAAAATTAGGAAAGCACAAAATCTACAAACAGGAAAAAATCTTCTTGCAAGCATGTGGCATATCTACCTCTCCCACCCCTCCTTTCCTCCCCCCACCCCACCTCTTTGTGAGATTCTTTTTTTTTTTTTTAATGGTTTCACAGTTGCCCCTGCTGAGATTCATTACCTGGCCTGATTATAAAGGCAAATGAAATCAGCTCCGATACATTATTAATAGAGGAGCACCATTAGGATTCATTTGCAGTATTTGCAACAATATGATATATTCCAACTGTTTTCATGCCTGATTAAAGACACATACAGATAACAAAAAGGTATATGAATGTGATGTGCAGAGGGTAAGGCTGGGTATGAGCCTGGACAGACAGAGAGATGGAAGGAGGAGGAGAAATAGATAAAGACAGAAAGGAGAAAGAGTAGAAACAGAGGGAGAGAAGAGTTTTGGCAGGGGAGGGGTGGATTAAAGAGAGTGCTGGCTTTTCCACTTGAGGAGGTATTGATGCCATACTGGATGCAGCTACTTATGAACAGGTGTGCTGTGTGTGGTCACTGTGACCCAGGCACCACTTCCTGCATGGCTACACATCCGATTGAGGTGCATCAGAGCCGGGCAGGGAGAGGCAGGCATCAACCCCCCTCAGGCCTAAGATGAAGGGACAGCCGCACTCCAGGTCCCTCCCTCGGACTGGCAGGGAGGGAGGGAGGGGTGCAGCCCAGCCACCCCAAGACTACAGCTTCAGAGTGTAAGCAACCATGAATAAAAATGGACTTTGCAGGGAAGTAGGGCTCATAATTATTCGTTTTAAATCAGTTAAAGCCTTTTCTCAAATATCCCCCAGGAGGCGCTGGGTTAAAAATCCATTTGCGGGAAGTGTACCATGACAGCGAGCTCGTCTCCCTGGAGACAGAGGATGTGACAGTAGGGAATGTGACTGTGTATCTGTCGGGTGAGGCTATATATATGCGTGTATGTGTGTGTGTGTGCATCAGTATGCACGCATGTTTGTGGGGCAGTTCAGTGTTTGCAAATTTGAGAGTCAGTGGAGCACGCAGGCTCACAAACACACACAGGCAAACAAACCAGAGCGATACCATTTCTCCTTTTTTTAGATTTCAAGAGCGGATCTCTGGTGTTTTAAAGGTCAGCTGCAAAAGAATGCAATGTTCAACTTCTTGTGGCCTGTGAAACAAAACGGAAAGAAGGCTCTTAGATAATACTGAAAACCATGAAAATAACAACCCCAAAAATAAGCAATTATAGTGTGTGGTCATACATGTAGGACTGTGTTTGTGCGAATCGTTGTTTTTTTTTTTTCCGTGAATATAATTAGGTTTTATTGCTGCATTGTCTCTGTGATGCTGATCACATTGTCATTAAAGCGTTACGAGTAAAATAGGGGGAAATATCGAAACTGAGAAGGAATTGGAAAACAGTTGGGAATGGGCAGGAGAAAAGGAAGATGAGGTCTTGGAGAAGGAGGGAGAGGAGCGGGTGTCCTACTTTACCGTCACACCATCTTGCCATACATGCTCCTTCTGAAGCAGCTCCGCCTCCCTCGCCAGTTTCTACAAGAAAACACAAAAACAGCAGTGTGAGTGTCAGAAGTCAATAGGACATTGATTTGTGTGTGTGTGTATGTGCGTGTGAGAGAGAGCAACAGACAAACAGATGGGGATGGTGACCTTGTTCCCTACAAAAGCTAATACAGCTGTAAATTAACTGGTTAAATTAGAGGATTTGGGAGAGCCAAACTCAACAGCGCTGTTCTTCTTACAGTATCAGTCCAAATTGTGTGGCAACACAAGCCTTGAAAAAAAACTTTTTTGCACATTGCCATTAGGTGAACCAGCTGAACCGACCTTTTAAATGCTTTTAGAAGCTGGAAACTGCATCACAATATTGGCTCTGTCTTAAAGGTTAATGGGGATTAAAATGAAACAGCTGGAATTTGAAGACCATGTACAGAAAATGTTACATATTACAGAGGTGATAATATGTGCATATGCCTGAATGACAGCTGAGCTGGCAGGGATATGAGACACAATGTAAACAAACTTGTGTAAGTAACAAGCCAAGGCACAGATCCATATCATCAGTGGTGCTGAGGTAGATCCACACCTGTCCATATCCGCACTGACTGATCTTGACATTTGCAGGTTAGTTTTTAAGCTGTGTGCACTTTTCGTTGGCAGTGGTAGTTTGTTTGCCGACAAGTCAACAAGACATTCGTCCATGGTTGTAGATAAGAAGCAGACATTAGCTACAAAGGTTATGTTTGCTGTGACTCAAAATTCGTGGCTTTGGCTGCTGTTGTTGTTGTAAGTGTCACAGGCACATATAAATACAGCTCAAAATATATGGTTTGATAGACTTTGTCAGTTAATCCAGGCATGTTGCAGCACAGGTGTGTAGGCTACTCTGTGACTAGATGAATCACATGCCTTGTTAACAGCAGATCAGATGCACAGAGGAGTGCAACACATGGCATCACACACACAGTCATTTCTTACTGCATATCATTCATTTCCCACTCATATTGCTTTTTTCAGGCAGTTATGTCGAATAACGCAGGTTTTGGCGCTTTCAAGGCACAGAATAGACATATAACCAGTGATTGCAGACGTTTCTTTCAGCCTCCTCGTTTGCTCCCTCTCTAAATTTGAGCAACAACCTATATTTTCTGTTGGCTAAAACAACATATCTGTTTCAATGCTGTGTTGTGTACGTATGCCAGCATGTTGAGTGGATCCCATTTTCACATATGTAAGAACCGAACACAATGTGAGCCAGACTACCATGAGATGCGGTCAGGCAGATTCAATCACATGTTTGCACCTCTCATTAATACAGTATGCATTTTTCCTAGTCTGGATTTCCAGTCTGGATGGAGATCATACATGACTTGTGTAGAATACTTAATGTGTACATTAAATATAATAGTGATACATGTGTTAATACTGTGTGTACCAGTTTGAAGTTCTAGCCTGTGCACTATATAATTCTTTTTAGTGTGATACATGGGTACACACATCTTCTTGACTATGACTATATGCACCGTTTTCCATCTACAAAGACAGAAGAACAAACAATGTGTACGGACAGACAAGGAGTGTCTTCATGAGACCAACAAAAACTGAAAGACAGGTGAATGTCCTTGTTTGGATACTTTTTCCCCCCACACAGAGGAGATGTGACATCCAATTTACAGAGCAGATGGAGCTAGATAGCTAGACAGATAGCTAGATAGCTAGATAGCTAGCTAGCTAGATAGATAGATAGATAGATAGATAGATGTCACTAAAAATATCAATACACCTGTTACTATCAGTAGTAGTAGGATAGGTATATTGTTCAGAATTATATATCACATGAAACTTAATATTCTCATCCCAAACTGGTATCAAACACCACTACCCACCGATGTGCTTTAATAGTCTAACATCATTTACCAAGATGTAGCTCAGGCTTATCTCTGAAGAAGCTTACAGAACTGTATGTAGGCTTCTCATATAGGAAGTCATCCAAGTGGCAAATATGGTGAAGCCTTCGAGTCACTCTCCTTCTGTACATCTCTCCCTCTCCCCACCCCTCCCTCCCTCTCCTGCCTCAGTATCTAGGTTTCGCCGGGCCTCTAGGGGGCGATCTTGTTCCTGTCCCAGAATAGTGTGATCAGCCGTAAAGTCCCAGGGCTCTAAAATTACTAACCCTATTTAGACCACTGCTATACTACGAGCTCATTCATTTGTGGAGCCACACTGAAGGAACCAGTCCTCTGCCATGGGAGGCTTTTTATCTAGCGAAAACACACACAAGACATAAACTCTCATTATAGTAAAAGCTGTCCTATTTCTATTAGGAGCACCCCACCCACCTCATCTCAACAGACCCTCCCACTCATGGCCACACAGACACAATACTGCTCCACCTCCTCCAAACACACACACCAGGCTCAGAATATCAGTCCAGACTCTTACTGGGTGTCGTATAGGGACGTTAGTGGAGCATAATGGTTTAAAGTATGTACATAATGTGATATCACTAACCTAATTTGTGACACATAATAGCAGAAAATCTGGATCATTTCGAGTCCTCTGTGTTCTTTATGCTTTTGCATTGTGCTTTTAATCACCTGAACAAGCCTTAAATAACAACGATAAAATTTCATTCATTTCCTAATGAGACAATAGGCAACTGAAACAATGGAATGAGGATCTAATTACTGTGGCCCATTGAAATTATTACCAAAGAGTCCACTAGAAAAGACAGTAATTGTATGGCTTTTCATAAGAGAGGGTCAGCCTTGCTGAAGGGCAGCGCCACACTGGTAATCTCTCCGTGAAACTATCAACACTATGTTTTTCAATTAGTTATAAACACTGAGCATCTGAACGATAATCTCACTCTATTTCTAGCTCTGAGATTAAACTGAAAACTAAAGCCATATGATTTCACTCGTCATGTTTTTATTAATATGCAAAGTTCCTTTTGAGGACATAAAAAATAAGCATTTGCAGAACTGTTTCCGCCCTTTTTTTTGTCTCTCAACCCTCTGTCATGATCTTTGAACTGGTACCTTTTCATCCCTTTGGCTCAGTCCTTTTCTCAGCATTTAATCTGTCGGTAAGAATCTCTATTTTGTCCGTTCAGAAAATCCATTTCTCTCCTCCTGAGTAGCCCACACATCTTTTTTTTTTCCCACCAGTTCTCTGCTTCTCCAGCTGCCTCTCCCACGGTATGTTTCCTCCCTCTCTGGTGGGCCACCATTTCTCTGGGGCCCTATCTCTCCCCTAGCAGCTTAATGCAGTCCCCCTGCTCCAAAACAGCCATGTGTCTTCATGTGTCTTTCCTTCCTCTGTGTTGGCCCAGATGGATGGGCAACACAAACAGCCAATGAATCAGAGTGAGAGATGTGGGAAGGAGGGGGGCAGGGATATATCATCTATGCTGGTGGCTGGGACCCAAGCAGCTTAGAGCACTGGATGAGCATAGTGAGATCAGCACAGTACAGCACAGATAAGCTCAGTACAGGCCCACACAACACAGCAAATAACACTACAGCACACAGACACAAAGACACCGGAAGAGTTGCCAACATGAGCACGTTCCTCTAATGTTATTGCCTTTGTAACCTTGACACAAAATGCATCACATGTTGGGCCATTTGTCACCGAGCCTTCAGGCAAGGTCAAGAACCATAAACACAACTCTGTAATGGATAGTGGCATGTCAAGCGCCTCCAAAAGGTCTATGGCCTTAAACAACACACATGGAGTTGCCTTGTATGCAAACACTGTCCATAACGGTGGCAGTGATAGTGTAGTTGTACAAACAGCAGGCTGTAGCAGCTTGGTCAAGTCTCCGCTGTCCAAGTACCCTGGTGGTGAAAAGCCGCGCTCCCTAACTGTGAACTCACTGAGCAAGAAGACAGCAGGGGAAAAAAAAAGAACGAAAAGCTCAGCGTGAGGCGATTAGGATCTTTAATATTCATAACTGTTCGGTTTGCTCTGTTCCAGAGGGGAGCAGTTTAATCACTCGAAGTCATGTTATTTCTAGGGGAATGACAGCACACCAGGGACGGACAGCGTCATGCTGTGGCGAGCGCCAACTCGACACCAGGCTGCCTGTGTGATTGCTGCAGCCTGTTAGACCCTTCCGCTGAGCATTACCTTAAAGGGCACTCGACACACCACACTGTCGTCTGTGTGATCTGGAGGGACACTCCAAAACAGCCCTACGATGTGTGTCTCTGAGTGAGAGGGCACTTGAGAAAACACGACACGGTCTGTATGTGTGATTGCTGCCTTGAATCGAGGTGCTCAACATGCTCCAAATGACCCCCTCAGCTCAGCTTCTGGCAATGTTTAAGTCACCTTGGGGACCAAAAGACTGTGAAATGACTCTGCTGAGGTCACTTAACCTTCTCAGAGCAACTAGCGTGGCAAGGGAAGACCCTTAGTAAATTTTACAATGATTGGCTGCTGTGGACAGTGACAATCATAATGGTAAGCCACTAAGCTCTTTGAGAGCGATGTCTAAATATAGAAAGGCTTTCTTAAGGGTCCTTCCCACATTGTTGAATTAAATATCGAGACGCAGCATCACTACAGACTGCATCTTCTGAGGCATAGAGGATCAGGAAGAATCATCAGCAATGACACGTTTACCTAGAGACAGTGTAAAGGACATGATGCATATGTGGGCAGTGTTGCTTCCACGGTGTATAAGACAACTGAGGTCATAGTCATCGCAGATGTAGTGAGGAGCTTTAAATGGCGAGTGAAAACTGCCACGTTTCACGGCCGCTGACAAATTCACGTTACATCAAAATGTCACCACCGTGTTGCTACACAGCTACAGCTGCTCGATGTGCTGTAGTAGTGCAGAGAAGTGCGGTGTCATGCAGCAGTTAGCCCATTAGGGGGCAGCAGACTGAGCATACCGGTGAGCTCCAGTGGTGGCGGCGGCAGCAGCCAGTGGAGCCTGTCAGAGTGAGAGCAGTCTGCTTTAAGCTCTTCATTCTGTCTTCTCCACTCGGCCGGGATTAAGGCCAATCATAGAAATCACTGAGTCAGAACCGTCCCACAATAACAGATGGAGGGACTTTCCACTCCAGAATTTTAAAACATCACAGACAAACTCACTTTCACTTCGCTTCGCACCCTCGCCGCCGCCATCCCCCGCCACCACCTTTTCATTCTCTTGCCATCCTTTTATCTCTTCTCTTCGCTCGGCTGTTTTATCCCGCCATCATATGCTGTACTCCATTTCTCTCCATCTGTCTCAGTTTACTGCCCTCAAACTTTCTCCCTCCTCTTAACGCCATATTAATTCCAACAACACAGTCACAGACCAAACTTCAAAACAGTTTAATTGACTTCACATCGGACAGAAGTTGTCAGTAACGTGGGGTGAAATAGGAGGAAGCTTGCAAACTCATGACATGTTTTTATTGCTTGCATTATTAAACAATGCTGTCAGCGGCGTGACTGAAATGACAGAACATCCCATTTCAAGTTCAAGAAACACACCAGTGTGAGGAGGAAAAGGCTCTGCTCTTCAGAGTGGCCAAACAATGTTAATGTCCATAATGAGGAGAAATAATGACCCTTAATTCCAGGTCCCTGGTTGGTTTGCTACTGGCAGCTGGGTATTGTAGTCCTTATTAGCTAACTCTGACAGAGGATCTGCATGGATGGGTGGGAGACCCTGTCTTTGTTCTGTGATCCAAAGCACCCCGTGGCAGGCCTGTTTGCAGAGGCTGTGTGTGTAGTGCTATTGTGGCATGTGCTGAGATAATCCCTGCCTTTGTCGCCCCCCACCCCCCACCCCTATAATCTTCCCCTTCTACAACGAAAATGTTAACACTTTCTTTTGCATTTCCCTACTCATCGCCGCGCATTCCCGACTTCGCTCTGCTGTTTCCACGGAGACGGGATCTGGAAGACGCGAGCTGTCACCTACCCGCAGCAGCAGCAACTCACTAGCTTTTCAAAATCAAACACCAGCTTTTTACACTCCACACAGGCCCACAGAAGCACCATGTTTCCACTGTAGATTGCCAGGATTATGCTGAAGCGTCAGTGTGTTCTTCAGTGGGACAAGAAAGGCAACTGTCTTTACTTTGGAACAATACAATTGAGCTGCCTCATAATTGGTCTTCAGAGCTACACTGAAAAATAATCGACCTTGATCATAAGCTCTTGTGTACTAATCAGTCTACTTTTGTAGTTTATAATATGGATATAATCAAAATACAACTACGTTAGAAGTAATGTCACGGGAGAAAATGAGCTAATTCAATATATTACCAACTGCTGAAGTATCTCCATAAAAACAATATTAATTCTCTTCTAATTGGGGCACTTTTTATTTCATTTGAGATACTCCATTCAAAATAATATGCATTTTGCTCATTGAACCACAGAGCCTTTGAAGCTAAGTGGCAGACTCATCATAGCACAGAACAGGGCCAAAGACCATTGTACTGCACATTATCATTCACTGGAGCACCTACCACTGTAATTTCAATTAAACCTCCTATGGGATGGATGCTACAAACAGCTCTATCACATCGTTTACTCAGTGGCACACATGCATACACAGGTCACGACGCACATACCCAGCACAAATCTAAAAGACGTAAAGGTCAAACAAGGTCGCTGCAGGAAGCATCGCAGTGAGTCAACAGCACACAGATCTGCAGCCCTGGCTGCTCGCAGGTAGCCAAGTGTCCTACACAGAGGGGCCAGCAGGGGGCTCAGGGTGAGCGTGCAGGCGGAGCGGTGTGTCGATGGGGCCAGGATCAGCTCAGTGACATGTGAGCGTCTGGCTGGTTGGACTCACTGTCCATTGTTTGACAGATAGTCACAGACATGCCCAAACTGCTGCCCAGCCTATCCTGCTGTTACTGGCATCAGTCAGACAACAGGACAGAGCAAGAGAGGAAGGGAGCCTAAAGGCGCCATTTACTAAAAAAAATACGATTCAGACGCCTTGTTTCTCTCGCAGCCCACAAGGCATCGACCTTGCAGGTGACTGAGAAGGAGAAAATTGCATACCCATTGTCTGGAAGAAGCGATAGCTAAAAATAAGCAAGTCAAAAGAAACCCAGTGACATTCCACTAGAAAGACACTGAGCATGCGACTACTCTTTTAGTTGGTTCGTCTGTTAACAGGTGTGTGCGATTGCCTGGATGACCTGATGTTTCGTCCGTCTCCTCAGCAGGCTGACTGGGGAGGAGCAGAGCAAAAAGGCATCAAGATGCAGGGCAAATGTCTCCTTGATCAGAGGAGGGAGTGATACGTACACAAAGGCACTGGGACGCAAACGAAACAGACCGAAAGCTGATGTGCCACTTTACATTTCAACAAAACGTGTTGCACAAAAACTCCAAAAAGCACAGATTATGTGAAAACACACCCATGCTGATCAATTAATCAAAATCACAATTTGGCCAAGTGCAATATCCAGAGCTGCAGTTTCTTGATATAGGTAAAATGTGTCACAACATTCCATTATAAATGGAGCATTGTGGTGATACAGAAAAAGAGATTCCCCCGTCCTACAAATCATGTTCTCCTGACATGAGGGAATGTGTTTGTTTGGTGCAGGCGCCAGCAAAAACCATATCATCATCATTTTTATATTTTTTTCAGTGAAAATGAACTGCAAAAATATCCGAAAATCATGACTCACGTTTTACACATCGGTCAGCCCTAACACACAAACGTACGGTAAAAGCAGGAAAACAATGGAAGAGGCTGAAAGTCCTCAGCACCTCGTCTGGAAGCCAAACACGCTTGTGACAGCCTTCATGTGTTCAATGCATGCACAAATAAAGTGCACTGTCAGTCGCCACTGGTCGCACATTACACTCACAAAAACTACACTCAGAAGTATGTACATACTGTATATTTGCAATCAGCTCAAAAGAGCTCTCACTAATCAACATGCAATCAATTATACACGCGTTTGTATTCTGTGCCCTTTCCTCTGGCAGGCTCAAACCGACTGAGAGCTTGGATGCAAATACAGTTAGAAATGTGAATCGCTGAGACAAATGAGAAAATGAAATTATTTCATGTGCGTGTGTGTGTGTTTGGAATTTCACTGAATATATTGTATTCAAAACACAAAAACGTCTGTCATCAGTGATTTTTTAAGAGCAGCTGTCACGTTTTTCGCGATGTGAGAATCTATTGTTAGAAACAAAGTCTTCAATTTGTTCTACGTATGCAGTCGTCTGCAAGGAGAAGCAGAAATGACCAGACTGATTCAGAGATGGCCAGCAGAGAAAAAGAAGCATTTGAGGGGGAAAAAAGGATTAAAAAAAACACCATAGGGGGGAGGCAGTGGGTTTTTTTTTTTTTTTTACACAAAGCCATACCCGCATTATCTCAGTCCATCAGCTTAGCAACCATCCTTTCACCTCACCTCAACACACCACTGTCTGCAGTCCAAGGGCAAACTGTTTTGCTGTCCATTTTTTTTGCCCTTTACTTCAATCATCTTCCCTCTTACTTTAGATTGCTGATAGAATAATGAAAGCAGTTACACTTTTAGGGCTTATTGGGTTGGGGGGTGGGGTTATTATTCAACTAAAAGGTCATGATGTGTTACCAAGAAGACATTTTGTCGTGTTTTGTAGATTTACCTCGCTCCCTCCCCTCCTCCGTTTCTGCTACAAAGAGAAAGTGTACGGTGTCTGACAAAAGCGTTGTCAAAGTGCCAGAGAGTCCAGTGACAGCAGCTGGTGTTTGACAAAGTGTATCATTGACAGTGTGTGGCCAGGCAATTGTTCAGGATTTACACACACATGCACACATGAGTACACACCTTCAGTCATATTCATCCGTGCACAAACACACTCAGAGTTGCGCACATACACACGCTATCCAGTATTCCAGCAGACATAAGAGAGGAAAAACATGCAGACACGGCCCTCTCTCAAAGCAATTACAGCAGATTGAAACCAAATTAAATTTGAAGCCTAGAGCAACACCAGCGACTGAACGTCTATGACAGATATGGCAGGGGAGGAAGAGGAGTGCTGCGGGACCAAAGGATAGGGGGGACGTTGGAGGGATCGGCAGGTGTGGGTCACGAAGGAAGAGAGAGTTATTTGGATAGGAGTGCAAACACTGACAGAAGTAGGGCAGAGTGCTGGTCCCATACAGAGAACATCAGGAGTGGTCTGTGCCAGGATTTTCAAGGACCATGCAGATGATTTTTGCATTTTTTAGCCCATTAACTATAAAATGTGCTTTCTATATGTTACTGCCTACTGACTTCAAAAGCTTACCATATGTCTTTAGACTAATTTCCTACCTGCAGGGCAGCTGCCGGGTTTCATTCATTCCAGTCAGAAATGAACTTGGACAGCCTATAAGACATGCCTGATATACATCACAGTAAATGTTCTGTCGCCTTCATCATAATCCTCTGACGTCTACTACCGCAGTGTCGGCTGCTGAACAGCAAAATGACCACATTCACACTTATCTCTTTTCTTAATGGCCATGTTTGCTTATTGTTTGCGTTGCTGGGTTTATTTTGTCTGCATTCAATGCTTTCGCGCAACCCTGATAATAAAAAAAATAATACTAAAAGCACAAACTGTGCAATATGGCCAATTAATCTACAGTAGAGTCCATGCAAGTTGATTTTCATACTGTAATAAAATGAATACAAATCCACGGCCGAAAATCACTTTAAACCATATGGTGTGTTCTGGGAAATTGTCAGGACTAATGTAAAAAAAATATGCGATTTGCAGTTAATGGACTAAAACGTGCATAACCACTGATAGGTTCTTCTCCGAACACAGAATGTGGTTTACAATGTCTGGCTATTGCATAGAGTGAAAATACAATGCCTCATCTATGCAAATTAAGTTAAATATAGCCTATTTTGAAGAATTATACAAATATAATGAATCACAGAGGAAATAAAGAATAAAGAAAAAGAGCAATACCATGTCCATAAATGACATTTCTTTTTCATAATAATCACACTGGAAAATGATACCATGTGAGGAGAAATATACCATTATCTGTAGACCGTTTAGAAATCACAAACATGGGCTCGTTACAGGCATACAGATTAGCTCAGTTTCCAGTTCTCCACGAGATATCATTTCTCCATTTTCATTATTCTAGTCCAAGAAATGACAGGATTAGTTGTGGCGGCTTTTAAACATCTGATGTTATCTCCCTCTCCTGGGTGAACAATTAATCCCTCTCACTTCCCTTCTTCTCATCACCCTCTCTCTCCCCATCCAGGCTTCATCTCGCCTCCGTTTAGCTGTTCCTCTCTTCTTCCTCTCTCCCCCCACCATACTGTCTATCTCTCCCAGAGGAGATTTTTTTTTTTTTTTAACAGAGAGAAATGGAGCTAAGTGCCCTGGCATTTAAATACCTACAGTGTGCTATGTAGCTACATGAAAGCGTGCAGTGATGAGGTTATTGTCATCACTGGTCTTATAGTATGTGCACACACTTACATTTCAACACTTCCCACACTCCATTAGCATTTTTGCTATTATATAGTGAGGTGAAATCATTTTTACTACGCCATTGTCTTCTAAAAGGAAAATGAGAGCAAAGAAACATGTAATGTAATGATCAGGCTTTTACATTTCCTGTCTGTGTTGTTCCCTAAATGTATGATGTACAGTCCCAATTCCAAAGAAGTTGGGATGCCATGTAAAACTAAAATAAAACAGAATGGGATAATTTGCTAATCCCTTTTGAAAGCATCACAAAGAAAATATATTCAATATAATCAACTTCATTAATTAGGTTAAGTGGTAACAGGTAATAGCATCATGATTGGGTGTGAAAGGGGCATCCTCGAAAAGCTCAGTTGCTCAGAAGCAAGGATGTCGCGAGGTTCACCACTTTGTTAAACACATGACTGTATAAAGGATGTTACTACATGGGCTCTGCAACACTTCATAAAACTGCTGTCGGTAAACACACTGCGTTTTCAAACGATTGCACTCAGAGCTGCAGATACTTCAGTCATCTCAGGTCCATGAACTACAGACTTTAGACCTGCTGTGTTTGTAAATCCAGTCTGAACATTCAGTTTCCATCAGCAATTAAACAATATTAGGTCGATCTGTAATATCAGGTGCAGATTGCAAATACAGTATTATTAAATTTCAAAATGATCATCTGTTTCACACTGTCAATATCTCTTTTGACTAACAAATCAAGCAGATTGTTCTCAGTGTGTGGAGAATAACTAGCTCGCTAGCAGGTTTCACACGTTAATGCATACAACATCTGGCTAACAATGCAAATGTTTGATCACTCTGCTCGTCCTCAAACAGTCTACACTCCTCGGTCACCGAGAGATGATTCTCTGAATATGCAACACGGAGGACGATGCTCTGCATTCACAAGTGCTGCGACTGGGGGTAACATAATGTAGGATCTGCAAAATGGGATGACTTATCAAAATATCCACATATAAGTGAAAATATAAAGTGATTAAAAAATGACAAAATGTGCAAACCTTTGGCAAAATTTGGTAATACTGTACCCTGTATGCCCATCCCAGGTTACTGTGTGCAAAATTATAGCTCAATTCTTCTTTTTCATTACAAACTCTCCTCCCAGTCCTATCTAAGAAAATAATCCCACATCTTTCTTTTCATGTCTGTCAGATGTGCGCTCTATTTCCTGAGCGGTTAATACACGAGAGTGACTGATAATATGTAATATTTTATTAGTAAAATATCATGTTCAAAGCATCATCCAAAATCCACCTGCACTCAGTTATACCATACTGCATGTTTGTCAGGACCACAGATTGTATAAACAGGATTGCTGCATATCGAGGAAGAGTTTGAAATAGACCCATTTTCTGTGTCACTTAGAAAGTCAAATTAGAAAATCAATTTCAAAGTCATCATCGAGATACTGTTGGTCCTGGATGTGTTAAACCTAGCACAGCACAGAAATGACTTTCAACAGCCTCAATGCTGTCTATATCTTGTTCAGTTAATACACGGAAAAATGAATATACAACAGCTGGGTGCAGAGACTGTAAACAGAATGTCTAAATTCCTGTCATCTGTCATTGTTGTAACTTGCCAGAAACACAAGCCAGCTGACACATGGATGTATTGGTGACTCGCTCGCTAGATAACAAGAAAAATGTAAATAGGACATGGTGAGGGTTGTTGGAAAGTGTATTTTTCACATTGGTAGGTCAAAGCAATGTAAATGCTGAATATTCCCACCTACTTCAATGCACATTTTAAATATTTGGACGTCTACTCACTGTTATGTGCAGACACTAAACAAGAATGACTAAAAAGTAAAAGCTATCCATTGGGTCTAAGATGCATGTGGAATTCCTGCAATGTCCCTTAAAATCCATTGACTCATCTTCTCCAACATGTCACCCCCCTCTCTGTCCCTCATGTTGGCTGACAAAAACGCTAAATGATGCATGACGACAGAGGAGACAAATTCGGTACATTGACATTCATGCATGCTCAGGTGAGAAACATGGCAATTAAACGAGTGTGACCATTTCATATGTATAATTTTGCTTGACATCCTCCTGGAAATATTCACATATTCTTTTTTTTTTTTTTTGGAAATTTACTGAAAAAGCTGTGCACATTTGATAGGACACGTAATTGCTGCTGCTTACCTACAGTAGGCTACACACATTGTATTGGACACATGAAACTGATGTGATGAGCTGACCGTGAATAAAACAAATAAGGGTCAGGCTGCTAATTAGAACTACCCTGAGTTTCTTTCTTTATGTCACTGAATTTGTTTATTTTGTGGAATTAAAGACAGCTCTTAGCAAGCTCCTCTGTACTGTAGATCTGACCATGAGAATAAAGCAGTGTTCAGGATAAGTGAATGAGATGACAAGAGGTAGAGCCTAAGGCGTACAAGGCCATTCCCAAGTCTAATCAGCCTAACAGGACCAAAAACACACACTGGGGACGTCTTAAACTCAAATTATCCATTTTAAACACTATGCACACATGTACAGACTCAAAAGCACACACATATGGCACTCACCCAGCACAAAGATGCACAAAAAGCCCTCTACGTACCATCTATTTTTAAATAACGCAGGCACTCAGCATTGGTGAAGGGCAGAGAATGAAAACACCTTGTTTAAATCGTTCCAGAAAGAACAAACTGATTTTCGAGAAAGCTTCAGCAGCCTGTTGGTGTATTCAGTATCATTATAGACGAACATTGCTCAAAGATTATACTGTGCAGCCCGTCCTGTCTATGTGTATGAAGTCAATTTACCAGATGGCATTTTCAGTTTCTCTTCGGTACACACTGTGCGCCTTTTATCTCGCCTATAATAGTGCTAAACATATCTCCTGTTAGAGAAACAACACACTGCACGGAAGACAGCAACATTATATAAAAGAGCAATGTGGAATATGTTAAATTACAGAAAAACCCTTGCAGGAGAGAAAGAAATGCTGGGAGATAAAAGGAGAGAAAGCAGACGAATTTAAGAAGATGGAAAAGCAAAAGTGTGACAGAGGGAAAGTGAGAACTATGCAGCACTGAAGCAGTCTAACCTTGACAGAGAGCATCTTCTGACAAGCATCTGCCTCCTGTAATAATTTAGAAATAATCTCCATCCACAAAGGCCCAGCAGTCTGGCAGAGCAAATGCTCTGTGCCTGATCGATCACTCCGATTCAGCCAGCTGCCGGTCTCTGTGTGTGCAGGCCCAACATCGATCTCAGGCCTTCTCTCCCTCTTCCCGCCGTACAGAGCAGGATGATAAAGCGAGGAAGAGGATGAAAAGGTGAGAGAGAATGGAGATGCGGGTAGTGATGTCAAACTGAGGAAAACAAAAAGGGATTCAAAAGATTCAAAAGCAGATTTGAGGAATAATAGTGGAAAGTAAAAGAAAACAGAGTGAAAGCTATTGAAAATTGAAAACAAACATTTTATAACAAAGCGGTGGATGCATCTCCACAAACTACAGTTCAAACTGAATCCAGGCTATTGTGCTTCTCCCCCATGATGTTCTGCTTTATGACAAATATTCACCAGACAGGAGACGATCCTTTTGTTGAGTTTTTGGAGGTACCGCCGGTGGCCACCCAGTTTCAGACACAAGGAATACACACTAGCACACACAGCCACGTCCCATCGACACATCCAATTACTACTCAGCATTGTGACAGCATTAACTGCCACTGTGCATTTGGCCCCTAGCAATTAATTGACTTTTAAATAGTCAGCCATTAGCACCAATTTAAATGAATAGATGTACTCCTCCGCCTTCACTTAGCATACTTTGCCATGGCTGCCTTTAAGAAGCAGCTCCACGGTGTCATCGGAAATAGTAGTGCAGCAAGCAAGGTTTCAAAACAGAGCGAGGACAAAATGAGCCATGTCTCTTCAATATGTCATTATAGTGAACATAAACCATGATTACAGTAGCAGCATCAGATTTGGTAAATGATCAGCTGAAGGTATTTCTGTGCAGAGCCTCCATTCTGAGCCCATTTCAGTCCAGTTTTAGAGCAGGGCACATCACTGTAACTGCTGTTACTTTGGTCATAAATGACATTGTATCAGCTTCGGATAATAAAAAGAACCATGCAGCACTTTTTGTTGGTCTATCCAAAGGATTTGATACTGTAGACCACTGCCTGCTCTTGCAGAGGCTACATAATAACGGATTGAGTATCAATGCATATAATTGGTACAGGAACTACCTATCAGAGGCAACAATCTGTTAAAATGGGAGGCTGCTATTCAGTAACAAAGGATGTTCAACATAGTTTATCTTAGATTCAGTCTTTTTCACTTTTTCTATCAACAACACTACTTCATCTTGGTCAAACCGCCGTGCCCATCTGTACGCGGATGACACAGCGTTCTATCATGTTGCTGATTCTGTACATCTACCAAGCATTCTGCAATCTGCTCTAAAAGACCTAAGACTTGTACTACATTTTGATAAAATAAAGTTCATGCCATTTTCCATAGCCAGAACTGGAGAGAATAACTATCTTAATATTTCCACTACTTTTTTGGAGAGTTAGACAACATAAATATCTTGGCATCTGGCTGATGAAACTCACATTCAAATGTCACATAGATAATCTTGTGCGCTGACTCAGGCAAAAAGTTGTTTCTACAGAAACAAAACAATCTTTGCCACTTTTTGTAGGAGAAAGGTTGTCGAGGCAGTTTTCATGTCAGTCCTGAACTACGGTGATGTGATTTATGGACATGCATCCTCTTCAACCCTTGTGGACTACTGTGGACTGTCTATCACTCTGCCTTCAGAGTTATTAACAGTCCATGATGCACATCATTGTATTTTATATGATAAGGTTGCGTGGTCTCATCTTAAAGTCAGTGCACTTGTACCTTTTGGCCATTTTAGAAATTTGATATTTCCCAACCTCTATTTGCAATTGTTTTACATAATTGCGTTTTATTTTTTCATTTCAGTTATTCTAATTAATCTATAAAATTATCTATTTTAGAATATCTATATATAGGAAAGTTTTAGTGGCTTTTTCTTTTTTCTTTAATAACAGTGTTACCTTTCTCTGTTAGCATATCTCTCTGTTGTTGTAGTTTGTTTCCTTTTCCTTGTTTTTGTAATTGACTCAGTGTCAGTGTAAATGAGGGTCTCCCCTCAATGATCATGAGTATAAATATTGATTGAATGAATTAGACCTTTACACTGACACACCTACTGATGTCATGTGACAGAGAGGATGCGAGATGTTGGAAATTATATTAAATAAATAAATATACACAAGGCATAATCTCCACTGGGGATCACTTTTCAAAAATATTGATAAGCTCACATCGTTTGATTTCAGTTATTCCAGCGCTCAAAGCAGTTAAACACTACAAGCACATGAGTGCTTTCTGGAGTTTGGTTGCCCTGTGTTTTGGCTCTCAGGCAACAAAGAAGGTTCTACCCTACCCTGTGATTGGTGAATGGTTGAAGCTGCGGCCCCAAGACAGAAACTCCAGACAAGACTCAAGGCTAGAAAACTGCACTTTTTCCGGTACAAAATAAATAAAAATTTTATCTATATTTTATTTATCGTCAATATTTTCCTAAAAAGACACTAAGGCAGTATGGGGCAGTGCTCGTTGTAGTAAAGATACACAATATTTATTATAAAGAGGTATAAACAAAACTGACTTTAACTGGCAATAGTGTTAATACCGCACACATTGGGGGGTACATTTTATAAAACCTCTCAGCTCCACCCCCAACCTGTGAAACCAAACCTACACCCTTGAGTGTATGTCTATAATGTTCAGTGTTCAGTATTATAAACTGTACAGTATGGGGAGGGGGGTCAAATGGTAGAGGCTTATTGTGATAAGCTGAACCTTAGCTTGTAAGTTTGCAATCAATGATAGGGATTAATGTGTATCAAAGAGAAGAAAAAGAGCCAGGTTGCTTTTATCTGAGGTCGCTAAGATTACAGGAGCAAAGGACACACATGAAAAAGAGAGAGAGAGAGAAGAGAGAGACACGAGGAAAGGGAGAAAGACAGGAAAAGAGGTAAGAGAGTAGAATGGGAGAGAGAAGGGGGCGAGGGGGAAGAAGAGAGGGGGACAGAGTGAGATAATTATTATCGCAGAGGTGGTTTTCCAAGGTCAATATTTGAGATTCTCCTCAACTGTTTCTCTGAAGCATAACCCTCCCCACCACCCCCAACCCCACCCTTCAGTACCTCCTCTCTCCACCGCTGCCTCCAGGCAAACTCCTATCTTCCCTTCCCTTCTTCTCCCGTTGCAGCACCTTTTCCCTGTCACTCATTCAGCAGAGGAAGGCTGTGTCCCATCCCCCTGGTCACTGCCTCGAATGAGCCACAGATATAGCCGACAGCTGCCGTATGGCTTTTCAAACACGGGAGGAATTAAATGGGCGATAAACAAACAAACAGGCCTCCTTTCTGTGTATTCTGGGGAGCCACCTGTCAGTCAGCGAAGAAACAAGGTAACTGGGCATCAAACCACATCTCCCAGCCACTACTTCACTGGCCTGTAAGGAAAAACACCTGCCAATCATGAAAAGTGTTAGGTCATTATGCTATGACAGGCTGTCAAAGCTAAAGACAGTGGGGCAGAAGTCATGGATGAGGAAGAGGAGGAGGAGGACGACGAAGAAAAGGAGGGGCAATGGGCTGCAAAGGAGAGGCAGGTGAACCACAGTTTGACAGCGTGAACTAAAAACTCCTGAGGACTGGAGAGTCCACAAGAGATGCAGACACTTTTAGTAGAGGAGTCTTTCACTTGTCAAAAACAATAACGAGGCACACAAATGATGCTCCGACAGCTTTTGAACACTTTTGAGCGTTTGAGGATTTGAAGATCCTGAAACACTGAAACACCAGCTGGATGGTCTTTAGCTTCCTTAATGTGACGTATTTCCAGGTTAAAACAGTCTACTGCATGTGGATGGGATACAGTTAGGAGACGGATTTAAATCGAAGCCTTCAGATTTGATTGGCTCACTCCGAAGTGGGTGTGGCTTAGCAAATACATACATAGATCATAGTTTTTGCCACTGAGATCCAAGCACATGCCTCTGACCCATTATGTTTGTATAATTCCTCATGTACATATACAAAGAGATAACTAGATTAATTAATCTAGATTATTAACACAGAGTTACAGGATTAGAACCTGGAACACTATTTTTCATTTCATCGTCTGTAAGGAAATCCAAAGGTAGATTCATTATATCAATTCTGTGACGAGAACCTAAATTTAAACGAATATGAACTGAAACTATTGATTTGTGGGAAATCTGACTAGCAAGACACGCACGCACGCACACACGCACGCACGCACGCACGCACACACACACACACACACACAGCAAGTGTAAAGCAGTGCTGCTAGGGATGCTCTGGGCATTTGCCTCTGCAAATGTGCTCTAACACCAATAAAAGGCCTGTTTCTTTTTTTTGCATAACCACGATTGCAGTCCAATGCCACAACAGATATGAGACGATCCAACAGGCTAAGACAGACTCTGAACGGCTTCCACTTAAGAAACAAACACAGCAGAAGAGAAGTGACAGCACACCGCAAATGAATGCAAACTTGGGAGAAATGGAACGGAGAGAATAATTCAATCTGCAGCCACCTCCTCCAGTCAGCCAAGGAGAACTGAGCTGAGGGGAAGGCGAGGGGAGGGAGGAGGATGAGGAGGAGAGAGGGCTGAGGCGTGTGATGCCTTTCTCCCTGGGCAGGGCTAGGGTGGCAGGAGCCCAGATAAGCTGGGGCCGAGCAAAGATTAACTGCTTGCTCTGATGGAAGAGCAAAATAAAGGCAGGCCGACCTCTGATTCCCTTGGCCTCTCTGCATGAGTGTCCTTACTGGTGGGGACTGTGTACATTAACCATGATGAGAATGTTTAAACAACACCAGCTCAGGCAGAAACAAACTAATGTCATTCCTCCTGTGAGCAATACGAGCTGCATGACCTCTCATATCCTTTCAAACTCATCCCTTTTGTCTTTCACACTCAAACTTTTCATTTCCCGCAGTCCTACACTGCAATAATACTTAATAATGCTTATACAATAGCCTCGGTGGGCACACCTGCGGTTTCTCTGAAGATCTCTTGTCATTGTCTAAGCACAGACGTTACAATAAGACGGAGCTTTCCCGGTGAAACCAAGCTGTTCTGCATGATCCACAGCGGCCCAGTGAAGATGATTTTTTGGATCATTCTAGTGTGGTTGAGCTCAAGTGCTAAAGCTCTGTTAGCTCTGCAAAGAATGGATCTGTCCCATTACCCCAGGCTCTTTTTTTCTTCACTGCCACAGAAGAAAGCAACACTGGCTACTCAAGTAAGTTTTTAGGGATTTTTTTTATCTTTTGTATGGTGTATTTGTCAGTTGTAAACAGTACAACGTCTGTGAAGATTGTCGGTCATCCAGGTCATGGTTATCCAAGCAGGGTTAAATCAAGGGCAAATGGATGTCACTGTAGAAAATTGAAAACGTTTGGTCTCTCATGCAAAGGGCTTCTTTACTTCTAGCTAACTGGTGGGGGGGTCCCAGGTATTTAACCTCTGTGGGGTCATTGTCAAGGACTTTGATAGCTCTTGGGTCACATGGAGCCTATGACGTCAAGTGCAAATGACAGTTGTTGGAGTTGTCAGATGAGGTCAACCGTGAATGGTGGTTAAATCTCCTGGGAAGGGATGAAAGGATACCATTGTAGATGCCTCCTCTGCTGAGAGATGGATTCTCCATTTTTATGTATATGGCTACTCCTCTTTATAAAGCACAATACTACTTTTGACTTCAACATTTGGAATAGGCCCATAATGCAACAATTACAAAACCAATCCTCTACATTGTTGAAAATATTAACTAGCAGTGATCTGTGCAATCATCAAACCAAGTGCTCTTTGTCTTTGTCTCTGGGATGAAAAAATAGATCAAACAATGCTGCCAGTTACCCAAATACATACAGCAAACAGTATCTTCTCAAATTGACACAGTGTGTTTACACACACTTAAGTAACCAGGGTTACTACTGTAGGTTTCTGCATTTTCCTTCTTAAACAAGAAACCCAGTTTCTGTCATTAAGATATGGGATCAGAGAATCAAGATTAACACCTATTCATTTCTGATGGTGAAACAAAATTAATTTGGCCATGTGTATGCACATGTACACCGAGTGGTGTATGTTGATGACAAAGACATGAGGTGATACATCCTTATATCCAAATAATTACATCCAATGACAGACTAATGGCAGCCTGGTTTAAAAAGTATGATAGAATATAGATAAAACATACACATAACAGTAATTAGGGTACTGTATTGTACAAAAAGATATTCTCTAATCTCATGCCCTAACATGATTTCCCCCAGTAACTTGCTTTTTTGAGTGAACGCTAATGTAATAAATGATGTTCCTTCATTGGATGTAGGCTACTCTGCTGTGGGGCTGATACTCTCAAAAGAGTCAATTTTCCTTGTCACTCTGAATGCTCTGCAGAACAGAAAGAATACATTGTTAAATGTAATTTCTGTGGCCAAGATAAAAAAAATTATACATAAAATCTGTTTTGTTCATAGATTTACATAAATTTGGTGTTACTTCAAGTGTGCGTGTGCATGTGTGTCGCCGGTTATGTAAGAGCGCCATACTGTGAAAACAGCCCCTGTTCTTCCGATCAATGGCCTGTCAGGAACTAACAGCTCCTTTTCATGACACAAGCCCTTTATTTGCCTTGTCCATTCCACAAAGAAAGAAGAAAAGAAGGGGCTCGCTCAAGCAGAACCCAACTCTCCATCTCACTGGAATTAAAGCTTCCCAGGGTCAGAAGCAGGCTATGGATATCAGGCCAGCATTCAGATAGGGATTACTTACCTCACCACCAACAGCTACTTTCCCCACAAGCAACATCCGGCCTCCCACTCACGATCGTGTTAAAAGAAATACCCTTTCATCAAAAAACAGCACAAACACTTGTTATTGACCCCAAATAAACCCCGATTTATACAGGTAATGTGCTATTCCACTGCAACATAGATTTTTATGCAAAGAACCACTCAGGCAATTAAACAGATAATGCAAGATTAATTAAAAATGGAAGGCAAAAGAGCCTTATTTCTCCATCTCTGTGGTCTGTAGCCACAAAAGTTTGCACGTCAACTTCCTCCCATGGGAACCATTTCGCTATATGGCCTCTCAGCTGATGATGCTGATAAGAGGGAGCTGGCGGATAATCGCCGGGATGAAGAGGAGATAGCGGAGGTGGAGGGGTCTGATAGGGTGGAGGGCTGGGGGATCGGAGGTGGGCTGGAGTGTGCCCTGCTTAGAAGAGCGAACCATAATGACATTTTATAAAAAAATCATTTTGCCATTCTACAAAAGGGTCTCATTTGGTGAAGGAGATGACCACATTGTGCTGTTTTGTCATTGAAAATACAATTTTCTATTCCAACAAGGCACTATTTTTGCGCAGTGCTTATTTCATTTTTTTCACCACACAGCAGTATAACATATTTTATATTTGATTGCTGAGGCGTTTTTTCAAAAGCCCCTTAAATGATCTTTTTCAATTGTGCCCTCTAGGAGAGAAAACAACGAGCAGACAAGAGCACTGCCTTGCAATTGAAAAGAAAAAAAAAGAAACAACAAAAAAGAACGTCTGCGTTTTAGCACCGCTATTCCAGATTCAAGTGTCTCTATCCCATCTTTTCTCTTCCCTCTCTGCAGATGCAAAATCGCACATGGGAGACTAGAAATATATGTCTTATGCAGCTTGGAGAGACGGCTGCATAAAAGCACAAAGCAGTCATTTCTATTCATTTGTCTCTGCTGACGGGGAAATGAAGGAGTGAAGCAGATGCTATTGCTACGTGAACAAGTTGCTTAAACACAGAGAGCGTTTTTTTTCCTTTCAAAAAGAAGTTGGATAATTAGATGCTGAATCAAACCCCCCACCCCACTTCCTGCCTAGAACCCATATTGTCACTCAAATGAATGATTTTGTGTGAGGCAGGAACACGGCAAAAAAAAAAATTAATCTGTACACTGACATTTGTTTAGGAGAAAAAAAAAGGGAAAGCAGAGCATTCAAATGGGGCTGAAAATGGTACATTCAGAGCTAAAATAAATGTGTGCATTGAAGATGTGAAGAAAAGTGCTGGAGGCAGCGTGCTGCCGTGAAACAGATCAGGTTCTGACATTTTGTTGAATGTGAAATTCTGCCAAGGAGCAGTGGGTGGGATGTTGTGACCTTTATCAGTGGGAGTGACAGAATGACCCAATACTATAGATAGAATAATGGAGAGACAAAAAAATCTGTTTTTACAACACGATGCTGCGACCCATCCCTGCGCGCATGTGTGTATGTGTGTATGTGTGTGTGTGTTTGCAATGACCTCCCACTCTGTTTGTGTGTACCGGTGTGTGTGTGTGTGTGTGTGTGTGTGTGTGTGTGTGAGCATGAGCATTGCTGACCTTCTCACACATCTGTAGTGGGCAGAAGCAACGTGATGCTACAGCAGGTGTTTGTGTACAGGTGACTTCTCCTTTGAAGGTTAAACAGGCGATGCTTCAGCAAATTCTCTCAAGGCTTCGAAGAAGTTAGTCAGCCATACGTTGAAAGAGGTAAGTGCGTCCATTCATATATGTGTTGGTGTGTGGTGTGTGTGTGTGTCTGTGTCTGTGTGTCTCTGTGTTATAGTCTGTGTCTGTGTGTGTTTGAAGTGTAATGGCTTTGCTGCAGGTTGTAACAGATGGTTGCTAATGGAAGTTCATAGATCTGAATGACAGCGGCCAGGGGACTGGGGAGGAGATTATTTGAGGGGATGTGCGATTCAGTGCGTGTGTGTGTGTGTGTGTGTGTGTGTGTGTGTGTGTGTGTGTGTCTGCCTCTGTGAACACATGCACAATTAGTGTGTGTATGCCTAAGAAAGTAGACCAACTGATGTTTCTTGTCCTTGGGTAAAAGAAGATAAATGTTAAACAGAAGTTTGTAGCCAAATTAGAGGTGTAGCTGTAGGGAACAATATCTATCTGCCTGTCAGTACACCTCTTTGGTCCAGACTAAAATATCTCAACAACTATGAAATGAATTGTCAGGATTTTTTTTAGTGTTAATCATAGTCCCCAGAGGAGGAAGCCTGCTGACTTTGGTGCTCCCCTGACTTTTCATCTAGCATCACCAGCAGGCCAAAGCTCATTTATCCAGTGAAATATCTCAACATGTACTTGATGAAAACTTGTGCAGACATTGAGGGTTCCCATCATGTAGCCTAATAACTTCAGTGATCCCTGACTTTTCCCTCTAGTGCCTTGAGGTTGACACATGTGGTTCCAAGTGAAGAGCTTGTGACACCTACCGGGTCACCATAAAATTGGTAAAGACATTAAAATTCCCCTCAGGATGAACTGCAAAATCATGAATCATTCAGCTAGCACCATCATCGGGTTAAAATCTTGATTTGTTCAATACATGGTTTTATGACTAATACTCCCATAACTAATGCCAGTTAGCTGAGAATGTTAGCATCCTGCAGTTAGCATTTATCTCAAAGCACTGCTGTGCCTGGTGCAGTCTAACACAACCACTTGTGTGGCTGTAGACTCTCGTTTCACTAGGTCTCCTGCTATGTCATACTATTTTTTTATACATTAAAAGCATATATGAGAATAAAAAGTCCATTGTCAGTTTGATAGTTGATGTTTGTCTAACTGAACTGGATGGTAAAGTGAAGTCAAACCGGCACTGTCATTTCTGCCGACATTCTCGAGTAGTTCTCAAGAGAGAAACCTGATAGAGCAATTACTTTGTATCATTTGCGGACACAATAAAATAGCAGATTAAGACTGACGATATAAAAACAGACAACAAAGAAAGTCCTTCTGCTATGTCTGTTGCATTTCAATAATCATCAGGTGTAATGAAAACTCTGCAGAGACATTTCAAACGTCAAACATTGTCATCTGCTACAACATTGCATCTGATTTTTGAATTTTCAAATATTTTGCCAGGAGCCTAAAGGCAAACGTATAATATACCATGAATAGTGTATGTCCACAGGTAGGTGATGGATTCTCTGAACGAAGCTGACAGAAATTTGAAATGCTTTTGCCAATCAGTGCACACTGCAAAGTTGTTAAGTTTTCTCGTCTATTTTTACCCAAGTAGAGCTCGGCCTACTTCCCCTGTTCTTCCCTGATGGGACCTGAGAGTTATAACTGCCTCTCCAAAGGCCTACAGGAAATGGAAAACCAAATTACTTTGTTAGGTTTTCACCGTGGTGGTGGTGGTGGTGGGAGGGCTGGGGTTGTAATATGTAGCTATGTCTTCTACAACAGCATATACAAAATGTTCCACGCATGTTATAGTTCTGACTGGTGATTGGGTTCATTAGTTATTCAAACCATCTGACCTCCCCACAGCAGTGCTCAGACACACTCATTATGAGACCCTTGTAATTCATTAAGCTCCCTAAATGAACACAAGCCATACAGACGGGTGCACGCTATTACTGAAAGGCATTGCTATGCCTCGGGGAGGTTAATAGTAAGTGTGTGGATCAAGTTTTAATGCTATGATGAGGGCAAGGTTGGCCGTTTGATATATTTAGTGTCCATGCAGATTTTCTGGAACATTAAGTCCTTATAGTGAAGTAAAGTAACCAAATCAGTAAATAATACACATATACCTGTAATAAAATAAACTTCTAGGCAAAAAGACTGCTTTAGCACTGACGGTAATGATGATAATAGCATACACTTCCACATATTCTTGCAAAAATTAACATCAATGGCACCCCAGACTTAGGTGTGAGGGGAGCGAGGCTGCAGGGAAATCTCGCTCCCTCTCAAAGTGAGAGACAACTCCTTCATTTGTCATCGCTTCACGCCAACAGGAGGGACATAATCACTTGCTGCCGGTGGTGTAATTCATCGTGTGCACACCAGCTGCTGCCGTGCTGCTGTTGCTGCTGGGAATGACAGAAACTTAGAATTCAAGTGATTTAGAAAGCTTGGCAATATTTTTAAAGATCTCCTTTAAAGTACGCATGCGGTATTTGTTGATTTACTGGCACAGCAGGCAACATACGACACAGCACAGCACTGGTTAACTGACTGAAAAGAATGGCATTAAAATCAGTAACCAGGCCCACATTAGACGAAGACTTCGCTTCACTAATCCTCCAGCTCTAGTACACTCCACCACTGAGGGCCAATCCAGATCCGAGTGACATCGCTCACTACTCACAACAGCTTCACAGTGCTGTGATGGCAGGAGCCTCACTTTTAGGGCTGGGGGCCCTTTAAAAGAAAGAGGGCTAAATTTAGCTGTTATAAATTGGTTATTTGTGCCGGATGCCTGTTCAATTAAAGCCAGTCACTGAGGCGTCTGAGATCTTGCTGGGATGACGACTCAAGTCATCAACCATACACTCCAAGGAGATGGTTACATTCCCAGTGTTACCGCAAGTGACAATAATTACACTGTTGTTTCTTGTTGTTTTTTGGCCAACCATTAAAACATACGTGTATGAAGAATGACTGCATTTCTCTGATGAAGAGGAAAATGCAGGAAATGCATGGTCTTCATCCTAATAAATATGCATCTGAGCACAAAGGGTGTGAACACCTTCACCTCCTCATCTTGGATTTTTTTTTTGCAAGCCAGCACCTCATCAAACGGGTGTGCGCTTTCACCCCTCTTCTTCAAAGTTACATTCCCCTTGTGGAAACAGTGAGCGAACTCAAAAAGAAGCTACTTCACAGTGCGCAGCCATTCCTCCAGTGTTCACGAGGGTTGTATACTCTGTGACAAGTTTTCTGACCACTGATGAAGCTGGTACAGCTCTGGGGTGGTCACTCAGAGATCAAAACAATTAGAGGCGTAAACTGATGGCTGTTGAGTTACAAAAACACATAATCGTGATGAGGGTTTTTTTTCCATAAAAAATATTATTTTGCTTTGTTCTCTGTCATAGCAAAGCATCAAAGCTGTCAGAATGACTGACTCGAAAATGAGGCCGCGAGGAAGTAAAGTAAGTGCATGACCGACAGCCTGCTGCAGTTTGATAACTGTTCAATGTCAGCTCCAATTCCCTCAGTTTCTACTGGGTGTTTTCAGATGTCATCTGGCAGGTGAGCTCAGTGTGAACAGGTCGCAAACTTCACAGGTGAGTAGATCCAAATGTTCACACCTGTGCCGACGCACGTGCTCAAACCCTTTCAGCATGCATGTCGGCTGTGCGTGTCACGCGCGGGAGTCTGTCTCTGTGAATTATTAATGGATGTAACGTGATGACAGATGACTCGGAGCGGCCCGCCCCTCCCCATCCCTGACCCGGCTGTGTCGTCTTGGTTTCCACGGTCAGGAGGAGACGGAGGCCCACGCAGTCTGATTGATTAATTCTGTCAAGCACACTTTTGCTGTCCCTGCACAGTGTCCGGTCCGAGCTCTCCTGCAATCTCTCACAATCACTATCAGCATGACTGCAAAGTCACAGGACATCTCCGTCATTCCCGAAACAGAGCCCGCCCACCATCCACCGCTTTCTTCAATTCACTTTATGTTGTTTTCCAATCAAACAGGCCTCCCTGTCACGTCCCATTTGTATTTTTAAAGTTCTCTTACTTCCAAACAGCACATCACCAACCCAGGTTTGTTTTCTGTAACTACAGGGGAAGCTCAGTTTACTGGAAAAGCTAACCTGTAAACTCAAATTCTTTTTTCTAATTATCACCTTCACGAATCGATGGGCAAGTTGTTGGGCTCACAGGAAGAAAATTTTAGTATATCGCCTAATCCTATTTTGCTGTGTATACTTCCACACTTAAATAATGAATGGTCTAAATTGTAAAGGTATTGAATCAAATTGCTTATAGTATGTCTTCAACGACCAACAGATGAAGGGACAGACAGAGGCAGAGATTATACTGGGCTAGTATTGGCAATGTTGTTTCAAGAGAGACAATATTAAAAGATAAACGTTTGGCTACTGCTGCATAGTACATTTTAAGAAGACGCTGCTGGACCAGGTATAAATACACCTCATGTGTAAACATCCCAGGTGCAACTACACTACCTGTCAGTTGCACTTCTAGTCTAAAGATATTTGCTGCACATCTGCTGTCGCTGTGTTGCAAACAAACCTCAGAGTGAATCATATCTATTTATATGGGTCAATCTTTTTTTTTCCATAACGGTGGAGTGAACCGCAGATCTCAGCACGCACACTTGTTCAACTAAAAGGCCTCAGTGAGAACAGTGTTTCTTCCTTTCCATTGCATCTGTACGCCTGCTGCTAACCTTTCCTCACTAACTTGTGTTGCTTGTCAGTACATTTCCTTGGCTGCACTTTGTAAGAATATTAAACCAGGCCTCATTCCTCCAAACTCCTGCTTCATGTCCATGGTTTCACCCTGCAACCATTGCAATAACCAACCCAGTAGAGTGCTGGGTGTGTATCCATCAGGCAGCGAGCAGCCCAGAGGCAGCCATCCTTCAGCCTGTAAGTGGTATTGGGATAGTATTGAGATCTGTGTAATTGGATTAGACCAACCTTAGTCCCCTCTCTATTTCACTAGTCCCTTCTGTGAAATCATAACTTAAGAGCTTTGACAATGGTAGTTTTGCTGTGCAGCAGCTGATGGGAATGTAACATGATCTCTGTCTGTAGCTTGTGGCCTCATCTTTCCTCCCCGAGGCTGGAAAATCCCAGCAGCGGTCTGACTGACAGCTCGACTCTGCCTGGCTTTGACTGACAGCGTACAGGATGCTGTGCAGTCTCTGATGGTTCTGAGGGGCCCAACTGATCTTGGGCCTCTGTGGCGATCATATGGAGCAACACAAAGAGGAGCACAGGAAGGTATGAGGGCTCAGATCAGTCCGGGAGGTCCATCACACCTGTTTGGCTTTATACACATGACAGGTTACATGGAGGGCTGTGTTCTCTCTGGCTGCTCTGGGTTAAAAGGCCTGTCAGACAGACACTCTTGTAGCATCTCTCAGGTGTGAGCCAGTTGCTCTGATAACACACACACACACACACACACACACACACACACAGGAAGACACAATGAAAGTACAAAGAAGTACATACAGACTAGCGCATGTGATGCGCATATGTAAACACTCACTCACTGAACAGCATGTTGCAACCTCTCAGCTACCATAATCTCAGATAATGAAACAACAGAGCTGGTACCAGTATATATCCCAGATATTTTCTTATTACAGAAGTAAAAGTTGAGAATGCTTTATTTTACAGCAGCCTAATTTCCTAACAATTTCCTACATAGTTTAGTAGAAAACTAGATAACTGCATAATATGCAATTAGTGAATATTAATTTATTATGCATTCATGACTGTAAACATTATTCTCCATATATGCTGATCTGTATCCTTGCTTATTGACAAATTCCGCATTTGCACATTCTGCTGATCTGCTGTGGGCTGACTAAAAGATTGGAATAAATTGATTAGGAACACTCTCTAGAAAAGTGTCTATTTTCCTTGTCATCAATTCCCTGGCATATTTTATTTTATTCCAGGAAACTTCTCGGAAATCATTATGATATTATCTAAAAATTATGGAAAATAAACTTTTACCAATAAGTCCTCTAAAAAAACAAACTGTCAAGAGGGTATGACCTGAAGAAGATCACCGTTTCACTTCCTGCTTGGATGTGCCTTGAGGAAAAGATGCGTATAATGGAACTTGCATAGAACAGAAAACATCAACACGCAGAAAGCCTGGGGGATACGCAGTGACTTGATCGGCTGCAAAGTCAGCTCATCTCCCCTCAAATAAAAAATGGGCCCAGGTGTCAGCTACAATTCACAGGGCCGCTGCAACAAGCCAAAATTTTAAACATCAGAGGAAGCTTTCCTGAGTCATATTTCAACCTGCCTCAGAAAACAAAGAGATTTATAAAGTGTCCAGTGGCAACATGCAAACCTGTCAGCCTACTGGGGTTTGTGTTACATTTTAATTTTGGCACCAACCGTAGAATCAGATCATTGTTTGAGAAGACGGCTGAAGCCAGAGGCAAGAAAAGAGGAGCAGACAGGAACATGGAGTGGAGGAGATTAAGAAAAGGGAGGGAGGGGGGGGGCTTTTGACAAAAAGTTAAGTAAGCTTATGCGGTTTCTACTTTTAGGAGTGAGGGGAACATTAAGTTCACTGCACTCTGCATTCAATTTCATAGATAGATGCCTATTTCAATAGTGGCTGTATGTAAGCAAGTATACATGACTGTATTAGTTGGCATAAAATCCAAATGTGGATGCTGCAGCTGAAATGCAGGATTAAAAAAAAAAAAAAAGACTCTTTTCCAACTGTTGTACGCCACAAACTGTATCTCGTTCACTGCGGTAATAACCCCAGCTACACTGTGAGCCCAGGCAGGTAAATAAATTAACACTAACCTGCTGGATTTGTGCTTTTTTCCCCACCCCTTTCCGGACTATACAAGCGCAGCATTTAAATGATTAAAGTGTGCTGCTAATTTAGGAATTAAGGCTAAAGCAACTAAATCCAGACCACTGACGAATGTTTCCCTCCCCACTTTATATCAGTAACTGAGTATTTAGAGTCAATGTGTATTTTCTCATTAGTAACATAAACATGAATTACAACGAATCACCCCAAGCAGTATTTAAATAGGTTCCAGAAGAATAATTTCTTCTTGCATGCCTGCGCACACGCACACCTACACAATCACAGACACACACACACACAACCTTTTTTTTTTTTTTAATGTTTGGCAGGGAATATTTGGGACTAAATAACCATTACAGGGGGTAGAAACAGGCTGGAATATAAAACGCCGTCAATACTGTGCTGAGCCGAGTTTGAGACCTTCTTATCTACAGACTGCATTAAGACATGGCTTTCACTTTTCTCCCTGTATGAATAATAAGTCCACATGAATTTCTTCCGCCTACAGTCTTGAATTTTTTTAGTTTTAGTGGGAAAAAATAAATCCTAACCTAACTAAATGTAACACATGAACTTGTTGCATACTTTTGTTATGGTTTGTATTTTATAATGACATAATGACTCCTCATTTCTTTGCTCTGCTCGTTCCCTTTTGCAATTTTATCATCTGACTCTCGATTCCTCTCCTGTCTGCTGTCCTCTTTGAAATTTTTCCCCAAACTCTTCCTCTGCCTCCACCCCCCCGACCCCTTCTGCTGCCTCTCTCCTTCCCTCCCGCTTGCTGCTCATTTTTAAATCTATGAATTTCTGAACATCATTTTCTTGATTTTTCCACGCCCCAGGGAGACATTCTCATTCCAGCCCTTCTCTTTTTTCACCTCATTTCCTCCCTCCTGAGTGAATCTCCCAGACAGGATGTGAGGTGACAGTGTGGCCCGTGGAGGTTGAGGGAGGGGGGGCGGGCAGTGGGGCTGTGGTGTGTGTATGTGTGTGTGTGTGTGTGTGTGTGTTTGAGGGTAGTGGAGGGGGTGAAGGTGAGGGTATTGTACGGCCTCCCTCTCATCCAAAAAACGGGGGTGGAGGGTCAGTGCCATTCCAAATCCAATCCTACACATGAGCACAGGAGACGCGCAGTAACGCCTTCTTCCCTTTTAGGATCCAAGCTGTAGAATTAACCGTCCCTTTGAGAGACTTCTGCTCCTTGGCATGAATGTGCCTCATCCCGCAAGACCTCATGCTCTTAAAAGATATACACTCCTGTCCCATAAGGCTTCAGCTGCGTTGTGACCATATCTGGGCAGAAACAGAGGGACAGTCTCTCATTTGCCCCATCCTTAAATAAGGTGCAAGTAAGGTGCTGTGAGGCTAAAATTCTACCTTGCACATACTCAACACATACCGATGAGACCATTATACACAAAAACATGACTGCATAGCTGTTCTAATTTGGAATGTCTTAAAAACACATTGCAGCCTCAACAATTTCAGTGTATGTGTTTAGCTCATGCATGATCACAGTGATTAAAATAAATCACTGCTTGAGTGTACATGTGTGCGTAGCTGTACGTGTATATGTGGGTGGATATAATGAGAATCACCAAACTGATTAAAGGGAGAGTCTCACCGCCATTGTGGGGAAAAAAAAGAACAAATTTAGCTTTAAATGGCAATGACTACAAATTCTAATCAGGTAATTTGGGAATTATATGCTCTCATCATGTCCTGTCATATTAAATGTGAAGATGATTTGAACAAAACTTACTTACGCTTTGTTAGTCTACTAAACAGTTTGATTTTAAAATACACATCTCGAGGATTAGCACAAATGCTATTTTACTTTATCTCTGGCTTTTAAAAATTAAAAATTAATTGTGTATACTTTTCTCATTTCCCTCCTTGTCACTCATCTTCCCTGCCTCTGCCCCCCCCTCCCCTCTCCTCTCCGCTGAGGGGTTAGAGGTTCCCCACTGTGAGAGCAAAACAAATTTCTTACTAATCACAGGACTGTCTGAGCATAACAGTGGTAATAATTATATCCCAAATGCAGGACATTGAAATGATAACCTCTCAAATAACCCATCTTCTCATGCACCACCCAAACTATCTTTCAGAATGTCCGCCCATATTAAACAGACACACACACACGCACACACATTTAAAAAAAACCCTCAAAACCAGCACTGGGTTAAAAAAAATGATAAAGATGATTATCTCTATTTTTTGTCATGGACAAAATATAATCGGCTTAAAATTGTATTTCAACTATAAAGAGGAATTACGCTGCTTTCAACAAGAGTTCAAAATGAAGGAAAAAAGTTGATCTCCTTCCATCACCCAATTGTGTGTCCGTATGCAAAGAAGGTTATACTGAGTGGTGAAAGACAGGAGGACTGCAAAATAAAAGCTATGAGAGCGTGTAGAAAATCATCAGATAAAGTGCAAGTTCAATTATAGATGATGAGGCTGCTGACAAAAAAAATGTGCCTGCCATTTGTTTGGTGTTATTTTGATTATTTATGGTCTCAGACAAAACTCGTCTTGTATAATATATGCCAGAGACCTCAAGGAACACTGGCAATTTAGTCCAAAAGCGGAAGAGTTTGGAAAACATTTTTTTGAGAAGCTGAGGAAAAAAAAATGCACCAAATCAGAGCTCAGACAATTTAATGACAGAGGTGTTTGTTATTTGTATTAAAATGTCAGGCGCCGCATTTCATATATCTTGTCATAAAACACAAGGTCAAACAATCCACCATGTATGTGTGCACCTGTGCACTTAGTTACAGTGTGTGTTTGTACACATGTTTTATTATATATGCAGCATCATCCTCTTACCTCCAGGGCTTTCCTCTTACTGTTCAGCAGCTTGGAGATGTCCCGTGCCACTCTCTCCACCAAGTCCTTGGGGTTGTTTCTCTTGATTTCAAACTGGCTCTTCTTCTCATTATAAATCTGCAGATGGAGAACACAGAGAAACAAAGATCAGGTTACCCGAGCCATTAGTTTAATTAAGAAGATCACAGAGGAGCTGTTTGCTTATTCTCAAGGTAGCACACAAGATGGTAAACATTTACTGTAGAGCAGGCAGTATGCAGCCTGCCATTATACCCATAAGCCTCAGCACTGTAGCAGAATTAAACACAGAACACAACCCTAATGGCAAAGCACTTAGCTAGCCAGCTGCAGTCTGGCAGTCGGGATCAAATTAAATAAATGCAAACTCAAGCAGATCCTCACTGCTGGGTGAACACCTTGCATCTCCACATTGTTACTCCTTTGGAAGTAAAACAAACAGCCTTATTTACAGCTTGGCGACAAGACACTGTACTTGTTACTTAATACAATGGGTTACTGAAGACTACCCTAAACCAAACAGACAGTAAAACTTTTTCAACCAAGGGACCATAATCCCAAAGTTGAAGTGCAAGTAAGAATTACAACCTTTTCAATCAGAAACAGCCACTTACAAAGTGCTCTTACTGGGGCGTTACCAGAATAAAATCAAGCAAAACCCATTTAACAGACACAGACTTTGCAAACCACAAAAAATATGTAAGAGAAATGGGTTTTGGATGCCAGAAGGGATGGGGATGTTTGGAAAGGTTGGTCATCCACAGGCAGGACGACAGATGCTTGGACCGCTGACAGAGGAAGGTACTTGGAAGATTAGTCCGCTCCCCCTGGAAGAATTGTGAAGGCTGACTCAGCGGCCCAGGCTCTCTATAGGATCTGTAGTCTACAACGGAGCACCACCTGAGGGATTACCACTTATCCTGCTGCCCTAAGACACTGCGAGACCCACTTTCACACACAAAACCATTTTGTATAGTTCTTCTGTAGAAAACCTGTTGTTGAATATTTTAAAGCAATTAATGTCTTTTTAAATCTTCAATGCGGGGCTGAAATGCTGCATTTGCTCTGCATTGGTTGTCTGTCTAGGTAATTACCCTTAGTTTGAGGTTGTATAAACTCGCTTCTGCAATCAATCATTTACTCAAGTAATTATACACACATTTTATTTAACCTTTCATAATGCATGGAAAGCTTCAGGTGAGTGTGAGTGAGCAGCAAATCATAACTAAGTAATTATTTTCTATTTATCTATATTGTAAAATGCATTTTCCTGGTTAAATATTGAAACCTAAAGATAAGCACAGAAAATGCAAAAATGCACGTTCATTAACAGGCTTTAAATCTAAAAATAATATTAATTACAATAATAAAACAAGGGATTTGGAGATTTGCTTGTCTGCTGCTATTCTACAAAGTATCTCTGATGTATGGGACTCTTTCAGAACAGCTCACCAGTATCTGAAAAGCAAGCAAGGTCAGGTAACAGTTAAATCCCTGTGTCGTGTCGGAAGATTTAAGTAATTAATGATGGTATCCATGCTGTGCCAGCTGTGCGTAACATTACGTATGGTTCTGAAGAGTTACGAGTTCAAAACCATATGTAAAAGTCTGTCCTGAGTGAAAAAACGTGAAAAATTAATGCGTTGAGTCAAAAGTCAGGTCATTTTAGCTCCTTGTTGTGTGCCCCGACAGTGTTTGCCTGTACTGCTCAACAGCCAGCTCTGAGAGGATTTGATTAGCCTACTGGTCAGCTCGCAAGTCTTGCAGTATATCAACATGTCAGGCCAGGTCGGGTCCGGAATTGATTTTGAGATCATTGCAGGTAACAGGTCGGTTCCAGTGTTAAGGAGCCAGAAATGTGCAGGACTCTGGACAGGAAATGAAAAATGTCTTTCCATTTTGCAAATCTGCTAAAATGTTTTTAACATCGCTTGTCTTTTTTTTCTGCATGTACGTATAGAGGAGGAAAAATTGTCTGTGTTAATATGTAGATGATGTTTACAATTATTAAGTACCAACCACAGCACAGGACCAACCAAACTGTCTATTTTGCATGAAGTAGTTAATGATGGAGACCGGTTGATGTCAAGATGCTCTGGTGGGAGGATATTTAGTCGTGTCATTACAACCCTGAATCCAAAAAAAGACTACTGTTTACATATATTCAATAGAACAGTACAAGTACGTGAACACTTTGTGAAACTGTTATCAGTGTTAGACAGCATCCCAACTTTCTTGAAATCAGTACTGAAAAAACACAGATTTAGCTCATGAAGGAGTCGAGGAGTCCAACATTATCTAGCAAAACACATATGTAAAACCGTGTCATCTGCACGGCAATGAAAACTAATGTCATGCATGATGATGCTTACTGAGCCTTACAGCACGACACACACAGAAAATAACTCTGTAACGAGAAACTGCCCTGAGACCAGATACAATCACAATTTGTGAGCAAGGCTGTAACGCGTCTCCGGGAAAAAGGTATAATGGTCAGCCTTAGCAAATACAGAGAGCTTTTCTTTTCTTTTTTTCTTTTCTGAAACTGTCGACAGTTTAACAGCTTCACACTTTCTATAAGCGTACATGACATGTCGTTCTGGAATATGCCGTTTTGTTTAAATGTTGAGGAGAAATGGTTCATTTTGTTTGTCCCATACTGCCTGATGTGGCTAGTTGGTTTTCATTTCATTTCATTTCAACCTGACGTGACCATTTCCATTCCAGCAATTGGAAGGGTCCTGAAGTATGCAAGTATGACTTTACAGAGACCCCCGCTAGCAAATGAGGACAGAGTCTGCAGTGAGATAAAGCAAAACTGACTATCTGCATCCACTGTTTTATTGGTCTATTGTGAGCTTAATTACAACAACAGCCACAATCTATCTGTGCAATAATGCTTTCTTATTTGTGATTAAACAACCAGGAAAGCTTGAGACACACTATACTTTTTTTTTTTTTAAATCCAATGTGTCCTCCAGTCACTGAATGACTGCACACAGACTGCACAATCTGACAACAAAGTACCAGCACCAGATCATAGACCCCAGATCATGAAAAAACAAACATGGAGGCTGGCAGAAGCATTTAATTACCTGAGCTTGTGTGCAAATTATTATGCACTGGTAACAAAGAAAATGATAGATGGGAAAAAAACAGGTGAAGCGTGGTCTGTACATTTAGCAAAACAAAGTGGAGGCAGGTATTGCCTGCCAGTCTCCTGCGACACCACTGCTATTTGTGGGCAGATCAGTTGGCTCTGTTCACAATGAGCAAGTCATTGTTAGTGTTTATTATGTGATTAAGGTTATGAAGCAATTAACAAGGCTATTGTGGCCTTAGCTTTCTGTGACTCCTGGGGTGTTTGAGATTCAATTGGTGAGCCCCACACACTGCAGCACACATCAGTTAGATCAACCATGATTAAAATCAGCACATCGTCTGATTCTGAAGTCTCATGATTGAACGTTTACAGAGCAAACAATCTCATATTTCTTTGAAAACTGCCAGAGAGGGGATCTCTTGGTCTGTTATGAAATATTGTGTCTGTGGGATTGATGTGTTGATGTGCAGCAATTAGGAAAGGAAAACACTGGCGTCCATATGATCCGTCTCTGTCGAGCTGAAAGCTGGGCAGGCAGCCAGAGGCCGTTTCCTTCCACTGGCCCACTGAGTAGACAAACCTGGTCCCAGAAGCTCGGACCATGCCAGCCAAGCACTCTGAAGAGATTGCCTGGTGTCTTATTTTGGCCGCCCTCTGAGGGATCAGGGATCCTGCTTAGTTTCAAACAACACTTAAAACCACTTCTCAAAGTGAAATGTGAAGGTGAAATCTGCATACTTGTACAAAAAAAAAAAAAAAAAAAAACTTTTTAAACGTGTTTTGATGGGTAAAACAGGTGCTTCAGTTCTTTCAGTTGTGTTTCTTTCATTTTGGGCTTCAGCTGCTCATCCTGAAAAAGTCATTAGTCTGCACTTCAACAGTCCATGCAAGCACAAACACTCACGCACACAAGAATTATTAGTCGTTACCCCTCAGGTCTCAACGGGACTGTCCTCACACCTGACACCTATAACCACGTGAGTATTTACACACATGAACATGCACACACTTGCGCACACACACTCAGTGACACACCATTTCAGAAGGCTTTTTGTCAAGGTGGAAGAAGCTATTAATGGAATCTTATTAAACCATAAAACAAGAGCGAAGTTTTCTCCGCTCCATTGACAGACTACAAACCCCTGACTCTTTTAAGCAATGCATTTTTCAAGTCGATTTAAAAACCATGTCAAATTTGTTTTTGAATCAATATTCATTCCCTTAATGTGTGGTAGTGCTCTTTGGGTCTGCCTCTCTCTGGAAGATTCATGGCAGTCTCTGGGACATTACAGGCAGAGCCTTCTCTGCTCTGAGCATAGAAACAAAACACAAAAGGCAAAGACAGAGATCAATAAGACTCATACTGCTTGGGGGGATTCCAGAATATTTTTTATTTGTTATCATATGCAGTGAGGTCCACTTTTTCTTTGTGTGAGCCCTTTTCAGAAAACAAGGAGCTGAGGGAGTATTCTTCAGGGGAAAAAAAACTTTCTAATGCAACTTGCATTACTTGTCCTGCACTCTCCTTCGGTATTTAGGGATTAAAACTGATTCCAGTGTACTGCATAATTGTGCTGTCGCTGCTACTACAATCAACAGCCTCATTGGAAAATGCACTGCTTAATTACCTCCTCAGAGTCAGCAAGCCATTGAGAAATTAAGTCAACCACTGTCATTGTGGTCCAGAATGTATGAAAATTAGCTGCTGCAACACAAGCGGAACAACCATTAAATGGACTCATACAATATCAATAGTTAGTCCAGACAGAAACTACAGATTACAGTTAATCCCCATTGACATATATGGATTCTATTTGAAATAACAAAATATAATAAAGGCTGCACAATAAATCAATAATACCACTTTTATTTTTAAATAGTTCTGATGTCTAAATGTATAACAAGTTCAATTTAACCAATCTGTCAAAGCATGTTATTGAATTGGTGAGAATATTAAGATTTTGTTGTACTAAAAACAGGTCTAACAGATGATAGATCGGTATCATACACCTGAGCTGGCATGTGCTCCCTAAGCGTACGTGGGCATGGCAGCAGTGTACTGTATCCACCTACACAGTTTGTCCCCTTCTCCAGTGACCTATGTCTTTTGTACAACGTGTACTGCCAATAAACAGCACTGGGATCAGTTTCTCTGCCCTTTTGCATGTGACCACGGATGTTTTCCTGAGGAAAGTCTGTTTTATTCTTTTTCACTCGACATGCACTATTAAAAATACAAAGAGAGACAAATAAAGACAGATAGTACTGTAGGATGCTCATCTCTCTGACAGGTTGGCCATTACAAGCCCCTGTGACAGGCAAATGAGGTCCCCGTTCACCCTGAGAGAAGATTGAGCTGTGCTGTCAACCGGACCGAGCTCCAGCCCAGAGAGAAGCAGCCGGCCAATGAGCAGGTTGGAGGAGCACTGGGTGCAGACTGACAGCACATGGTAATGCTGGCCATGATAGGCCTGAGGAGCTTTAAATCCCCTTCAGCTAGAGGTTGAAGATGAGTGACCATCATCACTGAAGGACCATAAGCACATCAGCCTGCCTGAAATTATATTTGAGGGCTTTAGAGCTTGACTCACTCACAGGTAATGGAGCAGCTACAGGAGAAAAACCAAGCACCGTGGCAAGCAACTTTACTGATAATCATATGCTGTGTTTGAGCCGAGGCAAACCACTTGTAGGTACTCGTAAAAAATAAACAGCAGGAGCAACAGAGTTCTTTAAAAATAAAAACTAGAATTGCCAACTCGTGGGACACAGACAGATGGATGGACCCCCTGAAAACATAAAGCCTCCAGGCTTGGTTTGCTTTAGTCTACTGCAATGTATAAAAAATCAAATATAAAAAAACGTATGTTAGCAGGACTGTGCATAGTACCGCCTTTACAGTGTATGTCCCCACAACAGTAACACACAAGCTATTCTAAAGGGAACAAATACCCACTAAATTATTCAAGCATTTACTTTAAAGCATGTTGATGATTGACGTTTTCTTCTTGTGGAAGATTATGGGCACGGTTAAGTCTCTTTGTACAGACATGGCAGCTCTATTTTACAGCATAACAAAAATAACATACCCAAAAAGAAAAAGAATAAAATGGATGTGACTGTTTTGCGGTGTCCATCCTTTTGTAAAGAGGAATGATAATTCATGGATTGGAAATGCTGTGGAGCAAATTAGCAGTGTTAATCAGTTATGCTGTTGGCTCAAGGCTGTGACGCCTGGACAGCTTTCTGTGTAGGCCTGTCATTCTCACAGGAAAAGAGAGGAGGTGGCTCTGCAGAGTGCCACTGACGGCCAATCGAACCTTCTGCTGCTAACGCTCACACAGGATACAACAGAAGTAACTATGCCAATCGCCACCAATATGTTTTCTCTGGCAGTCAGGATTGTCACACTGAAAAATACACACACACCCACAGTGAGGCGTGCAAACGCACGCATGCGCAGACTCACACTGACGCCCTCTGTACAGCTCACACATGTCACACATACTCACATTCTCATCATTAGCCATGATGACTGGTTCCAGAGTGCCAAGCTCTGAGTGTCACTGTAAACACACAGATGGGAAGACAGAGGGTGGCAAGGCTCCAGAAAATTACTGTTAAAAAGTGGTATGCAGATTCAGCTGGCTCCCAGCACTCATCTAAGATGTCCACTGTTTTGCAAGTCAATCCCAGTACTGCTCAACTTCAAGAGCATTGCACAAAAAAAAAAACTTGCTAATGCTGCATAAAATTTCACAAAACACTTGGCACAAACCTTGGATTTTTCAAAATGTTCCTGTGACACAGCAGAGCAAAGTCAAAACAGCAAAAGTGATAACAAATGAAAAAGATTTCTGTCTGCTTATTGCACTTTGTATAAAGACTTATTTGTTGACTTTTTCGCTGTGTTCGCTGGTAGAACTGATGTTCTTTGGTAGTGTTGATGTTATTGTCCCTTCATCTGTGTCTAAGAGACAGGACTGCTTATCTCTCCGTGAAGTCAGCCACAATAGGCCGCGTCTGGCTGCTGCAGCGCGGAGGTTGACAGAGACAGATGCCACATCATTAAGGAATATTAGTGGGCTCTGCCGAGCAGACCCAGCTTCCACAGGCCCCAGGAAGAGTTCAATAAGAGAGAACACATAGGGAGCAGCAGTCCCTCAGAGGAACTCGATAAGACAGAACACACCAGAAGCCCCTCATAGTTCAATAGGACTGGAAGCCTCTAGAGGAGTCCAGTCAGACGGAGAAAAAGCAGAGGCATTGACTGCTATTGTGAAGCTGGTGTCTCAGAGAGGTTTTCTGTCCCAATGAGACAAGGGAGGAAAAAAGACAGATGAGTGTGTCAGCAACAGACAACATGTATACAGCTGATCTGCCACCTGCTTTGATGGCATATACTCCTGACAGTGTACCAGGGCTTGGCACTGCATCATGCCAGCAGAAAAATAAAATTACAGCCTCGTGGTTGTATGCCTCTGCCGACCAATCAAGTTGCATTTCACATCCATGTCTATCCAGATTCGTATGCACTGAAGACAAAGGAGGAATTCAATAGATAATGGCTAATAAAGCTCATTGTGATATAACACAAAGTTATAGTCATGATAGTACACAATGCTTCAAATATGGATGTTGCTTCAAAGAAGCTACAAATAGTAAAAGGTGGATGCTACACACACATCTTCAATACGGCTGCACAGAAGATCTATACAATCAGCACAGTTTCAAGGTGGACCCCCAAGATTAGTGTCACCAATTTGGTATCTGAACAAATGTGAAATATGGTCACAATCTCCCCTCCTGTTCGGGAGTCATGGTGTTGAATAATGGCCACAAAAAGGTTTAGCAGAACATTATGATGTCAGAGTTTAGTTGACCTTTGACCTTTTGATTATAAAATGTCATCACTTCATCATTTTATTCTATGACACATATGTGTGAAGTTTTGTCATAATTCTTGAGCTGTGGCCAAAAATGTGTTTTGTGAGGTCACAGTGACCTTTGACGACCAAATTCTAATCAGTTCATCCTTGAATCCAAGTGGATGTTTGTGCCAGATCTAATGAAATTCCCTCAAGGTGCATGGGATGGATGTACAGACTGAGAGACAGACAGTCAACCCAAAAACAGACACCAACTCTGCACGAATGTAAGGGGCGGCATTACATCATGTCGACCCCGACCATTTGTCTGGGACACAGATTTAGCCTCAGTCCTTTCGGACAATATCATGTACACTATGTAGCCATTGAGTGTATCAAGTGCTGGAAATATTAGACAGTCAGCAACATATGGCATTTGCAATTCTCTGGTACCATTATAAGTGTAACCTGCATGCAGCATGTGGCTTGCGCAGGGCCAGAATGGAATGCTTGACGTGCAACAGTAACCATGGGGGACAGGGCTTAATGGTTTAATTGATAATTTAATTGATACTCACACACAACCGTGCCAGCTAGATCAAAGTTAGTACATCTTGTTAATTGTGAAATTACTATGAAATGACAAGAGCTATCCAAGACCTAGCAGGTTAATTTTGCAGATATCTGCCGATTATAAAGGATGTGAAAATTACTAATTTTGATAGAAAGCCAGTGTTGTAACAGTACATGCAGAAGAAGCAGACATGATTCTAACGTCACCTCAGAGGCAACAAAGGGTGCCAGTGCCAGAGCAAAGTTACTCAGAGCTAGCTGCATCCGGGCACTCGTCACAGGAAACAAAGGCAGGGCTAAATATTTACATACACCCCTTGGGGAGCGTTTGAGATTAGAGAGAGAAAGAAATAGAGAGATGACACGGGGGGGTGGTGGGGTGGGCTGGTTTCTGTAACATTATCAGAGGGATTGTCAACTGGTGATACAAACGGGTCTGAACAAAGAAAAACATTTACTCACACGCAAGCGCAACCACCACACACACGTGAACGAACACCCCAGAGAGACAGAAGTTTGAATACACTCAGCCTTGTCTAATCTCCACGCTGAAATAGCATATTCACCTGCAGGTACTGTAAGCTCTCATTCAAATGTAATCAGTGTATTTAAACTTGCTGTCTTCGCTGCTTCATTGCATCTTACCAACATCCTAAGTGATGCGATTATCATCTTCATCCAGAGCTCACTTGTGTCACATTATGCAAGATCTAGAGGCTGTTGAAAGTGCTTGTGATTCTAGTTTTAGTGATTGCCATGACTCGGAGATTCGAATATCAGAGCCAATAACTGATTCACTGCAGCCGTACAGCTCAACTGACCACGACACAATCAAGATCCTTAGTGACACTGACCTTGAGCACAGTAAACATTGAAACAAAACAAAAAAAAATCTAACTCAAACAGATGAAGCAGGCGGTATGACAGTGTGAGAGGGGATATCCACTATGCCAAGCCACAGACGGTGCAAACCAACAGGCAAACAGGACCAGCTGGACAGATGGAGCCCACAGCGATCTTTTAACTACCCGGTTTTGTATCTATTCATTAATTAGCCCTGTCAGCAGAACCAAAGGGTCATGCAGAAGTGGTGTGAGATCGCAGGATTCAACGGGACTGGCTTGCTGAAAACCAGCCAGCCAGTTGGCAACAACCAGACAGAAGGATTCATAGCAAGTGACTTGTTGGAGCGGGGAAGGACGAGGGGAAATGTGGGGCAGCCTTCCCCCCGCTCCTCTCCTCCCTTCCATCCTCAGTCAGGGTATTTGTCTTTTAGACAGAGATAAACTGCAGCCTTTTTATTAACTTGCTGATGGTAGGGAATTGTTTTTCCCCATCCACTAGGTTTTCTCAAATAGACAGCCGCACAAATATCCTCTCCATAATTCTTCCCTCCACTATTTCTCTTATTTTCTTGACTTCCTCAACCCCCACCCACATCCCCGCCCCCCATTCAATTCTTTATGTAGCTCTAAAGCCGCATCTATATTGTCAGAGTAATGTCTCAGGCCGGGCTGCTGTATATCAAACATACAGTCATCCAATTTTCGTCTCCCATCCCATCGCATTAAGGCACAGCAGTAGCAACATAAGATGGGATGAGTGTGCGTCTATGTGTGTGTTTTTGGGCGTGTGCATTATTTCTTCTGGCATGTTTGCTCCTTGTTCCTCTGCCTGAAAGACTTCTAATGTGTGAAACTGTGCACACCATGTTTTGGTATGTGCGTGAATTTGTGTTTGCATGGTTGTGCTTTTCTGCGTGTGTATTTCAGTGGGCCGTGGAGGTCCTCCTGCTGAGGAGACAGATCCCCAGGGGGTTTCACTCGCTGTAGCGTCTCCTCCACTTCCCCCTCATTTGACTAATTACTGCGCCACTTCCACGCCACTGATGAAGCCTGGCACCTGTCCATCAGTCTAAGTGTGAGCTTGGCTCGTTTCAGTCTATTGATACAAATGGCTAGCTAAACACAGTCTCATCCTGTGCTCTCCTAATTTTTAAAGTTCAGTGCAAAGGAAATAAGCCTTCGGAGAACTAGTCTACTCTTTCAAAAGCATTTTGTACAGTGCCTTGATAATATTAAAGCAAAGGCAGTGTTTTCGGTTCATTATGTTTTTAAATAATCAATGTCCAATTGCATTATTTTTGGTTTGCAGCTCACCGCTCACTCTCATAACATTGGTCCTGGGTCATCCATGCCAGAAAGTATGCAGTAGACGCCGCTGCTCTTTCACGCCATCTGTCTGTCCTCTTCTAAAGCTCATATCCTCTCATCATCTTTCCCACACTGCGAACACTGCTGCTCCGCACTTCTCTGACCATATCCGCCAACATTTAGCAACTAGGTTTAAAACCTAAACTATTTTTGTCTTTCTGTTTTCACCGCGTTGAATTTTATTAAAAAGATCATCTCTGGCAGCATTACTGCTCCTGTAAACTCTGTAGATAAGACAAGTCATCCTACATTTCCACTCCACAAGTCCACTCTTGTTAAAAAAAAAAAAAAAAAAGTAAATATGAAATGGATAATGAGCTGAGAGGAAGCAACTTGCAGAGCCAGAGACAGTCGAGCGTGGAGCAGCTATAATTTGGAGAAGAGACTTCATAGAGGTATTAGAGCAGCAGAGGTCAATGAGGTGTTATTATATAATTCAAATGAGGAAAAATAGCGTGCTGAGGATGCACAGCAGTGGAATACAGTGCTCATTATCCAAACATACAGACTTTGTTTAACACAGCTCAATGCTGGACAAAGATCTGTCTTCATTCAAGATTTATCAAAAAGATTTATCAAAAATCAGTGTAATTTTTACGATTCTAAATTACATTCTGCTGATGCTTTTGTCCAAAGCAACTTCTATGTTTTTTATGCGATTTGGGTTTCAGCGTCTTGCTCACACCTGAACTTGGCAAACCATTCAACCGCCAGAATAAGCAGCAATCAGGCACATTTCCATTTACCTCAAAAGAGTGATGTTTGTTTTTAGAAAGATCCAGAAACAAAAGAAACCTTTGCCAGGAACAAATGTTCTGTTTGAAGTCATGTGGATGTTTGAATCTGAGATCAGCTAACTTCTCCATTTTTTTTTTTTTCCGACGGTGAACACATTCACAAAGCTGAATCACACAGTCTGTATATGTTGGCTTTGAAGTAGCTCCCAAATTTTTTATCAGAGATGACTTTTTTTTTAAAAAAAAGGGATTCAAGTACAACACATACTTGGCAAGTTGAGTTTTACGTCCGACTGTGCGGGCCCAGCACATACCTGAGTGACAGTCACTATGACAGCCATTTTGTTCTGGCCCACTTATCTCTGTCTTACCAGAGGCGGAACAGAGCAGAGAGAGAGGAATCCAAAGACAATTTAAACTCACAGTGCAGATTACATTTCAAACCTCCCAGACTGAATATTTAACCCTCTTGCCTTCCGATAAGCGATAGGGGGATTTTCACTGACTCAGGAACTCAATTTAACCTCGCCTCTGAGAGATGCCGAAACGTCCTATAGGCTTGCCCTTGGTGATGGCCGAGCCCCCTTCCTCCCTCCTCCGCCACCGTCTGACAGTAACAGTGGCTATCTGCTGGGCCTGATAGAGAGCGGCTCCATGCTAAGTCATTACATACAGAGCACAGCCTAATTACACACAGACAGCCCCCATGTCACCTGCCAACAGGGTCACTGGTCTTAGAAGTGACGGCATTAAGGGAACAGCTACACAAACCCTGGCTGAGAGATAAGGGACGTCTTCAATGTGCCATGTGCATGCTTTTGTGTGGGTGGGGGTCCGCCCTCAACAACCTTCCATATCTACCCCTGCTGAGAGACGTCAGCTCCATCCTTGTTCGTCCGGGCACTGCAGCGCGACTCGCAGCCCTAACAGGTTTGCGACAGCATACTAAACTGGACAAGCTCTCAGTGGAAGGAAGACAGTTCTCCATATTGAACATCACAGGGACGCTTTTATAGCATGCCAATTCCTGCCAAACTGGCTGTTTCCATGGAAACGTAGCACTTAATGACCGATAACAGAGAACGACCTGGGAGAAAAAGAAAAGAGAGTGTTGAGAGCGAGAGAGAAAGACACTGACAGAGAGAGATGGAGAGAGAAAGACGGAGATCTTGTGGAACAAAAGAAGCAATTTAGTATCGGAGGACAGCGTGAAGCCTGATTATGTCGTCAGTGTAAATGATCATTAATTTCCCTCTGTCCAGCTGGGCCAGATTAATGCCTACCCATTCTGCACCGTAGAAAGAAAGCCAGAGCTTAACCATTTCACTGGGCACGCCCGCAAAAGCAGCCATGGCCTTAATAAAATACAGAGCTTAGACCACACCAACACCCATAAATGACTGGAAAAAAGAGGCTTTTCAACTGCACAACATATAGTACAATTCAAGCCATTTAAATCAAATCAACAATCAAAAATAAAAACAATAAAAAAAATACTTCAAGGCTATGCGAACTACCAGCCATTTATTTCAACACTTAAATTAAGCACTTGAATGACTATATACAATAAATCCTATGCTCAAAACTGCTTTTATGCCCAGGTCTGACATCTATTGCAGTCCTCTAGAAGCTAGGCACAGTCCAATAAATAAAATACAAGTAATAGTAATGCCTTTCTGATATATATTCTTTTCCATTGGGAGGAAGCCTGTTATTTCTCCATCCAGTGGACAAAATAACAGGAACAACTGATATTTGAGGCTGGCTTTTCCAAGGCAGTCCAGGCTACTAATCCCTCTGGGTGTGACTTTAACATTTAAATATCTGACACAATTGGACAGTTGTTTGCAACATGTCAAACCCTCCTTTCACAGACTCCAGGTCAGAGGTAAAATGCCCTGTGTGATCACAAATCAGAGCAAGAGCAAACGCACAACCAATGTGCTTTGATGTCTCTCTGCGGAGCTCAGTCGCCCGTTTCCACATAACTGGATCTGATCCCTCTCATCAGAACCAGCACGCCACTTGGCTGCTGAAAGCCCGCAATTTCACTGCTCTTTGCATGCTGATCTGATTATTCATAAAGCAAGCAATTACACATCCATTAAACATGCAAATAAAAAAACTGGGATCAACAGAAGTGGTGACATGGTTCAGGTTCATTACTGAAAACATGCACAAGTTGTGTGAAACAAAACACTTGGACTGGAATGATCTGCTTCTCTCCCAATTTGCCACGATACTTGAGTGCAGATTCGATACGTATTGCGATTTTCTAAAAGTATTGCAACTCAATACTAAAATTTACTGCATTTTTTGTTTGATTTCTTAACACCAGATCATGGAAAAAAGGTGAATCTAATACTTCTAGAGACTGCGTATAATGAATAATATTTCCAAAAACAATGCACACCACATGTCCGTCAGTCTTTCTGAGGTTTATTTCAGCAGCATCACTGCTATACTGCACTCAACTCAAACCACTACATTTAACTGGTCCTGCTCATCAAGTTACTGCCATAACAAAAGAATAAATCAAATGTTAGGCCAAAATGAATAGAGCCCCTGAAAACTGCACATATAACAAATGTGTCCAAACTGTCCTTTCATAACCCTGGACTTGACTGCACATAACAGTGGTAAATAAAATAAATGCATAATAGAACAAATAAAAAAACATGCTTTTTGAAGTAAACTGCTACAGTTTAGCCGTTCCTGCTCATCAAGCTAATGCTAGCACACACACACACACACACACACACACATATATATAGATACTGTATATCTGCAATAGCACAAGAAGAATAACCTTAAAAAGTTCATTGCAATTGCTTGATTTCGTTGCAGAATGTGGAAAACACTGTAGCCTTATACAATGAATTGACCCCAATCGACGAGGCCCATTGAATGTCAAAAGTTTAAACTACAGGTTGAATAAGACCCAAGAAATGCAGTTAATGCAAAAATAAACAAAACACAGCTTTAATGTTCTTAGATTCAACATCCTTTTCATCATTTATTGCATTATGCATGTTAATAGTGGACATTTTCCTCAAATTAGCAGAACCATGTCAACCAAAGAATTTCTATTTGCTCATTAAAGAGGGCAAAATGAGATAATGAGCTGAAGCTAATATATAGCAGCAGTCTAGTTAACTTACATATGCCTGCTTTGAAAACTAATGAAACTACGCATAGAAAGGCTCATGTCATACAATTACAACACAGACTGAGAAACTGACACCCCTCTACTGTTTTGGTATCTACAACCTTGCACTTTTCTTTTGTGCATTTATTGGCATTTGGAAAGACAGCCTATATGTGCATTACCACAACCTGCTGAGCTGCAGTGTGGAGATGTTTCTTTTAAGTTGCTCATTTAAACGCCAGTATGTTTTAAATTATGCCTTTCCAAAGATGCTGTCTACTTATATTTTGCTTCCCTCAGGGATGATACTAGTTTCCTCCACTACTTTCAGACAGGTTCAAGTGATTGTAACAGATTACAGTGTGTGTGTATTTGTGTTGGGTGTCTACCTGTTTTATGAAGTGTGTAATTGAGGTTTCTGTGCCCTAACGTTAAATGGGTAATGACGATCTCCTTCTTCCAGCCTCCACCCCACAGTCTTCCAGTAACAACATGCTTTTGTGTTTTGTATATCTGGCTCCCTGTTTCACTGTCTTCCTAATACTATTTCCACACTTTTGGCATATAAGACCAAAGTTAAGCTTTACTTGAGCGGACCTCGTAAATCGGTTAGAGTATATCCACATTTTCATTGCACTCTACACTCACATGCATAAGAATATAGGCTTAGAAAAGAGAAGTGTGGAATCAATGGAAAAAAAGCAAAACCAAAAAAGCAAACAATACAAACGTAAAGGTTATTTACTGGAGCTTCCTTAAAAATATTAGGAACAAAATAGTATTGACTGTTTATGAAAATTCTGCACATCATTCAGTGAACTGCAGAAAACATGGTGAATTCAACTGTTAACCAATCAGGGGCAAGCAGGACAAATATGGCACTCGAAGTCCTTGTTAGGAGAACAGACATGAGACGTAATATCTCAAGCTTTTTGTTTCCTTTGTTAGCCTGACAATACTGATGTTACACCAAAAAACTCTCGTTTTATGAGCCAACATTGCTTGCCATATTCTTTTCAACCAAATCTCAGTTTTGATGAGAGACAGTTTAGAACAACAAATTCACAGCAGCAGAGAGACGGCTTCAATCCCTCAAAGTTGTGCGGCATAAACGAAGACAACATTCAAGAAAGAGCTGTCAATCAGCATTTGTACAAAGTGTGTGACTGTGCAACAATCAATGCCTTGAACATGCAGGCTGCTCTACAAGCACACTATTAAAATAGAGATCAATGCTGGGCCTTGCTTAATATGTTATCATAAAACATACATACATGCATGCTGAGTCCGAACAACTGCTTTCTCCTCGTAAGAACAAGACAAAAACACATTTAACGCAACCTCTCACAATCAAGGCTGAGACCCTGAGTAATGAGCATGTGGGTCTATACAGTATCTACGATGTCAAGCCTGGAGAGGCTTTTATTTCACAATAACAGTGCCATAATCATCAATTAATCAAACAATTTTTCACAAAACCAACAGTTAGGTTTGTGAGGAATGAAAAGGTTCCCTAAAGTGTTCTACAAAAATTCCAATGTCAAAATAATCCACAGGTTGCCAAAGCCTGCCTTATTCCCTAGTGGAGGAGTGGAGTAGGACAATTGAAATAAAAAGTCTGTGCAAGAGTAACTTACATAAACCTGCACCGTAGCCTGTAACATTCTGGTTTTGGATCATAAAAAGTCACAACTTGTTTTGAAGATGTGGGTCACCCAAACGCTCAAAATAAGAATTCCTGTGACAGAACATTTATCACAGTGTGTATCATGAAGAAAATATTAATAAAAAGATGAAGCATGACAAAAAGAACTGGACATTTTGATAGAAACTAACATTTACCTTGGTTCTTGTGAATGTAGCCACAGTATATTGGATGCTAGATCTAACCCACATGACATGGCACAGAGCAGCAGAGAGGTACTGATGAAAGATGTCCCTGCTTCATCATTTATGTCTCAAACGTATGCTCGAGTGTTTGTGTGTGTCAGAAATATTTGCAGCAGAGGGACTGTGAACCAGCCTGACTGATGGCTCAAAAGAATGATCCTCTTTAGAGCCAGAAAGTTTACGCTTTGGTGCATAAATTTGTAAAGCTACAGTACAAAGGGAAATGTTTCATAAAATTCTCATTCTTCAAGCTGTAAGTTTCACTTTCCACTTTAGTGAGTCTGTCACTGTGGTCTCTTTATGTCTGTGAGAAAAAAAAGGCAGACAGAAAAGTCTGACCATGGCTTTTATACCCAAGTTGCATATTTTCTTCTCAAACACTAGATCAGTTCTTGCAAACTGCAGGGATAATGGGAAGCAGAATGTGGCCATTTAAACAAACGAAGACTGAGGTAATATCAACCAATTTCAATTGGTCCCCAGTCGCAGGCTAATGTGCACTTTTTAAAGATTTCAACCCCATCTCCGCTAGTGCATTCATACAATCAAGAGCAAATGACTGAAAAGTATCTACCTGTCCCTTAGCTCTATATTGCTTTCCAATTCTTTCCTTGATATTGCGGATACGTCCAAACTCATGTATTGACATCAATGCGAAAACAGTCATTGTTACGGATTAGTCCTCCTCCTGCATGCTCTACCCAGGCGCCACCACTCACCTAAACCAAATGAAGCATTTCCAGTCGGAGAGTACACATCCGATACAGACATACATGCTACATGTTTGAACGGCAACGTTGAACAACGTCCAGATCTGATTCTTTGGACATTGACCAGAGTTCATATGAGCAAACGGCTTTAGTGTTTCTGCGATATATTCGGGGCAGCAGCGCAATATAGCAACCCAGCTGCCTCGCAAGGTCACATGATTTGGGCAGCAGACTTACTTACCACATTCTCACGTGATGTCACAGTTGGTGTCAATAATGCACTTCTATTGCATCTCTGTTGTTCTCATTTGTAACCTTAAAGCTTCCATTTTCAAAAAAAAAATCTTTATTGAATTTACAGTACAATTACTATACAGTGATCTATACCATGATATAAAATTATAAGTACCCCTAACTGACACCATTCATATGCCAACAACTATGAGTAGTCTGAAATACTGAAGCTAACACTCACATAAAGAGATCGAAAGTTAAATATTTTTTTCCTAAGCCATTATCAGGAGGAGGAGGAGTGTTTTTATGCTTGATGTGCACTTCTACTGGCTTCACCGTTCATCTCTTTCTGTTCTTTGTTCTGTTGTGTTGCAAATGATCATTTTGTGTACAACACATCTCTTGGTGTTGGAGCTTGTAGTGCCCTGCTCAGAATCGGCTGCACAAAGCCCAATGCAGAACTGAACTCTTTTTTTCAGGACTAACTCATGCTCATTCACTGTAACAGTGACCACACTCTTTTAAGGGTGCATGGTACTTTCCCAGTCGTGTTGAGGACAAGCGCTGGCATAGCTGCCAACTATGCTGTTTTCCTGAATTCTTATCCAGGAAACAGGCCTATCAAAACACACACTAATAGATCTTTATGAATGTAGGCTTTATATACACTATCTATACATTACATGATTGAAAGGTTTTAAAATATTAAACGATTAAGTGTTCCATTTCCCATAAGTATATTCTTCTGTATAATCCATACACTTGTTATTGTACATTATTTGGCCTTGGTGTTGCAATAGCCATGGTTGAATCCAACCTCCAAGTAAGTGCAAAAGAACAGTGGTGACATTATGAGTGATATCCAAGCAAGAAGCTTAAGTAGTTCAAAGTGGATTTGAATTGGATTCTGAATGGGTTGAAGTCCCCACATTATTCCAAACAACAAGAAAAAACTGTCTGCTGACAAACGAATGCATTCTTTCAGCATCTCTGCAGTGCAAGTTATATTAAAATATGTCGTTATACACAGAGCGAGAAGTGCACAGTTGACCTCAGCCTTGGCTATCAACTCACACAGAGGCTGTTGAGTCACACAGAGAGCTGTGACTAAAAGCTGCTAATTTGAGTGCAGCAGTCAACTGGATACAGAGAGACTCTAACTGCATTAGACACATGCCTTTTGAGACAATAGTCGACCGTATCTTACCGGCATAAGAGCCATAGAAAAGCAAGCGACTGGCAGCCAGTTTGAAAATAGACATGTGTAGACATAGTTATAAAAAGGTAATAAGGGCAGCTGAAGTAAGAGTGAATCAACCTTGGAGTGAGTGTGGCCCACCGAGTCAGAGTGCAGTTTGCATGTATGAGTGTCATGAGCTAATGTCGGCTGGTCTTGTTGGTGGAGCCGAGGTGCTGAGAGGAGTCCCAGCAGGAGGCTTTACAACTCCACACATTTAACAGTGAATTTAACATTGCAGACCCTGGAGGCTATGCAGGGTTTACATCATTGGTAGATGAGACTGTTCCAACCCCCGATACATACAGACATATTCCTGAGCCACCTTCAGTGCCAGGATCTCTTCACAAATACACCACACTGGCAAGCAAAAAAGGGATTTCACTGCCACTATGCATACTGTATGTCTCCTTCCTTGTGATAGGACTGTGACTGAATCTTTTTCTCACGTACACAAACATGCACCTAAGCTCCACACAGGCACACACACATAGCCCTCGCTACGCTCTTGTATCCTTGGGTCCGTATTACATTATGAGGCTCAATCAGTCCTGGATGGACTATTTATCCTCCTTATTTGACGCTAAATCCTATCCAATACAAACAGCTTTATCCCTTTTCCTGCTCTGCAGACCAGCAACGTCATCTTTATCTGGAGCAGCTACAAACACACGCACGCACACAATGTACAAACGCACCTAGATCAGTTCAGCTGAGTGCAAATGAATAATTCATAGGAGTAAGAATTTACAGCAAGCCTTCATTATGGGCTGAGACAAATGTTTGCTTCAGTAGGGTGCAAGAACTGTGGGACAGGTCTTTACTAAAATGCCACCCTATAAGCAATGAATCATAACCATTTTATTGACATGCATAAATAAATTACACTAGAAATGACTCTGAAACTAACTCCGCAAGCCTATAATTGCTTTCTGCATGACTCTAAAAACAGCACAACACATGAGCCCCCGTAACGGATGAATGCCTTTTGACATATACAGTAAAGGTCCTGACACAAGTGCCAAACTTTATAAAGCACCTCTGAGTGACAAGTCTGTATGTGGTAGGTCACGTCCTCCTTCAGATATCAGAATGATCTTAAATTTTGAATGATGGTTGGTAATGGATCATTAGTGCCAAATCGTTGGTTAATTCTAAAATTTATTTGCAGAAAGGGACTCAACATGATTTGCACTCAGCTGTGTCATTAACTTAATCACTTGGGTGACTAAGTGCAAAGATATGCCGCTTGCGTATATTTATTGGTTATTGGCAGCGATAGTCTTTATCCAGTACGAACAGATTATGTACTATTTATAAATACTGTCACTCCAATTGAGTGCGGCAAGTTTGCTGTGGAGAGGTTGAAAGTACAAATGAGTTTTGGGGAAAATTCCTTTTTGTAAAGATTTAAAATGGATGATGATCCATATACTAGCAACAAACGGTCTTACTTTTATCAATTTAATCAATTAATGAAGTAAGTTTGGTTTCATATGCGCACAAACTTTAGAATTCCTGTCCATTAAATATCAATTTCAGCTCAATGTCCCCTTACCATACGAGCACACTCCAGAGCTTTCCACCACATCAGAAGTCTTTAACGGCTCAGCTTCATTCGACCCACTCCAATTTAAATAGTCTTCATCAACAAAGTCAGGAGTCCGAGTGCCAGTAGTTCCCCACAGGATGGTGACTGACAAGTTAAGCTTGATAAAACTTTGTGGCAAGTAAGTGAATTAGGGAAGTTTAAAGGACATAAACATCACACTGTAGCTCCACATGTTAAAATTTTGTAAACATATAAACCAAACTTGCTTCATACATTTGTCTGTGCGACACTGGATGGCTCTTCAGCTGTTTTAAGTCTTTTAAGATGTGTGTGATACAGCTGAAAGCTCAGGGACAAGAAGTAAATAAGTGTACCCTGAGTTTAGATTGCTTTGTCAACTGCTGTTTCCAAGGTCAAAAACGAACTCTCAACCACAAATTCCCTATTCAGACTGTGCTTCTAGCGCCGCCTTCAGGCGCAATGTGTTGTTTTTGGTGTGGCTGTACTTTGAAAAGTGATCCACACATGACAAATACAAAATGTCCATATGTTCAATGGAAAAAAGGCAGGAGATTTTGTTTAAAGAGCTGTTGTTTTACACAGTTTAATCCAACAGCTATTTGCTTGTGTTTGTGTGTCAGTGTCACTAACCCTGCTGTGCCAGCGTGCTTCCACACAATACTGTAAATACAAGTGCAGGGGGGCATGCATACAGTATGTGGGTGGTTTTGTATTAACAGCGGTCATATGCACAGTTAAATTTAACCATCATAGAACCGGTAAGTGTATGCCAAATAACCATGACAAAAGACTTCCTACTATAGCACTTACATCTGAGTGCGTATGTGTGTAGGTGCAGGTAACAAAGTAGGATGAAGTAAGGTCTCGGTGGATTACTGAACAACCTCTGGAGGAGACAATAAGAGGCCACCAGGGGGAGGAGAGGTGAGAGGCCAGAGTAATGAAATATGAATGTGTTCACTGAATAGCCGTCATGGCGGCCTACTGATGGCTCGGGGATATTAAAAACTACACAGTGCAGCTGATGGCTTCACCTACACTGCAGCGACCCCAGCCATCTTCAGACACTGCTCTAATCAGCATACAACTCATCGCAATCACAATCACCCACAGAAATTATCATCATCACACTCTTCATCACCATTACCATACTCGCCATCGTCGCCTGTTCATCTACATTATTGCTTTCATCGCGCAACAGAATCACGCCGCTGCAGGAAATTGAAGTAGGCCAGATCAATAAATACAATATAAAATTAAATTAGCTGCCATGATGGGGTGAAAATGTGAAAATGAGTGTTTGGAGGCGAAGGGAGAGGTAACGCTCTCCAGTCAAAACAATCAAAAAACCCAATTTGGACAGACAAGCAAACAATATGGTGGGGCCACAGCTTCCTGTTTTGGATTTAAAAGCAAGTTAAAAGAGGTGAAGCACATATGCTTTGATGTGTGTACCTGTGTGTGTGTGTGTGTGTGTGTGTGTGTGTGTATGTGTCTGTGTGTGTGTGTGTGTGTGTGTGTGTGTGTGTGTGACACCATGATATCATTTCTGTGGTGTCTCATCAAGGAGAAAGGGAGCCGGCTTTTGCAAGAGGGCTGTAATGGAAACACAATTGACTTGCTTTAATAAGAAAAACATGATACCTGCACTTTGCCCACACTTTCACAGAGACACGGAACACCTTCACTTCAGCAGCGACGACACACAGACTAACCACCTGCAAACAGATCCGAATGTATCTCTGTTCTTTTGAAGTTTTATCTTCTCTCAGTGAAGGATGGCGATTCGGTGCATGGCAAAACTCCATCTGTTCATTTCAATATGAATGGGCCATGTAAGTTTGGTGCTGCTGGAGCGGCAGAGATGTGAAATTGCGGATGGCATGCAGAGCGGCCCCGACACGCAGGGTTAATTCAAACCGCCTTTGATGTCTGTCTGTGTGTGAAATGAGCTGGTGGTCCAGAGTTCACACAAACACACGCCAGCACGTTCATATACGCGGGCGTGGGCGCGTATGCACGAGTTGTAATCATCACACACATAAAAACACAACTCAAGAGACCACTCGTGCAGGCACATGAATCCAAACACACAGAAAATGCCTCAGTTCATACAACATACTGTACAGCACCAAAACACCAATGAAGGCTCAATTTTATGGTGTCAGGGAGTCTTTCTCAATTGCACTCTTCAGGATTTAACTCTTGAGCATCCCTAACATTCACTCACGTGCAATCCACGTCCGCATGACAATGGAAGCTAAGCTGCCTGTAGGCAAAAACAGACTGCTGGCTTATACACACAATGCCTATGTAAAACAGACACTGCAGCTATACTGCAGTAACAGAATGAAATTTTAACTCTCACGTACAAAACATATCTGAGTGATTCTCAGTAGCCTTCATCAAATATTTGTCTTTTTTTCCTTCAAACGCTTGTATGATTGATTTCTGCTCCCCCCAAAGATCTGCAGCCTTCAAAGTTTCACCTATACAGTGTATAATTACACCTATACTTGAATTCAATTACAGACTGTGTCATTTACAAATATATGCTGAGTGGTGGTAATCACAGCACTGATGCTAATTTAAATAGAAATGTCATATTTAACAGGAATGGACCGACACATCTATACTGGTGAGAGAAAAAAGTAAGGGTGAATGCCAGAATTACTAATAAACCAACTCTGCACATGGATTTCAGTTTACTGGACAAGCTGTTGGTTATGCAGAGCCAACTACCGTTTCCATGAATATACAGAATGAGCTCATGTAAGAACTAGTCATTGATTTGGTTTTGAGGTAGCATACTTTTAAACCCATTTGAAAGTGCAGCTATAACTAAAATGACGCAAACCACAGCAGCATTAACAGCATGCTTTATTGGTTCACATACCAACGGTAATATCGGTTGGTAGAATGGAAATGTTTTTCATTATCTTTCAATTTGACTGTGAAATAACACATACAGGGAGGTAATGATGTTCTCTTTGTCTCTAATCAGTCTAATGTGTGATGTCGAGTCTCAGGCCTTTTACTACATCCTGCTATTTTATACTAGCCAGCATGTATGAGACTCTTGAGGGTCTGTGGGTTTTGATGGTCAAAAAAGAGCAACAGCAGACTGTCATGTCCTTGTTTGATTTAAAACTGATGGTAACTGATGAAGCACAGTTGTGATTCTATCAGTACAAGCAACATGGCAAAAAAGTGTTTTGCCACATATTTTCACAGAAACCTAGTTGCTGTCTGGACTACTGTAAGTTCGCTGGCAAAGTAAAAGTAATGCATGCCTAAATGTTACCATGAAAACATTTATCATGTTTCAATTGCTGCAATACATTTGACAGATAAGGTCAGTGTGAACATTTTGCAACAGGACCCAGTTAATTTCCTCATTATGTTGATAAAATCTTAATTCAAATGGCAATACGTTTTTCTCTACATGTACTTGCTGTCGAAAATTAGTGGCATGTAAATGTCATTTCTAGGAGACAGGGTTGCTCTACTGTATGAGTGAGCTGTTTGTGTTTGCAAATATATGTGCACATGCATGCACATGCCTGCGTATAAGTGTAACGCAGCAATTGTAGTGGTGGAGCACAAATCCCATCAAACAACGGCGCCCTGGGAAAAGGGCCAGAGGCAGAGATGACAGAGAGTCCAGTTCGAAGCCAAAGAAGGGGGCGGATGGATTGTGGAGGGAGGGGGGAGCTTCTCTTCCAGATTTTACAGAGAAAGAGAGAGAGAACGAGGCAGACGGCACTACGATCTGCAGAATTAAAAAGATGTAGGTAGCACTTCTGAAGACCTCTCTGAGATGGCAGTAGAGAGTCCTTACTGCCTACATGATCAAAAATTAAAACGCTTTTCTGGGACTTCCACAGTAGTTCGGCATTTGAGAACCACCCACTGCCGAGGCAAGCCAATTAAAGTTATTCAGAACTGTGACCAATCAATCACAGACCAGTGCAGGTGGAGGAGGAAGAGAAGAAGAGGAGGACAAAACCTCTGAGACTTCAGCGCACACCCAACCTCTCTCGCATGCACACACAAACAGCCCTGAAAAAAACTAAATACGTTTTGTTCACAATGGAAAATAAACGTCACACCTACCACTTCACACATAGAGATGCTCTCCCTCTGCAGTGGAATGAATAAAGCACTTCACACCTGGAATTTTCTAGGGCATCACGCCACTCTACATTACCACTGCAACCCACTCAGGGAACTGTACCCAGTTTTTTCTCTCCGTCAAGCACAGATAGTACCAAAGACAGGTAATGCCCTCTCTGAAACATCAAACAGAAGACGGCTGGAAATTACACAAGCATGCGCGCACACACTCTGCAAATACTAGCGTTGCTAGACGGAGACAAGGAGAGAAGATTTGCAGCGTAGGCAAAATAAAGCATCTTCCTCTGACAGGGCTGGAGCTTTAGCAGACCTCTAATCCTATTTTGACACATAATGCCATATTGTCTTCATTTAAACAAGTGCAAGGCCTTCTTTTCTCTCAAAAAGCCATTGGTAACATAAATGCATCGCTTTTTGTTTTCCTCAAATTCATCGAGCAACAATTAGTTACACGAATGCAGTCCCCAAATGCACCACAGGGAACATCAGTGAGATTCAGACAGTCCGGCCATTTCTGTCTGTTCTGTGGCGACACTTAAGGGGTTGTTTCCTCCCGGTGGGCCTTTACAGCTCCATCCTAGTAATTCACTGCAACGGACTCAACGAGTACATGCACGGTGACACACTGCAACATGTTCTAAAATGTGTCCAGAGATGACGCAAAAACCCTGAACAAGCAGCATGGGCCATGTGGCACTGTGTGTTTAAAGCCTGCATTATTGATTTCATCCAGCTGGCTCTACACTGACATAGAGCAGGTAAAACCTGGAGAAGGCTAGAAAAACATTACAAAAATTAAAAAATGTTAAAAAAAAAAAACATAGCACTTTGGTTTCAAGGCAACGATATCTTGAATCTGACAAGTCTGCTGGCATTTATAAAATAAAATATGTCTGAACTAAGATGATATACAGTATTACCTGATGAACAGAATCCATTAATTTGAAATATCTATCATTATAAGATTAGCAGTTCATTTTCAGTTCAAATTCAAATAAAATATGTTACCTTTCTAGAGGTTTTGCAGAAGTTCAGCACAACAAAAACTTTTTCTACATGTTGGGTAAAATATCAGCAGCGTTTACGGTCACAAAATAAAAAAATAAAAAAAACAGACTACGAAACTGGAGACAGGGCACTGACACTATATAATCTGGTTTCTTTTTCTGAACTGTCACATTCTTATTGCAAAGCCATTTCAAGTAATTCCTTCTAACACCAACCCGGGGATATCTGCATGCAGGGCTGCGCTCTGCAGATATATGTATTTTCATTTATATAAACACCAGCAACCAGTGCCAGGCCATCAAGCCGGGGAGCTGAGGAATCCTTGTAACCTTCCCCAGTGTCAGAAAACCAATAAAAAGGCAGAAAAATGAATACATTGTGTTTGTGTGCCCCTCTGTTCTCCTGTCAGCCCAGGGGAGTCTAAGGCTGGGAGTAATGGTCCTGACCAGCTCACACACTACTTGCTACTGGTTTTATGTGCCTCTCATGTCCACAGTTATTTTGTTGTGTGTTTGATTTTGTTTTTGTTTGGGGTAAAAACACGGGTAATGCTAGAGTTGGCACACCACCGTGGCTTACACAAGGGTGTCAAACTAAACAAAGAGTGGTCCGCTAACAGACCATGTCTAAACTCTCACAACCCTAATGACACCCCTCTCTCGTGGGAATAGCAACTGGGATGTCTGAATGGGAGCGCAGCTAGGTTTAATTCTTGGACAGTACATCCACGAGGACACACAAATGGACTGAGAAACAAGGCTGCACAACTTATTTCTGATTGTCATGTATCCTCAGGATTTGGTGATTAGAAATTTTAGGGACCAATAAATCTCACTTTATTTTTATCATAACATTCAGCTGTTTTGGCCTCTAATAAGCCTTCAAATGCATTAAACTATTACTCAAACAGGACTTTCTGAATTGCATTTTACTGTCTCACCAATACCTGAAACAACACGCCCCCACCAACGCAGCTCCTTGCTCCAGCCTTCGGTCAGAACACCCACTTAGCACTGAGTACTGAAGACTGTCAATTGCTGAAAGCTGGCATCAAATGTCTGGTGAGATTCACAATCTCGTTTGCTCATTCATTGACAAGAGAGTTCTGAATATAAATCAACATTCTGCCAGTTTTAGATGATAAGATTTTTGACAGTTTCATTTGAGCAAAGTTACTTAAATCAAAACAGTCCTGCAGAAAAATGCTTCATATTTCTCAAAGTTTGGTACCAAAAAGGTTCATCAGTACCAAATGATTCCCAGCCTCTTATCTGTCAGAATTGAAGTGTGTTTTCTGATGGAAAAAGGACACATGGATATACTATTTTAAGAAAAAAAAAAACTATAGCTTTAAGTAAAGCGGAGAATCCTCCTGAATCAGAACAGAATCAGGCTCTAATGTCTGCCTGAGAAACTTTACCTCCAGTGTCCAGACTGTCCAAGGTTTGCTGCTGCTGATGTGCTAAAGTAGCAGCCATTCTTTACTCATTAATTTTAAATTAAAGACCTCAATAAGAGTAAACCGAGGTGTGTATTGATACGTGTTACACAATGACTCAGGGATACTTAAGACAAGGCGGCAGGAGAGAAAACCGGAGCCAGGGCGTAAACTATCTATCCTGCAGAAATAGCCTGTGATGTTTCACACAGCCAGATAACAAGCTGCTGTTGTGTAAGGTCCAGTCCAGAAGATGGAGGGGAAGGGGAAGGGGAGGGGAGGGAGGAGAGCTGAGAGAGGAGGCCTGAGCACTCTCTCTCTTTCTCTCCTTTAAAGGCAACTGCTCATGGTGGGAGGAGGGACCTTCAAGTCTTCCTGTAAACTGCCTGCAGGCATAAGGAGCTATTAAATCAAGAAACAAATGGCACTGATCAGCCCTCACATCATCGTCCAGCACACTGAGGGGGGGGTGGGTGGGTGGGGGGTGGTGGTGGTGAAGCTGACATCAGCTGTAGAAAGTGAGGAGCGGGGGTTGTGGAGTGAGAGCAGGGGTGATGTCTAGTATAGCGCTGGGCATTTGAGACAGATTATTGGAAATTTCTGTAGTCAGCGATAGTGAGTAAATCCACCAGTGCACTTTATAGAGATATCTGTTTGTTGGGGCCAGCTGTCTTGGCCTTGAGCAACCTCCTTTTTCTAGGAAGCAGGAGGGAGGTTTGGAGAAGCACGAGAGACATTTGGAATTGTGTTCAGCCTGCATACGACATCTCCCCCATGTCATAAAAACATACCTGTGCACATCAAATTGAACCAGAGGCTTCAGTGATGTTAACGACGAAGGAGAAGACTTTTTCCACACACACATACACACACACACACACGCACACACACACACACAGAGTCATTGCACTAGAGGCAAGAAGGTCTGTGTTGAACTGAGATAAACCTGCAGCCAGCATGTGGTCAGCGGGCCTTCTGATGTAGTGTTGACCACACGGCACAGAGAGAGACACACAGAGTGAAGAGCTAAAGCGAAGGAAAGGGAGCAAAAAAAACGTACTCGGTCAGATATAAAATTTAAGCTCATCTGAGAACTTGATGAATCCCACTCACATTAACTGCCTTTTTGCCCTGCTTCCACATGTCAGAATATTGATCTGGACCAGCGTCGCTCTCGGGTTTCCAGTAATCAAGAGCAGTGCACAGCAAGAGGAGAGGGCGTGGAGCGGGGCAGACAGATCCTCAGTGCATGGTTGTAAAGTGCCAGGCTAGAACCAAGGGGTTCGGGAGCAGCCATGTGTACCACGCTAAATTATTCATGCTGATTAGACTCTTCTTATTGAAATGAATTTGAGAGAGTTGAACATATGTTGCACGGCATCGCCATTCAATAGGCTTGCTGAATTGAAGCAGTGGAAATTGCAGTTACTTTATGTGCATATGTGTGTGTACAATAAGAGGCTATGGTGGAAAGTATATCAAGTAGTGCACTGAAGTAAATTCTTGAGGTACTTGTACTTAACTTGAGTATTACTTTATGCTTTATACTTCTACTCCGCTATATTGCAGAAGAAACTATTAATTTAACGGCTACAGTAACTAGTTACTTTACAGATTAAGATTTTACATTAAAATAATTTGATGAATTTGTAAAAATCAATGTATTATTAAATATTAAACCAATGGTTCCCGGCCTCTTTGGCCTATGACTCCTTACAAAAAAAGCAGCAGTGAACTGGGGCCCCTTGTCACGTTTCAGATGTCTGAGTTTTTAGTTGTTCCACCACCGTAATGAGATTTCCCCTTTAAACGTCTCAGATGGTTTCATTTTAAATTAGCAGCTCAAGGCCCAAAGAGGTCAAATAGTTCACAAAAAAAGCAAAGATTAGAGAAAAGTCCGGAAAAAAAATGAATCCTAGCCTATTAATCATGTTCTGACCCTTCAGATTCAGCCTGAGCCCTAGGCTGGGAGCCATTGGACTAACTACTAAACTTTATATAGATAAGTGGCTAAAACTAGCTCCACCTCCACCAGCTCCAACAATTAAAAGGCCACTTCCATACCGACTCACTGGAATTAACTATCTAATAATGTTATATATGATAATACATCAGCCACTGGGGCTATTCTGCTGCAGAATGAGTGCTTTTACTTTTAATACTTTGAATACAACCCCAAATCCAAAAAAAGTTACATAAAGTTACAAAAACCTGCATAAAAAACAGAAAGCAATCATTTTCAAATAAACGGTTTTACAAAGTGTTCCTGAGTCCATGTAGTGACATCCTTCATACAATCATGTGTTCACAAAGTGATGAACCTCGCTCCATGCTCACTTGTGAACGACTGAGCCTTTCCAGGATGCTCCTTTCAAACCCAATCATGATACTATCACCTGTTACCAATCAACCTGTTTGCCTGTGGAATGATCAAACAGGTGTTTTTTGAGCATTCCACAAATTTCCCAGTCTTTTGTTGCTCCTCTACCAACGTGTTTGAAACGTGTTGCTGCATCAAATCCAGAATAAAGTATATATTTACAAAAATCAATGAAGTTGATGAGGTCAAACATGAAATATATTGTCGTTGTCGACAGTTTTTAGTTGAGTATGTCAAAAAGGATTAGCAAATCATCACATTCTGTTTTACTAATGTAAAACAAGCATCCAATTTTTTTTTTAAATCATGGTGGTAAGTTGAGCTGATAATACTTCTTACTTAAGATTTTAAAGATCTGCTACTCTTACCTGAATACTTTTTCCACTACAGTTGTACGAGCAGACACAGCGGACATGTGTGACCACCTGATGATTGAATATGTACATTGTAATAATATCTGTCCGTGTGTCTGATAAACCATCAAATCACTGTAATGACATTACGTGGGCGAGGGCGCACTGCTCATATGTGCCTATTAAAATCGTTGTGAATAAGCCCGAGGATATGGAAACAATGCCAGAGTCCACCGCCGCCTCTCATCACCACATACTGTAACACATCAAACACAGCAGCACACAGGATAATGAGGAGGATAAGGACTATAAACAGCATCCGTCTGCTCACATTTAAATTTACCAATTCTCGTCTTTCCCTTCTATCATTTCATCCATCTTAAGTAGTTGACTATAAATATACACACAAAACCGCCTGAACATCCATCTCAATTGTCAAGCCATTCTTCATCCCTTCTCTCTCCAACCCCCCCAACTCCCCACTCCCCACCCCCCTCGCTCTAAAAGCCGCCCACTCTCCTTGTCTATCCGCGCTCCACACTCCTCCATTCCCAACTTCCAACTCCTCCGACACATCATTCACCCTCGATTTTCCTTTCACTCCCCCCGGGGGAGAATAACATCTTGACCAAACCTGGGCAGAATATATTAGAATTTGATTTTACATGATTTACATGGAAATAACTTGAGTTTTACGACATAGTGCATATCTCTGTGTTGTCTCGTAAGTCGACCAATTCAAAACATATTCAGCTATTTTTCTGCTGCCCTGTCTTGGCCTCTCAGAAAAAATAAAATCTCGACAGAAAGGAGCTGAAAAGACCACCTTGCATTCAACTTACTTCCTTGTCTCTTTCCATGTAAGACAAACTCAAAAATAATTTGCACACACTTTACGTTTTTTTTTTTCTTTTTTGTCTATGAGAATAAACTGCGCATGAAGAGGAAGGGGGCGCAGAGGGAGGCAATCTTGTTACCAGCCGGCATAGCCCTGGGAAGATTTCTATCAGACACACGTATAGAGAGAGGCATCCATTTAGAAAATGGCTTTTCTAGGCATGCTGGGCCATTTAGCACACCCTGTGACGACTCCTGTTTGGGGCCGTGATAAATGTTCTTTCACAACCGCTCTGCGCACACAGTCAGGACAGCACACGCATGCACACATAGCCATGTGGGCACCCCACACAAGACATAACTGGGACGGATGTAGTGTTGTGTTTTTTTGAGTGTGACTGGCTTCATTGGGTTTGGCCCACAGAGGAAAACTTCAGCAACATGTAATGTAAATTAGTTTAAACCCACAGAACTCAAAGCCCACTGAGCACTTAACGTCATGTCAACGTCACATCTCAGCTGGAGGTCTCATTAAGCTCACGATCCATCAGCTGTGCACACCAAAGTTTTATAGCAAGCAGTCAAGAGACACCGTAAAATATCTAAATCATATCTCTATTATGCACTTCTAAAAACCATTGCGTTGAAACAATTATTCAATTAATCGATTGTCGACTGGCAGGAATTAAATTAATCAGCAACTTTTTTTCAAGCACAAACATGAAACCTTCTCCAGTTCCAGCTTGACATTTGTCGTGATTTGCTACTTTTCCTCATCTTATGTGATGGTTAAATCAGTCAAATCATTTTTTTAAAGAAAATAATCAGCAGATGTATGAAAGAGGTGAAAAAGCAAGAAAAACAAAACCTTAGTTGCAGCATTTAAATGTGAAAATAACCACTACCAAAGGCTGCATGTAGAATAGTTGTGTCATATATCTCATAGAAAAGGTGGTTGAAAAAGTAGACCTTAACAGGAGACATACTGGGACTTTCTGGAGAAAACAATGCCTCTTCAAGTGCAGCGATTTTATTGAAGTTTAAGTTAAGTTGAAGGATGAAAATTCTCTTTCCTCTTTGGCTCTTAAACCCCTCTCAGAAAGTCTTTGGGTTACCTCAAAAATGCACTGCTGCCAATTTAAAGCAAGACTGTTTTTCACAGTTTGTGAGATAATGACATTTTGGGGATACAGATTTATTTTTTAGACAGTAACAATATGGCTGCACCCTTAAACCATAAGCAACATTATTTTAGAAGTCTACTGCCTTTCAGAAATCTCAGTGCTCAATGGTCAGTGGGAAGAATGAAAAAAAAAACTGCACAAACTGCAAAAGGCAGCTATTTTGATGGATGAACATTCTCAGTTTTGTTCTGTTTACACAGGATGAGTGCTAAAAATCAACCATCTCCATCATGCAGTCTGAGTGTCTGCCTGATATTCACTAATGGTCATTAACCTTTAAACCAGCGCAATCCCTGTCAACTCACTTCCCCCTCTCTGGGATCCATCAATGTCGCCACCATACCAACAGCCATCACACTAACCACTGTTCCTGCTAGCATTAAAGCTGCCACAGGCAGCGTACCGGCTGGATGAATCACACTCACCCATACAGCAATGATGAAGCATTTATCTCAGGGTGCATTACAAACCCTGGAAGCACGGTGAACATGCGCACATGGCAGAAATATAATGAAACAGTGTCAATCACACTCTGCTCAACCATCTGCTCCACCACAAGACAGACACGTGTAAAACGCAGCCTCATACAAGGATGCAGACACAAACAACCAACACTATATTCTGCCAAATGTGTCCGTCTTAACAAGTCATTTGGTGTTATGACTTTAAAATCTTACACTTCTTAAAACAAACAAAACATTTTGTTACTTTGCTGAGAGTGTTTTCAGTGTATCTTCACTTTAAAACACTGATTTCACACTGATAAGTCCAGAATTATCAGGAGTGACATTTGGCTCAAGGAAATGAACTTTTTGGGAAACTGCTTTTAAAAGCACATTAACGACAATATCAACATTTTTGCATTGCTCATACAAACACATTGCCTCACACACACAGCGTCACAGCTTATATTGTGCAACCAGGCCCAGTGAAATCTTACTGATTACAAATGCAGGAAAATGTGGCGCGTCACATGCAAGCGTGACGTCAACTTACCGATCTCATCTGCTGAGTTCCGGTGACGTGCTGCAGGACCTTTTCCAGCTCCTTTTCAATGCGCCCAGCCCAGTGAATCATTCTGGAAAATAAAATTAATTAATTAATTTTCAATTTGCATCACTCAACATGATCACCTGAACATGTCATCACACGAGCACTCGTTTCTCTGCCATTGAGTGTGAGTGTCTCCGTAAGAGAGTGTGACACAAAGGGTCTATTCCCCATCTTTGTGGGTCTCTGTTGCTGTTGTCCACCTGCCAACTCTCCCCTTATCCAGATCCATATCTGGAAGTATCCCTGTCCTCCCTCTGCTAATGTCTGGGTTAGTCATCAGCACCTTCACCCCCCCAATCACATCTTGCAAATATCTGGTCGGCCCTGGCAAGACTGGCGGCGAACGTGCCCGTCTTGGCTCGGCTGGGATCAGCGGCTCTGCAATAAAACTGCTCAGGTCTGACAGAAATGCACCCTAAGCAGGAGCTGATCTCCCATTAGACGGAGCCAAGTTTGGAATTAAGAGATCAAACGGCTCGAGCTCATCACTGTATATCTCCCAGCAAGTAACAAATGACTTAATGGATCAAGATTTTCACTAGATCATTTTAAAGCAGCAGCAGGGGTTAACCTGCCAACCTGGATGCATGCTGAACAATCCACATGCATGGCCAACGAGCAATCCTCACTAAAAAAAAAAGCTTTCAGCAATCAGATGAATAAATTCTGTCATGTGGTTTTCGAGGGCGACTCCATGCCAACCTTTTCCTTTCAGCAGCCTGCAGATAGCTAATCACTAGCATCAACAGCACAACACAACAGAGTCGTTTGTCTTTTAATATGATGACAGAAACAAATGTCATCTTTAAATGTCAGATTTGCACGGAATACAAGAGGGAAGACGGATTTATCAAATTGCACAAAATCTGCCAGGCAGCGACGGCGCTCGTCATAATCACCGAGAGCGGGCCTCCTCCGGAGAGGAGCAGCAGAGCCGACGCGAGCGTGCACACTGGCTGGCGTTTGTAGGGACAAGATTAAGAGAAAGCAAGAGGGCCTCCAAAAGGACTTTGCAGAGCGGGACCGCTGGGGAGAGGCCGCTGACTATGAAAAGGTCACCTCGATATGAAATGAAAACAAGCTTACAGTGAGAGCAGAGCCGAGCAGGATGCAGTGATACTAACAGTGAGGGACAATACCTCTGCCCCAAGCCAGGCAGACTTCTTACGCAACTTCATTAGTCTACATTCCACACGCACACACACGCACGCACGCACGCGCACACGCACGCACACGCACACGCACACGCACACACACACACACACACAGAATGACATGCAGTGAGAGGGTTCACCGTTATGTCTTGCTATATGTATATAAAACACACACATACCATCAAGCTGGGCAAGCTTGGTGAGGTCAAGCATCACAATGGTGACCCAGTCAAACACGAGAATATTTCAAATTGGATACAGATTTAATCATTTTGGTATTTCTGTTGGTTGATTTTGATGCAATACTTCATCTATATTTGGGGTGGATGATATTGGCTATCACATGAACTTTACAGCCAAGCAGGTCAAGGTAAATCCTGATCAGCTCACTCAGATGGAACTGATAATATGGTAGTAATTCAGTGACATTATAGTAACACCGTGCTCACGTGGAGATGTCTTTTTCACAAAGTTAACAAAAACTGCTACAGCACAATCCCTTCAATACTTGAGAAAACATGCAAACATCGAGCAGCTTAATACACATCAGCCTCGGCACTCCTCCCTTCTGGTGTTTTCATTTTCTGAATCTATTTCATTACATAGCATATATCCACGTATTAATCAATGACGATGCTGAAATGAGGAGACTGACATCCATGATGCAGTGACAGGCATCAAAAAGGAGCCTAACACGGCTGACCTGCTGCAGGCAAGATCACATGAAGCTGACCTGACATCATTTAACGACACGATGCACTTCCGTAAAATGCCGCATGATGGCTTGAGATTCATGTTGGACTAACTGTAAATCAAGGGAGAAACACTTTTAATTCAGTAACAACACAGCGATATCAGAGGATGCTTGTTGGGTAAATTATATGCACTGCTGAGGTCCGGTGTTCAATCTTTTTTGGAGACCTTCTGTGTTGTGAAAGCTGTGATCTCTCATAAAAACAGAGACGCTGTCACTGTGGACCACAAAGCTGACTGATGCTCTCTGGCTCCTTGTAGTCTGATGTAGTATTAAAACTTTGCTATTTGCCACCTGTGTTTTTGTTGGCTTTTTTCCCCCCCTGTGTATTATGATTTATGTTATGCGGAACGCTGTGGAAAAGCGGAAAATGTGATGAAATGAGTTTGGATGGACGACCTGCGTGTCAGCCACACACTGTCACCACGTTCATTCTGCTGCAATGGATCTCTCGCTCCAAGTGCGACGCTGAAATATCTTTGAGGGCAAAAGGTGGACTATTTTCGTATGTGTGGAAACAACAAAATCTAGGAGAAATTGAGTTTCATACAGACAGCGGTAAGCAGTTATATTTTACATTTCTAGAGAAGATTGTGCATCCGTCCATCAGCAGAGCGGTTATCAAAACAGGCTTCCTCCACATAATTTAGAAATGTGGAAATCATTTCACTGTTTTCCTCTACTCAAACACACACATACACACACACACACAGAGAGAGAGAGAGAAATATGATAACTACATGAAAATTAGACTAGCCATTAGACTAGCCTTTAAATTGTCAAGTTATAGAAAAATGATACGTTGTGCTATCAAAATGAATGAGAGGACATTCTGCCCTTTCTTATGGACGCATTTCTTCAGCTAGACACACACAAGCTCCACCCGGGGTGTGTGTGTCAGGCCTACACAACCGATAAACAGCTACAGCAGCTCCCCAATTAGGTAACTGTCAAATTCTGGCAAATAGCACAGTGATGAGGGTGACACAAAACCCAGTTTTTAAAACCCAAGAGATGACTGAATATAGACTATATTACCAGACTATTTATCTTATTTTTATCTGATTAATTACGGAGCTGGCAAGCTCGAACAATAATAAGCCATGAGATTAACACTGTCTTAAAATAGTAACTGTGATCCAGTATAATTACAAAAACAAAGTACTTTTGAAACAACACGAGGTGTATTTCGAGGGAAAAGTAGAGGATGTATTGCTGCAAGTTTCTAACAATAACTGGCTGAGCAGACGATATTCAAATGCAGTAAATATAATTTTCACGGCCATGCGAAGCAAAATTATCCACATGACTTTTCTTCATGGTGCCCTCAAGCCATCAAATCAACTACGCAGCTAATTGCAGTTTTGAGTCAATCAGTAATACAAGTGATTTTGCTCTGAAAGTCACCTTGGCCACCGGGAACAACAAAGCCCAACAGATTTCCAAGCGATCACCGGGTGGATGCACCAGGGAGCGTTCAGATTCTCGTCATTTCTGTGAACCTGACTGACTAATCATCACTACAGGCTACACATCATGTTCACAGCAGATCACACGTCATCACGCACACTGGAGTGAGGAACTGTTGCACTCTGGCTGCAACGGGTGTTATTACTGGATTGTAAAGTCTGGAAATGTTGAGCGGAGGAACGTTCACTTTAAAAAATGAATAAATAAATAAATGATAAAGCATCTCCCGCTGATTATTGTCGAGCTTGCTTTGAACAGCTGCTGCATGTGCAGACGTTATGTTTCAGTCTGCTTCAGTGTCATTCAAGGTGAAACTGTTGCATTGTTGGCATCTTCGAGGAAGTTGCGCTTTGAATTTATATGTTGCTGCAAATCAATTTCCCAACAGGTGTACGCTAAGAAGTCCAACAATAGTTCACACACAGCTGCACGCTCGACTACTTTCTCTGCCTGCGGTCACTTGGAGAAACCAACGCTGAGATACTGGCCTTAAGTGAGTCTTAATTTCTACTAGAAATCTCTCTGATGACTGCAAAAAAGATCCGATATTAATCTGGCGGCCATGGCTCTCCATCTGTCCCCGAGCAGAGTCTACAGCAAATAGTTTTGGAGTTGAGGTGAGAGATGCAGGGACTTCACCTGAAGCTTTGAAAACGCGGCTCCTGAGATATGATCTAACTGGTTTTGTCTCTGAATCAAAGGCATCCAGTATCGGTGCACCCTGCGGTGGGATGGAGATAGTGATTTTCACGGTGCGTGTTTAGCATCCAGTGGAGGACTTTTTAGACTGGCCTCGCTGTGGCTCAGCGCATCCATCATGTGTAAATGGGATATTCTTCCCCCATGCAGTGAGAGCAAAACAACACATCGACTGTTATCATTTCATTTTCATCTCTCTGGATGCTCTAATAAATGACTGCTTGGCTCGCCAGTGGCACCTGTGCATGCTCCCTGTAGCCTGTTTCCTTGTTGACTATGACAAATTGAATAAGGCTTTGGGTATTAAATGCCACTGCCCACAACAGCGAGAACAATAATACGGGCTTATGATAGCGAGGCTCATAACGCAGCATCAGAGACGGAAACTGCGTCTGTGTTGGAACATCAGGGACAGCAGCGCACCAAGGTAAACGGCGCAGCATGTGCGGGCTTGTCGGGGCCACCTGTCCTAGTTCCGCGCTCCGCACCCCGGTTTATCCCCCAAACGGTGCAGGGTACTTACGTGTAGTGCTGGGGGAAGAGGTGGGTCCCGTCTGTCGGCGTGGAGACGCATATGATAAGTACAGTTTGGATTGTGAGGAGGCAGAAAACACCGTACGACTGCGCGCAGATCGCCATTTTCCATTAAATATTCAAGAAACTGGGATAAATAAGAGAAGGACCGGAAGGACAGTCTCTCGCAGCCGAGCTAAGAATAACCGAGCTCCAGAGAAAGTGTGTGGTGGGAGGTGATGGTTGGCGGAGGCTTCTGGACACTTCAGCCGGCAGTGAAATCTCAATCAGAGACGCACAGAGGATTGGCAGCTGAAGACACGGGAGATCAGGATCAGGAAGATGCTCTGCCGCTGCTGCTGATGTGCCTGGCTGCCTATTTGCGCACTCGCTGTCCTCCCTCCCTCTCCGCCGCCGCGCACATTTGCTCCTTTTCTCTCCCACTCTCTCCAATGTAACGACCATACAGAGTCAAGCTGGTCACGACAAGAATGTCGTGTTCCCACCCAGGCTGTCAAAATAAAACAATTGATTTTTTTTGTTTTGTTTTATTTTGTTTTAAGGGCAGTATATGACACTATGGTGGCAGGAGAGTGCAGGCAGAATGTGTTGGAAATTGAATTTAACAAGTGCACTCTCAGTAAAAAGCCTAAATGGGAGCACAGTGATAGCTCATGTGCGTTGCCTGACGTGACAGGAGGTAATGGATTTATAATAGCAAAATATAATAGCAAGGCAACATGGAAAATTGGCTTCTCTTGTAAAGTACATAAATTTAGGCGCACGGGCTTGGCACAATATGCGAGCGCTCGTTCAAGGACTTTCATCGCGTGACTAATCTTATTTTGAAGGTGCACTGGCCCGACTTCCTGCATTCATTCAGTCTATCCGTGGCACTTGACTCAGCCGTTGGCACAAGCGGTCCTTCCTCTGTTCAAACCGCCTATTCCTGGGCGACAGACGGGGGCGCGCATCAGGCCACCTCCTCTTCCTCCTCATGTCCACTCTCCATGCACTGTGTCCTCCTCAAACTCGGGATTATAAGAAGAAATCAAGGCTTTATTTTGGTAATTAGAGGCATGACTCTAGAGGGGCGGATTGTATTAACTGGAGTGTAAACATTCAGCAATCACCTTGGGGCTGCTCTCCAACTACATTTGTTCTACTTATTAGCGCATCTGGTCCAGTGGATGAAAATTTAAATGAATGCAAGGAGAATTAATAACCTCATTTTGGAAATATTGTACCTAGCTATTGTTTCATGCAGTCACCGGCTATTTAGATGAGGGGGGCTTAAACTGTTTGAAATGTAACTTTACAGAAGGGGCAGGGCATGTCTCTTTGTTTCTCATAACTGGGAGCCTCTGAATAATCATAAGCTTGTTAATAAGGTAAATTTTAGTGGAGCAAGTTTTCCTCTGGACATAAGTCAGATACTGTTCATTTCACCGGTAAACAAGGAGGAGGGATGCACTGAAACCTCAGAGTAGATCTAATTCAGCATGAAGTTACCCCCTGGAGAAGTGAATATCTCTCTCTATCAGCTGTGTGTGTGTGTGTGTGTGTGTGTGTGCTTGGGCTGTGTGCATATGTGTGTGTGTGCACCTGTACCTGTCGTCTTCCTGCACTGCTGTTTGTTTTCTGATCTTTCTATTTCAACTGGAGGACACAGTGGGTGCGCCACATTTGCACCTAAACAAACACTATTTATCACATTTTGGCCATGTGATGGAGGGCAAACAATAAAGATGTACAGTGTTGTACATGATGTGTTCCAGGTTTGTTTCTGTCCTCAATATTAGGGACAGGCAGCGCAGTCCTTTGCATAACGCAGAATAGGAGTAAAGGTGTGCTATGCTTTAGGTTTTTTCCAGTTGCCCCCCAATTAAAGCCAAGGTACAGGATGCTCGGTCCTCTCAGCTGCTCTTACATCTCAGCTTATTTGCTTGCCACGGGGAGGGACAGCCGGTCTTGTGGCTGCGTTGTCCTTGGCTCAGTCAGTCAGCAGGGGACATGCAGGTGCTCTGCTACAGAAAGCCACACGGCAGCCGGCAGGGTTGCTGCACAGCTTTTCTGTCTCTTCACTGACAGGGAAGATGGGGCTGTTTTGGTCGAAAGGACATACTGCGGGGTAAAGACCTCAGCAGGAGGGGAAAAACCCACCTGATGGCAGGGATGAAGAGCTACAGCAGCGGTCCCCTGCTTGTGTGCATAGATGTCACAGATCTTTCAGTCAGGACAAATATCGAGGCTTGTTCCTGAGGAAGTGGAAAGAAAATCTGCTTTTATTCCCCAGAGCTACTAATTTCTGAGACATATTGAGCAAGCGACTCCCTCTCATCCACCCCTCCGAACAAATCTGTGGCACAGAAGCAGGACAGTCATGTTGATTTATTATTATTTCCTTTGCGGAGAAAAATAACCCTAATTGATGGCTACTCTCGCGCATTAATTTACTGTACTGCACTTGCCATCATGACATTAATGATAACAACAAACAGATACTGGTAGAATGATGTAGGCTGGCTGACTCACACTGAACATTTCTGCTGACTCACAGGCACCCCTTGTTTTCTCCCTCCATTCAAACATACATTTAGCAAACTTATCTCAATTTACCTGCCTCATGGGGCCCGGAGGAAAAAAAAATGTAAATTTATTTTTGAGTTAATGCACAAAAATGTTGTTTTCTCTTACGGAAAGAGTTGTCCAGACCAGAGAAGGGTTTTATCTGTGCAAACAAAACATCAAGGGGTAGAGATGTCTCTCTATCTCAATCTGGATGGATTGGATGCCTCTGGATATTCTGCAATTGCCGGGATCTGCAACCAATTTAAGCAATAATTTCTGATGTACGGCTTTGACATACTCAAATTCATCACCCCAGTACCTTAAATGCAAATTAAATTTCATCTGCCTAAATGTGTGCTCAGTGGTGGTGGTTGTGGGTGGGAGAGTGGCAGATAAAAGAGGTGATTGCCACCCTGGGGCCTTGGATTTCATTGAACATGCTGCAACGCATATAGAGAATCCACTCTTTATTAGAGCTGATCGATCAGGCTGGCTAAGGGATCCGCTCAGTGAAAACACACAGATCAATGACCTCAAGCTCTGCTGATCCACCAAATGGTGAGGAAGGCAGACATGAGGCGGGTCTCGGCCGCTGAAGGCCTCCTCTCATTGGCCGTGCAGTTGCTCATGAAGAGATTGACCTGCCAATCTGTTATTGATCCAGGGAGTTGAGCGGAAGGAGACAGGCCTTGTTGTTCCGTATCGGACTTTCTGGGGACCGCTCCCCAAGACAGAGGCCAAGTAGGTTGGAGTAAAATTAATCACTCCTTGTTTCCCCTGTCTCCAGGCCTCGGGGAAGTCACCAGTAAAGGCGCGGCCCACACATCCACACATCCACACACACAAACAGGCCTCTTATCTTCTTTTTCCTCTACCTTATCCATCTTTCTCTCCCTCCCTAACCTCCTCTGTCTCTCTCTCTGTGGCCTGTATGCTGATGTTCTGCTGCGCTGGACAGAAAAGCGAGGCTTCACACTCTGTAAAACCTAGTCTAGTCAGCATGCTGAATGCTAAGATTTTATATTTCTGATTAGAGAGGGACTGCGCGTCGCATTCACCGCAGATGATAGAGCTAGCTGCCCTTGAGAGAGAGTCCCGACGCTCTCAGCAAACTTCAATGATCCTCTCAAGTGCTCTCTGTAAAAACAGGAGCATGATATACTGTCACTCATTTGCCACACACTTTCTTTGAGGGCTTTTTTCCCCTTTTTTTTAAACCACAGCAGAGTCTGTGTGCCCTTGTCCTCTACGGGGATATACCGAAGAGATCGGCAGAGTGATTCCAACGATCAAGGTTATCTTCTCTGTGTCCCTTTCAGCTTACTCCCTGCTCACCTCACAGCTTATCATCCCATTTACTTTCATCCACTCACCACAACAGAGAGATCCCATCTAAATAACACACAGTCCTCCTTGTTTACATAAATATTTGTATATCCCGCATCGCTCATTACTTGCTTTGCTTTGTAATGTGGTTGTTACCTACATGACCTCAACGCTGTGCTAATATCAACAAAAAAAAAAATCTCATTCAGACCACAGTGCTCTGCATACCTCCTTTACTGTAAAATACAAACATACCCAGTGATGTTGGGCCGCAAGGCACTCTGGGACTTTCATGCTCAAATGTCAGAGCGTTTCATCCTGATGATGATGACTCACTCCCCTCGCTCTTAGTCTGCATGAAAGAACAACAGCACCAATTAATGACCCAACCTCCTCACGTGCAACAGTAGGAAAACAACCACTATATCAAATGTTACAGCAGGGCGCACAAACAGAGCTACTCTGATAAAAACACAGATATTTATGATAGAAATATATAGGTTTAAGGCTACATTTTATCACCCCCAGAGAATCCCCATCCCACACAGAAAAGTGGCTGCATGTGAAAACAGAGCAAGACTCAGCACTCATTGACATGCTCTACTAGAGGCCTAATGGCCCCTGGGTAATGGCCTCTTTGGTCTTCAGGAAATCCTCCCTCATGCATACATCAAAGCTGGGATTGAGAAGGATAGAGAGAGGAAAATAGAGGGGAGGAAAGAGACATCAGTACCGCACAGGGAGAGGAGAGAGGAGATGAAAAGTTAACACACTAAAAGGAAGGAGTTCATTTTTGTTTAGGATTTTCATGGCAAGGTCAATCCAACATATTTCAGGCTTAATTTTTCCATCAGCATGGTACACCAATGCTATACTTGCACTGTGAAAACAGGGCTGGGTATCAAACCTCAGTATGTTTTTCATACTGACATACTGACTGAGTGCCTGAGGTCTGGTCAGGTTGTAGTTTTGTTTACTTGTTCGTAGGTCAGATACTTACTGAAATTATTCCTAATTTTCATATCCAATTATAGAATACTTGATTTGAAAAAAATATTGTATGTCTCCCTGTGTTTAGACAACATTTGACCCCACCAACAGCAGTACCTATCAAAAGATTTCAAACAACACTCGCCTTATCTTCATATTTCCCCAACGATTCATCCACTTTACTCATGTATGATTAGAGCTAAAATGAATAGTCGATTAACCTATTAGTCGATCGACAACAAATTAATGTGAAAATTCCACAATCACTTAATCGTCCATTTGTTATGAAAAACTACAATACAATAACAATAACAATACAATAATCCACTCCTCTAGGTCTCTGTTTGTCCCTTTTCTTTCACCCCACATCCATTTCTCTTCTTCTTTCTCTATCTCTCTATGCTGACACAGTATTGTTGAGTTGTCAGCCAGCTGCTACAACAGGAGACCTGTAGTCCATTGCCACACAACACCCCCCGCCACTCCTCACTGTCCATGAGCCATCTGCTTAGTCTACATATTGCAGATCTGTCAATGCTACCCAATTATAATTCATACAAAACGGTTCACTGTGACCCTGACTGCATTTGCAAAAGTTTTGTCTCGCTCCATATGTTAGGTGCACAGGAGGCGACCACCTGTCTGTATGTAGCTATGTGAGCATGTGTGCATCTATCTCTCTATATGTGGCCTCTCTCCTGTGAGTAAATACAGCAGAGCCTTGCTCAAACACATTCAGAGAAAGCTGTGACCTCCACATGTCCTACACCATGCAGCAGAGCATGTGAATTCTGCCCCTCGCAATGATTTTCAACTCATCTCCCAGTTCAAGCAAGACTCACTACGCCTCTTTTTCAAAGCTTTTCTTTCAAAAATGAGATGGAATGAAGTGATCTGAAATGGATTGAATTTAGGTAAAAATGAAGCAGGAGTAACTTCAAGCTGCTCCACAGAGGCGTGCCGAAATCAAATTGGCCTTCAATACGTTTGCAGTACGTTTGAGTGAAATATTAGGTGCCGCCATAAAGAGCATATTAAACAGAGTCAGTGTTGAAGAGGCAAAACTAACAGGCCTATGGCGCCTTAGTGGCTTGATAAGACGAGCGGGTGGTCCTCTCTGAACGTGGTCTACTACTCTTCTCTTGTCACTGTGGAGTGAGAAGTGCACAGTCGCTTGCCCGCCCTGCCGTCACATTAAAGCGCATCTTAATTGGCATTAAAACTGGTGATAAGCGCTTAATGAAGGAATTAATAGATAACACACATTCTGGAGCTTATTCTCCACAGTCACACTCTGACAGACACATAAACACACACAGCTGTACTCAAACTGGCAGATTTTACAACCACAGACGGAGTGAAAGTGAATTCATGGGGAAATAGGTGGCCTGCAGCGAGAGGCAGGACCAAGACTGAAAGCCTCTAATACATCACATCACCTTGCATGACAACAGCTAACCTATTCAGGCTGTGCAGTTGGAGCTTTTGGTGTGTGTGGGATGGTACACACTACCATCACTCTGAGCTGTTAAACAGGTTTTTTATTTGATAGTGATAACTTTCAAGGTAAACACTACATGAGTAAGGAGTTTAACGTCTATATAGAGAGTATATATTGCATATCACTCATATCCTATTGGGTTATTTATTTACTTCTAGTTTAGCTTTATGAAGTCAAGCACATACACAGAATGGATCAGTGCCACAGGCTATAGCATGTATAGCCTAAGATAGCATGCAACAACTGCCCCATACACCTTTATACAGATACACGCAACTCAGCCAGAAAACACATATGAAACAATACGCAACTCACACAGTGATAAAAAAGGAGGTGAAATGCAAACTCAACAACTATTTTGACAATTTATAAATAATTTATGCAAATTTTAAAAATAGTCTTGTTCCAGCTTCTCTTGAACGACTCCTGAGCTTCAGCTCAGTGTAACTGTGACTCACTATTTTCTGACATTTAAGCAGGCTAGTGAAAGTTCAAATCAAATATTGAGTACATTAATCGATTATGAAAACAGTTAAACTACAATAATCCTATGTTCACGATCTATTTGATCTAACTTGTAACCTGTGATCCTTGTCAGTGCCGTTTGTCTGTGTTTAGCATTTATTATCATGACGTTTGATACTGTCCAACTTGGCATATTAACCCACACCACAATTAATTGATATTTATCAACTGTAGGGACAGAAGAGCTTCAAAATAAGCTAACGTGGACACAAAACCATGACATAATATTTTCTTTTCCACCTGTCGCGTTTGCAAACAACTTGCTAGCTACTTACAAATTCAGCAGACATTGAAAGAAACATGTCGTTTCTGGCCACCAGAGGAATATAACTTTGGTCTCCATCAACTCTGCTGAGCTGGTCAGTAATTCTCAGTCATTTCATGCGACTCTTTTAACACTACGCAGTCATTTGATTCAAAAAACTGATCAACGCAGGTTTAATGTACTGTTCCCGTGCTGCGTTAGCTAGCCAGCTGTTTGGCCGCGTTCGCTACTGCGTGATGGTACTCGCACTGGATTGGTTAGCGGGACTTGTCCAATCAGGTTCCACGTAGGAGGGACGTTGATCACGTGCCAACGTTCAAACCAGTGTTTTGTGTTACCCGAGATTCTGTTACATTCTGAGAGTTTTAGCTTTACTAGCTTACCTGAAAAAGACCAAATATTAAATGCTGCTTTACAGACAGAGCTATAAACCACAGTGTGTGTTATCACAGTTATCAAATGTATGACATGTTTGACTCTGAATCTTGTAGGACTACTATAGTCACATACATAGCAAAGGGCACACTATTTTTGGCAACACCTATCACAATAAAATATGCAATAAAGTATAATAAAAACATTTGCAGTGGCAAGATATCTGAAACAGCTGGCATTTCAAAGGAAAAGGAGAGCAGTGCAGATTAAAAAGGCTTCAGCACCTCCCACCTAGAGAACAAATATGGGTGGCGGATGCAAAAGTAACAGGGACTGTTAGCACTCAGCACCATGTTCATTCTTGGATGTGTCTCATGGAACAGTTTGCAGGAACTGCAATCACCTTTTCCCTATGGACAGACCCCAGAGCACACAGAACAGTCCGATACCTGCACCCACAAATGTGTCAGGACAGAACACTGTAAATTTTGGCATCGAAAATAAAATTTGCCATTTAAAAAGGAAAAAAAAAAAGACAGAAAAAGAAAAACAAGTTGCGTTGCCACTGACACAAATATTGACTCTGAAAAATATTCCACTGAAAAATAAAACAAAAACATTAAAAATGATTTCATTTATTTTGATTTTGATGTGTCTTTCAAGGACGATCCCATAAAAACACAGCGGTGTCTTCCCAAAACAACCAACACCCAAACCAAATCCAGATTGTACTGCAGTCAGAACCAGATCTATCAGAGGGGAAACAGCATGGACCGGACTTGTAAACAAACTGACAATGGAAGATAATATGCAGTACAAAGGAAAAAATGCACAGTGGTGTTTTGCTGTGAGAAAACTTTAGATAGGCTTGTTGCTTAAAGGAAATGTTTGTTCATTGGCCTGGAAAAAGCAAGGGCTTTGTTTTATAATAAGTCTGAATACACCATAGTATTCACTGTATTGTTTTGGTATACTTAAAAGGGGAGATGTGGTGTAATGGGTTGTGTGAATGTGACATAGTACATGCCAGAGGACTTTGGGGGCATGCAATTAAGTTACAGGTTGCACAATACAGGATGTCCTATATTCTAATAAAGACATGTTTGTAAAGATACACAGCTAGGACAGGAACCTATATGACAAGTAATGAAATTATAATAATAATAAACTTTATTTGTATAGCACTTTTCATAGAGGAATTGCAGCTCAAAGTGTTTTACAAGAAAAAAAGCATATGCACCAAGTGTGCGCTTTACATAGAAAAGAGAGAATGGACATAAAAACAGATAAAAAATTAAAGTAAAAAGTAGAGACGCCTTTCTGGAGAGAATGTAGATATTCTCTGTTTCCCTAGATTATAATATCAGGCTTCTCAACTGGAATTGTGATTTGACTTCATGCACCTTGAAAAAAATAACACCAACATCAGAAAGTTGTTGCAGACTTCAGCTCAGCATTCAACACAGCAACACCATGAAACGGACTGACATCACACTCTGCAACTGGTTATTGGACTTGCTCACAAACAGACCCCAGACAGCTCAGACTGGCAGCCTCGCGTCCTCCTCTCTAGTGTTCAACACCGGAGCACCTCGGGGCTGTGTGCTCAGCCCCCTCCCGTTCACTCTGTACACCCACGACTGCAACCCCAGACATGGAGACAACTCTGCTGTGAAGTTTGCAGATGACACCACCATCATCGGCCAGATTACAAACAACGACGAGGGTTCCTGACGAGGAAATCAACAATCTTGCAGGGTGGTGCACAGAGAACAACCTACCACTAAACATCAACAAAGACCAAGGAGCATATTGTTGATTTTAGAAAAAGGAGGCAAAGAAACACACCACTGTCTACATCATTGGAGCTGAGGGGGAGCAGGTGAACATGTTTTAGTTTCCTGGGTATCAGCATCACAGATAACCTGTCATGATCATCTCGCATCTCCACCCTGGTAAGGAAAGCTCAGAAACAACTGCATTTACTAAGGAAACTTTACAAAGCAAAATCCCAAAGTTCTTGTCAACTTTTACAGGGGAGCATTACTAATTGACAGGGCAGGAAGGCTCTGCAGCAGGTTATTAAAACTACCCAGAACTCTTTGGTACCCATCCACTGTGAGGTGAGGTGAGGTGCCTTCACAGAGCCCGAAGGACACTAAAAGACAGTACCCACCTTAGCCACAGCCTGTTCACCCTGCTGCCGTCTAGCAAGCAATACAGAAGTATCACTCAACCACCCAGAGACATATACAAGTGTCCTATATGTGATAGGACACTTGTATATGTCTCTGGGTGGTCCAGGTGTTTCAGGATGTAGTTCCAGTCCCATGTTGACTGCGTCCTTCACCGACCTGTTTGCCCAGTAGGCAAATTGCAGGGGGTCCAGCTGGGCGCCTGTGATGTCATGTCTTTCGGCTGAGTCAACACCTGTCTCTCAAAGGGTTTCATGACCACAGATGTCAGGACTATCAGTCTGTAGTTATTTAATCCCAAGATGGAGGACGTTTTTGGTACTGCAGTTATTATGGAGTGTTTGAAGCACGAGGGAACTTCACAGAGATCCAGTGATTTGTTGAAAATCTTTGTGAAGATGTGCATCAGCTGATCTTCTGTCTCTTGAAGCGGTTGCACACATCCTGTTCACAGATCCTGAGTGTTAGTGGGGGATCCGTGGGGAGTGGCAAGAGTGGTGCAGGGGGGTGTGAATGGTTGCTTGATGTCCGAGCCGCGGTGGGTGATGTGTGTTGATGGGCGTATCAAACCTGCAGTGAAATGTGTTCATGTCTTCTGCCAGTTGATGGTTGCTCCTCCACACTGACGAAGGATTGTTAGCTCCTGGTTGTACAGGAGTCTGTCCCCGCATCTGTAGGCCTCCTCCTTAGCCTGGCAAAGCTGCCTGAGTTTAGCTGCGATTCATGGTTTATTGTTGTATGTGCAGAGGGTTTTAGCTACACGAGGGGCATCAAGGCGTGGCAAAGTGCATGGTACTTTCAAGTCAGTGTGTGTGGTGGCCTATTCATTAATCTGAAGACTCTTTTTTAAAGAAATCTATTGTTATCCATCGAAGTTTCTCAGAGCCCATTGGGACATCTTCAGATTGCTTGTTTTCTCTGACCAACAGTCCAAAACCCAAATATATTCAATTTACAAAGAGCAGCAGATCCTCACATCTGAGAACTGGGACCAGTGAATGTTTGACAGTTTGGGTTGATAAATGACAGTAATTGATTATCAAAATTGACTGACGTCTTCAGTTCTAATATTGACAGCAAAGCACTGTTGGAGCTCAGTCTTAAATCTTAGAGAATCCTTAAAAGGAATTTTATTCAAGCCACAACATTAATCTTCTTCCTGGAAGTAAAGAGCATCAACCTGGAGCTGGCTCGTGCCTATGATTTTTACTGTACTGTCTGTTCTAAAGCACACATTGCCTTTATGCAGGCTCTCCATGGTCCAAAGGGCACCTATTCCCCACAGCATTGCACAATGAAAATACAAAACACTACAAACAGAAAAACTAACCAACCAGGTGAAACAGAGAGCTGGACTCTTATTGGGGATACTCCTTCTGAGGACCTAATGAAGCCGGCAGGGTCTTCTCTTATTACACCTAATGGTTTGTTTATATGGTTATTTTATCCTTAGAGAAGCACAGAAATTGTTATTGTTATCAGTATTATTATTACATCACTTGCAGCATGTAGCAATAAGCAGCATTATATTCATTCAGGCCAATCTAATTCTCTATAATATACAATGGAAATTAGTGTGCAAATATATATTTGCACAAATTATTGTTGTTTTCGTTCAGACATGTAGGTGTATAACTGTTTGTGTGTGTGTGCGTGTGCATTTGCGCCTGTGTGTGTGTGATTTCTCTCCCTCCTCCTGAGCCGCAGGTTTGGGCTATTTTCCCAGAAATGTGTTAGACAGACAGAGGGAGGCAGATGCTTTCCTGTCCTCCCAGAGGAGACTGCAACACATGTGGAGAGTGGCTAGGCTGGTCATATTAAACACACCATGTGCACCCTGCATGTGACTGTGTGTGTGCTGCCAGTGTGGCCTAAAAAGCAAGCATAGAGTGAGACATCTAGTGGCAAATGTGCAGTACTTCAATAACAATGATAAAAATCAGCCTTGCAAACTGTGACTTATTGTATTTTTAAACAATGAAAACAAAACTTTATTTAATCTGTGATCTACCAGATACTATTTTTATGGGGGGAAAAAAGTGAATTTATCATTTGTTCCAGAGCTTGTGTGTATTTGCAGTTACAGTATGCTGGTGTGTGCGTCAGTGCACATCCGTGTGTTTGTGTTTGTCAGATTGTGGATATTGCTGCAGTATGATACCATCTTTCCTGCTGTCATAACAATAGATCTTGCGGTTGATGGTGATGTATCATCTGTCAAACTATCAGTGCCAGGACATGGTCCGCCGGTCCCATGAGGCTGCAGACATGATTCACTGCAGTTTTTATGGCGGGTGTCTTCTTTCACCTCTGGAGTTGCCTCTGGACTGCTGGGCTGTCAGCTTTCACCGGCCTCTACCGAATGTTGTATTAACCTTGAACCACTAAACGCTGATTATTTGTGTAGGGGATATTCAGGATCTATGAGCAACATGGTAAAGCTTATCTCTATTAATCTAATAGCTCGGTAATCAAGACATCTGCACACAAGTAAACATGCCTCAGCAATCCCTCCATGGTTATTAGTAGCAAATCATCAGGCTTTTGCATTTTGGATCAACATCAAACTCTGGTTTATTTGCTCAATACTGCAAAGTCCAAAAAGCAGTAAGCCAACTCTTACCAGCAATATTCATTTGTTAATACAGTACATACTCTGTCAACTGAATCAAGCAAACCTGTGACGTTTTACAGTTGTCTTAAAGTGGAACTTTACAGATTTTACACCTCAAAGTCTGTTCACAGGTCTTGAGGAGTGCTACTGCAAAGTGGCTCCAGAAAGGGGTCGTGTGAAGTCTCATAAATTGCCTCAAGTGATATAACTTGAGTCAGCATCAACTGGAGCTGAAGACTACAGGTTTGAAAATGAAAAAAAGTTTTGGGGGTGTGAAGTGAACTTACCAGATCTCTGCAGCACACTCCTCACGCCTGCTTGAGGCTAGCAGCTCGAGGCTACCTTAGCCACTACCTGCATAACACACATGAGTCTCCCACCAAACTGTCAGCAGTTGAGTTGCATTGTGGGTGATGTAGGCCCCATGTTTGTGACAAGGAAGAAGAATGTGTGGAAGAAACTGATTTGACAAAAAAAAAAAATCTCTGATTCTGTGACATTAATTTTGATATTTTTTAAAGATAGTGAGTCCAACAATTTTATATAAATGCAGTGCTCAATTGGTGAAGTACTCTACATAATGAGTAAACCTACCACCAAACCTGAAGCTCAACATGTTTTTAGCATCCTTCCCTTGACACACATGCATGAGCACCAAGGTTACAACAGAGATAAACAGGTTTTATGATGCATGCTGCCTGTTTGAGCCTCTTCACGAATCTCCTGCCTCTTTGTTACCACTAAGCTGGGAGGCGGGACCTGCCAGTGGAGTAGCAGACAGGAGATTAAGACCTGAATCAAAAAGCAGATTAATGGGCCTGTGTGTGTTTGCATGTGTGTGTGGGTGGGCGGGTGGGTGAGTGTATGTGTTTTTGTAGGTGTTGTGGGCATGTGCTCTTAACCACCACAGCTCATCTAATTGAACAAATACGTTTATGTAAACACCATAGGCTCTTTATTGCTAGTTGCAATATCTGAGTCGGTGATTGAACACAAACACAAGCGACCACGTCAAGTCACACACATCACACACTCTCCCAAAATGTCATATTGAAGCTTAGAAAGCAGATGCAGAATAATCCTCTGGGTCCTTACAGGCTGTGACCCTGCGGATAGTTTCAAACATTACAGCAGCGACGTAAAATGATGTAAAAGGTGACTGTTGCGGGCGTTAACATGTCATCCCTCAGCGTACATCTCCTGGGTGCCTCAATCCTCCCTTCAACACTCAGAATTTGTGCGTCGTCGTAACGCAGGCCGGCCTCTGTAATCATCCCCAAGTTATCAACAGAGATAACATCAAGGAAAGCTCGCTCTGCAGGACGGCACTAACAACGAGTTTGCCACTGAAATTGGGTGATAGAGCATAAACAAAGGCGCACCTTGAATTCAAATCCCTCCTTGGATGTTGTGATAATTCAGTTCAACTCCATTGAACAAGAATAATGATTGAGGAAGGGTGCTTATCAAAAACTCCTCTGTCTGGACCACCTGAAGCATGTCCTGGGCTACAATGAACACGCAGACTCCAACCTCACAAGAATCCTCTGCCCTGCAAATGACTGTGCATGTAATTATGATGATTGAGTAATACCAGTCTGTCTTTAAAGTTTGGCCTTAAAGATAAATGTACAACTTTTTAATATTTTATGCAGTTTTTTTTTTTTTTTTACAGGTCATGGTGGCATTTCACTCACCAAAGCCATTGTTGAGATCTGATAACATGGGGGCACTTCCAGTAAAACCCAATAGGAAATTAACAAAACAAGCAGTCAGATGATCAGATCTAATTCCAAACAAAGCCAACAATTAAAGGAACAGTATGTAAGATTTAGGGTTTATATTCAGAAGTATGTTTTCATTAGTGTGTAATCAACGGAAAATAAGAATCATTGTGTTTTAGCATAGATGAGCCTTTTATATCTACAGAGAGAGCTGGAGACACCACTTTATTTGGAGGTGAAACCAGAGGTGAGTGCACTCAAAGTGTCAGTAATAATCCGTCATTGCAAAGGAAAATTGTGTGCACACATGTACGCTGAAGTTGAGCCAGGAAGTCAGTCTGTGATCATCAGAGTGATCATTTTACTGTTTGCCTTTGTTTTCTCGTCCAAATAAGGTTCAGCAAACCTGGAAGATTGTTTAAAGTCACCTGACATTATGTTTTCTTGTAGCAGCATTGCTGCGTTTCCAGATGTAAGAAAAGAACTTGGTAAGTACAATGTTGTTATTACCAGCACCATAGGAACGAAGGACACATGGTAACTAAGACAATGATCTTTGCTCCTGTGATTTAGCATTGCTGTTCCACAAAGTTGGATGACTCAAAAGAGACGTCATCACGGTTGTTTGTTCAAAGTTTGGAAAGCTCTCTCCAGAGCCACAGACGACAATTACAACTGCGTTCACAAGCCGAGTTCATCTCCTAATGAAAAGTAAACTCAACTTCAAGTGTAAAATTGGTGGCACGCCCCTTCGGCTGAGTGGAACAGAAATAGAAGGCATACCCCAACTACAATGTTGTAATCACATCAGATTCATAGTTTAAACATGTTCAGGATTCCTTCACTGTGGCAAATAACATGAAGCGGATTGTACAGAATAATGGCCCCAGTGCTGAGTAGGTGCAACCAGGAAGTCGTGTTTAATTCAAATAAACACTGGACAGCAGAGCGAAGGTTAGGACTCATTAATCCACTCTCAAGCTCTCTACATGACACTGTTGTCAGGCCCGGTGCTGCTCTTAAATGTGAGGCTTTCCGTCTGCGTTCCTGAACTCGTGCTTTTGCCAAGTATGCCTGGTTTTATTCAGCGACTGTAGATCACTGTGAATAACGGGAATATCTGTCCTACTGTCAAATCTGGCAGACAGATGAACAGGATGTGGACAGCGACTGGTGCTGACTGGGCCGAAGATAAAGGGAAGGAAACAGCAGGATTTATAACAGGATGAGAAATTGGAAATTAACCAGCTTGTTTTGAAATGGGGTGTCATTTTTAGAGGAGATGGGGCATTGATTTCAGGTTGGAAAAGAGGCGGTAGGGAGTGGCTTGATGGCCATAAAATCTTTGCCATGCATGCAGGGAAGGTTAGCAGTTTAAACTTGCCCGTGTGATGTTAAGTACATTGAAATGTGTCTACATCTGTACATGCACTTGTGTTTACAAACATGTCCCTGGCAAGAAAACAAGCTAAAATGAAGAGACACCCATACGTTTTCCATCTGCTTTGTCCTTGACTTGTCCCAGGAAGAGGGGCGAGATTTTCCCCTATTTGTTACCCGAGAGACAGCAACTGGCTGCGACTATAGCAGAATTTAAAACAGTAAATAAGGAGGTAATGGGCTTTGAGCCTACTGTCATCTCCAGTCTAGCTCTGGCTATCACCCAGGATATTAGCAGATAAATCTGAATGGCTTCCATCTGAGGCAGCGTACAATGGTTATTGATCAGACAACTCTGTGCAGAGTGGGGGGAGAGGAGCAGAGTTTATTAATTAGGGATTGACAGCCAATTCCCTCTTCTTATTCACAGACGGACAGCTCGGGAATCCTGATGAGCTGTGCCCTCTATGCATTTGTCAACGGCGAGCACCACGCTGCCTGCAAACACAATAACGCTGCACCCCCACAAGAATAAAGAATACACAGAGGGAATTGGGCCGATGACCCTGTTCAGCACTCATATGGTGTAAACCTGTGCACAATGAGAGATCAGCTGCTTATTCAGGTGTAAAATGACCAACCGACCCCGTGCTCAGATATTCATTTTCTTAGCCTTCAGTGCTGGATGACCCCCTGGATGTTAGCATGAAGTCTTAACTATCTGCTTTAGTTTCACGATATCAAGATGGTGAATTCACTTATAGATAAGCTACTCGAGTGAAGTTGCTTTTTCGAAATATATTTAGAATTTTCTCATTTCAGTCCACCTTGCTTTTCCCACTCTGTTCTGATGGCTATATGAATGTCTTAAAGGCTGTTCTCCAGCAGCTCTGCTTCTCCTCCCTAAACTTGAATCTAATAGGATACAGGGCTTTTCCACTGATTGGGTTGCTAGAGAATAAAATTGGCTCTTAACTGTACCTCAGTGCTGAGCGGCACCCTAATCCAGCCACCCCGGGCTGCCAGGCTCCGTTGTTCTCCCTCAGCTCTCCCGTATGCTCCGATACGGATCTGATCCCCTGCACAATTTCATGCCTGCTTTGCCCTCTTCTCCTGCAGCAAAGCATCAATTACCCTCATAAAACAAATTCTGCCCCCTTCAGAAGCTTCAGCCAAACGCGCCCACCCCACCTCCCCTTCCCCGACACCCACATATCTCCACGGCAGCCAAATAGCCACAACTCTCTTTAAACTTCGAGCATGTTGAGTAACTCTCCAGCACTTTTTAAACATACACTGTTATGAGTATCACAAAAAGAAATGTGAGATTAAAAAGAAGCAAACAACTTGAAGAAATACCTTCTGTCCACTTAAACAAATCTGATGCACCGATGCACGTCCACCCAAACACCCTTGAGGTAGGGAGAGCTTTTTTCTTTCAACAAGAGGGAAGCATTGAGTTTCAATTCAGGGCTTGGAAACCAGACTGTGCAGCAGGGCGACTCACTTACTCCCTGACCCTTGACTTCCATCTCTGCCAGACTAATCCCAGGTTAATGACTGGGCGAAAGAGCATCAGGAGGGGACATAACAGTCATCTTAAACACAGCCACACACACAACCACACACGCATTCGTGTACCACAGCGACACCACCACACTTACGAACACTGTCTATCAGAATAATATAAAACCAACAAGCCAGATTTGGATTGGTGGAAGAAATATTCAGATCTGTTGGTTTAAAACAAAAAACACCAGTAGAACTAAGTAAATACACTGTGCACAAAAGATACTCGTATTATCAACAGAATTTTAAAAAGTAGTAATCCTGCAGCATGGAGTGCCTCCTGATAAATGATATATGACATTAATAGATTGTTAATACAGATGCATCAGTGCATTAGTAGAATTTTACTGTATTTATTTGAAACCAGCTGAAACTAAGAGAAGACACTACTTATGTCAAATAATATAAAACTAAAATTGCCAAGTACAAGTATCTAGAAATTGTACTGAACGTCATTACTCGAGTAAATGTACTTTCCTCCACTGCTAGTTTGACATTTTTATGTGCATGTCAGTGTTACACAAACATTGAAATGCACAAACCAAGCCGAGACTATTTATCTTGCTGTTGTTGCTTCTCCTTGCCCTTGCTCACATCTCAGCAACAGGGTGCTTCCCATGCATTTTACAGAATCATTTTCTCAAGAAGATATTCAAATGATATTCAGTGTTTTATTTTATGCTTTTCTAAGAAATGCATATTACTTATGGGAGAGGCTGAATGTGCCAAGAACACAATGCACTCTTATCTCAAGGCTGCAAAAAGAGGGAAGCCTGACATGTTTGAGCGACCCACAGAGCTCTGCAAACAAGTGCAGGGTTGAGGGGCAGAGGGCGGTGGGGTTGAAATATGAAATTAACCATCCAAATACTGTACTTTTGCAACACTGAAGGGCCAAAACCTTTCCATAAGGAATAATTACAAGCCAGATGTGTCAAAATACATTAAATGGTCTTATTTTAGGCTGAAAGCTTTAACTGTAAAATACATCTCCTGCGATTCTAAGCTAAATTGAATCTACAACCACCTACAGTAAATAACCAACAGTGCAGCATTTGATTGAATTGTGCTTTAATGACTGTGTATCAAGGTCAATGGCAATTAATTACCCACTCCCGTTTAAACAGTTAATCTATCTGCCGTTGGTGCTTAAAAATGAAAAAGAACATCACATTTTTTTCCCAAGCACTCACTTGGTCAACATTTTCTTTTAGGTTCCTGTTAATGACTTATTGAGTATTTTCTTTCATCAGTTAATTAGCATTCAAATACAAAAGGTACTTAATTTCAAAGCAATTATCGCGTGATTGGCTGGCCCACATGAAAAAGTCGCCCGCTCTCCGTTCGGTTAAACCCTTGTGGATTTCCGCATGAATTGATTTACCTGTGTGAGCGTGTGTGTCTAGATGTTTGCGTGCCTTTGTGTGCTGTGTTTGTTCACACACTGTGCAGTGCGTGTGTCTGTGTATATGAGTACAAAAATACTTTATACCCTTGACTGCATCCAAGTAGGTCCTTGACTGTTTTATATTCTCCCAGTCAAGCAGGAAGATAGCAAGTAGCAGGTGGACAACATCTGCTGTGCAAAGTGAGGCACCAAATGGAAGGAAACATAGCAAACACAAGGTATTCCATCAATATAATTACTTTCACATAAATGCACATGGGCACACTCACACACACACACTCACGATGTGGATGCATAACATTTGGCCTTCAGAGGGCCCCGGGATCATGCGCCTTCTTGTAGTGGGAAGAGATAAACAGGAAATGCTTCTGCAGCAGTCAACTACTTGGTCCTATCAGCCTCTGCTCTGCATTTATCTGCAAAGAATCCCATGTACACATGCTTCAAAATGCCTTGAGATTTCAAAAGTTAATTAAAGCATCAAATTAAGCGCATGACAAGTGCCAGAAGAAGGCCAGTGGAAGGGTCTTTAATCCCCTTTGCTCCCCGGACTCTCCTCCACGGCACCTCAAGCGCCACCTCAGCCGCTGTTTACCAAATTAAAAAAAAATCCCAGCTGTAGAAGGCAATCAACATGCGCGTGGATTTACGCGACTCCATCCCCCTCACTTTGTTTGTTTGTGTGTTACTGAAAGGAAAGTGATGCATGATTTAATTGAACGAGGTCCCTTTTTGCAGCCAGTTTAAGGGGTAAATTTGATTGCAGTTTTAATTAACCAGCATAGTTTGCCCCTTTCATCGGTCCAAGGGATTACAATTATGAGCACAATGAAGCAGTGTGGTGATTTGGTAAAGGTGGCGGCGGTGGGAGTTCACAGGGGCATGTTTAATCCAGGCTATGAAGACGTGAAGTCCAATCTGTGCGCACAGCTACAAGTTGTAAACAAACAATTTAATGTTGTTATTGTGAAGTTGAAAAAGGAGTTTGTGGTAGAATGTGCTGCCTCTCATCTGGTTGATGTCTTTTCTTTTAAGTCCTTGTGCTCATGAATTGTGTTGTTTTTCATTTCTGTGACTTATTAGGATGAAAAGGAGACTGAGGAAGGGCTACATATTAAAAAAGATCATAACTAAAATATGTTTTGTGATGAACCAGTTTTCTCTTACACCAGTTTTTTGTTTTTTTTTCATTTATCATTTTGTCATTCAAAGCCCTCTTGCTTGTCCATCATTAATGGCCATTAATAGTACCCGGTGGAGTTTCTGACCACTACTAACACTATCGCGCAATATTTTTATGACTGGATCCCCATTTTGTTTGCTCTCATTTATGTGCACGAGCATGCAGGTGGTGCAATGCACAATCCTGCAGATGGCCTCACACTGTTCTACTGATCTGCAGGTGGCAGTCAGGTGCTGAGAAACAAAGCAACCAAGAAACGGGCACCAGCAAAGACAAGGAAGACAAACACGGCTTTGCAAATGTGTCATAATAATGAAATGTGAGCAACATGCTTGTTAGACCTCAAGCATAGGTCATACAGTGTGTTTTGCTGACTGGTGCTGAAAGTAAACAGACACTTTTTTTTCTCCACAGAGCACCTTTAAGATTGATTTTTTATGTGTTTCCCAATGATTTCTTGAGGATGTCCTGTGAATAATTATTTGATACTAAATAGGGAGACAGAAGAGTTCAGCGACAGTTAGTTTTGTTGATTTTAAGTATGTTTTTTTTTTGAAAGAACTGCTTTGAATTGAGTTTGAACCCAAGTCAATATTTATTCATAACTCATTTATAATTGGACTCTGACTTCTTTGTATATGTTGAATTTTGCACATTCATCTGACCTGCTGCTTAGTGATTAAAAGACTAAGTTACAAAGGCTGAACCATTCATCAGAATTGAGTAATTGTATCTGTTTCCCATATTTAGTGCCAAATAAATAGATTATTTCTACATAACTTCAGAGGATTTGATAAGGAATTTACAGACCTGAATAATAAAGCATTACTATTACATCACTCCTTCTTCTATCTACTCCACCTTCACGATGCATAAAAGAGTGAAATATGAAACAGCAAAATGCAGTCCTGAGCTGTGTTGGCTGGCCCTGTGCAGATGGAGCACACTGCCACCTTTGGGAATGCAATTTCACCACCTGGATTTTATCTCAGCAGCGCTAACACAACGCTTTCTTCCTGCTTGAGCTGTGGCCAGCCAAACATTGTTTTTCTGCATCTCTGTCGTTATCTTATTCCTGTAACAGTGTGGAGGGATGTGGAAGCAGGGATGGTTCCAGGGCCACTGATCTTGATTTCTAAATGATATTGCCTCATTAAGACTGTAGTTTGCTCGGTTGGATGTTTAATATGACTCATTACACAAATAAACAGAGTCGGTTTAAAGCGGCAGCGATAATGACAGTCATTGCAAGTTAGCAAGTGAACAACAGCTTCAGTGTTACATCTGAACCAAGTAGTAATTTAGATTGCATGGGCGGTCAGTTAGTTAGTTTATTGACTTAAATATCACAACACAAATACATAAAATAGCTTTACATGATTAAATAAAGCACCAGGTCTAAGCAGTATCTCTATATTAAAACACTGATGATACTAACAGGATCACAACATTTTTAGGCAAGTGTGCACAAACACACGTCAAATACAGTAGTAGAAGCACCTCACATTGTAATGCAGTACAATAATACAACACTACAAAATACAGGCTCATAAATTACAATGGGACAAAGTTTAGTCTTCTAGTATGCTTTGTATTCATGGATGACATTCAAGTAGACTGGCAATGAAAAAAGGTATTAAAAACCAGACATCATATTTATTGGAGGGTTATATTTAATGAGGCACAGAGGTGGTTTATTTGTGTCGATTGATGAATAGATTTACACTCAGTGTCCATTTTATGATGTGCACCTGTAGAGTATCCACAACAGCTCTGCAATAAAGTCCACTTTAACGATGCCTGTAATATTCAGTTTTTGTTGACATTGTCAGAGAGGTGTTAAATAAATGATACGTTTTAGCACTGAGGTCATAGTCAAAGTTGGTGTTGAATTGACCTGCATTACATTCAGAGGGGTTTGTAATATTCTGATCCCTCATGCATGTAAATGGGAAGGACAAAAGAAACAGAAACACATCTAAATGTGGTCCAACACAAAGGCTGATGTTATGGCAGGGCTGTTGTATTAGATTGGGTTGCATTAGATTCTACAGATGTGCCTAATAAAGTGGCCACTGAGTGCGCATAAAGCTAATAAATACGTAGTATGTACACGGTATTTCAGAATGTGTGTATTGCACTTTGATATATGGACAGGGCATTGTGCTCAGACATTACTGATTTAACTGTTTAGGAGATGTAATGGTGTGCATGAGTGTGTGCAGGTGTGTGTGTAGAGGAGCCATTCTTGCATGTAGTTGTTTTGCTCTACAGCATCAACTAGAGGGGAGAAGTTACAGCAGGAAATGTGAAGGATGTGAGGAGTCTGACATAATTTCCCCTGTTTGCAGTGGTGGAGGAAGTATTCAGCTCCTTTACTTGGATAAAAGTACTAAAACCACATGGTAAAATTACTCTGTTACAAGTACAAGTCCTGCATTGAGTAAAAGTACAAAAGAATGTCTTGTGTGACTCTTATTCTGCCATATCTTTATTTAGAATTACTCATGCATCAATATAAAAGCAGGATTTTACTGTTGTAGTTGGTTGAGGTGGAGTTATTTTTAAACCATTTTGTATTGAACTATAACTAATGACCATTTTCATTATGGATTAAACTGTTGATTATTTTCTTGATTAATCAACTGATTGTTGGATTTGTAATAAAATTTGAAAATTGTGCGAAATGCCATCACAAGCATCCAGAGATCAAAGTGAAACATTCACTATGTTGTTGTTTTGCCCAACCAATAACCCAAACCTCAAAAATATTATATTATTATAATCAGCTGCACTTGTATACACTGATGGGTATAACATCAAATTTCATGTTTATATGTTTTGTACGCGAAAAGCTTGATTTGTAAAGTGCTGAAAGCTGTCAAATAATTGTAGTGAACTAAAAAGTGCAATACCTTCTTCTAAAATGTAGTGGAGCAGAAGTGGACCATGGCATGAAAAGAAAATACTTCAGCTTGCGAAGGCTGAAAAGTGCAGGACTTGATGGCGGTTTATGTGCCTCCATGTTGACAGTAAAACAATCTTCTCTGAGGTTAAATGTTGATGTTCAACAGATGCTGCTCGAGTTGCGTCCTCATTCTCTCGCTCTCTACCAGTGCCTGAGCCAGACAAGGACAAGAGGGCGAGGCAGATAGAGACAGACCCCCCCCCCCCCCCTCCCCCGTCCCTCCTCCTGCCCCCCTCCCGTACTGTAAATGAGCAGCGCTGGTGTAGATCAGCTCCTCTTGGCCAAATGGGTTTTGTCAGCTCACAGAGAGCATCATCATCATGCTGCTTAGTTTAGACTGGCACTCCGCTGGGAAGAGCGAGCTAATGCATTACAATCCACAGACACACATGCAGCAGACACGCATATGCAGATGCGCACACACACACAGACACACACACACACACATTGTAATGAGATTCAACACATCAGAGAGACAGAGGTCTCCGGAGTGAGGTGGACAGAGGTTGGACAGAATTTAGATACACTGAAGAATAAAGTGAAGGCTGAATTACCTCGAGACCTCGCTCAACTCAATTGCACTGCCTCACACACGCACAGTCGTGCCTGCATCACTTTGGACGACATTACTCTGACTTGCAGTTTTTTTTCCTGGAGACTTAGCCTAACCTTAACCAAAATCCAAGTCTTCACCCTTAAATCTGATGAGTTACCTTATGGGGACTTGCGTCTTGTACCCATAAGGAAGGCAAGTCCACACAATGTAACTGTAAAAACTGATTTATGTCTGCACAACATGAGTAATACACTGACACACACACGCACTCGCTAAAAGCTGAAGCACAAATCCAACACGTTCCTTCACATGAGGAATAAAACAAAAGATTTTGGCACAAATTTACCTTCTTAACCTCAGTCTCTTTCTGTCTGCACAGTTTTGTGATACAGCACAGGGCCCTGGTGACCGTGTGAGCTTAATGGCATACTGATGAGGTCAAAGAGAGAGGGGAGTCAGGTTAATTGGCAGCTGCTCAGCAAACCTCAGGTTGAATGATGATTACAAATCCTCCAAATGTTAACACGGAGGGGCGGGCGGGATAAATATAGCTTCCAGTTCAGCTGAATGGGAATGTGGAGCAGTGTGACGACAGAAAGAGTCTTCCCGGGAGACGGTATCTCTCAGAATTAGGTTATGATACCGTACTAGATAGAGGAAGGGACAATTATCGCATCTCCTCCCATCCAACCACACTCTGTGATTGATAAGACGCCCTGTGGGCTCCGACTGTCTTCACCTGGATCAGACAAAGTCAAGGGTGAAATGCAAAGAGTAATTCTTCTGTACATATACTCACATATGAAATGTTCTAAATATTGTGTTTGTTACATTTACCTAATGGTCAGAAGTTACAGCACTGGTTTGTTTACATTTAAAGACATCAACTTGAGCTTATGAGCTTAAAAACATAACTGTTAGAGGGTAAAACAACTGGAGGAAAATATGAAAATAACCTTGTTGTAGTGTAACGACTCAGCATTTTGCAGCCCAGTCTCCAGAATAAAATGCTGCCATTTTGCTTTTCTACAAACCACATATACGTTAACTTGTGCTTCATATTTATCATATCAACGTTTCTACAATAGGCATCAAAGTGACAGTTCAGATTATTGGTACATGTATGAAGGAGGAGGAGGAGGAGGAGGAGGAGGTGGCGGCGTGACAGCCAGACAACTGCCAAGCAACAGCCCATCACTCGAGCCGTGTTCCTGCAACCACACTCGTGTCTTCTAAGCCAAAAAGTGATCTCTTCTGAACCCTAACCAGGGGCTTTTTGAGCCTAAACCTAATAAACACATCTAAAGAAACATTAAGTTTTAACATATCTGCAGTTTGCAGAACTGTACAATGCCAACATGCATTCTGGCGATTGGGTTTAGTTAGTTTTCCAACACATAATGTACACATAATTGGGAGTTAAAAAATATTCTTCTCCTCCAGATTTAACATATAATCAACAGACATTTCTGATCAGGACCCTTTGATTTGGTTATGAAAGAATCATGACCACAATAAGCACTAAGTGGGACACATTACAGCTGAGAAATAAACTTGTCAGTGCTCTCCGGGGGATGAAATATGTCTCTTTGGCAGTTCTGTACTGCAGTTTACTGTTCCTTATTGGCTGACATACTGTGTGTGCTGACACCACTGTGTTTGTGATAAATGTGTGCAAATAAGTTAAGAAGTTGCGTGTTTCACCAGACTTGAATTTGCATCCATTAAGGGCAAAGATGTTCTGAACTCTCCATAAGCTGTTGCTGCAGCTTGCGAACTTCACTTTGAACACTGTCGTAACCAGTCGTAACATACAGGCCGTACTTGAGTAGGACACTGCAGTGTTTTTGATATGGTCGTTTATTAATAAATAAATGCTGTCACAGAAAAGCAGAAACTCACCTGGACACTTGTGCTGTTCACTCAGGTGGCACTAAGGTGCAGATAGAATTTTCAATGAATAATATGCAAATAGGAGTTCTTCTCCTTAGATCAGCTGAAACCGCTGAGCGCTGCCGTCGCTGCATTTTCACCGAATCATCCATATGAATTCCTGCCCTCTGTTCTCCCGCTCAGAGGCGCCGGCGTCCTCGCGGCATCTGAGAAACATCAGGAAACGCTGTCTGCACCGTTCCCCAGTGGAGACCTTATCTGTGAGAGGTGTTTGTGTAATGGCGTTTTGCAGCCTGGTCCTGCAGGTCACACTGTCTGGAGCAAACAGAGACAAAAACAACTGAGAAAGAGACGGAGAGAGAGGGCAGGGGGACAAAGGAAACAGAAATATGAATAGTGGGTTATTGGCCTTATCGTGCTTACATGCTGGCTTTTCTGCGCGATGCCTTTCAGCAGGGTTGTGTTGCCGAAGCGTGGACTTAACTGAAGGCAGGAATACACAAAATAGATCCAAAAAAATGGAGCCACATCACACCGGTGTTTGATTTGTGTTGTTTTGTTGCCTTGGTTGAAAATGCGCATCAATTCAGATCTCAGCAGCTTCAGTTTTTCTTTTCTCTCTGACTGCACATCCCCACGCACATGCACCCACACCCACGCATGCACGCTCACACACACACACACACACACACTCATGAAACTACAATTTTTCAGAATACTTCCCACATCTCTCCACCCACATTCCCTTCCACACAGATAGCAGCACATGTATAATTGCAGTGTGCAACAGTGCGCACCTTAGAGGAAATAATTACCACCATAAAAAGAGCAATTACTAACCTGGCAGAGAGTTGCAGCGGATTTTAATGCTTCTGCCAGTAACGTCTGCTCACACACCGCTCTTTGTGTGTTTGACTAATGGTTTCTTTTGAAGGATAAACAAGCCACATTTACCAGTACTAAAATGCTGTCTGTTTTGCACACATTTAGACGTAAAACACAGCTTGCGGGTTCTGTGACAATCAGGGTGAGCAGTGAATGCAGGGAAGAGAAACAGGGCTGAAGGTTAATATGGGTTTGATTCAAGTAACCAAACATTAAAGAGCTTCATAAGAATTGACTGTCGAGAGAGGCCTGCTTCAATTCAATACTTAATATCCAGTTTTGATTAGCTCATGTGTCATTTCGATCCCTTTCATCTGTTATGAATAAATGCTTTCCAAACCGGCTGTCAGTGTTGGACACTTATTCATTTTCTTCTTAAACGTCATTATGAGAGGATCACTAAAATGATAAGAAGGCCGGACTGAGTGAGTGGCTTTGTGATTTGCATTACAACTGCTCGGCTCTGTGTGCAGAAAATGAAATGATGCATTAAGGCGCATACTGTGCTCGCGCGCACACGCACGCACACGCACACACGCACACACACACACACACCATTAAACAGAAAAAAGCGGGGAAATAACTGCAGCAATTTTTTTTTACTACTTCCGGCCAATCACTCTGGTGGAGAATTAATCACAATCTGTTCCCTGCCTGCTTCAGAGAATACGACCATCTATCAAAGCCTCCGCTCATCCTGACTAGACCACAGCATTCACTAGTCATCTCACAACTATTGTTTCTGGGCTTCAATGGTCTGATTGATTTTACAAGACAGTGACTGGGGATTAGCATTTGGCATCATATCCTGCGTGTAATTGCACAGTATTGACTAATGCTAACCCATAGTCAAAGCAAGTATTGAAGGAATGAGTAACAATTCCTCAGTCATCAGTGATAATTGGTGGAAGAAAAGAGGGGAAGATCAATGAGCCTCATCTGAAGCACAGACTACGCCAAAACTTGTTGATAATTTTGAGATAGGGTCCCACTTTTAGAATCAATCATCCTTATTAAAACACTTCAAAGTTGGAAATAACAGCTTTATAAACGGTTTATAAATCAGTAGTGGGAAAAGGTCAGGCAAAAGAAATGGTTGAATTCCTGCACACTGTAAGCACTGAGCTCATCAGTGATACAGTGTTATGGTCACTGACTTTGATCAGGTGTCAAATCTACAATATGAAACAACATCAATAATTTCTTTATACAGAAACAAAGCCACAGGCTGCTACAGCTAATCAAATGAGGGGTCAAATCTCAAATATCTGAGATTATTACCACTTCAATAATTGATAAAAACACCATTTAAATGAGAGAAACAACATGTACCATGAAATTTTGTACGGATATTCATGGTCCCCAGAGGATGAATCCTGTAGACTTTTTTGATTCTCAGCTATTCCTCCAGGATTTGTGTTTTTTCAGTGAAATATCTCAACAAGTGTTGGATGGATTATCATGAAATTTGGTTCAGTTCACGCATGTTGCTCTTGCGCGAGTAAGAACAGGTTTGTGCCATCATCGGGTCAGATTTTTTCCAGAATTTTTCCAATACTTCTGTTTATTAATGAGCTTCGGTTTACTAATGGGCCTGTGCTTAGCGTATACTGCTAATTAGCAAACATCATCATGATAACTCAGCAGCGTTTTACAGACGTTTTACATGGTAAGCATTGCACCTGCACCATTTGTTCTCATCAGCATGTTAGCATAGTCAATGTGAGCATGTTAGCATGCTGACATTAGTGTTTGGCTCTAAGCACTGCTGTGCCCAAGTGCAGCTTCAGCGAGCTGATAGCATGGCTGTAGACGAAGCTTACTCATTAATGGATAGACGAAGCAACAAAGTGTCATTAAGTTGTAAAACTGTGATCATTTTGCCCTCGACTGCTGTTGAAAAAAGCCATTTCCCTCTAAAAGGTGTGTATAAAACATCAGTGTAATGATTTAGCATGTTTATTCTCTCCAGTGGGATACAGTAGCATCACCATATGTATGTTTACAAGCAAGTCTTAGTTTGGGAGGGAGGCCAGGCTTTAAATACTACAAGCGCACACTCATGATCACATTCCCACGATTCAGCACGCTAACAGATTGCGTGCTGAGTCGGGGAGCGATCAGCATCACTCCTGCTAGCGGTTTAAGTAACACAATCTGGTGTCTAATTTCAAACAGCTGTCTGCTCCGCCACAGGACAGGAGCAGGGGCGGAGGGCCAGAAACACCTTGATGATTCATGGCCTGCGAAATGAAGATGAATATTTTATATAAACTGGCATTAAGAGGTTTCAACACAGTCATCCAGATCAAACACAACAGCCTGGCAACCCAGTTCTCCACTGTCTGTCTGCGAGGCTGCCGGCTGTAACACGGTCAATTATATGGTGGGCTGGCGTAGAGTTGAGGTTTAATATGCATGAGGAGCATTTGTTCTTACTGGAAATTAATGACAAAAGCTGACTGATACCTACGTTTGAATCAGCGATGGCTGGATTCATTTTAACATGCTCTTTCTTTATGTTTCATTTTATTTATAACACTTTTACATTCAGAGCTGAAATATTTCACGTCATTGCCTGAAATGTATTCGATTTATTGCACAGATGAGGAATTGGATTTAAATTTGTCTTGATTTAATGACTTTAATCCTGTTAACTAATGTGGGGTGCATGTGTTTACAGATGCATGCGTGTCAGTGTACATACATGCCAGCCCACAGCATGTGTATGCCTCCATGTCTGCTCCCTCCCTAACTAGGTTTGCAGGGGTAAATTGAGTGTGTGACTGCGTATAATTCACTCTCAGAACAGCCCCATTTCCCTCTGCCTGCCTGCTTGGTCACACTGATTCAATGCACCAGTAGCAGCACAAAAAATCCATACCAATAAATTTCACCTCCAAGGGGTTGCATGTCCCATCAGCCGGGGATGCCCCCGTCGGATACCAAACCATACTTGGTTAGCCACAAGAAGCAGGCTGCAATTGCCCCTTGGTGCTGATCTCAGGGTGCTTTTACACTTTTTCCTATTATGGTTTATTGTTATGATTACTTAACCTGGGACTGTGCTTTCAGAACACATCCACACTCATCCGCCACTGTCATCAATGTGTTTGTAATGTGTTGTTAAATCAAGGCAAACCCACAGGGCTGACTGCGTCGGTCATCTCCTTCGGTCTGTAATGGCCGAACGCTGTCTCCGTGATTGATTCTGCTTATTTGACGGGCATCTCGACGAGGGTCACAGGCCATGCTTTGATCAGCCGCAGCAGTCAGACTTCAATACTCTGATGCGATGCATGCACCATTTCTGCAAGCAACAATCTGGATTTTATACATAACAGTCTCTTCACACACCATTAACCTGCCCAGGGTCTTCATGTCATTATCGATTCTCAAAGGCTACGTGGGCTGTAAACATTCCTGATGCCCTTCAGAGATATCACTCCTAATCATCCTGGGACGCTCGAGAAGAAAAGGCGTCACTGTGCAGAGGGGTACACTCTCTAATCTCATGCATGTCGCTTTGTGTTCAATTGTGTGTGTGTGTGTGTGTGTGTGTGTTTGTGTCGGTGTGGGTGTTGCATGCAAAATGGCGGTTTGTTGACAAAAACTCTCTGCTGTTACTGAAACACAGCCACGTACTGCTTTCACACTGGAGAGCCACTGAGGGAAACACAGACAGCCAAAGAGAGAGCTGAGTGGTTTAACAGTCTGTCTCCATGGTTTGGCCATTTTTTCGACCGCAGCCACCAGCGTTCCCTCATCACTCGGCTAAGATCCCTCAGAGCCCTTATTAATATTCACAGACGAGATGATAGTTAAGCAAAACATTATCACTGCTGATTAACTGGGGATTGCAACGAGGGCCAGATTTTCCCTGGCATTTTGATTCATGTTTTGATTTTGCAAGCATGTTGAACTCTGGGTACGGTGCCTCACTATGGCACTAATTAATGGTAATGAGTCCAACTACGCAGAGTGAGATAACAGCGGCGTCTCTTTCTTTATATCCCCCCTACGCCTGTCCAGACCAGTGTATTGTAACTCACCTCCTCTCAGAGGCGAAGCTAGGATGGGGCTATAGGCTCACCAAGAATTACAACAGCCACTGTGTGTTACCACTACGAGATTACCCGATGGTTGACATTCAAACTCCTGTGTAACTTTCTTTACTTGGCTGCTGGTTCTCCCATTCTCCACTTAATCCGGTCCAGTAGCACCCACAGTTGCCATCTCTCAGGGGAGTTCATGTTGCTCACAACACACAAGAAGTCACTGCTTAAACCTGCATTGTGTGTGCAATTATTTCTGGGCCACTAGGGGGCGGCAGAAACAAACTGTGAACACAACGCTGGCATTTTATCACTGTCTGACAAGCTGAACTTGAAAGCAAAGAGTTCAGACACACCCAGAGGATACGAAGCAACATTAGCTTTAATTTGCAATTGTCTCTGGCCATCTGATGAATCAGTTGAAGTTCAATTTTCACCCTGCTTTTAGCTCTGTTTTTGGTCTCCTCCAATCCCTCAGTGAAGTACTTGAATTTTCCCAGCTTTGATGCTGTGCAGGTGATGCACAGTTAGTACAGTCTGCCTGCTGCAGCCGAAAACAACGCTGATGAGAGCAGTGAGAGTGAATCAAAACGGTCAATTTGCGACGCAGAAAAAACGAAACAATGAGCTGAAAGACACTGAAGAATTGAAGGGAACTGCAGAGTCAGGTGATAAAAATGCATTGTTTTGGTATTAAATGATCTCATCAAGAGTTACGAGAAACTAGAGAAAATAAGAAGGTGGAGAAGGTGAGGGTCACATTACCTACATGAGCAGCTGGGCTAGCACTACAGCTAGTAAGCTAATCTGCTAGCATGCTTAGTGGCGGCTGATCACTGGCTGGGCAGGTTATTAAATTGTTAACCGGCCGTGGGTTTGACAGTGTTGTTTCATGAATCTTATTTGAAATAGACACATTTTAGTAGGGAGTGTCACTTTTGTTGTCTCCCTTTTTAATAGTTTTACTAACTTTCAGGAGACAGTTCTGTTATTTCTTCACTCAGTTCTTTCTCCTATAATACAAGTAGACAAGGTAGAGATGCAGCAAAAAAATCAGAAGCCTTTTCCCGTCTGCATCGGTCACATGACCCTCGCCTTGTGGGTCGTAGTGGTCCGTCAGGAGTCTCCCAGAAGGACCCAGGTGTCCAGCTCTGAAAGGTATCCTTTGCAACAATTCCACAACCAGCAAAGGAGCTTAACTCACATTTGTAGTAGACATATGATACTCCAATCAATAATTAAGCCCCTAACTAACCCCAGCTGATACAGCTCCCTCAACTGTGTTATCCTTGTAAACCTGACTGAATCGTGACCTAACACCTTGTGAATGGCTGTTGTTTTTGGGCATGTAGTTGCCTTCTGACAAACCAGAAAATATGGCAGGTTGCCGCTCAGCTCAGGAAGTGATATACTTGATAGATATCCACGTGTATCATGCTGTCACTTGGTCACTAATGGACCAGTAAACAGGATGATGTGAAGAGATGGAAGATGATCGAGTAAATGTCTCTTTCTCGCTCTCTCTCTCTCTCTGTCTCGAACATGGTCGACTGTGCTATCCCGCCCCACTTCAAATCCATATTCCTATTATGGACGATATGCTTTATGTCTCCCATTAAGGTCTCCTGAGCAATGACCCACCTAATACTTAATGTGTATCTTAAGCTGTAGTTAATATCTCCACATAACATTAACTGTAGCTTTATTAGATAAAACTATTAATGCTTAAAAGTGTATGAGAATGGATGATTGCCTTAGCATTAATACTGAGGTCCACTTGTCATGTATTGATTCATGGTGAAAACTGTCTTCTATTCAATGAGGTTTGACCACGCTGAGGTGTGTGCCTCTGTGTTTGTGTATTGTTGTGCAAGTGTGTGAGTGATGCAGCAAATTGTCCATTTGCAGTATATCCGATGGGCTCAGGGATGCCATTAGTCACAGCGTGCTCGTTCTCATTAAATGGCCCAGTCGCCATGGCAGCCCCACAAAGGCCAGCCCCTCCCCCCCAGCGCAATGAGAGTGACAGGCCAATTAGAGCAGGGCGCTGTGACATGCAGTCTGCTGTGATTACAGCTCTGAGGAGAGAGGAGCCAGGCAGGGGACACCATACACCGGCAGGGTCCCAACAAGATCCATCTCCAAACAAACACGATGAGCCGGGGCCCTGGAGGTCATGTGTGCTCCCCGAGCGCGACAACCTCATCCCTCCATTACATGTGGCAGTTAGCTGCGATACCAGCGGAGAGAGCAGCACAAACTACACCACCCAGAGGGCTTCGGGCACATATCAAACGCTGACAGGTTGATTGTCCTGCGTTATTCTGTGTTGGAGATCTTCATCACCTGTCACGCTCAGCACATACTGCTTTGCTATAATCCTCTCAAGTCTGCATCCTTTGGGGAAAGCATGCGACAATTCTGTTAAATACAAGTCATGGAGACGCAGCAGGAGAGTGAGGAAAATATTCTAATCTTGGCAATGATGACATCGAGTGTGGCATCGAGTCTGTCAGCTTTTCTCTGTAGTGCATTCAAGGTGTAACACGCATGGTGAGGCAGAGACACACAGCAGACAACAGACACATAACTGATAGAGAAGCTGTCACGTGATACTGATAAAACATTTAAAGACAAGCAAATACCACGTACTCATCCATCATCACCGTCACGCTGCAACAAAAATAGAATACAGCTGCCAAAACAATCTCACCTCAACTTCCATTTAGCAGCTGTTCTGGAGCTTTCTATCATATCCCATAATCTTCCTCAGCAGTGTGAAGCTTGCCCATTGTAGATGTTTACATTACAACTGCTGGCTTACAAACTGAGACTGAAAGTTGCATGCACCAAGTGCTTCACATAAAAAAAGACATAATGAACATGAAAACATTGATAGAAAATGAATAGAAATTAAGATGGAAAAATAAAACCCACAGTGATAGTTGTAGTAAAAATAAGATTTAATGTAAAACCCACTGGATAAATACGATAAGAATACGGATAAAAATTGCATGCAGCGAATGAAACATAAGATCGATTATGTACATACTACATTTTCAACTCCATCTGCAGGGGAAGATCATGTGACATGATTGTTTGCAACCTTTCGCTCTCTGTGATCAAACATTCTAAACTGATGATAAATGATTTTTTCCAGGACTTTTGAATTTGCGCCACAGATTTTGTTCTTACCTGACCATAACTTACTACTGAGCAGAAGTCTCAGCAGTCTTGCCTCCTCAGTGCTGTAACATCACGGCATTATGAACTGAAGTGATTGCTTATTGATGTACTGAAGAGCAATATACCGTGATAGGATTGCTTTGCTTAGAAAAAACAAGGTCATCGTCACTGACTGCACTAAGGAAACATTTTGAATCACCCAAATGATGAATCATTCTCAACTCTAGAAACATCAAGGGGTCCATTCCCATCTGACACCAAAGCCCATCTTTGAACAGAAACAGGGAGGACAGTCCGTCCGAGGAAAAAGTCAGCGCCAGTCGGTCGGCAAACGGCCAAAAGCAGCATATGTTTATGTTCAAGCGAATAAGCCCTTTCACCGCCTTAGGATAAGGAAGTAGTGTGATGCTGTTATAGAGCCACAGTGTCTGCAGACGGAGGAGGATGGGTCACCAACACAGAGACAGTCAGCAGTGGTTTTGAAGACCTCAATCTTTCTCCAACCCTAATCGAGTGATTTAAATGCCAAAACTAACCACACATAAACCATAAGCTGCTACTATCCCCTCCAGTACACAACCACTTGATATCACGTGACCAAAGACACCTGAGCCAGCTCCAGTCGCAGAAGAAGGCTCAGAGATTCGCTGAAAAACTCCAGAAAAAGCTGGCAAGTGAAGCTTAAGTTTAGAATAATTTATCATAGAAATGTGTTCCCAGGATGACGAATGAATCTTGGGGAACATAATCGCTGTAGAAGGGAAGAGAACAAGATAGAAATTTATCTGCAATACAGGTACGTACATCTATACATGGAGTGAAAATGGCAGAGTTCAGCTGCTGTAGGCCATGTCTGCAGCAAGTACAAGAGTTAAATGCCACTTAAAGCTTTTTCTGTGAGCCACAATAGAGAAAATAGAAAAAAGGGAGAAGAAAAGAACACTGTCTGGGCAGATCGAGCCATTGGCCTCTCTCACTGCACATCTTTTGTGTTTCTGAGAGAATGGTTCACTGCCTTTTGACAATAAAAACCATGGGGGAAAAAAAACACATAATTTTCCTCAGGCAATGCTGTCTTCCATTGCTAGCTGCTACATGAACAGCCTCACAAAAAGCTGGAAATTCGCATTTTGGTCGTTGTTTTGTCTGAATTGCATTTCTACTTGCACATAACCATACTGATGTTTTTTCCTTTCATCCCGAGGAGGCGGAGATGACATGGTAGAACAGAAAGGCTGCAGCAGAGTAATGATTTAATTGCTGGCGAGGAGAAAACGAAAGCAAAGGTGGTGATTTTTTTTTATATGATATTTACCTTGTTGTCCAATACAATTACACCCAAACACAAGGCTGTAACTACCATAGAGACACATCTTCAGTTTTTCTTCTAAATTGACACTTTCACACAAACGTGCAATTTATATATGAGCTGAATTCATATTTTCGTACATTTAAAGCTGTGGTAGGTAGTTCATTTTTTGCGTCATTGGGCAAAAACTCCACAATAACCTTTCAGCATATTGTAATTCAAGTGGTCTGAGAGAAAACTAGACCTGTTTTCAGGCTTTAAAAAAAATCTAGCCGGGAGACTTTGGCCAATTGCAGGTCATTTTAGAGAGAGGACGTTCCAATTGGCTGTGCTGCAAATTCAGGTGCGCTTGTACTTTCACATAGTGGAAGCAAAGTCTCGCATAGCCAGACCTATCTCTGCACTTCATTTTAGTGCTGCGCCAGCACTGGAGAACGTGACAGTGAAAGACTGATCCAATGGCAGAAAATCCTGAAACTTGTGATAAATTTCCAATACCTCCTGTGCATGCAGCGGCATATAGTCTGGCCAAAAAAACACATGAATATTACATCCATTCGTGATCGTTGAAACTTCTGCCACAAAGTTGCACATAATCTGCTGGACATAAGACAAAGCTGGAAAAAAGGGCTTTTATTTACTGTCCTCAAGACAAAGGGGTGCAATATTTCAGCTAAAAACACAACTGAAAATACTGATATTGAACAATTCCTAAAAACCCAGGATTACATTCAGTGAGGAACCGTTATAGTGTATGGTATGGTTAATGCAAATATTGTGGCTACAGCTCATAAAACAGCCCAATTAACTATAGGTGTCATCCACCACTATGCTACACTTTCACCGCACCCGTATTTTCAGCCTCGCTACATAAAAGGCTCACCACTTCCTGCACTGGCACTGCAAATGTGCCCTGGGCTGTGGCGCTATGAGTGGTTAGCTCCACTATTCCCTGACTATGACACCCCTGCACACAGATAAACAGGCACGCCTATGCATAAAGGCTTAAGTTATCCAATATTATGCAAGACATCATCCATTATGTCTGGCAGCTTCTTGCATGGTTGCCATAAAGAACATCTCTCTCTTTTATCTCTGTTTCTTTCTGTCTTTTTCTCTTTCTCCCTGAGGACAGAATACTGACTGAAATTTAAGATGACAGGACAAGGTGAGTGAGGGGAGAAGAGGCTCTAAGTGACTTAAGAGTAAGAACTCCATGAAAAAAGAGAGGAAATAGAGAGTAACACAAGCCCAGAGTGAGAGTTGCAAGAAATGCCTCTGAGTGGCAATAGAGCGAGGGAGTCTGGGGCTTTGAAAATGAAAGGAAAAGTGTAAAGCGAGAAAGTGAAAGAGACAAAGAGAAAGCGAGGGGACAGTGGTTGAAGGGTTAAGGGCGAAGTTGGAGTCTATGTGACAGTATCAAAGCCACAGGAGCAGCAGAGAAAAGCTGTTAACGGGAGCTCACCGTGCCTTAATCGATTGTGAACTGTGCTGCAGAGCACAGCCAATCACAAGAGCTCCTGGAGACTTCTCTGGGTTAGAGCACTTACACGCTGTCTGCCGCCCGATCAGGGAGACGACACAGGGAGAGGAGAGTGAAAGAGACAGAAAGAGAAAGAGGGGGGAAAAAAAACAAAGCGATGAGGAGGGAGGATGGTGTTAGTCAGGCAGAGGGAAAAGTGGGACTTCAAGATTCTGGTTTTGCTTTTTCATCTTGGTGACCTTGAAAGCCCTTGATTGGGGACGTGCGAGAGTGAATATGCATCAGGTGTCCTGTCTGTCGCTCTACTTGTCCATCTCCGTCTATCTCTCTGCCTGCCTTTCATCTGTCTTTCCTCAACTTTACATTGGTCTTTTTCTACATGCCAAAACGCTGTATGCATGACCTTTAAAGGCACGTCACATGGCATCAAAAGGAGAACTGAACAATGTAACAACACATGACATTTTGTAATGACCATCTTGAATGGACAAATCCCTCTGACATGGAACTTCTGGAGTATCTTACGCTTGCTGAATATTAAAAAAGCCCCCAGATATGTACTGGATACAGCGTCTGAACTCATCACAAAGAAAATACCCTGATAAAATTATCTTTTTCTGACACAAAACCAATGAAAATGTAAACAGATGCAGCAAAGCAGCTTATACGATCTAGTTCTGTCATCTTCATTTACTTGTTTGATCTCGCTATTCCGGGTTTTGACGTTGTAACGGCCTCATTAGTCGGAACAGCACACAAAACATCCACTAAACTCAACAATTCCCAGACTGATGTGGCTTGAGACAGAATTAACTGACTAAACCAATAACATCTCTTTGTGACGACTCCGGGACTAATTTTTTTACAGCTGTAAGACTTCAGTCTAATTAACTTTTGCATGCTGTAATTGGAAATTTGTAAATGAGTGTTGTAACAGCAAAGAGATGACTCAGTAAACTGGCTCTTTCTGTTTATTTTGGGTGTGTTACAGTGAGATCCATGCAGCAGTGTGCTGCCTGATGCCCTGACTGTGAACCGGAACAGTGAGTAAATCTGTAGAAAAAGCTGCTTCCATTTCTGAAAACCATGACTTTACGCAAATGATATGGTAGTAATTTTGCATAAACTAGTCTTTCATTCAGTACATGTCACTATAATTTACTGACAGTAAACATTTTCTCCAGATATTTCTCTTCAAAGCACGGTAGAATGATCTATGGGGTTAATGAAGTAGTAGCAGTCACATATAACTCTGAGTCATCTGATCAAAGTTGGAATTAATGTTGAGTTTTGAAGCTCTAAAAATAGCTTTACCTGCAGACATTTCACAGCAAGTTAATAAAAGTTCAGAATATAAATTAGGTCCAATCTACTGTATCTATCTAATCTATTTAATATTATTTCTAAAGCCAACATTGCCTCTATGGAAAGAACTAAAATCAGAAAGAAATGGCCTCTTTTCTTTGTTCTTTTCACAAGCATAACCACTGTATTTGATTCGCTTGATGGAGTGAAAGAGAGTAGCATAATGGAAATGATGTAATTCTTGCTAAAAATACATGTTAAATGGAATTCAGGCTGGATCAATGAAATTAGATCTCACAATCAAAGTCAGAAAATTGAATAAATTGATTATTCGTAAATTGCTTTTCTTGCTCTAGAACCTGCTGGACGGCTAAATAAAGCTGGGTATCATCAGCATAGCAGTGAAGAGGAATATAATCTAACCTACATCAGCAACACTCAGCACTCACTCTCTTTGATTGTGAAATATAATTTTATTGGACATTTAATTGATTGATGATGCATGTGTATTTACAAAATAAATTTAAAGGACCACTGTGTAGGATTTAGTGGCATCTAGTGGTGAGGTTGCAGATTACAGCCAACTGAATATTCCCTCACCCTCCCTTTCCAAGTGTGTAGAAACTACGGTGGCTGTGAAAGTCCCGCTCCAGAGCCAGTGTTTGGTTTGTCCATTCTGGGCTACTGTAGAAAAATGGCGGACTCTGTGGAGGAAGATATATTAGCTTTTGCCTGTCACTCATTTCAATTGAAGCCTGCAGAATGGACGAATTCAAGAATGTGCTTTCTGTTGCGGTGAGCCGTCTCCAGCAGACAAACAAACCAGAGTTCACTCTTGATCAACTTTTGCCTTTAAAGTCACTGTGGACATGTTGAAAACTGCAGGATCACTCTCATACACGTCCTTTTTCAAGGCTGAGTGTAGGGCAGTTTTTTTGGACAAGAGACTAATGCAACCTCACATATAGTGGGGACGAAAGCTTCATACAGATCATGGTACCATGTACTACCATGTGGACACCATGTGGAGAGCTGTGATTGGCCAGTTTGGGCTGATTTTCTCCAGCAAGTCTCAGATGTCCATTGAGGCTGTTGATGGTGAAGACAACAGTAAGCAAGCTGAAGAAAGCCTCAGTATTCTGCTCATTTTCTGCGACACACACATCCAGCAAAGACATTTCCACTTCAAACTGTGATTACCTCTCTCTATCGCAGTGAGTGAAACAGCGTAAACACAGAAATTGGATGGCAGTAGTCTTCAGTTCAGTAATGAGATGAGGCACAATGTGGCCTGATCATGAACAATACAGTCAGCTAGTGTTACCATAGTTCTATCAATGGGTGAAATCTCACAGTGAACAAGCATCAATCCAGCTTCAAAATCTTGGACTTTACTTCTTCAATTTCGACCATTCTTTTATAAAAAATCTGTGTCTTGTAAGTCCAGCAGTCCTGTAGTTGCTGAGTTATCCCTTTTCATATCCATATCAGATATTCCATCTAAATATCCAGAGCATCAAGAGTCCTCCTGAAGGTGATTTCTACTGTGTAACACTGTCCTCTGTTTTCTAACTCTCTGTCATTTACGTGCCTGTCTTAAGGTAAAATATCAGGTTTCTCCAGACACAAAACGTGCTGCTATTCTGAGGTGAGAAATCCCATTATTTTTTCCTTGACTGGTTTCATCTGTTAGTGAATAATTTCACCGTAATCATCAGTAGGAAATGGGCGATGGGTTGCCAGATTGAGACATCAGGCCCTGTGTTGATAACATAAAAAAGCACTGAGGGAGGACTCCGCAGGAGGATATCAGAGGGGGAGGAGGGGGGAAAATTCTCCACTACATTCATCTTAGGTGGTTCAATTTTAATTTGGTGGCCTGGTGTTACATTGTAGGGTGCCAGTATCTATGTAAACCTGTTATGCAGTTACTCAACTGAATCTACAGCAGCTTGCCTCATTTGGGCTGATTTCTCACATGAATTGAACGTATTACTCAAATTCATCCTGAGAATTAAAACACACAGGGCAAAATGGAGCCTTTATACTTTAATGTTTACGCCCTGTCGCTCCAGCCTGAAGGAAAAGTTCACATGTAGTTTGCAACTGATGTAGCCTATTCTTCTACAGCATATGCTAACAGCTGATATAAAGGGACAATGTGTTTATAGAGAACTTCAGTGGAAATAGTGAAATCACAGGTTGAACTGAACCGTTTTCAAGTGCAAGCAGAGTGCTGGTCAAGGGCAAACAGTCAATAACCAGAGCCGTCCCTTTAAATGTCAGTTGTCGTGGAAACAGGTGCAGAAATGGAGGAATTGGACGGTGGCTGAGCAACCCGGGAGCCACCGTTTAGCAACGCCCAGGAACGAGAGCATGCCGCCCTGTGAAGCCACGCTGCTCCGCTGAAGCTCTGAAAGCTGTAATTCAAGCAAACTGGGGGGTAGAGGACCATGAAAAACACCAGCGAGACCACCTGATGTTATAATCCTCATCTTCAGTATAATTCATGACAGATAAGTGCGGAACTCACAAAACATGCAGAAGCAGTTTGGAAAGAACAGTTCTGAAATTGACATTTCACACATGATTCTGTGGTGTAATATTGCTGCAGTCAATGTTTCTTCAAACATGTGCGTCTTAAGATGGATGATTAACGGTTGAATGTTGAATCTCTTCCCTCTGGTTGTTGAATGTGAAATTCTGGCTCACTGACTACCTCAGCCTTTTTATCAGTTTGTATTTTTATAGATTACTGTCACTCATATAGTATATAAGCCCACTCATCACGGACCAATTTTATCCCTATAGAGGAGGCACAGACTTATGAACTCACCCAGAAATACTGAAAGAAAATCTTGGTATGGACTTCATCACAAGTTTCTCTCAGCAGAAACTCTATTCACTACTGCCCCCTGCTGTGAACATGAATATTAACCTACTACTAATGTCTCACATTCTAGAATATCCCATTGATTTAAAAATAATGTTACCTCCCTTTAATAGTACTAGAGTACAAGTGAGATTGCTGGCATTGAAAACCAGTCACAAAAGCAGCTCATTTGAGCACCTGCAGACACCGTAAAAGGTTAAATATGACATCCTGACAGTCATTTTTCTTTCCATTTGAGCAATCCTTGACAACCAACCCTTCACCTATTCAGCTCTCCTAAAGAGGCGATAGTCTCGTCTTAATAAAGAAGCTTTCACAAAGGTCTGACTTATAGAATTCAATGAAATTCAAAGCAAATTTAAATGGGATATCCTCACAAACAGCTCGACTGCATGTTGCTCTGTATTTCTTGACTTTCCAGAAGTAGCTGGGTAAAATGCACCTTTTAAAAATCCATGTAAGTAAAAAGTAGAAAGTGCTCGCAAATACTTCAGGGGAAGGGTATTCAGTGTGAGCTCTTGTAATCGTGTAATTAGATTTTTTTTTTTTAGGGTAATCTGTGCTGTAAACTACCTGATCTGTCTGACATATTCAGCGAGGGAGCAATTTCAAAGGCTTTAGTCATTTTAGCGTGTGCTCTCCATCCTCTATGTGAAGGGGTTGAGCTTCTTTCCTCTGGATGGAATTTTAGAGCAGCACAGGGTCTAACGGGGGGAGGAAGTCTTTCACATGTCGTGCCTTCATGAGTCAGCTGGATGAATCTCATGTCATGTAATCACTTGATGTACATCGTTTCATGTAGGCTTCTGCAGCGGGTTTCGACATATGTCTTTTTTGCCATGCTGGAGGCGAGGCTATAGGGATGGAAATGCCCGAGCACACCCTCACAGGGCTGCTGTAGTGGCTGCTGACTCTTATTCTTGTTATTACGTGTTTCACGTTCAAGTTTCTTGGTGTTTTGTGGTTCACCTGGCTGCAAGACAACGTCCCCCTTGAGGACAATTAAGTTAAAGTAGGTCGCCGTGATAACAGAAAGTGAATTTAAATTAATTCTTTTTCCAGGTCTGAGTGCAGCTTTTCCTCACATTCCTCTACCTAACTGTTGGTATTATCAATGTTCCCGACAAAATGAAGAGCTGAGGTGGTTAGAAGCAGAGGTGGAATGTAACTGAGTGCATTTACTCAAGTTTCTGAGGCACTAGTATTTCCATTTTATGTTATTTTAGACTTCTACTCAGCAACATTCTGTCGAGTTTGAATGAAATGTGTTTTATGATGAGTTAACTTGGCAAGTAAGCTCGTCTTAGTTCAGTAAAAGAGAGAAACTTGAATTCAGAATGTGTACGGTTGTATTTTTCTCTTTAATAAGCAGGTGTATGAATATTTTATGAGTTTATTTTCTTTATTCGTAAGATGAAAAAAGCTAAGCTAGTGAAATGCAGCAGATTTGTCATTCGCATACATCTCCCAGCTGAAGCTACGGGGGGCTATACTATCAGACTTTTGCCTCCTGGGGTACAAACTGGCATGACGAGACACGGGGGGCTGGGGCTAGCTGGTTAGCATGCTAACTTTAGTAGATATTTCTGCAACATAAAACACAAACATTTTTGACATAATGTCTGAACTGTTAGTTCTTCACATTCTGATAATTTTAGTGCATCCCGCAACTACTTTCTGTTAAATGTTTTTGAACATTTAAACTAAAATTGTGGCCATATCTTACACATTGCACCTTTAAAGTAACATGTTACTAATTAGTGTATCATCCAGTAACATAATCAACATTTTTCTAATACAGCATCAGGAGTACTTTTACTTTTGATACTGTTTTGATGCTATACTTTTCCACTTGTAACGTAGTACTTTTACACTGTAGTATTTCTACTTTTACTCAAGTAAAAGATCTGAATGCTTCTTCCTCCACCGGCTAGAAAAGCAGTTATGATGGAAGAAAACATCCCTGCAGCTGCCTTTTTTTTTTAATGCAACATGGTTTATGTAATGCAGATCTCCATTTATCTATCCAAGCTGACATCAAGGACATCCTGTGATCTCTGTGGTTTAAGCAAGGAGCTGGCATTGTCAGTTTCATAACTCATGACCCGTAGTGACAGATACACATGTCAGCACTTCTGCAAACACATCTGCCTCTAACGCCGCCTACCACATCCGTCTTTTCTCCCTCTGTCTCTCGCGCATCCTACTCTCCTACCACTTAAGCTATAAAAAAAAAAAGAGCAGCTGAGCCATGTCAAACATTTTTTTTCGGTTATGATCCCATTCTGTGTCATGTTCCTTCACATCCTCTCCAACACAGACTGACCCAGCTCCTATTCTCCAGCCACAACTGATTAATTGAGGGCAGGGAAGACGCAGATACAGCGGGACAGATCAGATCCTTGAAACTTTGCGACGTGCCGTATAGTGCTGGTGCTGCTGAACTGTGGAGGCAAGATAGCCGGTGGGCATGACTTGGATGGGGACCTTTCAAATCCAATCGCATCGCGTCGGTCCCCGTCCCGGCCCCGGCCACGCTATCAGAGCAGATAACGTGCTCCAGTAAAGGTTACGACTCGCCATGACATTTGTGTTGAGACCCAGCAATCCCTGGATCCTGCAGACTAACCTTGAATTCATACACTAAGTGCATGCTTGTGTGTGTGTTTCCCTGCAGTGTGAGTGTGCGCCACGGGCTCCAGACTCAAGTTGTTTATAATAAAAGTGGGTAAATCAAAATAGGAGGAACAGACAGTCGATTAAGATAGTGAAATAGGAGCCATGAATCCCATTAAATCACACTCTGCCTTTATGTATTTTAGGCTCCGACGTTTGCACCGGGGTCATCAGAGACCAGAGCACTTTCCAGAGGCAGGAAATGACTGTTTGCGCCGCTTTGTTGACCTTATTCACACATCTAATATTATGAAGACGTGAAATCATCTATGAAACGAACATCTGTGCTTCTTTTTTTCTACGTTGCAGAGACAAGTTTATTTCTCGCTCTCTTGAAGACAATTTTTCCCTGCAGCATTAATAAAGATGCACGGCGTGTCGGGTCTTCAAAAAGTGAAATCAGAAACATGATAAGAAGTCAGTCACTTCACGAGAGAGAGAAAGAGAGAGAGAGAGAGAGAGACGGTGTCTAGGACACTAAGTTTGTTCTGTCTTTCAGCATCATCTGAGCTCTTTCAAATTTCATCTCACTCACACAGAAACAGGCGGCTACAAAAACATCCATTTCCTCACTGAGTCCGACTTCTTTGTGCGTGTGTGTGTATGTGTGTGTGTGTGTGTGTGTGTGTTATGCTGTCCTTGCATGCATGCTATTTGAATTAAACAATAGTTTTAGCTGAAGGCCTAAATGATACTGACCAGCAGTGGTGGAGTGTAATTAAACACATTTACTCAAGTACAATTTTGAGGTACTTGAGTATTTCCATCTTATGCTATTTAAGCTTCTACTCAGCTACACTTTATTTGACAATATTAGTAACGAGTTACTTTACAGATTTAGATTATTAATACGACATTTAAATCCAAAAATACATTCTGATTTAATTTTATATGTTAAGATGCCAAGCAGTGTATAAAGCCGCTAAAATTAGCTCCACTTTTAGCAGCTGCAACATTAAAGCCATGTCCACGTTAATGCATCAACAATTATAACCCAGTAAGATAATATATATGATTCTGGAATGGGCCATTCTGCATGATGAGGATTTTCACTCTGAAACTTTAAGTGCATTTTGATGCTACTGCTTTTGTACTTTTACTTATGTCAAATTTTGAATACAGGTAACAGTATTTCTACATTGCAGTAGCTCCACTTTTACTTGAGTAAAACATGCGACAACTTCTTCCACCAATACTGACAAGTTTATCTGTTCACTTGATATTACTTTAGAGGGCCTGTTCAATCAGAGCAAAGTGAAAAAACTGCGACAGTACATGGTCAAATGTGGACGCCTGAATGTTACACCTGCATGCAGCTATAAGGACATTATAGTGTGTTTATTGTTGTGCAGTTTTTATGTTTTTATAACTATGTTGTCTACTATATTGTCATCCATTATCTCTTTAAACACCAGCCTGCACTTATGGGTGACCACAGGAGGGGTTATAGTTGTCAACAGATAATCTACTTGCAAACACATTATAGTGCATTATCTACCATGTATTAATTGAGTATATACTGCTAATAAATGCTAAATAGTGTTTCTAACCTCAACAAGACAACCTCTAAGAGCCTCCTGCTCTACAATCCCAGACCCCACTTCCCATTTCCAAAAAACACCCCCGGTCATCGCTCTTGGCATTCAGACTCTGTCAAAAAATTACAAACCATTATTGGTATTCTGCGTTAGATGAATCTGAATGAATCTGGTATCCAATCAGCAATTTCCCCGCCGAGGTGACCAGTGTGACACTCCTTGGTGCCACAGCAGCCTCCACTCTCATAACAAAAGCATTTTTCTTCTGAGATCCACTTCATTACCCAGACTAATATGGAGCAAAATGTTTATTCAAATGAGCCAAGATCAAATCCTATAAAATGAATGAGAAAAATGCTGAAATGGATTATATGCTTGCAGAAAAAAAAAAAATCACATTTGAATTAATTACAAACTGAAAAGGCGTCTGGGTTTAAAAAAAAAACACTTATTCTCTTTCCATTTCCTCAGTTATTTTCTTATTAGCTTGCATTTATTTATTATCATCATCCCTCACTGCCCAATGTCATCAATATGTGCCCATGAAAAAAGAGAATAATTACATTTTATCAGGATCAACATGACAACGACAAGCATTGTGGGCAACTGATTGGCTGTTGTTTCAAGGCGAGGGCACACTGTGAGCTTTTCATTGGCTGCTACCAGAGGAAAGGCTTTCTATTAGGGATTGATTGGGTAGTGTAATTTTCCACCTGAATGCCTCCTGGGCACGCACACACACTGTTATTGTGTGACTGTGGCAGAAGCCACCTTTGTACAGCGTAAGTGTGTGAATGTGAGTTTCCTTTTGCTCTTAAATGGCATTCTCTGAGCTTTGATGGGGTCTTGGAGGGGGGCTTGAGCACTGTGCTGCCTGTCTCAGGAGAAGTCACATGGGACAGTCTGTCAGGTCAACTCTCATCAGGAAGCACGCAGCAGAGAAAGCAAATCCTCAACAGCGGTAACACACATTACGCCTCACACACACAGACACAAAAGACACATTGTAATCAGATTTTGCTGCACGTCCCTACGATCTTTGTCTTTCCACGGATTTCTGTGCAAATACGTTGATCACCGTCAGCCTGTCTGCATCCAGCCCTGCGATGCACTACTGCAGGATGTGATCCAGCTGCCACTGGCAGTGGCTCCGCCAGTCAACAAACAGCCTCTAAGTGCAGAAATATCAGAGCTCCATCTCATAAGAAATAGGACACTGTGACCTCTCTCACTCTCTGGCTTTCTGCCTCTTCATTTCATGTCTCCGATTCTCTGCTCTGATTTCATTTACTTACATGAATATGTGATAAAAAAAAAAAAAAAGTTGATTCGAGGGCTCCTCTCCATCTGTTTCTACAGCCCACTCGTTCACATTAGTTGCTTTTAGTGCGAAATAGTGGCACATTTTCCAGCTCATTCAAAAGGTGGTGTTCAGCCATTTACCAAGTGCATACAAATTATTATGTGGAAATGAATTTTTACTAAAAACCGAATGGGTTTTTAGTACAGGCATAGTTCTGCTCGTAGTAGAGCCAATAATTCTGGCTCTGTCCAAAGGTACAAACAAATCAGCATATTAGCACCTCTAAAGCTCATCTGAATAAAACACTGAACACAGAAACATGATCCCATGCTACTTCACGACATCATCAAACTATGACTGATGCCAAACAGGATACAAACACAGTGATCTCCAACATTTTGTTGACCGATCCATCTGCCAGATCTCAGATCCAGGCTAGCAGGTTCCAGTCTTTGTGCTTCGCTAAGCTAAGCTATGCTCCTGCTGGTTGTAGCTTCATATTAAGCATACAGACACAAGAGTGGTATCGAACTAACATCTAACTCTCAGCAAGAAAGCAAATAAGTGTATTTCCCAAAACTATTCCTTTAAGTCACACTTTCCAGGGGGCGTATCCTGCATTTAACAGCCTGATCAATGCACACCACTGTGGCTTTGGTGAAATATACATACATAAATCATGCAAACAAGTGCGCACCAGATCTTTAAGAAACCTGATCAGAGTCGACTCCTCTGAAGGACAAAGACACAGAGCGTGACAAAACAGTTATTAAACCAAGAGCAAGCGAGACGATCTCTAGACCGAGCAGCAGGGAAAGGGGAGACGTGACCATGGAGGGGTGACAGAGCGAGACGCCAAAATGAAGAAATGCAGAGATGAGAGGATAGAGAAATAGAAGGCCTGCCAGACCTGACAGAGGATGGAGGGAAGAGAGAGAGAGAAGACCCCTCAAACCAGATAGACCGATCAGAATGGCTTCGTGTACAGTCAATTAGGACTTTGAAAGTTTTCAAGTTTGTGAAATCATTTAAAAAAAGGCTGCTTGTGACACGCACAATTCACCGCATTATATCAAATAATACATCTGCAGTTTCAAACTGCTGTGAAATGTCATGTGCAAGTTTTTCTTTTGAATGTTTCTGGTCTAAATTTGCAAGCACAGGCTGAAAAGTTCAATATTGCATTTTTGAATAAGACTTTTATATTGCAGACAAAACAAAACTTTAATAAACCCAAGCCCATTAAAAACAACACAGCATTATTATAATTCCTTCTCTGTATTTGGACAGAGCGAGTTTAGGCTGCCAGGGTGAAGAAAATAATAATAATGAACAGACTGACAAGCAGCACTGAATGTCAATCAGTATGAGAGCCTTGTTGTGTTTTTCCTGCCATTATCAAGCAAATACAGGTAAATATAGTGGTTTAGGACAGACATTAAATTGTATTCTCCGTCTTTGAAAGTCAATTGAGCAGTTTGTCTGGTTCAAGTAAGAGCACAATCAACTCCAAAGACTGAAATTATTTTTAAACAGCACACCGGCTGTCGATATCTCTCCACAGCTTTCAAAAAAAGCATCTATCTCTTCCTCATTTCCTCGCAATCCAGCCAGTAATGACAAAGCAGGAAGTAGGAAACAGCAGAGCCTTGTGGGAATGGGTTCTTCCAGTCCACCGACCCTCGGAGGGGACAGAAGAAGGAAATCACTATCAATGACACCAGTTTGGCGCAGCAGAGGCATCAGATAAGACATCGTTGGTCACGCCACTCGTAAATCAATCAAGGTCACATTTTGCTGTCTTTGATTCTGTGTTACAGTGGGTTCATTTCATCATCAGCACTTCAGCTGCTGCAGCCGGGACGTAAACTTATCAGGATCTGACATACTGAGTCAAATATGTGTTGTCCCTCACCACGTATTTGGCTCTGCTTGTGATTTCTAACACTAACAGCTCTGACCTTGGTGCCTCTCCTCTCGTTAGCTGTCCCACAGCACCACCTGCTGGTCATTACCCATCACACAATTTTTTTAAATGAAAGCTCCAGCATGCAAATCATGTCAAGTGCTGTTTAATAAGCTCATCAAGTCTCAACAAAACAGTATTTCAATAGATCCCTTCCAGACGGAGATGGAAGAAGTATTCAGTAAATGTACAAAAATATTATGAGCCAAATGTACTCATTACACAGACTGGGCCCTTCATACAGGTTTCTCTCAATAAAATATAAATTATTGGATTATTAATACATTTGTAAGCAGTTTTTTAAATGTTTTTAGTCAATGTGGGCAGTTTAATCTCAAGCAATGAATCATGTTTTACTAGCTGATCATATGCTATGTATCCACACAAGCACCACGTAATTATAGGCTGTATGCTTACTTATAATTATAGAAATATAATTAACATTAAAGCCACCCTTCAGACATTTTTGACAGGAAAACACTCTCTATTGCTGTAAATGACGCTACACTTTGAAAAAACAAAACAAAAAACAAAACATTCAATTAACGACTTCAAAACTCTTAAAACCAGAAGACACTCAAGAGAGCAGAGACCTCCACCAAGGCCAAACGTCCACTCGTGCAACCACAAGACCAACATATGTCTGGATACATCCCCAAAACTATTAGAGCTCCTCTTTTGGATGTGAGTAAGAGGATAATATGTTGCATGATACGTGTGTGTTTACGTTTCCATGGCCACACCTCAGTTTGAGAAAAAGTGTTATTAGAGTCGTTCAGGTTCTCCCAAAAAAACAGACCCCGAGTGCTCCATCACAACTGCTTTCTGTATGAAGTGTGAGCAGCTACATGCGTAGTCTCCCTCAGAGGGTTAGTGGTACCTGTGAATGTGGATTGTGATGTAGATTCGTCATATTTCTACAATTGGCTGTTTTGTCTCTATTCAACTTTACTACCATCTACTGGATTATAAAATGTATTGCATTCACTCCACCAAGGCCAAATGGCTTATCCCTCTATGTTAATGACAGTGAAAAATGATTCGTGTATTCGCCTTGTGATTCAGATCTGCCCCATCCACACTTCCTTGGCCGAGGCTACACCCTTCCAGCAAGCTTCATCTCATCAGGCCAGTAGCTTTTCCACAATCCTGCTGATAAACAGACAAACAAACCTAACACAGAAGATAGCCTCTTGTCTACTCCTTCTCATTCATTGACGACTCCAGAATTTATTAATTTTGTTAGTATCAAAATTAGCCTTCATGCTAATTGTGGTGTCCTGAAATCAGCTCATATGTACGCGTCTTAAACTGAGATTTAAGGTGAACACAGAGAAACTTTCCTCCTTCAGCAAATGAATGTGAAGCCCTCCAGTGTTGAACTCCGCACACAGAAGTTCAAACATCCAAGAGAAGTGACAATGAGCACATTTTTGAGTGGAGGGTGACCTAAACAGTGTATTCTCATAGACAGTTTAAAGCAGATCTTTGGAACTCAAATGGTAAAAAAAAGATTTTATGTTTGTAAACAACACATTTTTTATCTCCCACATAAATTAAGGAAAACTACACAAGTCAATCAATTAACAGAACATACTGGTAAAAGATTTGGACATTTCCATTCAAGGAGACCACATGCATGCATGCAGATATCTACAGCACCTCTGGGCCAAGCTTTAAATCTATTAGACCCACACTGTCATTGGTTTACCAGCCTCAAGTCTCTTATCCCTGAAGTGGCTTGGAGCAGCTCTCACCACCCCAACCTTGGTAACATTTGCATTGAAACTCAGACTTCATGGGCGTCACCTCACTGGTGCTCATCTGTCCTAAAACTCTGTAGTTCTGCCCCCCCTCCGGTCTCCTCTCAGACACCACCTTCCACATGGCAGGGTCCAGGTGGAGGTAGGCCTTTGAGTTCGGGTTCCTCCTCTGGCATCTTCCCTGAGAGGAGCACAAGGTCTGGCTGCAAAGAGTGGCCGCTGCCGTTACGTTCACCAGGTAAACACCCAGAGTCTCATCAATGTAGGATTTGACAGCATCACAAGTGGCCTAAAAGTTGGAAAGAAACAAATCGGGATGCTCCAAAGAAATGCCAATAAAGCACTTAGACAACTTTACACCTAAATATGGGCCAGTATTCATTCTCAAGTGGAATACTGGTGATTGCTCGTTTGGTCCACTGCAACAGTTAATACGATTATGGTAAAAAAGGACAAATTTCCAAGCAGGAGACATCATGGGACTTACGTCTCGTGTGTTCATGTATGTATTCAGTAGGATCAAGTGAGCTTAGGGCCAAGCAGAAAGTCTAGAAAGGTCTTTTCACAGGATTTGCTGATAATGAAAAAGATGTAGAGCGATGCCAGACATTCTTTTAGAAGAAATGAACAGGAAAGTAATAACATCATTTAAGAAGTTTAATCTCCAGAACATAGTAGTGCAATAAAGCACAGTGAAGGGATTGAGTTGCCACATCCTTCACTAAGAGTGTGAGCTGGTGGAAGGTTACCAAACTGTAAGCGGGACAGGTGCAATTTCTCCCTAGCTCTACTAACCTACTGAGCAGTAAGAGATGAAGTGTGTGTGTATGTGTGTGTGTGTGTGTGTGTGTGTGTACGTGTGTGTGTTTGTTTGTTTGTGTTGTGGGGACATAAATCTGTCCACAAAATCACATTGTGAGGACTCGCATTCCTTATGGGAACAATATGCAATTTCCCATAACGTAAATCATTAAATTTCAGGGTGGAGACTTGGGCTATGGTTGGGGTAAGTCTCCAGGAAATGAACGCAAGTTTATGTAATGTGCCCACAAGTGATGGAAACAATAGTCTTGGTATGTCTGTAGATCTGCGTGTAATTCTGTAGTCTGATTGTAAATATGTGCTTCGTCACTGTGTTCCCTCGATGCCCAGGACAAAATTTCTTTGTCCTGGGCTTTGCGGGAGACAATAAAGGATACTTTAACTAAGTAACTCACTCACTCATGTCTGTGTTGTGTCTATTTTTTGGTTATCTTGCTGCCTTCATCAGGGTGTTGTCTGAGGCTGTTTATGGTTTCCTTAGTTTCAGTCATGTGACTTATATATCACCATGGACACAGCAGTAAACAGAAACAAACAAAATGACCATCACTATCAGCTTTTTAGAACAAAATACTCTTGATCGATTAAGAGATTTATAACAGAAATGTAAACTCAAATGTGCGGGCAGGTATCAAAACAGACTGTGAGCCCGGTTTCAGTCCTAGGACCAAAAAGTGTCTGACTGACAGCCGATCTATGTGAGCGTGGTAACAGGTCAGTTATTGTACCTTAGATTTGGAGAAGGCATGGTCACCCCAAAGCACCACCCCTGCAGATCCTAAAGCTGCACTCTCTCCAATGGTGTAGACCAGGTGCTCCTGCAGGACGAAACAACAGTATTCACGGCCAGCTCGTGTCAGTCCCAGAAGTGCGTGAAGTTAAAACATCTGCCACTTGCCTGAGAGAGGAAATCTAATGTGTATGTGTAGACGATGCGAGTGTACGGGAACACGGGTGGTGATGATGGGGTCAGCAGGTCTCCTGCTCTCATGGCCTCCAGGATGCGGTGGTGGGTGTAGAGGAGTACTTCTCTGCCGAGGCCTCGCAGATCGAGGCTGAGGTAGATGTCGGGATAAAGAGCGGAGGAGACGTTCCACAACCACAGCAGCCCGTCGTTCCTCTTGATCTCTGCATCTGGACACTCCCCTGTGTAGTTTGTGCTTTTGCTGCTGTAGTAGTTGTAGCAGTTGGGAAAACCATAATAACCCCACAGCCCGTTTGGTCTTTCCTGCTGGCCCAGTTTCAGTGTTTCCTCCATGAACTTCCTCCCAGCTTCGTCAAACTCCAGCCGTGCAGCAGCGTCTACCTGCGCGGGGCTCCAGTCTGGGTGCCTGGACCTCACTAGCGCTCTCGACCCCTTCCAGTACACCTCCTTACTGTCCCAGTTTCTCTCCCACACAGGTCTCCAGCTCTCCCAGTCCACCACAGCCAGGCCCTGGAAGTCCCTGTCAGGGATAAGGGTGCGGATATCTTCAGAGGCCGCTCTCAGGTGTTCATCTAGACTGGCGTTCTGTGGCACCCCACCATTGATAGCCTCTGCTTGGCTGGAGTACCTGGGATACAGACCAAGCTTTTCAGCATAAAAGATGGTCATGTTGTCACCCAAAAAGGTTTGGTTCTGGTTCTGGACGATGCTGAACGTGCCCAAGTCGAGGTCCACGCCATATTGAGAAAGACAGCTGGCGGTAGGGGCATTCCACACTGCGAGGAAGGGCACCTGGGAAAAGTACGAGGTTGCAAACTGCAGCCCTGAAGCAAGGCTGATCAGTGTGAAGAAAAGCAGCACCTCAGGATGAAGCGAACTCATCCCTATAAAGGAGGAAAAGACAACATTGCTAATGTCACTGCTCCTGTCACTGAGGAGTGTTGCGAAACTCTGAGAGGAGATTGCAAAATTGTTATCTTCAAACAAACCTGTTTTTAAGCTGTGAGGTAAGCAGAGTCTCAAAGAACCAAATTCAAAGCATGTTGTTTTTTCTTTTTTGATTTTCAGCACCAAGAATTTCAGCTTTTGACCAAATATGTTCTTTTCTTTGTTAATGCTGCATGATGTTTTCCCAGATAACCACAAATATTGTTGTTCTGTAGCTACTTGGGAGTGAAGTAACGTACTGTAGAGTAATCTAGTGTTAAACAGAGTAAATGTGGATGTACAATTACAAACAGTAACTTACCTATTTATCAACAGGGCTCTAGTTTGGACTTTGCGGTCAGCACTGCAGGGAAACGCAACCAGCAGTCTCATGACCTGTATGACACATGCACGGAAAGGGGAAGGAACAAACTCAGAAGTGCGCTCTGGGATTTCCAACAGCCAATCGTAAGCGCGCAACGGTTTTCCTACAACCAATCAAAAGTGCGCAAGAATCACTAACACCCAATCACAACAGACATCATTTTAAGGGGCAGATGGATTTAAAGCCACAACCAGAGTAAGACCCATCATGATGCATCTCATCATTCTGTCTTTCCTGAACTCGGTTTTCAGTTCCTCTTTATGAAGAGGAGTTGAGATGATTGAAGATAAACAGTTTACTGAAGAGACTTGATCTGGAAATGCAATATAGTTTTACTCTAAATGGCTGTTAAGCAAGCCATAATGAACTCTTCCTCCTCCAAATTTAAATGTATGCCTTGGTCAACTCTTAAAAGCAGCAAAAATAACTCTTGGCTTAACAGCACCCTACAATTACATGGGGAAGGGGGTATGAGGCAGCAGCATGCAAAATGTGTCCCTCCCTGAGGACCAGCTGGGTTTGCCTCCCCATAGTGGCCGATGATGACATGTTTTTTTCCCCCCAGAAGTTTAACATTTACTGACTGACAAACAGCAAAGATATACCTGTTTTATCTGAAAAACAGATTTCCAGTTCACTCCGGTCTTCATGGTGTTCTGTAGATCTTATAAGAAATTACACAAAGAGCTCAACAATGACGTTTATTTACTTAGACAAAAGTCAGATTTGAGGACAGCATAAAGAGAGAGGCAGTCATGTAAGTGACATTGTGGAACATACAATGTGTCAAAACTTGGCTTTTTACGTTGTTTGTGCTTCTGATGTGAAACGGGCTGTCATTCTGAGCAAAAACTGAGTGATGTAGTGTTTTAAGAGAAAAGTAGTAGTCATGTTTTAGGCATAAAAATAGGAAAATATCATATAAAACACCTAAAAATACATTCAAATAAATAGTAACACTGTAATTGCCTCCATAAAAACATCAGATGTCAGAGAGGGTTCATATTGAAAAAAGATCAGGCACTTCAAATATATTGTGCTATTACCAGATTTAAGTGCATCAGTTCCACTTTCACCACACAGCTACTGACATACATCAACTCATTCATCACATCCCCCCAGCGACGCTTTGGGAAACAGTGACTGAGAGGAAACTGAGAGCAATAATGTAAACACGGTCATTTCCAGCGAGCCCTCCATTTTTTAAAAAAGATTACAAGTTCTAAACAAATATAACTTTGCAATTTCCACAGTGTTTCTCATAAAATTTCACTTTGTGTCATCCTTTTACAGCAATTAAAAGAGAAAGAAAATGACACTCCTCATTCCTTACAATTCCCAACTGGTCAGCTGGTGTGCTCCTGTGTTTAGCCATGTGAAATGTAGCTATGTTTGCAGTATTTGTGGTGTACTAACAGAGGAGCAGAGAGATAATCAATAAGATCACACACTGCGGTGCGGATGGATTGGCGGCTCGAGATGGCTCCCCTGTCTGATCGCAGCCCTCTCCCTCATGGCCGCTGTAGCACTGGCACTGAAACTCTGTTCGAAATCTGGTCTTCTCCGCTTCGCCCAGCTCTCCGGTGACCGTCGGCTTGCCTTGCTGGCTGCTGATATTGTGGGTGAGGGGGTTCAGATGCAAGTAAACATCGCTGTCTGGGTTTTTGCGCAGACAGCGGCCGTGAGAACCACACAAGGTCTGGCTGCATAGCTCTGCTGCCGTGGAGACGTTGAGGAGGTATTGACCCAGCGGACCCTGCAGATACACATCCAGGTTGAAGCAGCTGTTCTGGAGAGAAAAAAAAAGAAGAAAAAAAAACCCACAGTCGTCACTAACGTAGGCCTAGATTAACAATAAGTCTGCAGTGCAGGCCTTCAACACCAAACCTGCAAATGTTTTTAATCACACTAATCCTGCGTGTCAGCTTCAGGGGTTGTGACTTTTAAAGCACTTTAAAGGAAACCACAACAGCTTCGTGTGTAATATTCAGTGGTGGAAGAAGTACTCAGTAATGCCACTATATAAACATACTCTGTTACAAGTACTGCATTCAAAAATTTAAACAGCAAAATGAATCTAAAGTATGAAAAGTAAAAGTAGTCACAATGGTTATATTAGCCTTATATTAATGGCTGACTGGAGTCCACCGCTGCTAATATTAAACCCTTATCAATAAAAAAAATATAGTTAGAATGCACTTAAGGCTATTGATAAATGGAACATGTAACTGTGTTGATTCAGGAACAAACGACAAAACCATTAAAAAAAACAGTCATTGCTGGAACTACATTCAGGAATAAAAGGATCCTAAACCTATATAACACACTTCATTTACATGGCATAGATGTGCTGATTGCACTGAATGCAGCATTTTTATACTTGAATCACATCTGGATGGAAAATTTCTCTATTTTTTTTGAATGACCCTGATGAATCGCTGCTGCAAAATGCAACATTCTTGACACTGAGAACATGGAATAAAGATTTTGTCTCTACTGAATGCCCATCCATCTTGTGTGTTGTCATTTACTGTGGATGTTTCAAACAATTCATGAAAATAACTTACCCCATAGTCCAGCTATGTAAAGACTAACGTATAGGCCATGTTCATTCAGGCACATGCAAATCAATCACGAGAGGTCTGTACGTTTGTGTGAATGCAAGATAAGCACTGAAAGCACCAGACTGCAAAAAACAGTTCTGTATAAATGGGAACAAAAACTGTTGGTGGGTGATTTTAAAATTTTATCTGAAGTGGTCAAAATTTACTATCTAGCAGCCTAAATGTGACTAAAAAAAATCCCCCACTCTAAACAAATATCTCCTGTTTATCTGAGGATGTCCATGTGACTCCAGCCACTAACTGTGAGCTGGAGCCCGGAGGAATAATTGCTAGTTATCAAATGACTGCACACATGACAGACAAGAGCAGCAGGTCAAAACTCACCCGATGACAATGTTTATGGTAGCATTCGTAAGTTTTGTCCTAGCGATTTCATTTTGTAATTAGTGTGTGGACGCTTACTCTGCTGCTTGCATACGCGGTATCTCCCCACATGATGATTCCAGCCGCCCCCAGAGCCACACTCTCCCCGATGGTGGAGACGAGGTCAGTCTGTAAAAGACGATATGGCACTTAAACCCCATCACATTTAACCTTCTGCAGTTATATGACTTGCAGGTCAAACACAGGAAAAATACACTGTTGAGTATCACTATAACAGGGTCAAGATGTTAGTGGGGCATAAGCTACTGTATGTGAAGCACAGCAGCGGCTCTTATCTGTTCATTCTCCCATAAGGAAATGGTCTATAGGGTGTTAGCGAGATTTTGAGCCCAACCAACACCCATCCTGCCCACACAAATGAGAGGTACTGGGGTGTCTGCTACCAGAGCAGGAAAGGACTGCGGCTGCCGATAAGGTAGTAGAAATAGCTCCATGCACTGATCAGAGGGAGAGAGAGAGGCGACAGAGGGGTAGTGCTGAATGTTAAAGCTACAGCGTGACTGAGAGTTAATCTTGGAACAAAAAAAGTCCACATCCTCCAATTCCAAAATGTAATCATACGCGATCAACACTGCACAGCGACACGTTAGTGAGTTTAAATGTCACCAGAGTGGTAAAGAAAAAGCAGGGAAAAGAACGTTTCAGGAAGCGAGAGCAAATTCTCTTCTGAAGTTAGAGCGTCACCTCTGTCAGCTGGTCCAGGGAGTTGGCGTAGGTGGGCCGGGTGTACACAAAGACAGGACGTGCCAACCCAGTGCCTGATGATGCCAAACGCATCCCCTCCTTCACTCGGTTCCGGACGAACTGCCGACCGGAGGCTGAGGAACGCAGCACGGTGCCCATGTAGATGGAGGGGAAGAGGGCCGTGCTCTCCGTCCACAACCATTTCAGCCGCTCGTTGCGGGCCACCTCCACATCAGGACAGCGGCCTGTGTAGTTCTCCAAAGTGCGCCTGTAGTCATGGTTGTAGCAGTCGGGGAACAGGTAGAAACCCCACAGCTGGTTGGGCCTCAGGTTCTTGGCGTGCTTCAGCGTCTCCAGCATGAACTTCCTGGCAGACATCTCAAACTCCTGCTGGGCCACTTTTGCCACCTGCTCCGGAGGCCACGTTGGGTTCTTCTGACGTACCAACTCGCGAGAATGTCTGCGGTAAACATCTTTGGTTTCCCAGTTACGTATCCAGAGCGGGCGCCATTCCTCCCAATCAATAACAGCCAGACCCTTGGCCCCTCGTTCCTGTATATACTTCTGCACTCCCTCCTCCATCTTTTCCAGGTGCTGTGTGATGCTGGCCATCTGAGGCAGCCCCCTGTTCACCGGCGTTTCATCCGGCTCAAAGTAGGGGTACAAGCCTAAGCGGTCCTTATAGAAGATGGTGAGGTTCTGTCTAACAAAGCCCTCAGTGGGTGAGGCCACGATCTGGAAGAGGTCCAGCTTAAAGCGAATGCCATGCCGCGGGGCACAGTCCTCAGTCGGGACATTCCAAGCGAGGAGTAGAGGCTTTTGGGAATACAGTGGCCATCTCGTCGGTTTCAGTCCCAAAGCACAGAGGCGGTCCCACAGCAGTACAGTCAGCAGCAGTACTTTCCAGTCAGGCAGAGTCCAGTGCAACATGTCTTCAGATGTGAACTGACAGATAGGACTGTCACTCTCTGCTCTACAAATCACAGAGGAGACTGAAATTTAGCTTTTTAGTGTGCTTTTCAAAGAAGTGCCACCCCAAGTGCACTCATTCATTAAGTTAGTCATCCAAAAGGCTACTTAAAACTTATAGTAAAGCTTTAAATCAGTGGTTTTGTACACTGTAAAGAGATAATCAATCACAAACTAAGAGGTTATGTACACAAATAAAGGCAAAATTTGACTAGTTTCTTGTCTTTATTTATTAAAAGCATCTTAGTTATGTGTGCAGAACACCTAAGCTTTCTGTTAAAGTCCTTCAGATGTGAACAGACAGAAAGTCACTGCCGCTCTCTGCTCCACAATTCACAGGAAAGCCAAATTCAGTTTCTTTTGTTTACTTTTCTACCGAGTGACAATTCCCACTACATTAACCCATAGTTATCACTAATGCTTTTAAACCCAGAGTCGAAACTAAATACACACTGCAGTTTACTACCTGCAGATAATCCATGCTACAAACACAGCCAAGACAAATAATGAAAACAGGAATGTAGCTAGTTTTCGTTTTTATTTACAAAAAAAACTTCTGCCCATGGTTAAACAGTGTGTGCTGGTTACTAATGTTCTGCCAATCTGTGCTTCAACTTCTAACTCTTTCCTTACTAATCATCACAAACAAGATTCTTTAGCAATGAATGAGCCAAAAGTGAAGTGACAGGAAAAGTTAATCCACATCAGTCTCACTGCAGCTGGACAAACTTACCTTTCCTGGCAGACCGAGGAAGCATTCCCAAAAACCAGAAGCCTGCTACTTTTTGTGTCGCCTCAAACTGGAAAAACTCAAAATGAACATTGCTTTCGTGGAAGAAAATGACGACGGGCTGAATTCACAGCGGCATGCGCGGCCGGTAACGTCCTCGGAGCTCCGCCGTCGGGCAGTGGAGTGAAGGGAAGAGGAGCTGCCCCCTGCGATGTTGTCAGTTGCTGCTCGTCCGCGAGGGCCAAGCTACTTTCAGGATGTTCCATTCAGACCGGAGGAAAGGGGGGAGTGGCGAAACCAACCGGACATCCTAACAACTCAGTCAGCGTGTCTAATGTGTCGCACCGACGTGCGCCTTCACCTCGAACATACACGCAAGTTCATGTGAAAGTTGAGCGAACTTAGGCTCTGATTTTTGCCGTGTTTCGCGGAGACATTTCCAGTGTCCCAGCGCAGCGCTGAATGAATCGGTCCAAGAAGTTTGCCACCGCCGCCGTGAAACAGATACACTGTAAGCAGCAATGTCAAGACTCATAGAAGGTCACAGCGGGCCACTGTGCCACATCCCGAAATAAGATCAAGCCCACAAATGACAACTGTGTTCCTGTGACCTTTCATATCGTATGGCTTGTTAACACTATGACATTTAGAGAATATGCGAAAACTTTAATTTATCTTGAAAATATTAGATGTATTTTGGTCCTTAAAACTACCGAGACTTGCTCCAAACATTCATAACATAAACATAGTACTGGAAAAGAAACATCCTCAACATTTAGAAGCAATCCACCATGGATGTGTTTTGATCAGGTGGATTTAGCAGGTGGAAATAGATTTTATCTTTTTTATTATTTTTAGCACAAACACACCTACTTCAAAGCAGTAAGAAGAGCACAGACAAAAACACAAATACACACATATATCCCTATTGTTCTTACCTTAGCAGAGTGTGTGTTCATATGAGACCCAATTGTTTATAATAATATGATTTTATTTTTTGTCAAACAAAAAAGGGTTTCAAGGGATTTTAACACTACAACATTTCATTGGGCAATGCTATACTTCTTGCAGTGTTATATGGAATAGTTGCAGTGAACTAGCAACACCCGGGCTACATCCAGTGGTAGAAGAAGTAGTCAGATCTTTTACTAAAGATAGTAATAGCAGTAGTAACGGTAGTAATGTTACTCATGTAAAAGCATGTAAGTATTATCAGCCAAAATTACTGAAAGTACCAAAAGTAAAAGAACTAATAATGCAGCAGAAATCGATGAATTAACATGTAAACAGCATTTTAACGTTGTAGTGAGGCTAATTTTGAATTTTAACTACTTGATTTACTGTTTGGTTGTTTAATCCGTAACAATGCATCATATTTAATAGAATGTTCATAGGTTTCGTTTGGAAAATCAAAAAATTAGAGTTTTCAGATAAATGTTGTGGAATAAAAAGTATATGTGACTTTAAGTAAGGTTCAAGTATAAAGTACCACAAAATGGCACTTGTAAATGTCTTAAATGAATGAACTTACTTACAGCACACTACTGTCTAACATTAAAATACTGCTTGGTGCCAACATATAATTTATTGTTGCATCAATCACTCGACCTTTTCTTGATCATCCAAAAGTAAATGAATACTGGTTTTGTTACTTTACATGAAGCGCTTTTACATTTCCGTACTTGACTGAAGGGTTTTAATGTTTTTTCCACTAATGCTCTCAGCACACTTCAGACAGTGGGCATAAGGCATCTGGCACGCAGATGTCCCTGCTGCCAGAGGCATGTGATGACAGCCACTGGCAATGGCTCAGTGAAGTAACCGAGTACCATGTATCGTCATGTTGCCAAGTACAGCAGTTAGAATGGTGCAGAGGGCCATGGGAGAAGAGGGTCGAGGCCACGCTCTGACACATAATTAACCTGTTTTCATTCATTCGAGTGTGGATGACTGTCATCACTAAAAACCTGTCAAGTAGTCCATTACTTTTGAAGAAAGGTGTTCCTCTGAAAGTTTAACTTTTCCTTTGCAGACACACATGAACTGAAGGATGCCTGAGCACATGACTGGGGCGGGGTGGGGACCTGGAAGCGAGATGCTTTCCTGTGTCAGAGTCCGTTCCGCTGTTTGTTTTCCGAGCTTTGCTGACTCACCTCACCGTGTCATCAGTTTCTCTCTCTCTTTTTCTCTCTGTGTGTGCTTGAGGAGCATGAAGAGCGTGAACGACCCCTGCGAACGAGGACGGAGGCGTAGGAACAAAGGAGTGGCCTGGTTTCCATCAAGTCTCGGCTTCCCTTTGACCTCTGCCTCCTGAACATTACATCAGCAGAAGTCAGGGACCGTCAGGAAGTGAAAACAATAGCAGGGAAACTGGAAACACACCCTGCCACCATCACTTGACATCCAGTGCACTTAATGAATTGCGATGCATTTGGGTAATGGTGTGAATTGGTAAACTGGGATGGATGGAATTTCATTAGAACAATTGGTTTGGACCACAATAAAAGTTTACTACCTCATTTGCCCTCATTCTACTGAACAAACCAGGACCCAAAACCACCAGTTTGTATATGAATAAAGTAAAATATGGCAGGGAAGTACTAAACAAAGCCCCAAATGTATACTGTATTACACATTTTACTGCTGCAGTTTGCACCTAGTCCGACTTTCATGTGGCTTTTATTATTTGCTTTCCCTCAGTTACATGAACTTTGTATGATCACACCATACCTCAGTGAAGAGTAACATAATCCAACAGTAAATTCAGATAAAACAGACTCCAGTAATCACTGCAGTTTCACTTCAAACAGCTACAGCATGTTCAGGGCTCCTGGAGAAAACAATATCCCTTTTGCTCTTTATAATTCAAAGCATATTTTAGCTCTTCTTCAAGGCTGCTGATAATTTATAATGATCATCTCCCTCAACCACAGTCACAAGGACAGCTTATCCCTTTTCTAAACACATTGTATAAATCAAGACGGTGCTATACAGCGTCGTAGTCATGAGGTTCATACATTTGTATGGCTTCACGAGGAAGGGCTCATCCTTTTAATACAGTCCGGACTTTTAGCAAAACATCAAAGACCAGTGGAGAGGAAACACATCAAAGTGACTGACCTCTGGCCTAAAACACTCCCAACCACATTCCACACAATTACAGACACCAGAGAATGCCTGCAAAGGAAGCCCTACCCATTTATTGTGGGGATTTGTCAACTATGCACACTGAAATATGTTTACATTGCCATTAAAGTTTGATACGGTGCCAGCTGGCAGCACCGGCCTCAACTGGTCACGATTTGAGCCTTTGAGTGACAACGCTTAATTATATCTTGTGCCTTTTTGGGAAGTCTAACGGCACAGGATTATGATTAGAGGTAAGAGAGTAAACATTAAAATGCAACAAACACCACCACACATGAACTCATTAGTTGGCACAGGTATAGGTTTCTGCTGCCATCTAGAGGGGGCATACCTTACATGTTACAGAAGTGTAAATTAGTTGCATTTTAAAATAATGACTGAAGATTATCTCCATATATTTGCATAATTGGGAAATAGAAATCTGGCTTCAGTGGCACACAGCAGCCTCATAGCTCAGCAAGGCCGAATGAAATTGAAGAAGGCAATGACGAAAAGCTAAAAATAAGGTACACTAGCAGCTGTCGTGGAAGTACAGGAATTGCTGACTACATCTTGAAAAGTGATGACTTGATCGAAGGCATTCTCAGCTTGTCCACTCCACTTCTAGCAAACTAAATTTATTGCAGCATGTAGTCTAAAACTGAGGTTCTCTCTCTTTCATTTTCCCATTTTGGGAAATACACTTATTCTCTATTTTGTCGAGAGGTAGATGGAAAGATGCCAGTCTCATGTCTGTGCATTCAATATGAAGCTGGAGCCAGCAGCCGGCTAGCTTAGTCGAGCATAGAGACCGTAAACAGGGGGAAAAAAGCTAGCCTATCTCTCTGTTAAAAGGAAACAAAATACATCCAGTACTTCTAAAGCTCATGTTATAATTTGTGTTTAATACACACAAAACCTGACGACAGATACAAGAGTGACACCACTCTTGTTATCTAAATCTCAGCAAGAAAGTGAATATGCTTATTTCCCAAGGTGCTGAAATATTACTTCAAACGTCAACCCATTTTTAAAATCAATTTCCATGCTAAATAAGTTGTGTATGGGACAGATACCGCACAGATACTGCTTGGACATAACAGCGGTAATAGGAGGCCATAATGAACTTACCAGAAAATTTCTTGACTCAAGATATTCAGCTCAGTAAACCATTTATTCAAGTATTTCCAACTAAAGAAAACTGTAATTATTTACAGTACATTATGTTCACTAGTGCAGGTCTGAGCTTCGGTAACTGAGACAGACTCAGACGTAACAACACAGAAAATGACCATATATACACGATAAATTTCACAGTCCTTCATTACTCTACCCTGTAACTGCATCTTCAATCCCCCTCACGCACATTCACCCCAACAAACCTACGTGCACACATGTACACACACGAGGACGCATACAGTTTCACACTACGTCTCACAGAAGGCATAAACAATTCAAGCCTTTTCGCATCAAGGATGTTTTTCCCTGCAAAAAACTCACAAGAGAAATACGTCATCTGATGTATCCTCTCAGACTGCTTACATCTCAGCTGGGTAGTGGAAACACAACCTGCACCATCACTACTTTCTGAATATCAAAATATGGATTTTTGTGAACAGGGCACCCTCTGACTATAGTTGAATTCAAATGTATAACATTTCATTCAATATATCAGTTTAATATAACAGTTTGAATTTTCCTTTTGCTCTCCAGACCACAGTTCCACTCTTGACCACAACGCTTGGAGACTGGAACAATTTTTCGGTCGAAACGAGCACCGGTGGCTGCACTTCATAATAAATCAGTCCTGTGCATCTTTCACACCTCACAGAGGACGATTGGGAAATCTACATGAATACAGGGGTGGTCGAGCTTCACAATTCCCTGGAAAAAAAACAAACAAACAACATTCAAATTGATGAATCATTCAAAATATCCTTCAGCCATGATCAGCAGTGTCAAAATGTGGCCCTAGCTCACCTGTGGAATCAGATTTTTCTGAATCCTCTTCAACTTGGACTTTTTTCTGCCATTTTTTGTCACCACCGTCTCTTCATAGAATTCATGGGCAAGGTCTCCGTCCTCGTCATAGTACAAAGAGCTGGCAACAGAGCAAGGACACATCAGTCTGAGGCCTTGATCACACGTATACAGATATTTTTTTAAATGTATATTTCCCCCCTCTGTTCCACACAAACTTTGTTCTACAAAATATGTCTGTTCACCCAGAATCACACAAAATGATCAGACAAGCATGTCGGGTCTGAAGGTGGTGATAAAGTTTATATCAACAATGCATCAATCAATACACACAAGTACTACTTTACCCTTACCTACAGTGGTATCTAGCCAAGTGTAGTGTGAAGAAATTTTGAGCTTTCCAACTCCACCATCCCACCACTGACCAATGCACCTAGCAGGTAGCACTTTTAGCAGTTAATGTGCACTTTAAATGTGTATGCTTTTAGTATTTGAACTATTTATTGCATTATTTAAAGTTTTTGTGTATTTTATTGAGCTGTATGTGTGTGTGCTCCGATATCTATTAGGGATGGGTGATAAACTGGCATCGGCGCCATCACCGGTGTCACATTCTGCTATGACATGGATTTTGCAAACTGTCATTACTGTGATAAATGTTTAAGAATATTAAAAATAAAGCACTTTACAGCGGCTGCGATAACATGCAGGTAGACAGCTATGCATGCACTGGAGTTATATCCACTAACTATTTTCCTCACTATAACGCAGCCTCCAGTAGCACGAAGATGTGAAAGGTAACATTACAAGCAGAGCATGCCAGTTTCTCTGTTGTTGGCTTCAAGAACCAACACGAAAGGCCTCATTTACTCCCACCATCCGAGGAAGTGAAGAGCCAGTAGAAAAGTGGGACAGATAGAACTGAAAAAAAAAACTATTATAAAACGGTTATATGTGTGTGCAAATCATTTTTAGTGTTGGGCAATAGTGGCGCTACAAGTAGTGCCTTTACTAGTTTTTTTAACATTTCTTAGTAGCGTGGAGGTAGCGTCGCTATTTTCTGAATAAATTAGCTTTCTGTAGCTTAGCTTCTTTATTGATCAAGTAGTGCGCTAGAATCCACACAAGCCACATTTTCCCAAGTATTTCTAAAGCACAAGCACAGCATGGCGTTCTGCTGCAGTCTGAAATAAAACTGCTAAGGATCAGTAACTGTCACCACCACCATACACAGACATGTATGTGTAGCTGACAGAAGCACTTCCATATGACAGTGACATCATGCACCAGTCCTTTGGCTGATGCAGACAACGTCTCTGCTGCAGGGGAATAAGGACACGCGAGCTGGAGTTCACTTGATGTAAGTATGGCAGAGGGTGAAGACGGAGAGAAATTAATCACAAGGGAATCGGGATCTTTATTCTTTTGCTACAGTGGTTTGAGTTGAGTTGTTAAATTATGAGTTAACTTACGATTTGTCATGCAAGTGTACTCAAGTCTATATTGAGCCCTGCAAACACAGGTGCGCACACACGCATGCACATACAAACATAGATGAACATACACATATTCTCGACACCTGCTTATTGTCATTAAATGGTGCAAGTTTTTCTGTTTGTTTTTGTTGCCAACTGACCGTAACATTTTTTGCCTGCCTGTTTGACTGACAGTTTTATTGATGACTGAGACAGCACTGATTTGTAAAGAAGCCATTTCAATGTAAGAATAAAGAAATATAAATAGCTTTGATGTTGTAAACTATTTTTGCCATGTTGCTGTAGCTTAGCTTTCTAAATTTATCAGGAGGTAGCTTCAGTGTAGTGAAGCTTCATTTAATTTAGAGTAACTGGTAGCTTTGCTAGCAGGTTGCCCAACACTGATCATTTTCCTTTGGACTGCTTTGAGGGTCAATACATTTAGAGAGACAATCAAGAGAAACTGTGTGAACTTTAAAACCTGAATAGTAGCTTGGATGTTTTGCTCATGTTGCTTTTTGTGTAGTCTCACATAGCCAGAGCTAATGTTATCTTGGTATTAGTATGTGTGTCTGTTGCTGCTGTATGTAAATGTATTTGATAGACATGCTCTGTGGTCCACTGACTCTGTACTTATATAATATACTTTGGATCTTCTACCAAATAAATGCTGTTCAGTTGCCTAATCCTACCCCTTGTCTAATGTTGAGAATGAACATTACATTTACTAATTAACCTACATTACTGTGCAGGCTACTCCTTGCAAATCACATGTAGGCCCATATTTCATTCCTATTTGGAGCAAATAAACCACATTCATTATTTTTTTCTCTCTTAAGATGTGTTCCCTTAAATTGCTAACAGAATAAAAAGATGTAGACTCATGATTTGAGCGGAGTTTCCCTTCTATTTTTGTGACACTGTGCTAAAACATGTCACCACAAAAAACTAAACAGAAAACTACTGTAATGACTAAGCAACCTTTTTAATTACCCCACTGTGATGTTTGTGTGACTTAAGCTACTGAATTTAATTGAGCTGCATCTGAAACCAAGAATATTTCACAGTGTGAAACAGTTGTGGACAGTTTTCATTGGGAAAAGTAAAACACTGAAAGCTGCTGACAGGAAAGTCTGTGGATTATCCTGTGCAACCAGGAAACTGTCTCCAGAAACACAGAGTTGCTGAGTGTAAGAAATAACATTTTGTTAGGGGCACCCTGGCAGCCTAGGGTTAGGGCACTGACCATGAACCACAGCGGCCCCACTTCCATCTGGCCTGGGACCTTTGAAATGACATTCCCCATTTCTCTCTCCCCTTGCTTTCTGTAAGCTCTCTACTTTGCCCATAAGGCAGAAAATGTCTTTATTATATAACCATTAACCTCCATTTTATTTTAGTGCCAGAAACCCCCGACATGGATATCTCAACACCTCATCAGACAGAAACAAAATTACCTCGACTAGGAATATATAAGAAAATTTGTTGTGACTTGGGTGAACCGAATCGTGTGTTATTTACCTCCTCCTGGTAAAAACAAACGGCGTTGCATTCCTGGAACCTTTGAGACGGGCCAAAGACTGCTCGTTGCCATCACTGGATGAATCACTCCCAGCTCCACTGCCTGAGAAAGGCCACACACCTTTGGCTTTGGATCCACTTCCTCCCATCCTCAGAGATAAGGCATAGTTAGTCTGCAGTTAAAGCTTTCAGACTGATTGGTGCCTCTCAGTTCCTCACCAAAGCCAGGATCTGAAAAAGAGAAATGCACAAAGAAAGAACACATTCCCAATCAGACTTGACTGCCTCTGCTTGGTGGTTTTAAGATGCTCCCTGTTGGAAAGCACCACTTGTTTACCCACTGTTGACAGATTGGATCAACGCTACTGTCAATGTGATGAATGTGATGAATGCAAATTTTAACCTCTACAACGAGTTTGTCCAATGCGGAGACGCAAGTGAATCAAAGATGCTGACACTATTGTGTGACACTATTATTTAACTTTGATGAGAGTACTGTAAAAATATCAACTCGCTTAACCTGACGTTTTTAGTAATGCCAAGGATTTATATTGTAACGTTACGTTATGCTAGCTTTACCGGAAGCTAACGAACCGGGCCACACAACTACCGAACACTAATCGCAAGCATCCTGATTAATAACGTTAGTTACATTGCTATGCTTACTTCTGAACACAGCCATCGTTTTATGCCCAATACACCCAGTTTGTTCCACAAAAGCACCCTTTTTATATTCGGCCAATGTGGCTAATAACAACTCGCTAACGGTACCTGCATATTGAGGTGAGTTAGCCTGTTAGCTTCTGCCACTGACGCAGGTTAGCTACGATAGCTAAATGATAACCAGCCAGACAAGGCAGAGCAACGTCTCGTTAACAAACACAGGATTGTCTTTGCCAAACGTCGTCAAAGACGTGCTTGTGGTCAATATCCTACCTTGTCATGTACGATTAAATGGTCATATCCTGTCATAGTTTTCACCACCGGCTACGTTAAGCTAGCGTTAGCTGTTTTGGTCCTTGCGCGAAGGTGATCAGCTGATCTGACAGACAGGCGCCACCTAGACAGTTAAAGCAATACGTTGAACTTAGACTACCAGACATCATCTGTGGTGTTACTTTGTAAGAGGCAGATAAAAATGCATTGAACTCTAGGTCTAAAATGTTAACTGTGTTTCAGGGACATGCATATACGCAATGCCATCTTAAATATTTTACTTTTAGCCGCATATGATATTTTAACATTAAGTTATCTGTCATATTTGAAAAAAAAATACAAAAGCTTGATAGATCTGTGAAATTCTTTACTGAATGCAGTGCACATTTGTCACAACATCTTGAAGGGTGCTAAAACATGTAAGTTTGTGCATAGATGAACACAATAAACTGAGAAACAGAAGACAAACATTTTCTTTAAAAGGACAGAGAAAAACAAAGATATAAGGAATGACACACAGCTTCCAGTGACACACATGTATACCAATATTCATTCAAGATTCAAGTCAACCAAAGTGACTTCGACACTGCTCTCTGACATTCATAATTCCATACAAATGTCCACACATCAGTCAAGCTCACAAATTGACAGTAAAAATAAAAAAAAGAGTTGCACCCATCAGGGGTGGCGAGAGGACATGGCAGACTTTTGAGACTTGGTCAACTGAAAATCCAAAACCTTTCAGCAGTAAATGTGTATTTAACTTCCTAACAGGATAAATGAACAGATGTATGGTTGATCAACAGGACCCAATTGAGCTAATCTAAACTTGGCAGTAATATATCATGATTGGACATGTTCCCAATTTTGTATCCTGGGAAAATAAAAGGAATTAACTTGCAGACAAGATATTATCTGCTTAATTACAATACAGGGCTCGACTTCAGCACTGCATCTACATGGATTTTTTAATGCCTAAAAATGCTGACATTTTCTTTAAAGTTAAAGTGACACAGCTGAGGTACACAGGATAATCAGATTATACCCATAGCAAAAGACATTACTGGATACAACCACTGTCTCATCTGCCAGTCTTCACTTCTCTCAACTCATTCTCGCAGGCACATCAGACTCTCCAGGTGTAAGGCACTTCTCATCTCTCGCATCATTTCACACGCACATTCGCGCTAGCTCTCTCTCATAGTCTCGCGCCCTGTCTCACTCTCTCGTTCACCGAAGAGGCGTTTTGAGGCATGTTCTCAGGGATCTTTGGATGCAGCGTTGACTGGTCATCTTCAGGCGATTGCCCAGCCAAGAGGTGCACATTCAAACCCCCAGCACAGAGTTGTCTCAGCCAGGGGTCGAGCCAGCCAGAGCCTCCTGCATTTTAGTGCGGGCCAGAGCGTACCGCTGCACTATCTGCTTGACGTGTTCCTCCTCTTCACGCTGCAGAATGCGCAGGAAGTTCTTTAGCTCAGGCATGGAGAAGGCATGCCACTGTGAGGAGAGGAAATCACATTAGTGCATGTGCAGTAAAGTTACGTTAGTTAGTTATGTTCATGGGAGCAAACACATGGTTTGGATCCCTTGTGCTCACGCTGATGTTGCACTCACATTGACTTCTCCAGTTTCATTCTCCTTCAGAACAAAACTGAGGGCTTTCTCATTGGGACCAGCACCCAGACGCAGACGGAGGGGATGCTCATCATCAGACAGCTTGCGAATGTAAACTGAAAGAGGCAGGCAAAAAGACTTGTTTAGCTTGCAGCACATAAATTCAGTTCAACATATAAACATAATGAAAACAGAGTAATACCTTGGTCATGACGCTCGCTGCGCTCAAATAGAGCAAACTTGCCAGGATTGTCCACCACAGTAAACTTTTTCAACAAAGCCTCGATGACCTCACGGGCAGAAGTGCGTGAGCTTATGTGCAGGTGCTTGGATGCGTCCTTTGGCAGGTAGAAAGAGGTGCGACGCTTCACTCCGGTAGCCTTCCTTCCACCTGTATCATGACCTCCTTTCTTTGGAGGTGGAACTGACACAGGTCGCGCCAACTTGAACTGCACCTTTATGAAGCCAGTGTAGGAACCATCCTTGTTCTGTGGAGAAAAATAGAAACTTTAGTGAAGGGAAAAAAACACCTTTATACTAAAATTCATGGATATGTTATGAATAATCACTACTCACCATGTTCATGAACAGATTGCTGTTGATTTGAACGTTGTATTCCTTCACCTTCTGCTGAATATCTGCAGTGGTCAACTCCTGCTTTCCCCATTCAATTTGTTCATCCTGGAGGGGAGAGTGAGAAGTTACAGTGTTAACCCAGCAGGTGTCAGTGCTAACCTCCAAACCACAACAGGAACTCAAGCAACTCAACACTTATACTGTAACAACTCCAGTACAAGACCGGACACGGCCATTGGTTTTAACATTAAAAATGTCTTGTTCTGTAGAAATTACAGAAGTTATGGATAACTTCCATAATTAGTACCAATCAAAAAAGCATGACAGAAGTGTCAATGACCCTGTTTAGTAAGTGCAGCTCACAAGAGCAAGACTTTCACACAGGAAGAAATCTTCCTTACAACATGCGGCTGTTGTATAAAAATGTCTGTATCAACATGTGTTCTTCAGGAAGTGAGATGAGTGTTTTTATTGCATTCATACATTTTAACAGTAGGTTTGCGGGAGTTGTGGAGCTATCATGTAAAAGCAACAGTGGTGTGATCAAAATTAGATTTAAACAAGTTCCTCTTCCAACCAACATTGCTTAATGTTGTTTAGACAATGATTATAACACCCACACATGAGTTAAGGTGTTGTTAATTAACTTCACGTCATGCTCTGTTATTTCTAACAGTGAACACCAGTTGCATCAGACTCTCGACTTCCTGTCAACGTAGCAAATGCGAAAACAATGATGTCAACTCTGCCCAATCCTGTTGGACTGCCCTGATCCCTCAGTGTAGGAGGGGTAAAGGGAGGGAGGAGGAAGGATGAGAAAGGGGAGGGCACATGCAACTTGCAGCTGTCTGCAATGACTGCGACCAACGGCTTTGCATTGCATTCCTCAACTTGGTATTCATGTAAAAATAGCCTCCCCTATCTGGCTCTCACAAGTGGGAGAGACAATGCCCTCCCTTGTTTTACAGGCACATCCTGTGAAGTCAGCTGCCTCATCAACCGCACACTCCTAGTCATGTTTCAGTCATGCACATTTGGCCTCAAGTATCCGCATGGCTCAATTCGGGCTAGTTGGTATTTCCTGTACAAAATGAAAATTCAACGGTACTCCAGCTAATTCCCTCAGGGAGGAGCCAGGGTTTCCTGAGGAGTACTATCCAAGTATCATAATCCTTACAGTTCTAAGGATGCTGCCACATCTGCATTGATACTTGTGCAGATTTCTCCATTGTTAAGACCAAGTATTTTTGCACATAAATGAATGAAATGTATCTAATTTTATCCTGTCTCCATGTTTTCACAAGTCCTTACTGTCTAATGAAAAACAAACCATGCAAAATAGCAAACATCGAAAGGGCTCAGTAGTTTATAAATCTACTTGAAGCAGGAGAAGATCAATAGTGGCAATCGTTAGGAAGATTGGAAGACTGTTGAGTTAATATACTGCTGTTAAATAGTCAATAAATCAATGAGGGCAAAGTTGAGCTTTCCGATATGGTAACAGTAGAGCAATGAAGACATGCAACAACTGCATGTCTATGTACCTACAAAAGAAGTGTCACATCAAAAACACAAAGTCAAAAGAGCCAACAAAATAAAACAAAAACGGCCTCTGTGCAGGGACAGAAAACAGTGGATGTCAACGAGCTTTACAGAAAACTGCATCTGTTCCTCAATGAAGAAAGCTGATACATGAGTGGGCGTGGGTGACAAAGGGAACAGAAAATGAACAAATCCAAAACAACCCCTGACTCATCTGTGATTGAGAAATTAATGTGAGACACTTGGAGGAATAGTCAATGAATGGTGGGTGTTCGGCTGGAAACTTGAGAAGCGGGTGTGCGTCACCAAACATGACATTTGGGTTGTTCTCAGCAGGAGTTAAGCTGTGGGTCTGTGCTTGCAACAACAAAAAGATTGCACCAATGTGTTTATAAGCCAATTATATATTTGCATCCAATGGTTAAGTTCACCCGACTCAGGACTGTTTATCTGAACTGGAGGAACCAGAACTCCACCCTTAGCCTGAAGCTCACTTGGCAAACATCTTGTCTGCTGGGGTGCCCTTGAACAAAACACATACAGCAGCTCCAGACCAGGGGTGCAGCTGAGAAATACATCCTGACTGATGAGGCCTAAAATATAGATAAGATTCTCAATTTAAACAAAAAATAAAAACAAAACAAAAACGGTCAAAAAGAGCGCAGCTATGTCAAACAACGCGAGAGTAGCTGTGATGAGCCACCCATCACCCATCCTCTGGTCCGACTTCCCCTTTTTAAAATGAGGATGTGACTTTTACTCAAGCCTAACATTTGTTCTATGTTTTTTAATGTCTGCCTCTCACCTTCTTCACGTTAGCATTAACGTTATCTTTCCGGGCTTTGGGGAAGAAAGATGTCCGGGCGGTGAAATACTGCTCAAACTCGGAGTCGGAGTCCTCCTCGCTGCAGTAGCCGCTGCTGGTGGAGCTGCCCCAGGTCATCTCGAAGGAGGGAGTCTTGTCCGAGCTACTAGCCTTGTCTGTCATGCTGACTACGGTTAAAAAAAACCTTCGACACTAGAGTCAACTTAAACCACGACGAATGAAAGTGTTAAAATAAAACGCTCAAACCTGGCAGCAGGAGTCTGGCTGAAATGTTAGAAATAATGGCGATTAACGGCAACGTTCGCTAACTTCAGCGGCTCGCTAGCTCCGCAGACGAATATGTCTGTAACGGCTCGATGAAAACAGTCTGCTCGACAAAAACCTCACAAACTTCTCCACTCCAACTTAATCTACCGGCCACGTTACCACGGAACAAACCGAGTCTGTGTGAAACAGGATGTGTGCCGGCCCCCGCCCTTGCTGCCTCGCTTCCTTCCCCTCGCGGACGCCCCACCCACGTCCGTTGGCTCGAGTTTGGAAAATACACAAAACCACCGCGGCCGGTCGCGATTGGCCGACCGGGGGAAATGCCGAAGACTTCACCCGGGTCACCCCCCCAGTCTCTGCCGCCTCTACAGGGGATGCTGCTGCTGAGCGTGTACCGAGTCATGTGATGATGGGACTCTCTCCACGCGTACAACACCACCATTTTATTATTCCTCCACTTGTGGGATAGATGGAGGACAAACATGAAAAAGTTACAAGTTCCTTAGTTTGCTTGAAACTGCCGCAAATCAGTGGTGGGATGTAACTAAGTACATTTACTCAAGTACTGTAGGCTACTTCAGTACAGATACAAGGTACTTGTACTTATAATAAGTATTTCCATTTTATGTAGCACTAAATATTTACTCCACTACATCAGAGGAACATATCGTACTTTTTACTCCACTACATTTGTCTGACAGCTATAGTTACTAGTTACTTTTCAGATTACACTTTTTCATGGCCTTCCTGTCCTGGAAAACCACGTATCTCCAAAATTATAGTTTGAATGTAAATTGTTTTACTTGCAAATTGAAGGATTACGTTTATTTTTGGGTTGAGAAGATTCTCCTGCTTCTTAAACTAAATAAACTATTAAAACCCCTCTTGGATTCGATGGAAAATGCATTGTCACAGAGCTGTTTTTATGAGCTCATGAACAGTTGACTTTTTAGAGATAAGTGGTTCTTACAGGACAGCGACACTACAAATGTGATGATCATAAAGAATATGATGCATTACTGTAGATTAAACTACCCAACAGTATATAAAGTAGTTAATGCAGCAGTAATATTAATCCAAACACAGTCTTCCACTTATCAGAAGGTCGGTGGTTCGAGTCCTGGACTTGGCCAAGTTGAAGTATCCTTGGGTAAGACACTGAGCCCCAAATTGCTCCCAGTGCTGTGCCATCAGTGTATGAGTGTGTGTGTGAATGGGTGAATGTAGACTTGTGTTGGAAAAAGTGCTTTAAGTGGTCGTCAGACTAGAAAAGTGCTTTATAAATACAGTCCATTTAACATTTCTGATCAATGCAAAAGAAACACACTGACAGGGACCATTTCTCTGCAGAATGAGTAGATTCCCTTTCACACTTTCAGTTCATTTTGCCGGGGTGGCTGTGGCTCAGGAGGCAGATCACAGTACCTCCTGGTTGAAGTGTTCTTGGGCAAGACACTGAACCCCCAAATCAGTGTATTCCTATCTGCCAGTCCCAAGCCCAGATAAATGGGGGGCAAGGAATCTGGCATAAAAGCATATGCCAAATCAAATATGTGGATCATGAAATCATATACATCATATTAATCAGATTGTGCTGATTTGGCAGGAGAAACCAGTGAAGAAGACATGATAAAGTGTCCTCCAGGGTGCCCTTTCTTTGTTTTTTCACCTCTGCCACTGAGACGGCTTGCGTCCACCACTGAGGAGGAGATGCCCTGAGGTTCCCTAATGCCACCACTTAGCATGGAGGTAATACTGTTAATGTGCACACAGAATCATGCAGTTGATATGGGTGTGATGTTTTCACTGGCGCTGAAGCATTTATATAAGCAAATAAACTGATGAACAGAAGATTAGGGGAAGAGGAAGATGAAAAAGGGAAACAAAATCAAAGCAGCAGAGGCAGCGATATACTAACTTTTAGTGTTTTGTGAAACACTGTAAGCCACGATTCCCATAATGCAGCTCAATAGGGTCTTTCATTATGCTGCGTTCATGTCATATCAGAGTTGTTGTAAAGAAGGGATTTTCAACTTGTAAAGAGCGTACACATCAACTTCCAGGTCATAATTGCAGCTCGGACAAAAGCTCCAACATATCCAACTTGACACTTTCTCATATGAAAGTGAGAACACCATCTTGATGTCATGAACACTCGGAGCTGTTAACATGGTAATCTTTCCTGTCGCTACCATCCATCCCATACAATGTGAACGTGACATTTCTGCCCAAGAAAATGCCCACGTCCCTCAAACCTCATGCCTCCAGTTTGTAACAGACGCTTTCTGTTCAGAGTTTTCAGGGTGAAGCTTAAGATGAGAAACCCCTGATGATGTCATCAGGGTTATTTTTCCAAACATCTGAAAGGCCCTTCAGAACTGATGAAGATGTAACACAACCATTTCAGAGCTGAGCAGCATTCCTCGTGTGTAAATCGGTGGACTGCTTCTTCATCTATGACTAGGGAATAGGGATGTCACCCCGCAAATTGTGAAATTCTTGTAACTTCCTGACATTTTATAGACAACACAATGAGTCAAATAACTGAGAAATACTCGACAGATGAACTGATAATGAAAATAACAGGGATGCACCAGTCCTGTATGCAGGATCGTTATCGGTGCAGACGCTGACCTGATTAAACACAAAGCAGTATCGGCATTAACACATGCATCAATGTAAACACTTTTTATCAAGCGAATGATAATTTAATGGGACTAAAGATGATTCCAGCCTTATAGTTTTTGTAGTGAGAATCTGGCTACTGAAAATTATAATCAGGTATGTTGATAAAATTGTCTTTAGTTCCTGGTAGAAAACGAACAGCATTTAAAGCTGAGATGGAAATCTGCGTGATTTTGAGAGATAAACAATCCTTTTTTCCTTTGTTTATCTGGAACATGCTACTCACATCCTTCCCTTTTTAACTGATTCAAGTAATAACACGGAGATGAACCAAAAAACAAAGGGGAACTTGTCCAACTGGTGAAGACATTTCTACATATGCTCCATTTTTTTCTCACATGCTGAGGACTTCTTCACATCTTTTTTTACAGTATAGGCTAACATGTAACAGCAGGAAGTATGTTGGAGCCTTCTGCTGTGAACTGATGCGTTCCACATACAGTACATATGTGGGCTGCTACACCCACAAACACTCCAGCTGCTCTTACATTGAGCAGGATTGAACCAAATATAAAACACTGATGTGGTACAAACTTTACAGAAGTGAAAATGATACGTTTCTGCTCTTTTGCTGACACAGGACATAATGATTCTATCTTGCATATTTTGTATTGTTTGTTTGTATGAAGTAAAAGGCTGCGTTCATCGCAGATATTTTAACCAGTCGTAGCAGGAAAAACACATGTTATTAATAACATTAATTATGGCTGCATTTTATTTAGGTGAGACAGATCTGGCACTTTGCATGCTGACTCATTGGCACTGCTTACTGGTTCAATCCACTATAATAGTATTAGTTCCACCTGTGCTCTTCCTGCTAAATCCTCAAATCAACATGTCCGTTGTGTGAAAGGTCTACAGTGTGCACACAAAAGCCAAAGCACCAACAAACTATGTAGCCACGTCCTCATGCTCTTCATACTCTGCTGAACAGCTTGCTGCAGTTTTTACATTCCAGTCGTCCTTTGATAAGCAACAAGTGCTTGATAGAGACGGAATAAAACCTGTTATCAAGAGACCAAACCCTACTGCAGGAACAACTGGCCGGTAGCCTTGACTCCTCTCTTTATAAATAACAGTAATGCAGCGCAGAAAAGCATCATGAGGAGTCTTGCAGTTAAAAAAATTAGATGTACAGCAGCAAGGACTTCTATGCTGAAAGAGCATTAACTAAAGGACATAAGATCCTCTCTGACCCGTGTCACCAATAATTGATGAATACGGTGTATTAAAAGATCAAAGACACGGCTAAACCTTAAATCTCCTTGCTGTAGTCTACCAGGATGGCACACGTCTATATTTGTATTGTTAGCAGAACATTCATCTTTCAACCAACTTAACTAAACATATAATCATGCTAAAACTGTTACGTGATTTTTATGATCTTACCTTGTAACTGAGATTGGTTTCTTATATGTATAATGATGTTTATGAGTCTTAACAACATGCTGAAAGATTCTGCAAACGGGTTATCAAATAAACTGAATCAGATCTTGCGAAAGATGTTTCCTGTAACATTTTGTGTTTCTCAACTGCTTCTCCTTCAAATCCCTTCACTTCACTTTACAAATGTGATGCTGCAAACAGCCTCCTGTCTTCTGGCCTGCATGATTGTTTACAGCAAATATACAGGTAACTCTGACAGGGTCAGTCACCTTTAATTATGAACCCATGCAGCTACGGGAACTTAGTGAAGGGTGTGTATTACTGTGTAAAATGGTTCCTGTTTTTGGGCATAAAACAATGAATCTGGTTCATAAATGACTCCAGCAGAATAACCCTGTAATCAAAACAGCTAGCACACAGTATCACATGCAAAGTGTATAAGAATGCCTGTATAAGCTACCAGTTTCCTGACTCATTTTTAATGGTAGCTTTGGCACCATATGGTAATAATTTCTTGATGTTGAAAACACCATAAAAAGCAAGTAACCACTACCACTTTTGATTGCGCATATCATTACACTGCTGCATATTATAAACCACTGAAGAGTACTAAGCCTACTGCCTAAAAAACAAAAGGCTCTTACCACATTTGTGTCTGTCTCTATGCTGTGCTCCACGACACACATGTGGTCAGCCACAGAGCCTCGGTCCCAGCTGCAGTCCAACCGGATCAGGGCTCGACAGCGATAGTGGCATGTGAATCTGCAGTCTGTAAGTCGAGAGTCGCTGAGTTTAGGTGCCGGCAAACACATGAATACACATGACAAACTCGTCTTATCTTATCTTAAACATGCATGTGATAGAATTGTGGAGTGCACTTCTGAACAGATGTCCTCCTCTGGCCATTAACGGTCACTGCAGTCACTCAGCTTTCCCCTGCATTTACCACCCTCTCCTTTATGTGTTGCAATATATATAAATACATAAATGAATGGCAAAATAATAGCTATACTCCACCTGTTGAGCACAGCTGTGAAATAAAACAGAGGTGAGATCCAAATATCTTGTGTCCCATTAATGCAGATTTAAATTTGCATCTAATTGTTAATGATGTTTCCTTCATCAAGTTCTTTACAATTATCATCAGGGAAAGGTTTGTTTTTGATTGGATTTTGGTTTCATATTGAGCTTATTGTTAAGAAGCATTGTTTTCTGCACAGTAACCGCTTTACACAAACCACAGCTACATTTCAGTTGATGAAAAGGAAGTTACGACTACTGCAACTCTTAGATATATCCTGAGCAAGTAGAGCATACAGAGCTGTAGCCAACCCTGAGCCTAGATGATGACCAAACCACAAAAACCACTGAAATGACTGCATGCATTTTAGATGCCGGACCTTCAAAAACACTCTGCTGGAAGACAACATGGAGAATATTAACGGCATGGGAAATCCAGTAGTAAAGTAAGTAATGTTTTTTACAAGTTAAGAGCCAGAGTTACATGCTTGCAACTGCACTGGTGGCTGCATCTTTCTCTGCTTGACCAAATTTCCTCTTTCTCTTATTTCTGATTATGCACAGCAGCAATCACACATGCACACACCCAGGCATGCAAACAGCCTACATAAGCCAACTCACTGACACAGCGCAGGCTCTGCCTGTACAGGCCCCAGATGAAGTCCCCACACAGGTCACACCACGTGGGCTGAGCATGGCTGCAGGGCTGGAAGTTGTGTCCCTCTCCCTTCTCCTCAGTGAGCTGGGGGTCCTGGGCGCTGCTCAGGACTCTGATGATGCCCACCCGACTCAGCAGATCCGGTACCTTCCCCGGACTGATCCTCAGGGCGTTGGCTCTCTCCAGGCGTGGAGGCGAGCAGGGCGAGCGTGTACCAGTCAGCTCTATCTGCTCTCTGTCCGGCCTCAGGTCACGGAGCTCGATGAACTCGCCCCAAGACATTGTGTCACTCAGAGGCTGGTTTCCTCCATTATCACTGACGGGGGGAAAAACACACAATAACACAGTGGTACCTGCCGAAGACTGTTCGGCTCTTGTTTTTTTTTTTAAATGTGACCTTGAAATTACAAGGTTGTATTTCATTTCACTTCATGAGTTAGTCACAGCAACCTGCAGGGTTCTTGAAGTTGTGGACTGTTTTTTACGTGGTGTTTTCAAAAAGCTGACATTTACATTTGCCTCTGTAGACTCTGAATCTCTAGTCTGCTAAGAGATAAGAGAACATCTTACATTTTAGACACCTTTGTAGTAGTAAAAAAAAACATATACAGAAGTGGCTTCCTCACTTCCTTTTACTGAAATAAATGTGGCAATACCACAATTTAAGAATATCTAATTACAAGCAAACACCTGCATCATCCGGCATTTCAAATTTTACTTTAGTGTAAGTACAGAAGTTTGATCAGCTAAATGTGCTTATAGCATCAAAACTGAAAGTACTCATTATGCAGCAGGATGCCTCCTTTACATATTATATTATTGGATTATTATTACTGATGATTTAATGTATAAACAGTATTTTTATATTAAAATCAGTCTTGGTGGAGATCATTTTTAACTAATTCAAAGGCTAAAGACTAATTAATTGTACCAGTGTGTCACATTTTAAAAACTGATCATATGTTTTGTATGTAAATGCAAAAATGTAGCTGTCAAATCAATGTAATGGAGTGTTAGTATAGTAGCATGAAATAGAAATACTTCTAATAAATGCAGTGCTAGAACATGCTAGACATAAGTATTATATAATGTTTCTTTGTTGTGGCTGCTTTAATATTAAGTAGATCTGACATTTTATTTACATACTGTATTTCTGAAACATGGTGGTTTAGTAACCATGTTTAGTGCATAACACATAGGCTTGTCATACATCACATACTCCATGACTGGAATTATGTAATCCTCGACAGTCTGCAAACCAAGCATAAGTAAAGCAGGGTACGAAAGAAGCCATAAAACCTGCTTAAAAATGTTATGTTCATTTAGAAAATGTACAGTACGTTTACAAAACACGACGAGAGGCTATAATCCCCCAGTAAATAAAACAATTAAAGATGCGTTTAAGGTGGCTCGGAGGATGAGTACTCAAATGTTTAGTCATAAAACAACAAGCATGGTAAACTAAACACTACAAAGTAAAAGCAAACCTTCAGTATAACTCACCAAAACGGGGGAGAAAAGGGCCCCGTGGCAACCGCTTTGTCTCAAAACGTCTTCCATCCGAGGAGAAAAACTTTCCGCAGAAACTTTTCTGACTGTTTCCAAGTAACGGAGGTGTGCAGCAGCCTCGGCTACATCTCTGGAAACAATCTATCATCACCGGTTAGACGCAGCTACAGGCGGAGGCCGTGCTCCTTCACGGTGACATCAGTGTAAAAGCAGGATCTGAGCACTCCTCAAGACAAGAACATCTTTTGATTTTCTCAGCCTGTGCTGTAGGAGGAAGCAGCATATCACAAAAAAGAGAGTGAGATGAGACTGAGCTGTTTCGACATCCGGAATGTTTTCACATAGGGGGTGCTTCTGAGCACAGCTGAGAGGGCGAGCAGATTTCCCCCCACCCACACACCCCTGCAACCGCTGCCTTAAAGTGTGATGAGTCTGGCTTTTATTTACCACCGTGTGTAGAATTTAAATAGACATAAATAAACCGTAAATCGTTTTAATGCGTAATCCAACAGCCAGCCCACAGGTCAGATCCTCTGCAGAAAGTCAAGTTTGTCAACAGCCCAGCATTCAGGGAGGGTAAAGTCTGAACGTTACTAGCAGGAATATTAACCGAGAAGAGGGACCACCAGGAGACTTTGACAGGGTGAGTATAAATAAGTGACCATATTTAAATGCAGAGAGTTTGGCTTCTCGCTTTGTTGGTGATTTGAAAATACCTACACGCATTTGTTCTTCATCACTTGGCAAGAAGACAAGACAGAGGGTTAGAGTCATTAAATATATTTTTATTTGTTGCTGGAATGTACCTCCACAGTGTTGAATGCCAAAATCAAAAGAGTACAAAATCAAAGTATAAAAAGCTTTCATTAGAGAAAAAAGGAGCTACAACAGTCTATAATGGGGCGTAAGCTTCCCCAGTATTAAAAGCAAGGAGACTTGTAAAATGTATAGGAATCCAACTTTGCATTTGTATTTGCATCAACGAGCCCATTTGCTCTCTCATCTTGTGACCCAAGAGTCTCATCTTCCATTTGCCACCAGTCCTTACGTGTGCTTCAACAGCCTCCCTCTTAGCTGTCAATGTGCAGGTCCCTCTGGATCTTCTCTGTGGCCTCAGCCATAAGCTGGCAGGCTTTCTTGTGTTTAGGCCAGTGCTTCACCTGACACTCTCTGGAGAAAAACAAAAAGCAAGACTCGACATCAGGTAACCCAGAGGTTCTTCTAGCCGCACCTGACGTGTTTCAAGCCATCTGGGATGACTAATTTCAGCATCTTATATCCACAATCGCCTTCTTTCAGTCATTACCAAAAGCTTGTGAAGTGCATTGACTACTAAATCAGCCTCAGGCTCAGCTCCCTCTTCAGTTCAGCATGACAGTCCAGAGCAGCGTCCATATTACTGCTGGAGATATATCTATGTTTTGACGTCTTACCTCTGACAGTACCATTCTCCCTGACATCGGGAGCATCTCTTTGTAGCCTCTTTCCCACAGGATCCACACTTTGGCTTCTCAGGGAGTAAACTCTCCATCACGTCCAAGTTGTACGTCCGGGCCAAGCTGGTAAACAAAACACAACTTATCTCAACAGTCAACAGAGTTGATATCTCTGTACCTTCAGCACACCTGTGTAATACTGAGAAGTAACACTACAAGTATTACCTCTGTGCTTGCAGTCTCAGGTCGCTTTCAGATGGGTTGAACGTTTCTTTGACTTGATACTTTGCTATTGCCTTCCACTTCCCAGAATTCTCTCTCACAATGTGGTTCCATATTTCTGGGATCTTTACATAAAGCAAAGCTAAGGGTAAATGCACAGGACGTACGTGTGGAGATACTGTATGTCTGCTTGTGTGAGTGTGTACCTGTTCTAAAATGAGCTCCTTTTTTGGAGGGGCTGGGTCTGTAACTGCAAGATGTGCCAGGTAACGCTGCAGCTCCACCAGGTTTGGCAGCTGATCAATCAATACCTCTGTCAAGAAAGACCGGAGCTGCGGAACATGAACAATAAGGCATCATCAGACTTTTCCACAATGAGTTAAGCAGAGCCCATGCTAGAAAAAAAAGTGTGATTACAGGAGGATGCACAAGGCTCTCTGCTTATATAATGAACGCAACAGGAAGAGGATGAGAAAGCGTATAATAGGAGGAAACATCTTAGTCAAAACAACCTTGGAAACTAGTCTGTGTTTTAACAAGCTGGAGCACAATGATCTGACTCTCACACACTTCTTCAGCTTCAGTTTACACTTAACATACAGTAGTCACATGGACGGAGGAGCAAAAATCAGGTTACGCGTTCATGAGCTACAATAACGCACAGCACAAGACTGTAAACATGTGAAGGAATGATGAAAACTGCTGACGGAGATTCAGCTGTTTTCAGAGTTGAAGACGAAGAGTCATTCACACCTTTAGAAGCTGGCTCTTGTTGAAACTGTTGAAGTCATATTTCCGTTGGCAGTCTTCTTTCAGCAGCAAATTGTAAAGGGAAATCCAGACCTGACCATCTAGTTTTGTCATCTTTAAATGGTCCTCTGCAGGAATCTTCTGCCATCTGCCATTTATGTACTTATCTACTCCACCTTCAGTAGGAGACAGAGAGGAGGCAAACTGAATAAAGGGTTACTTATCAGGCAAAAGTAAACACTGAAGGACACAGCTGATATGCAAAAGGTGAAATATACCTTCTGTACAGCGACTCCAAGGGCAGCAGTCAATCAGCTGAACCAGTACACATGGCATGTTATGGGTGCACAGCATGCGATTGATAACACTGATGCTGCAAAGAAAAGAAGTATTCTCCTTATGTTAGCTGTAGAGGTGAAACTACTGGTATATTAATAAATGGTCAATTAACAGAAAACCAATCTACTTATCTGATTTGATAACTGATGAATAGTTCATCTTCAAGCAAAAAATGCCAAACATTCCCTGATTCCAGCTCATCAAATGTGAGAGCTTTGCTTTTTATCTTATATTATTATAGGTATAATATCTGTGCAGTTTGGGCTGTTGGTCAGACAAATCAAGCAATTTGAAGATGAGTTAAGGCATTTTTTACAATGTCCTGTGTTTTATAAACCAAACAATTAATTTATCGTAAAAAATCATTCATAGATAAATCAAGCCTGAAAATAACAAGTTGCAGAATTAGTCAGCTACACGGTTTAGCTACACGGTTTAGCTTTAAGTATAAATGTGTAAAAATGGTTTAGGCCTCAAATCCTTAAACCTAATCATCAGTCCAGACACTGCAATACCTCTCAGTGTGATCCGTAATGTAGCGCAGCACAGAGACAGCCTTCAGGGAGATTTCAAACTCCAGAGCAGCACTCTGCGTCTGCAACTCCTTCATCAAGTGAAAACAACAACACTGTGACTGATCAGTTTAAGTGAAAGGCAGGCTCCACCAACAAAAGCAGCATAAGCCTCAGACTCCTGTACCTCTATAGAGGAAACAACTGCTTTGCCGGTCAGGTTGCGTTGGTCTCGGGTCGTCAGGCTCTCCCTGGTTGCTTTGCTGGCCAGCAGGGTGAGTTTGCGGTGGCAGTAATCCACCAAGTCAAGAACTGAGTCATCAGCTGCCTCACATGAATCCTACACAACACACAAAACTCTTTCAGCACATCACATAGAGCTTAATTTATAGCTATCTTTATAAACAGAAAGAGCCAACAGTCAACCGCCTGGGCATGTGATCCCATCCATAATCTAATGGATAGGATCACATGGCAGATTCATATAATTTCAGAATATATATTTGTGTACACACTGACCTTATGAAACATTATCGTTTCAAGAAGGTTTATGATCGTGGCTTCATGGTGGATCTAAGAAGGAGACATTTAAGAGGACCTGAAATCAGTGATGAGGCTGCAGGCTGATGATCATTTTACATTTCGTTTTACACTCACCACCATGTAAAGATGAAATGTGTTCTTGGGATTAAAGTCCTGCAGCTGACATAAAATGGGAAACACTTTTTGCTTCCACACTTCGACAAGGATCATTTCATGCACCAGAACAGGTATCTAGAGAGGGAGAGGAAAAGGAAAAGGAGCTTTTCATTAGATTTTTAGCAGCTTGTCTAAATGCCACTGACATTTTAACATCATAAGTAAAGAGGTAGCAGTCACCTTTCCATAAGATATCAGGAGCTCCTTGACAAACTCATCATGCATGGCAGAAGCATTCAGTATCGCCTGCATGTTCAGTTTCTCGATGTACTCATGCTGTCTGAACCACCTGGCAACACACAAAGATAAAAATCATGACACAGCACAGAGTTAGGCTTAATGAACCGCTACTTTATGAACTGTACACAGATCACAGGTTCACTTACTGTCCATAGAGTCAAAGCCAACATGGAGATTGATTGTCAAATAAACTCTTCTTTAAAACTATTACTTCAGATGTTAAGAACTAAATTTATAATTTTAATGACTTTTTTTTTTATCAACACTGTTAACACTGAAACTTGCTCTGGTTTCTCTGGTCAAAGAAACAGTTCCAGCATATTTGTTAAAAAGACAGTTTGGAGAAACTCAGCTTTTGTGTTAGTAGTTAGTAACTTGACTTGGATAATGTATGGTAATCGTCACAGTTGTAATATGTGTGGTAGAATGAATCAAATATTCTACGTAGTTTCAGTTGTTTAATTTGTGCTGTATTCTGCCGGCTATGACTGAACTTAACCGCAGTCCTGCTAACGCTAGCTGTAGCTAATTAGCTGGTTCATCTTACCTTGCAGAGCCCACTTCCTTGAGAGAGAAAGTCTCCAGACTTTGAACAAACCCCTCTGCCTCGACAGGGAAAATAACCGACGTGTCCATTTTGTTAGAGAAAGCTACTCAACAACAGTAAAATAAATTTCACTTCTGTCGAGTTGTTTCTGAAGTTAACAAGCGTTATCAATACCCTACGTCTCCAGTGGTTGTCATGGTTACTGTAAACCAAGCGCACGCAGGACGCAGTACCTCCCTGCTGCCAGAGAGGGGCGGTGCATTATTAAGTAACCGTGAGCATCAAACCGTCTAAAACCAACAGCGAGGAAGGAAGTTTCCAGACGAGCTGTAGCACACTGTAAAAACATTCCATTACAGTAAGTATAACGACCAAAATGTGCTTCTAGTGTCAAAATGTGCTAAATTTACTGATGTATTAACACCTAAGTAGCATTTTACTGTTAGTACACTGCTGGGTAGCTCAATCTCTAACAATGTGTCATACTCATCATCTTGATTTTAAATGCAACTACCAACTATAGCTGTCAAATAAATGTGCTGGTGTAAAAAGTACATTTCCCTCTGAACTGAAGACGTTACACATGCGATTACATGCAACAGTGCATGTTTCTTCTGAGGAGGTGTAAAGGTTTTAACGTCAGACAGGACATTTTAACAGCATTGTAAGGGTCGCAGGTAGAAGTGCTCACATTCGACATTACATCCTGGCACAACTTCCTCAGAGAAAAGGAAGAAAAACCTGACAAGAATCATCAAGCATACAACCAAAAACCCCAGGACCACTCAAACCCAACTCTCAGACCTTTACAGTAAAAACAAAGACAGACTCCCACCACTGAGGACCCTTCACACCCTGCTTCATCACTGCTTTCAGCTACTCCTATCAGGCCACTTCAGAGCACCTCTGGCCAAAAAGAGGACTTACAAAAGCTACCTTCATTCCACCTGAAATATCCATTTTAAACAGGGACAAATAGAAGGTCATTACTTTTTAATGCAATTTACCACTGCCACACGAAGAGATCTTATGTATCCACCTGTTCCACTGCTTCAGTTTCAGGCTCATTTTTCATGGCTATGAAATGAGCTCATCATTTTATGCACTGCTTTATGCACAAGACAAGCTGTCAAAACTTGGTATTATGTCTTTTATTAATCACAGATTTTCTTTTGTACAATATTAATAAATATCACCTTCCTCACTTGACCATTTCTTGATGAAGACATTAGTTTTAAAAAAAAACAAACACTAATCTAACATAAAAATTACAAAATACCATTTCACTTTACACTGTTATTTCTGTCGCTGAAGGCATCTTTGGCTGAGGCATTTCTGTAACTTTCAGTCTGACGGTGGTCGCTCTTCTCAGTTCACCCCACGTCACTTCCAGCACACCACGATGTTGGGATCATTCTCCAAACGCTCGTCCAGCTCCTGGTAACTGATTCCTGTACAAGGACGACACTGTAAGCAGGCTTGTGTTCTACCATTAGCCATTAGTTATGCTAAACAGACAGAGAGAGCTTTAAAACCTGCCTGTTTTGCAGCAGATCTCGTCATAACTATGACAGCCGGTGTAGAGTCGAGGTGGCCTGCTCTTCTCATCGCGGCTCACCTTCACTGGGTATTTCTGTAGCCGTCGTATTAGAGACTTCATCAGTCCAAACTGGATAAGCCTCCTGAAAGGCAACACGTGACATGACACACAGGCAAATAAATGTCAGTCTGAAAAGACTTTCTAAGAGTCATCAAGTCTTTCAGGAACTCATAAAAGTGATAGACGCCGACCTCTCATCAACCCTTTGAAGCTGCTGCGAGTAGCGAGAACAAAGGTCTCGGACTGTGGTTCCTGGACTCAGACCACAGTACAGCTGGAACACATCTCTCAGACTGGCACGCTTCTGACCTGGCAGACAATACAACAATGCAATCACAAAATGAAAGGAAAAAAGAATAACATTTGTGTTCAACAATCCTGACTCTTATCTACCCTGCTTGGTGACGTAGTTGAGGCACTCCTCTTGAATGGACTTGTCATCTATGAGGCTCTGAACTTTGGGGGTGGTGCAATACACATTGGAGTACTGGAGGGATGTAAAACAGCACAAGACAATCACCAAACTATAAAGACCCATTAAGAGTTAAGCCAGACAACTAGTTAGGAAAAAGGAGACTTTTACTCTGAAAATCACAGCAGCCCTTCGATTAACAGCATCGCCCTACAAATGCACAAATGTAGTGGAAATAAGCCCAATGTGTTCTGGTGTGTGAGTCTAGTTACCTGAAATATTGACACCAAGGTCACGACACCATAATACCTGTGAAGAAACAGGCGAATTTAAGTATCCCTCTTTGGTTTCGTTTGGAAATAAAGGTTTTACAATGCTGAAGTGCAACACACACCAGCGGAGTCTCACATATCTGATCATTTGAAAACAGCAAATGTGACGAAATTGCTGCTTTCCCGCATAGCTAATGTGCATCCACACTGAGAAATAGGAAAGTGGCTTATCCTGACACGCTGGATCAAACCACGATGGTGTGTCTTATCTTAAGATGCCGCTGGTGTGTGTTGGCCTTTATTCACTGAAATGTACTCACAAGAGATTCTGCACAGCAATGCGCACAAGATTCAGCTCTACATCCGCCTCAGCAGAGATTTTTTGGATGTGTCTAAATCCATCAATATAGTGCAGGATCTGCGGTAAACAATATACAGTAGAGCATTATTGGCCCATTCTAAGCTCTGTGACCTGATAAAATACAGTATACACACTACTATGAACCTGAATCTTGGACGTCTGTTCATTATTACAGCTTTAAAACATTATTGAACCAATAAATGGCAGTTTCTCTGACACTAATGCCTCTTTTCCATCTATAAAACAATGGATGTGATAGATGCATTTATATGACAGTACCTGCACAGCTGATAACAGGCCTTTAATCATAAATCCTTCTCCCTGTGCCTCTTAAAATTGTGGCACATGTTTTATCACAATGTCCCTTGATATCAGCCACAAGGCCTACCTGCTGAGTGGTGAGATCCCACTGAGATTTGATAAAATGTTCTTTGCACTGTGTGAAGACAGGCACGTCGTACTCCTGGACAATCGGAGGGTCCTTTCGCAGCTGGATCAGCTTTAGGTGGATGGTGTTGGACTCATCTAAAAACAGACACAGAACAGAAAAAGAGACTAGATTGAAAAAAAAAAAAAATCCTGACGACTGTTGCTTTATGCCCTTTTGAGGGTTCAATTTGATTTTTTATTTTTATCAAGCAAGGACCTTCATTCCTGCTAACCAATTTGTTAGGTAGTACACATTTATGAGGCTGTTCAGATGTCATTATGTCAGAACAGATTACGGCATATTATATGTTCATTTTTTATAAAATAAGAAATCTAGGTTTGAATGTTGCCTTTAAACAGCTAGAAAAATAACAAGAATTACTAAATTTAACAAGTAAACTGTAACCATGTCGACTCTGAGTTCCAAAAAAGCCTCATTGGTGTTCACTTTACACGAATGCTTGCACAGTGGTGCTAATCAAACCATAGCATGACTGAATTCAATTAGGATGTTTTTGTGAGTGCTGCTGTAACAACATCTTCAAACAAACAAAAGAAGAAGCTGAACAGGATGTTTTCCAACTCAAAACATTTTCACAGTCACTCACTACATCAGGGCTGTTTCCTGTAGCACACACGCACATGATTTGCATTTCTCCGCCACCTCCTTGATGTGTGTCATTGTGTGACACAGAGGGGTTGTTTGCCACAAATACAAGTGGAACACACACACTTAAGTACAAAACGACTGTACCTATGGGTAAGGTGCAGGCTCCTGTGGCATTGAGTTCTTCCAACAAGGTCGACATAATGGGTAAAAGTTTCTGCTTGCTCTCCTCATTGGATATAAAGCCACTCTCCAGCTGCAACACAACAGGGCACAAAGCTTTAAGATCATATCCATGATTTCCTACTACTGAAAACTATACACATATGCAAAGCAATCACATGAGACAAGCACAGATGTGAGAACGCATTATTCACTACCTCCAGAGTTGTGAGGTACCCAGACAGCTTCTTGACAATCGGCTCAAGGGCACACGTGTTGGTCTGGGCGTCACAAACGAGGCCAAGGTTAAAGAGGAGGGCGTTGCGGCTGTACTTTTTATGTTCAATGCACACGGGACAGCCGATTAACTTTTTTCCCATGGCAGTGCTAAAACACAAAAAAGAGATATAATGAGTACAGAGGATAGTTGGATACTGAAAACAGAGTAACACACTGCTTGTAAGCATACACACAGATCTAAAGGTGAAAAGATAAATATTTTTTATGGCAAAGACATGGAAGAAGAGTGTTAGATTACATACACTGTTATTAATTTGTTTTGCAGTTCTGGCTTGGTGATGATATAAACCTGAACTGTGTCAAAGAGCTCCCGTGAAATGTATTCCTCAGGGACCTGTCAGGAGAGGACACAGGGGACACTGCATGACAGGATGCATAGGACACACTAAGAAGATTATGTACTGTTCATTTTCAAGGTCAATACCACAACAATATGTTTACCATTAATAAGATCAATTATTCTGATTTTAATTCCACTGTACATACAGTTAAGCACGAGGATGCAGAGACTGTCTCAGAGCAATCTGTGCCGCTGCTTTTGCTGTGAGGTTACAATGCATGTTTTCTAAGAATGTAATACATATACATACATATTTACAGGTACATTTATACAGTACCTGAAAGTATTTCCAATACTACATACAATGATCCCAAGCTTATGGTTTTGTGTACAGTAAACTGCAAAGATATACCTCAATTTGATTTTAAGGAATGGGGACTGGTGATTACTGTCATAGATTTAGTTACAACATTGAGATTAACATAATTCCCAATATTTGATCTCCTACACATGAAAAAAAAGATTTTTGGAGACTTCTGATAAAAGTGCTCCACAAACTTGACCTTACAAAATAAAAAAACAGCATATATTACACATAAATTACCATGTAGTTTAAGTTTCTGACAGAATATTACTTGATACCACAATAACACTATCATAATCAGGATAATTATGCAATGTAGCAGTGATTATGGTAATTAATTGAAAAAATTGTTCATCTTATTACAGCTCCTCTTGTTAAAATTGTTGAACTGTGCTGCTAAACCCCACAACACACTGTATATTATTTGCACACTTACCTGATATGTTATCTTTGGACCCAGGGTGGGGTGAAATTCACTGAAAAATATACATTCTATTCGGTTGGTCATGCCCATCACAGACTTTTTTGTCAGGGCAACCTTATCCAAATGGTCAACTTAGCAAACTTTGGCCAAACCGTTTCAGTTTTAGATGACAGTATCCTGTGTGTGCCTGCCTCAGCTGTTAATTAGCAGCTGAAGCTAGCTGCTAGCTTCCACTTTTAACGTAGAAAGACAAGCATGTGACCTCCCGTGAATTCCAATTCCAACGTCTGGACAACCAGTAAGTATGTTCTCACTGTACTTTGAAAAAATGTTGTCAAACTAATGTCAAACCATCCAAAATCTCTCCAGTGCTCGACAAATCCACGCACACCAGACAGAGGAACAACAATATCGATGCCTTCAAGGTCTCCTCGTAACTTAGCCTACGAAATCACCACACTCGTAAATACTTCGTAGATAGTGAATAATGGTGGTGTCTTTCAACAAAAATCAAATAATAGCAAAGATATAATATTTGTTTTACCCTTTTCCCACAACTTTGGCACATTTACGGTTGCATTACATGAGAGTCCTTCGGATAGATTGAGGTTGATGCATTAGCTAACAATTGAAAACATCTATTATACCAGAACGATCTACATGATTTCGACTATCCCAACATTAGAAAATAAAAGATCTTTCGGTTTTCAGCGCTAATCAAAATTTAGTTGTGGATGAAAAAGTTCACATATTCGACAGTAAAGGCAACATTGTTCACCAGTGTCAGTGCTGCGCAGTGTGCGCCGCAACGTCTCCAACAGTTTGCGTTAGGTCAACATTAGCGAGGTTTGCTGCAACATGTGTAGGAAACATTGACAATAGTGTCAACTAACGTGCCATCCGACGACAGAAAATGTTGTTTAATGTTCATATAGGGCGTGTAAGTGACCTAAAGTGTACATATAGGACAACAGAATACCATACGGATGTATAGCTGATGGCTAATGTTAAGCTACAATAACTGTATTGAAGGAGTAGTAGTGTAGAGGGGGAGCCTGTGTAGATCAGTCATGTGGAGAAGACCCCTACGTGCAGGCTACAGATGGTCTGGGATAAAGGTAACTCGGCTAATTGTTTTTTGTCTTCTCGGCACTATGCTAACTGCTTTGAGCTTAATGGAGCAGAGCAGGCTTACAAGTTAAACCAAACTATCGATACGCTACGTCACACAGGACGTACAAAGGGAAGAATATAAAGTTTTAGACAAATCATCAATATCTCGCTTGACACTACACTACTATAAAAGTAACTACTAAACCTTCAGTGTTAGTAGATTCGTTGTAGCAGCTAACATTAGACAATTGAACTAGTGCACAATTAAGCACAGTGTTCATGCTTAATTTATTTATTTATTGAGCCATTTATTGGTTTGTGTGTACTTACATTTGATTGGATCTAAGGTCTTTATTGGGAACTTGTCTGAGTAAATATGGGTCTGGCAGAGGAGCAGTGAACAGTTTGTCATTGTTTCTGAACGAAAGCCAAGATGAAATTTCAGCCTCAGAGAAGACACACTGAATCAAATCTGGGTAAATAATCACACTAACATACCCCGAAGTAGCCCGAATCCTCAATCTAATCAACCAGATAAAAAGGTAAAGGAGTAATAGACACGCAATTGTGGGAGAAAGTGGAATAAATGTTTATTAATGCAAAATGCACAGAGGTAGTTTTAGAATTAAACCTGATTTTAACATTTAAGTGGCCAGAATGGCTTGGCAGTTTGGTAAATTGTTGAAATTCAGAGTACCTTTAAACAACTAAAGGCTTGGCTCATGTGTTTGACACAAATATCGTCATTGTCCCCCTTTTAATATTGAGGGCTCATTTGGTAGGCTGACTAAAAATGACTTTAAATATTCCAAAAACTGTCACTGTTTTCCTGTCAGAAAAACAATTTCCATGCAGAATATGAGGGAGAGATGATTAGAAACACCCCCTCGCCTTTGCATTACATTGTGTAGGTATATCTATTAATGTCTCATAACTCAGTGTACTCCTTCCTCCACTGTGCAGAGGAAGTGATGAAAGCTGGTAAATTGCAAATGAGACATCAATCAGTCAGTGGCTTGATCTGAAAATTAGTTTTCAAATCTGACTCCTCAGCGTCGTGTAGATTGTGATGGGGAAGGGCCAACGGCTTGTTTGAATCATTATTGTGGATTCATGGTTCTTTAGAAACTCTCTTCATTCTAATGCTTTTAGGGGATCTGGGGCTCCAAGGCAGTGCGTAGATGCAGCACTCCAGCCTTACCTGCAGGCAGAATCACAGCACGTCAGGCAGTGGACTTATGGAAGAGACACTTTGTGGAGACAGGTGTGCCGGAGCCTGACCACTCCAGCCACTACATCATTGCTTATCTGCTCGGGGCTAAAACTGTGAGTTGAAATTTGCAGAGCTCATTCTACATCGCCTGGTATAATGTCTGAACACCTGCCATCACGTTTTATTATGTCCATTCTGGTTCGTACATGCCATTTCTTTATCCAGATCGAAAGTCTTGAGCAGGGGAAGTTAACAGAGTTTCTCAGCCAAGAACAAACAGAGCAGATGTGGCAGCTCTGTACTAAACGCCTATCCAGGTATAAAGTTTCTTCACACACCACCTACATGTTTTCAGATGTTTCTTTCAAGAATGCTCATCAGTGCATTTGTTTTGTGTAGAATGCCCGTGCAGTATGTGATTGAGGAGTGGGACTTCAGAGATCTGACACTGAAGATGAGACCTCCTGTGTTCATACCAAGACCTGAAACCGAGGCAGGACGGGAGAAAAACAGGCCACACATACGTAGAATGTACAATGAAATCCCAATGAGCAATCAGACATGACCAGAGCTGTGCTTTCTCTGTGTGCTGGTGCAGGAGTTGGTTGAACTCGTGCTCACTGATCTGGAGATGAAGCCCGGGACGGGAGCGGGTGGAGACGCTCAGCATACATGCTTGGAAGTGGGATGCGGCTCCGGTGCCATTTCTCTTAGTCTGCTGAAGAATCTGCCTCAGGTGAGGTTTGTGTTCATTGAAGGAAGTAAATTCTTAGGCACTTTCTTTGATTCAGGCTGAAAGGTCTCAACAAGTATTTGGATGAATTACCTTGAAAGTTTGTACATTCATGGTCCCCAGAGGTGGCCCCTTGACTTTTCCTTTAGGACCATCAGCAAAGTGTTGACTGATTCAGTGAAATATGTCAGCATCACAGAGACGCACTGGTGCCACATTTTGTACATGATATTCATGGTCCCCAGATAATGTATTCTAATAAGTTGACACCATGGTTTGGAGTGAAATATCTCATCAGCTGTTGGATGCATTGGCATGAATTTGGTGCAGACATTCATGTTCCCCTCAGGATGAATTGAAATAGTTTTGGTGATGTCCTGACATTTAATCGAACACTATATACTTACAAAACTGATGACATTCCCATCACCCTCAGCTGCACCTTACAGTTAGCAAATGTTAGCATGCTAACACTAAGATATTGAATGTTTAATAAATATGACACCTGCTAATCATAAGTATATTAGCATTGTCATTGTGAATATTTTGGCATCTTATTTATTCCATACATTGTTATTCCATATTAAAGCCTGGTGCCTACAGTACCCATAATGCAACATAACCAGTGACAGGTGGGTTGTAGATTCAGGTGTTTTATGCTAGTTGTAGATGCCTCAAGCAGAGACAAGGAGCAAGTTACAGAAGTTTATTTAGCTCACTTCTTTCTACCACTCCTGCAGGTTTTTGTCTTTTCTATCTTGTACTCCTCAGACCCAACTAGCATCTTGTCAGATTTTGCGCTGCTGCCTCTGAAGCCACAACAAACTTCATACAATTTTTTCATTTTTTCAGTATTTCCCACCTAAGTTGAATACGTTGGGTTTTTAGTCTGCTGGTCAGACTCATTTCCAGGCCTCACTGTGGGTATTGGTAGCAGGTGATGGCCATGTGACAGTGATGACATTTTAAAGACTAAACGATTACTCACCTAATAACTTCGTCATACAGAGAAGCACAGCAATGCAGACATATAGGAATTTCCCTGAGGCCTTTCCATCCAAACAGAAAACAGCAGTTTTGTTTGTCTGTCACCAGCTTAAAGCCATCGCCGTGGATCAAAGCCAGGATGCAGTGGATTTAACAAGAGAGAATGCGTTAAGGTAATTGTACCATAGCACATGAAAACAACTTGTAAATGTCCACGCGTAATTCAATACGGACATTGTGGTCAATGACAATGAGCTTTTTCTATTTTTAACTGGGGGAATACAGAGTGACGCATTAGGTCTGATGAGGGATTTTTCTCTGCAGGCTGGGCCTTCAGGACAGATTACAGGTTTATCATATAGATGTAATGAAAGGTAAGTGAAAACGGTGCATTGCACTTATTAAATGACACGCCTAAACACACTTTTGATTAAAAAAAAGTTTGAATTTGTGTTTTATCAGATGCAGAAACTGTGTTGAGCCTCTGTAGCCCTGTTTCAGCTTTGGTTAGTAACCCTCCGTACCTGTTCTCAGAGGATATGATGTCGTTGGAAGCGGAAGTTTTCAGGTGACTAAAACAGTTTCACCCTCTATTTTTTTCCTTTTAGTTGCCGTTTCTAAGCAGTACAAACAATAAATGCTTCTAACACTTAACAATATACCATAATTTAGTTTGAAAGTGCTTATTAATTAATTTGCCAACTCTTCCTATGAAGTATCGCTAACTGGTGTATGAGGATTTAATGAGTGATTGATAGCACAGGATAACATAGTTGTTATCAGAAATATAATATTACATGAAATGTAAATTTAGCTTTAGTCAAAGCTAGTCGTGGCTCTCTGATTTACTAGCTTTAGCTTGAATTGGCTCTCTTGCTTTAGCTGTATGTAGTTGACTGATTGTAATTCAACATATGGTTTGTCTTTTAAATTAAACATTTCTATGGCATGAAGAAATTTTGTATGCTAAAGCAGATGTCAAAAAGTCGGATTCTGGTCTGAACTAAATTCTGATGAAATACGCAGTTACTGCATTTTGTCTTGTTAGACAGTGTAGTGTGTGATATTGTGCTATAAACCATTTAATTAACTTTATACAATTTATACTTACAAACTAAATGAAGTTTATAAATTCTTACAAATGTTTAGAAACATGGGTTTTAAAATTAAAAGTCATACTCAGTCGTGAAGTCATACTAATAATTTTAGAATTCTTGACAAAAAATAAATTTGTACGTGCTTAATCTGATGGGTTTTTTTTTTTTTTCAGATTAACCAAATCACACCTTTAAAAATGCATAAAATGTATAAAATGAATTTGCATGATTGCACTAGGTGTCCTTAGAAATGTATTTCTTGGAAATCTATGACATCGATTGGATGCATTCAAATGATAAATGCGTACTGTATGCCCAGGTTTGAAGACCACGCTGCTTTAGATGGAGGTAACGATGGCCTAACGGTGATCAAACAGATTTTGACTCTGTCTCCACAGATCCTATCAAATCCTGGGTAAGGAACCCCACTGCTTGATACAAGTATACAAACACACACACACACACACAGAGAGAGAGAAACCCACCTGGGTTTAATTCCTAACGGCGTCGTTGGCTTGTCACAGGAACAGCATGTTCTCAAAAACACACGGATCGTGTTGCCTCTTTAATGAGTTAAGCTTTTTAAAAGACTGCCAGTAAATACAGTTCCAGACATGTGTCACTGCTCTCATCTCAAGGTCACTTCTGATAATCCCGTCCTGGCTGATAATTACATTTTAATGCATTTTGTGTTCTGTTTCTGGTGAATAACAGTCGTGTTTACTTGGAGGTGGACCCCAGACACCCCCCGCTCATTCGACGGTGGGTGGAGGCGAATGTGGAAGAGATGCATTATATGGAGACACGGCACGACATCAGCGGCAGGTCTGTCAATGAGAACCTCTCGGCCATTGTGTCTGTCACCTGGGCATCATTACATCATTTTGTCATCATTTAACCTGCAGTGACTTCATGCTAAAATTCATGTCGACCTCTTAGGCCCATAACTGTCCATCTTATTTAAAGCAAAAGGCCGCACTGACAAAATCTCAACTTGCTGGACACTCTTAATTTGTGGTTCTTTAAAATTAAGAGCGTAATACACAAATTTGTTTCTGTTTCTTAGGCCACGATTCTGCATCCTTCAGCGACAGAAGTCAAACAGGGACCGCAAACTGGGTCTGGATTGAGAAACTGAGATCCTATTACGCTGGCTTTAGCCCAGGTTGCCACAGCCACAGCTCCCCTACCCCCACTGAGCCACCAAAGCACGCACTCCCTCTGATATTATCACTCTCAATTTGCAGAATCTCAAACCACTGTCATGTCACTGTTGCACTTTTAATCTGGTAACATTTGTGATCACATCCTGTGCCACAATAAAAAAACGTGTGCGAGATGGCACAAAAGCAGGCTCAAAGCTGAAGGTAATTACCGAGGCTTTTCTTAGAACCCTCCCTCTCAGAAGCTCACCCTCCTCCCTGGAAGCATTCAGTAGTTCTCTGAATCCGCTGATGAACAGTCCTCCCCTTCACTTGTCCACTCGCTGACTCAGATGCAGGCTGTACGCATTGTTGAGCAAAAACACACACAATGTGGCCTTTACTTCCTCACACAATCTGCGTCTCTCACACACTTAAAGCTCAAAGGCCACAAAGACTTTGTGTTTCAAAGGTGATTGAAGGCGAAAATATTTCGTAACAAGTGTCACAAGAGCAGTCGTCATGCTGTGGTTCATAATAATAATGATGATGATGATGATGATGACAGTGTTTCTCTTCACCCTGTGAGTAAAACTGGCATTGTAAGCAACACGACAGAAAAGGATATAAAGGACAGCGAGTTAGACTCCAGTTGCTCATTTTAATAGAAAAATGTACACATGTAAAAGGTAGAAAAAACGTCTTGCCGAGAAAAATAAAATGGTGTAAAAGATGTCTCAATGGAATCAGTGTACTTCTTAGGAACAGTATGTACATCCAGAACTGATGAGCGTAAAATGGATATGGACAATTTCCACATTCATCATAAAATAAGAGTAGATTACAGTACTGAAGTTTGCTCATGAGTTGTCCTTCTCTGGGGTACTTCACCACCCAGGCCTTGACAACTTAAGTCTGAAACCAGGCACGTCAGTATTGACTGAATTTGTACATATTTCATCAGCAAAAACATGACCCTGTGTCCAGCGTTTTCGTGACTGGCCTCCAACTGCTCGAGCAGCAATCAAATCATGTGCAGGCACAAAGGACCTGTTGAAAGTCAACTGAGATTCAGCCAGAATAACAGACTTGAGGGGGATGCCATCATACTTTGAAGGGATAGTCCTGTATGTAGCGCAGCAGAGGTCTCGGGAGTGGTAGCTGGTCAGGGCAGTCAGAGTGTCTGTTGATGACGAGGCGTGTGAGGTGCTGTAAGGAGGGGAGGCCCTGGGGCTTGTAAACGGCCCGCTTCAGTTTTAATACCACAGATGAATCCTGGATTGTCTGCTGAGAGGGTTTTGAAGGAGCCCTCTCCTCCACCTTCCCCTCCTCTGCTTTCCTCTCTGGTCCCATGTAGTGCTGCACCAGGCTGGGCACGTTGGGAAAGGACGACAGGCTGGGCCGGGCCGGGGAGCTGGAGTCGAGCAAAAACCGGGCACCGCTGTACTGGATGCGTATGCTGGTGGGGCCGCGTGCAGTCCTGACCGAGAGGGTCAGCATGTACAGAGGGTGGCTGCTGTCCCGTACCAGAAAAGCTCCTTCAGACGCCTCATGAAGGGCAGCGTGGGCCTGAGCCGCAGTTACAGCTCCCCAGTACCATCCTACACACACAGATTCCTGAATATTAGTCACCCTGAACATTCAGTGCTGTCCTCTCCTCTACGCTGTGCGCTGCTTGATTTTAACAGTCCACGGTTCAAGAATTCAGCAAAATATCTTACAACAGAAAAGGAAATGTGCCAAACAGAGCCTGGAATAGTTTGTGCCTTTTCAAGAATCATATTTGTTAGGTTCAGTCGCCGGAAATGTTACGCCCTTTTCATACCGTACCTGAATTTTCTAGAAAGCAGAAGTTGCTGGCAATTGCCCGCAGGTCCTTTGTGGGGTCCCATAGCGGAGGGGTGCTTTGAAGGCAAGGAGTAGGAGGTACAGTCCCTGCCCGCATGCCCCGTGGGGCTTCAGTGGACGGAGCAGCGGGGAGAGGAGCTCTTGGACTGCAAATAAGATGGAAAATAAGCTTTAAACAGCAGGGAAAAAAACATCCAACCAAACAGCCATGGTGGGCTTGTTAATTCAGGACCCACGTTATATCTTATTTACAGGAGGTCGATTCACTGTCCAGCTTCAACATGTGCACCACAAAATGAAAATAGTCTTATTTGTGTTTTAATTGACGTGTGACGTACTTTGTGTTAGGTGTGTTTTGTTGGTTAATGATGGAACTCTTGGCCAGGACACAAAAGAAAATTTTAATCTCAGTCAGGCTTTCTAGATTAAATAAAAAAAAGTACTGCATAAGTACTAATATTATTATAATAAAGTTTCTGATGAAGACCATTTCTTGTTTTTATAATTAGTGTGAACAGGCCTTTGCATTTGGAGTTGGTGGACTTGAGTTGGAGACAGTTCTCACCTTTAGAATATATGCAAGAATTAACGCTCTTATATAAAGACTTGAAATACAATTTAACACTAATTTAGAGTGCATTACTTTACAAATAGAAAGGTGTGTTCTCGACAAAGACAACTTCAGAGAACACAGAAACAAAGAAAAGTCAACTCACCCTGGCACGCAGAGAATCATGCTATTTCTTGAGTCCTCCTGGCTGAAATCCGCTTTGTATGTCTTCAGAAAATGAGACGGAGCAATGAACAAAGAAGAAACACCTCGACCGGGATACGAGCTTTTACCATCGGCTTGACATGAATAAGCCTAATACAAACGATATGAAGAGACGAGGAGTTCCGCGTAGCCAAATAGTGTCTGGTCCTGTAGTTTATATAAGAACACTGGATGTAAAATGAAAACAGTCAATATGTTAAAAAGAGCAGAATTGATTTAAAAGGTAGAACATCTCCGCAGCAGCGGTTTGGAGTGTGTCGTCGCCAGAATGAGATCCAAATGTGTGAAGGACAGAGTGTAAAGGCTTGGCTTTTAAAATTTACCGTTTCCTAGAAGTCTATTCTGAGAACTCCTCGCAGCACCGGCGGCTCTGACGTCACACCGGCCGCACCAACCGCTGCCGGTTGTTTCGCTTTGTGACAGCGAGCGGCACGAGCGCTGGAGGCGGCTTCTGGGGGGTGAAAACGCTTCGTTTTAACGGTTAGTTCCACGGACAACCGAGCCAGGACCCGACCTCTTTTTGTCCCCCCCGGCTTGTGCTCGGAGGCTCATCCCTCTCCTCCGTTTCACCCGGTGGCTCCTGCCTTCGCTGAACCGGCGCTCGCTCCCAGGAATCGCGCGGCAGCTTCTCCCTATCCGCTTTCCAGGAATAATTGCAGGGTTGACTCCGCCCCGCCGGGCGGCCCTGACAGAGCCTTCATTCTGGGAATTCACCGCCTCAACATTAAAGATAATAGGAATGCACACAGGCTGTTTCCAGTAATATAGATTCCCCTCGATCCTGGTGGAAAAACACGGCGAGAGGCTTTCTCGGAGGTTCGTCGGAGTAATTAGCCCGCGCTCGACAAAGCAAGTTGTTATTGTGACAATAAAGTAGGAAATCAAAACGGGTTAAATCCACTGCCAGGCCAGAGAAAATGCCATTTTGCTCGCGGTTTGTTTGTTCTCTGTCTAACTTGGTTTTTATGGGATAATGCTCGATTTGTCCAACAACGTGTTTCCAATTTTGTCAAGGGCTGAGATAGTAAAGTGCACTTAAAAATTTATCTTTGCACATTTATCTCGCCTGACATTTTATTTCGAGGGAATCTATCGAGGAAATCCCAACTTCCACATCTGCTCAGTATATTTTAGGCCTGCTTTAAATGACTGTGATCAGCGGGCTGTGGGGCACTGATGTTGGATTATAACCACGCTGTTATAAATCTGAGGAACATCACGTTCAGGGCAAAAATCTAAATATTTATAACAATAGCCTGAGCCATCTCTCTCTGTCTCTCACACACTCGCGCACACGTGGTAGATTGAAATCAAAGCAACACATGAAAAATATGCTGTATCATAATCATAGCCATATCCACGAGAGCCTGCTGATCCCGATTAGCTGAATCTCAACTTTTTCCAAGAAATCCTGAAATGAGCTTTGTTTTTTCTAAGAAGTCTTCTGGACTTTAACTATCGCTGCTGGATGTGGCTGAGCAAATACTTTCTCTTTTTTTAGCACATTAAAACAGGACCTGACAGACATGGGAGAAACCATAACCTCGCCTATTTAAAGAAATTACATTCGCCTTGAAGCGCTTGTTAAATGTGGTGTTTGAACGTCTCGCACGACGGCGTCTCGGAGTGAAGGTCGTGTTGTGATTCACTCCGGTCCCGCGGTGGATTACAAGGAAAGGCCGTTTTGACAAACAGAGAAGAGGCTCCAGAGACATTAAAGATGGTCCATCTGGATGCTGCCTGACTGAAGAGCATTGTTAAAGCAGGAAACCAAGATGAAAACGCACACAGGCCGACAGTGTGAATCCTCCGATCAGCTCTATTTTTTTTTTAGGTATGTTTTAATATGGGTGTAAACAGTCGCATACTATTCTCACACAAATATCAAGCGTTGTAACTCGTAAAACGCAATGCACAAATAAATGCAGAATAATTTGTTTCTGTAACTCATCATCTGAGTAAATGTGAACGGACTGAAAATATGCATCAACATTTGGAAATAAATGCCACGAATTTACAAAGCATATCATTTGTGAATAAACACCAACACTGTACAAATACGTAAATCGTCATATTTTTACTCGGATATCCACATGTGCGCGGCTTCAATACCTGTCAACACTGGGAATATTGCAGAAATATTGAATATGGGGGAAACATTCAGGTTCCCCTTCCTGGGCTGTCCCACCACCCTTACCACTGTCCACATACCCCTGACACTAAGACAAGGGGACACACACTGAGTCCTAAAATCACCACTAAGCAACCACTCGCTTTAAAATATCAGCGCAGTTAGGATTGGATTCACTAGTACCTGCATGAATTAAGTGACTACAGTCAGGTGGTCAGAATCAGACACCTGGTTGAATATATGCACACATCTCTTACACATAATGTCTCAGTAGTGAGAGGCTACTGATCAGTGATGTAGGAGGGTGATTATGAAAACGGATGGCACAGATAACATAAATACGCACGTCATTTTGTTGTTCTTGCAACATCACGATTCTGTTGCTTCAGGACCATCATGGCGACCGACCAATCATGCTGTTCCTGATGCCAGAGCCTGAAGACAAAGACGCACATGGGAGAGGTCGGCATGTGCAACACGTGGTTCACGTTGTGAAAGGGTCTATTAACCCAAACCGTGATCTTTTCCAAAACCCAACCAAGAGATTTTTGTTACTCAAACACAACCAAACAGCAAAAGAATATAACAAGTCAACACTGTAACAGTGAGTTTCACACCGGACAAAAGCCCCTGTGTCCCGGGTCAAAGCCTTGTGCCTGATCAGCGTGAACCTGAAGCCCTGTGCGGACTCTGTCAGGTAATGGTGAGCTGCACTGATGATGGATCAACATTAATTATGATGCTAAACCGCCTGGAAGCAGACACCTGTGGACCATGTTTCTGCGCCTGTCGGCCGCGCTCATGCTTGGCAGGTTTGACGCTTTTCCCTCCGTGTGATTCACTAAAATCAGTGTGGCCTATTTTACAAAAAGCATCACTTTGATGGGCGTTGCTCTTCAAAAAGGCCGGGTTAGCCTCCTGCCTTTTGCTGACATACTTACACAGACTTTTAGCCTTTTTGGCAGGTACTCCACGACCCTCACGACCGCAGACGCCACAGAAATGTCACAGCTAATGTTCCCCATACCGCCACCTGCTGTACCGGAAGGGAATGTAGCAAACTCATCAAACTGCTTTTGGTCAAATATGGGAGATTTATGGGATAATATTTAAAGGCGAGGACAGCGGGGAGAAGGGTGAAACATGGCAGATTCCCAGGAGACGAGACAGGCATTGGAGTCCCACGTGAATCCAGAAATCAGCGAAAACCTTTCATTTTTAGACTTAGCTGACTTATCATTTGAAGTTTTTATTTTTATTTTTTCAGTTTTCAGGCACAAAGGTTTAGGCAACAACAACTACGTTAGATAGAAGAAGATCAGTTCGGGTTTAACTAATAAATAAATATTGACTTTTGGGCTTCACAGGCAGTTTTCTGGTAGAAAGCCCAGAGGGCAGACCTCAGCCCACGTGGCTCAGATGCTGGGCAACTATTGATTTTATTATTATTTATTTGTATTTTACATCATACTACACTTACACTACACTGTTATGATAACCCTTAAATGAAACACTCAGATTTAGTGAACCTGTTGAGCTTCACCTTATGAACATGCAGTGCATCGGATGCTAGCTGCCGAGCCAGTGCAGACCGCTTGGATCAGAGACGACACAGAGCTCAGGATGTTATTAATGTCAGGCTAACCTCGTTCTTACTCTAGTCATGTCTTTGTCAAACTGTGTCAGAAAACGTGCTTCAGATGAAAGGCATTCAGGGTCGCAGTCAGTGGTATCACAGTCTGCGAGCTGACATGATAGTAATAGCAAGCTAATCGTTAGCATAGCAACAGCTGGCTAAATTGCTTATGTAGTAGATTATTTGCTGCTTAAAACGTCTTAATGTGAAAAGCTAGCCAACTTTACTGGGATGTGACCACAATTATACCTAATTTCCAACATGTCCCCTTTATCTGTGGAGATCTTTTTTTCACATGGTACATTCGGTGAGCTACAACCAACCAACTAGCTTAGCTAAGACCAATATTGTTTTAAGAATCAGGGGAAGCGTCAAGGGGGGACCAGGAGGGCCAGTTGCCAGCACGCCCTCCACCACCCCCACAGAGGGCAGAGATTGTGAAGATGGGCCATGCAGACATAGGATGTGGCCATATAAAAACCTGGAAGGGCATTATGCAAAAGAAAAGGAGGATGGTGGAGCCAGTCCCATCTTTGGACGAACCAGAAAGTTTGATTAACTTTGCAGCTGCATGTGGCAGGTTTCTTTTTTTTAACATTACTTTCATATGGTTACAACTTGGCATGTGCACCATTAGTTGACTAGTTCAATGTTGATAACCTCACAAGTTGGCACCAGAAATACCAGTCAGTTTATTATTATATTATAGGATAAGATATTCATAATACACGGCAGGGTTTCTGTAAGCTAGTAATTATTGTCACCCTTTTACTGGGAAAATCTGCTAAAGTCCAATCAAAATAATTCCTGTGTTGGATGTGAAAATATTTTGGCTCTATGTGTTTCCCAGAGCTGCTCCTCTGATGTCCGCCCTCTTGCTCCTCTCCCAATTCAGCGAATTAAGAGTTTATTTCAACCAAACCAGAACTGGTGATGGTTGTTGTGGCAGTGGAAAGATGAACCGAGAGGGATTTGGTGAGTTTTGTTTTGTTCCTGTCAAGTTTGAATATAGTGTGTTTCACGATGATAAAATGAATGTTTCTGTAAATGGAGTCTGGTGGCTTTGGCGAGAGTGATATAGCAGCTGTTTCTGGTTAAACAAAAAGGATCTCACTCTTTAACAAGCAAAGGATTCTTTCCATTAAGTTGTCAGTCGCTAATTTTTGATCCGCATATTAAATTTGGCTCATGTGGGAACAGCTAAGTCCGGTGTGTGGAAGAGAGAGCGTAACAGGCCATGGGCTACATTTTTGGGGTTTATGTGAGAATCTGTTGTTTCGGTGGGGCACCCTGGGGCGACATAGTTGTCTCTTCTTTTTCTGCAAGTCCCTCCGAGGAAGAGCAACTCTGAATGTCTTGATCATTCACTGCAGCAGCAACAACCTGGGAAACATCGCATCAAAAGCTTGTGACATAAATGAAGCAGGGCCTGCTGCACATTCACTAAAAGTTGCTTGTATGAAGTCAGACTTATTTGTATATCCCAAAAGTCAAACTCATTATATGTCTCAATGGGCTTCACACCCCCTGGGAAAAAGATAAGGAAAAACTCCAACAGAAAAAAACTATATAGGAGGAAAAATGGAAGAATTCTCGATGGTCTACTCGAGCGATCTCCCTCAACAAGGATGCCAGTCACCCAGAGATGACAGTGGAGAACTGCTGTCAAGTTGAAGAGATAAATAAGAAAGACACAGGTTAAAAGTCAGAGGGGCACATTTGTTGCCTGTATACAGACTTCCAGTTCTACAAGTTCTACAAGATGGAAGTTCCACAATGTTGCTTTAACTCCACAGGTGCACTGTGTACTACTGGCAGAGCCACAGGTAAGATATATTTCACAATATAAACATAACTGTCCTGAAAGAAAACTGGGCCCCTGGGACAGTGTTTGAAACTATCTGGAAACTGCTGATAAGGTCTAATTCACCACCAATTTACTACTTTTGTTTTTCACATATGAATGCTACTGCCTTTTAAATGAAATATTCTCCAAAAGATTTGACATTTTATTTATCTTCCTGAAGCTGTCCCGCCACCTCTGTGCACAAGTTAATTTTAATAATTTCCAGCTGCGACTAACTCGTTCGCTTCAATTATGCAATGGATTGCAGGACAGTTGTGCCTGTCAGCACCACAGCCCACAAACCAACACCACATATTTGTACACTGATACCTTGAATATGCTCAACTTTTCCTCTGTGAACTCGGCACTTACGCACAACTTACTACGCATTAATGAGTGAAGTGATATTTGGCACACGCTGAATAACTGCTGTCCTCTTCCAACAGCGGGGCATTCCCAGAAGATTCTGAGAAAAGCTTTAATTGCCTAAAATCACCAGCATAAATCCTTCCGTTGTGTGAGAGAAAACCTTATTCATCATCAGCAGAGCTTTGTTCTCAGGGAACAGGCCTGGAGAGGACTGCTGATTAAGGCTGTCCTCCACTGAAGATCTAGAAATATTTTGTTGCAGGGCACAGAAATGTGACCATCATCTTCAGTCATACTAGGAGCTGGGTGGTCGGCTGGAAAGTCACTAAGTTCACCGCTTTGATCTAAACAACTGCTGGTTGGATTGGTATGAACGTTTGTACAGACATTCATGGTCCCCAGAAGATGAATCACACTGGCTTTGGTGATTACCGACTTTTCCTCTAGCACCACCATGAAGTCTGCATTTGCAGTTTCGAGTAAAATGTCACAACAGTTCCTGGATGGCCATGAAATTTGGTACATAGATTCATGGTCACCTCAGCATGGATCTTGAGTTGCTAGTAGGTCAAAGTTTTCACTTTCCCAGTGAAATGTGTTGACATATAGTTGGTGTATTGGCACAGTTTTGCACATACATTCATGGTTCTCAAATGATGTAATTATAGTGGAACTGCCCCCATCAGGTCAAAATTTTACATTGTCCAATACTTTGGTTTATGACCAAATACCTGTGTGCGCATTGCCTTTAGTCCTATTTAACAAACGTTAACATGCAAATACGCTAAACTAAGATTGTTAACATGGTAAATAGGCCTATTAGACCTCCTAAACATCAGCATGCCGGCATCACCATTGTGAGCATGTCCAGCATGCTGACATTAGTATTTACAGTAGCTCAAAGCACTGCTGTGCAGCCTCGCGTAGCTGCCATCACGGCTGTAGTCTCGTTTCAGTAATGACTGAACAATACCATTCTCAATAAAGACCTAAGACCATAAATGCAACTAATCCATTTAAAGTTTCTTAGTCAACCATGACCATGAAAATATCTGCATCTAACTGGGCTCACAGCTGAGATAACCTCCGAAGCAGCTTGACGAAAATGGCCAGTGGTTCTGCATTAAATAAGCCCTTACCAGTCATGAAAAGTGATTTTGCAAATAAGATTTGATTATTTCATGTCCATTGTAACCGTGTAGAATATTCACAGATGTGACGGGAAGTCCATCCGTTAAACATTGCATGCTGAGTAAAAATACACAAATCTGTACCAAGGTTTAATACCACAGTATAAACAAGATTTTATTTAGAATTTTCTTTCATATTGTTTATTTCTTACAAACATTGTTGATATAAAACCCATATTGGAGGCTAGACATGAGAACTGAAACATCTGACAATGCATTTACAATTCAATACGAGTCTATTATACTGTCAACTGCAGATGTATTTTTATAGATATAAAGAACCAGACAGATTAGCTTCACAATAACAAGGGGTCATCTGTCTGGGTTTCAGCCTCCAGACTCTTTATTTAACAGAGGAAATCATCAATAAACATGAATTATTTTCCCTTGCAGTTGTTATGTTCTCTTTGATATGTCAGATATCTTTGTATTTGTCTGTGGGATTTGATTTGTCTTAGGGGGAGACGAACCAAATATAACATAGCATATTTTCATCAAAAACATTTTGTTATATAGCACAATTGTCTCAGTAGACAAACAGCAAAGGAAATCCATTACTGTGCCCGTTCCTCTGAGCCTGATGAGGTGTTATTGGGTCTGGGCAAATGGGGAGGACTGGAACTGCAGACTTGACTGTAGGGGAAAATGTATATGCCTCTAGCTTTCCTGTATAGTCCCTCCCGGCCCCTTAATGAGGCGCTTGTGTCCCCTTTTCCCGGCTGGGCCGCGGGGCTTAGCGAAGGCCTGTTTGTGGGCGTGCTGCTTGGGGTGGACCTCGTCGTACAGAAACTCCTCCGTCAGTTCATCTCCGTTATCGATCTCCAACTGCACATAGAAGCAGAAAATAAAAAATAGGCATGCAATCCAATAATAACCCTTCTATGTTTTTTTCAATTAACAGTCCAGTTATATTTTCTGTATGTGATTCTGTTTGCCAACATGAAGATCTGAATCTTGTGTAAAAGCCTCTCCACACTGCTGAGAATACAGTTCTCATGGAAAAACACTGATTTCCCTTTCCTTATTGATTTCTGTGTGTCTAAAAGTAGTCAAATGGAAACACATTGAGTATAAAAAGACTGAAATCAACCTCTAAAACATCCACAATGTGTGAACAAAACGTAATGAACATGACCTCAGTGTTATCAGTGGTAGCTACAACCCTCTATGAAACCTGTTACCTTTTTAGCAATTTCCAAATGGTAATCTTTCTCCACCCCATCAAGTAGTCGACTCTTGCAGCTGGAATACAACATGCGCTCCTTAATGCTACAGCTGTATCCTGGCATGGAGTATATGAACACTAGAGACAAGGAAAGATAAAATTCATAACAATTGTAAGCAAATATTGTACATTGATCAGTGGTTTGACACGATGAGAGGTCCCAGAATAAATCTGGGTTGTGACCAGATGTCTAAAGGCGTAAAAAATGTTTTGTTTTATCCCCCTGTCATTAAATTTAGCTTTTTTCTTGTGAAATACTGGATACCTTCACCTCTTCATGCCTTACATGTTCTTCAAATAAAACAATGACGGATGGAAAATTAATTCACAAGAAAGTATCTCTTAATTTTAACAGGTCTCTATTGATATACATGATAGAGGATGCATTACTGCTCTCTCTGCGTGTCTCTCAGTGTCTGCAGTCCAGATGTGCACCTCTTTGTGCAATGCGTGTACAGATGGAAAAAGAGGATTATCAGAGCCACCAGTGACATACCGACAGATTCCAGGTAGTCTCCTTCGTGGGAGTGTTTGTAAAGGAAGAAGTGGTATCTGGGAGTGTCTTTGGGAACTCTGCGGGGCAAGTCGCGGGTTTCTGTCGGGTTGGAGTGGACCAGCTCGATTGTCTCCTTCTCCACATCCAACCTCTGAAGCACAATAGTAATGCACAGTGTACAGAACATTCAGTTCTCTCAGAGTAACATCTCAGACCTCCTGACACCAAACTGCTTCTGAGGACGGTTTTTGAGGAAAGCCGAAATCTTGAGACTGGAACAATGCAGCAGCCTCACTCGCGTTACTCCCGAGACTCACCAGTTGGATGTAGTTGATGCGTTTTTGGGCCAGTTGCTGCAGGGCTCTTTTGGCTGTCTCCTGCAGTGGGAAAGCGAGGCCCTGAAGTGTCTGGTGCTTACTCTCCACACTGATTTCTGTCTTCACCTGCGGGGGGCAGCAAGCAAACACACAAATCTTTCCGAGCCTGCAAAGGAACATCCAAAAACTGCTTGATAGGATAATGTGGCTTTATATTTTCTATACTGTTGTGCAAATGTATTTTCAAAAATGATCACTTATTACACCCAGTAGATTTAAATTCTCTCAGTGTCTTTCCCCATCCACCTCATATCTGGATCCATTGAAGATAGAGTAAACATGCATCAACATACCTGTTTAACGCGGCCCTGAAAAAGCAATCACAGCAAAAAATGTTACATTTCAAACAGAGGCAGTTATATTGACGACACAAGCAGACCCTTGCACATGCAGTGATGACAACACCGCTGAAGGGATGTTGACCTCTCACCTCGCTGATTTTGATCCTCTGGAGCTCCTGCTCGGCTAATGTGAGCGGGGCAGGACCCGAGCAGGACGACACATGACGCTGGTAGCCTAGCAAACAGATGTCCTCCTAGTGTTGCAAGCAAAACAAGAGGCCGTTTACAGGCAGCACAGGACGAATACCTCTAAAACACGTCATCAAAGCAAAATCTGTCTGTAAATCAAAATGTATTCAAATATTTCTGACCTCAGCTGTGCCAAATATCTCATACTTCACGTGGCCACCGCCAAACTCTTTCTTCACTGTGGCACGGGTGGCGGCATACAGCATCTTTTGTTTCACCTGTAATCATCAGAGGGGAAAATAAATGAATTCACGACAGAACTGCTAAAATGCTGATGACCACTTTCAAAACCAGACAGATGCGTTTAATTAGGTGAGCCACCTATTTTACCCGCTACCCTGATGACATCAGGATTATGATGATGTCATCAGGTGTCATCATCAGGATTGTGATGATGTCATCAGATGACATCATCAGGATTGTGATGATGTCATCAGATGACATCATCATGATCGTGATGATGTCATCAGGGTAGCGGGTTTGATTGTGAGTGTGGCTCTTATACCCATTTAACCTCTGACCTAGGCCCATACGTTTGACACATTTATGATCTTTTTGTCACATTTTGTCATTTGTGACTTTTGGACTTTTATGATGTGCTTTGATTATTCTTGTTTTTGTCTACAGTATTATCTTATTTTGGTTTTTCTAGTGGGTCTAATACAATGTTCCATTTGAAAAATGTAGGATACATATCATAACAGGATGGATTCCTCCAAAAGATCTAGGACTAGGGACTTAAAGTCAGAATACTGGGATTCTGATTCTTTTTTAATCTGACATCCCAGAGCTATAAGAAAATGCAATATTAAATGGGTGAAATACTCCTTTAAGATCCTTAAAATGTGCAAATTTGAGGCTTTCACCCATCAACAATATGGTGCAGAATGACGAATGTGTGGTACAACATACCGGAGACTGGTCAGGGGACCATGATATGAAGATCCACTCGTAGCCCTGTGCATTCTGGGAGTCGAGACGGTATAGGATGTAGCAGGGCTCCTGGTCATCCAGGAGAGGAAGCAGGAAGTGATCATAATCCTGGTCCCAGCTCTTTTCTGGCTCTCTGTAGGCCCCCAGCACCAGCTGCTCTGAAAATCAGACCAGCACTCATCACATACCTTTACCCCCTATATGTAGCATGCCCTTTGCAGAGCACATTAACACACACAGTAGAAGCTAGATGATACTGCAGTTAACAGCAGTAATGATTTATGAGTACGACCCTGATTCCAAGAAGATTGGGACGCCGTCTAAAACATTATAAAACAGAATGTGGTCATTTGCTAATCCTTCTGAACACATACTCTGAAAACAGCACAAAGACAACATATTTAATGTTTGACCTCACCAACTTCATTGATTTTTGTAATACATTTTGTAAATAATTTTGTAAATATCTGCTTATCTGATGCAGCAACATGTTTCAAACAAGGACAGGAGCAACTAAAGACTGGAAAAGTTGTGGAACATTCCAAAAACACCTGTTTGGATCATTCCGCAGGTAAACAGGTTGATTGGTAACAGGTGATAGTATCATGATTGGGTATGAAAGGGGCATCCTGGAAAGGCTCAGTTGTTCACAAGCAAGGATGGAGCGAGGTTCACCACTTTGGATAAAGGATGTTACTACATGGACTCTGGAACACTTTATTAAATCCTTGTGAATAACTGCATTTTGTTTTATTTATATTTTACACAGCTTCCTAACTTCTTTGGAATCGGGGTTGTGAGCAGATCATTGCAATTTTATTAGAAAAGTAAGTGTACACTGTTGTAGCTGCTCTAAATTATATTTTTGTTATACAAATCATAATTTGTTCATTTTTTGCATGAACACGTATCAATGGAATGGTGCCTTCAGATGCGCATATTCACATGAATTTATAAACTGCAATACACTCTGGTCTGTTCATCATAAAAGAAGAAAGCAAACATATAAAGACAATTACTCCCAATAAATTAGTTGTGTAGAAAACAACAGAAAACATAGTAATGCTATCTAGATGCTACATAAACTAGTCCTGAGCCTTTGTTTCTGGAACATCCATATTTCTCTCAAGTCATGCTGACTTTGTCTCCTTTTAAACAACTTTTGGACACTTTCAGTTACTCATTTCTTTTTGACCCTGTACATGATCATAATCAGGTCTCCACATTTTAAGAGGAGTATTTATATTGATTAATACAGTAGAAACAACATTCTATACGACTACGTGGTTTAAGAAACTAGAACCTGAGAAAGTTTTACATTTCTTTGGCTGATTAATCAAAACAACCAAATTTGCACTATGCTAATTCTCCTAATCAAATTTTTCAGCTCTGTGATCGATCATCCACACAGTGTCACTGCGCACCACTGCAGTCCGTGAGCTCTCGCTGTTCGCTCTCTGTGTTTGTGCTGTGGTGAAGAAGTCAAAGACCAGCCTCTGAGTTAAAAATATTACCTGGGTCATCTCTGAGCTGGCAACACCTGACAACCAGAACCTGAACAGCGTGGCTTATTGAAATACACAAAACCCACACATAACACCTAAAGTCTGGTGTCCTTGTCGGGTGCAGGGGGATTTCCTGACACGATGCTATTCTGAGGCACAACACATTCCAGCAAGGCACACACATACTTTCCATTAGCCATTCTCTTTCAGCCTTTATAGGCCCATGTTAGTATCAAACGGCATGTAAACTACTCACTTTAGGTGTTATGTATTGTCTTTTTTCTTTAAAAGCTTAAAACAAAGTAAGTGTGAGACAAACGCCATCAGGGGACGGTTAGGCGGTAGGAAATCAAATGGCATACCAAGCCAGCGGTGATGACACCAACCAGAATGATCTTGTTTCTCTTTTGACATTGACTCTTTTGACATGAGTGTCACCGGGCAGCAGCGAGCAACCATGTCAAGTCACATGTGGCTCAAAATAGCCAAGTGACGCCCGCCAAGATCACAGCGCTTTAGTAAGGAAGTGAAGCACAGCTGACACTCTTCTGTCTCTGTAGCGCCGAGCTCGTCTCTGTTGACATCAATATCCCAAATATGAGACCAAATATCTAATATGAAAGCATCAGTCTGCAAAGATAGACCCCCAAAAGTCCCAGAATGTGTCTGATGTGACTCAGATTACAGCCGGTCACATACCCAAACAAGATATAAACACCTCATGAACATTTCAGTCCACCTCCATCAGCTGCTACCTAGAAACCTATTGGCTCACTGACCGTTTTTCACAGACTGCTCAGCTCACGCTGTCTGCTCCGCTCTCACACAGCTGACGCAATCCTCTTTTCCTAGAATATAGACAGTCTGTAGCAGAGGTTGGCCAACATTTGTTTTTGTTTATGACCCCTGAACATGAAGCCATATCTGCTTGTGATGCCTTGACACAACATGAAACAGTGTGAACTGGAAATGATTCTTCGATGGAGCCCCGCTCTGTGCCCTAAGCATCCCTTTATTAAAAAAAAAAAAGACTCATCAAACCATGTGGATAAAAAATATTCTGTTTGCTGCCATAAAAACAAAGATTTTTAACCTGTTTTTGAAGTTATTTCCTAATTCAAACAAAGATGGTAGCTGGAAATAACATCTCATTGCTCAAATTTCAACATTTTTGTATTCTTTTGTATTCTGGTGTTACATCGTATGTGTTTGCTCTGTTCTTTTCTCATACAATCAGCTAGGAGATATGTCACTTCTGGCTACCTGCATTAGGAAATACAGGGTTAAAAATATGTTGGATTGGGCAGCAAAGCGAAAATATTTCATCCGTATGGTCAGACGAGTCTTTTGGAGCAGAGATAAGTGTCGTTAAACAACCGTCAGAGTTCTTCAAAGATCACTGATGATTCACATTTTACAGAAACAGACTGTAGCTCTCTGGCTTGAATGTAATACAAACACATGAGAGACACAAACTGGAGACAGTTTCATGTGAGTAAGTATTCAGTGAAGGGCTGAAGAAGTAAAACTAAATGCAACTTACGTATTTCACAAGAAAAAGGCAAAAATAGACTTAAAACTAAATCTAATTTTGTGTAGCAGTTTAGTATTTTAGTATTTCTTACCCCTATGATTGACTCACGACCACTTAGATTCATCTCATGACCTCTTGTGTGGGTCCCAACCCCCAGGCTGGAAACCATTGGTCTGTAGTTTAACAAGGAGTTTGCAGTTCATGAAAAAGAGGCTATAAGACTAGTTTGAAAACTTTCTGAGCCACCAAAGCCACAACGACCATGTTTTAGGGGGAGATTTTCGAGCGGTAGTTTAACGTGGGGGCTGGGACCCCTATAAGGGACCCCCCCCTTTGATTTACTTTCCTTGTGAACACTGGATACTTCCACCTTGTCGGGCCTTTAAGGAAAAACCTCTCATTGTTTGAACTCATGTCAACGCAAACACCATAACATGTGATTGGCGGTCACATTGTTTGCAGGCATTGTTTCAGTTTACGGGGTCATGACCTAAAAGCACAGGAAATAACCATCCTGGGAGGATGCACCCTCGCATTAAGAACTCGTTCTTCCACCTGATGATTCACTGAGTGTCATCATCTATCGTGACAAGCTCTGAACACTCCCAACAGATTGTTTTAAGATGGTTCTCCTCACTTTTAAAGCAATCCATCCACCACATGCTATAAATGAACATTGAGTACTTTAAAACACGCTCATACACAAAACTATCATCATGGATGATTCATATTTTACATCCAATGCCACTGAGGGCCAGCTCCTCCCGTTCAGCTCCACGGTACACTGTCCAGGGTCACTCACCATCTTGGATGCGCACCTTCATGAGGCGCACTGCTCCACCTCTTGCCCTGGCCAGGAACTCCCTGAGCTCTGGTGTCACCACCAGTGCGAGAAACATGGCGGGTCAGCAGTCTCTTCCTCCCGCCCAGCGCTGTAGCAGAGGTGCTGAGAGACGGGGAATCAGTATGCAGGACTGAAGTTCCTCAGCAACAGGCCCGGGTGTTCAGTCCAGTCAAGAGACGCCGAAGTCCAACCAAAGAAGCCTGTTGTAAACGCGTCCTTTACTTCAGATGATGTGACTAAGTACTGTTCTGACTGCTGAAGAGGCTCGCTGAGTGTGTCTGGACTCTTTGAGAGAGTGTGACGGTGTGAGAGGGGGCATCGCTCAAGTAACTAGGACAGTATCATGTGCACACAGGGAGGGAACCTGATCACCTCTCTCCCAAATTTAGCCCCAACTGGCTGACTGTCCGGCCCCGGGTGCTGGCCCGTGACACCCCCCACCACACACCAGTGCCTACAGTGCAGGAGGAGATTGTGACCTGCAAACCTAATAACCAACTTCTGAGCCAAGAACAATTTTAGTCAGATGTATTGTGACAACCAAGCATCTGCACTGTTTTAGCATTGACACGCTTGTGATCTCATTTGAACTTTATCATGTATTGTTTGAGTAAAAACACCAAAACTCTGCTGTTTATGACCTATAAGACACAATGATTTGGGCTGAGGAGCGGGGAATCAACAGGAGCATTTTGCTTTGGAAAGTTTACACAACTCACTCGACACATGACAAGTGACAGTCAACAAATTGTGTAACATGTTTTTGATGTCATGAATCACCTGGCACTGTTGACAGTGCTCTCCCAATGTCAGACCCACACATTTAAAACTGATCATCTTGATGATCAGTGATCATAAGCAAGATTATACACACACACACACACACACAGACTATAAATGAACTGTAAATATTTCCCAAATTAATAACCTATAATAATTTGTACCTCAAAAATAATTGCCTTTAAAGGTGCTATAAAACATGTGACTAATAGATCAAAGATTCTATATAAAGTTCACTATATCATCTTTGGGTTTCAGGAAATGTGTAAACTGACTTTCTGAACTGATACCAAAGTGAATTGGTGCAAAAATAAAAACACATTTCAGTGGGTTTGGTTGGATTCATTCATTAAAAAAATAATTCTAGTAAAAAAAATCAGTAGATAAACTGGATAAATGATTCTTGCAACATTGGAATGGATTATGCAATATGCATGTACACACACAACAACACAACAATGAAGTAGACAAAACCAAAATCTTACAAAGAAATGGTTTAATGTTAAATAGAAATATAAAAAAAAGAATAGACAAAACAATCTATTTCTGCAAACTACTTATTTACAATTTGAATTGAACTCGGCAAAACTTCCTGTGAAATTTACACAGATCAGGCTGTGCTGACCCCTGCTGGTCACTTCGACTTTGGTCTTCAACAGAACCCGTCATCAGTCATCAATGGTGGGGAGCCAGAATGCCTGAAAGATGAGAAAACATTCAAATCGTTCAGTCACTTTAGAATGTGTGTATGCAATGCATAAAGGTGAGGTTTCACATTATAAGTTTTTCTTTTTACTTGAACCAACAGAATAGCGTACACCCAACTAGTGTGTTCAGTTTTAGATTTGAGTCATCGTGGACATCACAGGTGTCAAGAATAACACAAACAAAACAGCATAAGAACGTGACAAAGCAGACGATCACAAACTCCATGAAATGCTCGGTTTAGTGACATCACATTGCATATATGTGTCATTGGTACTAAAATCACCTAAAACAACTGAGGCCAACATGTTAAACCGACTGACATAGCTTCAAAACTAATCACTGAGGAATCTACTTCAGTGACCTTTTCAATCCTCACTCACCATGTTGGAACAGGCACTTGCAAACGTCATGAACTTGGGGTTAAACTGCAGGCAGGTAATTGGTCCTGTGTGCTTCCCATCTAGTAATGCTACCTTCATACCGCTCTCTGCATTCCACACGTGGATCTTTCCATCCTCAGAGCCTGCAACATGTGGATAAACAAAATCAAACATTTGATTAGGAACATATGGCGGCTCAGTCCCACGCTCTTTGAGGAAAAAATTAAAAAGTATAAAGCCTTTGTCAAAGGATTCTTGTTTGTCCTTCTGCGACACTGCACCACTGAGCAAAGCATATTTTTGTTTAAATACGCCAAGTGTTTGCTGTGCAGCATCACTAGGATTTATTTGTCTGTGTATGGCTTCGGTATAATTCTAAAGCGATTGATTTGTGGACTTCTTATACTCGTGATTAAGTCAACATGTTGGTGTCCCATCGATGTAGGCAACAACAAGAATGATCTTAACTTACCAATCATAACAAACTGAGAATCCGGAGTGAACGACGCCTCCAGTGTTACACCTTTACTGTTGTTGTAGCCCTGTGAGTAAATGAACAACAGCATCCATGAGCAGTTCATTTGTGCAAATCAACACAGTGAGTTTGTTTTGTGATGCTCATCAATTCTTGAAAACAGAAATTAAAACTAAAAAAAATAAGAAATAAATAAAATAAATGTTTTTGGAGTAATAAATGTTTCCACAGACAGTGCCTTACAATGAGTTGTCTTACCCCGAAGGAATGTAGCACAGCACCCTTGAAAGCATCCAAGATGCGAAGGGCTCCACCATTCGTAGAAAGAAGAATGAGTTTCCCGTCATTGCTGAACTTGAGTCCTGTCCACTCACATGTCCGGTCATATTGAAGCTTGAAGGTTGCAAAGGGGCCCTGTAGACAAGGGGGACCATAAATATTTAGCTTCAATTAAATGAAAGCTATTTATTTCAAATATTAGACGGATACATAAATCATGAATGGTCTCTCTCACACACATAAATGTCTTACCTTGTCAAACGACCGCAGGTCATAAAGTTTAACCATCTCTGAATTTATTCCAGCAGCAAAGATTAGGCCCTCTGGATCAAAGGAGCACACTGGCTTCCCCTGCAGGTGCATCAGACCCTAAAGTTTACAGATGACAAGAGGTCAGTATGGGTTTTATTCCTCTTTTCCAATTTACATATTAGTGCCACACCAATGGATGCACACCAAATTACCACATAAGATACTCACCTGGCAGTTAGGTGACCGCAAATCCCACAGTCTGATAGTTTTATCTAAAGAGCCAGAAATAAATGTGTCGTCCACAGGAGACATGGAGAGTGATGTCACTCTGATCACACACAAATAGAGGAAACAAGGAAAAATGAGAAAGAAATGAGAACACAGGAACTCCAACTGAACCCTTGACATCAAATCAAGGCACAGACAGACCAGCTTGAATCCAGTCCTCACCTCTTGTTATGCCCAGGAAAGTAGCGGATGTATTTGTTGTCATGAAGGGACAGGTACCGGATGGTATCTTCAACAGTAATAATAGAACAACATAATTACCATGTAAGACATCAAACATGACAAGCAACGGCAAGAAACAAACTGCCGTCCAAATATGAAGTCTATTAAGAGCAGGTCTGAAGAGTTGACTCAACCGTGGGCAAGGCAGTCACTTGTACAGTTAGCTCCTGTATGGGGCAGAATCACAGACCCTCAAACTGTACAAACAACTACCTCAGACCAAAGTGAGTAGTGATTCCCCCGTGATCCAGCAGCGGTCCACAGGGCTATGGTATCCTGTAAACATCAACCACTTGCCAATGTCACAACAGCTTAGCCAGTAAAACGTATCATAATGCTGGTGGAATTCATGTCAAGACAAGATGTCTTCTCCTGCATCACAGGGAAATGATCCAGCTGCATGAATGTATATGACAGCTGTAGCTAAGTAAAATACACAACAAACACATCTAACATCTAACCCTGTATTTCTATTATTAATGACTATTCCCATATTAATGACCACGTCTCATTATCATTCCATGTTTCATTATACATACATCTTATTTTTAAATTAATTCTGCAAAATGTTAACACCCGTATCACCTTCAGTACACACTGAAACTTCTTCATGCTATATTACAAAACAAAAACTACCAATTTGTGCATCAACATACCATCGATTTTGTTGGAACTGTAGACCACAGTGTTTGCAGCATGTGTGTACCTGATCAGATCCACTCCATACTTCTTACTGTAGAGAGTCCTCTTGGGTCTGCCATATATCAGATTAAGTGAGGGGGAAAAGGAAAGTGTGAATTAGCATTAGGATCAATAATGGATGTTAATCTGTACTGATAAAGAATGTAGTCGTGTTTTTATGACTATTATTTGCCACTGAACAAAAATACCAAGAACATTAAAAAGTTACAGACACAATACAGAATTACCTGCCTGTTTGCTTTAAATGTGTAAGTAGTGATCAGAGTTTCTTTCACTTTTGGCCAGCAGTTTTAAGACACAGTTTTAAGGTCTGACATTTTAAGAAGAGCATTTGTTATCTTTTTAATTTCAGATAAATTCTGATAAATCACCACAGGCCTGCAGCTTGCAATTATGTCCATTACTGGTTACTTTTTCTGATTCATTGACTGGTCAACAAAAACAGAGCACGCCAGTATATAAAACTGCCGCCTTTATATTGCTTGCTTTGTCCATCCCACACTCTAGTTACATAATATAACATAAAAGGAGAAGAAACAAATATTCATATTTAATATTTTTAATATTTATTTTTTGCTGAATAAGAAATGACTGGTTGGTGATTCATTTTCTTTGGATGAACTGAGCCAATAGTTTCAACATTATCTAAGATCTTAACCTGTTCATCAAAAATATTGATAGTTCCATCATTAACAAGTTAGTAGCAGCTGTGTTCCCCTAAAGGTCTGTGATCAACTCAAACATGTCTTAGTGACTGACCCATTTGAATTGTAACGTTATAACTCATAACAGATTACAGTTTGCTTCTAACAATATGGTGCACACACAACGTTGCTTACAAACACGAGAAGCTGGCAGGATTGATGTTGCAGTTGTTTTAAAACCTGCGCATACAGAAATTTTACATCTCATACAAACGCTGCTGAGTATTATCGCATTGCAGCAGGCCTCGCTAGCTAGCATAGCAAGTAGCTAACGTCAAAAACAATAGAGTAAAAAAATACAAAACCCGCTCTTACTTTCCCTCTTGGCAGTCGTACAAGACTAACGAATCGTCGTCGCTGCTGGAAATAATCGTTTCTCCGTTTGAACTGAAGTCAAAACAATTAATTTTGTCTGAGTTTTCTCGAAACACCTTAGCAACTCTGAAGCTCCGCAGCACATTGTCCGTCAGCTTCATGATGGCCTGTCTGTGTCTGAGGGGAAGCAGGCCCTCGTTTTACTTTAAATCGGCGTACAGATGCCCCTTATGGTAATTCGTATGTATGTATATGTAATGGTGCTAACAAGTCATTTTAAAAAGAAGTCTGGTTCAAAAACAGCGACGAAAGCCCGCCTGTGATACTCCTGATTCACGGGAGTAAAAGGAGGGAGGAAAAAGCACCGCCTTCGCCACGTCGGTGACGCGCATATTCGTCGTCTGGCACGCGCATTGATCGGAGATCACATGACGAAACAGTTGTCGCGATATTTGCACCCTGGCTGTAAATAGTGGTGTGTGTGTACAAATTCAACAACAGTAACAACAAGAGGATTTATTGTATTCCTGAACACAATGAATTAACAAAAAGGGACTCCGGAGAGGCAAGTCGAGGAAACAGCAAGTGTTGATCAAGGGTTGACTGTCACCTGCACCCAACTGGACAATTTCTCTCCTCATCTCTGGTCTGAAACAGTGACTCTCCGGTCCAGCACTTTCTGCAACATTTAGCAGCTTGTGTTTGTCTGTCTGTTCTGTTTTCTGTCGGCTTCTAGCTTTTTCACCAGGAATCAAAATGAACGTAGGGGAAGTGACAGAGAAAAGAACAGCAGGAGTTTTGTCGTCACAGAAAGCAACGACTGAGGTATGAACCAACTTTCATTTCTCTGTTAGCCCGAGTGTTTTTGTTGAATGTCAAAAATTAGGCTTACGCGCCTTACTGACATGTTTGGGTTTTAAACACAGCATGAATGCAGGTGTGTTCACAGCTCAGAGAAATCAAGACTTGGGCCCAGAGTGCAGATGAAATCGGCGCAAACTAGTTGTAGGTTGTGTACTCGTTGAACTATGCCGCAGCATGAATGGCTCCAAAGTCTGTCTGATGCTATACTCATGGATTTCACCACTGATCTACCAGCACTGAACTAACTGCTGGTATCGCTGATCGCTCTTCGTTGTTCACCCAGTCCGGGGAGGGGAGGATAATCAAACAACCACAGAGGCACAGCTGGGTGGTCAGTGGCTCCCTGTGTCCTGTGGTCCATTCAAGTCAATCATTACACAGAGGGTACACAACTCAAGTCTGTATCTGGTCAGATTTTTTGCAACACTGCCTGACTGCTGAGCTGGAGAGCACATAACAGGCTTCCACAGGAATCCACAGGCTTTATATCCCATTTACAACCTCGGCAGGTAGGGAGCCTCATGAGGCTTGAGAAAGCTCAGTTTAACAGGGACATGTATGGAAGGTTCAGGGTGATAACATCTGTTGTTTATAGACTTTAAGACTTTTGATGATATAAACACAAAACAGTGATAACAATCTGCACAGTTTCTCCTCAACCTTTAAAAGTAAGTGAACAGACAATCAGGAACAAATTATTTATTTATGTGAGTGGCATATTTGCAATAGTATCCACACACTAACAGACATATTCAGATTTAAGATTTTAACAGCGCTACTGACCAGTGAAAGGACTGTACAGCCTATGAGCTTTAATAGTTATTACTATTTGAATGTAGATTTCTTATGGCCACTGCTAATTTTGGCTAGATTTTGACCGATGGGCTGTTACTTTACCTCAAATTTTCATCTTTTCAGTGTTAACTGTGCTTTCTGGTCACATTGTGCCAGTACTTTACCTTGATATAGCACAGATATAGTACAGTACATCATGCAGTCCAGCAGTGAACCTCTGACACTAACGGAAACCTGACACTTACACCATAAACAGAAAAATATATCGAATTTTGAGTCCATGCTACCGGTTAGAATTGCTGAAATTTTAGTTATTTCGAGAAGGTTAATGTGTAAAATGATAAACAACCTAAAATACAGTTAAGCCTCTGATTCTTCAACATTAACTTGAAAGGTAAAAGCAGCCATCTGATCAGAAATATTTGTGAACTGAAGAATGTCTGACCTTTTCTTAACTGTACATTGTCATATTCACTATGTGTGTGTTTTTTTTTAAATAACATGTTTTTGTGACAGCTGTCTCTCTAAACTGTGCCTCCATGTTATCTTTCAGGCGATTTCTGTTCAGGCCCACTGAATGTCCATGGCCCGTGTTCTTTCCCTGTTCCGGCCTCAGCCTTTTCTGGCCTTCGTGGGCAGGAGAAAACCTACATTGTGCAAAATGTCAATGGACTCCCGGGCACGTGGAGTGTTTGCAGCTGCGGTGGAAGGTGTGCAGCCAGACACTGTGGTCCGGCAGAGTGTAGAGCGCAAGGAGGACACAGTCGTTATCCAAGGTCACAAATTCACACTCAAACATAACCTGCACTTGGTGGGCTTCGGAAAAGCTGTACTAGGTATGGCTGCCGAGGCAGAGAGGATTGTCGGGGATCACTTAGTGAAAGGAGTAATAAGCGTGCCACATGGGATTCAGCAGACATTACAGCAGCATGGGAAAGAGTAAGCAAACGCCTTAGGATGTAAACAACTTAAAGCATTACATGAAAAAATAAGCAGCATAATAAAACTTCTCACTTCCATCACAGCCATCTGTTGTTAAAAGAAAACACTCGCATCGAAGTAATGGAGGGAGCTAAACACAACTTGCCTGACGCTGATGCCCAGAAGGCAGCTGAAAGGATCAAGCAGTTAGCCAGTGAACTGACGGAGAAAGACCTGCTCCTTGTCCTAATTTCAGGTAAAAATATATCTATTGCTTTTCTCTTCAAAATCAGACCTTAAAATGTAAGTTTCTAATACAAGGTGGTGAAACTGTGTCTAGGTGGAGGCTCTGCACTACTGCCTGCGCCTGTCCCACCAATCTCGCTGCAAGAGAAACTGGATGTTACCCGCAAACTTGCAGCTGCTGGTGCCACCATTCAAGAGCTGAACACTGTGCGACGTGCCCTATCTTTCTTAAAGGGCGGAGGTCTTGCGCAGTGTGCTCATCCTGCCCAGGTAACGTACTTTTCTTTGAAGCCTTTATTGAAGCTGAGAACTCATTCTAGCGTCATACTTTTAATATCACTCCTTTTTAATCACTTCTTCACAGGTCATTGCACTGATATTGTCTGATGTCATTGGGGACCCTCTGGACTTGATAGCCAGCGGTCCCACAGTGCGGAGTGAGGTGTGGCCTGAAGAAGTATTGTCAGTCCTTGAACATTACAAGCTGTTGAGCTCTGTACCAGCGTCAGTAAAAGATGTCCTTGGGGGACCTTGTATCCGGGAGAGTAAGGATGAACCTAATACACCAGGACACGTTCTCAACGCTGTGATTGGCTCCAACAGCCTTGCCCTTAAGTGTGCGGGTCGCCGGGCTCGAGAGCTAGGTTTCCGCCCTGTTGTCCTGGCACCAGGAGTGTGTGGCGATGTGAAGTCAGTCTCCAGGCTTTACGGCCTCCTGGCGCGCTTTGCCTGCTCTCGAGAGGAACCTCCTCCAGAGATTGCTGCAGAGATGCTGAGGCTTGGGCCCGACGTAGGTGTGGAGAGCTGGGACCTCTGCCGTACCATGCAGGTTTTGGATGAAGGGCGCACAGAGGGATGGGGTGCCACGTGTCTGTTAGCAGGAGGTGAACCCACGGTAGAGCTGACAGGTAAGGGTCGAGGTGGTCGAAACCAGGAGCTGGCTCTGCGAGTGGGACTGGAGCTGAGAGGCTTGGAGCTCCCGCCGAATGGTCCTGTGTTCCTGAGTGGTGGAACTGATGGTCAGGACGGACCAACCGAGGCTGCAGGAGCCATCACTGATGGGGGATTGTATGAAGAGGCACAAGCACAGGGACTGGACATCGACAACTTCCTAACCAACAACGATTCAAACACTTTTTTTACTCGTCTTTCTGATGGGCAGCGTTTACTTGTACCTGGCTTAACCTGCACCAATGTGATGGATGTGCACATGCTACTTATTCCACCAATTCCCATAATCATTAAATAATTCCAGAGCACACACAGCGATCCAAGTCTGGTGGATCAGAATAGGAACTATTAGTATTAAGATTTCAGCAAGAAAACAAATCCTTATATATTGTGGACTTTCAACTTAGCTCTAGCAAACAGATCTGTCACTGACATCAGTATTTTCAAATACAACATATTTAATATCAGTCAAGCCGTTTACAATAAACTTGCAGTCGTATTATCATCCAGCTTTGCTGCTTGTCTCTTCATGTACTTCAAGGTAAAACATTCTGATAATTTTGTCCTTAAAAATCTCAGTAAAGACACACTGCAGTACATGAATTACAGACTTCTCTTTACCATTCTAACAGCATTATAACTTGTCAGTTCTAACAGGTGAGTGTATGATGGCTTGTAAAATGCACAGGAAAATTTCAACCCTCTCTGTTTCACATTTTATTAATTCACATTAAATCATGGTAGATTTAACAAAGCTAAACTGTCAAAATGATGTATACAAATGATTAATTGGGCAGGTTCACCCTCCTCAAGTAATGAGCCACCTTTGGCTGCAATTTGAGGTTGGTTACAGCTTTGCATATCCAAACACTGCAGTTTCTTACCCATTCTTCTTTGCAAAACAGCACTTTTGAGTGACATGGGGACAGGATTAGCAGTAATTTTCTTCTTGAGCTTCAAATTGTGTATTGGACTGCAGTGTGGATGCTGAATTGGCCACTACAGGACAGTAACATTGTTGTCTATTTCTAGGTAAAATGCAGCAATTTTCCCTGAATTTTGTGACATTCATTTTACCCATCGCCATCAAAAGCCACAAGGGCCTGCTGTTCAGAAACCTCCTCACAACAGACCACCACACTTCATGGTGGGTTACTAATCTGTTGTGGCACATCCCAGATCTTGTGCAAGTTTTTTTTCCCCTGGTAGCTTCAGCTGGTGAAGCGTGAGGGAAGAACATGTTGTCTGTACTGTCTCCCTTCTCAACAGCCATACTTACAGTGACAACTGCACCATCATCATTAATATCAAGCACCTTAGAAATTATTTTGTATCCTCTCCCTAATTCTTACTTTGTTACAGATTTCGTAAGAACTTTCCTTTATCTTCATGATGTTATTTTTGCCAAGAAATTAACCAGCTTTTGATCCTTTCAGACACACATTGTAAAATCATCTTCACACCTTGATTACACTCAGGTGATTTTCATGCAAAATGGGGATCTAGGTGTGTCATAAACAGGGTGAATGTGCTGGTGTAATCAATTATTTTATATTGGCACCCAACTTTGATCAGTTCGTAGATGTCTTTTCATCTCGATGTGGCACTTTGCAGCGAGTCAATGTGAACAAAATTAAAGAAACATGAAAAAGTCAAAGGATGTGACAGGCACCCTGTATCCCCTATTGAATGCATTTAAAATTTCACAGAAAAATCATGGACTATCAACTGCTTTTCATGGATCTGTATTCAAGAAACCATATACATTGTTTATGAAATAGCAGTAATAGGAATGACCCTGTCCACTGCAAGATACCCTCCTAATCATAACCAAGCACATGCACATCCTTCAGAATCACCATGAAAAGAATCCATCTACGATCCTGCGTGTCCTGGCTTGAGAAGTACCTTTTTCGTTTCCATCCATACATCATTCAAATGAAGTCTTGCTCACGGTCAAAATGAAACATTTCGTGTCTGCTATAAAACAGTATTCTTAAAGCACCTTCAATTTAAACACAAACCCATCAATATTTTTCCACAGTTGTACTGAAGTGTCTTTGAAAAAAAAAAAAAAACAAGGGGGAAGAAAAAGTTGACCATAAAGCCAGGGACATCATCATTTAGGTATTCATGCAAACTAAGGTTCTACTCAATGACTACTGCTGACAGGCCAAAATAAATAATCTCATGGCACTACATTGTTGATTTGATGGATATCAGTGTGTAGCTTGGTATGCATGAAAAATAATAACATGTTTCTGCTGGCAGTCAACAGAGGGTGCATGCAGCTCGAATTCACGGAAGAAGCTTTGTTATCAGCAAAACTTGAGGGTGCATTCAATTTCTCTGGGAGATGTGAACTGTCCAGCTCTCACTTGAGTAAAGTCCAAAGTCCAAGACCATTGTCCTGTTAATCTCGATGAGTCTTCAGGGTTTCTCCTGCCCTACTTTCCCTGCAAGAATAACAATGTCATTACCAATAAAACAAATTGCATGAAGGTAAAACATCTATAATGCTATCACACAGTTTCTACCTCACCGCGATTAGTGATAGATTGGCTTTACTTGCTGTAGCTTCAACTATGAGAGCATAAGTACACAGTATCCATTAAACTGTGCAACAAGAGGCAGTTTCTCTAGATACTCGATCAATCAGAAGGCGGCCACAATAGAACACACGCTAGACTACAATCCTAAATCCGGCTTCTGTCCTGATGGTGTCCCATCCGTACTTAGACTTCAGAGCACCAGACAGTGTGTGGAAGGAATCTACCTGATGAAGCGACATGGATGCTCGGAAACCTACCATCCACTCAGGTGAGGTGCTGTATCAGGTGTGCCTCCGTTCTGTCCAGTCCCTGAACACCAACACCAGAAGACAGAAATGAAGCTAACGTGGCTAGCACTACATTAGCACGTGAAACAGATAAGGTCGAACAAAACTTACCCTGTCGGTAATACATATCGTTCACTGTATTCCCGTAGACTTTCCACGCAAAGTGAATTGCGATAAGACTAAAAATTAACCAGCTGAGTAATATTTTGAATATGGAGACTCGCATGTCGTTGGCGAGCCAGTCGTCAACAAATTCCGAGAGGAACGACAAGCAGCTGTCACCGATACGGGACAAAAATTCAAAATCCCACGGTTCCTCCATAGCACCCGGTTTTTCAGCGCATATAAAATCAACTGAGTGAACTGTTTATCCAATGGATAGTTTAAAAAACATCACTTCGGTTAGGTAACGTATGACATCTCTGTCGCCACACGGTTACGATGTTTATATCGTTGGTGCGGAATGAAGAATCGGAGATGACGTAGGTTACGTAGCGCAACCCCGCTAGCTCGGCATGGTGGACATCCTTCACAGAAATATTTTATCTTAAGATAAACAACTGATCTAATTGTTGTTATATTGTTATATTTACGCGTCTACAATACAGCCCACTGTTTACTACGTTTTGCAACTTCAAACGAACGTCAGCGACAGAATAATAGCTAACTAAGGTCGTTGCCCCAGCTGTGAGCTCAAAACTCCTGTAACGTTCCCTAAGCAAAGTGTGGGGATAAACTAAAACTTTATATCTTAACTGCTACCCAGCACTGGGTTCCATCTTCAGCTATATTTTCAGAATCCCACAGAAGTCTGCTGTCTGTCAGGAGTGACAGAATGCGCGTCCGGAATGAAGCTAACGTTTAAATACAGCACTTTCGCGCTAGCTATGGCAGGCCGGAGCTGCGACACTTAAGTCTGGAAATACTAGATTTAAACGTTACTGTGGGCCGAGTAAATGATTCCTCGTTCCGGACAAGCGGTAGACCTTTGTTTGATGAAGAAAATCCCACTGAAAATCAAACTGGCTGCTGGATAAGAGATAAAAATCAAATTAAGTTTTTCCTGTAAGGGACGCCGTGAGACCGCACAGTGTTGCATTCGGAGTGCTGAGAGCATTAATGTGGCTACTTGTCTCCTAGCTATATCGTATGTCAAAATGTATCTCAAAACCTAAGTGGTCATCCCTGTTTAATACTTTTATTTTAAAAATCGTGTATGTTCACCAGTGACGGCGTTGAATAAATCTGAAAACATCACTAAACCCCCCAAAGCACTTCATATATTTAGCTTACCCATCTAAAATTGTACGTATACGGTCTCACGCATTGTTGTCTGAAACGTACACCGAGGGGGCGGGACTATCCGTGGCCACCGAGCAGTCTGATTGGTCATTTGAGCTTGTCATCAGAGATTCCGGATGTCTGCTGTGGAAAGAGGAAAATTTGTTTTCTGCTTCTCATTCTTGACAGCTTGTCTGCGACCGGGCAGCCGATGAAAGTTAATGTAGCGAATTAGATATTCAACCCAACGCTTCGACGGTACAAACTCGTAAGTAATCGTTCTTTGTCTTTATCTGTCTAATTTTAGTTGACCACGATTGCTTGCATGCTCACTGTTAAGCCAAGGCCATGAAATTGATCTGTGTGTGTCTGTGTGTTGCTAGCAGGCAGTGTTAGCCATGTAACTACAGTCAACATTTACTGAGCTGCATCGGAATTCAGGGTCACACATTTATCAGAATGGAACAATAAGCCTTCTCGACCGTGAGCAAGTTCGTAGACATGCTAACAACAGTTTTAGAAGAAACTTGAGAAATTATTCATCAAACGTTAGCTCCGTAGCTCTGGCGGTCAAATAGCAGTTACTTTGCTCTCTCCGTCCAGCCGACTGCCGTTTATCTGTAGTGTAACATTAGCCAGGCTGCTGGAAGTTGCGTTCAGTCTTAAATTCCAGAGTCTGTTCGGTATCTTGGAGTTGTAATTGTTCTCTGTAAGCAGTTACCCTCTGTTATCATGTGACCTGACCATTACTCCAGTATGAGTGCTCCTATTCATTAGAGATTGAGATGCACGCTGTCTCAAGGTTCACGCTACAACCGCTGAAATACACTTTTTATAAAGCTGTTCGTCTAGAATTGTTTGGTTATAGGATGCTTTTTTGTGTCTCCAGTGACTGGGATGGTATCATGGAGAGAGACAATCATCAAGAAGGAGATGCAGAGGGAGTGAAGATTTGTGATCCACCCTCTGAGAGTAATCTACCTGGTAAATTATTTAATCTGTCATTGCATTCAAAATTTTACCTCATCTATCTTAAATTTTATCTTTATTTTTATAATTGCATTTTGTTTTCACCTTAGCTGACACCTTGGCTACTTCTCTCTCCCTCTTGGGGAATCACATGTTTCCTGATCCAGTGGAGAGAAATGACAGTATCAGCGTTAACACAGAGGAGACTGCAGATTCACTCCCATCAGTTGTTTCGGCAGAAGAGCAGAGTCTGGACGCGGACCCCCATTCTAACCAGGTAACAAAGCCAAATGCGGAGGAGACTGAAAACTCAGAGTGTCAGAACAATGTGTCCACCGCGCCGTGTGACGGAGAGACTGAGGATGCAAGCGCTGACAATGACCAGGGCGACTCTGGGGAGTTTGTCGTTACAATGCTGGCCAAGGCCAAGCTGGAGGAGCAAGGCATAGGCGTGAAAGGACGGTCATCTCCCTTGTTGGAGGCAGGCACCCAGGAATCTCCTGCCTTCATGTCTCACCGCGATGAAGACGTGACGGCGGACAGCTGGAGGCAGCACAGGAAGCATGTTTTTGTGCTGAGTGAAGCAGGCAAACCCATCTATTCCCGATATGGCAGCGAAGAGGCTCTTTCATCTACAATGGGAGTCATGATGGCACTGGTTTCCTTTGTTCAAAGTGGAGATAATATCATCCGCTCAGTCTATTCAGGTGAGAGCATTAGAGAGAGTTTTTGTCCTTGTTTTTTTTTTTTTTTTTTTTTAACTTTTGTACCATTTTTGTGAATGTCATTTTCTATTATGATAAATGAGAGCCAGTGTAGAAATATCACAGGGGATTGTGGGAGTGACCTGCAGTAGATCTGGCTTGCTATAGAGGGCATGTTCATTATTACCTATTGACAAAAAGGGCTCCATAGAGAACAGTGTCTGAAATACAATGAGCGAGGAGAAGTTCATGCATTTACAGTATTGTTTTCCAGTATTTATTTTGGAAATGGCTGTTATGTTTAAACTCATTTCCACATCCACAACTTGTCCAGTATTGTTGAGTGCAGAGCTGTCAATCATTATTAGTAGGCATTCAGCGTTACTTTCAGTATTGTGCTTTATGTTTGATGTGTCTTCTTTCTTCATCAGAGGAGCACACCGTGGTGTTCTTGCAGAAAGGGCCCCTTGTTCTGGTGTGTGTCTCTAGCAGTCATCAGTCCGAGCGGCAGCTGCGTGGAGAGCTCCTCTATGTGTACTATCAGATCATCAGCATGCTCACCCAGGCCAGCATATCCCGCATCTTTGAACACAAGAAAAACTACGACCTGAGGAGACTCCTGGCAGGCTCAGAGAAGATCCTGGACGGCCTTCTCAACTTGGTGGATTCTGACCCCAGCTTCTTGCTAGCAGCAGTGCACTGCTTGCCTTTAGCTTCCTCTCTCAGGGACTCTCTCAGCCAGATTCTGCAGAAAGCGATCACCCCCAATCTGGTTTTCTCCATCCTCATTGCAAAGAACCAGCTGCTCACCATCGTCCAAGAAAAGACGGTCATCGAGGACACCAGGCTGGAGCCCGCTGACGTCCACCTCCTGCTCAACCTCATCGGAGCCTCCTCTGCCTTTCAGGCAGGGGAGATCTGGACTCCCATCTGTCTCCCCCTCTTTAATCCTGACTGTTACTTTTATGCATACATTTCTTACCTGGACCCTCCAGAATGCACTGTTTGTCTGCTGCTGCTCTCGACAGACAAGGAGGCTTTCTATGCTGTAGCTGAGTGCAAGAGGAAGATAGAGGAGGCCATGGTGGCTCATAACTCACTGAGCCTCATTGCTAAAGTCCAGTCGTACAGCGTGAGCCAGGTGGGCGTCTCAGACCTCAGACACTTCATGTACAAGCCCTTTGATGTGCCAGACAACTACCGCCAGCTCACTCAGTTCACCAGGTGTGTGTTTGTGTATCTGTCATTATTCATGCAAGTTCAGGAGGGACATATAGGCCTAAATTGGTGCCTTCTATATTTTAAAAAACAAACTTTGTGACGTCGACAGATTTTGCAGTGGTATTTCTCTTTTTTGTTTTTTCAGAAATGTGTTTGTCATAAAAAAAAAATTTAGGGATTTTTTACGTCTGCCTTGTTTGGCCCCAACACTCTTGAGTGATTTTGATTTTGATTTCGATATGAGACAGAGAGAGAGAGACAGAGAGAAAAATTGAATTGAACTGGCAACATGCCAATGTCAGACGCATGTCTCTCTGCAAACCAATCATCAAATCAGTTGCCTGTACAGGGAGATGCTGCTCATGTTGATGATGGTGACAGGACAAGTCCTAACTGGATCAAATGTACACAATGTAACAAAAACACAAACCATGGTTCATACCTTGGTTTGGACTTTGACTTTTGAAAAGGCCCTTAGCCTAAAGAAAAAATAAATATTTTACATGGAGGCCATGGCTCGTGCACAGTATGAATGTCTTTTTATAAGAAAAACAAAACAAAACAAACAAAAAAAAACATAGCGAGTTCGGTATTTACAAATTGTGTACTTCAAAATACAGAGTGTTTCTGAAATGGAGTTAGAGAGAAGGCACAAAAATAAAAACTGTAAGAAATTCGAAAGTCTTTCACTAACCCTGCCAATTCACTCTCCAAATGAGCTGAACTGAAAGCACGAGTGTCCTGTTACATAAGCCAGTCACCAATCGAAACCTTGAAAAAGTAAGCAGAATTATACAAATAACCAGAGCACTATGCTTTAATTACAATTTCATTTACTTCTTATTAGTACCATTGTTTAGCACTGCTCAGAACAATGTTAGAAAGAGCCAAAATCCTCTCTTGAAATAACTTTTGCAGCTATGTTTTGTTAGGCCTCTTACTGTGCAACTGTGTCTCATCAGTATCCAAAAATCAATAGTTTTATTGATTGATTGGAGAATTCATCGCCATAGCCCTTATGTTTGTGTATATCTCTGTATCTTTGTTTATGTTTGCCTTTTCTGTCTGTAACCTTTACTCTGTGATTTGTTGCTGCGTGTAGCCCAGAGATGGAGGCACCTTACAGCAGCGAAGAGGAGAAAATGAGACTGCTGGACCTTTATCGTTACATGCACAGTCGCATCCACAGCACCTCACGACCCCTCAAGCTCATCTACCACGTTGCTGAGAGGGAGACTCTGCTAGCCTGGGTATGTAGCAGGGTTTACAGATACATTCCCACTGCTACTGCAGTGTACAGCCTCTGAATACTGTGTTTGCATCTATTCGATCATCTTTGACATGAGGAGTCTGAATTTCTTTTAAGGATTTAAAGATTTTTAAAGGAATCTTTTTTTTTTTTTTTTTTTTTTTAGGAAATTTGCTTTCTTGTTAAGAGAAAATCGTAATCGCTCTCATGTGTGCCAATTCAGTTTGAACTCAAGCTCAACTTAGCTTATCTTAGCGTAAACGGTGGAAACAAGGAGGGGCAGCTAGCCGGGCTGTGTCCAAAGATTTAACCTATACAAAAACTACAAGTTGCGGTTTTACCATGACTGTACTGTGTACTATTCCACGAGTGGGCACACTCGTGGGCTGTGTATGCATAGCCTTTTAATTAGTGAGATTTCGAGGTGGTGGTAGATGGACTTCTTTACCTTTGACATAGCCCGGCTAGCTGTTTCCCCCTGTTTTTTTGTCTTTATGTTAAGCTAAGTTAGCCGGCTTCTGGAGCCACATCAATCTCTTCTAATCTGACTCTCCGCAAGGAAGCAAATAGGTGTATTTCCCAAAATGTCAAACTATCCTTAAGCTCATGTGAACAGTGACTGATTGCTTCAGTGTCTTTTAGTAAAAAATGTCCTCTCCACTGTAGGTCACAAGTAAATTTGAGCTATACACCTGCTTCAGTCCTCTGGTGACAAAGGCCTGCGCCATCACTGCCATCACTAAGCTTCTGAGGTGGATTAAAAAGGAGGAGGACCGGCTCTTCATCAGATACCCCCCAAAGTATTCAACCACTCCAAACCCCAGCAAGAGCTCTCGAGGCGGCAAATCTGACCAGCAAGACTCCACAGATAACGGCTTCTTATCGCTTCTATAGGACTGTCCTCGTGCTGCTATAGTTGCTCTGCCTCATTCAACAATAGTTTGTACACTGGTTCCAAAATATTTTTGAACCCTCTTTTGACACTCGTTGGACTTTGACAGACTTTGACTACTGGAATCAAACACTACGTTTTACACTATTTAAGAAGGAACGACCTCTTTCAAGCTAGTATTATTTCTTTACCTTAACAAGAAAGCATGTCATTGCATCACTGCTTTCAATCTGAAAGAGTCAGGGCAAAACAGCATTAGTTCGTTTTAAATTAAACTGTGGTAGAAAATAATTGCAATGATATTTAACTGTTTTTATATTGTTTTATTACTGCAACATGAGAGAAATTTTCCTCACGGACAGTGAATGTATCACACAGATTACAGTTCCTGCATATGCTACAACTATTCATTGCTTCTTTTCCTGTGTAAGCTGGGGAGTAAAATTTAGTCAGACTAAATCTCACATGAAGACAGGATATGCAAGAAATGAAAGTATGTTGTTTTTTGGCCTCAACATAAACTGGAATAACAACTGGAACTGCCATAACAGGGATGGGCTACCATGTGTCACGCAGGGCCATGAACTATTTGTCCTCTATGAATCTGGTTACGCATCCCTGTGACAGAACTTGAAAACATGGTGTTGTTTCATATCTCACTGATGTTTCTACGCAAATTGAAGTGGTCAGGTTTCATTCGTGTTACATTATGTGCAGAAGTCAAGTAGGGAATCCCAGCCTGTTACACCTGATCACTTCACATTACTGTCATTGTTAGTGTTCTCATCGTTAGGAGTCAAATCCTGTTAGTTTGAACACCATCTGTTAAGCTAAGAAGATGCCACTGAGCTCCCGCAATGTTTTTCTGCGGATGGTTGTTGTACAATTATCAGTCGACACTTAACGTAGTGACTTCAGGCGACTTATCTTTTTGGATAATAGTTTTGTAAAGATGGTCTAAACACAGTAGCCTCATCCTTGTGTCCTTTGAGGAGTTTCCTGTCAATTCAAGTCTTAAGAGTATGTCAGTAGTATTATGAAATAAATCCCAGGTTGCACATATCTGCACTTGTCCCATTGAAGTAGAGATGTTGTGAATAAGCTTTGTTTTTTTTTTAATCTACAAGGAAATGACAAAATAATATTAACGCTTGATTTTGCGGGTCTGTAAATTCTGTAATAATTTTCTGTGATTTTTCTGGGAGGGAACTATTCCATTTTGTGCAAATTATGGGAAAAGTCGAAGCAGTTGATAAACTTCCAATTAATTGCTTGTGTAACCTTGAATCTTGTAGGCAGTGAGCTGAACATACAATTCTAGGAAATTTGTCTACAGGCGGGCATTCAGTTGAACAGATATGAAGAATAACGTTTGCAGTAATGAATAAATATTTACTTGGATTTCAATGCAGCTGCTCTGTCGATGAATTGTACTATTCCTTCCGGGAAACATCTGGGAACACTATCAGGAATTAAAAGACCCATAAAATCAAGTTTTACCAACATGTAGTTAAGACTCTCACTGTCATGATGTCTTTGATCGGTGTCACTTGTTGTGTACAACTTCAGGGGTTTGACGTGACCTGAAGGCTGGTCTTCAGCTGAGCCTCCTTTCTTAACTAAACAACTTAGCCTCACGGAAATCCAAACTAATGTTGCATTTGGGCGGTCAGCAGGGTTTTAATAGCAGTGGCAAACTCAGACATGTTTACATGACTACAAGCTGTGATGTGTGAAAAGTATGTTGTGGGAACCTGGTAAATATTGTGTTAACAGTTAAGATATCAATTAACTTTTTTCCAAATTCTTGCAACATGTTCAGAATCCACCAAGAACTTTCCTGACATTACAAGTTAAATATGATCACATAAATACTGAGGATCACATAATGGATAATGGTAGAAAATGCCATTGAGAGGACACTGTTTGTGTCCTCTAAAAGACAACAGGAGGCTGTACTTTAACACATTTGAAGAACTGAAGTGGGTCAGGCAGTTTACCAGTTCTGACATATTTGGTCAAGATGTGTGGAAGGAGAGTGTGCACATCCAACTCGAGGTGGGTACAGGTGTAGGATAAAAGCAGCATACAAAAATTTAACAAAGCAATGTTTCAGAGGACTTTGTCAGACACTGCACGAATTGTTGCATAATTTTTTGAAGGTTACAATATTCAGTTCACAGAATATCTTAAGTTTTCAGAGAAATGTGGAGGAGCGACGGCTACTTGATCTTCACACCTTCATGTCATCTTCTCTTCTTACTCTTAGCTTGTGTCCTCAAATGCTACCTCGACCCAAAGGAGGGGAGCTGGGAAAATACAATGATCTAAGTTGAGCAGGTGAAAAACGACATGTGCATGCAGTTGTTTCAAACAGCATTTATTCTTGTGTGAGAAAATATTGTCTCAGGCAGATTATAGATCTTGCGGTACAATTCAAATGGCAAGATCGAAAATCTCCTGCGCCACCCAAGAAAAACGATAACAAAAAAACTCGTAGACGACTGCGCTTGCTGCTGCCTACGGAGCTCAGGTCTTGTGCCACCTCACTTCTAGAGAATATGTTCTGACATGTTGGTGAATACCATCACTATTACAAAGAGCTACTTAGCATCATACGTAAATCTTTTCAATATTTTACTTTTTAAATAACACTCTCGACTGCCACAAATTATAAATTAAAATCTAAATTTGATTTTTGCATTCCTTAAATTACTTCATGTAAGCCAATATAAACATACATTTACATATTTACAAAACTATACACATGCACCTTTACTACACTGAGGTTGTATTCATATATTGTATGTATAGACTGTACACACACGTTATTGCCACATATGTGGCTCCTGGAGTCACCAATCCTACAGGTTTCCTCTCCTTTTTTTTTTTACAGACTGATTGTGCTTTTTTGAGTCATTTCAGCCAGATTTGCAAACAATTGCAAGTTCTTCAGTGACTGATTGCAGTAGACTTTGTCCGAAACACAAACCAATCAGTTTCAACTGTACAGTGGCTTCACATCTTACAAACCAAGTAGCTGCACCGGGTACTCCAACATTCTAGTATGATAATACAGTTTCACAATATGGAAAAATCAGTTAAGACCTCCAAAGTCCCACCTGTAACACATCATAGCTGGACTAACAGTTCAAGAATATTGGCATGGACAGCCCACAGACCCAAACCAGTCCACAATCAGTATCTGTTCACTTCAAGTTCTTCTGAACTGACACCTCCCCTGTTGCCTCTACTAAGTAATTCTCAAAATTGTCAAGTAAAAACAGATTCTAGGAGTCAAACATACAACCATTATGCTCCACTTCACTCCACTTTGTTTCAAACTGATTTTTTGAATATAAATTTGGATTTAATAGAAGGAGGACCTGATGTAAAGTTTTGTAAAGTTTGATGCCGTTTACACAAAAAATGTGATGTGATGTTACCAACGGCAGTTAGAATTAGAAAAGGATTTTTTAACAGCAAGACCTATAATTTCTATCAAGAGCTGTCAAAGCCAAAGTTCTGTGGAGTCCAGATATGACGTGAATATTAAATGGGACTTTCACACTTCATTAAACACAGAGACATATCAATGGCAAATACAATCTAAATATGTTTTGAATCAAGACAGTCCCTTTGACAATTAAATATTTACACTTATCTCACGTACGTCTTGACTCACTTTGGCCTAAAAAAAAAAAAAACTTTATATGATGAACACATAGCAACAGTGGTTGTGTAAAATCTTTTTTAAAAATCACAAGAATAAATGAACAAACTCATCAAGGAAAATGTCTTCTCAAGCACTTTTTCCTCTCCATTTTAAAAATCAGAGCAAGTGTTTTGTGCAGGAAACATTCAAATGCCATCAACCGTTCGTTGGACTTTCCCACCTTTTAAAGAGCATTGATGAAGCTTCTATACATACAACCAGTCAGCCCGTTTCAGATGATAAAATCTAAAATTTATATAAAATTGGAGGGAGTGAAGTTCAGATTTCCTCTGACGTGGTTTAAATGCACCATGGCCCGGTCGTATGCAGTGTGCACAGACTTGCGAACGCTTGGTTTCTTGCCTTCCATTAAGCGCAGTTTGTCCACAGTGTCATCCCTCCCCAGCGGCAGCAGTTTGTTCCGAGGGAGCCATTGCCTGAAAACCAGAGGGAGAATTTTCAAAGTGACCATGACCACTGCCCATTGTTTTAAAATTCAGCATGAGGTTCAGCCTGCCTGTCTGAATCTTACCAAGTTCTTTTGGTGTCAAAGAAGAGCACTAAGAAGAGCTTTTCGCCTTCTTCCGTTTCCCTCCATTCGCCCAGTTTGAGCACCTCCACAGGAGGCACTGGAATAGGGATGCCGTTGTGAAGAAGCCCTTCCTGGGGCATGTCTGGGTCAACAATCTGTAACAATAATTTATGTCAGTTACAGCTCACTCCCTTCTATGGGATTCAATGAGGCCTTTTTCTGTATGTCAGCTCTCAGACTTTGCACTATAAGCCAAAGAAATGCTACAGTGTGTACACCATAGGTCAAAAACATCCTCACCATTGCTGGGTATGATGGATATCCTCTGCATTTGGCCCAAACTAGGTCCAGAGGTGCGAGCTCAGTCTCACTATCTAAAGACAGAAGTGTAGACTTTCCTGTGAACAGGATATTCCAATATATCCAATTAATCTGTGTTCATGAACGCTCTTGAGCCCAAATTGAGAATTTAATGGAATGTTACTGCTCATGAAAATTGTAATTTTGGGGTTTTGTTTGCAGAATCTTACATTACAATCCAAACACACAAAAGCTGAGGCATTTCACTGTATATTGATGCCTATGTATCATACACACCAGACCCAGAGATGTCTCCATTCTCATTGCTGGGAACTTTAGCCAGTGCAGGTTTACCACGACTTCGTTTGGGTGGGGAGACGCTGCAGCTGAGGGGAGAAAAGCAAGAGAAGTGGGCGATTTTTAAGTCAAAGTACACTGTGTGATGAGACAATGGCTATACTTCAGTACCTAAGAATGTCAAAGACAATGGGCCTCATGCAAGAACATTTTCCTATACCTACTGTGAGGTCCTCTTATTTCAATCTTAGCTTGCTCAGCAATATATCGTATATTGCCCATTTATTGGAGGCAATTTTCATTTTGGATTAAGTTTGTTTCATAAATGGTATATATAAGCCTGAACCCAACAACACTGGGACACTGTGTAAAACAAAATACAATGATTAGCTAATCCTTTCTGGCATACATTCAATTGAAAACAGTGTAAAGACAATATATTTAATGTTTTACCTCATCAACTTCATTGATTTTTGTAAATATCTGCTTACCCTGAATTTGATGCAAGAACACATTTCAAACAAGTTGGTACAGGAACATGTGGAAACGCTCTGAAAACACCTGGAACATTTCACATGCAAACAGGTTGATTGGATAGTATCATGATTGGGTATGAAACGAGCATCCTGGAAAGGCTCAGTTGTTCACAAGCGAGGATGGAGCGAGGTTCATCACTTTGTGAACATATGATTGTGTAAAGGATGTTACTAAATGGGCTCAGGAGCACTTTGGAAAACTGTTGTCAGTAAACACAGTTTGTTTTTATTTACGTTTTACACAGCGTCCCAACTTTTGTGGAATCAGGATTTAACATATTTTAATCAAATAAAAAACTCCAAATTCACACAGATTAAGCGATTAATTCTTAAGTAAGCGTGTCTGGACCACTCCCGAATTTCATTCTTAACTACAAGAACATTCTCGGTCTGAAAAAACTGAATGCTACAAATTCCCTTAAATTGCTCCTATGTACCACCAAAGAGCAAATCTGTTCGTAAGGGTGGCTCTGTCCATCAGGCCCACTGCCTCTGTGACTCCACACTCACTTTATTTTTTGGTCATCATCCTCGTGGTCTGCAGATGTGTGCTTTCCATTTGTCAGGCCTAGTGAAAACACAAATGAAATAGTGACAAACATGGACTTTCTAGAAAAGAATCTCTCTTTAACTGTCCTCACCTCCTTCTCTGGGTGGTGGAGGAAGTTTGTCTGCTTCACTTTCCGAGCTGTGGCCTCTGGACCTCAAGTGGTGTGAGGAAGGAGAGGGGGGTGTAGGGGAAGCATTGGGGGTAGGAGGTAAGGTGGTGATGTTGGTCACACTGGGTGAATTTGGGCTGGCAGGGGTGCTGTCCAACCCGTTTGTTTTATCCTCAGATGTTTTGCCATTTTCCTGTGGCAGGGACTTGTTTTTTGCCATTCGCGCCCCATTTTTAGCTTTCTTAAACAAAACAGACGTGCGACGGCCGACTCCAACCAAAGGCAGAGTTGGGGGTGTTCCCAGCGGAGTAACCTCGTGGACGGCCTCTGGTTGTGAAGATGGCGTTTCACCAACTTCGGCCTCATCTTCCCCTTGGCTTTTGCTTCCACTGCGGGACGATCTCTGACGCTTGTAGGACCGTCCGGGTGACCTTCGCCCTCCAGTTACGATGCCCAGGACCGGGGGTTCGAGAGGAGCGTCTCCTGGCAGCGGCGATGACACTGGGCAGGTAAGTTCTAGCACAGGTGGAGAGTCATCTGGATCAAAGAAAAATTTATGTCAGGATCATAAATTCAGTTGAAACGATCAGTGATTAATCTTATAAGCTATTCATTAATGAAAAACTGCAACCATTATGATCTGCTGCTTTTCTCTGTTTAATATCTTTGTAAACTTGGTTTTTGACAGCTGATCAGACAAACAAGACATCTGAAAAAGACTCTCCATAGATAATATATATAAATAATGTCTTAATAATGTCATTAATGGCTTAATTTTCTGAGCTTTGGCCAAATGGCGTTCAAGAAAAGTTATTACGTAATAGAGTAAAAACACTCTTTACCTGTCCCAGAGTTGGACACTGCTGTCAAAGGTCCATTATCAATAACATCTGTCTTCTCCTTTTTCTTCTTCTTTTCCTTCTCCTCCTCTTCTCCCTCCTCCTCCTCTTCCGCTTCTTCCTCTTCTTTTCCATCCTCCTCCTTGTCATTACCGTTCACAGACTGAGAGTTTTGCTGCTGCTGGTTCATCTTCTGTCTGAGAGTGTTTATCTCTCGGCGCAGCAGCCTGATGCGTTTGGTTCGACCACCGCTGGTCCGCATGGATGTAACCATGTCCAGTTTGTCCAGTAAGGCCTTGAGCTGTTCGTCTGTGGTTAAGTGCACTCTGTTGTCTGGATCCAAGAGAGAGTCGACTGTAGAGAGCAGGAGGAGAGAAACATTAAGGAGAGGAAAGGGCAGATTAACCGATGAGACATGAGGGTTGTGTTCACCAGCAAATAGCTAGCTCCCACTCTTAACTCACCGTCGTCCCACGAACAGTGGTAGAAGCCATGTTTGTTCAGAGTGTCTGGGAGATGCATCCCAGTGCTGGGGTCCAGGCCGATACTCTGAGACTGCCTGTGGGCGTGACGGAGAATGGCTCCCCCCACCTCCCGCAGTTGTAAGGCTGCCTTGTGAAACATGGTGTCCTTGGAGTTGTACTTGAGGCAGTTGGAGATCACGAGGTCAAAGTCCTTCTCCAGGTCGGCGATGGAGCAGTAGGCGTGTCCCTCCAGTTTGGTACGCATGGTGGAGAAGTCCATGGGTTGGGAAATAAACTCCAGGTAATCTGGGACCTCAGTGAATCATGAAAATAAGACTGTTAGCCGAGACAAAATGAAGCCAAACCAAATACGCTGCTGGGTGACAAGTGTGTATTTATGCAGGCTGTTTTCTAACTGCACCAACCTCGGACAGATTGACCGGCTGAGAGAAGATTTTTGCTGTGTCCTTCTCTTGCAGTTGGTCCAAGGTGGATCGCAGAAGCACCAACGCAGGGGTCAACTTCAATTCAAGGGCCGCCTGTTGAATTTTCATCTGCAGAGTGATGACGCAAACACACAGGGGAGAGTAGGGGAAACGCAAGGTCACTCTTTAAGGTTTAAAATTAATAATATATGGTGAAGAAATGAATGACAATAAAATATTATTTCCACTAAATAATAACAATACAGTAAATAATTCTAGCTTCCTCTTTATCGCACCTGCTCTCTCTTTAGCCTCTCTCTCTTGCGGATGAGTTCCACCAAAAGTCGCGCTCTTTCCAGGTCTTGCCTCAACTTTTGCCAGTATCGTAGCTCCTCTCTTGCGGCACACAGCTTCTCATCAGGCTCCTTCTGAAAACAAATTTTTACTAAAATGAATTAATCTCATTACATAACCAGATTCTAGTTCACATAAAACGCCACTGTGTGGACATCACTGTTGAAATGCTGTCATAAATATATATTTTACAATCCCCTTCACCGTGGATAAATCTAACAATCCACAATAAATCTTCTTTTTACCTGCATTTTATGGTTTGAACACCTTGACACAGCTTCAGGCCTCCCTTGCCATTTTAAATGAGATTAAAACCAATATCCACAACTTTTTACCCATGTCGCCCTCTGCAGTTGTGAGACGTCTACAGCAAAGATGACAGAGCTGTGAAGGGTTGTGTGAATCAGCCGTTGCAAAGTGTGATGTCTGGGCTTATGTTTTGATTTCAGTGTGTGAGAATACAAACATGGTGTGAAGTGGTTTGCTTCAGGGACTTGGCTGACTTACTGAACAGACTTCATCGGTTCTGTGAAGGCCTGATACTCTAATCACTATATTTGTAAATGTGCTGGGTTTAATATATATAACATACGTATATATAAGTCAAAGTCAGTGTGGATACCAGCTCTCAACAAGTCCAAAATATGCACAGTCGCATGTGGGGAGGATGGTAATACCCGAGGTGCTTGGCTTTCATGTGTTAAAATGAAACAAACACTTAAAAGTGCTGACAGGCAAGCAGTTTAGCACATTTCCAGTAACTTTAACTAACTAACAGGAACACACCTGCTCTGCAGTCTTGTGGGCCTGGAGGTGGGAATGAAGTCGGCGTATTAAAGGCATCCCATTTCGTGACTGTCGTTTCAGTAACCAGTAGTTATGAAGCCTCTGCATGAACTGATTCTTCCTCTGGACTTCAACTCCTGTGCAGATCTTGTTCAGCCTGTGGATATGTAACAGTTGTACATGAAAACCTGCGCGACAATACTGGTGGTCATAAAAACACCACTAACCTATTAACTTATGATAATTTAACTTATTTCAAGTGTCAATGCGTGCAAAAAATACTCCACATGCATTGGATCACAACCTAATTAGAGATGGCAAAGGTGTTTTCTATGCATCTTTGGAGGAATATTAATAATGTGTTGTGCGGCAACAGGCACAACAGTATATTCATAAGGTGTGCTGAGTATGTAAATTCAGACAGTATGCAAATGTCACACCTGTGAGAGGGGATCTGAGGCACGAGCAGCACAGGCACAGTTGAGCGGCGTGTCGACCCACCAGACCCCTTCGTATTCTTCTTCTTCTGGCCCTTGGTCGTCTTCTTGTTTGGCGGTGAGGGGGGGCTTTGAGTGTAGGACCTTTGACCCCGGTTACCCCTGCCCCCCACCAGTCTCCCTTCTACCGACTCGTCTCCAGACCCGTCCCGCCGAGACCCTGTTGGAGAATGATGCTCGCAGAAAGCAGTTTTCTTCACAGAGAAGGTGGTGCCGTTGACACCCGTCTCCCGGACTGGATCTATCTTCATAAACAGGCCGGCCTTCTGGGCGCATGTGACATGAAAGGCCCTGTAACAGTTGGCTTTGTGGCACTGAATGGATGCTCCCCTGCCTTTCTGCTTACACAGATAACAGGTAAGCTTCCAGCGAGCAGTAGGGATGTTCTTGACCCCCTCAACAGGCTCCAAAAACACCGTGTTGGCAAAGCACACCTCCGGGATCCATATGGCACAGACCACATGGGCCCAACGTCCATCACTTGTCTGTTTGAAGGCACCTCCGCGGTTGGGACAGAGCACACAGTCTACAGGACGGGAGGGGGACTGCAGGCAGCAGCGGCACAGCCACTGTCCCTCAGGTACATAGGGAACACCGTAACACTCCTGGTGGACGGCCAGATTGCAGATGTCACAGAACAGGATGACATTACTGTTGAGACATTCGTCATCCAGGCAGACGCAGCAGAAAGCATCCTCGTCGACTGCACTCTGAGACAGTGCCTGGCTGCGGGACTCCAGGATGGATTCCCTCTCCAGGCGGTCGATCAGCAGTTCAAAAGTGTCAGGAGATACGGAGGCATGGCCGTCAGTCACCCTCTTTTGGTTCACCATCTCCAGCCAGGCCAGGTCCTCCTCGTCCATATCGTACTCAGCCACACTGTCCTGTTCCTCCAGTGATTTTTCTATGTAACAATAATAGGCTGCTGGGAGAGGAGGCGCCTCTGAGGGGCAAACTGAACTCAGCACACGAAAGGTGGGCTCAGGCAGAGGGCTCTGGTGGGCCGGGTGCTGGAAGGAATTAGTAGGTCCTGTGTGCTGCTGCGAGCCAGACCGTTGGTTCTGGTGAGCCGCGTTTTTACCACTCCTCCGGTTTTTAGAGTTTGAAGGTTTCCTCCACGATCTGGTTTTACTCTGTGTTTGTTCACTGTTCTCCTTGTTGCTGTTGCACTCAGCAATGTCCTGGGCCATCATCTCGTCCTCGGTAATAACCGGAAGGGAATCTGTGATGTTAATCCGATGGAGCCTTCCATCTAAGTCCACTTCCACTATTTTCTGTGCCTGAGCATATGTCAAAGTCTCCCTGGATGGAGAGAGCTGCAGTCTGTAGGGCGAGGGGGGCCGCAGCTGGCCAGACGATCCCCTGCCCCTTCCTCTCCCTCTGCCTCGACCCCTACCCATGTTGAGTCTGCTAAAAACTGTGTCACATTCCCACCTCCTCACCTTCAGCATGGGAGTGTACACCAGCTCCCTAACAGATACAAGGGAAGAAAAAATATTAAATGCAATGATTCTGGTCTCTTCATCAACACTTTCTACTTTGTGTTATTACCTATTAAGATTTACAGTAGCTGTTATTTTGTCTTCATGTTATTGTATATGTTGTTTGTACTCCATACATGGTCTCCAGTCAATAAAATCTGAGATATGACTCTGATTTTACTAGGAAATCACTATTTTGATATCAAGTTAATATCACACCTTGTTGACACACACAGTAAATTAACAATAATTGTCAGTGTTGGTTGTATTATTGTGCTATTTCAATTAAAAACCTTTGTAATATCATAAAAATATTACGGATATCACCATTTACCCACCAACTGACATGCCAATATAAAGTATAGTTAATCTTTTCTGATACCCAGCTGTCCAAGATTATCACTATAGGCTCCAACTGTGTGTGCGTTAATTCAGGCAAGACAAAGAAGCCAAAAAAAACAATGATTAAAACGTTAGAAAAATTATAATAATTATTGTTTAATAAATACATTGTTTAAAAATAAAATTACAAATAATTAATCATCCATTAATACTTAATATGTTGGTTACAAAAATCTGTTAAATATCTTGCTTTATGTTCTATTAGTGTGTCTATAATTAATTTGTTATTTCCCTAATTAATCATGTTCCTTTACTGCTGCCAATATAAGTCATTTTGTTTTGTATTATTAGTGAGATCTCATATCTTTTTTTGTCAGTCCTAAACACAACAGTCACTGTGTAAAAGGGGTCAACTCTGGTGCTGTTATAATACAAACACAGCATGTTACCTCAAGTACTCTTGCTGCACAAACACAACTACAGTAAGTTGTACTGCTTGCATGCGTGCACCTTAGCTGTCTCTCCATTGGTCCAATCTGGAATCTGTAAGGTTGCAAGATTTCTCCGGGGCCAATCAAATGCCAGTATCCTGTGTTTTTTTCCTTGTTGCTGTGCGTAGTTAGGTTGAAGAGCGCTAAATACCAACCCGAGTATCTAACATCTGTCAGCCATTTTAAGCGCACAACAGCAGAGACAGCATTTGGGCTGCAAGTTGATTAGCAGCCCAATTACACATGCCAACAGCAACCAGAAAGCAGACGCACTGTATGCACCGTGCCTAAATGCATATATTAACTGCATGTATACATTAGATCACGACACTGCAAATGTGCAACGCTTCGGGTTTTGCTTTGTGCTCCAGACCCCTGCAAAAAGATTGTCTCTTGCTGATGTGATAACGTTAACGTTACTCGGTCGGACAGGACACACAGAAGTCGTTTAACACAACGGCAGATTTTCTAAGCAACGCTGAAAATGCTTAACATATCAGAAAGGTTTACCTTGTCAAATCGTCCTCTGCAGTGCGAGTGCCAAAGAGAATAACTGCACCTAACTAAATGTCAGCTAGTGACAGACTACAACCGAGGCGGACATGCTAGCCGTTAGCTTAGCTAGCCGGTAAATTCAGGAGCGACAGCGTCATCTTCAGCACTTCAGTTCTCCGCCGCGACTTCGGTCAAACACACAAACTCGACCCGGTTTCATAGTTATGGTTTACACCTTTCAAACGATGCTGGTTCACAACTTGGGGGCAGCAAAATACCGAAGATATCAAATTAATGTTCCTTGGATGAGGCTAAATATTCAGTCAAGATGGCTTGAAAAATACGCCCCTTTGGAAAAAACCACCTCAGCCAATTGTAGGTCGCCGTTTCACCGCGCACGCAACGCGCACCGATTTCTGATTGGTCAGCGCGATAAACCGAATCCATCGAACTCACTCTGGAGTTCACAAGAGAAAAAAGCGGTGAGGAAAACAACAAGACATATATTCCGCGCCTTACAGCCCCGTCTTTATTTCCCATCCACCCCATAATTTACCTGTTCATGCATCTGCTCTTTATGGAAAACATGTTTTGTTTTTTTAAAGCTTGCAAATTAAACGATCCAATAATCAAATAAAATGACCAATATAAAGAAAATAATGAAATGCTCATGTACAGATTAGGCCTGGTTATAGTACCATCACAATTTAGGTTTGCAATCTTGCATGCATTAGAATAAAATAAAGTGAAGGCAAAATACATCTGAGATTGAGATTTTAGTCCAATTTATTGAATTTATAAATCATTGTGTTAACTGTTCAATCAGATTGCAAATTCTGTTAAAAAAAATCATAATTTTCATTTGAAGTAGTTAAACAAAATCCAATCTCAAAGTCATCTTACTAGCTTTAAAGAGCTTTCAACCATTCCATACAGTCTTCAATAGCAGATGGAATTTGCTCAGTTGTCATGGAGATAGATCTTTTGACATCCAAACTCAGTATGCTATGATTTCATCCACAGCACTTTTAGGACTTTTCATATATGGTATAAAAGTTAAGCAAGAAAGTTCATTATTTCATTGAACTCACCCCAAAAAGCTACTGAGTGGACCTGGAGTTTGGATTGTTTTGTCAAACTGCTATCTCCACAGATGAAGACTGAACTTCATGCTTGTTGGCATGTAAGCTCAGTATCTGACATGATTTAATCCACAGTATCCAGAGGATTTCATGTTGTCCAAGTTAGGACTGTTTTGCCAGAACTGCATTGGCAAAACAGTCCTAACCCACTAATTCAGCCTTTGACTCTTTCATTTACTGAATGAAATGCCAAAAATTAACTTTTCATCCAACACAGATGAGAAGTCCTAGAAGTGCTAGCTGACTTCCATGTCACAACATCCATCTCGACACTGACAAAGACCATATGATACTGTTGAAAGCTCTGGAAAAACATTGAAAGGTGACCATGAATTGGATTTTTTTTTTGTCAAACATGTAGATTTAGTTTCAAAGCCTTATTTGATTTAATAATAAAGTTGAAGAACAATAATGACTTAAAATCATGTACATATATTGTATGATTTAACATATATTCCAGCAAGCAGAAGAATTCTTTTAAACCACATTTAAACCATAATGTAGGGAGATCACATGCAAAAAAAAAAAAAAAACTTAACAGAAAATTGGATAGATGTAATGCAGTATTTCTCTGACTCTGTTAAATTCTTTACTTCCATCAGCTGAGGGAACAAAATGACTCAATTAGAATAAGTGTCGCTAATTTTCAACCTTCTTCGGTTCTGTACTAGATTTGACAGTAATGTTCTGGGTTTGAGACCAATCAAAGCCAACAATGATTTTTACTAAATTAAGTTCATCTACTGGCAGGAGTTGATGCACTTACTTCAAATTGCAGGATGATCATATGCCAGTGCTGAGACCCAATAATTTGACCATGCCAGCAGGCTTTTGTTGAATTCACTTCTATATTATTACTCACTTTATAGTCTGCATGATCTTGCTCAAACTGTGAAATGAGCTGATCGCTGGCTGACTCAGCTCTTTAGGGCACTAGTTTCCCCACAGGTGCTGTAAAATGTCTGCTGAACACACACACGGTGACTAATTCAGTCCCCTGTCTCACTATAGACATCATTACTGTAGCATTGACTCTCAAATTGATTTATATCAGCTTTTCAGACATTAACTGAGCATACTGTAACTTGAATTTATAACATCATTTATAATCCATGACAAAATCATTTGTGAAATACTTAGTTATACTACAGTTATGTAGTTACATGTTATATATTAGATCTCACTCTAAAATTGTAGCTGCCAGACTGTTTTCTTTTCTTTTTTTTTTCTTTTTCACCAAATAGCCTATTGGTTCATATGTTGTAAGTAAAACACAAGTTTGTTAGCATTCCTGTCAGAAAACTTGGGATTTTGTTTGCATTAAAAGAAAATCAATCATTCATTAAAACATTGTTATACAGACAATATTCATCCAGAGTGCCAATCTGACAAATCTGAAGAAAATTGTATTAAAATATTGATTTTGGAGCTGCACAGAAGAAACTCCTGGCTGCCTGCTAGCTTTCAACAGACTGGTAGTTTTTATCTCTGCCCATGCAATAATAAAATATTTTTAGTTATTCAACCAAGATAATTAACTAAGGCCCACACATCTTTCCAAGGCCACATTTGAGTTATTTTCTCAGAAAGATAACGTTTTCTATGTCGGGCTCTCTGCAGGAATATGTTCAGTCAGTATGAGCTTTCTCTCTGTGTTGCAAAATTTTGATTATTCTTCAGGGCCTTACAACATTTGAGCCAGTCAGTCAATTGTATGGCAAGATTTTTTCCTTTTTAAAATGTCAGTGGAGAGCAGAGAGAACTGTAATGCTGCAAAAGCTGATGCTACAGTTTGTAACTTTCTTATACTGAGCACAAACATCTCCAAAGGAAAATCATGTGTATGTAATTCATTGCACTATAGCAACCTCAACACAACTTTTCAAACTAACCTTTATGTATTGCTTTCTATAAATTTAATATGACAGTAGCAGCAGGAGCTTCAAATATAACTCTGTTCGATGTAAACGTCATAAAAACCTGTGATGCTCAGCTTGACCATGATACAAGTATAATGTTACAGTTCTATAACAAGATAATGTGACTGTGCTTTTAATTCAATTCATTTATATCATTCACATTTTCTCCAGGGTCACTTTTAGTGTAAAACAAAACAAAACACATTTTGTTCCACAGTGGAAGCTATAAGTCCGAACTTCATGCTGTTCCTCTCCACCCCTTCAAAACTCATCCGCTTTCTCCACCCACAAAAACTTTGTTGGCCGTCTTAACACATTTGAATCAGATCACACTGCATCACAGTCAAGCTCACTGGGGTCAGTCTGAAGTCTGACACCAATCCAGCACTCACATCTTGGACTCTTGTCAGGTAGTAAGGACATCCGTCATATGTGCTCTCCTGACTGATCCGTTTCACTGTTTCATGTGTTGATTCGATCCACATTTTTGCATTTGTATCAAGAAAGGTCTTAATATGCATTTATCTAAGTTTATCTGTTTGATTCATCTGATGCAAAACCAACCACTCATTGTCTTTGCATAGCTTGTAGGATGCAAATCAGAAGAATTGCGATGCTGTTTGGCTTCTTTGTGTTGTCTGTTGGGTTTTTCCTGGACATGGGAGCATGCACCGCAGGTAAGGAAGTCTTTTTTTTATAACAGTTTTGTACTTGCCACAGAATAATACTAACACACCAAATCAATATAACAGATTTCAGCCAGCTTGTTAGGGAACACTGACTAATTTTTAAACTCAAACCATTTTGAAAATGGCTTAGTGTGCACCGACAAAGAAGTTAGTCTGATTGACAACGTTAGAAAATTTTGTTTTGTCTCTTTACAACTGATGCTTCAAAGTTTGACCCGGTCACTGCATTTGTCATTCAGTGTGGTGGCAGCTTGCTTTTTTTTCTCTGCCAGAGTCTCCATGTTTTCACTGCTGGATTTGATAGAAATTTCTCAGGCTTGACGAGACATAAATACATAAACAGTTAGCTCGGATCAATATCAAAGTGTAGCGCCGCATCCTGTCCAAAACAGAAACAGAAAGAACAGAAAGGGAAGCAAGCCAGTTGACAGTCTCACAAAAAAACGGTAATAAATCAACTGTATGGAGCAAACAAAAGGCCAGTGTTTCAGAGGCCAAAAAGTGACAGGGGCTTGAAGAGCTTGTATACGTGTCATCTTTTGAAAAGGAGGATCTGATGGTTGTCAGGATCACCCTGTGGTGATGGATCCCCAGGGCCTTGGCCTGAATCGAGGCTTTTGATACTCTTTGACTTCCCTCCCATCTCACAGTGCCGTGGCATTGACAGTCTGAATTCAAAAACTGCGCTAAATAGATTGTGGTGTGCAAAGCGTTCCAGATCTCTAGGATACCGGAAACCAGCTGGTCCAGGTCAATACATGTGCCCCAAGATTCACCTCAGACATCTCTGCATGCCAGAGTAAAGTCTGAAGATGGTCACTGCACAAAGGGGTCTTTGATTCTGAAGTTTAGGGTAGACAACAACTGTGGAAAAATTATATCAGACAAAAAACAAAACAGCAGTCAGTTGCTGTCTAACAGCACTCTAATGCATTCCCATTATTTGTTGTCCACTCACACCTTTCTAACTTTTGAGTTTCCATAGTCAAAACAAATGGAGCTCATGGCTCCCAAACTGAGTACCATGGAAGCCTGGGATAACTTAAGGATGGACCACGAATGAAACAAGATTAATTCATTTAACTCTTTTATTGGACATTTTTAATAACATTTCACCACATAATAAAGAACAAGCAAACATTAACGTAATCCACATCTTACATGTTCAAATATTTATTAGAAGATATCAGGAATAAAAATCATATCAAAGAGAATAAATGTCTACAGCTATGCTATCTGCTTTGTGAGGCTGTACATAAGCATGGTGATGCTTTAAGCTAAATGCTTACATCAGGGTGTCAAGGGATTCATCCTCTGGGAAGTAAATCTATAAAGTAGATGTTGAGATATTTCAATGGATAAAGTAAAACTAAGACCTGCTGGTGGCACTAGAGGAAAAGTCAGAGGATCACCAAAGTCATTATGAGTCATCCTCTCAAAACCATGAATGTCTTTACAAGTTGCCATCTTAATCCATCCATTAATTGTTGAGATATCCGATGTGATGGGCCGCCACTGACATCCCTATAACCAATGTGGACTTGTGACCCCATATCGCAGGTTATGGCCTTAATGTGGACATGAGCTGTGAGCAGCTGAACCAAAGAGTCATTTTTTTCTTCTCGATTCTCGCTTATTTAAAGGGTTTTTGGAGGCCTGGAGGGATACAAATATCTAGCAGTGCACAAGGAAAAAAGAACAATCTGTAACTGATTTTCCTTTCTCATCCCTTTCATCATCTGGTGACCCTCAGATTCATCTTGAGTCCCCTTGGGGAGGTTGGGAACCACTGATTTATTCCCCCTCATCCCTTTCTAAATTCCCAACTTTTTATAGATATGTTGAACGGTGCTTGTATCTGAGTTATTACACTAACATGTGTCTTGCTCTTCCCCCTCAACATCAGTGCAATCAGAGCTGAGAATCACAACAATAAAGGTAGTTAATTTGTTTCTTTTGAGCCTATAGTAAAGCTAAATACACAATTTAATAAAAAACACATTTCACTCATTGTCTTTTGACATATTTCCTTTAAGCAAGAGCCGTATACAACGTCCAAAGGTGCACAGCTGGAGGGCTTTTGCATGGACCTGCTGTCTGAAGTCGCCAAGAAACTGGGCTTCAAGTACAGAGTGCAGCTGGTGAAAGATGGCTCATACGGCAGACAGGATGAGAGCGGGAACTGGAATGGGATGATTGGAGAGGTGGTGAGAGGCGTGAGTACATGCAAACTGACATTTGGTGGGGTGAAAGGACAGCAAACCACTCTGCACAAGCTTGAATTACCCAGCTGTCATCTGTGACTCACAACTGATGCATTCAAAATAAGTGAATATGTGGTGTGAACAATATCAGCAGGGTTGTTGTTGCAATTAAAATCACTTTAATTCTCCTAAAGTAAGCGTTTATTCATTCCCTACAGGAGGCAGACCTTGCGATTGCGCCGCTGACTCTCACTGCAGCTCGGGAGAAAGTGGTGGCGATGACCAAACCGTTCATGCAGACAGGGGTCAGCATCCTGCTGAGGAAGGATATCTCAGAGGGAACTGGCTTCTTTGAATTCCTGACCCCCTTTTCAGCCGAGACTTGGGTCGGCATCCTCGTTGCATACCTGGGGACCGCTGCTTGCATCTTTATAGTTACCAGGTTGGTGATGCAAGTAGTTTAATTTGTCTTTAAAGTGATAATTATGATTTATTTCTTGATGTTTATTGATGTGCTGTGGATTTAAATATGAATTTATAGTTCTTGTCTGAGCTTTGCTAGCAGTGCAGTCCCTTTGAGTGCAGCCACATTAAAGATTAATATCTTTATGCAAATTCAGGCTCAGCCCATGCGAGTGGAGTCAGCCTCAGATTGAGCAGAACAGATTCAGCTTCCTCCACAGCCTGTGGTATACAGCTGGAGCGCTGACTCTACAAGGTAAACAGCCAAGCCTGACACCTTGTATGCAACCAAATAGACAGGAGAATATCTAAGCTTAATGAATTTGATCATTTGTTTCTTTTTCTTTTTTACTGAGCTCTTTTTGTGTTGCCAGGTGCTGGTCCTCACCCCAGAGCTCTCTCAGGACGTGTCACCTGCTGCAGTTGGTGGTTATTTTCCATCGTCCTCCTGGCTTGTTATTTCTCCAACCTCAGCTCCTCTAAGACCACTGACTCCACTCACCTGACTGTGAAAGGGTTCGATGACTTGGCCAATCAGGATGTGATTGAGTACGGCTGTTTAGCTGGCTCTTCCACCCTTGCCTTCTTCAAGGTACAGACATCGGATCACTCAACAATTAATTAATACTCACTGCTGTTTCCCTAATCCTGTTTTTCCTTCATCCAGAATTCAAACAATCCAGTGTACCGCAGAATCTACGAACACATGGAGAGGACGAAGAGTTTTGTGTCATCTATGGATGAAGGCGTCCGGCGTGCAAAGGAGGGAAACTTTGCCTTCATTGGAGAGTCTGTGTCTTTGGACTTGGCAGTAGCACGCCATTGTGAACTGGTCAGAGCACATGAGGTCGTTGGCATGAGGGGATACAGCATTGCTGCTGCCCTTGGTGAGGCTATTCATTTTGAAGACTGAATGAAATTTCACAAAACTTAAAACAGTATTATAAAGGTTAAAGTTATTGGTCCCTGTGTGTATGAGCTGCCTTTGTCATGTCTCTTTGATTTATTTTCATTTTTGTCACACCATGTGCTTTGCTTTGAAGCCAGAGATGAATTTTCCATGTGAGTGGACAATAAAGAGGTCTCCTCTATTCTATTCTGTTCTTCAATTTCCTCAAGGCTCACCCATCATAAAGAACCTCAGTGTGGCAATCCTACAACTGAGTGAAGCGGGGGAGCTGGCTTACCTGCGAAGCAAGTGGTGGGCCAGCAGCTGCATTGCAGACAAGGCCAAGTCTTTAGCTGTGCAGCCACAGAGCCTCAAGGGGATGTTTCTGGTTCTCTCCCTCGGCCTGGGGCTCGGAGCACTGCTGGCTGTCCTGGAGCTCACCTCTAAGAGCCGCAGAAGCGCAGCTGAGCAGAGGGTATGTGCAAGTGCATGCACAAATCACATCACTTCTGTCAGGCAAAAAAAAAAAAAAAAAAAAAAAATCCATCCCCTAAGTGTCAACTTTTCAGACTCTACACTAAACAACCTTTTCTTTTGCTCCACATTGTGCATTTGTGTTTGTTCAGGAAGATTTTAAACAATGTGATAAGCCTGTAGGCCGCAATGTTTGCTCAACCATTTCAAGACAACACAATCTGTTCATCGGTTTTCACATCAGCTGAGACGACAAGGCTCAGACTGTCACGCTCCCTCAACCACACGACCATGTTTACATTAAATTGGTCAACATATTCATGAATTGATTTGTGTCACTGCTGTTTATATTCATGTGTCCCTCCCACAGAAATCCTGCTGCACCGTGCTGACTGAAGAACTGAGTCTGCGCTTGAGAACCAGCGATGCAAACAAACCCCAGGAAAGTGTAGACAAAGATAAAGAAAAGGCATAAAAACATCCTGGAAACATGTCCTTTTCTGAAAACTCTGATTTCTTTAACTTTTAGTTCTTTCAGTTTGATAGCTGTTCATATTTGACAGAAACATTAACTCAGTTGTAGTTATTTGTAAATATATAATATTTAGATAGATAAACAACATTGAAGCTTAAAATAAAAAAACTCACATTTTATTAAAATAATTTATTGATATTCAAGAGTGAATGCTACAATTTCAATGAAAAAGCAAACATTATAGTTTAAATATTATAAAACATTATTATTAAAATGATCAATTACACTTAAAAACAGATAACTGGACTAACAAATAGTGCTCATGTACTTTGTAAGTTTACTGTTACTTTTTTATGACTGCATCATGCTGTTTTGTACAGTTGGCAATGGCGTCACATGATGTCAACAATTTCTTTTCAAAAACAATTTCATGCATAAAATCTGTGTTGATTGTAAACATTACAGCAGGCCTAAAATAATAAAAACTGTCTAATTGTGTAATCCTGTGTCATGTCTTCTCGTTTATCTAGAAAGAAAATCGTAAGTGTTCTGTCACCAAGTCCTCGCCATCGTTCTCCCACACCTCGTTCTTGTGGTTGTGTTATGACTTTTTTTCATCTTCTGAAGGACATCGTTATCTGTGGAGTCACAAATCTAGACCGTGGTCTAATCTAAAAAAAAAACAAAACACAAAAAACAGCTTAACAAAAGTCACGATTCAACCTCTTAGCTTTTGTACCTGCAGTTCTTTTTATTCTAAAAATGTGAGTCACTTGTCTATGACTCACCATTTAGAAAGAGCGGCGATTTGCAGCGGATCTCTCTCATCCTCTGGTCGAACAGGGCCTTCATCTCCCTCTGCAGGGTGCCCTCGCGTTGATCTGCCCCGGCTGCAACGCAGGAGGGCACAAACTCTAGGCTGTCAGTGCTGCCGTCGCTGCTGCTGGATGTGCTGTCGGACATGCAGAGGCCGTTGGGTATGGGCCTCACCTGCCTGCTGTAGCTGCCGCAGTTTTGTGCTTGCTGAGTCTGCCATCGCAAAGCAGGCTTGCGGTTCACCATTGGTGTCTGAGGAGAGGTAGTCTGTTTTCGAGGGCAACTGCGTGACCGGGCCTTAGTTCGCATTGGTGTGGGCGGTCGGGGGGTGGCTGGAGCCTCTAATGTCCGTCTCACCCTGGCAGGGGATGATGGGGGGATGAGTGGAGGGGATTTGGCTTCAAGCTGGAACAGAGGATGTGGCACGGGCTGAGGCTGAGGGGGTACATCAGTCTGAATCTGAGTTTCTGGTGGATGCTCAGGTTCAGTGGCGACGTCTTTGTCTGGCTGTGGCTCTTTTGATGATTCCTCATATTGTTCATGCTGCTCTGTCTCAGATGTCTGAGCTGTCTCCTGCTCAGCATGGTTTGACTCTGGTGATGCATCAGGTTCATTCTCCAACTCTTCTTGAATTGGATTGTGGCTGTCAGGAGCGGGACCACCAGGACAAGAATCCTGGGGAGAGGGCTCAAGGTCAAAGCTATCTGCTTGCGCACAGGGAGCAGGCCACATGTGGTGGGAGTCAGTGGAGGACATCCGGCTGAAGATCCCTCTCCTTGTCTCTGGTGGGTCATGAATTTTAACTCTGTGAGCTCGCCTCACTGGCTCACTCATGGCCCCTTTGTGGATGGCAGCCTTGGCTGCGGGCCCTTGAGCCAGAGGAGACATTTCCCCATTCCTGCTGTCCTGAGAGATGGCATCCAGATCCTTGCGGAAGCACAGAGCACGTCCGTCTTCTGAGGACTGGACAGAGAAGTCCAGAGAAGGCTGCCTTTGCTGACTCTTCATATGCTTCTGGGCTGCTTTTTGGATGTGCTTTCTGGCAGCTTGCACTGCATTTGCGGGTTTGATCTGTTTTTACAAAGGACACCAAAGGTTTTAAGACAGAGTTGAAATTATGTTTGTGAGTTGTATTTCAAGTTGCTTACCTTTCCTGTCATATCATTGATAGCCACATGAACAAAGATGGACGACTCTGCCATCCCCTCCAGGTACACATGTCGATAACCTATCAATTTTACATAAAAAAATCATGTTAACCTGAATTTCAATTTTTTCAAAATTTCAAATTTTTCTCATTTTTCTCAACAAACTCTCTGCAAGAGAGGAAAGAAGTGTATTTCCAAAATGTCAAACTATTCCTTTAATGTTGTCTCTCTGCAACCTGAACTTTTTCTTCATCAAACTTGAAAGCCTGCACACACAGGGTTTGCATATCATGTCACCCACCTGGCATCATGCTGGTGAAAGCAACAGTCCTCTGTCCAATGAAATCTCGTCCAATAGGATCATGATCCCACACCTGGAAACGCACCAGGGCGATCTGCGGCATTTGGATGCTGAAGACGAGGGTTTCCTCCCACATTGGGTTGAATCCTGAATGACAGTAAAAAGGAAGCTGCAGTTGGATGTCATGAGATTTGTATTCAGTATGCATTTTGTGGACATACCATTGTCATCCACCACCCTGGTCTGCTGCTTGGAACAATCAGCAGGTAGACCGATTATCTCAACCTCAACAAAGGGATCGATAATCTGCAAGTGCAAAAACATGAGCAAAAATAGCATTTTAATGATTAGTCTTCATAAAAGGCTTTTCAGGGGTATCAATAATAGATTGTATCCTGCAGTGTGTTGTCCTCACCTCTCCTCTGTCCCCAAACATAGAGTCTTTGGGTTTGGGAAGCTGTTGTCCACTGATGATCTTGAGCACTAGCTGAGTCTTTCTGTGTCCTAGTAGAGGCTCCTCCAACATGGGATTAAAGGCAGCTAAGAAAAACCAAGAAAAGTTACTAACCCCACACAAAGGGAGAGTTGCCATTTACTCTGAGCAATCTGCACATATGCACACACCTTTACGCATGCACTTTGGCTTCAGAATATATCCACAGTTTCCATTGGTTGAGAACTTGGCTCTGTTCAGTTCAAGCATGCGGCCCTCTGTTTGATAATTCAGTGCAACTAGAATGAAACATCAACACTTGCATAAACAAAAAGCTGCTAAACATTGTGATTTTCTGAAAGGCATGCTGTCCACGTGACGGTCTTACCCATATGGCATCCTGCATTCCAGTACGGCTGTGGGTTGAAGTTGCTGGAGTCCACTCTGTAGTTGGACGGGTAGACTCTTAGAAGTTGCCGTTGGTTGAAACGGACCAACTCACCCGGTTTCAGCTGTAAGATCTGGTTCATAACAGTCTCGTTGAGGGATGACACTTGCCAGCTGTTCGTAAATGCTACCAGACAGAAAAAAGACAGCATCAAACATTTGTTCAACTATGTGTTAAGAAATTGCGAAGATTTCAGGGTTGATGTCAACTGGAGACCCTTTACCTTGTGTTTCTATGTCATGCACACGGACAGATTTTGTGTACTTGACCAGGTCAGACAGAGCTCGGGACAACCTCATTGTTTTCCTCTTTCTGAAGGAAGAGTTCCAGACATACAGTTCAAATGTAACCACTGAAACTAAGACCTGCTTTACACCTGGCATTAACATGTGTCTCCAAGGTGACCATGCATGTTCAGATTTTGTTACTGCCTACGTCACTTCTGCTAGATGATCAAAGGGCCCCATGTACAGTCATTGCATGTTGGCGTGTTTGTTTCTCACTGGCTAACAGCTAGCTAAGAACACAAAACTGGACAAAGTCACTTGCAACTTGCAGATGAGTGCAGGACAAGACCAAGAAGGAACTTGTTCTCCACATACATCAGTGCTCCTCTTTATCTTTTTTAAGTGTTCGTGCTCTGTAGCTAAAACAAGTGCCACCTCCTGCATTGATGAAGTATGTTCCTGTTACGTCCTTACCGGGAACACATCAAGACACATTGGCATTGACGCTACAGATGACACATGGTCACATGTGTCTCAGACCACTTCGGTTGTGGTTTGAGTGATCTGATCACAACAAGTCTTGGTGGTCATTTACACTTGTATTTAGCTCTGTCCTCTTGTGATCCAATCACTCAAGACGTATGTTAATGCCAGGTGGAGAATTAAACAGCTGAAGCTACTTAATTCAATTAGTAGTCTTACTTGGGATGGTAAACAATTTGTGCCCTCTCCTTGCTGCTGCTGTGGTCTGACTCGCCGTCAGATGTCGCCTTACTTTTCACTCTGATTCTCTTTTTCCTCTGAAACAAAAGAGCAGAGAGCATTGTTTTCACTTGTTCTGATGCTGGGGAAAGGGTACGAGTAGAAGGGCCATGCAAAAAGGGGTTGAGAACATATGCAAAGTCTGACCTTTCGTTTGAAGCTCCTCATGATCGATCTGCCAAATCGCCTCTTCTTTTTGGTTGGATTGGCAAAGGGAGCACTATTCCCATCCTAAAACAGTCAAACATAACACATTATTACACTTATCTATCCATCTATCTATCTATGCATCCATCCATTCATCCATCCATCCAGTTTCATTTGCCTGTGTGCTATCATCATCATCATCATCGTCGTCTTCCTCCTCTTCCTCGTCACCAGTGTCCTCATCAGACACGTCACCCTCCTCTGCATCAGGATCAAGGTTTGCTGGCAGCTTTTTTCCCTGGAAAATGCGAGTTAATGTTTGAACGTTATCTGTCCATGTGTCTTTTTGTGTGCTGCATATTGGTAGTACTTTGTCAGAGTTTTGTTTTAGCTCAGACAAAAAGAAACAACAACTTTACCTTCACTAAAACTTTCCCTTTGAGGATCTCAGGAGAGGGCAGCTTCTTGCATTCATGTACGTTGACAGTGGACAGATCCAGTTTGTCCTGAAGCACCTCTCTCAGATACTCAGCCATCTTCTTCTGCTGAGGCACAGTGCAGTGGTTCTCTATGGACAAGATCACTGGGTACCTGGAGGGGGATGGGGACAAGGTGACGTAACCTGAGCCACCGAGCCAGGTTTGAAAGCCTGGCAAAACACGTCAGCATCAGCACCCAGAAGCACTTACTGTGATTTTGTGAAGGCATATTTATTAATTGTTTCTATGACATCTTTGAAGAGAATTTTGGATGTCAAGGTGTATCCGTGATGAATAATTGGCTCCCCGTCAGGCCCATCCCAGCAGTCCACTGACAGAAGAGAGAGAAAGAACAAAAGAGGTAACGGTGAGTCACCTTGTGTGCAATGTCGTAAAATCACAGTGAAGAGAGCTGAAGTTCTGGTATTGCAGGCTTTTACCCTCCACACAGCGACAGCCGGCCTGCAGAACATAGGCATACATTTCCACTCGAGACTGAGAGAGCAGCTGGTCTCCTGTCAGGTAGGTGTTGTGTGAGGTGGCAATGAAGTAGTTATTCAGAGGCTGCGTCATGTCCTGGTTCACCTGATTGTGCTCAGGATTAAATATATCACCTGCAGGGCTCCTCATGAAGTTTGTAAAGCCTGAAGGGAGAAAGTGTCATAGCAGGTGTGTTATTTGTATGCTGATGACATGTCTGGTCCAAATGACATGTCATGTTTTTGATACACATGTTCATTGCAAGCATACCATCAATACCCAGTACCATACGCTGCAGGTTCTCAGGACATGGCTCAAACTTGGCCACTATGTCAGCTAGATGCTCTCTGGCGAAACCTCGCATCTGTAAATCAGACAATATAAGGAATGACATTTTTGGTTTCACTGTTCCAATATTTTACACATATGTTTCAGAAGCGGAGTGTCATTATTAGTTAAGTTTAACAGTTCTTTTAAGTTCTAGGCTCTTTTTTTAATTAAGACTTAAAGGTCCATTTGTGAGATTTAGAAAGATTTGTTGACAGAAATGGAATCTAATATTCATAAGCATGTTTTCATTGGTGTAGATCACATGAAAATAAAAACTATTGTGTTTTTGTTATCTGAGAATGAGCTCTTTATATCTACAAAGGGAGTGGGTCCTCTTCCACAGAGTCTGCCATGTTGCACCGCCATGTTTCTACAGTAGCCCAGACCGGACAAACCAAACACTGGCTCTAGAGGGTGCCTTTCGTGTTTTCGAGTTTCACTGTTTTTATTCTATAGTTTTATCTGTTTTTTTTTCAAACTTAGGTTGTATTCATCTCCGTTTTTTCTTTTCATTGTTGTAAAATCCTGGCAAACAATGAGATTAATTTGATAAAATTACAAAGAGACATGCGTGTATTGTTTCCTGCGACCTTTATTCTAGAATGTAAATATAGTGATGGTTGAAAAATGCTGACCATGAATAGTGTGGTCTAATTTAAAGAAAACTTTAATATCTTTATAATAAATACACACAATAGGAGGATCTTTCCTTCTAACATGAAAGATTGGCATGAACTGTTTTACATTTTGTTGTACCTTCTGTTCATGTTCCAGAAAGCGTGCAAGGTCGTGAAGATCCATGACTTCTTTCTGATTGCTGTAGGAGATCAGTATCAGGTAGAGGTCTCGGCGCGTGGAAATCATCTTGTAGAACGAACAGAATTCTTCAAAGCCCAGAGAGCCCTGGTTCTCATCTGTGTCTGCATCCTACAGATAACGGCAAAAGTATTTTAAAAGCAAGAAATAACTCACAGTGTGTGTGAGATAACCACCCCGCCAAAGAAAATATGTACCACCATAGACCCATCTGAAGGACATATCTCTATCACCATCAAACATGATGGAGCTTGTTCACAGAGACTATCATCATCAGGAGGGGAGGACAGTGAGCTGCTGAACTACAGCAAAATTGCAGTGCAACTAAAGCCATCTGTTCAGCTGTGGCCATATGGCCTTCCTGTGGCAGTCTCCTGCACTGCCCTGCCAACACGCTGTATATACATATTTGTCTACTGGCTCCATCTCTATGCTTTTGTCTTACAGCTTCTCTGACTGTAGTGATGTGAAGATCACATAAAAAAAAGGCATCTTAGGGAAACATTAAGGATTGTACACCTTTAACCTTTTTTTTCTATTTTAATTTAACTTTTTTTTTTTTTAACTTTTTCAGGCTCTTTCCTTCTTCTGCACACTGAGAAAGGCTGTCTTCCCACAACATAAGCGCAAGTCATTTAACTGTAGACCTGTCTTGCTGCTGCTTTCCATTTGTTCTTGTTTTAGAGGCATTTTGTGCCAGATACAAATACATTAATGTCCTTATTTATTTGTATTGATTTTTAGCCTCTGTAGAGAGGGAAATGTTGGTCTGTTTGTTAGGTCCGCCACTTTGATTTACCCACTCTGATCGAGACTGAAAGACTGAATGATGAAAATTTGTACAGATATTCTCGGTGCCCAGAAGATGAATCATACTGATTATCTGACTTTTCCTCTAGCGTCACCGTGAAACAGAACAGCTGAGTGAAAAGTCTGAGTGATTGGCATTTCATTCAGCCTGTCATGTTCCCTTCAGCATAAAATCTAACAAGATCTCCTCTAGCGCCACCATCAGGTCTGAACTCTTTTAATTTGTCATAAGCTTAAAGGACCAATGTATAAGAATTGGGAAAGAATTGTAAAAATAGGGGGCAGCATATCACCAGAGTAACCGCTAACTGCTGCTTGCTATACATCTTGGGCTGCAGCTAGCCGGTTAGCATGCTAACTTCAGCAGATATCTCTGCAACACAATACCTAGACAGCTTTGAAAAAAACGTCAATACTGTTACCTCTTCACATTCTGTTGATAATGTTGGTTCTTTTTTTGAATGTTGTAAACATTCAGGCCATATCTTACACATTATATTAGTTTATGACATCCAACCAAACATCTGCAAAACAAATGACATTACCATCAGCCTCAGTTGTACTTTGAATTTTGTGCTAATTAGCAAATGTGAGCTGACATGCTCAACACAGACGGAGACCACGGTAAACATTATTCCTGCTAAACACCAAGTTAGCATTGTCATTGTGAGCAGGTAATCATGTTGACATTAGCATTTAGCGAATAGCACTGCTGTTGTTAACTACAGCTTTACTGTTAGCCTTGTTAGTTTAGTTTTCAGCTACTATATATTACTAAAGCAGGGCCATCAATCAAGCCACGTGTTGAATCGTGTTGTAGCGATACTAGTTTACTGAATATAAAAAGAGTACAGCGGTAGGTCCTGCATATTAAATCTATGTCAACTTTCTTAATTAACCTTTGTGGATTTAAGTCTTACTTGAAACATCTGCCTGACTTTCTGCTTGGGTAAATTCACATTTAGTTTGTGGAGCAGCTGGTGAACCTCTCCAATGCTCAAGGTGCCATCTCCGTTTTTGTCGGCCTCAGAGAAAGTCTGCTGTAACCACGTGAGGCTGCGGTTAAGGAAGAAACTTCACGTGTGTTCAGTCAGATTATTCTCAACTTCTTGTACACATGGATGCGTTAGCCTCCGTTTTACTTAATGTGAAGTGATTTATTTGTAACAAAATTGTAAATTAGATATTAAACATGTGCAAGAGAGGCTGGATAAAGGATATTGATCACGGGTACGCTGTCTCCGTGCCAAACTGTCTTCATCGCTGATACCAGCCATGAGGTATTTCAGCCCAGTGATCCAGGTGCGGGCCTCCTCTGCGTTGGTGGAGACCAGGTCCAGGGACTTCACACGCTCCCCGTAGTAAATACTGAAGCAGCAGTTTGGATCAAAGCGGTTGTCTGCGTACCTCCTGAACATCTCTGACTTTTTCCCCTCGCAGACTTCATGGATGGAATCAATAGTTACTGAAACAGATGATCAAGTATTGTGGTGAGGGTCATTCAGAGATATCCATCATTATGTTGTCGATGTACAGGTCAAAGGTAAACCTGTAATGTGCCTAGTTTACAAAAACTGCACAACCAATAGATAACAGAAGCAAATTGAACTCTTTACAGCCTGTTCCCCCATTAAGCATAATGGGACACCGTCAAACTTTTATGCACAAATGTTGCTTGGAAAAACACATTAATAGGGCTTACAATCAAGTCTGATAGGTCTGATACACCAATAGATGGATGTGCAAGCCTCACTTAAACAGGAAGTTCAGTTATTTGTTTTTTATGACGGTGGGCGGTTTCACAGCAGTTAGTCTCTTGCCATGTGATCAGTGCCAAGTGCTGAAAAATAGATATTGAAAACTCAGTGTGATGATGGCTTACTTTTGGCCTTGTCATGTTTCCTGGAGGGCCGCCACCGGATGCAGGACTTGTGCTCGTCCAGGTAAAAGAATCGGACCAGTCCTTTCTTCTTCCCCTTCAATTTGCTCATCTGAGTGCCATCCTGCATGGTGCACATACACCTCTCCACTGCAGAAGAGCACAAGGGGACACATTATTTATCAAGATGTTCATTGTACTGTATGTGAAACGCATCACATTGTTGCCTAAATGTGTCCGTCTTTTTGGTTGATTTGTCAAAAATTTTGCTGAGACAATCTGTTGTATGAGAAATTCAGCTGTACATGTGATGTGATTGTACGCAGGAGGACATTATGACAACACCAGAGGAATCCCTGAAGCAGCCGAGACAAGTAGAGGTTTACCATGAAGCACTTGTTTATGAGATTATGAGCTGCGTCACACAGGGATTTAAGTAGCTGTATATGTGCTAATGAGGCAAATGAGGGGAAACGCACACAACGCTGAAATGATCTCCTACTAACAGAGAAACCCATCAAGTATCAACTGCCTCACAGTGATTCAAATTATTTCGCCTGACCTTTCGTTGCTGACATTTCTTGCAGGTTTTAAATGGTGTGTGCATGGTGCTTGTACTAAAATAGCATGTCAGAGCCAAGAATTTTCTTGTAACATTCAGGTTACAGTGGGGTAGTGTGATTGTTGTGTATGCTGAGAGCAGGTAACCTTTGTTTGTAATCTGAAGCTCAGATACATGTGACGCAACCTGGCACATCATTCAGGCTAATCCTAAAGGATTGTCTACCGTCCATATGCCTGTTATCTACTCACAGGCTTCCCTGCGACTCTGTTTTGCTGTGTAGTAAACTCACACGTTTTAGAGGTTTTAATAATAATAATAATATTAATATCATATGTACGGAAGAATGGTTTGAAAATCCGCTCTTTAGCATCTTGTAGGCACTTCTGCTAAACAGCCTTTATTCTGCAGTGATTTGAGTGTTTGAAAGCAGCATTATTTATAGAGCCGTTAGTGAATCTCACCTATCTGACCCAGCCTCCATTTCGGCTGTGCGACCACACTTCCACCAATCCAGAAAAACTCCTCTGCGAGTCTGGAGATGGATGCTTTCTGCCAGAGTTTTGGAGAGCTCATAATGGACGGGGAAGAAGAATTCAAGGGACCCGAGGCCTGTTTCGCTTGGTGAAAGGAGCCCTTGGCAAGCGAGGGGGAGAACATTCCTGCTGACAGAGATCCTAAAGACTGAAAGGTGGCCTTCTTGGGTGACATAGAGGACAGTGTTGGGCTGCCGCTCAGCCCTGGAGACAGAGGTGCCATCGCTGGGGTGCTGGTCATCCCTGAACTGTACATTTGAGTCCAGCTTCCTGTCCCATTCACACCACATGAACCCACCTCACACTGCTGGGCTCCTCAGCAAAGTTTGTTTGTAGCACAGCTCTCATGCAGATTTTTTTTCAGAGTCAGTCCTCTTCTTTCGGTTAAAGCTTTCCCACATGGAATCAGGGAACAATTTTCCCATCCTGCGGGCTCATTCCTCTTCATCCTGTGTCCAGCGATCCGGTGTAGCCGCCATAGGCTCTTCTGTATTTATTATTTTGCACTGGGAGAAGACTCACAGAGAAAGAGTGTGCAACAAGTGTCAGTCACTAAATCTTCCTCAAGCTGTAATCCTGGAGGGAGACTTCAGCCTTGCTTTCATGGAGGGATTTTCACGCAACCAGTAAGCCTCTGAGGAAAGAGAGTGGGATAGAAAGAGTGCAACTATTCATTGAACTATACTTACGACAGTCATAATCATTAAAGAATATAGAAATTGTCGTAGATTTAATGGACTGCATTTAGGATAGACATTATCATGATTTACGGTTATAGTCACACTGGTGCATTTGGATATTAATAAGCCTGAAGTGTCCACCCTCCAACTGTGTGCAATGATTCCCCCCTAGAGGCGACTGTGTGACATACAATAAATGTATATGTACTGTATGCATATATATCTTGTTACAAGAAGATCCACTAATATTTAAAACACAAATGAGCAGAGTTACTCCAAGGAAGGCATGTATTTGTGATTTCAAGCACTTGATTTTACTTTAAAGACCTCACATGCTCAGGTATTTTCATGTATTTGCCCTTATTTTGCACGGCTAGAGAACTCTTCTTCTCTTCTAAGTTCTGTTGCACCTATTAGGGTGGGACAACATCTTATATCAGTCTGCTGATTCTCAGCGTAGTTCCAGCTAATTTCAACCTGCATGAGCAGAGACCTAATCAGCCAGTACAAGTGAAAACACCTGCGGGGCCCTATAAAGCCGTCATCTGGAAATGGTAGCAGTGTTACTAAACAACAACTAATAAATACCAGGTGTGCCAGCTGACTGCTCAGATGCATTCATTTGGCTGTTGTCCCAACATTAAATTGTTTGTAAGAGAGGCCTTTTTCACAAGAACTTATGTTACAGTATGAAAACCACATGAAAACAATTAAGTTAATGAAGTTTGAATTTAGCAGCTTCAGTTTCAGGGTTCTGGTTTTGTGCATGCTGGCTCACTGCCACGCTGTCATGGTTTACTGGGACTCTTATACAACAGAGCCAATTTAATGTTATTGGTGACACCTGTGCTTTTCCTGCCAAGTCAAGTCAGCGTGTCGGCTTTGAAAATGTCTATTTAAAATCAGTACATATCTCTCGACATGACATGAACAACTTTGGACTACATGACAAATGCTTTATTTGAGTGAAGTTTAGTTTAGTTTGATTTGATTTTGATTGATTTAATTTTAAAGTAACAAATCAAATCAGAATAAGTTTATACTGACTGAAAAAGTTAGGGCTGTATAACCTTTAACATTTATACACGGAGATCATGTATGTATTTTTATATATGTATATCACATATACCCAAAAGTCCCAAACAAAGTGCTCATACTTCGGCTTTACATTCATTGATCAAAAATTATTTTTAAATCTATTCAGTGTATTAATACATTCTCGTTTCTTTTTCAAAACTATTCTTAAGATTCACTCATTTAACTGTTACACGTCCATATTTTGTTCTAATGTTTGCCTTTGTTAACATGAAAATTCTTCCTAGTTCATCCTGACTCACTTGAATTTGAAACAACCTCTGGATACTGGATACAGTCTGAAATCTTATTTTTTTTAACTTAACAAATTGAAAATTATAAATTGGATTCGTGATTGTTTTGTGGTTCTCCAAACTTCCACGCAGTACATAATGTATGGAAATATTAGCGAACAGAAAAACATATCAGATTGGTTTCCTCTGTATGAAGAAACTGCCCAAAAACAAACTTTAACGGCTGGTTGCAAATATCATTTATCTTCAATATAAATAACTCTGGACCCTACACGTGATCCTCAGCAGTTCAGATTAATCATTGTTTATTTGCACAAACAGAGATTATCAAGATAGTTACTAAGACATGAGTGGTGGTCCCACTAGTACCATTTCTTTTAAGTATGGCTGAGTTGAATCAATTCATCAGTCAGAATTTCTCAAAAAGTTCTGCCAGGTTGCACAAACAGGAAGGTGATATCTTATGTCATTAAAAAGCAAGTAGTCCACTTGCTGTTCTACTCGAAGTTTCATTGGTAAAGATGTGTTCTATTAAAGTAGGTTTTAAGAAATAGGCTTTTACAGCACATTGTATCCATTAAGTCTCAATTCTTTTTGTGTTCATGTGGGTTTAGCAAATCTACAGCAAAATCCTCAAGCACAAAACCTTCTATTGATCATTCATCTTATCATACATACCATCTTACCATTGAATGTATCAAGCATCCTGGATTTCTCCGTCGCACGGCTTATTATTATATTCTGAGATTTCTCCACATTTATTTCCTCTGCAACACGTCATGATTTTCTCTTGTTGCTGACATTCTTTCCACTGTTTATGAAATAGTAGAATCATTGAAATAATTATTCATGAACAGGGCAAATCCTCCTCCCTTTTTGTTTGTTCTATTGATAGTAAATAGCTCGAAGGCCTCAAGTTCCACATCTGCTCCTTTCTCTTTACAGAGCCGAGTCTCTGATACTGCAGCTACATTGTCTCACACGTGCTGAATTGTCTCAGATAGTCCTTGATTTTTGTAAAATCGCTATAAAAGCCTCTACTGTTGAAGTGTTCCTGACAATGTACCTTCCATTATTACATTGCTTTTCAATTGTTCATCTGTGTTTTATACATTTTGTGCTCCATAAAGTCAAAAATGCTTTTCGTTCTCGTGTCTTGTTATCCGCAGTCTGCTGATGCCATTTCTCCAAACTCATCATCTACGTCTTTGTATGGAAAGGAATGATTATTGGCCAGGCTCCTTGTATCAGTCATTGTCTATTCAAATATTTCCGCACAGAAATAGTCTCGTCTCGGCCATTCAAGGCTCATTTTCTGAAGAATCCATCATCATTCCAGTCCACAGTCTGTTATGCTTTATGCTCTGAGCGAGCTGAGTTCAAGCAAGCACCCATTTTAAGTGAGTAATGTTCAGTTATTTCTTTGGTGTGCTGCTCTCACAGGAGTTGTCATCATACTTGTCCATTTCTGCATCTCCCTGATGACCAGCACTTTGCCTCTTGTGGTGACAAATTCAGCTTCATGAACACCTTGCAGCCGATTGGATCTTGCTCTGTTTTCTCAGCAAGTGTGCAATGGCAACATTTTTTTTTATCAGGCGTTCTATCACATAGATGTTAGATCCCTTCAGCTTTCTCCCTCATCTGAGCAGCGTGTTTTTCTGCCTTCTGTTTGTTATTATGGCAGGATTCTCAACTTTGTTTTTTCGTGGCACTCCTCTGTCCGCAGATACACCTTTGTTGTCGCAGACAGCAATCATCTGTTGCTCAGTGGAGTCCAGATCATGCCCGGAGGGTTCTTCATGCCCTGGCATATGACTGCCTGAGGCCAGGTCTCCAACACGCTGACAATTTGGTCATGTGGGAGCAGCTACTATTCCAGGTGTGGTCCCTGGCAATCCTCTTATCCTTCTCGACATTTTGTCTCTTCACTTCCTTCTTTGTTTGCTTTAGGCCTGTGACATCATTACCTTAATTAAAGCAGCTGAGCAATCAGCTGGCACACCTGGTATTTAATGTCTTTGGAGTGACCACAGGCTCCTCTGTCCCCTACGAAATCGTTAAATAAGCATATCTATTTTTTCAAAAATGAGCTTCTTGCACCCACAGTATATATTAACTTGTTTTATTTTCCAATCACAAGTGCAGGCTTGTGTGCAAAATGAAGTTCTTTTTTCCCCTCATCAGTTTGGAGAACAAGTTGCTTGCATCTCTGTGAGGCTCTACATAGACACAGCAGTGCTTTGAGCTAAATGCTAATGTCAGCATGCTGATATGCGTCCAATCACCTGCTAACATGCTCATGTTAAGCAGGTAAAATGTTTTCTGTGTTCATCATCTTAGTTTACCATGCTAGTTTTGCTAATAAACATTAAACACAGTGCTGAGGTACAGCAGGAAATATAATAATTTTGCATGTAGGTCTATGTGGTCATAAACCACAGCAGCCTATTGGACAAAATTTTGACCTGATGGTCGCGCTAGTTGAAGAGTCAGGGGATCATCAAAGTTACTAGCATTCATCGTCTGGGACCCACTTGTCTGCACCACATTTCATGACAATGTATCCCCCCCGCCAACACAAACACACACACACACACACACTGTTTCCATTGTGTTAAAAAAAACCCACTTCATTGAACGCTGTAGGATTGATTTCAATTTTAATGGATATTATACAAGTTTTCCGAAGGAAAAGAAAACATTGAAACAAGAGGCAAGTGAACCCCCGCTTCCAAACCAAAACTACAACAGCATCAGCTAACAAAATGGATATTGCTATTACACTGTACCCAACAAATACTGAACAAGGGTATCATAATGATAAGACATAAAAGTGTTTCTTGTCTAAAATATACGAGAGCACCTAAGGTTGAAACCACGAGAAGGTGTTGCTTCTACTCTATCTGACGAGGGAGCTGGAGGTGCAGAGATTTCAAATCCATTTTTCAGTTTTTGGTCTGTGGTGTAATATATACTCTATAATTCAAATAATAAAGATCCTCTCAAATAAACAAAATCAAGGGGCAAATCATAATATTCTGTCGGTGTGTCGAACCTAGAAAAACTCCTGATAGGTCATCCTCACGACCGCTGATGGTTTCATTCTCCATCCATTCTGCTAAATGCCCTGTGATTGCAATGATACTCAGGGACACAACTATGAAATTGCAGGTTTGCAAATCCAATATAACCTCTTTTTTTGGTTTCAAGTAAGAGCAAAAATATTCATAATCAATTTAAGTCTGGAGCAAGCAAACATACCAACAAATATCTTATTTACAATATCATTGTATTTACATCAGAGGATAATGAAGGAAAGTGTGTTTAAATTCAAAGTTCGTGTTAACTTGTGTTTTGAAAAATGTAACAGGGAGTACAATGCACAATGCAAGGTTCTTTTCTTTAAAAAGTGCAATTCCTTTTCTTAAAGTAAAAAAATATATATCCATATTTTGTATATATGTAGAAATGTTGTTCATATAAACAGCATTTGTTGATTTAAGAGCCCTAACACCAGTGACTAAAAATGAATGCTTTCTTTTGATAGGCAGCAAATTATTATAGAATATAAATTATTTTACAATACTCAATAGAAAATCAGAAGTACCGCATTTCAACAAAAACAGACAGCTATTGAAGTTTTTTTTTCCTTTTCTTTTAGGAGGGCATTTGTAGACTTATCTGCACTAACCTGGGCAAGAATATTTGCTATTTATCACATGGTTTGGTTGCAAAAACATTACTGGAAAACAATGTTCGAACAACAAATAAAGTTGCATCATAATATTAAAAAGTAACACTTCCATAAAATATCTAAGCATAAAACAGTGGTGGACCTGAAGGCAGCCCACCTGTAACCTCTAATACTTCAGGTTTATAAAATACAAAAGGTAGACAAGCTGGTATACATGCGTACATGTTTGTATATGGATGTTTTTTCTTGCCTGTGGAATAACAGTGCTGCGCAAGCAATATTTCTTAAAAAGTACATCCTCTACACAGTTATAAAAAGCAAGCTGATATTAAAAGTAAATAGTGGTAAACTGGTGTCTCTTGTTTCCAGTGGTCTGCAATGACACCTTTGAGTGTACCAATATTTTGTGGCACCAAGAGTTTCATCATCTGCTCATGTTTCACCAGGCGCAACATGTTTCTTCCCTTCATATTCAAGTAGTGTTATGTGGCTATATTTGCACATCTTAGAATAGCTTATACCAAAATAAAATCCTTGGACAGGGTCAGGTGTCTAACCGAGGGCTCTGATGTCACTGGAGAGATGTGTTCATCGTTGAAGAAGTCTTTCTTAATTTCACGCTCTACAACATGCTCAGAGATCATGCTACTTTCCAGTTCATTTCATAAAATTCATATATTGTCATAATAATATTGATTTATGTCATATCATATTATATATGACAGTTTTCCTCTACAAAACTGACTTTTGTTGAGTTTCTTTTCCCTAACAGGAGGTGCAACAAAGTCCTGAACCATGCTCCTTTTTATCAAGTCTTTTTCTCCAGTTGTGAATGTGCAACTTTAGGATCCATTGGTGTGCTGTGTGGTCTGTCTGTGTGCTTCTGTGTTTGCGTCCTTGGGGTCTCCAGGATGGCCGCTGTCGGCCTGCAGGGCCAGCTGGGTTTGCAGGTCTTTAACAACACTCTCCAGGCTCTGCCGAGCTTCTCTCTCCTGCTGAAGCTCCCGTCTCAGCTGCTCACGATCGGCTTCGGCCTGCTGTAGCTGCACATGCAACTCTTCAATCTGCACGACACAGACGCGACACGGGCGGCAAGTCAGTACACATCGAACGCAAGTGAGGGACATGATTTCAAAATCACACATGGTTTTGGTGATTGTGAGCATCTTTTGATCCTTACCTGAGTGGAATACTTGACCCTGAGACGTTCAGCCTCACAGCCTTTGTCGCAGACTCGCAGCTGTCTCTCCCTCTCCAGCTCTCTCTTCAGCCGCCCACAAGACTCCTCTGCGTCCCTCATCTTCCTCTCCCAGTCCACGCGAAGGCGTTCAATCTCCTTCCGTAGGTTGCGCTTGGCTTCGATGGCCTCACGAAGACGGCCTTTCTTTGCCACCCTCACAAACTCCAGTTCCTGTAAAAACATCACAGTTGTTTCATGTTCCAAACACTAATATTCATTCAGAGATTACTGTCATTTCATTCCCACCACATTGTTTCTCACAAGAACACAATGTGATACCTGCTGAAGGCTGCGTTTAGCTTGCACAGCCGCTGCCAGCTTCTCCTCCTGCTTCACTCTCATCCTGACAATCTCCTGCAGGACTTTTTCCCGGGCCTCTTTGGTGTCCATGCCTCCGTACAGCATCTGTCTCAGGGTGTCCAACTCTGGGCAAACGGTCCCGGACAGCCAGGTGGGTCCCTCCTGAGGTCGAGCAACACCCTGAGGGGTCAGAGTCTGAGACATGCTGGTGCAGGCTGACGGAGGAGAGGCCAGGGAGGAAGCTGGCACTGGACCTGAGGGACAGAGAGACAGTTTTAATGTTATTAATACAGCGATTGCAAGAACACTGTTGTGTTAATTCTCAAAGAATTTTTACATAAAGGTTGGCTGTTGTGATGTGTTGTGATGACACAACATGCACTGCTAGAGACAACAGAGGTTTCGGTCTGATGTCCCCCCACAGCCCTGTCAAATGAACTCAAGTACAATTTAATCGACACCATCCATCATGCTCCTAATTTGCTCAGTTAATCTGATTTTAAACTGGATGATATTTAACACTATCAGTGATATAAAAGTTGAACCATTTTTCATGCAATCGAAGCGTCACTGTTTAGGTCATTTTCATGTTTTGCACTTCAATGGGCAGAACCTGGACATTGAAACTGTTTATGAACTGTTTCATCCTGGTGGTTTAGCTAACTTTTTATCTTTTTTGTAAAATATATATATGTTTTCAAATTGGCTGAGCTACTCCACAATCTTTCCATTTACAGTTACAAGTTAGGAATGCTGCATGTATCAACAAGAAAGCATGAAAGCAAAACTAAAACTTAATTTTTGCAGCTTTTGATGCAGCTTCTGATGATATATATATATATATATATATGAAATTAAAAATAATGCATGTAAAATTCTGTTCAAGAACTGCATGTTTTTTTGTGGCAACAAAACAGCAAAATCTGCAGACAGCCTTCATCTCTATTGTATTCCTTCTTTTAAACACCAGGTGGCGGAGTTGCACAGGAATCGCCCTAAAGCTGCTCTTGAATGGCTTATATCCAGTGGGGCTTACTGTGTAATACAAGTTGTAACTGTAAAATCTGGGTCTTATATCTACTGACTCTTGTAGTGTTTTTGTGTCTCTGGATTATTCTATGCTCCAGCTGACGGGCGGTACTCACGATCATCACAGTCATCCACATCAATCTCTCCATCTGTGTCCATGTCGTCGGGTCGGTTGGCGGTACTGGGGGGGGCTGGCTTTGCTGCAGGTTGTGCGTCTCCATTGTGCAGCTCCTGTAGCGGCCTGGAAATGGCTGCGGGCCCCCTGCCCGGAGCGTGGCTGTCCCTGGGATGGACCGGAGGGGCCAGGGGAGCTAGTGTCAGATTGGAAGCCAAAGTCTCGTGACTCTTCGCGTAGGACCTGTGGAGGCAACACAGGTACATTTAAAGAACTGAATTGGCTGATTGAACACATATCATCTCTTTAAAACTGAAACTATCGCTGCTTTCCTCGGATGACTCACCTCTCGACCTCATTCTGAGTAGCTGGCTTCTCTTTTTCTGCCGCTTTAGGAGACCAGGGGCGGAAAGCGGAGGGCCTCTGTTTCAGTTGGACCTGTTTCAGGTCCTGGAACATCAAACAAAACAACAAGCCTGGTTAAACTCACAGTAAACTACCACTGCACATTAAATCAGCCGTGACGAACACGCTCAAAAGCCCTTCTTCATTTAACAAGGCAGAATGACGAGAGGTCGTACATCGATGATATGTGATGATTCTAAAGGACAATGGCTTTTATGTCATCCTTTTGACCTTTGAGCTTAACGGCAAATCCGGTTTCACACCAGCAACATGCACAGCGTACAAACCTTGTGTGCAGACTTTGACAGCGATTGTAACCAGTCAGGTTTCCTGTCTTTGTCAGCTGCTGGAGATTGCAATTTGTCGAATTTGGACCTCTTGACTGGGACCGGGCTGGGAGACTGAGGAGAGAAGAGAGAATAGACGGTTAATCATCACGATCCCTGCAGAGATAAAGTGCAGATATTACATCATGGAGTACAGTGGATATTTCAAGAGCCCACAACTTCTAAAAATGCTACTGTATGACTGTAAATGGCATTATTCATAAGCAACACACTGATTCGTCAGAACATGACATGACCTTTTACACAGCAGAGTCACAGAAAGAAAAAAAATAGACAAATAGAAAAGAAGTCAGAGAGAAACAAGGAGGATAGAAGATGCGTCTGTGTAAGCGTTCAGTCTCTGAGTTTGGCATGTCTGCATGTTTGTGTGTGTGTGTGTGTGTGTGTGCGAGCAGAGCTTTGAGCTGAGCAGACACTCAAGCTGGTCTGGCTGGCAGCCAGCAGGGCTACATTGCTCCCTGCCAGGCAGAAGAGGCGCCATCAGGTGGAGCAGATCGACTCCCCGAACCACAGAAATATTGCAATATAGAGACAGAGGGAGACAGAGAGGGAGACGAATTAAAGTAATTGCACTCACATCTGACAGACGATTGAGTTGAAGTGTTCGGAGGGAGTTGCATGTTAACGCAGGGCTACCGAGTCATGAAATGTTTGAGCTTAGAAAACTTGAGGAGGGAAGCATCTGCCTTGTTAAGAGCCATAAAAATCTGAATCTCCAGAGCCCCTGATTGTATAAAATGTCTGTGTGTGTGGCGAGCTGCAGGACCATGTGTTGAGATAGCTAACCTCCGCAGCCCTCAGGTCTGCACTTGTCAGACAGAGGATATGTTTACCTGGGCAAGCGCAGAGGCCAGCACAGACCTGCCTGCTACTCTCTTACTCACTACTATGACATTCTGCCTGCAGGAATGGCAAACACTCCCATCTCCTCGTCTGCATGTGCAATTCCGTCTACCTTCAAAATCCTCAATGGAAAACACTCCGGCGGGGTTGCGTGTAGTTGTGAAACCTTAATCGCCGCTCGCTGTAATCACCTCAAGATGGAAATTAATGACAAACCTCATTTAGCATTAAGCGAGAAGCTCAACTGGTAATGAATCACGTCTCACAGCTTTTCTCCACGAAACCAGACGCTGCATAAGCGTGCGTGTGTGTGTGTGTGTGTGTGTGCAAGCAGCTATGAGTGGGTGTCGGGACGCCTGGGGAGGTGGGTGGGTGCGGGTGTAGACATGCATATGTGCGTATGTGGGAGTGTATGTGTGTCTGTGTAGGAGTGTGTGTGTGTGTGTCTGGTACAGTGTGCTCAAGGGTGGAGGTGTTAGTCAACTACAGTTACCAAAGTATCTGACACAAAAGCAGCAAAATTAAACAAAAGCGGAAAGAAATGAGTCGATATGTCAGCAGATCTACAAGAGTTTTATAATTATTGTAATTCATCTTCATTTTGGAGGGTTGAAGCAATTTTAAGATGTCACCTTGGGCATTTTTCACTATTTTCTGCCATTTTATGGATTAAACTAAAAAAATTAGTACCTTCAGACCGCTCACATCTCCTGACCAATCATTGCTCTCACTATCATATATCTTCTTCTTTATTGATATCTTAATCTATCTGTCTGAAGGCCCTTCTCTTCTCTTTAGCTTTTGAAAGCCATTAGGAGGATATAACTGGTTTGAATTATTCATTTGCACTGAAATATGCCTATACATACATACATACATACATACATACATATATATATATATATATATATATATATATATATATATATAAAATATATATATATATGTATGTATATATATACTATTGATTTTCATTGTTATCTTTGTGTATTTATCTGATTTTGTATTTGTCTTCTCTCTGCACAGCACTTTGGTCAATGTTTGCTGCTGCTAAATGTGCTATTTGAACAGTGGTGGAATGTAACTAAGCATATTTACTCAAGTATGTACTTTAGTAAATGTACATAAATTAAAGGTACTTGTGTTTCTAAATGTTTTCCATTTTGTGCAACTTATATTCATACTTTGACTTCACTACATCTAAGAAGCAAATGTACTGCACTATGTTTGTCTGCAGCTACTTTTGCCCTTCCAGATTACAATTTTTCATACCCTTTCTGTCCAGGGAAAACCTCGTGTTTGGTGATTTTTGAATGCAGGATTAAGTGTTCCTGTATGGAACACCCATAAAGAGTATTCTCCTCTTAATAAACTAAATAAAGTATTTAAAAAGCTTCTTGGATTAGCTGGAAAATGCATCGACAGGCTGTTTTTCTGAGCTCATGAAAAGTCTTTTTAGAGATTTGTGGTTGTCACAGGACAGCAAGGCTACAAACATATGATGATTTTAGAGAATATAACACAATGCTGTAGATTAAACTACCCATCAGTATATAAAGTAAAATGAGCTCAACCTGAAACATCTACAGCAGGAAAATGCAACATACACACGAAAGCAGCAGTAATATGAACCCTATAACTTCATATATGATAGTAAAACACTGACAGGAAGCATTTTACTGAACAATGAGTACATTTTCTTACTCTTACTTGTAGTGGAGTATTTTAAGAGTGTGGTTTTGCTATTTAACTTCAGTAAAGGATCTAAATACTTCTTCCACCGCTGTGTATGAAGTAGCATATAAAGATTATATAATATAATATAGTTGTAGATGTAAGGATTTAATAATGTGTTGGTCAAAAGCTTAATATGGTGACTTGAACTAAAGTCTTACCAATTAATCCATAACTAAAATAAAGGTTTGTTATGCTGCCTTCTCATTTCTGTTCTGACTGTTCATGCTGTTGGTTTTTCGGCCGCATGAGACGTACATGATGATGATGTTTGTCTGGACACTCCTGTCATGTCTGCCTGACTCATAAATCTTTCAACCTGTCCAACCTGTAACTATAAAAAACCTACACCCGTGCACACACACACACACACCCATGCACACACACACACACACACACACACACACGCACGGCATGCTGTTTGGTTTTGCTTCTGTAGGTTAATTCTTTTAATCCAGACCTCCTGCTGACTTCGTCCTGCTCAGCAATGGTGACTCGACCCCTCACCTGCCTGACTCAAGGCCAGTGGTTTTCTAAGAACTGCTGCCCTGCTGTAATCAGACTCTGTAATTACTGACATGACTGTTGTTTTCCCGACAAAGGATGTCTGCCTGTCTGGTACTATTTCTACCCTGAGGTTTGCAGCTCCAGGAAGGCTATGAGCGCTAGACATAATAGAGTCAGAAAACAGACACTCCCAGACACCACAAGGGACCTGCTGGCTAAATCTGACACTGACCTCACAGGAGAGCAGCCGCACGGGCTTAACTCACCACCACATCATAGACATAGCATGGCCACGGAGTCATAACACCCTCCTCGCACATCCTACTGCCTAGCAGGTCCCACTGAGCCAGATGATAGGACATCCCTCTCTCTCCCTCTCTCTCCCTCGCTGGTAGGAGAGGGAGACTTCCTCTGAGGAGTTTGCTTTGGCTGAGTCCCCTGTGGGAACTGAGTCTTGAGTGGGAGGGGGGTGGGCCAGGGGAGCGGGACCACAGAGGAAGCACTGAGCTGAAGGAATGTATACTTGAAGGCCAAGTACAGCCTCTCCTTTAAGACTCCATTCAAGCATTGCCCTTTTCAACTCGCTATTGTATGATATTTCTTTCAGGCGCTGTAATGAGGGAGCGTTTCAAAGCAAACCTGTAGGCTAAACAGGGTCTAATAGCAGCTGGGCAAGAGTAGAAACGCTTTATTTTTTAATTAGTACCATATAATGGCGTGGTAATGCCAGGATAAGCCCCAGCTATTTTCAGGCTGGCATGGCAGATAATCACAGGGAAACACAACACATCACAAACATATCAATATCTATCCTAAGAGCAGAGCGTTTGACCCGCTTGAGGAATAATTTGTCAATATTGTGCCAACTGGGGCGTGACGGGGATTGAACTGTTATTTCACTTGAACATGGAGCTAATCAACAATATTTGTTGACTGGGCCCTGGTGTAGAAAGTCTGTGGCAGCTTTAGTTTAACCGTGATGTTTTGAACTTGGTGAGCCGAGAGTGAGCTTCACTCCGTTTCAACTTCTATTGTCATCGGGGCAGAGGAGCAGAAGCCTGGAAAGAAGACGACTCAATGTGGGGGGTCTTCAGTCAGTCCTCTGGCTGCTGCGCTCATTGCCTCGCCAGACGTTTTTGTCAGAGATGAAAAAACTGGTGTGTACAATCTTATCATTAGCAACAGGAATGATGGCCAAAGCTATAAAAGTAACACCTGAGCTTTGATAGACCAAAATGATCCTTTAACCTATAGGAATAATTTGGACATTTTGGGAAAGAGCCGAATTCACTCCCTTGCAGAGAGTTAGATCAGAAGGTTGATCCCACTCCCACATCTGTACAGTAAATATGAAGCTACAACCGGAAACTGGACCCAGCTGGCCTAAACTAAACAAATGAGATATAACATGTGGATTTGTGAGCTTTAGACGTACAGTAGGTGGACTTTGCTCCCTCTGGGCAGAGCCAGGCTAGCTGTCTGCCCTCGTTTCCAGTCTTTATGCTAAGCTAAGCTAACCGGCTGCTGAACATTTATCGTACAGACACAGAGAGTGGTATCAGTCTTCTCATGCATTTCCCAAAATATTGAACTATTCCTCCTCTATCTTCACCCACCTTTGTGTATTCTTGCCATGTTGACAAGCCTTTAAAATGTTTTTTCACACGGGGAGGCCGATGACAGCCGGCTAAGCCTCATTTATGGCGCTAAAAAGACTAAAATGATCGAGGAACGAAACACGGGGCGGCACTCATCTGGCGAGACAAAAATAGTTTCCCCGGCTGAACTTCCTCGGGCAACAGTCATACAATACCAACGCATGCTGCATGATAGCGTGGCATTAAGAAAAGTGCACAGCAACAAGACACAACAGTTTCAGATTACGGCCTCCTTTCCCCTCCTAAACCCCTGAATGTAATCCGCGGATCGACATGTGCTTAGTGGGGCGCTGTCTCACTCAAGGGCACACCAACTGGCACAGCTCACTCGGGTAACGGCCTTAGTTGGAAGTGAGAGAATACTAGTTTTAGTAATCTGATCCCTGTAGTTTGGTGTGGATATTCACAGGGATGCCTCGAGCTTTCTATTCAACTCTCGCTGCATAAATCGTACGACAGTCCCTTGATTTATATAAAGCCCTGTGGTCACCTCGTAACAGCTGGGGGAAAATTATTGGTGTCTGCCCAGAATATCCCTGAAACTTCATCCCTGCACCGCACAGATATGGCGCAAGCTCCCATTTCCCCTAGCTAAATCTCTACTTAATTTATCAATTTATTCTGTCTCCGTCGTGTCCAGTTCGAGCACATATTGTTTATGTACTGAGCCATGACAGTAGGGACACACAGAGAGAGCTGCAGGGCTTGGCATAAGGTCGGCATTACAGTAAAGCTTATTGGATTGTCCTAATTGTCTTTGGGATTGAGACTTGACGAGGTCTGATGCGGACGCAGGGCGAGCTGCTGTCGCTATAGGTGGAAAATATCTCATCAGGTCTGCGCGGCTCGACACATACAGCACAGAGCGTTACAGCTGTGTTCTGCTGCGCTTGTCAGCCATTCATAAAGTGAGCTGTGTGTGGAAAATGAATGCTACGCAAGATCCAGTGACCCCAGTGGAACCAGTTAGGGTATTTCCTACGGACCATTTTTCCTGTATGTTTCCACTTTATTCAACTTGTTAGCTCTCCATTTTGTACTGTTACTGGCATTTCTGTCCATGCTCCATTTACGTCTATTGCGTAGATGCCTTTCCTGGAAGTCAAGTCTTTATTGTCTATAGTTGAGTCGTTTAAGAAGATGTGAAGGAAGTAGTCAAGTCCTTTACTGAAGCATTAAAATGCATCAAAATGTACTTAAAGTTTCAAAAGTAGGAGTACTCAGTTCATTACAATAGCCTGTGTAGTGTTATATCATTGTATCATTAGTGTTCATCAGCTAATTTCACTTATTTTATATACTGTTGACTCATTCATCTGCACACATGGATCATATTTCTTAAATTTATGCATGAACTATAGCTGTAGTGGAGTGAAACCTACAGTATTTCACTAAATGTGTTAAGTTTACTGAATTGGAAAATACTCAAGTTACTGTACTTAGTTACATTCCACCACTGGCTTTAAGTCTTAATTCTTGAAATGAGTAAACAAACCTGCTGTTAAGGTACGAGTGTTTTATTTCCAATCCAAATCGCATTGATTTAAGTATTTTCTAAGATGAAGTTTAATTTTTTCTATTTTAATGCACATTACCTCCTAATTACAGGAAAACTCGTGAAGAATTTTTGTTTTTGACCACTTGTTTGAAGAGTAAAGATTTTATTAGGGCTAAAATATAGACAGGCTGTCTTGATAAGATGGAGATTTTTTGCAGAGAAGACATACTGTACGTGTATTATACTGCGTTTAATTCACTTCCCTCAGCATGTCCGAATGTGAATCCAAGCTATTAAGATGCACTAAACTCTCTGTAATCTTTTGATGACATGCTTCATTTCTAGTTTCTGCATCATGAAAAAACCTGTTCCTGGGTGAAGTGAATCCCCTGCGAGTGCATGAAAAGATCATCTCGCTGGTGAGAGCGAACAAAAAGAAAGATTACTGTACTACTGCGCGGCGAGAAATGAATTCCAATTCAGGCCCAAACACGGCAACTGTAACAACACGGACATGCCCGCCTGCCTTTCTTAGAGTATGTTGACAGCGGAGTCCAAATCACTCTCTCTCTCTCTCAGAGGATGACCTCACAATACAAAGGCCTCACAAGTTATTTCAACGGACACGAAAACCCTCGACTAAGAGACACGAACCAGACATCACCGCAGATTCTACATTGTTAGCATGAGGGTGTTTGGTATGGTTGTTAGGCAAAGTTATCTTAGGGAATGAAACGTGCTGTGTGACTGCTGTAATTATAGATGCACATAGCGCCAAATTCAGCAGATAGTTGTCTGAGCCCCCCGCTGCACGGTTGGAATAAGAGAATTAAACATCAGGCGACATGATCTGAGGGGAGACACGAGGCCGTGTCTGCAAACCAATAAAGGCAGAAATATACACACACTCTCCTGCACAATCGCTGGGACATACCACACACACACACACACGCACGCACACACACACACACACGCACACACAATGCTTTTATGCTTCTATTCACATTTAGCACACTTATAATGTAGGAGCAGCTGCAGTGCTAACCAGGAAGCTGGAGGGGATGAAGGTTAACGAGAAAGACAGAAAAAGAGAGAAAGAGCAAAGACAGACTATAGCTGACCTGCGTTTACGGAATTTCATTCAGCGCTCCTGAAGGGTAAAATGAATTCTTACTTGAAACGTATTCATGCAACTTTCAGGAACATCATGAATAAAAGAAGAAAGAGTTTCTGCAAATTTGTAAGGAAATTAGATTTATACGCCAATTACTACTTTGGTTTTGGTCGATTCTGCATACAAAACAACTCCCTGTAATGAAGTAGGGTGATTTCTTCAGGCTTGAAGCCAAACAAATTAAATATTTAGTCATGTAAGTATGACTGCTTTTCTCTTTTTTGCATCCTCTTTTCAACAGTATCCTTTTCCCTGTGATCAGCCAGTTTTTGCCGCAACACCACTGGAACACGCAGTAATTCAGACTGTCCATGTGCTCTTGCATTGTGTTAAAGAAAAGCTGTAAGAGAGTCTTTGTCGGGGCGACTAAAATGGTTTCCAGATAGGAATGAGCGCGAATATTTCCCACACCTAAAATAGAGAAATTCTCAATGCATTCCAGCTGTTTCCTGTGTCCTTCCAAAATTGCAACCCAGTCAATATCTTTTGAATTTCCTACATTTTTATGCAGCAGTGTTGCAGAAGAGCTTGACAGCATTTGTGTGGCCGTATCCTGACTTCAATACATGTGTGCGTGCCTTCACAGAACTTGATCTCTGTTGTGCAGCAGTGCCAACGCCATCTTTGCCATGCAAGCTTAATCCCTTGGCATTACACTGACACTCATCTGATTCTCTGCCCCTGATGCATCTACATGTATTTAAAGGATCTGTAACGTACCTTTACTTGATGGTACAATTCGGGGCATAATTATACTTCGTACACTTTAAACTGATTCTATTATTCAAGGCTGTAAAAACCAGGTAAGTGGCTTCTGCACACAACCAAGATGAGTCATGTCAACATTTACTCCTCTCAGCTACAATGCTACCAATACAGCTCTGGTTCAGCAACTCGAATCAGTGCCAGTTTATCTGCCGCCATTGAGGAACAAGGAATTGATTTCAAAAAATAAAAATAAATGCTGCGCAGATTACTTTGATGGGATCAATAAGCATATCTGACAAACAGATCTTTCATTTGGGTTTAATTTGTATGATTATTCTTGTGAAAAATGAGGAATTTAAAATAATTCGATAAAGACTTATTTCATGACAAAGAAATGGCTATTTTGGTTGTGTTGAAACTTCCCGTTGTCCGGTCATTTTTTTGCATCGTCGCAACCTAATTCCAATTTTAATTTATAAATATTCTTTTGAAAGAAGTGGAACAAACTGAGTTTTGAGCTATGACAACTACAAAATATGGGTCTATTAAAAGACAGATTTTAAAGAGGCAATCAAGCGATGGGGACGTACACAAGAAAGATTAAAATAGAAGCAACAGAGGGGGAGATATTTTAGTCCATAGTATGAGGAAAGCTTTTAAATCACTCAATCCTACATTTCCCATAATGCAATTCAACAGCAACTTTTGTTGGACCCTCTTTGTCTATACAATGCCCTCATCTTTTACACTGGCCTGGTTTATAATGCAGGTTTTCTGTCTAATTATCAGGGTTATTATTTTTACTTTGACCGTTTTAAGGCTGAAAAATATAAACTGGCCTCCAATCTCTTTAAGGAAAACCATTTCAGGAACACAAGAGAAAAATAGGATTTTATGTCTGAATACAGACAGCGAGGTGTTGGAGTTTGTGGGTTTTTGATGGCCGAGACGAGTGAAAATCTGTGATTTCTCAGACTGAGACTGTCGTGTGTATTAACAAACCATCGGAGGTCTCCAGACTGGAAACCTTGGATGGTCACTGATAAGCTCTTCCCCGCCTGTACGCAGGGAAGTGTGCGCCGCCGTTCTCGCTGTTAACACGCTCCCCCTCCAAGCTCTACACCAAGACAGCAAGTCCAGTGTCTGACTGGCTGGGTTTTAATCCTGCAGATTAATACTAATGCCATGGCAAAGAAGGCAGAAAGACGATTAAAATGTCACTGGATAACCTCTCTACAACCCAAACAGTAACAGCTCCAAATACACAGACCATTATATCACCCGCAGTACCTGGTACCGGACGACTCCTCCGCACCTCCCTCACAGGGCAGAGACGGTGAAGAAGTCAGGACAGGAGGAGGCCTGAGGGAGACTGAGGGAGGGATGGGAGGGCAACTGCACCGGTCCACACTGCTAGTTAGAGCAGTCTGGACTCAGTCAGGTCCTAGACCTCCAGTGTCTGAGAGATTGACAGGCCAGATGGACAGTCAGATCTCCCTGTTATCAACTGAGTACAGGGGATAAAACAGACCACCACAGTCTCTAATGACCCTTGACAATGTGCAGTATATCTTGCGATACTTGACTCTGTCCTGGTCTTTGATTTTATTTTTAAATATGTAGGCCCACATGAATCAAAATCCCTGCTAAGTAATGAGAAAATTAATTTTCCACTCGTGATCCTCATGGGGGATTTATGTGGCCACCATTTCGCTGTCTTCTCATACAATTTTATTAATTAGACTAGAGCTGCAAATTATTCTTTTTACTATTAAATAATTTGACAGTTATTTTCTTGATATTGTTTGAAAACAGTAACATACTTTCCTGGACAAAGCTTTGCTTGAAAAATCAATTTCATGATTAATCGATTATCAGAATAGTTGCTGATTATTGTTTGAGCTCCTAGCTAGACCCTCTTTCTGTTTCTACTTCATGAGCGTATGTTGCAGACTAAATATATGAAACAGTTTCAGCAGACATTGGGCTTTAAATAATTTAATCTGAGTAACAATAACCGTCAGCCCAGTAACACACAGCTAAAATCAGCCATAAACCAATCAGCAACAACCGTGTAACCAATGAGCCATCAAGCGTCGCTGGACTCTCAGCCGTCAGCTGAGCTGCGGTTTCTGCCACCGTGCCACATGACCACAACCCCCACCCACCCCCCACCCCACCCCCGAGTAGCCGGCAGAGAGGAGGGCAGGTGGCAGGTTTATTTGGAAAGATGAAAATGGGATGAATACCAGAGGTTAAGCGATGTGAGGGGACAGGACGGGGGCAGAGGAGGATCTAGGGGAGGAGGTCATAAAAGCTGTGAGAGGTTGAGGTGAAGTTAGGGTCAGTGCTCACTCAGGGTCCCCTGTGATGCCACCTCCCCAACACAGGACACGTCCTGAGAACTGCTCTGGAGCTAATTGGCTGAACCGAGGCAATAAATCCTGCTGAAATTTATAGACGCCGTTCTGGTCATTCTGTTGAAATGCTGCCTTCGTGGTCACCAGGTTAGAAAACCTAATCTGTGCTCCACCACTGTTCATTCAAACAATGCTACAGACAGAATGTGGCTTTTACAGACATTCTTTGTGTCTACTTAGCTTTGAACTTCAATTTTAGCGTGAAAGCTCGAAAGCATAGGACCATAGCTTTTTATGCTGGATCATAGCCTTTCACGCTGCACCACAGCCTACTGTAAGAGGTATTTTTCTAATGCTGTCGAGCTGCACTGTGTGTAAAGTGCTAATGGGTCCATTCAGAAAGACGGGAAACAGTAGGAATAAAAAGAGCTTACATTAAAGTGCAATAAGGACGTAACTGAAGAGAATCACAGCTCCAGGAGAAATACCAAGGAAACCAGCGGGTTTTATAAGTGTTCAACCAATTAACTGTCAACATATTTTCAAAACAACGCCAGGAGTTACTGCCTCTGAAAATGTTCCTCTCTGGCAGAGCAACAATCTGACTCAAACGTACGAGGGCCTCACAGCGCGAGTGTGTGTATACAGTAATATTTGACAGAGATCAAATAGCATTTCACTTGTTTCCACTTGTTCAAGGAATTGTCTGTAAGGGAAATAGGGGATAAAACACCCACAACATCCGTTCCTAAGATCACACATTCCATCCTTAAACACTGGTTTTGTTTCCCTCCTCCGTTCATAGGAAAACATATCTTCTTACAGAAGTAATTAGGTGAGAGGGCTCGAGCCTGGCAGCTCCCATAAAACGAATATGAGCGCTCTAAAATGGAGGGCTGAGAGGGGCGGGTGGTGGACCGCAGCACCTCATGAATTCTGCAATTTGCCGTCTGTTTCTTGACTCTGAAAAATTCTTGGAAATGTCTTTTCCTGGATGATTTTATTGCACAAGAGCCTGTGTTTTTCTCCATGGCAACCACATAACAGTAGAGCCCAACTAAGCTCTGACTCAACAAACAGAACTCCACAAAATACCCATTTCAGCGCCAGGGTTTTCCCCCCTCGCCCAGCTTTCCTGCAAAACCCTGCCCGAGACGGCTTTAAAACAGGGGCTGAACGATCGCGCTGACCATGAACGGAGACGCGCGCTGGGACTAATCAGGGCGCATATGTGACACGCTGCAGGAGATATGTGTGGGAAAACCTGACGAGCCTCAGGTGCTGCATGGGCTCAGGCTTTCTGCGAGCCAGAGCCATGACAAGTTCAGTACAGTAGGACAGGCAGCAGCTGGGCACCGTTAACCCGAGGGCGCTTCGCTCGAAGCAACAGCAGGTTCAGAACAAATACACCGGACAGAGCATTACATAAAAGTCTGTCTCTCCCTTTGTGGGCTGAGCTGGAAGGATGCAGGCGCTTTGTGGCCCTAATGTAGCTGCTAAAGGGGAAGGCTGGCCAGGGATTAGTGTTGCAGGCAGGCACAGGCCTGAGACGGGGGCATGATGTGTGTAACTATGTAATCTCCATAGCATTTCTCAGCAAATCTCTGAGACCTGCAGGTTGGACGCAGACTATATATCCTACAAGCGGCTAATTATACACAGAGTACTGCAAAAAAAACCCCTGCAAAGTAGCTTGTGCCGCAAATGCGAAAACTCTCGTGAAGCCGTGCACGATCTCTGTCTTTATTCCCACAATCATGCTTTAAAAACGTCACATTCATTTATATTCCCGGCCGTCATTTACTGTAAAGGCAAAGTTATTTGAAGGAGACTGAAGGAGAAGTCGTCCTCCCACCACCTGTCCTTGAACCATTCTCATCACTTAGCGCGCCAGAAGAGGATTTAGTTCGCTGCTTTCTCATTGGTGAACTGTCAACCTTCTTGTCTTGACTAGTTAAGGCCATTCCTAAGAAAACAGGACATGTCTGCTAAACTGTAACTTAAGACAACAGTGAGCTAGGCCGCAGTTTCAGCTGCTGTCGAGCAGCTGTAAGGCTGTAAGGGTGTGTGGTTGCTCTCGGTCTTACGAGGCTTTCAGAGGCTTCACCCTTGCAAAAACACAGAATCAAACAAAATTATCCTTTATTTGTTGCATATAAGGTCATTGCAAAGGGGCATGGGAGGCTGCCAACTTTTCCCTTTGCTTGTCCCGCACTCCCCGTCCACCTCGTAGTGAGCACAGAGGAGTATGCCGCAGGGAGGGGAGGCCCTACACAGGAACTCAATAATAACTTTCAGCAGTCTAGCCAGGAGGCTGGAAGCCCAGACTGCGGCTGTTCCCTCCTGTCCTCGTTCCTCCCTCCGCACAGCCCCACGCTCCTCCCTTCACCCCCCCCCCCCTCCTGCTGGCCTGTGTCTGCTCCACAGGACTGATGCATTCTGCAGACAGGCCAGCGCTCTTAAAGAGACACAGGCCACATTTTTATCCCCTGAATCACTGCAGTGGACGGAACCACTAAAGCAAGAGCAGAGTCCCTCGCTTCCAGCCTCTCAATCAAGGGCCTGTGCTTTATTTCACTCCTTCTCTTAAAGCTCGAGGCTCTGACATGACGCAAAATGTGGGCGAATAAACAGGCCGAAGTATGTTGATGTTGCAACTGTGGTTGCCTTTGAAGGTGCCTTTGATGCTTTCTCTAAAGTTTGTCAAGTGCAATCAATGTTCTTGGCAGTGTCAGTATATTTAATACTATTGTCATGATAATTTTTGGAGACCCTCCAATAAACTTAATAATAAGGACTTTGAAATGACACTGACACCACTGAGGTTGCTGCGTTTTAATTGCCACCGGTGTTACTACACTCGATTACACTGTGGCTAAAGAGTATATTTTGGTCGACAAAAAAACATCAGAAAACTGAGAATTTGCAAGAGCCCAAAGTGCGTAAATGTGTTATTTTGTCCAACCCGCCCCCCCAAATATTCAGTTAACTATCATGTTAGAGATAAGCAAGAGCAGCAAATTCTCACATTTTGCACATGGAACCATCGCCGACAGACTTTCTGTTGTGCAACTCGTTTATTAATGGGCTCATCTTTGCAGCTCTAACAGTAGCACATAGCATCACTTTAACTCCTGCTGGCTTTTTCTGTCTCAGTCAACCCACCAATAAGAAGTAAGAGGTGGTCCTCCATGTTTAAAATGTTACTCATACGCTTAATGAAGAGAGAAAACAGGCTGCTAAACAAACTTCACTATGTTTGGTGTTAATGAATAGAAATCCCTATGTTGCACCTTCTTTTCCTCGTATTTTATTAGATGAGCAGATAAATAGCGTGTGACTGAGAATGTTGAGCTCTATACCACAGCAAGGAAACGATTAAAAATTTATTAGAGTTGAGTGACACAGAAACCTACAAGGGCGTGCCTGCCAAACACGCTCTCATTCTTTTGCTGTCAGCACTTTTCCTCTCTTCATATACAAACTGTGCAAAGCGGCAGAGGGTCTAAAGACCCACCCCGAGACTGGCAAGAAAATGAGGCCAATATAACAACTTTATATAACAAACACATTGAATTTTACTGTTATTTTGAATGTTACGCAACAAATATATGTACGTACGGGGACATGGAAGCATTTCACAAGATTTATGTGGGTAAAACAGAGCGCCATAATCTTCCATTACCTAAATATCTTGGAGGGGCTAAAGGGTTAACACATCTCAGCTGCAGCATAACAAAAGATGAAATCTCTATGGGAGGTATCAGTGCCAGAGTCAGCAGAGCAGCCCAGTCCTCTGTAATGATAACCCCATTCTGGAAAACCTATAAGGCTGAGCATCCAGCTTCAGATGGACCAGACAGCTCCAGCTCAGGCTCTTAAAACTGGGAAAGAAATCTTCCAGGAGAACATAACTGAGACTCTCAGGAGTGTCTTCATCACTGAAATCTCCATGAAGAATCTCACTGGCCTCAAACTCCACTTTTTTTTTCATGCCTTAACTATGCTGTTACCCCCACTTAAGTCTGATGTGCAAACAAAATAAAGCCGCCACCTGACTGTAAGGCTGTTTCTGGACAAAAAGAGAGCCTGGTTCTGTCGTTGCACAAAACAACTTGCTGTTCGTTACTCTGTGGTGTGCAGGGCGCTTTGAGAGGGTGACGCATACCCAAACAACACCAAGCCATTGAATCACCAGTGTTTACGCAGCCACATAATTCTGCACCATCTGTAGGACTCAGGTCTGATCTTCTGCATAGCATAACAAGCTGACGGCAATGCAACAACAAAGGGGACACACACTCGCTGAGCTACCGTCCTCTAAAACGCTTTAAAAACGCAGCGAGCTCGTTAAATCAAAACAAAGATCTCTTGCCCAGAATATATCTTTATTCACGGCGGCGATAACAGCTTCACGGTGACGTCCTCCCCTTTGCCCTCGAACTCTGAACCGGCCGTCACCTCCTTCACCTTACAAGGCAGATGCAGGATGAAAAAGAAGGCAATGAACTTCTGACCTGTCATTCAGACTGCAGAGGAAGCTTTGCAGCTCGGGGGCAACCAGAGTCCACCATCCAGCCTGTCTCTCCTCCCCTCAATGTCTCTCCCTACCATCCCATAAACCCCACTAAAAACCTCCTGCTCCCCCTTTTATGGCTGCCAGATGGCGGGGAGGCCTCCTTGCCTCTGGACTTGCCTCTCCAGTCTAGTAAAACCAGTTGACCTCAGCGACATAAAAACTGCTATTTATGAAAAGCCTTGGAACAAAACACACAAACATCCTGCCACTGCAACAATCAAATGCCATCTCATCTCCCAAAGAGCCCTTTTACAAGACGGGAGCAGGTCAGCGGAGACACCAATAGATGTGTACCCCTGCTCTGGGGTGGTGGTGAGGTCCAGATGTAGCGACTACACCCAGGTACATTTTTTTTTCTGTGTGAAGGGGTTTTATTTGCGTGCCTTGGGTGTGAGCGCAGGACTTTGGCAGCGACTAAATTTCTCCCTGAGAAACGGAGAAGCAAAACAAACAGAGCAGTCTGCATTCAGGTCGAAGCTGAACCGCAGAACCACAGTCTGGCCTGCGGTTCACAACATACTGTTCCAGCACTGACTTCACCTAAAACAAACACTCTCAAGACACGTCCACCTCAGCCAGAGGGAGAGGAATCTGAGAAAAAGTTCAGATTTGAGCTCCATTAACAAATCCTCTCTCTCAAACTACTTCTTCCACTACTTCTCTGACCGATGTTTTCACCAAGTGCCGGGCAAACTCGAGTCTTTTCGCTCACTTGTCACTTGTGTAGGAGTTGTGCCCTTTGACGGCATGCTCGGACCGAGTCCAAGGTTTGCGAGCGTGCGGAGCTGGGTGGGAAAGAGGGTTAAAAGGCCAAAGATCGCCTTGTTATAAAAGAGCGGGCCAATCAATGGCTTCCTTTTACTGCAAATCAATTTAAGTGATTATCTGCTCTTCCAATAACAACTTTCTTACCCCTCTGCTCACCTCAGATGTCCCTCCTTTTTTCTTCTTCCTTTATTTGTTCTACCGGTTGGAATCTACCATTTATGTCCTGCAATTCAACCTGACCTCCAGGCAACCCCTTGCATGGCTGCCTAAGCCATTAAGGTAGCTGTGACGGTGGGTTATTAGTGTGATAAAAGTTTACTGTCCCTCCAGCCACTCTGCACGGCTGCTGTTTAACGCCTCGGAGGAACAAGTCTATGGGACCTTTCACGCAGCAGATTGGCCATGAGGGCATTTGGTCAGTAGGCCAGCACACAAAACACACTTAAGAGTGAAACCTTTAAGTCAGACAGGCGACACGAGCAGCCAGGGGAATAAAGGAGTGTAAGAAGCACAGAGCAAACCAGCCTGCTTCCAAGTCAGGATGATGAATCAAACTAGAGCATCCCCTGTGCGTTGGCTTTGTGGAAATATGTAGACAAGAGGGCTTAGGGGGGTGGTGGTTGTCTGTGCTATGTTTTTTCCTGTGCGGCAGAAGTTGTGGGCAGCCGAGCTAACTGCAGCCTCAGCACTTCTCTCCATATTCTCCTGTTTCAAGCCAAGAGAGAGAACAAAGGCAGAGAGCTAAGCTGCTGCAGAGGTAATGAGGACAGAGGCATGCAGCACAGGAGTGTGTGCCCTCAATAACGAGTGCTGCTGCAGTCTATGATGGAGTCCTGTTGGACAGCAGGAATAAAAATCCATGCAGCTGCTGCTCGCAGCCACTCTGCCTGTAGTCTACCCACAGACAGTAACTGACTGACTGCAGCCCACCCCTTTTTACACTGCAGCTCTGTCTACCACAAAATGGAAACCACAGTGTGACTGGAATTTGCTTGGAGACACATAGAGATCCATGTAGTGAGACAGTGAAACTCCATTAAAGCTGTTTATTCCACTGAGCTCCTTTAGCAATAAATTAAAGGGTGGCAAACTGTTTTTAACTGCTGAAGTCACTGCAAACTGAACAGTGGGTTCACTGCGTTACAGAGGAAAAAACTGAAAGATTGCAGAGCCATGGAATAAATAACGTTGCCATAAAAAGTAGTCAACGTGACTGAACAATTAATTCATTCAAAGCGGATACTAATAATGCGCTGTCAAGAAATCATCGAAAACGTGTCAGATGGCTGAGCTGAGTTTTCACAAATGACACAAGCTCAGATTCCCGAGAATGACAAACACCGCGAGCTGTGGTGTGAAGTATTTGCAGAAGAATGGCGCAGCAGGACACACGATTGAGGAAATCCACACTGCTGCTGAAGGAGAATCCCAATTATACTTGAGGACACACCCTTTATCCACAGCGTCTGCCTCTGTGCCCGACGCTCCAGCTCGCCAGTTGGAATCAATAATGTGATTAGGAGGGAAAAAGTGTGTGAAGGGAGGAATTTTACGGCAGAAATAAAACTTGGAACAGAGGTAGAGAAACTCCAAAAGGAGAAACATGTCCTCCAAGAGTTGGTATTCATTATGCACTTAATATTCTTCTGTAAGCCCAAACAATGCTTGGTCGTTTATTTGCAGCCTCAAAGCGTCATGAATGGCATGTTCAGCTCTTCGCTGCTCCAGAAAACATCTAAAACCGTGCAGTCCTGAAACAACATGTAAACATCTTACATGTTTAAAAAAGTAACTAATTATAGTAGTTAGATATCTAACGGGTAAATATATGTATTCTAGCATTATTTACCCCAAATGTCTTTAATTTTGAAGTCTGAGGCATTCCACAGAGAGGCTGTTTTGGCAGCTCTTGGCTGTAAAGCTGTGTCAGTGCTGGTCCATGCCAGCCCCACCCCATTAAGGCCGAACCCTGCACATCATGTGTTTCCACTTTACCGATAGGGTGGAAATGACCTCAACGCAGTAAAAGATGACAGGGGTGCTAGCGCTGTTCACCAGATGTGAGCAGAAAGAGAGAGAGAGAAAGAGGAGGAGGAGGAAGGGGAGAGAAAACCATTCGCCTGAAGAATTTACTGCAAACCCCTGAGGAACCCTGTGATTGAGGGTTCAAATCGAGCTCCAGAGGTTCCTGGTGTATCTCAGCGGCACTCGGGGAGCACGTACCCTCCTGGCCTGGCCTGGTCAGACGCAACTGCACGTGCATGCACGCGCACGCACTCGGCCATGCGTGTACGCATACACGTCCCAAAACTCTCATTCCACTGCACCTGCTTGCAACACAAAAGCCACTTCCTCCCACTGTGTCCGGCCAAGCCCCTTTATCCCATTTAGTACAGCCTGCACCACAACAAAGGCAGAGAAATTAGGGAGCTGCGTTGATGATAGGGCGACTAATCTCTTTGGAGGGACTCATTATATCAGCAGGCTGTACAGTTCGGCAGCTGAAAAGGGTGAATTAAATATGGACATGCAGAGATGGGGGTCTTTGTGGAGATGAGTGCACCAACAATGCCCAGCTATTACCTCTGGAATAATTCATACATTCCATATGGGACAGATGCCCCGGCCAGACTATCATCTTTGCATTTGATTTAACACCTTTAATTGATACAAGGTCACAAGTGAGTTGATTATCTCCAAAATATCTGCTTGTTTTGTGCTATAGCCATATTCTCTAGCTCAAGACCGTCATGTGATCTGCATATTTTTACTCTCTTGAGTAAGGGGCCTCAACAGATCATAAAAGGTCACATGACGTTGCACTAAAACACATACTCCTGTGCAGCAGATTAAGGCTGTTGGCGCCAAAAGGAGAGGTGATTACTTAGTTTTTGATGATAATCTGAAAAGCAGCTTGACGGGTTTTTTTTTTTTAAGGTGATGTGTGTACTAGCTCTTCTCTTGACACAGGCCATACACTGCTTAAGACACAAGGCCTATAATAGTACCCTCATTATAGGATAAAGGGTGGGCCTGCTCTATTTCAGGCCGCGGCCATCTGTGTCTGCGCTCGTCGACGGGTTGGAAATAAAGCCAGACGCTTGTCAACGCCACAAGCACAAGGGAGGCAGGCGGCCCTGCTGGGCAGCCAGCACAGCAAGCACATTGCGGGGCAACCCTGCAACTATTAGACACCTGCAAAAAGGGGGAGTGGGGGGGTTAGGGAAGAGGTGTCCTCAGCATGTGAGCAACTGTGGCCCATCTGTACGCCTGTCTTCATGAATGTAGACCCTGCAACACTGATGCAGAGAGAAAGAGCAGAAAGTGAGAGCGAGGTGGGGCAGGCGGCTAACACTCAGACAAACGAAAGCAGGATGCATTTGCAGAGATTGAGTCCATTCTGCTTTTCAGTGAAGTAATAAACAAGGCTAACAAGGTCAAATAGGGAAAAAAGTCCACCTGACCAGATGATGCTGTGGCAAAGAGTGACCATGACGGATCCTGGGGTGACTGTAATACTGAATAAATAACTTTCCCCCCCTCACTGCAATAGAGGACAGCTGTGCTGAATTCATTTGATACGGGTGCCTGCTGACAATGCTGCATTGCTCCGTCTCTGCAAGAAAGCATGTCGAGCTGGTTTGAGGAGCACACAGGGGCTTGCAGCTTTTCACAAGCACTGAATGATTGTTCTGCCATACAACCCAAAAGCTCTGACCCCGGCCGAAACAAAGACGAGAGAAATGAAACGCGTTGGGAGGGTCGCCTCGGAGCTGTACAGTACGTGCAGACGAGGACGCGTCAGGGAGAAGACACAGCGCTCTTAGATCAGATTTTGAGACGCAATGTCCTGGCAGCGCAGCAGATACATGAGATGATAGGAGTCGGTAATGGCACACAGCAAAACAGGAAAATGTGGATCCCACTCATTTGTTCATTTAGCGGGCTCTTGAAACGAGCCTGGAGAAGGAGATGGTTACGAGGTCATCCTGACAAGTAAGCAGCGCCTCTCCATATCTATCTATCTATCTATCTATCTATCTATCTATCTGATAGATGGCAAGTTTTCATCTCTTCGAGAGACAAGCAGCCCTCACACCCCTGGAACAATACAGTGATACATGTGCGGCGTATGTAGGCCAGTCTGAATACAGACTGATACAGCATGTGCTCACTACAGTGGAGGTGGAGATCTAAGTATAATGCAGTGTGAGGGGGAGTGCAGTAGGAGATCTCAGTGGAGGAGAGCCTGTGTCTGTGTGTCTGCGTGTGTGTGTGTGTGTGTGTGTGTGTGTGTGTGTGTGTGTGTGTGTGTGTCCTACAGGGTCGAGGAGGTGTCAAATGGAGGAGGTGAGTGATGGTGGCGGGGCAGAGGAGGTGTCAGACAAGGAGGTCTCGGTGATGGAGAGGGGAGCTTTATACAGTGCTGACCTGTGGGAGAAGTGCGTGTGATGCAGAGTGGAGGAGGAGGAGTTGGAGAAAGGAAAGCGGCAGCAGGAGGAGGAGGAGGAGAGACTCATCGAGTCACAGCGTGGAGGTCACACTGAAAGAGGATGGGCAGCTGAATGGAGGAGGGTGAGGTCTCTGTACTGTAAAAGGTCTATGCACTGTGAGGTCCGTGTGTACGTGTGTGTGTGTGTGTGTGTGAGTGAGTGTGTGTGTTCTGGCGCACTTCTTTGAGCCCACCAGCCAGAGAGCACGAAGTTCTTATTTAGCACAGGAAGAGCAGCTCTGCTTAGCAACCACAGCCGCCCTCCAATCACAAGCGTACGGAGCAGACTCCAACTGAGGACGAGTCCTCTCTGAGAGTGTGTGGAGTCTGACAGGGGCCTCAAAATGTTGAGGTACACGCCTTCCCACGCGCAAACACACACAAAACGGGTCTTTAATGCAAACTATTTCAACAGAATTGAGCTTTTATGTCACTGGCAGACGAAGACAAAAAGTACATTCTCGTCTCCTCCGCTTCGCCGTCTTCTGAACCCATCAGAGAATTCAAAGTTAATCTAAACCGTCCTAATCCAAAATATTAATTATGCATATCCCAAAGAGCAAGGCAGTCGTGTAAATCCCTAAAACATTCATTCTCCTTCTCCCGCAGCCACACACAGCACTGTGCAGCGACTTGGCACCGCACCAGTTGCAAGTGAACCGATAGCGGCCCCGATTGTGATCTGCTAGCCATCAAAACAGGAGGCACGAACAAGCTTTGGACCAAATGCTGTCTGAACACTGAGCAGTCTGTTTGGTTTAGCTGCGTGAGCTAATCCTTATGATAGCTTTGGAGGTGGTCGGTGGGCGGATTGTAGGCGAGAGCAGCATGCCGATTTGTCATATGGCTCCAGCAGGGCCTACTTCTGCTCTGGCTGGAGCTCCATTAGCACATCTCCAATGTGGTCTAACAGTTCTGTAGCTTAGAGCTGCCGGTCATTAAGTACAGACAGAGGGAATTTTTAAGGGGATACATATTGCAATCCTGCTCATGTCTCTGGCCTCTGCAGTCTCAACAGACAAGCACTCGAATTGGCATGTGCATCTGCACTGTTGGTTTCTCCATGTAACATACAGTACTCTCTGCAGTATATCTAATTCATGCTCTAATTACAAAATTCCAGAGGGACTAGTTATAAACTGTGAAGATGCTTCGAGTGGGCCAAGAGAAGGAGGAGAGAGTCCGTGGCTGACATTCAGTCTGTCTGAGTCTATCTATGTTTCTGAAGATGCTGTCCAAAGACGATGACGGTTTTGATGTGCACTGTGGTCTCTGCATTCCAGGGGTTATGTAGGATTATCAGAGTTTAACCCCCACCCACCCACCCCCACCGACTGCAGCAGCTTAGTAGCTCAGCCAGCAGCAGATGCAGACTCCAGGATTTCCTGTCTCTGCACCAGATGGGCCTGACTCTTAATCACAGAGCTGGAAATCAGGAGGTGATCGAGGAGGAATTGATGATGATTGTGGAATAACACTAACCCAATACGGGCATCTGTTCTGCCACAAACGGACCGACTGACTGACTGGCTTGTTGACTGCAGTCACAGCCAGTGCTCATCTCCTCCCTCGTCTCATCATCACTGATCAACACTAATCATCCGCCTCCCTCACTCCACGAGTTATACAAGAAGTCTTTCACACATTAGCACTGTGCTGTGTCATCGAGGTTTAGAGAGGAATGGAGCAAAACACGGTCCCCATGAGATGATCACAAATAGAGCTGGGCAATACTATATTGGCATAATACTGATATTGCAAAACACGAGACTAGCTACTGTCTGATATTCTAGGAATTTTGTCTTCTCGGTTTTTATGGTTGTATGAAATAAAGTCATAACATCCATCCCTCTCAAAGTGCCTCTTAAAATCCACTTATATAGAAAGACTTTCTTCTAATCTATGTGTAACTTGCTAACAGGCATGTATGTGTGTAGATAGAGTACATATGTGTGTGCATGTGTGTACATTTACATTTGTATTTGTGCAGGCATGTGCTGTATTTGTGTAGGTATATGCTGTATTTGTGTAGGCATATACTGTATTTGCACAGTATACTGGTGTATCATTTCCCTAACTTTGTTCTTGTCACTATTGTTTGACTCTGTAACCACTGATTTTTGTAAGTGCTCCATAAAGAAACTGGGTTTTAATATTATCTTTCCAAAAGTAATGTACTTGAGTACAGTTTTGAGGTACTTTACCACTTATTTCAATTATACTCTCAGGCATTGTTTTCTTTTTAAACGTTTTTACTCCATTGTAATTACTTGACAGAATAAACATATGATCATTAGAATAATGTGATGCAGTGTCAAGTGTTAACAACTGAATAGACAGTATTATAATTTAATGTCAACATGAGCCATTTCCGAGCATGTTTGCTTTTTTCTTGTGAGATGTTCAGGACAATTTGATGGTAATACTTTAATACTAAGATTTTGAGGACAGAACTATTCATTGAAATGGAGTGTTTTTATGTTGTGGTACACGAAGACAACATTACCTTTATGGAGGAAATCAATGGTGAAATGTAACTAAGTACATTTATCTAAGTACTGTATTTAAGTACAAATTTGAGGTACTTTACTTGAGTATTTCCATTTTATGCAGCTTCATACTTGTGCTCCACCACATCTCAGAGGCAAATGTTTTTTACTTTTTATTCCACTCGATCCACTCGAGCTTTAGTTACTAGTTACTTTTCAGATTACAAGTTTCATACCCTTCCTGTCCAGTGAAAAACATTTTTTCTCATAAACTGACTTTAGCAAATGTATTTGAGGTTGTATTAACGTTCTTTTACTCAAGTAAATGCAGGACTTTTACTTGTAGTGGAGTATTTTCACACTGTGGTTTTACTAATTTCACTTAAGGAAAGGATCTGAGTTCTTTGTCCACCCACTGAAGGAATTTGGTCAAAAGTATTGTGATTTACTGATCTTGTCAATAATGGTCATTTGTTGTTAAACATTTCAAAAATAAAAAAGATAATATGGTTAAAATTTCCAGTACTGACGGAGCACTATTGCACATGTAATCAAAATCACATTTGAAATAATCAATTTGACCGAAGAAACATTTCAACAACTAATTTTGTTAGATTTTAATTACAACTTGCCCAGAATCATTATTTTGAACAACAGATGTTTGTGGGAGGATAAGATCATATAATTACAAAATGATTCTGCTGAAAGCCGATAAACACTAATACTGAACTATTGCCCAGCCTTATCTCTATCAGACATGCAGACACCACCACAGGCTCCAATCTGTCTTGGAGCACGTAGCCAAGAAACCGGTGACATGGCAAAGTCGTGAGCGTGGATTTCCCACCCTGGAACAGGCTGGAGGTTACAGACCAATCCACACAGCACCTAAAGAAACAAGCCACTGACAAAGAGAAATGGCTGCACTTCACAGCCTCTGAAAGCCTGGCCCTCAAACAAAGGAGGCGGCAGGTCTTTAGCACACATCACCCATGACAGAACCCCAGCTGACACCCTTTTAACATGGGGTCACCCCTGCCAGAATGAAGGCCACAACCCCTGGGAGTTCCTTTGCCTTGACACGCCGTCCCCGCTTTGGCCAAAACACTCTGTCCAGCAGTCACTGCAAAGACGGGGTCTTCTTGGGGGGGGGCTGGTCAGTGGGGAGTTGGGGGTTGAGACGGGGTTTGAGAGTCAGGCCACTGCTCTCAAAAGATTGATGCTTCCAAAAGAAGGATAAGCAGGAGAAGGCAAATAAAACACAAGCGGAAGCTACTGGAAACATGAATATGCTGCACCAGGAGTGAGGTTTAAAAAATATGATGAGTCTGAAGCAAATGCGTCTGTCTCGATGTGTATCTGGATGACGTGGGTGGGTTGGGTATTAGCTGACTGGGTCAACGCTGGGCAGACAGGCCCATCAAGGACCAAAGAGATGCACCATGTCAGCTTTCAGGGCTTCCCAGAGGTCAGCAGACAGATGGGAATGGAAATGAGCCGGCAGAGAGCTCATTTTAATCTGGCCCGGCACAGCTGATCCAGTCATTACACTCGCCTGTTTACATGCAAACACACTCGAATACATAAAGACGCCCACATGCAAGTGCAGACAAACAGCTACCTGATAGAGAAAGAGGTATTTTCCATTCCTTCATTCACTTTTAATAACAGCTGATGACTGAAAACACGCAAGGCTCTGCCCTTCGAAGCACACTTGATTGGTTTGGCTTCAGGTTTGAGGCTAATTTCACCGAGTGAAGAGAACAATGGGATGAGAAATGGCATACATTGGCCTCAGTTGAATGGCTTTAATATCCATTCCATTAAGCAGGGTCCACGCAGTTCTCCAGAACCCCAGTTTACTCTCCACTCAGTCAGATGCCCTCACTTCTTAGGGATTTTTTTTTTAAATGCTTAAAAGTATTTGACTTTGAAAGGGAGGAAAAAAGCTTTTTTGCAATTCCAATCCTCTTTCTTGAAGATTTTCATGCTAATCAGAAAAGCTAACATTTGAATTATTACACGCAAGGTTCAACACAATGAAACAAGTCATTTCAATGGGACTCAAAATTCAAGTTGCCATGAAATTTACATTTTGGGGCATTATGTCAGCAAAATAATCATGCAAAAATGGTGATGTTTGATTGGAAGCTGCAGTCGAGGGTGATGTCTGTTATCTGTCCGCTGCATATCCCTCCATCCTTTATCAGACAGCCATCTGGCCAGTGGACTGGACACAAGGGCATGTGATTGGATGGTGTGAAAAGAATGGGGGAAGGCTGGGTCAGTGTCTTTGGCGAAAAGGTCAGGGGTTATGGCCCTTTGACAACACATGTCAAGGCCTGGCTCACACACACACACACACACACCCTGCATCTTCTGAATAAGGGAGTCTGCAGCCTCCTCTCTGCAATCTGCCCTCATCTGCACATTAAGCGAAGGGCTAAATGACCAAATGCTGGATTTGATGCAAAACAGACACAATGGTTCGCTGGTCTCATTCCCTCCTCTGATCCGGCTTCTGCTTTTTGAGGCTGCAGACGATGTCTCGCTTTCTACACTCACAGCCTATCAAGAAAAAATCTGGAATAACTCGAAATCACACTTCCCTCCGGCAAACTGCACTTCAAAACTGTTCCATGAAAAAAAAAAACATGCTATATCAGCAATTATCCTCACAGCAGTGTCTTCCAGCAGTGCTGTATCTGCACCAACCACCATGTACAGCAGACGAGGTGGGAGTCTAGACAGATGATACAGGCAGAGGAGGTAACCTTCCAGGCTCTCTCTTATTAATAAAGCACTCTGACATCAGAGGGAGGCTGAGGCAGACCGATAACATTGAGTTTTTGTTTCATGGGTAAGCCGAGCCAAGCGCGGGTCTGCGAGCCCCCGTCCGGCCTTTCAGCAGCTTGGCCTGTCAGGCTGATGTATGGGAGAGCGCTGGTGTGCAGCTCCCCGAGGACCAGGCCTGTCTGCTAACTGGGACACGACTGACAGTGAACCACAGCAAACACGCACTGCCCCCTCCGCCACGCTGCCTCCATGATGCTCTGCCCCCGAGTATATCACACTCACTGAAAGACTGTCAGCGCAGGACTCACCGTTTCTGAGGAAATGTACGACTCACAGGTGATCCGTCAAGACCTGCTGACAATTAGCCACAGGTGCAAGACTCTTTTTTTTTTTTTTGTACAGATATTTATTGACTGGACAAAGAATTTTTCAGGAGTCTGTGTCCAATTTGTGGGAAAACATGACATAAATCAGCTGTGTGCTGCATTCAGGACCTTGGCGTGATTATTTCTAAACTGAGAGCCAAAACACAAAAGATGTAATCCCCATAATCTCGTTTTTTTCCATCACTGATAACCTTCCTCCTGCCGCTATTTCAGGCGTGTCTCTATAAGCCAACGACTTTCTCCCTGAGCCTTTTTTCTTCTTCTTCTTCTTTTTTTTTAAAAGAGAGTGCTGAGGTTTCCCTGTGAGACATCTCCTGGCTCCTGCTCAGGCTGGAGCAGCACCATGGTGATGCATACAGAGATGTCCACTCATTAGCAGAGTCCCACACAACAGCTGCTCTGTGACGAAGGCACAGCCACCTCGTCTCCTGGCCCTTTGTCCATACTAAACATCTCTGACCCACGCAAGGAGCTCCGACAGCGACACACACACACACGCACACACACACACACACACACACAAACACACACACACACACACACACACATCTCACACATCCTATCCTGACCAGCCACAACCCCATCTCTCCCTCACACACATTTCCATATCCCAAACCTCATTAAACTCTTATCCCCTTCCCCACCTCGTGGCACCATAATAGGCTGCCCTGCCCCCCTCTCCCCTCTCACACTAATAAAATATATCATCGGGACTCCATTTATCATAATGCAGATGCCCTTGGGTAACCCTGGGGGGGTGTACCTGGGATTTTAGAGGATGGGAGAGATGCTCGGGGGTGTCAGCTGATGGTTAGAGGCTTCACTGTCACCTCTTCCAGGCCTACAGGAGGTGAGTGAGGCTTTATGTGAGGTGCAGGAGTAGAGGAGGTAGACACAGGGAGATGTGATGTGACATGTAGTTTACATTATAACCCAGTTGGGGGTGCCTAATAAGACTGGCAGCACTTGGAAAAGATGCAAACAATCAATCAAAGAAGACAGTGGCAGGCCTAATGAGAAGGAAGCCTCCCCTAAATGAATCATAATGAATGCAGATGGTGTGGTAGGCCTGAGGCTGTTGAAATATACACAGACACAAAGAAAAGACAATGTGTGATGGTGAATAACAAGGTGAAGCATAACAGACTTACTCTGCAGGATATACTGGACCGCTTGCCCGTCAGATCATATTTTCCTTTTAACTCTTTCAGCAGCTGCTCCAGGTGACTCTTCTCCTCTTTTCCGGTGTAGTCCGGGTCTAAGAGCACATAAGCCCGCCAGTTGGCGGAGTCGAATCCCCAGTGGACTGTCCGGTTCTCGAGTCTCTTGTGACTGTGGACCACAAACTTGTGAGGTGGGAACATGAGTCTGCAGTCCATGCACTGGATGCAGGCGGCACTGGGGCCGGCGTACAGTTCCGGGACAAACAAGCCTTTACACCGGCCGAAACATTCGTGATACACTTTGAAGCTCTTCTCGGTTCGCTCCAACTCCAGGGAGCCTAACTCCTTGTTGCAGTGAGGAGGGTAAGTGCCGCCGTAGATGAGAGCGTTGCAGAGGCGCTCAGCATCCGTCTGAGTGATCAGCCCGCAGGACGGAGCCGAGAAGGGCAGGATACCCACCACTTTGAGGATCTCCAGCTGGTCCGCCGTGCACCTGGAGCAGTAGATGTGCAGGTCATCGCACACCGAGTTGATCTGCTGGAGGGAAAAATCTCTCAGGACGCTGTTGAGGATCTGCGGCAGGCAGAGACGCTTCTCGCCACCGACCACGAAGCACGAGATGGGCTCGCGCTCGAGGACCGTCTCGCACCTCTCCGTGGAGCGGTCGGACGGGATGAAAAGCGGACCGGACATCACCGGGGGTGTCTGAGCCGGCAGGGAGAGCATCATCTCCGCGGATTTTCCATCTTTGCCGAAGAGCGCGTCCTGGTGCCACCGAGCGGAGAACGCCGCCGGTCCGCCCAGAGAGCGCATGGAACTCAGATGAAACTGCTTCAGAGTTTGCTGAAGTCCGGGATGGGGCTGAAAGCTCGCGCCCTCCATGTTTTCGCCGGCTAGAAAAGAGATTTCACAACACAAAATGAAAGCTTAAATTGACTTATCGGGTCGGGCGTCCTCAGCATCCGGCTTCACGCTCAACAACGCGCATTTCCATGTCACCGGAGAAGCTTCCCAGCGCGTCCATTCAGAAAACTGAAGGCTGCCGAATTCACAAGGGCTCTTCCTGTAAGCAGACGCGATTAAAGTCGACAACTCCTTGACTCAAAACTCGTATTATCCAACACACAATCACCGGTTACTGTGTTTCTTTGCGCTCCTGCGGTTTTACGCACTCCTAATGTGCGCTCGAAATATGCCTCGTCTGCTCAGACTGGCGTACTCTCAGTCTGTCTCCCCCCTCACTCAATGTGTGAGTCTCTCTCTCTCTCTCTCTCTCTCTCTCTCTCTCTCTCTCTCTCTCTCTCGCCCTCTCTGTTTGTTTGTGTCTGGTTCAGTCATTGAATCCCAGCCAGGAATGTGACTGACTCCCCGGGCTGGCTCTTCCCTCAGCCAGCTGTCCCTCCCTCTGCTACATGGCAGCTGCACATTAAAAAAAAAGAAAAAAAAATCCCTCTGAACCGAGGGGAGGGTGGAGCTTAGGAAAACAGAGTTGATACTGGAAATATAAAAATAAACTTTAGCGCCTCGAATGTTTGAGCCTTGCGGATACGCATGTTTGTCTTTCTTTAGGGAACTTTTTTGAATGTGTAAATTTAAAATGAAATGAAAAGCAAACCGTATATTTGCTAATGAAGGTCAAACTGAAGCAGCAGAAACATGCAGTGCTGGGGGGGTAGCCAAGTGCGTACATTAATATTCAAGTACTGCACTTAGGTACATATTTGAGGTACTTGTATGACAATATATCCAACTTATGCTTCCACAGACTACATTTCAGGGGGGAATACTGTATTTTTTAATCCACTACATTTGTTTGGCAACTTTAGTTACTTTACAGATTAAGACTTAACATAAAAAACAAATTATCAGCTTCTGCGATATGTTGCAATGATAGAGATAAAACTACCCAACAGTATATGAATCAGATAAAATTAGCTCCAACTCGACCAACTACAACAGCACACTTACTTACACTTACACATTAATGCATCACCACCAAGTCTAATAATATAATGTGTGATAGTATGACACACACTGGTTTTTCTTCTGTAGTGAATACTTACTTTACTTTTGCTGATTTAAGTAAATTTTGCTGATAATGCTTGTGTACTTTTGCCAAAGGATCACTTTCAGGACTTTTACTTGTAAATGAAATTAATGTAGGAAGATGATTTGAATACTTCCTCCATCAATGAAAACATGAAGACGTAATGTTTTAGGGTTAATTCTACAACCTGAATAAATGTAAAGCAAAACCCAAAAATTGTCAGGGCAATCAAGTTTTTTTTTCGTATGTTATCTGAGGCTATACAGAAATCCAAAAATAGATTTTTAGATCAAAACTGATACATATGCATTACCTCTGGAGATTTAGAAGTTAGTTATATCATTGGCTATACACTGTATCTGCATTTGTAGACACTTTTTTTTTTTTTTTACATATTTCCACATTTACATATATACATACACATATGTATACATATGCATGTATGTATACATGTATTTATGTGTGTGTGTATGGTATGTATTGTTCTGTATTTTTCAAAATTACGTTTTATTCTGTGCTTTCAATGTGTGTGAAATCACAGATAAGCATTATTGTATCCATAATATAACTTCCAGCAGTTCTTGTTTGAAATTCAAATACATTGTAGGCAAAATAATGAAGCCAGCATATAAATTTTGCTATTAAATTTCTATGAATAATGCATCTGATGGTTAAATGTAATACCCCAAAACGTCAGAATCACACCATTGATTACACCTGGCCTCACTCACACATTGACAGTTATTTTACTCTTAACGCTACTATTTGTTTTTTCTGAAAAGCAAATAACCTGTTAGATGCAAGTGCACACATTTGAATAATCCTTCTTTCGGCCTTTACCTTCTTTAACCACTGGAGGGCGCTGAATATAAACCAATGAACATTGACACACATGGAGACTGACGCAACAAAGCAAAGATTGTTACGGTGAGAAAAATAAAGGACAAACTAAACATCTACAGTTACATTTTATTAACCGTATGTACAAAGACAATATTTATCTCTCTCAGAATAAATACAGTTCTACCAAACATACAGCATGCAATCAAGAAAAAAAATCATCAGAAAATGGAGTGATAACTTCTAATTTTGCGTTTGAGTGGCACCAGAGGAGGTTCACAGGTGACACTTCAGTTTGTATTTGCTTCTACTGATCTTGACTATTTAAGATGATGTTTGAGGAAACTCCTCTTCAGTGATATATTTAGCAACAAAAATATAAAATCTTGACATGATCCTGAATGAAATAGAAAAACATTTATTCACCACTTTTTTTTCAAATATTACAGCATAGTTTAAACATCTTAACACCTTTAAAAGTCATATGAAGCAATGCAAGTCTAATTATTAGTATCAAATCCCGTACCAGAACATCCAATAGCTGACTTCTGGTTTTACTGTTACAGATTGATTGATCCCAGTGTTTCCAGCGTTGGACAGTTCACGTTGGACTTCATACAGAAGCCATTTTCATTTTAAAGGACTGTTTAAGACAATAGATTAAAAAACAACATACAAAAAGCATGAAGAAACAGATAATACGTCAAATGTGTTTGGCCTCAGTGCATTTTCTTCAGAGCTATAAATCACAAAAACATTGATGCTTAGTACCACTTTAAAATCTCCCAGGTAATTAATTTCCCCCTTTTCCCCCTTTTGAAACAACATATAGTTTAAATCTTTCCACAATTAATCAAACAACTCATCAGAATTCTGGTTAGGTGAAAAACATATTAAGAGATTGTCCATTACAGCACACAATTGGCTATTCAATAAACCTGAAAGGCTGTCGTATGTTTGATGTAAGTTATGAAACGATGTTTCAAACAAAGTCTCACCTCTGGCAGCTGATCCTTTGGCGCAGACTTAATTATGCATTGTAACAGAATAAATATGTCAATCACAAGCTTCAGCGATAAGAAGGTTCACTTGAAACATCCTCACTTCAGGAGTGTGTTGTACGGCCTCCATCACGCTGCTCGGAGCCACGTTTAACCTACTTAATGCCAACCTTGAAAGTGGGATCTCAAAAGTGTTTTCATTAGTCCATTTAACGCAGAGATATTTTTATTCATCGGAGCAGGCAATAAGTGAGAGACACTACCCTAATTCAGGCATCTTATTGTCATACTGTGGTGGCGGAGTGATGGGTTCAATGGCCACTGGATTCTGCGTGGGGCTGCGGATTTGGAGGCGGAAGTCCTTCAGGTGCAGTTTGTCTGACTTGATCCTCCGCACCCGGAGGGGCCGCAGTAGACGGCTGGCCCGGCTGGTGCTGCGGGTGGGCAGGCTTGGATTTGATGTGAGGCCAGGAGGGTCGGCCGGGGCCTCTGCGGCAGGCTGAGGGGCAGCTGGTGTGGGATCATTAAGAGGGGTGTCGTCGGAGGGGTTGATAGCGAGCTCCGTTCCCTCATTCTCCACGGCGGCTATGATGTCCTCGTAGGACGGCAGCTGGGAGGTGCTTTGGCGAAGGTTGCTCTGGCGGACGGGGTAGTTGTCACCGCCGACGACCTCCTCGTAGCTTGGCACGTTGAATACGGCCGTGTCTGCAGCTCTGCAAAAGGATGCAAGAGGTGAACCTCTGACAAGACACGTCAGAAAATAAGCAATCCTGCAACCATTTTCTTCCACTGTCCACTCTGGACAGTGGAAACAAGCTGAGAATACAGCAATGACATATCAGGTCTTTTTATATTGATATGATGAAGGTGTTAGCTGACAGTAGTGCACAGTGAAACATTCAGCAGACACAGAGCAACATGATCACTCATCCGGAGTCATGTTAAAGCCATCAGATGAATGCAAGTCCAATATTCTCTCTCTTTTAGCTCTGTTTTTGTTCTCTACCAAGTCCTAAGGGAAACATGTGGCTTTTCAGCTGTTAAATGCTCTGTTACGTTCACAAGCTAATTGCTAACTGTGTCTGTCTGCTGATTATATATATATATATATATATATATATCAAAGTATGTGACAACAGTTTGGACTGTCTCATGAAGCAGGATGGCTAATTTAGTCGGATCACTGGCACCAAAGTAAGGAATTTTCAAATCCTAAACAAAGTGGGTTTAAATATTCCTGGAAAAAGTGACTTCATGTACTGCATATTTCCAAATATGTCAGATAGGAGTAACGACACCTAATAAAAATGATGAACTCACGTCTCCGCCTCCTGCCCTGGCACGTGGTCCATGAGGAGGCCTCCCGTTGCCGGTGGCTGGTTACTTCTGTTGCGTGCGTTCCTCTTGCTCCTCACGCCGAGGCAAATGGATAAAAGCAATATGGCGACCCCGACTCCGACCAGCACCATAGCCACCGTTGAAGACTTTGTCCCGTCTTTGCGATCCTCCTCATCATCATCATCATCATCACCACCACCACCACCACCACCACCTTGGGGCACTGTGGTGGAGTTGCCTGTCGTAGCGTGGGAGCCGCCGGAGCCCTCTCCATCCATCGGTATCACAGTCCACACAATCATGACAATACCCAGGGCGATGAGTCCCACTCCCAGGGCGCACAGGGCATAGTGAGCGCCTGAACCCGTGGCCGCCGAGCTGGAGGATCTGTTGGGGCGGTCGTTGCCGCCACATATACCCCGACTGGAACACATCCCTGCAGGACAAACTGCAACAGAAAAGACCACCAATGCAGTGAGAAGAGGCGTGAGATAAGGAGACACTTCTAACTGGAAAGCCGTCGTACTGTAATAATATAACGCCAACTCTCGTGGTGTTTAGGGAGCTTATTTTCTCCTGATTTGTACCTTTCCGACAAAAGGTTTTTATTTTGTAGACTTCTTTACAACAAATACCTTTGAGGAAGTTATTTACTGACATTACAGGTGGTGTAATGTTGGTGCCAAACAAAGGTGCATCAAAGTAAAGAACAACCTCTGCATAATGCGTCTCTGGTAAACACTTGAATAATACTGAAAACCTTGTGGGACAACAGTGAATGGTGCTATAAGATTAGGGGAATTAAGGGGTAGCTAGAATATTCTCTTAAATTTAATATACTCAATAACTCAACATTAAAAAAACACACCAGCTAAAGCTTCAATGGAGCCTAATGGAGGTTCAGGCAGGCAGGGACGTAGATTTATAGTCACACTATGGGCTGCAACTAACAATTCTTTTCAATTAATGTGATAATTATTTTCTCAATTGGTTAGTTGTTTTGTCGATAAAATGCCCAAAACCCAAAGATATTTATTCTGTAATCATATATAACAGAGAAAAGCCTCACATTGGAGGAGTGGGAACAAGCTAATGTTTGTCATTTCAGGGTGAAAAATTACTTGAACTATTAATCAATTATCATATATAGATTTGTTTTCTGTCCATTGATTCATCTGATTGTTCCCAGCCTGGGGGTCCAGCTTCACAGACCTGCATTAGTACGCAGATAAAACAACCAAAGAGCTAACGGAGCAATGACCAAGTGTCAGAGAGAAGAAAACAGTGAATATGTTAAAAAAAAAAAAGTCTATTAAGTACGTATGATTGTTTAAAAAAACAAACAGAAAACATAATACAGACACTGTATACTCAGTTGTTATGTACTGAATATGAAGTATCTCCAAAATACGTCACTTAGGCAGAGGTTGTAAGTTCACACATAAGAGCTGAGAAACATAAAGAATTAAGAGACCCCTCTTCTACCCATAATAGAAAAGGGGTCTCTTAAGGAAAAAGTTTGGGAACAACAGGACTAACCGATTAATCAGCTAATTGTTTCAGCAGTCATATGGTTACCTGAACATGGGCCTCTCTCTAACGCTACACTGTCCATATTACATTTGATTATCATTCATGTCAAGTCGAGCCCCAGACCACACATTTGTCTCCAAGAGCTTTTCAATCGGTGCAACCGACGACAGCCTTCCTTCAGCAGTCTCACTCCCTCCACCCCTCGGCCTCCGCCTGTCTGACAGCTTTGCAGCATGAGAATTTTCAACCAGTCTTTCAATGCGTTCATTCAGACGTTGTGAATCTCAGGCGCTGTTGGTGGGGATGTTACCTCCGGGAGGGTTTATCAAGCTCGCTCAGATACACGAGCAGAGCCACGTAGCCAGACTAAGAAGCAGAGTCTGCCAAAACGTCAGAAGCAGGGGTGAGAGAGCAGGTTAACGAGACAACATGGAGATTGGTAAGAAAACAGGTTAGACGAAAACAAGTGCGGTGGGAGGTCCACACATGTTGAAACATGACAAATACGCAGCTGAGCGAGCGACAGTATCTTTGAGAGGAATGACTCACGCTCAGAGGAATGGAGTGACAGAACACGGTCATGGCGATGATGGTATTTGGCAGCGTAGCTGCAATGCATGCAAATATATTACTCAGCATCCATTGTGAAACACACAGTAAAACACAATGGAGCAGATTGGAAGTGAGATAAATTCGACGCAGGCACACCAGGGGTCCACAAAATAGCATGAATGGGTTTTTTGTTTGGGTTGAGACTGCTAGAGAGGTGGTGACTCACTGAGCAGAACTGTACTGTGTGTTCATGTTCCATATGTCGACAATCAGCGTTACTTCAACCAGAGAGGCATTTTTGCTTCTCAAACTGTCCCATTTGAAGTCTTCTTAGAAATGGAGGAGTAAACTATCCAGTATTTCTCCATAAACAAAGTAAAAATGTTAGAATAGAACTGGGTTTTGGGGGGTCCTGACCTGCCAGTTTGGGTACCACCACTGCTGTAAAGCACTGCCTCAGCTGACAGTTAGATGAACTAAAGTCACTCTCAAGGGAAACATGCAAATAATGACATCCTGCAGGAAGTGTCCATTTAAAACACAAACAGTGGACTGTGGCTGTAAGAGTCCTGCATCTGGTCAACACCTGGTCAGCAACGATGTTTGGGTTGTGCTGCTGTGCTCATAAAACGCTACATTAGAACTAAAGTTGCTGCTGTGCGGCGAGTCAGTCACCTTTACACCATCATACTGTAGTTCACACACTTACTTCACCTTCAGCATGGCAGGATGGATACATATCCATGCTGTTCGAGCAAAATTCACACAACAGAGTGAGCAATTATAAGACAAGACAATATTTGCCTCTCTTCAACTGTCTGCCGTTTGCTGTCATATGCAAACGCTGCTGTCATTCATTTCTGTGGCCTGTGACCTTGAATGGTTGAAGCATTCTGTGACCTGAAACCCCCTGCAGCATCAGTATCACTGCGGTCCTGAGCTGCTGCGTAAACACGATACTGTAGGTTGCAATTTAAGTTGTTTGTTCAATGTTGCTTCGATGAAAATGCTAATACATGTTCATCGTTCATTATGATATTTGGTCAAAAGGTAACTGAAATCTCACACAAAATCTAGCGAAAAATGTCAAAACATGTCTGTATTGAACCTTTCTGTGACAAAACTATGAAAATCCAATATCACTGCGAAGCATCTACAGACACGAACCCAATGCCAAGGTGTCAAACATGAACATAAATCATGTTACAACAAATATTATGTTTTATAAATCGAAGAAGAACTGTTTATATGATAGTGAAAGGGTGAAAAGCTGTTTAAACTACAACTGTTACCTTTGCATTTCAGTGCTGAGCTCCTATATTGTTCACTTTAAAGCTGAGAAACATAAAGAATTATAACAAACGTTATCTCTGTGGCACCTTCTGAACACAAATGCAGCTCAAAGGGCTGAAAACAAACACATGAGAGCAGTGTAAGTGTTTATCATATGCTCCCTGTTATTATGTTGTGGGATTTGAATGCCTTTAATAATAATACACAATATTGTCTAGAGATAATAATCTTTAACAACTGAAAGTGTTGAATCCCACACAGTCATCACCTGTGTTTATCAAACATGTAACTTTACGCCTGACGAAGGTCTGTGCCCAACATGTCTGTGACCAAATGCTGCATTTTCAATAAACTTGATGCAGAATTCAACATTTCCTTTTGTATGATTTAATTTTCCTGTGCATCTCTCCCAGCTGTGCATAAGACAACACTCAATTTAAACAGCTTAAGGACGTCAGCTGAAAACAACAGACACCTCATTACTATCCAGTCCAAAGAAGCTGATTTTCCAGATGTTTTGATGTACAGTATATCAATATGTGAGGAAGGTCTAATGGTTACATTTGTTTACTACGTTGCCCAGTCTTCACTTTAAGTACAACATAGTAAAATGCAGTTCTATGTAGCATTTACCAATTAATCGAAATTGAAATATTTCAATATCCAAATAGCAAGACTGGCAATTTTTTGACACAGGTAAAATGTGCCACAAAATAGAATTATTATAAATGAAGCTGTTTGGTTCAGCCATAGTTCAATACAATAAAAACAGATAAAGGTTTTGAAAAAACTCCTGATTGCAGACTTAGTTTTCAGTCACCTATTTTCATTGCATATACGTGAACGCCCACTTTAGGACAAATATTTGACGTGACATGGATGATAAATGACAGAGTGTTAGCTAGAAATACAACAAATATGCTGTTAAAACAAAAATGAAAAGTTTTTCGTCTTTATGCACTTCTGTCCTAAAGCGGTTAAAACTGTATCAAACCATTGTAGCTTATGTTAAAATGTTAACACATGTGTGCTTTGTTACAGTATGTAATTGGGTCATTCAAGTGTGCTCATAAAACATGACAAAATGTCCCACAGACCAGTAAGTAAAATGTACATACATACATACAATACAGCATCAGTTGAAGTTAGTGAATCGGTTCAAACATCTTGTATCCATCATTAACGAGACCCCACCTGCTGCTCTGTTCTCAGGACAGGATGGACACAGGTGGACGATGCCGACACGTGAACTTTCATGATTTTAAGGACAAAGGACTTCATGCACGTCACCAAGTGCCATAAATAACAAATTTATCAGTCCAATCCCTCATACAAACACAAAAAACACACACCCAGCAATTTAGCTTATGTCACCTTGTTCTGACAAAGGATTGATGGAATGGGCAGGAAATACTGTATATACTCGATGTATAAACATCTACTGCAGGGGTCCTGAATGCTGAGTTCAAACAATTAAATTGCGGGTTTATCATGATTTGGTCTTTGAATATGTTGCAGTGCATTTCTCTGGGGTACTGAAGCATGTGTCTGCCTTTTAACATTTAACATTCAGCTCTGCACCAGTCCATCTTTTGCTCATTCAATGGCTCTCTGACAGTGAAAAGCTCGCCTGCACACTCTGTCTGTTCAAAAGGATGATATTTAGCAATATGCTGCATACTGCTAAGTCCCAGCTGTGAATCCCACTTTGAAATAACTTCAATTAACGAAATAAATACAGCAGTGCTGGGCGATCATTTGTTATTACTGTCTATTGATTTTCAGTGGAATCATCACGTAGCGATATGATCACATGTTGTTGTGTAAAATAATGTTGCTTAAATTAATGATTTCTAGTAAACTGTGAGTGAAAACTGCAAAAATAAGTTATTGAGGTTGACGAAACAACCTCAGCTCTCGAGGCGCTCAGAATCGTGGACAGCTTCATCGTCAATAGTTTAAGGAGAAAACTTTGATAAAGACGTTGATGCATTCAAAAGCACCAGAGGAAGCAGGTAAGTGGAGCTGAGACGGTCTATTAAAGTTTTATTTTGGAGTTTTGTCTGATGTCATTGTTATTTCAGTAAGTGTACACATTAAGTTGTAGTTTTCTTTAATTCTCTGAGTTTATTTGACTAATTCATGCTGTGAAATCCTGCTGCACAACACACTGGGAGATTAGACACTTTCAGAAGGAATAATCCCACTATAGCATTATGGACTATTTACTCTCATTATTTCTCCAATGTCAATCATTTCATGACCATTTACAGCAGTTTTACTCATGTTATTATCTAAAGTAGAAACAGACAACTTTCCATCCCCCCAGTGTTTCCATGTGGTATCACTGCTGCTGCTGAAAGACAACCAGATCACTTTCTGCTCTCCTCAGAGCCCTGCAACTAGCAAAACACACAGAATAAACTTCATTTGTTTCCAAATTTCCCTGAAGAAACGATCAGGCCACTTTGGAAATAAGAGAAATGAGAGAAGCATGTAGACTGACGACTGCCGTATTCTATATGGAGTAATGACATAGCTTGAGTAACTACAGCAGGGGTTGGCACTGGGGTGGAGGGGGGAGTGGAAGAAAACATGGAGAAAAAAAGCTTAAGTTTATTCATTCATTCGGTCTATAACGGAGGCATGAGAGCAGATGGAAACGGTAACAGCCTTCACTTTCCTGGGAGATCGCAGCCGGTGGTGGCAGAATTACACAGTGACATCGAGGCTTATATGGAGCCAATGCAAACGCAGATGGTGTCATTATTCTACAGTCATTTCACTGTGCAGCCACCATTTACTTTATAATGATAAGTTTAGGCAAAAAACTTGTTTATTCCCAGTTTCAGTGTAAAATGTTGCTTATTCATGTCCCTTTGCCTCAGAGTAGTTTTAGCACCTTCCTGCTTGTAGTTGAAACCGGGCGTTTCACTTTCTTGTTGGTGCAGATTAACAAAGATTTACTCCAAGACAAACCAACCTGCTTATTCATCACAACCAGGAGTGGGTGGACAATACTAACCACCCACCCATGATGCATACATTGATATTGTGATGTTGATTGCAGCCAGTCCTAACTCACACATTCTGTGATTGCCACAGAGTATGAGCCTGGGATGCGCTGATCTGATCTGATCTGATGATATTGAGGCCAGTGCTGCCTTCTTTAAATGGATCAAACATCAGCTCTGACACGAGTGATCCACATTTAAAAGGCTGTCTTTGCCAGTGTCATTAGACTGCCATCAGTTACATTCATTAAGCCACGGCAGCGACCCCTGGCCTCGGGTTAACTTACGTACTGACACAGATCTTAAACGTGTGACAACAGGAGGACTGCTGTCAGACCAGTTTCCACAGGTTCCCTTCTATCAGGTGCTGGAACCAGGAGGAGAGAAAACAGCTGGATCAGTGCATCTTTACCTGAGTGCACATGGTTTTATCTCAGATATATGCTGATTTTTTTTTTTTTTTTTGCCATTTTGGCACCATAAATGTGGCATAGATGACCAGGATGGTATCATGGGATTGTTTTCTATCATTCTATCAGCTTGAAAGCCAAAGTGAGGCTGCAGGCTGACCTCCTGCGTCGCTTCTAATGGCTGCTGTTCTTCCTGTGCAGCGAGACACACGCCTTTACCCTCCCTGCAGGTTACCGGACGGTGTGCATGGGTGTGTCCTGTTTAACATCAGCACACTTCCACCATTACATAAAAGGCAGCCCGTGCTGTTGTAGTCACAGGTCTGACTTCTGCTTCTATCAGGCTGTTATATGGGTAACCGCCATTAAACGTTATTGACGCAGGAAAAAGGGTTGAAGTGTGTGAGTGTGTCCGTCCTTCAGCCACAGTGCAGCCTGCGCTTTCATTGTTTGTCAAGTCGGACGGGACCTCAGAGGGAGGACCTGTCCCCACACAGCAGCTCCGTCTGAACTCCGCACACAGCTCCCATTAAACACCTGAGACAGACATTTACAACCCACCTGCCACCCCCGCTTTATCTGATAACTGGCCCTGATTTCTCTTTGCAGTAGGAGATCTGGAGCTCTGGAGGAGGCCTTACCTTTACACCGCTCGCTGCCCAGGGACTTCCCTTGTCATCGGTGAGTTACCTGAATCACGCAGGTGTTTTCAGGAAGACCGCGGGGGGAAAGGACGGAGAGGGCATAGACGCGGCGGCTGGACGCCCTGTTCACCTGAGGTTTCACTTCGGAAAAATCGCACAAAGCGTTTCTTTTGGGGTTTTCTTTTCTATTCTGGCTGCCGCTGCAGAAAACAAAACTGTTCAGGGGAACTTTGTTCAAACTTCAGCCGTGGAGACGCCTCCTCTCCGCGGGTTGTAAAGTGCGGCTGTGACCTGTTTTCCGCTTGGTCCTAGCGCTGCTCAGGTGAGCTTCCCGCGAGGACCAATCAGCGGGACAGGTACACACACCCGGAAACAAAGGAGGAAAATTCAATTCAAATTAAATAAAAGGCTGGAAAACAGCAACACACGGTTAACGTTGTAGCTGAATTTTAATTGGTCAGACAAGGGGACTAGTACAGGACTGGATAATAAAATCCTCAATTTATTTTACTCTCATCTTAATTTATTTAGAATCTATCAAAAAGAAAAAAATATTATAAGCACTGTTATTATTGTTATTGTTATTGTTGGGGTGGTGGTTTAATGATAATTTTATCGATTAATATGTCTTTCCTACCCATCAGTTTGGTCTATGAAATGTCATTAAACAGTGAAAAATGAGCATCAAACATACCCCAGAGCCCCAGAAGACATCTTCAATTTGCTTGTTTGTGTTTTCTCTATCAAACAGGGGGGAAATGCAGCAAATCCTCACTCTTGCTTCAAAAAATGATTTAAACTGTTATAATCAGTTATCTGATTAGTTGCTGGTATATCTATTAAATGACTGATCCATTTGCTTGCAATTTAGCACTAATGATTATTGTTGAAATGTTATCAAATTGAAAATAAAGGTAATCCCCTTTGCAAACAGTGTCTTTGATTGTGATGTGTAACAGAGGACACTGATCCGGGTTCAGCTGAAATTAGAGGGGCCTTACAGGATCACCACAGATGCAGCTCACAAACACAATCTCGCCATAAGGTCCACTGAGCAGCTGTTCTGGAGCTTTTGATTGCATCACACAGTCTTCCTCGGCAGATGAAGTTGCCCAGTAGTAGGAGCTGTAGATGCTCACATTCAAATTAAAATTTTTCCCCCACTTCAATCTCAATTTGTCAGACAAAATGCACATGAAGCCCTGAAACTGCTGATGAAGATCATGTGATGCAATCCAAAGAACAGCAACTGGGTGAATTAGTGTTGAGTATCTTTCCATAATCTTCATAAGATAATATCTTAATTCTAAGATAATCGAATTGTTCATGCATTGTTAATGTGTAAACAGAGATTTTAATGGCAGTTGACAATAATTTCACCTTTAATGTTGCCATACATGAGAAGCTCTGACAGGTGGCTGAAGAGAGACAGTAAACGTCAGATTAACACAAACATCTGAGTCCGTCCCTTCTGTTTCTGTACAGGTTTTGAACTGATCTAATCTTCCCGCTTAAACAACTTTGCTCTTGGTGACTGAAGGAGACGCCCAGAAAGAGGCAGACAAACCTGTTTTCTGCTTTTTGGATTGACCTCAGGCTTTCAGCTGCGCACGAGGTGCGTTTTCATGCTCAGGAACAGCAGAGTGTGTACGACTGTGTGTTATAAAACAGGATTAAACTGTACAAAACAGACCATTACATTCTCTCCATTCAGCTCATAATATAAGTAAGAGTACTGGCTTTTTTTCAGTGCCTATACAGCATAAACATGTGGAGTCCATTTGCTTGATTTTTTCTCATTGTCACTCTCAAAACCCAACATTCAGCTGTATGTTTTATCTGCGTATCACATACAGAGGATGTTTTTTTTCAATAACATTCTATCAATATTTACAGTCAGATGAAAAACTAAGTGCTTGAATTAAATGATTATGGGACACTAATGAGAAGATGTGTTTTTACCAGTTTTTAAAAGTTAATGTTAAAGATTTTCTTATGTGCTGGAATGAGCAGTTCCATAAGAGTTGCTCCTCTTTGCCGTTTTTGTGACAAAGTTAGCTCAGCCACATGCCCAAATTTCATCTGTTATAATGCTGTCTGAAACTAAGGTCTATCATCTATTAGATCAATAATAATAGTGATTGTGATGACAAACTTGTTGAACCAGGAGAGGCTCAGAGGAAGTTTTAGCCCGAAACAACATCAGATAACAGTTGAGCGCTCCTCAGTGGAAGAACAGCAGATATGCGGCAGTTAAAAGTTAAATGACCTTTTTTTTTCTCCGTCACCTCAAGCAGAATGAATCATGTGCTTACATGTGCAACAGCGAAAGATAATGAACTGACACGTTAGAAACAGTTGAAAAAGAAGAGCAGTAAACATCAGTGCTGCAAGACCTATTTCATATAAGGCATCAAAGGAGAACAACACTGTGTTCAGTTCTATTTGTAGGTTATTCTTTTTAAAAAATGTCCAAAAATTCATCTTCCTCTTCATTATATTTCCAACAGCTCCATCAGGTCTCTGTTCAGAGTTATGTTATTCTTACATTGGCCAAAATGGTCGTATGTCTGAGTGATAAAATCAAGTGGTACACCCCTTTAAGACAACTTCCTCTTCAAAGTCCGGCAGGTCGCTCTCAGTAGCAAACCACTATTATACAATTACAATGTAAACAATAGTGACAAGGTGTGCGATGTCGATGGCTGAGGCCGCTTCAGACGTTGGTGATTTCGACACTCTTGTAGGTGTGCATGGGGCTGCCTTTGGCCCGGGGAATGGCCTGAACTCTGGCCTCTCTGGGCAGAGAGCCGCAGCTGCCGTGGAAGCCCAGACCTCTCTCCACAGAGTGGCTGTTCGCACGTAACCTCAGCGGACTCTGGGACAATCAAAAGGCATAAAACAGATTCTTTTAAGGCTGTGAATGCAAAATAAGACAAACATTAACAGCACAAAACTTTTCAAAGTATGCACAAGACTTATTTTTCTATCCAAACTGTCACATTGTGCTGCAACAACCAAATAAACTGATTTCTGAACAATGTGATCCATCTAACCCTTCCACCAAATTAAACTGTCTCTCCCCATTCAACATCACATTTGTCTCTTTAGTGTGATCGTTCCCCGTGTACCACCTCAACATCTCTTTGCACAAAGAAACAGGTCACCTTAAAGAAACAAGACTCGATCAAAAATAAATAATTGTAAGAGAAGAATGATTCAGAATAAAAGAATCATTCAGCTGTGGAGCAGTGTGATTGTGGCTTTGAATAGTTTTGTTATGCAGAACAAGAGAATGAGAAAATGACACGTGAGAAAAGTGCAACTGCATTTCAGCTGTTGACAGGTGGACACAGGCAAGAAAAGCAGGAGAGAGGGTACAGCCAGAATCAAACCAGGGACGCTGTACTTAAAGATGGGACGTGTCTTAGAACATTAGTCCACGAAGACGCCCCCGGAAAAGATATACAGTACGTATAAATATAGTGTATGTAGGCAAAAAAATGTCTGGTGATCCTAAAGTGAAGTAACAGTCGCCCCACAGTCCACCAGTCACTGAAACTTTGTCTAACTGTATTTTGCAACATGTGCATGACACGACATGTGGAAGAGAACAAACCAGTATCCCACTGACTCACAAATGCAAAGGAGGAAGTGGAGTTAGACTCACAAAACCTGCCACAAACATCACCTCACAAACCCTGCAGGAACAGAGTTCACGTTAAGAATGGCTGGAGAGGAGGGGTCCAGGCAGGACTGTCTGAGTGGGCTCAGCTGGGGAGATCTCCAAAGAGCCGCCGACAACCCAGTGAGGTGGAGGGCATTGTCAATGGTACATGCTCCCCAGAGGAGCAAAGGGCTATGTAATTATGTTGCATTAATATGAGAGTGAAATAATACCTTGACTGATCTTCTCATAGACGCCCTCTCCTCAGCAAAGCGGTTAACAGCCACAGGCGATGAGGAACCGATAACCTCACTGCCCTGCTCTGCACTGCTGAGAACACAAGACATAATCATTCACGTGCATCATGTTAAATTCTAAAACAATCCCCTTTCTTTCACAGAATTCACAAGAACGTGTCACATTTAAAGACAAAAAAATAACTGGGGGGATGTAGGAACAGGAAAAGGAAAGAGCGCAACAGGAGTCAAAGGGTTTTTAATCTGCACCTGTGAGGGACGGCGAGTGATTTCATCTCTTCATACAGGTGCCGGTGCAGCATGTGTTTGTTGCTGGGGATCCCCAGAGCTTTGGCCATGGCGTCTGTATCAAAGGACGGGTCCAGAGCCATCACAGCTCCATGAATGCCTTGACCCTGAAGATTGTCTGCAAACTCCTGAAGAGCATGAGACAAACGAATTCAGACTACACCCACATACCTACCAAAAGTTGTATTGGAGCCAAAGTCAAAAGGTAATAGTAGTTAAAATCAAACCACAGTCATGGTAAAGCCTTTAAAAAACCTATAACAAATAACTTTGTCTCGGGGGTCCGTTCTGCAGTGGAAGGCGCCAAAGCACCAAAGCTCTCATTATTTCTGAGGGAGTCTTAGAAACTCGTGGTGGTTCTGGTATCTGGTTGCAATCTGCTCTAGAAATCCTTCGAGCAATACCATCACTGATCTCCCACCCACCTTGAGGTCGATGTCTCTGATCCACTTCATTACTCTGTGACATGTCCAAACGATGGGGTCCCGGTCTTGGTGCTCACATCTCGCTCGCCGCACCTGCAGGGCCTGCAAAAAACACAACACAAAGATAACTGCGCAAGCGCTTATGAGGCACAGGGAGAGCTCAGGGAAAGATGAGGGCCTGCTGAGATAAACCAGCAGCAAGGAGGACATCACATGCAGTTCTGTGCAGTCAAGCAAAACTTTATGCATTGATTTCACGACCTCCTCGTGTTAATTTCAATTGAGAATCTGACCTCTTTATCAAAACAGAGAATCTGCAGGAGCTGGATTGCCAGGAGTAGACTGGTCTGGTGGTACTGGTCGCTGATGTTGAGGAATCTCTCCAGGTCTCTGCGGCTCAGAGAGTTCAGCACTCGCCCGTCCACTAAATGAGTCTGGAAGGTCTGGGAGTACTGAGGCAAGCCCACGTCACTCAGCCATGACGTTGCAACCCAGTGATGGTCCATCTCTGACGCTTTTGATAGTCTAGAAGATGATGAGACGCCACTGATCATCTTAGACATTTTCAGATCCTTTACTTGAGTAAAAGCAGCAACAGCATACTGCCAAAGTGCCCCATTACAAGTTATAATGCAGAAAAATGTGTGTGGTTCCCTCCAACTGCTGATCAGAAATATTAAACTTACTTTGAAAAGTATGAGCATTGTATCAATCAAAGTTTCTTCAGTGTTTTGTTAGCTGCTGCTCACCCTTGGTCCCCTTCAGCTCTCCTGTAATCCTCAATGGCCAGTCTTAATTTCCTGCGATGAATGGGGTTACTGATACCCAGACCCAGCTCCAAATCCTCATCTGTCAGGCCTAGCAGCACCTAAAGAACAGAAATCCAGTCCATTATAAAACAAGAACAGCATATTAATATGCCCATCTGCTAAAATCAGAACCCCTCCTCGTACTCAAAACAAACAGCAAAAGAATCACTTGTGCCAAAGGTGTACCTTGCCACTTTTGACGTTTTCAGAGCAGGCTCGGGTGTACATGGGCATTCCCATGACAACCTCCAGCCAGGCTTGGACTGCACCTGCCCTCCACAGTGACATGCATGTGTTTCGAGTGAGCTCCGCCTGCTGGAGGCGGTCCAGCTGCTCCTCTCCGTCAGACAGGCTCTGCTGTGTGAGGCTGTCAGAGTCTGGATTGGTCAGGAGAAGTTATGGTGTGGCATACAGGAGGGGGTTCAGGGTCAGAGGGATACGGAAATCAAAAAAATGACTCGTTTGGAGATGGATGTTGGCATTAAAAATACATAGACATCCACATCAGTGTAACAGCACGTAGCAACAATTTGGATGCTGCATTAAATTATCAGAAAATGTTTTCTGTATTAATAACAGAAATACGCCTTTCTGGCTTCTTCTTGTGCTTACTAATATAAATCAAGTCATCGGTTATCAATCAAGCAGAAAAGTAGGTTCAAGCCTTTCTTTTGTTCCAGTATTGGCATAAAATGTTTTGAAATTGCACCATATGGCCACTAGATGGTGCCAGAATAATTCACTGGAGCTACACTTCCTGCGTCTGTGAATGAACTGTGCTGTAGTAGATGGAAATAGCTAACAAGGTTTAGTTTTGAAAATAAACAAAACTACATGGCTGAGTGCATCTAAACCTGAAATGGTGTTGAAATCCAGAAAACATACAACCCATCATTCATTTCTTCTCATGAGAGCGTAGCAGTCCGGTCACTTCTAAAACGACAACCTTGGGTTTAGTGAAGTTGTTAAAATACTTCAGCAGCTATCTGATGATTATGAGGGGACTTAAGACCATTAGGATAATGTATTAGAGACAGAGGGATTATTCATAAAACATCATGCTCCTGCACATTACCCGCCCATCTGAACAACAGGAAAACACTGATTCATACTGAACCGACGAATCCAGGATGAACCCCGTGTGTTTACCTGACTCGTCCCCACATGCTGACAAAAATGCTGCATGCAAAGTCCACTGTCTCTTTCAAAAGAGTTTCCACAAAGAAAAAAGGACACAAACTTGAATTTTTCCAATGGACTTGAGTGATATGAATAATCCCCAGAGTGCAGAAACAGACAGCTGGTAATCACAGATGAGGAGTTACTCACTGGCAGGAGAGAGTTGCCATTAGAAATGGCAGGAGGAGAGGGAGAGACACGTTAGACTGGGACACAAGAACAAGATTACTCATGGAACAGAAAACTGCCACATAGGATGTATTCAGTTACTAGTTTTATTTTTAAAATAAGATTTCATTTCAATTATAATTCATTTTGAAAATGCTAAAACTTCCTCAACATCTGGCTGCAACAGCTGCAGCAGATAAATATTTGAAGTTAACTCTTGTTTGTCTTTTTTATTTTTAAATAAAATACTTCAATAGATTTTATCTTTTATGGAACATCTCCTAAATTACAAAGCATTTAACATAGAATTATTGGAGCCACATTTGCAAGAAATGAGGAGGGATTCTACAGAAAGCAAAACAAAAACAGCGAAAAAAGTCAAAATAAAAGGGACCGTGCATTCAAAATGCAAGGAGAGATAACTCGGTAAAGGGAAGAGGCAACACAGGAGCAACACGGGATTGAGGAGATTATTAATTTGATTGGCGATGAATGGACATCTGATCAAAGCAACACAGAGGGATCATGCACGTGTTTAATGCGCATTCCTTCGTCACATGTTGGCACATGTTAGACAGCTCTCAGTAAGAAATGAGTCAGACATAAACAATGTTAGGAGGCTAGCGCTAACAGTGACAGAATGATACGCAGATTTCCTTAAGATGAGTGTTTAACCTTTGGCACTTGCACATGGTTTCTACAGCAGATGAGAAGTGTGCCTGAATATGCATCACCGTTCATTTTTTTCTTTGTGCATTCAGGTCTGATGTGCAATTACATTTTTTAAGAAAGACTGACTATTAAACCCTCGATGGTCAGTCGTTAATTATAGTAACTTGGTATATTGCTGTCTAGCATAAAATGGATGAGGAGGCCTTCACAAAAAACTACCTGCTGCCCACATTGTGGTGTGTTTTATCAGAAAATAGTGTGAGGCAGCATTTATAAAGTAAACATGATGACAAAGTACTATTTTTCATATCAGCAAGCAATTTGAAGAACAGAATTTGGCCAATTAAACTCCAATATATAAAATGTTTTGAGCCGCTCAGGGTATATCTCCTGTTTCGTAATAAGAAACGAGCCAAGTAAGATTGGGAATAAGAAGAAACTATGAAATCAATGTTGCAAAGCATGATAGAAGCAACTGTAAAGTAACAAAAGCCAAATGACATTTACAGTAAAAACACTAGTTTCACAATAACTTCTATTTACATATGAACAGCAGTCCTTCAAGTCTCCAGTTATAAAAAAAACATAAAACATTAAGACATTTGGAAGATAATACAGCATAAACATGTCTACACATAATAATAACCCCATGTATATATATTTATATGCATGTAAACATATATACATATGCATACATGTACATCTATAAATATATATCTAATTTACAAACATACAATTTAAGGGTAATATACTGTACATTTATGGGGATAGCAGTCTCTTTTAGGCTTTTCTTTTAAAATTTAACCCCTTCCCCCCTCCAGACAAACCCACACACAAAACACTCTTTACACAAAGTTAAAGCCATGTGGATATCCAAATTTAACACACGACACGCACACACACACACACACGTTCACACTCTCAGCATCACCAGTCGGCATCCTCCTCTATGTAATAATCAGGGGTGGCTGTACCATCAAACAGGCCGGGGTCCAGTGACTTGCGCTGCTTGCCCCGAGCGAACACCCGCGACAGGGATCCCAGAGTCATCTTCTCCTTCTTCTTCTTACGCTTCTGGTCCTCCAGGTCCTCCATGGACTGAACGGGGCAGAGGAGACAGGAAGCTTGGGTTTGTCCTCTCATACAGCTGAGTTAAAGCGGTAGTTCGACATTTTGGGAAATGTGCTTATTTACTTTCTTACTCACAGTTAGCTGAGACAATTGATGCTCTCATGTCAGTGTGGTAACTATGAAGCTACCGCCAGCAGCCTGTTAGCTTAGCTTAGCATAAAGACTGGAGACAGGGCTAACAGCTAGCCTGGCTCTATCAAAAGGTGACAAAATAATCCACCCACTGCTTGTAAAGCAGGCTCTAAAGCAGGGGCAGGCTCAGAAACGTGAGAAACTCAGCAACTCCAAATGGACAGATTATAAGAAAATGGGCCAACAGGACACAGAGATGTAAAAGTCCCCCCATCTGTCCAACATAGGAGACTTGAAGAGATACAAAACGATGCGACTGTATTGTTTTTTGTCATTTTATGTCTCTTTGCATTCGTTTTTCATGTCTTTGTGGTGGATTTTTGTCTTTGTGGCCATTTTGTCTGTTGGTAGTTGTTTGATTGACTTTACGACAACACCTGAACAGTCACTTCATGCAGAGGGTCTGGTCCCTCTGGTTCGAGGGGGCAGTGCCACCTCTCACAACCCCCATCTAGCCCCAACCCTGATCCTAAGATCACTAATTTATACATTACATCTAATACAAAAGTACAGTGATTATGCTATGCTAAGCTACCTGGCGACTGGCTTCATAGCTTTCAAACAGATATGAGAGTGGTGTCACTCTTCTCATCTAACTCTCAGTAAACAAATGTATAATCATATTATCCAGAATGTCAAACTCTTACTGCACTTTAACATGGGTCAAATGCAAAATAACATCACCACCACCACCACCAAGCAGGCAGGCTGACACCCAGCAGGCCGACAGAACACAGGGACAGACACAAACAGGAGAGGACGAAGAGGAGGGAGGTACTTATAGAAAAGTGTGGAGGTGTGATTACTTGGTCGAGGGGGCCAGGCAGCTCTTACATTGCAGAGGGAGTGGGTCCGGTGACGTGGCGAGTTGATGTCGCTGGGCGTGGACGAGCGGTCCCCGTCGGCCGCCGAGGCGTCGGAGATGACGGAGGGCTGGCGAGAGTGGCAGGGGCTGATCCTGACCACAGCTGGATGCACCACACGCACAATACATACACACATATATATTCACACAAGTTGAAAAATGGCCACGGTAAGTATGAGAAACCTCCAGGAAACCCTCTGTTAGTATGTTGAGTCTGTAAAAGCAACACCAAGCAGCAGCGCAGGGACTGAGAGGCAGAGCAGATAAGAGAGCCTACCCTGTCTGTCGGCGGTGTGTCCGTGGTAGAGGGTCTGCTGGCTCTGACGGATGGCGGCGGTGAGCGGCAGGTCGGCCTGCATCACCCACTCCTGACTGCCGTTCACCACGGGCTCTGTGGGCATGGCCAGTGAGTGGCGCTTCGGTACGTCTTTTGTCAGCGTGGCCAGAGACTGCTTCGCCTGGGAAACAAACGGGAAACAGAAACTGAGGATGTGCTAAAGGAAAACAAGAACTCACATCGATACATGTGTTTTTTCTCTTTCTCATCATTTCTATTTGTGTTTTCTTATCTATGTATTAAAGCTGCTTAAAGGCATTAAAGGCAGCATTATTTCATTATAATCGTGGTTGAAATAACTCATTTTGACCATTGCATGTCACTAACAATGCTTAAAGGTCCAGCGTGTAGGCTTTAGTGGCAGCTAGTGAGGAGGCTGCAGACTGCAGCAAACTGAATACACTTTGCCTCACAATCACCTACAGCAGCTGCTAAAAACGTGTAAAATGCAAAAGGCGCCTTCTAGAAGGAGTCTTAGCTGCTGTCTTAGCGAGGGTGAGACAAGACAACAGAGAGAGAGGTGGAAGGTTTGCATTGTGTATCCTTTCAATTGGCTTTGTTCATGCAATTTGCCATACAAATAAACATGTCTTGTATGACATTGACTCATGTAAGCACTGTGGGCATGCATGAACTAAATACAGGATCTTTACATATAAAGGATCAGCTGGCATTATTCTATTTTTTCTTATTGTCAACAAATCCCATGAAAAGACCAAAGCTAACAATTGATTCTGCAGGTACTGTCTGCATAGCCAAAGCCTGATATAGCTTATTCGTGTTTACTAAAGAGCTCCATCAAAAACTGAAGTTATTTTGAGTCAGACCCACATTCACTGCCCTGCTGCTTTAAACACTCACTAGAGTAACAAATGTTTATCAATCCGCCACTGAAGATAGTCCCAATTATACACTGTTCGCTGTTGGTTGAGGGATATTTGCTAAAAACTGCAGAGCCCAACTGTTTCAGGACATTACTTCCTTTTTTTTTTTTTTTTTAAAGAAAGAACCTGTATTTCACGACTTGAGGAAAGTATTGAGCGATGGACAAACACATTACTGGCTCTGGTGTTTTCATGGGATCGTTGACAACAAAAAAATATTGAATAACAGCAGCTTTGCCCTTTCAAGTCAGCAAACAGCCAATTCTTTAGACAGCATCTTAAAAACTATCCATTTCTACTCATTTGATGTTTTCCACAGGCTTTTATTACTGGAAGGCTTTGAAAGGGCATTCAGCAGTTATCCATTTAATGGCAGAGAAAACAGTTGGAAACAATAAGATTTTAAATAGAGGCAAAGAGACGGGAAGGAAAGACGGTAGAAATATATTTTGTGGCTCGGTTGCTTGACAGCGATGCAGCTCTGGCACTGATGTACCAACAAATCTGATCTGTGATGCAGCTTGATGTGAGGATCTGTGGGTGGTTGTGACTTGCCGAGGGAGGAGAGAGATTAATGGCACACAGACTGACAACTGTACCTCCGAGGGACCAACACGGCAACACAGAAAAAAAGGCATGAATTTCTTCCTCAGCCCAGAGGAAGAATTGATGCTTTGAGAGAGAGAAGGGATGAGGATATATAGCAGAGCAGCTTACTGCGGGTGTTTGAACTGATATGAATACGGCAGCAGGATTGCTAAACCCACACCATGTTTGCATTTATGACATACACACCAGATAATGATGCTAAGGTGACACCATTGTGCTACCGTTCATTCAACAAAGTTCACCGTGCCCGCATGCGGGGCGACTCACCATGGTGAGCTCGGCCTCCAGTTCTTTGACCCTGTTCTCCTTCATGTCCATCTGAGATCGCAGGACGTTGGCCTGCTCAGTGGCTTCTTTGGTCTGCCTCCTCAGGTCCCACTTCTCCCTCTCTAGCATGTCCTTCTCCTTTGCCAGGGCTTTCACTGCGTCCTCACTCTCCTGAAGAACGCACACACAAACAAGGACATGGTTAATCCCTGCCAAGCACACTCTCAACGATGAATGGAGCCCCACATTTGAGTCAGGAAGCATTTCACAGATACTTTGTGTTATAATCTATTTCAAAACTACTAGGAGACAAATGATTTTTAGGTCTGGCAGTAAGAAACAGCTGCAGCAGTATTTGTGTCTGACTGATACTGGATTTTTGAGGCAGATACTGACAATATTTGAGATTAAAAAAAAAGAATGATCGTTACATGACAGGACATTTATGATAGTTGTCCTTTAAATTAGTTTTTTGCTACAAGGTTAAAGGACCAAGATATATATTTATATAAATAAAACCATATGGTTAACACTTTACATACGCTCCCCTGTTTAGCATTTACAAGCAGTATAGAAATATTTTCAACTGAGGGTTTATAATGTGTTTATGCACAGATATAAAGACATTCCAAGTGTTTATTAATGTACAGCATTTGTCAAAAATCATAATGTCTCCGACGAAGGCTTATCTTATATCATGCAACTGTGTCATTATCTGTTTGTACACCAGCCCCCAGTACAGTATGGGTGCCCACAGTTATATTTACAGCAAGCATCTATTAAACAATATGTGGTGGGAAACTACATCAAACTATTTTCTATGGCTTTTCTGCACTGACATTTCTTATCAGCCAACATATCTACCAGTAAATAGGCTGCAGTAAGCGAAACCCTAATCAGTCTGCCCGGCCGGTGTTACCTTTCGGTGTTGGTCGTAGTTACGTATGAACTCTCGCAGCTGTTCCTCTCTGCTCTCCAGTGTTGTGTACAGCTGCTGCATCTGACTCACCAAGTCTGCCTTCTCCACTTTTAGACGCTTACGGTCGGCTTTCATGGCTGCAACGCACAGACAGACACGTTCAGACGCTGAGCAGCACATACACGTGTAAGAGAAGGAGCATTTTAACAGCTAATTCTGCTGTCAGACGGAGCAAGACAAACACAATACGTCAGTGCGAGTTTGCTGCCTGCACATCAGGAACAAGGCGTTGCCATTGCAGCAGGGAGCCACTAGGTGACACTGTGTCTTCTGTTAATGAGGTGCTGCGGCTGGTGTTATTCCCTTTTTTTTTCAGAGAAAATGATGTAATCATCTCAAGAGATAAGCGGCACAGTGGCACTTATTCATTCATACATGGAACTGTTTCGGCTGACATGTGGAGACTCGGCTGGCTCACGCCTGTGAACACCATTTGGATCTGATTTCTTTCAACTTCATTCCCCTACAGAGATAACAGCCATGATGCAACTGGTGGGGCTCTCTGCAAGCAAAAATAATAGCACTGCTTTCCCAAGAGTCTTCGCTCAACAGAGAGGCAAGGCTGGAACCTGTACTTTTCATGAGTGCTCGCATATATCACTCAGGAAGCATTCCATCTGTCAACGTTCAACCTTCATATTTTACATTCAAACCTGTTTTGCAGCAGTTGCACAACACAGTTTCCGAGCTTGCAGTTTACCACCTGTGACTCCGAGCAAAACAGGGAACTTCACAAAGCAGTCCTGCTTAACTAAACTAAACGCTCAGTTTTGGTTTTCCTTCCTATTTCTGTTGCGAGCAATTATCCTTAACGCAGGACTGACTTTCCTTTACTCCTCTCGCAAAGATGCCAACTGTTGGGTTGCATAATGGTTGCGTTTGTTTTCATGAAAGAAATGGAAACAATCCAATACAACACAATCAGCACAGCATTCCCGTCTGCGTCAATACCGCATTAATATTTCACGCTGAAGCTTCTCTTCCATGATTGATGGATGTTAATTAAAATGAGGCGAACCTGGAGTCTACTTGGCTGCTCATCAGGGACGCCGCCCATTTCTGAGACTGAGTAGTGTCGAAACACATGCACATACTGTATACTGTGTCTTCTCTCTGGAAGTTACACCGCTGCCATTTGTGCGCACACGTTCCACACCTCAGGCACACACAAGACAAAACACCTGCTGGACAGAAACAAACCCTGATATCAATTTTAAAGACATTGCCACACTGCGTCATCTTTTTATTGGCGCAACTCATCTTGTTTTGTGAAAGTAAATCACTGTGGGCTAATGTCGTATGAATTAAACCACAACTGCAGACATGGTAGAGAGTATTAAGTTTTACTTAATTTATTTTTACAAGCAAAGATCTTCATGTGTTCACTAAAAGGCCTCTGGTGTTTTACTTCTCAGTGCTGGAACAGGTTTTGTCAGCCTGCAGGGAGTAAGGCGGGTTTTTGTATTTGTGTTTGTAACACATTTGAAAATGAACATAATTGTGTTTTCTATTGTGCTTTTTTTCACTGGGAACAATATTGTCTCGAGTAAGAAAATGGATATTGAATTTCTAAAGCTGGCTCAGGAAAACAACTGGGGCATGTGTTTGATTTGCAAAATAGGTGAAAATAAGTAAAATAAGTGTTAAGATTTGTGAAACAGGAGCAAGACGATTCAAGACAATGAGTCTGATAATATTAACTCACTGAATTCAGAGAGACCAAGGAGGGAGCTGCTAGAAGTGGGAGCGGGACATTTGAAGGAGGCAGACTTAGTGGCCATATTTGCAGGGTAAGAATCGAACATATAATTGTGAGGATTCATAAAAGTCAATATGGAACATCTAAGTTGCACAGTTATTTGGGGAAAGCCAGAAAACCAGGATGAACTTTCAGCTCTTGGCATTTCTGCTCTTTCTTTTACTCTTCCACCTAGAATTTATTGGAAAATTCGTATAAACACATGTGATTTGACAGCAAACTGAGGGACATGAAATGTAAGAAGAGGTCTTGTTTTGATGTTTCATATGTAGTTTTGTAACATGTGGGAAATGTTTCACATGGGACAGAAACAAAAGTGAACTAACTCCATTTCATTTGGATGCAGCACATTCTTGCTGGATCAAACTCATAAAGGGTGAAACTTCCCACTGAAAGCTCGGACAGCTGTGTTTGCTGTATATTCGAGGCGGCTGTTGGAAAGAAGGGACTCTGGTGGATTAGATGAGAGTACAAGACGCCCGCGTTGACTCCTGACCTTGTAAGGCCTCCTTGGCACGGTCCAGCTCCTGCTCCTTGTCCCCCAGCTGCACACGGAGCTCCGTGGCTGAGAGCAGATTGGCGGAGCAGCCTCCCTGGGTCTCCTCCAGGTCCTTACTCAACATGTCCTTCATTTGCCTGAGCAGGTGGACCTCCTCTTGAAGCTGGGCCACCTCCTCACGCAACAACACTGAGGGAGAGGAGAGACAGAGTTCGGGGAATTTAGAGTATGCAGAAGAAGAATGATGAACAGAGAAGAGTGCAGAGAACAGGAAAGAGGAAAAAGACGCAAGAAAGGGAGTAAAAAACTAAGCAGGAAATGAAGGAAGTAGAATTAAAATCTGGAATTAAAGCACATGATCAAAAATATAGGCTCAAATCAACACATTAAAGCCTCTCAAGACTCAGTGCTCCCCCTCAGCTGCGGCCGCAGGTGTTTAAGGACTTCAGATAAATGCTGAGTGACAGACTCCGGCGAGGGTAGCGGCCAAGTGAGAGACAGCGGTCTGATAAGACTTAATAAAATATCAGCGACACACGCTCGTGCCGCGCTCCTCAGTGCTATGTTTTCCATCTGCTGTCAAACGCCTCCCAACCCTCGGGGAAAACAGGCAAGCAAACAGGAGCAGGAAGTTAACGAGAGGACACAGCCTACTGGAAAGCGAACTATTGGCCACAATGAGGACAGACAGGGTGATATAGATTAGAGGAGGTCTTTCATGGTTTGAATTTTAGCCCAGTGAGGGGAATCTATTCCAGCACCAAAGGAACAATATGTCATAGTGATTTATATTGCAGACATCAGGGTAGAATATCAGTTTCAGAAGGATGAAAACTTTTCATAAGAACAAGCAGCCCCTGATGATACATTTTCAATTCAACAGCAAAAATATCATACAACCTCAATTCCACACTGTGACGCCGTGTAAGACGTAAATAAAAACAGAATCCAGTCACTTGCAAACAAACTGCATTCACTGACAACAGTTGTATAAAGTGTTCCTAAGTCCATGTAGTAACATCCTTCATACAATCATGTGTTCACAAAGTGGTGATCCTCGCTCCATCCTTGATTGTGAACGACTGAGCCTTTCCAGGATGCTCCTTTCATACCCAATCATGATACTATCACCTGTTACCAATCAACCTGTTTACCTGTGGAATGATCCAAACAGGTGTTTTTGGAGCGTTCCACATCTTTCCTAGTCGCATTTGAAATGTGTTGCTGCATCAAATTCAGAATAAGCAGATATTTACAAAAATCAATGAAGTGGATGAATTAAAACACGTATGTATTTGTATTTCTCACTCATTTGTCATTAAATTCATTCTAAATACATTTCAGTTTAGCAAGTTAGCATGCTAAAATTTGCTAACAAGTAGCAAACATTAGTAGTGACACAAAGTATAGTTGAGGTCATGGTAGTGTGTGTGTGAGTGTGTGTGTGTGTGTGTCTCATGCCTACACGCTGGACACACAGTCCACCCTGCACTCCCAGTTCTCCACCCACATGACCCCAGCCGCACCTGGCAGAGATCTGCACTCACACACACTCCTCCATTTTTGCATGGATTTGGTCATAACCCAAACTACTGGACAAATTTAAATTTGACCTGAGGATGGTGCTGAATAAAAGCTCAGGGGTTCACCAAAGTTCACAAAGACAATAAATCTCTGCACCACATTTGCACAATTCATCCAACTGTTGATAAGACATTTCACTCTGAAGCACCAATGACAACCCGATGGTGGTGCTAGAGGAAAAGGCAGGGGATCACCAAAATCAGTAGGCTTCATCCTCTGGGGGCTATGAATGTCTGCACAACATTTCATGGCAATCCATCAAAACCTTATTGAGATATTTCATTCTGGACTAAAGTGGTGAACCAAGTGAGCGACCAACAAACACTGCCAATCCTAGAGCCAGGCTGCTAGCAAGGCTGAAAAATACAACAAGTAAAAACTAAGTAGAGTGCTCCCTTAATTTTATGCAGATCCCTGTAAGACTTGTAAAACTATGTAAAATTCAAGAGCAAGTGTGCATGCAGCGAAGTATGTGTATGTGTGTGTGTGTGTCTCGGAGAGAAAAAGAAAGAAGGTCTCTGCAGGCCTGCAGCCAGACGTTGAGGGGCTGCAGCAGCCCCGATAAGAGAGGAAGGGACAGTCCATCGGTCTCTGTCGACTCAGGACTATGGAAACACACTGAGCAGCTCCGTGCTGCATGTGACAAAAAGAGTTTGTTTCTCTGAGAGGGCAATCTTTCATGGCCTTCTCGCTGCCTAAATCCGCTTATTCATCTGTTTACCTACAGGCTCTCCTATATTTGTCGCTGCTGCACTTGATGCCACTGGACACAAGTGGGCATTTTTGAGGTGCTTTGTTATCTTCAGCTCTGAACAGGCTGTTTGAATCATCAGCTGCTCTTGCTGTGATGCGAAGGCTGCTGGCAGCTGTCAACTTCGCGGGCACAGCAGTTGTGTTTAGCAGAGAATTTTTCACTTGCAGTAGTTCTCAAATGAGCCAATTTGAACCCTTTTCCTCGTTTATGGAGAATCTATAAATATTTTAGTGGCATACAATGACACAGCATCACACGTACAACATCGTGTCATATGTAGTCTGCTGTAAGTCAATTAAAAACCGTGTTAGAATTGTGTCTTGAGTATTTACAGCGGATTTAGTGAGATGTGTATAATTCAAAGAGAAATCAGGAACATAATTCTGCAAAACCCAATTTGGCATTAATTCCCAGCATTATCCCCTCACCCAATAACATACGCAGACCCACAAACATACACACACAGGCTAAAACACACACTGTTTTCCTCCTTCAGGTTCTCGCCTCAAATTGGGGGTGAAATCAAAACTTGCCTGAATGTGTCTGAGAAATGTGTGGAGGGACACAAAAGCTGCTTGGCTGCACACTGACTGGAGTTAAAGCTGCATCAGTGGCACTGAATGACACACACCATCTACCTACAGATACTTTACCTCCACATGCACTGTTTCGTCAGATTCAAAAAGCACTTTAAATTGACAGGGTTCACATAAACCATGCACCGCAGTCTATGTGCTGTTATCTCTCAGCTCTGACCCTTGAGTGGCTGTGCAGTGAGCTTGGCCAAGCCATTAGAGTCCTCCCACAGAAGAAGAGAAGCCCACTCTTCTCCTTCGTATTCAGCAGTGGCCCATTCAATTAACTTCTCCTCCAGGCCTCCCATTAGAGTGTCCATCAAAGCAAGCCAGGACCAGGCCATCACTCCCTGTCCCTTTTCCCTCGCATAGCAGAGCTGTCACAAGCCAACACACACACACACAGAGAGAGAGGGAGTGTGCACACAGAGGCTGTTGGCTCATGATTTGGCTCGAGAGAAAGCAGAGGCATCGCTCTCTGCTTGGAAAGGTGAAGTGGAGGCTGGAAATGTGTGGATTGGTGATCAAAGACCTGAACTGGTCTCCTGTGAACCGTATGCAGGATTAAAGTGGACCCCATTATATACATGAATGCGCAAAGATGCTTAAAGTCAGCTGTGTTGGAATATTGAGTTTGGACGAGAAGTTAAATTTAAAGATACCATCCACACATTTGCAGAAAAAAGGTAGAATCAGTACATTAAAATCCTTCAAATGGCACGCGCTCCTTTTCCCTCATTGAGAATTCCAGAATCTATGAAAATGCGGATGTTTTTCATTTCACGTTGTTTGACTGCTGGACACAAGAGGTCTCCTACTTCGCTGTAAAGTCTGTTCTCGGTGTGTGTGTGCACTGGAGGCTTCAGGTCTCCACATCACATGTAGGCTGAATATTGGACCAGGATTCGCTTCTGAATTTTTTTGCGATGCCACAAATTGCACATAAATTTAAATTCAGATTTTTAAATCGCACAGAGAAAACTTACACTTTTGGTGTCAAACTCACATATATGATTCTGCACAGTGAGGCTCAAACATTCAACTGCAGGATCAAGAGGAAAAAGCTGATTTTTGACTGGAAGGAGACTTTAAATTTATTGCTGTTGTTGCAAAAAACCCATTTTATGTTAAAAGCAGTTTCAGACTAACGACTCTCAGTGCGTCTACATTGGTCCTTATTGATGATGATGAGACTTTATTATTATTGATTGACTCTCATCACAAAACGATCACTTTTAATCTTACAGCAGTTGAACTGAAAAACTCTTGCAAAGCGTCACGCAGCAGGTTTGCCTGATCTCTACTATCATCTAGCTGTCTATGCAGATAGTTTTAGTTTTATGCACAAGCCCACAGCTAATGACAATCATTATCTTTATTTATCAATGTACCGATTATTGTCTTGATGGATCAATGAAATGTCATAAAATAGTGATAAAATCTCAATCACATTTTTTTAAAGTTCAAGGCAACATCTAAAAATGTCTTTTTTGTTGTTTTGTCCAAACAACAGTCCAAACCCAAATATATTCAACTTTACAAAGAAATAAAACTGAGAAAAGCAGTCAAATATTCACAATTGACAATATTTGGAAAATTTGCTTAAAAAATTACTTGAATGATTAATTGATTGTTTAAATAGCTGCTGATTATTTTTGTATGATCAGCTAATTGTTGAAATTCTGAAAAACTTCAACATCTCCCTCTATAAATAATGTCCAAGTTATTCCGGATAGTCCACACACCTCACGGTCAGTTTTTACAGGGGGTAGGTCCAGTAAAACCTGCTGACACAGTGCCCTGTGGATTATCTGTCATGCGTTGTAATGAAAATTGTTTCTGTTGAATTGTTTTAATACATATTTCCAGCATTTTGAGTTCCGGGGACAGCAGAAATCTCCAAAACACAAATCTTAAAACCTGGATGAACAAAACTAAAAGTATCTGCATGGTTAGATAACTCTAGAGGGTATGTGACAAAATGAGTATTTCTTTGTGATTCGGGTGAACTGGCCATTCAACTTAACTACAATTTCCTATAACTACATAATGAAAAACACTTGTTCAACGGGCCGTAACCCATTTGAAAGCAAAAACCATGAAAATAATATGGAACGACTGAGAAAGGTGTCAGAAATCTCCTCGGTGACAGCAGCCAACTGTTCTGCCCTGAGGAGTTACAATGTGCATGGCTGTCACTTTTCCACCTCAGTCTCCCCGACAATTCAGATCTGTGTAATTTTAGTTAGTACAGTGGTTCCGCTCAGCTATTCCTGTCCGAGACAAAGCCAGAGGCGGTGACGCTGCCTCTCCCTCTCCTCTAGTCTCGCAGGTACAGTAACTGATAGCTGGATAACAAGGTCATTCACTATTTCACATCTTTACTACTGCATGTAGACACACAGCGCTGTCATAACTGTCTCCTTAAAGCAATATTTTCAACAGAGGACTCCTGTGAACAACCAAATCATATTAACACTGTCTTGTTGGAGGAGTCGGGAGCGTAAATATGAACACAATGAAATACCTGCTGAACCTTCATGAGGCCTTAACAAGTGATCAAACGGTGGCCTTTTTATAGCAGCTCACATTCAACATATACATGGATAAAGCTTCCCTGCTTACCCTAATTACACATTTGTGGGCACCTTGTAAATGACCCTATATAAGCTATAGGCAGATTGTTTTAATGCGCACACACACACACACACACACACACACACACACACACACTGTCGTCAGCAGTTCTAAAATACAAATTGAATCTTGCCATTGATGATTGCACCATGTCAAGTAAGCTAGACTGACTTAATTGCAAAATTCTGGAGCTGAACTGACTGATCCCAACGGGCTGGGGTCGGATACTCATCCTCTCATCTACAAACGCTGCAGCTGTGTGACGGGCAGGTCAACGTAGGATGGGAGGGCCGCTCGGGCTCCCATGTAGCAAACATGTTAGCAAGCTGCTGTCAGTCTGCCGCCTTGTGCAGAAGACAACGTAAGCTTCACCATGTTTGATGCTGCATGAGCTCCATGAGCTTCCATTACACCATATAATAAGCTCTGCATACCATATAAACAACAAAGCACAGAGATTTTCATCTACAGGATTAGCACTGAATGTTATCATAATCAGTAAACATGTTTAAAGTGCAGTATTTGGAAATACAGCCTGAAGGAGTTTCTGTTTTTTTTTCCTCCTGAAGACTTCTCACTGTTTCCTTCTTCCCTGTTGACTCCTGTGGTATTGGTGCAGAGCTATAATATGCTATGCTATAAGGTGGAGAGGAGCTGTGTGTGTGAGGGGGATGTACAGGGGAATTGGAGCTAAAGGATGAAAACAGTAATGGCTCTCTACAGAAAGTGCAGAGATTTTTCTGCTGTAGCACTGCAGGGGGTGCAGCTAATACAGCAGGACATCAAAGCGACGCCATTTAATGGCGCATTTCTCACGCAAATTACTATGCGGCAAATAATTTAATCAGTAAACAGAAGGACAGCTATATCAAAGTTTTCTTTAAACACAATTACAAGCAATATGGCAAATGTTCACTGGGGGAAAAGCAGCAGTACAACAAAAGCTTTTCTGTAACTCGCTGATATGAGCAGAGCTCTTTTAAAACAACAAGGTACGTCTTCAAAATGCTTCATCAAAGCCCCAGAATAAAATGTTCTTTCATAAGCTCTTCTTATTGATAAACTTTACCGAGCATGAACCAATGAAAACATCAAAACTTCTCTCCTGCTCAGAGGCTTCCTGTGAAATGGGAAACGTTACGTAAGTGTACACCTGCAATGCAGTTGATTGTGTTGACTCAAACTGTCAGCCACCCGGAGGGGAGGCGAGAATGCACCGTGTCTCCGCAACCACCCGCGAGCTAAATGATACGATGACCACTGGACCAAATTAGAACCTGCCTGTGTTTACCTGAGTGACACATTAAGTCAAATCCTCCTAACTTTCATACCTTAGTGACTAACTTTTATTTTATTATCTTTTATTTATCTATCTTTATATTATGCTCAATGACAATAAAGGCAATCTTGAATCTTGAACTTCTTCTTGAACATGTTTCTGAACACGAATTACTAAGTCGTGATCAGCATAATTTTCACTACATTAACGGAAGCTTTTTGTGTTAAGTTTTGCACAGGAAAACCACACAAAGCACACACAAATAAAAATATACCAACAATTGCAAGATAAGCAAGCTAAAGCTCATTCTCTTAATTCCTTAATAAGCTTTATATATAAAGTTCCTTATTGTTAATTAAACAGCATCGTTGCCAAATGATTAGAGGCACCAGAGGATCCACAGACTAAGAAAATGCACATCCTCTGCATGGTTCATCTACACTGTATATTGCATATTAGATTGCTCTGCAATTACATCTGCAGGTCTATCACACTTTCATCTAATGGATTAAATTTCTATCAACTCATTAAGTGATGAAACTAATCAAGGTTAAACATTTTGGAATTAATCAAATACTGACGAGAGTTTGGGAAATTGAGTGGATGATGCAGGCAGGCTGATCAGAGGCCACTGCTGCAGTTCATCGCTGTGCAGTTTGGAAAACAAATGCCAGAAGGCAAACAGCAGCTTTGGCATCATATATGTAAAATGATCTAATCAGTCATGAGCATATCGTCATATTAGTCCGTTTAGTGAAGTGTCTTCCCCTGTTGCTGCGGGATTACTTGATTTGTGTTTGTGTGGGCGTGCATGTGTATGTGCGTACTATTTTCTGAGTGTGTGTGTGTGTGTGTGTGTGTGCTGACAGCTGGCTATTTCTGCACTGTATTATGAGAGGAGCATATGTCTGCTGAGCTCTGGCCTCCACTAATTACAGTATAAAGATCAGTTGAGATTGCTGTGGGAGAAGACAGCAGTCTGCTTCGGCTCTTGATTAAAGTCATCACGCAGGTAACACTGTTGCCTTGACTGAAGGAAAAACAGAGCGTGGATCGACTGAAATAAAGTCCGTTGAGGTGCTGAAACGCATCTGTTTCCTTTTGCTGCTGTGCATTGTCGGAAGTGCTACGTACTTATTTGCGAGTGCTGACGACTTCACTTGCTAATTTTGGACTAAAAGAGAGCAAGTTATGTATAGATGCGGAGTCTTTGCCGAGTATGACACTCTGTCTGTCTCATTTACAATGCACTGGAGAGAACATGTTTAATATAGTCTGGATAGCACTTGTCAACACAAACCATCTTTTTCAAGATACACAGGTTTTGTTTGTTTTTAGCCCTGGTAGGGACAGGGCTCTCGGTTGTCTACCAGTTTGGTCCAGACTAAAAAATGTCAACATTTGAGGGGTCGGCATAAAACTTTGTCCACACATTTGTGTTACCTAGAGGTTGACCTATTGATTTTGATGATCCCCTGATTTTTCCTCTAGCGCCACCATGAGGTTTACATTTCTGGTTTTAGTTGTAGTGTCTCAAGAACTATTAAATGGATTGTCATGAAATTTGGCACAGACCTTCATGGTCCCCTCAGGATTAAATCTAAAAGATTTAGTGATTCCCTGCACCAAACGAGCAAACTAACAAATATCTGCAAAAACGCTGACATTCCCATCAGCCATCAGATGTACTTTGTGTTTAGAGTTGATTAGCAAATATTAGCATGCTAACATGCTAAAAAAGAACATAGTAAACCTTAAACCTGCTAAACATCAGCATGTTAGCATTATCATTCTGAGCATTTACTATGAGCATTAGCTTTTTGCTCAAAGCAGCACTGTGCCTGGTACAGCCTGGCAAAACTGCTAGCATAGCTGTAGACTGATAGCCTTGTGACAATAACAGGAAGCTAAGCTAACAAAAGAAAAAACATGCACATAACTCTTTTCTACAGCTAATCCAAATTTTGTGGAAAAGTTTTCTTCCAAGACCTCATATTGGAAAAATGTCTGCTTGGTGTTGCCCCAAAAATAAACATCCTGTCATCCTGGAGCAACCAGTTTGCAACCTAAGACAAAAGGACAGCCCAGATACTCTTTAAGGATTTATGAAGGAATAAAATCAAATCAGCGGCAAACCTAAATCTGACAGAAAGACAGAAAAGAGACAAAGAGAGAGGAGAGAAGACAGCCTAAGAGGCTTCACAAAGGCTTCCCTGCTGAGTCTCAAATCACAGGGAGGTCGGGTGGGTGGGTGGCAGAGGTAAGCTGCAGCAATAAGGGGCCTTCTTAAAATCACTGGCAAGAATATATTTAGCATCTTCATTGTTAATTTGTTCTATAGTCACCGGGGGAACTTGTGCTGTGATGAAACAGAGGTTGTATAGACCTATGTGGGTTGTTCAGTTTCAGATTCGACATGCTTACGCTACAAACAGCAGTAAAGGCATTGTCAAGCCTCCATCTCACACACCGGGAGATTGAAAAGAACACTTAATGCTGAGACTCCGATCGCTGTATTTTCTGCATCCTGAAAAGGCCTTGAATGTAAGGGTCAGGTCGATTTCCTACTCAGGGTATTACACTGCCTCTCTATAATACATACAGGCATAAATAATGTATGTTGCTGGCTCTCAAACTTACCAGAGTATTCACTCTTTAATAGTAATTCATCGTGGTCTGCTGCAGATGAAACATCACTCTCTGGTTCAATACATCTAGAAAATTCTAATATATATGTTGATCATATTATTATTTTCCCCTAGGCAATACACAAATGCTAGTATGTTTGAGGTGTGTGTCCTGCATATTTGTTGTTTATATGTACATATTTGTTGATGTGCTTGCGCACTGCATCTGTGCGATTTTGCAAGTGTACTCGGTGTAAAGTCTATCTGTGCGAGTTTACAGTATCTATTGGGAGCGGCTTCCATTAATTAATTGCCTGTGGGTTTACATTACAACTGAGGTCAGCGCAAGGATGCCAAGTGCAGATAGCTGTAATTGATTCACACGTTTATTATGTGCAGATTAGGCACGCTGCCAAGGATGTGCCACTGGAAGAGCACTGAGAACTTGGACATGGCCTTTTAAATTTCTAAAATTGATGCATGTTGGTTGACACCGGTCTCACGCACTGCTCATGTGTTTGGTTCACATGAAGCGAATGAGCCAGTATATTAGGCAAATTAACCTGCCTGACATGGTGGCTCTGAACAGGAAACAGAGAGTGCTTTGACTTATGTCAGCAGAACCGTGATAATGAGATGATTTTGTACAGCAATTGCATTTACAAGTGTCAGATATCAGTCAATCACGGTGAGCCTTGTCGCTGTAAAGCTCCACCCTCGCATTTCAGTGACATGTTTCAGCGAATCAAAGCGCTCAACATGGTTTGAATTAAATATTGGCTCAGCTCCAGCACCCCGAAAGCTCTATGCATGAACCATCATACACTTTCACTGACTTACTATAACCTGTGTCAGGTGTCTGAGTGCAGGATGCTGTGAGGTGTGAGGCTGATATTTCATACTGCATGGAGTTTAAAGGGATACCTCACTAATAAACACATTATGTCTTGTTAGTTTAATCCTTACAAAAGCAGAAGTATGGCAATGTGACGCTGTGGTGTAGTGCTGACCTGAATTCACTGTTTAACACTTACTGTTTAAACAAACAAACGTGTTATTAGGGAGCTTTAGAGGTGGTGGCAGGTAGATTTGTTCTACCTTTGGACACAGTCATTCTAGACGATTCCCCTTGTTTCCAGTCTTTATGCTAAGCAAAGATAACTGGCTGTTGGCTGTAGGTTCGTATTCAGCATGCAGACATGAGAGGCGCAGAAGCACACTCCCAGAATGCCAAACCATTCCTTTAACCACTCAGAGTGTGTGTTGTTAATTGCTAATTAATAAGTTTGACCAAATCAGTATAATTGGAAGTTGCCATCTTGCCACCATGTAAAGTGGGAATAAATGGCTCAAAAGGTCGACCAGAGAGTCCTCAAACTCTTGCTGATTTCACAGTGGGATGGTCCTGAGCCCTTGTGGATTTAGCAGGAGCATGTGTCAAAGTCCAGAAGGGTGAACACTGGAACTGGGCCTTTGTGTCTACGTAAAACTGGCTGAGTAATCAGCAAAGTGGTGGAGGTCCACGATGTCGACCAACTTTTGTAAGCCACTGAGGTACAAAATGCCACAGGGCCTACTGTCCCTGTTTTGAATATGTAGTGGGAACTAAACATCTGTCAGAAACAGCAGGATCTGGTCTGTGGAGAACTGGAAATCTACATGATTTAATACACGACCTCCCTCATGTCCCGGAGCATTGCAGAATAATCTCCCAAGCTGCATGAGGTGCCTGCTCTACAGCTGGAGCTGCAACTGAAGTGTGTGTGTGGGAAACTTCACTGACTTTAAATCGTGTGAAATATGGCGATAAATACCTGTTCTGAGCTCATTAATATTCTTAGACCTACACTTGTAGAGATGGTGAATGATTAGCTCAGAGTAGCTACAGCTCGAAATGGTGTTAAAAAGCAAAAGAATATGATGCCACATGTTGTCTCTTATGGTCTTGTTGAAGGACTTAACAAAAAAACTGTGAGTGTGAAGCTTATAGCAGCGGTACCATCTGTCTGTTGCAGCGCAATCTGTCAAACTCATCATCATCTACAGTCTTGAGTGGTGATCTCAGCGTGCATCATCCGCAGCAGGAGCCACTCAAAACACAGTGAGATCAAACTCGGCTCTATTCATTCATAAACCACAGTGACACACATGAGTACGTGTGAATGTGTAGATACACACACACGCACGCACACACACACAAACATAAAAAACCTGTTCATGACATGCAAGCAGAAAATAAAGATGCTCAAAGACAATTATCTCTCCCATGGGATTCAACAGACTTCAAATAGCTACAGCGCCTCCTAACATCCCCAATAAATCAACCATAATGCATCTTCACATACTGGATAATATGTCTGCAACCCCACATTAATCCGAACACAAGAGCCAGAGTAGATATTATTGTCCCTCAGCGATAGTTTCTCTCAGATTATTCAAGCTTTAGAATGTCTACTGAGCTACTGAAGTCTAATACTGAGCAGTATCTGACCAAAATACCACTCCATTCACTTACAATGCTAACAGCAGATTAACAGATTACCATGTTATCCATAGGAACATGTCATATTTGGGTCAGCATTTAGTTCTTACATATCTCAATAAAAGAATAAGACCTGGATGTGGAATAGATTTAAATAAATCGGCACTTATAGTCAAAGGCTTTGTCAAAGAATTGATGTCCAAAAATAAACCATTTAAAAAAACAACCCTCAGTAAGATTATTATTATTATATACTGTAAAGGTAAAAGCAGTAAAATTCCTGTATTCATGTTTTTACTATTATTTTAGTACTAGTATTTTCAGCAACATAAACCAAAGATACTCATACAGAATAGTTATATTATTATATGCTGTATATATCATAACATACTGTGTTACTATTATTGACACATTAGCATGTTGTGTAAGCAGTGTTACCATGTTGCAGCTGATTGAGGCTGGGCAAATTTTGCCAACTTTACATTAAAGCTGAAACAATGAATTAGTTGATTGCCAGAAACCTAATTGCCAGCTGTTTCTGGAAAGTAGTTTATTTTTCTGACTTTGTGGGCAAAATAGCAAAAATGATCTGGTTTGAGCTTTTCAAATGTGGATAATGTGTGGTTTTCTTAGTCGTCTGTGATTAAATTCAATTAAATTGAATGTTTTGGTATTTGGTATATTTGCCCAAGAAAACAAGACGGTTTAAAGAGCATGTGCTCTGGGAACTGGGCATTTTTTCACTGTTTGCTGACTTTTTATAGACATTATTAATTGAAGAAATAACAGTAGATTAGTACAAAATAAATGTAATCATTTGTCACAGCCTTGCCTCATATACTGCTGGGCAGTGATAACTGATCATACGTTTTGGTAGTGAAAAGTACAAGGAGCTCTCCCTCTGAAATGCAGTGTGGTAGAAGTGCAAAGTGGCATAAAATGTCAAGTAAAAGTACCATGAAATTGTACTTCAGTACAGTACTTGAATAAATGGATTTTCTGCCACTGTGTATGTATCACAAATTATTTCCATGACCAACATGAGGAGTTCCTGTAATAGAGCGTTTTGGTCGTGACACTCAAATTCCTCTCATACATTCAAAGCAGGCGATCGCACACATACACACACGTGAACTTGAGCCCGCTCACACACCTCCGACTTTTATGGCCTACTCTCTTCCTCCAGCACTCACGAGCAGCGTCTTTTCCACCCCCTCTCTCTCCCTTTCCATCTGTCACTCACCGGCCTTCCCCTCCTCCTCCTCCTCCTTCTCGGACCTCATGTCCTCCTTGGCACAGGCTCCGCTCGGCTCCACTGTCAGCTGTGGTGTGAGCTCTCATAGCAGGTGAAAAAAAAAACGAAAACAGACACACATGTATGCGTACAGACCAGTGCACACACACCATTGAAACCAACGCACACAATGCACAAGCACAGCCGGCCGCTCCCAGCCCTGCTCGCTGAGGCCCCACCCAGACAGGTTACTAGGAAGTCGTCCCCTGAGAGCCGCTCAGCCGCATTTCCTGCTCATTTTCTTCCTTCCTGTCCTCTGTGTGTGTGTCTCTTCTTCACTCCCACTTTCTACGTACCTGTTTAGTGACACGCCCTGTGGCAGATAGGACAACTTTCACCCCACGCCCACTCCTGCTTTTCATCTTTCCCCACCCCCGAGTGTACAAGCGAGGTGGAGGGGGAGGGGAATGCAAACTGCACCTCAGGCCTCAGGTAATAAGCCAGGTGAGTCAGTGGAGCTCTCACTCCACCTGATGGCCGAGAGCTAGCAGAGGACATTGTGTGCAATTACTCTCACCGACTGAGCAGAGAACAATACACCAGTTTGAATGAAAGCAGTGAGCTCCCGCTGAGCCCACAGCGCCTTTGTAGCCTACATGAGTTTACATTACTCACTTCCTGAATCTGAATGTGTGTTTTGGCCGGAGGAGGCAGAAATGTAAACTGCTGCGAGTGTGAACTTCAATATAAACGCCTCAAAAAATGGATCACGACTGTGCCGTGACGTGATGAAGTTCATGCTTCTCGTCCAACTGCCTTAGCTCTACACACGGAGATTGGCTCTACCATGCTATCTTTTACCCTCCAGGGATTTTTGCATGGACTTCTTCTCCTTCTGGTGCTGAGTAAGGACAGACTGTGTCAGGTTAAGATGGGAACTCGGATGTGTGCGGACACAGTTACAGAGTAAATAAGGTTAAGGCTGGTCCACTTTGTCTGGCAGGGCTCTTTAGGCCTGAACCCCTGAGGCAGGTACAGGTGGTATGAGGAAAGCAGATATGGCTGCAGCTGAATTAATTCAGCCTGCAGAGCCCAGCTAGATATAAACTTATAATGGGATTTTTAGTTTACGAGCTCTCGAGCAACATATCTAGCATACTAAAGCACAAGTTTAAGCATAATGTGTGTGTGTGTGTGGGGGGGGGTCTGTGCAAGAGTTAAAACCTCTTGCACTTAAAGACGTGACAGCATTTCGGAGCAAGCGTGCCATTTGTCCTGCCTGTCAGAGGTTGACGCTCGGCGTTTTAGCTCCATCCAAAGATCAGATGTGCTCTAACCAGATACTTGTCACATGAGGCAATGGATCTGTCAATCACACGCTGACACCTCAAGGATTACTGCCAGGCTCATTGCTCTCTGACTGATCAGATCTGAAACAAAAGATTGAAACGATCGCTTTTCCATAGCGGATGCAATTAACACCTCATTAGAATGCATGCATTGCGAGCGTTTTTCTGTACCGGCCTTCGCTGTAGTATTACAGCTATAAATGGAGCCAAATCATTAGACTCAGACGACTTGTACTTTTGCTAATTATCCCCACTTAGACTCAAATCTGAACTAGTCTGAAAGAGTGACAGCATTTTATGTAAATAGGAAAATTTTGACCAAATGTAGCACTTCATAATTCCAAGGTCATGCTGGAGCCTGCCTCTCAGCTACACTGAATCATATTCACGGCATTGCTTTTATCCTGACAGTTCTTCAGTCTGAAATTTTCCACTCCTCACTGTCCTTATTCTTCAGCTTAACTCCCTGTATCACTATGTCATTCATTTGCTTTGCTCACATTAAAGCCAGAAGAAATCCTAAAAGCCTTCTTTTTCCACCCTCCGCTCTCCTCCACTGCATTGCTCTCCCCTCTCTCTCAGCTGCACACGGCTTGACCTGTCAGTCTGCATTATCAGTGCTGGGGAGTGTTGATAGAGAGCCGGGATGGAGCGGCATTAAAATATTAGCTAGCCTTGAGAGAGAAGACGAGGTGAAAAAAAAGAGGAGGAGGAGGAGGAGGAGGGAAAGCAGTGACAGGCAAAAAAGAAGGAGAATGAGTGACTGAGGTCACCGCTGTCACTGTCCATTGTTGATGGAAATGACATGAGGCTTGTCTAATAGCCGCTGAGTCGCTCCGCCAGCCTCAAGTGGCTAGATTGGAATGAAAGATTGGAATTACAATTACGGCTCTCTGGTTTGGGTATCGGTGTGAGAACAATAGAGAATAATAGCAGTCATTACGATGAGAAAAAGTAACGGACACAAGGCTCATAGATTAAGCAACTATACATGCGATCGATAGACTTTCCGATCGATACCTTTTGCGGCGCGAATTATTGCAGGCTGGTCAGTTTGATTACCACACAGGAGAGATTTAGGGAGACTATTATCCTGAGCCTCTCAGGCTTCTCTTTAAAAACATTTTACTTCTCAAACTGATGACAGTGATTGGCGAAAATAAGAGGCCTTGCTGCGACGCAATAATTGCTCATTACAATGCAACTCTAGCGCGATAAACTTAAATAAAGCTCCGTTCAGATTAAAGCAATTTGCAAAGTAAAATGCTGCGCTCTGGTAAGAAGTCAATCTAGTCTCGCAGTCTCATGCCAGTGCCTCTGCGTTAAGTGCTGGGTGACAAAACAGGTTATTTAGCTGCGATAAATCAAAGGCTACAGTGAGCGGTGAGGCCCTCGTGGCCAGGTACCAAGAACTGTTATCTGATTGTTCTCACGCTCTTAGCCGGCACAGGCCTCTGGTCCAGTGTTAACCTCCCAGTCAAGCTGACAGCTCTGTGTCTTTTAACTGCCAGGATAAATCGCTGTGCACACTTCCTGCTGTCACCAAGGCAACACCTTGTATTTTGCAAGCAATGCCGTACCTTTGCCTAGCGAGCAGTCTGGAGTGCCAAAGTCCATCAGGCTGGATATCTCTGTCGGGTAGCACATGTCTGTCACCACTGTCTTCTGTCTGTGATGCACCGACGGATCTGTGGGGGGAAAGAAAGGAACGATGAATGTCATTTCACAACATCAGATGAATAAAATGTTTATTCTTTCATCAAAAACTTCTCATTCACATTGGCACAGACAGATTGCTCTAAAATTAACAGTGTGTGCACAGTCATGTAGACGTGGCTCGCCTGTTGGATCAGCTGATTCACTCTGGCACAATGTCAATTCGGTACACGCGGCTTTCAGGCACATTTCAAACATCCCCTACAAATCACGGCAGTTGGGATCAGAATAATCGGAATAATAACACACAAGCTGTAATTTCAATGATGCTTCCTCGCTCCATTATTTCACAACACTTGGCTAACTTTATACTCCTTTTTGCCTTATTTTAGGTCAGCTGTTTTTTCATTTTCATACCTTTTCCCTTTTTTTTTCATCTCTTCTCCCCTCAAATAAAATCCTTCCATTCATGTGATTCCATTATACTCCACTGACCCATTTTTGTGCCCTATACATTCAGCTAATGACACTGATCAAGGACTTCTGTGAGCCCCAGCGACTGAGGCTCATCTACTCTACATTTTCTCTCCTCTCACTTAGTGATTTCTATGCAAAATTCAAGAAGGAAATGGAGAAAATCACAGCCCCCTGTTAACTGCTCACCCTCCACCTCCTTTTCTATATGTTTCACCTCTGTGTGTAAAGCATGAAAATGCTGTAAAAAAAATGATAGTGATTATTGGAGACAGCAATTTCCTCGCAGAACCGTGGAGTGATTTTGTAGAGCAGGTACAACAGACTTACAGCAGAAATGATTTCCTCTTGAGGAGGGCTTCAGATCCTGCTGTTAATCTGAAATCTTCAGACTCAAAGTAATCCTTCTGAGACTATAAATGCTACATTCCATGCAGGCGTGCCACACCTCCTCTATATGTGCAATGCAGTGTTTAAATTGAACATATTGTCTAGTTTAACCATGAACCTCTTCCATGGGTACAGCAATTGGCATCTACCCTCAGGTGCCTTCTGAGTGGGACCATCTGCACAACCGCTCTTCCTCGACAATGATCTGAGCTTGCCTTCTAATCTGCATATTTTGACAGTTTCAATTTCATGACCGTATGGTATTTATCTAGATCACTGACCTTCCCTTCCCTCCTCCCCTCCTCCGTCCTCCCGACCTGTCGATAACTATTTAGGTGTTGTTAAGCTGACCTTTTCCTTGATCTTTAATATGGAGATTGGACAGGGGGCTCGTGCTCGGCCAATCTAAGGCTGCTTTACTTAGCACCAACGATAATGAGAGCGAAAGAGACGGAGAGGATGAGGCCGCTGGCAGTGGGACATATTCACAGACAATGTATTCCAGCTCTTAGCTGAAGGTGTTGCACGCTTAAAAATAGATGTCAATACATACATTATATGGCTATAAACGGCCGGGGAGCCACTGTTAAAAAATGTCTTCACTCTGAACTCAGCAGCCTGTCAAATGAGAAAAACTCACAATGTACCTTAATTATTTTATGTATTTGGAGACGCACGCCTTCCTTCGGTGCTTCAACGTACTGGTTTAAATGACCTCCCATTCCCAAGGGGTTTTTGATTAGCCAGGGTCCAGTGTATTTCATGGGGAAAACAGCCTGTCACTGTGTCCGTGTCAGTGCTGTGAAGTATGTGAATGTGCTCCAGAGAGGTGTGTCCTGAGGAGTGGGCAGTATATATCTGCCACCTCGTTTCTGCCTGGTTGAACCTCTGCTGTGGGAGGTTACAGGTTATGGAAATGATGAGGCCAAGCTGTGCAGGTCTATCTGTGACCTAACTGACTAAAGCAGGCAGCACAAACAGCAGGCTCACAACCAATGGCAACTCTTTTCGAGTTATTTCATATCTCATCTCCATCTCTCAGTGAAATGATGTGATGGGACAGCAGTAAATTTTGCTCGCTGTGCTAACATTAAACGATAACCCTCCATTAAAGTGAGCTGAAATGAAGCAAAAATGATCTTCTGATGTATCCTGGAACGTCCCCTAAGCCCAGAAGCCTCCGGAGGGGCGAGCTGTTGGTGTGTTTGACTGACGTTTGAGCCGGTGGTCTAATATTGTGAGCTTCTCTCTCAGGATGAAATACCAGCCAAGTAAATGGGCTTTAAATTGATGCGCCCAGTTCTGTCAGATGGGAATATCCATCAAAATGGACTCCCTTAAAAATAAGGTAGGTCACTTCGTATTTCTACATTTATATCGTCTTATCTGATGGATAACTCCACCAAAAGACCTACTATAATAGTTCTTTTTTTACAGCAGACATTTTGACATGTCATAGCAGGAAAAACACGGGTGTATTTAATATGAAGAAAGGCTTCACTTCGGGGAGGTCCTGGGATGGTGCATTCTAGCTCACTGGAAAAGCATATCAACACTTAATGGAAAGGAGCTATCACTAATGCTATTCACGTGTGCTTTTCTTGCTGTAAGTCAAACAGCTAAATCCATATGATTAAAAAAAAAGCAAAATTTTGATTGGCTATATGCAAATAAGGTCTACAGAGATGGATTCCCAGTTACACACCTACTACTAGATGCATGGACTTGGGGGACTTTAGTTAAATGAAAATGATAAAATGTAAATTTCTCCCTTTTGGTTATTATTATCCAGCAAAAAGAAAACAAGATATATCAGATCTCTATTACTGTAGCAAGAAATATGCATTTTTATTTAAGCCAGACTTGAAGGTGTTATTATAAATCTGAAATTAAAGAGGCTTCCTTGCAAAAGACGGGGAAAAACACAGCCCTGACAACCTCACAAGGGAAAACACCCACTAGTTATTAATGAGCATATGCTGAGAGTATGTGACTGCAGAAACACCCCCAGGTGTGGCAGGAAGTCAGAGAGGCTATTCAAACATCTGACACAACTCCCCTCCCTAACTAACACTCAGCTGAGGGATGCAGACACGTATGGGACATGAGGGAAATGGGAGACAAATGCTCAGTGGGAGTCAGAGTGGGTATTCAGGCAGAAACAGGGGCCAACTATCAATGGTGTGCAGACAGCTCGTCATTGCCCACCCTCGGCAAACCTTTAATTACACTGGCATTCAGTCCGTCACGCAGGCAGCAGACACATTCATTCCTGTGTCAGTCAGTGCACCAGAAAGGAGCATCACCACGCTCCTGTGGAGTCACAGCAGCCTGAAACGCAGGCGTGCTGGGTGGACGGCCATAACAACGCAACACAAGGCTGTATGTGCTGCATCAGTCTGAGACAGTGAGGCAGACCTGTATGGGAACTGCTTACCAATAATTTGCAATGGCTCGGAACATGCTGTTATTATCAGGCATTGAATAGTGTGTGTAAAAGAGCAGGCTAGCTGTGAGAGGTGATTGGCTCTCAGAGCAGAACAGAAGGTCAAAGTGGTTCATTGTTTCCACATATTCTCATCCACTAAAAGGGTTTTGGTCTTTTTCAGGGGAGGGGAGCTCGAGTGTTGATTGAGGGTTGCGGTGCAGATTAAAATACAGCAATTCTAAGCCTCAGCAACAGATACTGAGACTTATATTATATACTCAGCAGAGGGGAAAGATAAAAAATAAAGTAGTGGAACAAAAGGGAAGTAACACTGGGACCAAAGAAGGAGTTGAGACATTTTATGGGGAAAATGTCTTAATCCTAAAATGTAAAGGCATGAAGAATTTAACCATTTTCTGGGGTGCACAGTAATTATTCCCCATTGGGAAGACAATAACCATCGTGTTGAAATTTCTATTATTTCCCTCATGCATTTAAATTGACACAACATAATGTGAGAAGAATTTGAAACTCTATCTAAATGGAATTTCACAGCAGTGCCGCCAGTGAATGAATTAACAAAGCTAAATGATGAGATGGCTTTTGGGTGTCTAACCTTTGGCACAAGAGTGAGCCAGAAAACCTCATCTGGTTACATAAGACAACGGGATTGAGTTTGGTTGAGATATTCAGTGTGTGAATATTTCACAAGGGGAGGCTGCTCATCCGTGACTCCGACGCTCAGAGGTCCTTTCTGGTATTATCAGGCACACACACAGGGCTCATTCAAATACCAGCGTACTGAAAGCTGACAAGGCACTCCCACTGTACTCTGCATCCCCGCTGGCAGGTGTCATTAATATGACACAGATGGAAACGATAAATTGGAAAAAAATCTCCTTCGTGATGGCGCTAAATATAAGGAAAATAGTGTGTAAAACCAGAAAATGACCGATTGAAGCCTCCATAAACACAGGCTGTAAACATGTCAAATCATTATTTAACAACAGCAGTGAAATACTTTGGGAGAAATTATTCAACACATTCTTAGCACCATAAGAAAAGCAACAGATAAATTTCTCCTCAGGGACAGTGAAACTATATGCCATATATCGAAGGTCGAGCTGACACGTCTCTATTATACAACCCAAACATGGGGCCAAAACTCTGCAGCGAAATGTCATTCCTCGAACATTTTACTTTGCCTGGAGCTGAAAACTTACTGTCTATTAATCTGTGTTTATAATCATGCGTGACACAGTGAATCGATACACCCACTGCTCACAGTACATTAGGCCTGAAAGGCTGCTCCAAGGCTGCTGTGATCCATAGCCTCTGGATGCTGCCTGTGTGCTGCCGTTAAGAGCACAACGGCAGCCTGGCCTGAGGAAACATGCGCGGAAAAAAAGCCCCTTCAGGGACACATCCATTACATCAATGAGGAGAAATTGCTTGGGAAGATGAGTGTCCAGGTTTACCGGTGTTATGGTTGGTGTTGCTCAGCTGAGCAGTCTGCGGTTTTGTTGCATCTCTCTCACTCTAATGATTTCTGAGTGAAAGGACAAAATGAGGGAAGGATTTTAAAAAGCAAAATGCAGAGAGCTGGAGGACGCTGAGAGGCAATTTGAAACCTGGGGAAGTCCTGTTCAGTGTTGTTAAAATGCAACTGCAGAACGTTCTTTATAGCACTTAGCTTAGGGTGGGCGATCGTATATTCTGTGAGGACATACATTTTTCCATACTGTTTATAAGGGGTCGCTATCCCTTTAAAGTGGCTAAAATCCTGCTTTTTGGTAGTTTTATGACATTTTTGCATCAATGTGATGAAGTTTAATGCTTTGTTAGTTATTTAATTCACAGGATTAGAATATTGGGGGGGTGAGGGGGGCTGAACCTTATTTACATTTGCATTTACCTGTTTGGCAAATGCTTTTGTAAAAATGGCCCTTCCTGCGATTATTAATGATTTCTTTAAACCCTCCTATTTAAGAAAAACAGAACATCTTCCTCTTAATATCTTGATGGAACAGCAGCACCAAGTACAACTTTATGAACAGTGGCACAAATCAAACCTGTCTTTTCAGCGTTCCGTTTTATGTAAGTTTTAGGTATTTTGAAACTATTTTTTGTCTTCTGCCCTAATTTTCTCATTTTCTTATTTGATTTTGCATAAAATATCACAATATAAAACTATGTGGCCAAAAATCAGAGGACACCCCTTTTAACAAGAGTTCAGGTGTTTCAGCCACATTCCTTGATAATAGGTGCATCCAGCACATAGCCCTGAAATCTCTATTATCAAACATTTAGAGTTTAGAATGGGTGGTAAAGAGCTCAGTGACTTTGGATGTGGCTCTGTCATAGGATGCCACCTTCGCCACATGGTCTACTGAGGCTCCTAGGTCTCTAAAGGTCCAGATCTACTAGGTATGCCCAGGTCAAATGTACACGCCGCAACTGGACTCTGGAGCAGTGCCACGAGAACTCCACCTACCAGAATGCATAGTGCCTACTGTGTGTTGCAGGGTTTGGGCTAGGCCCCTTAGTTCCAGTTAGGGGTCTTCTTAATGCTACAGGATACAAACAGGCAATTGGGTGCCTCTAACTTTGTGGCAGCAGTTTAGGGAAGGCCCTAGGGAAGACTGTGCCCCTGTGGACAAAGCAGGTCCATGGTTAGACGACTTTGGTGTGGAGGGACTCGACAGGCCTGCACAGAGCCCTGACCGCAACCCCACTGAACACCTTTGGGAGGAATTAGAGCGCAGATTGCGAGCCAGACCTTCTCATCCAACACCGGTGCCTGACCTCACAAGTGCTGTTTTGGCTGAATGGGCACAAAGTCACAAAGAGGTTCTGAAAAATTTTATAGCGAGTCCTCCCAGAAGAGGGGCAGCTGTTATGGCTGCAAAGGAACGTCCAACTGCATAGTAATCACAGTGGTAAGATTCAAGATTCAAGATTCAAGAGTCTTTATTGTCATTGCACATGTCAATGAAATTTTCATTGCAATATAGGTTAATATAGGTGGGATGTCCACTGACTTTTGTCCATATAGTGTATAATGACAGAAAATTACACATATGATAATAAAAGCTTTTATTGACCCTAACAGGTCAGTGCAATTGAATTACACTTAAAATAAATTCTGTTAGAAGAAAATGGCATGATTATATATTAGAAAACTACACTCTGCCATGTCAACTGAAAAGGGAAATTTGTGAGTGTCACTATATCATTTTTGCTCAGCATTCAGTATCTCAAATATTATGCCTCTGAATGAGTATCATTTGAATCACTGATTCTGTATCACACGCCACACCTGCTAAAAACAATATCAGCATTGCAGTGCGCAACCCTGTGATTAAACTGAGCTATGTTGTTATGCTGAAACCAAAACAGCTGAAGGGCTCGAGAGGGCAGAAATTACCTCCGTTGATTATTCATAACAATACCATCAGGAAAACAAGGTTATGGGATGATGCCTAACCTTGGAGTCACAATGGGGTGATGTTGCTATGCATCATCCCATATGACTGGTATGATGATCTATGCTGGCTGATGAATAATCACAGTGGGGTTGACCTGCCAAAATGGAATGGAAAGGGAGCAGAGCTTAGCGCTAAGCAATCTGTGTACAAGTATAAAATAAAATCACATCATCCATCATGCTGGTTTCCTTATAGATGTAGACATTGGACACATGTAGGACAGTACATCACGCATTTATAATGATTATCATTGTGGCTCAACCAGTGACAAACGAGGACTCCATTACGGCCTACATAATAAACGTTTCTGTAACCCTGGAGGATTAGCCACCATCAGTGGAACACTTGATAATCCAACGCAGCCCCTTTGAACAGCAGCATAGTGAGCTCAAGGTTCAGTTGGAGTCTGAAATGTGCTTGTCCTCTGTCCTCACAGTCCTGCAGAACAATGTCATAACTTTAGGTTGGATTTTTTCCTTTCTATTGGCACCTAGGTTTGTTTTTTTCTCCTGACGCAGTCCAACAGGGACCAGACAGAAAAGCTGTTAGAGTGATTACCGGACACTTTTATAATAAAGAACTTACATATAGCATATTTCCAAATGCGTAAGCAAAGACAACTGTACTATAGTGCTGCCAGGGTAAAGGTAGACTAATGGGCTGGTAAAGTAAATTAAAAAGACATAATCTCAAGGAGGAGATACCTCAATACCAATGTCTGCAATGTCATACAAACTACTACAATTTATGCCCCATATACACTACGATACACACAAAATCCATCTCTTACTCACACACACACACACACACACAAGGGCACGTGCGCGCACACACACACACACACACACACACACAGACTTTATGGCTCATCTGGTTGATACTGGGGGTCACAGCTAGGGCATCATCTGCCCTGCCATAACCCAAAGGCTTTGCCGGACCAGAACAGCTAGATGAGGGCGGATTTATAGTGAAGATTAAGCAGAAAAATCTGCCTGGAAGAAATCCAGCACTGACACAACAACAACAACAACAACAACAACAAAAGTCCTTCAGCTCCTTGTGCCAACGCCTTTCCTGCCTTTGGTAAATTTGGCGATGAAGGCAGCAGCGGGCCCGGCTCGGCTCTTTAATATTGTCCGAGTGTGCGGGAGGCATTCGGAAAATGTGAGACTTTTTGTTGACCTCTGTCTCCTTACAGGCCTGGGAATTGATTCACGCTCTTTTCACACTTGCTAGTCCAGCCACACCCATCCCAGCTGGCTCTGCAGGATCCAAGAGGGACCCTGTTCTCTCTGGACAGCAGGACTGGGACAGAGGACGGGCTGTGCATCATTTGCCTTTCTCTGAAAGACAGCGAGAGGGGTCGTCTCGGTCGCACACAGACAAAAATTCAGCCTAGCCATTTTAAAACCGGCCCATCTTCCCCTCTCATGCCTTCACAACCAAAAAGGTGAATTAAGAGTTTGTTTGTGAGGTAAAGAAGAGTTTGATAGGAAAGAGGAATAACAGCTCCAAAAACATCACCATAATGAAAGATTGAAGGGCTCCAGCGGGAAAGCAGAACTCCTTCACCCGGGGAAACCGTCACTACTCATCAAGCCGAATAATACAACACAGCAACGCAGCCCTTGGAGTCAGTGGTGGGCGTAACACACAGAGCACACCGATTTTCTGTCGGGGCTGCTACAGTATAATAGCTATAGTAGTATGTGAGGCATAGTTTGAAGTGCTGACCAAGAGAGGAGCTGGGTAAAGATGTGAATAATAGAACTAAGACTTCCATGTTCCCTGGGCCAAGACAAGCCAGCTACTGATGGAAGGATGGGAATCACCCACGCAGAAAGCCGCACTGCCAGCTCTACCAGCTAACATACTGTCTTCAAACAGAATTGAATATCATCCGCAATGTACAACAACTCAATACAGCAAAGCTTAACTCACAGGTAGCAACTAATAACAGTCAAATCAGATGGCAGTATGATTTATTGATTTTCAAAAAGGTGCTATTGTGGTGTGACATATCATGCTCTTGTTATAAATAGTGCGTGCCTGCTGGAGTTGCTACTACTGTCTATTACAGTTGCTAATTGCAGGAGAAAAGCAGACAGAACACAAATGCCACGCTGTGCTCCTGGCATCAAGCATAATATGAAAAAAAGCCACAAGTGCTCCTCTGCTATCTTGGAACCGACAACAAAGTCGAGAGCTATTAGTCAAAATTTGTTCTCTTGCTGTAATGATCCTCAAACTGGCAGGCACACAGTGATCCTGGGAGTCGGAGAGATGTGGAAAAATGTGTTTACAGTAAGCAAATTTACAAGCAGGTCGGCAAGCTTTGTGACGCACAAAGTTTCTGTCAAGTAATGAATTTATCAAGAAAACCCCTTTTAAAATAAACACATAAAATTAATGAAATTACCTTATTTGGTATGAAAACTTCACAGGTAATGAATGCATGGCAGACTTTCCCAGAAGGAAAACTTCTCCCGGGGTTTATTTCACAGTAGATTATCTCCAAGTAAATAAATATACAGCACAAGGAAACTAGAGAATTAATAAATAGTTCAGTATATGTGCTTATGCAAAACAAACACACAACTGCACAAAAATCAAGGAATATCATCCAATCCACTCAACTCCAACACCCAAGTGCTTTCTCAAGAGGCTCTAAAGACACGGTGCACACCCGCTGCCGTCAGCAGCGCGTTATCTTTATGTTAAGTGCCTCGACTGCCACAGGAATAAATGAATGTTTATAACCATTTAGCTAGTACTGAGGAACCCTAAGTGTTCCACCAGAAGGTAAAGGCTGCAATTTAGCACAGGGCCTTCACAGCCAAAGTGCAAATTCAACAGCGTGAAATGCCAAATATTTCCTAAATCAGCCTGTGTGAGCCATAGCTGTCCACATACTTGCCAAAGTTCAATTAAATTGAACAATGACCCTAAATACGCTGATCTCTGCAAAGTGCATCCAATGAGAGTTTTGTGCATTTCTGAATCCTGCAGTTACGCAACTCTCCTCTCTAATCCTTTAATAAAACTTCTGTTGTGCGTCGTGCAAATGTCTCACTCTTGCATGTTTGGTCTGAAAAAGGTGGTCCTGGGTCACATGCCAGCAGAGGAGGAAAAGTGTCCTGGGCTTCATTCACAGTCCCACCTGACAGCACACCTCACAGGCTTCTCTGGCTAAAAAGGGTAAACGACTACAATATACTGCATATCCACCATAACCAACGCATGGGAAAAAAATGCATTACAAAATACATCAGCGTCGCGGTGGCTTTGGAAGGGGGAGTTTGTTCAAAACACTCGATGATTTCGCACTGCAGTGGAACGGGCCCGGTCAGAGACGGAGGAGGTTTTAGAAACACTGAGATCATTGCAGGAATCCTTCACAACACTAGTCATTACTCATATTACTACACTTTTATTACGTAAGCTCATAGAGGAGGGATGTATGAGTGTGAGAAATAAAAATGTAGAGTCACAGTGTTATCCTTAGAGCAAGAAATACATCACACAGAATCACATCCGTCTGGCGAGGTGATGAATTACCTATTGTGGTGCCGAGTTTTACAGTAATGGTGGAAAATTCAGCAAATGAAAAATGACCCAGTAAGCTATCCACGCCGTGACTTCTACTCACAGCTAGTGTTACAATATATTCTAAAGCCTTTAAGGTCAGTGGCTTCCTCTTGCAATACATTACAGTTCTATAAGAACCTGAATCAGCTTTTCACTCAGCAGTAGCACCGCTCAGAATGACTAATGTCTCAGTGCAGGCCCAATCTCGAGGAGGGAGTTGACCACTTACTCCTCTGCCGCCGCATCACAAAGCAGCAAAGAGACGAACCTCTGCGTTCCTGCACAGCAGCCACTTTCAAAATGTGATCCTCCTCTCCTTTCTGGCAACGTTTCAGCCTATATGAGACTGTAATTAGTCGGACAGCAGGGGAAGCGCTAATTAGTATCTTTTAGCTTTTAACTTAACCACAGTGTTTCATGTACATGTCATACATACATACACACACGCATGCACACACACACAGACACAGACACACACAAACACACACTGGCTGTCTCTTCTTCACATGCACTTCACACATCTACCAATTATTGAAGATCTCATACCTGCAGCTGCAGTATTAACGTTGGGTATTCATAATGGCGACCTCTATTCAGGGTCATAGAGTTTATTGAAATAAATAATGTCCTCATTTTCTCTCCTAATATTGCCCCCTTCATTTTAGATAAAATGTAATATGGCAGTTGGTCTGCTTTCATGCAATTATCTGAACTTTGGAAAAACACTGACTGAAGTGGCTTGTTCTTAATGCAGGCTGCAGCTAATTTGTGGAACAAAATGTGGAATGGTAATGCTCGGTCATTGCACGAAGACTTTTCTCTTGCAAATATATGCACTCTTTTACAGCTGAGGTTGAAGCGACCATGTCAGGCATTCGTGAGTGATAAGAGAAGACATCATATTGAAATCAATCCACTGCTGAACCTGAACTTAAGATACTGCGTGCTTGTATATCATCGTGCTTATTAATGTTGTTGTTGATGTTTAGCCTCACTTTGGCTCTGCTGCTATAAAAAGTAGCTGTAATTGGCAATATGTCTGGAATACTGTAGAGTATGTGTACACAGGCTATTGAAATTAGAAATATTCACAATAGTGTTGCTAGCACTAGCGCAAGTCATGCACTGTATCTATATGATATTTTTCCGTGATCTTAAAGGCCATGCACACATGTGGTAAACCTGTGTGGGCGTGTACAGACTGTGTTTGATTGACACCTGCCTGACTGTCAGCCTTATAACAGTCTGCATAGCTCTGCCTACGATCTGAACAGAGCTCTAATCAACCAGAGTAAGTGAAAACTCCTGTGGGGGTGTGCAAGGCCTTTCTATCTGTTGTCTAAATGTCACCTGGTTATTTACTGTAATGGAAAGGTACAAAGTTTGTTGTGTGGCAGCTCTATGCAACCACGCAGATCCGAATGGGTTTAAAATACCAAAGCAGGAATACATTTCGCTTGACCAACTTGACCGGCCAGTACAGAATACAGGTTTATCAGTAATGAGGAAAATCACAAGATGCTAAATAGGTTTCTGCACAAGCTGTCTGATTCTCACATATCTTATTATTACACTTCACCGTCCTGGACAGAGAGTTATTTAAATACCCATAAGCTATTCAGTTGTTACCACCTGATGTCTTCTTTACACATTTCTTGCTGCGAGCCAATACGACTTAGCCAACAACACTGTGGAGACAGGACTCTCATTAGGGAGAAAGGCCAAACTTTCACCAATAGCTGTGGAATATGAGGAGAAAAGCAATTTACAGACCCGGTATAGGTCATTTGTGGGAGATGAAAATGTGTGGAAAAAAAAAAGTAGTCTAATGTGAAACTTTTATGTCCAAGTTGAAAGTGCTCTTGTCTGATGTAACGATGTCTCGGTGGAAGACAACACAACTTCCCCAGCAGCTGTCAGGACAGCGGTCTGATGCAAGCTGGTGCTGAATATTTCTGTTCAAAACCCAGATAAATCCATTTTTGGGGGGGATAAAAAAAATACACTACAGAAATTCATATTCAACATTCATAAGATATGGAGAATATGGTCTGTAGAGTCATTCTTTTATCATTACCCTGATGTCTTTCACAGTAGTATAGTTTGCAGACGATGCTCCGTTCATCCTCATTCTGTTTGTTTCCCTGCACTCCTGCTGCAGGCTGCAATGATAATTACTGATAGGAAGCAGTGTGGGCAACAGTCCAGAAAGCCCCCCCACCTGTCCAGGATGCTGACCTTTTGTGTGATACTGGATATGTAAAGTGCAAACAATTGCCCACTGGCTTAGTGCTCCACTGAGTGATTGATGCCATCTCAGTAGCTGTAGGAGTTGAAACTGCTGAGAGCGACGCAGGCACTTTTCCTCCGTATGCCAGTGTGTTCATTCTTTACCCTCCCTGCCTTTTCTTACGTCGCCGCCAAACACCGCAACTGAGAGACCAACATCCTACCTCCTCCCTCACTGCCCTCTCCTCCTGCAACCTCCTTCATCAATCAACTTCTTCTCGAAGTTTTAAAACCCCCAAATCCCTCACCTCATCTAGTTCTTTCTCTCTTAGGATTTTTTTCCTCATGATTATTAAGATTCCTCTCCTGTCCCTGCACTGTAGCTCCTGCTGTGATAGATATTCTCTCTCTGTCTCTGTCTCTGCCACTGTTTCTCCCTCCGCCTTTAATGCCCCTCCGCCACCTCCCCCCGGCTGGTTCTGCGTCACTGATCACCATTCGTTCGATCCGCCGAGGCTTCTTCCCAGGAGAGTAACTGCAGTAATAAGAGCAGAGAGGCTCTGAGATGCATGCTGCCGGCGCCCCGCAGGGCGGCTTGTAACAGAGAGCCATGAAGCCAGGAACACTTAAACGCAGTCAAACAGTAAGAGCACAAAGATAGTCTCACAGAGAGGAAATAGATTTATAAACATTAAGTTCCGTTTTCGACAAATCATCGTGACACCGCGATTGCTCACTGAGACCACTGCGGAGGATCAGCGTGGCAGAGTCATCGTCATCAGAAACACTGAAACAACACGAGTTTTCTGTTCCCGTGTCTCCCCGCGGCGGCGCGCTCTCAGGGGACAGAGCTGGATTGAGTGGAGACCTTCATCGGCTCCCTCTTCCTTCCACAGCGTTGTGTCTGGTTAATTAATGAACAGTCAGCTCAGATTCTTGAGGCACCATTTTGTTTCCTACTTGCACCACATTTCCGTAGGCAGACCTCCCAAGACACTCCTCAGCATCTGGCCAACCTCGTACAATAACCATTTTTTCACTTTGAAGAGTCAAAGAAAGCCGCTATTTCAACACCGGAGATCAATTTACCATGAAAGTTACTGTGTGAGATTTGTCTGGGGGAAAGTATGCTTACTCTTGTGTGGAGCAGAAGATTACTTTAGAATTCACAGACAGGAAAATATGTCTGAGCTGCCTAAAGGAAATGGCACAACTTATATCAAACTGGAAAATGTGAAATGTAATTTTATGGGTCAGTGCTGCCCCTGTCTCACCACAAGTTAAATGTATCTTTGTAATAATTCAGTTAAGTTACAATGTGGACTGTATTTTGGAGTTTTATCCATTAATCTTATTGGTTATGATAAAGTTTAACCCACCAGTTTCATAAGTATTCCCAGATCCAATTCTGTTCTGCCTTTATTTACGCTCAGAAAGAAACACTGAGAAACAAGAGCCCTGTTTCATGTATGGCAAGAATTAGAATTAGCATTGAAAAAAACACAACAGAAACCTCACACATACTGACACACACAGAGAGAAAGTAAATGATGTGAGGAAAGAGTCAAGCCACGCTTTTAGAAACACTGAAAGTTATGAGCCAAGAAACACATAACTTTCTTATTCATATTTTCCTCACATACCTGAAAGCAAACAGTATATTTACTGTTGGAACCTGCAGCTGAAGCTGCTCTGCAGGACAACTTCAATAAGCTCCAAATTGTCTTGTGAGAGGTAAAGATAAAGAAATGTTTTTCTGTAAGACTTTTATTAATTGCCAGTAATGTCATTCTCTCATATCAATAGAAGGTCAGTGGCGCAGTGGTATGTACCGGAGATGAACTACTTTCATCATAATTCAATCTGTTGATTATTTTGCTTGCTTTGTCTGACCAGCAGTACAAAAACCAAAGATGTTTGATGTGCAGTGACAGACAAAGGGTTAAACAATATGAGCTATTAAGTGATTCAAAAAAGTGACTATAAACATAGCTCATGTTCTACTCATTTTCTGTAAATTAAAGGAGGTATGTGTAAAATATGTATAGTTTAAAACTTTACAAAAATAACATTTTCCCAAGAGTGTTAAGAAATAACAGTTCTGACATTACGTCAAAGACATCTACGTATTGTGTTGCAGAGATATCTACTGAAGCTAGCATGCTGACCAGCTAGCCTGTCTCGTAATACCACGTTGTACCTCAGGAGGCAACGGTGAGTCACTATAGCGTCAAGTAGTCCAACATGTGAGGATGAAGAAGAAGCAGCAAAAAAAAAGAAGCGACACAGGAGCTATCACACACAGCTGCTAATGCTACTATTGGCTATTTAGTGATCGCTTATTGAGCTTAACCCTAACGTTACTGACAGCGTTAACATGTGTCCTAAGTCAGCTGTAAAAAAACAAAGACAGATTGTTTCTTATGATACCGGTGGACGCCCCAACTCTCTGCTCCCTATTTGTTAAGAGTATAAAATCAAGAGGTGGACAATTCTCACATACACCGTCTTCGATGGTTTCAGCTGTATGTATGAGTAACCCCAAACTATGGATGAAGGACACTCTTTTGTGCCAAATTTAAGTCAGAATTAATTTCATTGGATACTGTTTTCCTGACGCTTGTTTAACAGGTCACCTGGTATGGTGTCCTGTATTGGTATCCTGGAACCAAACAAAATCTTAAATTTCTTCCCTCAGACTGACTGGAAGCCACTGGAGGGAACTTCACACCCATTGTTGCTCCTTGGCATGCCGTCCTACCAGGGTTGCTAAGTAACAGTTGTGCCGGCAGCCTTTGGCTTAAACTTTAATCCTCTCTGTAAAGAAAATGTTGAGGAACATCAGAGAAAGCAAAGCGTCTGAATAATACGGTTGGCTGTGTAGATGGTTGGGAACACATTTTCAAGCATTTCTGCATCGATTGTTTTGAAATGTTAACTTTGTTTTGCTCTCAGTGATTTCAGTAAACATGCCGAAAGATAATGCTTTTATGCTACTATAGGGGATATTTGAAAAAACACATATTTATAATGGATAGCAGCAGTTTTTCCGGCAGTGTTTTATAGCATAGGTGGGCCATGAAACAAAGACCAAACAAACACACACTACCTGAAATATACTAACTACACTAACCCTGTCTCAAACAATTTACGTTTGTGTATCACTAAGTTGTTTTCACAATTGAGTGGTGGTGACAGTCACTACCTGGATTTTATTCAGAGACATGTCTTTGGGTGAATTAAAAAGACTACATTTATGTATTCGCAGGGAGGCGGTCGAGCGGGTGGTGGTCATACAGTGCTGGAATCAGAATCCAGAGTTCACGTCCCGGCTCCTGTCTGTGGTCAGGTTTAGGCAACAAAGGCACTTTGGTTAGCGTTAAGGAAGGATGATGATTTCTGTTAAACGTTGATTAAAAATCTTATGTTTCAGGTCACTGATGACTTTTTCTGTATTAAAACAGAGCATGACCCTCCTCTCACATTAACCACATGTTGCCGGTGCCAACACATAACCTCAAAGAAGTGCACTGTCCTGACATAGCTGTTCACACAGATACAAACTGTACTCTGAGCTGAAGATAAAACTGAGCTCTGAGAGTCTGGCTGACAGGTATCAGGCACAAAAATGTAAGCCAGAAAATGTAACTCCATCTTTCTGTGGAACTGATAGAGCCTCTCAAATGGACCAAGTCCTGTAGACTGTGTCCAGCTGCTCTTCTTTACAATAGATAGAATAGATTTATAGAAATATAAATAAAAGGGTAAAATACATTAAAAAAATGCATACATAGCCACATAATTTGAAGGAGCAATTTAAAGAAGAAAAAATTGATTCTGCTTAAGCTCCTTAAGCAGGTCTCTCCAGCACCTAAGTGCTCTGAAATAACAGAGTCAGTGGGTGGTTGGCCCTTCTTAAATTAACCATCCTTCATCTCCGTACCTGGTCCTGGCCTAGAAATGTCAGAGCAGCTGGCGGCTGTTGGATCACCGGGACTAAAGCTAAACAGGCTAATTTAGTGCTTAAGAATGTCATGAAATGGCAAAGTCACCAAATGCATAAAAGAACAATATTTAAACAGATTTAGCAAGCTCATTATAACAGGACATTAGAGCTGACGGACTCCAAATAATTGATAGTGTAAGTTTAACTAATTGCTGGATTGCATTATCAAGAAGCTGTTGGATCTACAGACATAAGAAGCACAAAAAAAGAAAGCAAAGCCTCAGAAGACTCCTCGTTTATTGTGTCAGACTGTTGTATCAGTACACTGAGCAGCGCTGCATAATGATTCACACTGATCCACTTCCTGTTTCATGATGTGGCTGTGCCCCCCTGTGACACAAACCTAATTAATTTGAAATGTATCATCCAATCATGTTCATTGGCCCATGCACAAACACACATACACACACACAGGCATTGTGCCTTAGAATGGAAAAGAGGCCTGCAGTATCGCATGTCCAGATATTGCTGATCACAAGGTTAAGTGATAGCATAGTATGTGCATGTCCATGCATATCTCATTACAAGGCTGTAGAAACACAACCTCATAAATCAAAAGTTACTGCACTGCAGCTGCACAACACTCACAGAGGTCAGAGGTGGACAGCAGCTGGTGCGTGCCATGCATCGCTGCATTTCTGACCCGGTTCTGAAAAGTAATGCATTGCTGCTGTACCTTCATTCATCTCAGGTCCATGCAGTTCCCACGGTATACAGCTGGGACGCAGCATCTTCTCAGCCCTCAACATGAAGGAAAAATCCGTATCTGTCCTTCCTCCTTCGCATTCTCTCTTTCGGTACCTTCCCGCCGTCGCTGCAGCATCGGCTTACTGTTCTGAGGATCTCAGATGAGGGATGGGACACAGATTATCATGGGGATCAGTCCACGCCCTCCCATCATTTCCATCCCCCATCTCCCCTCTTTATATGGCAGAGCCTACCCTGTGCCACCCTGCGATGGTCTTGCCCACCCCCTGATCCCAGTCTACCAGCAAACCCAGTATGGCAGATGGGACATTCCTGAACAGGCCAGAGACACAGATAACTGCAGGCTTAGAGTCATATAAGCCGGGACCTTCACCCCCCAGCTGTGTAATCAGACAGTTAAAGTAGACAGACTTAGAAAGCTAATACCTGATAGTAACACAGAAACATATGTAAGGCCCGAGACAATCTTGGTGTAATCCTTTGATATCAGCAGCATTAAAGGACCCCGTTTGGAACATACAGCGTAGCAGCAACAATGTCTGAATTGCCTCCTATACCAACAGCACATTTGCACAGAAAAATGTGACACTCTTATAGTCACAGTTTACAATTTAACAACCACTTCAGTATCTCACACCACTGTCAGAGAAATCAAATGGCATCAATATGCTTTCTCCCATGAGAGTCCTTAACAAGTGCAAGGGTATACATCAGATAAGTCAGCACAATATGTGCTGAAATACTGTAAACACTGTGAGAGATACTGCGCGTCCGTGTGTTTACAGTACAGGCACACTTTCACACGTTCTTGCATTTATAGCTAATTATTCTTCTGGGCATTTTTGCTGGAAACTCTTTTTAAAAAGCTAATTCAACTAACCCTTTCACCACTTACACATTCACTCACAATTCAGCTGCATTCATCTCTTTTTTATTGATCTGATGTTTCAACTCCTTTCAGTGAAAAAAACAAAAAGTCCTCAGCCCACAACTTCCACTGTTCGTGCACAATTTACTCCAACTGCTTTCTGAGCTTGCAATTCAGCTGAGACATTCCTTCTTTTAGTTGTAAACTCAGGCTGGCAGTTCACGTGAAACTTCCAACTCAGTTTATCTTCTACACACTGACGGACATTTCAGCTCCTTTCAGCACTTTCGCTTCAAATGATACTTTGGGACTGTCCTCCCAAGAGCGACAGCATACAACAGCAACTGCAATTTCCCAGCTTGGGATAAATAAAGTATACCTATCTATCTATCTATCTATACGCAAATGTCCCATCATAGCTTAACATTCACATTATGAGTGGTAATTATGACGGTCGAGGTGGATGGATGGGTCAACAAGCTACTGTACTTTATCACATGAGACTTTGTTTGTTTCCCTGCTTCCAAATAACAGTCAGGGTACTACTTATAATCATGACCATTCCTTAACCTTAATGCAACGACTAAGAACTTTCTTTTTGTGTTGAGTTTGGCGGCCCCTGTGGACAAAAGTGGTAGTGTTTGCACAACCTTGCGCCTTACAGGTCTTGATCTGGCCAGCGTGTGCATTTTGTTTTGTTCTTTGAACACAGTTGTCTGCAGGAAGCACAGAGATGAGGTGGTGCATCCATTTGTGGCTATGTAAGATTAATAACCGTAATATGACGATGGTGAAACAAAGTAGACTTTGTTTTAGTGCTGTTCATACACCTATAGGTCACATGAAAGCCTACAACTAACAGATTCAGCTTCTCTGTAATAGAAATTGTGTTCTCAATATTCCCCGTATTACATTTGAATTTGAATTTGAATCCTTTTAAATCCTGCAGTTTTCTCCATCTATTGACCAAGGTTGACTCATTTTCATCTGATTTGTGAGGAATCATATAATCTAATTATATAGAAATCAGTAGTAAACTGAGACTTTCATAACCAGCTGAAAACTCCTTGAGGTGAGGTGGTGATGAAGGTCCCCTAACATCATCATTTTCATCTAAATCATGATCCTGTCATGACCTCCCTCCCCCCCTTCCTGACAGTTCCTTCCCTAAAACCAATTCATCCGGTGCCCTAACCAGCAGCGATATGTGTTGCAGACACTGAGAAACTACATTGTTCTGACGATAAGGGCGTCAGATCAGAAAACACTTCAACACATCATTCTGGAGGGCGCAGACAAACAACATATTTAATCAATTAATTTGTTGCTTTCACTTCACTCAGCACTCACACTTAAGTTGACACTTCAGTTTCTTTCAGCTGCTCCATTAAACCACCATGTCAACTTGTTCTTGTAATTGCACTTCAATTGCCACTTAAACTTTAACGTCTTTCAGAATTTCAATCGAATGTCAGAATGTCAATTATAACTTTTCAGCAGCGAGCACATGTAAATGAAGCCCTCCCTTGTTAAAACAGACATGGGTTCAAATAAGAAAAAATGAGCAACATTTGAGCATAGAGAGAGCTCGGCCGTTTATGAAAGCAAGCACATTTTCTAAGTGAGCAGATACAGATCTAAACAATGAGGCTTTCGGCTTGTAGCAACCCACTCAGCCGACCATGGTTTCTGTCAGCTACATGAGGCAAGACAGGAGCCATGTCTGGAGGAGAGAACCAATTAGTCCTCTCTCCATGGCTTGTCACCTGACAGTCTGCTCATCCAAAGCCTGATGGAAGAGCCTCTCCAGCCTGCTCATTCAAACCAATTAGGGTCTGGAGGTGTATTACCACACACTCATTACCTGTCTCTCTGCCGCTCTTCACATCGCAGCTCATTGGCCTGTTGAAAGTCTCACAGTTTTACCCTTTCCAGATCATCTCTCTGTCTAGTTTTGTGTAGTGGTGCCTTCCTCCCTTTATTTGCCCCTTTCTTTTTATCTCTCTGTTTCGCAAGTAAATACGCTCAAAAATACCCTCCCATCAGCAGACCTACAGAAAATGTGCCTGTGAATGATTAGAAATCAGTTTAAGTTACAGTGAGGACGAAGACAAGAACAACTGAAGATGAGCGTGTCGAATGGAAATTAGAAATACGGAAATGCCCTCCAGCGCAGAGCGAGACTTCAAAACACCCATAAACGCACAGACACCGACAAAAGGCTTGCGTCTCAACATTTCCCCTGTCTGCTGGCACCCAGAACAATAAAACAAAGCGCTCCGATGAGGGGGTACAAAGGGCTGAACTCATGTCATAGGCGGAGTGTGTATATGGTCTTGCTTAAGCTGTCCAAACAGTTTATCCGGGTGAGATAGATGACATATTTGGAACCATTCAAATTCCCGCATTCCCTCTTGCAAAACACGCTACAAACCATGTAACCATAAACCTCTCAGAAATGAGCTTTAATTTTGAAGCGCATTTTGACTCAGCACAGAGATGGTTGGAATTCCCCCCACGACAGTAGTGGCGCTGGGAAAAGCAAAGGAGGAGCGATTATTCCACTACAACAGCTTAGGGGGACGGGAGAGTGCGACAAAAACACCGTTTCACTTTCACAACAGCACCTTAAGATCATTTCCGATTCAGAAGAAGACTCATAATCACCTACACGCTGCTGTAGGTCTATTTAGTGAAACTGGCCTTAATAAATGCTGTACAGCTCTCCTGCTCCAGGTATCTCATAGCTTTTCATTTATTCATAAAGGCAGCGCAGTGTAAGTACCCTACTGGGCCTGTGTTAACTTGCTGAAAGGTCACAACATGACTAATAAGGAAAAGTTGCATCGATTAACAGGAATTAATGGTCACATCTTGAGCTCAACGGTGAATACCAGGTCCTCTAATTGAGTCCAGATGGAGCAGCTAGTGGGTCCATTCAGCCAAACAGAGAGCCTGTAGAGGGCCCCATTGGTCCTGCTGTTAGACATGTTGAGATTTACTTTCTGGGGTTTATTTTTATTGAACTGAATTCTAACTTCATTTATCTTGCTCAAGCATTAGCATCATATTGTGAACATGAGGTGCGAGGTTGGATTTACACTGTTAAAGATGTGCTTTTACAGCTGTGTGAATCTTTCACACCTGGTGAACAGTGGTGGGAAGCATCTGAGTGCATTTACTTACTGTAATTCCTGCAAGTAAGTACAACTTTGAGGTACTTACTCCATTACATTTCTACTCTGTTACATTTTAGGATGAAATTTTGCACTTTTTACTCCATGGCAATTGATAGTCATCAGTTTCAGAGCTTACATACAAAACGTGATCATGTTGTAAATACCTAAAAGTATATAAAGCCAGCCAACATTCAAGAACTACTTATGATCCAACAATAATAATATAACACTCACAGGAACCATTGAGCATAACGAGTGCATTGTTGCCAGTATTTCTGTGCTTTTACTCTTTTACTTGCAATGGAGTATTTTCATAGTTTGAACTTTTACTTCAGTAAATCGTCTAAATACTTCATGTAAGATTTGTTTTCCAGTACCATTATGCAAGTCAATTATAGTTCTCCAGGTATGATTCTCTGATTGCGGCATATGCATGCAGGAAATGAACAAAGAGACTCACACTGTTCAGGTACCCTCTGAAGCTAATTGGCTAACAGCAGCGTGACAGAAGCGTTCTGGCAACCAGCTCGGCTCTTTTCCGTCTTTCTAGAACAGCAGTCGTGTTTAACACACCTGTAAATTACTCCCACAGCCCTGCCGCCTCCCCTTTCTGCCAATCCTCCCCCTCTGCACTAATAACACCATAATGACACCACTGTTAGTACAGTGCTGAGGTAGTGTGCTTTATGGACTGCCCTCAAAATCAATTCAGCAGCACACAGGGTCTATTAATGGAGCAAGGTCTGAAACTCCTCCTCTTTTCTCCTCTCTTCTCTCATAACCTCCTTTCTCATAACCTCCCATATTTATCCCCTTGCCTCTCCTCACCTCTTCTCGTTTTTGCTTCAGGACCTGGCTGTGGACAGTAAATTACCCGCACCCAGCCCTTCTCATTCAGACCAGTCTTTTGGCAGAGCAGCGGACGTTCCGCAGCCCTGTGGCACACATTAACCTCATAAAGGGAAAGTAATAGAGCCTGTCTCAGCTGACACACAATAGCCATGAAAAAATGCATCATAGCACCAGTGCCTGCCTGAGACTAGACCCATAGGTAAACTTAGCTCAGTTAAACACACAGGTAAGGCAGGTGCCTTGTATCCCTCCAGAGCAGATACCTCTGATGGTTCAAATGTGTAATGGTATGAAATAAATTGCTTTATTTCGGCTCTCATTAGAGTCTCTGGTGCACATGATTTGGAAATAAGGAGGGTTTGAGGCAGGGATGGAACAGAGGAATACTTGGGGGTTTGGGAGCACATTCCTGGACGGCGAGGGTAGCAGAGTCTCTTGCCGCGGTTAATTAGGGGAGTCTGTGGGAAACCCCTGAATTTGAACCCCCCCCCTACAAAAAACCCACACCATTTCAAGTAATGGCAGCCATGTTGAATGGAACTCATTGTTTGGCGGCCAGAACGGAAGATTCCATCACTTACTGTACGTCCAGTCGTCTGAGCTGTCATCCTAACTATGAGACGGCCAATAGCAGAGACTGACTGCGGTAATAATGCCAGATGACAGAGGACGCACAAGTACAAGGATGATTGCAGTTAAAGGGGAAATCCACCAATTTTACATGTCAAAGCAGTCACAAGGAGGACTACCCAGCCTGTCCTCTTTGGCTCTGGAGGCTTTGTCAAGTCCAACTAGGGTTATCTTGGCTTGGGCTTGGAGACAACTGTTCTTTTCCTGCATTACAAACTGAAGGTGTGATTTTGAGAGAAGTAGTCGCAGGGACAGACTGACCTGCTGAGGGACCCTGGCAAAGAGGCAAAAGGCCTCTTTGTCCACCACATTTATATCAATAAGGGTAGACAAATATTAGAAACTACTCTAATTATAACTCACAACAAAAACTATGCCCATTAAGTTGAAACAACACTTCTGTATGACCTTCTTGAAGGAGGGATTTATTGCAGGGTTGCTTTATTAGACTACATTAGTTTTAGCTGATGTTACATAATGAACTGGGAATTGAGTTGATACAAATTTTGATTCGTATTTTTTGTTGTTGTGCTAATGAGGACCCCAGGAAGAATAGCAACCCCTTTGTGGAAGCTAATGGGGATCCATAAAAGAATAAAGAATGAGTGGATTTTGCCTTGCTCCTCCTCCCCAAAAAACAACCAGCACCTCTAAAGACTGCGCTGAGCCGAACGTGCACAGGGGTCATTTTGGAGATGTGTTCAAGCATAGCATTAGCATGTTTTTTTCTGGCAGGAGTTAGGTCAACAAATCATCTTGTTTGACACAATAGGAAGGTGAGTGCTCTCTGCATAGACAATTTTATGTGTATCTTTGGAGCATCATAATTGTTTCATTGATTCATATCCTGGCCCAGATGTCAGTTGGTTGGGCTAACTGATTAACGTACTGCCATAGTTATGTATTTGCAATATTACTAACTCTGAACTGGGTGTGTGTCTCAACTTCCCAGATAAAATATCGTATTAAGTCACTGTTATTGCAAACAGAGCATTTACTGCTGCAGCTTCACATTAAAAGCATTTAACTGACGAAACACAAGCTGACTTTCATAATGAAGTAGTCACAGAAAATGCAATGTGTTTCTCAGCGAGCTTTGCACTTACTGCTATCGTTCATCAAAAATGTGTCTATAAAACATGATAATGGTCATTCTCGGCATTTTCTGACAGCGGGATCAGTTTGAAATATTGCAGGGAGTAATGGTACAAGACGGAGCAGCATCAGTGAGCTGTTAAATGAAGAGCTGCAGGCTGCACACCTCCAACTTCTCAGCAAGGTAACCAACTCCTTTCGCTGATCCCTGCTGTCCAGAGACTCATGCTGTGCAGCATAAAATCAGATCACAGTTCCTCACAGAACTATGGTAAAAGGCCAATTACTGCCCGAGTTCTTTATCAAATCAACAATATTTTTTTTGGTGCCCCAAGAATTCTGGGACCTGTGGTAATAAACATTATTAGCTGTTTTTACCAGTTATCACAGGTGTAGCCAAATAAACCAAGACAAGACTGAAACCTTTGAGACTGCCACCTACATAATCAGCTAATGTTACTTCCTTAAAACACCAGCTCTGCATAGGTATTTACCATGCAGGGAGGGTCTGGCCCATAATGCAGTCAACTTGCTTAATGGTTAGTGTACATACAGTATATTCAGAACTTGACCAATACTAGCAACTACAGATCAACATACCTCAGCCTCTGCTGCAACATGCATGCCATACCAAACCAGGTTTTGATTGTAGAAATGCTGGTAATGTCCACACATGCAATGGCATCTAAAAATCTGTTTTAGCCTGTTGAACACTCATGTTTTGAGTGGTGATAAATAGCAACTGAGATATAAACACTAATAGCGAGAAGAAAGCACAATAACCAATGCACAAGGCAAAACTGCTGAAGCATACAGTATAATGATGACATGTCACACAAAGAGCTATTTGTAGAGTCGTCTTCACTGCAGTTGCATTAACGACACACTCCTGTTACTCTGATGGCAACCTTAAACATGTACTTTTAATAATAAAAGAAACACAACAACAGAGCTTCTAAATCAAAACCTCAAATGTTGAGAGTGACCAATCAGATGAGAAAATGATCAACCACTCATACAATGAAATGAATCACTGCCGCATGGAGCCATACAGATTAATTTGCCTTATTCTATGCATGAAAACTGAAATAATGTGGATACAACTGATGAGTCTAACTTAGCAGCAGCCTGCTGGGAATATAAATGCAGCTTTCTATATACTTGGTTTACCCTATTAGTCATAATGGAAGCCAGATACTGTAAAGCTTGAAAGAAATGCTGAACACAACAGAAACTGCTCATTGGTTTAATTCTTATTTTCTTCGCAGTTTGCATATTTCTGGATCAAATGACCCATGGCAATTTCACTGAGGAGCCTATGCATACATGGAATTACAGTTCCATCATCTTAAATGGATTAGCAGGTTTATTTTTGGCGTGTTTGTTTTTATTGAGGATGCAGATGCATCCCAATTTTAATGAGAGCAATTAATCCATGCATATTGTGAGATTAACATGGGGTAGGTAATCAGATCCTTTTCATGTTGAAAATAGTCGCTTTTTAGAAAAAGAAAGCAATCTCTCCATCCATTGATCCGACTGCCTGCTAGCTGTGAGCAACTTTAGAGGCCTGGTGATAAAGAACCCTCTTTGAATTGCCTCCTCTACAATAGGAATGCACAAACATGATTCTAACAACACACAAGTAAGCTCTGAGAAACACCACCCTGTCTCCCGGGATGTGGAGAACATGTGGTTTGAGGTAAAATCAGGCCAGACACTTATTGCAAACGATAAACAAATTTATAGGAATGCATATACAAGACCTTCTCAACAGAGCCCCGGTGTGTTTGTGTGTGCATATGCCTGAGCACACAGGGTACAGTAATTGGCGACCTGATAAATATTTGTGCAGAACCTCCTCAGCAGGAGAAAACAGAGAGGCATGCTTTCAACACTAATGCCTTCAGGCTGCAGACCAAAAATAATTCAGGGATGGAGCCCACTTACATGCTTCATGTCAACATTTCAGGGGGCCTGGAGAGATGATGACGACGATGCGTCAACAGAAACATTAAAATGTAATGTGCTGTTTTGGAATAACTGGTTGTGGGTTTTTACCTGGAGGAGGATGATAAAATAAAACGCATAAACAAAAGAGAAATTTGCACAAAAAAGAAGTACAAACAACAAAGAAGGTGAAGTCACAGGTTCGGGTCAATAATGGGTTCACAACAAGTAGCTTTAATCCAAACAGACACAACCAGATAAAGTTTTATCGCATCCTGTCCAACTTCAAAGGTGCTCTGTCAGGAGTCTCATTTATGAAATCCATGTCCTCCCTAATGATGAATTCAAACACTGAATTGATTCATTTTAGAGTAGTTGGAAATAACCTGAGCAGCGGTGCTCAGTGGAATGCCACTAAAGTAAACAGCGAGGTGTGTCGCGCTGAGAGCCATCTGTCGTTCTCTGCGAGAAACAGCGTGGAAGACGAAAAGTCAGCCATGACTCAAACATATATCCTGACTACGGTAGCAACTAGCTGATTATCTTTATTATGGATTAATTTAGTTTTTCTGTTCTTTGAGATCTGTAATCATTTACTCAACAGAATTGATTCTCTAGTCTGTACTATATTTGGTCTTAATTAATAATTATAGAAGACTTATGTGACAGTTTGACCTCTAACTCCTCCTGTGCACTCTGAAAATGAAAATGCAAAGTACTTCCGAAAGTATTTCCCGATGTTCAGGATGACTTCAGCCCATCATTCATGTAAGAGGCCTGCGTGAACCAGATGATTCGCAGAAGAGGCGAAGAGTTCTGCTTATCCTCTGCTCTACTGGAATGTCATGCCTTGAGTCCCCTGGATACAGGGAGGTGTTCTGCACTTCCTCCAAACTCATTTTCCTCCATGCCGAGTCCATCCTCTTCTGGGAATGGGTTTATACTGCAACCAAGGCAACAATATGTACCAGCAACAACAAAAAAAAAAAAGTCTCCGCTGCTAAGGCAATGAGGCATTTTAATAGGATGAGCTGAGACCGTTGAGGAGGCAACCAGGCTTCCTCTCTCTCTCACTGTCTGTCTCTGCCTTTCTGAGAGTTGCATTTGTTTGGAGTTTGGACTCAACAGGGATTTGAATGATTTTAGGTGAAAATGAAGGGTTAGATGTGTAGAGTGGAGGCACGGGGGAGTCGGGGGAGTCGGGTTCTTAAAAGTCTGATCATTATCTGCGCCTCCTGTTGCGAGGCGGGCACACAACACCCAGGCAGTGGCCTTGAAACACCCCACTCGGGAGAATTACACTAAACACTCTGTCAGAGCTCATTTTTTGTCCCATCGCGGACGCGCAGTAAATCTTTTTCACTCCTGAGCCCAGTGTGTGTCATTAATGGAGACATATATCCTCCATCACATGAGAGTCTGCTGTTTCAGGCCTCAGTCAGACACCCCATCATCACACCTCAACTCCATCCCAGCTTACGGTGTCTTGTACTACCTCAGCCAGAGTCAAGGAAATCCTCTTAAGTGAGCTGCTTGTTGCAAGTACCCCAATTCTGAACCTATAGTCTGATCCTCTCCAGATGCAGGTGATGCAGATGAAACCTCCTGTAGGTCCATAAAACAAGCAGGAAGCAATACTCCACCCAATCCATAACACAAATTCTCTACTCTGACATATGGTGGTGATAAATACATAAAACCAATCAAAGAAATGCAGAGTTTTTATGGTCTTATTCCCTATTGTCCATTTCCTTTCCTGATGGAAAAAACAATAGAATACTTTGCTGCATGCGAAGTCATGACGAGGGGCCCATGTGAAGGGAAATGGGGGAGAAGAGAACTATAAGAGGGAGCAATAACGGTGAAGAATATCCTCATTAGCCAATTCCTCTCTCTACTCCCCAGCCAATAAAAGCCAGCCTCATAATGTGCTCTTAACCCGAGTCATGACCTAGACACAGGAAATCCATATTTAAACGCCGTCTTCATCAAAAATCTTCTGGGAAACAAAGACGGTTCGAAGCCAGTGGGAGGGAAATAGTTAAATGAGCACTTTGGCTTTCATGAATCTAATTGGCATACAGAGACATACCAGTCTCGCTGATAGGAATAATATCATCTCAGAGGCAGAGTGTCATACCGGAAAGCAATTCAATGCTTAGTGTCATGGTCAAAGCACTCCTCAGTTCTCCTTGAATTGGCTTTCACTTACTTGCTCTGTGAAGTTTCATTCAGATAAAGCTCGCCTGGAAAATTTAAGCGCGGAGGAACGTCGGTTTGAGATGTAACCTGTCTTTGAATTGGCATCTTTCTTGCAGCTCCCTTTCCTTGTTCTGCTCCACTGCCTGTCTGCCCATATACCTGCCTGCCTGCCTTTCTGCAGGCTCATTCTGTCTTAGGGAGGCAGTTTGCATCAGGGGCCGCATGGTGATGGCACTGCAGCCATCTGCCACCCGAACTGAAGGAGTGCCATCACCAGCTGGTGTCCAAGGCAGCACTTCTGTCACCTCTGCTAATAGACCTAAGACACACAGGGGTCAGCTGTCATCTGTCAACTCTGACCCATAACGAATGCTGCAACATGAAATCAGAAGCACACCACGACGCCCTCCTGGTGAACCACAACCTTGGAAAGATTTCAGAGGGATTCAAACAATACGGGCCAGCTTCCTCTGCCCCTGTATGGACATGAAAGTGGATACGTGCCGCCCAGCTGTACTCGCTGCACTCTGCGCAGCCAAATTCAGGAGTGGAAACTCTTTCACGAGTCCACAGGACTTCTGCACCCGCTGACAGCCGCGGCTCTGTCAGTTCATTACTGGAGCTTGCATTCCATTACGAAGCAAAACAAATAACCAGAGTCATTATTTATGTATGGCCATTACCAACAACTGTAGAACAAACGCTGCCAATGTGCCAGTAAGTTCTTCTAAGGTCAGGTCAGTTATTAAGGGCAGATACACTCAACTAAAATTTAAAAAATAGAGAAGACAAAATAAATCAAACACTGTAAAAGGACCTTAGCTGTGAAGTACCTAATTGCAAACACTGCAATAAACATGGGATATGTTACTTAAGGTTGTAAGCCAATTAGCAGCATTTATTTGCTCCTTCTACTACATGCATCAGTCATATCTCTTTGAGTTGGTTTCAGTTTTCTTTTCTCTTTGTAGTGGCAGTTTGTTTTGATTTATCACATTTCTTCAGCTTTCCTTAATTTATTAATCTAGTTATACGCTCAATATAATGATTAAATGCTCTATATTAATCTACAGCTAATCTCAGCTGTGTTCCAAAAAAGCGATGCAATAAAAATGTTGTGAATTCCTAATTTGCGAGTGAGCACCGTAGGCTATTAGTATACCATCATTTGAAAGGATAATGAGGAACTGTTAGATCACTGCCAATGTCTTTGGAAACATCACTGCAGCGTGCATCTCCTTCAAATGTAAGTCCTCCCACCCCCCCGGCAGTGGTATTTTCATCTGGTTCTGGAACCCCAGGAGTCTTTGCTATGCCATGATTAGTTCTTTTACTGGAGGAAGTCTAGTGAGGAAGAGGAAGAGAGAGGGAGAAATGTGAGGGGAGTGAGGGGCTGCCTCTCCCTGGCTATTGTTTGGACACAGTTCCTCTCACGCTGCATTGACCACAGACAGGGCGTGGCAGAGGGAGGCCAGGCGGGGAACAAGGGGGGTGGGGGGGGGGTGGTATTCGGGTGGTGATGGATACAGGGGGAAGGTTACGGCGCATTGCATACTTTCTCTGCATGTGGACAGCGAACAGGAAAGCGGGTGGTCCCTGGAGAGCCTTACAGAAAGGGAAAGAGCTGGGGTGGGTGGGATTTTTGCCCCTGTAGTTTGGCGCTCTGTTCCCAGCCCTGCTCATGTGCACGATGAAGTAATGAGAGACCCGGGGCCTCTGACAAACTCAGGCCAGATGGGGAGAGGATTCTTCCCCACAATTACTCTGCAGCAGAGAGCATTAGAGCCAACGCAGCTTCTCCTCTACAGAGAAAAGATAATCACTGGGTCTTTTAGGAGAATACTTAATCAACACTGTTTTACAGCACGCTGTACAGTACAGAGGATGTCTTTAAATATTTCAGCTGTGTCATCTTCCTCTATCTCTGCCTACAGTATCCTCACTTGCACCTACAACAGGGCTGCAAAGTTGCTGATTCTGGAAGCACTTTTTAACAATCCATTACAAAGTTTACGAAAAGATATTTTCAATGTTCCTCCACAAACTATCTTATTCAAAACACTTTGTGCAATTGTAAAAAAAAAGAAAAAGAAAAAGAAAGGCAGCGATAGTTGCCAAATTCGTCCAAAATTGACCCCTAATCCAAGAGTGAATGTTCACGTTTCCGCAAGGGGATTAATAAAGTAGTTCTTCTTAAACTGCTGAATGTTTCATCGGTTTATAAAGCATAACCTTTAGCTTCCGCTCACTGTTCTGGAAGCACACATAACAGAATTTTCAGCTCTGAATTGTCTCCCTCATTGAGAGTGCTAAGTTATATATCTTACATCTTACTTTCAATCTTTCAATGAATGAAACAGACACCTTAAAACACAGTTGCTCATCTTTTGCTCAGACTACAGAATTTCATCCCATCTACGTCCTGGAAGTTCTCCAGCTGCAAGTCAATGAAAATTGTCTCTGCCAAACATGACTTCTACTTCCATAACCCTCAAAGTCCCAAACAACTCCTCCCACTACGTAAAGATATGGTTCCAACTTTAAGCCCCTTATTTTACCTTGACCATCTCCAACTCTGATGCTCTAAGGCAAAATTGGTAAATTCATACACATATCAATACTTTCTCCCCTTGTGTTCAGTACACTGTTCCCAGCATCACCCTTCACTCTCCATGCTGTGTGAGTCTCCAACAGATGCTTCATGGTTGTGTTTTAGAAAGGTTTATGGATTATTATTGGCAGGCTCCCACGAGTCCGTGATGAGCACTTTCTCACCGACCGACGGCAGGGCATTGATCTAACAAAAGCATAAATAATGTAACTTCCCATAAGGTTAGCTTCCATTGATTTTAGAGGACAACATATTTTCATACAGCCTCTGATACCCCAGACAAATTGATAACAAGCTGGATATGGTTGGGGTTTTTTTTGCTCACAAGTCAGATGGACATGAAGTACGACAGCAACGCAGTCGATTGGTCAGTGTCGTTTAAGAATGTTAAACAAGGCCTTGACATCGATGTGATGGATTAAGAGGAAGGGTCAATAATATAGGGGTGTCATCACCCCGGCAATGAATACATTACTGTCAGCGGCTTGAATAAAAGGAGGCAGGTTGTTTGTAACGGTCGGCCAACGACCTTTCCATCATCGCACTCTAAAAAGAAGATAAGACAGGGAACAGAGAAACAGTATGCATAGAAAAATTACACAAAATGCACAAGAGCAAAATTGACAGAAAAACTGGAAGTTGTCGGGTGGTTTAATCTCTTGCTCGTAGCAATTAGTTCAGCAAGAAGGACAGACTCCAAGGCCAACAGGAACAGCAGGCTGAAGTGCAGCGTTTATAGCCTTATTGGACATCTGTCAGAGATGTTATTGAAGCTCCACGGGGAAAGAGCACGAATTCTGACATTTTGGCACAGTACAATATATTTACAGGAAGTCACTTCATGCATATTAAAAAGCGTTGTCTGCGCGGCTGCTTTGATCCTGCACAGGGCAGAGCCAACAAATGGACCAACAAACAGGCTGGCCTTGAGAGGGATACACACCTAAAGAACATTTAATCTCCCTAAGCCACTGGACGCTGACGCTGGCTCATCACACACCAAACTGCCTAACCCGATGGATCTCTCAGACGAATCATCTTAAACTTAAAATCTTAAAAAAACATCCTTAAGCTAAGCGGTTCTCAGGCTCATCCCTCTTTATGCAGGCGAGGCGAAGGCTTGGCTGTGTTAGTTTGTCAGTTTGAGGGAGAAGGGAGCGGTGGAGGAATGTATGGCTGTGTTTGGTTTGATCAGTCACCTGACTTCTGGCCTGGCCCCTGGGAACAGGAAGTATGACATCACTGCTCTGACATTCAGGAATGCGGGAATGTCAGGCTGCCTGTCCGCACTACTGGAACGAAGCAGAGCGAGCAGGATGGACACAACAGAACTCACTGCAGCTGCGTTATTCCAACAATAAAGACTAAACACTAAGGCTGTTTTCAGACCAAGCTCAGCCCTGTGGGGGGAAAAATGCTGCCACCCATTTGAATGAGGCCACTCCTTTGACGCAGCATGGTCCAGCAAATAAGTTGAACCTGGCTCAACTTTTGCTGCAGTGCAATGCAGGGCGACGCGTTGGCCAATCAAACACATGCAAGCGTATACTTCTGGTAGATTCAATTGTAACGTGAAAGGCGTATTTACCTTCGATCCTCGCAAAGAAAGATTGAATGATTGCTGACATGACAACTTTCCGGAGTTGTAAAATCCCTCCTCATAATATTAGAAACCACTCTTCAGTGTTTGGCCGTCTGATCCCCTTTAAACACATTCATCTGTCAATCTGGACCTCATGGATCATATTTAAACATGTCAGGTTCCCAAAACATGCCCCCAACAACCATAATGATTATAAAGTCCACACATAAAGTACACACTATATTTAACAACATAGCTTTTTCTATACAGTTTTCGCATTTTTGTCGAGACACAAATGCAGTTTAAGGTCATTGAATGCACCTCTCGGACAGGGTGAAAATATTCAGATTCTGTGGTCGCAGTTTTAAAGTGAAGTAAAGTGGCTTGTGATGACACAGTTTTGTTTACATGAGGTCTTGGACGTGGCCAAATAGTGCTGGTGCAAACTTTACTGACAGGACATTTTTTGGACTCATAAATGTACAGTTACTCTTCCACTATACCGTGGAACAGAGGTGTCAGAACAACGTCCACTCCAACACTCCCACGATGCAGACCTTGAAGGCAGCATCGCCGGTTTGGGACGAGACCCAGACGGACCTCTAGTTGCTGACTTCAGGCTTCTGACTGGCCAAAATGGCTTTAGGATTAAGGTTATATCACCACCTCTTGTTCTGGCGTGCTCTTGAAAGTACTTCAAGTGTAAAAAAAAAAAAGGATTTTTCTTTAAAGCAAAGGAGAAAAAACACTTTCTCAAAAGCACCCTTGTACATGCAGACTTGGCATAAGAGCGGAGAACCGCGGTTACTTCACAAGTCCCACAGGCCAAGAAGAGGTACTCAACTGTACCGGGGGGGTTGGCCGGGGGGGTTGGCCGTTCATCTTAACTTAAAACAATCCCGGATATTGCTGAGCCATCACAACTTTGAATCTGCATTTGACATTTCATTTCCCAAGTAAGAAAACGCATCCTGTCGCCTGCAAGAAACTGAGGCAGACTGTAGCTTCTTGTGATTTACTTACTTTTAACAGTAAACGAGCACAGACAAGTGACTGGCGCAAGCTGCCTTGCTTACGTACTTTGTGGGTACCTGTAGACTAAAAGCTATATCCACGACGCAGAAGACGAGGCCCAAATCGGCCAGGTCGATGCTTAAATATCTTCCGTGAGAACCTCCAATTTGCACGATATAAACATAACGAGCCACTCGTGGATGTACCTTACTGTTAATGAGCGCACAGGCTGAAAAAGCGGCAGCAGCGACAACCTCTGCTCCTCTCTAATTATTCTCAGCCATTGTTGTTGTGATTTGTTCACTGTGTGCTGCTCACCTTATATCACATCCTGATTAACTGTCCCACTGTCCTCGAGGACAATTTAAAAAACAATTTCTGGATTAAACTCCGAAATCACTGTATGCTACATTTCCCATAATGCAACTTGACATCATTATTAAGTGTTATTTTCTCAGCAGACCTTACACAACTGATCATTGTGTGTGAAATCAGTGGGGGCCCCATTAATTGATGCATTAATTTCCTGAGAATGTGCACAACCAAAGATTTGAGGGAACGCTGAATGAGCCTGGTAGCCGTGATTCACATGCCAAATGCGCGTTAGTCCATCAGTGCTCTAAAACTAAATTTCACGCAGATCAGCCTTCAGGGCCAGCAGCTGATATGAGGAGTCACCTGCTGTTGAACTACATATGCTCAACACAGGAAAGCTTTTAATGGACAGTGACAGCAAGCTGCTTGGTTGGGTATGATCTCAATCACCCTCAGGCCTCTAAACATACCCAAGCCAAGTGCAGAACACAGACACCTCGAGACCAAAGACCTGCAACATGGGGTCTTTTTTCAGTGGCCTCTCCGCTATTTCACCAAGAAAGCCAAACTTTCAGTACACGCAGCCGGTGAAAAGATTCATCTGTCACTACCTTATATGCTTTTGTAAGCTTTCAGTTTGCCATGGCTAATTAGTTGCTCAATAAATTGATCTGATTGTGAACATTTGCTGTTCCGCTCACACATCAGGGCAGCAGGCATACAAGATCACAGGGACTTTCCCCTCTACGCTGTTGTTCCAATCATTCTAAAATAAAACCCATCATTAATGAATACAAGATGTCAGCTATATAAAAGTAGCAAGAAGGTTTAATTAGACACAGGCCATCGTCTTGCACAAGCTGAAGCAAACAATAAAAAGCCATAAAGGACAGCAAGTAAGCGTATTTAGGCATGCAACAGCTAAATATAAAGTATTTTTAATTTATAGCCTTTAGGTTATTTCTCAGAAGAGAATCTGATTTCACAACATGACGCCACAACGCAACGGTTTGAGCCGTCTCATGAAAACTTCAGGTTAAAGCTCATTCCTCGTTCATCACATCTCGTTCCCAGTTAAGTGATGGTGCCATGGTGTCGCCAGCCCCCGTCAGAGATGCTGGCATACAGCTCTTTGGGCCTGGAGCTCAGTTTTGAGACTCTGTGCCAGACTCGGGGAGCGAGCAGAGAAGGAGCCAGAGCTGGAGGGAGTGCAGCCCCAGAGGAGTCCAGCTGCTGCCTGGGAAACCAAACGTGGACCGACTCTGGCCCACGCTCTCTCTAACCCCAACCCCTCCCCTCTAATAACAACACTCAGTCTGCCTCTTGTTCTCTTTTCAATCTTTCTCCCTTTTCCACCGTCATGGTGTGGAGTTTGGGGATAAATAAATCAGTGGAGGAACGGTGGAATGATATTAGTCAAGCCGCTGCACATTCCCAGAATGCTTCCAACTTCTGATTTCAAAACACTCACACATGTTCATGTTCTCACTCTCACACACAGAGAGGCAGGGGATTAGGCGTGAGTGCGCACACACACACACACATACATGCACATGCTCTCACTCACCCCGGTAGTTGAGGCTGTCATCGTGGTGGTTGTGCTGGTGGTGGTTCTCCACGGCAGGGGGGCTGCTGGCACCCAGCTCTGCCAGTCTGCGGCTGGTGGCAGAGAGCTCGGACCGGAGGTTGGTCACTTCCTGACTGGCGGACTGGATGGCCCCATCAATCCTCTGTGCCAGCTGTTTGTTGTCTTCCATCATTTTAAGGATTTTCCCCTGAGGACCAAATCCACACAGAGCAGCATGATGTCAAGTGGAGCATTAGAGGGGGTGAAGCTAAGACCCTCTTCTCTTCCTCCTCCTCCACCTGTGCTTCTTCCCTCACAGTTTACTTCGCACATATAAAAAAAAAAAAAAGCCGGTCCCTCCTCTGTTCTCCGCTGGGCAGCACAGAGATGTTGTCTACCTGTTACTGCAAAAAGAATAACGTCTGTGTGGCCGAGCACTACGCGTTCAGAGACAGCATGCGTGTGTGTGTGTGTGTGTGTGTGAGCGTGTGAGTGCAGGGCAAAGGAGAAAGAGAGTGAGCGCAGGAGGAAGAGAGAGGAAGAGAGAGAGCGCAAAGAGAGAGAGAAAGAGAGAGAGAAAAAGACAGAAGAGGAAAAGAGATGCAGCCCAGCAGGCGGAGGGGAAAGTGAGCGCTCCCGCCGAGGAGAATGTGCTGTGAGCAGCTGCTCTCAGAGAGGACCCAACACACACTGAGATGACATGCAGCCTTTTAAATGGATTGTACCATGTGCTGGAGGACCAGGGGAGAGCAGGGGGGACGCAGTTGGACTGAGCTGCTCTCCAGCAACTCTCTAACTACAGAGTGTGCTGTGTATCCCACACCCTATGGAGTCTGTAATGAGTTAGCAATCGGGTCTGTAATAGGGGGAAAGTAGAGATTGTTTCTCTTTACTTCGTCCTCTCTCCGTGTCCCTGCACTCAGGGCTCGGCAGCCGTATTGAGCCCTTTGACAAGCACTTGTCAAGCCCTGTATATCTTTTCCCTCCTGCTCCCACATTCCCTTCCTCCCTCTCCTTCACACACCCGCTGTCTCTTTGTCTCTCCCACCCCCTCTTTTTTTTTCACCCATTATATATTCATCTCTTTGTCCTGGGAACGCTCACCCCCACATTGGTGGAAGGGGAAGGGGGCTGGCTCAAGGCGCCCAAGGGGAAAACATTTCAACTCCGAGAGCAAACTTAGCAGAGGACAGAGGCACGGCCCTCTAATGGGCTAAACACAAAGAGGAGAGGCCCGGAGAATGACAATTGAGCTGTGGCGAGAACATAGTGGAGCTTTACTTTGATCAAAAACAGTTGAAAGGATTATAGTTCAGCTTATCCGTGGGCCCGGCAAACAAACACCACCCCGGCATCAATTCTTATCTGTACAGCTGTAAAATTCCATCACACACAAAAGGTTAGAGACGGGGGGGTTGGCCGTTCATCTTAACTTAAAACAATCCCGGATATTGCTGAGCCATCACAACTTTGAATCTGCATTTGACATTTCATTTCCAAAGTAAGAAAACGCATCCTGTCGCCTGCAAGAAACTGAGGCAGATGAGTGATACATCACTCAGACGCTGTCATCTGAGGCCCCGGTGATAACAGCTCAATGCTCATTGGTATTCATACAATGGCAGAATGAGACAAACAAAGATGGGACGGCGAGCGGGAGAGACTGATGAGCGGATGAGACACACGACTTGTTGCTTAAACTGTCGGTCTCGCTTTATGATGGAGTCCGTACAGCGACGGCGTTACAGATCAGATCAGCCCATTAGTGTGACCTCGGGGAGAATGTTCCCGCCTTGGCCTCAACTTTAATCTCAACTCTCAGAGATAATACAGTAATGACAACATAAGTACATCATAACAACATATGCCAAGTACAGGCCTCTGTAACAGCAGGCCCAGGTATACACTAAATTATTGCATTTCTGAAAATTACAAACAGCATATTGTGATCAAACTAGTGCTGAAATTATTAGAAATCCATTGGTCTGTCACTGGACAGATTTAAATTTTGACATTATGATGGCACTTGATGAAAAGTGAGGAAATCACCAGTGTTATTATGATCAGCTGGGCAATGTTAATTTCTGCACCCTATTTAATGGCAATCTATCCACTAGGTGTTGAGGTATTTCACTAAAAGCCGAGCCAATGATGTCTACAGGGTTCATCTTCAGGAGACCATAAAAGTGATGGAGCGACCGACTGAACGACACTGTCATCCCTGGAGTCACGCTGTTAGCATCATTAGCTGCAGCTGTAGACGGAAGATTTTATCCTCTCGTGCACCAACTTGGACAGACACAGTATGATGACAGTGCTTCTCTTGCTGCATGTTTCTGTCTGTCGCCAGCTTCTCTTTATCATTTAATCTGTCTGTAACTTATCAACATCTGTGCTGGTCAGCTCACAACCAATCATACGCAAACATGACGTGTATTACAGTGACTGTGGAAGACCTCTACACCAGGACCGGTCCGTTTGGTCACATCACATGTTAGCAGATCATTATCACCGTCTAGACTGTCACATCATTGTCCCCGATTAGTGCGCTGGCCCTGATTTGTAGCTGATTAGCAAAGAAGTGTAGAAATGTAGCACAGCCTGCAGCAGAGGGCAGGGATGAGATCTCGACCTCTCTACACAGAGAGGTCCCGTTTCTCCAAAAGCAACTTAAACACTTTACTTAAACAAAATGACGGCTTCCTTCATATGGAGCCACAACCACAGCCTGCTTTGGGCTGTGAGAGACAGGGCTTTCATACGCTCAACTGTGGAATGCAGGAAAATTAATGATTTTAAAGGTCATGGGTCGGGACATGTCCCAGATACACATCAATAACCAGAGAAACGCTCTGAGGATGCATGATTGTGTGCGTGTCCAAAACACACAAAGTCCTCCTCTGTCTCCGCAACTGGACCAAAAGCATGTACAGTGTGGCCATGACAGAGACCTCAGGCCAGCACAGAAACTTGGCTGACTCCCTTAAATAAACCAGTTCTCCCACCAGTGCTTCTATGGATTTGGTTCACTTTTCCAAACTTGGCCGAGTGTTTGTGCTGTTAGTTTGCTCACTTGTTTGATGCTCTTAATGGGAAGTTTAATTAAGTGTGCCGAGGGTGTGCAGTTAAAAAGAGGTATTGATAAACAGTCACTATGACTGTCTGCCTGGGTTAATTGAATATCGACTAATCCTCCGCACACTGGAATGCTTTCCATTTTTTCCCAATAGCAAAGTGATATAATGCCCTGCTCAACTATTTATACAGGTCTTATCGGGGGCCTGGGGAAAATATCCACTCCACTCCACTAGACTTACTAATGTCCATCAAATACTCTGTGAAAAGGAAAGCTACAGTGGCTGTCAGATGTGTGTGTGAGTATGGCATAGTTTTATGTGTTGATAGGAGGTCTCAAAAACAAAAAACAGCAATAAATGGGGGAAATATTACTTAAAATACACTAAATTATTTGCCAACAGAACAGGAAAATTTCACTAACTATGATTTTTGAAACAATTAAACACATCTAGCCTCAAAGAACCCAATTATATTAATAGCAGTGCAGCCAGGCTAGAAACAGGAGCAGCTCTAATATAAAAACTACCTGGTACGAAAATAAATATGTCAGAAAAAAACAAGCACATATTGCCTTGATTCAACATATTTCATCTTACTTAGATGTGATATGTGTTTATTACCAGTGAGTCACAGAGAAATCAGCAACCGTGTTTCACAGAATAATTTCCACCTGAGTGACGATGTGGGAGCAGGAAGATCCATCCCAGTGTGAGGGAACGCTTCACTCTCAGACCTCAGCACCGTGCTGGTCAAGGACTCTTTCTGTTGACACACAGTGCAGAGTTAAGGCTTTCACATCCACAGCAGTACATTTGGTGAGGAGTGCTGCTTGAAAAAGAAATCGAACTGATGAAACTAAAACGTGCGTTGCAACAAGGCTGGTGCTTGAAGGCGGACTGGAGGGAAACTCCCACGAGCGAGCGCAGACTGCAGGGTCTAAACGCAGAGTGACACCTCAGGTTGTGTCTGTCTCTTGGGACTGAAGCGGAGACGCATGACTTACTGGATAACAACAAACTTAGCCACATGCTGCTGAAGTCATGGCATCGTAACTGTACAAGATAAAAAGACAGAAAGAAAACATGTTTACATACTGCACGTTCATCTCATAACTCATAATTTAAGGGGTAACACAACTCTGACTTATATTATCACCTTATAAAGTTAATATGTATTAGCAGACAGTGGCAATTAGGTCATGAAGCATGTCACAAAAACATCTTTCTGTATTTGGTCTTGTAAAGCAAATACTTTTTATTTGATTTCCAAACTAAACGCCCCGTTAATGATTAAGACAGATCTGAAATTGAAATACTTGGGGTTCATTCCGTGGTCAAGTAATAACAGGCCTCTTTGCTTAATCGGCACTGGGAATGACAAAAATTCCTCTACTAGGAATGAGACCCCTTCAACAGGCAAGAACCATCTCTGGAGGGCTTCATTACAGCACAACGCTAACGTTCTGGCTCTTTATATATTCCAGGGAGATGCTTCAGAAACACATGTCTCAACCTCAACAGTAGAGCTGCTCTGCGTCTAAAGCCTTCGCAGGCAGCAGTTCTGAATTTCTAAATCTCTGCATGTCAAAATGTTCAGTCTGCCGGGGACTGAAACACCACGGCAGGCTTCACGACATTTAATTCTGGAAATAAAGGCTGTCTGGGTGTACACAGCAAAGTGACTGCCGACATCAAAGAGTACAAGAGTTTGCCTTCTTTTCTTGTAGACAGGTTAATTGGCACCGCATTTGAATTGTGCTTTTGTCTGTTCACCATCAGTGTAGTGTGTGTGTGTGAGTGACCGAGTGCATTCAAAAACAGTAGTGTTGCATGAAAAGCAGGAGAGTTTGAGTGTTCCTATCAAAGTGTTTTCTGTGCCACTACACTCCCTCTTGCTTTCTTTTGCCAACAATCAGGATAAACAAGACAATTTTGGACAGAATTGGCCACCATCGGTCAGATTGAATGCAGCATCACTTTCGCCCAGCAGTAACGCAGACCTGACACACCTTGACATGTGCTAACATGGTGCTGATTTTGTTAACTAAAGGAAAGAATATGTGTTGATGCAACCCAAAAAAAAAGGTCATCAAGCATGAGTTACTTGACAGCAACAGAAAAAAGACAGAAGGCTGAGTTTCTGTCACTGTGATTTATAAAATGCAAATGTCACAGTTGGAGGAAAAAATTTGGTATTTATGTCTGTGCAAGTGACGGGAAGAGAAAGCCTCTCGCCCCGAGTGGCGACACCCAGGGACAGAGGGTCATTGATGGAGTTAACAGTGAATGGCAGGGAGCGGAAACTCAACTCTTTCGCTTTGTCTGTGTTCTCTCTCCCCTTCTCTGTCCCTTTCTTTCTCTTTCTAACTCCCTCACTTCTCTGGCTCCTAATCAGTTAGTTTGTAAGTTAAGAGCTTTAATGTCCATGATGTGGGAAATTTGACGATACAGAAATCAGCTATGTGCAGAAGCCCTGAGAGGCAAGTAGGAAAAATAAACATTCTGGTGATTGTTTTCCAAGTTTGATCTAAACTGGTTTCTCCACTGTGTTTATGATTTAAGAACAGGTGAGTTCATTCCTTACATTTTATTTTTATTTATGAAACAAAAAAATTTTTGGCAGAAAATTGTTGGGATCAATTTATTAAGTTACTTCTTTTTTCAAATCTTTGAAACAGGTGAAAAAAAAAGGTTTGGCAGGTAAGTGTTTGTTGTTGTAATACTCATTTTGGCCATAAGAGGCACTAGGTGCACCACTGCCCCATGTCAACAGGACGTAAATGTTGTCTTTTTTCACCTGTCACAGGAGAGAGACAACAATTTCATGAGACATTAAAAAAATGGATCACCAGAATTTTTTTCTCTCTTGCCTCTTGGGGCTTTGGTATCACCACACAGCAAAAATTATAGCAGCTATAATCAGCGTTTTTACATTAACGATGGATCACGTGATTGTGTGTAATGTGAAAGGTGTCTCTTATAGTGCAGGCAGCTGTTTTCAATCAAAACTCTCAGATAAACCCACCTTATGCTACATGCCCAAAAACAACTTTATAAGGTGATGATAAGCCAAACAATTGAATGAATTGTTTCCGCTGCTGGTCAATGCAGGTTTAATAAACAAGACAATTAAGTGAGGACAGTCATCCAGAACAAAACATCAACAAACTGTTTAAAAGTTTAAAAGACATACAGCTGATGCAGTCTCAAAAAGTCATTCAAAATTACAGAGGAGCAAAATGAGGTTTGTGAAGTTTGTTTGTGAAATTTGCTGTGCACGTTTTTGGTCTATAAGACCTCCCTGAAGTTAAAAGGGTGCAAAGAAAACAAAGGATCACGTATAATTTGGTCATTGTGTTTAATTTATTCTCACTTAGTTTCACTTGGGGCTTCAAAGTCAAAGAAAGAGACTTATTAAGTATTAATAAAATCTGAAACAAGACACTTGATCATAAGGGGAACTTGTCATCCTTTTAAGGCGAGCTATCAAACGCACCTGTCGACAGACCAATCAGCTTCTGATGTTGCTATAAGCACTGTGGTCTTTAATCACTGAACGCTCATTGAAACCTTCAGCAGGGTGCTATCAACAGGTGGCTGAACAGTAGAAAGCAGCAGCAGCAGCTCCACTGCAGCTTGAACTCAGGTTGAAAGGTAAAGTCCCATCCCAGAAGCTGGCCTATAGAGGCTGAGATAAGACCAGGAGAGGAGCACCTATCATCTGTTGTCAAACTCAGCACATCTGCCACCCAAAGTCCTTGCCAAGTTGCACTCCACGCCTTGCAGCCATGTCCTTCTCCCATCTCCGATAGTCTGGGCAATAATAAACAGTTTGACAGCCCCTCCGCTTGGAGATAACAGTCGACAGGGTTGCGGATGAAACACGGTGCCAGATGCCTTGATGAGTATCAAGATAAAGGCTTGTCTGCAGGACTCAAGGGGGAATCGAAGGCAGAGAGGATGCAGGGATGAGGGAGGGGGGGCTATGATGAACTTCAAGACCTGCAGGATGGGAAACATACATCTGATGACGGAAAATAAAACTGCAAAAAATGACATTCCTCCATGGTTTTACATGCCTTCCCACCACAGAGACCCATTTTTCTTCTTGCCTCATTTCCCCGTGATCTCTCTTCTGCTCCCTGCTGGCCGTTTTCTGCCATTGCTTCTCCTCCCAGTCGTGCCCAGAGTCCATGGCCAGGCCTCAGCCCATTCTGTCTGCTCAGTTCCACTCTGCCCCGGTCATAATTTGCCCTGAACATGTAGACGTGCTGAGCTGAACGCTGCGGTCATCGATCGTGACACGCAGATCATGGTCAGATCACATACGGAGCCCGCGTTGATACAAAAGGTGCATGTTTTGCACGTTGCATTACACACTCAGCTACTTTGCTGCTGCCTAATTGAGTTCCTCACCCCTGTCATCGTTCAGGAACAATTACACAGTGATGCTGAGAGAATGGGAATTGTGCCTATAGCTCGCAGGGGAGATGAGAAAGCTAGCTGACACTTTTATAATTATCAACATAATTAAAGTGTCATTTGAATGAGTCCAAGTAACATGGAGTCATTGAAGTAGCCATAGTGGCAGCTTTATAACAGTCCTGATCCTGGAAAAAACTACAAGTTCTAACTACTGACCAGTTGTTCAATGGAGCTGTCTCTGGGTAATGCTACTATAGAGGATAAAACATTCTCTACAACACACAGAGAACTTCATTCATCGCCAACCCTTCCTCCATCCCTCTCTCTCTTTCTTTTCTCAGAGCAGCAGGGTTTGATTTTCACAGGGCAACTGCAGTGGAAATCACCTGACAGAGCTCTCCCTGTTGATTTATGATATACGTTTAGTTATTTATTGGCTAATCATGGCAGGCTGCTGAGAGCAGGTTAGAGAACACCTCCCAAGACAACTGGGCAAACCTCGGATAAAGAGATGAAGGGGCCGGGCTGCTGTTGGGTTGTCTTCTCCGTGAATAACTGAGAGTTTAGGAGATGTTTGGTTTTGAGGCTTAACAATTTATATATAATAAAAGCAAGGGGCATCATTTGAAGGAAAAGTTTGACATTTTGGGAAACACGCTTATTTGCTTTCTTGCTGAGAGTTAGAGGAGATGATTGATAACCACCCTCATGTCTCTCATCCAGCAGCCTGTTAGCTTAGCTTAGCACAAAGCATAGAAACATGGGCAAACAGTTAGCCTGGCTCTGTGCAGAAGAAAGAAAATCCACAACCAGCAAATCCAAAGCTCATAAATAAGCACAGACATTAGAATAACGTAAACTCTCTCATTGAGTCATTGTCAAGAAAGCGTAAAATATAAAACTATTCCTTTCAGTGACCAAAGCTGGTGAACAGCGTGCCGCAGGAGATCCCATACAGGCCATATACGCTGCAGTCTGCAGAGAAAACACTCTGCATTTTAGCTGAGAACAAACATTTTCTGCACCACAGAAGACCACTCCCAGGTACACTGTAGCACTGCAGGCAAATAACTGACAGGTTTGGGGAGAAAAAAGCTGTGCAGTGCTGAGGACAGATTAATCCATATCTGACAGAGAGCGGTTTTGGTACAGTGTATTGATAAGGAGCTTATCCCCTTGTCGGCGTGTGTAAAGGCACATCTGCAGAGCCTATTGATTAAGAGACTCATCTCACTATCATGTGTTCCCACTCTCGAGGACAGTTCCAATGAATAGTAACACTAGAGACAATAATCACTCCATCACCGCTTTATCGCCGTCCTCATGCATCTACTTTGTATGCTCGCCAGTACACTGCACACTTTTTCCAATTTCTTCACATCCAAGCGACATCCTCTTGGTCCGCCTCTTATCAAAAATGCATATTGCAAGCAGTCGCACTTGTCCAGTTACTCTCCCAGGAATGTCATTTTTTGCACAAGAGAAGAATCTCAGAAAGAATTGAAATGTCTGAAAAACGACGACATAATAGAGCGAAATTCTTGTTTCATTGTTAAAGACACAATGGCAATCTTGAGGCACCCGAGAGAATTCAAAATTGTTCCCAAGACCCACAAGCTGCTATGTACTGGGAATTACTTTCTTTATTTGCTAAAGCTAATACTACAAGATATGAAACTTGTTGGAACATGTTGAAAAATGAGCAACAAGGGAAGCGGAGAGGAAGATAAATAAGGCAGAGAAATTGAGGGGCACTGAGACAGTGTGAGGGAGACAAGGTTGGAGCCAAAAACATGTGAAGTTGCGAAGTCATTTATTATATTTCAACATTTATCTCTGCGAGAGAGAGCCGAGTTATCAGAAGGACTAAATTGAAAGACATTCAAGCGTGCAGTAGAGAGTCAGTAAAAGGAACACTGACGACCAGACCGGCAAAATCTCTCTCAGTATTCTGGGCTTAGCATACCGCTCTGCATAGAAAGCCTTTCATGCACATATACGCACCACACACACACACACACCTGTACAGCATACATATGCACACAGAGATAGCTCAAACATTAAAATGCAAAAGCAATTAAACGCAAGCCACAACAGTGCTGAGGAAGTGCCAACCTGACAGTGGGACTTTGATTATTTTAATTAGAGCAATATGGCTGACTCATCTGTGAATATAATTGAAGGAAATGGAGGATCATTTTCCAGACTGAAAACCTGTTTTAGACTGTGACTACAGTTAGAGGCTACGACTACTTTACATATGCTTTAGTGCAAAAGGGCAAAGCACTTATGCAAATGTGTTTGGAGAGACAAACTGTGCTGATGAGATACTTTTGTATTGTGTCTTTTGTTTAATGGCTCCAACTTATTCTAATTGTAAATGTATGTGATTTAAATTTGTTTAATAAGCTGGCTCCTGCAGGAGCTGAGAGTTGCATTAATCTGCATGCTAAATTAGTTTGTATGAATCCAAAACTTGTCTGGCTCAGGGAGTTGAGCTCTTGTAAGGGATTATAACAGGGTATTAATACTAAGATCCATGGAAAGCAAAACAATGTAATGTTCCTTTCTGTTTTCAAAAATTTTGCATGTGGGCAAACTAATTACCACAGTATCACTTTACAGTCCCTCTGAATAGATGAAATATGTACCCAAGCAGTTTCCTTGCGGACATGCTCGTGTGTTTTATCGTCCTTGGTGTTTAAAGTATTTCTGGTTGTAATTTGCTAGCACATCTAATAGAACTTTGTTTGAGTGCTCTGTTGTACGTATGTCTGCCATCTTTCTGTTTCTATGTGCGATTCTGTCAGGGAGGCAAACACACAGTCAGATGAAGTAAAGAGCGAGCGAAGCAGGAAGGTGGAGGTCACCGTAGCTTAAAGCCGCAATCAAAAGGCAGTTTGTTTACTGAGGATAACAATCAGATTGGACTACAATTCTTTAAGAGCCATAAAACCCACCTTTCATTAGACAAGCCTTTGAAAGCTTAATGGTCACCCTGCTTCTCCCTGAGCAGACACCCCGTGCTTAAAGATACACCACAGATGAGGTAGAGAGCGGAGAGTACAGTGAAGAGCTTTTACACTTAAATACACAGACGCACAGTCTGTAACCTCTGTTTGGATAAATATACAAAATGCTCTCAATGCTTACATCACTGAAATGCATAAACTCCCATTCTAATGTCAAACAATGTGATGGAACATGCATTAAAGTATATCACATCGTAAAATCTCACCTATTGCATATCTGCAAAATGTGCATAATATTCATAGAATTGCTGAGTTGTTGCTGGGGTTGAGGCCCATTTTCTGCTCTACTGTAATATTTCCTACCTTATATTTTCCCTTTCTCCTAAACTTGCTTAACCATACCACTAAATTGTTTTGCCACATCGATGTTGAAATAAATGTTATTGCTGCCTGTTATTATGTTCCCTGAGAATGTTTTTCCAGTTCTTTATCACTGTATGACTGTTGGGAGGTTTTCAGCATGGATGCTGGGTGTACAAAGAACAACAGAGATGAGGTTCAGCGTTAGCAGTTCCGTATGTGTTTAGGTTTAGGCTACTAAAACGTTTGGATTGAGGTCGGGTCAGCGAAAGACTGTGGTTTGGTTATGGTTGGGAAATAATAATGGTTTTGGTCAAATACTGAAAACTAAACATGTCATGTCTCATGCTTCCTGTCAGTGTCAGCTTTTCAAATATTTAGCCAAGAGCATGATCTTCCCCAACCCGAACCAAGTGCTTTGAACGCCTAAACACAACCACAAAAACGTTAACCATGCTTACTTCATGACACGTGGATGTTGCAGCCATGCCAGCAGCTCTCTGAGGCTGCACAGAGGTGCTCTGAGCTAAACGCTAATGTCATCGTCATAACATACACCCAGTGACAATGGTAACATGCTGATGTTAAGCAGGTATAATGTTTACCATGTTCACCATCATGGTTTAGTGTGTTAGCATGTGCTAATTAGCACTGAAAACACAGTGCTGCTGAGGCTAATGGGAAGGCCATTGGTTTTGCAGGAATTTGGTCATGAAACACAGTAATGGATGATTAAAATATTAACCTCATGGTGGCGCTAGAGGAAAAATCAGGGGATCACCAGCATCATTGGGATTCATCCTCTGAGGACCATGAATATCTGTGCAAAATGTCTGCAAAATGTGTTTGCAGTTTTGAATTATTTGTATATAAATTTATTTTTTAGGGGACAGTTGAACCTAGGCTCTGATCTAGAGCAACCATTTCTGTAGCTACTATAATTGATAAAATAACAATAATTTGCAGGTCGAGCTTCTCAGATGTGAGGATTTAATCTTTTGTTTGTCTTAAGTTATAGTGAAGTGAATATCTGTGTGTTTTGGACTGCTGGTCACGCAAGACATTTGAAGATGTCGCCTTTAGCTGTGGGAAATTAAAACAGGCATTTTAAACTTGTCTGTCATTTTATAGACAAAATAATTAACCAAGAAAATAATCTGTAGATTAATCGACATTGAAATGAATAGTTAATTGCAGCCCTTCTATGACTCCTCAATTTACAAGCTAAGATATCACTGTAAATACACACAGTCGAAGACAAATCATGATCAAAATCCACTGCTTACATGAAGCCAAAATATCTGTGCTGCTTCCAGTGTTATTCCAGGATTTGAATAATTGACACAGTTTGATGTAAAACTAAAAGAAACCGAGCCATGAAAAAAACAGAAAACTAAAGGAAGATACAAGTTGGAGGGATTTTAGCTGTTTAGAGTAACAGCTCTCAAATTGTTCCAGAGGAACAATTTTCATTACATTTTTCATGCTCCGGATCAAACATGGCTTTAGCAAGCTACTGTGCATGTTAAACAGGGAGTGCTGAACTGGTTTCAGCTAAGCTGCAAACCTGCTGAGCTCCACTTTGCAGGAACCAGGGAAGGTTAGTGGAAACATGAATAAGGTGTAAATGTCCAGACTAAAAAATGACTCGCACGGTACATTAAACAGCATTCTGAGAGTTCAAAATGAAAAATTAAAAAATATGCATATCATTTTTATGACTGTCATTGTTAGCTGCCACACAGACAAGGAAACCTTTCTCACAATGTGTTTCCTAATGTTGTCAGTGACATTTTCATTCATCTTTAAATAATACGATTAAGTGAATTTAGACCTCGAAAGTGACTCTGTGGGTGATTTACACTGTATAACAGAAATGTTAAGCCTCACCTTGCCTCCAAAGAATAACAATTACAGCTCTTTCCAAAAGCACCTGCCTGGCAGTTTATGTCAGGGTTGCAAGAGGACAAGCATCACATTAAAATATCTTCTGTGGAGTTCATTAAAATACCATCTGCTCACCAAAAAATCACAAAGATTCATGACAGAGCAGAACTGCTCTCCAGGGAATTGTAAAAAAAATTCAAAGATTCAGTAATCTGGCAACAGCGGCATTACGATGCATGATTATGCATGCTGATAGGCTTTCAGCTGAGATCCCTGGAAACACGTTCACACTGAAGCAGCCAAACTGCAATAAGTGGAGCATCCAGGCAGAGCAAAGCGCTGCAACCAGCCGGCACCACACACTAACAAATTCATACATGAAGAACCGCAGGAGAGCGTAAGAGGATTGAGAGTAGGAGTCGAGGAGAGCAATAGTAATCATACTCATGAATACAAACAAGGCAGGGAAAGAACAGAGTAGCACATTAAGAACATGATTCATTACGCAAGAAGACGTACGCAGCACAATCAAACCAGCTGCTTCAGTTTTTAATAAAAGGCTTACAAAGACATACTGAAATTGGGTTTTCATTATGAACACTTGGGTTTGACATTTCTGATCCAATTTCCTGCGTTTACACAGTAAATCTTTCCGTTTCAATATTCATGTGTTTAGCGTTCCTTGCTGTCCCCAGGAAGCCCTGAGATGAAGCGGAGGAGTGTTGATATATGATGTGGATATGGTAAACTGAGCGACAGCCTTGTGGATTAAGGCCGAGTGAAGCATGATTCATACAGCATCATGCATCCGGTGATCATGCTGCGCACATGCTACATGCTTGTCCCTACAGAAATAAACTTTAAATAAATAAAGTAAACACATTTCAATGAACTAAATATGAGAGGCTGAAGGAGAATCCCCAAAAAGCAGAATATCCTGCTAAATACCCACTTTTCCTCCACCTGCTCTACAGTCCAAACATCTGGACCTTCAGAAAGTCTCATTTTTACTTGAAACAAGTAATAAATTATCTCATCAAGATGAAAATATTTTCCTAGTTTCTAAAACAAATGGACATTTTTTAGAGTTTGCTGGACTCAAATGTAACTTTCCTAATTGTACTGTAAGCAATCAGCCCCACTCTGTCTTCTTTCGCAACACTAACGCTCATTACTGAAAAATGCCCAGACTAAACATCTTATTAAGATGATTGTTTGTTATCTTCACAGTCAGAAAACACCAAACCAGCAATGGAAACACATAGAAGGAAAAACAGGCAGATGAAGCCATTCAAAGCAGACCATTCACCGTTCTCGATGTGTCTGCAGAACATGTGCATGGAAATTGTGTTGCACAAAAGGCCTGCAGTGGCCACAGACACCTAAAGAAGCTGGGACCACGACTTCTTACCTGATTATTCAATGAATCAGCCTTAACATTTAGTGCACATGCTGGTGTGAGCACACTGGAACAGTAAACTTGTTAAAGTCACAGCGAGATGAAAATGATTCTGTCACCAATTGAACTTCTTGTATTTTTATGTCAAAATGCCATTAATACCCAGTGGAATGGCTTATCTACATATTCTTTGGGCCAACAGGTGGAAAATAAAACTCCAGTCTATTGAATTGTACTTCAGCCTCTACCATCAAAAATGAAACTGCATTAGTGGAACATTGTGGCTTTTCATGTTCTTTTCCAGTAAACCCATTCAACAAGAAATCTACTGAACTGCCACAGAAGAATGCTTTTAATGTATATAATGATTTCACTGCACAGAATTACTGAGCAAATATATATTCCAACAACTTTGGTTTTAAACCTGGTTTTCGCACTTTGACCTGATCTGTGGGAGAACTGCTTTTGTTTTGACCACCTGATGGCGTGCTCTTCGCAGGCCAGCAGAACAGTCCGGACCCACGAGACAGGTGCAATGACAGGGCTGATCCTGAGGACATGTACTGAGGTCTGGTGGTCTATAAGAGCCTGATTTACATGGTGGGATTACAACCAGATAGCCTCTTTGTTTAATTGCATTACTCCAGATTACATGACCAGACTGAAAGACTGTACGGCGGGGGACCACGAACACTGTACAGTTTACTATCAGAGGTAGCGAGCTTCATGAGCCATATGATGTGATTTCATGTGCTTATTCTGGGTATTACCTGTTCAATTACTGCATTTGCATTGTTTCATAATCATCAATAATTAAACAGCAAAATTCTTGGAGAGAGAAAGTCAAGGTTTCATAAATCCTAAACAATAAAGAAAAAACAATGAAATATAGTCTTAAAATCCTAAAGTGTTTAAATTTTAATGAACAAATCCTCCAGTGCTCTAAGTTAACAGCTATTGTAGTTGTTGTTTTGTATCTCCAAGACTAATAAGTCAAACATGTCAGGTTTCACTGTGCACACAAGAGCCTCTTCTCTTAAACTTATGTCTGTTATTAGTTATAATTGCACATTACTGCTTCCCACTACCTCTTTAAGAGCCGCTTTCCCCAGATTTCTTATTCTAATCTGCTCTTCTACTTCTTTTTCTTTGGATTCGTTTATGTTCAAGCTACAATTTGAGCAAAATAGAGAGATTTAAACACCTCATTTCATGCAAAAACCTATCAAAATTGATTCTGATTGTATTCTGCTGGGAATCTTGAAGGAAGGCAGACTATAGATAAAGACATTTAGTTGGATAATAATCTAGAAAGATATAATAATAATCCATTTGATACAGACTGATGAGCTAAAAATTGATAAATCACATGATCTTAATTTGGCTACAAAAATACAAATTCTACATTTCTGACATTAATTAACATGTTTTGGAAATCTGTGCTTTAAACTGATTTTTTTAAACACCTCATGGGATAAAAACACGTCATCACAACGACACGCTGTCTACCAAAGGTGCATCATATTAGGACGAACCAAAGTCAGAAAGAGTAAAAGAGCAAGTTTTCAAAGAAACATGAGGAGAAACAGCATTTCGATACAGACAAATTATCAGTGGCCAAATGAAGGTTGCAGCCAAGTCAAAAGAGCTGGAAGTGTGTGTGTTTAAAAAATGTAAAAAAAAAAAAAAATGGTGATGTGTGAAGCAGCTCTGGGCCAGATGCCCACCTGGCCCGACTCCTCAGAGCGATTGCTTCTGGCAGGGAATCAGATAGAAGGAAGAGTCATTTATATTTCCTGCACCTCCCCACAAGCTGTGGAGGCAGGGAGCATTTAAATCTCGTCTAAGGTCAACAGGGAACTCAATGGCTTTGATAACAAGCATCCCATCTTTGATTCCGCACTCTTCTCGCCTCTGCAGAAATTCTGCCTTTGATGAGAGGTTGTGCAAGAAGGGTTTAAAGTAAACAAGGCGAGGTGGACGGCGGCGAATATCCGTGTTTAAGGCACAGAGATGACATGTGGAAAAAGGTGAGATCGGGGAAACAAAAGGCACACCGATGTCGCTCCATGACACATTAATGTCCCCACTCATGTCTGCTGTGTACACGGAGGCTGATGTTTTCTCATGAATTATTCAGCTGTCAGTCCCGTGGAGGCGACTCCAGCAGCCGCACCACAAGCAAGCTCAGCGAAGGCTGAATGCTAAATAATGGACTAATAGACCAGTAAGCGCTTTCTTTTCTCTGCATGAGTCAAAACAGAGTAAAGTAAGAGGTGGGCTCACGTATCTGCTGTGAAAGTCTCTCCAGGAACTTTAAGCTTTCTGCGGCTGGCGTACAGAGTCACAGGAGGACAGGCAGGCGCCTCCACGCCGACTCTTACACTCCTCCGTAAGCAAACCAATCCTAGACACTTATCCACATCAGCCAGACGCAAACAACCCCACAACAAAAGGGCTGCAAAGAGTACAAACACTGTCTGTCACTCAAGAGGAGATTGACAGCGAGACGGGCCCTTTCATATCACCCAAACTCCCACTAAAATTGAGGTGAACACCTTTGATCTGAGGTAAGATGCGCGTAGTGATCCAGATCAGCTTTGTGACAGTGCTCGGGGGTTTCCATAGAAACCTGCCCCCCACCCCTGAACACGCCAGACTTAAACATCCTGAACCGCATCAACAGAAGGGTTTCTAGAGAGACTGAAGGATGATGAAGTCTCACAATCTGGCATGCATCATTTCATCTGACGGAGGCCATATTGTCATCTTAAAAATATCCAGAGTGAGCGATACCTCCTTTATTTACAGAACCAGCATTTGTTTGATTGGATGAGAGATTACCGTGCGCACAGAGTGATGTGAAGGCGTTGGGAACAACACAAAATGAATGCGTCATGGCGTTTGAACAACAATCTCATCTGTCATGCCGTACCAGGAAACATAAATCCACGCCGTCATTTTATCCCCGCGCTCAGGTTTGCCTAATCATCAGCCGTGACAGACGCGTTTTAAAATCTCCTCTGCAGTCAGCTTCAATATGGTCATTTTTATGTGTGCTCATTAATCTTTTTTGTTCCCCTGGTGTTTCTGAGTGGGTAGAACTGTGGGAACCGGTGAGAGACAACTATCGGCTGAAAGTGCGGCTGTTAAAAAAGAGCAACCCCAGCTCTTTGAAGCCCGGCCCACTTCAGCTCGCACTGCAACACAAAGGATGTAACATTGGAAAAGAAGCCAAGGATTAGGGGTGGACTGATTTCCATACAATAGAGCAGGAGGTAAAAAAAAATCTCCAAATGAGGCCTGACAGGAAAGCTGTGGTTTCCTCCAGCATGTTCAGGTAATAACGGCTAAATCGCGTCCAAACATCCAAAGACACCTACAGAACAAAGACAGCGGCAGACAAAGAGGATCCCATAAAAGATAACCCACCTCGCTGCAGGCACTGAGACTCAAAACGGCTGAAGAGAAATAACAGAAGTCACGGATCGATTTCAGGAGAGGCCAACGTTTTTGCCTCAATCCCTGGACCACCTTTGTCCTACTTTTCTCTGACTGCATCTCTGTTTCTCTTTCTCTTTGTCAAATAGTTTATTAGTTCATTACTTACCAGAACTGAACTGATCTATTTTCTCACTAACAACTACAGGACAACCCAAACCTCGCTGGATCATTAATCTAGCCTCCCGATCTATTTTACTTTGGGCTCAGGCTCATATCGCTCCTTTAATTCTTCTGTGGTCAATAATGAATTAAGGTAGATCTGCCAACATTGTAATTGAAATGACTAAATTGGCAGCCTGCTGCTCTGCCACAATCAGATCAGCTATGATTTCTGGCTCATTTGAAACTTTTCAGTTTCAGTCATAGGTTGCTGAGCTTTCTTTTGAACCCAGTGACTCTATATACAGATTATGCCTCTTTGAGACTGCAAAGTAGGAGAAAAGGATAAACTGTCAGTTGAAATGCACATTGCAATGCTGAGTATGAAGTGTGCTGTATAAATTAAAAACATTAATATAAATAAATAAGGTAGTTTTTCACTTGACTTAATCTGAGGAAAAGGAAGCTTCCAGCAAAAGATGATAACAAGACTTAGTCTACAGTCGCGCAAGCGGCTCTGTGACACACACAGAGGTGCTTTGAAGTCAACGCTAACAGCAGCATGCTAACATGCTCAAAATGACAATGTGTAGCAAGTATAATATTTACCATGCTCACCATCTTAGTTTAGTATATTAGAATGGATGCAGTGATGCACAGTGGCCCAAAAACGAGTGTCCCCATAGACCAGCATTATCAAACAGATGTGTGTGAAGCTGGCAGGGCACCAGGAACTGCAAACAAGGACAATTACTGCTGTTTATGTTACGAATTTTGAAACCATGAAGGTTCTATACTTACAAAGAGCCTTGAACAGCGAGAACATTCCCTCTCGGTGAATAACAAGCACTGTCTGTGCCTTCTATGTGCATATGACGTACTGTGATGTGCTGTTCTGCTGTGACGCAAGTGAGGGATGACCCCACTAGCGATAGCCTTAGAGAGCTGTGCCTATACTCACCGACTCTGGCACTTAACGAACATTTGTGAAGATTCATTTTAAAGAGCAACAGCCAATACAGAAACTCCAACACTCAACCAGCCAATGGTGTAACTTTTTTCATTACTCACTCAGTTAGTCAGGGGCAGACTTTTGGGTGAGCCGGGCTGCCCCTGCTTTGCTCCAGTCCAACCAAAAACTAAAAATCCCTCATGGTGGCATTAAAGGAGAGGCCAGAAAATCACCAGAGTCAGTAAGATGCATCATCTAGGGACCAACCAAAGAGGTGGATGGAGCGACAGACAGTTGCCATTCCTGGAGCCACGCTGCTAGCAAGGCTTAGGCGCCAGGTTCTCACCTGATCGACACAGTAAAATGTGATAAACAGGAAACAGGAAGAAGAGAGGTGAGCAGGGTCTGCAGATTCTTTCATTTCCAAGTATGTAGTATTAATTGAAAATAATACTATTATGACTTACAAACTAAAAGTCTGATCAAGATAACGTCCAGCCCACAACGGACCAATCAGCTCTTCTCTCCTAAGGGCGTTGTGTCATAGCTGCTCAGGCTCAAGCACTTCTATTTGTTCAGACTTAGACAGGCTGAGTTTCTGAGGTCCTGCTCTGTTTGTGGTGACTGACCCGCACAGCCGAGTATTTGCTCTGAGATGATCCACTCTCCCAGGGTGCGAAGGGGACTCCAACTTTAATAAACAGACGGCTATTTCTGCGCTTTTTTAGAGAATGACGGTGAGCGGCGTCTCCTCTGTCACGCCATCATCAGGCGGCCTCTGCAGCCCAGCTGACTCCTCGACCAAAGTAGCTAATGCAGTGCAACGTTCCACTACATCAATTCACAGCTTCCACACCCACTGAAATGCATTTGATTAGTCACCCCAGCACAGCAACGGGGACATAAATAATTCATCTGTGCAAGTGACAAATGAGGCAATCAATTCTGGGACAGCATTCAAAGAGAAACTATTCAAATCCCCTCTAAATTAATTTTCTGCCTTTCAGTGGCCATGCACTTGAAATTTTAATGCTGAATTCATCAGATGATGTTTTTACTCTGACTTCTATTAACTAAAACACTTGTGTCAGAGAATGCTTTCAAGAGATATACATAATGTACAAAACATCAAGGTTTCTTGACTGACGGTAAGCCGAGGAGAGTTTGTTATTCTTTCAGATGATCAGTAAAAGTCTCACCAGTGGCAGCGCTAAATAGTGGACATCAGAGCATCTTGGTAAGCTTCCTAGCCTGAATTGTTCAGAGAATATCCGGCGCTTTGAAACGGGAGACCAGACATTAAAAGAGATGGAAGGGCTGTACTCATTTCATATTCCATCTGACAGCGGAAATTCTACTCTCCATGAATGCAAAACCCTCTGGATGAGCCGAGCTCCTCTACGTGGGATGAGCTCACACTTGACTTTGACCTCTGGGACTCGGAGAACAAAGAAATCTGATACATAATCTGGCCGCAATTATTTTGTCCGTCTATTGTAGCCCGAGTGAAGATAAGGAGCCTGAAAGCTCAATCCTGCTGCTCAGATAAGGTGAATTAAGCAGAGAGACAAGGGTCGGACAATTGAATCTGAATCCAGTATCAAATGCAGTTATTGAATCTGAATCCTTTCAAATCCCTTCTTTTTATCTAATTAGGTCTGGCTTCAAACATTTGCAGGTAACTATAGTTTTAAACAGCTTAAACTCAGAGGTCTCTAATCAGTTTTTGTTGTGTGAGAAGGCAGAAACAACAAGTCCTCAAAATTAAACAACAAAATATGGCGTTTGTCAGCGCTTTCTCGAATCTGTTTTATGATCTGACGGCAGGACAAAATCATTTATCTGTTCCTTCCAGAACCGCTGACACATTCATCTGCTTCGTGATGTGACAACGCTGTAATCTTGGTTTGGGCACAAAAAAAACTTGGTTAGGATTTAGTGGCAGCCAGTCAGCAGGTATTAATGTTGGTATTAAAGCAGAAGATAAAAAATGTTGATACTGAAATAACAGGTGAAGCTTACCTACTTTGAACACTCCAGAGTGATGGTTCTTTTCCAGCCATTTAGTTAAAATAAGCTACTGTTAACATATATCTTAGCTTTATTATTACACACAGAAAAAAATGCTTCCAAAGTAGTTAAAACCAGCCAAGAGTTTTCTCATTCATGAACTGCACTTCCACCCTGTAACTAAAGCTATAAGAATGAAGATTCACATGTCATTTTTGTGCACTGCAGGCACTGCAGGACAGAAAATAGTGCACAGGTATTTATTTTCAATATTACTCCCATGCATGCGGCATGATTAAGTTGATCTTAATTGATTTTATGCTCCGCAGCTAGCATGTATTTATACACCGACCATGTCCTCGATTGCTTGAGAACATTTTAATTTTCTTCACCTTCCTCCAAGAGTTTTTTTTAATGCGCTTCTTCTTAGCTCCAGCTTTCCTCTGCCTCACCTTCTGTCTCCACTTCACGTCCACGCACAATCGACGCATTGAGGGGGGAGTCGGAGGCTCCAGTTCTGAGAGACTGCAGCTGTCCCATGTTGATTTCGCTTTAATTCACCCTTTTCATTTTGGATTTTTAACACTGCCCTGACACTTTGGACCAATCAGCTGTCCAGGCCACTGGGAATTCTTCTAGTGCTCCAGATGACAACAGACAAATTAGCCGTTAAGGAATTAGGAATTAGCTACATCAGATATGGCCGAATATGACTATTGTCATTTTAACCATGCAAGTGACACTCAACGCTGGCTAAAAATAAGAGGCCCCCCACCTAAATATTTTCTACACTATTAACAGCAAGGAGAGATAAAAGGTGTGATAAAAGATTTTTAGCTCGTGTTAGGTTGATTTGTGTTTCCCCTCATCTTAACCAATTAGCTGTTTTCTTTTATTCCTAAGCCACCCGAATCCCAGCCACACTAACCATAAGTCTACAACAGGGGAAACACTGTTTGCACAGGAAGGACACAGCATTCTAGGAGGGAACAGACTTCAACGCAAGACCGATCTAAAATAGAACAAGCTATCAGAATCCGACCCTGACAGAGACTCCCAGGTCGGGACAGAGAATCTCTCTTTTGGACTTGGTTGTAGCCTCGGAGTAAACAAACGCATCGCCACAGCAGCTGTCAGTCACACGTCAGTATCCCCCCTGCTGATCTGTTTTGTCCTCTGACAGTTGAGAGCAACAAGCCCCCACCTGACGGAGGCCTCCATCTGACACCCCTCCGAGGAAAAAAAAAAAAACTGCACGTAAAGGTTGTGTGTGTGTGTGTGTGTGTGTGTGTGTGTGTGTACCGTCTGACACAAACAAGGCCAACAGGCAGAGAGATCTGTCATGCTGACTGGTGTCTGAGCGCTTCACTTAACATTGAACTACCGGCAAAACTTTTTTTCAAGTACAACTTCTAGGGGGAGATAATCGGCACTCCATCTGCAGCCGAGGTTCCCGCTCATCCATCACCTCGCGACGCTATATTCCTGAGTAACAGAAAAAAAACTGACTGCGGGCTAACAATCTTTCACTCTGGCTTGCATAAACCGAGCTGAGGTGAAAGCAATGGCCTTTTGTTGAATTACCTTCCCTTTAATCAATGACACTGTGTCTGAGAAAATATCTCCAGGAGAATGGCGGGGGGACTCCGTATCCATCATGATGCTGCTAATGGATGACCCAAATGCATCACTGTGTCAAGATTCATCAGACATTCATCAAAATGCAGAAGGAATATAAATAAAAGGACGAATGGTAGCAACATAACAAGGATGAATTATCGTCTCGTCTGAAGCAGACAAGAAAGAGGAAAAGATTTTATTATTATTATTTTTTCTTAAAGGGAAGCTTGTTAAAATACACATTTTGCTTCACCCTTAAGACCAAAAGGGTGTAAAAATGCATGTCATTTTAAGAGGAAACAAGCGCTTCTCCTACAATGATCCTCACGATTAACAGGAAAAAACTTGACCCAGTTCAACCGTCAGTTGTTCATGACACGGCTGCCGTTGCCAAAGTTTTCAGTGCTGGGCTGGTTGAGCTGTGGGCAAATATTTCATTTCAGTTCACACTGTGGATTCAACCTCGAGTCACACCTTCGCACTGATACGCTTTGGGAAAAAGAGATGTGTCGGCACATCTCTGCGTTTCCTCACTTCGTAGGAAAGTCTGAAGTAAAAGGTATGAATGTACATGCAAAAGTGTTCAGGTATGACGGCGTGAGAGGGGCAACCTATCACGGTCACGACAGCACAGTGAACACCTGATTATGAGAAACACTCAAAAATGTGCAGTTGGTGATACGGTCAGGTTTGCAGACAGGAGCTTAGCAGCAAACACTGACAGTATTAACATTCTGGAGAAGTACCACCAAAACATTTATTCATTTATTTGATTATTGGCTGGTTGTTTTAAAATCACTGAAATTCAAACGACTTTAAAACATACAATTTAGGGATGGGCAGGATCGTTTTCAGTGAGAAGCGCATAGCAATAAGGTTTCTTCTTCTAATGAGTCAGTTTTGTAGTTTAACAAGATGTATTAATTTTGCATGATAACAGTTTTGTGATATAATGAGAAAAAGGGATATGTTGTTATAGCTAGAAATATCTGTTAATCAAAATCATTTGCTAATGATGAAAAAACATCTTGACAAGGATCTCAACCAAATGAAAGAAAACTATTAAAAATGTATATCAATTAAAATAGAAATATCTATCTATCTATCTCTCTCTCTCTCTCTCTCTCCTTTTTGCCATGGTAGCATCAATACATTCAATGGACCAATCAGTGAACTGAACTGGTTCAAACAAAGACATCAATCAACTGAACTACTCAAACTCAAGCATTAATTTAATCAAATTTATAATAACTAATTCAAAAACACTAAATATCAGATAACTTCAGTTGCAATACTAACGCGTTACGTTATTCGTTAGAAAAAAAGTAATCTGAGTACTCTAACATGATAGTAACTGACATCAACCCTAAACCAGTAAATTCTTACTGATCCTCAGCAGACCACACTGTGCAATCAGTGGGTGATCTGTGTGAGACAGTTCTACCTGCGTGTGCTAAAACCTGTGTGTATCTACAGATAATTAGGGGAAACTCCTCTTGTAACACTTAGTGACTCGTCCTGCTGTGTGCGTCTGTTATCTATCTGCAATTAGTTATCTTACGCTGTGGCATTGCAGTAATATTCCTCTTCTGGGCTGCACATTGTTTGTAGTTTCTATCTAGAACTGATGTCGAGCAGAGGGACAAGCATGCACCGAGTGACCTAGCTGGGATGGCGGCAGCTCTACCTGAGCGTCCACGAGCAGGTGTCTCATCAGGGTCATGGACTTCTTCAAGGTGTCCCTCTCCCCCGGGATGAAGGCCTCCTCCTGGTCAGCCAGGTTACACGGTCTGGTCACCATGAATTGAGCAATCTGGTCGTTCAGGCTGTTGAGAGACTGGACCGCTGCAAAGGAGGAAAAGGAGAGACGGGTCGGCGAACAGCACAACTACGTGAAGACACACAGAAACAGAAGAATTCACGACGGCCGATCTCCGCTTTCCTCTGCAGGCCAAGGAGCTGCACAGTTTGACTCCCCTCTCTCTGTTGGGATTTTCTGGATCAGACTTGTGTGACTTCCTTCATCCATAGCCATAGCTGAGTCCATTCTTCTCCTCTTCAGATTAATCCCTCTTTTGGACAAGACTGGCATCATTAGGGGTAAATCCATTACCAAGACACTCACAGTCAACCCATTATATAATCCTTTTTTTATGGAGACAGTCCCAGTAATGTCTATTCTGGCCAGTTTCCTTCTGTCAGTGGCTACATCAACATAATATGGGGCTCAGAAATGTCTTTGTTTCTTAGAGATTTCTGAGTTCGCTCTGAGGTTTCCATTAAGCTTTTTGGTCAGAGCCTGTGGGTGGTAATATAGCAACATCTGATCAATACTGAAACATTTCACTGTAAACTGTAAGTAAACAAGCTTCAAACCAAGCCAGCAGAGTGATCGAAGGGTATTTTGTCAGAGAAGGCCAGCAGGCATGGAAACAAACACCAATAACTAATATGCAGCTCAGTTATTTGCATGATCAATTATTCTTTGAGTTCTTTTTCCAAATAAAATCAAGCAGCAGCCTGCCAGCGGGCCAGAAATGACACAACTCAACAGACATTTGGCTTAAATTCTAGTTCAAGTTTGAAATAATTGATTGATCAGCAGAAACCTTTATTTACACAGGGGAAACTCACTGAGGCCATGTTCACTTTTGCCCTGTGTGGGTGCCATGAGGCCTGCTTGATTTAAAGAAAAAAGCTATACAGTAAGTCTGTAACTCAGCATTTCATTCAGTTCTGTGGAGAAAACTGAAGGAAACGGCTGTTTTTAAAGTTCAGACCTGAACACAAGCTTTATTTACTCTCAACTTAACAGCCTCATCCTGCATTGTCAATAAAGAAGCCTATCAGGTTTGTACAATTGTTAAAAATAGAAACAAATGCAGACAGACAGAGAACTGTACAAAAAGTTCCTAAAAATGTGAGGAAAACTAATTTCGGATGCAATAATATTCACAGGAAATAATCAGCTCAAAATCCATCCAAATCACTCGTTTCACACAAACCTTCTGCAGTTATTGAGTTCACTGTTTGGGCTCACTGTACAGTTTATCAGTTGCTCTGTAGTTTTATTGTTATGTGTTGAATATAACATGAAATATCCATCAAACATGCCACTTTGTCAACTTTACTCAATTATAGAAAAGGAGTCTCTTAAGGAAAAAAGATAAAACACAAGAATGTCACATGACAAAGATATTAATGAACACAGTCTGGTGGTAATGTTTCAATGATGGAGGCAAACCGTGACACACTTGTTAGTGTGCCAAGTTCCCAAAGATACTTAATATGGTGGGTTGAATTATGGGGAGATGTCTAGAATATTTCCTGATATCTGAAGGAAGAACAAGGACGTGAAAAACATGGAGGTCAAATATTTCACTCAGTGTAAACATCATATAGTTTAAAACGACTCAAAGAGAAACAAAAGGTGAAAAACTGTATGTTATGCTTTGCTTGTTTAGGCGCCTCACAATTTCACAGAGACAGATGACATCGTGAAATCAGCCAAAAACCAGAGCCAAAAATGCCATTAAACAGAGAGAAGCAGCAAATTCGCCCATTAGAGAAACTGAACCCGGCAAATGTTTGTCATCCTTTTGCCAGATAAATGACCGAATTAATCAGCCATCAAAATCACGGCCCATTCATTTTCTGTCAGTGGACCAGCTCTGCCGACGCCGGTCAGCATGGAGAGGGCTTGTTTGAAGGAGGTCGGGACACTGGCTCCAAGGCAAGCATCACTTTCTCAAACACACACCGACGAGCAGGCCAAGAGGTCAATCTGGGGCTGAGAGCGACGGAGTGGCTGAGGCAACGTGTGACTCACTGACGACGGCCAAGGTCAACTCTTCAGCAGAACCATCGAAGATTTATGGCCACACCTTCCAGTCTTCCCTGGGAGCGCAGGAGCACGGCAAAGAGAGGCATGTTTATGAGCACACAGCAGCCCTGCAGGCAGCGCGGCATACATCAAACCAACGCAAGGTGGGCGGAGAGGGGGAAATAAAATGTTTACGACAGAGGTTGACGATTGGATTCTAATTTCACGTTCAGCATTTACAAGGTGTACCTCTCGGCCCGGAAGACGGCCGAACACGTCGGGGTAATGGCACGCTGCCGCGGAAAATGACATGCTGTCAAAGTCGTAGAGCAGACACACCCTCTTCCCCTCTTTCAGTTTCCGTTCAATGCATTCTGTCGCTCCCTGTGACACATGATGGAGCAGACAGGTGGCTCTCTACAGCAACAACATTAGTCTGACCATCCTGAATGTGCAAAACATCGAAAACCCACAGTGCCGCAAATCCACAAAGCAACAGGGAGACATGACAGACAACACACGCTGCTGAATTTTTACACTTGTTGTAATAACTGATTGAATCTCGTTTGTGAAATTACAACAAACGGCGAAACTCTCAGGTGCCGACATCGCCGATCAGCGATTGACAGCTACGAAGGGGCGTGCATCTGCAAGTCACCAACACCTGCATGCTTGATATTCTTCTGGTTGGACGAAACCAGATGAGGCGGCACACCCGCGTCCTCCGCCGAGAATAAGTAAGTGAGGAAATGTCAAACCTTGTTTTCACATCGCTGATCAGATGCAGTAGCGAGTGAAAGAATTCAAAATGGCCCGGCATGCTGACCGTTTGTGAACTCCAGCATTTTAATAATACAGAGAAGACGTCAGGAGAGGAATCCTGATGAGAAGAAATCATTGAGGTCATGGACAAAGAGCGATTTTCATTAACGCCCCGGAGACAAGGTTTCCACGCAGTGATTTCTGCCTTTTAAGCTCTTCCTACCCCACGTGCATGGTGTCCTGTTTTTCACCTGAAAGTCTGAGTTATCATTTTGTCAATTTTGTTGTGAATAAAACTGCCAGAATCCTAAAATACAAGCAAAACGAGACCAGCGCCAACAAACATTTAGAAATCTTTAGTGCTCAAAATATCATTATAAGACAGGTCAAGCCCAAGCAATACTGCGTCCATATTTCTACACATAAATACAGCAGAAACATTGAATAAAACTATACTACAGCATATTTTACATGTAAAGTGATTTGTTCATTTGTTTTTTCTGCCGTTTTCACTGAATGTATGCCTGTAAACCACTGTTATGAATAATTCAACATTTTAAAAAAGCTTTTCACAAAACTGCTTTTATGGTCCACAGACAGAAAAGAGACACTGTGTAAAAGTCCCTCATCAGCACTTTCAACTGGTTTTGTCAGCTTTTCGCAACATGACGTACAAATAATGTTACTGTAAATGAGAAATGAATCGACTAATGTATAACTGTATAAAATGTCTCGATCACTGAGTTTTTTTCTTTCCCACAACACTTCATGGTTAAATCCTTTAGTCTGAAGCATTTTTTAAAAATGCGCATATGCATGATCCGTCCGCCATGCTGCTATTTCTTCACTTGTGTAAGGAGTGGAGAAAACGTAATGCGTACAATCATTTAAATCAGAGGGGTATTGTATATATTTTGTGAAGCGCGCCTCCCACACACAGGTGGCCCGGTGCTGCCGGTGACTGTGAGACGTGGACAGCTCATTACAATCTTTGTAGCCGCCCACAGGAGCAAAACAACATCAACAATGAACTCTAATGAGGCATGCTGGTGTTTTGTCAGCATGTACAGGCCTGGTGAAAGGAGAATATAATGTGCATATGGAAGAAAAAAAAACAGCTCAGTCATAAAATGTAATTCCTCCTCCAGGAAAAATATCCGTCGCAGCTCCTGTATGCGATGGTTGTTAATTTGTGAAATCACACAAAATATGATCAAGGGAGGGTTTTAATGCAGATGCGCGGAATACAGTAAAATATATTCAAATGGCTTCAGTCAGCTGTCCCACCAGGATGTGTGATGAGAATAATATTAAATCGGCTCTTTTGCTTCTGCTCACTTTGGGGGCCTACAGTTACCGTCACAGCGGCCAATCAGCCTCTGCCAAAGCAATCTGAGGAGGCTCCAACAACTTCACTCTTCGAGCCCCAGAAGTCAGATGAAAGGATCGGGGAGCGTGTGAGAATCTGAGGCAATCCCGAGAGAGAGAGAGCTCGGCTACATTTCAATTACGCCAGTGCCAGATAAATACACAGCCCAATCTTGTTGGGGGACAAAAGTCTGTATTGAACGTAAACCAGGGGTATAACGCCATCTCCTACACTCGGGGTGGAAGCTGGTGAATGCTCATTTTGAGGCTTTGGAAAACATGCCACTGTAAAGCTAACAGCAAGTTTGTTCAAACGCGGGGATTTGGACGGATCAATTATAGCTTAGCAAAGTTTGCTTTGCATAGAAACAACTGAATCCCCCTCGCTATCTGACAGTATCAACACAAGCCTGTAATTTTGTTGTCTGCTTCATTGTTCTGCATCGCTATCTGCAGGATTGTCCAATTCACGCGCTGAGAGTCTGCGCGTCGCAATTCCCCAGAGAAATTGGACACTTTTCCCTAAAGGAATACCCTGCAAGCATTTCATGTCAGGGTGCATCTTCAATGAAACGCAGACGGATCAGAACGGAATTAATTTGAGAGAATTTGTCTTCTGTGCGTTGCAAGCATATTACAGCATTCTCCACAAATCTTTTTTCTCTTTATGTCTGGCACACACACATTCAACAAATGACAGATACGTTACATTTCATTACGATGTCATGCCTCCACACCTCCTCAACAAGAATTTGATTCTTTCCCTCCGGCTAGTGCCGCTAATGTCCGCTGCGGAGCAGACGGAGGCTTTTGTGTGAGCACGGCTTTGTCTGGGAATATGTGAACACGGAGTGCATAATTGTGACAGTGGATTTCGGAGATTGACCTCCGTGGAAAACAAACGACGCTGGTTCTGCGTTTCTTTGTGTAGTCGTGTTCCCCCAGAGCTGAAGCTGAAATCAGAGAATCTGCCAAAAAACAATCAAGCAGACAGAGGCAGAGGCAGACTGCCAGGCGTCTCTTCTCTGTCCACAGCGAGCGCGGGGATCCCTCCAATCCGCATTTCACTCTCACTTCCACAGTTCCCACGACGCAACAGGCATGTTTTGGCTTGTTTAGATACTAAACTGTATCTGATCTGATCTGATTTGCATCCAGACATTTTCACTCAATTCAGCCAGTTACAGGGAGGAATATCACACATGTCTATTGTGCATACTTTGTATCTTTGCTGCAGGCAAGCAAGCCTCAAACTGGTGGCCAATGAACAAATACATACAGCCATGTGAAATTTGGATTTATGCACAAAATGCTTTTGATTGCAATGACAATGCTAACATGCTGAACCAGGTTATTTTTAGAGTTTTGCGTGCTAACATCTGCTAAAAAAATTTAAAAAATGACCTGATGATGGCACTCTAAAAGTTAATGGATCATTAAAGTGACAATTCATCCTGAGGAGAACATGAATGTCTGCGCTAAATTTCATGTCAATCTATCAGACAGTTGTTGAGAAATTTCACTCTGAATCAGAAATGGCAGCCTCATGATGGCAGTAGAAGAAAAGTCAAAGGATCACCAAAATAATCAGCATTCCTCCTCTGGGAACCATGAATGTTTGCACAGATTTTCAGAGCAATCCATGTGATAGTTGTCGAGATATTTCAGCCTGGACCCAAGTGGTGGACTGACCTACTGACAGACATGGCGATCTCTTGGGGCAATGTCGCTAACATGGTCAAAAAACACACACGGAAATGCAGTTGACACAATTAACCTGAAACTGCAACTGCAAAGTGAAAACACTGGGAACAAATTTCTAAAATAAACTAAAGAATCATCAAATATGATTATTCATTAACGTCTGCAGCAAAGCTAGGTTAGCATGTCCACGCAGCATCCCGTTGCATCTTCTTCTACTGTCTAGTCAAGACAATGCAAGTGTAGCTCAAACGTAGGAATGCTAGTGGTTGACGCCTCCTAGTGGGCGGAAGTATGAATAACTCCTACCGCTGCAATATTTAGTTTTGTTAAAATGCATCTCAATAATTCAGAAAACATAATCTGTGTTTTCTAAATAAAACATATAATATATGTATAATATTTAGTTTATTTGTCAGGGATAGTGAGCATAAAAATAAAACAAAACTCCTAATGAGCCAGAGTTTGTGTAAAAGGCTGATTTTCATCTGGTTTCGCTGGTTAGAATTGTAATGATATTTGAATACATAAATGCAACATCTGTAGCAAGTCAAATTTTATTCAAAATAAAAACACAAGTTCAAGTCAAGCCATGAAGTAGTTAGTATTGGGGAGAATTTGGAAGAGTGTGTGGACTGAGCAGCAAATCACCTCATCTCTCCTCAAACGGGCTCTTAATTTTTGTTGTATATTCAGTAAAGTAAGGCAGTAGAGACCTCGAGGGCAGCCTGGAGGAAAACATCTGCAGGGCAGGGAAATCTTTCAGCTCTCCCTGCAGGTTCTCCACACTGCAGTTTCACCAGCAAACAACAAATCAAAATGTAAGATAGATGGAGAAGAGCACAACCTTCCTCCTGGCAACTCACATTTTTATGATCATTTTCTCATACATCTTTAAATTGCTTTTGCCGACCAAATCAAGGATTCAATTCACCTCCCTGTCGCAAGTCTGCGAACACGCATAAACACAGTCATTTACTCAGTCGATCTTACAGTGCATGAGCATACTAATTAAGAGCAAGTCAGACCTACATGAGAATGAAAACAACTCGACGGAAACCACAAACCACCACTGGACACTTTGTTATATGTAGCCTCTTGACTGTTGAGAGTGGCTTGTTGGCAGTTAACGAAAACAGATGCCAGATGAGCAATCTTCTGTCGAAAATGCTAAGGTGTACTATGTGGCCAAAAGTGTTGAGACACCTCAAAATACACCCGCATGGGATTGTTGAATATCTCCTTTAAAAATGTAGGCGTTCATCTGCTGCTATAAGCAGCCTTCGTGCTTTGGCGAAAGCCTTGCTGTAGACAATTCACCATTCATTCACAAGAGCATCTATGAGGTCGGACGCCGATGTTATTGGTATTTCAGTTCATCCCAAAGGAATGGGGATGGAGGCGAGGTCAGGGCTCTGCGCAGAACAGTCAAGCTGTTCCTGAAAACCATGTTTTTCATGGACCTCGCAAAGGTATTGTTAGGCTGAGACAGCAAAGGGCCCACCCAAAGAGCTGCCACAAGGTTGGATACACACTATTATCTAAAATGTCATTGCATGTTGCAGCTTTAAATAAATTCTCCAGCGATTTAGCAATGCGCTGACATAAGGTTGAGGGACTCGTCAGAGACAGATTAAAAAGTTTTCCTTATCAAAGCAGCAGAGACTGAGACATATCCTGACTTTTAGTCTCAACAGTGGCTCGGCCCTACATTTCCCATAATGCAACTTGGGAGCAAATTTCATTAAACTGTCACTGCCCTGCAAACGCCCACATCTCTCAAACCCCTCTGCTCCTGTTTGTATTGAAGGCTTTAAGTAAAAAAAAAAGCCTCCCAGCCTTCAGGGAGCTGATATAGTTTTCTCAGTCTTCAGAAAGCTTCTCCAGAGCCACACAAGACAGCGCACGACTGTTTTCACGGTTTCGCTGGCTGAGTCGTACAAATCATGACGAGGAAACTGATCCCTGTGAGTAAAATAGTCTCCCTTCAGGATTTCCAATGCTTGAAACCATGAGCAGCCGCAGAGTATGTCAGCATGCTGACAGTGTCGAGCTCTCGCATGAATCTCAAATCCTTATACGACGATGCAATTTCTGTTTTGCATGTCTGAAAATATCAGCTACCGGCTGATCAAACAGGTCAAACACTCTGAGTTCAGGACCCTAATCCTGAAGGTTTCACTCTCAATAGTCGGCCGCATTATCTTTCAAGATATCTCTGCACAATCTCCAGTGTACAAACGTACGATGTACAATTTAAGCTTTGCTTTGACCTGTTCCAGAGAGGTCACACGGAGAGTCAGCTGAGGTTGAACACTTTAAGAGCCGCTGCGATGGAGAGAGCCGCGTCTCACTGTGTCGACCAGCTCCGCATTAGAGCATGAGGCTCCAGTGTGGAGGCACAAACTGCAGGAGGGATTTCATTTTGCCCACAGCAACATTGCCACCACCTGGTAGCTTTGATACATGCTGCAACAGCGTGAAATGAAAATGTACCTCTCTCAGCCGTCCCACTGACAGTGGCCTGAACAGCAGCGAGTGAAGCGGCGCACACGCGCGCTCGACCCTCTAAACTTCTGCCACCGCCTCCGCTGAGTGACTCAGAGAAACATCACGCTCCAATAAGGCCGATGAAAAAAATTCTGTTTCATTCACATTAACCTTTCATCTATATAACAACTCCACAGACTGCACTTTCAGCAATAAAAATGTAATCATCTCCAAAGAATAACAGGTTTTATCACAACAAAAGGGTCATTTCTGAGCTCTCCAAAATCTGTTAGTGATGTATAATTAAAATACGGTGCTTAACAAGTCAAGAGAAAGCCAGGGTAAAGTGCCCTCTGCTGATTTTTCACATAACTTTGATCAGTGTGCCACCTAGTGAGAAGTACAAGAGATCAGCACGGAGCGATCCAGGTTTCTCTTTCTTCCTCTGAGTCAAAGACTTTAGAAAAACAAATCTCAGGGGGAGTGCTGAACCATTGGCTGAACATAAAAGCCTCCGATGGCCCTTTGATAATGTGCCTTAGGCCTCCTCTTCAACACCTAATCAAACCACCAAGACTGTGACTCTCGCTCAAATTCCCCCACTCAGCCAAGACACACAGGTGATTAATTCACAGATAAAGAGCAGCTCTGGTTTTCATATCAGGTGTAACGATGTGTGCAACAGCAAAAAGGGCGGGTAGCTGTCTGCTTTTACAAAACGTCAGGGGCCAGGAGACGGACCCTTTGAATGACTTCAAGTCGTCAGGGTTAAAGTTAATGTTAGCATCCATGACACGTCTTTAATAATTCAATTACAGAGCAGGAGCAGCTCAAGACAGCAAAGAAAGCAGTGAAATCCTTTAACAGCCGTATAGCCTATAAAGAAAAAAAAAATCCACCCTCGGGTCTTCTTACATAACAACACTTTGTTGTCGTTCGGTGCATTTAGGAGTCACCGTGTTTCAATTTATTCAGTTCACTGCAAACTACCTCATCTGCTCCTGCATCAGTTAGCAACTTTAAATACTTCCCCGAATGACTTTGATGAGAACGGGCTTGAACATGTCGCACTGAGCTGGGATTAATACGTGGAGGTGGAGGACAGCGTTAGTGACAGCGACAGCAGCAAGAAAAGACAAGAGCTTCCTTTAAACAAAACGCGGCTCTGCGTTTGCATTGTGTCCTTTAGGACTTTTGTTGGAGAAACTCTTATCTTTACCTCTCGTACAATAACTCTCAATCCGAGCTTCACCACCAGCAGGCAGTTTCAGAAAAAGTTAGTTCCAGTCTTCGGTCTTGCAACACATCTCACCACAGTGTCACAATGTCAACACTTGGCAGTTTATCCACAAGAACACAAAATGTATTCCAGCATAAAGTGGACCCGGCAAGGCAAGAAGCATCGCTAATAGCTGTTTTCGGCAGCAACCACGAAGCATGAAAATGAGCTTAAGAAGAAACTTTGAAGATACAACTGGCAGACGGAAGAGATGAAATCTCTCTGCATCAGATGAGATAAGGAGGGGAACTAAGGATCCTCTCGTCTTTTCACTGAGTCGGCTTGTTAGAGCAGACCTGTGTGAGCTCAAAGATGACATTTTAAAAATCCAGAGGCTGCACGCTGGAGTGCCTTTTGAGAGCCGGGGCCTACAGGCGGCACCGGTGACAAGGCTGCAGCCCAATTAGGACTGTTTGTGAGCAAGTGTCTGCGCCTGTCTTTCAGGGTGGATGAAAGTGGGTCAGCGAATCTTTGTACCGGAGCACAATGGCAGGTAGCACGCACTTCACAAACCTGAAATGAGACAGATGGGGATTAAATAGCTGAACTTCAAATTTGCTCTAATACGTGGTGACAGTTCTGAATCCATTATCATTATAAGTCACTTTGATGCTCGAAAATTCAATTTCAGTGCAGGTTCTGTAGCAGATGAGCCACTCTGCGCTCAGGCTGCAGGTATTACCACTATCATTCATTAACACTGTGCAGGTAAACAACTCTGCGGAGTTCAAAGGCGCATCAGCTCCACATATTAGCAAGTTAGACACTCCTGTGCAGAGAAAACCGCTGCAGCCGTATTTCGCGGGCTTTCTCACTTCCCTCTCACATCAAACACTCCAGACGGCGCTGGAGAGGAGAGAGCTGAGCGCTGTTTAATGATGCCGAGCGTGCCTCTCCGAGCACACGTCTGCGGGACAGAGAGAAATGACATCAGAGTTGTGATGCAAAAAAACCCCTCGGCGCAATGCTGTTGTGAACCAGGACGCAGCCTCTGATCTACAGCGTGCGTTCAAGGTCTCAGCTCTGTCCACATGTTCAAAGCAACATAAAACATTCATGACGAAAGCCTTTTCAAATCAGTGAAGCAAACTGTGCTAATAAAGTCAATTATGTTAGCTTACATTCATTTTTCTGTATCTGGCAAAACCTTTTAAATAAATTAGCAGTTAGTTTCAACTTACGGCTCCTGTTTGTGTTGAATATGTCCTGGAGCGGCAAATCATTTCAACCAGGAGAAATGAGATGAGATATAAGTGCAAGATGGACATGAAAAGTTTTTAGGAAATACATTTGTAGAGCTCCACCTGTCTGATAGAGTCTTGCCTGCCTCTATTTATTTATTTTTGGCTCCTCTGTGGCAGCTCTACCCCAAAAAGTCAGGAAGTGCACAAAGCGTAACATCCTTTACCATCAACACACAAATCCTCCGCTGATTTCAGCTGGATTGACCTAAACTTACAATATCCTGTTACTGTATGTTGCTCCGTCTGCCGTCTGCACGAGTAAAAGAGAGGGAAAACCTGACGCGCAGGGGCGGAGGTGGGTCACGTCAGTTGCAGCGAGAAATGACAGATTTCAAAGTCTGATGCCGGCGAGATGATTGGCTCACAGAGGTCGTGCCACAATCTGACTGACTGAAGTGAAAAGCCGTCAGTAAGCTGATGTGAATGAAAATGAAGCGTGAGAGCGAGCATAAAGCTTGATTTTTTTGGGGGGGGACTGATGCACCAGAAGTTGAGGAACAGATGAAGCCTCGTTAGTTATCTTGTGTAGCTTCTAAAAACTCTTGCATCAAGATGCTAATTGCTGAGCCTGATTCTAATTACTTACCATTAAAGCCTTATTTTGTTTCTACCCATATGTCAAGCCTTACTCCACTGGTAGTATTTTGCTTTATTTTTGCAGTGTGGCCTGTGTAGACTGCTGTTGTTAGCATCGTATATGAAAAGTAAAGTCAAATTAGCCAGTGCAAAGGCTCTACTGCACTTCATGCTCCTGGTAATGAGGGAGGCATTTGTTTTTGCGCTAAAGAGTGTGTTTAGATCTGTAAGTGGAGGATGTTTTTGTCTTGGGATTAGTTTTTAGGTGGCTAAAAGGACGAAGATGAAGACTGTGGAGCAGCACTGCGGTGCATTAGGAGGGGAATCACAGTTACGATGTGTACGATCCCTCATTCACGCCAGCCACTCTGAATGCTTTGCATCAGTTGGACTTGACAGAAGCATCCTCGCAGCGCTGCAGACTTGTGTAGAATACTCCAGACATTCATTAGAGCATTAAGTGTGAGACGTGGGACTTCACTGAGCCATTTGCTCTGATGAGTTCGGTGTTAGTAACAAATCCTCAAACAAAACTAGCGTCTAATGTAATGGAATATGACAAACTAGTGACTCTATACTCGCCTTAAGACGCATTACCAAGGGACATTGGTACAAAGCAGGCGTTGAGGCTGATATCACAGTGGTGGGGTTGGCTGGTTGGTTCACACATGTGGACACACTCACAGTTATCTGTTGTGACGCACAACCTCCTCGCAAACTCCTTCCTACAGAAAGATGGATCGCTTCACAATGAGCCTTTTCTTATGATCATGAGCTCCGGTTGCTTCAGCGCTCTTGTGATCTCTCGAGTTGAATTAAATTCAGCTCCTCTCTGACATCCACGCTCTGTACACATCTTAAGAGACTCTCGGCATTAAGTATATTCCTCCTTTTGTGCTTCAAGCTGGTAGCAAAGTCCGCATACAGTTGAGCTTCTCAACTTGAGAGCATATCTGATATATAGAGCGTGTTCAAAATAGCTCTGCTCATTAACTTTTACACAGTCAAAACATCATTGTACTTTATGTACTTGAGCAAAAAAGTGTGCTGCTGTTTCTTATCTATAATTCACAGAGATGACTTTTAAGAAGCAAACATATAGATGGGTGTCTATTTCTAAACAGAGACGTTTTTTTATGGAAACAAATCACTGAACTAAAACTAAATGCCTCTGAAGCTGTTAATATTCTCCAGTCACACGTCTGGGGAGTCAATCCATCTGAAACTCTCGTTCTCTCATTGTAACACTGACGTGCACACAGTATGCACTGTCACTCCCATCCGTGCACGCCGTGCCCTGCATGTTAAGAGGAGGCACCCGGGAGAATAGGCCATATTTCATCACCACAGGAGCGCCTGCACTAACTACTGATGCAAATTTATACAGACTCACAGCACACCAGATTCTCCTTAGGATTGCTTTTTTTGCATCACAGTGCCGTGGTGCAGAGAGTGAAAAGAAGTGGGATGTCTGACGGAATAGCATAGTATTTACAGCCATGCTGAGCTGTACAACAAGGCTTAAACATGTTTTCAGCTCTGAATGAATTCATTAAGGACATTTCTCATCTGAGCAGTTTTGAGTGTTCCCGTCGTGCACCTGATCAGGATAAAAATGTGTGTTTTTACTCTGGAAGAAAGTGAACTATTAACTCAAACTTTCACCACACAATCACACAGAAATGGACAGATCCAAGACGAGCAGGATCAGGCCTCCCTGCGAAAAGCTGCTGTTGTTCATACCTTAAAATGTCTCCTTGCAGCTCAGCGTGGAGCAGATCGAGCAGTGACAAATTTTATCTGCTTTAATGTGGTGGAGATGAGTGACTATTAAATCCGGGAGATGTGTTCGCTGAGCGCGCAGTGTTCAGCTCCTGTGCATCCACTTAAAACTTTGCAATAACCTCACTTTTCTATGGGAGTGCGTGTCAGAGAGAGACAGAAAGGGAAAGAGAGATTAAGAGAAAGAGCACAACAGTTCAGAATGTGAGAAATTACTGCAATCTTTTGAAACAATGCGGCAGTGTATAAAACGCCTTACAAACAGCAAAGCACTTCATCTTCAATAAATCCAGGAGGTATAATAAAACACATTGAGTTTGGTGATCGCAGCATCTGTCAGGTGGAAATTTGCTTTTGCAAAACATAGTGAAGCATTATGCTGTGTCACTTGTTCAGAAAGATAAAACATAAATAAAAACAGCCGAGAATGAAAGTTCAGTCTTCACAAAACCTCAAAAACTCCACCTGCTGAGGAAGATCATGCGATTAAGCTCTAGCACAGCAAGTAAATGCCCTAAACTGTTCCTCTAGCACCACTAGCAGGTTAAATACTTCCCATCAGCCTCTGCTTTACTTATAATTATCAAATGTTAGGATGCTGAAGATGGTGAACATACATAAATATCGTGCCAGCTAAATATCAGCATGCTAGCATTGGAAGTATGTTGACAGCATGCTGATATTAGCATTAGCTCAAAGCACCATTGAGTCTAAGCACAGCCTCACAGAGCTGCTTGCATGACTCTAGACCAGGGGTCGGGAACCTTTTTGGCTGAGAGAGCCATGAACACCACATATTTTTGAATGAAATTCCAGGAGAGCCATACAATATGTTTAAAACTAAAAATACAAGTAGGATATTTCGATGCAAATCCAGCATGGCGTGTGTCGAAGTGCCGCTTTATATTTGACCGCTTCATAGATGCAATTTTATCATTGCATATTAGACACACAGCAGAACCAGCTTTCTCCACAAAGGCAAATTCCTCTGTCCATTCCTGCTGAAAAGTACGATACTCGTCGTCTTTTTTTCTTTTAGCCATCTTCTCAGAAGCGTGTCAAAAATTAGCTAGCTGACAGCGGGATTAACGACACTGTAGTGCGCCCCTTTGCGCATGCGCACATCGACCGCTATTTTCGAAAGCAAAATACGGCAGCCTCACTTAAACAGTGCCTGTCACTACCCGATCTGCGTTGCCTCATCTGCGTTGCCTTTGTGATTGATGGATAGATAGATAAATTAGATAGACACAACGGCATGTATGTTTGCCACTTTCCCACTGAAATGACTGCGAACCGGCTTTCTAGTCGCTGGCTCGCGCGTGCGCAAAGGATTTGTCTGCGAGCCAGATGCAGCCGTCAAAAGAGCCACATCTGGCTCGCGAGCCATCGGTTCCCGACCCCTGCCTTAGTACAAAGGTACACTGCAGTCTGGGCCACCTGACTGAAAACCTGAAAATGGAAAAGAAAGAATGCTTTTGGCTATCTGGCTAAAACCTTAACAGGACAAGGGGGTACCAACATCGATGAAATATATTGATGTCACAAACTGTTAATGAACCCTCTAATTCAGGGTAGATGCGATAGAGCTGAAATATTGTGCAAGTGAGATATGCACATCAGCCTTTTTCTGGTAACTCCTCAATGTCAATGTGAAATAATTTTCCATCAAAGTCTGAATCTTCATATTGCAAACTGAAGTCAAGGTCTAGTTTCAACTGCTCTTTCATTATTTTAATCAGCGCATCAACAGAGGCTGGACGTGAACTTAGTTTTAATTTTCTAACCTAGTCTGGTGCAACAACACAAAGGATCATGGGTTGTGGTGAGGATGCAGCTGCCATTGTGCCAATGAAAAGAGGCATTTATGATGTTCAAAGGTTATTAAAATATACAGATCATGAACCAGTGATGCTGATTACTGCCGAAAATTAGGAGAGCAGATCCACTTTCCTGCATGCGGCGTGTTACTGGTTTTACTGAGTGATGTCACACGCATGCAGTAATGTTGAAACTGTTGAAGTTAATCAAAAATTAAAAGTTTTATTAACGCAAAAAGAAAATTTAAAAAATGACAAAAGTAAAATCAAAATATTTAAGTTAATAGAAATGTTGTACTGCCATTTCTCCCCGCTGTGCCCCCCAGTGCAGTTGAAGCTGCCACAGTATGCTCCCTTTGCCCTTGACTGTGTAGCTAGCAAGCCACCTATGTGCCAATGACAGCTGAAACAAGCAAACTTCAGTAGCTCATTAATGAAAAAAAAATATCGCACCAGATTCAAACAAACCCCTGTTTTTATACTTTACTTTTCATCAAAACATTTTTATCTTTCTATCAAGTTAACTCCATTATATTTATGTTACAACTCCAAAGGTAATGGCAAAGGATTAAAGATCTTTCAGCAGGAGTTAAATCGGCCGCTGTATTTCAGACCGTAGGTTTATGTATTACTCCGCCTCAATTGGATGGCCGTTGCAGGTACATAGAATCCCTCCGCCGGCAGCAGTAGTCCTCTTATTGAGAGCAAAATGTGTCTATGCTTTAGTCCAGGCATGACCAAACTATTCCATGAAGGGCCGTGTGGCTGTAGGTTTTCATTCCAACCAAGGAGGAGCACACCAGGCTGGACTCATTTCATCAGCTGATTATTAGGTGACCTCTTGATAGGCTGGATAAAAAACCTGCGGCCCCACGGCCCTTTATGGAATAGTCAGGACATGCCTGCTTTAAAGCACGGCATATCTCCAGGATATAACAAGTTGTTTATGTCTATGCTTCAACCCTGCCATTAGTTTAAAGAGCTGTTTTTTTTTCAAACTCAAATGCGGAAGCAAGTAGTTTTTTCTCTGTAGCTCACAGACCTTTACTCCCACCATTTTTTCTTTTCTTTTTTCAACTGATAACTTGATAAAGCAAGTTCAGTCAATTTGACACATTTTTCAAGTCATCAAGAAAGTGACCTATGGTACCCACTTCACTCGGGGATCAGCTAGGGCTCCCCCCACCATCTGCAGGCGCTACAAAGCACGCTGCTCAATCCTTTACAGCAACAAAGAGGCATGATCACAGGACCTCTGTGCTGCCTCCCTACACTGGCTCCCTGATAGATGGTTTAAAAATGTATTGCTTACATTTAAAGGTCTATAATGGTCTTGTCCCGAAACCCATTTCTGATCTGTTAACCTGGTACGTGCCCCCTTGATCATTAAGATTGGTGGATGGAGCCCTGCTGGTTCCTCGCTGGTCTCGGTTTATAAGTGAGGGTGATGGGCTTTAGCTATCAGACCCCCACACTATGAAACTTGCTGCCTCCCAATGTTCCCTCTAAGCTGCGCGCTTGTGCAATCGCGCACTGCGTGAACATACTCAGCGCACAAGAAAATCTATGCAGCGCACAAAATAAAATTCAACAGAAACGTATTAATTAATATCTATATTTAGAACTGATATAATGTAGTTTATTAGACCAATAATATTGTTTTCTGTACCATTTTGCAATGTAACTCAATGAGCGACAGGTGTCCAGCCAATAATACCATACAGTTCACTTACGCTACGCAGCCAATCATAGCATTGACAGTGTTTGCATTATGTGCCCTGCCCAGCTAACAACAGTGCAGCGGAGTGAAGAGACGCAAATGCTAAGCCCTTATCATGGCGAAACGAACGGGCAGCGACATATCAACTCATCAAGCCAAGGTAAAAAAGACATGCAGTTCTTTAAGCATCCAGAAATCGTCTTGAAGTGGCACATTTGGACCAGCTGATGCGCACAAAGTCAAAGCAAGAAGCAGAGGAAGTCATCGACCTGGACAAAGTGTACAAGCGTTGGAGAAGCGAGAAGGACAGACGCGAACAATAAGGTAAAATTTAACACAGATTTGTGCATATTCTAGTGACATATATGTATTAATCATTAAATGCTGCTACTATTTGATAATGTATGGGCAGGGTTTCCGCTACACGTAATTCATCGTGTCGCACCGCCACGCCTTCAGAATGCTGATTTTTTTTTCCAGATTTAAAACAATTTTAAATGGATATATATGAACATATATGTATATGTATATACATTGTGCAAAATGTGAGTGTTTTAATGTGAACAAAACTTTATGTCTGAGACGTGTATATGTGTTATTTCTTCCAGAACATGACCCTCACCCATGCCACAACTGGACCTTACCCAGGCCACAGCAGGACTCTTCCTATGGTTAAAGCAGGACTCTCACATATAACATACACATCTCATGAACAACGATATTTTTGTCTTTTTCATTTTATGTGGGCAAAATCAATTATATTAAAAGTAAACTAATGAAAATTGCTGCTGTAATTTGATTCTTTTAATAAGCCATGTAACTTGCTATGATCCAAGGTTTTGAGCAGGCGTGATACTGGTGTGTGGCCACAGCGTACACATCTGATGTTGCTCACGGTGGTCCTCAGTGTGCTCAGGGAGCTTGTGTGTCTGCTCAGACACATGAAAAATTAGAGGGAACTTTGCTGCCTCCTGAACTCTTGATTCTTTTAAATCTCATCTTCAAACTTTTCTTTTTGTGGAAGCTTTTGGAAATGTTTGATACATTTCTGCCTCATCTGGTTTTATTTTGAGTTTGATTTTGTAAAGCTGTGTGTAACATTGTTATGAAAGGTGCTATATAAATAAAGTTAATTGTTGTATTATTATTATTATTATACATGAATTTTTTCTGTAGTGTGGAAGTCAGTGTCGTATGCCAACACCTCTGGCATCTTAAATCTCCTGGACTTTTACCTGAAAGGCAACTCCTTGCTGACATCTTCACCTTCTCAGCTTGTTGACGTGATGATATTATGATTACAGCTCACCTTGGGACGACACACCTATTGCAATAACTGAGCTGATCTATAAGACTCGGTGTTTTCACCCATTGTCTTTTTTGCACCTTTCATTCATTTTGAATTCTGACCTCCATCCAGTTCCAATGAGAGTAACTCATTCATGTCGACTTGGTTGCGACCTAAGCAGTGTGCATGTGTTTCAGCTGAAAGACTGTGATCTCTGCTCTAAAATGTCCATGCAGCCAATCGCACAGATGCTGTCATTAACCTGCACTCGTGCTGATTTGGTCAGCCGGGCTGTCAATCACCGCTGTTCTCAACACACCAAACCAACCACTGGAATATAAAGTAGTCACATCTGTGACCTTTTTCTTCCTCTTTATAATTATAAGACACACTTTGGTTTTTCTGCTACCAATAGTCCAATAGCTTTATTTCACGCTGTTAACAATCCTATCTACACAAACAAGACACTTTAGCCACCACCTAATTCCATCAAGTCAAATACAATTTGTGTCGGGTTTAGTTTAAATTTGTTTATTTTATCGAAATGATTCGTTCTTTGGAGTTAAATTTCATTTTGCTTTTGGAAAAAAATGTAAAGGTAATTTATGATAAGGAGGGTCATCAAATTTCAAAAAATAGCCTCCTGCAGCTCTTCTTCTTTGTCTTCTTCTTCGTCGTGAGTTGGATGTTTTCTTGCGTCGGTTGTTGGATGTCTTCGTTCCTTGCTGCCTCTTCGTGGGCCCATATTTGGTCTTTGACCAGCAGCATCCGTTCCAGCTCTTTCTTTTCTTTTTCCCACTGCTCTGCTCTTCTGGCCCAACTCTCTGACAGTCTTGACAGCTCCTCTTTGCACTTGTCTCTGTCTTCTGAGAGCTCCTTTCTAGAGCTCTCCTCTCTCTCAGAGAGCTCCTTCTGGTGGCTTCGGTCTTCTGCTGCCAGCCGCTCTCGTAGTTCTTCGCAGGTCGCTTTGCTCTGATTTAGAGCCGACTCTGCATCAGTCAGCTGGGCCAAGGTGACGATGTAAGCATTGGTTCGAGCTCGTCTTTTCTTGGTGGCCCTGCTGATCTGTTTGTCTTTCTGCACGAGGACCTCTTTCAGCTGGCTCACTTCTGCCTGCCACTTCTCATTCAGGGCTGTCGCTCCACTGGAGGCTTCGAGCTCTTCTACAGAGGCTCTCATCCTCTCGGGTTCGTCTTTGAGGAGGCTCTGATTAAGAGAGACCAACTCCTCAGCTCTCTTATTCAGGTCCTCCTTTAGCGCCCTGCGCTCGTGGTTCCAGCTTTCGATGGCTTCCTCATGTGTACGCTTCAGATCGGTGACACGTTGTTGCAAATAGCCGATCCATTCGTCCCTCTCGCCGATCCTCTTGATGGCATTCTGGAGATCGGCCTTTAACTTTTTGTTCTCCTCCTCTGCGCTGGAGAGTTTCTCCCGCAAGGTCCTTCTGTCTTCCAGAGTAGAGCTGCAGGAGGCTGTTTTTTGAAATTTGATGATTTTTTTTTTTCCAAAAACAAAATGAAATGTATCTCCAAAGAACGAATCATTTCGATAAAATAAACAAATTTAAAATAAACCCAATACAAATTGTATTTGACTTGATGGAATTAGGTGGTGGCTAAAGTGTCTTGTTTGTGTAGATAGGATTGTTAACAGCGTGAAATAAAGCTATTGGACTTGTAGCAGAAAAACCAAAGTGTGTCTTATAATTATAAGAGGAAGAAAAAGGTCACAGATGTGACTACTTTATATTCCAGTGGTTGTTTTGGTGTGTTGAGAACAGCGGTGATTGACAGCCCGGCTGACCAAATCAGCACGAGTGCAGGTTAATGACAGCATCTGTGCGATTGGCTGCATGGACATTTTAGAGCAGAGATCACAGTCTTTCAGCTGAAACACATGCACACTGCTTAGGTCGCAACCAAGTCGACATGAATGAGGTGAGATTTAAAAGAAGCCAGAGAGTTTCATCGTGTTGAGGGTCTGATAGCAGAAGCCCATCACCCTCAGTCATAAACCAAGACCTGTGAGGAAGCAGCATTTCTGCAAAGGCCCACAAATAAAGCAGAAATAGTCACTAAAAGGTGATGTTAACTGTAAATTGACTGGCTGTTGGAGGCATACAGCCACGAGGCGGCAATTCCAAGTTTGTTCTGTTGTGATCAGCACAGAACCCGATGTTAGAAGCTTCTAGATGGGCTTCCCTGTGGGTTGAAACACACGATAGCTGATTTTCCTTTTCTGTAATATAACAGCTCCTTTTTGTAACATAATTATTCATGGACGGGCCTGTGGTGATGTTGAAATCTCTTTTTAAAACTAGGAGCAATTGTACTCAGTTAAGAGTAGAAAGTGTGTGTTACATACGGAAGCAAATCAAATATTACTTTAACAATAGTAATGGTAATAAAAAAAAAAAAGAATGCTTCATATGGCTTTTCACTGTATTGTATAATGAAGTAACTGGCATACCAAGCTCAACACTGTATCCAATGGCTTCTTGACTTCCCCTGTCATACCTGTTTCACTTGTGCTATCTGCTTCCATGTGGAGGGCATGAGTGCTAAAATATACAAAAAGTGCATCCACATGACCGACTGGTCTCTTGTTTGATTCCAGCAAGAGGCCTCTGTTGCATGCCACCCATTGGCTGCCTCCCCATGTGTCTATCTCTACTGACTGATTGGATACCACAAAAGACGCAAGCCCTGAACGATGGGACACTTTATGAAACATAAATTGGGGTTGTAATTGCAAAACTAACTGTAAAATTCAAGAACAATAAACATGTATCAGAGAGGATGGATGTGGTAGCCGCGGCCTTGGTCACAAGCATAAAACCTACAGTCTGTTAGGAGCTCCATCCAGCACATGTTGTACCACTACAGCCAAGTATCTGTCTCGCCATGCTGCAAGTCAACTGCTCAGGAGTTCATCAAGCTCAACATCTCCTCAACACAGTACCTCCAGTCAGTCCGGACACTCCTGTCCGTCAAGACGCTGATCTCCTGTCAAAGATTCTGAGAGAAAACACCGAACGAGTGCAGCCAGTGAACTCCCATTGGTTTATTGATCATCCTGAGGGAAAGTGTGCTAATGAAGATACATGTGATCCCCTGCCACGAAGGAGCAGACGAGTGCATGCTACTAAATGCGTGTAATTATGCGCAACAAATCAATAAAATTTACCACACTACTATACATTAAACGCAGCTCGCGCATGTTTTTCGCCAACAAGTAATTGACTTTAAACCGAAACCTGATATTTACAGCAGGTTATGTAGAATTACGAGGTTGGTCCGGCTGGCCCGAGGCTGTCACGACGCGTCTGGATATACTGACTGACAGGCACGTTAGCTTCGCCACTCTCAGCACTACTGGTGTTCTTAAATCCAATATGGGGATTAGAAGAGAGAGGGAGATCTAAATTAGGCCTGTATCTTCTGTGGTGGAGTGATTTTCAGTGCTGCTGGGGATACCGAGGAACGAGGATCAATAATGTAAGTGAGAACGCATAAACCAGCGTGAGGAGTGTACAAGGCCAGTTCAGCAGTGGCTACGGATATTATTTGCATATTTAATTTATCTGATTGGACCTTTACCAAGAGGAGGAGGAGGAAAGTTGATCATATCTGGCATCAACTCTGTCAGCACCAATGGGATTAGTTTCAGGACACACCTGCAATGAAAATGACTCAATTAAAGGAGCACTTTAAATAGCCTTTCTCTCTCTGAATGATATTACTATTAGGTTTGATGGCCGGCAGCCCGGGAGACTAATAAGGATGAGAACGTTGGCCATGAGCCAGCACCTTGACCTCCCTGAGCAGAGACATGAGGACGGCTCTACACATGTGGGAATGAAGATATTCAGAGTTACAGGTCTCTGTGGACCTCCCGGACCACACTGCGAACAACCTTACACCGCGCCTATTCTCACATCACGTTGATCCGGTGGAGCAGAAAGGTGACTGAAACGGCTGCACGGTCAGGGCCACGGTCATCTGGGCGCGAAGAGGCAGAGTCTGAGCTTGCAGGGGATTTGTGCAAGCGCGGTGATATAACACACGAGGGGCTTTTTTTTTCCCACGTAGCAGTGGACACATATGAACTTTTTGTTGCCGCAAGCGGTTTGAGGGCAAGAAGTAGGACAAAATGTTGGTAAAATTAAAAGCAAAGATAAAGAGAAGGGAATTCAACCAGCGATGAGGAGGCAACACAAAGAAAGTCAAGATAGTAGTGAATAATGCATGCAGTTCTCAGAAACAGCGGTTTCACTTGCCGTTTGCCCAGGGCTAAATTATAGTCACAGGAAAGATGCACTAATGAAAAAATGCTGTTAGAACAAATGGACACTCTTGGTACAGCTTTGCTTTATTCTGTTGTTCATGTAAGTATTAGACCAAGCACTTCTAACGCTGAAAGGCTGCAAATTATGGAACACATCTATAATTTTTTAGATGGTGCTGCACTTGTGTACTAACAGCTCTTGTTCGTCTCATCATGACTTCATTTGCTCACAGCATTGTCTGCAAAAGAAACAGGATGTCAGTAACTTAGCATAAAACCCAATTTCAGCCCAATACATCAAAAAGCAACAGCCGCCTAACTGGAACTGCGATTTGCATATCTGTTAGATTTGCCCCTCTTGTTCGTGCATCCACTCTGACAACTAACCCGTTCATTGTGGAACAATCAAACAGAATTTGCATGAGGCAGATAGTGTACACACATCGCAGCGCACTTTCATGAGGCCTTTCATGATAAAAACAAACAGACACAGTCGGCTGACTGAAAACAGATACAGCATTTCTAGAAATTAGTCAGTCGCGTGTGCTGAGAGGAATAGGCGTGAGGAATCTGTGAGGCTGTGCCGGACTTCACTGTTACTTATTAATTCAAAGTTTTACTTCAGGAATTAGTAACATAAACCAGTGGCACCAGTGGTGGCCATGAGAGGATAAATAAGCAAAGCAATATGAGGGGAAACACATACTCCTGCTGAACAAATAACGTTTAATTGTTCAGAATTCTCTCTAATCTTTGCTTATTTATTGTGAAACACTACAGCACTGTGGATGGTAGCTGGCAATGCTGGTATACTGCGCTGCATTATACAGACAGGTGTTTCTTTTATTTAGCCTGGGACAAACTAATAAGCACATCCATCTGTGTAACGCAACATAATTCAACAGGGCCACAAGCTGCAGCCTCCAAAATGATCATAAAGTTGAAGCAACAGTTTCTACAACATTCCAACCTCCATGATTTCCAGAAGGACTGTTGCATTAGACTGCATTAGTTTTAGCAAGGTGCACCTGATAAACTGCCTACTGTGTGCATGTTGTATTTCATTGCTGCTGTCTCTCTTTCGTAATCTCCATATTTTGACATAGATCCTCAGATTTCTGAAACAGTCCCACTCTTATTTTGAAGGCTACGCTGGCTCAGCTGTCAGCCATGATGTGATACGCCTCTCCAACACCGCCACACCCTCTTCTGGTTTCACCTCCCTTTTATATGGTGATATCCTCCTGACAAACTGACCCAGTCGCACATACGGGACAGCACTGTGGAAAAATGCCTGCACGCAGACTCACACAAGGTCCGTATATGTGAAGCATTTTGCGTGCGTTTGAGTACCTTGCACTATATGTTTGACTTTTCCAGTTTTTGTGTTTTGTGTGTATTATTTGCATGTAATTCCTGAGGGGACCACACCACAAAAACATGAAACCAGAGAGACATACAGCAGATCAGCAGCACTCCAAAACCACTCATTTAGGAAATATGTTTCCAGCGTGCTGCCTGTCCGGAGCAGAATATTCATCAGGGCCCTGCAACCCTTTAACAACAATATGCTCCTATCAACACAGCACTGAGCCCACTGACACATTCAAACAAAGTGCATTATTTATAAGAGGGTGCACTTGTGCAAAGAGGGGGCGAAGAACATCAGCAAAGACAACAACAATCCACCGTGCCGGATTTTCATGTTTATCTTCTCAAGCAACTCCACATACGGCACAGGCGAAATAAATCCCAAAAGATGAAATCCGGCAACACAGCTCATTAAGAAACACATGTAAAGAAGCACGAGTTTTCCAGCTCTGGAAAATGACTGACATGTTTCCATTATTAGCTACAAAAAGTGCTGTCTTAGCAGGGTTGTTGTTAATGACACTGGCTTTGAAACTCCGCTCAGATACGCGTCTCTCTCTCAGGTTGTAATGAAGGGAAACGCAGGTATTCAAAACTGATGTGGCAAACTCAATCTATAAGATGCAACTCTACAGGCAGTTTTATTTTGGGATCTGCCCTGGGCTCTCCTCATTATCCATCATAACACTATGTGAAGAATCGCTTTGCATTTATGGCCGAGTGGAGGCATCAAAGGCATTGACTAACAGGCTAGATGAGGGAGGATGCAGCGGACACTTTCATTCTGGAAGCGAGTCAGTCTCCCCCCCTCACAGTAGAAATATGTATTCTGACCATGTTCATTACATAGTAAGATATCACAGAAGTTCGCTCCGTTTGCAGAGCTCCAAGGTTGTCTTGAATGTTTCTGGGCTCCTGAAAATTATGGAGTCGGTTTTCAATAATTTAGCTATCAGTCTGAGAGCATCTCTGATAGTGTCTCTGCCTGTCAGGCTCAACCTCACTAACACTGCACACCTGCATTATGCACATATTTCAGCTAGAATCTGTGTTACTGCTTCAATACCTGACAGTAAAAAATATGTAAATCGGCTACTTCAGGATTCAAACGCAGAAATGTTCCTTGCTAACAAACCTCTTAACTAAACAACAACTAAACCACAAAGCAGCGCAGTTCTGATTTATCCTTCCGTACTCAAGTCCCCATAAAGTGCCCCGCTTTTGCTAAAATGCAACCCCCAACACAGCTGAGCCACAGCCCAAGTTCAACCTGAATACTGTCCTCCCTCCTTAAAATGCAATACAACACAAGTTAATGCATCCAACCTGCTCCTCAGCAACTTGCAACACGAACATAAGCATTAACTACAATCACACTGTTTATTATGAGAAACAAAAATCTTGAAATGATAATATCTTCTTGCCCTTTACGTAAGCACGCACATCTCTGACATCCTCCCCAAAAATAACCCAGTGTTTCTCCCCCTAAAAACTCTCAGCAGCAGCCCCGGAAGATTTCAGCTTTGATAGTGCAATCTTTTTGCACCTTAAAAAGAGATTTGTTGTGCCTCTGAAGCTAAATTAAAACGGCAATAAGATTGAGGATGGGGTCGGGGAGAAATGCTGAGGGTGGAGATCAGTTATGCTGACATGCGGGACATGCCGCTGGCTAACGATGAGGAGGCGGGAGGAGTAATCGCGGCTACTCACTGGCTTGCATGAGCTGCCCCTGGCGTCCAAACACCTGGGAGAAGGTGGCATGGCTGCAGGTGAGGGTGTCCTCCATGGCTGTCCCACTGGAGCGCGCTGAGGAGAAAGGGAGAGGAGGGGGATGAGGGAAGGTCAGCCACACTGCGTCACATCAAGATGGAAAAGGAGGAGAGAGGGAAAGAGAGAAAAAAGAAGAGGGGGAAGAGGGGGCTTGCCTTCAGCTGTAGAAGCCGGTGTGTGATCTCTGGTGATGACTGCCTCTCTCCTCTGAACGCGTCCTGCTGCTGTTGCTGCTGCTGCTGCTGCTGCTGCTGCTGAGAATGAAATACAGCCCCTCGCTGCTCACACCAGTATGAGCAGAACTGCTCCCCGCACAGATAATGGGAGGGGGGTGTGTGCCCGCCCGGCCGCCTGCTCGTCAGCATGTAAGTGTGTGCGCACGAGAGAAAGTTCTCTGAATGCGTGCCTGTGAGAGCATTTTGGTGTGCATGTGTGAGGGAGAGTGATACAGGGTGGCAGAGCAGGTAGCAGAGCTGTAGGCACAGTTGCTCTGCCAGCACTCTGATCTTGTGCTTCGTCTGTACTGGCTGACAGTCCTCTGCGGCTCCAGACAGGCTGGGTTGAAGGGAAGAGCAAAGAAGAGGGGAGGCGAGGGGAGAGTTGCGGCTTCTTCGGCAGGTAAAAGTCAAACCTCCCTCCTCCCTCTTCACTCTCTGTGTGAGAAGACGGCAGCGCCTGTCCTCCGGGCACAGGACGGGACTGTTGCTTTCTGATCTGTGCGACTATGCCCCCTTTTGTCTCCTCCCTCTCCCTCCTCCCCTCTCCACAGCCCTCATTTGCTGTAGCAGCAGTAACATCTCTCTCTCTCCTGCTCTCCTGTTCTCCCTCACATCTCTTACTCTCTCCACCCCACCCCATGCAAATCCCCTCGATCCATCTTAGAGCTTGGGCCGCTGCTGAGAAACAGATTCTAGCAAACCCGAGTGCTTCATCTTCCCCTGGTGCTGAGGGAAAAAAAAAAAAAAAGGAGGATGAGAAAGTGGAAGGGTTGTATAAAAAGTGAAAAGTAGGGCTGTTGCAGCTAGTGGTTTCCAGAGGATTCATCTTGAAAAGGAATTGCAGAAAAGTGCTGAGTGTAAAACAAAAATTAGCTCATACTCCACAGAAAAATAACTCCTCTAAACTCCTTCTCGCCTCTCCTTGCAGTGCAACAGATCTGGCGAAGACGCGCAGAGTGAAAAACGAGATTTACCGGAATGTGGGAAAAGACGTTTCAAACACTGCAGCGAAAAAGGTGCGTGAAGGTGTTGCAGCAAAAGATTAACGGTGCCATGAGATCAAATGAGCATGTTACTAGATCTTAAAATATCTCAGGCCTTGGAGGCACAGTTAACTATATTGTACCCATTGTGCAGCCGTTGGCATGGAGACCTCCAACAGACAAGACACAGTTATTCCAAGACATCATCACACTCAGGCCACCTCTGCTCTGTCTAAACTCTGCAGCATGTAAGCCAGCGTTAAACACCCGATTTCCTCCAGAGCACAAGAAAGAAAAAAAAAAAAACTTTGCCAGGAAGCCCATTGTCACGGAGCCATCGCTCACGCCACTGCTCTGCAGGGCGAGCTCACCGGGGACCTGACCACAGCACTCACATCCTCGCATCACATCCTCCTGTTTTGAAAGGAAATGGCAGGACGCTCAATGGGCCACAGTGGGAGCTGGGAGGAAGGCTCGGCCAGCGGGGCTGACTTAAGCAGGTGGTTCTGCAGGTGAAAAAAGATAATGGCAAGACATGAAAAGCATGCCCCCGCGTAGAAAGCATGAAAGCGAATAACTGTGGCATTACGGATGCTCGCCTAAGAGAACGTTAAGTGGCAATGCGATCCAAATCACAAAGTCAGACGCAGCATCAAACAGCATGTGGTTGCATGCAAACACGAGTAAAACCTGCAAAATGCTAAGGTCAAACTGAGCGCTGGCATTTCACAAACAATGAGAAGAAGACTCGAGACGCGTCTTCACTTTCAAGTCTGAGAGACTAATGCCCAGCAGAATAAATCTCGGCTCCATCTTCATCAGCTTTAATGCTATTCTCTTTGAACAGGAAGTAGGGGCAGAGTGAGGGTATTTTTTTTCGAGAGGCTGTATATTGTCATGTATGCGCAGCTGTCATTCCTTCCGACTGCGTCTCCCGTCACTGGTGGCTGTCTTTATCTGGAAGACAAATAGCTGTATAGTTCAAAAGCAGCAGCAGATTCCTTAGACGCAACCAGATCTGCTGTTAGTAGAAAAGGAAAACACTGGCTCGCATATTAAAATTTGAACAATGCTGCTGACACTAGATCTGAGAGATTAGCTGAGAGACAGAAAATTAAATGGCAACAATTTTAATAAATCAGTTAATCTTTCAAATAATCTTAAAGGAGGAATAAAAAAATAGTAGATCCAGCTGTTCTAACATGAGGACTGACTTAATAAGCAAACAGAAGACTTCAGGGATTTGTGATGGACATATTTCACCATTTTCAAACATTCTATCAACATTATTATAACGCAACATAATCACTGTTGCTCTAAAAACATTAGCAGATTAACAGATAATGAAAACAATAGCATCAATATTGTGCCAGAGTTAAATATCCTGTGGGATAATAGCCTCAATGTAATCAAATTACTTTAAAAATGATATGGAAACATGGTAAAGATTACACCTGTTTATAAGCATGTTAGCATTCTGATGTTAGCATATAGCACAGAGAACCACTGTGTCTTAGTACTGCCCCCCAGAGCTGCTGGCATGACTGTCTTTTCACTGTAATTCAGTGATTTATTTAGTTTATAGATTAACTTACACAGCCTGAAAATATTGTCTTTGCTAACCTCCAGTGGATTAACTTTTCACCTTGCTGCAGCGATGTGGAGGTGCACTTAAACACCCGGTGCCATCACCATCAGGTGGCTACAGCGCACACTTCTGAAGGTACCTTCAACCTGTATATACAACCCCGATTCCAAAAAAGTTGGAAATCTCTAAAATGTAAAAGCAAACAGAGTGCTGTCATTTGCAAACAGACTGTTTTATTAAAGGATAACTTTAGTTTTTTACAACCTGGACCTTATTTGTAGCATTAAATACGACCATTTACTCACCCAGACAACTTTGGTGGCTTTGGAGTCGTTTTGAAGAAATTAGCACCAGAGGAGCGTTCATATTCCAATATTTTGTTATGATATGCTGGTGCTATTCCCCTCTGAGCCCGTGGTGGCATGTTATCGATGTCCGGCGTCTCTAGACAACTACCTCTGACGTGGATGATGTCATTACCGAACGCCGCGCGCTGCGAGCAGCCAGCCATGACACAGCAAACTGCGGCGGTCGGCTATGAATACGCAATAACGAACCATAGCTGTGCCAAACTACAGCTAAACTAGCCGACCGCCGGCTCAGAGAGGAATAGCACCAGCATATCATAACAAATATTGGAATATGAACGAGTTTCGCCACAGATTATGCGTTATATCTGGCTGCGCATGGATGCCCCGAGTACTCGCATTATACGGATATACGCGCCGCTCCTCTGGGGCTAATTTCTTCAAAACGACTCCAAATGCCACCAAAGTTGTCTGGGTATCTAAATGGTCGTATTTAATGCTAAAAATAAGTAGTAACATCCTTCGTACAATCATGTGTTCACAAAGTGTTGAACCTCGCTCCATCCTCGCTTGTGAACGAATGAGCCTTTCCAGGATGCTCATTTCATACCCAATCATGATCCTATCACCTGTTACCAATCAACCTGTTTACCTGTGGAATGATCCAAACAGGTGTTTTTGGAGCATTCCACAACTTTGCCAGTCTTTTGTTGCTCCTGTCTCAACATGTTCAGAAAATTCAGAATAAGCAGATATTTACAAACAGCAATGAAGCTGATGAGGTAAAATATTAACAATATTGTCTTTGTACTGTTTCCAGTCGAGTACATGTCAAAAAAAGATTAGCAAATGCTCACATTCTGTTTCATGTTTTACACAGCATCCCAGCTTTTCTGGAATCAGGGTTGTAGTTTCCAGTCATATATAATTATGTTCTTATTAAATCAAGTTACGCATATTATATGACTAAATTTTGAGATATGCAAGGTTTACACTAAGAGATGTATTGCTAAACAAAAAAAGTCAATCCCAAAACACGCTTAGATTACTGACATCAAATATTTTGTGATATTTGATTTTGTTAGTGCATACTAGCCCTAAGTTTAGTCGTCTTTCACGGACAGATACTTGTCCAGAACCTTCTGCATGTGGTAATTGAGTGCCAATCCCCCGAAGCGGCTTCTGTGCTCTACATCTTAAATCTGCCTCTCTGGTGCATCGTGCTATATTTCGTCAAGCCAGGCACAGAGCTGCATGGAATTGCATTTTTATGAATAGGGTTGAAGCACCGCACACAGCAATCAAGAGAGAGTGCAGTGATATTTCACACTGACAGCATGAGTATGGTGCAGCACTGCTCCAAGCACCCACCCCTAGACAAACACACATACACACACTCTTACAGAACACCCATAAACTACATCCAGCCATAAACTATACCGTTATGGCACTGGGGCAAATAAACACATCTCCACATCCCACTGAATAAAGAACAATCTGGCATGTGGATCAAATCCAACACACAGATTGCATTTAATTCATAAGCCCATCTATCAACATGATAACATCCCATGTGTTATGTGAAGACCCGGTCCACAAGACAGCCCAGTTCTTTGAGTTTGTTGAAGCGCCAGAGGCACATTTCTGCTACACGCCGTCCATCCGGTGGGCTTGATAGCTCATTAATGTACGTGAGTGTGATGGATGGGGTCTGGACAAAAATAATCCCAGCAGATGAACACAGGCCAGATGAGACCTTGAACAGTATTCATGGTGACAGATGCACCATCACTGATTCTGACATGCTTTGCTTTTCTATCCAGGTTAATAAACCACTTCTCTCTCTTTTATACTGGGTGGTGTTCCAGAAAGAGTTATACTATTAAACTTATTCTGGTTTGTGTATTTTGTTGAAGCTGCTGCAGTGGAATCCATGAATATGGATCAATTTTGAATCTTTCTCACACATTATGTTACTTAGAGGGTTTAAGATCAAACAAATTATACTTAAAAACTTCCTGAAAGTTGAGAAGTTCATTGTAGTTATCATTAACAACCTATTTCTGCTTCCCACACTTTTCCTAAGAGACAGTTAATTTCCCAGTTGTCCACATAATAATGCCATAACTTTGTAGTATTTACGATTCTTCTGCCCAGTTTATTTTGAAATATGTGTTTGTGTTGTTTGGCCCGGTGATAAATTAGATGTTTTTGTATGTGTTTATAGGTTTGTCCGGTGTTCCAGGATTTTGATGCTGCTGTTTGTTTTCTGTATGTTTTCATGAGGCTGCTACTGTTTTGTTGTGCTTAAATGAAAAACACAGAATGTGATGCTGCCAGAGTATCACAAAAATACAGCACACTGAATTATTAGGAATAATTAATGATTGTGTGCACAATACAGAACAACATCCTTTTTGCATTGCCTTTGTGACATCCTTCCTACTGTGATTTATGACTGTAATATATGAGAGCAACCTTATGCATAGAGGCCAATAAGAAAGTAAAGATGAAGCAGTCAGACTAAAACAATATGGTGCCTAGCCAATAAATACAAAGATGGGAGATGGGAGCCACGTACGACTTCATTTACAGAAACTTTACATTTTACCTGATAAAGTTGTTCGAAGTATAATTCATTCATTAAAAACTGTCCTCGCCTCTTGCACAATCGCTTCCCTTTTCAATCTGGAGCTACACAAACTTTGGCTACACAGCCCAGGTAAGAATTTAAGGTACTGTATGACTCACACATCAACCTCCCTGACAAGCGCACTGCTCCCAAAATAGATTCAGATCTCGCCGCAAGCAGCAAGCCGGTAGCAGCAGGCTGACCTGCGGAGTAAAGGCAACAACTTCAAATCTGATTTATGTTAAGTACTACATTCTATCAAAATCAAATAAAATGGAAACCAGAATTCCTTTTTCATAATCCGGCAGGTCCCTGAACGGCTGTAAGTGGAGAAGGCAATCAGCAAATGTAATGTGGAAAACTTTATCACAGCCATAATGGCAGAGACATCTATTATAATTTTTTTTTTTTTAAAGTCTCTGAATAAAATAGCCCGCAAGGAGTCAGACCCACTTCTGAGCGCAGTTAATGTTCTCTCTAATTACGTACAAGTCATTCTTGATGTTTACATAACCAGTAAACTACAATAATGTAGAAATACATTTAATAGTGAAGCTGAACTTGTTTTGTATTAAGGACAGAAATTTGATAGGTGGAAACAGTCTTCCTACGCTGACCTCGATCAGCGTCAGAAAACCATTTCCTCCCATTCAATTTCTCCCTCATCGGCTTGTACCCACATCTTGCAGAGTTGGGTATCGGTGGGAGCCCCTATAAGCAAAAACAATAAACGCTTTACACAAACTGAAAAACTTTTTGTTTATTATGTCAATTACAGCAATGTTTTACTTGAGGTCATTTGGGATTTTTGTCTTTGTTCATCCTTAAATACATAATCTTGATGCTGAAAGGCAAACATGAGGATTTCACGTGGAAATATAAATTAGCTCCAAATCATATTGTTCAATTTACTTTCCCACAACATGCTACAAGCGCTTAAGCACTGCCTGCCATCTCTGTCAGACAACTGGATATGGTCAAAAGTGAAAAGGTGGTGGACTTTCAACTAAAAATGAGAAGCTTTTCATTGGTAGTCTCACTAAACGTGTTAACTCATGGTAACAAAGGTGACTTTGTCCTCAGAAGGAAAATCTTTCAGTTAGGTTACTGTGGCATGGCTCTCGAAAGAAAAACGACACATGAAACAACTTTTAACACGTCCACAACGGACAAAAATAATTACAAAACACTGCTGCATTTATTCATTTAAGGACTTGAGTTATTATTATGCACTTTGGCATATACAAGCAAGTTCATGTGTCATTTTTGTGTTAAAATGCTTAACGGAGACAACCAATGTTGAGATTTGTTGGCAGAGAGGCTGGAAATGAATGATTTGCACCATTTTACCATTGTCTGCAAAGTGCAACAGACCAGAATACATTCCATTATTCACTGTTTAATTAAGCCAATCTTACCGATCCAGCTAGACATTTTGGCAGTTTGTTTTAAAGTGCTGTGAGAACACTGGGCTGAATGAATGACACTAAAAATTATTTTCAAGGCGGAAATTTTAAGGAGACTACAACATAATTCCCATCATTTTACAACTGGAATTACCTGCTAAGTCGGCATCTGAGAAAGCAACTAAAAACATGAGGCATACTTGAGATTCAGACCAAAGGAATAGCTGTCAGGCCGCACATCCGACCGTGGTCATACACATACTTACCACACACATATACAGTGTTCCTGAGGACCAATTGTTGCAGTAGACAACTGCCATTTTCATTTTTGTTTCCCAAACAAAAATATGCCAATAAGATATATTCTACAATATAATGACTACAGAAATTTAAATCAAAACATACATACTTTGCAAATCATGTATAAACTGAAGTAGGTGCCCGTTGGGAGAGACATGGAAATTGGCTTAATCTAGTTTATACTCTATTCAGCACATGCATTAAGAGACTCTGGAAACATCCAAAAATCTAACCAACCAAATGGGGAAAATACGGAACGAAAGAATAAACAAGTTTCCCTAACCCTAACTGATACATGATTGCCATTTGCAATATATCAGCTTCCCAACTTAACGGAGCCCTAATTTTACTGTTTTGGGTCAAGTAATGACTCATTTTGTATATATTAACTCATTGTCATTTACAGTTTCTTTTCTTCCTTTTTTTTTTTTTTTTTTTGCAAGGCTGGCTAAAATCGAGGCTCAGATCAGTTCCTAACGGAGATGGAAGATAAAGAGAGTTCCCTCCTGAAATGCAGCAAAAGGCAGTTGAGATAAGCAGACTTCACTTGTTTCGAGTGAATGAGCCCACCACAAAAGATCAACCTCAGTGCTGTCAGTGCCTTGATTAGTCCAGAGCGTTGCCTGAGAGGTGAGCACCGTATTCCCAGCAAGAAGAGCTCAACAATGTCCACGTGGCTCACTTCATCAGCACCTCCTGCAACACGAGACACACAAAGGTGAACAACTGCTCCATTTATTAGTTGATAAACTGAAAATTTGACAGCAGCATTTTTAATAATCATTACTAAACTAAAGTGACACATTTTTGATGGTTTCAGGTTCTTAAAATGTGAGAACTTGCTGCTTTTCATTGCCATTTTTAACTGACTATCTTCAGTTTTGTCTGTTGGTTGGATGAAATGAGACATGGTAAGGACATCACCATGGCAAATTTTCATTTGTTTTTCATGTTTTATAGACCGAACAGTTAACCAAGAAAATAGTCAGCAGAAAAATTGAAATATGAAAAAAAATGAAATCATCTGTTAGTTGCAGCCCTAGAGCTGTGAGATCTGAAGTACTATGACATTAAAACACTAACACATAGCATATGAGTACTTGGGCTTTAGTAATACTTTCATAAATTTAGAATTTAGATGTCCAACAGCACTTTTATGACACAGAATGTTAAGAGCCAGAGCGTAACTGGATTTTTGAGGACATATTGGCATCAATATCAGAGGTTTATAAAAAAACCCCGTAATGATTTATGAGCCAATACTCGACTTTTATAGACACATTTACATCACCATCGTGTGAAAACCGTGTCTATACAAAGTGTCAACGTTTAATGAGCAAAAAATAAACAGTCCTACTTTTAGCTTTGTGGTGGTGCATTTTTTTTCCATATTCAAGTTTTTTTGTTTGTTTGTTTATTGATCTTGAATAGTATAAGAATGTTTTTAACAATATTCATCATCATCATCCTCAAACATATCTTTGGCAGTTCTTTGCTGCAAATCAGCTAGCACATACAGTGACACAGGTGTATCTCTGCAATATGCTAATACTGGCCTTGCTGATTTATCTGTCAAGCCTCAATAAAGACAGACAACACAAAACAAGGGAGGCACAGAAACACACACAGGGCGATGTCTCACCTGAGTCTCTTTTGGCTCTTGAGTTGGTGGTTCCTCAGTTTTCACCTCAGCAGAAGGAGCTGCGTTGGCCATTTGTAAGCTCCTGGTGACTGGACCACCTACTCTGTCCCTCGTTCGAAGGGAGAACCGCTCCTCTTTCTTCAGCTGTTGCGGCGGTGGTGATTTGGCCTCTGCTAATCTCTTGGGTGCTGCCTCTTTGCCCATACGCTGCATTCTCATCGCAGGCCGTTGTTGCGCAGTGTCACTGGGAGTGTCCGAGGCTGACGGGGTGGGAGGTAGAGACTGAACGTGGCCCTTCTTAGCTTTTTTGCCTGCAGAAACTGGTGCTGGGAACGAGGCAGGCCTCTTCAGTCGCCCCAGCGTGGCAGAGGTTTTTCCTCTGCTTGGCTGGGAGGGTTCAGGGTCTGCTGCGCCTGAGCTGCGAGCTCTGGTCTTTCCCAGGGGTTTAGGCTCTGTCTCTGCCTGTGGTATTTCACAGTCTGCAGCTTTCTTCCTAAGACTCATGTTTTTATCTGCCACAGACGCTGCCTCCTTTTTCACCTCCACAAGACCCTTTCTGCCCCTTTTAACAACAGGCTTCATGGGACAGCTGACTGCCATATGTTTACTGAGACTTGCTGGGTAAGTAAACTCCCGACTACAATGGGGGCAGACGTTAGAGGGCTGCTCTTCCTCAACTTTAACGGTAGCCTTCTTTGCAAAAGTGGCAGCTTTATTTTTCTGTGAAATTGCCTTCTGGACCAGCTGGTTTTTCTTCTTACTGAGGGCACTCATTTTTGTTTTACCAGTATCTTGATTAAAGTTAAGTCTCTTTGGCTGACCCATTCTTCGGAAAGCACTCTGGCCTGCAATGGCTACTGAGGGTGACACCACTCCATTCGGACTCTTCACTATTTGTTTGAGGGGGATGGGGTTTTTCTTGGGAGTGTAACGTTTCTTATCACTAGCATTGGCACAGGCCAAAATGTGCTGGTGCAGTTCGGGCATGTTGTCAAAGCTGTTGCCGCACTTAGTGCAGCGGATGGCAGTGCTGAAAGTTTGTGGTATGTTGTGGGTGGTGAAGTTAGTAGCTGAGGCCACAGAGCCAGCATGGGAACGGCTATGATAAGGAAAAGGGGGTGGTTTATAACTGGGGTAGTGTTGATTAATGCCAAGGCGCACATCTGGGCCTTTAGGCTTCGCTCCTTCTGAGGCCATGATCTTTATTGTAGTGTACAACTCCTCATTGGGGTCTTCCGCATGATTTCCATTAACATCAGGCCCTTCTTTTGCTAAATCAGAGTCATCTTGTGGAGCAGCTTCATCAGTCGTCTCTGGTGCTGGTGATGAGGGACTGCTTTCCTCTTTGGCTCTGGATGGATCCGTGTAGTTTTGTGGCCTGAGCTTGCCACTCTCTACAGTGGTATGTGAACATGTCTCGTTTGGGTGCAGATCCTTTTGGTGCTGTTGGAGATTGCAGAGAAATGCAAACTCCTTAGAACACACTGAGCAGACAAAGATCCTGCCCACTCCATGTAGTGTCGTCCGGTGCGCCAGCAAGGCTGGGGCGTCACCAAACAGCTGCACACAGAATTCACACTTGAAAGGCCAATCAGCAGCGTGCTCTGTGATATGTCCACTGAGCTCTTTGATGGAGTTGAACGGCTCCTCACAGACATTACACACAAAAGTCTTGCAATACGTCGAGTCAACTTCCTCCGCCTCAGAGGTTTTATTAGACGGTTTATCAGGAGCAGCAGGGTGAGGTGAAGAGTCAACGCCATCCTGAGGTGCATGACTTATGTCTGATAGCTCATCTACGCAGTGCTGAGGCTCTTCTTTTATTTTAATCTGAGAGTGGGACTGTGAAACCTGTGATGGGGGTGGATCATGTGATGCAGGAGTAGGAGATGATGAGGAAGATGAGGATTCTGGCTGGGATGAGAGAGCAGTAGTAGATTTCTCTGTTACTGAGTCAAGGTTTTGGTTCATTTTTCCATTTAGCAGACTGGTGCAAGCTGTAGTCAGAGACACATCTTCTGTAGTGGGCAGATCTACTAATTCCGCCTCAGGAGGGCTTGATGTCGCTGAAAAATTATGAGTATCTTTAAGTGGAGTCTTCGGGGACTCCGGTGGCTCAGAGATATGGTCCTCTTCCTCATCTTTGTTTTCTTCAGATGACAAAATCTCCTCCGAGTCTGACAGGGACTTGTGTTCCACTGATCTTGGAGACACTTTTGGCGAGAGGACAGGAAGAGGTCTCAGTGCAGAGGAATCTGAAGGCTGAGAAAGAGGAGAGCTAGGCATAGTTGGCGGAGAGGGTATGGTAGGGAGTACAGGTGGAGGTGGTGTTGGGGAAGTCACACTGGAGGCACAGGGGGAAGAAGGGTTCAGAGTGACAGGGGTCAAAGAGGGTGGAGAGGGGTGGGCAGACTCCGATGCAGTGTTTGGAGACCGAGAATGAAAACAACTTATGTTGGCCAATGCCGCGGGGCCCTCCTCTCCTGGCAAGGGTAGGCCTACATACTCATTCATCAGCACCTTTTCAAGCATGCTGGTGTTGGGCTTTCTCTTTTTTATCAGTGATTGTGGTGCTGGACTTGCCTTTAATTCAGACTCGACACTGCTCTTCCGATGCAAGCTTAAATCAAGAGCTGAATCCCCGAGCACCTTGTTCAAGCTGTCACTCCTCCTACTGACAGAATTTGACAGATCCAAGGGCTGCTGATTACAGGAGTTTCCACCACTATTAGAGGAAGTTTGGCCCTGCATATTGTTTCCAGAAAGGCTCAGGCTGTCTCCATTTTCTTTGTCCTGTAGGCTCCCAGGAGGTGACGCACTGTAGCTTTCCAGCTTTGGTACCTTAAGGGTGTACGAGCTCACCACCTCCGCTTTACAGCTCTCTGTTTTACATGCAGGACTGAGCTGTGGAGATGACGGGGGAGACGCTGTTCTTCTTTTGAACCTGCCTGAAGTCCCCTGCAGCGGTGTGACTGACAGTGGCGAGGCCAGTCTATGGCTTTCTGTTATCAGGGTAATGGTTGATTTCTGAATGTCTTGTGTCTGAAGGAGCTGCTTGAGCTTTGGCGAGAGATAAACCGTTTTCTCTCGCTGAAATGCCGATGAATCTGGAGCTTGTTGAAACAGTCCTCCCACCAACAAGTTAGATGAAGATGATGTCGAGGATGAGGAAGACGATGAAGGGGCTGTGAAAGATGCTGTTTCGGTCTCCATTTTAAGGCTGGGAACAAGTGGGGGTGTAGACGTTCTTCTTTTTGCTGCTGGCTGGCCAATGTTGGACACTTGCTTTGCAGCACTCGTTCTACCCTCCACCTTCAGTGCTTGAGTGATCTGATTTGGGCTGATGATGACGGTGTCCAGACCAAACAGGGCTGCAGATCGGGAGTCCACCTCTATCACCTCACAGCTGCTCACCGAACTGCTGGACACAATCTTGCCGTCTATGTAGAAGCTCAAATTCTCAGAGATGTTTTTGGATATGTCAACTGCGTAATCGTCCCTGTCTGCCTCATCTTCTGTGTCCGCACTGGGCACGTAGACAGGCGGGGGGCTGGTGCTGGGGGACTCGTCGGGCTGCTGACGTTGCTGCACCGACGCCTCTTGCAGCAGCATGCCTTTCCTGCGAACTCCCTTCGGTAACAAGTGCCGCTCGTGTATTCTGCGTTGGTGTCGGCGCATGTTGGTGTGTGTGCCAAATGCTTTATTACAGTACTTGCAGGGATGTAGCTCCTTCGACTCTCCATTTTCATCCAATATAAAGGGACGGTCTGCATGATGCCCTAACTCCTTTCTCTGCATTTCAGAGTTGTACAGTGGTCCTCCTGTAAACTGGGACCCTATGGCTATATAGTGACTAGTCGGGCTTGTGCAGTCGGGACTTGAACCATCAGTTTGCACCACAGGACTGAGTAGACTGGCGGTCCCAGCCAATGAGCCAGGCCTTTTCTTAGGCCCATTCTCATGCCTCCTCTCATGCCGCCGCCGCCCCACCTGTGAGCCAAAGGATTTACTACAGTACCGGCACTTGAACAGTTGCGATTGCTGGTTAGGGATGGCATGAATGTGATTATGACGTTCCAGACCCTGTCTGCTTGAGAAGTGGCGTTCACAGTGTTGACAGGGATACGACTCTCCGTGGGGATCACCCTCAAGGTCACCATCGGGATCAGGGTCAAGGTCGAGATCAGGATCGATCTCCGGTTCTTGACCTGCAATCGAGGAAGACTCCAACTTTCCCTGCGAGTCCTTATGGCTTTCTTTACCACAGGTCAGTGATGGTCCAGGCTGCTTATTTTGCATTAAATCAGCCGTCGGTGAATGCTGAGCAGTTCTCTGCTGTACTTCATTTGGTTCCTCCAAATCATCAGCATCCTCTTCCTCCTCCTCTTCTTCCTCCTCCTGCTCCTCCTCCCCATTTCCCCTGTCTGTCATCACTGCTGACTTGTCCTCCACACTTCTATGGTCAGTGCTTCCCACGGGATGGGTTTCCTGGAGTTCCTGTGAGGGCCCTAAGGTGGATGGCCCCTCATCCTCCTCCTTCAGACCTGTAAACAGTTTATTGGGAGTGTCAAGCTATGCCTTTTCATCAAACTGTTTCAGGAATTTCAGTTAATACTGTTAAAAATTAAATACCTAAGAAATGTTCAATCAAAGAACAGGTGGAAAAAATGCAAATATGCTGATTATCCACAAAACAAAGTCAACTTACCTTCTTCTCCATCCCACATCTCCTCGACAGTAGGTTTGGTTACACTCGTTTCCTTGAATCCACCCAAACCAGCCTGTCTGGCTCTCTCCAGCAGCTTTCTTCTGGCTGCAAGTATAAACAAACATCACTTTGTAACATGGCTTGATCAACAGCAGGTTTGAAAATCTAAAGCATAGAAATTATTCTATTAGCATGTTAGCATAACATTTTTAGCCAGTTAGGACTTTCCCACACATATTTCATGAGCAGAACCCTCAACAAAATGCACCAATAAAAATGACAAGGCTATTTAGACTTAACATGATAAGAACACAGTAAATGTTTGATCATTATTATGTCCCACACTCACATACATTTTTGACCAAATAGCAGGCTTTGGTTATTTCTTGCAAACATATTCTAGTAACCAAACACCCTTCTGGAGGCATACAAAGCTTTATAATATGACTTCAAAAAATATGAATGAATAGGCGAGATATGACGGTTTTATTTACAATTAATTGACCCATACAACTTCACTTTAGACTTTCAAAATCAAGTTTACTTTTTCATCTCGTGCTCAAATTACTACAGGAAAATCTGGATTGGCTCCACTCCCACTGCTATTTAAAAACGCAGGAAGAAGAAAAGCGACTGCTTTGAAATTCAAAGGGAAATGTGAGTCGACCTTGCAGCCTATCCTAAAGCAGCCTCACATTGCATTCATAATTATGGGATTTCCTGCATCTGTACTGTAAAGAGGGCAACTGATAAATGAGATAAGGTTATGTTTAATGTTATGCTTAATATGACAGTATTTTTAATTTCCGAGCCTTATCTAACTCAAGAGGCTTCCCTGGCACCTCCTCATCACTGGAGTGTGTCAACAAGGTCACCTGACCTGGCCTACAAAGCCTAATTCATACCAGAGAAACACATGCTGCAGGTCAGTCATCTGACCAGCATGGTCCTAGGCATTCCCCTAAATCTACAGCAGCAACACAACTACCCAAACATTCTTATTATTTAGCTGCGCTACCATTTAAACGCCCTGGCTTTTTCTGTCAGTTTATTTTAAATACAGCAACTACTGGGAAAGCACACAAACTCTGGCACACAGCAGTTAGGGAACATGCGTGGTGTTTGATATTAAGATGGAGCAAGCACGATAGGTAGGCTAAGCCACCACACTGCAGTACAGAGCGCTGGCGTGCTAGAGGCTCTTGCCTGTAGGGTCACACAGAAAATTAAACAGGCTCTTCTCACAAGAAACAACACAAGCACCTATTTTAAACAAGCCTGCACAATTAAGGACAACCTCTCTAAGAAAAATACTCCAGGCATGTAGCTCACATTCTTTATATTTTGTTTCCTACCTTATCTCAGACATTTCAGGAGTTACAGGGATGGCTCTGACTTTCTGTATGTTGCCTATATTTATGTGATGGTTTAATTACATATAATTAAACAGTCTCTAATTTACATTTGCAAGCATCTAAGCAGCAATTATCTACACAGGGCTTTTGTATTCTTGTGGTATTACAGTATAATATTTCTGCAGGATTTCTTCACCACGCATGCAACATGCTACATGATGTCATCTATCCCCCCATGGTAAAGACAGATGAAAAAAGAGGTATTAAAAACAGACCACAACAGATAAGGTCAGACAGCAAGCTCTGAATATATACATTTATCAATTTACCCTCTTCATGGTCCCACATTGAAATACCCACATGATCCATAACATGGAAACACTATGTCCAAAGTTCATACTGACCAGTGTAATTGTGACATTAAGCAGCAAAGGTGATCGTTTCTTACAATTATTGACACATCCTTTCCTTTATTATGTTTGTTTTTCAAAAGAAAAATGATTGGAGAAGCAATTTCCTAAATGGCGTGTCTGTCATTTTCAACTGATTTTGTTATGTCGTCTTCATTGTTAATACTATCATATCGGGCTATAACACTAGCCCGAACTATTATAATGCCTGCCAAGGTGTTAACTGTCTCTCTCCACGATAAAATCAGTTTTCAATAACAATTTACTCCAAGCAGTTTGCTATCTGCTCCTGTACACCGAGATGTCCGTGCGTTCAGACCTAGCCGATTAGCTTCATGCTAGCATACAACACCAAGTCTGACAACTCGATGAACTGGTTATTCTGGACCCAGAGCGACGGGAAAGGTAATTTTAAACACTCTTCACGAGGTATAACAGCGATATTTTAAGTTGTTATACAAAACCTGTGCTCTAATTAGCCTGCAGTTGGATAAGGAAGCTGGCTAGTTAGCTAACCTGCTAGGCCATCATCAAGTGGAGAGGCTCGCCGATGGATGGCTTTCATGCTTTAGGAACTCAAGGAAGGTCACATCCTCGACAACGTCAGGACCCAGAGGAGGAAAAGCAACTAAAAAGTTGCTCAAATGCTCGTTTTACAGCTAAAAGGGGTGTTTTTATGGCAAGGAGTTGGCTGATTGGTCGTTCTATAGAGCCAAATCTGGCCGCAGCGACGAGTTTCAGGTCGGGTATGAAAGTAGAGAAAAGCCCCACACATCGCTGCCGTTAACGTTAGCCACCACTAGCCTTCCTTCATTTGTAGCTAGCTAGCTCGCCTGTTACAACTTCGACTGAGCTGCAAGGGGATCGATTGGTGGCTAATTTAGCGTGGCAAGTGTGCCGCGCACACATCGGAGATTAAAACCGAGCAGATATGTCATCTTGGTTGGTAAATAAGGCCTCACCTCGCTTCGCCCTGGGTGAATTTTTCCTGTTCAGACTGCTGGCTCTTTCTTCCTCCAGTGCAGCTGTTATCTCAGGGTTGTCTTCCACAGTGTACCACACCAGCAGCTCCTCTCCCGGCCCGATAGGCTGCAACAATGAGAGATGAGGTCGGCCACCAATCACAGCCCGGCTTGCTGAGAGGCAAGGGGGATATTTGGGCCACTGTGCATCTTATCTGTCTAGGGGGGTATGGAATTTGACAGTGTTTCCACCATAGCCTGCAGTATATTCTCTACTGGAGAAGATTTGATGGAGTTATATAGTTACCATGACTCTACTTTTAAGACTTGCATGAATGTTAATGGGTGCTGAGCCTTATACAGCACATCACAGTTTGTCATTCCCAACTGATGCACATATGTATCGCATTAGACAGTTTTAACCAGGGGTGGAAGAAGTCTTCAGGTCTTTCACTGAAGTAAAAGTACCAGAACAACAATGAAGTCCTACATTCAAGATTAAGGCTGGGCAACATCCCAAAATAATATCAGGGTCAGAATCACCAATACTTTTTATTATTAAGAGCAGCTAATATAACATGTAGGGCAGAGAAATGGGGTGAATGCATCATTAATATGAAATCCTTGGGCACTTTATTAGGTACACCTATACAAGTTAAGGCATCTATTGCAACAGCTCAGCCAGAAATGTGAACTTTCCAAAGATAATAATGTTTAGTTTTAAGTCAGTTTCAGGTTTTGTTAGCAAAATGTTTATCATTGAGATTGTAGTTCTAGTAATTCTATTGTGAGACGTTTCTAATGGTTTAAAAACATGAGAGAGGAGGACTGTTTAAAACACATTTCATATGCACATATATTTAAAAAATAAAACACTTTTGTATGTGCTTATCTAAAATAAAGGCTTTCCATTCCACTCATTCATTATATCTCAGTATAGGAGCAGCTGTAGGACCTCTAGGCTGCATGAATGCATGTTTGACTTACCCTCAACACTTTGTAGTAAATGGCTCTGTTAATCTCAAGGGGGAAAAGATTCTGCTCTTCACCGGAGCGAGCCCAGTTGACGTACCGCAGCCAGTTCCCCTTCATGGGGTCCGTGGCGTCGACACACATCCAGCCCCGCGCTGGGAAATAAACCTACGGGACACAAGTACAAAGACAATGTTGTAATATATAGATATAGCTTGAGAAGATCTAGACAGGAGGGCCACCTTTGCCCAAGTGGAAGCTAAAAGATAATCAGCAGCATTTTGTTTAGCAATGTCATAACAAAGGCTTTTTAATTTTCCTCCCAAACAGCTGCACGCCTTGAAATGTTTGTGTTAATCTTTTATACGACTTTTCCAGGCAGCAACACAGTTTATGGTTATAAAGCTATTTTCAGCTGTTGGTGCTTAGCCTGATGCAGAATGTAGTTGGGCTTGTTTTCGGTATGCGGTGGATGCCACAAACGTGGAGGTGAGTCGTTCGGGGAAAGAAGCCAGGGGAGCAGCCTGCAACATACCTCCCACATGTAAACATTACTCGTCACCTGGGACCTTTTCTTCTTCTCTCCGACAAATGGACCAAACCTCTTGCCTTTAGGAATGACCCGAGTGGCCCAGACACCTGAAAGTAAGAATAAGGAGAAACATCTTATACCTGTTACATTTGAGATTATATATTTTAAGCACTAAATATGGTAAATAGATCAGTTTTAGGGCACATTTAGAGACTGGTGCCCAAAAGAGATGTCCTGTCCTGTGTTTAACTTCAACAATGTTTAACCTTGAAATCAGTGATGTGGATAATCAGGATTGGCACGATGAGGTTTATTATAACTAGACGTTATTTAAGACTGATTTTCATTTTTTAAGAATATCCTTTTTCTTAGGCTTTTCGTGTAGAATAAAACTGTCTAAAGTTAGTTTGAGTCTGTCACTATGTTCCAGTTTGCTTCATGTCTGATGGGAGATCCAGGTGAAGAGTATCACTACATATTAGTTTGTCAAGGTTTGACAGTGATAGAAACAGATTAATTAAATGTCATCATATGATTAGTCAAAATGTTGTTAAATTTGAGTCTAAAATGATCAAAGGGTTAGAAGGTCTTGCTATCACCCCCCCTCTATGGTGAGTATGAGCTGTTACCATCAGGAAAACAACCCAGAGATCCTTTATACCAGGGGTGCCCAAACTTTTTCCATCAAAAGGCAAATCTGAAACTTAATGGTGGTCCAGGGGCCAAAAGCAAACACCTATTGTATTGTACTGAATTCCCTTAAATTCCCTGAACTGACTTCCTCCACACTCTGCCTGCCGAGCCCAGATTAGGAAAAATAATTAAAATTAGGAATCCCACATAACTAAAGGTAAAATAAAACGGCATAAAGAGTGATTTATATTATAATTCTTTAAAATGAATTTAAGTGTGTATAAGGCATGGTAGAAAATACTTAAAGCCTTTAAGACATAACTAGCACTCTAATGCACTTTGTTTACACCATTAGATCGTCCTCAAACGACTCCAAACTGAAGCGAAGCTCTGAATTCTCCATTTTCCAACGCAGCCTGTTCTCACTGTGGTCTACTGGAGGTCACTTTCAAAGTGTATATCAACAAAATGCAAATGTGAAAATCAGCATGTGAATGGTCTTTAAAGATGCTGTTAAAGTTCCATTTGTCTTAACAGAGCAGACACATTTATGAACTCACCAATACGGCTTTGATTTATAGCAGAAGGTCCAAGACTCAAACAGTCGGGCAGACCCTTCCACACATGAGCCGGAATTTCTTCTAGAGTTTCCACTGTCCCACCAGTGATGGCCATCATCTGCAATACATGAGAAATGATTGTTTTTAAAAGAAAATCAAAAAGCTTCAGAACCCAATGAAAATGTCAAACACAGTTGTGCAGGACATTGTAAGAAGATATTTTACCTGCTCAGGTAGGTTTCCAGGAGACAGTGGGCATCGAGTCTTAACGGAGTTACCACATGGACTGTAAATACAGAATAAAGTAAGAGGCTGAAAAAGCAGCAGCACATTTGAATGGATGCCCTCAAAGTGAATTCATAACAAACTACATTTCAGTGAGGTCAACACACAGCTGTCTAATACAACTTTGCTTTATAGTTGAGGAGTTTTTTTTTTTTTTTTTGCATAAAACTGAAAAACGACACCAGACAAACAAAATTTATGAAGACTTATTTCCATAGTGGTTCAGGACAAGAGGTGCTGTGTCTGTGCTGCAGCACTGAGCTCATGAAAGCGGGGACATGCAAATTTAATCACAGGTGGACAGCACAGAATTTCCCTTTCCCTTGTTCGCCTTTGACAAAAAACAGTTTGAGGCCCCTTCCATGAACAGCAAATAAGAAGTGTTGCCTATTAATTAATGCTGGCAGGTTTTGAGGGCTGCAGCAGGATTAGTTTGCAGATTATCTTCACGATTAATCACTTAAAAACAGATTTACCTATAAAATACACATCTATAATTTTCCAGAGGCCAACGCGACGTCTTCAGATTTGCTTGTTTTGTCTGAAAACCCCAAAGATAAACCCTGAGATTAGCAGCATCAGACAGGGATAAAGGTCCTACAATCACGCAGCTCTTTCAGATGTTCACCTAAATGCATGTTATGTAACTTACAGTATGAGACCTGAAATGTCTTTGTCATGACAGCCGGATGATCTCTAAGGTTTTACAGCACGCAAAAGCCATAATTTCTTCTTTAATTATTCAATTATCATGAGCACAAAAGAGAGAAAAGCAGCAAATCCTCACATTTGACAAGCTGGAACCGGTGGATGCTGCTTAGAAAAACACTCAAAACAATCACCAGAAAAGTTGATGCATTATTGCTTAAACTGACTGTTTTCTTGCATATGTGTGATTTTTCACATGTTCCCCTCACAGACACTTCCTATGCTTTAGTGACTTGCTTTTTGTCCAAACTGGCAGAAAGAGCCAGTTGTTCAGGAGCACAATGAGCTGCCCCATGTGTGGTGGGGCTGAACTCACACATCACACTGAATTCATTAACAAAAACAACCCACTCCGAACAGTTTATTAGCAGATCTGTTCACATTAGCGGCTCTTATTTGACTTAATGATGAAGCTCCATTATAACAAATGCGGATAGATGACAACGCTGAGACAACAAATCTCATTGTCTACAGATTAGTGGCGCTCCAGCTTTGACATCCCGGTAAAATAAAGGGTAACATGCATGAACTTTTTACTGGCCGGTTCATTTGACTGGTTTTTGTCTTCACTATAATCCGCTGGTGCTGGAGTTGTGATCAGACATTTTTAAATCCCTTCTCGCTGAAGTTCCAGCAACAAATGGAGAGATTTCAACGTGGGCGTGTGCGTAAAGCGGTTTTTAAAGCGTCCAGCCTGTTCATCCCCCCAGAAAGTTGACAAAGACAAACACAATGAACGGATATGTAAACCGTGCAGCGCCTGGAGGATGCAGTTTATTGTTACCCTTGTAGGCAAACCGTCCGCTCTCCTTCTTCCCCCGATGCTGGCCGCAGTAAGGTGTTTAGAGCCCTTTTCTCCCTCAGTGTTGCCTGCCGGAGGCTGCTTTTTGGGTTTAGGCTACTCACACGCGCACTTACCTGCTTTATTTGACCGGGGGCTTGTGATTTTTGTGCTCTACCTGCTTTCAATCTGCCGAAAATGGCGGATGGAGGCTTGAGTCGAAAAGCCTCTTCTGTAACTCGGATCGTGGTGTTGTGTAGTTGGGAGAGGCAGCCTGTCAGACCCGTGCACACGCACACACACACACGCACACACACAAGCAGCGGCGGGGCAACAATGTTCTGCAAGGAGGTTTTTGTAGACGACAAGGCTCCCTGGTCTCCTCTCCTGCAGGCAGTGGCTCCAGTCCTGTGCACACTGCAGCCTAACATGACACCATGCCAATTAAGTACCTTGCTCAGATTCATGTGTGAGCATACTGGGCCTGTAGGCTGGCACCATCTGTGCGTCCACGATTTGTTGGAATAACTCAATAAAAGCGAGCAAACGCAAGCTGAGAGGCGTTATTTTGTGTTAAAATGTCTTCAAGTTCAACAGTTTTACATGAAATGCTTTTCCCGAGGCGATATGTTGTTTTTTGTTGGTGGATTTTTCTCTTACATTCTTTAACACATCAAAATGAATGAGCGGACAGTTTGAAAAGTGCTGCATAAGCATGTTTTGGTACGATTTAATTCACTTAACCTGTATTTCAACAATTAAAAACAAACATCACACAGTTGTTACAGTCTGTTAATCAAGTGTTCTGTGTTCAAATTATGTATTCAGGCCCTTAAATGTGATAACAATACAGAAAGCAAAGATGGTGTGTCCTCTCAAAAATAACATTTTTGCAAGTAGGTTGTAGGGATAGTTAAATACTGTATTCACTCAGTTGCCTGTTTATTAGGTTAAACAAAATGCAGTCTAATACAACAGTCCTGCAATAAATCTTGCTGTCATCAAGATCATAATGTTCAGTTTTTATGCAGTTTCTTCGACTGAATTAGTTTTATCAAAGGTGTACCTAATAAACTGGCAACTGTTGGTAAAGGCTATACAAAGTCTTCAAATGGACATGAAGGTCAGCAAAAATATCGACAATAGATAAAAGTGGATTTATTTGTTTTAGGTGTTATGGGAACAAGGGCAATATAAAATCCTCTATCACAGGGTATGCAATTTTATATTGAATGTATTTTAATAAACAAAGACCTGACAAATTAAAGTATTTCATCCAGTTGATGCAAAAATCATATCAAAGTCCAGTAATGTCATAAAAATAGTCCTCCAAATTGTCCACAATGGCCTCATAGAACCAGAGACGTTAAAGGGACACTGTCACTGCCACGATATGAACAGGACATTTATATCCTCTCACGCTATGTATTGTCATAATATCCAACTTATCCTCAGTAGAGAAAAACAAGCAAAAATTCGAATTTCTCTAAACACATGGAACATGAAATCAGCTCAAATGACACTTACCTGTCTCATGATGATGATGGCACATGTAAGGCTTCTCCTCAGGTGTCCTCATGTTTGCAGATGTGTACGTGGCCTCTGTTCTCTGCAGTGTGCAGGTGTTGAAACCGGAAAAAGCTTCAGTAGCGCTCATGTCCTGTTTGGATATGTTATTAAATCCCACATACATTAGTCATATTAGCTCTGAAAGGGCATGCCAGAGAGCCATGGCTGTTGTCAGTACTAGCAGGTAATGTCTGTGGCCACTAGAGGCTGCTGTGCTACCATAAACAGACTGTGATTGAAGATTTTTGAAACTGGGTAGAAGAGGACTGATGCACATGTAATTCATGCCATGACGGTGTAACTGTCAGAGCAGAACTAGAGCTGACAGCAGTCAAGTGCTGCCTGTAACAACTGTGAGCAGATTTGTGATCTGTGTGTTTGACAATGCATCATTCTGTGGCAACACTTTAAACTCTGCAAAGTGGCAATCATGCATCAAAGAGTCTCTGTGTCTATTTTAGCTGTGCTTCCGAACATAAACCCTCCAGGAATGCAAAGTAACACTATTCACTTGTTAATTATTATAAAAGTATCTGTGTTACACTTTCTGGAGGCGTGACTTCTTGCCACATTGGGACACACAGTCTGCAAATTCTTAGTCTGCAAGTCTGGCATTCAGTACACCAGAGGGTACTCAGCCAGGGTTTTTACATTAACTGAATCTCCTGTTTGGACTTTTCCATTTATAGTCATTCCAAAATATCTCAGTAATGCTCTTACACCAGAGGAAGCACACTGTGGACCCGTCACGTACCTCATCTGCTCCTTTAGTGTCTCTAACCTCGGTGCTTAAAGCATCAACCAGATGTGCTGATTCCTGTCCCCCTTTTCACAAGCATTCACCTCTTACTGCTCAAGCAATACCAAATTCCTCCACCCTTGCTCTCCCCTGATGACCTTCCCATGTCCATCAGGCTGACAGCTGTCACAGGTCCTCCTGCTTTTTACGATAGCTGTAACTCCTCGCCTCCCATATGAGGATGTCCACCAACTACTGGGGTTCTTGGACAAATCTTGCCGGGTTCCCTTAAAGGATAGGCTAACAATTTTTGAAGTCTGTCTTCAAGCCACAGTCAGGTGCACACATTGATTCAGGTCTTGTTTGATCTAATCATTCCCCCTTTTTATACTGGCCTTTAGAAGATCCCTTCTTAACATGATTTCATTGTAAGTGATGGGGGACAAAATCCAAAGTCCGGTGTAAAAAAGTTTATTTGAAGATAATGCAAGGCTTCAGTGGTCTCAGTTAGGCAAATTAAGTGGGAATCCTCCAAAGTTATGCCTGGTCCACACACACATAGGCTTTTTCAAAACGTAGCTTCTTCTATCCGTTTTGGCCTTTTTGCCACACACAAACGCTGTTTTAGGTCACCGAAAACTGAGCTTTTTGGCAAACTCCATAAGCCAACTGCACAGACCCCACTGCCAATGCATGCATGACTGCCATTCACCACAGTCAGATCAGACCTCTCGTTGCAGGTAACCTAATGGTAAAATCTTGTTTTCAGGCTTCTGATTGGTCAACATGGCTTTAAGGTTTGGGTTATGTGGCTGCCTGTTGGTTTGGCATGCTCCTGACAGCGCTGCAACTCTGTCTTTGCATTTTCCAGTGGAGAGAGGGACAGAAACAAAAAGGGAATATTGTTGTGTAATGACTGTAACGTTGGAAGCTATCCACTTGATTTGTCCAACTCTGAATGTCAAAGCCCTATATTTCCTTCAGATAAACTTACAATGGGTCCAATTAAAAGCGCGCAACAATTACAATGGTTTACTGGGATTGAGTGCAGTTTCCGTACAGAACACATTTTAAGTTTTCATTTTTTGGAACACCATGTCCCCCTCACCATCCTAAAAATATTTACCGAGTGTAGGATGAGCTCTGGACATATAGCTGGTGCTGCAGCATGCCAAAGTGTGATTGATAGGAGGGGCTCTCCGTCTCATGCCGCATGACAGAACAGGAAAAGTGATAGGCCTACTTGGCTCTTAAGCAGCATGCAGGAGGCATGTGCTTTTTCGTGCATGTGCTGGATTGCATGAGCCATGAGGCCAATTGAAATGTACACATTGTACGCAAAGAGCACTTCGTGATTCAAGGCTGGACAGTGTTTGACTGAACAACTGCAAAAAAGGAAATATTCAGCATACCTGCACTGACCATCGCTTTAATGATCCATAACTGAAAAACTCACCAAGCAAGTGTGTCAAAGTTTTCATCGTCCATAAATGTCTAAATCAAAACACAGTCACTGAGAGGAATGACAACATTCACATATACTCACAGTCAAATGCACATTACGTTATACAGAGCATGACCACCATCTTGAGTAAAGATGGTCACATGTTCACATTTATCATTTATAAACAAGTGGACAATTTACATATAACAGCCATTTCACAGTTTACATTATAGTCAAGACACAGATTTAAGATCAGAGGTGGAAAATACATGTAATAGTAGTAATTATAATATTATTTATCTTTTGCCTCCACTGCATTTATTTGACACCTGTCTTTTACATAAAAAATCCTATGATCAGCCTATAAAATAAGATGGATTGACCAAATTAAAGGTAGCATGTGGCACATTTGACCACTAGTAGCGCCATGGAGGGGTGTTGTCACGAGCGGCTCCCTGCTTTGTTGTGGACAGCACGATACACATTCCAGTGTTTTCAGGCTACTCTGCTGATCGAAAGTTAGTGGTGAGAAAAAGAAGAGGAGAAATATGCCAGCAAAGGCAGTGAGGAAAATGTGTGTGAACATTGGAAAAATGTGGGATTTAAGATATTCAGAAAATCCCAAATGTTTTATGGGGATAAAACGCGGGCTGTTAGACCTCAAGGATACACATAATGCATACTGAATGCTTAAGGTCCAGTGTGAAGGATTTAGGGGGATATATTGGCAGAAATTGAATAAAATATTCAGTCATGTTTTCATTGTGTATAATCACCCTAAAATAAGAATTGTTGTGTTTTTGTTACCTTAGAATGAGCTCTTTATATCTACAAAGTGAGCAGGTCCTCTTCCAGTCCGCCATGTTGCACTGTCATGTCTCTACAGTAGCCCAGACCGGACCAACCAAACACTGGCTCCAGAGAGCGCCTTTTGTGTTTTTTGGCGTCTGGAGCGTGAGGCGAGAGGTATTCAGTTGGCTGCAATCTGCAACCTCACTAGTTGCCACTAAATCCTATATACTGATCCTTAAACAAAAAAATTTTGTTTGGTGGCAAGAAAACTTCAAAGGGCACCTTTAATCTACCCAAAGGTGTATAAAATAGGCAATATTAGCGCCACCTCAACCAACAGGAAAGTGCTGCTCATACATTAATGCATCAAGATCCATTCTGCTGCCGAATGAATATTGTTACCTTTGATACAAAACTTTGCTGATGATAATTAAATATTCCTACATTTCCATTATTATAGTGACTCTCTAGCTGTCCAAACCTTGTCGAAACTGGAGAATTCCATTCAGTAGTTCAAGATCCAATGCAGAGGAACTCGTATGGCTCAATGTTTCAGGGGTCCGTATGTCATCAAACAGCCATTTGTCAGTGGATCTTAAATTCAGTGTCCTAAAACGGGAAATAACTGTTAGTGCAAATTGTTCACCACGCTGTATGAAGTGATTTGAATACTAAACCACTTCTTAATTAATTGCGGTTTCAAGCAAATTGGATTTGGTGACATTAACATACTCACATGTATTCAGCGCAGTTTCTTGGAAACAGTCGTCCAAACAATTCCAATCGTGATTAAACACATCAGTGTGAAGAACACTGCGCCGAGCACTACCCCTCTGTACACCAGAGCTGGGAGAGCAAGACTGTCATCAGTGAAATCAACACTCATAACTGCTGCACAAAGTGACATTCAACCTCTCTCGATGTGAGCTCCTAAGTGGACGTGAACATGTCCTCACTGCACTGTTTGTGGTTTCAGGGTTCACCATTATTTTTTGCATAAATAATAAATAATTATATCCTGGGATTTTTTAAATTGACTACAATGTTCAGCTTTTCAGGTTAGTAGAACTATGAGAGAAGAAATCATTTGAAACATGACACTTTTACAGGCACATTTAGGGTTTTAAAAATGGCTCAGTGTTGGATTCTCACCTCCTGGTTCTTCTTCTGTCAACACAAGTTCAGCTTTAAAGTCTTCACTGTGTGTCTCCACGGTCCCACCACCACTTTCCACAGAAGCAGGAACAGTTTCTGCCTGTTCATCAGTGACAGCTGGTGCAGGAGTTGTGACAGGTTCAAGTGCATCGTGAACCTCTGTTGCAGCTGCTGGGACTTCCTCACCTGGATCCAGTACTTCCTCGATGGTCCCAGATGTTGTCCCAGCGACAGATGTGACAAGTATCTCTGCATCTCTGTCACCTGCTTCATTCTCCTGAGGAGTTGTGTCCTCTTCCAAGACTGCTTCCTGTGTGAGAGGATCTGATTGGACAACTTCTTCTGTGTTGTTCTCTGCAGCATACTCTTCTAGATCTTCCAGGTGAATGATGAGGATTGGGTCTTCTAGAGCTGGTTCCTCACTAGTAGGTCCCACAAAAACAATGACAGCAGGCATTTCTGGGGTTGTTTCCCCTGCATCCACTTCCTCTTGGCCATCAAGTTCATCAAGGACAACAGGTTCCTCTTCTTCTGGGGAACTAGGAAGCGGTTCTTCATGAGTAACAGGGTCCTCTTTGGCATTTTCTTCCACAACTACTGGTTCAAACGCTTCCTCTTCTTTTCTTTCTGACAAAATGAGAGGCACTGTTTCCTCTTGTTCCTCTTGATCTGGCTCAAGTTCAGCAGGGTCCAAGGGCACAATGACGTCTGGATCTTCTTGGGCTGACTCATGTGGTGCTGGTTCCCCTGCCTCAAGTTCCCCTTGACCTGCTTCCACTGCCTCAGATTTCTCTTCTTCTGGTGTCAAAGGAAGCAGTTTTTCTTCTACTTCAGTATTGTCATCAGGGACTAGAAGTAAAGGTTCTTCTTCTCCATTTTCCTCTAGAGCTTCATCGTCTGACACCTCTAAAAGAATGACTGGGATCGGTGCTTCTGGAGCTGGAGTGTCCTCATAATGCTGCTGTGGAGACTGACTCTCGACGACGACAGCTGGGTCAACTTCTCCTGCAGTTTCGTCTGGAGACGCCTCTGCAAAGGCAGCTTCTGCTGGGACATTTTCCTCTTCTGAAGATTCTTGTGGAGCTGCAGTAAAATGGTCCTGAGGGGCTGATTCCTCAGATACAGCTTCATCAGCGTCTTCAGAGACCTGAACCCCGGTGAAAACCAGATCTGGTTCTGTCACAATAATGTCATCTTCAGCAAGTGATTCCTCTGGAGATGGAGCTGCTTCCCCTGCAACAACTGGAATGAGTTTCTCCCGAGCTGATTCTTTGTCTTCGATAAAGTGGCTGTGGTCTTCAGTTACAGGTGCGAGTTCCTCTGGATCTGGTCCTTCAACACCAGAAGTCTGAACATCTTTGGCCACTGCAATAGAAGTTAGAGATTCAGCAGTATGGCCATTTGGTATGTTTTTTAAGTTTGTCAACAAAGGATTCTTTATTTTTATAGTACTTGCATTTTTAGATTTTTTTATCATTCCCACAATAATATGAAATGATGTTTCTCATTACTTTTGGATTGTTTTTTGCATTGGTTATATGCCACTAAAAGGCCCAAATATATCTCTTTTTTCCATTTTCATTCCACTAAGCCCAACTTGGCATCATATATTTTAGTTCGTACTGAAATGCTAATTGTATTCTGAAAGGGTCTGAGGGTAAGCATTGATTAGGTGTAGCCGGTTTCCACAAAGTAAACCCCTTAGTACACTATAGGTCTGAAAATGGCATCAAATGTAACCACGGCTGATTATATAACAGTTAAGAAGATCTCCACAAAGAGGGTGTGTAGTGATCCAAGTTTAGTTCAGCTGTCTCACAGGGTATCCTGCACGCTAACAGGAGCAGGTGTGTCATTGAACAGGCCATGAAAGTATTTTGAGATATGTTTGGTTGTTACCAACGCATTCAGGAACAGGAGCTTTATTCTCGATTTACGTGGGTGACCGAGGTCAGTTCCCAAACCAAATGCAGGTTTTTATTATTCACAGCTAGAAAACACCTAAAGCAATATTTGCCTTTCACCGTCTTGGATTCTGTTGGCTCACAATCTACCTATTATGCAACACCAAACACAGCTTATTAAACAACATGTTTATGTACTTCTCTAATATTTTTCTGAATTAAATCGGCTACCCATTGTGTTTTTTTATAAAGCCTACGTTATTTTCCACAGAGGCAGTGGCTTGGTAATACATAGAAGTAGCTTTACAATAATACGTCTTATCATGGATCTAAGACCATTAAGGGATTCCTTTCTGAGGATCACTAATTATCATATGAAAAGAGATCGGAAGAAATGCATGGCTTACGTATTGGTGCTGCTGTGCATAGCTGAACGTTTAGGACCAGGGTCAGCAGTAGCAGAGAGGAAGCTTCGAACATGATGTTCATTGGAGTCAAACAACGTCCAAAAACTCCAATACAGCAGTCAGACTGGTGCCCCGACTGGAGGGATATCTTTAAGGGGTGAAGCGCACATGCAACGTGTCAGCGTGGACACATGTTGTGAAGTGACACACCATATGGGAATATTGGGAGGGTGCTTCGAGGGCTGGGTGGGTAAAAGAGACAGGGACATCCTCTACACACTGGCTGTTCCTTATCCAAGATTACACATCCAACAGTTTGAATGCTTTCTTAAAATGGCTAAAAAGGTTGCCCAGAAAGCTCTGTAAAAAAACAGATACATGAAGCTGAAGAAGTATTTACAACAACCCACTTTTGGTGTCTGTCTTTCCCACAGTGGTGTGAGAAAGGTGTTTTCACAAGCTGATCCCTCTTTCGTGCAATAGTTGAACTCCTTTTCCAAGAGTTAAAAAATGTACTATGTTCAGTTTTGTTTCTCTGTTTTCAATTAGGCTCTTCACTCTGTGAATGCTGCGTCCTAGAATCACCCACTCATCCAGCACATGAAATATGTACCCATCTCCAACTGCAACAGTATAGAAACATTTAGAAATGATGGGTATCATTTGATAGCTTGAAGACAGAATGCATCTTTTAAAGCTGAAGTGTAGAAAGGAGCAGAAAGGCCCTCTACAGAGCCGTGTTTGCTTTGTCCATTCTGGGCTACCGTAGAAACACTGTGGTGCAACAGTGTGGACGAAGAACTCATTCTTAGCTCATGAAAACATGACTGGTTTCAGGTGATTATCCACTAATGACAACATTATTATATATATCATATTCTATTTCTGCAAATAGATCCCCCTAAATCCTACACACCAGCCCTTTAATACTCCTATTGATTGGAGTTGAGATTGAAATAATATTAAATTTTCCTCGATCAAGGCCATCCATCCATTCACAGAGAGTAATTTAGACTAAATCATTTAGTTGGCTGCTCCAGTGTGGTCTATGCTCCAGGGGTTATACTGGGAAGAAATATCACATGGTTTGTGAATGCTAAGAAGTCTCAGTGGTGGGCACGGGTGTATCTATTATAAGTCATAATATTAGCTGTTTACCAGCTGACCTCCTTCTAAATGATGCCTCTGTCGCGGTTACAATGAAAACAGTATCTTACAGGTCTCACAGCATCATAAAAGCAGCTTTCGGTTTGCCAGAAGAGCTGTTGTACATTATCTCAAACACATTGCTTACTTTGATGGCTGGATATTATGTATTCAGATCAAAGAGGAGCCAAAAAACAGAGGAAAAGTGACAATTTGGTCTGACATGGCAGAAAAAGTGAAAGTTTTACTTAAATCGCACTGTATACCTTTTAAGAAATGCTTAATGATTTTGTTGCATATTTATAAGTCTGAGATGGTTGAAAAGCTTCGTAAGCATATAAAGCCCTTATGTCGTAACCTCGAAAGTGATCTTTTATCTGTCTTAATGTGTGTTCTGTTCGTTTACACTTTGTGTTGTTAGTTGATATTTACTGCTGGAGGTTTGAGGAGCTGCTCGTATATTATGTCAGATATTTAAGTGAAACAAAGAGATAAGTCGCCTTCATGCTCTGGTTTTGGGCAACCGCTGCGTCTTCAGGAACAAAGCTCAAACAGCACATTAATCCACAGTGAAGTTACCATATTTTATTTCTTTAAGTGCCATTCATGCATATTGGGGACGGGGGTGGGGTGGGCGGTGGTATCGACAATTCTAATAACACTTGAGTTATTTTACAGCACTAAACGAATACAAAGAGTAGCTGTGTCACCTCATTGGACAACAAAAGTAATAAACCGTGCAATAAACAAAAAAAAAGGACAAATAGGAGAAAAAAATACAAGAAATGACAAAGACATAATCAAAAAAACTAACAAAAAAAACAGAAAAATAAAACACAAACCAAATATATATTATCAACACTGAAACACTGAATGTAGAACCATAGTACAGGTAAAAGGTAGTGTCACACAAAAAGCCAACGCATTTTCATCACATATATACAATATAGATATATACATACTGTCACCCTCTGATTGGACAATAACAAAATACTCTATTCCTTTACCTCCTCTCTCTCGTGAATAAGACCCACCCCCTGCCTTGATACCCCACCCCCAAGAGGAAAAAAGGGATGATTGAAAAGACATATATGTACAAGCACAACAACACACCAGCACTGAATAAAATAGGCCCCAATCAGCAGTACTTGTTGGCAGTTCTCTCCCACACTGTAACAAGGCTTTTTTTTCATCTTTTTTATCTTTTTAACCACTAATAGTAATCTCTCTGGCAGGTACATGTCCAGCGGAATTTAAAAACTTACATCATCTTTTGAAAAAAACAAAACAACTTAAACTCACATCAGCAAACGCACAAATACACACACACACACGCTCGCTCACTCACTCACTCTCTCACACACACACACACACAGACATGATGTAAAATTGTGATTGTGATCCAGTCATTGTCTTCACCTTTTTCCCTTTTAGCCACATCCGTCAGCTCAAATCTTTTGTTTTCCCCACAGGCTGCTGGCGTGTTCACAGTCTTCACCTGGAAGAACTGAAACACACGTCACCTTCACGCCAACCAAGGACTCGCAGGATGTTCTCGATTGTAGGTCCATAGAGTCCGAATGAAAACACACTGATGCTCTTTTTCTCTGCTGTGTTCAGCTGCAGTCCTTTGGCCCACTCTCACACAACTTTTATAAACTCATAGTCGAGATCCACAGGCAAGGCAACCTCCACATACAGCGGACATCTGATATATAAAGACAAAAAAAAATTGCACAGGGAAGAGGGAGTGGACAGGTATGATTGGCAGGAAAAGAAAACACAAAACTAACAGCTGAAATATAAAAATGAATGGCAGTATCATCAGTCGAAAGAAGAGAACTTGACTTCATCTGCACAGCTGTGAGCAGTTTAACAGAAGATCTGCAGTATAAAACCGGGCTGGTTCTTGTTTCAAATAACCTTCAGTGTGTTCAAATGTAGAAACATATGGGTCTGTTATATCCACTGAAACAACTGTGAGACTTGTGAAAAGTGCCTTTTCTCACAATAACAAAGACATTATGCAATATCATAAAAAAAAGAATCCATGATTGTCATCCAAATATGAAATCAAAACTACGGTGACCACTGGAGTCCCTCGATGCGAAAGTTTCTCAAAGGAATAGTTTGAAATTTTGGGAAAAACACTTATTTGCTTTCTCGCTGAGAGTTTGATGAGATCAATCACGACTCATGTCTGTAAGGTAAACACAAAGTCACAACCGGTAAACAGTTAGCTTAGCTTAGCACAAAGACTGGAGACAAAGCCTGGCTCTGTCCAATAGTAACAAAATCCACCTACGAGCACCTCTAAAGCTCAGCAATAAACACGTATTGCCAGAAAGTGACTGCGAACGGCCAAGAAATAATCCGCCACATTTTTGTAGAGGTGCTTCCAGGCAGATTTTGTTACCTTTGGACAGAGCCATGCTCGCCGTTTCCCAGCCGCTGGCTGTAGCTTCATGTTTACCGTACAGACATGAGTGGTAATAATCTTTTTTTTGGCACGAAAGCAAATAAGTGCATTTCCCGAAATGTTGCACTATCCCTTCTAGCAAGGACACACAGCGTCATAGATGCAAAACACCATACACAGTTCAGCAGTATTGCAGAGGAGAAGTAATCCTGATAATTGTCAACTGTGGACAATGCGTCATAATTGCCTCTGGAGTTCAGATAGTCTAACTGTGAGTGAGTGAGTGAATGAATGGCAGAAAGAGTATGCGAGTGATGCTTTGCATCTTGAAAACGGTTACGATCAATCAAAGGTGTGTAACTGTGCAAAGGGCATGGGGTTTTTTTTTTTTTGTCTGTTTGTTTTTAAAAACAACATGTCTCTATAGTTCAGCACCTGTCTGACTGAGGAGCCACTTGTTACAGGACACAGAGGAGAGGTTTCCAGAACCGCTGATCTACTTTTTCTGTGCTTCAGAAACCCTTCTCACAATAAATGCATGTCTTAAATCTACTCTTCCATCACTGTGTGCATCTGCTTTTGTGCTTACAGATAGCGTAGAGATGATTGCAGCAATCAATCATAGCCCTAAAATTACAATAAAATCAAAGTGCACACACACACAACATATGTTCAAACAACACGTGCACTCTCACACTCATGCACACACTGTTGTTGTTATGACTGTACAATAGCAAATTCTTACGCTATCGAACCATCACAACATTGGCCAGTTAAAAATGTATAGCTCCACAATTTAAATGCCAGAAGTGAGAATAAACACTGAGTGTAGCATCGGAAACTCACTTTGATGCACAACAGGTGGAAAAAGGCATGAATGTGGATGTAACTCATTCTGCAAATCAAAGACACGTACAGTCAAGCTCATCCTGTGCTGCGATTTTCACATGGAAAGTTCAACATCTGATGTGTATCCTACTGATCATTAATCAAAGTATTTGCGTATTTAAGAAGCTTTCACACCAATTCTTTCTCTTTGGGACACTAGTATGAGAGCCTGCTACTAGCTTTTTTATTTATTTTATTAGTCTATAAGCAATGTTTCCAGTCAGTGAAGCTTGAGACCATTACTCTCAACATTGCAAGCAAACTTTTTACTGTCACCAGTATACATTATTTTAATATGGTTTGCATACATTTTTAATAATAATCTTAAAATCTGTACAGTAAATAAGAAGGCACCTCCAGCACACAATTAGCATAGCTTAGCACAAACACTGCAAATAGAGGGAAAAGGCTAGCCTGGCTCTGTTTAAATGTAATAAATCAGCCTACCAGCACCTCAAAAGCTCACAATTTAGCACATTATATCTCCAGGAACACATAACCCACCGTAATACCCCTGATTAAACAAGCAAGATATATTGTAATGAGCTTTAGAGGTGCTGGTGGGCAGATTTTTGTTACATTTAGACAGAGCCAGGCTAGCTGTTTCTCCATTTCCAGTCTGTATGCTACGCTAAGATAACTGTATCCTGCCTGTGGCTTCATACTGTATTTAACATCTCCCCCTCTAACTCTTGACAAAACACCAAATGAGCATATTTCCCAAAATGCTGGAATATACCTTTAATAAGACCAAACCCCACTGACTTGAACAGTTCATTTTAACAAAAACTCGCTTGCAAAGCAGAGCCCAACTGATACTTGATTGTTGAGGCAGATACAAATATAAATATTTGAAAGCTTACACAGATCAGACAATGATAAATGTATTTTCTGAAGTTTGTCTATATAGTTTTTTGAAGAAATGTGACCACGAGTGGTGAGTGGGACACTTAACAGTTTGAAAATCAACAAATCAATTATCGTTGACATTTCTGCACTGCAATATATTGTGACTTATTTATTGGCTGACATGTACCTACACACAGGTGATAAGCTTTAACCAGTCAGTTATACTGGTTTAACCAATATCAGACTGTATTGCTAATCATTTCATTATTTCTGAATGATGAAGGCTTGTTTAATGATCAATAGGCTACTCATCTAAAACTGACGAACTTTACCATTAAAACAAGCTTGAAAATGTGAATGTTATTTAACGCTACAACAGCTTCTGATTGGTAAAGCACTGATTGACCAACACCAAACCTTGAGTTACTTCGGGTTGAATGACTTTAAAAAGACAAAAAAATGTCTGACTTCCCTGCTTTCACCTTCCCCTCACACTCATCATCATCACTCATCCTGAAGTGCTTGAGACGGAGAACTAAGAAGAAAGAAAAAAGCTGCTGTACTCCCATAATTGGTCTGTTGCAGTGAGCCTGATCACATTGGTTGGCTATGAAAACAGATCACGAAACATTCTGTGATCTCTCTCTCGCTTTCCCTCGAATACCAAGCCTGCTTAAACATTTAACACCCTGTTCCTCGCTTATTGTAAACCTAACGTTACCACCAGTTCAGACAACGTGGGGGCCCACTTTCTCCCAAAAGTGACCAACGAGCACCATCACATTACTCACAGAGACGGCCTGTGTTTCTTAAAAACAAAAATAAAACAAAATAATTTTTTTCAGAGAGATAGATGATAGATTGATGAGATGTAAACTCATCCAAGAGGCAGCTGAGGCCAATGTCAACACGAGAAGAATTACAAGCTGAACACGTCGCTCAAATCACATAACAGTTACGGAGCAGGGGGTCGGGGGGGAGAGGGGCTCGGACTTTGGAAGGCTGCTGGCTAGGGACGGGGAGAGGGCTGGCTGAGGAGCTGAGGAGCATGTGGTTTAGACGTGAATGTGTTCTACTCGTCTTTAGACAAGTACATAAGCAATCACTTTAACATGTCCGACTAAATATGATTGTCTTCAAAGTAACATTTTCTAGTTATGCTTTGCTTTTGTAAAAATGTCAGGACTCTGAAGTCTGTCTTTCTCCAAAGCGTGTCAAATGTTCTTCTGCATCCCGCCCACAGCGGCCTCCTCCTCCTCCTCCTGCGGCCTTTCAGCTCAGCCTGGCTTCCTCTGGCTTCCACCTCCTCTCCTCGCTCCCTTTTGTTTGCAAAAGGAGGTCTCGGGGTTAGACAATGGAGTCCCAATCAAAGTCATCCTGGATGTCATCAGCTGGCATGCGATGCATCTGGAAGTTTCTGGCAGGTATCATGTGCTGCTGGTTCATCTGTGCATGGTGTCCTGGAGAGAGAGCAGAGGGTAGGATGAGTCAGATTCATTAATGAACACTGAATAGAGGGTTTCATATTGGCTGTAAGGGATTATTTTTGTTATGTTTTTCTCTGTGGCTTCATGTCACCTGTCATTGTGGGTCCTGTGCTGCTCATAGGGGGCATGTGGGGGTATCCTGGAGGACCCATCATGGACATGCTCTGTCTGGAGTCCATGTAGAGATTTCCTGAAGAAAGAAACAGAACAAAACTTTATCTTAGGGCTTGGTTACACCAGGCAATGCACCTAAGATCCAATTCAAGAGAAGCACTTGAACAAACCATCATGGTCTATGCTTTTATTTACATGGATGGACACAGAAAGCTGTACTGCTTGAACAGTTTTCAGCTACACTGTGTTGTCAAGCGCTTTTCTAAAGTGTCAGTAATCCTTGTAACTTGTGGAGTTTGTGAGTAACAGGATGAGCAGAATCATATTAGGGGACACTCACTAGTTTGGGGAAGAGGAAAATTTGTGCTTCACAAAACGTGTTTATTCTTTCAGACATTCCTCTGATCTTGTGTGGGTTTTTTTTTCCCTTTTGAATTGCCAAATAATTGGATCTCTTCCGGCGACTAAAATGTATGCAACTCAATCAGGGAAAAGAAATCATTGTGTAGTTGAACTTGTCACAACTGGTAGACGTGTGCAGCTGGTAACGAGGGGTTGTTTCAACTTTAGGGGTCAAAAGCCGAAAAACTAGGGAAACACTGGCACGAAGAGCGAGCAGAGCTCACGGTGTGCAAAAGAGATCAAGACTGTTTGCACTTACAGACAGAAGGGAATGTAAACGAGATAAATTCATCAGACAATGGGCTTATGTATGAATTTTTACGGACTGACCTTGACCGTACAGTATTCTATTGTGCTTATGATGACTCCATTAATCTTTTTCTTTAGTGTAATGGTTTGGAATTGTACCTTTAAAGAACAGAAACTCTCTGAATAAAATCTTTTAATGGTCTAGTAGGCTGATTCGTGAGTCACAGCTTAACCCGGCATCCCTGTACACCAGACAGTTACAGCGCATAACCAGCTCGATTTAAAAATGACGACTCCCACCCTTTGCACAGTCAATTTCAGCTTCTTCCTCCTGGACAGAGGTGTATAGTCCCAAAGTGGTATAAAAATAGATTTGTTCTATCAGCCATCATGATGAACAAGTCATAGCAACACTTCACAGATGCTGCAGAACTAATGTTTATTTATTTAGCTTTTTCCTCTACTTACATTTTACCTTATTTATTCTAGTAGTTATTTATTGAAGTGTTTTCTCTTCTTATTTTTCTGTCTTTAAGTCCTGACTATTGGAGCCTTGAGCACTTTTGTTATGTTTGTCTGCAGTCTGTGTTGTTCGTAAACTGTGTGTCAAGATGGATGCCTTGTCTTCTCCTGCAAACCAAATCTACTTACAGGTACAAATAAAATAACCTGAACCGTAACACACACAAGATAGACAGTCAGAAAGACCTCATAGCTATACTGACACTGCAGCTGTTTTGAAGTTCTACGTACTGTTCAATTACATGAACTTTCCCAGAAAACTAAACCAGATAACAGGGCAACAGTGTCAACATGTAAATGCCTCAGTATTTGAGGGTGCATGATGTACATTATCTCTCTCCCATCAGGAGCAGAGACACAGCTGCAACCTCTATATAATGATAGAAATATCACTTGAAAAACAAGCTTACTGGAACTAGGAACAAGTCCAGAATCCGCCCTCCATGCCAAAACAAAAGCTACTCGCCACAGCTACACAAATTCAATCAAAGTGTGAAAAAAATAAGGTCACAGGGTTAAGAAGTGGGTGTTTAACCTGTGTTGATGTGCTGGCTGGGTTTGTTGGGGTGCATTGAGCCATGACAAACAGGAGGCTGCACTGCCCCTTGTGGCTGGATTACACCGGTGCGGGCAAAAAACTGGTTGATGGATGAGCAGAGGTCTGCAATCTGGGTGGGTTCCAGGGACCAATTGTTCAACTCCGCTTGTCTCATACTCTCTCTTAATCCTTAGAAACATAAAACACAAACTTACAGACAGAACAACCAGAGCAAGTGAGCAACCAAAATGTCTTTGTGACAATGAAATGTGTGAAACTGCACGAGCCGAATGTCCAAAGAATATAAATTTAGTAAATGAGAAACTAATTTACAAACACGAAGCAAAAACTTTGGTTGCAATATGTATTCATTATGTCAGTAACCTTCAGTGGGTGATATTTAAAAAACATCCTACCTTGCAATCCTAGACTGTAATTGGATAAACTGACCTGCTGAGCTCAGTGTTTTGGTAATTAAACTTGAAGGCAGTGCTATTTAATTGAAGAGCTCAGTTTAATTAAACTCGTAATCAACTCCACAGTGTCAACACTTCAGCACTCAATCAAAAGCTAGGGCAGTACTGTACTATCAGCTCCTTGCTTTAAATGCCTGTTTCTTCAGCAATCTAGAAAAATTTTAATCTTCAACAAATAAATGAAAAATGCTTTTGAATTGTCCCTTGTTTAACACTTATGCATGCAATAAGGTCTATTTGTCGTGTCCAAACTGCACCTTGGAAAGGTGAAAGGTCGACATCAGCCCAGTTATAGCTGCTAGCAATACGACAGCTTTCTTTCAGTGCATCCAGATTTGGGTACCAGTCAGACAGTAAACCTGCAACACACACACAGGATACGATCTGAAACATTACAGGATGAGAGACTTGAGGGATACAGGTCATTTTGGTTGCAACACCAAGTTCACTCCTGGGACAAAAACAGATTTAGTCCTAATTGCATCAGTTATGGACAACTGCACAATAATTGCTGTCGTAATTGTTATTTACTGTGGGTTTGGTAATTTGGGCAGATGATGCATTTCCAATGTAGACACCTTTTTATAGCTGTGCAGGCAGTCTTCTAGTGCCAAATGAATAAGAAATTAACACCAAATAAAACTGTTCATCAGGCTTTTAAACAGTTCAGCACTGTGTTGTGGCCACTAGGAGGAGCCAGTCGACTCTGTAAAAGCTGCACAAGCTACTCGATGCAGCATTGCTTTGTTCTCGCCACAGCACAGAACAGATAAATCAGATGATGATTTAATGTTTACCACATAAACCAATTTCTCAATGGATTATGACAAAAAATAGGACTGATACGAAGGTGTATTCAGCTGTAAACATTTGTTTTTGTTGACGTGTGTGATGAACAGGATGAAGAGAAAACAACACGGCAAGGCTGGGTCAAAGGAAGACAAGGACAGACTGAGAGTCTTACCTGTGTTGCAGGCCATCTGTTGCTGGGTAGGATGGGGCTGGTGGGAGAGGCTCTGATGCTGCTGTCCATGTTGAGAAGGGTGCTGGCTGTGCTGCGTGTGTTGGGAGGGGTGTGGCGTGTGTTGCTGTGGGTGCTGGCCGTGGGACGGGTGCTGTGATGGGTGCTGCCCGTGCTGGGCGTGCGCAGCGTGCTGGGGGTGCTGACTGTGTTGGCTGTGTTGGCTGTGCTGGGCGTGTTGGCTGTGTTGGTTGTGTTGGTTGTGGGGGCCGCCGTGCTGCGGAAGGTGCTGTGCGTGGGGCGAGCCGTGGCCGGGGTGGGCTTGGGCAGGATGGGAGAGGGGCACCTGGCCACTGTTGGCGGGGTGGCTGTTGGGGTGGCTGTTGGGTTGGTTGTTTGACAGGCTGTTCTGAGTGCTAATGGTGCCACTGGGGGAGTGCTGATAGGAGCAGGAGGTGTGGGTCTGCTGGGAGGAATCTGACGGTATGCCCATCAGACCTGGGAAACAAAACACACCAACACAAAGCTTGAAACAGTGCTGAAACAAATTGGCAATGGCAGAAAATGATGCAAACAACGATTTTGAATAGTGCTGCAACTCACTTTTAATTATCAATTAATTTGCAGATTATTTTCCAAATTAAGCGAAGAGTAATTTTGTATGTAAAATAATGAAAAATGGCCATCACAGTTTCCCAGAACCCCAGGTGAGGCCTTTAAACATCTTGTTTTGTATGAAGAAGCTGAACCAAGCAAATGGCTTGGCATTTCTGCTGAAAAATGGCTCAAACGATCATTTTCTGTCATTTTTCAAGCAAAAATGCAAAGACTTACTTTTTCTAGCTTCTCAGCAATTTACAGACATCACTTTGGGCTCTGGGAGTCAGAGAGTCTAAAAATAACTGACAAATTAATTGAGAATGAATATAGCTTTAGTTGAATCTGTAGCTGTTGAGAAGAGACTACGATTCCAACACAAATGTCAGTCACATGGTTTCAGAAGTGCATTACACTAATACATGCAAACTTAAACACAAAGGGAGCCAGGGTCTTCATGTAAAACCAGCCACTTAAGGCCTTATATCTTAACATCTCACAATAATGGGATGTGGACCTCCTGTGTTTAAGTAGTTCTACACTTGAGACAGACCAGCTGCCATTTTGTTGTATCAGGGAATGACTCAGCATTAGTTGTGTCTCTGAGGTTCACAAGCCGGAGCTGCCGTCGTCTCTCCTCTCCAGCTGCACAGCTCTGGATTGTCTTTGACAAATTCATTGTGCTGCCGCACTGCTCTTCAACAGACATGACTGGAGCATGAACATCTGCACACCCAACTGCAATCATCTGAGTGGCAGGGAGTGGTCTTAAGAGGCCCTGTCCTTCACAGCTTTGGCACAGTAAACCTATTTCACTGGAGTGCTTTTAGAGCTGACTCTGACCCTGCACCTCCACAATCGGCACGTAACACTCACTGCAGGGGTGACAAAGGTGCATCTCTTATCAGCACAGAAAGCCCATTGTCCAACCAGGGAAATACAGAAAGCAATTAACGCGGCACCAGAATAATAATGCGAGCTCATTACCTATTATCAAAGCCAGTGAATTAGCTCACTGTCTACAGCGGCAGAGTGTGAAATCCTCTAGCTCGATTATTTACGCTTTTTAATTGCTAGAGCTTGTCTGACTAAGAGATTTCACTTTTATGCGCATAAAAAAGGTAACAACTTTCAACTAATGAAACATAGATGATAGATTAAAGGAGAGGAACTCTTTGAAAACATTAGCATGAAATGCATTTGATTTGTGAAAGTAGGTTATACACAGAAAGCTCAGTCTACTTTGCTCATAACCCGCTTGTCAAGTGCTCTTTGTTTATCAGTCAATCAGATTACAAGCAAAAATGCATTTTGTTCTGCAGGGACTCACAGGCTTTTGGAAAGCTGTGCTCTATCCACCACTATTTATTATATCATACAAAGTCCCCATCATTATGACAAATGAACCTCAAATCCAACAGATTTACTGAGGACTCTGGCTTCTGCTCCTCCGGTGAAACACAGCCTACATAAGAAAACATTTCAAACATGACAAGGTGCTGAAAACTTTCATGTACCTCGGAAAATATAAAGCGGGGAGGGCGGTGAATTAATTCTGAATTAACCATTAAATAAATGCAATAACATCTTTTTACAGCCTCTAATAAAATATTTAAGACATGAACTCTCAGACTCTGTGTTTGAATATGAAATGAGGCCTTTTTCACATTGCTCGAGCAAAAGACCATGAAAATACAATTGTATAATACAGTACAGAGTTGCACCATAGGGTAGTCAGCCTGTTGAATACCTGCTCACTTCTCAGTGAATCTAATTAGTGCCTAAAGACTCTCTATAGCCCCAGCTGTTAAGAGCAAATCCACATTAGCAAAATTGTTCAGAGAATCATCCTGTTCCTTGATAAATTAAGCTTTGGCTCTCTATTAGGTTTCCACTTGATGCTCCTATGAGACCACTCACCTTGTTGGCTGAAGGACTGCTCAAAAACAGACTTGTAAAGGCTGCGGAAGGAGGCACTGAGATCTTCAAATTCAGAGAACAGGAGCTGCTTATCCCTGTCTGGCATGTTGTACTGGGACTGGGGGGGCTGCTGGAGGCTCATAGGCTGGGACACGGGCTCTGGGTGACTGGTCACCTGCGGAGATGAAGGGATGAAGAAAGCTTAAGATTTACAAAAGCAAAGAGCAAAACTGAGTGCAAAATAAGATTATGTTTAATGTTTAAACTGTGAAAGATTTTGTGAAAGTACACTGGCTACATTTACATCTGCACCACGGACTAGAGGACTGCATTGGGATTGGGTCCCGTGGGACCCAACACAAATCTCATGGGAGCGGGCGGTTTGAATTTTGCTGCGGGCGGGAACAGACGGCTAAAAAAAAACACTGCGGGAGTGACAGGATGATGGAGTCAACACCCGAATCGAAAAAAAGCTAAAACAAGGTCTCTACAACAAAAAAATAACAGAGTATCTATTAATAGTCTATAAAATCACGTGTTTTCTCCTGTGGGACAGGAGAAGGCACAAAATCAATTCATTTTTATTATTGTGCGGGCATAAATTCTCAGAGTTTTTCTAGTGCGGGCAGGAGTGTAACACACATGTTGCGGGTGCGAGCGGTAATGGTTAGAAATTCAGCGGGAGCGGGCAGGAGCGGGATTAAGAAAACAGTCCCGCGCAGGGCTCTACCACAGACTACAGGGACTATTGATGCTAAGAGGAGTGCACTATAATGTTCAAACATGCACATCAATAATATACATACTCTTCATAGATACTCCGCCATGCTCATCTGGTCATGGAGCCACAAAAACAGAAAACAGAAATCCTCTAGAATATTTAATACCAACTGGTGCTTTATGTGAATGTACGCAGCAAACATGACTTCAGTCATATATAAGGATGGTTAGATTCTTTGGATGCGTCACTGTAAAATTGTTGTTTCTGTCTGCACAGGTGTCACAACATGTAAAGAACAATCACACAAACGGCAACAATCTAGGTCAGTGCTTGCCGCTCTGGCTCACATAACATCAAGAGAACAACCTGAATGGACACAAACCCAATACTCAGGTGGCCAAGCAAAATGTATTTAAAACAAAATCAATAGCAATACCTTGTACAAATAAGCAACCATTTTATCCATGTATTTGTGTGGGCAGTCAATGTTATGCACTGGCCCTGGGTGTGAGACAGAAAGCATTGTTCCCCTCCAGCAATGAGTTTGTCTATGAGATTCTTCACAGCGAGAGCAGCAATGCAAAACCATTCCTATTTCACAAAGCAGGACCTGACCTGTGTCCACTGTGGGCTAGCATTACAAGAGAGGTCACGTCCAATTTTTGATCATAACATCTTCCTCTTCTATGTGGGCAGGCTGCTGAAGTGCATGGCTCACAGTCTGGCTTGGGTGAGAGTGAATAGGTGATAATAAAGCCAGAGTGTTTACTGTGAGCTGCTGCTTTGGCTGTGAGAGAGAGAGAGCACATCCATCAGGCTGAGCCGATCGATGCCCAGAGCCTGGAGCAGGGAGCACTCGAGGATGCGGGAGGACCACACCAAAGAGGGGGCATCTCTGGTGGGAGGACATCAGAAGAAGCGTTTCTCTTTGTCTCGCTTCCAGAAGCGTGCACATTTTTCTCTGTTTCCCTTAACCCCCTTCCTGATGTTGTACTCCAGCGCATGTCCACCCTGAACCTCGGTCTATTGCTGTCTACGGCTGAGCTCCTCTGAAGAAAGCCTCCTGGGGCTTTCTGATCAGATGAAATATGGGATACAGTACACTTTCTAAGTCTGGCAGTGTTTCATTTTCATTCATTTAGTGACTCTGGCTCCCCCACAGCTTGAAAAATGTGAAAAAAAAGAGAATTTATCATTTGGCCTTAGTGCTCAGTGCAAAAACAAATCATCAATTACAACACATTTATATAAATATCCTGTTATAAATATCCAACTAAGTGACTTTCATGCAACACCGACAACTAGAATTATCAGCATCCTACACTTTATTCACTCTTTAAGGAACAGCAAGACCACAGAATATCAACAGACCAGAGCTTATCATCAAGTGGTATTTTCAGATTGGAGACTGAATATAGTTTTGGGGCTTGATATGCATTTTTTACACAGCATACAGTAGAGAGATGACAAGAAATGAAGAGCTGGACTCAAACCAGGTTCACAGTCGATGCTTTTACTAATTCATTCAGGCATGTCGAGTTCAGGCAGGTTTTCCACAGATCAATTTCAGATAGCTTCCAGAATTTTACATACGGGAAAACCTCCAAAATGTATCCCATCACTGTAGAGTTGTGGCCCTGTGAAGAGCGGTCTTACCGGTGTATAGCTGTGCACACTGCCCACACTGTTGAGATTGACAGAGGCCAGACTCTGATCAGACAGGCTGTTGTTAAGGCTGCTTCTTGGACTATCGCTCCCTTCCTGGTCTGTGTTGTACAACGCCACCTGAAACACATGCATGTACATTAGCTTACTCTCTCACAAACACAACCACGCACATCTTCACTCACACACGCACACATTAATGTCATCTCCACCCTTGCTGATGGTAGAGCATATCTGCATTCCTCTGAGATAATGGGTATGAAAGGTAATGTGGGTCTATAGTTAAACAATGTAATTTAGAATGGAAATGTAAAGCCTGAGCATGTGTGTGCTGCATGCAATGACATGTCATAATAGCAGAGTACTTTGTTTTCACTTTATTGAGTGTGTGTGCGTGTGTGTGTGTGTATGTGTGCGTGTGTGCGTGTGTGTGGCAGACACAGGGTGCTGCTGAACACCCATCACAGTCACTGAGGGGTTCCGGCTGAACGTGTAAAGGGGTCTAGAGACAGCAGAGACATTCCCATCACTAAAGGTCACACAACTGGTGATGTCAGCCACATCTGCTCACCAAGCGCAAATCCGTTTGGGACAGCTAACAAAGGATTTCAGTGCAGCCAAGACACTGACCTTTCAATACAGCAGCAAAACTAGCCGAACCACTTCAGAACGACAATCTTAATTATCGTCTAACAAGGTTTAGTCCTCCCACCCTTCCCAAATAAAGTGCACCGTCAGACATTTAAGACAATAGTAAGAACAACGATCCAGATAATGAAATTAATGATACCTGCAGAGAACAGCCCATGTGTTGAGTTTTGTATTGTGAGAAAGGAATGGCAGTAACGCACTTGTGGTGTTGCAGTGGAAGATGGCCTGGCATTCTAAGATTGGTAGTGTGCATGTGCTTGTGTGTGTCAGTCCATGACTGAGTGCAGCATGGTGGCTTCTGCTCATCACTGTGAGTGGAACAGAGTGGGCTCTGTGCTCAGCACAATGAGACAGCAGTGGCAGCAGCCTTCAGGCATTCAGATTGGCCCGGCCCTGCCCAGCACCCTGCCTCTCACCAGCAGCAGTGGACTGAAGCCTCTTGTCTTTCTGCTGAGGCGCAGCGAGCTACCACAGAGGCCGCAAGGAGGCAAGGAAACCCAGGCAGCTCTGACTGTCTTCTCTGCTCTGACTGATTGGCTGGCTGACTAACATGCTGGTACGAATCCAGGACCCACACATGCAGAGTGAGAGCGTCCGATCATATTAAGCTTTTAATATGGAGCTTGGCTCCTGAGCTGGTAGTGAGATAGAAATACTGCGATTTCAAAAAACAGTGCAAATGCAGAATCCAGGCAACATTGTACAAGGAAGAGGGGCGAGGATGAGGGAGAGGAGAATAGGGGGGTAGTAAGAGAAGCTCATTAGGCATCTCTAGCCTTCCTCCACTCAGTGTGGGCTTGGCTCCAGTGTTCATTAGCGTGAAGGGGAACTCAATGAGCAGCTAAGACTGAAGGCTTAAGCACGTCCACAAAATCAGCCCTACAATGCTAATCAAAAACAGCACACCACAGAAATATAAATGTTATGTGTAATGAAGTCATAAAACAGCCTTTTAGCCTTAAGTCTTTCACCGCAATCTATTTTTACTCCACTCACCCATAAAGTGTGATGATTTTAAAACCTCACTGCTCTGTGGTTTACGCAGACCCCAGAGTCCCATGAGTGAGGACGCCCACTCAAGCACACACCATCGCAGACGAACACCCAGTCACATCTCACCCACATACGTAGAAGTATGCACAAACATATGACACACACACAAACGCACCCGTTACTACAGCTACAGATGTGCACAAAGGTAGGATGACACACACACACACACAAACAAACACAGAGACAGAGGCAGGCATGCTCATACAGGCAGGAGCGACTCCCCAGTAAATACTGTGTTAGCTAGCAGGCAAGCGAGTCAGAGTTCTATTCTTAGCAGTGAATTAAGTAAAAAGCCAGAGGTGTCTTTTACATGGGGGCCTAATCTGGAGCATGAGACACGGATTATGAAATCAAAGCAAGATTGGCCCAGGTGTCTCCAACAATGCCAGCTAGTGTTCGGCACAATCCCTGCATGCAGGATTGAACAGACAGAGAGAGGCAGAGGAAGAGCGAAAGAAGAGATGAGAGAAAGAGCGAGAGAGAGGAGGAGGAAAAAAGGCCAGACAATTCATCAGCAAACACACTTCCAACAATCCCCTCTTTCCCTTCATCATCACACTTCAGTGCCAGAGTTTCATCACATTCATGCCAATGTTTAGGGCCGCCTCAGAACACAACCTTTTGGGGGGGGGGGGTCTGAGTCTGGTGTGTGAGAAGGGCACAAGAAAAAGGGGGGTGCTTGTGAGGAATGTCTGACAGGAGACAGAAAAGAGATTCTTGCTGGTTCAGTAGTTGTCTTGCCAGCGTCTCCCATTGGTCTATCTGAGAAGGCGGGAATGAGGGAGAGAGACTGGAATAGAAAGGGAGAGAGAGAAAAACAGAGAGAGGGAATTCCTGTGGCTTGGCACACTGCACCGAAAGAGGCGTGGCCTGTCGTGTGTTTACAGTGTAAGACAGTGAGAAACAAGCTCTCTCTGTGGAGTTAGGGCCTCAGATCTGTTGCTATTACACTTTGTCTTCTGTTCACTTCACAACCGTAACAGGTTTTGTCACAACCAAGTGCAAGCAAAAAGACACAAATCAAAACTTCTTGTCATCAGCTCTTGGAATCGCACAGTAGTTGTGTTTTGTGCCGATTTAATGTTTTCTGCTTGTTGCTCTTCTGAGTTATTTGACTGGAGGTATTTGATGGCTGGAGTCCAGACTCTAAACTGTCAGCTCTTTACATTAGGGCCTCATTATGCTGTCACTGCTGGTAGAGAACGGTGCTGCGGCAAGTGCTTGTTTGTAGCAATCAGGGAGGAAAAGGGGTCATCTTTCTGCACACTTAGGCCCGTGAATCAGTCTGCTACAGCAACGTGAAAAACTGCATGCTCTCCATAGCAGCGGCCCCTGGCTGCTCGTCACTGACGGCTCGTCAAAACAAGCTGAAACACTCTGTAACATACTCTACATACATGTACACACAAGTTAGAACACACACTGGCATAGGCTCAAACCTTAGAGTCCCCATCACATACACACAAACACAGACACACACTCCTCTTTCCTATCAAAACCCCCGTTCACGTTAAACAGTTTTTTTAATGCTTGCAGCAAATGAATAAGCCACTCTTGTAGGCTTTTTAAAAGTACACCTGAGAGCTGCCCCCACTGGGCTCAGTGGATGAGAGCTTAAGGTTAAAAAGCCTATTTAAATTTCAGGGTGAGCGGCACACTCACAGCTAACAGCTAGCAGTCCCTGTAGCTTTGCTCTGTGATGAACAAGTGTTTCTGAGCTTTTACACGCATATACATTAAAAAAAAGGAAAAAAGCTGCAGAGAGCAGACAGCACCAGCAGCAGGAGTGGCCACCTAGCGTAATGTGGTCATGGACTAAGAAATACGAACCTGGGCGTCAACTTCCACTACAGGTGCAAACACAGAAACCCAATGCAGTGTGTGGGGTATCCTATTGCAAGTCTGCACGGGACTGCGTAAGGTCGATCAGGTTGCAAGGTGCTAAGTATCAGTGTGAGCATCGTATTTCGTGCTGAAGATAACAAGAGCCTGCTGCCTGTTGTTGTAGAGGAAAAAGGTGCACTGCAGATAGTTGTGTATTTCGGTGTGGGTTGCATTGCAGAGAAGCTTTAGGCATATAAGCATGTGCTTTTGTGTGTATGTGTGTGTGTTTGTATCTCCCCTCCACTAGAGTGCTCCTCTCTCTGTGGGGAATAGTGCTGTAGGTGGTTGGAGAAGTGGGTGGGGTCAGGGTGCAGCCGTGTAGCCAGGTGTGTGTTGGAGCTGGAGGCTGGATGGCTGGTTGTAGTACCTTGTTAGTCACAGTGTTGATTGCCAGCGTTGGAGAGGCACTTCCAGAGATCATACACTCCATCCCCAAAGACTCCGACTCCAGGCTGTACGGCGTAGAAGCCTGTGGGGGTTGGGGGCGGGGTGTGGAGGCAGACAAAAAAAATAAATAAAAATTCAACACTATCCAATTATTAAACACATGAAATCCCACTGCGGGTTGCAAGACCTGTATTATGTTTGTGACAATCTTGTGCTCAGACCAGATACATATCCATCAGCACGATACCAAAAAACCCCAAAGCTAAATAAATAAATAAAGCAGAACTGTTGTCATATGACAGAGCAACACCTTTATTTAGGTCACATTTGAACTGTGCTTTCTGAGAAGATGGAGGCAGCCCCCATCCCCACCATCACCTCCCACCCAAATGTGCACACGCACGTGCACACAAACACACACACACTTGTCCTGCTGTATAGACACACTGTTGTGAGAGATAACTCTGCCATGCCTGTCTCCCAAAACTGCTTACTGTAAGAGGATTGGCTGCCAACAATACCATTTTTAATTCATGATAAACATAAATGAGATTTCACAAACTCTCAATTTCAATGTCTGAGACTCTTCATGGAATGCCTTGTAGGCAGACAGAGTCTGGGGTGGGGTGGGGGGTGGGGGTGAACACAGCGCATATGTCCTACAGAAACACACTCTTCACTTGGTGCGTTCTTTTGTGTCATGCTCAAATGAACAGAACTGCATCAGGAACGCTTTAGTTGAAACTGTTGGCAGAGCTGCATACTAAAAACAATGTACTCTTCCTGTACCTTCTCCATTTGTTGTAAATAAAATCTCACACCAGCAAAGAGACGCAGTTTGTTGAATGAATGTGATAGTATTTCAATGCTGCAGGGCGCCTACATTAACAGCATGTTAAGTTTTATGTCTGTGTGTGTGTGTGTGTGTGTGTGTGTGGTAGAGACAATGGCATGTGTTAGCGTGTGCACATGAGTCTGCCTCGCCAGCCTAACAGAATCGTCCTCTTTTCGTAGCCTCTGGTCAGCCACGTTGTGGGGAAGGAGGAGACAAGAGACCGCTGCGTCGAGATGCCCCAGGGCCAGGTCAATCTGAGCAGCTCACTAAAGCCTCTACAGCTGTACGTAACACTGGACGAAACTCATCCATAATTAAAGACAAAAGCTCCCGCTCAGAATAGCCGGCGCGCACAGCTCTGCATTAATTGATGTTTGTTAAAAAAAGTGAGTGCAGAATGTAATGTATGTAATGGCTGCCTGGGGCATAGTTTATTAATAAGGACCCCGCTTCATGACAGGCTAGCGAAGCAGCATGGAGAGGCAGTTACATAAAGTCTGGATATGAACTCCTACTGAGTCTGTGTGTGTGTGTTTGCGTGTGGTAGAGAAAGAGTGGGAGAGAAAGCAGGGTTAACGGAAAAGAAAACTGAGGCAGAAGTAGAGACACAGAGGCGCAGATGAATCCTGAACCAAGCAGAGATGGAGACAGAAGCTTTAGCAGAGGAACAGCATATGCAGAGAAATGTGTTTTCTCTCATCGCACTCACCCGCTCTCCAGACCTCGGCCTCTTCTTTGGCCGTGTAGGCAAGGCGTCCTCCTTTGGGTTGGTGTCGATGGCCCAGTAAGATCCCTGCAAACAAAAGAGAGACCTGTAATAAGCTGAAAAGACACAACAGATCACTTTTTCATGTGGCATCCCGAAGATGTTCGCACTGGACTGAGACATTTCCCCTCTAACGTGACAGGAAACGAGCACCAGATCTTTCTTTGGCCCTGTAATTTACTCGCTTTGGAACAACACCATTTAAAAATCAGGAGGCCTCATCTGCTCTGCTAAAGTCTGTCCTATCAGCCGAAGCCTTTATTTGAGTTGATAGCTGTGAGTTTGTGCGGCGTGTGGGTGGGCTTTGTTAGTAAGAAAGGCTTGGCTTTTCCTCCTCTGCGGCTGCTCCTCAATGAGAGGCTGGTGAGGGCAGCTGGTGGTGGTGAAATGCTAAGCCTTTCCTGAAGCTGTACTTCCTCAGCCTCAGGTACTGAGTCAGAGCGCTGTTGCCAAGGATGAAGGCTTCACAGTCTCAGCGCAGGAATCGAGGCAGCGCTAGCCCTGCCGTGTTGCTTTCTTCTAAGGTCTGAGCGAGGCTAATCAAGGAGAGAACAGTTGGGGCTGGCTCTGGGGCTGCAGCAAGCAATTCCACAACCAGGCTGCATTATTTATCTTTGCATTCGGCCCCATTTAATTTATTTTTCAATGGTGTTCCTCCTCGAAACAACAGGAAAGCAGCTTACAGTACAGATTTTTACCCTAAGGCCCTACAAGTTCTGAATTCATTTTTAATATTTCATATGGCCCCTGATAAAATCTCAATTGTCAAGAGAAAGTGAGATCAGGACCTTTAAAATTACTTCCTTAGCAGAGAGAATAATTGTTATTTCCATAAGAAATTCACTGAACAACAGGAGAGGCCACAGAACAAGCTGTATCTCAAGTATTTATACAATAACGGCTGCGTGCACAATGGCCTGTTCTTGGTAAAGACAGCAAATCTGTTATTTTCACAGCTCACATACACCACTGCTGCAATTGTTAAAATGAAAAGCCAAGGTTGGCCTATATTCGTCAGGGGGTTAAAATTATAAGTTTTAATATGTGCAAGGCTTTGGGGTCAATTAACATTTTCCTCAGAGGGAAGAATAATTCACAGCACAATCAACCAAAGATGAAGAAACACCTCATACTGATGTAGGCTCTGGTAAAATGCTGCGGACCCCTCATTACACACATGTTTTCTACAAGAAGCTTCAGTGAAAAATTTATGCAAAAGGTGAGGGAAAAAAAGGGTCTGTACATGTGATCCATCTCTGTGTTCAGATGCAGGGGTTAATTGCAGCGGTGCAGATGCAGATGTTTCAAAATTAGGAGTCACAGAGACAAAGCCAGTCTATGTGGTGTTCCTTTTAATTAGGGGGGGACACATTAAGTTAACCCTCATGGGAGGGGAGTTTCTGCATTTCCCTACACCCACCCCAAGAGAGTTGGCAGGAAAAAAGAAAAACATATAAAGAGTCATTAAATTATTCACAAATATACTGCAATATACTGTAGCAATGCCAAGTGAAGTGTGTCCGTGGAGTCTGTGGCAACAACATAGCAAAGCCATAATATTCTCTGCAGCCATAAAACAAAGGCTGCTGTGAGATTTTCTTAAAAAAACAAAAAAAAAAACAAAAGAGATCCTGATAACAGATGTGCTCTCTTCCCATAAATGATGCAGCTCATTTTCATACATCAACATAAATTATGTCATCTAGTTCCCCTTTTGTGTGTAAATATAGGAAGGACAAACACAACAAGCACACTGGTCATCTTTGACACTCCAGGCCGAGACATAAGAACAATTAAAATAAAGATCATTAATGCCAGCCTTCGCATGCTGCATCTCCACCACCGAGGTAGACAGGGTGTATGTGTGTGTACAATACCAACTGTCATCTCTTACACCATCTCAGAGAGAGAGACAGACAGAGAGCGACATGACTCTCCTATCTCATCCAACCAGCAGTTCTCATATTCCTGCCACATTACAATATTGATGCAACATATCAAGAGCGGCTAGCGCCTCTTTGAAGTTGTCTTCGGGGGGGAAGGGAGTGAGGAAAATTCCAAATTAAACATTAAGGATGCGAGCACGTTGGCCATGCATTTGGAATGGGATCCATACAGCAATAGATTATTTTGTATTTAGTGGAGCAGCTCCCAGGAGTGTCAATATCAGAGGATTACAGCAAAACATGAAATTAGCATTCAGTCCCCATCCTCTACACAGCTAGGCGTAGCTCTTCATGCATGTGTCGGTGTGTACGTGCGTGTGTGTGTGTGTGTGTAATTATTTGTGCGGTTCCCTAAGCATATGTAGCGTATGCTCTGACAGTGCCGGGATGAAATCTGGGTTAGGCTACATATGGTTAGACCTATGCACGCCATCATACTAAATATAGGAGCATAGGCTCCTTCTTCATGAACCACTCAGCGGGCCAGGGGACACTATTTATCAGGTTGCTACAGACTGTGAAGTAAACCGGGACGAAAAAGCAACTGTAGGTGGTCCTACTGAGATTCAAATGTCAAATTAACATGTTGGACTTGGTGATTCTTTTACAGAGAAGAAAAAGACGGAGACGGAGCTGAGTAGAGAGCAAGTGAGGTCTGACTTTTTTAGTAGGTTCAGCACCTTCAGTAAACACTTCAGGGACGGAAGATTCTGGAAATGACCTGACTTCTACCCTGTTATGGCCCCATCTCTACCAGTCTTTGACTTTTTTTCCCTTCACCCACATCTGTGGTCTGTGCTGGTCCAAGAAACTAGTCTCTCCTTACATTTGAAATGCAATTCTGCGGGGGTGGGAGGTTCATAATAGATTACGAGCATGCCATGCATTTCCAGACTGTCAGAGTCCTGGCAGCCATTCAAAGGTAACATTTTTCTAGCAGAGATAGCATGATACACAGCAAAAAAAAATGTTGTAACAGTGAATTCTGCCAGCTGAGAAACTAAACGCATTCTTGTATTTGTATTTTTTTTTAATTATAACATGCATTCCTCGCTGTTTATAATCAAATTCATGTTTGAAAGTCTCACCTTTCCTGGGTCATCTTTGGAGCGAGGCACTTTGAGAAAACACTTGTTCAATGACAGATTGTGCCGTATTGAGTTCTGTGGGGAGGAAAAAGAGAGAGAAAGGTGGCAAGGTGAGTGAACACATATCAAAACCAGATTACACAGACAAGTCTGTAGTACTTGAGTGTGGAGAACATCACCGCCAGCAGCAACAAAGGCATTCAACTTGTTGGCACGTATCTTTTAGGTTTAGTCACAGCTCCTGTCATCGAGGTCAGCTTGTCTCAGTGGCATGAGATCTGACCTATAACTGGGTCCAGATTTCATTCCACATGCACATACAGGAGCTCAATCTGTGTACAAAGCCATCAGGAAGCAGCATCTTTCATCAATGTCCAACAAACTGCATTCTGGTTGCACAAATATATAGTGAATTCCACGGGTGCCAAAAGTAGGAGCCAGAAGGAATCCCACACTGGGATGGTTGCTGATACCAGTGCCTGATATTAATTAATGTTTCAGCGAGCTCCTGTGGGGGCAGGAAATAAATTATGTAGATCATTCTGAAAGTTAACTCATTACAGTGTTACAAGCTACTCCACGGCAGTGAAGAGGCAGGTTCATTCAGCTGCCTGATTGGGGAGGCGAGGTGGGCTGAAGTAGCCACAAGGGCTAGAGAGCCATGCTCCAGGCCTGGGTTAACCAGCTACAGCAAGGCCCTCAGAACCAGCTGGAGGCAGGCCAGCGGAGGGCTTACAAGAGCCAATGGACGCACACGTTTCTCCACTCCACTTTATGGAGTGGTATTGACAGATGGCCACACTGAAAAGCTGTAGGATTCTCTGATGAGTTTAGCGGATGCAGGAGATGAGTAGAGAGAGGCACAGATACAGAGAGAGGGAGAGAGAGAGAGAGAGAGAGAGAGAGAGAGAGAGAGAGAGAGAGAGAGAGAGAGAGAGAGAGAGAGAACCCCAAGTGCAAAAGATGGGAGCTGCTTGTTCAACAGTATAGGCAATTATACCACAGGAGGGATGATAATGGCAGCCTCGTTGTAATGCTGTCAATCTCCCTGGTTAAATCACTCTGAAATGCCAATGCAATCCAGAAGAAGTCTAACAATGTTCCCCAACACAAATATATAGAAGGGGAAACTGGAGCCATTGTCAAAATAATTCGTTCTTGTGTCAGAAGGGAATATTTTCTGAAAGCAAAACTCACCCCAAAATCTTTTGAGTTCAAACAATCGTCCCTGCAGGCTTGAAAGAAGGCTGTAAAAGTATGCAGTTTGCTCCCTTCACAAAGAATTCCTGTTACAATGGATCCCCCAAAAATTTGTTCATGACATTAGATCTCTGTTGCCGCTTGCATCGGGTTCAAGTTAAAGACTCGTCTGCAGGGCAGTGAAGGGAACGGCTTCGTTCGACCTCCAAACCTCGGCCAAACCCTGCAACCCGGCGCAACCACTGCACAAAGGAGCACTCGCCTCAGTCAAAGAGCCACTCTTTTTTGTCCCTGCAGTGTTGGAATGAAGTGCCTACCAAAGTCAGGATGGCAGAGTCACAGCTCTTATTCTTCAGCAGCCCAAAAACCCAACGTATCAGGCTACATCTTGACACACAAAGTTGGCATGTCACATTCTGTATTATTGTTCTAAGCAATTGTACTGTAGCTCTGAACATGCTTTAAGTCGTTTGTTTAAGAGGGTTGCACTTCACAGATTGTATGACATCTCACCCTTGCTCCAATCAAAATTTAATGCATTTATAGTAAGTCACTTCGGGTAAAAGTGTTTGCAAAAGATGAATGTAATGTTTAAATAGCAAGTTTTCAGCGCAGAAGAAACATGTCCAATGGAACCTCTTAACGCACCTGAATCATAATCCACTCTCTCATAACCCACTCTCTGCTTTACAGATGCATGTGCAACCAAAAATATGGCTGAAAGTGCAAAACTCTACCTGAAGTGACATAAATAGTCTTATAATGTGTGTTTAAAATGTACTGAGTATGAGACAGCAGAGAAGCGGATTGTGCTGTAGGAAATTTTGACACTTGTTGTCTTGCCACAATTTTAAAGACACATTTTCAAGATAACTATAACTACTGCTGTTTTTGAAGAAGCAAAATGCAAAATTTTCACAGTCACATTTCAAGACTGCAGGGCTGAGAGATGGTTGCGCAAAAGATTTTGGGTGGAGTATCACCCAAATACCTGAATTTAGGAAACTGAATGCTTCACAATGGCACAATGGCACAAAATAAATAGATAGATACTTTATTCATCTCCAAAGAGAAATTTACAGTTCCAGCAGCTCAAAGGGTGGAAACACAAGGGCATGTAAAATACAATAGTCGGGGTAATAAGAGACACACAAGTCATAAACCAGCAGGCTGTCCTACGCCCACACACCCCAATATTTTTAAAACTCAAAATAAAACTGTTGAAAAATCCCGAACATAAACCCTACTCTCAAATTCAAAAATTGTGTGGTCCATCCAACTGAGGATTAGGTTCATTATCAATTAATCATTGTTTGGTCTGTGAGAAAAAAAAAAGATTGAAAACTGGCCATCACAAGTTCTGAGAGCCCAAGGTGACTTCTTCAAATGTCTTGTTTTACCTGAACTCAATTAAAATTCAAAACTCTATAAAACACAGAAAAGTAGCAAATCTTCACATTCATCTTCATATTTCCTTGAAACTGCTCAATTAATCGATAATCAATTTATTGAGCGATTCGTTGGCCAACAGTTTTAGCTCTTGTTTCTGTTTTTTTTAAATCTCTTATAGCTACCATAAGCATGTAAAACATCGACCACTACAGCCTGTCACACACCCGTGTACATTTATGGAAAAGCCTCAAACCACAATATATTTTGGTCACACTCATATCAGATCTACAACTAGATAGGGAAGCACTCAGGCTTGCACTACGATCAGAACCCTCTGTGGTCTGAATGTAATATAGCCACAAAAAGCTAATCTAACACAATCAGATCTGAAAAGTCATATAGACTTGACATAAGTCACCTACTATTTGACCCCAATGTTGAGTCCACAAACATACTGCCTACTCTCACAGATGCTCTTCCTTGTCCAAGGCCCAGCCAGACTACTTTACACAGGCTGCAGTGACAGCACCATTACACAAGCCTTGTCCTTTTAGCCACACTCGGTCCCTTGCCTTGTCACAGTTCAGCATTAATTCAGATGAAAAAAAAAACAAAACAATGTGAGCGCAGTATGTGATCATGTATAGTGGATGGTGACAAACAGATACAAGGCTCTCCATTTAGCCATGCTTTGCTACTTTAAAACCCTGAGACATGTCTAACAGGGGAGCGCCTGAGTGGAGGGTGTGTGATGCAAGCTGCACAATGCCAAACACACTTAAGTGCTTAAAACCAGAGTGTGTGTGCCACTTGATGCCAGGCGGACAGAAGCAGCTGAACTTGCACAGAGAGGTGGCTCTATCCATTAAGGACCTTCTGCTGGGCCTAAATCATTGATACAGTCAAGCAACCGAGGCCTGCTGCTACATTAGAAGTTTATTTTTTAATGAACTCTGCCTGCCTGCTCTCTTCTCCTCCTGACAGTCCCCGTGTCCCGCAATGTCCCATACTGTGTCTGATAAACTCTCTCCACTGCTTTAGACACATGTGTGCTCTGAAACTAACAGGCGGTGGGTTATTTGCAGGCAGAGAGATGAACCAGAACAAAGGGGGACTTTAAAATATTACAACAGCAGCAGGGGAAGAAAAAGAAAATGGTGACAAACACAGTCGCTGCACTTGATAGATCATAGTGTATTCGCTGAGTAGGAGAGAAAGGGGAGAGCAAGACAATGATAGGCTGATGAAAAATTAGGGCCAATTACTGCTGTGAATATAAACAATATGTCAGCATTTGAGCAGCAGCTCCTTAGATTTACCATCTAAGTCTGTGTGAGTATAAAACATTCGCTTTAAGGCAGTGGGCTAAGTTGGTATAAGGGTATAAGTGGACCTACAGTACAGAGGGAAGTGAAGTAGGTGGAAGAGGTCAGAGGGTGTGAACAGTGGTACACAAAGTGAGTCAGACAGAGCTCACTGCAGGGGTCCTGCCCAAGTGCTGCCCAGCATCTACCTGCAACCCCCACAGAGCACTTCATATCCAACCTCAGCACAAGCCTGTGTGCGCCTGTGTGTGTGTATGTGGGATGCCTCCTACACACCTTAAAAAACACGCACACACTGGAACGTGTCTCCTAACAAATGGCGATGATTTAACACACCAGGACAGCAGTGGAGGCGTAAGCAGCTCCGCCCTCACTGCCCCCCCGCTGAGGAGCGCTGCAGCTCAGCAGAAGGGCCGCCAGGGGAAAGTAGGTCAGGCTGACCTCTGCGCTCGGCGTGTCAAACGTTCAGAGTGAGCTAAAGGGACAGGCCATGTCAGAGCCCTGCTCCTCACAGCTGGGGAGGAGGAGGCATCCTGTGCACACGGTCAGGGACCCAAGGAAGCGAACTCGGCATGCTGGGACAGACACATGTATGCACACATACCGGTTATGACATAGGAAGGACCACCAGCAACCGAGGGAGAGGAAGAGTCACACTGTGGTCCAACGTGAGTAAATCAATGCCCCCGTAAGTTCCTGGTCTTCCCACATTCAAACCATTTTCTTGCAACTATATGCCTCTAGACAAAGCTACAAAAAATAATAAAATAAAGGAAAAATAAAGTGTACGGGGGCTCTAACAAACCAACACACAGCCCACTCTTATATTTGCCACAACTGACAAAAAGCAACAAGAGGCAGTAGTGCAGTGGTGAGTTTACTTGAAACATTCCTGAGACCACGTGAGAGTCTGAGATGACCCAGAGGCACTCTTAAAGTGTTATGAAGAACTTAAATGCTTCTGGATTTGCTGTCTTTGCGATCAAAGTGTTCTCCCTAGCATTTCAGTGTGTGGGAAAATAGGGTGTGGTGAACGGTGTCAGGAACGAGTGGTTAAACATTACAATGACCTCTGCTACAGTTGCTTCTCATAAAGGCAAATATTCCAAGTTAAAATGATTCCTGAGTTCAATTCATATTTCTAATAAAGAGCAGATCTGGGGAGAAAAGCAAAAGGATGCACAGTATAAAGCACAGAGTAAAGCAAGGTTAGTTTAGGTGACATTGCATACCCAACCACAGTACTGTACCGTTTTAAGTTTATCCCATTTTGTATGAAATCAACATGTCTTTTCACATTAACAATGAAATAGAAGACAGAATGTACCACAGGGCTTTTAGAGTGGAAAGAAACAGCCATGTAAAAATATTACGCAGGCCTGTGTTGCCACATCTAATATCTTGTATGGAGTGTCTGTACAGATGAGGGGAGAATGACAAATCAGATGGACCCAAGCAAACATTCCTGCAAGTACCATCGCTTGGAGGATAGGACCTCAACCTCTAATTGACCTGTCAGCAAGTCTGAACGATGGAGAGATATAAAAGACAGCCACAGCTGAGATACATGGTTCAGATCTGTTCAAAAATACAGATATCTCTTGGAGGAATGAATGGTGAGAGGGAGGGAAAGAACTGGTCATTGAGTAGGCGAGTGAGCGAGTGAATGAATGAGTGGGTGAAACAACAGCCAAACAAATGGAAAGAAAGGCCTTTGGACTGGTATAATGAACACGAATAGTGTTCAGAAAATTGGTGGACTGCAGATATTACTAAAAAGAGATGTCACAACAGACAACAGTGAAACAGTGTGAAAATTATTTAATGCAAGAGAGGAAGTCCATCTGAAATGACTGAGCATTTCCTGCTGCACGTTAGACGAGAGCAGCATTTTGATGTCCCAGTCAGAAAAAACACTAAATGTTTCCTTTATTTGAACTTTTAACAAAACAGAAACAGCTTTGTTTTCTTATTCAACAATTAGCCAAAAATCAAAACCACAATTTGAGCGATACAGTGTCATAATCGACAAACAACTCTAAGGTAGAGGTACTAAAAAAACCAAGAGAACAACAATAATATCGCAACAACTATTGGAACATAAGAGATGAGACAAGTAATCAATGAATCACTAAGTTTACAATGGAAAGGTAATTGCCAATTATTTTAATAACTGATCATTAATCATTAAAGTTTTTTGTCAAAGGTAAAAACTTATGCAAAAACAAATGCCAAAAGTAAACTCATCATGACTTTTGACTTCAGAACTGTGCACAATATGTCCATCTCTCTCCAAGTGACAAATTCATTGACAATTACATTTTAAACGAGCCAAACCGAGAGAAACAGAGAAAGACAGAAAGAAAGAAATAACGAACGAGGCGACAGCAAGAATCAGTAAGAACTGAGTGCAGCAAGCAAGCCAACAATACAGGAAATGGGAAGTGAATCAGTAGACACACACACACACACACGCACACGCACACACGCACACGCACACGCACACACACACACACACACACACACACACATGCACACAGGTAGATTACTGTATTTTTAGGCCTTTGTTATTTTATATGGACCCAGTGACATGCCCACCAACACAGAACGTACTCCTCAGCCTCGGGGATCTGCACCGAGGCCACGGAATGTAGCACCTTCGCTATCTATTTGTAGTGGGTGTGGGAAGGCGTGTGGGATGCCACAGCATTGGCTCAGCAAGGCACCGCTTAAAAAAAAAAAAAAAAAATCATTGGACACACATACACACAGGTAGAGAAAGGTAAGTTCGTCGAGGTGCAATCACCAGACGATTTAATCCTGTTAGCCGTGAGAAGAGCTGTGACCTAATGGCCATCAGTACGAGGCTCTCCTGACTGACTGGATGAAAACCTGCAGCGTGATGACAAAGGAGTGCCAGGATGCAGCATTTTGAGCACTTAAAAGCACATGCTGTGAATGCGTGTTTTACCACACGCGTTCACAACTTGTACACAAAAAATCATGAGACAAACTTGCCTTAAGGGCTCCAAAAGGGACTGTAAAGTAGCTTTTCTAGGGCTTCAATGACAAAAACAATTACATTAAGCTCATATTAAAGACATATTTAATTCTATTTAGCACTACTTAAGCTTTATTCACTACAGTGACCCCTCCCCCACCGTCACCATACTGTCAGACTCCAAGTCTTCCAACACACACCACAAAGCTCTTTTGCATCTAGCAAAGCTACTGAGAGACCCAAAGCCCACACTCAAATACCAATGAAGTCAACTATAACGATTTTCAACTTGATTTTTTTAAACCATCTTCAAAGGCATTTGATCTGCCTCCCCTGCCATCTAGTAGTAATATGTTGGCGTGCTAGGTTTTAAACCCCTTCGTCTCTGATCTTTACTCACTTGTATGTAGTTTTAATAAAACATGAACAGTTTGCTTGCCTGCCACAGAAAAATACATACCAAGGTCAAATCTGTCATACATATAACAACCTGTTACTCAGTGCTAGGAGAGCTCTTCGTCTACGTCCGTAATGCAAAGACAAAAGAAAATTAGCAAACTGGAAAAATCAAAATGATCGCTAACTTATGCCATATAGACCCAGGTCATCTGGTGTAGCACACTGAGGTATTATAGTAATTAAAACTCAACAGCCACTTCGGCAGAAGGAGATGACACTATGGGGAAATTGTATTTTTCTCCCCCTCGTCCAACAGTGAGCATTTGGCTAAATTAAACCCATTTTTCACTGGCTGGCTAATATAATGAGGGCAATACATGCAAGAAAGAAATTAGCTTGATAAGCGATTACATGTGTGGACTCAAAAAGAAAATGTTATAAGGAGAAGTGAGAACAGTGACAGAGACAACAAAAAAACCTTTCAGAACATTAGCAAGGTGCTTGGACTTTATTATTAAGGATTTTTAAAGAGCCACAGAGTGCCATTAATGAAAATAAAAACAAGGAAGAAAGAAAGAAAAAAAGAATCAAAGCTGTCAAAGTTCCCCTGCCACTACAGGGGAGCCAATTGAGATGACAACTGAGGTCACTGGTTTGCATCAGCCTCCACAGGTGTATTGTTTCCAGAGGCCAGCGCCATACATTCAAACTGCAGGAAAGGTAAAGAGGACAGACAGGGGAGGCGGCAGGTACGAAATGTGCTTCACCAGTGGAAGAGAAGATGTGTAAGGATGAATACAATCAAGCTAACAGCTGTCTACTGCAAAACCAGACTATCACTGACAACTACAAAAGCCCATATTAGACCAAGCCATCTATATCAACCACCAAGAGACACACATTAACCGAAGAAGTCTGCAAACATATTGTTAAAAAATACAATGAGCTTACCTGCCTATTCTGTTAGTGTGGAATCTTCCACAACACCAAGTAAGTAAAGAAATCCAACTTTATCTGCCAAGTAATTTTGTTGAGAGTAATCCAGGGATACTGCATCCTATAGAGCTCAGACAGTAGGCTGAGCCAAAACAAAAACCCCATAGTTCTCCAGTGGCATATAAGAAGTTTATGAATGCTGCACCAAGGATGTTCTCTTTTCAACAGAAGCAGTGGGGTTAGAGACCAAAAGCTCCAATATAAATGTTCTGAACTCAATCTCACTCAGGCACATGCACCCACATTCCCTTCCCTACCTGCTTTGTTGCTGTAAGGCCAACCTTGGAACGGACCTGCAGAAAAATTCAAGGGAAAAAAAAAAAGAAAAAGAAAAAAAAAAACAACAACTTCTGCATTATTTTCTAGGTGCACTTGAGGTTACAGCCCTGGCTTGAACGCTATGTTTGAAATTCGAGCATTCCCCTTATAAATTGGGAGGCAGTCACTGCAGATTTCAAAAGCTGTGGGGGAAAAATTCACTTAATGCAACACTGAATGGCAGGTCACACTACAACAAAAGCCCTGAGCCACTCATATGAGGCCTATTTGATCACAGTCCTTCAGAGAGCTATCTGTCTTTGTCTCTCTTTCCCTTTTGCTGATATTTGTGTCTCTCCCACTCTGTCTCACTCTCTCGCTCACAGCCAAACTGCACACAGTCAAAGCGCTTTGTACAACCTCTGGTGTTGCTACACTTGTTATACTACAGCACGGTGCAGCATGCCGAAGTGTAGCATTATTCCATTAAGTGGATTATTTCAGACCGTCTCTGACCTTCGACAGGGTTGTCATTGGCAATGAACCAACAAGAATTGAGGAGAAATGATAATGGGCACGGACTTCTTTGGAAATTGGCAAAATTGAGTGATAGATAACACTACTGAACAGTAAACCTACACTGTAGATTAGGCTGGAACGAAAAGGTTGAAACCTGGCAGGACTAAAATCAAGTCAGGAAAATAAAATAAGTGTGCAACATTCACGACAGAAAATCAAGAATGCTAAGAGTTAATCTTAAAGAATTCTGTGTCTAGAAAATCAGACCAATTTCATGTAGCTCACATTTAGCAACAACAGCTACATTATTGCAAATCCTAAAATGACCTCTTCACTACTTTAATCATCAAATACATTCACATGAGGAATAATATTTAACAATAATGGCTTCGCAGTTGTGTACTTCTGGTAATTGCTGGCTAAGTCACAGCATTGGATATCGTTAGTTAGCTCTCAGTCTCCACTTCAGCTGCCGATGAAATGTAAGCAAACGTTAGTGAACAAACCATCTTTGGCCGAGCACACAGACACCAGTTTGCAATGAACATTTCCAGGTAACAGACAACAGTGCTCTGTTCCAGCTCGACAAACGCACACAATAAATGTTGATGCAGCTTATAAAATGTGAGAATGTGAGGCCTGCAAAAAGCATTGATCTGACCTTGAATTTATGGGACATTTTCTGTTTTAAGGGGGTCATTGTCACAACTGCGCACTCTGGCTCAAGCTCTGTCAGTCCATCTACTCTCACGCACTCAGCGCCTAAAGTCATCACAAGTTATATCAGCCTTGAGGAAACAAAAATAATTGACAGATTCTCAAATGGGAAAAAAGATGTACTGTAGCACATAGTGTGTGCTTGGTCACCCGAGACAAACTGGAAAACCGGTACAGTACAGACTGACAATATCAGCAAAGAGAGCCGCCTTGCACAGCGCTGTAAATTGAGTCTGGTTCTCTGAGCGACGCAGGCTCACACTTTTCTCCTGTGCTACACGGGGCGCATTTTCTCTCCATTCCTCCTCCACTGCAGAGGCAGCACAAGGCCATGAAAGATTGGAGGCAAAGTGACGTCCTCTGGTTTATCCTCCCTGAAAGCCTTCGCATGCTCTCAGTTCCACATGAGGGATCTGATGAAAGCCGTTTGTCAGTACGCCACTTAATTATCAGCCAGAAGAAGAGCCTCTGATGCTATCCTCTGACAATGGCTCACAGCAGCCTGCTGACTACAGTGCCCACTAACAATGAAGAACTGACTGCAGCTACTAATGGTGACGGGGTAGTGCCAACCGTCCACTTAAGAGTTAGACAAATTAAGTAATGGCACAGAAAGCCTTTTGTGTGCTACTTCAATGTACTGTATATTCTTGCCTTTGCAAGGTTAGAAGTAGCAAGCAGCAAATTTTACATTAAAATACCAAGACTGTAAAATGTGATGTTTGGACGAGAAAATGTAAAACAGACCTACTGAAAACTCACTGTATCGACCTGAGGAAAAACTAAGACGTTTTGACCTTTTATATTTCCTGCATGTCTACACAAACATTATCGAGCTTATGCAGCTGCTCAATATGCACATTACCATCAGACTACAGTAAATACACCAGTCACATGCACTCCTTAACCTTCTACCTTTGCATAGTCATTTTCTTTTGACTGCTGACTGTTAAAAAACAAAACAGTCACTCTAGCTATATACACCATTATTTCTGCGCAGAAAAAAGAATAATCCCACTAACTTTGATATAGTTATAGAAACTCTTGCATCAGACTCAATTATGGCATCTGAATATCATAAGGAGGGAAATGATTCAACATGAGCATCACTCTGGTTCTGGCGACTAGAACCTCCTTTTGCCTGGTGCTGCTGAGTCTATTTTAAATAACTGCAGTACGTATCCCTCAAAAGGTTGGATGTTCAGTTGCAGAAGATGATATTAGATACAGCTAGATAAAAGGCTTTTATTTTCTTATTCGGCTGTGTTCTTGTCATGCAACTCACTCCTACATTTACTTCAGTCGTTCTGAGGCTCTTGAATACTCATGGCCTGAAGGTTACTACACTAGCAGCGAAAAAAGTAAGCCATTTACCATCATCTGTATTAATCTGATCTGATACTTAGCTTTTCATTAGCAAAGTACATTACTGTACATGTCCATGACAGACACAGGGTGATGACTCAGTGTAACCTTGGACTCCCCACAGTAACCTGTCAGTAGGGAGCAAATCCACAAAGCAACGGCAAGAAGCAACGGCTCACTTTAAATCACTGCTCTGCTCTCACTAACAAAGCCTGAAAAAAAGCCTAAAAGAAGCTTTTTTTGTAATATGTATTAGATTTGATTTCCTTCTGAAAGGGAATCACAGACCCACCCTACAGTCCATTAGCCAAGTTAATGCAGAGCTGCCAGACTTGCTGACCCATTAATAATACATTGCAGTGGTCAAAAGAGGCCAGACACCTCCGTGCACCCCTTCATCCCTCTACACGGCCACATTAATGGACTAATTCAGATGCAATTAACTGGTGGGGAGAGGCTGTGGCCTTGCGGCTGGTGGAGCACAGGCTGAAGGGCTTACAGCCAGGGCTTGGATTATAATCACTGCGAGCGCACACATGAACACACACGCTCACAAAACAATTTAAATACTCCTAGAAAGGAGCCAACACATTTGTAGGAACACAGAATGTAGCTTTCACTATCGGATATCAGAAGGAAAAGAGAAAATTAATGAATATCATTTAAACTAGTCATTATATTCATCCCGAGAAATAATGTTCGTAAGTGGCCCTTGGCTAAATATCATTTTCAACCTAAAATTCAGGAATAACCTGCAACTTGGAGGCAGCGGAAGCGATCGACACACACACACACACACACACACACACACACACACACACACACACACACACACACACACACACACACACACACACACACACACACACACACCCCTTTGGAGTCTTGTTTGTGTCAACCCGGTGAATTTTTGGTTTCCACCAACACAATGGATCTTTAACTGTTTAATGCTCAACTATGTTCACCAGCTAATTGTTGCCTTCGCCTGTCCGCCGTTTGGTGCTGCGCAGATAATGTAAATTCAGTTTTGGGAGCTTTTTAGCCTGAAAAACAGCTGCCTGCTAAAAAAACAACACTGTGAAAATAAAGTTGTGAGATGAAAAACAGAATCAATGAGGTGAAAGAAAGAAAGCTCCATAGAACAAAGATGAACAGCGGAGTCTGGTAATAATTTTCAAGCAACCCCTTTCACATACAAGCACTTCTGTGATCCATTGTTAATATAAAAATATTGATTATAGCCACTTTAAACACCAGCAACGCTTCTCCTGTGAGGACCTTACTAATGGCAACGTGCAAAATGCTTGCGCTGCCTGCGTTCCCATTTAATTTCATCAGCCTCTTTTCATGTTTGTCCATTACAGCAAGTTTCATTCAATAATGTGGCTGCGGAAACCTGCTCTTTGAGAATGTGACGTTGACAAATGAGCAATTACAGGAGCGATATTCACGTGTCACATCTGTGGCCAGCATGACTCGCGATTAGCCCTACTGATGCTGAATGTGAGACGCGAGAGCTAAGCCTGTCAACACAGGCGCCTGGGAAGGCAGCGTGGCCCATTCTGGCATGTCATCCATCACTGGTTCCACTCGGCTGCCACAGCTGTGTCACTGTCCCCCTCTCACAGACCGCTGACCCCACTGAGGACGCTCCAGCAGGATGATCAAATATCTCTCTGAGATAAGAGACAACCATCCTGTTTCACTGACAAGGCAGAGGACAAAAAAACCCCTCTTTCCTACATATCATCTGCCACGGTGACATCTTTATCAATAAGCAGCATTTAATGCCAGGCAGAGACAGAGTCGTGTAAAGACACATGGCTCTTCGCCTTCCATTGTTAAAAATAAAAAAAAAGCAGGGATTGCGAAGAGCAGAGTGAAGCCATTAGCCGCAGCAGGCTGACACAGAAGGTGAGGGGGGTTAAATAATTGCCAGAGAAGAGAGAGGGTGGATTGAAACAAAGATGAAATGGAACAACATCGACCACACGTACTCCCAAGATAATTACTTGCCATGCAGATTTTATCAACATGGCAATCACCAGGGCTGGCCTACTCCTTTTAAAAAATTCAGATGTGAATGACCTGCAGTCAGGATGCAAGGCTGCATGGCAGAGCTCCCAGTCGCTCTAAGTGGATACCCAGTGGAGGGCTTACCTCAGTCAAGCTACAGACCTTTGACCCTATCAGCAGTCCCAGGTTGCTGTAGACTGTTTTTAAAGATCCTTCTCCAGCCTCTGCTAATTAGTCCTGCAGCCTCTTTTCCTTTCATTTCCAAAAAGGAAACGCTGCGTGTATGCCACAGTGCTGGCAGATAAATTAGCTGCACGCTTCACAGGAGGCAACCGTTCTTCAGGGAGAGCAGGCTACCTTAATTATGAATATTATTAATTACATTTTAAAAAAAGACGAGGAAAAATAGAAAAAAATAAAATCAATCAATCAATCACACTAATACTAAAAGGTATTTGTTTCAATATCTGCTTAATTAAATAGCACCTTGTTTACTCGAAATACTTGTGAAAATGATGTTTTACATAGACAGCGCCAGTGAAAGCAGCAGTCGGTCTAACGTAGCTTAGATGAATTTAACAGGGCAGATTCAGTGTTAAAGGCGCATTCAGGGGACTGTGCTCTATTTATAGCATGCAGAATTTATCAGCGTGCCCCTCTCCTTTCTCTGCCTCCTTGTCAGGGCAAAAATCAGTGCACACACAAGAGTCTACGTTAAAAGGCACCATCTGTGATCGCAATGTAAACAAAGGTAGCCTGATATTCAGACTGAACGGCCATTATGCTACCGCTCCATTATTCAGCCTGACATTGCCATCTTATTAGCAGTTTCCTGGAGGGGAGGATTTGATTTTACCCTAACCAATCACTGAACTAATGCATCCAGATGCTGTGACTGTGTTCGGCTGTGCACATTTAGCGCGAGTTCAGCACATTTACAGAGAACAGATGATAGTGAAAATACAAGTTTTGCCAAAATAACTTGCTTCTAAAATATCACACATGGTGATGCGTTATGTACAGGAAAATAACAGACAAGAGCTGAATATTTTCACAGCACAAAATGAGAGTTCACTGAGTGCGTCGTTCACTTGTTTTAGCACACCGGAAAGGAACTGTCATGATTACCTACAGTACATGTACGTAACATGGGCGATTATGAAGACACAAAGTGTTCATTATCTTCAGACAAATTACTGAGGCAATAAAGATTTATTGAAGACTGTGTCTGCTCAACCCAGCTTGTGTGCACTGAACTGTTTTAGCAGCCCGAGGATGCTTACATTTACAAACTTGTTAGCCAAGTTAGCCAACGTATTATGGCCGTGAACATGTTTACTCTGTATTCACACTGTTTACTTGAAGTTTAATTTATCACAGCATTGATTTAGAGCGGGGATTAAACTGTTAACCTGATTTACATTCAAATTGTTCCTTTTTATCTGACTCCAACACAGCTGGGTAGTGTCACCAACTTTAGGCCCACCCTCAAAGGATCTGATGACTTGGTTGTTTCTCCTGTTTGGGAAAGCTGTTTAAAGAGCAGAGCTTTTTAAAATTCTAAATACAAGCACCAACAACGGATGTCACTGAAATCAAAGTTATTCATATTTTGTGATGCTGATTAAAGTTTGTTTTTACCTGCAGTTATTGGAAGCTCATGAGTAAAATGGACTGATTTTAGAATAATGATCAGTTGAGGAGGAAAAGTAGTAAGTAGTATTTAAAAAAGGATGTAAACTTTCCTGATTCCTTTTCAGAAAACCCATGATCGGGTGGCAATACTCACAGACATTCACAGCAATTAAGCTCTTACTGTACATTACGTTCCACAAAGGCGACAGCCAACCAAGTAGAAAAATGACAGAGGGCAAAAGGCCACTCACTGGGAAAACTAAGTTAAAACACAGGGAAAGCAAAGTGCTATTTTTGTCTTAATATTTCTGGCCATGGAACGATGACTTAAGAGCTTCTGAGTAGCTCCCCGTGGCCCTTCATCTTCCCCTCTGAAAAATCTAAGAACAAGCTAATGATTTTTCCAGTTATGAGTTGTTCTGAAATGTGCTTCAAATTCCATGCAGTTCATAACTTTAACTGTGACACCAGGGTTGATTTTCTTGCCCAACTGCACTTCAGGCTACAGATTTGTGACAAAGCAAGGGCACTGCCTACTGGAGGTGATGATCTCAGCCACCACATAAATGGACAGCTCTGGAAAAGACATAGAATTACAGATTATGACCCCTTCCCCAGTTATTAAATAGTCTTTGGGGCTCACAGAAGGCAGTTAAGGAGACTAGGGGACAAGAGGAAACTAGGTAGCCAGCAGACCTGACTACACTGACAGATCCTACAGCCTTGGCCTCTCATATTCCTACATAATTATCAACCGAAGAGCATGTCTCAACAATACAAACTGATTAACATTTTTTTCAAAGGCCTGAAGCTGTGACTAAGAATGTGTGCAGGGATCAACAGGCCATCATTGTCCACTGTTATCTGCATTATAAATGACTCTTCGAAGAAGAAAAAAAGACGGCGACATAAGTGGTGTGTCCCAGCCGGTGAGTCAGGTATCGACTTCAACAGATCTCATTATCGCAGAGGAGGAAGTTCACTGAATCAATTGATGACCATAGTCAACAGCTTTTACAACTGGCTGCTGTATCACAAGTCTCTGAGCTAAAAGAGCAGATGGGAGGGAGCTGTTACGGGTTAATGACTGCTTAAAATGATAACAGAGGTCATATATATAGGGGATGAACTGTGAGGCCATGGCCATGGCTGTCAAAAAGACAGCTACAGTTTCAAGTAAAACTGAAGCCAACATTTCTACACAGGCCTGCAGGCCACAAGAGGAAGCGATAGAAGCCTCAGGCCTTTTATGTTCTGCACTGCAGTCAGCACTTCACTCAGTGGAGTGTGGGGACAGCAGCTCCTGCCAAAATGTATCCGTGCCAAGGCCTGCCAGCCTGCTCTCCCCGCCCACTCGAAGGGCCAGAGCGTGAGCGGTGGGGCGCCGGTAGGCGGGTGCAAGGTGAGGCTGGTGGGCGGGTGGCCAGGCTGGAGCTTCCTGACACGGGAACCCGCCTCACAGCAGGATCAAACTGGCTGCCGAGTGAATCACTACCCCTCCCACCACCCGACAAAGTCAGCACGCAGCCACTTTTGCTGTCTCTACAATTAAGAAGGAAACCAGGACGAGACAAAAATCACCTCATCATTCATCAGACTGCATCTCAGCCAGGTTCATAAGACTCTGGACTACACATTTGTGAAGTTAATGAAAAGGATAATTCTGGACTTGGGGTTGGTGCATGAGTTACAAAAGGAACAGAGTGGCCCTGTAAATATGTATCAGTGCTGTTGAAAAATTCAGTATCACCAAAGTGCTTAAAATTTAAAAGCTTGCTTTACGGTGTAATGATGATACAGGCTGAGGAAGTAGATGAAGGTATCAGAGAGTCTAGCACCGAAGCAATTTTACACTTTCAGATTTCAGGCCCTGCAAACCTAAGCTTGAGGTACGAGATAGGGGCAGGAAGCGCAAATTCTCATACCTGACCAATCTTATTCAAATAAGCAACAGGAGCAGGGATTTTCTGAGCTGTGGCTAGTCACTAGTCAGAAGCAGGAACATTATCTCCAAAGTAAATAATGTCCTGGAGGACCAGCAGCTACCCAAATCGCTTCTTAAAAAATAGAAAACTGCTCCAGGCTGCTATTATTAAGCCTCAGATCCAATGGGAAGTTGAACCTTTGATCTGTTTAGGGTACTGTGTATTTGCATTTTATAATGAGATCAAAGCAAGGTCCAGGGCCCCTGCAGAAGGCAGCTCTGTGCCCTATCCCTGCGCACCGGACGATTTACAGACCAAAGCTATATTTCCCTGTTAACAAGATCATGTAAGAGCTATGGACCTCAGTGAAAATGCAGTGGGAGATTCAATGTTTGTCAGGAAATCAACAGTAGCCAACATTCTCTTCCAGCTAATTTTCTCTCCTGTACACAGGTGTGGAAGCGATAAAAAAAAAGAATAAAATCATGCCAGTAGCAACAACCTCCTCAACAGTTAAAGTTCAAGAGCAAACATTTCAAGCATTTCTAAACTGGTTGAGAATTGCTCCAGATTTTCTTTGGCATTCTTCACCTGGAAGAAATGCAGAGGGGAATTTACACACTTTGCCTGAAGTGAGCCTACAAGGAGCCTGGAGAAGGTTTGAGATGAGCATGGAGGTCAACATTTGAGAGTGTATGTGAAGTCTCTATTCAATACTGTTCCTGACCAGTTTTTTTAAACAGAAAATATACCAGAAAAGAAATCGCACACACTGTCACTCTGTCTTTGGCTGAGCTGAGGTGAGCAGAGTCTCTATTTTGTAAGAGCCTGATCAGAGCAAGAGAAGGACTGCATACAGTTGAGACATCCACGCAGATCAATTAGGAGGTCTGTTTACCTAAATGAGCCCATCCAGTGTGAAGGTATTACTGCAGCAACACCCGAGTGCTTAAACACTGTTGTAGATTTGAATTCAATACATTTACCGGCCAATACCAATAAAGTCAGTAAAAAAGACAAGTATAAACTTGGAATAAAATATTTTCTCAAATGCAGTCTATACTGTTTGGCAACAAATACTCCTCTGTTAACACTGACTGCATGACCTATCTTCGAGTTATTTAATAAATCACACATGGGTTTCACACATTTTCTGGCAATTCACAGTCCAAGTTTCAAACACTCAATCACTAATTTATCATATAAAAACTTAGAAACAGCACTGCATCCCTCTCATGAAAAGTACTTAAAGGTTGCTTTTTTTAAATAATCTTTAAGCATTTATCTTCAGGTATCCATTTTGATTTGATTAGTTAGATTTTGGCAGCATCTGTTATATGCATTATAAATGATTCTTAGGAGTTAATGTCATTCTTAGCCGGTGAGTCAGAAAAAATGCTGCAATTTCATGTTTTCAACAAAAATTGAAGTCACAGGTAATTCCTTGGCACTGGTTTCCCATCACTCTAGGATCCACTAGAGTCTTAAGCATGCCCCCAAAAAATGACCAACGCTAAGTGACAAAGCAACACTTCATCTTCACCTCTACGCTTTGCTCAGATTGTTCCACCAGTCGTCTACCACATTGCCCATCACGATGCACGCAGGTCGAGGCTGACTAGGGGAATACCCCCTCCCCTGCAGCTGTCTTGATGAAGTGTCCTCAAGCTACGCATCTGCAAATCATTTATGCAACAATTGCCCCACAAACAGTTGTAGCGAAAGTGAGAGAATGCTGATTCGCCATTCATGACACGCAAGACAGCATCCGTGAAGAGGCAGAGCAGATTTGAGAAGTTGTGACACCAGACATGAAAACTAGATTCAGCTGCTATTCCATTAATTCGATTACTAATCATACAAAGAATCCATATTTTTAAATATTTTCTTTGAATTAATAAATTCAAAATTCCAACATGCACGCTCTTATGGATTCATAAATACCTCAACTAAACTATCAAAAGTCTCATCTTTGTGAAGCAGTCATGGTGGAATGAAAGACATGTTCTTCTGACCTTGAAGTGGGAGAGGACCTTTCCCATTTAACTTTTAATCTTACAGGAGTCATCTGGGCCAGCTTGCATTTCTCATGATAGCTTTAAAAAAGACAACCAATATGAATTATGACTGAGAGGACCTAGAAAAATCAGCATCAGTTAGAAACAGTGTACTCCGTTTTACAAATGTGCTGCAAACAAATGCAGATACTCTTTTTGGAAATATGTGTAAGGAATTTTAGTATGTGAAATAACGTCTTTAAGGAAAGTGACAGCTCTTCAAAAAGCCATGCTTGACATATAATGAAAAGAGGGATACGGAAGCTACAGTATACACGCTGAGTCATACAAAAGACTGCTTAGACATACCTTCAAAATAGGAATACCTCAGAAAGCTGGAGAAAGTGTTAAGAAAAGCACCATCTAATGGCTTGCTCATAGATTCCAAGCACATATTCTGCACTCTCGAAGGCGACGTTCACATTTTTTGACCTTGATGAATTATCTGTTTTTATTGACAGCACTTATTGATATTTCTTAAAAGCGCAGGCTAATGGAGTTCTATTGAGATGACTAAATGAGTTGCTGGTGCCCAGATTAGCCTGGTCTCATCTCGCCGGCACAGCTTGCATTATCATACAGAACAGACGCATGCGTGCGTTGAGTCCCAAATTCCTGCGACTGACATCTCCAGGGGAACAGAGGAGCGATGACTACATCCGACCTACATTCACCCCACCCAGGCATGCTTGCTTCCAACTAATTACACACACAAACATGCATACTCAGTCACACTATAGGTGGATTCATACCATATTAATAGTCACAGTGCAGGGAAACATTACAATTGTATGCATATTAAAGAATTATACAATTTCAAATCGGTGTATATGTGTTTTAAAGCCAAAAAACCCCCACAACCAGAAAAGCTCCTGATGACTGGGAGAGAAACTTTTCCCAGGCTTTAGCACAGGCTAAGATGAAAATATCATTAGTGTGATGGCTTGTGAAAATTCTCCAAGGACAAAAACATTAGGAACAAACCTAAGGCTACTGGAGCTCATTCAAATGCCCTGGGCATGGAAACAGCACTATTGGATTTCATTCACATGTCTTGTGCAATGAAAAGGTTTTACATATACTCTATACACATTATTTCAGTTGTTTAGATTCTCAGAAAAAAACTTTGGCAGGGAAAACACCCTATTAACAAGAACTGAGAAAAAGACTGTGACGCAGGCTCTAGCCTATGAGCACATCTTCAAACTGCTTTTTCAGTGTTTCCTGTGCTGTACACCATCCTGGTTAGAGTGATGTGGTTTTTCACACTTTTAAATGTGAGGGGTATTTCTACAGTTGCAGCCCACATTTAGGCCAGAATCTGTTGATCTATGCAAGCCTTTACTAAACTAGAAAGTACTTGAAGAGCGTCAATCTCCACCAACGCTGACTAATTCTATACTTGCTCTTTATAGCCAAGACCTCATTCCATTACACCTGACACTGAAAAGAAACCCTTTCCATTCCAACATTATATATTTCTGTTAGTTTCATCTCTGTGGATACAAAACAACAACAATGTAATGATAGAAATCACAAAAACATTTGTAAGCAATTGTTCCTTGAGCCAAGGTCTGTCAGTCCACTGAATATCACGGAATGTAAAGAAAAAAATGTAACAGCCTTGACAGAAGTAATTAATAAATAAGCAAACTGAACACTACGCATTACGTGCCCAGGAATCACCGGAAAGTAGAACTAATACCGAGTGGATTATCCTCGTGAAATAAAGTGCAATGAATTTACAATAACGCTGAATTATCAGAAACACTTTTCACAATTGTCCTACTCTAATATTACATATGATGCAACCTTTACAAAAGCTGCGGCATTGAAAATGTATTTGCTGTGAACTAAAACTTACAACTCAATGTGAATTTAAAGAAAACATCTTCACTGATCTCATACTGCTTAAAACTGCATGCCTACTCCTAATGTTGGAAATTTGCCTTGGTCAGTTAATCCCAAAGAGGGTTGAATCCATTCGTTGGTTGGCTACCAAATGGGTTGTAGACAGACACAGAGTAAAATCTGCAAAATACAGTACAGCAGCTGTATTTTAGCAACATTTTCAGAACAGCTCCTATGAAATCTATTTGAAATTTTAAACATTTCTTGACATTTCCAAATCTTGACTTCCATCTATTAGTGTTAGGCATTTAGAATCAGGTTTGAATTACATTTCCATGTCCCCATCACTTTTCCTGACCATACGAATCCTGAAAAAAGCACCTGAGTTCAAGATGAAGCCACGCTTGATGAAAGAATCAAAGGCACGTTAACAGCCACACACAGTAGCTGAGCTTTAGTGAATTAATATCATGTAGCCCTCTCTGCTGTATGGACAGTGGGACTGTAACACAGTGGGTGGAGCAAAGCTTCAACCCTGCCAGCAGTACCGATTTGATTCCCACTGAGGCCACCCACTCTAAAATGTATAAAAAGTGTATGCAACGAAGTGTCGACAAAATGTTGTGTCTTATCTACAGTTATTTTAGTTGGGCTAGTCAGTCACACCCTCATATTTATAAGCAATAAAGTCTGTGGATATGCATTAGACCTCACCAAGTCCACTTCAACCCACCTACATGATTATTTACTCAGAACTGCTCTCTAGACATGAAGAAATATGAACAGTTTAGTATCTTAATGGATACAGACTGAGCAATGAGTGCTACATGCTCTGCAACTAGATTTGTTAACAACCTTAAGACAGCAATAAAGATTGTGGAAAATGCTGCTGCAACCTTGCACCCATGTCTGGAGAGACAGATCGTTAGTGTGCAATGAATGGTTAAATTCAATGCCAAAGAAGGTAGGCGGTATACAAAATACAGAGCTGACCTCAGTGTTTGAGTGAAAATGGCTGTAGCTCAATGCAGGAATACGTGCAGACCGACGGCACACGTGCAGCTATGTTGCTGACATCTAAATAAGGGACGATGAAGGTAAAAGAGGAAGCAAAGGTTGCAAAATAAAACAATTCATTTCCTTTCAAAAGGCCTTGCCACAAGAGCCTAAATCAGTCCATTTACAATAACACATGCTTTCTCATCTCTCCCTCACCTACACACATACACACACACACCTCCATGCAGCCTGTGCACACGCCAGATCTTGTCGCCCCAGGAAATGGGCTTCATACATCTTGTCTGACTGCAATAAAGCAGTGCCTAAGATTCTATTTCCAATAAACGTCGACTGATTGGAAAACTCATTCTAATATCAATTTCCATCTGGGCCCTTTAAAAGGCAATCAGCATGGCTTCATCTCGGTATATCATGGGCTCCTTGAGATGATGACACAGCACTGGCTCTCTCCTTCTGCATAATGGCCTTCTCCTATCAAGGCATCTGCAATGAATAATACCACCCATGAATGGGCTATTTAGTCTGTGTTCACACAGATAGGGGCCACTTTTCTGAATATTAATCCAGGGTTTTACACTTCATATGGTTCTCTCAGGGCTGCACCATTTTTCATTCAGAGGAGTAAGGCACTTAGTGTGATTTGGTGCACTCATAGTTTCTCTCTAAGCTTTCTCAGAAGTGACAATGGTGATTACCAATGGCATCTCACTTTGTTTAAGATGGCCAGCGACCACAAAACAATGATTTAAGTCAAGGAACATCAATGTCAGGTCTTCTATAAATGCCGTCCACGGCTTACTACAAAATGTAACGTCAAAGAAAAATTTCCAGACGAGAAAATCTGTTTAAGTCACAAGCCCCACTATAACCAGAATGCAACTGGCATCATCACGATGATAATAAATGTGTCGCATCAGTTTAAACTGAAGACCAGATGTGTCTGTTTCTCACCTTCCAGCCACTGCCCGCCTCCCTGTAGTAGGGAAAGTTATCACAGATCCACTGGTAGATCTCGCTCAGTGTCATCTTCTTCTTTGGCGAGCTGTTGATGGCAAACGTGATGAGGCTGGCGTAGCTGTAGGGCGGCTTGCCGTCCTTGTGCTGCTGCACCTCCTCCTGGTCCAGCGTGGTGTTAGGATCCAGTAGGGCACTCTTCTTGCCCATGCCTGGCCCATGGGCATTCTGGGCGTCCGCCTTGCGGATGGCCGCCTGCATGGTCAGCTGAGGAAGCCAATCCATGGAAGTCAGGCTGCTCTCCAGCTCCGACGTCATGGTGACGACAGGCCGGGCAGGAGGGGGGTGGGGAAAAGGTGGAGGTGGCGGTGGTTGCTGTTGGTCTCGGTGACTGATGGAGAGCAGACCAGGTGGGGAATATCAAATGGAGACGAGTGACAGGTCGAGGATGAAGTCTCCCTCAGCTTAAGACATCAGCATAACGTCTTCTGAAGGTCAACTCTGGAGAAACAGGAAACAGACATGCCTTTATTAGTCAGCTTGTCCCAATGAGCAACTAAACAATGAAGATAAAAGTTATGTACATCAGCAATACTGCAGAGAACGACAAGAAATGTTAGCGAGGAAGCAACTCCGAACCGTTTGCCTAACATCAAAAACAAAGTGTCTCTGTAAAGAATCCTTATATTCGCTGTGCAGGAGATCACAGGCCCACCACTTTCTCCACCACTTGCTGCTCTCAGAGCTGACTCATAGCGCGGACTCCATCTGCACAGAGAGAGTAAATGCCAGGCAATTGTTTTCACAACTGCCAGCCAAATGGGGGAATGGCTCAGGAGGAATTCCGACTCTCTTGAGGGTAGTAAACCCCCTCTCCTTCCTTCCCTGCCTGCCAGCTTGCCTGCCTCCCCCGCCCCTCCACCCCCAAAATGAGCCTCTGCCGTAAACAAGCCAGCCAGTGTCGTCTTGCAAACGCTTGTCGGCCCTCTGCGTGTCGCCCGTGCTGTGCAGAGTGCAGCCCACAACAGCTTGTCTTTCTGTCCCTCTTGGCACACTGCCCTCCCTGTCTTAAAATAGAGGGGCAGAGTAGAAAGGCCTAAAGTTACAAAGGCAGGTGAACATGGGCATGCAGGCTGCAGGGGGTGAAGGTGGGGGAGGTGACCCTGATTAGGATGACACTGCAATCGGGGGGGGGGGGTGCGGGAGAATGACAAATCCTCACTAAGTTGTGGGATTTTTCTCTTGACCAGGCATGCTTGCACAAGTGTGTTTTTGTGTGTTTGAGTGAGAGTGTGCACTCAGGCTGTCAGGTTGAGAATAAATACAGTCTTGACAGCACTCAATAGGTCAGACACCTTATCTTTCAAAAATAGTATGTGTGTGATGTGGAATTATGCTCAATTATTGCCATTTAACCCATTTTTTTCAAACTGTGCAAATGCTGTGATATTTAACTAGTATAGTTCTAATTTATCAAAAAGGCATTTACTCCAAATGGTGCCCTTTTCATGATTATAATCTTTGCCTTTATCAAAAAGGTTTGTAGTAATTTAAAATATATAATCTATTAGTAGAACGTTTGCATGGAATATCTGAAATTTGTTTTATATCCATCTTACTTTAAAAACATGGTTAGGAATTAAAAAGAACACATGACATCATGGGCCTCTGCTGTCAGTATGAGATGCAGCAGGAATAATAAGAAATTCCTAAATTGGGCAAACTGCTTTGGCGGCAGTTGGCCACAAGCAGTTTGTGGTTGTCCCTTTCAATTGATCTCTCACAGCGGGGGTTAGCTAGTGCCCAGCAGCCATTCAATATCTGCTATCAGTGTAGACGGGCAGAGGCAGATGATGAAGGCACTTTTCATACATCCAAACAGTATTTTGAGACAGGAAAAACTAAATCCAGTTGGGGAGATCATTAATGGAGTGGTGGAGCATTGGTCTTAAATGTTCCCTTATAATCAGCGTTGGGCCTTGTGTGGCACTGTTTAGCATCTAATCCTAGTTTTTCTGAGCTAAATGTCTTTACATTTTTATCTATTTCATTTCCTGTCTGTATGTTTTAAGTGATACTAACTAACATGTATTCTTTGAGTATCACAAGCTTTCTCTTTTAGGCTTGAAAGGCGGCTGTGACAGAGAACAGCAGCACCTTGAATTCATGTCAGTAATTGCGTTTTTATGGGAAAAGAGTCATACCAAAGGTGTGAATATGCTTCTCAAACCACTACTTCGTGCACTGTCCAGCTGTATGATCAGCATGTTTCAAACCGTCTTACTTTCACCAAACTATGCTGCTTCAGGCTGAGCTTCAAAGCTTTGAGAGGGGCAAGAGCAGAACATTAAGCCAGCGAATTTAGCCATATTTTGGCAAAAATGTGAATATTTAACCTTGAAGGTGGATAACAAAGAAATAGATTATGTTGCTGGGCTGGTTTGAGAAGTTATTTTATGGATGTTTTGATACTTTATTCCTTTAGGTGAATACACTGCCTTTGAAATCTATTGTAACTATCTGAAATCAAGCTGCCCACAAATTTTCTAATTCAATAAGAAGAGCACATCAATTTTTTTACGGCCACCTTTCAAGTCTTTTGATACTCAAAGATAGATTTTGGGTAGAGTTTCACTTTAATCTGTTCACTTGGAAAAGAGCTGGTTATTTACTATTCCAATGCGGTTTTTTGATTCTTCCTAGATGAAAACACGAGGCCTTGATGAAAACACCAAAGGCTTTGAGGTAACTCTCCCAACCTCTGCAGTCATGAGCAGACTGATAGATGAGCACACTTGCTGACTGACTACCGAAAGGTGAGTCAGTCTAATGGGGGGGAAGAGTTCCTCATCACTGAAAAGACAAACAAATCATAGACAACATATCTCCACCCTGTAACTGAAATAAAGGTGACTCACAAGCTCCTAATGACAGTAATTTTCCTCTTTGAATGGCAGCCTATTGAAACATAAAACAAATTTGATTTTGAATATTTATCTACATATTGTTATAGATTTGAATATCTGCAGCACCACTCAAATGACCTAAATACATTGTTAGCGTACATACACTGGGCAACCAGTACAGATTTTAAGTCAATGTCGTATCATCACTACCACTACAACCTGTACAGCTCCCATTCTGAAATATATTGCTGATCTCAGGTGAATTTAATCATTAGCATGGATGAAATGCTCACATTTTAGTTACAATCAGTCATTTGAGCCTATACTGCAAAGAGTACAAGTATATACCTGAGGCAAAATAAATGAAACGGTTAACAATATATAGTAAATAGGAAAAAAAATCTCTGTGTTTTTGCTCATCAAGACCATGTTCTGCATTTGTCCTGTTCGAGCTTCTCCAAAGAGAAAATTTGCAGCTTGATCTTGGGCTCTGAGCAACTCTATTTTTTCACAATTGTTTGATATTTCATAGACTAAATGATGAATTGATGAATTCAGACTTTTCACATTCAATAATGGACGGCAGACTGCAGACAGATTTAGCTAGGTTTAGCTGATGCAGTTGCAGCTCGGTGTTGGGAGCTGAACAAATTAATTTTTGGTGGCCTTGATACATATGATTCCATTCATACCGACTTGGCCCCCCATTCATACTGAGCCCCAACACTCAGTATGAATGGGGGTAGCCAAGAGGAAGAAGCAGGTAGAGCCTTCTGGTCGCCAACGGAGGTGAGCTGACAGAGTCGGGGGTTGATGAAAGGCGCTCCACCCGCTACACGGAGATGCATGCCATTTGACCCTCTACGCTAATGATCCAGCTGCTACATAATCTGCCAGGCCAAGTCGGTGTCTTAATTAGAGAACCTTCGGCTGTGGCAGGAATGATGAAGCGCAACACAGGGGCAGGCAGTAAGGCGGCCCTCCTGCTGCCTTCATTACCCTGCCAGGCTGTGCGACAGTCAGAGCAGGGACATGCCCAAGCCTGCCTCCATGTCAGGGAGGACTGTCTGAGTATGTTCACCATCAGGTCTAGGGGTATAAGGAGGCGAACTGAAGAGGCAGGAAAGATGAGAAGAAAAGCCAGGGGAGATGAAGCAGTAGGAGAAGGTGTGAAGGACACCATGATGCTGGCATCAGGCCTGGCAAGGAGCAGAAAGTCGCAACAGAGTCTGCATCGAAGAGGTCTGAGAGTTCAGGCACTATTATTATGAGCCCAAGGGAACAGACTGCGATCCCACACATGCAGAGCCACTTTGATCTGGCTCTAGGAAAATGAGGTTCAGTCACTGTCACAGCCAAAAAAAGAAAAAACTTCTTTCTCTTTCTCTCGACTTTAATTTGTTTTCAGAATGGAGGACTGAGACTATTTTCCAAGGCTGAGAGGGAGAAATGGATGGTCAAATTCATTCTCTATTCAACACTCAAAGTTTCTTTATCCTCAAGGGATTAATGGCAGATTTAGTTCTGAATGAGAAATTGAAAGCGTTTTTGAAACGTCTTAATTTACTAAGTTCTTGACAGGACTTATCAACGTTCCTGCTGCCAACAGAGCACTGACAGCAAATCAGTGATTGTGTTTTGTGTCTCAGCTACTGAGTCTGAAGTGGCTCAATCAAACTGACAGCATGGTTATTATACATGTGCCAGGCCCCCTTTTATTCAAGAATCTCCAATGAGGCAACAAGATGACTAACTACCAGGGATTACTCAACACAACATAGCAGATTACGTCAACTTCATCATGTTAGGCAAGTACGTACTGAGATGCAAGTCAGAAACTGCGTCATAAAATCAGCACTGTTCCCCATCTCCACTATTGCAAAATTGATGTCTGTACTTAGCAAGCACTTAAAAATTTTAGTAGTACCCCTAACAATGCATGGGCCAGGATGAAATTAATATTTCAAGTGTGATTTGCTACAATGAATGGCACTTAACTGCCTTCAACATTTTATACAATGACAATAACCCCCTACTTAATCTGTATTCTAATTTAGAAAGTATAGATGTTTTATTAATGTAACACTTTATTCTAGTTAACACTGTTAATACAGTTTGATGCTTTACTGTGCAGACCTACTTAATCAGACACACCTTATTTTTCAGGAACTACTTGATGCAATGGTTAAAGATTACTGCTAAATTACTGCTATGAGTGAAAGTTAACTTTCACCATGGTATTCTAGTTGGTAAATATTATAAATATGCACCAAAATGTAGCATCCACAAGGAATTTTGAGATCTTTTGGGTGACACATTTTGGGTGATTTGTTGGCTGAACCACTTTTTTCTTAGCTGGCAACAACTAATTTTACTACTGTTGCCATGTCTGCTTCCACATAAATGCTACGTCATTTTCAAGAATAGCTTATCATTTACTTTGAGTAAATTAAGGAGTGGAACAATACTTTAAGACAATAATTTTACAAGTTGCTTCATGCAATTTTCATTGCATTGAATAATCTATTGTCCAGCGGTAACCGGATTGGCTTCATTGAGAGTGCTAAGGTAATTCAATTAAAGATAAACACATAATGTGTTTCATCTGCATGATTACAGCTTGATGCTTTATGGTAAATGAAACAGTTCACATTTATTCCAACAGATTTAAGGTGTAGTGCTTCCCTTACTGGCTTCCACTGATTTCCATTAAAAGGAACAGATCAGGTTTTCACCCAATTTAATGCTCCATATAAGAGAAATCTTGCGTATTTCTTGCTGCAAAAGTGTTCACTGAGTAAACTGGACCCTGTTATAGTGAGGAAGCTCACAATATGGCCGCACTATTAGCAAAGTGGGATATAAACCAAGAAGAGCTGCATATCTGCCAGATTCTCTCAAGTTAATAGTGAAAAAACAACAATAAATGGGAAAACTACACTAAACTAAACTACACCACTGACCAGTGTCACAAATGTACCACAGCATTTATGGCCAAAGCTAGTTTGCAAGGCCTGTCCTGACAGATTGATGAATGAGACATTGCACTATAATACTGCTGAGCATTTTCCAAAGAATACAGTGCTTAATGCATTCTACAGTACAGTTTGAAAATAACCTTACAAAGACCTGACACCTGCCGAGGTAGGTAATCCATCTTTCGTAAACGTGCCCAATTTTGCTTTTATCAAAATGATGTTACAGTGCCTGTAGTTGAAAGCATTGGAAAACTCTGCTCATGTTCTGTTGTGAAGCTCTGTGAAACAGATGTTATTACTTCATACCTCGAAGAGATAAAATCAAAAGAAATATTAGACACTGTCACATCTTGCAGTATCCCCCCTTTCATATTGCATATTTGTTATTAATTCTTTCAGCTACTTGTAATTCCAATCTGTACAACGACAATGTCAAACAGATGTATGATTACTGACAAGCAACAATTTTAAACCACCGATTTCAAGATTTGAGATAAACTACCCACAAAATATACAACATATTAAAATAAGCTCACTTTACTGCCGTTAAATGCCACCTTCAGTCTAATGAATGAAACTAACCTTTCTCTGGTTTAGGAGTGACATTCTGCAAAACAGAGGGAACCACTGACTAAAGCAGAAGTAAAAGAGGCACACTGAAGGGAAGTACGTAAAACAAAACTGTGGATAAAACTGGTTTTACTATTTGAATTACAGTCCAAATGTTCTCAGTCAAGAGAAAAGCAAATGAGCAAAAATCAGGTTGCAGTTCCCAGTAGGGAGCAGTCTTTAAAGACAGATTTATAGATCTCTACTCTGGGCTTTGTTTTGTGTTGCTTTTGTTTTCTGGTCTCTCTCTCCTTGTGCTGTGTTTTATGTTGTATTGTATCTTTACCTTATTTGTTTATTCATTTTTATCTTTTCGTGTGTGTGATGCACTTTGTAACTGTGTGTACTAAAAAGTGCTATATAAACAAAGCTTTACTTACTGAGATGACATGACACCCCACAGGAAATGTTAGTCAAGGATGAGAAGCCAAATTGAAACAGACAGCATGCACACTTAATGTTTTCATCTGCCATAAGGTCAATAAATCTGAAGAAGTGTACTGTGTTTGACTAAACAAACACATATCAGTTTACCTGTAAGCTGAGTGCGTATGGGACCACTTTTGCAGGGATGAAAGCAGTGTAAGCAACTGCTAGCAAATGCAGAGAGGACAGAATCAGATGTAGCACTTACTTTGATGGGAAAATGGGTATTGGGGGAGAAAAAAAATCGTCTTTGGTGTGAATGAGTCAGCGTGGCTTATTTGACATGGTTTCATGCTCCTGCTCATGACCAGTGTTTTATGCAGGTCTGATGCTGTTCGAGCTGAGAGCGGGAAGGCCTGTGAAAAGGGGCTTTTGTTGCTGTGCCTGTGCTCACGACAGCGACCACTGAGGACTACACAAAGGCTTTTCTCCTCAACAGATATTAGTAGTTACTTGTACCCTCAGCCATGATTCCTCCTCTTCTTGAGTGGAAACACGCTTGACCATGACTAAAAAGTAGATGTTTGAGGTGAACAATGGATCTTTTCATCATTTTGGGAAAAATGGTTATTTGCTTTCTTTCTGACAGTCTGATTGGAGGATTGATACCAATCTAATGTCGGTTTGTTAAGTATGGAGTTAAAACCAGGAGACAATTAGCCTACCTCAGCACAAAGGCCGGAGGCAGAGGGAATCGGAGAGCCAGGCTCTTTCCTAAAATAAAAAAACTTGTTTATTAACTACCCCCAAGAACACTAATTAATGTATATCTTGTATATACACAGAAAAAATTGTGGCTGTTGGAGGCGTTACATTCTGTTTCTTGGCAACAAAGAGTGGTTGGTTGGTGCTATGGCGCAAGCATGTATCCCAAAATACCAACCTATAAAACTGGCAGATTAAATCCCAGATTGAATGCTATGTCCATCGTGTGTAATCTGTGTGAAAACAACATGACTACACTGACACATTACATCATTGTGTTGTTCTGTCTGTTAACAATGGCCGAGTGTGGGTTGAACCAATGATTAATATGTCATGTTGTGATTTCATGTGAAAGTGTGTAACATTTTTTTTACAAATATGCTTTTAATGTAAACATTTTTAAATAGTCCAAGCTATCTTAAATGATGCAATTATTTTTGTGGTCTCTTTTTGGTCACAACATTGGTCAGATTGCACTCTGTTCAATGCAATTTTTCTTATTGATAGGATTTCATTAGGTTTTATGACTGTTGTGAAGGGTTGTCTTTCGTACACTGTGTAATTTCTGCCACTAATTTCAGCGTTTCAATTAAAACGATAACGAAAGACATAGTTTGATGACATCATGAAGGAGCGTGGGATCATGGGAGTTGTTCATTTTATTTAATGTCAAAATATTCCGGCTCTGCACGCAGTTTTGCCCTGCTGGTTATCTGATGTCCGCCTGCTCTTTCGCTCCTCTTCCAGTTGGGTGAATTAAGAGTTTATTTCGACCAAGCCAGAGTTGGTGGTAATTGTAAGAACCAAGAAGGTTTTGGTGAATTTTATTTTGACTTTGTCAAGTTTGAATGAAGTGTGTTTTAAAAGGATAATACCGTTTCTGTAAAAAAGACTCAAACTCATAAAAGGTCTACCTCTGTAGGGATTGTTTCCAGAATGTTGTCAGACACTTAGAATAACAATCTGAGCATGTCAATGGCAAAAATAACTTTCAGTGGACGCACATTGATGGTGGCAAACGTCCGGAGGGATTGCACTGCAGTTCGTTTTGTGGCAGTTGGCTGCAGCGCTGTCGCTCGATACTGGGAAAACTTCAAAAACTGTTGTCTCTATTAGTCACTTGGACACGAATACATGGGAAAATAGGGCCCATTATCAGATAATATGTGACTGGAAATTCTCCCATTTGTTCTGGAGACTGAAATCTTCCAGAACACGTGGACCGGCACCGACTGGAAACTCTGCAAACAACGTCACTTTCATTGATTGAAAATGAAATGTAGGTCAAGCTGATACGAGTGAATAATTCAACAACACGGTGTAGGACATTATCTTTTTTGTTTACCCTGTCATGTCTAGGTATGTAGATCTCTTGAAAGACATGTTAATGTTGAAATAAGTAGTAGTAGTAGTAGTAGTAGTTTTGTTGTATTGGTTTGCCATCTGATGGACATAATGCACAAAAAACAGATACTCAAATCATTCTAAGCTATGAGGTTTTTATTTTAGAAAGAATAATCAAATGAGATAAAACGATTATTGTGACGTGTTCCATTTCAGAATGATGCTCTCATTTTGTCTTGTGTTATAAATACAGCGCTCCCTTTTCCTTTACAACGGTGCGCTTTCGCTCCTCCTTAAAAGCCCAAACTCACTCTTAGCCAGGCTGTGGCATGTTTAGCCCAGCTCGAGCCAAGATGACGGAAGGAGAGCCTTTGGTAGACGAGACAGTTAAAATCATTTCAGCTGTTAGACAGGAAGATACCACATGGCACGTGGGTGCGCACAGCAAGCGCACATATACACACACTCACACAGAGTGAACTTAAGTTGGGAGAGCAGGCAGGGACACTCGTTATGCACTGTTGAAATCCCAAATCCTCATACAAACAAGTTAGAAGAGAACATAAGCAGATGACGGCTTGCAGCGAATGTATCGGCTCTCTGCAATGATGACTGCATGCGCAGAATGTGTCCAGAGCCGACAGTATGTCGCTGGTCGCAAAGCACGTTCAATACTGAATAAGTTAGAGAAAACTTGCAGATAATACGCATCACGCAGACAGACGTGAATATGAGGGCACGGTGAAGCCCATGATGCTGTGGCACATATAAAACATTTTTTTTTATTAATTTTTTTATTTCTTCATTTTATTAATCTTTTAAAGTTCAAAGAAGTCTCCTGTTAAAAAGACAAGTTTTTTAAAGCTCAATAAATGTATGATATTTCAAAAGTCATTGAGTTACTGTGTTAAACAATCTAATCTCAATATTGACAAAAATAATCCTGATTATGATTTTTGCTATAATCGAGCAGCCACAATGTGGGTTTGTGATTTGCCATCTTCAGTTTGTGGTTTCATTTCTCGTGTAAAAAAGACACATACTTGCACAAAAAGAGACAAAAATGCCTTTATACTATTATATAACATTCCACCGCAGCTATTTCATTTCACTTTCTACCTAGAACACCTAGCTGCCTACCTAGAACAACTTCCCTTCGAATGCCTGTGCATTACTGTCATCATTTCCTCTCTGAGAAAAGAGTGGGCAATTCAGCTCGCATTCTCACTCCCACTTGCAGACATAAGACTGTTGATAGGTACCAGACCAGTGCTCTCCTGCACTTATCTGCAATTTCCGCGATTAATCCCCTTTTACTGCAGTCATGCATCCATCACGGGTAACACTCCAACAGCATGCGCCTGCTCAGCTGCACAGACACAACCATTAAGACCTATGATGGCTGTACTGCCATACATGCTACCTCAGAACTGTAGACGTGATGAATGCGGCATTAAAAACAATGTCACAAGGATTCAAACAGACCACAATAAATATTTACACCGCTGCTTGTTAAATGCTGTCCAGACTTTGGTGTGTGTGGAGAGAGAGAAAGAGAGAGTGCTTATAATGACAAGAATCTTCCTGTAGTGTGATGGTAACTTGGCAATAGGGAGGGGAATCACTAAGCGTGCTCCCTCTGTTATGCCTGAAGATTTGGCACATGCACTCACAACAACAACAGTGATGTAACCTGGTAACAAGCCTTTGGCATCTTTACTCTCGACCGAAACCCGGGTCATACCTTCCATATCAACAGCTTTATATCCAGCGTGGGAGAAGCCCTTGTTTTCCTAGCAATTGTAAGGGGGATAAACAGGGAGGGGTGGGAACTCTCCTCACCTGCCCTTCAGTCAAAGGGAGACTCCTCACTTTTTCCAGCCCTGGAGGCAAATTACTTAGTCAGGAGTTATTTTTGAGATCCCTCAAACTAAAATAGCAGTCAGTCTGAGTATTGTGATTGTACGTGAGCTCTGTAATCATGCAGTGAACTACCATAAGCCCCATCTTCATTAAGAAACAAAAAGTAGGTAACGGCAATGCCAAGGCAACAGCTTTTAATGTCAGTCTTCCTTCTCAATTAAAGGCTTAATGGTTCAGCTAAAACCACCCCCAGGAAGAAAGCATTAATAACCCAGTCCTTACTTGCATTTTTAGGATGTGTCAATTATCGCTTCACCGCTCACGCGACTGAGCACATTGTTCAGCTTATTGCAGCCTACAGCTGAGCTGGGCGCCAACCGGGGCCTCCACGCTTCTAACAGAATGTGCAAGAGTGTCTGTGTTTTATAGTGCAATCTTTGTGTCAGTGTTATTAGTGGGCTACGTTGTGTTAAAGTTGGTTTTTAAGGAGCAGGCAAGTGGACCTCTCTGCTGCGCTCTTAAAAAAGAAAAATGGTATACATGCTCTTTCTGCTCCCCAACTCCCTCAATCCCACTTCGCCCGTGGTTGAACAAATCAAGTCCATAATTATTCTGCCAATCAATCGTGAGCGCAACTGTGGCTGTGGGGCAGTTAAACGCTGAGGAGAGAGAGTTGTCAACAAAGCAAAGCAAAACCTTGAGCTCCTTTAAACCCACCGAACCTTAAAAAGGCGAGAGAGACACCTTTGTCTTATTAGACAGTGTCAAACAAAGAGAGGTCTTCTAAGTGAGTGGTAAAGAGAAAAAGCATTCAGCTGCTGCAGACGCACAAGAAGACAGGCAGGCAGACCAGGCAGAGGGACAGAGGATCAGAGTAGTGGAAGATCTGGGAGTTGGCGGTGGATCAGCTGAGCTGCTTCAGGCTGTCTGGAGAGGCCACAAAGCAAGCAACAGGGTTTGTGACCCCTGAATGCAGACACAGCCAAAGCAAAAGAAAAATGTGAATAGATGCAGCAGTGTTACATATCAGAGATATTAGAGAGATGCTCTCAGCAGTTTGCCACTTTCCATGTTAATGTGGCTTCGGTGGGCTGCATGTATATATAGATAAAGGGACAGAGAAAGACCTAGACAAAAAAGGAGCATGCACTCACAAGCAAAATACCCTCAGCTCATTGCATAATCTGCAGGTCAATACAAAAAAAAAAAATACATACAACATTGTAGTAATTGAATAAGCCTTTCCAGTGAATCAGAGCAGTGATCAGGAGGGGGCTCGTCTCTCCGGCCCCAACAGCTTGCCTGGGAGGGGGCCTTTGTTTTGGAGGTGGCAGGGGTGCCCCGACACCGACCATGCGAACCCAATTACCAAGGTCCCACGGCCTGGGGGCCCACATTAACACACTCCTCCCGGGAGGTTGACTCCATGCCAGCCTGGCAGCCAGCAAGATCCTGCTGCTGAATCACAAATAGACCACTTAAGGCACTGGCAGGCCAAGTGTTCTGGTGGCAATCTTGAGGGCCTATTCTCATCTGCATTCACTCGATGCAGTTCAACGTCAATGTTAAATATTGAGCCAGTCTCTGAGATGAGCAGTGAGGTAAGGTGAGCTTGGGTCCCTCTGCCTAGAATACAAAAGCTATCCAATGTCCATCGAAAACTCGTAGCCAGGAAAGCAGTGGTCCAACTGAGAGTACAGTTTATCTCTTTAGTAGTTATCTAGTCAGAATTTAGTCATAGACAGAAAACGTAAAAACGGCAGACATTCATTGGTTCCAGACTCTAAATTTGGAGGATATGATACTTTTTCTTTTCTAAGATGAATAATTTAGGGTTTTTCAGTTGTACAAAACAAGATATTTGATGATGAATTTGCCTTTTTTCTCTTATTTATGACATTTTAGATGTCAATCAATCAATTGACTGAGAAAATTATTGGAAGATTATCATGAACAGATGACTAATCTGAACTGTGAGAGAATATGTTCAAATACTCCCAATGTGTTGAGAATTACAAAAGAATGTTAGTTCTAATAAATAACTCATATTTAATCATCTACATAAACACAGAATGCAATGACTATCAAAAGAAAACAGTACACTTTCAGCTCAGAAATAAGAGATTTTTTTTGTCCTCTTATTCAACTCAGACACAACGTGGCATGGTTAAATGTGTCCATGTCATCCCTCGCTGAAAAAACGTATGAGCTTCATTTTCAAGTGCAACACAGATGTGTTAAAAAAGAAACCATGCTAGAATTACCCAAGCGTGATTTAAAGGAATTACCTGGGTGGGCAATGTATGTTCTGAGAGTGCTACACAGAGCAGGAATCAGGTCATGAATTTCAAATTTAGACAGTGGATCAGCACTGGCAGCTCTGAAGCTGGAGCTGAGAGAAGGAGCTGCAGCACCGGTTACACTCAGACAGAGCCCTCCCTTTCAAACACAGAAAGTACAAAGTAAAAACAAAATTCAAACGGAGTTGAAATAGCTTGAGGTTTGGTAGATTTGTTAGATGTTCACGTAAAGCCTAAAATCGTCTTCATTTAGGATGGCTGGAGCTAGAGTTATAATTAAAACCATTTTGCTTTTTAATCAATATTCAATCTCTCAGAAATAATTAACAGCATATTAAAGAGTTTACTGCCTGACAGAGCTGGATGCCTCTACATCATTAAGCTGTTGAAGCGCTGCTCTTTGACTCCTCATGTCCCATTTCACTGGTTTACTGCGCCTCCGTACAGGCTCTTTAAAATGCTGCTGGAGTCATACTGTACCTGCAGATAATAACACAGCCCACTGATAACATGCAGTGTGTATGCTCTCCCACTCTCACTGAGACATGGCTTTTAACATGTAACACATAAACACTTGAGGCTACATGAGTGAACATGTACGTGACAAATGTAAGGCTTATACAAGTCTGTTGAATGCAAAAAGCCTCACAGGAAATAGCAGCAAACTAGGATCGAGATTTTCAAGGCATATTGCTGAGGGGCGGCCACCTGCCACCATAAATCCATGCACTTTTCCCCTGAGTGATAATGCAGCCTGCATGCAAGTTGCACAACAATACAGCACAGCACAGCACAGCACAGAGCATATTAGAGGGATTAGAAGTCACAGGTCAATAGTTTCATATTTTCTTGGTGCTCCATCTTCTGCTTTACTCCTAGTGTCTAGTTTTTGACCTACAGACTCACTCTGTCAAACACATAATGTGCAGGTGTCACAAACACACACACACACACACACACACACACACACACACACACACACACACACACACACACACACACACACAGCCCACATGTACATACAAACACAAAGCGAAGATGGATATAGCCGAACCGATCAATCACCTGTTTGATCGAAAAACATTACATACCTGAAGAGAGGTGCAGTCAACATTTTCTACAGAGCCACTGCAGACTACAGTATGAAAGCACTCCAATCAGCTGTTGAATTTAACCAGAGCTGTCTTACGTCACCAGGAATTGTCTGTGTTTATACAAGCTAATAAATTCCTTGGGCATTCTCCAGATGACTTCCATGGTGATTCGGGCGGCTTGGTTTTCGTCTACTGCTGATTAAGGAAAGAGCAGCAGTGTAAAACATGAGACAGAGGCTGTCTACAGCGCTGTATGACAGACCGGGAATTTATTTTCACGTGGAACGGACAGCTGTCGGTGTCTATACCTGTTCTCTTCACCCTGCTCCGTTCCAGGTAATTTCAATTAATTTGGTTTCCTGGAGACAATGTTGCTATTTATCTGGGTGTGGATGAAGGGGGAACGTAAAAGCAGTCATTGTTGGTTTAAGCTCTGCAGTCAAAATACCTCCCGGCAAATAAACGGATTCATCACTGTGTGGTTACCGCCTTTACAAGAGTCACAATGGGTCATCACAAAACCTGAGGATTTACCATGACAAACAGCAGACACGTGAGTTAGGCCTAGAGTCAAAAGTTTTTGGCTTCTACTACTTAACTGACAGACAAGCTTTAATGGTAAAAATAGTGGCAACCCTGAAGAAAGGCTTTTAGGCAAATGATGGATTTGTTACTTGCATGATTTGGGCACAGGGCACGAATTAACTAACACGTGTGGAAGTGTGATACAGGGGAGTAACCAAAATAAAGAAAAAACAAGACTATTTGAATTTGGTGTGTGTCAATATACAATATATAGCCTTGAACTGCACATCTTTTCTGAAATTTGCCATGATTTTGGTTACATTTTCAATAATAACTAGGGCTGTACTGAATGTTTTTGTTGTTTTTTTTAATTGAAGATTCTATTGAGGTTTTCAAATGAAGCTTTGAATGTCTGTTGTCATATTTTGTGGCGTCACCAGCATAAAAAAAAATCCTCTAAAAAAAATCCTCAATTTGAACAAAGGGAAAAATCAGATAAAAAGTTAGTGTGAGTAATCTGACATCTTTTCTGTAGCTCTGATACAGCCGCTTCTCTCTGTTGTCACCATCCTCATTTATACAACATGAGCGATAGCTTTTAAGGCTACTGTGAGCCACACAACGCATGCGTACACTGGCGCTACTCTGGAAAGCCAGCAGTGCTGCGTATCGAAGTTGTTACCAATGTTACAATAAACATGGCAATCCTCTAGGCTGAAGTTCGAAAAACATCACAATGTTATGATCCATCAAATGTTGATTTTTAGAAGGCAAATGTCAGCCTTATGAATGAAGCTTCAAAGCCTCAAACTATTCGCTACAGCCTGAAAAATAACTTCGATCTTCTTTCGTCAATATGTAGAAAAGTTGTTTAGGACGTTTAAGAAAATGTGCTTTTTATATTTGAAGAAGACAGGATTGCTGCAGAGTGAATGAAAAATAAGAACACCACATAAAAAAAATATTTCTTCTTATATACCCACTCTGCATTTGCCAAAAATCAAACAGTAAGACAGTAACTTGGACTGATGTACAAGCAGCAGTAATGTTTGTACAAGAGAAAGAGGTGCACTGTAAACATTACTGATATCCTCATTGTAAAGGTGTCTTATAATCCCATAAGGGACGGCCTACAACATTGTATGATGCTTAAATAAAATAAAATTAATGCATCAGTGATAAAGCATGGATATTATGAAAAAGATCAGTGAATTTAACTGGCTTTTAGCGAAAAAAAAAAAGTTACTGTTCAGCATCCAATTTTCCCACCAGCACATGAATGTACTGCACTGTGGCATCAGGGTTCAACATTCAAAACACTACGCAGGTCCTTAAACATCATTACGCCCTTCAGCGTGAAGAAGCAGTACGGCAGTAATCTGAAAGTCTTGTTAGACAGAGGGAAGGAGCAGAGGGAGACACTGTACGACTATTGTGAAACTGGCTGTGGTGTTTCCAATGGGGAACTCTAATTTCAGAGGAGGAAGGTGAGGACACTGTGTGGGTAGCTGACATTTCATTCTGCTCTCTAGTATAATATTGGCCATGACGGGTCAACAGCTCATTCCCAACTTGTGAAATAGTTTGTTTTTGTCATTGGTAGAGTCAGTTACACATACACACACAGACAAATAAAAAGTTCATGAAAAACACTGATCAGTTTATTGTCCGGTCTGTCTAAAACCACTTTATTGGGCGATGTGTCGCATTAGGGCGACAACTAAGCACTTTTTTGTCAGTTAATCAATAAGTCCCTTTTCTTATTACATAATTACAATGAAACAAACGGCAATTAAAGTTTGTCTTGCCAGCAGTCAAAAAAACCCAAAATATTCAGTTTACCATCATATTCTGATTAATTGACATGATTACTCATCAAGCATTTATTGAACTTTTGGGGGGAAAAAAACTTTGGACAGTGGATTTTTTTTTTTTTTTTTTTTTTTAACTTTAAATCTTTAATTGACCGCATTGGGCTGAAGCCAACATGCCACAGCCCGGCTGAGAGACAAAGTGCAGCACTGTAAATGAAAGGGCTGCGCTGGATTTATAACACAGGACAAAACAACAGCATCTTTGTGAAACAGAATGTGGCACAATATATCATAATTCATCATAATTGAACAATAAATTGGATGAATTTTAACTCTATGTCAAATGTGGTGGAAAATGCACAAAAGGATTGAGTTAGTTCCTGATTTTTAGAGCCTGGGGCATATTTTTAGTCTCTATTGGTGGGGGGGACAAACAAACAAACAAAAAATGCCCGATAGCCCTTAAATAGTTAAAGACCCCATGACATAGTGTAGGTCTCGGCTTATGTGAAGTGGCTGTTAACCTCATATTGATCCACAGAGCTCATCAAAAGTCTTGAGTGCTTTACATTATTGGATGGAGACAGAGGCCAAACCATCCCAACATTGACTGGGGATTTAATTCTTTATGAGTGAATAAAATCACATTTGCACAGCTATTGGACAGCCCAGCTCAGACGAATGGGGTTTGTGACAGACTTCATGGACTGCAGTGTGGCTGGCAGGTGAAATATTCCTGCTGCATTTCAGTCAACGCACCCATAGCACTGCATTTACCCGCCACCCATAAATCATTAGAACTAGTGTCCAGTTTATGTAAGGTTAAAGAATCTACAGATGGAAAACTGATCAACCGGTTTTGAGGATTTTCTTCAATCATGTGGTTGCATCTTGAAACTATTGGTGTGATCTTTCTCTTCAGAAATGTTTGTTACCTTGTTATGTTAATGTTACGTCTTTGGAGTAAAACTGTAAAACTCCAGGCATTCACAAACCTCGGAATTACATCAACAAGCATTAGGATGCTACACTTTCAGCAGAATCCATACAAAAGCCTCATTACACTTGCTAACAGTGATGATGATGATGCACTGTTTTTTTTTTTTTCACACCACGTCTTGCTGGTGTAAAAGATAAGGCTAATTAACGTGGCACCATTTGCATCTTTACCACAATGTTTCAACAGTGAAGGGAAGAAAGCAGCCACAGCAGGCTAATGAATGTTTGATTTGAGAGGGAAGACTTCCTGTCACTTCAGCGCTCCTGACATAACCCTCTCCTAAACCCCTTAAATTCTTGTGCTCTGCTATCTGGTACGGCTGTCGGCGTCTCACCTTTTTCCTCCACCTTCCCTTTCTCCACTTTAAATTCCTGAGTTCATACCCCATGCCCCCTCCTCCCCCAACCCCCACCCCACACACTACCCCCACCACCACCACCACCACCACACAGGCTGCGCTCATTACAGCGGATTTGCATGTCTGCTCCAGAGCAGTATGAGAGGAGATGAAACAGAACTCCCAGTGGCTGCCTCTGCAGAGCTTCACTCATCTGACAGAAAGAGCTCCACCTTGGGCCCCAGACACAGTCAGCAAACAAATGCAGGCTTCTTAAACAGGCCACACACACACACACACACACACACACACACACACACACACACACACATGTGTTGTGTGTGTGTGTGTGTGTGTGTGTGTGTATGTACATACAAACACAAAGATACTCTACCAGAAAGAATTTACACTGCACAATATTCAGTTTAAATATATCTATATGCAGGAAATAAATTGAAAAACAGAAGTCTACCTTGCAGCACATTGCTCCCCTCCCTGTGCATTACCAATCAAGCCTGCTCTGCTCAGCTGAGAAGGATGAGACCACAAATTACGTTTCTATGCCACCGGTCTCCATTCTCACTGCAAGATCACACACCTAAGTCCAATGACAATCTCTTTCATGTGCATGTCATGGTCTCCCACCTCATCCTTTTCATTTTACTATCCCGATTTGTGAGACAGCTACAGCTGGGTGACAGCACAAAAATCCAGACAACCGTACCAATACATAATTGTATTATGACTCAATACTCATAATGAGATAATTTCAGTAACATAAACACTGGAGAACTTTTGTTTTGTGTAACATTTGTTTTAAGCACAATATTACTGCTTTAATGACTTGTCAACCAATTGATCAGCTGATTTGACAGAAAATTGGCACCAATTTTGAGTAATTTATTGAACTTATTTTACTTGTTCCAGCTCTTCAAATTTGCAGGTTGCCATAAACTTTTGTTAAACTTTATATTGTAATTTCGAATATTTAATAAATTCCACACAACTAAGGAGCAGGGATAGTTCTATTCTTTTGGTCACTAATGAGTAAATGCATATCCTAAACTAAAAAAAAGAGCAAAACCACAGAAAAAGGGGAAAATGTGCATGATTCGTTTTTGGTCCTCTTCAAATTAGGTGCTTTTGTTCAGGATGACTCCCATAATGAAAGTGGTGCATCATGCGCCGTGATTCACTGTGAAAGAGAAGGGGAGAGAGATGTATACCGTACATGCTCCTGACCTGACCTGTGTTGTTCCCCACGTACCGCAGACCTCACATACGTAACATAGCACTAAGCCTTGATAACCTGCAAACTATGGATCATAAAGGTCATTGAGGAAAAAAAAAATCAATGTTTAACAAAGTTTAACATTTTTTATACTCTGGACTTATCTTTTTTTATATGTATATACATATAAAAAAATCAACAAACACATTCTGATGATATGAACAGTCTAATTTTGCATTTTTTTTGCATCATGTTGACAAGGAAAATCCTACTCAGTCCACTCTGACTCATACGTATATGAGGGCTTACTCAGCAGACAAATAAAATAAAGAGAAATAAAAAATGAGAACTTGGACATTTTTTTTAAGACTTTCAGATCCATATTCTCAGAAAGCTGCATTGTAAGGTCGAAATTTGATATATTTAGAGACATTACTACTAGCATACTGTATTTGAACATAAATAATAGGGAACATGTGACAATTGCAAATGAGTCACAAGCAAGGTGATTTAAGGCCCCAACACAAAGCAGGGGTTACTGGCTCCCTGTATACTGTCCCACTGATATCAAAATTATTTTCAAGACAATCTTTCAACAAAAAACTGTCCAGCAGGAATTTCAACAAAGGGTAGGCTGTGGGTAAAATAATCTTGGCGAATCATACAACCACAGCCAAAAGCTCAAGCTGCATAAAATGAAGCATACAGTAGAAATTTACTAGGATGATGATACCCTCTCCAAATATGTCTCCAAAGTCTGAAATAAAACTGGACCAAACTCAGATGCTGAACTGGCGACAGAGGTGATTCTAGTCAAAAGGTACAAAAGTAAACACTGCCATTTGCAACTATGTCAAATTTGTATTCAACTATAAGCAGTCTTGTTTGTGAAATACAATGGGACACTAAATGTCACTTCATTCATTGTGTAGCACTGCGTGTGACCTCTACTTGAAATGCATTTAAAATTCACTGATGCAAATTGTTCCAGCTTTAAAATTACTATGCATGTCCCGTGACTGAAAAACATGTGTGGTTCTCTGGCAAATAATGAGCAGTGCCACAGCACATATTTGGGTATGACCAGATTTTGTGCAGGAGGCAGTAGCAGGAAAATTTAACTAGCAGCAGTACCACCAGTGTTGTCCCGCTTCTTGGTTCAGTAGCAATATTCTAGCAAACCACACGATCAGTAAATACAAGGACATGCTTTTGTTGCAGACTGAGCAAATAGTATATAGGCGTGCCATTGGACTGAGAAATTTCATGTTTGATCTTCACGAAGGCACCAGGAGGATTTCACTGAAAGCAAAATGTTTGATAAAACAAAAAGGGAAATCATAATGCCAGAGTGGTGGTCAAAGTGGTTCACCACTGGGACCTCTTAAAAAGCAGCAAAAACATGACAAAATTCATTGCAGAACAGACAAGATAAAAAAAAAAAAAGGTTTCAAAAAGGCAGTCATTTTGGATGACTAAATAGGGATTATCAGGCATAAACCCAAGCAGCAATCAGCATTAACCAAAGACTTAATAATTTGTTCCTCTCCAATTATAGTCACTTTTGTCAGAGCATCATTTTGACTTTCTTTGACTGGACTTACACAAAAAAGGCAGAAATCACAGCACTGTGAGCTGCCTGCAGAACTTAGCTGGAGTGTGGCCAGGCTGTACAGCGCACATTAAGTCATTAAAGCCCCCATGCTCACAGTCCTTCCGTAACCCCCCCACTGTACACACCAGTAAACCCCCCCAGCCCCAAGCCTTTCAGGGCAAACGCTGCCTTCTGCATCTTAATAAGAGGAGGGAAACTAGAAGGGAAGTGAAGGCATGGCAGTCTTTTAGAGGAAGCTGAATAAATGACTGAACACACACCCTGGGGCGGGCATGCCGGGGGGTTTCCAGGAGGTCGGAGCAAGCGGGGCCAATCGTGTCAAGACGAAGGCGGCAGACTAAAACAAAACTGACATATCAAAGCAGCCAAGCCTTGTAGAAGGGAAAAGAGCAGCCAAGACACCACATTCAACTGCACAGCTTGTTTCTGCTTCAATGAGAGACAACACGACCAAAAAACGGCAATTAGCGATTAAAGTGGAAATTCTATCCGCTGCAAAGCAGCATCTTTTTCCAATCAAAAACTGACTAAAACCATCAAACCATCTGAGTGATCCTATGGCTTTTGATCCCATCCTTGTTTTCTTTTCAGAGGTAGGCAAACTAAACCGGGCATTTGCGAGACTGCTTCTGTACCCAACCTTTTTTATCTCTCATCGTAATCCACATAATATTTAAGCGCAACTGTTCAAACTTTACCTAGACAGTACAACCAAAACTCTATCATTACCAAAACAAACTGAGTAGGCCTTGAGGCGACTTTCACTGATTCATGTAGATAAATGCTTTGTCTACATGTAGAAACCATAATCCCTGACAACCTGGATAAACTGGGAATGAGCAAAATAAAAGCACACAGATACTGCAGGATTATGACAGCACTTAAATGAGTTATATTTTTGAATTGGCTTGATGAAAGCCAATGTGGCCTTAAACTCAGTTTACTTCTAATGAGATATCAAAGCTCAACTGTTTACTCTGTATCTTCTTTCTGTGTGATAATGAAGGGAATCCTCTGAGGTGGCTGCCATGCTGACACAGCCTTTAGGTGCTTAAATCCAAAAATGGGTGCATTAAGTGCATTTTAATTGACTTATATTTACCCACTGTATTGTCTTGCAAATAAAAAAGATCTTCCGGCACTCCTAGAAGACTTAAAAAGTAGGTCACTGAGTCTCCAGTGAGTCATAGATTTTGGCAGGGGACCAAGCAGAGCAGGTATGGGAGAGAGAGCTAGAGCTGACAGGGCCCTAATAGTATACTGATACAATTTCATCAGTATTATAAAGATAATCAAGTTTACTTACGGCTCTGTGCATTTTGTGGCAAAATGTGATATTAAGCAAAATTGGATGTAGAGGTTTAGGGAATTAAAACCAGAAAACTGGGGTGTTACACATTTAACTGTATCATAAATTTGCACACACAGTTATATTGTAGTCAGGCCTCTTGAGGAACATATAAGCCTACTAACTGCATTCAGACTCCTCTACAGTCTTTTCATTCCACCATATAAATTTCTTTCAGTAAGGCAGAGACAGATTTCTCACATTGCAGGTGCAGTCTCGTTCCTCTCTAGAGCCAAGGCCCCGGGCATTCCTCCCAGGGCCACAGCACCTTGGCAGAATGGCTGACTTATGGGGTCAGAGCTGGGCCTGAGATTCCCAAGCAGTTACTTTTTGAAGGCAGTGACTCAGCCTGGTCAAAGCTGTCAAGTCACACAGCCACCTAAGGACAACCACATTTTGAGCTTGCGCTGGTGTGCACGTCTCCGGTCCTGTGACCAATACACTGATACTTTCTTAATTCCATTGAGCAACTGGCACAGACCACGTCCTCTTAGCCACTGAGCCCCTCCTCCAGCTAACCTCTCCGCCCTCTCATTCATCCACCCTGAGGGAGAGGCATGCAGGCCAGAGGAAGTATGACTCATCTGAGTAACAAGATGCATTCTTCTGAATTCTCTACAGACGTGCTGTTTGCTAAGTGAAGAGCACAGGAGAGTATGGCGCAGAGAGAGATAAAAAAAAAAAAGAAGTGAGGAAACTAAAAGAAACAATCAAGAGATGGACTACGTGTGAGAGGAAGAAAGAGGGATGGGGTGGGAATGATGGGGCAAGAGCGAGTCATCAGTTGTGTGGGTTCCCTGGTCCACACAGATCGACATTTCCTCCAACTCCACAGAGAGAATCCCTGGCTTCTGTTAGGGGTTTTCTGAATCACAGATGGAGACTCCAAGTACTACATCTAAGGCTAATCCATCAGGTTTCACAAAGAAAAAAAAGTGACAAATGACAACAACAGAGACATTTTGACATGCGATTCTGCTGAGCAAGCAAAGGACTGTGAGGCACAAGAAAGAGGTGTTAAATCAGGTCTATCAGATCCACCGCAGCTCCTTCCCAGCTAACACCACATCTGCTTAACTTGGCACTCGCCCCTACAGATCATGAGCCTAACACACCACATCACACACAGTCTGCAACTTCAACATGAAGCTATATCTGGACCGGCCCACATTAACATTGTCTGAAATAACAAAACAAATAAAGAAGCTGCACACAGCCCCCAAGTCTGATCAACTGACACAAGGCTGTTGACATGAGGCCTGTCTTGTGATTTCATGATAAATAATCAGTCTTCCACCACTCAGCGAAAGATGAACTTGAGTGATGTGACAGTAAACCACATCCTCAAGACTCCACTATTAAACCGTAAGAAGCAGACATCAACTGTGGACATAGTTAAACCAGCCCTCTCTGACTTTCCTCTCCGAGTCTGCAGATTGACATTCAAACACGTGAAAAGTTCTTCATAGTTACAACATTTCTGCACAGTGAACACACACACCGTACACAGCAAAAAGTCAATAAGCCTATGACGGCTGACATCACTGCAATTTGCATTGCACACTTCCTTTACAGATACTCATACTTCTGCAGCAAACAAGCAAATGTATTCAACAAAAGAGATTGTGCCACCAAACATCACTGACCATCTTCAGCTTGTGATTTAAAGCCTCTCAAAGCTAGTTTGGTAACACTGCATTGCTGTAAATTTTTGGCTGACAAGACAACCCTCCTATATTTTTAAATCAAGAGTGAGTATATCTAAAGTTCTGGTGAATTGTGCACAACATCCAGTGTTTACCTACGCTCATACGCATGCACCAAACACCACCTCACAAAGCAGTGAGATTATCATATTCAATCAGTTCTGGTTTATTAATCAGAATCAGATTTATTGCCAAGTAGGTTTTCACATACTAGGAATTTGCCTTGATATATTGGTGCATAACAATAATTATAGTATGAGGAAAATATAAATAAAGATGAAAGCAAGTCCTGCAAGTCAAAAAGCAGAAGTCGAAAATTAACTTACGACATATAACAATAAGAGATGAAAAATATATTAGAAAAACAATATGTGCAGCATGACCATTATCATGATAAACCTGTACAGTTTTGTGCAGAAATTTGTAAAAGTTAACAGTATTAAGTTTAAGGAACATTTGTGATGTGAAAGACAGCCAGTTCTCTTGCTATGGTATCACCTCTATATCACAGCTAAAATACATGCAGTCCACAGAGGGGAGCTGAAGGTAGCATTTGGGAATATAATGTTTTCTAATGGTCATTTCTCAATGAAATTTTAGTACAGGAGTGTTGCCCCTATCGGTATGCTCTGTCATACATAATAGCTCTGTGGCTGCCAATCTGCAGACAGAGCTGCTCTGTTTAGCCTGTTGTTGGTGCCACCATCTTTTGTTTTAAATTTTACCTGGAAGTGAATTTTGTATCTGCCACAGGAGCCAGTGTAATGATTAAAACAGATACCAAATATTACAATGAAAGCCTGGTTCTTATTACTTAAGCTGTGTCAGCTCAGCGAGCTTCTCTTCCTGCACACAGTTCGAAAGTCTCCTAAGAGTATGAATCATATAAGCATATCAATTGCTTCTACTGAGTAAAGAACAAAAAAGCTTAAGAGAAATATGCTGATACGGAGGGCCTATCAAAACGCATGGACAAAGCACACAATATGATGAATTAATTATTAAATCCTTCAAGGCACTGAAAAGTCAAGCCAGTTTTTTCATTAAGGACTTGGTTATTCAGTGTGAAATCTCAAACAGCACAGCTATGTAGAGTACAATGCATTTAGTCTTAAAACTTTTGTTATACATGTCATTAAGTACCACATTAACTTCCCTTTAATGGAGGGGATTTGTAGGCCCTGATTTCGTTTGCACATTTAGTGCACAACAACCACCTAACACACTTCTGTTCATGTATACCTCATCCAGTTCCTTGACTTGAACTTCATGCAAACTTAAGATCAAACTGAACACTCATAATAGACTTGCCACAAAATTCATTAGTCTTTTTGCTACCACAAAGCTAGAATGAGTCACAGAAACCACCATGCACGACAGGAGCCGCCAATCCCCCACCAACCCCCACCCCACCCTTTTCTCCTACACTTTCTAAACTTACCCAGCAAGCTCTAGTGTGGGTAGTTACAGTACTTCCCCTGTAGAGAGAGAAGGGCCCTGATTAGTCAGACTGGGGAAATAAATGGCTAAACACTTTCAGATAAAACATGCAGCCGAGCAAATGCGCCGATAATATTAGGCAACGAACCGGTTGAATTAATCATCACATACTTCCCTCACTGATTCATGTCCATATGCAACCCCAACCCAGGACGTGGATTGGAGCATATAGGACTAGTTCACTGACAGATTCAACTCAATAGACTAGGAGGGGTGGGATGAGGAGAACTAGGCAGTGTATTGCTGGATGAATAAAAAATGAAAGTGTAGTGCTTCAGTAAATTCGCTCTCTCCATCCCGTGAGGAGGGTGGGTGGTGAAGGGGTGGGGGTGATGGAGGAGAAGAGGCTCGTTTGAAAACTGAACCAGTGCTGCATTCCCACATCCACCCATATCCAGCGAGGGGCTCTTTAAAAATTCATTAATTTACAGCAAAAATAGATTAAAGCACCCAGCTGAGCAAAACTCAAAATTTGGCTCCTGAATAACATTAATGATAAAACATCTCCCTCAAGCTCAGGGGGTTTTGCCTGAAGAAAGAGTGCTGGCTTTTTTCACCTTACAGCACCTTGAGAATAATTTATTTTCAATCATTACTAAAATAATGCATTTCTAATTGTCATTTTTAATTACGCTTTCCTCCGGATGAAAAAAAAGGAGCTGTGCAAAAACCTGCATAAACTAATTAAAATCCATCCAAGGATCTGCCATTCCCATGATGCCATGCCAATGTCATTCTATTCACCATTTGATATCTCAGCTACAGAGACTCAATGACAGCTGCTCCAGGCCCCAAAAAACGCCTAGAACTGCAGTTACAGTAATTGCTCTGGCCAGCACTAAATGAGGTTCACTTAAGTGCAATTATCCCCCTCTGATCTCTCACATAAAGAGACTTCTTTAACATGGAGAAGTGGGCTCACACAATGTGACTGCAAACAAGATTCAAATTGGAATCAGGGAGGCATTTCCAGCAGATGAATAGCTTCATAGCTCATCTGCATTCTAGTGATGCACGGTGTTGCTAATGAAGACTGAGCCAGTCCCTTCTCACCATCACGCCTTCCATGAGAGCAAAACTTCACACTGGATATAAGCTGAGTATGGGCAGAAATTTCTTACAAAACTGTCCAGTCATTTGGCCGGAGCTGCAGTGGAGGATGGCCGAGCCTCCACGCAGAGTAAACAGCTGTTGGGAAGAAAAGGAAGATCCTGTTTTTCTGCCCAATCCAAGGTGAAAAAAATGCTCTGAAGGACAAGATGATGGGCGATGAAGTGAAGAGAAAGAAACTCCAACTAAAATAACTTCACATTTCAGAGCAGAGAGGAATTGAAACAAGTGCTCTTTGGATTCGGACCAAAAATAAGTCATCATAAAAATGCTGAAGTGAGGCCCTTTGACCAACAGCATTACCACTACACCATGCCAAAAAATATATCAGCCATCCTCATGAATAAATTGCCATCTGCCAATCGAATAACACAATAGGTTTTGAGCCTGAGGGGTAAGATGTGGCAGTCTAATAGGGGTTGCTACAGAGGGTACCTGTTGGGTGCTGTCCAACTAAAAAGGGTGGTGAGGAGGGGGGCTGTGATGGGCATTCATATTGCCACAGGCTCAACTACCACCAGGAGTCTGATAACTGCATCTCACGGATGGCCATTTGAATAATCACTTCAACAAGGGGAGAAATTAAAAAGCCTCTCAGTGAGACGGGGCTAGGCACAAGGCCACATCCTGAATTCCAAATGAGAAGCTTGTATTCAAAAAGTAGAAACCTGTTCTAAATTCACTCTCTATACAGGCTTGCTGACCCTTGACATCTATCCAAATTAGACCCATATCATGTCATTATTCTATTTAATCTATTAAATTATACACTATCACCCTGAAGCTGAACATGATCTGTGACACAATGATGAAATGTCTATATTTATTTACACGTAGACTCCATGTTCCTCACCTCTTACATGTGATGAAAAAGTGATTTTTCTTCAGAGATGATAGACAAATGTGCTACCAGTGCCACACACACACACACACACACACACACACACACACACACACACGAAGACCTTGAGGATGTGTTTTTAAACCATTAGGCAGTAGACTTCTCAAAGACTGCTGCAGGCTGAAACCACCATTAAAGAGAAGCTATATGACATCCACCATTCAGACTTTTAAATGGCTACTCTGTGAATAAACAGAAGTGTAATCTTCTCTATATTTTCTTCACAACTATTTAGTCCATTCATCAAAACCCTGACGTTGTTTTAAAAAGGGATCAATAAAAAGTCTCTAACTCTGCTTAATGTGAGATTTGAGGTAAAATTGCAAATAGTCATCACATTACTAAAAATGCTTAGAATCACCAAAACATGCATAAACAGTCTCTAAGTCTGAGCCTGCAGAACATCTTTAGTCATGAACAAAACTGAATAACCACAATGCCTATAAACTAACAAAATTTGATAGATGCAATAGTAGCGCTCTAAGGAACAAATTTTACAATGTGTGTGCCGTGATTCACATAGCTGCACGCGATCTGTAAAAAGCACGCATTGGCTGCACTCTAGTTCTATTCTTTAGCAGCGAGCCAGCAAACAACAGTAAAATGTCACTTCCGCTGTCTATGCCAATTATTCTGCTGCTGTATTTCACATAGCTGTTTCAATTGGCGTAAGTTATAGCTTGTTAAAACAACATTCTTTCTAAAAAGCTGAAGTTCATGAACAGCACCAGGGATCAGAGCATTTCTCGTGAAGGAGTGAAGAGCGTTAGATCGAGCTAGGGACACTGCAATAAAATGCCAATCAACATAAACTGCACATGGTGCCTCTTTGGTGCAGTTCCGTGACTAACTCACAGAGTACAGTTGCAGGACAATTGACAGAAAGGGGGAAAAATACTCATTTGTAGGCAATATGACAAATTAAACTGCTCTGGCTCTGCTTACCTGGATTGAGTAACCTCAAAACTTAAGCACCATGTGTCCTCTAAAGCTGCATGCACAGAAAGCCTCGATCCAGACAGCTCGCTGTAGGCCTGCTATTTAAAGGATGGCTGATTAAGAAGCAAACCAGGTCTGACCTTTGATTGTGGGTGCTGACTAACACTCTGGGCATTTCGTTAGTTGAAGCGGAAGGTTTGGCAGGGTTGGGATGTTCGGGGGGACTTTAGAATGTTGTGTTTTAGTCAGAAAGTCAACCTCTTCATGCTGGCTTTATAACAGACTAAACTTAAGTAAAGGAGTATATGACGATCAGCTAATAACTTGCACCTCATTGCACCTCAATCGTGGCTATGACAACGTGACTTCATTGATAAAACTTGCACAAGTTGACAGCGGGGAAAATTTAGAGTTCAGTCATCCATCCTCTAATAAAGGCCGTCAGGATAAAACAAGGGCACTGTTTTGTATACAGCTGCACGCAAATGCCACAGCTGTTTAGTTTGAAGTCGTAGCATTAACTAATCAGCGTCCTGAGCGATCACACGCCAACTGGTGAAACATCAAAGCAAACACAAACATGCCCTGAGAAATGTCTTGCACACAGGACCGAATATTTGACTGCAACACCGTCTGTGCCATCTCAGGGCAATCCGCAAGGGTACACCACCACCAGAGGCAAGGCACAGTCCCGAGATCAAATTCAGTAGCATAAAATTCACCTGATACATGCTTTGCACTTGTTGATTGTCCACCCACATGACAAACCTGCGCCTCCTCACACAGCTCGACTAGTTTTACATATCATTTATTTCTCGAGGAATTTATTAGCCGGCCGAGAAACAGACGATTGACAGACGAGAAAACACACTGCAACAGCTGTGAGTCAAATACCATCAGAGCACGCAGGAAAGCCAAATGACACTGGGTTCATACACACACACAAAAACACACACACTTCATGCTGGACACAGAACGCCTCACATACCAAACAGCTAGCTAACGATAGCTGTTGGGAGGGCTGGGAGAGGTCATTATATCCATCTAATGCGAGGAAAACAACGCGCACACCTATTAGTGCTGGCCCGGGAAAAAGCACCGACAACGCTCAGCTAAAGTTAGCTGCCTACCAAAACTGGCTAGCTAGCTGTCAAAGTTGCCCTGTCAGTTGTCACCGGTTGCACGGCGGTGCTAGCAGGCTAACGCAAGAGCTGTCAACTTGGAGAGTTACAGCAACACGGCCGGGGTGTACGGACACTGACCACAGGCAAACACAGATTGGCTCTCTCAGAAAAAGGTGTCCCCGCACGCCCCGCCACAGCGAGCGTAAAGCTGTGTGTCAGGGCCTGTTCGCCGGGCTCAATCCCCAGAACTTCAGTGCAGCTCACTTCCCCGTTAAAGTCGTCCATTTCGTGGGCCTTAGTTCAACTTCCATGCCCGTGTAGCTCACTTACTCTGGGTGAAAGCTGCTGTGACGCTGGCTCCCTGTAATCCTGATGGTAGTTTCTGAGTAACTGCCCCCTCCCCTTCCTTCAACCTCCTCTTCTTCAGCTAGCAGGGGCTCCCCAGGAGTGTCCTGTGCTCTTGACGTTATCGTCCTGTGCAAAGAGACGCCGTAGTCGTAGCTTCGCCGGTGTGCCCGCGGTACCGTGGCGTCCCTCCTCAGCTTCTCTCCGCCTTCTCCCGTTTGCCTTTCTCTCGGCGGCCGAGCCAACATCCGGGACTCTCCCCCGTTTGGTTGAAGTGCCCGGAACTACTTTCACATACGACGACGCACATGAAGGTGTTTTTTCTCTCTCTCACCACCCCTGCCGCCACAGAAACTAGCGCGCGGTCAAATGCACGAGCCCGCGGTGGAAACAGCAGTGGGTGCGCCCACACATGAACTTGCCTGTCAATCAATTGAACAGCAAATCAGCTTCATTTAAAGAACACTGTAAGTGAATATAACACAGCGTGCCTTCTGGTGTAACACATAGCATAATAAATGAACTGAAAAAACATAAAACATAAGTCAGGATCACAGAATAAAAGCCGAAAACCACCATAACCACCAGAAAACAGTCCACATGGCCAGTACGGTCGAATAAGTCACCTTTTATAAGGGACTTATATGTCTCCATTAATAGTTTTATCCAAGGATAATAAATAATTTAGACTTTTAGATCAGTTAGAAGACATTAATGTAAAGAAGGTAAGGGTTGCCAGGATTTAAAAATCCCACTGACTGGTGTGTATCCTCTCTATTTGTTAATACTGCAGTTATACATGATGGTAATCTATTTATAAACACGTGTGAGGTTCACACTTTCAAACAAGCCTTTAAATCCGCAGTTATACATGTTAATTCATTGTTAATAAATGTTTTTGGTCCAGATTTGCTGGTGTTTTTTCAAGAAATGGACGTCATCCATTAGAGGACCTTTCTGATGAATTATATAGCTAAAAAAAAAACCAAAAAAAAAAAAAAAAACTACATGGCCCTGCTGGTGGATAAACACCAGGGGATTTTTTTTTTTTTTTACATCCTGGCACACCGAAAGTTGTTTTTATTAATAGATGATAACAGGTCTAGCATTAGTTAATGATCTAGACTACTAAGCCAAGTAAGTTAAGTGTGCTTTATCTTTGTGCTAAAATAAAGAACACGGAAGCTGCTGAAAAAAATACCAAAGATTCTAGTCCATGTTGAAAATATGCATCTTTTGTGAGTGCATGTTTGAGAGAAATAAAATAATTGATAGATTTTAATTTATATTCTGTATAAGTGGTTATGCACTAGAAGTGCTTTGAAGAATGAATTCATAAGATACTACATGCAAGGTTACTGCACAATTTCAATTGCAGACCAATGTTGAAAGAAGACCTGAAAAACCATCTCCAATCTCAAACTTAACCATGGTCTAAATGCTGTCTCTGAATTCTTGTGGTGAAATACTGAACTCATTCATTCATTCTTTGTGCATGGCCTAAAAATAGTCCCATTTAAATATAGTGAGAGCTTTTTTTATATATTATTATTGTTCGCATCCCCCTTTAAAATCCAACCACATCTAATTCTCCATTATACTGCACATCAGGTACTTAATAAACCCCTAAATCCCCCCATCCCCACCCCCCAAAAAAGAAAGGAAAGACTTTTGTTTTGTTTTGTTTTGTTTTGTTTTTTTACCAAGGACATGACCTCAGTGTCCTTAATCATCGGTATCTGAAGCCCTGGTGCTCAGTAGTCTAGTGAGTTCACATTGATCTTATTGGAATTCTATTTTCCTACCTCCTGTAATATAACTGTAGGTTTTATGGTTACTATGATAATTGATATAGAAAGAAGAAAGTTGCTGTAAGGGATGGTTCATTTACATCAACTAATCGTTTTATGAGTTCTGATGACAGAGTTTTGAGAGGTCCTTTCAGTCCTCTCATATGGCTCAAGCTTCCACGTTGCAGCCTTTAACACAGGCTGTCAGAAAAGTGCATTAGAGCCTCTATAGAAAACAAAACAAGAGATGCTCCAAAACCCCACACAGCTCTTTGCTATTTTTACATTTTACAAGATAATTATAAGATAAATATTTTATTTCTATTCTTTGTCTATAGGCCTGTGTATTTAATCTAAAATATTCTATAATTTGACAGTAGCTGTTTTGTATTGCATCCACTTTTGAGCATTTTTATATTTTATGCACCTTTTCCATTTCCAGTCCAAACAGCCTGACCGAGTGCCTCTTAAATATACAGGACTCCAGGTATGGATTTATCCAAACCTGAACCAGCATATAGCATTTCATTAACTGGTGGTGTCTCAGTAAAAGAGTGGCCTTTTCATTTTTATAAATGTGAACATATGCTCACCAGCCACTTCAGCACACTTGTGCAATCTAATGCGATTCGATGCAGCAGCTCTGCCATAAAATTTACCTTTATAAAGGTAGTCCAGTTTTGACTGACACTGTCAGAGAGGTATTCATTTATCATGTTTATAATTGAGGTTGTAGTTTGCAGTGGGGTTGAACTGGACTGCACTCTATTGAGAGGTGTTCCTAATATTTTGTCCATGCACAAGAGGGGTGTAATATTAGTAACACCTTTCAATCTAATGCACTCCAGTACAACACCACCCAACCACCATGAGTAATCAACAATTAGTAATAAACATAAAGTCCTCCGTCCTTTCTGACTGTGGCAACAAAAACTGAACAATATTAAGTTTCGTTGAAGTAAAATTCACGACACAGCTGCTGCATTTGACCACATTAGACTGCACAAGTGTGCCTATAATGAAGGGGACAGTCAGTGTACATATCGACAACACTTGCACGTTAATCAGCACACTCATACATGTATGACAGACAGCATCGACAATGAAGTGTTACAATCAGCAGGGCAACAGCGCCTCTTGTGGGTTGATCGCGGGGACTGCTCTTAATAAAATCCTGACAATTTGGGGTAAAATGTAAAATTAGCCTATTTGAAAACAAAAGTTACAGCAATGAAGACAGAACCTGTCCTTCCGTTCAAGGTGCCACTTTAGACTGAAAGCAGAATTAAAGTTTTCCATACATACATCACTAACGCTGATTATCTGAGACACTATCAGGTGGTAAGGTTTCAAAAATCAATCAGTTATTTAAACCACAGGAATTCCATAAATAATAATGAGAATTCTTTGTGTGTGTCGCATGAAGGGACTACAATTTCCATTTCACTGTACAGCCCTGTGTTATAAAACGACAGTAAATTAACATTTATATACCTTGGAACAGGTTTTTCAAACCGGCCTGTTATTTCTCTCCAGAATTTTTCTTTCCCCCATTAAATCATGTATATTAAAAGCCCTTGCAGTCTCTATCAAGTCATCAAGTCATATGCAAAGGAAAATAAATATATCGACATGAAAACTTTGATTTCCAGGTAAATGGAAATCAAAATTTGACGTCCAATGAGGCCTACAATTAGTTTTTATGAAATGAGAGCATGGTCTGTAATAATCCACATTCTCAGTTATTTCTCACTCTGTCTGATGTTTCAGGAAAATAGTCATTGAAATTGTATTTCAAATTATTCAGTCCGGTACTGCATTTAATTTTTGTACCTGTAATTTTAGATATGACTGGATATTGTACACTGAACTCAGAAAGTGTATAAAAACTCACCAGAAATTATATGGAACATCCAGGCCCCACCAGAATGTATTGAGAAAGTGAGCTTCAAATTTATTCTATACCAACTTTAAAAAAAAATTCACAAAAAGAAAAGAGTCAAAGGAAACTAAAGCGAAGATCTGACGAACACCAACCATTTTCAGAAATGTAAAAGGAATTTAAAAAAAAGTTTCTCTATCACGACACTTGTTGAGTCAGTGGGACAGTCCGGTCCAAAAGATCCCCTTGAAGAGAAATTTCCCCCTTGGAGTGTGTGTGAGCCGCCGCTGATGCTCTTGTTATTGAGGTCTGACACCTCATACGAAAGTGAGAAAGTAACTGACGCACGACTGGTAGTACCACTTTCGGCCAATGGGGACGCTGACGGTTTTCTTGTGCATTAATAAAGACCAAAGAATCAGTTCATTGCATTCAGGAAGTGCAGAAGTTGTTGAGAAGCTGCCCGTGACTCAGAACAACCTCGAGATCTGAAGTAGGACATTTTGCAGTTTCGTCCTTAACTACTTAGTTAAAAAATGCGTTGTCGTTGTCTTATTCAGGGTATTATCATTTTGGCAAATTGTTGTCAGTAGCAGGTACCGTTACATCGTATATATATTTTTTAATTTTCGCAAGAGCGTAAAAAAACCCTCTCCTGTTCTTCTTACCTGTCATATTAATGAACATTTCCGGATAAATTTTAAAAATATCCGCCTTATTTGACAAAATGACTTAGAGAGACCGGGTTTCCTGTGGTGGAGCAGTCGCCAGCAAGTAGTCATGTATCAGGCAAAATGTTAAAGTTGGTGAGAGTTTGGTCTATATATAGGTAGCCTGTATTGATACAACATTAGACTGTAGTTCAGTAACATACTTAGACGGTTAACTTGTTTATATTTTTTGGCATTGTGTGTATTTTGTATTTGCCCTTAATTAATATTATATTTTTTATATTTGCTGTCTTTCGTACTTTGTCCTGCAACTGCAACAATTTCCCTCAGGACAAATAAAGTTCTGCTGTTTCTCGTCAATTTTATCCTTATCCCCCTTACCTTATCACCAAACCTACAGCCTCAAAAAATGCGAAGTAATCATACGGTTGAATCAACATCTGAACATAATACTTACCATAATTGTTGTATTAGACTGTATCAGTTTTAGCTATAGTTGTACAAATTGGCTGCGGAGTGTATGTACTGTAAAACCGGAAGCAGTAGAGACCAAAATATCCAGATTTTTAGTACCTAATATGAGTCAAGCTCCAAAATCCCTGGATCCTACACTTCCCATAATTCAGCCCAACTGTTTTCCCCATTTGTTTCTTGAACCCAAGCTGAGCATTTTGCTGATAGATACCATCTTCAAATGTTTTTATTTTGAATTTAGGATTCAATGCCATGTTTAACTTTGCTGCCAAGCTTCCTCCAGACCCACAAAAGACATTATAAAACTGCTTTAACAGGCATGTCCATCACACTGAATCCTCTTTCCTCTCACTGCCTTCAGGTGATGGCTGAACCCAGAATATCTTCCATTGATGGGAAGTTAGCTGAGGAATTTGCTGTTCCCTCCCATGTCGAGGAGGTCAAAGAGAAGATGGCCACTTTTGCCGAGCATCATGCGGCAGCAGGTCGCAGGGTGGTCCTCATCACATCAGGAGGCACCAAAGTTCCCCTAGAGTCCCGCACTGTTCGCTTCCTTGACAACTTCAGCAGCGGCAGACGAGGAGCCTCCTCAGCAGAGTATTTCATAGAGTCGGGCTACGCCGTTATTTTCCTACACAGGCATCGCTCACTCTACCCCTACACACGTATGTTCTCCACCATGAACATCCTGGATGCCCTGAAGTTCAGAGGTGGAGATGGAGCATCCAGTAACTCTGGTGAAGTGGTGGTTAACCAGCAGGTACTTCCAAACATTGCCAAAGTGCTGAAGCGATACCATGAAGTGAAAGAAAACAGACTTCTTCTGCCCGTTGAGTTCAACACCCTGTCAGAGTATCTGCATCTACTCAAAGCAGCAGCACAGGCACTCAGCACAATAGGTACAACTGAACAGTTTATATGTTACAACTGTGGGGCTTGTTGTTCATAACTTGTACTCATGTGTTTATTTGCACTCAGGATCCAAGGCCATGTTTTACTTGGCTGCAGCGGTGTCTGATTTCTATATCCCAGCATCAGAGATGCCTGAACACAAAATCCAGTCGTCCAATGGACCTCTTCAAGTGAGTGGAAAAAAATAGAAATTCCAGCAAATGCTGCTGTAAAAGCAGGATTTCTCATGTTTTTTTGGAAGGTAATGTTGGTGTAGTAGATGATTCACTGCTTTGGTCCAGACAGAAACATGTCAGCAACTGGATAGATAGATATGAAATTTTGAACAGACATTCATGGTCCCTAATAGGATGAATGAAGAGGGACCAAGTGCGTGCACATCCAGGCAAAATATTAAGGTGCAAGAAAAAATATATCGACATCACTGCAGAGAGCAAAGGAGAAAGGTCTGCACACTGTTAGACTCTGAACAGTTAAATTAACAAGAATTAAACTATTAATTTGGAGCCTAACAGTGTGCAGACCTTTCTCCTCATAGGATGCATCCCAATTACTTTGATAATCCCCTAATTTTTCCTCTAGCACCACCATGAGATTTATGTTTGCCTACTGAGATGAAAATGGAGTTATTCTAACTAATGGATGTATCTCCATGAAATTTTACACAAACGTTCATGGTCTTCGTAGAATGAATCTCAGTTACTTTTATGATCCCCTAACTTTTCATGAGGTCACCATTTTTAGTGACAAAATGTTTTTGTAGTGAAAAACTAATGTTATTTTTCCTATGTTTTAAGTGCTAGCCAGCTGGCTATCTTGCAACTGCAGTCTTTTGGCAAGAATTTGTGAAACCTTTCAATCCCATGGTTACGTATGGGAACATATTTTGGATCTCCGTTAGCATGCTGATATTTGCTGGCTGTCGACTAGAAGCCTTGATATTAATGGACTTTTTTTTTTCCCCTCTTCAGCTCAGCATGAACATGGTCCCAAAGATTCTGTCCCCTTTAGTTAAGGACTGGGCACCTCAGGCATTTGTCATATCTTTTAAGCTGGAGACAGACGCATCCATTCTGCTGGATAAGGCTCGACGGGCTCTGGAGACCTACAGGCACCAGGCAGTGGTGGCCAATGTACTGGACTCTAGACGGGGTTATGTGGTGGTGGTGACCCCTGAGACTCAGGCTGAGCTGATCCTCACAGAGGAAGATGAGAAGAATGAAGTGGAGATAGAGGTCAGGATAGTGAGCAACCTCACATCAGCACACAACAAGTTCATAATTCAACAAGGGGGTTGATGATAATCATGTATACTGCATGTACGAGTCAGTGGAGCAGCTGTAAATTGTTGTGTCTGTGCTTTCCTGATCCTGAGCTTGGCTTAAATTTACACTTGCCTGTTCTGCTGACATGTTACTGTATATTCAGTATGTTGTACGTTTGCACAACCGTGGAAATGACTAACTGTACACACAACACGCCTTCCCTGGTCTTTTAACATGCTCTAAAAACAGACCTCTAAGCTTATAAATGCTGTGTCCATACAGGGATGATATACAAGTTACTAAGAGTTTATAAAATGTTTATTCACATTGCGCAGTGATCTAGCACAGGAAAACATTTTGAATTCTTTTCTACAACACTGACTGACAGTTGAATAATTCAGTGATATGCTATACTGCAAGGGTCACCTATAATAAAAATTGGTACATGCCATTCCTGTTTTTCAATCCCATGGTTTCATTCAGCGACATATTTTGGATTCTTTCTTGGTTACTTAAGTTTGACACTCTTCTTGACACCAGCACGAATACCAGACATCTCTCCGCTGTACCGTGTCTCCTCCCGACGAACCTCACGGACCTGGTGAATATGAACAACAGCCTCAGAATCGATCTTGGAAATGTGTTTGACATATCGACATGTACGCCTGATCCGAACTGATGAGCCTGCAAACAGTCCCTTGAAGCTTTATGATGCACTTCAACAGTGTAATAAAAATGTTCTCATCAACGTGTGGAGTACAAACCTGGCCCTTTCTGCGGATCTTGGCCCGTCTGAACTTCTCTCTGTGCTTGACTCTGGGATTGCGGTCAATTTTCTTCCTCTTTGGTGTGAGCCCCTTGTTCTTGGCCATCTGTGGAATTGATAAAGGTGCATAATAAGAAACAGCTCCAATAGCACTAAGTTCAATATGGATTGCATGAAGTGAATAGAGTACGATGGGCACCAAATATGGAAATGTATTCAAAAACTATATTTTTAAAGATGCATCTGGAAATTTCACTAATGCCTTAAGGGCAAAAGTGGTCGGGGTTGCCAATAATAAATATTCAAAGACATGTGAGTAACAGTGAGGAAACACTTTGCAAGCTTCCTTTGATCTACTTGTAGTACATTACAGACATTAGCAAATTTGTTTGAAGATGCAGGGTTGAAACAGCTGAATATCTGATGTAATCCATATTCTTGTACTACATAGATACAATATGTCACCCATACTGAGAGCCTGAGCAGGTGGCACCCTCATATGACCAAAAAACTATAAATAATTTATTTGATACTCTTTGAGATTTGTTTTCCCAACAAGATAGAAGACCATTCCTGCTATAAGACTAAATGCTACATTTAAACCTGTTTATATACTGCAAACTGTATAAGATTAGCAATTCAGGGTTATTAGTCCAGCATAAAAACTGACAAGTCCCTGTCACACATCTTGCACTTATGGCCAATAATCACTGGGAGGATCCATTCAGTAGGTGGCAAATGTCTGTCTTCACCTGATCTGACAGAGTGCAGTTAACTCAGATTACTCTGGGTGAGAGTATCTGACTGTAAATACAAATATTTCAGTGTGTGAGTGAGTAACTCAGTACCTGGTAAGTGATTCCTCTCTTTGCGTCTGGATCAGACTCTTCCTCCTCATCTTCATTCTCCTCCAGCCTGCAACAAATTCATAATTAGTCAGACCCCCCAGTTGATTTTGTCAAAACTGCCATTAGAGAGTTAAGTCAAACTTACTCCTCAGCCTCTGGGTCATTGCCCTTTCTCTTCAATTTCAATCGTTCTGCCACATCTCTGTAGAAACGTAAAGCCGCTTCCTCGTCCAGATCAGAGTCTGAGTCCTCATCAGCCTCAGGTATAGCTGCTCCAGAATCCTGCAAACAAATGAGCACTCATTACCTTTCAAGCACTTAAACATCAGAAGCAGATTCAAACTGAGGATGCCCTCCAGGTCTGTAATCCTGGAGAAAACTTACCTTTTCCTTCTTACTGGAGATTCTGCTCTTTTGGCCCTCTGCTGGTCTGCTGGTGGATTTGTCTGCCTCCTCACCAGCCAGTAGCTTGCGAAACTGTGGTGCAAGCCGAGCATCTACTGGACCTAGTTCATTGATGAGCTGCGGGCAGGAATTTAAGAGTCAGTTAGACAGTGGGCTGTAACTAATGTAGATGTGTGTGCGTAAATGAGACATTTCATAACCTGTGTCCCATAACACTGGTAGCGTGATGTTCCAGCCCAAGTAGTTATTGCTGCCATTGTCAGACAGTAGCAGACACATGAAAGGATGTTAGCACTTACATTTCTGTAGGTGAGCAGTCTTTCAATCACAGGATGGTGATGAGCCGGGATTCGTTTCGCTTTCAGAACCATGTAGAAACTGATGTTTGTACAGTAACTGTGGCAGGAAACAATTACGAGCCATTCAATGAAGGACTGTGGCGTGATTTTTGAAATATGTAATTTCAATTTAATTGCAACTTACTTGAGATAAAGCTGCTGTTTTGTCTTGAGGTAGTCAGCACCCTTTGGAAAATGATGAAAATGATTGAGAATGGATGTTTATCCAATAACATTATTTCTAACTTTCTCCCAAAACATATCTACACTGCAAGCTTACAACACGGCATGCATCACATTTCTCCATTATGTACTCTGCAGCTACACTGACATTTAATAAAAACAACAATAGCCATTAAGTAACTAGAATCACCACTTTGTTGTTGTATCCCTCCACCAACCAGTCAGGTTACAGTTTACATCCATGTCTGTCCAGACTCATATCAGTGAGAAACATGCCGCCTTGACTCAGAGACTGTTTTCACAGAGGAGTACAGAGGACTGACAGAGAGCTTCATCACGTGGTGCATCAACAATGAACTGAAGCTCAATATTAGCAAAGCCAAGAGCTCATGGTGGAGTACAATGCTCCAAATGGAGCACAGAAGATCTAAACAATCACCTCAGTTTCAAGGTGGACACCCAAGATTAGTGTCACCAGTCTGCTCCAAGTCATGCCTTTCAACGCCCCTCAGCTGCTCTAAAATCACTGTAAACCACAGCCTCCCTTATTGCTTTAATGACTGCCTAAACATCAACAGCAACGGCTCATACAGCCCCGGGTTAAGAAGGTTATGGGAACTGTAATTTAGCTTTGATTATGAACAGGCTGTAGATCGTCATATAATAACATTCTGCTGAGTTGATTGATGCTCTAAGGCTCACTGAAAAAAGTCAACACGAACAATCTCTGATGTACTGATTTTATGATCTGTCTCTGTTTTGCCATTCTGCTTCAGCAAGCAAGAAATAATGAAACTATCAGAGAAGTAAAAGGAGTCTCCTTGTTTAATGGTCTGGTCCTTGATAACAAGAAGGATAAATGCACTTTTTATAAATCATTAAAATCTACACAACAGATTTATTTGGCCACCTGGGGGCAGCGAAAACAATACTGAAAATCCATCACCTTTTAAGTTGATGTGGTGAACTTGTTAGCAAACAGCTGCTTATTTACACATCTAGCAGGAGTCGTGTTTCTGGCTACCAGATGAATGTAGGTCCAATATTCATTCTCCTTATACCTCTGTTTTTAGTCTCTTCCAACCAACTCCTGAGGGAAATATCTGTCTCTTTAGCTGCTAAACGCCCCACTATGTTCAAGAGACATTTGCTGTGTCTGTCTGCAGTTTGGTGCAGAGCAGGCAGGGGTTTTCAGAGGTTCCTGCTGTGACTGAAAACGACACTACGAGAAAGTGACTCAAAACAGTAAAGTTGTGGATTGGAGAGCTACACGGTGAGCTCAACACTTCATTTAAAACTCTGTAAAGCCGGGGGGAGCTTGGGATACAGATGATATTACTTGGTAGGTTCATCACAATTGGTGGCCTCATTCACATTGTTACATGTTCATTTGACATTATAAAAAAAATTGACATTTTTTGCTTTAAAATTAAAGTCTAGTGACAACTTCCCAGCTAGAAATAGAAAGCTAAATGCACTCACCTTTCCTGGTGGGATCTTTCCATCCTTGACCATCTGAATGAGGGGCTGCAGCTCATCCTTCAGTTCAGTGAGCTGCACACATCATACAGAAGCAAAATGAATTCAGTACATATGGTAACTGTGGCAGCAAAGCAAGTATCCTTTGTCTTATGAAAACTGTCCTTGTTTTACCTTTGCCTTGAAATCCTGAATAAGTTCAAGCAGCTCTGGTGACTCCTTCTTCAAAAGTTTTATTTTTTCCTTCTGGGACATCTGCTTCAGGTCTTTCACAATCCTCTCCTCCTTTTCTACCTTCTTCGTTTCGTCCTTCTCCACCACAGCAAAGTCCTTCATTTAAACAGCCCCAGAAAAAAACCGAAGTAAACAAAAAAAAAACAACAAACACTTTTTTGAATTATCACACGTAAAATTAACTGCAGGTGTTGAGGAGAGATTTACAATAAAAAAAATACCTGGAAAAAGTTTAAATCATAATCCTCCTCGCTCAGATTTGCAGCTAAACGCTTTTGGATAATTTTAGCCTCTTCTTCTTCCTCTTGTTCCTCAGCTTCCAACTCTTCTCTTAATTTACCTTCTGTAACAACACAATTGAAATGTTGCATCAGCCACACAGACAACAAAGTCATCATGAATTTCCTCAATAATATTGTTGGAGATAAAAGTTGCTTACTGGTGGTCACAATGTCAGTGTCATAGAACATCTTCTTCTTGGTGCCCCACGCCATTTCATTAGGAAGATCTGGGAAAGACAACAGACTTATGGTTAAATGGACAAGTATGACAGTAAACCAAATCATGGACATAAACTGTTGATTTCACGTGTACCTTCTTCTTTTTTCTCCTCGAGATCACTCTCCATGTCTGTCCCCTCTTCTTCTTCTTCCTCCTCCTCCTCCTCTTCCTCCTCTGACTCAGAATCATCCAGTGCCATCACCTCCTCCTGTGAAAGTCAGATGACCTTGAATTTATTCTTGAACCACACTAATTCTATGAGGGCAAATCCAAAACAAACACATAGACCATCACCTCATCATCCACTTCCTCTGGGTCACTCTCAATTTGAACACCACTGGCGAGAAGTTTCTGTGGCAAAGAGAACAAAAAAGTTAACAGAACAATAAAACAGCACCATACATTAAGCACAGAACTACTAATGAGGTAAACTTACTGCAATCTTCTCATCGTGAAACTCATCGATTTTATCCTTTGTGTACTGTGACGATTTCTGAAGGGAAAAAAGAGACATGTTCAGGTCTGGCTGTCAGGACTGTTGAAAATAACAACCACAACACCAAAGCAAAGTCGATGGGAGATAAATCCCCTCAATATCACAATATGAGACCAGAAAGAGTATCATCAGATTGTGGTTATTATAAGAAAGTTTCAGTATTAAGAGAAATGTAGTACAGATTTCTGAATTTATTTGTCAGTTTTTAACTGTTTGGCCTTTCATTTCCACACCACTACTGATTTTTCTTAGACACTATGCCAGCCACTTATAGCTAAAATTTAATACTGTCTACGAGAACAATCAGTAAATACATTTCCTCATTATTTACATTGAACTTATATTGGATACATTTCCCCCAAAAAGTGTATTTAATCATGTAGCCATGATAGTGAAACCTTTTTTAACTTTTCCCATGCTGTGGGTCATGAATTTTGGGAAATTAATTGCCTTTCTTGTAGACAATTTTTGAATGTGAAAATATTGTTCATCTCTAGATCACGTTACATTTAGAGTTTACAATTATTATGAGGGGGTTTTTTTTAGGTTTAACGCTAAATATAATGGACATATCTTGGATAGAGACAGCACAAAACAAACTTATAGCAACTGTATGTTGAGGCTCTAACACTTCCCCGGGGTTTCGTGTGTAATAATGTAGTAATGAAAAAAAAAACTTTAAACTGTGGAGGTGCACAAGCTTACCATAGAGGCTGTCATGGGTCTTTCTATCAGTGTTAAAATCATCAAGCAGACAACAACACTGTAGCCAGGAAGCTGTTCTGCTGAGTCCTCTTACCTTATCAGGGACAGGCATGTTTCTGTAGGCTTCAGGGTCATCTCCATCGTACTGCTCTGTCTTTTTTAGCCTCTGTACAGGCTTCCCCCTTAGCAGCAAAAGAAAGGGGACAGACGTGTGCTTAAAACTGCAGCATCAGTCGGACGTTTATATCATTGGAGTATCTTTTAATTTCTTGTATGTGCTGGTGGGAAATGTGAGGGGCCTGGTTCTTGGGATAAGAGCTTCTAAGACTTCAGAAAGCTAAAGGATACCATGACGCGCCCCAATAACTTAAAGAAAACACTGTTACGGTACAGGTAAGCTAGGTCTAACGTTAGCATAACAGTCACATTAACACATGCAAACGCACAGTCTGTGATTTTAGCTAACCTTAACCAAACTCACCTTTTTACTCGAACCATGATGGAAATGAATTAAACTTGCTTGATTAACCAACAACGCCAGTCCTGACATGTGGAGATTAAAACAAGAATGTAACCATCCAGTTGGGTTGAACACTTTTCCACAGTGGTTACCATGTGCTTCCGTGATTTCTTCTTCTCTTTTGATGGCGGTACGGGGCGATCTGAAAAGTGCATACCGCCCCCTAGTGTAGCGGATAATATAACATAATTTTATTTATTAGCGTTTAAGTTATATATATATATATATATATATATATAGTTATACTGGCAGCGAGGGGAAACCCCTCATAGGGCTTACTGATGGTGTTTACCTAAATAATAAAAAAGAGTTTGATAAATTAGGATCCCTGTATTTGACTGAAAATTGACACCAAGATTGTTGAAATTCTTCTGGATATTAAACCTATTTCCTCAAGATTCCAACCACATTCCCACTATTTATTTCCCATATTCAGCAATTCTTTAATTGCTCATTCAAACCCTCCAGATAATCTTGAAAGAGACACAGAAACCCTGTTAATGAAGTCTTTCTCAGATATTCTCTACACTTAAAAGAGTTTCCTCCACTACTCCAGTAATTTATTTTCTGCTGGGGAATTGTTATATCTATTAATTTATGTGTCTCTATGTTTTTTTCTTCGCTCACAAAGTGTAACTTTAAAGGCTGTGAGTCTTAAAAAGTATTGGTGTTTGTCTATAAAAAAACTGCACTTCAAGTCCCCCCAAAACCCTAAAATATATATATATATATATAGGCCTTTTGTCCCTTTCCTTTATAATTCTTCAGTGTTATCAATCATTGTTGCTTTTGTTGCCAGTTCATCAGAACCATTGCCCTTTACTCTCTCAAGTGTCAATATCCAACACAAATGTACATCTGTTGCCACATGCTGAAAGTTGAATAAAACCATAGCTATCGTAATTTAAATCAAAAAGGTCCTTCTATAATGTCTTTATCTAGTTAAGAAACAAAATGGTTGCATGACCAGCTGTGTGACAGTGGTACAGTGGTTAAAACAGTCGATACTTTTCAAGGTGAGCAGCACAATTGTATTTATTTAAATATACTCTGAAGTAAAGCATTGCTTCAAGCTGTATTTAGCATACAGTGAAACATGTAATCACCAGATTTAGCGGCACATTAAATCAACAGATAGAAGTAGTATATACATCGCTTTATACATCGGAACGGTTTTATTTCCAGAGTGGCAGCCTGTTTTGGCTTAGTTTTTAATTCGGTTATTAACACTGCAGAGGTCATCAACTGCCTTTCCCCAGTGACAGAAGATGTTATGACAAAACACATATATATATTCTCATGTATTTTCTTATTTCCTCGCTCCTGTTCCCTGTTCTCCTTCCATTTCTGCCAGTGACCTCCTCCAGTCCACACCTAATGCATAACTGGAGCTTCGAGGCCTCTCTCTGGGCAGAAAGTTTTTTGGAGTTCTGTAGAGTAGGTGTTTCAATTCATCATTCCTCTTCTTCATCAGGGCAAATGCGGGTGTCATATAATCTGGTTCAAAGCACTGCTGAGGAAACAGAGATCGACAGTAACAAAGAACATTAAAATCATTCAGGTCACTGTCGAGGTAATGGCTCAATGTTATGAAATCTTAAGAGAGAAAATTATATTTCTGTTATGCAAAATTCTAAACATTTTCTTCTGAAATGTTGGATACTTTCTCGTGGCTTTCACAAACCCTTCAAGTGAAATAATCTGACACATTGTTTTACAAAATGTAATTTGTCAATGCTTTGCCTGGGACAACACAACCTAAATTCCGTTCACATCCATGATTGTGGAGTGTTTTCTTTGCAGTTGTTTTATTTTTATGGTACACTGCTTTTACTTGAGAGTGCTTCTCCTACTTCAGTCAGCTAAAATCAGCAAAACCTTCACAAGCAGTAAACTTCTTTTTGTAAGAAATATCTCTTCCTCCATCACTTCACAGGCATCTACACAGACAAATATGACGAATCCACACACTTACACCGGCCTTAAACCTTGGCACTGGGGTTCCTCCCTTATCATCTGTTTCGTGAACGCTCAGGTCTATCATGGACTGGCTCATTTCTGACACAGCACCCTTTGATCCTCCACTGAGCTGCCCAGAGGTGCCCTGCTGAGGCTTAAGCCTCTTCATGATGTCGCTCAGGGAGCTGAAGCTCTCGGACTGCGGCACCCTCAGGATTAAAGGTTTCTGTGAGGAGAGAAATGTCTCTCAGATTTGTATCAAGGTTAACTCGAGTGTTTTCAAGGCGCGGGCCAGTTACTTACTCTGGAACATGGTTTGTTCTCCACTTTGGAACTAGTTTTATTTACGCTGCTCTCCTCTTCCAAAAAGGGCTCCCTCCTGCAGTGCTCTCCTCTCTTTGTAGAGGAAAGTACGACCATATTGTGCGTTGGCTCTGCGGCTTTATCATCAGCTCTCGTTGTTGTTCTGTCATCTAAATTGGTGCTCTTGTCCTTGGAGAGTTGCCTGGAATAGGCTTTCTCTATGATGTGCTCCACCCTGCAAGAGAAAAAAAAAGACATTTTCTTCTGGTATGGCAATTAAATGCTAATTTATTCAACGTGTTCCCTTTGTGTTACCTTTTCATTACATCCAGACTTGTTGGGTCATTTGGCGACAGCAGTGTGTTGCTAAGGAAATAATCAAGATCCCAAGGAAAGATTTTAGTACAAAACTACCAGAAATAAAAAACACACAGAGAGCAAAAACTCTTAATGTCAAAACTGTCTGTAACAAGAATAATTTGTTTTCGTATACCCTGCCACATACAAGAGGAGATCAATGAAGTCATGCAAACAACCTGTAGCTCAAAATATTAAAACAACGCTGTCCTCAAGAGAGGGAATTACTCAAAGAATGTTAAGAAACATTGCGGTGTAAGTTCTGATTAACAACAGATTATAGTACAAAATAGCAAAAACATAAATCAGTAAGTGGCAAAGGTAGATATGTATACTGCATGCTTGGTCTTCAGGGACTCATTAATGGTGTCTAAGATTGGTTAAGTCAAGATGTTGCATGTACCTCTTCTTATCCACAAATTGATTCCCATTGTAATTTATCCTGTCCATAATTGGTGTGTTCTTATCAAACAGCATGTTGTTCTGCATTTCCTTGGCCACGACCGCCTCACGTTGATCAAGAGGACTGTCAGGGACGCAGCGGTCCTTCTGCACAACCCCCATGGCATCCCAGTCCAGGAAGGACCCTACAGGTGGGGATGGAGGGCCGGGAATCTCAGGCTCCAAAGGGATGTGATTTTGAAACCTGAGATTTGAGAAGTCTTTCAGCTGATGAGTCATAGCTACATGAGCACCAGCAACTCTCCCTGCCTCTGGGACAGGAAGCGAAGCAGCAAAAAGGATCCGGAACTCCCTGTCAAATGAGTCAACAACTGGGCCGCGCACGACGGTGATCAGCTGCCGGTGCAGGTGGGCGTCTGTCCATGTGAGGCTGCAGAGCGCAAACACAGCGTGTTACATCACTCTCAAGTGTGTGTAATGAATGAGCTGACGTAACTGCTCACCTGTAGCTGCCATGAATCGTTGTCTCTAAATCCACCAGAAGGAACTTGTCCTTCATCTCCCCGATCACAATTCTTCCCGTTCTCGAACAGAAGGTTTTCCCTCCGAGAACTCGTACCCGCATGTTCTGCCAGATCACAATCTTACGTTGAAACTCAGCATTGAATTACACTGAAAAGTTGGTGTTTGCAATTAATTTTGAGGAGGATCTATTCAATGGGTGAGACATTTCACTAAAAAACACAGAAGTCAACCTCATGCTGGCTAGAGGAAAAAGTCAGGAGATCAGTAAAGTGTTTAGGAACCAAATTTTGTGCCAAACCATCTTCTAGATGTTGAGATATCTTCCTGAATAAGTGAAAACTTTGACCACGTGGCAATAAATCAAAACTCAGAGATTACCAAAATTATTAGGGTTCGTCCTCTGGACACCTGTCCTGTTTTTCACTGCAATCGATACAAGAAGCATTGCGATCCCCAGAGCTGCACCACTGACATGATTAAAACATTGTGCATCAGATTGTCATGGCCATAGCCGACCAGTATAATAAAGAAAAGATCTTAACTCCTCTGATCATTCTTTATGGTCTGTTCCCTGAGTAGTTTCCATTTAGTTCTCGACATCAGACAGGTTTTTCACCGCTTGAAAAACAATGCTGAATGCTGTGCAACCAGTTCAACAATGTGTTGCTAAAGTGCATGTTACATTCCTAACATAAGCATGCCAAAGTAAAAAGATACAAGCAGATTATGAGATGCCATTACGGAGTACATATGCAGTGAATCAGGGTTTTAATTATAATGATACACACTGACTTTCCGATGACCCATCACACAATTTGCTGATCTGATAATGATCTCTGGTTTATTAATTTCCACGTGCAGCGTACATGAGAGGACGGCTGCTAGGTGTGTGCTGATTTGTGTAAAGTGACTCACTGGATGCCTGAGCCTGTTGAGCGTGAAGTTCTCCTGAATGGACCTCTGGTTCAGGATGATGTAAACAGGGACGCCCCGGGAGGCAGCATTATGTAAATCACCAATTATTGCACCATCTGTCAATCTGTCTGTCACAATGGCAATTACCTGCAAAGTACACAAAATGCCTGTAATTTACAGGATTATTCAGAAAGTGGTGTTAACAAAGTTCAACCCTTCCTTTCCTTCTGATGTTCTTACGATGATAACATTGAAAATAATCATATTCTTCATCTTGAGGTAAAATGATGAAGTACTTTACATAGAAGCTACTCATTCTAGTGAATAGTTTCTGGCTGTATTAAAATGTATTGATGCTTTAACCTTTAAACACCATTTTCAGTGTTGTAGCTGGTGCAGGTTGCTTCATGTCTGAGACTTTTGAAGCAGTGCTTTATGCTTTTGAGAAAGAAGCAATTAGCTAAAGCCACCAAGTAAACGTAGTGGAGCAAAAAAACAAAAAACAAAAAACAAAACAAATTCTCAATTCTAAATGTTGTGGTGTGAATGTATAAAGTCTCAAAAAATTGAAATAATCAAGTAAAGTACCAATTTCTCAACTTTGTACGGATGTACTCCACCTCTACCCATGAAAAAATGTATTCATCTATAAAAATTGAATCCACGTTATGTCTGCGTACTTGGCTGGCCTTTTGCAAGTGCTGTCTGATGATCTCTCTGACAGGTGGTTCTCCTTCAGCGGGAGGACTGGTGTGGACTGTGATGCTGCCTTTTGGCATCCAGGGCCTTTTTTCAGGCCAGCCCAGATCCAGGTTCGGGGTCGGTGTGTCTGAGTAGGAAGGGAAGTATGTGGAACAGAAGTCCTTCATCTCTGAGCTGCCCCCCTCTCCGTTCGCCTCTCTTTGCACCTGTAGCTGGTTGAAGTGATAGTCCTGCGCCCAGCTGCTTATCTGGCTGACCTCCTCAGAAGACAGGAAGCATCCGGAGCGCTCTGTGCCGATGGAGCTGTAGAAGGCCTCCGGTCCTTCGCTCAGGAGTCTCTCCACTGCTTCACGCTCCTTCTCACAGTGGAGGAACTGTGGGGAGGATTCATTCACCGGCAGGAACACTGCATCCTCATCCAGGCTCTGCTCTTGGGAGTTCGACATGGCCGCGGCCTGGACTGTCTCTGGGATTAAATGCTAAATATCAAAGTCTCCACTACTGACCCCAGGTGTGTGACGGCAAGACTATCCTGGACCAGCTCATGTCATCCTTCCGTGTAGTTAAAATGATCATTTCGTTTATCCCTCTGGCAAGAAATCACAATATTTCCATGTTGGCAAGAGCTGTCCACAACATATATGATATTTCGATGTTGCTGACAGCTTGATGATGAGCAACTCAGATAAAAGTCAGTTCAGGGTTCACGCGTTCAGTCCTCAACACAGTTCACGACCAGCCTTTCCCCCAGCTCGTGCTGACACAAGAAAGTAAGAAGAATATTAAAATAAGTCGCTGAAAAAGTCTGTTCAAACACACAAAAAGCAGCACATTATGAAACTCACCTCCTGGGCAGCACGTCTCATCTCTCAGGCAGCAGTATGACTGACAAGCTCTTCACATGTTCCCTCCCCTGCATGTCATCTCACTCCTCTTAACCCTTCCACTCCTTGCTGTCGCAGATTCCAGACATTCTGTGCAGTTGACAGATCTCTGGGCAGCCCAGTCACACCTGCTGTCTCTCTCTCACCTTCATAGGTGTCTGTATTTAAATCAGATCGAGGTCTCTGATATCCTAGTTTCAGTTCACAATGCTTCCCGAATGTGTGTGAGGTTTGTGGTGAACAACATCATGACATATACTTTATTTAAGATCCTGCCACTTAGTGCACCTTTCAGTTTGGACTGGTCCAGCCTGACAGGTAGGTTTATGGGCAAGTGTAACACGTCATGCTGCATCTGACAACCAGCCTATCTGACTGCCTATCTAAAGGTGTTAAATCATAGGGAACAACAGCAGTTTCTTTTATGTTTCTTTGGAAATATCTTATTGTCATATTCATTAAGTTCCTCTATTCTGCAGAAACAGGCTGAGCATTTAACAAGGTAAACAGCAAACAAGACAAAACAATGAGTAATTAAATGATGAAGCGGCCACACCCTTTTGCAACCACAGTCCTCAGGATTGCACCTGCACTGTGTCATACATAAAACACTTAATACAAACAAAACAGGCCTTACACAGACTTAGCTCTTTAAATAAAGGGATGCATAACAATGCTTGCAGAGAGCTTGCTTTTTTAATAAGTGACCACAGACGTGTAAAAAATACAATAAAGTCATTTGAGCTCTGTATTGTCCCACCATGATCACAATAATACATTAAAGACAACAAGTTAAGCATTCATTACCAAATGTTAGGATGTCACAATCCTTCATGCAGCACATTCACACGAGTTTTGTATCTTAGATCAAGAGTTTTAATGTCTTTCTTTATCTGGACTTGAGTGAAAACAGTCGCATAAAGGCAGTGGATGGAAACAAACTTTTATTCGCATGTTGTCTTGCTGATTTATCTTGAAGTTCTGTTAAGATTTGTGATACATTTGGAAGGAAGCCCAACTATTGTGTCTCACAGACAGAGACGCCACCGTGATGACGCAACTGTCTACATATCGTGTAGCACAGTTGGGCGGATCTTGAGTCAGAAAGAAAACAGATCAAGAGGTCTTTCGTTCTCAGTCATCCAATTTCTTCTGCTTGCTGTCAGCTGGGGAATGGTGTAAGTGAGCAAGGAGCATCACGCTTGCTTAAAAAGAGGTTTTTCGACCTCACTGCTTCTTGCGCAGGTGGACATATAGGACAGCACTGATCAGGAGGAGAGGGACACACAGCCACGCCAGGATGAAACAGTAGCCGAAGCGTCCTTTGCTCAGATCTCTGGAGTCATTTAAGATCTCCTTTCTGTGGAAGCTGAAGATGAGGCAAGCGGCAAAGGCTGTGAAACCTGCGAGAGTAACACATTAAAACATTTTAGCTCAAGTTCTCTTCTCACAGTCATCACAGTGTTTAACTACACATTAGGGATTAATGAGACTGCCTTCCTAAATATTCAGTTAAACCTTTTCAGAAGGGATAAGACTGACATTGCTCTGTATTTCTCATATTGTCAGCCAATGCCACAAAAAGACCAAAACCACAATGTGTCAGTCCGCTTCTCAATTGTCTGACTTCCCTAAACTGTCTGTGGCACTGAGCCTCAAGCCCATTGGTTCTTACCGAAGATGTTCATTGTAATGAACGTCACCCAGTGCAGCACTGTGGTTCATTGATGTGCTTTTAATCCTTTTTGAGCGACAATTATTCTTGTTAATGGGATAAATACGTTGTTGGTTTGGATCTTTTCAGCAGCTTTGTTGACATTAAGAAAAATATAGAATGTAGTCCGCCTAACCCTTTGAACACCAAATGTGGGTTACTTCCTTCATTAATAAAATATGACTACAGTAAATAGACATTCATAAAGAGTCGAAAATTGCAAAGAAGACAAGCCAAAAAAATCACAAGCACAGTTAAGTTGGTACTATCAGTTAAAATTTTATATCCTTAACGGTCCTTGAAAGAGGGAAAATATATATATATATTTTCATTTGCAACATTTTATGTGACTTAAGTCTTCAAACACCTGCAAAGGCCTGACAGAGGCCTGTGAAGTAGAAGAGTCCTCCTTTGGACATAGTGAGCAGCTGACCCAGAAAAACCAGGAAGGAGATGGAGGAGAAGACCACAGAGAGGACCATGAGGGCCTGGACAGACTGCAGCCAGTCTGGGAGAGCAGGTCAGAGAACAGGCGTGAGACACTGACTCACAAGCAAAACTCAAAGCTTCAGGCAGTCATGGAATCTCCAATCATGCAGAAAGTCAAAATATGCCCCATAAATAAACAAATCGGCATGTGCATGTACACGCAAGCAAGCATGCAGTCAAATACTTTACCGCTTTCACTGGCAGTAGCACACAACCAGGTGTCTGTGGCATTATCATGGAAGCAGTTATACCAGAGGTCTGTGATTTCTGAGTCAGTCCATACCCACCAGGACTGCAGGAAGACAGAAAGAAAGAAAGAAAGAAAGAAAGAAAGAAAGAAAGAAAGAAAGAAAGAACAGCACAGTGCACAACACCACAGTTAGTAAGTTGATGTGCAACATTTTTGTGATTTTTGGGGCCAACTTTAGTTACGTCATACAGGTATTATCTACTGTTTGTCTCACCTTCTCCAGGGTGGCGATGAGGAGCATGGCCAAGGTGACCAGATGCAGGACGGTTATTGATATGAGCAAGAGGACCATGGCTGTCTTGTGTCCTGTGTACAAACAAACCTGTGATGTTATTGTGATCATGGGATGATACCTTTACAAGAGAAATAAGCCTGAAACATCCATCTACGCTACGACAGTTGGTTCTGCTTTGAACCCAACATCTCTGTAGTCAAAGAAAAACCGTGAGCCACTGCTGTACACCATCTCTCTGTATGTCATTTAAAGTGTCTGGCACATTTCTGGAGGCAGAGCCCTGAAACAGTGGCCTCTCTGTCTGCCTCTGGAGGAAACTCTGACCACTTTCATCATGCCTCTCAACATCTGCACTGACAATCTCTGCCCATTTATCAAGCCACAAGTGTGCCAGACAGGGAGGATTTCTCCCTGACTTCAGAGCGTGTCCAGTCTCAGAGGAATATATCGCAACATCAGCTCCCTGTAACTGTTGTAAACAAACTTGGAGTCTAAATATCTACCAAATGCCTGACACAAATGAATCTAAATCCAGGGACAAAATTAAACCTACAGGATAAAGGATGACATCTATCATTACACTCTTGGTTCAATAAGAAAAACCTACAGCCGTCTTCTCAAACACTTCCACTGATGATCCACACAGACAGACAACTTTTGTGAAACAGCTTTTAGTTCAAATTGTAAGGACAGTTGAATGACTCATTGATTTTATTTAAATCAGTGTTGTGACTTTTTCCATCAGAGACATTTGTGAGGACATGAGAAAAAACGGGAAGTCACATTATTAAGTAATAGTTTTGGGTTTCAGTTCCCTCGGATATAGCTGTTAAAATAAGTAAAGGATTTGTATTTTCTACTTACAGTAAGAATAATAATAAGGAATTCTCATAATACCTGAATATAGCGCTGTCTGCTGTTTTTCTACTAAATTATATGTAGCCAATTAAAAAGGGAGTAATGTGCAGGTGAAAAGAATAACATTTTTTTAATCAATAAGTTGAAATATTTGCTGTGCATTTGGTAATTTTGCTTCTGACGCTAGAAAGTAAGGCTGCTGCTTAGTTTTTCCAAATCACTGAATCCATGTTCAGATCATGCTAGATGTAGATGTTCCCTTTTCCGCACTTCCAACCTTCAACTGTACAGACCACTTTGACCTATGGGAGTGGGTATTCTACGCCTTGCACATGTTTGTCTTTCCCACCCAGCTCTGTCCACAGAGGAAAATCACTGTTGCTATTAGACTGTGGACAATCCTGAGAGGCATGTGTTTCATTACGTACTGCTACATCTGGTTTACCTAACAGTGTGAGGCACTGGGCACAGACAGAAGGAAAGTCACGGCGACAGAAGTTGAATGCATGTCGTGGAAGAACAGAAATCTGCATAAATGTTAAAACAACATCATTAAGGACTCTTTTATTAGCGTTTGATCACATTCGGGTGCAACATGCATCACATTTGGCAACACTTGTATCATACTAAGCGGTACGTGTCAGAAAATAAAAGAAAATCCAGGCATATCATTTCTGTTTAATCCAACATTACTGAGATGTTTTGAGGACGTTCTTACCCTTCAGCTTCAGTGCCTTTTGAGTCAGTTCAGTGGTTTTCTTTGATTTTTTTCCCCCCAGTTGCTGCTATCCTCCCTCTGCGCTCTCTCTGTCCGCACAGACGTTTTAGCTCCAAAACTTGGAGAGAAGGGTACAAAAGAGGAATGTGGAGTTAGATAGGAGGAGTTCTCAACACCCATTTCCTCTAAACTCTCCCGGCCCTCCCCCTCAAATGTGTGGTCTGGACCAGCTCAGCACCAAAAATAACATTCCTCTGGACCGGCACAAACACAGTACATTTTCTCAAAAGCTGCATAGCAGACATCCAATCTGCATTAAAATTTGGAACGCAATATGATGAGGTAGTGTATGCCATCATTCAGACTCTGGTCAAGGACAAACACAATCATGCAGTAGAACGTATTTGTCATGACTAACAGTGATGTGTGGGCTGTGTTGATATTAAAGCTTTTTTGTGCCAGTGCAACACGTGTACTCGTGCTGTTCATCCAGCTTGGCATGAAGTCCACCACAGTATTCCCATAGTGCAGTGATTGAAGGGCAGGAAATAAGGGCTGATTACTGCCCACTTTTCATTGTAAATGTGCAGGAAGTGTCAGACCACCCAAGACACAACACACACTGTTTAATCCCAAATTAAATCTTTGTAAAGAATATATGAATTTACATTAAATGTACAGGTTGCAGTAAAAAAAAGGGGAGGAAATCTTTTCAATCAACAATACAGTATAGTAAAAACGAAACTAATACTTGAAAGTAGGTACCTCAAATTTTCCTTAGAATAGGACTTGAGTAAAGGCATTTCATTCCACCACTACCAGTAATAAAGGTATCCCATATTTTTACTCTAACAAAAAAGGCCTTTTTTAAAAATTGACAATTACACAAAGAGTCGTTTTTACTGACGTTTACCAGTGACTTTAAACTATTCACACTGTTAACGGTCCCTCAAGACTCCTTCAAGGACCCATGGATAGCTCACAATCACAGTGCGCAACAGTCAACAGTACCAGAAATAACAGAACCGCGCACCACCAGAAACCACAGACAGCGGCATGCCTCTGCACATTCCTTCAGCGTCAGCCCACAGTGTGTTTTCACTCTTTGCCGCTGGTTTTGACGAAAAAGTTTCGAGTATCTGATAACTCTAAGCTTGTGTCAAGTTGAGCGCGTGCGCAAGTTAGTAACGATCCTTTTATTACCGCGGAACAACGGGAAGACAACAACAGGCGACTCGCGTGCTCGCTTTACGTCGCGGTGTTTTGGAACGCGAGGCTGCTTTCTGTCTCAGTGCCTGTGAGAGCTTTTCGCTGTTTGGAGTCGATGTCGGACTGTTTCTGGAAAGAAAAAAAAAATTGCGAGTGTAAACCACGAAGAAGAGAAAGTGAGAAAGTTGTTTCTCACGGCGGGAGTAATGGATCAACGGGAGGTACCGAACTCATTCTACTTTATTGGTCGTTTAGTGGGCAGCTAACGTTAGCTAAAACATAAACTTATCTAGCTAGCTAAAATCTGGGACCATCACAGTCATATGCGACAGATGTGACATCTGATGAACTTTACCGCTGCAAAGATGATGATGAAATTCACGTAACTCACTCCACTTACATGTTGTTTCTTCATTTTGCTCCCCCTTAAGCTAATTTCAAGGTTGAAAACATAATTTTGGTCCACGCTGTAGCACTCAGGATCGGTATGATGTTAAAATATTTTGTTGAACGTTTCTTGCCTGTTTTATGCATGCGCCATTGCGTCAAATGGAAATGCTGTATATGTCTTCATCAGCATCATTTACTTAAGGAGTTCTTAAAATAATTGTGACACATTTTGCATTCTTGGAAAACTTCAACTAGAATTTAAGATAAAGTTGTGTGGATTGCAGCAGGTGTGGCTGCAGATCATGCGATTACAATGAATGAGGTTTCAGGGGTAAACGTTAACATACACGGTAAAGAGTGGAAGAAGCAACTCAGCAGAAATGTATTGGCAGTCCCAGCTGTCCATACTGAAGGAAACAGCTGCTCTCCAAAATACGCAAACAACTTTAGCCTCAGCCAAGAGATGTGTCAGTTCCTACACTCCAGTTCAGAGTTGGGGAGCTGTCATTACAAGATTTTTTCACAAGAATCTTGTCGTCTAGATATGTAACGTGTGAGCATGATCAGTCCCAGGAAAAAAACACAAGGACGTTATATTGTTAACTTATGTATCATACCTTGCTTTTTCATCGGTGCTTCTTGCCACTATCCCCTTTGCGGCTGTAACACTTCAAATTTTGCATCTGTAGGATTAATAAAGGGTTATATTATCCAATTGTATATTATCTTATTTTAAGATTGACGATCGGTTTATCTTATCCTAAAACGCTGTTTATGTCATCCGTTTCTCTTACTGATCTGAAGTTGCATGGTGAAATGTAAAAAATGCATCTTTTAACAATGACATCTCATCCACACAGGTAAAATTACATAATGTTCATGTTAGAGACTTAAAGGAAAGATGTAAAATGCAAGTAGTCAGAGGCAATAAGCCCTTTCAAAGTATCGGATAAGATGTCCACATGTCACTCATCCGGTCTCTAGGAAGAGCTGGAGGAGATCGCCACATGGTTTAGTGAAGAGGGACTTGCTCCTGACTCCCCTAAGGAGGCTCAGCTGTGTTGGTTATGGCGTGCCCTCCGGTGCACAAGAAGACGCCTGAGCAGTGTGACGTGGGATCTGGACACCCAGCGCTCACAACACTCAGCAGAAATGGCTGAGGTAAGTTATCCGTGACATCAGAAATCAGAAGAGCAAGAATAAATGAAGGTCTGAGTCCATTAGTGACTAAGTCACTGGTTTTCTGTGTATTTGTCTGTAAGGTACGCAAGTCCTTGGAGCAGATCCGAATCTTTACAGAGCACAAAGATGTTTTGGCACAGGAGATACAAGATGAAAACGATCAGCTCAAGGACCAACTGCAACGCCTAATGTCTCTTCAAGGTTGAACATTGTTGCCTGTATATCACCTGCAAATACGACTGATACAAGTGATACAATTCAATCTTCTGGATCTTTATCTGCACTATGACAAAGTCTTTTAAGTATTTTCCAATGGATTAATAGAACAGATTTTAAGAATATACGGCTGGTGTTCTTCTCAGTTATTTCAGTTATATCAGCTGTCCTATTTTGTTGGACAATTTGCTAAGACGTAAATTAAAACACATTGTCATTCATGGAGTTAGTCCTGTTCAGAACTGTCACATCCACTGTGTCCCAGATGATTCCACAACAAAGCTCAGGGAAGCGGCTTTGTGCTGCTCTTTAATGGAAGTGGAGTGGCTAACCAGATGTACCTTTGCCAAATCAACCCATTCGTCTTCATCCTTGAAGTGTTCTCTGATGTAAAACCAAAAAATACTGTTTGGAAACACTTCAGATATAGTATTCAACCCTGATTTTTCATCCTTGTGACGCCTTTGTGGCTATCTCTGGGTAGTGGTACTTCTAGTGCCTTTTTGGGACCCCAAACACCCTTAGTCAACAAAATTTCTGATTTTAAACATTATAAATCTTGCTTTTTTACCATTCTCTGTTGTGATAGATTGCCAGATAAGCGAAGTGGCTAAAATGCTGTACCAGCAGGGTCTGACAGAGTTGATCCACAGCAGCCCCAGTGAGCAGGTGGCCTACCTCTTGGTGGAGAGAGCCTCCTTACTTGAGACAAGTGAGGTTCCTGACAACCTGACAGGTGACGGAAACACAGCCAGCCTGCTGGGGACCGAAACCCAAGTGCTGAACACCCGTGCACACCAGGTTAGACGAAGAACATCGTAAACTTGAGATCCTTGTGTTCGTTTTCATCTTTATTTGATCATGGACAGTTAAGAGAGATGGGAAAGTTGGTGTAAAATTAAGAGACATGGGTTATATGTCGTCGTTAAAAAGTTGAAAAGGGTGATTTTTAGCTTTGATACTTTAAAGAAAAAGAGCCTAAATGATGCAAAGCTCTCAGCACTCTTAGGAATGCATGTCATTTTCATTATATGAAAAGATAAAGCAAACACCAGAGTTGAGATAGAAATAATGCTTCTTTCCCCTTTAAGTTTTCTCTTTTGAAGCATGTGATCCCTTGTGTGTAATATTTCATTTGTAATTACAACATCATTAAGTCAGATTCATTTTTTCGAGTTAAAAGGGCATGCCTTATACATTTCTCTGTGGTCAGATGACTTATTTGTATCATCTTATGTTATTCCACAGTCTTCCCACAAGGGGGCACCACGTCATGGCCAAAGCTCATGGAAGAGACTCTTTGGACTCCACAGAGCTTCCCAGAGCAAACATACTTTTATTCCTGTATGTCCTTTTATCTTTATCTAATGTTACCGCATCACCAACCTAACAAGCACTAAAAACTGAACTCAGGTGTGTTGTAAAATCGCAAGACAATCAGCTACACTGACTTTATTTTGCATATCCCAAGGTGCACGTTTGAATGTGAGGATCTTTTTGCATGTTTTCTGTTCAAAAACCCCTGCATCATCCACATTAAATGCAACCTCTTCTTTTGTTGCAGTGTTATTGAGCACTGCTACCAGCACATGCTAGGGAACTTTGCATGACAGAGGGAATTCAAGATACTACACAACTGATGCATTTTGATCCAGAGCACTTCTCAAGGTGTCTTATCTGTTCATGCATGCATTTGTGAGCATTCTAGTTTGTACTCACTGGTTCTCTTCATAGTGTTGTTATCACTTTGATGATGGTCATTTGGTCAGTTGCTCTTTCCCTCTGTCTTTAGGCTGAGGCCAGTCATTTGGCTGGCAAGGCAAGCAGTGTGGAGAGGCAATGTTCTCGCCTGGAGCGTGACCTGGAGGAGGGCTCCCGCCGGCTGGCCATGGCCCACAGTGAGATCCGGCGTTTGACTGATGAGTTGGAGTCTGCTCATTTGACTCAAAGAGCTTATGGTGAGAGATAGTAATCGGCTGTTTATAAGCATACAGTGTCGTTTTCAAACAGATTTCTCATGATAATGCAGTAGCCTGCTGTCACCACTATCGCAGTGCTTCCTCTGTTATCATTAAATGAAGGTGGCCACCACTGCTAGAAAAGAAAGCAAACACACAAACTCTCAGCAGAATCCTTAATAAATATTGTATATTAGGAGCTTCACGAGTTATGTTAACGTCATAAAATATCCAAAAAGACTGAACTAAAACTGTAATTTGTACCAACTTCCACTGCCCTAAATTGAAAAAAACTGTCAGAAACTTTGTGAAGAGTACTGTGGAAACATCTGTGTTTATGTTTTTTAGAGCCCGAGCTGCAGGCTGCACAGCAGGAGGTAGAGCAACTCAGACAGGAAGTAGAAAAACTGAAGAAATACGGTGAGAATGATTTTTTTCGTGTGTATTCTTGAAGCTGTTTTCAAATAAGTTGTTGAGTGTAGGGGGAAAAGGGAGAAAAGATCTGTGATACAATCCTCACACAGCTCAGATTCATCTGGTTCTGTGTACGCGCTTATCCTTTTCAGGGCCAAGAGATTATTCTAGCATGCACTGGGTGAGAGGCAAGGAGCACCCTGGACTGGTCACCAGTCCGTTACACACATTCACACATATATTCATACATAATTTGCAGTTGTCACTCACTGAGCCATTGTACTACCTTAGCTCTCATCCTCACAAGTTAGTTTATAGCTTTTGTAAAATCACATAAAACAGAACCCTAAAAAGTCTTGAATATGACAGAACTTGTTTGCATTTTCAGTATACATCATGTTAGAAAACCTAAAATCGACCGGCATTTCACATTTAACAGTGTTATCCTTTAATATATATTATTCATAATCTGATGAGTTTGTTATCATACTGTCTTTTAAAAGAAATGGTGGAACTGCGAAAGGCCAAAGAGCTGAACGATCGTCTGGACCTTGAGATTCGAGCCTTGAGGAACAGGGTACGCTCTTTGGATGCTGAGAAAAGTTCTCTGCAGCAGAAGGTAAGTTACCTGCTGGACAAGGTATTTTATCAGCAAACACTACTTATAAAATCAGAACATACCGGTGAGATAACACCACTTATAGGAAGTTTTATTCTCCACATTTATTTTGCAGCACAGACTTTCGAGTTTCACAAGTTTGCATTCATACAACTGGTAGGCACCACATGTTCAACTTTTCTACAATAAAATATTTATGGATCAAATTCTGGCATTGTGGCTTGTGGCAATAATATAGCTTTCTGTCCATAATCACAAAGCAATCGACTGATAATGTTTACAGAGCATTAATTGTGTTATAGCTGAGACCTGTGTTTATTGACCACAGCATGTGTTCATTGTGGATTCTGCAGTGTACATTGTTGACAGCTGCTGTACAACAGTGTGTACTTAACAGCTGATACTTGTTGACCACATGGCTTTCCTATTTGCTCAACCAGTGGAGTAGAACACTGAACAAATGACACACCTGTGCCAAGCATAATTAACCATGGTGTGACAGTGTGCTGTGAGAACACTTTTGAGGAGCATCATTTTTGAAAATGAAATGTTTGTTCTGAATGACGGTTGTGTACTGAAACACATAATCATATATTTGTTTTTATTTGTGTTTTTGTAATGTGTGACACTGGTAAAGATACAGAGAAATGTGTTATCATGTGACTGTGATGTAGGGTGGGAAGAATTAGCTGATTATTCAATTGACAGAAAATTAATTTGCCATAATTTTGATCATTCATTCATCTTCTTCAATTAAAAAATTACCAAAATTCTGGTGGTTCCATCTTCTCAACTTTGAATGTTTATTTCTTTTCTTTGTTAGTAGTAAACTCAGTGTCTTTGCGATTGAGTTTTGGACTAGTAGTTGGACAAAACAAGACTTTTGAGTACATCAACTAGTGATATGGGAAATTGTAATTAGCATTTTTCAGTATATTTTCATATGTTACAGACCAAATGATTAATTGATTAAATGAGAAAATATCCGCAGAATGATCAGGAATAAAAATGAGTTGCAGCCCTACTGTACAGCATATGTATTTGTCTCAGGTTGTATCTGTGCAGGAGACGGTGGAGCAGCTGGAGTCAGCTCTGCAGGAGCAGCAGGCTGAGCAGCAGCTCCTCACTGTACAGGTTCAGGCCAACCAAGTAAATGAGTTCTCTAAAGTAAGTCCCACTACAGAGATCCCTGAGCATTACATCTAAAGTGACAGAAAATGTGCCCATTCTACAATCAGTCTTGTAACTCTGAACAGAATGTAACTCTATATCAAACAGCTGCAGATTTAAATCATTATCAGCCTTTTTTGCATGTATTTTAAAGGAAAGATCCCAATTTAATTTAGGCGATAGTAAACAGTACAGACTAGTTGGAAAACTGAGTTTTTCTGCTAAATCACCAGTACAATCTTGTTCTTGTAATGTTTCGAAATGACACACCTGATAGATGCAAGTGCATGTATGTCTTGTAAAGTACCTTCTTGTTTCTTTTTTTTTAGTCTCAAGTCGCAGAGCTGGCACAGAGCAACGAAACTTGCAGACATTTACAGGAGGAACTCACTGCTCAGATAAGATGCCTTTTGGAAAAGGAGGAATCTGTGAGTACAGATAGTAAAATAATGCGTTATATGGATAGTTTGTGTGGCTGTCAAACACACAACAAAATGCATTGTGAATGCGGACCATGTACTGAGACAGAAATTTGGTGCATATATTGATCTGAGTGTAATGTTTCTCAGGTTGCATCTCTGCAGAGGGAGGTAGTGCGGCTGGAGTCAGCCCTGCATGAGCAACAGCAGCAGGCTGAGCAGCAGCTCCTAACCTTGCAGGTTCAGGCCAAACAAGCTAATGAGTCAGTTGAAGTAAGTCTCACTGTATAAATCCTTGACCATTACATGAGAAAAACACATCTGCTTTAAGTGCCATCACTAAATCAAACAGAGCAGGACAGGATCAAACAGCAAAGGCTCAACACAGTTTTTAAAACTTCATGTGCATAGCTCTATGCACAGTGTCAATGTTGATCTTGTTATGTTTCCAGTCCCAGGCAACTGAATTGATTCAGAGCAATAAGATCTGCAGAGATTTACAAAATAAACTCAGCAGTCAGTCGAGATGCCTTTTGGAGAAGGACTCAGAAGTGAGTAATTCAGTATAGTAAATGATTTATTCAAATGTTTCAGACAATTTAAGACAAATTCATTAACAGATACTGTGATTTATTATTAGAGAAATGTGCTATAATGCCCTTTCTTCCCTATTACAATATGTTTTTCTTATCCTTTCAGATACGTTCCCTTAAGCAGCAGCTCGATAATTCTCATAAAGATCTGGAAAACCTTATAGGTATCATCTGCACCAAAGAAAGTCATCTTCAGCATCAAAAGTAGGATATTCTACCCCCAGACACTATCCAGCAACTAGTGCATGTGCATGCTACTTCTCAGTGTTGCAGTATCACTTAGGTAAGTGAAGGTTTCTATGTGTGTGTGTGTTTGAAGGCTGTGGAAGCAAAAAGAGGCAGATGCACAGAACTGTGAAAACACTCACTGTCAGCTGAAAGACTCCTTTGCAACAGAGGATGCAGAGCTACAGACACAACGACAGCTGCTGCAGAACAAGGAAAACACACTGCATAAGGTAGTTCATATACATATTTTCTACTAATTGATCATTTATCAGGACTGTGTCTGGTTGCATGTTATAATGTCCATTCTGTTGCACTGTTGACAAGTGCAGAAGGACAGAAACTGTTGTTTTAACAGTACTGTATGCACGGATCATTTTATCCCTGTGACTGCTGATGTTTTTACTTTGGACTGCAGGAGTGTCACGATTATCAAGAAGCAGTGAACAGTCTGTTGGCCTCCCAAGACAAGTGCGAAACGTTCAAGAAGGAGATCTGTGAAACCCTTAAATGCCTCGACAAAGAGCGGAGGTAAGAGCTCCATTGTGCTGCTGTCAGCTGAAATTAACAAGAAAAGAAAATTTAAACTTGACAGACACTGCAAAACATGGTATAAAGCCAATAAAATGTGTATGCACACCAAAGACTTTTCTTCATCCATGAGATGACACTGACAGTGTATGACAGTATGTGACATGTCCCTTCACAGCATAATAGTATCTGTCAATGATAATAATAATATGGGTGTATAACATGCTGCTTTCTTATGCCACAGTTAAATCAGCTTTTTGTATTCTGGATTCATTGTGTAAGTTATATGTTATTTTTGTATATCTTACAGTAAATACCATGAGATGAAGGAAAAGCACAAGGCAAAACTGTGTCGAGCCAAACAGAAATTTGATGATGAAACCACATGGCGTGATGAGAAGATCAAAAATCTAGAACGAGAACTGTCCCTGTGTTCGCATTCATTAGCAAAGGTAAATCAGCAGCTTTGTCCTACTTCCCACAAAAGAAACCAGGATGTTTGAGATGTATCTTGTTTAAAATTCAGTTTAATGTTATTTGTATCCATGTGTAGTATTTCCATCTGTGTTAATATGAGTATGTTTGCTCTGTGAAAAAAAGTATTTTTTTGTTTCTAAAGCTATCGCACAACCCTGATTCCAAAAAAGTTGGTACGCTGTGTAAAAAAAACAGTGCAATCATTTGCAAACAAATTGTGTTCACTGACAACAGTTACAAAGTGTTCCTGAGTCTATGTAGTAATCTCCTTTATACAATCATGTATTCACAAAGTGGTGAACCTCGCTCCATCCTTGCATGTGAACCACTGAGCCTTTCCAGGATGCTCCTTTCATACCCAATCATGATACTATCACCTGCTACCAATAAACCTGTTTACCTGTGGAATGTTTCAAACAGGTGTGTTTGGCACGTTCCACAACTTTTCCAGTCTTTTGTTGCTTCTGTCCCAACTTGTTTGAAATGTGTTGCTGCATCACATTCAGAATAAGCAAAAATGTACAAAAGCCAGTGAAGCTGACAAGGTAAAACATTAAATATATTGTGTTTTCACTGTTTTCAATTGAGTATGTGTCAAAAAGGATTAGAAAATTATCAGTTTTATTTATGTTTTATGCAGCGTCCCAACTTTTTTGCAATCATGATTATATAACTAAATAATTGACATGCTCATCATCCCACTCCAGAGACTGTTTTCAAATAAACTGGATTAGATAAAATTTGATGATGAATGAAAAAGTTAAAATTGTCTTTCCCAGGAAAAGGAGCTTACCATAAGCATAACTGTGGAAAATGACAAACTACTTGTTGAGAGGAGAAGGCTACTACAACAGCTAAATGAAGAGGAGCACAACAAGAAAGACAGTAATCTAACTGCTGCTTTGTCCAAATGCAGGTACTGAACTTACACAGTCAATACCTAATTACAGGATGAGTCCACGCTCAATATCTCCCCGCTTCGGGACAATCTCATGCTTCATACTAATTTAGCTAATATGTGTTCACTGTAGAGATGTTTGTTTTGATCTCAAGGGTGGATTTTCTAGAGATGGAAAACAAGAAACTTGGAAACAAAGTACTCCACATGTCCAATCAGCTAGCAGTCCTGGAACGCAGCCTGCAAAACATGCAGTCACCTCACTTTGCCAAGGTACCAGTCACAGTACGTCTATAGTTGTGAAACTGTAATGCCTCACAGACACCAGAAAACAGTTGTTGGATGGATTGATCATGGCAATCCATCCAACAGTTGAGACATTTCTTAAAAAAATGTGTCAACATGGCATTATTCATTCATTCATGATTTATCCTCTGGGAACCATGAATGTCTGTACCACCAACCTCATGGCTAGCCATCAAATAATTTGACTCTAGACCAAAGCGTTTGACTGACTAACACTGACAGATCCACGTTGCTGTTCCCAGACCCACGTGAGCTAGAGAAACCAAGAGAACTATTTTTTTTTCAATGATTCGTAATATTAATCAAATTTTTTTTGTTGTTGTTTTAGGAACTAAAGAAAATATCTCATCCTGCTCAGGTTTTTACATCCCTCCCTGTGTCAACTTCTAGGTAGGTGCGATCGTGAACTTCAGAACAACCTGTTTGCTTGCTTAATAAAAACAATTAAATGTGAACTTTGATTGGGTCCCTAGTGTGATGATGCCTGAGCCGTCAGAAATGCAGGGTGTATTGGACAATGCTCAGCACAAGCAAACAGACATGACTTCTTCCCCTCACTGCTTCATGTCTGGGCCCCTGTCTCGATCAGCAGAGATGGGCTACCTGAACCTGACCTCCACTCAGAGCCGCTCAGACCGCTCAGCTACTCTGGCCGCCGACAGTGCACGTTGTTGACATTTTCTGTCCATCTGCAACATAACTATACTGTACAGAAAGAATTTTATTTGTAAGTAATTTTATTTAATAAACAAAATAACAAAAGAATTTCCTTCTCTGTTTTTTCCTTTCCTTTCATTTTTTTTAAAATTCATACTAAGCACAATAAAAATAAGGACCTTCCCAGATCTGAGAGCTTGGTAAAGCCATTTCACCACGTAGCTTTGGCCTATGTAGAAATAATTTCCTTATCAAAGCGGTTTTATTATTCCAAATAACTGATGAGATAAGGCTATCAAGCTTTTTGAAAAAGATCTTTGAGAGGAAGAATAGAATGCACTAAAATAAATGTTGCAGAAAGGCTGGACAGAATAGATAAATCAGGGCTCCCAGGAAAACTGAGGCTGTGGTGTTTGCAGTTTAGCTTGTATCCTAGGTTAATGTGGCCAATGTCAGTATACAAAGTTCCATTATCAGTAGCAGAGAGAATGGAAAGGCTAGTTAGCTCTTTTTTGAAAATTGTTGGGTGCTCCTAGATGCTTAAGCAATGTAGCTTTGTATGGGAAAGGAATGCTTCAGCTGCCAGTATCCAGTCTAACAGCGGAGTTTAAATGCCCTAAGGTTAGGACAGAACTTTTATTATCTGGGAGTAAGGACATGTTAGTTAGCAATGTGGTTCCGAATCCTACTAGGGGGAGGAAATGAAACCAAAGGGCAGCAGTGCAGGAGGCAGAGGCAGCTCTTAGGCATGCAGAAATAGTCGGAAATGTTCAATTTGGCCAGGGAGGCTTGCGGCCAAACCAGTGTGGAACAAAGCAGGTCTAAAGGAGAAAAGAAAGCTTGGAGTGGAACAGGTGCGTAGGCAGGAGGAGTTGTTAAGGGGGGCAAAAGCAGTTGGTCAGGCCAAACAGGGACAATGGTTGAATTGTGAAGGTGTTGAGAAGAGGAAACTTAGTTGGAGGGACCTGTGGAATATGGAGGAAGGCCGTATTAAATTTCTGATAGGGGCGACATACGATGTGTTGCCAACCCCGCAGAACCGAAGACTCTGGGTACAGGGCGACCAATTGTGTCCGCTCTGCTCAGGTACAGCAAGTTTAAAGCACATTTTGTCAGGTTGTAGAATTAGCTTATCACAAGGCCGGTATACATGGCGGCATAATCAGGTGCTGAGAAACTTAGCTGCAGGCATTGAAGAGAGAAGGAAGCAGGTGAATTCTGGAAGTTCTAGAAAGGAGAGGTTAGTTGTGCAGTTTGTTCGAGAGGGGGAGAAAAATAGAGCTGCTAAGTCAGGGAGAAGGCAGGTAGGTGGCTGCCTGGTAGGGGCTGATGATGATGGCAAATGCAGGTGGACTTGGGAGGAGAGCTAGTTGTGCCCCAGGAAATAGTTTATAGTAATCTGAGGCCGGACTTTGTTTTATGGTCCATGAGTAAAAAAACTGTGTATTTATTGAGTTAACAGTCCCTTGAGAAAATTCAGTGGAGGCAGCTTATCAAAGGAAGAAGACTAGGTATGCAGATTTAAAGACAGAATCTGAGCAGAGGGGATTGAAGACCAGGTTTTGCCCAGTTGAAGTGGGGTGTAGGGGTCAGCTGTTTCACTGTTGAGGGAGCTGGGAGTGCAGGGGCAAAATTTGAGGAAGACAGTGAGGGAGATGTCAGATGAGGCTGCTAGGTCTAGTCAGTGGATATGGATCGGGAGAAATAATAGTAGTTGTGGGGTGAAATAAAGGCAGAGGACATGCATGCCTAATCCGGCAGGAGTTAAGTTTGAACAAGACACCTCTCCTCTGCTCTGCTTTCCCCGCCCCATCTTCTCTCTCCCAATAGGAAGAGATCCAGGAAGAGGAAGTGTAGATAAGGTGGGGGTGTGGCCAGCTGTTAACAATAGCTAAAGCGGTGGTAGTATGATAGTATCTTAGCAGTTAGCATTGGCATCTAGCAGTTAACAATAACAGTATAGGTGAATTTAGCTGTATTGTCTTCCTCTGTTCTTCTTAGCAGTTAGCGGTTAGCATCAGCGTTAGCTAAATGGTAGCATCGGTACTGTTTTGTTTTCTTCTGTTCTTCTTAGCAGTTAGTGGTTAGCGTTTAGCATTAGCATTAGCTAAATGGTAGCATCGGTACTGGCCACTACCTGGAGCATCTCTGGGTCAGTTGAACGTGGCAGTGCTGTTTGGATTGTGTAGGAGCAGTGTGAACTGGCACTAGGGGGGGGTGACTCTGGGATGCCGGAGTTCACCGCCTAGCCTCCTGGAGGTGTCGTGGGACTAAGTAGGCGAAACACCATTGAAGGGAGGTATCCACCTGATGACCCCCAGAGACGTGTCAGGAACCACTGCCCTTTGGCATGTATAGAGACAGATTAGGGGTCCAAGGTTCTTCACTGAGAATGAATCCTCTTTTTGAGCGCAAGTATCTTGTGTTTAAATTAACTAAAAAAATTTGGAAGTTTTCATTTCAGTTGTGCTGTTCACTACAATCAAGGAGTCGAGTAAAATATTTGTACAGTGCTGAGTTTAGGTTGCCAGGGGCTCCATAACCACTGCAAAAAGCAATTGGGATAGTGGGCACACGCTGGAGTGGAAAATATTGTCAGCATTGAATTTGAATTTATGTCCAAAAATATGACTATACTTGCATTAATAAAGGTAACAAAAGACTCATCAGAAAAGAATAAAGTCTCCAGTGGGGTCTGTTGGGCCTACAGTCAGGGAAAGTCAATTCCACTATTAAAGGAGCATGATGAGGAATCATTGTGCTCTTGTAAGTACTCAACTGCACCAAAGGAAGTAAGGTTTTGTTCGAGGAAAGGTAATCTATGCGTGAAAAAATAATGTTGGACGAATGCAAAGAATATTCTCAGTCAGATACAGAAATCACCATGGATTAAAGGATAACTTTCGTTTTTTACAACCTGGACCTTATTTGTAGCATTAAATACGACCATTTACTCACCCAGACAACTTTGGTGGCATTTGGAGTCGTTTTGAAGAAATTAGCCCCAGAGGAGCGGCGCGTATATCCGTATAATGCGAGTACTCAGGGCACCCATGCGCAGCCTCTATTTAACGCATAATCTGCGGCGAAACTCATTCATATTCCAATATTTTGTTATGATATGCTGGTGCTATTCCCCTCTGAGCCCGTGGTGGCATGTTATCAACATCCAGCGTCTCTGGGCAACTACCTCTGATGTGGATGATGTCATTACCGAATGCCGCGCGCTGCGAGCAGCCAGCCACAACACGGCTAACTCTCATCACACAAGACTCTAGAAGATCCTGTAAGCCCTGACATGTTTATGATTTTGTAGCCACTCTCTTAAAAGATTGATCCAGCAACAGGTTAATCACAGAGTCCAAACACCCACATAACATCAGCAGGTAGGTGTCTGCATGTGGAGTAGATGATTTGTTCCTTAATCGAACGTCATCCCTGTTTGGTGCATAAACACAGGCAAATATCATATGTGTGTTATGGAGCCTCCCAACAACAAGAGCAACAGAGTACATTGGGATTTGCAATAGCTTCAGATGCTACAAATGGTACTGACTTGCAAATCAAAATCACTGATCAAAATCACTGGCCTTACTCAGAAAACAAGAATGAAATACGCAACCCAAGCGTCTGAATTACACATGTGAGTCTCAGTGAGGAAGACAATATCTGTTTTCAAATGCTGAAGATGGGTAAGTATCCCGGTACTGATTTAGTCTTTATATTCCAACGAATAAAGTTAAGTGACAGTCTGCTCCCACTCAAGGGCATCCCTGAATCAGACCTAATTGTCTAAATAAATGTTATTACATGATCATTTATTTTACATTTTCCAAATTTCATGATTTTTGTTTTACTTAAATTTAACGATGACTTAATTCTACTCAATTCTGAAGTGATCAAGTTGAAAAGTTGCTGTAAGTCTTCACCAGTTACTAAAATATTTGTGTCATCAACAAATAGTATAAATTTCAAAAGATCAAACACTTTACATATATCATTGATGTACATTGTGAATAGTTTTGGTCCCAGTATTGACCCCTGAGGGACACCACACACAATATCCAAACACACAAAATAATGATCTCCCATCTTCACAAATTGTTTCCTGTTCTCCAAATAGCTTCTCACCCAGTTTAGCACAATTCCTCTGATTCCGTACTGTTCCAGTTTAATGATTAATATTTCATGGTTTATGGTATCAAATGCTTTTTTTAAATCAATGAAAACTCCAACTGTGAGTTTTTTTACTGTCTATGGAATTTGTGAATTTCAAATGTCAAATCCAGATGAATGTTCAACAACATTTGACTGGCTCCATCACAGTTTGTTAGAGTTCACTAAAGGACACTCAGTGCCCTTTAATGTGGTCAGACCACCTGCTAGAGCATTTGTATGGTCTTTGCAGGCCTAAATGTCCGTCTGCCCAAAATGCTGCTTGGATGAATGCCATCCACACGTCTGCATAAAAATGTACAGGTTACAAAATACATTACATTAATACATACTCCAATAATATAAATCTGGAAATGTCAGTCATAATCAATGACAATTAATTTAAAGCTCTCATGATCATCAGACAAAAAAAACAAACAAAACAATGCATAAATGAATAACGATGGAAAAACCAGCAGACAAAATGTTTACATTCGTGAAAGGTCAGTATGAGAAAGAAGGAAATTAACAGTAATTCTAAATATGCAGCAAAACTTCATGCAGTTCAGTAAAGTCACAATAGTGCGTGCAAAATGCAAAGTAAACAAAAAATCAGGCTTGACTGATGAAGCTCAAATCATTTATCCCTGCACTAACACTGGCTTTCACCCAAGCTTCACCAAGTTCAAAATGATTCACCTGATGGGGCAAACAAAACTCCCCTTCTGACCCAGCTCAACCACAAAAACACACCTTTAAAGCCACCATATCCATTGGATTTATTAAGTGGAAGACACAAACAGCTGAGACGGAAAATCAAGGGTAACAAAAGACACAAAGTCGTAACACAAACATGACTGAGAGGCCGCCCAGACAAGCAGGCCTCTCGCCACAAGCCACTGTTCTGCTGCAGGCAGGTCAGGTGCGCCTCATTCACATGTAGCACACCTGAGCGGAGCTAGAGAGGAAAAGGGACGAACAGCAAGGGGAGCACACATGGCTGGAACAAAGACTTCATAAAAAGCAATAAAACTATTGTTTGCAAGTTGCTTTGCTACCACTTGATTCCATTCAGCGCACTTACATATGTCTAGTTATTAAAATACTGCACCTTAATTCCAAAACGCGCTAACCTTTGCGGAGTTTTTTATAATCCTTTGGTGCCCACAGCAGCCGTGCGACTCGGATATCACGCCTGTCGGGGATGCTGGTGTCCCAGCAGTACTCCGGAGAGAGCAGCCTGCTCGGTTTATGAAGCCACATGTACTTGTTGAGGTGGCTCTCGTCGTGCCACAGAGCCTCCACGTTGTTCTTTTTGTCCTCCATGATGCTCTGATAGCAGGCCTCGGTCAGCGCCTTCACGCTCTTCCACGAGCCTCCGAAGACAGCGGCGTGGTAGTAGAAATCCCCGCTCTCCATGTACGCCTTGGACTTGGGGTTGCGGTCATAGGTGAACCTCACCTTCGGAAGGCGGTAGTAGTGGGCGTGGAGCAGAGCCACCAAATCTCCCAGAGCCTCCGAGCCGAACCTCCCAGTAAACAGCTGGTCCACGTCGAAGCAGAAGACGTGCGTGCAGTGGTGGCGAATGTCCGACTCTATGATATCTGATATCGCCTTCATTCGCATCATGGAGACGTCCTGCCACCTGGAGTGCCTCTCCACTTTGATGACCTTCATGCTTCGCTGAGGGGCGAGCTTGATGTCTGGGATCTTCTCCGGCTCGTCCGTAAATACATAGTAAGTGACGGGCAAAGCCAACATAAAGTGATGCTCTGACGAGTTCAGGAAGGCCTCCAGGTAAGCGTCCAGGTACCTTTGGTGGAAGTGGAGGCGAGAACAATGTCATTTTTTGTTTTTACGTCTTAATAGTTAGCACAGTTCATGAACGCCCTGAATGCAAGAGCAGTTGGCAGACCAGGATGTGTTCAGGTGCTCATCCAAACAAACCTGCCCACAGCAAACACTGTGAGAGCCACGGAGGACCCCTCACTCTTGTGCGTCCGGTCGTAAAGATCAGGCTCAAACATCCCCTCCCAGATGATGGGAGCGTTCCACGACGTGCAAGTTTGCACGTCAGGCCTTGACCTAAAATAAAAGCAGAAGGCTGCATATCATGAGATTTTGCATTCTCTGCTAAGAATTATACTGCCTTACAGTGACTTATGAATGTATGCAGACAGAACTTCAAGTCTGAACTGTAATCAAGGCTGGCATCCACGCTGTGGTCCAGAGGCAGCAGCTTCCCACTTTCCAGAGAGCTTTTGTCTGTAGCTGCGATGCCTCTTAAAAGTCTGACGTCAGAAATATGTCAGTTACTTAAGAAATTACAACCAAATTCTAATGAATCCTGACTAAATAGGTCACATGTACTTTTTCTGTAGTTTGTAATGTTATGATGAAGGATGGATTTTAAATATTTGTTTCATCCAGAAGTCGTCGTCTTCACCAACATGCAGCTCAGCACAGCAGTTAATCTCACACACTAAATGCATCTGATGCACTTTGAAGTAGCTTTCTAACAATTCTAAAATTCTAATAAAGAGGATCTCACGTCGTTGCTGCATGGGTTATACTGCCTTACAGTAAATGTTCAAAAAATGAGGAAATCTGCATTATGTATCAGTATAGGCTAGATCTAGCAGCATGTAGCTAACTGCAGTCTAATTAAGAGTGATTCATTGTTTAATTTTGTGTTAAATTCAATAGTATGCAAACGTGCAAAATGGTGTGTAAATAGAGTTTTGCTGACGGCTGAGTTAAAGTGAGAAAACGATTATTTAATGATGAGTTAACCTGCTCATTATCTTCTCAAAGGATCATTCAGTCTTTTGAACGCTAGAAAATACTGAAAAAAATCCATCACAGGAAAATTGTGATGAATATTTTTAATATTTTCTGCATTGCATGTTCTTCCTGAACAACACGTGAAAAACCTAAAACTATGCAGTTAAATCAGTGGCTGAAAGAAGATTTGTCATTTATCACAGCTGCTTATTATTTTTGTTGACTGACAAATGATATTTCATCCTATGCTTTTTGCAACAAGCGAGACCAAATTTGGCATTTAAGACGTCACACTGCTGTGATCTAAAAGCATAAAATACTGCAGAGATACCTCAACATAATTATGATTTGCATATGTCTGAAAGTGTCATGGTGTGTCGAGCTGGGGCCCGAACATCAATCAGTAACACAACAAATCAAAGACCCCCGGTTGGCTGCCCTGTCTGGTGTGATCAAACCTGTGGCTTCTCAACACGTCAAACCATTTCTCTGTCAGTGGTGAGACAAAAATCTGAACCCACGCTGGAAAGGGGAACGGAAATCTGATCCTTGAGTGGAGACTAAACAGACTTCATGACTTGTGAATGTATGCAGACAGAACTTCAAGTCTTACCTGTAATCAAGGCTGGCATCCACGCTGTGGTCCAGAGGCAGCAGTTTCTTACTTTCCAGAGAGCATTTGTCTGCAGCTGCGATGCCTCTTAAAAGTCTGACATCAGAAATATGTCAGTTATTTAAGAAATTACAACCAAATTCTAATGATAGAAATGTATCAATGAATGAACCTACACTCAGTTACCAGTTTATTAGGTACACCTAGCTAAAGTAACTCTTAGTGAAGGATATTCAGTTTTTGTTGAACACTGACCTCAGTGATAAAAATGGGTTACACAAAATGATAAAAAACCCCAGTTTAGTTAGTATAAAGCATTATAATTCAACAGTACCACCAAGTACAACCTCAAATCCAAACAAAAAAAGCTGTCTGTGTGGACCCTCAACTGCCTATCTTTTTATCTCTTGTTGATTTCATTTAGCTTTTTTACTTGTTCTGTTTTTCTTTATCTCCTTTTTTATTTTACTGCTGTCAGCATGAATTTCAACGGCGTGGAGTTAATGTATAATGTCTTATCTTATCGTGAATCCTTCTCTAGAACGATTTAATGACAAACTGAACATTATGACCTTCACTGAGGCACGGTTTTTTACTGTTGTGCTGTTTTATTTCACTGCTATTTTTAGCTTGGCGTACCTTTAATAAAGTGGCAACTGAGAGCATGTCACGTCTCTTCATTTTTAAATATGGACTTTGGGCGTTCACCTCAGAGACGAAGAAGTCACGTAGAGAACACAGAGCGCGACAGAAACAAAAAGCACAAATTTCAAGATGCTTTTTGTCTTCTGAGGGTATCTGCAAGAAGACCTTAGAAGATTAACAACAAATGGAACAAGAGTAAATAATAAAGTCCTTTTTTTAAGTTGTCAGATACCCCATTGTTGAAAAACACTGGTGTCCAAGTTCAGCAGACCATGAGCTCTCTTGTCAAAGAAAGGGAAGGCAGATGTAGGTTCATGGGTAAAACTGCTCTGAGAAAAGAGAATGAGGTGTCACACCTTTTCAAAATGAGAAGTCATTCATTGTGAGCCATCTTTCTCAGGAATAAATGACGCAGTAAATACTTGTCACATTTTAAAATAGGATAAGAACTTTAATTATTTTGAGGGAAATTGTGCTGAGTAAGCAGTAAGTAATGCTCTGACCAGAATCCAGAGCCAGGAGTGGTTTGGCAGTGGTGGTGCAGTCATTCACCAATATGTTGAAACGCTGCAGACACATGGTGAAATGATTCAGCGAGCACTACATGAGGTTTCATTCTGCGGGATCGAGCATGTAAATGTGAATAATAAAATGTGTCTTTCAGTGTTGTTTTTTGGTTTTTAAATGTTTTGCTGCTCCTCTGGTGAGTTACTTTGTTTCAACTCTGTCATGCGTCTCTGGTGGAGTTACTTGAGAAATCAGATTAGTTAAAGTTAACATACTAAATGCTTTATGTTGTGTTTGTTTGAAAATATAAAGCGTGAATCCGTTTTTGACTAAATAATCTTAACGGTTTCAGAAATTATTATTACTTTCTTTTTTTAGGTCTGACCGTTGCACACGTTCATGCCGAACTTCAGGTAAACCAAACATATGATGCACTCAATAAACTGTGTGAAGTCAAAACAGCCCGTAAAGGTGTTGACAGCCTACCTGAGAGTCGCTTTCAACCGGTGATTCGTACAAAATGCTCCAATAACTAAAACTGAATTTGGTCAAAATTCACGCAGAAGTGACAAAGTGCAGCTGCAGAGTCTGTGACGTCTCTGATGACGTTAGCATCATCAACCAGAAGGGAGTGGCTCCCTGCAAAGCCCTCCTGAGTTTCACGCTTAATCTCACGTTTGAGCATCGCTGCTTCAGCCTGATCCAGCGGTCAGCCAGCGAAAAGCGACCGGCGTTGCGCAAAGCTGCGGCCCTTTGAGGCGCTAACCGCACTGTTTCATCCTGCTGATCAGCACCAGAGAGCCTCCAGCCTGCACGGTGCAACCTGCAGAGCAGGAGATCACAAAGTGAATGATCACATGCATGATTGACACGAATGCTAATTAATAAACAAGAGCTTCATAGATCTGAAAAAAGGCAGAAAATTAATGGAGAATGAAATGGAGAAGAAAACACATTTGATAATAATACAAATAAGATGACAATAAAAAGAATGTTAACATAAGATGGAGAACAGCAATAAGAGAAAGTTACATATGGAGTACATAGAGATGAGCATTTGAGGAGGCGTGCATGTCTGTGGGTGGTGTGTTAAAGAGCTCTGGGCCTTCACTGACAACGGCTGAAATAACACCCTCAGTGAGAAGATAAACAAACAACTCAAACAATGATTCATTATTGGTCTTATCTGTGGCCTCATCACATCATCATGCCTGTGTCAGTGCTGCTGTGGAAACATGGATGCTTTCTTATTCATTTGGTTAATTGTGCGGCTTCGGTTTGCGTGTTAAGTTGTGGCACAGTAACGTCTATATGAGGAGAGGGAAAATTATCCACATTAAAGTGGACAGAATGTTCCAAATTGTCACACTTTTTCAAGCTTTTTCATCTGTTACCTACTCATTCATACTTTCAGCTAGAAACTCCATTCAAACTTTGAGATGTTCACAACACTCTGGACTTTCTCACATTCATTGATCTTTTTCATAACACACAATCTCAGTTTTCAGTTCCATGCAGCTTCCAGCCCCTGTCAGATTGTTACAGTCTCTGGGATGGACTGTTCAGAGTGAGTGCAGGTGACATTAGAGTGGAGCCGAGCTGGAAAGTCTTCTTAAAAGTCTCTCTTAAACCTGCACTTGCTCCCACACATTTCTTTGTGCTGCTTTTACACATGTTACCATGGAATCAAACAGACTTACATGTTTGGCACTGTGAGCCTCCAAGTGGCAGGAGTGCCAAGCGACTGGCTCATTGGATCCGATGTAAACTGGGGACAGACATGCTCACTCACACATTTATGACATTACACACACAAATCTCACACAGGCCCTTCACCAGGGTCTCCTGTCTCTGATTATATCTTGACTAAGCTGATAGGAGTTGCTGTCTTTGAGCCAGGAGCAGGATTTTGAGAGGCACACCTCAGCTAAAATCTCTTTGAAATGAACTCTGAGTCAGGAGCCACACTGCAGCTACCATGGCAACCTTTGTCTGCCGTTGAGAGCACACAGCTGATTGAGATGCACTAATTAGTGCAGTTTGACACACACTCACACGCATGCACACACACACACACAAGCTACTGTGTTTTAATGTGCAGGCTTACTTTTCAGGACAGTCGAAGTGAAGGAACCAGAGAGTGGCGAAATGTGATGAAAAATGACGAAACATGTCGAAGGCAAATTGTGAAAGCAACTTTAAATTGCAAATGTTTGCAACGAAGAACAAGGTAAAACATAACAATTTCAGGACCAATCATACATTATAAAGCATTATTTTCTATTTCTTTTCTATACTTTATTCTAGATTATTATTACCTCAAAATGTTCAATATTAACTATGTAATAACGTTTTTTTGGCCACTTGGGGGCAGCAGAAACAACACTGACTTGTCAACAAGTCTGAAATTCACTGTCCTTTTAGCTCGGTTTTTGTCTCCGCCAACTTCTGAGGGAAATATCTGACTCTTCAGCAGCTAAATGCTCCACTGTGTTCACCAGCTGGTTGCTAACTGTGTCTTTCTGCTGTTTGGTGCTGGGACAGGTAGTGTACACTGGACTTTTAGAGCTTTTCTCTGAAAACAAAACTGCCAAAAACAACAGCCCAAACAGAAAAGTTAAACAGACACTTGAACGATGAGCTGAAACTCAATATAGAAGCTGAGGGGAGCTGCAGATTGAGAAGATAGTTTTGTGTTGTTCATTGTTATGTGAAAGTGGGCAAGCACCCCTTTTCACATTGTTTGATACATAATTATTATAAAAATACTGATTATACTTTAAATACTACTTTAAACTGTTTTTGCTGCTTTAAATTAGTAAGTAAGCCATTATGGAATATTGAATCACATGTAAAAATTGGGTAAAATACACAGTAAAAAAAGCTCTTCACTGTTACGTGTAATTATAGAATTGTTTATTATAAAACAGGTTGACAGTTAATATAGTTTATTTACAGTACATATCATGCTATGACAAAAAAAGGCAAATGTAAAGTGATAAAACAAGTGTGATCCCAGACCCCAGAGTTGTAACAAAGTTAAGGCTTAAATGCATATAAAATGGAAAGTGTTCGTTCATAAAACAATGACAAAAAGACTATTCGACGAAGTGTGATGCTTCAGTTACATGTTATAGCTGAAAGCCCAGAACTCTTTCATGTTTTCCAGTAAAGCAACACATCTGTCTGCAACAAGAGCTGCAGACAGATGTGTCTGCAGCAGCAGAGTGATGGTGTAACGTCTCAGTCTTGCTACAACATTTCTTTATTTGCGATCAAATACAAAGGTTGTGAGTGCATCATTCAACCTAATATTAACACAGTCATTATAAATATTGTGGTGAATTTGACAAGATAAATGAATAGAAATAATTATATTTTCAGGGGGGCCACCAGTACCTTTCATTGCATCAATTAATGTTTCAGTTCAGCTTTTGAGTGGTTTGTTGGGTTTTCTTTTCATGGACCAGTTTTCAGCCTTGATCACATTTTATAACATTACAAAATGTCAAAGAAAATATATCCAGCCATCTAATTATGAGTCACACATCCTGGCCGGGGTGATGTTGGCAGTAGGATGAAAATAAACTGTAACGAAAATGTCGACACATCATTGATGTGTGTGTTACGGCCAGGCGATCAATGAGACATTGCAAACACAGACATAAAAAGTGGCACAATATACATGAATACACTTTATATAAGCATTCACCTTTATGGTCACTTGGCAACCCAGCTACCGGAAGACTATTTCTGATGCAATTTTTTTTTTGACTTGAGTAAAGAAAGTGGAGGACCGTATAAAAAAAGAGAACGTTATCTGTTGCAACACAAAAAGTTTAAAAGATTTTCCATGTAGCTGCCCAGAGCAATTTTTTTTTCCTGTGAAGTCACACAGAAAAAGACATTTTTCGACCTGTCATTTCCAGGCCTGAAAGTGCTGAGAAGTCATCTTTGGATGTCCCCGATAATACTATCTGGTCAGCAAGAAAGGAAAGGAGGATACGCTCGTCGAGAGAGCACCTCTTCACAAGATACTTGTACAATCTGGCACATTTTTGGAACCCGTCCGTGGGTTCAGAGTCTGTCAGAAGAGCGCAGATATCACAGGAAACGCCTCTGATGGGAGGGCAGGAGACGGGGGTGGAGCTCAGATGAGGGAGATGCGTATAGGGATGGTGGGAGACTCTGTCCTGTGCTGAGGGGAGTGATGGGACACCACATGCTCCACCATTGTGTGTTTTGACATGTGCTTCATAAGGTACGTCTCCTGGAAAAGAAAAACAACATTTGAGCTCATCGCCGCTGCAGTGAGGTCAGATCTTAAAATTTCTCTTGGGTCTCGAGCTCACCGAGGTGTACGCCCTGCCGCACATGCTGCAGCAGTATGCCTTGGCGTTTTTGATGGCGTGTGCAGACAGGTGGATCTGCAGCGAGGCAGAGTCCGAATAGGCACGGTAACAGTTGGAACATTTGAAGGGCTTGTCTTTGTTGTGCTGCCTCTGGTGAGACTTCAGCGGGGAGAGCAAAGCATACACAAACTCAGTCACCTTCAGCAGCAGCATTGCAACAGGTGTTGGAGGAAAGCAGTTAAAAGTTTACCTGCAGATTGGACAGCTGAGTAAAAGCTTTTTCACAGCCTGGATGGGCGCATTTATAGGGCCGATCGCCTGTGTGGATTCTGAAACAGGGAGCGTGATGCAAACGTTAGCAAGTTTTCCTTTTCGAACGGGTCAGAAAAGATGCTAAATGCTAAATGGACTTCATTGATATGGTGCTTTTCTTCCTTAATGGAGAAAGAGCTTTACAATATGGCCTTCGTTCACCCATTCACACTCAAACGGCTGGTTTCCAGTGTAACACACCTTTAAATATTTCATTGTGTGAAGCTCTACATGTGTTTGTGTAAAGTGTTATACAAATAAAGTGGCATGCAGTATATTATGTATATGCCTAAGTCATAAATATTATATACACAAACACATTCATGTCTATCTTTTTATACTAAATGTATACACACACACACACATTAAGGGTGAGTGTTACTTCATCAGTCCCTGTAAGAAATAACCAAGTAAAAATGATCTCAAATGTAGAGTATAGCCCCACTTGCACCTGTTGTGACAGGACTACTTTTGGAATGACACCTGCAGACAACATGATGGGCAACTGACTACTGACTACTATACGACAACATGAAAATCAGTTCTGAACTGGGTTTAGCCTACATTCAATGATGAAAACATACGTAACATCAAGGTGAAACATCATTGAGGAATGGTGTCTTATGAGGTGCAGCACAAACAGTGAAGGGCAGAAAGGTTTTGATAATTTTGATAACTATTACAACTTCTGGACACTGTGTCACGGCTCTTTTATACATCACGAGTGCTGAAAAGATTTCCGCAAAGGATACACCTGTGCATCCTCGCTCATAGCAAGCCTCCTCTACCTCACTCCTCTCTCCTTAAAGCACGAGAGAAGAGACGAGGAGGCATACAATTGAGAGATCAGTTGAGCCCCTAGGCTTCCTCTACACCTAATCACTCGGCGTGCTCCTCCCTAACTGAACAGACTGGACACAACAATCAGTTCCTACTGCTCCAACAAGTTAACGCTATTTTAATGGACCACTTCATTCAAAAGTACAATAAATATATCAAGTTTACATTTTCTCACTTCTGTCTGATGCAGGTCATTTTTATCTGTTTGTCCAGGTTTTGAGATATAACTTCTGCCATTTTGTTTGTGCTGCAAACAACATTATCTTCTCTTCTTTTAGCCCTTCTGAATACTGAAGTTGCTTTTTCATGCTGTAATTATTTTATACTGGCCATTAAAAGATCTTTTCCTAATGTGCTCCCAATGTAAGTGATAGGGGACAAAAGTTGTTTAATATATTACTAATTCAACTGTTTATTGTACAGATGCTAATGATAAATGGATGAAAGGAGAAACTGTAACGTGACAGTGTCTCCTTCAGAATCAGTGTCAGTATAATTTTTTGATAATACACCATTCAAACTGTCGGAAGTTTTCATAGAGTTTCTAGGAAAACTAGTCACTCCAAAACCAAAACTATCTCTACGGCCACAGCACACACTACTAGAGGGAAGTGAAGGGGGGGTTGTTTTTATAATTTGGGAAATCAAATCATTGAATATGAGTAACAGAATTAATTAATTTGAAGTACAAAGGATAAATTCAAAGGAACAATCTACTTGTACACATTAGTCAGTCAATCTTTTACCTTCGATACCTGCTGGACTCTGCGGGAAAGTTTTGTCAATGAAAATAAATGAATAAATAAGCATATGACATGAATCATGTTGAGGAAATTTCACCACTGCTTACTATTTTTATGCCCATTAGGAAATAACAATATGAAGAATAATACTAAAGTTTGGATGCTGCACAAAAGAACATACTTATGCTCGCCTTAGCTTTGGTGGATGATAATAAAATTAGAAAAATTAGTGTCATGAACGGGCTGTGATGAGTGTAGAGATCAGACCTGGTGTGCTGCTGCAGATGGGAGAGCTGGCGAAAAGATTTCTCACAGTAGGAGCAGCGGTAAGGTTTGACGCCCAGGTGTATGCGTAGGTGCTGGGCCAGGTACGATGCGTTCGCGAAGGACTTAGTGCAGTGAGGACACTTGTGAGCCTTTGCCTCCGTGTGTGTTTTGGAGTGAATCTGCATGTCTGACTTGGAGAAGAAGGTCAGCGGACAAACTTTACACCTGGAACAAGAACAGAGACAGAAGACACACATGAAGACGTACAGAGAGACATATGGTGCCTGTACACTGCATGCTGCTGAGTGGCAGATTTGTCCTTCCAGCTGCAACTGAGCAAGACCAAGAATTGGTAGTAAAATCACCTCCTTTGATTTTGAAGATTGAGTTTTTAAAGGTTTGTGCAACAATGTTGAAACACTGGAAAATCAGTGAGATGGCACGACTCAACAAGTTGGACAAAATAACAGCATCAATTCAGAAACAAGAACTCTAACATGAAACTAAGTCAGAGGTGGGTAATTTAAGGTCTAAAAGCAGCATTATTAAAGTCTATATACTCCATATATATTCATTTTGTCTTATTTTTCGATGCATTGTGTCTGTCAGTGGTGAAAAGTAACTAAGTGCACTTAAATGCTGTTCCTGAGTATCTCTTGAGGTACTTCTGCTTGAAGTATTTCCACTTTCTTTAAACCTCTACAACTACTAAACCTGTCTTTTTTTCTTTCATTACATTTATACATCTGTAGATACTAGCTAAACTGCAGATAAATACATCATTCACGAAACAAGTGATCAGTTCATAAAAACATACTGCATGATACTGCAATTTATTGCATAATGAGTGCATTTACTTGTGATTTGCATTTTGAGTTAACATGCAATAACTGACTATTTTGGCCAGGAGGGCAGCAGAAACAAGCTGTAGTCAAGACACTGACACAGCATCAGCTTTGAAGTCGATATGGTGGGGTTGTTAGCAGACAGTTGTTTTCAGTATTTACACATTCAGCTGATACAGAGCAACAGTATCATTCATTTGAAAACAGTTTTTGGGCTGCTATTATGTTTTGCTGACAGTTTTTCCAATTTGGTAGACCTTAAGTTATATTCTGTTTTGTAGATTTAACCATTGTTCTTACAAATCACTGTATTTAGGAGTACAGAGGGACATCGACACCTGCAGTATCTACTGGACTCCTAATCATCTGAAAACAATCGTGCGGCATGAGTGTGAGGCACCTTGGCAACACGGTATACCTTGGCCTATGCGTCTGTCTATAAATGAAAATAATAATAATAATAATAATAATAATAAGAGAGGAAATGTGAAACTCTCGAGTGACAGCAGTGCATGTCAAAATGTCCTTTTTTACCTGTAGGTTTTTCCTTCTTTGGCAGTGATGGTGACACAGGACTGGTCGTTGCCTGAGGCTAGGATCGGGTAGGGCACCACCAAAAGAGAAGACCCATTCTCCGCTTTGATCTTCTTGCGCCCTCGCTCCTCCTTTGGAGGCGGTCCGAGGAGTCCCACGAGGCCCCCGTTGTTTTTCCCAGGTTCCATCCCGTGGCTACAGGCTAACCCTGAGATGAGATGAGGTGTTGGAGCTCCGCCAAGCCGGCTGTGGCTGCTTGAGGTGGGTGTGGTGGGGGTGATGATCTCTGAGGTGTTGAGGTTGCCTGTTCTGGATGCCAGCGCCACACCTAGTGGGTGCAAAAGTGCAGACACGGATGAGCAGTAGTTTAACAGCAAGGTAAGATAAGATAAGATATACTTTTATTGTCCCTGTGGGGAAATTTTTCCTGGACTCCAGCTGCAGTTTACAGGTGTAAACAGAAAAGAGATAACCAAACAAGAAAGTGCAGCAGCGACATACTTCACAGAAGTAAATATATATATATATATATATATATATATAGGATAGGAATTTATTGCACCATGTATCTTATTGCATTAAGAGGTACTGTTGGTTGTTTAGCAGTCTGATGGATGTTGGCAGGAATGAGTTTTTGTAGCGGTTCAGCCTGGTTCTGGGGATCCTGAGTCTCTTGCCGGAAGGCAGAAGCTAGAACTCATGGTATAAAATGTGAGTCGGGTCAGACACAATTTTTTGTGCCAGTCTGGTGACGGACTGCTCATAAAGCAACTGGAGGGGAGGATGATTCCTGACCGCTATAATCTTCATGGCAGTCCGCACCAGACTGGCAATCTGTGACCTTGACTGCACAGTCAGGTTGCCATACCACGCCGCAATGCCGTATCTGATGATACTTTCCAGTGCAGCCCGGTAGAAGAGCAACATGATCCTCTGCTCCACTCCATAGACCCTTAGTCTGAGTAGAAAGTAGAGACGCTGTTGGAGTTTGGGCAGAGGCTTCCAACATGTACCTTCCAGCTGAGTGTGTTGTCAATGCGGACACCCAGATACCTGCATGAACCCACCTGACTGATGTGTTGGTTCTTCATGACGACTGGCCTGTGGTCTCCGACAGACTTTGGGTCAAATATCATCTACTCTGTCTTTCCCACTTTCAGCACAAGATGATTTTGTTCACACCACTGGACAAATTCCTCCATTTCTGAGAAATAGTCCAGTGGGCTACTGTCTGCATGCAACAAGCTGACGATAGCTGTGTCATCAGAGAACTTGATAATAAAGTTCTCTGAGTGTGTTGTTACACAATGTGTGAAGAGGACCGAGGAGCTGACACAGCCCTGTGGGGCGCCTGTGCTTATCAATCTTGGTTCGAGAGGGCCCTGTTGATCCTGACTTACTGTGTGCATTGTGTCAGGAAGGAGTGATACCACCTCAGAATGTAAGAATTCACATTCATCTCCTTCAGTTTTCCAATAAGCAGGTGCGGCTGCATGGTGTTGAACGCTGAGCTGAAATCAACGAACAACACACGTGCATAAGCTCTGGGGTCCTCGAGGTGTTTGCTGACCAGATGAGTGACGCTTGTAGCGTCGTCAGTGCCTCGACCCTGCTTATAGGCAAACTGAAAGGAGTCCAAGTGTGTATCTACTTCCCTCCTGAGCAGAGTCACCATCATACTCTTGAAACACTTCATGACTATGGAGGTTAGAGCCACAGGCCTGAAGTTGTTGACCACAGGACATAGTTTTTTAGCAACCGGAGTGATTACTGATTTTTTCCAGAGACTGGGGATAGTGTATGAATCCACAGATCTCTGGAAGATGGGGTACCAAGCTGTTGTAAGCTCCTCTGCACAGGATTTGAGCAGAAAAGCAGATATCCCATCTGGTCCTGTGGCCTTTTTGGTGCAAACAGACCTGAACATGGATTGGACCCTATGAGGATGAATCACCAGCTTTGGGTCCTGCTCAGTTGCTGAAATCGACCTCAGGACCTCCTCACATTCAGAGGAGAAGTCCTCGGTTTCACATCTTAAATAAAAGTCATTCAGCTCTGTTGCCCTCTGCAGGTCATTCAGGGTGCTGAGACATTTTTGAGCACGAGTCATGCTGGTGATTCTCCTCATAGTGTTCCACATTTGTCTGGAGTTGTTTGCAGCAAAGTTTTTTTCGATTGTCTCCATATGTTTCTTTTTAGCTTCCTTGAGCATGTGATTCAGTTCCTTTTGTACCAGTTTGAGTTGAACCCTGTCCTGGTTCCTGAATGGGGTGACATTTTGAAAACACTCAAAATTATCAATAAAATACAGCAGAAAGAAGTATTAAATAAATAATAAAATAATAATAACAATAACTAACAATACCATATGTTGTTATATTTCTTTTCAAGCTAACGGAATAACAAAATCAAAACATAAATTTGTTCACTGTGACACCAGACCATTTGACCCCTTTTCTCTGCATCTCTTGGTGTCTTATGGAAACACCAGGAGGTGTGAACTGGGAACTCTTCTATGATGTTTTTGGGGCAGATCTCATATTTGTTCTGTAGCTGTCTGCATGCCAAAAGTACAAGCACAAAAAAGGTTTTCCTGGAGGCCTCCATCTTGGTTTTCTGACTGAACACAGTCCCACAACTCTTGGCCCGCTGTAAGTACTACTTAACGCTTTGATAAATGGATTGTCACTCTTGACAATGGAAATGCACCCCTACCCTTTAAAACAGATACAGGTGTCGATGTGACTGTCGCCAGTGAAAAGACATTCCTGACACTCCCAGAAGACACACCTTTTGTTGGCCCAGGTGGTACGATCAGATGTATGGCCTGGTTTAGAGCTAACACTGTCTATAGAAGGCAAAGAATATGCAATTCCTGTATATATGATTAAAGGAAACAGCAGAAGTTTGCTCAGTTGTCTAGAAGCAGTTAAAATGGGTCTAGTTAAGAGAGTCGAGCATGAACCTTCCAGCAGCTGGAAGGACCAGAAGTCTATATGGATGACATCCTAGTTTGTGGAGAACCACAGACAGATGATGGATGTCTGGAGCAGGTACTGAAAATGACTGAGGCAGCTGGCCTCAAGAGCTAAATGCTGGCACAGCAGACGGGTGGTCAGAGTCTGAAGTCTGCCTCTGCATCTGCACCTGCACTCTTTTCTATGATGCCACCGGCCCACTGTAGTATTATAGGGTTGGAGCGGGTCCTGCAGCAGAATGGTGAGGACTGGAGACCTGTGGCCTACTGCATCAGGAGACTCAGTAATGCAGAGACCAGGTACGCTCAAGCAGAGGAAGAAAGCTTGTCCCACTGTAAATACTCTATGTGTTTATTCTTAAATGAACTTCAGAAATCATCATGATAACACTGATTACTGGCATGCAGGCTACTGTAATTGTGTTTTGTTGCAAAGTAATTTTCCATTAAGCGTTTACATTATTCTGTCTACCACCTACACACACATACAGCACACAGAAGTCCAAAGTCCCCAGCATTATTTCCCGGACTGATGATGAATGAAACACCCACACTGAGGCCTCAGTAGGAGTCTCAGGGAGTATCACACTGACAGCTGACTGTATAAACTGCAGTTACCTGAGACGTGGTTCGTCCTGGAAGGATGGTCTATAAGTTGACGCAGATGCCAGTCTTCCCATAATCCTCTGGCTTTTATAGCTGCCTTATCGTCCAGATTCAAATTTACATCCCCCAGAATGCGACCTGGAAAAATGTACAAAATAAACAAATGTTAATAATTGCAAAATCAACGTTTTTTTTCCTACCTTATTCAAGCTCAGTAACTAGAAAAGGATTGCAGTGATAACCCTTCCCTTTGGCACAAACTGAGCTTGCACACTTGATGCAGGTGACAAATTGCATAAATGACCACAAAGCATTGTTATTACACCAAATCTGGAAATGTTTGAGTGGGGTAGTGCAATTTTGAAAGTACTGTCAACACCAATGGCAGATGAAAATGTCTTATTTTCTAGCTTACTTAGTTTACTTAATATTACTGGCTTCATTAGATAGTTGATAGTAGAGAGGTGACAGGAAATAAAAGCACAGGTGAAATGACAGAGAGGCAGGAAATGACATGCAACAAAGGCCTTTGACCAGACATTGAGTATAGAAAAGTCTTTACAAGTATACTTTTACTTCTTGTGTTAGTGTTGGACAGATATTTTTAAAAAGTGTCCTTCTAAATGATTTCATTCAGTTCTACTTAAATCCATTAAAATTAATATAGTAATTCTGCAATATTCAAAGTGGTATGTCAAAGTAGCATACTTATAAAAAGTGTACTGTATTGTAAGTGTATTTTAAATTGTACTTTTACTAAGTGTACTTTTAAAACGTGTACTAAAATAGAAATACTTTTATTAGCAATGGTGTACTAATGAAAAGTAGACTTATTTTCAGGTCCTTAATACTTTACTAGCATGCTTAATATTAAAGTGTACTTTAATTTCACTTCATTTGAAGTATGTTTACATATTTTTCCAACACATTGGTGATTTAATACAACTGTACTGCCAGTGTGTTTTGAAAACTCATGAATCCTGAAGTTTTACTTCAGTACACTTTCTTTGTAAAAAGTTGTGTCACTTTAGCAACTACTCATACTTCAAGTATATTCAAGTGGTACTCAAGGACTAAGTATACTTAAAGGAAACAAAATAGCACAAAACGCTGTTCAGTATAATTTAAATATAATCTGTTTTCACCTTGGATGTCAAGTTTATAAGGAATAAAATTGTTGAGTGTCATGAAGTATTCAGGTGACAAAACAGTGTTAAGTTGTTCAAGAGACTAGAACATTAGAGCCAATGCAAGAAAAATGGCACTGAGAGAGAGCTGAACTGACTGTGATGATGCAGGGTGGATATCAGTGTTTGATATCAGTAAAAAGTGAGGACTTGGCAGGCCTGTGAGGACTCAGAGTACCTGTGACTGAGCTGGAGGCCGGGCGGGCGTGCAGGGCGATGTCAGGCTGAGACGGGCTGTGGCTGTGGAGAACCGGCATCTGCTGGGCTTTGGACATGCCGTGCTGGATGCCGTCTGCCTGGCTGGGGGGAGCCAGTAGGGGCTGTTGGGAAGGGGCTGAGGCAGCAGGCAGATGAGGCGGTCTGATCTTCTCTGCCATCAGCTGCTCCTTGATTTTATTGATCAAGACTAGGTTATCCAGCTGACAGCCAGGAAACAACATTTGTGACAAGAGAACAGCCATCAGTTCAGTCAGCGACACTTTATGAGGCGATGGTTCCCTCTAATGGCTGAAATGTGCCATTGTACCCAAATATTCCTGACTGTAAATATCTCTGTGGACCAACAGCTAAAGCTTGTATTAAATCAGTGGTTACCAAATGTTTCGGCTTGTAACCTCTTAAAGTGAAGCAGTGTGGGCAGGAGTTGTGAGCATTTTCTTTCTCAGATTTCTCTAATTTAAAGGATTTTCTGAGGCCAGAATAGATTGTATCCAGTATTTCACATGCTACCCTTGTATATAATGGCCAGAAAAGTGTTTTGCAGAACATTATGATGTCACAGTGAACTTGACCTTTGACCTTTTGGATATAAAATGTCATCACTTCATCATTTTATTCTATGTGACATTTGTGGGAAATTTGGTCATAATTAGCATATTAATTAGAGTTATGGCCAGAAATTGTGTTTTGTGTGGTCACAGTGACCTTTGACGACCAAAATCTAATCAGTTCATCCTTGAGTCCACGTGGACTCAAGTCTGTACCAAGTTTGAAGAAATTCCCTCCAGGCGTTCCTGAGATATCATGTTCACAACACGGGCGTACGTAAAGATAGACAGACAAGCTGAAAACATAATGCCACGGCTGCCATTGGGGACGCTAAAAAGCAAAAATTAGAGAAAAGTAAGAAAAAAATCTGCGAGAGACTGATTTAATGTACTCCTATAACCACCTGGTGAAAAGCCATATGGGGGGGGGGGGGGGTCCTGAACCCTGAACCCTGAACCCTGGAAAATACGCTTACTTCCGTTCTGCTGAGATTTTTATGACAAGATTGATACCGCTTTCAGGCTAAGCATGTAGCTGGAACCAGTTAGCTTAGCTTAGCACAAAGACAGCAAACAGGGGAAACAGCTAGCCTGACTTTGTCAGAAGGAAACAATCCACCTCGGACCACTGTGGTATGTTTTTACAGGGTGTAAGTGTGCTCAGCCATAGAAGGTTTTGTTTGCTAAATGCTCGGGCTGCATAGCTGATAGAAATAGAGATCTCTGTGTGTCCTGTGAAAATCTACAGGCAGGATATATGAAAGACTGTCAAGCACGTTTGATTGTCACCACTCAAAAAATATTGAGTATTCGGTAATAAAGGCCTGAGGGCCCTTATTTCATTTTATTAAGATACCAGTTTTTCTCACTATCATGTTTAAGAACATAGATGCCAATCAACAGAGTTAGAAGCTACTGGTGGAAAGTTCCCAGGAATGAATGAAAAGGCACGGTACCCTGGAGAGAGACCCCTCAGTAGGGGGGATAACCAGGGGATGTAGATTGATGCTTTCTGATTCAGTTTCAGTGCCTGTGTTCCTGAGCCAGCCTCGGTTTTGCTGCTGTGTGCTGACTTTACAGTCAAACCTAAGAATCACACCTGACTCTGCCGGTCTACGTGTCTTATTATAATCATTAGATTAAGTGTTGTGGATGATCTGATCTCACTGGCCTGTCTGAAGAGGTTTTCCACAACACCGCCTCTGCAGCTCACAAATTAACACATTATATCTGCAGAACGTAAGTGGAAACGTGATTAAAGACAATAAATATGTAAAGTTAAGAGGCTAATTGTTGTTTTTCACACTTTTTTTGCACAGAATAAATGAACCACATCGAACATGTTCATTTGTGCGCTTTGGATGTTGCTGGTTGACAGATTTTGTTGTTAATTGCAGATTTATATAGATGAGAGAGTGGTATCAAGTGAATTAACGAATTTTCCAAAATGTCAAACTGTCCCTTTAAATAGTGCATCATTGAGAATCATTAAAAAAGAAGCCCTTTACACGGAATATTTACAATACAATGACTTCACTGCCTCAGGTTTAAGTGTGCATAAATAAGCGTGAATACCAGAGTCACTCACCTGGCCAGGCATAGCAGGAGGTGGAGGCCAGAAATAGGGATTGTTAAAGCGAGGTTCAGCCATCCTGAAATAAATACACAAGAGTCATAAGCAAGGTGAGGACAGCTTCTCCATCTGTCCATCAGTGAAATACTGGTCAGTATGTGTATGGAGTGCACATTTAGAAACTCTTTCTCGAGAAACCTTGTCACTGGTCGAATAGGTGAGTGTTTTTTTTTTTTCTTGCTTTAATCTCTAATGTTCAGAGTAGTATTTTATGCTCCAAAAAGGCAAAATTTGAGAAAAATAGGAAGAGGAAGTATACCTTTGTACAGCAAAAAAGGTATATCTTCCAACTTCCTCTCCTGTTAATCATCTTCTGACCCCATCACGTATATTTTGTTTATCCCAGGTTGGGAACTGCTGCTGTAAAACAGTCCTGGAAGCTGCTTCCTATAAATTTATGTGAAGATCAATTGTTAGTGTACAAAACGGTCGTGTCAGTAGCTCTCCACCCAAACAGCAGCTGACTGTTCGATGTGATAATTTGAGATAACTTGTCCCAGTCTTGTGATAGTGTATTTTCAAAGACATTCTGTATTAGTTATCCTCCTTTCCCGAAACTGCAAGAGGAAAACATGTCTTTCTACTTTCTCCACTTCATCAGAGACAGCAAAGAGGAAGTTTCTGAGTTGCTGCGGTGAGTGAACTCAGCAAGAAATATTATGAGTGATGCAGAGTCTGGCAGCTTCTTTCTTTCGGACTTCCAACCACAAGGCTTCATGATGTGCATGCTGCCTGAGAGATAGGCCCTCGCATGATTACAACAGCTAGTTAGGGAACTCTCCCAAACGGTTATCAGACCAAGCAGAAATGTTTAAGTGATGTGGCTCAGATCCTAATCTGCCCCCCTCGACACACGGGGCCCCAACTGGTTGAGGGGCTGATGGGAAACAAGAGAAAACGTTCACTTCAGCGTACAGCAAGGTCTGAATGACGTAGCCAGCGTCAAAAGCTGAGAAGTAATTACAAAGAACACGGAATAAACTAAACGAGGATGCTGTTCCCTCATTTGTAAGTGACACAGTTTATAGCTATTTCTTCCTTTTTCTGACAAAATAAGATGCTCTCTTTTAAAGGAGAATATTTGATTTTTAATCTGCAATTAAGCACGTTGTTTGATCTAGTTGCTTTTCACACTGTTTCATCAGATGGACAGAAACCGTCACAGCCTTTTGTGACAGAGAGAGCTGCATGCTGTTGAAGTTAAGATCTGAAGGCCTTTCTTTCCATAGCTTCTCCTCTCAACTTCGGATGAAGTTCCTTTTTAAAACATTTCGCATTGCGTGCTTTGGCACACTTCACCATTCCTAAGTCTGTTTGGCTTAGCAGAGGCATAACACAGTCCCCATGTGTGAGCCAAGAGAAACAAAAACGATACGTCCAGGGGTACGAACGTACAGTAAACTGCACAAAATATTTCTCTAATGATGCCAGTGAGGATCAGTTTCACTTCCTGGAGGCTTTGTGCCTCCAGGGAAGAGGCTCAGGAGTCTGACTGCCGCTGGACATCTTTGTGTCAGTTTTTGAAATGACATGCCGCTGGAGAAAATCTTCAATGGCAGCGAGTTCCTGTGTATCGCTGTGCATTCATACATGTCAGGTTAATTTTGGCAGCCTGTACAGACAGGTCTAAACTGTATTGCTTTTGGACTTACACGTGACACTTTAGCTAGAATAGTCATGTTTTTTCGCACAAACGCAGCTGAGTTTCTATAGGGCTCAAATATCCATGTCTGCAAGTGACAGGGTTTGAAGTACTTGCAGTGTGCTCTAGAGATGAGCTCAATATCTTTAAAGGACAAATCCTACACGCCGCTCTTTCAGGCTGCAAATAATAGTTTTCATTGTTGATTAATCTGTGCATTATTTTTTTGATTTATAGATTGTTTATTGTTTATATAATGCCAAAAAATAGTGAAACATTACCATTATAACTTGTCAGGGCCTCAGAGTTAATGTTTTATCTGACCAACAGTCTAAAATCCAACAATTTTCATTTAACGATAATGTCTGACGAAGAAAAGAGTTTACATCTAAGAGGCTGGAAGAAATCATGTTTGGCACTTATTATTTATTAGCAAAAGTTTTTTATAGTGACTGTTCTTCTATTGATCAACTATACTGCTCTTTCACTGAGGGAATTTATTGAATCAGTGCACTGAACAAAGTTTTGGTCCTGTTTACCAAAAGTTGTAATCACTAAGAAGTAATTCATCAGGTGCACCGGAGAAGTAATGGTAGTTTCTAATCACCACTGATGGCTTTATTAATGATTATGTACTGAAGCTTTATAGATCACTTAGGCCATTTACAACAACCTATGGGTTGCCAGGTTGTGAAAAATCCACTGATTTATAAGCAGGCCTAAGGGATTAAAAAACCCTTTATTAAAGACTTATTTAACTGTAAACTTTATGGTCTTTAGGGGGCAAAATTCATGAGCATTTATGAACAGGTTTGCTAAAAGAGTAGCTAATAGCAGTCAGAGATTTCACACAACCTGGCAACCCAAAAGATCTCATCTTTAGATCATTAGCACAATATTCACTCATTAAGCCATCTGTTGCAACTTGTGAACCCTTGTAAATGATATTAGAAAGTGGGACTGAAGTGATATATTACAAACAGGCTTCATGCTGTTCTATTACACAAGCAGAGGAATATATATATACCTTTGCTCTCTTCGGTGCTATAATAATCCTACCGATGACAGCACTCAGGGTCAAGTGTTACCACAATGATGTGCAGGTAGCAGAGAAAACTATTTTTTAATGTCCATACTTCAGCTTCAAAAGCAGCATCGGTGCAATAAAACAGAAGGCAGGTCATCACTGTTATATCACCTGTAGAAAGATATACAAGTCCAAGTCTGACACAAAAGTTAGGCTTAACTTTACCCCCTTTTTCTGTACCTGCTGTGCTGAATTATTCCTCCGTTCAAACCCCCAAAGAAACATTAGCTTTGAGGTCTGTACGAGCCGAAGCCGAGCAGCAGCGTTTTAACGACAGCATCTCCTCCAGAGAGCAGCGATCCTCCGCAGCGCCTCGCTCTGTCCGCCGCCTCTCCCACATTCTCAGACAGTTTATTAAAAAATTTCAGACAAAAGGAAAACAAAAATGGCAGCCCGGTCTTATTTTTATAAGCACTGGACGCCATATTCTGCAGATCCGCATATTGTAAGGAGATGATTCTCCAGATGCCATGAGACGCTTCTGCGACGCGTCGGGATGTTGCATATTTGCATTAAGCGAACGAACGATTGTTTACTTTGATTTGCAGGTTTGAATAGCCCGGCTTGAGGAAGGGGAAAAAAACGCCTGAGACTTCCTACAACAATCATGATGCCTTTGCTGAACGCTCTGCAGCCGCGGAGCCGTAAATCCAAATGTCGACGTCTCATGCGGGCGCGCAATGCAAGCTTTTTCTTTAATTTGCACGACAGAAGAGAAGAAATCGCTCTTTATCGCCTCTGCGCTGCAAATGCTCCTTTTAGTATCACAACTTTTGCACGACTTGAATAGAAACGAGTAGACGAGGCGACACGGGAGAGCTGAGAGAAAAAGAGGAAGGGAGGAAAAAAAAAAAGCAGGCAGGGAATTTTGCATCGAGCGGCCAACATACCTGAACCAGCAGAGAAGAAATATTTTATAAAGGGTTACACTCTTCTTTCTGCTCGCTCTCAGGCGGACTTCAAACCTTCCGGGTCGCCTGCTGTTCACTTCTGGGTGCTGCAGGCGAGGAATTGTTCAGCGTCTCAACACTGAGCCCAAACTGAATTTTAACCCATTTTCTGGTTTCTTGCTGTAACACTGGCGCCCTTCTTGCAGACGTTGTGCGCCGCAGCGTTAGATAAGACCGTGCGGGGAAAGTTCGTATTTAACACGATTTTACTGTGTTGTGGGGTTAATATGTTAATACATGTGTGCAGACTTCCCCAACACTGCGCATAGTCTCAAATAAACGCAGATAACACTGAGCTCTGGTATTAAACGGGGAATAATTGGCCGCGTGCAGGTGTCATCTTATTCAGGCTGTGTGTAAAAGCTGTGTGTGTGTGTCCCAGGTCATGACGGTCAGGTACAGTGTACAGTGTAATCCTCTCAGCAGCAGCATGACAGGCTGCTAATATGCTCTGTGCTTAGCTCAGCAGGAGATGGCACTGCTGCCACAGACAGAGGTTCAGCTGCCTCGTGCACGGGGAATATGAGGAGATGGAAATGATCAGCCGTCACTTTACATGTGAAAATGATGCTCAGATTTAAAACAAAACAAAACTTTGTTATCTATGGACACTTACAGATGATTTTGTATTCAAAATAATTACATTATGCACCCAATTGACAATTTATTCATGAGGCTGAAAGTGAGAGAGAGGTGTTGAGACATTTTAAAGGGCATAGTTTTTGGTGTTGTTAAATTTGATTGAATATGATATTTTGTGCACCTCATTTATATCAACAGGATGGACAAAATGCCGGAAACACTTCATTTTGTGGTGTTCATCCTTTCAACCTGCAGGCAGGGAATGCGCTGCATCATTCTAAAGAGATCCTGCATCCTTTCAAGCCACTTGTTTAGCAATGTAATACAATTTAACACCGCCACAAACACTAGCCTCCAAAATAATGATAAAGCTGAATCAACATCTCCAAGACAGTTTCAACAAACATTAAAACCTTCATGCAGGCTGCAAGTGCCTTGGCTAAACAGATCGTAAACAATAACAGCTTTTTATCCACTAAGTGATCGTCAGCATGAATATTATTATATCTCTATCTACTGCCATGAATAAAGCACATGTTGGCACTAAAATATCAGAACTGAAACCCTCTGAACAGGCTGCAGTTTGTCTCTGCTCAACCCTGCACACATGGCTGCTTTCCTACCTCCATCATCACATACAAAGCAACACAGACACACATTCAAATTTATGCTTGTATATCCATAGCAAATGCAAAACTCCACAGGACTCCACCTCATATCTTTTTCACAAGTCAGACCGAGGCTATGAAACGCTTTCAAACATGGCAACTGCCAGTACTGAGAGTGGTGGAGCAGGAGCTGAGAGCAGGACTCCACTGTGTGGATATTACTCAGGCTAACACTAAACATACGCAGTTTACATTTAAGCTATGAAATTGTATTAATTTGATGTTTAAAACAAATCCCCCCTGGTCATAGTAAAAGGTACATTGAACTAAAACTATCACTTCACCATTATATAGGCAGAATTCGCATGTTTCACATATTTTTGTCACTGGCATTTTAAAGAGGAGGTTAACTTCTTTAATCTGCTGCAGCTTCTCCTTCAGATGAAGCAACTGCTGAGGCTTTCAATAGCTGGAACAAATCTTGTTTTTGCCAACAAAACAAGGCACCACTGTATCAGTAGAACATATAGACGTGTCCACGAGCCTCGTGTTTCCAAAATGCAGTTTTATGCTAGTCCCAAATGATCCCCCATTGTTAAAATCCACAAATGCTGTTGGTCAGTTTTTAACAGGTGATTTCATTGAAATCAAGACCCCCTTTTCAGGAGAGTCCTGTGCACAAGGCAGTAAATGCATAAAAACGTAGATGAACACAGGTACATACACATAACAAAGGAACATGTGCATGTACTATAACACAAGCTATAGTTACTCACAGGAGAAAACAATTACTGGCTTTCATCTATCAATCAATGGAAGCCATTATTTATGGAAGCATTATTTCAAGCCATTATTTTGAGATCACAAGTTAGTTATCTTGTTATCTGGGGACAACAAGCTTTGTCATCTTGAGATAATGAGATAATCAACCTGTTCCTCTGCAAAACAAAAGGTTTCTTCTTACATCATATATATTATTTGCTATTTTATCGGGGATCAGGAGTTCCATGCCAGCATGTTTAGATAGCATCTTGACAACTGATTTCTGCTAACAGAGTCAGATCAAGGAGTAGCCATTATTGATCAACACATCAGGAGCTAGATTTATGAAATATTTTGTTGTCATAACATCATTAATCTTCAGCTGCTTGGAAAAAAATCTTTCATCTCCTCAGCGGGTGCTTGTGTGATGCATTTTTATTTTTGAGTACATGACGCCCCTCTAAATCAGCTGTGCATTTGTGTAACTTTGTAGATGAAAGTCCAGGGTCAAAGTCAACAGGTGTCTGTGGGCTACGTGAAGGTGCTGTGGGGGCCACTGTGTACAGTGGGGTGGGCTTGCATGCATCTCTCACAGCAAACCAGATGGCCTCAATAACGTCTTTACCTCTGCCATTATAATAGGCTTTATGTGAGCAGCTGTTGGCTGAAGCAGGGAAAAGTTGTTCTCTTGTGATAAATTACCTCGTAGTCTTGAGAAATCTGCCTTTTGTTTCTCAAGATAACGCAAGAAATGATCTTTATAAGATAATGAAATAATAAATTTGATCTGAGAGAACGGCTTAAAAAAATTGCAAGCACTGTTGCAGAAGAAACTTTTGCATTTTACACTTCACTGTTCAAGAAATGTTCAAAAATGAAATAAGACATGACGGCAGGAAGAGTCAGGTGCAGGTTTCCTGTAAATTCAGCAAAATGTAGCAAAAAGCAGAAGCTGAACCAAAGCTGGTTCATGAACACAGACACTGAAACTGAATCAGAAATGATCGCCTTACATCCTGTGGTTAGCTCCCCAGATTGTGGGGTCTCTCTCGAGGGTACCACACCTTTCCATCCATTTTAGGGAACGTTAGCTGCTGATTGTCCGTTGGCTTGGCCTTTCATGTGGCTGTGCTATCTAAAAATACACCACAATGGCTGTTCTCAGCTTCCATAGACTCTCATGACGGGGTCCATCATGTTTAAAACACCTAATGTCTTGTGACCTGAGAGGTCTCACAAGAGGAGAGCAGAGGTAATGAGGCAGTTGTCCCAGAAGGGCCTGATAGGTACATTATGTACAATGCAACTTCATTTCTGCTGTTAAACATGTCCATCCCACCTGTCCAAACAATGCAGTGGAAACTAAGGTGACCATGATAAATTCTCATTCATAGGCATTGAAAGGCATGAATGAATCATATTTCTTAACCTGACATTTAACTTCTGTTGTCTAGATTATACTTTCACAAGAATACCTCCAAGACATTGCATCACCAGTCTAATCCTGCCTTGTGAAACACCCGACATGTGTGTATTTGCTGAAACCTTTGAAATAATGAACAGTAGTTTGGACAAGATGGTGTTGCATAGCTTTCCCAATGAAACTATCAATCCAGAACAGTATGTACATGTTAATTGACACACACACACACACACACACACACGCACACACACACACGTGCACTTTGCATTTCTCACTGTTAGTTAGTTAGTTAGTTGTCAGACGGGTTTTCTTGTCTGTACAAACAGGGACACACCCTCTGAGACACACATGCTCTCTCACCTCACACAGGCCAGGTGCAGGGAGTACAGGAGGCGTGAGGCGAGGGGGAGGAGAGAGAGAGGGTCATTATCCCCTAGAGGGTGGAGCAAAGGGGGAGGTAAAGAGCTACGGATGAAACATTTGAAGCTCATACTGACATGCTGCTCTGGGGGCTCCTGTGAGTCCAGGTAAGAACTAATGAACTTCACAGCAGTTTCTGATCTGGATTCGTGCTCTTCTGTTACATGTGGTTTGAATGATCATGCTGCAATCACGTGATAGAAAGAACATGATATTTTTCAACAGGTTGAACCAGTCTGATTGTATAATATCATGGTCAGGGGGTGGAAATATTTACAGTCAGGTGATAACAAAAGAGTGTACTGTAAATGTGCAGCTGTCTTCACATTACTGAGGAGTTTCATGGCATTTGTTTCTTCACTGCTGTTGTCAAATATTATCTTGGAAATGTATTTAAACATAATGCATGCTGATAGTAGAACTTATTCCTGAGTTTCTTCATTTTTGATCAACTGTAAACATCTGACTGGTCCAGGGTTCACTACTAAAGTAAACAATGAAAATATTGATCTGCAACCATAGGGGAAGAACACTCACTGTAAAACTTTGTAAAAACATTCATGTGAGTGTATAAATGCACAGAAATCTTTGACACTGTTAAGGGTTTAAGTGTCCGCAGAGTGCCAAGCATTCCTGGGCCGCTACACCCTGAGGCAAATTTTTCTTTTTCAAAGCGTTGACTTGCACGTTTGTCCTGTTTTGTTGCAGCCATGGATGGTGTGTTGGAAGGAGCGGCAGTGTTGTGTGTATGTAAACTGGTCTGCAGTGTCCTCTTCTTGCCCTCTTTGGCTGCGTCCCACAGTCCGGTCAGCTTCTGCTGCTGCTGCCTCCTGATCCTCACCGACTTCCTGGTCACAGGTGAGTGTCGGGACATGAACAGGTGTACTGGTCACCACAGTCTTTGTTGTCTAACATACCCCCCTCCCACAGCCCACGAGTTTCACCAACATGCCATGTAATGTTACAAATGTGTTCCTTTTAACTAGGATGCTATTTAACCCTTTTAATTATATCAAAATAGATACTGTTCATTTCAAGATATCAGAGCTGGAACAATTAATACATAAGTTGATTGACGACAACAAAATGAGTGCAACAAAAGCAAAAAAAGGCATAAATTTCCTAGTTTCACCTTCGCAAATATGAGGATTTGAGGTTTTATTTGTCTTATGTGACAGTAAACAGAATATTTTTGTTTTTTGGGACTATTGGCTGGACAACACAAGCAACTTAAACATGTCACTTTTGATTTGAGGAAATTGCGGTGGGCATCTGTCACTGACATTTTACACTTCAACTGATTATTTGATTAATTGATTGAAAATAATCTTTAGTTCACATTGACACTATGACGAAGCTTTCCAGTGCAGTCGGAGACATGAGCAGCATTTGCGGGAGAAGGAGTAGATGCAATCTTAAGAATTTCTAGCGAGGTAACTGAAGGATTTTTGTGGAAAAAAAAAAACATGTCAGACACAAATTAATATTCTGAGCAGAGTGTTTTTATACGTCTTAAAAGATGTCTGGAGAGTATCTTTCATTTGATTTTTTTCAAATTAACTGAGCTGCTGCACAATCTTTGCAGATACCCTTGGTCGGAAATCACTGCTCTAATCCAATCTGCTCACCTAACTCTATAATACTTTGTTATCTTTTTTCCTGCAGTTTTTCTGAGTTTCCTTTGCATCTTTGAGTCGTGGCTGACCGAGCTGACCCCACTCAGTGATGTCATTGCCCTGCGCTTCCTGCTCTTTATCAGCCACACATATGGTGTGGTGTTGCTCCTGACCACACCTCTGATTGCTGTGGAGACTCTGTCCAGACTGCTGTGGCCTCACTCTGTTGTTGCTCACAGGACAGTGAGTGAAACAGTGATGGACTCTGACGGACAACATTGTTATGTTGGGGAGGCAACTGTGGACGAGGACGGTGACGACCCAGACAAAGAAAAGAGCTTGTCTCATGCTGTCAGCTACCTCTGCTGCCTGTCAGTGTGGGTCGCCGTCGGCCTCAATGTCAGGTGGCGGTGGAACCTTGAGGAAGTGTGGGCTGCTGCCTGTTTGCACACAACCAACTCCCTCATCAGGTGTTTGCCCAACCTGTTCAGCCCCATGTCCAGCACTGTGAATCCCTGCTGGGTCATGGCCTTCCTCTGCCTCCTGCTCCTCCTGACCACAAGCACAGGCCTGCACAGACGACACTGGGCCCATACACAGATGGCAGGGATGGAAAGGGAGAAATTGGGAGTTGACATTGAAGGTGACAGTTGCTGGCAAGACCTCGCCCCGGTGCTGCCTGCACCCTCCGAGCCTGTGAACCCTGGGATGTCGGATTCAACGGCAGCACAGCGTGTTGACCCAGAGAAAACAGAGAGCAGCTGCACTGTTCACAGAGCGTGTTCCTGGAACAGCTTACAGATGTCGGTGCGTCACCATGGAGACTTTGTCCTAATTTCCCCTGAGTGTTTGTCTGTAGGACAGGAGCGGGAAAGGACAAAGACAGGTATACCTCTGACATTTATCGTGGAGAACCATGCGTACTCACAGTGCAGGAGCCAGTGTGGGTGGCGACAGTGGGGTTTTCCCTGCCTGGGGGTGAACGTAATGATAGGGTTTGTGAGTGTGCTTTCCATCTTTGTGCTGCCTCTAAACCTCAGCGTGAACATTGTTCTGATCAGATCTATAGAGACTCTGCTGGAGCTGTGTATCAAATCTTTAATTTCATCTGCAGCAAACACAAGCAACACATCGACCTCAACACTTGCATAAAACCAGACTGGTGAGAGGCAAAAGTGGATGCTGATTGGAGGCTATTTGCAACAGGATCGCCAGATTAATATTGCATGTGTGCAGACAGCAGGTCTGCCTGTCAACATTGGTTTGAATAGAGTGTAAATAACCATTTCTAAGTAGCTATTCACACGCGGGGAACAATATGTGGAAACTGCTGAAAGGTGCTGAAGAGGCAGGTTGAGACGTGCTTGGTAGAAAGACGCTAAACCTGACTGAGACAGACGACTGGAAGGCCTGCTTTTATTTAGCGTTCAGAGCCTTAAGATCTGCAGCGATTTGTCATTACACAGTGGGTTACAGAACAAGCCTCTCCAGTTTCAATAAGACTGATCCAGGGGCAAACAGTGTTTTGAAAGAAGTAATATGAAGTGTGACGATGCTGCATCACATAAAGCCTGCATAAAGCAATGTATAAATAAACACTGAGTGACTTGAGGGTGTGCCACACATTTTGTTTTTCTTCTTTGCAGCTTTGCCTCTGCTCTTAAATCAACTGGTTTCAAAGGATTTTGTGACTCTTCAGAGGTGAAAGATAAATAAGTATGTTTATTCAAGTACTGTACTTAGGTAAAATTTTGAGGTAGTTGTATTTCCATGATATGCTGCTTTACAGCATGTGATTTCTTTGTTATACACTAACACTTTGAGCTGCAATTCATGCATGACAGGTGCTATACAAGTTTATTATTATTATTATTATTATTAATAATAATAATAATAATAATAATTCTACTCCACTGCATTACAGATGGAAATAATTTGCTTTTTACCCCATTACATGTATTTGACAGCTGTAGTTACTAGTTACTTTTGTGCTTAAGATTTTTTTATTTTTTTTTTTACATATTAGCATTAGTCACAGCTGCAATTTTTCTGTATTTTTCAGATTTTTTTACTTTTGATACTTTAAGTACATTTTGCTGATAATACCTCTCTCTTTTTACTTTTAGGTAAGTAGCATAGGACTATCACTTTTTAAAAAATTGTATTGGTACTTTTACTCAAAACAAAAGTTTTACATTGTGAGAAATACAGTTATTTGCTTTCTTGCCAAGAGTTAGCTGAGAAGACTGATACCGCTCTCATGCCTGTCATTAAATTTAGCATGAATGCTACAGCCAGTTAGTCTAGCATGAAAACTGGAAAAGGGGAAACAGCTAGCCTGGCTCTATGAAAAGGGATGAAACTAATTAACATGTTAGATCAGTTGTTTAGTTAATTGTTTAGTTCGTATAAAAAACTTGTTTTGACACTTTGAGCAGGCAGTGACTGCCTGAAGTCCCTTCTGGTTGCCTGGCAACCATACTGCAATGGCATGTTTCCAATAAGTTAGCTTATGCTACTGCACCGGCAACAGAAGCAGTGAACTAAACTACAATTTGTAAGTTTTCCCCCGTGTCCTTTAATGAATTAGATGTAACTTATTAGGGAGCATTAGAAAGTGGCGAGGTTCACGCTGTTACCTTTGGACATAGGCCGTTTCCAGTCTTCATGCTAAGCTAAGCTAACCAGCTGCTGGCTGTAGCCTTGTATTTACAGTAGTTACCCGACAGACAAAAGTGGATTAGATTAGTGCTGCTGTTAAAAGACACAAAGAAATGTAGTTTTTGTATAAATAGAGAAAATGAACGTAGAAGGAAACCATGCAGCCAACTGCCTTGTACTCACACGCAGAGACACTCATCAAGCCTGAGGAGACGCGTGCTGCAGCTCGTCCTGAGTGAGCAGGGACACACATGTGGACACCAGAGGGCACTCAGGTACAGCAACAGCCCAGCTGCTGACACCCAAGACCTTGAAGCTCCTAAAATGTTTGATTGACAAGCTTTAGGCAGTAACAGGAGAGGGGTGAAGAGAGTTCAGGACACAAAAGAGGGCTTTTTTTTAATGTATTACCTCTGTTGGAGCCAGAGGGCAGAGTGAGCCCCGTGCACACCTCTCTTCCTCCACAGCGCACAGAACTGTGCAGACAAATACCTCCACCGCACCTCACGCTCACTTTGGCAAGCTTGAGCGAGAGGGCCGCGTGCGCCCTGATTCTATTTGAGGACAGGTGGAGATGTTGTTAATGCTCTGATGCATCCAGAGGCAAACTACTCCTTAATAAATGCAAGATCACATATTCTGCTGACCATGTGAACACACAAAAGCTTAATGGGTTCACTGATTTTGTGTCTGTGGGGATTTTGTGTTTGTTTGTTTAATTAGGGCATTAAGAGGAAATGTGTTAGTTGCAGTTTCCTCTGTCATGCAGTTGTTGCTATTCAGTGTAGGAGCTGTGAGAATGTCAAGAAGCTGCAGTACTTGGAAGCGCAAGTCATTTCCTTCCTAATGGTGTTTCATTTTACTGCTTTGACTGAACACACACAAGTGATTTAACTGCTCCCAGTAAGATGAGTAATCTGATTCACCTTCATGTGACTTTTTTTTTGCTTTCTGAAGCAACTCCCACATTCAAATTCAAATTGGAGACTCCTACTGTACATTACACAGCAAAGGAGTTCTATTCATTTCAGGAGAGTTTGAGTAGTCGAAAAAAAGGTGACAACAGACTGCTAACTCAAAGATGTTGGTGTTCTTGTAATATTTCCAAAGTTTGAATGTATATAAAGTGAAGGGAAGAACAAAAGAAGTGTAATCTAATAACTCCACCATCCTGAATATACATCCTCCAGGACATCTGAGAGTGCAGGCCTGCAACAAATACACCTTTTAATTATTTTTCAATTAACTAAACATCTTGTAGTCTAAACCAGTGTTTCCCAACCCTGGAGTACCACTGCCCTGCATGTTTTAGATGTATCCCTGCTCCAGCACACCTGATTCAAATGAATGGCTCGTTATCAGGCCTCAGCAGAGCCCAGTAACGAGCTGAGCATTTGAATCAGGTGTGTTGGAGCACGGAAACATCTAACATGCAGGGCAGTGGTACTCCAGGGTTGGGAAACACTGGTCTAAACTACCAACAAGTTTCCAGAACCCAGTGTGACATCTTCAAAAACCTGTTGTTGTCTTTTTTGTCACTGTATAATCGTTATATAAGCAACAGTTAACCTAACACACAATCCTAAAACATGTATAAAAAGAGATGATGGATCTGTTCCTGCCAGCAGCATTACAGCTGCAGCTCATGTTCTTTAAGTGTAAGGGATGGCAGTAGTCAGCCTTCATAACTGCTTTTCCCGTCACTTACAAGATTAAAAACCGTCAGAGTCCCGCCTCGGGAGGGCCACATCACACTGGAATCAGATACGGGTCTCTCAAAGGAGAGCTCAGTGACTTTTTAATGGACACTTTCCCCTCGGGTAAAAATGTCGATTACAGGATGGACACCTTCTCCTCGGATAAAAACGTCTCCATCACAAGAGCGAGAAGAGAAAAGTACCTTGAATCAAAGCTGAGGATATGAAGCCACTTGTCCTGGGGGTCTGCTGTGAAAAAAAAGGCACTCTGCTTTTAAACTGCACAGTTTGTTGCGGAACAGCTGTAATCATGATGCAACAAGACTCAACTGCTTTGGAGTCTGAAAGAATAAAGCAGCAGGGTGCAAAAGAGTTCCATAAAAACCATCACTTTCTGGGTTCCTGACGCAGACTATCACTCAAATATTAATTTTCTATCGAAATGTATGACAACTTATTCTCTGCAGCCCAACAAGCAGTCATTAAAACACGTCACAGATGGCAAATGAAGAGGACCTATTGAAAGCTGCGGCTCACCCGCAGCGAGGGAACGCTGAACCCATGCAGACATCTTTTTTATTCATTATGTCACACGCCTGGGCCTCAGCCTATGCCAAAATAGGGAACAGTAATAAAAAGACTGCACAACCTCCCACCTCTCTGCTGGATGGCTTAGCAGGGCTGAGAGTTTGGCACATTTCAACTAAAACGTCTGGCATGAAGCTCTTACCGAACTGGAGCAGGTATTGACAAGCAGAGGCAGAGCTTTCCTGCATTTCAAAGAGGATTCTTCTGCCTCCCAGATATGTTTCAGTTTCAGAGTTTCAGTTTCAACTATGTTGATATTCCCGCTGTCAGTGTAATGTGATAGTTCACTCTCTGGCTAAACATCAAACCAACGCTAGGATTAAGGCAAATTGGCATGCAGGTCCACTACATTTTAGTTCGTGAGCCTTTAAAATGAAGCAAGTAAATGCGTGAATACTTGCCAAAGGTTACATGTTTGTGTGCAGTGAGAGATTTTTATGCTCTCAGATAGATTTAGCCACACTAGCACACAGGCTGTATGGATGGCAGAGTCAGTCAGTACATCACTTTGGGTCAGACTGAAATATCTCTCTATCGAATTATCTTGAGAGTTTATACAGACATTTATTGTCTCTAGATGCTGAATCTTAAAGGATTACTTCAGATTTTGTGAGGTGGGGTTGTTCGAGTTATTTAACCACAGTCAGTGTATTAGCAACAGTAGATGGCGGTCTGCACACCCCTGGTTGGAAGCTGAGCAATATACTGTTGTGGACGACGGCAGCAGCAAAACGCTTTTTAGCCATCTAATAAAAGGCTCACCTAAAAGAAATCAATATCAGTTTAAGTGTTTGCTATATTTAGAATATGCTTGCTTTATCTTGCCATCAGACAGCCCTCTCTGACAGGGAACTGAAGCAATTATATTGCTCTCTTCAAAACCACCAGACTCCTCTGACAAAAACAGTCATTTTTCTTTGCAGAACATGAGAGTTGCTGGTCCAACACTGCTTCGATGGGTTAGTTAGTTAGTGTTATTCTGTGTGGTTTGGATCCAAACTAATGTGTTAAAACACATGTTAAAGTCACAAAAGAACACAAACTAACCGATCGAGGCAGCGGTAGACCAGTAACGCCCTGTATGAGGTAAAATTACATTTTTTTTTCAAGGGAGTTTTGTGGCTTTGAAGAGAGCGATATAATGGCTTCAGCTCCCCATCAGAGAGGGCTGTTTGATGGCGAGGTAAAATGGAGAAACATTTTAAATATAGCTTGCACTTAAACTAATATTGATTTTTTTTTTATTTCACAGGTAGCATGACTGTGGATTCTCACTTTTATAGGCCTGAGGAGGCAAAACCTTAACACATTTTATATAGCAGATAAATTATATTTCCCAATCTTTCCTAAATTACTAATCATCTTGTGAACCCTCAGATTGAGCTTCTGACTCCCTGCAGAATATGAACCCCTGGGTTGGAAACCACAATATATGCAACGATCTGACATGCCGGTTTGGTATCTGCCCCATTAAGGACTTTAATAATTGGATCAGGCACCGGCTGTGACATGACCTCGTCCACATTAAAATAGCACAATTCAGTGTGGACTTTGTAGTGCCAGAGCAATTTCTGGCTCATGTTACCTGCCTAAAAGTGATTCCAGAGAGTTACACACAGGGTTGTGCAGATTTTAAATTTAGTAAAAAGAGAGCACTGGTTTTGGATTATTACTCTGTTTCGGTATCAGGGGAGAAAAACTTGGACTGGTGCATCCTTGATGCTCTACAGCAGTGTTTCCCAACCCTGGTCCTAGAGTACCACTGCCCTGCATGTTTTAGATGTTTCCACGCTCCAACACATCTGATTCAAATGCTCAGCTCGTTACTGGGCTCTGCTGAGGCCTGACAACGAACAATTCATTTGAATCAGGTGTGCTGAAGCAGGGATACATCTAAAACATGCAGGGCAGTGGTACTCCAGGACCAGGGTTGGGAAACACTGCTCTACAGCACATATGTCAAACTGATTCCATAAAGGGCCGTGTGGCTGCAGGTTTTCGTTCCAACCAACGAGGAGCACAGCAGGCCAACCAATCAACATCAAGGGATCACTTAGTTATCAGCTGCGGACTGAGATCAGCTGATTATTTGATTCCAGCCTGGCGTGCTCCTCCTGGGTTGGAAAGAAAACCTGCAGCCATATGGCCCTTTCTGGAATCAGTTTGACATGCCTGCTCCACAGCCTTTTGTGTTTATGTGCATCCAAACCAGGACAAAGGTAAAGAGACTGGCTGATTTTAGCAGTAATTTATTGTACATTAAAACATTTCCCACAAACCTCCAGCAGCAAAGGCGCACTAGAAGGTGTTCACACAATGATGGGTGCACAGCTGCCATCATCAAAAGACACAATCATCAGTATAATCATCAAAAGTGTCGTAGTTAATAATTTTAACCATTAGCATCATCACCACCACCAGTAACCCAACACCACATCACAATAATCTCCTTCTTAATATTGAAACAGAAAGACTTTTATGAAGCAGACCGCGCTGAAGTCTGCAATGCAGCAAACTGGGGTCAAATTTAAGCATTTGTTTTAACTGGCATGAAGCACCTGCTGGTTGGGATTTACTTCTTCTCAAGGGCAATTCATAGAGTTTCAATCAGAGAGAAGCGAAATGAAGAAACACTGTCCTGATTGTCTAAACTGTCTGGCAATAATCTTCACACATATTTATATAAACCCTGCTCCACACAGCAGGTTCACAGAGTTTTTGGATACATTTGCTGTAAATCCCAGAAAACAGACTGATGTAAAAATACCTGCACCAGGTTTAATTCAGCAGCGTTATTCAGAGAACACAGCTGCTTCCTGAAACGGGCGCCTGCAGATCTGCGTTAAGTTAAAACAAAGACCGAGAAAAACGTGCAGATGCTCACAATCTGACCCTCGTTTGTATCGTACTGCAAATACCGGAATCACATCCTACGAAAACAAGGGCGCTGCCCCAATTTTCTTTTAAACAGATAACACAGACAACACACACACAAATGCAAAGATGTATAGTGGCAAATGAAGGGTGAGGTGTTTTTTTTTTTTTTGTTCTTTTTTGCTGTTGTAGACTTACCAAAGAAAAATCGTCCTGAAAGTGTTTCATAATAATCACTTTTGGCTACTGCAGGGGTACGTTTTAACGGCCAGATGGGCTTTATCAAGCACAACTAAAGCTGGATTTAAAATTACAGCTGAACCAGGCCGCGTAAACACATCCGTGCACGTGCCCACCCACCCACAGACACACACACACACACACACGTCTCTCAGTATGCCGGACCTGGCCGAGCGACCGGAGCATTTTAGAGCCGATTCTGCGGAACCTGTGTACAACTACTGATAAACAAGAGCACTTGAGGCACGTGGGGCGAAAAGAAAAACATGGGTGAGCCTCAGAGGAATTATCAGTGATTTTGTCATTATGTAACACAGCAGCCGCCTTGGGAATGCCAGCCACACAGGAATAGAATATTAGTGCTAAAGTCCGTCCATCCATCCATCCATCCATCCCCATTCTCCGTGATAATTGCTATTCTCAATACACACAGTTTGACTTCATTTACATAAATGGTATGATTTAAAATAAGAAGAGCAGTTGGTCTCTGTAGCGTTTCTGAGCAATTATTCACCTTTAAAACCTTGCAGATTTTCACATCTGAGAAGTTATGCTTTTACTCAAACAGCATGATTTAATATTCTTTTGATTTTGAAAGGATGACTGGAAACAAAAAACACAAAGGTATCATGGATGCTGAAGGCAAACATATCTGCAGTTTGGGGGAAAGAGCGGAATCTTAAACATGAGCCAGCATGATGACAGACTTATTCCTTTTAACCTTTGATACTCTATACACAAACATGCAAGTTGTTAATCCACCAGTAGCAGCATATTTCTGGACAACCTCCAAACAGACTTTCCGATCACACGAGGGGACGATCGTGCAGCTTTTCGACTACTTTCTGACTCATTTATTTTGTTCTAGGTGCAGGTGCTGGATAATTGCTGGTGCACACAGAACTTCCCTTGCAATGACAAAAGACTGATCAGACGCATGTGGATGTGACCTGCAGGGGGAACCAAGATCATGGTCTCAGACAGAAGTAAAACAGACTTGACAAGTTCAGGGTGAATTGCTGGCCAAACAAAAGCCAAAAATGGAGCCGGGTGCTGTCAATCACGATCCACACACAAAGCTAAGCCAACTGTACAGCACAGAGAAGACAAGTGACAGTCTTCAGTGTCCGCTTGCCTGGACAGGGAGGGGACGTCAAGTCTGACAGGCCTGGAGCTTGATAAGGAGAGCGGAGCCCCCTGGGAGTGTGCAAGGTGGGCCTGGGACAGTCACTTTGACAGGGGAAATCACTTTTTTTCTTTAAAAAAAAAAAAAAAAAAAACATCACTGCCACAGACCCCAGAGGAGCCCAGGGGTCCCTCTGTCTCCATTTAGTGTCATCTTTTCATTTAAAGATGTGGAATGAGGCTCAAGTGCAGGCCATTACCGTGTGGTTATTTCAAGTCACAAAAAACAGCGCAGGTTTTAAGAGCGACATCGAGCACAATTCTTGACTGAACGTAAAGAAATAAAACATTTCAAACACCCTATTAAACATTTTTTAAACGGATTTCTTGAACATCTTTTGAAACCTACGTCCTGTGAAATCACCCATGATGAATTCATCTGTCAGGACAATCGCGACCATAGATGTGTGCAGCTCTTAAAGGCGAACAGTGTTGATTCGCAGCGGCTGCACGTTCTTGCCGTTGGCGTGGCTCTGGCCTGGGCTGAAGTAGGGGAAGACCTTGGCGGGGAATTTCTCGCGGTAGGTGTAGAGCCAGGACATGTCGTCTGCATTGTAGAAGATTAGCAGGCCTTTGGGGTAGTCCAGGTACACCCCCACCTTCTCCAGCTTGCTCTTTACGTTGAGGCGGGTCCAGGGCTCGGTGCAGGCGCTGTACTGGTTCCCGTCGTGCATTACGATGCAGTAGAAGCCGCGGCTGGGCTGGATCTGGATGCTGCCCTTGCGGCTGACTGTCTCGTTGGCTACGCCGATCATCCACTGGGTCTTCTCCGACACCATCACCTCCCAGTAATGGACGCCCGACACGAAGCCCTCCGCGCCCAGAACAGACACTTCTACGTCAAAGCGGCGCGGGGAGTCCTGTAGGGGCTGAGGATGGAGATTCCCGTAGGCCACTATGGTACAGTCGTCTGAGAGGATCAGTCTTTGGTGGGCTGTGATGGGGTCAAGGGTCAATGCCGCTGGCACTGTGGAAGACAAGAAAAGGGAGACGAAGGGAGAGACAGTTTTAGCCCAAAGAGTAAGCATTCATTTCACTTTCCGACTAAACACTGTGGAGAGAAAACAGTCAGCCGAGATAAACAGGACGGTCATGGATATAAGTAAGTGGAAAAAACAAAACAAACACATCGATATGTTATGACTCAGCTCGGCCAAACAGGAAAGCGAGGACTGCAGTGTCATTCTCAGCGCCTCATTTATCTTTATCATTGCAGACGCCGTGTGAGCAGTTTTGTGCTGAGGCAGTAAGTAAATACATCCAGGCGGCTCAGGAACTTTACAGGAGAGGTAGGGTCAAGGTTATGAAGTGATATCTGAAATGCTCCTGGAGAAAAGATTTCATCACAGGCAGTGCATTGCAAACAACGGATGCTGTCTCGTCGGACAATATGTACTGAGGATTTTATGTCTGCACCAGGAAGTCACTAAAAATGAAAAAAAGCCCGGGTTTTGATAGATAATGTACGTCGCTGAGGTTTCTGCCTCCACCCTCAAGACCAATGCACACAGACAGCATTTTTGACATCCATCACTCATCCAACTCAAGTCAGGTTGATTTATACAAGTCCAATATCACAAATCACAAGTTTGCCTGAAGGGGATATAACACCCTCTATCCCGAGACCCTCCATTCGGATAAGGAAAAACTTCCCAAAAAACCCCACAGGTATCACAAAACTGATTCACTTCCATTTTTATCAAAGTTATCAGTCCACGCTGACTAAAGTGGGAAATAAAATCAATGAATAACAACGACGCTGCTCTCTTCCTGTGTACTCCTCATGGAGCCTACCTGTAAACTATTTTAGTTCAGCACATTTTGCTGTCAGTCAGCTGTCTGGTCCTCTCTGCGTCGCAGAAGCTGCACAGCTGACGGGCAACGGGGGCAGTGTCAGTAGCACTTCTGCTCGAGTCTGGCTTGTGATGTGGAATTCCAGTAACACAGCGATGGTGAATTAAAGTCAATTTGTGGTGTTCAAGGACTTGACTGTTTTTGGAATTTTGCCTTTATCTGATTTTTTGACATTAGGGACAGACAGGAAATGTGGGGAGAGAGCAAGGGGGGGTGCAACGGTGGTCCCAAACCAGAATTGAACCAGGGACACAAGGAGAACTGTGAAACTAACAAAAAAATGATCGACATCGTATCTTTCTAGGGTGTTCCACAGAGAGTCGACAGTGTGCATCATTGTAAACTGGTTGGTCAGCTGTCTTAGTAGCACGGTGCAGTAATAAAGCAGCGCCAATGCAACTGCAGCAGATATGCAGCTTGGGGTTGTTGCTGTGGACAAGTCATAGTTGTCACGCATGATTTTTACATTGTGCAGTGTGGCTCTAAAGCAGCAGACATGCAACAGATGAAACATGGCGGTGAGTCCCAATGCTCAACTACAATCAACAGTCCGGGAACACTTCATCGAAGCAGACACAGATTCGTTTGAACAATCAATCCACGTTATGTCATTTTAAATAAACAGAAGTTAAGGTAGAGGATTCCCGCTGCCCCTGCAGTCACAATGCTACTGTCAAACACAGTCAAACATTATCTCCAGCTAAGACAAGCTGGCTGGGGGTTTAGGCCAATCAGATCAAGGTTCATTTGTAAACCGCCTTTAATTTACCTGCAGGTTGGTCCGGCCTACATTAGTTAACCCTTCACTGATTGCATCTGACACCTTTGTAAAGAGAATAGATCACCATTCGTGGGTAAGTTCTTTCGAGGAAATATAGTATTGTCCCTGTATATTATCCAGAGCAAAGACAATGAAAAGAGATGGTGCTGGAAAATCCATTCACCTCCACTGTTGTGGTGAGGGGGCAGAAATGTCAAATGATACAAGACAGATATCTTTAAACCTGGACCAATAAAACCAGCTCCTTAAGTGCTGACCCTTTAAGACCAACAACCTGGTAGAGATATTACAGTACATATATCACTACTGCCAGAGGAAAGGAGGTGTTCAAAGCCATGCCCTGCGGTAAAAGATGACTGATGGCTTATTATTATACGGCGCAACCAACTGCTGCTCGACTCTTATTTCAGGAAAATTAAACATGGAGTGTGACTGCGAACACACCACGATACATTTTTTACCTTCATGCATAAAATCGAGTCTTCAGAGTCAAGTGCTCTCAAGAGTCTGACGAGGTAGGTCAATTTGAGGGATATTAGACCACGCGAAGAGCGCAAACAATACAGCGAAGCAGTAATTACAGCGATGGGAGGAGCTGCTGCAGCTCGCTCCACAGGCTCCAGGCCGGGAGGAGGCTGTTTCTCTGTGCAGTTATGTGGTATTAGGGAGGGAGAATCTGCACCCAATATCTGCTTATTAGGGAACCATATGAGGCTGAACAATAAAGGCTTGTCCTCTTTGCTCTCTTTCAGCAGACTCAGGAAAGAATGGGAAAAGGGCATTTTTCCAGAGCCTCTGTATTTATATCAGCTGGGATAAATGGAGGTGAAATGTCTGGCACACGGCCAGCGGACAGGACAATGCCTTCTCGGGTCAATGACATCTCCAGTGTTTTTTACAATCAAGTCATTAAAATTTCATAACCTGAGTGCCTCTTTGTGCCGTAGAGAGAAACTAGCAAGCACACACACGCCGGCGGAGCAACCATTTATCTGCCGAACACGAGAGGGAGGAAAAAAAAAACAACAAAGAGCACAGGGTATGGTAGTTTTTCCCGCTAACCCATCAGTGACAGCGAGGGATGAGGGATGATGGGAGGAATGTCTTTATTTCGTCTCTGGCAACCGCTGGTGATGGATCGTAACCAATTGTTCCATTTGGCACCCAGTCAAGGGAGGCCAAAAACACTGCCTGGCCTCCCCTCAGCCGGCAGCGGGCTGAAATGGGAGAATTGATTGAGGGAGTAAAAAATTCCTCAGCACATTATTTTAAATAATCTCCTGTGAGTGAGTGATGGCTGCAGGGCAGAGGGAGTAGAGCTCCTCTTGGCACTGTCAAACACAGAGGGCCATCACCGCCCTCCAGGTATGAGCACAGTTTCTCATCCGAGGATGGAAAAAAAAAAAAGGCTCAAAGCATCCCAGAAATCCTAATGCAGGGCACGACTAGTTCGTGCACCCTGTGTTTCAGCATCAAACACTGAGTTACTGAAGCAAAATTAGCTAATAAATCTGTTTTTAAAGGAACAGTTACACATTTTTTGAAAATATGGTAACTCGCTCTCTTGCTGAGAGTTAAAAGAGAAAATGTATACTGCTCTCCTCTCTGTCCATTGAATGTAAGTCTGAAGCCAGAAGATGGTTAGCTTAGCTTAGCATAAGGACTGGAAACAGGGGAAAACAGCCTGTATGGCTCCGTCAAAAGGCAACAAAGCCCTCCTGCCAGCACCTCTAAAGCTTTTTAATTAACAAATCATATCTCGTCCGTTTGATCTGTACAAGAACTGAATTGTAAACAGCAATGTGTGGTTTTTACATGGAGGCCACTGCACCGAGCCAAGACATAGACGGGCAAAACCATGCAAAATCACATCGAACAGAAGAGACACAACACACTAATTTGTGACCTTTGGACAGAGGTATGCTATCCGATTCCCCATTTCCAGCCTTGATGCTGAGCTAAGATAACCAGCTGCTATAGTTATATTTAACAGACAGTAGAGTGATATCAATCTTCTCATTTAACTCGCTGCAAAAAATAAAGCAGATAAGCGTATTTGTTGATCCGTTCCTTTAACACCAGCAGTACGTTATGCTAGATGACACGCTATATATTTACTTGCCCGTGTGTTTGAGCTACAGACATCTCATGTTCCAGTCATGTTCACATACCTGGTGAGATATCCTGGAAGAGCAGCTTCCATATTGTGTACTGTAAGGGCCCCATATACTTGGATGTCGGGAAGTCTTCATACGTGAGGTTGGTCTCGTGTATCTTCCCTTTAATCCTTGGACAGAAAAACAGATCAATAACAAGTTTAAATCCAATTTGCCTTTTACAAATGACACTGCCTCTTGTTCAAGCCATAATGTCGATGCTTCAAGGTATTATTCTGGTTTGTGTCTTTGAAATGTGCCATTATTGACGTTTTAACAGCTGACAAACTGCTCCCTGAATCTCCAGCCACACAGATGAATATATTAGCGAGAGGGAGGGGGCAGAGGGGGCAGTTCAGCTCTAACACCATTAGAACATAATTCAATATGAACCTCCACATGAATGACTCAGTGCACTCCTACATGTACTCCAGAGTTCAGGCAAGACACTGAGTGCGCACCACAATGAGATCCTGAAAATAACAGCACAGTATGTTGAAAAAGGGACCTCACATGTTTGTGCTCAAAAAGCACCGGGACTTGATGCAGAGCCCTTCTCGTCTCTTGGGACTGTTCTAGCCGAGTGAACTACATTGATCGTACCCGCTGGTCCATCTAATCAACATTTCCAATCTCTACTCATCAATCATTCACCTCCAGTTTAGATTAAATAATACTTGTACCACAAAAAATACAGTTAATATTCTAACTTTAATCACTGTGGTATTTTGTAAAAAAGTAGATGCATGATATTTGATTATATCACTCTTTACAGCTCTGCATTCAACCTCATTAATCTGCTCTAAGATAATAAACTGTTCAATTAAATTGTCCTCAAGTAGCCCTCCCAGATTAAACATTACAGCTGCTTTATTTCAGGCCTAATACACCATCTGTTCAGGGATTAGCTGCTGCTGCTCAGATCTCAACTTTCTCCAGAACTCAAGCAACCATACGTTCAGCACGAGCAGAACACACATTTAGCATGCTGTGAGTTTTTTTTTTAATCATTTTAAAAAATTGCACATTTTATGGTTAAGTGTTGATACTTCAAGAGTTGATAAAAACCTGCTCCTTCTTGAGGCAAATGTGTTTACAACCACATTTCTTTTCTTATTGGACTGCAGTGACGATACCGGGACTGTTTTAGCAAACTCGGGGCAGGTGAAGCACCTCTCAGATGTGACGGCTACTCCCTCCAGGAAGTCGTGTCGTCCCGTCTCGTTGAGGCGCTCCTGCAGGATCTGGATGCCCTCCTTGACGTCGCGCAGCTGCTGACTGTAGCGCTGGATCTTGTGCTCGATGTCGGCCAGCTTGCGGGCTGTGTCCATCTCCAGCTCCTCCAGCATGCTCTTCTGACGCTCGCGCAGGAAGCGGTGAAGGCGCTCAAAGGCGTCGCCGATGGTTGCCCGCAGGCTTTTGGCTGAGGACTGAAAAAAAGAGGCAGAAGGTGATTAATTTAAGAAAGCACCCATAGCAAACCACCCTCAACTGGGCTATTTATTCCTGTAATTTTAAGACAGTGAAATAGACTTTGTACAGTAGTTGTCGAGCATCTCGGTCACAATAGCCTGATGCTTAATTAGACACGGGTCAGTAATTCAAGGGCTCACAAAGTGCTCTAAATTGTGTTAATATTACACTAACATTCATTCATTGATTCAGCTTGTACAAGCATTGATTTTTAGTGGCTCTCTGAGAGGAGTGTGTGTACAACCTTCCACTGAGATAATAAAGTACCTAAGTTATCTAACCCTAACTTTAACCCTAATAAGGAAACCCTAACGCTAAGCCTGGAATAATAAGGTCACAATGTTTGAGTGAGCAGAAACAAACACGAATTCACTTAAATAACCCAAAAAAGGGGCTCGCAAATGACGCCCTGTGTGTGAAGACGGCTGATTACAAGACCGGCAGACAGGCAGAGATGCTGAAGCTATCTGTTTGCAGGGGACAGCAGACTGGGAGCTGAAGAGCAGAGGAAACTGATTTGTAGCTGAAGAGGAAAAATTGGAAGCTGGACATCAAAGAGAATGAATCATCTGAGTGTTAGCAGTGTGAGTGTCAGACAGACGGAACAAAGGGGTGTGATGTGAAAACCCTGTAACAATCGCACAGAGAGGAGCAGGAGCCTTTCAATTTGAAGCTCCTGAGGAAAGCAAAGACTGGGCTTCGTTCAGACATCGTGTTTAAAAGTTCCCCCCTCCGTCCTTCACAATCAGCATTTTACTGAAAAAGTTGAGCTCCTGTTTGTACACAGATTCAAAATAAATCTATCAAAGAGCATCTCGGAACAAGAGAAAATTAATGACTACTGACTCACAGCGAAATTGATCTAAACAAGAATTTTGCATGAATTTATTTTCTCTGTTGGCAACTCCTCTGATCTTTTCAGGAGGAGCTGGATTTAGGAACTGTGATCTGAGGTTTAATTACACAGCAGGCCCACTTCTCCTGTTCTTTCAAAGGCCAGGGGGAAGGTATTCTCCCTCTGCCTGTGGGAACCCATTCAGATGACTATTTCATGCAAGCATGAGAGCTATGACATTAAGATGAGCTGTACTGCAGCCCTCCTTCCTAGTTAGGTATTGAAAACTGATGGCATGGAGGAGGAAGAGGGGGAGGACTGTAGCAGCCCACCTATCAGTCTCTCAGTGACGTGTCAGCGGCTTTGCCCAGCAGGCTGTGCAAGAGAGGGTGTCTGTAGCCCTTAGAGACAGGAGGGTGGCTACCTTTCAGGGAGGCATGTGATTATCAAGCGAATCCCTGGTGGGCATGTGAATAGGACACAATGCCTATCCTTCAGACGGACACACACACAAGCCAAGGACTCAAATTGGAGTGCAAGGCAGGCACATTCACTTAAAATGAGAGCGCTGCTGCGGTGATTCTTCCACAATCTTCTTACAAGAACAAGTAAAAAACAGTAAAGGGGAAAAATACTGATTTTGCACATCAAAGTCCATTTACAGGTCTTGAGGAGTACTACTGCACATGGGAAAAAAGTTGTATAAAGGCTTTTATGGCTTCAGAGGGAGCTGACTGAAGTCTGATAAATCGCCTCAAGTGATGCCACTCAAGTCAGCGTCATTTGGTTCTGAAGACTTCAAGTTTGAAAATGAAAAAAAATCTGGAGGTGTTGAGGTAAAAGGAAGTGAGCTTACCAAACCTCTGCAGCCCACTCTCATTTCTGCTTGTGGCTCGTGGTTCAAGGCAACATTACCCGCTACTAGCTTAACACACCCAAATCTTCGGCCAAACTGTCATTCTGTTACAAACAGACAAAAAAAAAAAACTGTCCAACGTGAGTCTGACAATAGTATGGGAGTGCATTGCAAAGCTGGTGGAGTGCTCTTGACAAAAATAAGGAGAAAACCAACTTCACGCAACTTCAAATTCACCAAGATGAAAACATTCAGGGAGATGTTTCATTATCAGCCACCTCAATGTATCAGAGATCAGTGAAGTCACGGTGTGGCTGTCTTCCAGGCAGAGCACTCTGCGCAAATGGATGTAAATCTAATGGGATCAGCTCATTCTGCGGCTGAAAGGCCTGCTTCAAGCAGTCAGAGCGAGTCGATGGACGGGCAGAGACGGACAGGGGCCAGGCTCCGTCTGGCAGCGGAGGGTCCTGCAGTGCAGAACTCGAGAAGAAAGATGAGTGATGCTGCGACATCGGACAGCAGGTACAAAAACAGGAGGAAGAGGAATGTTCTCACTAAATGACAAATAACGCTGACTGCTGCGACATCGTCTCTCCGCCAGAGGCCTTTCCCTGGTCAATAGCTTCAATGTCACCACAGGGCAGAGAGGAGACGTGTGTGTGTGTGTGTGTGTGTGTGTGTGTGTGTGTGTGTGTGTGTGTGTGTGGGGGGGGGGGGTTCAGGGACTGACATATCGAGCGGTTGTTCATGGTTCGCTGATTAAAACAATGTGTCGAGCTTAAACAGCCGCTCAATAAACCATTTTACCTGTCGGAATTTAACTGTCAGTCCAAATCAGTTTGGAAGAAAAGACGGATAATCAGTGACTGCACACGTTAAACAGACCTGTCCTTCATTTTCTGACACTTTTTAGAAGAGCCTTAATTACTGAGCATTACTTTGACTGATTAAGATTAATCCGTTACATTTGATTGCTTAAGATGCAACAAGGATGCATTGATTCTGTTCATATCCACGTAGTCTGTTATGAGTGACCGCCGATGTCATTTGTTGGTGTATAATTAATTACTTGTTAAATAAAAATGAGAATTCCTGTTTCTTGATTAGAATCTTTCCGTCTGTAAAATGTCTGGATGGTCAGCTCACTTTCATCGAGCCCAAGATGACATCCTAAAATTGTTTTTGTCCGACAAAGCAAAAATCAAACATTAGAGCTGATGGAGCCGTCAATTCACTGATTAGCCTATTGGAAGAATCCTTAGTTATTTTTTGGTGCAAAAATGGCCAAAAAATGTTTCCTGATGTTTTTAACATTCTGTGATAGAACATATCACAAATGAATCCTGTTTATCTACTAATCAATTAATTGATTTTTTTTTTTTTACATTTTTATGAACTATATAGATAAGAAAAATTATTTTTAGTTGCAGCCATATGCACCTGAATGATTGCTGCAGGTGCAGCTCTAAATATGAGAGCTGTTCCTTTCTTTTTCTTTTTCTTCTTTTTAAAAAAGGGGAAATGTTGCAGTACCTTGGTCTCAGTCAGTTGTCTTTGCAGGAGCTGCAGGGCCTCAGTATGTCCCTTCTCACTGTCCTGCAGGGAGGCCAGCTGCTCCTTCATCTCCCTCTGCAACGCAACAAAACAACAACATACAACAGGTTAGTAATTACTTATTGGAAGTCAATAACAGAACAGAAGAATATTGTTCGCAGGATTTCCTTAAATACTGTATCACACAATGTAAAACGCTCCACTTCTTTGCTCAAATAATGTCTTAAAAACACTCCCAGTTGCTTAAAAATATTGGCAGTATATCTGGCGGGCAGATATTTTTGCAAGTCTAAATTGTATTATATTTATTTAAATTGTATTATTTGTGTAACAGCTCTCTTTGCTCGGGTACGAGGCAGAAAAGATTTAAGCCTCAGCTACAAAACAAGCAAGGCAGATGGAGAGCGAGATATGAAAGAGATAAAATGAAGTCTCTGGAGATGCTGGGCTGTGTCAGAGAAAACTGGGTCTCATCTCTAGTCAGGCACACACTGGCAGAACCTGCACCGCTCAGCCACCTCCAAGTCTCCCCAAGGCAGGAAAGAGGCTCTGGAGGAGCTGGCTGGGACGCTGCTGTCACAAATGGCACAGAGTTTTTATGCAGGTCCCCTGTGCCAACAACAGTGGTGCGCTCAGATTTAGGTTTTAGGATGGAAGTGGTTTAGCAGATGCCCACCCTTAAGTAGAGACTTGTTTTTACAAATATGCAAAGAACTGTGCGTACAAGACACTTTGCTAATCAGCACTCGGATGACGTTTTCATACTGAGTAAATAACAAGGTATGAGATGGTAGAGAGTTTGAAATTAACACAGAACTGTGCTTTGAACTAAATGCTAGCATCACGTGGTAACACACTCACAATGACAATGCTAACATGCTGATGAAGTATTTGGTCATAAACCCAAGTATTGGACAAATCAATCTGCTTACAAACCAAGCAGCACGCCAAAGTCACACACACACACACACACACACACACACACACACACACACACACACACACACACACACACACACACACACACACACACACACACACACACACACACACACACACACACACACACACACACACACAAACGATTTCATGTCTTATGCTGATGCATTTTGGCAAACAAGCCTTCAACAGACAGCACTGCAAGAGTGGTATCTTCCTAATTTTACATAGAAAGAACAATCATCCCCAGGTACGAATTGTGGATATACTAACTTCTGTTACTACAGTGAACAATAACACAAAATACATTTTTTAAGGACACAAAGATAGACGACCAATCAAAAGTGTGGAAACCACCAAAAACGATGTGTTACAGTCAGATGGCTGAGAGGACTACTCTATACTTCTGAATGGTCTCTCATGGTTTCAGGTTGTAGAAAGTCCTCTTTACAAATAATAATATGTGATTTTGTACAGAGGGTTTGCAAACTGACGGGTCACTGACGCTTTTCTGGACTGGAAAACAAACTCAAAATTGAAGGGAATGAAAAAAAAAATGGTTAAAACAGTATTCTCCCCCATCATGCAACACTAACACAACTAAATGAAAGGTTTAATCACTTAATTACTGTTCTTTTGGTGCCAAAATTGTTTCAAATGTAAATAATGTTGTCTCTGAGTTATGTTAAAATAGCCATTATTGAAGCAAAGAAGGAAAACATCACTGTTACAGGTGATTTCAAAATTTTGAACAGTAGTGTAACATTGCACCTGGACCTCAGAGCCTTGTTTCGCCGCATCTGAGCCTGAACCAATGCAGCATTTAGTGAGTTGGCAGGTAAAATACTATTCTGGTGACTAGACAGTCTGGATTACTGCTCATTGAGAAATGCAGGGTGCTGACGAACTGAAGTTTTATAAAAATAAAACAAAAAAAGCACAATTATGCTATAATAAATGGGCCTGAAGTACAAACAGTTATTCACAACACAGCTACAAATCAAAGAGAAACTGTGCATTGAACAAAAGCCTCATATGTGAAATAACAATTTATGTGTGGCTGTAAAAATGGCATCATTTCATCTGCTCTGAAAATGTTTATTAAAGGAAACAACCCGACACAAGCCTGATTTATTTCAAAGCCCTCTACTAAGCCACCCCTGCTGCTGGTCTCTTTGCTCAACCTGTGCGCCACTGTCTCTGTGATCCACAAAGTGTCACCTCCTAACCACTGACTGCAGCAAAATAAAAATAAAAAAACAAAAAACCCACCAAATGGAACTGTCAGCTTAGCGGGGCACAGAAAACAACCATCACTCAGCTACGGGTCTGAAATAAATGCCAGAATAGATCTTCACTGACAGGAAAAATACATAACAATTTAACCATCTAGACTAGAAGGGACAAAAAAGGTTAAGGTACGAGCAGAGAGGAGAAAGCACGCCTTGCATCAATTTGTGCTGTACTAGAAAATCCTTGACCTCGATCATTAGCTGACAAATTAAAAAAGAGTAAATGTGGGCTGTTGAACATGAAGCATGTTTCTTCTCAAGGACAAAAACAGTGGAAAACAATGGTTGGTGCAATGAGGGAGCGTGACTCTCCATGCTAATGACAGGAGTGCGGCAGGCTCAGCAGGCTCTCCGCCTCATCGCTACACGCTTGTCTGCAGCAGGTCAAAGGCTGCTCCCACACACACTGAAATAGACCAACACTGACAGACTGGCAGAGAAAACATGTTCCTCCGCTCTGCTGCCGCACATCGTCTGACTGACTGGTCAGAGAAGGGCAATTTTAACTGTACCAATAGATGGATGGATTTATCGACACGACCCCACACACCTCTGAAAACAAGGCAGAAGGTTACTTTTAATAGAAAGTTTTAGATTCAAATTGTCTCAGTTTTTTGCGACACTGTGTCGAACACAAACAAAATATGATCATTCACTTATTTGTTTTGGACATATATGGACAATATTTAATATTTTACCTCATCAGCATCATTCATTTTTGTAAATATCTGCTTATTCTGAATTTGATGCAGCAACACGTTTCAAACAAGTCGGGACAGGAGCAACAAAAGACTGGGAAAGCTGTGGAACGCTCCAAAAACACCTGTTCCACAGGTAAACAGGTTGATTGGTTACAGGTGATGGGATCATGACTGGGTATGGAAGGAGCATCCTGGAGGGGCTCAGTCATTCACAAGCGAATAAGGAGCGAGATACACCACTTTGTGAACATATGATTATATAGAGGATCAACCGTTGATGGTAAACACTGTAAGTTTTTGTTAAAATTTTGCACAGCATCTGATCACGTTTGAAATCGGAGTTGCAACAAACTGGATGCATCCACTCTGTTCCTGTAATTGAATAGATCTTGATGCTGAAATTAAATACACTGGAGAATATGTACAGTGCTTAACATCTTCACACACTTCAAGGCCCTGAAACCTCCTCCATAACATGCAATTACATAATCCTCTTTAAGCTTCCTGGAGGCAAAAACTGTCCTTTGAGCATCCTACAGATGGAGATTTTCTGTGATGACATTTCGAGCAGAAACTGAGAGAAAGCCACAGCTGTAGTGTCCATTACTACACACGGGTAAGGAGTTAGGATGTAATTCACTGGCATCTACAGGCGTAGATGAGCGTGCATGATACCAAAACAAACCATTATCATGTGACAAAACAAAAGCAAAAAAAAAAAAAACAACACCAAAAAAAATACCCCAAATGAATGAACAGTGGTATCAGCAGAGATGCTGACAAGGAAGCTTGTGTGTGCTGTGTGTAAGTGTGTGAAGGCGTCTCTCTCCTGTCCATCGCATCTGGCCAACACAAGTCTGACATGACATTTCCCCAGGACGTCAAGATGCAGGAAATGGGGGTCACGGCTGGGGGATTATAAATCTAAAACTCATTTCATCCTGCTGTCATTCCCTTCTTCCTCTCCTGTCAGCAAGGTCAGCAGCTCTGGTAGATATTTACAAGAAAATAAATGAATAAAATCATAAATTCTTCAAAAATGTGCATGGGGGTGAAAATTCCTGAAACTTTCCTTACAGCTGCGAGCTTGATTACATTCAGCAGCTCGTTCAGGATTTAAAGAGCGTCACCGGCTTCAAACTGCCAGCCCCGATGAAGAGGCGAACAAAACAACATGCAGTGTCACAGCATGAATAATAAAAAGCCTACAGGGTGGAGAACTTCCCCTCACACAGACAGGACTAGCTTCCAGTGATTTCAGTCACATGCACTGCTGACAGGAAGAAAACAAACAGGGAAAACTTGCAACTCATCTCCTTACTGGAAGAGATACAGAATGCAGAACCAATACGCTACTTAGGCTTATAATTACAGTGGGAACGCTTTCATCTGTTTATCAGCAGACAGAACGCAAACCCCAGCAGAGCCCGCAACAACTCAACGTGCTGCAAGTGATTTTCACAAGGACAGTTTGGCATAACCTTCGTCGAGCTGAGGGTGTAATTCTGTCAGGTAGCAGACAGGGTGAGTAAACAGGACGCCAGCCAATGACAAAGCAGTCAACACACTGCAGCCGTGACAGACAGACAGGAAGCTTTATAGCCTGGTTCTAGTATAATATGGACCAGATCTGAAATATGTTGTCCACACCCAGGTACAGAATCACAGGGGCAACAACATACTGTAAGTTCAAGGTTATCAGCATGGATATTACAAGAGAAACAACAGTTTGCTTCCCTTGTAACAGTACATTATGCACCAAAACCCAATAACTCCACTATTTTTCCTTACTATCAAGTATACATAGACAACTAAATCCTACAAGATCTTTAAGGGTGCTTTCACACCTCAGCTGTTTGGTTCAGTACAATCAAACTCTGGTGCATTTACCTGTTCGGTTTATTTTGTTTGGGCTGGTGTGAAAGCATCAGTCTAACTCTGGTGTGGTCTTCAAAAAGCACTGGCCAAGATCCACCTGAAAGCGGGGTCTCTGGGCGGCTGAAAGTGGTCCACGCGGCAGAACGGACCAAACCCAGGATTTTGTGCTAAACTACTATTTAATCCATCTGCTAATTTTTATCTTTTAAGAGAAACTGTTGGCGATAAGCGATGCATAGCCTTAATTTATGCAAGAGCAATTGGTAACCATGGTAACCAGGGTCACCACATGCAGAGATTTCCTCCGATATGTCAGAAAGTGAAAAGGTGCTTTAAGGTGGTGTCCTACCACACAGTAACTGCCCCTCCATTACATTATGGTACAAAATGCCTGTTCACCAGTCTCTATATCGTACATTAGGATTTATAATTCTCACACCCACAATCACGTCTTTGTAACAAAAATACAGATAATATAATTAACTTGCAAGGCTCAGTAAAGTGCTGCATGACATGCTGTCAGTCTGTGCAATTTGATTTCCCCTTGTATGTCCATGCGTTGAAGATGCAGGATGACATCATCAAAACTGTCCAATCGGCGTTAAGCGTTAGTCCACATTACTTTGTGCTTACAGCTCTTGGTTTGTTTGCAATGAGTCAGTGTGAGCATGAACTCAATGGCAGCCTGACAGCAGGAAGAAAACAATAAATTATTAAGTCAGCAACAGGAAAGATGAAACGCCAACACTCACCTCATTACTGGATCTCGCTGAGAGTAAACATGGCACAAGCAGGTAGAAATGCAAAGAAACAAAACAGCAAACAGAGAAGAGAGCCAAGACAAATAATCTGCTTGTGCACCAAAGAAAGTTGAATTTTACAAAGTGCTGCATTTTCTAATTGGGACACAAAAGCCAGGAGTGAGTGGAAATACATAAATAAACCCAACAGCGCACTAAGCAGGCCTCTCATCAGCAGGTTGTCCCGATGGAAACATGATGACAAGCGACTAGCCTGTGCGTGGTCCTGTCCTCGCAGTGCGAGGACCCTTTCACAGCACTCACTGCCAAACCGAGTGCAGCCTGAAGACACTGACAAAGGCAGCAGAGAAAGAGCTAACAGCCGACCTCTACGAGCAGACAGCAGCTACTGATGTCACAAGCACCGAAATACTCGCCGTGATATGGGGTTCGTGTTCTGAGGTGCAAGATTTTCTTAATCTTTTCATTTTTTTCTCTCCTCTCTGACACACTGTTCTCAACATCCATTCAGTGCAATAACAAAATGCAGACCAATAATTTCTGGGAATCCAATGCATTGTGTAAGCACACAGTCTTTCAAAATCTTTCTTTATATGGTTTACAGGCCTATTTATTTTAGCTGTGTGCAAAGTTAGGATAAACTCTGGGCTAAAACAATTTCAGGCCAGTCATAAAAATGTTTCACCTGTCTCTCTGGTGTGACGGCAGCCCCCCTCCACTCCCCTCCCCTGGCCCCCGAGCAGCTACCAAAAAAAAAAACTTGTGAAGAAGAAACAAAAAGCAGAACAATAAAAGTGCTGTTTCAGGCTGCAAACCCTGGTGTATTTGTTCCAAGACATCAAATTGAGCTCAAGCTGCGCCTTACATCCCGGAGCCTTGTTTCCTCTGGCATCAGCAGAGCCTGCAGCCTCTCCAGGGGGACGAGTGCGTCCCTGCAGCCTGAGCTCAGCCAGCAGAGCAGGCAGAGGCCAGCTGAGCTGACTGCGCAGGACTGACTCAGAAAGCTGCAGGACAGAGACACACTTTTCACCTCCAACATCTGTCCTAGTGAGACGGGGGCAGCCTGAGACAAGAACAGCCCGAGCAGTACGAGGGCATGTGTGCATCCACTACACAGGACAGGCTGAGGTGCTGCTCAACTTCCAAAATATGAGGTTTCAACTGTGTGCTTCTCACATGCCAGCCCCCCTGTAAAGTTGACTCCTCAGTTACAATGACGGTCTGGTTTAGTGACAGTTTGTAGTCATATATGATCATTTTTATTCAGGCTGCAACTTATTTTAATTACTGATTGTATTTCTCAACAGTTTAGTGCTGGAAAGATTACAAAATCGATTAATCAATTGACATGCTGACAAGTTTGACAATCAATTAACTGCTTAACGCCAAACACTGGTTCCACCTTCTCAAATGTAGTAAACATAAATAGCACGACTGTATATTAAAGGTGGACGGTACACTGGTTTTCATTGCCGTCACTGGTGTCACATTCTGCCACGACATGGATTTTGCAATACAGTCATTACAGTGCTAAACGTTTTAGCATATTAAAAATAATGTGTTTCACTGTGGCTGCGATAACATGCAGGTAGACGGAACAGGAGTTACTGTATGTGTGCACTAATCATTTTCCTTTGGACTGCTTTAGGGCCCAATACAAAGCAGGATTTGCTTCAAAACTTAAGCTCAAGGACGGATCAATACCAACTTCAAATGAAACAGGTCTGCTGTGACTGATCTCGGATCTGAGCATTTTTATTTTTGTAATCTCGTGATACAAGTACGGTGATATAAATTAATCAATTGCTCAGAACACACAAAAGATAAATGCGACACAATAACAATTTCTCAGAGCCGAAGGTGAAATTGTTTAGGGGTTTTTTTGACGAATCCAAAAAAGATACGAATAGATAATAAATTTTACAATATGAAAAATAAAGAAAGACAAGCAACACATCCTCATAATGAGTTATATGAAACTGTCTTGAGTTTTGTCAATTTTCTGCTGATCGACTTATGTTTTAGCAAAAATTTGTTTACCATTGAACAATATAGCCATTAAAGTAAATTTAGATGATAAATTAAACATGTAAAGACAAGAGGTAAATTCCTTATTGCTGAGCACTTAAAAGATCTATCTGCTACAGCTACAATTTCAGCATAATTGTCCAATTTTTGACAGAAAAATAATTATTTGATAGATAAAACAGGTCTACTGTGACTGATGCTGCGTCTGGGCATCAGACCACAACTGACCCCCACGTCTTCAACTTCTACTTTACAGAAAACATTTGGTAAAAACAGTGAGGATGGAGCAGAAGCACCGATGCTGGCGCCTCTTCCAGTCCTCTGAATATAGGGCACGTCATGTAAATGATGAATGCTCAGAGGCTGCTGCTCCACTTCCTGGAGTGAGGAAGGGCACAGAGTATGCAAATGTATTACCCCAAACACGAATAGCTGAGGAGAAAAAAAAAAACAGCAACAACACAACAGTATGAATGTCAGTTTTAATATCTTTGTCCTTAAACTGAAAAAGATTCATGATGTCTGAATTGCTGCAGAAGCTCTAAAAGAGTCTGCACACCAAGCTGAGGGAGCGGTGAGAACAGAGTGTGTGGCGTCAGCAGGGCAGCATGTCTGAGGATTTTAAGAAAGACAAACAGCTCTGAAAGCCCTCAATGTTAAGTTTGATGATCTACACAGTGCAGCACGAGCTATTTAAGAGCAACAAAGGGTTCGTCTTTGGCACAAGAGCGGAAATCCGAGAAGTGTTGAGCGATAAGAGCGAGCCTGCAGCTTGTGAAGAGTCACCACCTTCACAGAAACTGCTCAGTGCTTCACCACCAGGCCTGAGGCTGTTTTCTCCTGCCTGCTGAGCACAACTTGTTTCTGCAGAGCTATTCAAATAAGGAGTCCAAGATATATACACAATTTTCACAGCTGACGTGGGGAATCTATTTGACAGATAGCCAGTTTTAAATGCTAATATGAAATTTCAGGATAATATCACTAAAGCAACCACTTTCAACCCTCCTCTGAATTCTATCAATCAACCCTGTCAAGAGCAAGATGCTAATCTCAGAGTGGGCGATACATCATCTCAACAGGCGGCTGATGAAAGAAAAAAAACAATTACCATACAAAAATGTACTTCCTTGAGGCCTGTGAGATTACATAAAATTCAAAACAAACCACAAGCTTTTCCAATGAATCACCGTCTATAATTAGGTGAAAAGAAAGGGATCATTAGTAAAACTGGTTTAAGCGGCTGTGTTTGGAAACGCCACCTGGCTGTGCAGCAACCAAAATCAGCCTTTTTGGATTTTTCTGCATAGAGAGCTGAAGATTTTTACTTCCTGGTTCTGTTCAAGAAGAAACCTCGTAAAAAATGCTACTGACATTGGCGATGTAAATAACTAAAAATCTAGCCTTGGAACAGAGCAGCATGTGTCTCCCCATATGTCTCCTAAATGAGGGTCATATTATTAACACTTAACATTAAAATTTCTGTTTCTTAGCGGCCCTTAAGGAACAGCATTTCCCATGTACCCTAGACCATCACGGCTAAAATCGACAGAGGAGGTCCATGGGGGAGTGGAGGAGCTGCGGTGAGATCAGACATGTCCGCAATGACAGCAGGACAGAGAGGAGCCAACAGTGTGGACGTTTTTCAGAGAGCTGAGATTACGGCTACAAAGTGCCACGCTCTGGGCTGTACTCTCTCTGCGTGGGTTTTTCCCGGGTGCTCCGACGTCCTCCCACAGTCCACAGACGAGCGGGTTAGGTTAATTGCCAACTCGAGCCTTTCGTAGCTCTGGCTTGCCGCAGCACTTCTGTTTGATCAGTGCTGTTCCTGATAAACAGGAACTGATGAGTCAAGATACCGTATTTACATATATATGTGCATACATGTTCACGGATATCATGTGCTACTAAGCAGTAGCTTAGGAAACTGATGTGTTCCTGCCATATTGAAATGTGGTCAGCGGGTTGTTGATGCTAGCAGTATTATTGCTGTTAGCGTTAGTATTAGTAACTTTATCAGGATTATAACTGAGATTACCATAACTGCTAAACCCTGTGTATATTAGCAAGACCTACTTCAGCTGGTGTATATATATTTTATTTCTGATATGTTTCAGACCACGCATCTACTTTTAATACGTGCCATAGCTGGGTCTACTTACTCTACTGCTGGGCTGTGTTTAGGATAAATCACTCACTAAATAATTAAAGTTCCATGCTGTCTCCTGTGTGTTCTGACCAACACCCCGGGGGAATGCTTTTCTAAATATTTCTCAACCACTTCCCCGTATTTTTCACCTTGTCTAGTTTCCAGAGAAGAGGGTCAACAGCCAGACTGGTTTAAACAGCTATATATGGAAGCTCCGCTGCTCTATGCAGAAAGCAAACACACGCAAACCAAACACTAATGCAGGCACAACAACACAGCTCTGAGGAGCAGCGTTATCTCGGCCCTACTGCGCAGTGACTTCACTGGGTGGTCACACTGGGTAAACACACCCTGAAAATGACCCTTGGATATGTTTGACTTCCATCAGATTTTTACAAACAAACACAAGCTCGTGTCGTCTTTTAGAAAAAGCCTCTTAGGATTAGTGAAACCTCTAATAGTCAGCGTGTTGTTAATATAAAACCATGTAGTATGTGTCAGCCGCATAAATCACCTTGTGAAAAAGCACGATGCGGTCGCATGCCAGCCAGCACGACACGAACACGGCAGGGATAGCAAACAGATTTGTTTGCCTGTACTTCGTCTTGGCGGCATGGGTGCAGCTGGAAGCTATTCTGATGTAGCTGCTGTGTGTGCACTACGCAGGCGTGATGGCATTAGCTCGCCAGCAGCTCTATCTGACCAAATAAAGTGTACGCCTGCTTCTCTTCCACTGAGTCCCCTGACATCAAATAAATATTTGGGATGTATGCCTCTTTTGACGAGTCGCAGTGTAGAAAATAACAGACTGTTTCTGCAGACACTGGCAGTACACTTCCATGAATTTTAAGTATAGCCTTCAGTCAGGTCTGCATTTTATTAACTCCCCATGATTTCCAATAATCTACATGCTGCAGCCTGGATCATCATATGAAAAAGAAAAAAAAAACAGGCTTAAGCACAGAGCAGGAAAAAAAAACAGTTTTCAGTGAATGCATGTCTTGTTTGTACAATACTGACCAGTTTTCAACCCACACAAGTCTTCATCGGGTTGTCAAAACTTTATACACTGAATATGATTAAGATCAATCCTCAAGAAGATGCCATCTTTGTTTTACTCCCAGTTATAGGGGAGTCAAGGTCATGTGCAAGTAAAGCATTGTGTGCTGTGTGTGTACAAAAAAAGGACAATACAGAGGAAATTATTAAGCAATACACTAAAGTAACTGCGACAGTACCGAGAGCCAAAGTCATTCAGCTTTGAAGCTAGTGTCTGTTTCACTTGCTTCAGCCAGACAACTCAATTTTCCACTCTGGATTGCTTTCACTTGGCTTTTGAAAAAGCTGCAGCAGTAACTGTTTACTTACTTTACTTTACTTAGCTTGAAATATGGACAGAAAACCACAATGTCAGTAAAACTTCTATATCAACATGCATGGAGAACTGAAAGCCAGTGAAACAGAAGCTAAGCAGAAAGCGGGACAGGACTTCAGCTCTCCATTCAACCTCTGGAGACAATGCATATCCACGTGACTGAAACGACTGAATATCCACACAAAATTTGCTAATTTTAAAGCAAAACACTGTTTAGGTGTGAAATCAATGTCCAGCAGCTAAATTGCCCTATACCACTCAGCAAACACTAAAACTGCGGTCTAACATTGGGTAAGGAGTTACTCGACTCAGTCTCCCCTGTTCAGTGTCCTCCTGATCACACATACTGCGCTGTGATGCAGCTGAGTTCATGCTTTTGTCAGAGAACTGAACGAGATCCTGATTTGTCACTGGGTCACAAATGCTACTCGTTAATCAGAAGACAGTGCGGCCTGGTCCTGTGATTTGGAGCAAATCAATACGATCATTAAGTCGCCTCATGACAACACCTGCGCTGTGTGATTGACGCCTAGTTTCAAATGAAAGTGGCAGACAGTCATCTTCTAACTTTAGTACCACAGAGGCCCCAATTAGGCTCACTGAACTTCAAAAGCCCAGTTTTTCCTTGTTCACGTTATAATACATGTTTTTAGATTCAATCACTTTGGAGATGGTTTTAAAGGTTTTTAAAAAGCTTCAGTTTCAGGTGTCAAAGCATTGAAAGAGTGTGGATGAAAGGCCAAAATGAATCTAAACCTAAATTAATCAAATGGAGCAAACATTCCTGAACAACTGTTTTCTAACAGTGCTTGTTTTAAAACCACCACCAACACATATAGGAAAAGGCAAAATGAGCCTTTGACAGCATGGCTTGTACAAAAAAAAATGCAATGACTTTGTATTTCCACAGAGGAGTTTTCTCTGTCACTTTGATATATGAGAGTGCCCATCAGATGGATGCTCTTGCACTTGACTTTTCCTGATTAAAGCTGCAACGCATTTCACAGCCCTCTAAACTATGTGACAGCTTACACTTTTAATGCTTGATAAATGCTCACTTGTTTTAATGCTGCAGTTATTGTAAGCCACAGTGGAAAAGAGCTTCTGCTAAATGCTAAATGCCTGAACTGTAAACAGATGCTGGAGCAGGAAACCTCTGTTAATGTGCAGGCGATGAGGAGGAGAGGAACCAGGGCTGAGGACAGACGATACAGCTGGCCACTCCCCACTGATTAGCCTGACCCCAGATGCACGCTAAATGCATTATAGGAAATAAACAAGCTCTAGGAATACCTGCATGGGCAAAGAAACTTGAACTGGATATGCATCACATTAATGAGGAACTTCTGAGTTATGGTGTTTTAAAATGGCTAATGAGGATATCAATTATTATACAGGCCAAATCAGAGCAGTCATGCAAAACTTTTATTCTCTCACTGGGTGATTTCCATTCCACAAATACTCACTAAAACTGATTATTTAACAGGATTTCTTTTCCGCTCGAATGATAATTACACACATTTTTTTGCAAAAAACTGTTGTTTAATTGGACGCCATTTCCCTAATCCCACAGCTAAAGCTAGACTGAGCATGTGAGAGTTTTTCTCAGCTCGTGGCTGCCCATCAATCATCTCCTGTCCCTTTACACCTGAACCGTGAGAGACAACCAAAGGCTTGTGGGTAAACAGAAATGCACCTTGACTCTGGTTTCAGACAAAGGAGGCATTTAAGAGGTAAACACCTTCAGGCTCCCTCTCTCTTTCGCTATCAGACTGGTTAGCTCGGTGAGGGGTTCAGATCCGGCTGATTGGAAGCTGTACAGTGTATGAGGACTCCTACCAGCAGCACGTCTAATTAAATCATCTGCAGCAAATCACGGAGACAGGGCATTAAAAGAGATTACAGCCTGGTCCGGCCCTGCCCAGACCCCCGAGAACAATGGCCTATAATCTGTCTTAATTCCCCAGCTAATCAAGCAACACAGGGCTCAGAGTCTCAAGGCTGCCGCAGCACAGCAGTTCACATCCACCCAAATATCCAACTGACAAAACTAAAAAGGTAATGGCTGCTCAGCGATCACTCGCCTCTCAGGGATTTTTAACATTTACCAAGCTCTGCAATTGTGTCTGCCCAAAACCCATCTTCCTCCAACTCTCATTTCATATTCACCACTTTTTACAGGCTTTTCTACCTCTAAAGGAGTTGGAGAAAAAGTAACCATTTATACAACATCTTTCTGTGCCTGGTCTTTTTCATTTAATGAAACCTTCATGGCAGTGTCACTGGTGTGCAGGCTGCTCTCCCCGCTGATCTGTCTCACATTAGGGAGGCCTGGGCTCAGCGTTAAGCCCCACTTTAAGCCGCAAAACTTTAAGGACAGCACTTCCCCTTTCATTCACTAAGATGACTAGTAAATCTCCCCTCTCTCCCTCTCTGGCTTGCCACACCAGTTACAGTGTGTGCTGCACTCCTGTGACCCCCAGCTTCAACTGGCAGACAGATACAACTCCAACTCCTGATGTAACACAACAGGTACCCTGCATTCATTGATAATGACTCATTGGAAAAGAGTCCTTTGTGGGAGTTTGTGTCCCGCTGCAGAAAACGAATGACACTTCTGCAGAACACACCTCTTCAGAAGTGGCTATTTTTGAGGTTGTATAAATTACAATGTTGCTAAACAAAAGTGCACTCAGTTGCCAGATTACTCAGTACATTTCTAAAATTAATACAATAGCCCTGCAATAACTCCTGCCTTCATGAGAGTGGTAATACAATAACCGTTTAAGAGAAGCTTGACTCAACTTAATGGCCATTTCAGGGTCTTTTGTTTGGAGGCTGCATTCTACCGAGTGAGAGGTGTTTCTAATATTTTACCCTTTCCATTAACATTGGGTCAAACTGGATGTCAGAAACACCTTTCAGTGTAATCCGACAAAGCTCAACAACAACAACGCTGAATATGTCCTCCAAAATAGATTTAATCAACACAACTATAAAACTGTTTGAACAGAAACTGAAAGTTATAACCTTCATGAAGGTAGAATTTGATGCAGCCTTTCTGTGATGTTCATACGACTCAATTTATGCAACTTTCAAATGTTCAGAATTTTGGCGCGTTCTATATCTGTATTACACCAACTGTGCATGACACAATGTACACAAAAAAGAGGATAAAATATATGAACTGAATAGATCAAATCTGGAAAGTGCAGTTTCAACGAGATTAATGTATCTGATGAGAAGAAAGAGGACGATGATGACAAGAACTGCCAAAATCAAAAGTTCAATTCATTTTTTGTGAGCGAGTAACTTTCATTTTCTTATTTGGTTATTTAAACATCATAACTCATTTTACTACAAACCACCTACTGGATTGAATAAGTGGCCATGATGAAGCAAGAGCACCTTAGGTTGTTGTGCTTTTGGGAAACAACATCTGAGTTTCAGAAGGTTCGTAAAATGGATTTTACAATCATCTTAGTCTTGAGACACTTTCATGTTTCCTGCTCTTTAAAAAGCAACTAATTTATAGCATTTTTACATGCTAGAAAACATATGGCAAATTGCATACAGACTCCTCTTTGCCAGAAGGCCGACATACACATTTCTAATGCACAACAGATGCACCATCATCTGACTCACTTAACTTAAGCGCAAGCCAAAGTAATCATCTCATGTCAAAACGTTCTGTCTGATGGACGCAGCCTCAGCTCCACTTTCTCCAATCAGTGCAGCTGTTCATGTGCTAATCGAGCAGCAGCATGGGCTGAAGTAAACACGCAGTCTGGCTCTGTCCTGCCTCAAGCATCATCAATGGTATCAGTGGTAAGTGTAATACAAGCTACCGCCTCTCTCTGGATGAGGATATTACGGCTGCACTCCTCTAATGGAACATGACTGTTCTGTCTTTCCCCATGGCTCCATTTCCGCATGAACGCTGCCTCTCTGCCACACCAAACTGACTGACCGCCAAGCTGGACAAACTCACTTGTCTGGGGGGTGGTGGGAAATTAGCAGGGTGGGGTACTGGGAACTAGCTTCCTAAAAAGAATCCGCTGCCAAACAAGATCTGCGGCATTTAATAAAGCCACACACCTTAGAAACGGGGACTGACAGAGAAGACAGCGCAGGAGGGGGTAAAAAACAAGAGACAGAGAGAGATGGAGCTGCTCGAGGAAAGGAGAGCAGACTGAGGCGAGCCACAGGGGAGATGGCAGCCGTGGGTGCCCTTGAAATTGCCTGACTCATTACTGCAGCAGCACGGCCATGCGTGGTGATGGCATGCTCAGAAAGAGAGAGAGAGAGTGAAAGACAACCCTGTTTTTAAACCACCAGAGGAACGCTTCAAAAGGCCGGCGTGCTCCTTCTGCATTTTCAAACGCTGCCCTATGTTGAAGTGAGGCAGACGAGAAACGTGCAAAAATGTTTTCATGGTTAACCCTCGTGTTTGTGACCTGATAAGGAAGAAATAACCGGCTATAAGAAAGGATTATTCAAGGGCAGCAAACAGGTGCATCTGGACACTTTGAGTGACGGGTCTGTGTGGGTGACTCAACACCACAGTAATCATTTAATTCCTCAGCTGCGTGGGCTTTAGTCAGACCAGCATCACAGCACAGCTGTCTGCTGCTATACCATTTACAGCATCTATAGTCTCTGCAACAAAAGTTAAGTCCCCAAATATGCACTGATAACCAGGAGCCGCAGTCTTATTTCCCTTCTTATCTGGTCTTACACCGCTGTCAAGTGGAGCGGAAACACGTCCCCAGGGCAAGGAGACAGCAGGAAGAGTCTGTCTAGCCCTGCAATACTGTGGCCGTGCACAGCCAACTGACAGTCTTCATCATCACAATTAAGGCACAGTGGCTGCTGCTGCCTCCACTTTGTCCTCTGCAGGAGTTGACTGCCAACTTTAGGCCACAGTGGTGTGATAATAAGTGCGCAGCTTCGTCCAGCTCCGGTCAGGGTTACAGCGATCCAGCCAACCTCTATTTAAGATGGCGCCAGCGCTCCAAGTGCAGCACGGCCGAGGGAGGGAAGTGTAATCTCATCACCATTAACCGTGTTGCCTAAAATAAAAGGCATTATTTCCCAGATCATAAAGCACAGACTTTACAGGGTGAAGGATGTGGCTCAGTAGATAAGGATGTCTGGCAGTCTGGTTATAACCTCATTTAATGAGTTCAAAGCAAAACCGACAGGCCCATAAAAAACTGAAAAATTCACAACATAATAATGTAGGATTAATGATGAGAATTGGGAGATTTCTTTTGCTGATTGTGGCTCTGTTTTAGTTCAAGAAGTCTGAGATAATTTTGCATTAAGAGCACTTTCTGCTCTTGTGCATTACATTTAAATTGTGTTTAATACTGCCTAATGTGATTGGTGGAATAAAACCCCTCCTAATCAGAATGCATTAATACCCTGTGAAATCTGCACTCCCTGAAGCAAATGGCAGGGCCGAAGACAAATCCTCCCCGATCCTACCTTAATATCCTGTATGTTGAGAAATATGTGCAAGCAATTAGGTATTTGTCAGGTGTGCGTGTGTGTGTGTGTCATAGTGTCTGCAACGGTAGGGTGCAGGACGTGTTTGTGCATTACAGATCTGGCTGCAGGAGCATTTACGGGGGAAAAGGATGCAGATCAGCAGGAGGTAAAGCTCTCAGCGCTGCAGCAAGACTCGGGGCCTGAGGTCAGCCGAGTGACATGCCAGGCTAAGGAGATTACAGCCTGCCACAGACCAACCGAGGACTGCCCTCGTCACTGGCCAACAAAACACACTGTCAACAGAGTTAAGGCGGTTGTGCCATGACATAACACAAACGCTCTGTTTATCTGAATCCTTTGGGAATCTAGTCCGTTTCAGAACATCAAATCAAAGGCTGCGAATACCGAACTGTGCTGTAGCATTGAATTAAAGCCATGAACGCGTTCACATGTTTAACTTTCACAGCTCAAGCGTTCCTCATTAAGTGTGCTGCCTAAATGTACATATTCAGCAAGTCTCATCGAGATTTAGACCTATTTGGCGAAAGAGACCTGAGAAAGAACTCACACAGCAGTTCTGGGTCACGGCAGACTCTGTTTTTATGTTGCTTTCTTTCATCATGTTGGCTCACTGTAGGGGCTGCTTCAGATGTCTGAGTAGCTAGTGTGGATGTTGAAATTAGATTTTGTCATTCTTGAAGCTCTGATTGTGGAGATAGTTGGCTGAATTAACAACAACAATGATACATGTCTGCGTCATCCTGCTCCTCTATCGAGCGATGAAGTCAGAGGGTGATGCAACCAAACAGCAAACACTGCTGGGAAAATGGACAGTAGTAGAGAAGCGTTATTACTCAGACATGAGTGTGTTTTTTGTTTTTTCCCTGAGAACAAATTCATGACTCTTCACAGAATATTTGGCAATTCTAAGCAGACGCTGTCCTCCACCTCTTTGTGAACCCCTCTTACAGAGGAGTCACACTACGTGCACAACCACACAAATGATGAGCTATATTGCACTAGCAGAGGCCAAATAGAGAGAAACATATAGAGACATGGAGGCAGAAAAAAAAACCTTCCAAGCCAATCTCAAATCCCATGTGCCAAAGTGCCACTTCAACACAAAAAGGCCAAGCTTTGGCTCTCGACCTACCAAATCCTTTCCCCCTCATCTACAAACTTTCCCACCCTCCAAAAACTCTAAGATGCACTTTAAAGGAGGCCACCGAGCTGGCACAACATGTGCCCCTCTGGCCCAGACAGTCAAAACACTGGAGCTGATTGCTGCTGCACTTTAACACATCCTCACCATGTTGTTTTGGCACTTTAGTTAAGCATTGTGGGACCCCATGCTAAAAGTGAAGCTTGTGCCTGCAGGCACAGCTCTCACGCATTTGTTTGTATCTGACACACAGCTCCTGCCTGCTCGCTGAAAAGAAAAGAGACGTTACAAGTAAACAACTGAGTTGACTGATATCAGTGTTACTTACATGGGATCCATCCCAAAACAAATTCATTCAGAGAATAAAGTTCACAGTGGCAGAAGAGATGTTTCTGATAAAATGTACTTTGTGATCTCAAAAGAATGTGACACCATCTGCTGCCTCGTTCTGATGTTTGTGTTTGTCTTGAAAGGATGGGACGTCAAGTAACAAACCGCCCCACTTGTAGATCTGAAAAGGCGGGTGTGCCAAGCCCATCATGAGACGTGGTTGTTTTCCGGTGGGGCCTCTGTGCGCTCATACTCTCTTTGAGTATTGTAGATCTGGGAAGCCTCCAAAGCTCCTGCCAGAATACAAAATGCCACATCGCCGCCTTGAAAAGAGCTCCAAGCAGAGGGACAAGCGGGTATCCAAGAAAAGAGAAACATCTTGTGCTGGGCCTAATTACTTCTGCTCCAAGATTACACAGTTTTGACCTTTCTCAGGCTTCCAGCGCAGAGCCTGATTGGAAATTAAGGAGGACAGCATTGATGTTCACAGCGCTGTTAATTACATTTAATGCAGAACACAGAAGGGCATAACTGTAGCTCTACATGGCCCACTCACTCACTATGTTTACATGTGATCAGTTCTCTCCACACAGCCACATCCAGTTAATTGCTTATAGTGCAATGAAAACATTAAGGATTATTTCCCTAAAAACACATAATGTTTACAACCCTAATTGCAAAAAAATGGACACTATGTAAAGCATAAATAAAAACAAAATGCAATCATTTGAAAACTGACTGTGTTTACCGACACAGTTTTAAAAAATGTTCCTGACACCATGTGCTCACAAAGTATTGAACCTCGCTCTATCCTTGCTTGTGAACGACTGAGCCTTTCCAGGATGCCCCTTTCATACCCAATCATGATACTATCATCTGCTACCAATCAACCTGTTTACCTGTGGAATGATCCAAACAGGTGTTTTTGGAGCGTTCCACAACTTTCCCAGTCTTTAGTTGCTCCTGTCCCAACGTGTGTGAAACGTGTTGCTGCTGCTTATTCAAATTCAGAATAAGCAGATATTTCCAAAAATGAAAACACTTTAACATATTGTCTTTGCATTGTTTTCAATGGAGTATATGTCAAAAAGGATTTGCAAGTTATCACATTCTGTTTTTACGTATGTTTTACACAGCTTTTTTGGAACTGGGATGATAAAAGCAACAGACATTATGCCTGATAATTGGACTGGATTGCCGATTATTGTTTGAGGGGGTGATTTATTTGCAGAAATAGACTTTATTCACCAGGTACATGTGTATAAGGAATTTGTCTTGGTGCAGGTTTCAGAACAGCAGAGTGAAGAAATACGATGGCAGTAAAACAGAGAATTAAATAAGGCAGCTGAGGAAGATAAAAAAGCACTTCAAGCGATAATATACAAATAAACAAACGCTGTGTATATTGCAGTGAGTAGGGTTTGTGTGATGTGATCTCATGTACGTTCTGTGCAAAGATGATGGTAATGTTGTCAGATAAGTCCAGTGCAATCAGCAGTTTAGACAAAAAGCGAGCGAAGTATCCGTCCTGCCACTTCATTTTCACTCAACATGAAAGCTGCTGTAACAGCTGCTATGAGCACCTAATTTTCATCTTAACAGTTATTATTATTGGAGGTCAACTTATAACCTGTGTAGCTGCACAATCTCATCCACACCTGTTGCTATTTTCATGGCCATTTTTCTGGCTCTGTCATAGAATGATAATATCCAAACTCTTAATGCAGATTTCAAAGCTCTGATGTGCTAAGTGGTGTTTCGAACATCTGCCTATCAGCACCACCAGACCTACTTTAACCTCTGAAAAATCAGAGAGCTTCTGAGGTCTGTAACCAGGCTAGTAGATAATAAATACAGATGAAACATGAAATATAGTTTAAAAATACTTATTTGGAAAAGAATCAAATGTAATGTGAGCTTTTGTTTTTATAAATGCACGATATTTCCTTTCTTGAGTTCTGAAGTTTTGTCTCAATAAATTACAATATGATCACTTAACAATGGGCTGTCAGCTGATGCATTAAGATTCAAATTAACTATTGGTTGTTGTGGATATTCCCATCATAAATATGTAAGACACAGACTGATAATTCTGACATTAGTAAATCCATTCAAGTGTTATTAAAAAAATGAACAAAAAAGACAAATTAATCAATTTTGTCTCATCATTTCTCCATCAGATGGTTTTTATAATTTAGCTGCAGTCTGAATATAAAGCTGCTCATTGATTCAGAGCACTGAGGGCAAAATGAGCGTGTCAGTGTCAAAGATGCACTTTCAGAGGATCTTAAGAGGTCAGTGTAATGAATAGTCAAAGGCTGAGGCCATCTTATTGATACAGTCTCTGCAGCAAGGAAGGAGACTGCATAATAGAGTAACAACCACAGTTACAGAGTCTGTGGCATTTTAAGAAGATGGACATCCAGCAAATATGGCATTAATCTCAGATTTCTGAATGACCAAACTCTAAATCCAAATGCACAGATTATGTTAGCGTGACATCCAACGTGGCCTGAGTGTTGGTCTGAACAGAAAACCCTTCAAAACTGCATAACTGAGTGTTAACCATCAAAACTTTGGTCTGTTTCTTATCAGAGAGTTCACTTTGCTGTCTGCCAAGAATACTGGAAACTGAATGTCACATAGACGGATCTGAACATGCTGAACAGCAAACTTAAGAAATGAGACTGACGACAGAAAATTAGACTGGAATGTGTTTCACTGCATACTGGGGCAAAGAAGGAATGGGATTAGAGGCTTTGTTTCACAGTTATTGGATTTTGCTCTTTGCTGGGAATTGAATTATCCCAACACTGAGAGAGAAGCAAACACCGACCCTTGCCTGTTAATGTGGAAAATATGAGTCAGCGTAAACACATACGACACATTACCATAAGCTTCGTAAAAGAACCATCAAAGTCACGGTCATGAAAAATATTCTTGATCTGAAGTTTTTTACATATTATTTCAACAAACACTTCGCGTCTGCTCGTGCACTTACAATTCCTTACTTGCAGAGACAAACCACAACTAAAACAGTGAGAACATTATGACACTCGAGACCAGTGTGTGTCAGGATCAGTGTGAAATAGTGCCAGAATTTAAATTTGCAATTTAAAATAACCATTGTAGGCAATATAAAGGCAGGTCTGACATTTACTTATGTGTAAAAAAGAAAAAAAAAGTGTTTTACTTCACCCCCCTGACCTCACAGGTAATGTGGACATCAGGGAGGGAAAAATAAATTAGATATATTTCAGTCCTCAGCACCTTCTGCACCAAAAGTACTCATGAGCAAAGCACTAAATCCCAAAACTGCTTGAGTGGAGCTGCTCTGTGGCAGCAGAGGGCTGAGGCTGAACTGTCTGGGCAGCTCCCACAGGGTGAATGAGTGCCACTGCCTGAATGTGGCGCAGAGTGCTGATGGGTTTTAAGAAAATGTCAGCCTCACCCTTACTAATGAGCTGTCAGAGCGCTGTGTGCTAAAACTGACCTGTATCTCCTCGTAAGCCTCGTCAATAGTGGTTACTTGGTGCTGCTCGTGTAGCGCCGGCTCGTCGCAGAAGAAGCACACCAGACTTTTGTCGGTGAGGCAGAAGAGCTTGACCTTCTCGTGGTCCTTGCAGGGGTAGGAGCTCCTCTGAGCGTTGAGGATGGCGTCCAGCGGGAAGGCCGAGTAGCGCTCCACAATGTTGGACAACTTGAGACTCGGCGAGAGGAGAGGGTCGGTGAAGGTCCTCCGGCACTCAGGACAGTCCCGCGTTCCGTGAGGCTCCTGCCTGCTCCAGTGCTCAGTGATGCACTTCCTGCAGAAGTAGTGCTCGCAGCCAAAGCTGACAGGGTCCTGGTAGATGCTGAGGCAGATGGAACAGAGGAGCTCGTCCTTCAGACAGCAAGCCATTTGCAAACACGGAGACTGAGCGGCATCTAAGAGGGCAATTCTCTGGAGCGGAGTGTAATTGGTTCAATCTTCAAGTAAGTGGTTCACTGCCATGTGGGAGTTGACTGACAAGATCTTCAGGAATCTTGGGATTTCACTTAAATTGTCTCTGTTGAAATATGGCAAACAACAAACAATGAGATGCTACAAATCTTTTATTATGCACCTAGTGCATGGCCTAATACATTTACAACAAGTAAATCATCAACAGGAGCAGATTCCTTTGTTTACACATTAACAAAACGGACTTCATCAAGAGTCCATTTAACATCAAATTTTATACGTAGAGATTTCAGTGGGCTGTCAACGTTAACAATGGCTAATCCTGGATTTTTGACAATAAGTTGTTAAATCAATTAGTTAATAACTAGAAAATTAATCAGCAAACAATTTAGAATATTTACCAATTTAGAACAATTAATTGTTCAAATCATTTTAAGGCAAAAAAAAAAACAAAACAAAAACAGACAATGAACAGGTTCCAGCTTCTCAAATCTGAATATTTGTTTTCTTGGTCTTTATGATAAGTGTACTGAATACCTTTGGGTTTTGGACTGTCTGTCGAACAATACAACTCATCTTAAGATGTCACCTTCGGTTCCAGAAACATTTCCTGACATTTTATAGACTCAACGATGAATTGCTTGAGAAAACTTTCAGCAGATTAATCGAAGATGTAAATAATAGTTAGCTTTAGCATAATTTGAAATCACTTTTACACAAAGACGGTGTTGATTAAATCAACTTAAAACCAGCACAGTATAAAAATGGCACACAGAACCTGCAGCATGTCCTTGTTTTCTCTTATAACCTCTTACTTAACAATACCATTAAACTCTGTTTTAATGCCATTTCATTGAGCTTTCACAAAGAGCAACTGCAATCTAGTTTCACTTTGTTAGCTTCCTCCTCACCTGAGGAAACACCTGAATACATTGATGCTTTTTTATCAAAATACTTCACCTCCACCTTGCTACATCCCGTTCCCTTTTCATTGTGGAGGATCTGTGGATTTCCACAGCTGACTGTCCGCACCAAGCAACGAGGAAACACCTGCAGCGGTATTATCTCTGCTGTCTTCCTCCCAGCCCGGTGAGAGGACGCTTCCTTTTAAACTCCCTGATGAAGAGGGCTTCAGCAGCCTGGATGGAGCTTTTTCATTCTTAACATCTACCGCTAACTGTCAGGCAAACATCTGTGCTGTAGTTTAGCAAACATGCTATTTAATTGGCTTCCTCCACCTTGCTTCTAAGCAGGAATTGTAAACACAACCGACCAGGACCACGACACCACCAACCACAGCGGGAGGATGAGAGGGGGCAGAGACACAGAAAAGGGGCGAAACACTAATTTAATAAGCTACATATTAAAAATTTAGATGCTGGAAAAGCATATGAGAGTTATGGGCATCTGAATATGACAATTCATAATCAAAAGAAACAGATAGGAACACAGAGAAAAAGGCTCAACTCACCAGCCTCCGTAGTGACTTCAGCAGCTCCAATCCAAGTGTCTTTCAGGAAGGAGAGCAACACACAGCGGCAACAGACGCAACCAACTGTACTGAGCGATGGGGGGGTTATAAAACATAATATTTACAAGATAACTGCAGTTTGTCTATAAATACGTTATGAAAAAGAATAGTGGCTAAATTACTTATAGTTTAAGAATATTAGTGTTTTGGTGAGTGAATACGAGGCTTACAAAATGACAATATAAAGTTTTCTCTCGCTGTAATAATGTCGTGGCTCAGACTTCCTCTCCCCTCATTCTCCCGGTTAGCATTGCTGCTTAGCTACGTTGAGTTCAACAAACAAACACACTAAATGCAACTGGACCCGTATAAGCAACGGTTTCACTTAAAACAAAGACAGCGCAGGGAACTGGTGTCAAAATGGACTGCCATTGTTCACTGAAATGTTTTAATGAGCCGAGAGACAGGGGCTTCTACAGACTGCCGTGTTCGCCTTCAACCAGCAGGGGTCAGCAGCGTCCGTAAAGTAAAACACCATATTCTTCCCTGTACAAGTGGTGAGCAAGAATACACCCATGGTAAAGTACGCATCCATCAAACTGATTACTCATGCATCCAATTTATGGAGGCTCCCTTTTAAGAATTACAGGAAAATCACTGTTAACTAATCTGTCATCTTGCTTTAGCTCTTTTGTTTAATCTTCCTGTTGTGAGTCTCGAGTCTGAAATTTATGGAAAATGCAGTGCTAAATCACTAAAATGTAGACCTACAGCTTTTGTTATGTTGTCTTTTACATGTTGTCTTCTTACATAACGCCAGTTTAGAATTACATAAGCAACATAACTCGTATATAACTAAACTACCATAAGTGTCATGCATTTACCAAGTAAATTACATAGTATTTTATCTGAGTATTTCCATTAACATGCTACTTTTAAACTATGACTCCACTACATGTCAAATTGTAATATTGTAAGTTTCACTTCACTTGAATTTGCACCACACTATGATTATTTGTTGTTTTATAAATGAAACTACCCAGAAGTAGACCTACACCTAAAGCAATTAAAGTTAGCTTCACTATGACCAGCTACATTAAAAAGCTGTTTACATAGCAGCAGTCATAATCTACAGTCACTGACAGGGGCCTTTTCACTACTTAATGAATACTTTTGGCAGTTTATTCTGATCTTACTTCGTATAGACCTGTACTCTTAAGTGAAGTTCTTAATGCAGGACCAGTAAATAGAAGATCTAAATCTTCGGCCACCACTGACCACATACACATATGAGTATGATGTATGAAATCTTAACAAATTAAAGCATAATTGTTAATTGTACACAGCGTTGTAAGGTCTAAATCAAGTCCACATATTGGACATTCTACAACATGTACGGGATATATAACAACAACAACAACATTATTATTATTATTATTATTATTATTATTATTATTGTTGTTGTTGTTGTTGTTGTTGTTATTAATAATAATAATAATAATAATAATAATAATAATAATAATAATTAATACTCTTGTAATAACATGAAAGACTTGATTGTAACGCTTGTCACCTTATGATGACTGTAGACCACATCATAATTTCTATTTTTAATTTGCAACTACTTGTACTTGCTCTACATCACTGAAGGAAAGACAATATTCACATCTTTATTTAGAGCATACTATATATATATATATATATATACACATATAAACACACAAAGTGGCAGTTGATGACTTTGATATGGAAACAGAATAGTCTTTCCTGTATGTGACTCTTCATGCACTGTAAGTTGAGCTTTCCTGCACTGACATCAGTGATTGCTTGCCAGCTTCTTGCTGTGGGATGCTAAAGGACTCCTCTTCCTCTACAAAGTGGGGTTTAGAGTTTACATGCATAAAGTCTGAGGGTATGGCAGACGGTGTCCCGCCAGACCCATTTCCTATGTGGAAAGTGATGTTGACGTTGACGTGTGGACTGGTGGTCACGGGGCTGATGATCTGTGGGCTGGTGGGCTGAGAGGAGCACTGTGTGGGGATGCTGGTCTGGGGAGCAACAGGCTCTGTGTTGGAAAGTAAAGTCATGGGCTCCGACAGATCAGAGTGTGGACCTTCACGAGCTATGGTGGATTGCAAAGGGCCGATGGAATTGTAGCTGCTGCAGTCGTCTGTTCGGGTCAAAGTTTCAATATTGTCACAACCACTCTGGTCACTGTTGGCTTCCGCTTTCTCCAGCAGACACTGTTGTTCTGGTGAGGTTACTGTGAATGAAGTCTGCTGGACTGCCCCCAAATAACTCTGACTGATCTACGGTAGAAAGACATGAAATGGTTATTCCCAGTATTCTGTAGAATCAGAACTTTATTCAACCGTTTTCAAGAAGAAAAGCCGAGGAAAATCTTACTTTATCGCCAGTCTCACAATTTCCATTTGCATCTACTTTAGGATGAAATCTGGCAGCATCTGGGAAAAAAGGCAGCGTGAACATGCAGTAATGGCAAGTAACACAGTAAAAATGTGACACACAGTTCCTGATAGTGACCATTGTTTGACAGCATCATATCATTCTGTGTTTGAAGTTGAAGAAAAATATAATGTACATACAATCATAGCTTCTCCACAAAACAAGACCACAATTAATTCACAGACAGCATACAGTTACCTTTCTTCACTGTTCTCCAACAGAACAGCACAATGATGGCAATGAAAGGAACTCCAATACAACTGATGATGATTGCAGCTAAAACAACAACAAAAAGCAGAGGCAGAGAGAGAGAGATGTTGAGACACTGATAAGAGCTCACAGTTTTCTCATAATGACTGCTTCGAAACTCCTAATCAGTTTCTATACCCAGTTTGCCATCGGATACTGTGCTGTGTGGTGGGTTTTTGGTTGTTGCCTCTGAAAGAGAGTTGAAAGTCGGTGTTGAGTCTGTCACTCCACGTGGCGTCTTGGAGTCTGAGGTTGCTGAGACTGTGCTCATCACTGTACTCGCAGTTGTGAGCAAAATCTCAATGTGAGGCCATTCTGTTGAGTTTTGAAGCCATGTGCTGGATGTAAGAACCTCGGATTCACACTCGGTGTCCGAGGTAGCGTCGCCTTTTTTAACAACAACCCTCCCATGACAGCTGAAGAGACAGAGATAGAGAGAGGTCAAAGATCTGAGCTCCCAGAACAGCTGGATGCAGATGTGACTGTCCTTCACTCACTTTGTATGAGGCCGACAGCGGTCCATGGAGGAGACTGAATCGGAGAACGTCCCATCGGGGCACCGTTCACACTTCACATCTGAGTCAGCCGTCCCTGTAACACCCAAACACACCGCCATTACTAACATTTCACTGTCAGACATTTCATTTTATATGTGCGTAACTTAAATGTTTACAGATTTATAATCAAACTTGACAATATATATGTGACACTATTGTGATGGATTTGATGCAATTACTTTGATCACATAGTTACATATTAAAAACAATGGTAGATGGATAGTCAGTGGGAAAGGCTTGTGGCTTGACTTTTGCAACATACTCTTCAAGGGTTTATCCCTAAATTTCAAAATGAAATATCTCAGAATTACGTGTACCTGTAGGGTTAACACTCAAAAGTAACTATTAAAAAAATAGGTCCTGTACCTGGCACCGACACTCCATAACCAACTCTGCATTGCTTGTACTTGCTGCATTCTGAACAGAACGGGTCATCAAATCCCATGATGCAGTACATCCCAGACTGGCACCCACACTTGGACCTTGTGGTAGGGGAGCAGTTCTGGACTTCCCTCAGACCTTTGACTGATTGTATGTTAAAAAAAAAAAAAGAAATATTCCGCTTATGTTACAAGGACAGTCGTGTTAAAACATGAAACAATACATAGATTATTTCAAAAACAGCTACTGACCTGATTTGCATTTGTTACACGAGAAGCAGTTAGGAGAGTAATTCGTGCCCTCCATGTACTGGCCTGCTGGGCATTGTTCACACACAGCCTCAGTAGTTTCGGAGCATGTTTGTTTCAGTCGGTGTCCTGTTATATACAGGAATTAATCCACATCAATCCACTTATTAGCCATGGACAAAAACATAAAGATTAAAAGATACATGTCATATTATTTCTCATACATTTTCCACCCTAAGGGGTTGTCCAGGCTCGACTTTTTTCTTTCTCCTGGATAAAATGTACCATTGCATCTTTATAACTAAAACAGTCGATCATTACATTCGAAAATAAAGTGGTGATATGGCCTTTATGCATTTGATATATATTTTTTTATTCACGCAATGAACTGTCATTGACGACTTACTAATTTTTAACAATACAATTAGAAGTGTTACTTTTTCACTTGGGTGCTTCTGTGCAGGAAGAGATTGCAGCTATGCAATTTAGTACACACATTTTAGAGCTAAAAGGCATTCAAATAAGCACTTGCTGCTACCCTCGCTCACTGCATAGTAGAGACGTGGGATGCAAAGCAATTAACTCTGCGCTGAGTGGGAGAGATGAGGTTAGCAGGCACATGAGATCAAATTATTGCTTGAGCACATCGGCACTCTTTATAGGCCCGAATCTTTACAAGAAGAGTGGGAAGGTGTGGGGAGGACAGATCTGATGAGAGCTGCCAAGGAAAATTCACACTGACAATATGTCTGTACATATGTCACATGTGCAACTTTCAATCATGCGGCACTGCTGTCGACACCTTTATCATTAAAGTCGTAGTAAGTGCTTTTCAAAGCCTAACTACTTGATGGGCCTCATGAGCCACAACTGGTACAACTGTACCAATTTTAAGTAGAAGTCAGTGAAGTGGGGAAAAAAAGGAAAAGGAATTGCGGTGAAATCCCCAGTTGGAGTGTGGACCCTGAAAGCTTTAACATAGAGCAATACAGCAGCAGTTTTCTGCCCTGAGCTGCAGTCGTTAGCATGCATGGCTAACTAGCTTTATAACCAAGGAGTGTTACTTCCAAGGCCACAGAGCACCTCAGTAACTAATTACATTAGTTTGTGGGGTTATAAGTGAGGTTAAAAAACAAAAGAAAGCCTTGTTCGCTATTAGCATATCCACCGCGCAGTATTCCCACACTGTGTGGTACAGTAGCTTGGAAGCTATTAGGCTAACGTTAAAAGCTCTGTTGTCTCTTTATTGTAAGGTTACACTCCAGCAACCACAGCATTGTTCAGTCCTCATTTTGTTTTCTGCTGTAACAAAAACATATTGTTTGAACTGCAAACAAACATGTTAGCTAAGCAGCTAAGCGGGGTTAGAACAAACCTTTATTAGCATGCTGATATTAACGAACCTCTCAGTCTGGCTCTGCTTTAAACATCATTTCCCTTCTCTTAGGCTGAAGCAAGGAAAATGATCTGTGTGACTACTGTGTACAGTAGTCGCTGTTCATCTTCTTTCACACCTCCACACCCAAGCTTTTACCAAAGTGTTTCACACCTGTGTCATCAAGTGGCTTTTATTCAACAGCTTTCTCTTCAAGTGCAATATGTACCTGAGCATTCGTACAAGTCTGTGTGTTATTTAAGAAATTGCAGTCCTTGCTGTGTTTGCAGGACGACACATACCGGGGAGGCATTTCTTGCAGCACAGGTTGGAACCATCTAACAGGTACTCTGTTGATGAGTTGCAGTTTCCATCTGAGTCTGTCTGATAGGGCAGAGAGCAGACCTGGGAAAGAGAGATGAAACTTAAGAGCAACTCATCTTGGGCTGCTCAGATGAGGGCAGCGGAGAACATAAAAGTATTTTCTCGTAACATAAATGTGCTGCATTAAGACTACAAGGGGCTTCGAGCTTCAAGGTGAATTTAGCAATTTTGAAATGACTTTTTGTAGCCCACGTCTGTACCAGCCAGACGTTTGCCTTGAAATGCACCTGCTCTGAAGTAAATCTTAAGTCTTAACTTTAGTCAACCAAAATCAACTATTTAGTCATTGGCTGATGGAGGAAACGGAGAAGTTGACCAATGATTGTCAAAGTTTTTCACCCTGTTAAAAACTGTATCCTAAAGTAGCATCAGACCACCCACACCTGCGCCCACCTGTTCCCTTCTGGTATTGCCGCTCGCCTGAGCTGCAGACATGGTCAAACAGGCAGTCATTGTTCTGAATTTAAAAGAGGTGCATTTCACCTGTACAATTGCTCTCCTCTTCACAGGGCCCTCCAGAATCTTCAGGTCAGTGAACACATGCATGCATGCATGCAGTAACTCAGTTACAACCTCTCTCATAAAGTTAACAAATGCAGCTGCTGTAACTACAGCACTGGTGTGCTGAAGATTCGCTGACACACATTTGCTGACACACGTATGCTGTGAATTGAAAGTCTCTCACCACAGTGCCATCTAATGTAAAGCACAAGGTAGAATGTGCTGACAGCAGCAGTGTATTTCTCGTATTACAGGAAACAGAGGCGGCACCAGAGAAGAATTCAATTCAGGAGCGCAGACTTCTTTTGTGGTGTGACCACCAGTAACACAAGATGTGGCAATAAAGATAAACCTCTGTGGCGCTTTGTGTTATTATTCACTGGCAGTTTATCAAAGAGAACATTCTGTTTTTCCTTTTCCTTCTGGCTGCATGCCTAAATGAACTCTGCCTCTTTAACGGAATTGCACAGTGATACTGGAAGGCAGTCGAAAGGGTTGCTGCATCATTTCATGACCGGGTCTCTTTAACAACAGGACATTCAGTCTCAAACTGCATCAGATGCCAAGAAACCGAAACCAAATATTCATACAGGCTCACCGCACCGCAGCTATGTGTTCTTTCTGTACAGTATGACTTTGTACTGTAATATAACTTTGTCACGCTCCTATCAGGTATTGATACAGAAACGTTTAAGAAATCTTTGAAAAGAAATTAGAAATTCTTCTCTTGTTGGCTCCGTGACAGGTGACAGAGTCGGAGTTAGGAACACATTTAAAAGACAAAATGCATCCACATTTCAGAGTTGTGACACAAAATCATTTAACACATTTTCAAAAGTTTAAACTCACCCCCCTTTGAATGAATCCAACTGAATTAAACTTAAACTAACTTCTCACTGTTGTTCTAATTAGAAGTGTTTAAGCAGTATTCTGGTCTCGGTGTCGGCTGAATCCCGACACTGGCTTGTGTCCAACTCTGTCCGTGATAAGCACAGCGACATGCATGACAGACTTCCAAACAAACACACACAAAGCCTACCTTGGTAGTTCGGACATTCAGCAGAACCAGGATCACAAGTACGTCCTTCATTGCTTCTTTAAAGCAAGTTATAGAGTGTAGAGGACACAGCTGCCAGGCTTGTGAACTGCACTGATCATTTCATTAAGGCGGGCCAGCAGTCTGTGCAAGCAGGAGCAATTTCCTTGAACTGAGCTGTGTTAGAAGGAAGGAAACGAGCAGACAGGCTCTAACCTACATTTGCTGATCTTATGTGAATAATGATAGTTAGGAATATATATATACACACACACACACACACACACACACACACATATATATATGTATGTATATATATATGTATATATATGTATGTATGTATGTATGTATATATATACATATTAATATATATATGTATATATGTATGTAATGTATGTATGTATATACATATATACATATTAATATATATATATGTATATATATATATAGAGAGAGAGGGCAGAGCTCCACAAAGTGGTCCTTTTTAATGACCTATTTGCTTGTGTACGTGTTTACACCCTTTAACACGACAAATATAAATCATAACTGGGGCAGCCCACTGGTTTTAATAGACACACAATTTATTAGGTAAATGGAGATCTACGTGCATGTAGTGTAGGGGTTTCACTGTGGAAACTCCAGCTTTTGACGAGTCAGTGTTATTGTAAAACCTGCAGTGTACAGAAATCCTTAAAATCCAAAGCCAAAAACCTGGTCCGACCACCATAATTCAAACTAATCTCCAAATTAATGTATCATTCATTCATTCAAAAAGGCTGCAGAAAGATGAGTAGTGACCATGAGGTAATTTTAAAGCTGCTCCCTGTGTGATATGGTGGGAAATGTGTAGCATTTTTTAGAAAAAGTCCCTATTGAAACAGGAAGTGTTCACAGTAAGCTTCAATTAGATTTTCTCTCATTGTTTAAACACAGACAGGTTCAGATGCAGCGCAGTCCCACAAAGCCCAGCTTGGTGTGCAGCGTATAACTGTTTTGGTTATGGAAGAATGTGACACAGGATGCCAGCGCAATTTACCAAAGTGTTTTCAAGAAGAACTGATCTGTGCTGCTGGGTGTCCGCGCTGTGGCAGGATATTGTAGCTGACAGATAGTAAAAGTGAGGCCAGGGTTGAGCTGCCTGTCACTGCTAACATTAGACATCGCTGAGCGAGGCGCCGAGGCTCTACAACGTCACGTCCAACTTAACACTTGGCCTCCCTGTGGAGACGTGACAGAAACAATCTGAAAAACAAACGTTATTGTTCATGAATAAAAGAACACTCTCTGGTCAGTATCTGCTGTCTTGAAATGAATTAAAATTGTTAGTTTGCAACACGTTTCTACGAACCTACATTATGAAAGTCATGAGAACAAGGTCATTAAAAAGGAAGGGTGTTGTCTTCTTGTCTAAACACTACAATCTAGTGGATCAATTTGGAACAAGCGTGTCTCAAGAAATTGAAAGTCGCCTAGTCTTCAGCACCAGACAGTCTGAACCTTCTCTCAAATCGATGCCCCTTTTTAGTTGTTCAGAGGGTGATGTAAGTTATTCAGCAACTTTACATAAACATTTCAGTCATTTTCTGCATGCCCTCTTACAATTGAGCCACAGGCAGTGCACATGCTGCTATCATGCCCATCTTAATGTGTTTCACTGTTTGTTCCTGTGAGAGACGTTGACATTCACTGTGAAGTTTCCCCTCCCACGTGCTCAACATTTCTCTGGTACTCAAGTACAGCAGAAGCAGCCCTGTGGTCTTATTGTCTTTTGTCTGCTACTGTAAATTACTTCTAAAATGTTAGGCCATTTTTAATGTCATACTGTAAAAACGTGACTAGGAGAAGTGAAACCTATTATAAAGGCTCACAGCGGATTTTTTTTTTTTCTCGTCATGTTTGGCCTACTTTCATGTTTTGGTGCTCTGATCATGGATACTGTTCTTTACTTCTGAGTCATTACCAAATGTACAGCATAAGACTTGATACTTGCTTCAGGCAGGAACACACTCTCTGGCTGTATTTTTGCTGAAGTTACATCCTTAAATTCTTATTGCATGCGGTGCAGATTTTGCTTACACCAAAGTTACCAAGCATTGATAGTGTACACGTGAGACATGAGCGTGCATGATGTTTTCAGTGATGTCTCATTGGTACCAAGCCAGTTTCAGATCCTGCTTTTGCACCTAAAGGTAGAAAACTACAAATATCAGGATATTGGGCTAAAATATGGAAAATAAACTTGTTTACTCATTTTCTGAGGACTCTATTGCCAGTGAAGTAAATCACCTGTTTTTCCTGATCACTGCTAAGTGTTAGATTAGTTTACTGATGAAGACCTCTCAGTCTGATGTTGTAGTTGGAATTCAACTTCTGCATTATAATAGCTATCCAATAAAAATGAGCTGAGCACGAAAACAAACATACCATTTGAAGATTTCAAGATGTGACGAAAGAATGAGCAACAGAAGCATCACTTCCCTTAACAACTGTTTGTGCTAAAAAATCAAAAGAACCATCTCAAAGCCTCATCTTAAACAAAGCTTCACCCCTGTGTCACGTCATCACTGTTCTCAGATAGAGATCAGCAATCTGCCTGCCAGATAACCGGTACATGCCTGATGGTTTGCTTTGAACAAGCCGCTACAAAACATCAAAGTGTCCCAGCTTCAGGACAAAACAAGACAACAGAAGCTCAAAAAATGCTGCTGTACTTGAATCACAACAAAATACATGAATAAAATTATGTTTCTTTTACTTTGAGTTCATCCCATTCATCATTTTTGTTGGTTTCAATGAACACCCCCTGATTCATTTGGTGTACACTATCTATGTCTTCAAATGCTTTGGCCTGCAAACACAAAGTGGAAAAACACAAGTGTCATAGGTGGGATCGTTACATGATTTGAATTCAAGTATAGGTGTTTGTGGTTTCCTGTGAACTGGAACCGCTGTACAGTACCTCAGCCTTTGCTTCTGCAGCATTTTCAGCCCCACAGTAAGGAAGTGTCAAAGGAAGTTAAAAAAACAGAAGTATGTGTGAACCTGGGAGCCAAAGCAAACAGTTGGAGAGGGAAACACTGGTGCCTGAGCAACGGAGATGACTCAAAATGACTTCAGTGTTGCGAAATTGACGAAGCAAACTCAAATTTAACTAAACGAGCCTGCATGTGTTAAAGGTCCTCTCTTTCCACTGTGGTGTAACCATATGATCTCTTGCTTCACATCCACGAGGCTGCTGACAGTCACATTTCAAGTCTAAATCTGTTCAAGCTATATTTCAGATGAGAACAAATAAAACTTGTGCCAGCGTGAAATATGCTACTCTGTTATTTAAGCTTGCATTTTAATCACATTATGCATAAATTAATAGACAGAAATCAACCCAACATGTTGCATTTCATCATCTAACTCTAACTTATTTTGTTCTTGAAAATATTGATCTCATCTTTCAAATTCATCTACTTCAGATCAGGCACTTACAAAAATGTCATTGCACTCTTGCATCTTTGTTGAGATCACTGTTTATTTCGGTCATAACAGCTTTTACAGTGTAGTGTAGACATTTAGCCCAGATAATACAGAAAACCATTACCGAGAGAAACATTTCTGAAAAAATACAATGCAGATTGTTAAAAACATGATCATAAAATAAAGGAAATCATTTGGGGTGGCGTCTGATGGCTTACAGGAACTCCTATAATCACTTAAAAATAGACTTTGATGGTTTGTCAGTGCAAAGAGTAAGATGTACTTCCTAATTTTCTTTTGGGAGAGAAGTGCTGGAAGTTATGACGAGCCAAGCGAGACACATCTGAGATCTGGTCAGGGAGCTGGTTACTGGGCAGTTTGGGCGCAGAGAGATCCTGAAAAATAATTGTGCGTGTCTTCACAAGATGGAACACTGATCTTTGTCTTCACCATTGTTGCCACACATCCCATCACATTTGAGACAGTTTGACACATCACAGTAGGAAAAGCATGGGTGTAACCGATAACATTAACAAGAACTTCATCCCATGTAGATAAACCAGTTCCAGGGCTTTGTTATTGTGCATGCTGGTCATTGCTTCCTGGAACACTCGATGGACTGTAGCCATTGTTAATGTTATGAGTTCCACCTGTGTGTGTCCTGCTATAACAACTTAAAATGTACGCTGTGAAAACGCTCTATAATGTTTTAGTTTGGGATACAGTAGGAAAGCTTGCGGTGTCTCACCTCCAATTCCTTGTTCTGTGACCCGGTGCTCCTCATATTCACACTGCTCCGCAGATCGAGGCTGCTGGGTGGCGGCAGCGTGCTCTGACCTTTGTTTGACCAGCCTGAGAGACAGTGCTGGAGAAGACCAGAGACCAAGAACATGAGAGCACACTGATAAAAGTTGCTATGTTAATGTAAACATAAGTACAGGTGTTAACACCGTATGTGAAACCATGAGGGGGAAAAGCCACAGCTTAGTAGTCAGAAATTGTCTCACCGATGGTAAACCCACACTATCCGAAGGGTCAAAACTGCATCTGCGATGAGCTTTGTACTTGTAAGGTGGCAAGAGGGTGGAGCGAGGGATGCTGACCCTGACAAATGAAACGACAGAGAAGTCATGAGAATAAATATGCTGCTACAGTGGTAAAAATGTGATAATTTAAATATAACTTAATAACAACAAAAACTGATCATGGATTCTAAGAGTTAAAAACATAGTAGGGATCACTATCAGTAGGAATTCTCAAACATTTCCTTGACATGAACCAAGTACACACATTTTAGGCCACAGACACACAATTGTGTCTCATCGATCTCTCATATGACTTTTGATGTTGAGAATTATTATACCAGGGCTTGTAATGCATAAGTGAATCACCACTCATTTTAGTGGTGACACCTAGGAATCCTGGACGATGCCTGAACCCACTGCCTTGGTACAGAGTCCTTTTATTCTTAGTGATTCACAGAGCAGATACAAAGTTTATTGAATTAAAAATGTGTTTTGGCTGGTACTGCTTAAGTTCTCTGTTGGTCCTGAGCGGCCATAAAAAGGCAGTCAGGGTGCACACCATCATTACCTGATAAGAGCTGGTTCAGCAGCAGTGTGTGGGTGGGAGGATTTTTGCTTTTTGCACACTGGACAGCACTCCTGAGAGTGAAGTGGGACAGGGAACAGTCTGCTGTTAATCCTATAAGAGAATGTACCTAGACAAAAGGCGAGCAAGCAGAGATGAGAATTACTTCAGCTATCATGACGAACAAAATGAGAGTAGCCTATAAATAAATAATCCCTCTTACACTGATGAGTATCCTTGTTAGCCTCTGGGCCGTCCTGGTCCGTTAGCAGTGGCAGGCCCAAATGGTTCTCCTCAGAAAATCTATGATGAGAGCCAGTGAATAGTAATTTAATGTAGCCATCATCAATCGCAGGAAGGCTGGGCACACATAAAAAGTCGCAAGAGCAATCAAGTGTGAAGCACTCACTCTGCTTGTGGGCTGTGGACGCACTCATCCTTATTGAGCAATCGAAACACGCGCAGGTCATTGTAGAACTCGTCAGAGTGCTCTATCAAGGAGTCCTCAGCATCCAGGACTCCTTAGAGGGAACGAGCATCAACTGTTAGGGCTCCATTAGATGATAATGTGTATCAGAAAGAAATAGGCAGACAGAGAGAGCAATAAGGCATACCTGCTATCCAGTCGTACCCGAGTAAAGGCTGCAGATGATGCCTGTCTGAGGCAGATATCTCATCGCACTCATCAGACTGAAATGTGACCTGACTCTGAACCTTGCTCTGCAAAAACAAAACAAGTTGTGCAGAGTATTAGTGGTCAGCATGTTCTACTTCTACTTTAACAGCAAATCAGCTGTTAGAAGGAATAGTTCACATAACTACTACTACAATCTTACAAAGCGTGTTAGCACTGTCTGTCACAAATTAACAGCTCCAAAAAGCTTTAAAATGTTCATCATTTTTTTCTGAGCAGCTCAAGCAACTTAATTTAAGTTTATGTGGAAAAATCTTTGCACTCGTGGGACCAAATGCTAACACCACTGAATCATCTCCTGTGCTTCCTTACTGGTTGGCTACACCTCCAACTTTGCTGTGACAAATGACCACTGTCGGGTGTGTGACGGGCCAGTGCCAGTGAGGAAAATATGGGAGTAACAAGAAAAATACTGGACTTTTTGACACACAATGCAATAATTTAGCCTGAAAGAAATTTAATTTTGTTGATAAGTTGTTCTCAGACCGCTGATGAACATCTTCTGCTTCTTTCAAGGTTTAAAAAAACAACTGTGACTGAGCTATGGAAACAGCCAGGTCCTGTGAGTCTCTAGCGACATGGCGGTGAGTATGGGTAATGGTTTGGGATGAATTATTCCTTTAAGACAACCAGTTTGGACGATGGTACTTTATGAGATAACTGAGATTTAGGTCAGGGTAGCGTTGGTGTTGCTTCACATTGTACAGCTCATTTTAAAATCAGACACAAACTTGAGCAGACTGTTCATGGCTCTTTTACCTTTTCTCTGTTATTTACTAGACAGGACTTGGTGCTGGCTGGCCTCGTATCCTGCAGCCTGTCGTGGACTTGTGGTTGACTGTCGCTGTCTGTGACCAGATCTGATGGTGTTGACCCTCCTCTGTCTTTGGAGGTCACAGATGGTGTTGCCACGGTGCTCTGGATGCCTGTCTGTCCCTCGCATGTATCTAATGGAAACATGGAGGAACAGATGTCTCCATCAGTGATGATTGCAGGATTTTTTTTAACCCTCACGTGCACACCTGCAGTTAAGTGTTATATGATAAACAACAAAACCCAAATGTGCAAGTAAAAGATCAGAGTACAATTTTTTAATGACTATCTAGTAATTGTGTGTAGTTTGGGGGTCAATCAAGGTGCATTTACTTGCCTCCCCCTCGCATCCACCATTTTAATATGTGGTCATACAAACACATCAGAGCTATCTTCATTACAGCTCCGGGGGTGGGGCAGCTAGTAAGTGGACATTAAGTTAACTAGCTAGTTACCATTTATATAGTACTTTACAGTTTCTTACCTTCAGCTAAACTTAGCGTTAAACCAAACTTTGACAAAATCTTAGCTTTGGGTTTAATGTAATGAGGTGTCTGGGTCAAGATCGGGCTCAGGCTCAACAAAAGAGTCTTCACCTACAAACTTTTCAGCAGATATTTTAAAAAAAATAAGGCAAGGCAGGACATCTTGGAGGAGTGGCAAGGCCTGACATTATCTGCTAGCTCACTTAGCTAGCACCTGCGGACTTCCGTGTCTTTAGCCTCGTGAAAACAAACCGTTTCATTACCCGCAAATCTCATGGTAGGTTTGGCGAGGGCTGCCCTTGCAGGACCGCGGTCCCCATCGGTCAGGATGAGGACCTCTGCAGGGTCTGTCTTTTCCTCAGCCTCGTCCTCTCTCTCCCTCTTGCGGCTCTGTCTGCTGCCGAACAGCCCCTCCAGTTTCTCTCTCTGCTGTTTCAACTGGTTCAATAAATCTTTGTTGCGCTCTCGTAAAACGTCCACTCGGTCCTTTGCGGACATTTTTCTTTAACTTACACAGCGTTAAAAACGCGTTTTTTTTTCTAACTGAGGGTGAATCAAAGTTTCAGATTCTTTTGTGATTTAAACCAGACTCCACCAGCTCCATAACAACGCGTTGACAACAATGATCTGATTGGCTGGGAACCTTCTACCCATCACGCCTTGCGAGGTTTTCCTTAAAGTGACAGAAACACGTTTGCTTGAAGCTACAAGACATGAGGTTGAACAACAGAGGGCGCTACTACTTAATTAGTGACACTGCAAGCAGTTGGTGATGGTCGGTGCAGAAAAAGCAGATTATGGAGTGGCACCATCGACAGAAACACAGAATACACCGATGTTTGGTTTTGGTCTTTTAATGGTATTTGTCGATAATAACAAAAATGCAGAATATTGCGAGCTTTATCCTTTCATGATGTAAGAAAAGGGCTGCATTGAAACAGAGATGCCAGGTACACACGTGAAAACAGTGTGTACCTGGCATAAAAAGTATACATTATTGTATTACATTATTGATATGTTAACATTTAAGCAGCATTCAAATTTTGCAGCTGTTCAGGGTGGAGTAAATTTAATGAGTTTATATACTGTTGTGAAGTTTAATTCATAACCGTCCATCCATCATATCAGATGATCCAAATCTGCAGTGTAAATTACAGCTGTTAAAGAAATGAAATTAGTAAAAAGTAGGTTGTAACATTTTCCTCTGAAATGTAGTTGAGTAGAGAGGAACAAGTACATCAGAATTGTACTTAGGTATAGTAATTGATTAATGGCACTTATGACTTATTCAATTACTTTTCACCATTGTTTAATAAGTAGAACTGCTGTTACAGATAAGAATCCTCAAAACCAAGATAGTCTGTTGAAGACATAACAAGCATTTAAAGCAAGAGACAGGGACAAAGTACTTCCAAGACAACCATATTAGGTAGAGAGAAGGAAGGAAACATGCAGGCCAGGCGGTTCAAAGAGGAAAGTCCTACGAGGACAACAGCAAGAGGTGCCAGGACAAAAATAATGAGCCCAGGAACAACATGAAAGTATGAGCAGATATCTAGTCAACAAGGTTTACAGCAACAACCTTTACGCCAATATTCCCAAATAAAGCTCATTCATTTCATGGTCAACTGAAGTTAAATTGTGAGTTTTGCTTGCAAGGAAAAGCATCTGAAATCAAAATGCTCAGAGATTTACTACATGTTGAGACACCCTATCAGGAGACCACAGAGCTAAAATTCACATCAGGGTCTGACATCCTCTTTGTCAGATTGGAGGACGAGGGTCACAAGAAAGAACTCAACCTTGAACATCTTGAAATATCGGATAAGGAGTTCACCGATACCATATGCACAAACCTTTAAATGATAGCAGATTTTAAACAGGGGCATTAAATTTACGTTTAAATTTTTACAGGTGCAGAGTTTCGCATTTTACTCCCTGTGGCCACTTTATTAGGCACACCTCGAACATTTAATGTAATCACAGAGTCCAAGAACTTATTCATTTAACTAGGACTGCATAATAACGACAGGCATTTCTATTATTCTGTCCATCCCGTGCCGTCCACCACAGCATGTCACTAACAATGACCTCAGTAATAAACCTAAAGTTGAATTAACACCTCTCTGAAAGTTTTATCAAAAATTGCCATTTATGGTGGTGAGATGGTGGGATATTATTATTCATTTGGAGTTGTGTGTCAAATGACCTCTTGCATACAGTTCCTTTCCACTAACTCCTGAAGGAAACATCTGGCTCTGATTCTGCTAAATGCTCCACTCTGCAGCGAACATGAGTTGCAAACTCGTTCTGTGTTGTTTGGTGCTGGCCAGGTAGTCCACAGTGGGTTCATCTGTGCTTTCAGTTACCTGCTGCGTTTGGAAGCAAGGTTCATGAGAGAGATGTGAGACTGAACCAAAACAGCAATGTTGTGGGCCATAAAACCAAAAACAATGAGCTAAAAAAGGCTAACATGCTCCATAGAGTCGGGTGATAACAGTTATTTGATCCACTGCTAAAAATGTTGATCAGTGCAGCTGTAAAAAGTAAGCACAGTCAAAACAGAACACAAAGTGAAAATCAATAACTGAGAGCAAGCTGGCTCTAACGTCCGTACTTGCAGCAGTAATTGTCTGTCTAAAATCTGTGGAGGACAGATTTTCCTTAGTTTACACAACTGCCTATATTTTTGAGTGTGTTACATCAGAAAAAGCATTTCCCCAAAAGTAGCAGTTGCTACATACACATTTGTACGTGGTGGCTAAGCATTCACACACACCGACAATGCAGCATCTGGAACAATTTGGGCTTCAGTAACTTCAGTAACTGTTCAGTAACACCGACCATCTGATAACTGAACAACCTCTCTGCACAAGATGATCTAGTAGCCTAATAATAACAGACAACTTAGACAGTTTTGTGTGTCATATCTCTGAACTTTTTCATATGGTCTAGTGCTTCAGATGCATATGCACTTGTCACCGCTGTAAGTTAAATGCATTTTTTCAAAAGCATGTGTGCGTGTTTGAGGCTGGGTTCACACAAAAATTCAGAAATGGCGTTTGGGTCACGTCAGCCTACTTGACACGGTGCAATCAAATAGTAAGTAAGACTCAGATTTTATATTCATAACTGCTGATGACCTATGATCTCCCCATAGCCTACATAAAACAATGCCATGTGACGGTCATTTTTAAGGCGTCAACGCATGTAATCAGGGCAAGCTGTAACCATGGTAACAACAATTGTGTGACAGAGTAATGCAAACTCAGAGCTTCAGCATACATTTATTGCATCAGGCTCGGGTTGGTTCGGACTTAAATACACAGAATGCCTGTTGGGTTCAGGTCGGGCCCGAGCTGCACTCTGTGGATACGGGAAATTATCAGCAGCCACCAGCCAGATGCTGCCAGATTTACTATCGAGTGGCTGGTGAATTTAATCATTTATCTGTCAGTGGCTGGTAGATGTTCACATTTTAAAAAGTTAATTTCCCACTGATTGATCAACATGTTGATCTTCTCCCCACTGTATCTATCTTCAAGGACAACCTGTGCTTGTAAACTGGCGCCTGTGGTACGTAATCGTCCTCTGCTGGGTGGCTTGATGACATTAGTTTATTTACATTAAACCTGTCCATCCGTGGTGGCATTAATGACAGTGTTGCAGGTGGTGCAGGGTCACAGCCATAATCATATGCCTGATCCCCCGTGGAGGGAATGGTGTGGAACTGTGTGGGCGAGCTGCTCCTCAGTATTCCAGTCACGGCTCGTTTGCATTGAGAGCTGCCCAGGCCAGTCCGGTATGATTAGTTGACCACAGTAGTGTGGAGTTGCACCCCATTATCATTAAACGGTGCCAGTCATGAAGTCATATACTCCTCCCTGTCTCTCTAATTACACCCCCACTGTTGGGCTCCAAGCAATTACTGCCTGCCGCCAGAACGCTTCATCGTTCATTAGGCACAGATAACGGACACATCAACAACAACAGCAAAGGAAGACGCGAAATTACTCTTATTTCTGCTCGACGACAAAACATGCATAAGAAAACGCATTTTGATGTCATTATTTTGAGAAAAGCAAAGGTGTGTTTAGGAGAAACGGGGAAAAACATTGGAAAATGAATCCCATAAACCAAAGAAACGAAGCAGCAGATTGGTGAACATTGTTATATTTGCCTTGATTTGTTGAGGATGTGTCTTGTGTATTTGTGTCTTGTTAAGTGTAAATCAGGATCATGCCCTGTGTAATAATGGCCTAATATTATACATTTAGCTGGCTAACGTCATTTGGAAACACTTTTAAATAGACAAAAAGTATGCCTGGTCGCCTGATAGTCTTCAGCAATACTTTTAATACCATTTAAACACAATTTATCTGTACGTCTACTAAAGCATGTCAATTAATTAAGAATCATCTATATGCACCCATTCATGTGTATTTTTATTAGGACTCTGTCACTTAATCACTTACAGAACTCTCACCTACTTCATCAGGACTGAGCGTGCACAGCAAACATCCCCGCAGCTGTCATCAGAGTTTCATCTAAATGTCGCTAAGCTTGGATTGGTGCATGGGCGTACATGACATTGTCTTTTCCCCACTGGATCCCTCCTACTTTAAACCAATGAGAAGAGCTCAGACAAATGATCAAAACTCAAAACTGTATTAGACTATTTAATTATGTATAAATCTCTGGCATGGGTCCCAACCAGGCATTGGTTTTTGGTTGCCATATTTAGTCGCCTTATATTTTGAACAGTTTGATACTCTGCAGTTATGCGTCAGCTTATTAATGAAAATGTGACATAAAAGAGGGTTTAAAAGCTTTGTTACAGTAACTAAACAAAATTTGTCACAGTTTGTGTTTTGTCTGATACTTTACAGAAGTCTTATCAGTTTATCAGTGTCCTCGCTCATTTCCTGGTATGCAGAGTGCCAGTAGTGCAGCTGTTGTGTTGTTCTTCACAGATCCCTCACATATGAATCCAGCTAACCCTCCCGGGCTTGCAGCCTCCTCATCATTTTGTAGTTGAGCAGCGCCGCTTGTTCAGCCCTGTGGTTCTGCAAGATGTGCAACCATAAACCGCTGAACTTGTGTGCCACTTATCGAGGAGTATGTTGTACGTTGTACTTGTATGTTCAAAGATACTTCCTCTCCCAAGACTGAACAAATTTCCCTTATTGTTTTTTTTTTCTCATCAGCTCCATCTGGCTCTTTGTCAGTTTAATCTATTCGTACAATCATTTGTGATGTTGGCGGGTTAGTCCAACTTTTCACCCCACAGCCAAAAAACTTAATTTGCTTTGCCATCTCCTCTGAAACAGATGCCCGTGTGCACACGTGTGTAAACTCACCAACGCATGTGCAGCATTGTCTGGTTCTCATTCTGACTCTGAAAGCAATATTTATTAATAATTATCACTATCAATGCAACAAATGTCAAATAAATATTTCTTTTGGGGTGCACATTTTGCTTTTTGCTGTACCTCTATGTCGTATGTAAAAAATGCCACTGATGGCAGCCAAAGGCCTGGAATCGGTTGCCAGTTTCTCAAAATCGTTGCCAGTGGCAACCTGGCGACCATGACTGTTGATCTAGTGATAATGGCGCTCAGTTGGAAATGGTATTCATGCTCTCAGCTGACACACTGTTTTGTCAGACTGGAGGCAATTTTGTCAAGTCTGCTGTCTGAGTGTTGAGGGAAAACAATGTGCTTCATTTTCAAGTTGGAAATAGTTTTTAATGCATTTATTAATGTACAAATTAAGGAGCTGCTCCAGAAAACCACCAAATCTTACCTAAATCATCAGCAATTATTGTCCAGAGTTAGGATTGTTAACCGTGGCACAATGTTTTTGTATCCTAAGTTTTTCTATTAGACAATGAAAGTGACGCTCTTTCAGCTGAGCTATCGCCAGCTTCCAGCGGAGGACAAAGAGAGAGAAACACTCTGGGAATTATAAGACAAAGCAGTGAAATTAATGTTTGAGCTGAGCGGTTTTATTCACCTCAAGTGAACCAACTTCCAGAAACAATCAGTCAGGATCCATCTGAGTGAATATTTTAAAGTGAAGCACATTGTATAAACGGTCCAGGAATAAAGTTTGCTCTGACTTTGGGAAGTCTGCCTGTTAAAACATGATCTCCACACATATCTGGAGTTGAGCAATTGTCCAGGGACAGCAGAGTTTGTGGTTGAACACGCCACGCTGTGTGAGGGCTTTGAAATGAGAACTTGGTGTCACCATATGGTCTGCCGCTTGCAGCTATCGCTGCTTTTTTCTTAATCTGATCTGAAAAGTCTCTCTTGACTCCCTCGTTGCTGAGTGGCCCTCGATCGTCACAGTGGGAATACGAGAAGGAAAAAGAAAACAACCCGAGGCCAAGGAACACATCCACTCTGCGTGTGTGTGTGTGTGTGTGTGTGTGTGCGTGTGTGTGTGTGTGTGTGGTTTTGTCAGAAACGTGGGCCTCCCAACAAGCTTTTTTTTATATTTTCCTGGAACCAGGCGTCGCCAAATAAATACGAGTATGGTGAGACTGTGACGGAGCACAGCGAGATCAGGTAATATCAGAGAGTCCAACACCAGCTGAGGAGCCTGATGGGGAAGGTCTGACAGGCAGGGGTGACCAACAGGATTGGTGAGGGAAGTGGTTTTTGCTGATAAAGAAAGGGAAAGGGTCGATAGTCCCCGCTGCTCTAGTGATAGTGGCGGATGCTATTAAGATAAGGAGGATTAGACCTGCCACAGCGCTGTCCGAGCTGCTCCAACCTGAGGGGCAGGTGGAGAGTAAAAGACCCCATCTGGGAGGGTTTGTTGCCTGTCAGTGACCAAAGGAACATTCGTGTGCAGGTGATGGTTTAATAATAAAGTAATGTTTGGATTAAGAGAAGACCAAGCAGCATTGATGAAGAATTCACATCCACCACTTCAGCAAAAGTAACAATACTCCAATACACAAGTAACTGTCCAGCATTCAAAATGTTACTGAAGTAATAATACAGCAACTAGTATCAAAACTGCCCCTATGAGACTATATTCTTCTGTCATCTGATTATTATTACTGATGCATTGTTATGCATCTTGGATGAGAGGCCAAACAAGTCCAGTTTCCTTTTGGAAGCACTTATTACAAAAATTTCAGGAAAGCTCTCGGGCTGCTGCTCTCACAGCACAACGTTTTGTTATTATTTTCAGATTATTTCTGTGAGGCTTTAAATCTGCTCGACAAGATCATCTGAGCGCAAAACTATTTGTTCTAGTTAGTGGCGACGCCACGGATAATATTCACAAATGGAGGGCAGACTTGGGAAAAGGCCTTTTAAAGAGTTGTTGCTCGCTCATGCGCATAACAAACACGTACAGCGAGGAAAGCTGATGCTAATGCATACATAACATTTTCCCTGTAGCAGGCCGATGAACAAGTAGATCACTCTTTCCTTTCTCAATGTCTTTACTTGTTTTGCAGAGAGTGATGCTCGGCCACGCTCAGGTTTTGCCTGAGTCAGAGTGAACTCTGACCCCAGCAGTCAAGCTGTGGTCGGCCATATTTCAGCGTCTTACACCTGGAGACGGTGATCTAATGGATGCTGATTTATGAGCCGAGGACAGAGAGCTTTTGCTTCAGGATTAGACGGCAGTGGGACCTTGTATTCAGGCTTTTATGTCACTGCTGTGCTTAATGACCTGTGTGCTTCTCCGAGGCCTGTCGAACACATGCAGTAAATCCACCGAGCAGGAACACGCCAGTTCATCACAGCTGAGGGAGGGCTAAATGTCTGCCGAGCAGACAGCGAGTGCGTGAGGACAACTAACGCTGTCAAGCGAGACAAACGGACGGCCAAACGTGTCAAACAACAATCAATGCCGCCATTTCTTCCAGCCTGCACTGCTGTCAGCGCACCATCCTTACATAACCGAGAGCATCGCATTGTTAGTGTCTGTAAGAAGGGACGAGATAGTATCACCTCATCACAAAGTGACAATAAATAAGCTTCCTGCTTGAAAATGGCTTTAAGCGTTGCAATTAAAAACTCCCAATATTCCGCTGTGGTTAAACTCATGCTGACTGCTGGTCTAATCCGACAGTGTTTAACATGGCACGTAATTAACAGGGAGAGGAGAATGTAAAGCAGCGATTAGAGCTGTTCGCTCCAAAATTGAGATTTCAGGCAAAACCAAAAGCAGTAGAAATTAAAAATGATATGCTGATTAATGAATCTGGCTCCAAATAAGAACATTTTCATATCTGCGTCTGTTGCAGCCAGAGAAAAAAGCATTCCCATTTGCTTCCACATTACGCAACCTGTAATTTGATATCATTTTTAGTTATGAGACTTTTTTTAACCAAAATCTGAAAACTGTCATCCTCCAGCAACAACAACCCTCTCCCCTGTTTTCACTGTGAGAGTTTCCAAGCACACATTTCATTTTCTACCACAGGCTTTTAGCAAGTTGAGCAGCCTTCTCCATCAAATGCAGAAGAATTCATCAACAATGGCCTAATTAAAAAGCTTTCAAGCTTGTTTTTCAGATCCACTAATCACCGAGACGGTCCAGTATTTGTTTATGGCCTGTGTGAGAACACACATACAGCTAATACATCTCCAATAATCGAATCCGAGCTTCCCTACTTAAACATAATTGACTTACTCCTGCAGAGCCGCGGATATTGTCTGCACTGAAGTATGTAACATGCAATATCCAGACCTGAGACTGCGGCAGAGTGAAGACTTGGTGTTTGCAAACAGCTCGGCTGAAGTTAGGTAACGATCATGGCAGAATGAAACACAGCAACACAATAGCTGACAGAGCTGCAGCACAGAGCAGGAAGCACAAACACATCTGGCAAAAAGCAGAAGGTTGAGACACGTGGAAATGTGAGAAACGGCTTTAATAGCGCGGCGTCAGTGTGGAAGGAGAGAGGGGAAGAAAAGAAAACGCTCATCCAACAGCCACCAAGCCTTTAAAAGCACCGATGTTCATTTACTTTGGATGAAAGCTCAAATTAACAGAAATACATTAGTCAGAGCAGATGCTCCTCTGCAAGCGGGGACTAAGATAAAGCAGCTTTCTTTTAGGATATTCACAGGCATAAATTTGACTTCAATTTCATGGCTCTTTGTAACAGTCACATGGGCAGATGTATGAGTGTCCTGCTTGCAGCGCACCTACCACCACGCTTAAGGGATGACTTCATAGTTCAGAGGGACAGAAAGAAGAAACACTTTTATGCCTGATTACATGTTCTCTCTTGGCCTTTTCTCCGTACTTCCCTGCAGGAATAACACGTAGACTGTAACCAGCCACTGGAAATGGTGCTCACATGTGACCAATATGCCACCTTAGAAGAGGAATAATGATGAAGAGTGGGGAATATGATGCAGCAGAGTTTTTAGATTCATTGTTGGACCTTTCGTGATCTGCAAGATTAATAAACCCTGCAAAATGATGAAGCAAAACAGGACTCAAAGCTGCACAACTGTCAAATGTATGTTTTTTCCATGATGTTTTGAAGAAATTGTATGTGTAAATCATCCAACCCTGATTGATGGGGACACTGTGTAAACCATTTTTTGTAATGTTTCTTGATAGATACTCAATTGAAAACAGTACAAAATCAATATATTTAATGTTTTTATCTCATCTACTTCCTTGATTTTTTTTTTAAATATCTGCTTATTCTTAATTTGATGCAGCAACAAGTTTCAAACGCTCCAAAAACACCTGTTTGGATCATTCCACAGGTAAACAGGTTGATTGGTAACAGGTTATAGTATCATGATTGGGTATGAAAGGAGCATCCTGGAAAGGCTCATTTGTTCATAAGCAAGGACGAAGCAATGTTCACCTCTTTGTGAACGCATTATTGTATAAAGGATGAACACAGATCATTTGCACATGATTGATCTGTTTTTACTTACGCTTTAAACAGAGTCCCAACTTTTTTGAAATCGGGGTTGTAAGAAATGACCAAAACATCAAAAAGATGATATTTTTTGCCCATCCACTTGAATATTTACTATATTAATAAATAGTATATTTTTCATATTTTTATATTTATGACCTGAAAGAAGTGTAATTAACCTCTCAACATCTGTGACCCTGAACATCAAATTCAAGCCTCTTGGAAAGAAATTAAATTGCGCTTAATGCTAAATGCTTAAGTCGGTGATGACATGAGAGGAAACATCCTCTCCGCTAAATAAAATCTATGAATAAATTATGAAGTCAGTTGCAAACGTCGCCTCCCCGCTGCGCCGCACTCCATCAGTCATGCTGTCGTTAAATGACTGCAAGCTTCTTCCCTTCTCCTCTCCAGCAAACTGAAGCGATGCTGCACGTGAGCAAGAAAAGGGGTCTTTGACGTATTAGTGGGCCTTAAATGCGGGTTCATTTTGGGTTTGATCCACTAAATTTGTTCACTTTCTTGGCCAGCAACAGTGCCGGGTGTCTACGAGCATCAGCCAAACACACCGCGGCCCCCACTTTCTTTTTATTATCAGCTAATTAGTGTGGTTAATCAGGCTGATAATGAGCCCGGGCCCCATGCCATTTCAATCTGACACCAGGCCAGGGTTCAGATCCCCGCCAGGCTCACCATGGGCGTCTGAGGTCTTCCTGAAGACGAGTCTCTCCTTGACACGAGAGGAGAATAGAGGGATGGCGAGGGCAACAGCAATGAGTGGCGTTTGTTTTGATGATAGCAGGAGGGCGTAAATCTGCACCTTTATGGCTGCAGGGATGATAAAAACAACAGCTAAAAGAGGTTCAGAAAGCATGTTGCTGGATTATCTGTCTGCAGAGCGTTTTAAGAGCGTGTTTGTCTTATCGCTCTGCAAGCTTTCGAGATTTTTCGGCCCTTTTCCGCTCAGCAGCTGTGGACACTTCACAGAGGGAGGAAGAACTGGATGCTCACTGTAACACATCCTTCTGACCCCTCAGACAGACACATACAACCTACCTCAACCCCTCTTCTCCCTAACATTTCTTTCTTATCACAGTACTGTAATCAAAAACAATCCAGTATTATCACCTCCCATCTGCCTCCTCTCCCTCCCCCCTCCCTGCCTCCCTCCCTCCTTCTCTTGCTCTCACTCTCTCTCTGCTGCCTCACTCGTTCCCTGAGCAGCACACTGAACTGGATAACGTCTCCTTCAACCCGCAGCACAGACTCATTTCTCTACACACCAGCTCTGAGTGGATGCTCAGCAGGGGTGTTTGAGATATTAGCCCGCTGTGGGGGAACGGCTCAGGGACTTCTACCATCCACATACAAAGGTAAGCCTCTGGATCCTTTGGATTAGATTCCTGTTTGCTGTCAAGTACCAAAGTGGAGGCGGTTGAAGTTAAAGCCACGTGAAACTGCAGCCTTTCGGTGTCACTCATGTCAGATTCTCAGCAGTCCCAGGACGGATTTGCAGAAGGGCTTCATAAAGCTCACTGTGGCGTTCGGACATTTCTACATTTTGAGGTTATGATAAACTTGAGGGTGTACAATCAGCGGACGAGAGAATAACACTGACCTGGAGAATGTGTGCAGATTGTTGGCAGCCTGACCTGCTAGTTAATCCTTGTTTTGTTTCGAGCACTAAGTTTAGAGAAGAACAGTACCAGTCAGTGACCACAGCTGCATGTAATCGTAATGTGCTTAAAACTAGGAGACCTTAAAACATTTAGGACAGATTAGTCTCACTTTCAGAGAAAGGATTTTATTTTTGACACACTGAACCTCTGACCTGTTAGATTACAGCACGTCACTGGTATGTTAACACTTTGCTTCTTGCACAATATAATATGCTTACTTATGTACTTCTTAACATTAAAGGTGCTGGGCACATATTCAGTGTTCTGTGTGTTTGCTTGTGACAGCTGTCTCATTCTGCTTGTATTGTGTATATTTATTGTTAAAGCATTGTTTTAATGCTGCCCTCTTCGTCAGACCTCTAGCTGGGTGGACGGACACCTGCAGGGGCCTGAGCCACACTCTGATGGTTGTGTGGAGCTGTGAGGAAGAGACGCACAGTTTCACTCTCGATGCAGCTTCTTGTTCTGTTGCTGGCCGTCTATCTTAGTTGATAGGAATGCAAATACACTCACAGCATTGACTGTTACCTTGTGCTCACAGCACTGAAGCCTAGAAGGTTTCTTTGCCCTGGGTGTTGTCTCTCAGGCTACAAAGGCTGTCTGAACCATCTGGTTGGTGGATCTCTGCAGAACAGCCTGCAAACACTAGACAGATAGACAGATAGATAGATCGATGGATACTGTATAGAATTCACTCATTCCTATGTGTTACCTTTGCTGCTTCCAGTGTAAGCAGTTAAATTTTAAGTCAGCTTTACATTGATCCACCATTTGTCCATCTGTGGTGCTGAACCCAAGATATTTCCTCACATTGCATCTCAGATTTGGTGAGGTTTTGTGTCATGATTATCCACCTCTCACTGCTTCCACTTGTTTTGCTTTAACAATAAGCCTCATTTACTGAAAGGGCATCAGCGCATGCAGTGGGTTTCGCTGTCCCCCCCACATTCAAATGGTAGTTCAACTTTGAATAAAAAGTGACAGCTTTAAAATACAGCTACAAAGCTTCAAAGTTACATAAGTTAATAATAAGGATAATAATGATAAACAAAGTGGTAAAAGCACATGAAAAGATAGGTAAAAGAACAGTTTATTTTTGTTTTTTCAGATAATAAAACTTCATCAGGTAAATATGCAGTAAAGGATGGTGCTAATGAAACAGGACCTGAATTTTGGTGACTAAAACCAAATTTCAGGCTGTGATGTTGTATTTGCTGTCTTAGGTCTTCTTCAACTAAACAAAGTCATGCTTTAGGTACATTAATAATACAGAAGTGCCCAGATCATTTATATCATTTCTAAAACTGCCATTTTATAACAGACATGTGGACCAATATCATCATAATGGTGTAAATAAGAGCTAGAAATGACATTAACATCGACATACTCTGTGCTCTGAATACTGACAGCCAGCTTGATTATTTGATTTGGTTGCAACCACAGTTTCTTTGCAAAAATAGCTGCATACATAACATAATGTGCTAACAAAATGCAAATCTAACACATTTACCAAAGAGTGGTGAGTCTGATTTATTGCTCTGATAAGAAAAATCCTTTTGTAAAAGCCATTTCACCAAGACTTAAAACAGTAAGATACTGATCAATTCAGTCTGTCGTTCTGCTTTACTGAAATGGAAGTGAGTCATATACTTAAAATTCATAGGTTTTGTTATAGATATGATTAGAAATGCATGTTACTAAAGGTATTTAACCAAACTGCTGTATTCCGCCTGTATCCTATCCTGAAAACAGGGAGAAATTATGCAGAAATGCAGCACAGCTATCTGTAAATAACTCTTCCCATCAGACAACAAATCTTGCACTGACGCGGGAGACTGTACATCACAGCATAGATTTCCACGAAGTGAGGCCTGTCTTTAATGCAGTATAACAGGTTTTTGCCTCAGAGACAGTTTCTATGCAGTCTAATGCTGAGAATGTCAGTACAGCTCTAACAAGCCCCTGCCTGCACTTCATCACAGTAGTGCCAGATATGTGCCCATGAGTATTCATCAGGAAGGGCTAATGGGGCACAGCAGTGTGAACCTCTGATTTACAGCCCGTCCCCTGTCAGGCCTAATGATAGGGCAATGGGGCTGGTTATGGAGGAACAGGTGCTGCAGAGTGAATAGATGTGAAGTAATGCCGTTGAAAGCCACGGGTGATTGTCGTTTTGTCCCCTGCACAAATGCTCGTTTGCAATATTGTGTTCACACATACATAATTATTGTGCATAGAAATTCACTCTGTGGACGAAGGCTTATGGCAAGCGGTCTGGTGTGTGTGTGTGTGTGTGTGTGCCTGTGCCTGTGCGTGTGTGTCTGTGTGTGTGAAGGTGGGGTTGAGGCAGATATTTCAAACAATAGTCAGGCAAAGTAAGTGTAATAGTTAATTTACTACTTTCAAACTGTTTCCAGAATAAATGTCACATTCAATACACACCATGACTCTATCCAAGACTATGTTAACAACAGATGGAGCTCGATGATAAAGTGAGAAACAACGTCCTAAATGAAGCTAATGTATTTAAACAGGTGGGCCGAGCCCTGGAGAACCATCATTATTATAGTAGCCTAATCACTTTAACAACCCGAGGTATCATGTGGCATTAGGCCTGGGCCATATGGACTAAATGAAGTGCCAGTGTTACTGGAAGAGCTTCTTGTGCTGTGTCTGAATTTAATGTAGACTTTAGCATCTGTTTCAACTACAGAATGGAAGTAGGACAATAAATCGCAAATACTGAGATTGGCCTACACGGCTACATTTTGGATTGTGGCCCATTCAAATAAAGCGACATGTACTGGTGACCCCTCCCCACAGGCTTTGGTCACAGTGTGGACATGCCATGTGAGCGGCTCAAGCAAACATCTCACCATATTGCTCAGATTGTTTCATCTAAAGGGATTTGAGAGGATTTAAGAGCTTAAAGTATCCAATATTTCACATGACAGAGGCGAAAATTAATGTTGAGTGAGAAAAAGGAAACACTATTTTGTGTCTTAGAAATATTGCTTTAATTTCTCATCCCTTTAATGATCTTGTGACCAAAATCATCGCTGGACTTGTTTTTCGGGGCCCGACCCCCAAGTTGGAAATCAGGGACTAATGGTGTCCTTTGCAAGACGAACTAGCAGCAAAGTAAAGCAAAGCAAGACAAAGCAATGTGTTCCTAAAGGCACATTTCAGCTCTTTGTTTTCTGAAAGTGCAATAAGTCAATAAATCAGAGGGACTGTAGGCCCACTAGCTACTTGGTTTTCATCAAGGCTATTATGATTTTTAAAGGTGATAAAGGAAAGAACGAAAGGCCAATTTTGTGGATTTAACAGGCTGAAAAAATTGCAATGGTAAAGCTGTAAAAAGTCAATGTTTTACGTCACTTTAGAGGAAAATTACACGCTGAGTGACAAACTGCGTTCATGCAACGAGACCAACAGTTTCACAACTCCTATCAGTGAAGTTGTTGTAGGTGTTCAGCAGTTGAAGCTCCCTCACTGCAGGTCAGCTGGCACAGTTTACCGATGGATCACTGCACAGCCCACACACACACACACACACACACACACACACACACACACACACACACACACACACTGGTAGCTCTCTGCCTGGACCATCCCACACTCCAACGGTGTCTTTCCCACAGAGCTGGCAGTCAGGAGGAATATGGGCAAATCCGAAAGCCAAATGGATATCATGGAGAAATCAAGTAAACCTGGAAAGCGTCGTTGGACTGTTGCAGAAATCGGTCTGTGTGTGCTGCTGTTGGTTGTCAGCTGTGCCTTGGCCGGGCTGGTAGTCCTCTACACATCGGTTGTGAAAGGTAATGGCTCTGTCAGGCTCACTGTGGAAAGATCCAGATATTACAGATGGCAGTAATGACAAGCGTCTCCCTGCTCGGTTTTTGTGTGACTGCAAGCTGGCATTGACACAGGGTTTATGCAATATTGATGCACATATGTCATCGGTTAACCTTTTTAGAGATTTTTAAAGGTTAATGTTACTCACCAAAATATGCAAAGTAAGGGTTTTGCCTTATAATACCATATGCACCGCACACACAGGCCTAACCTTTATGGAGGGAACTGCAGCTCCAGGCTCTTTTTTGGAGGTTTTGTTTGGAATGATGATCTTTTGTGGACTTGCAAACACATATTCAACGCTGCATAAGATTTGATTGTATTTTCTCTTGCTTAAATATTACCACTCGATAAAAGCAATTGCAATTATCATTATAATTTAGAATAAAGTGGTCGTGGCTGCATCTAATGTTGTCTATACTCTGTTTCCTCCAACCAATTCAGAGCAATCTAACAGGTCGAGCGTGTCAAGGAGCTCAACAGGTGAGTGTCAGTGGCTGTGAGCTTGTTAACTGAACAGGGGATGCACTGTGGGATACGTGGGCAAGGCATGTGTCATATTGGAGCCTGTACCTCTGATAGTTACTGTAACACTGTAATTCCCTTTACTGCCTGATCAGCAGTGCCACACAAAAGTCAAAGAACAGAGTCACTGCTGACATAGACATTGCCCATCACACACACACACAGACCACACTATGGATCCAGGCTATTTAGAATTAACTCTATATTTCACACAGCATCCTCCCGCACACGCTTTCTCATAAATGTTGATGTTTCCAGGCCAGCTGTTTCGCCTCAACAGCGTGTGCACGACGGCAGACTGTGTTACTGCAGGTGAGGGAGACTGAGTTTTCTTTGCCCTCCTGCTGTTTCATGTCACAAACAAAGTCAACCCCTGGCTTAAAAAGCTGTTTTCTGAGCACATGTGAATCTTCACCGTCCTGCCCCTCTGCCTCTTTTTCCCCTCTCGTCTCTGTGATGCCTTAAAGCCGCTCGGCTCTTGCAGAACATGGATATGTCTGTGAAGCCTTGTGATAATTTCTACCAGTACGCCTGCGGGGGCTGGCTGGAGCAACATGTCATCCCGGAGACGAGCTCCCGTCACAGCGTCTTTGACATTCTGAGGGACAAGCTGGAGATTGTCCTCAAAGGTCAGCTTAATCTTCAGTGGTCAGTGGGCTGCAGCATTCAGAGCTATGTGTGGGCTTCATTCAGAATGTCTGCATGTGTTTTGTTGTTGCAGGTGTTCTGGAGATGGAAAATAAACAGGACAGAGACGCCATCAAGAAGGCCAAGATCCTTTACAGCTCCTGCATGAATGAGAGTAAGGCTTTATTGCAAAGTATTTTACCCCTAAAAGAGGGCAAGACAGCATAAAGCATGTTGGCAAGAACAGTTTGTGTTTGTGGAGCTGCTGATTGTATCAGATGATCTTCCTCAGTCAGAGTTTATGTAGGATTCAAGTCAACTTAAGATTTAAGATCTTTTAAAATCTCATAGAATGCAATTTAATACATGTTTCATGTAGCAGAATTTAACATTTATATCATTTGTAATGATACAACCTCAATTCCTAAAAAGCTGGGACGCCGCGTAAAACATGAATAAAACAGAATGTGATCATTTGCTAATCCTTTCCAACATATATTCAATTAAAAACTGTACAAAGATAATATGTTTAATGTTTTGCCTCATTAACTTCATTGATTTTTTAAAATATCTGCCTATTCTGAATTTGACGCAGCAACACATTTCAAACAAGCTTGGACAACAAAGAGCAACAAAAGACTGGGAAAGTTGTGGAACGCTCCAAAAACACGTGTTTGGAACATTCCACAGTTGTTTCTGTCAACTTCTTTCCAAGATAACCTTCAGTCTCAGCTATGCGTGCTGTCCCTCAGAATAAATAGTAGAGTGACGGTGTTGTTTGTTTGCGCTTTATAAGTTGTGGTATTTCACCTGCAGGCCTCATAGAGCAGCGTGACTCCCAGCCCCTCCTGAAGCTCATTGACAGTATTGGAGGCTGGCCTGTGGCGTCAGACGACTGGAACACCACTACAGGTAGAAAAAACCCCGAACCACATTCTGAATAACAGTTACAGTTTGTTCTGTACCAATGTCCACGTGCAATACATCCACACAAACAAGCTCTCGCATCCCTACTCGAAGACATGTGCTCACGCAGAGCCCGTGTAGCTATATTTACACTCAGTGAATTGCTGAGTACGAGCTTTGTTGGCGGGATCAAGAGGCCGTCCGAGGCTCTTCAGCTGAGCAGTCAGGTGTGGAGTTTGGGAGCGTGATGAGTGGGCAGAGGAGCAGTCCTCACTCAGCACTGTGAAGGATGCTTTAAATAGTCTACTCTGCTCTTCCCCAAGCTCCTGGCTCTTGCCACTTTAATTAAATGTAATCATGGACGGCGGCTCAAGCACAATTAATTGCACATTGATGCATCTGCACACGCAGATTTACACAGAGAGCCCAGTTAAGTGAGCAGCAGAGGCAGAGAGGGAGCTTAATTTTTGCATCCTGCTACATTGAATAGTCCTTCATGGCGAGAGAACTGTGTTTAAATTGTCAGTGTTTTCCTGTTCTTTCAGAGGAAGCGTGGAGCCTTGAGGACACACTGGCAAAGCTAACCGCTCGTTTCCACAAGAAGGTTCTGCTGGACATGTATGTGTGGACGGACGACCGTGACTCTCGTCGCCATGTCATTTATGTAAGATCAATTCTACTGGAGTGCAAATAACAGATTACAGCCATTATACAGTAATTATAGATACAGCTGGTTTTATTCTATATTTCTGTTATTGTCAGCATATCCCATGAAAACATCATTCATTTCTACTGAAGATGTAAATCTTTAAAAACAGGTCAGAAATATATAGTTTCATTTCATAATAGAATAAACAATTTGCTTCTAGTAGTAGTTTTTAGCAAACAAGGGTAAATAGTGTATTTGCTGGGGACTAGTTTCAGCGGTGGATTAAAACACATTTGGTGTGCTTGGATGGTTTTAGGACTGTGTATGTGGGATTGACTCAGTATAAAGTACAGTGCGACAGTGTGGCTCACTGATGTGTTTTGGACAACAGTGGAGGAACCATACTATTTAAAACACACACTGAAATGTAAATATTATAAAAAAAAGATTATGGACATGCAAAAATGCTCAGTTGCAGTGTTTGTATTCTGGTTAGATTGACCAGCCGGGACTTGGAATGCCATCGAGAGATTATTACTTCAATGATGGAAACTACAAAAAGGTGAGGCCTTAAAGGATCAGTTCACCCAGATAATACAAAACTTACCATAATTTTCACACTAACTCTCACTATGTCTGGTCATGCAGGTTGTGTTATACTCTTTATTTGTCAAGTTTTCAGATGTCTTCCTCTTAGATTTCTGAGTCCAGCATAAAAAGTGATACTTGAGAAACTCAGCAGCAGCATCTCTTTACAGTTTCAGCCACAGTTACAGCCTCATTGGATCTACTTTCCACTGAAGAAATAGTCCAAATTAGTTAATTTTCAGAAAACTTTGATGTTGAGTTTTCTGGTGTCACTTCATTTGACTGCTACAAATATAATTCCATTCACCTCCATTGCTCTGACACCTTAATATTGTTGTGGAAACATGATTTATTGCTTGTGACTGTATCTCAGGTTCGCGAGGCCTACCTCCATTTCATGGTTTCTATTGCGAAGATAACCCGAGAGGACAGGAACTTGACTCAGGATGACGACCACGTGTGGGAGGAAATGATGCAAGTGCTGGAGCTGGAGACAGACATCGCCAATGTGAGTGCCAGCCGCAGCAGGAAATGGAATTGTGGGATGAGGGTGAAGGGAAATTAATAATGGCAAGGTGAAAAATGAGTTCCTCCTCTCTGCTTCCACTGAATGAGAGAACAGCCAAGCTTTCAACCTGTTTTTTTCTTTTTCCGCGCCTGTCAAGAGCATGACGAATGAGACTCTGCTGATGAAAGGAGAGCAGTATGTGAAAAGATAAACAAGCATCACTTTATAGAAGGTTCTTTTCTTGCTGGACAGGCCACATCACCAGCAGAGGAGCGCCAAGATGTCACTGTTCTCTACAATAAGATGACACTCGGAGAGCTGCAGAGCACATTCAGCCTGAATGTAAGCGTGACTTTGCTTCTTTCTTATGTGTTACACAAAGTGCAAACAGGTCACTGGTTCACATAACTACAGTTTCTTTCTCCACAGCCTGAGTGGAGAAACTGAATGAGGATTGTTCTGCTGTTGAGGTGCCTTAGGGCAGACAAGGCATTTATTAAGGAAGGCCCATTGTTTCGAGCACATTTATACTACGGCCATAGAAAACACTAATTTCCGATTACCTGGCATGTGTTCATTAAAGAGATGATTCAACATTTTGGAAAACGTATCTGCTTTCTTGCTAATAAGAAGATTGCTACAACTTATTTCTGTGCGATAAATACAAAGCTAACAATACTGGAATATATTTATATTATATATCATATCAGACTTTGAGATCATAAGACCGTAGTTGTTTTCCCAGTGCACAGCCTTTATTAAGACAGACACAGGCATTCAATGTTAAAATATTAGAAAGTATGAACTAAAAAACTAGAAAATTGAATCAGAGATCCAGTGAATCCATTTATTTAGGAAGCAAATATCAACAAAATAAAAAATAAAACATATTTAGATTCTATTCCATGGCCCAAATATACAGAAGGAGATCCTTACCTATCTTGAACTTGAATCTACAGAGATTTAATTTTGCTACACTGGCTATATTTAACCATAGGGTATTTTAACCACATTCAGTAAAATGAAACATGTTCAGGATTTATCTCCTGCCTTTTGTTTTCCAGGGTTTCAACTGGACACGGTTTATTCAAGGTGTGCTGTCCAGTGTGTCCATTGAGGTCCAGCTTGAAGAGGAGGTGGTGGTGTACAGCTCTCCCTACCTTGAGAAGATGAACGACGTTCTCTCCAGACACAATGTCAGGTCAGTCTAGGAGCGTTGTGCGAACGAAAATATGCACATTTCAGCAGGAGAATTTAACAAAAACACAATGCACGTTTGCAGGACTATTCAGAACTACCTCACCTGGCAGCTCATCGCTGACAGAGTCAACAGCTTGAGCCGCCGTTTCAAAGACGCCAGAGCCCGTTACAGGAAGGTGCGTAGAGCATGGCGTGACAGAACAGCACATATTAACAAGAGCTTGTTCAAAAATTGAAAAAGTACAATGTGTACGTCTGTCTGTGTGTGGTCAGACTCTGTATGGCACCACTGTGGGGGACGCTTGGTGGCGAGAATGTGTCCGTTACGTCCAGAGCAGCATGGAGAACGCAGTCGGAGCTCTGTATGTGCGTGAGACCTTTGCTGGAGAAAGCAAACAAATGGTAGGTCCTTTAGGTCTATAAAGCCCCCAGGACAGAAATATTCATGCTTAAAACAAAAACAATAAAACAACACAAAACATGCATCACAAAGAGCCACGAAATGCATTTCACACCCAACTGTTAAATATTATGGCGGTCATATCGTTGCATTTGTGATTATTCCAAATTCCTTTTCCTCATATGTGTACTTTGGGTACAAAGTGTATTCATTATGTGCCGTGAACAAAATGTATGTCATGCACAAAATGTGTTTATCGTGTGTGTACCCTGTTCCCAGGTCAGTGACCTCATCAGTAAGATCCAGAAAGCGTATGTGGAGACACTGGAGGAGTTAAGCTGGATGGACGCTCCCTCAAAGGAGAAGGCAAGAGAGAAGGTAAAGTGCAAGTGGCCGAGCTGAGGAAACAAGTGTGTCTCTTCTCTGCATGTTAGGTGTCATCGCACTGACTGTTCCGCTTCTCCTGTAGGCCATGGCAATCAAGGAGCATATCGGCTACCCAGATCATATTCTGCAGGAAAGCAACCAGAAGCTCGACCAGGAGTACGCTCACGTAAGCGACAACTGTTTTTGTAAACTGTAAATGCCACATGCACATATCACCAACCTCTAATTTGTCCTGATTCTCTTTCCAGCTTAATTTTAGTGAAGAACACTACTTTGAGAACATCCTGGAGAACCTCAAATCTGAAGCACACAAGAGTCTGAAGAAGCTCAGAGAACCAGTTGACCCAGACCTGTAAGCTGTATGATAAATCTGTTACTACACCCCCCGATTCCCCCAAAAATTCAGGACGCTGCGTAAAACGTAAACATGCAAACAAACTGACGACCGACAGCAGTTTTGCAAAGTGTTCCCACAACCAAGTGTTGTAACATCCTTCATACAATCATGTGTTCACAAAGTGGTGAACCTCGCTCCATTTCTGCTTGTGAACGACTGAGCCTTTCCAGGATGCTCCTTTCATACCCAATCATGATACTATCACCTGTTACCATTCAACCTGTTTAGCTGTGGAATGTTCCAAACAGGCGTTTTTGGAGCGTTCCACAACTTTCCCAGTCTTCTGTTACTCTTGTTTGAAACGTGATGCTGCATCAAATTCAGAATAAGCAGATATTTGCAAAAATCAATTAAGTTGATGAGGTCAAACATTTAATATATTGTCTTTGTACTGTGTTTAATTGAGTATATGTAAAAGGATTAGTAAATTATTGCAGTTTATTTATGTTTTACACAGCGTCCCAACTATTTTGGCATTGGAGTTGTACAGTACAAGCTTTCTCTGTTTTAAAACACAAGCTTATGTACAAGGTGGTGCATGAGATAAAGCATTATTAAGGGGGACAACACAAACCTGTCCTTTAGATGGTTATTACTCAAAAAACAGTCCCTCTGTTTCTAAGGGGATGAACATGCAGTGTTGAATGTCCTTTTGCAAATTTAGAGACAAGGGACAGATGCTCTGGGTCCTCATCCAGTAATGATGCAGAAGTGTGCAGAAGCTCTGCCCATTGATTTTGCAGCATGGTAGCTTTCTTTTATGAGTCATAAACCTTCCACCAATCACTCCTCAGGTGGATCATCGGCGCTGCTGTGGTGAATGCATTCTACTCACCCAACAGAAACCAGATAGGTAAGAGCTTTATGAGAATCAACAAGACTACCAGGAGCCTCTGTGACAAATGAGTGTTTTTTTTTTTAATACAGTAAACACATCCACTCCTGGTTAAATCCTTTTTACTGACTGTGTTTCCACTGCTGTGGTTTGTCTGTCCAGTGTTTCCAGCTGGTATCCTGCAGCCGCCATTCTTCAGTAAACAGCAGCACCAGGCCCTTAACTTCGGCGGAATAGGAATGGTTATCGGACATGAGATCACGCATGGATTTGATGACAATGGTGAGACACGAGTGATTCATTCTGGATACTTTGGGAGGCACAAACTGATAAACGCAGCTCAGTTTGCTGTTGACCGTGACAGGTTACGTGCATCATGTTTGGTAAACAGTACTTTACTTAATGCATCATGTTTCCTTGCAGGGCGTAATTTTGACAAGGATGGTAATATGCTGAACTGGTGGAGTAATTACTCTGCCGAGCATTTTAAAGAGCAGTCACAGTGCATGGTGCAACAATATGGCAACTTCAACTGGAAGCTAGCAGGCGGACAGAACGTAAGCACCCAGCGGCACGTGCTGCATGAAATGAGATGTTTTGTCTTGGCTGGAATCCCTGACAATGTAAACCAAATATTAAGTGACCACCGGAATGAGTGTTTTCACGTTGGTGTGTGTTCATAGTTTTGTCTGTGTGACTGCAGGTCAGTGGAATCAGCACTTTGGGGGAGAACATTGCAGACAACGGAGGGGTTCGTCAAGCATACAAGGTTGGATGTTAGCTGCGAAAGTACAAAAACATATGTTGCTATTTTAGCAGCAGTGACGACCGTGATGCTTATAATAAACTCTCTGCACATTTGAAATCTGCTTTTAAGCGAGTGTGTGTGTGTGTTTACAGGCTTATCTGAAGTGGGTGGAGATGGAGGGTGAGGAGCCTCGTCTCCCTGGTCTAGACATGGATCACAGGCAACTTTTCTTTCTTAACTTTGCCCAAGTAAGTAAGACTAACGAGGGAACGTGTCCTTTCTGAACGTTTCATATCAGCAGACAATGATTTCTCCATCTGGAGTCGAGAGCCAGAGCTCAGGAGGTGCATTTTTCAGGAGATGTTTGGTGCTGAGAAAAAAACACTGGGACAAAGGCAGAGGGTCAGGGGGTGAGACACTGAAGCAACACCAGAGCAAATGAGTGTGCGGCTAAGCACAGAGGGGATGAGAGAATCTGCCAAAGTAAAGAGCTCGGTCAGGATCTCGGTGCGAGGGAATGAAAAGCATTAGCCATTTTTACAACAACAGCCATTATGAAAGCCACAAACGCCCTCCGCTGAGATGGGGAATTCTACAAGCACATGAGACCATGAGACGGGTGATCAGATGAGAAAGAGTCGGGACAGGGGAGTTGGGGATGGGTGTGGCCTCCAGCACATTACATTCAGCGTCAACGAACAGTAAAACATGCGAAAGTCAATTATTTTTGTTCATTTAGTCAAGTGTCCATCATTAGGAAAAAGAAACACAGGTCTGTATGCTATGCAACAGCGTGTAAATCAATATCCACCACATAAGTTAATTAATTCTATTCATATCACACCTCACTGCCTGCAGTGCTACTCCACATGGCTAAAAAACATGTACAGCCATAATTCATGTCGGCAATGGACCAGAGCCAGAGCAGTGCCCATCTACACCAAAAGAACAAGTCACAACTATCCGTATCTAATGTTTTATTTGGATCGCACCAATCAAAACTCAGGGCAGCTTTTGGGATTCGAGACAGCTGCTCATATAATTCAGGACTGTCCTGAATGTTTCAGGATGTCTGGTCACTCTACACGTTGGCAAAATAACCTGGACCAAACTTGTACGTATAAAAGCTGAGAATTAGAGTAATTACTACATGCAAAGCTATCTTTGAGGTGAAATACTAGTAAGTTGTGGTTTCTACATTTTGGTTTTAATGTTAACAGTCTGCACAGACCTTATTTTAAGTCCTAATGGCTGCTTTGAAAACTAGAATACTGTCTGCTCATGCTATCTTTTTTTTTTTTTTTTTCCAGGTGTGGTGCGGTGCTTATCGGCCTGAGTATGCCAGCCAGTCCATCAAGACTGACTCACACAGTCCCTTAGAATACAGGTAAAGAAGAAAAAAAACTTTCATGTGCTCAGATATATGCACCAGGACCAGTAAGAATGTTTTGATATTTGTGGCGTGGAATCTACTGATGTAAATACATTTTTGAACGAACTTCTCAGTGAAAATCATTAAAACGCTACATCAAAAAAAAGAAAGGAAAAACAAGTTTCAAAATATAATCCATATTGATAGATGTGTTCCTAACACATTTAAGAAAGATTCAGGTCATCAGTACATTTGCTTTGTTACACCCAGCTAACCCCATGTATTTAATTTAACTTAGAGTCGAAGTTAATGTTTTTATATTAAGATCGGATCACATGACTACTTCTACGTGAAAAGCATCACTTGTGACGAAACCACAGAGAATTATCACCCGATTCTGCTGTTTGCCTCAGCTTTAGCAAGCGTTTTAGCATCTTTCAGCTCATTATTTTGGTTTTATGTTCTCCGCAAATTTACTGTTTTGGTTCAGTCTCACTGTTCTTTTGTCTTTGTTTTTGGGCACATCAGGAAGCTGTTTTGAGCAAAAAAAAAAAAAAGCTCCAAAGGTAACAGTATGCACAGCCTGCCCACGTTGTCTCACTACATTTAAAGATTCACCACAGTGTGAACTTAAACATAACCCTCCTACCGGAAAACATTATTCTGTTAAAGTATTGGAATCAGTGCGGCTCCCTTCACTGGTCCAAATAGGAGGACTTCGGAGCTGGACTCACACTTAGCAGTACTCCTCTGAGATTTATAACACACTTAAGTTGTCATTACTGTGATAGTGTTTTGTTCTTCTTTTGTCTTTAGGGTCCTTGGCTCACTCCAGAATTTCGAAGCGTTCTCAGAGGCTTTCCAGTGCCAGAAAGGCAGTCCAATGAACCCCGAGCTCAAGTGTCGCGTCTGGTAGAAAGCTATCCCCTTGAGATATTAATGTCTTGACATGGGCAACTCAAATCAAAAGAACAAGTTGTACTTCTTGAACCCACAGAGACATCCCGCTTTTTCCTATTTATTTGGGACAGAGGGATGACACAGATATTTGCAGATGTATTCAAAATGGAAGACATCCCGGACTACACACCCCAGTTTCAAACCTCGCACACGTATATACTACAAAAAAGAAACTCGCTCGAGTGTCCTCTGAAGTTTGAAGTGTTGTTTCTGGATGAGATGGTCACTTGTTCTTTTTTTTGCTGTGTCCCACGGCAGATTTACGAGTGGGTACATGAATAAAAAGGCTTCGTAGAAAACTAACACCTTGTGAAAAGGTGAAAGCTTGTGCGGCTGGCTGTAAGCGCTTCACCAGCCTTTTCTTGAATTAATCCTTAAAAAATATCTTGTGCAGATCTTTGTGATTTATCCAGTTATCATCTGGCACTGAGTTGCCTCGGTGTCTTTCCTCTGATGTATTGTTTTCAAGACATTGCGCCGCTTCAGAAGCGACAACAGTGAACAAATCTGAGTCTGAGCGAAGAGCACCAAGCAAATGAAAGCTTGGGGCTTTGCTGAAGTAAAGCTACAGTAGTATTAGTCACACTCCGAGAGTTTGGTCATTCACTGTTACATGAAACAAATTATCTAAAGACTTTAAGACTGTTAAATCTTTGCAGCTTTAACCTTAAATTAACACTCTGAGAGAGCTGCTGCTTTCAACATTTTTACACTTACAGAGTGGATAAATATTTAACATTTACAAAGTTATTTAGTTTTTTTTTGCTTTTTGGAAGTTACTTTATCACACTCTGCTGATGATTGTTGCTCAGTACTCACTGCAGAAATGTATATGTATGTCATGACAGTTTGCTGTAAGGAACCGTATTCCAGATGTTTTGAAAAATATCGCTGGCCTACTACTTTTAGCTAGTGAGGAACAGCTGTCGGAGAGTGATGTGATAATGATGAAAAAAAAATGAAGTCTATCACTTTATTGCATTGTTTGTGACTGCCGAGTTTAGGAACAGGTTTGGATATACACGCGGTTGCTAATCACAGCTGTGTTGAGTGCTTGAAGCTCGCTCCCTCTCACACTTTCCACCTTTCACATGATCTCTAGAGGCTCCCGAGTGTTCATACAGGGCTTTGTAGATGCATTTATTCAAAATTCTAGCATCTGCTTGTTTGATATCTGTTTACAATTAACTCGACATGCAGATTGATTTGTAGAAGCTTTTCCCTTCACTGCATGATCTGCTGAGAGGAGGCGTGAACACACAAGACTTCGCCTCAAGGCATAGCCAATTACATGCTAAAGGGGGGGGGGGGACCCCCTCAGATGCACTCACACATGGACAAGCAGCAGATGGAGTGGCTTGATCCCTGATCTCGCATTGATCAGCACCGTGTAAGATGAAAGGATGAAGTGCGGTGTGCTGAAGCGCGGTGGCCGCCGTAGCCGAACCGCTGAAGAGTGGAGCTCGTCATTAAAGAGATGGCCAGGGCAGGACTGTTATTTTCTACTTTTATTAACAAGTAATGACAGGAGAATCAAAGCAGAGCAGAGCTCACAAGAGAGAATGGAGGCAGCGGCTGCAGGTTGTTTTCTGTGCTTTCGAACACAGCAGAAAACACACACACACACAGCTGGATTTGAATGTTTGCTCGTCATTGGCCACATTCAGGATGCCTTGGTAAACCGAACACGACTTTTTATTGAACTGAATGTGCATATTGAAGCTTTACACTCTCAGTCTGTCTCTCAGTCTTCACATACTGGCAAATACTGTTGTGTTTAGCGAGGGGAGGATACGTTAACGAAAGACTGTTTTACCCAGAATGCAAGTGCTGATAGTTAAACATTTTGAGAAATACACACTTATTTGCTTTTTCTGGTGGAGAGTTAGATGGAAAAATTGATACCACGCTCATGTTTCTGTGTTAGATGTAACTATAACCAACAGCTGGTTAGCTTAGCTTAGCATTAAGACTGGAAACGGGGGGAAACAGCAAGTCTGGCTCGGCCCAACAGTGACAAAATGTGCCTTTTAGCACCTTTAACCAAGGGATTATATACTGAACTAAATCTTGGTGGGGACCAGGAACTCATACTTACTTTTGTGCAGATTAATCCGATAAAGCCAGGCTAACTGTTTCCCCCTTTTTTCAGTCTTTGTGCTAAACTAAGCTAAGCTAAGCTAACAACCGTTTACTGTAGCTTTGCATTTAACAGACAAGCAGGAGAGCGGTATCACTCTTCTCATCTCGCTCTTCCCCAGAAAGCAAAGAAGCATATTTCCCCAACTGTCAAACTATTCCTTTAACCAACAAGGCACATTTATCACGTCTGGTTCAGAGAAAAGCTGGAGGATGAATCATGAGCTATGGTGCAACGTGGGGCTGATGTCTGAAGGGCAGCTTAGACTCTTGTGTATTTTGTCTGGTTTTCCTCAAAGTGAGTGAAACAGTTGAACACTGTTGACTGAACACAAAGGATATATAATATACAATGTGTTATTGTAGATACTCGATGTTCTATACTGCAGTATTTACATATAAAGGATTTCCATCAGGTAAGAAAGAGAGCGTACATTTCTTACCTTAGTTCTAGCTTCACATTTACTTACATGGTGAAATTGTGTCGTTTTGAAATTACCAGCCAAGTACAAATACATTTTTGTTATATATGAACATGTTTCATGTGTATACCAATCAGAGGAGTTTATTTATCTACATGAATATTTATGAAATACATTGTTGCTTGACAAGAACAAAGACGTTAAAGATGTTTATGAATGTTCCTGCTGCTATGTAATTATCTAGATTGCCATTAAAGTGACTGTCTCAACTCATAGGATCTCAAGTCTCTTCTTTATGTGTAAGTGTGTCATTTTAATTTTATATATTTACATCAAAACCTGACAGAATCATGCAGGACTCATTCTCATCCATGCAGAGGCAAAAAGTGCATCTTACGCAACTGTGCATTTGTGATACTCTTAAGCACTAAAAGCACACAAAGGGGTTATGTTCATCTTCATGTTACGGAGCCATACTGTTGTGTCCTCTTACTGTCTAATGAACCAGGGTGGCTCAGTGGGTCTAGTGCAGTGCAGTCATTGTCCATGCTTGGCAATCACTTAGCAAAAAGTGTCATTATTCATGTGGCTTTCTAAATTAAAACGATCATTCATACATTTGGAGCTGTTCACCTGTAACTTTAAATGTCTGTAAATATGTCCCGAGTTCAGTTTGCAGAAATGTAACATATTTCAAGTTGTTGTGTGACGCTGAAGTGACGCTGAAGTGACATCACCATCACACAGATTAGAGATATAGATGCTCTCAGTTTTAGTCAGGTCAACACAGTGATGGAGAGCGGATATAAAGTGAAGGTTTGTTAAAGTGGAGTAAAAGAAAGCGCTATGATGGTGGTGTGCAATCCCATGATAAGTGTTGAACTATTCATGTAGTAAACAATCAATGTTGCATATTGGCAGGACACCTGTTCGTCATGTTAAAAAGTCAGATACCAAGAATAGCATCTATTTTAAACCTTTATTATAATTAGTTACATACAAAAAAATGACTTTATTTTATGAAGTGTGTGTATAATAAATGCAAATTCATTAATAGGCATTTAAAAAAGAATCATGATCAGTACAAGTGCATGGCATGTTTAAAATTCAGGACATTTATCAAATGAAAAGGTAATGATTATAAAGGAATGTCACTGTTGCTTTCACTGTAGTTAATAATAATAATGACATTCTGTCACAAAGAAATAACAGGAATATTACCACTTCTTAAATCTTAATTTCCGCTTCCATCGTGAAGGCACTGATCAGGTATGATGGAAACTTCCATCGTCATCGTGTACAAACATCATCGTTGCACTAGAACAGAAAGTGCAAAGATTAAACATCAAAAAATAAGTGAGAAGCTTGTATTTACATGGTTATTATTGAAACATGGTTTACATGGTGTGGCTATACAGAAAGACAAAGTGTATCCCTTGTGCTACACACATGTTTTTTTACACTTCAAGCAGATTTTCTACTATTTTATAAACATAACTACAGTAATCGTGTGTTCTAAGTGCTCCCCAAATTCACGTGACCTACACTCAATACTGTGCCTGAACACATCATATGAACATGGTGTAAGTGTTACTGGCAGTCAAACTAATCACTCACAAAGCCAGTTTTGTGGAACATATTGACATAAAAGAGCTACTGATCACTCATGTCAACACCTCAGCTACAGATTAATGGTTGAAACTTTGAGCAAGGTTCACTTACCAGAATGGAAAAATGGCTTCTATTCATACAAACATTAAACAACCACAAAAACACAAATATTTCCACCTCAGGAGGAAATATTTTTACGAGCCCAAACCACAAAATGATCATAATCTATCTGCAGAGGCCTGACAAGGGTTTCAGAAATATTGTGATTCATTAACAGTTCCCAGCTTGCGCTCTATATAAGAACAGAAACATCCTGTCTTGATACATATTGGGTTTTAAGAAATCAAAAATAATGTTGGCCTATTAAATACCACAAGCATTTTTTTTCAGCTGGAAGCTGCTCTCATGCAACCATAAAAATATTTAGAGCAGCTAAGCATCGACTGACATGCTTCCATTCAAATTCAACAAATTCTGCAGCTACACAAATGGGTCAAATAACTTGAAGCAGAAATCCCTGTTACCATTCTACACATTCGCTCTTCAGACGGATGTAAAGGCCTGTTTCACCGTATGTTAACATGACCTGAACAGAGAGACCAATCAAGGGCACTCACTGAATTCATTTAATGACGTACATATCCAGTTAGTGTTTAAAACAAATAAACGCTCATTACTAGATCACCTCAGTTGGCTTGATGTTTATTGTTGAGCTGCAATGATTAGTCAGTTAATCAAAGACATTTTTCAAGTAGAAATGCCCGACAAGCTTCTTAAATGTGAAAAACTGTAAACAGATTATCTCTGTTGTTCAGTCATTTGACAATGTCGCCGTCGGCTCTGGGAAATTTTCACTACTTTCTGACATTTAACAGACCAGATTGGATCACTGAATCGGAAACACAATAAAACATTTATCTATAATTATCAACAATGATTTATCTCTAATTTACTGTTAATGCTATACTGACGATTGATAACTATAGCTTGCTGCACATTATATGCATGTGACACAGTAGCTATAGCACAGAGTTTACAAGAAAATGCAAGAATATGGATTGTTATGTGATCATAAAGATAATTTATTCTCTTGACCACAGGTTGGAAATAAAGTGGGAGAAATTACCTATTGACTGCACATTGATCACATGAAAAAAAAGTTAGATCATAAAAGGCTAATTTTCTACACCACAGCCTCCTGTAACAGGATCGTACTGAGGACGCTGTGGTTCAGTGATACAGTATGTACTGACTTGGCCACCATGAAGCCCAGTGCTGGTGACTGTTAACTACTTATACTTAAGTCTTGTCTATGGGGCCTCAGCATCATTGTGCTGAACTTGAGGCTCGGGGTGTTCTTCAGGGAAATCTAGTTGGAGGTTTTCCATCTCTAGACACAGATAAGAGAAGTAAACACCGTCTGTTTGAGCAGGAAAGGTTTGAACAGCACATATTACTTGGTTTTATCCGGATCAGCCAGTGACCTCACTCTGCTAACAAAGCTTCAACTTTTGAGCCTCTTTCACGCAAGCATGTCAGATAGCTTGTGACTCGCGCTTGTTTCTGCCAGATTTCGACCCCTCAGAGAAAACAAGGTCTATTCTGTTCCAGGGCTGCAGAGATGGGATCTGCTGGTCTTCAGACAGGTCATGGGGAAGCACGGTGAAAATGTTGCAGGCTCACATGGTGTACTTTGTGGGAAGCAAGCAACAGAGCCAGGTGCCAAGGACGCTGAAGGCCATGTGCCGCGATGTCGTGGCCTCTGGATTTGAGATATTATGTGCATGACCCCTGAGCAGTTTGTTTCTGAATGTGCTTTTAAGGTGCAGAACAGGAAGTACATTTTAATCTTGTTACTTTATTGCTAATTGTTAGTAATATCTTCTATTTTATAATCTATAGTATGTATGCAACAGAACCAGAATCACCAATGTAGCTCAATTTCTCTTCTAAAAGATAGAAAACACCGTATTTTTATGTTGCAGGCATGAATTGTGGCATGCTGTGAATACAGAGCCCTTTAAATGTTTACATACTCCCTGAGTCATTGCACTGGCCTTTTTACATTTGAGTTCAATCTACAAAACTGCAATAAAACAACACTTTATAAAACGCTTCCCGTTGCGTCAAAGTAAGAAGAAAATTTCGAACCTTCAAAACCCAATAATCAAGACTCCACACTATGCTCATGTTTCCTAAATTTGAATCCTTTGTACGCCCTAAAACTGAGTACACTAAGGCCTGTCATCACGTTCTGCTAAAAATGTACAACAGCTACAATTCATTGATGTCCAAAAGATGTTGCAGACCCTGAATATGAGATGTGAGCTGCATTAAGTCTTAAATTATCAGAAAGAAAAATCTTACTGACTCAATTACTTAAGAGGAGTACTTGTAAGGAATAGTTTGTCATTGTAGGAAAAAGGTTTTATCTCTTTCTTGACAAGAGTAGGATGAGAATATTGATGCTACTCTCATATCTGTCCATTAAGTACACTGTGAGGCTAAAACCAGACTGGAAACAGTGTGCTGGCTCTCTCCGAGGATAATACTCTATGTTACCTGTGTTTTATTTGTATAAAAATAATAAATAAATAATCGTCTGTTGTGTCCTTAGTTATTCTTCTTTTTTCTTGCCTGATATGTTTTGACTGTGGGAGAAAGCCTGTTACTTTGCCTCTAAGCGGTGACTAGTTTTAACATTGGCATGACAACATAATGCCTTCTTCACTTAAAGTCTTCCAAAATTCAGTGTCACTTCCACCATAATGTTAGAAAAAGGCACATTCTATCTCAGATACCAAAATCATTATGCAAGTACCTGGCTCCTATGTGTTATGTGAAAAGACTTCCCATTGACGTAATAATAATAGTAATCAGTGACATGTTAAAGCCATTAATTCCTCCATGAATTGCTTGACATTTAATTCTGTAGTACACTGCTGAAGCTACATGAAAGTCTTTGTGAGAGAAATAGAAATAGATTTCATAAATATTCAGCGCGGCTGCCAGCAGTAGTTTTCCATGTCAGGATATTTATCTCATATTTTTATAATATCATCTGTTTGTGTCTGCACAGCATTTTTAAGTACACAATCTCTCAGCAGAGACTGAGATCGTCACTCAAGTTTAACAGGTTTTGTGGGCCTGTGACACAGACGCTGACAGGGCATGAAGATGGAGTAATAAGTGTGAAATTGTCTTTGAAGGGGCTACTGTGATGTGTGTGTTACCGCTGACGTTAAGCAGAGTCAGCTGCACCCTTCACCGTGCAGCTGTGAGTGACCGATTTCACTCATGAGCTCTAACAGATAGACGATGAGTTCAGAAAAAAGTGGGAGGAAAAGGATCAATAATTTCTTGTATCTGTCTCGTGTGTCTATGGGATGTCTTACCACTGGCCTCTGTCCAGCTTTCACTTTGGCTGAGATACCCAAAGCCTTGGAAATATCCTCAAGAGGAAGGTGGTCTCCAGGCGAATCCTGGATAAAGTGTAGGAGAACCTTTTCTCCACCTTTGGAAAGCAAAATATAGTCAGGAGAATCATCAAGTGAGCAGCTTGTGGAGTTTATCCATTACAGTCAGAGACTGTTATGAATTAGCTGTGGTGAACTTGTGACTCAAGCTGATACATAAAAATAAGATACAGCACAGAGTTAAATTCAATATTTAACACAGATTTCCTATCCAGGAATGACTGATGAAAAAACAGATACTAACAAAACATATATATATTTATAGATAAGTACCAGAAGGAGCAGATGGTACACAAGGTAAAATCATGTGTAATGCAAGTTTTACTTCAAAGCTTCAATCATAACTTTGAGTATTAAGGAACAAAATTGTTCCTCAAACATTCAGACTTAAGTGTAAACCTCCTAAAGAGGAGTAATGCTGGGTGAGAACTTTGTCCTAAAAGGACTGCAGCAAAGATTTTTTTAAATTGAGGAGTCAGACAGGACAGAATGACCTGTGATCTGCTTCTGCCAGCTCATTCCTTTCCATAAGAACGAGCTGACCATACCACACGTAACACTGATTCTGGACAGTGCTTTGGGTTTTTTTTGTTTTTTTTTACACACAAAACATATCAAGCTGCCTAAAAATGTCTTCGCTCTCATCTCTCACTTGTTTAATGCCTCACCTGCAAATTCCATGAAGGTGACACTCCGCCACCCTTCCTAAAAGTCTTAGTTTTCCTAATATTGAGCAGTAAACTGTTTTGGACTGTGCCTCTTCACTCTCTCTCTCAAAAAAAAAACAAAACAAAACATGTATCCTGTATGAAGCATTATTAACCCAGCACACAATCTGAAGAGTTTAACTGATAGTGAGGAAAGTCAGCAGCCCTGATGAGCACTGGTGTTGAGGATGGGTGGTTTGGAGAGCTTATTGTGAGCTGCCAACTACACTACAGTGCAGCATTGCCCTCTAGAGGAGACACCACAAAACTGCATTTCTTTGACCTTTTATTTACCTTCATTTCAATGACTGGACAAACTTCACTCTTATCAATGTCATGCTAAAAGGTCGTTTACATGTCGGCATCCTCCTGCTTCATTTCGTATCTTGAACTATCATTGCTTTTCTCCATTCCCTTACACATCCTTACAACAAAGGCCCTTATTAATATCCCCCTCTGGTGTGTATTGATTGTACCTTTGGCCACAATTAGCATTCCCCCACTCTGGAGCAGATCTCCCGAGAAGTTTCCCTGGATGCCGTCAGCTTTGGCCTGAAGACAGCAGAGGAAACAGGCGATCAGAAGTCAATCTCAGTCTCATCAACTCTATCCCTGTTCCTGTGACCATGGGACATACTGTGTGAACCATGAGGTAGTCATATAACCATGAAGATATGTACCTTTGCAGCAACATCTCGTACTTTCTTCCCCAAAGCAGCAGGAACCACACTTACAGCTGTGTACCTGAATGTGAGAGACATAGCTTCTCAATTAGAGATCATCATGATTCAGCAAATATTTTATAACGGAGAGAAGATTATGATTCCCAACAGCCCATAAACAGTCCAACGCCCAAAGATATTCAATACATGATTGAATATAATGATGAATAACATCTAATCCTCACTTCTGAAATGCTGGAATCAGCAAATGTTCAGCTTTTTTGCTTGACAAATTTCTAAAAACAATTAATTGATTACCAAAATAGTTGCAGATTAATTATCTGTTTTGATTGACTTTTTTGATTGACTTAATCGTTGCAGCTCTAAAATGTCAAATTAAAGCTGATCATCTGATCCCTTTGTCGTTTATATAAAACAAACAGCTTCTCCGTTGCATGGTGGGAACGGATTTGATGTACTCACCTTTTGAAGCCCAAATCCTTGTAGCTTTTCTTTTGTTCGTCAACGTAAACAGCTGGAAGAGAAGATGATTGACAATGAAGATGTGCCATTGCAACACATACACGGACAAGACCATTGTTTGTATTAGATGAGTAAATGCTGCTTACACCCTTTGAAAAACCCTCCTTCCTTGAACTCCTTCAGGCCCAACTCCTCTGGTCCGATGCCCACCAGCACCACACCGCTGGCTGTCAGGTCCGGCTCCAGCTTGCTGATCTCTGATGCCATCCACCGACACACCTGACAGCCAAACCTGCGCAGGAAGAACAAGACCGCCGGCTGGTCCTGCCACAGAGACTGGAGCTCCACACTCTGAAAAACACAAAAGAGGGAGAAACTCAAAACAATCAAACAGTGAAACCACAATGCAGGTGACTCACAGGCAGCATATGGGAAATGGGTGTAGGTGGACTGTGCTAATTTAATCTGTGAAATCATACATCAAAGATTCAAACAGTGCACTATGAGGAGGCATAATCACAGGTATTCCCTTCAGATCATCATTATATCACCCTGGAGCCGTCATTTGACTGCAGTTATATAAATGCTTGAGGTAATGGCAGGTTTAGCAGGTCTCAACAGGGAACACAGGCCTGTGGGGGACAAGGCGACCCAGCAACACGGCTTTATAGAAAGACAGAGCACATTTAAACACAAACCGATCGATGTGACAGAGAGGACGAAAGCTCTCAGCTGTCAACAAACCTAACAGCCGCCCAGCGCTGAGGCTTACCTCTCCAGTTTCGCTCCTCAACAAGTTCTTCCCGACTTGAGCGAGGTCCACGTTTGCCATTTTCTACCTGGACTGCAAACTGGAAACACACTTGAAAAAGAAGTCCAGTTTGTGGAGAATATATAACCCTTCAGTTATGCTGTTTAAGTAACACCCACACAGTTGCAAAACAGCTACATCCTGATACAGTACACTGCACGCTGTTATCCAATCAGATTCTGCTGGTGCTGTGGCGTTAGCCAATTACAGCGCAGCGTGTAGGGAACGGAGGCGGTGCTTCGTCGGGGCAACTGTCAGCACGTGCATCTCACAGCTACAATTAAATGTGTCAATGACTATTTTTTTTCTTCCATGCAGTTACTATTTCCTTTACTGGTTTCTGACACCTGAGATACTGCTTCACCAGTTTAACATTAAATACAACAAACTGGCGTCTGAACATTTGAAAATATGCAGCTTTTCATAATGCACGTTGCGTAATTCATGTTATATGTGAGCTCAAAGGTAGTCAAATTTATTGCCCATCCGTCTGTTTTCTATTAACCACGAGATAATCAAAGCCCCTCTGTTCTGCCTCACCCTGTCTGGCAAACAGCATTTGTTAAGTAAAATTTAGTCAACCACTACACTTCAGCTTTGATCTACCACTTCACACCTCTCCTCTATTTCAGGTGGAAATGTAGTACGTTTTACTGTACTTGCACTGTTACTTTGAAGATCAAGATTTTAGCTGACATTACCTAAAACAGAAACCATTTTGTAAAAAAAAAAAATGGTCACAAAGGTATTATGCATGTGGTTCAGTGACAATGAATTCAATACATGAGTCCTTATGAGGTTCTTTCCATCCCTACTGTCGCGTGCTGGACCACCTGAAGGCCAGATGATATTACAAGTCAATTAGATGTAATGAGCCTGCTATCAGAGGTGGCCCTGAAATCACTTCAGTATTTCTATAGGGACTGGTACAGCCTGATTTAGTGTGTGAAATAGAATAAGGTATCTAGACGTTTTTGATGTTCAGCTGTTTTTATGGGATATAAACCTACTGTTTGCTTCAATAGGATCAGATTTAGTGCCAGTGGGCTTTCACAACAATGAACATAGTAGTGGAAAATCGAAATAAGAAGATACAAAGGAAGGACAGCAAGTCAAGAAGCATAAATATACAACAGAAAATTAACAATAGAACATAAAAAGAATTATTTTTAAAGTGTACACATTTGTACAAATGGCTGTAATGTTTTGTGCAGGAATGTGTGAAACCATAAATGATTCTAGGATGAACTTGTTCATGTATCTTTACTATTACCTGCACAGCATACTTCTACCTAGGTAACATAGATATATATTCTTTCTTTTTTTTCACCTTTATTTAATCAGAGAGATCCACAAAAATAAAAAGGTTTCATATAAAATACAAACAAGGACAGAAAACATTGCAAAAACATACCAAATCACAACAAACAGACACAACATACAGGACTGATGGGCTAAAAGGAATCATGGCAAATAATGGCTCTTGTTAAAACCAGTAATGTTGCTCTGTAAAAAGTGAATTTAAATTTTGAAACATGTCAAGAGAGGGAACAGATTCCAGTGTGCAGCTGAATGTTTTAATCAATGCAAACTTGGTCCAGTACCTTGTAGTGCAGCATGCAAAAGCACCCACATGCAATAATGTACAGATATCTATCGATTTATCTATCTCATTAAAAAAATCTAACAATCTAAAATCATCTATTTACAAATATGTTAGTAAAATACAAGCACAAAACCAAAAACTAAGAAAACAAAAATTAACATCTTTGACCTGCAGCTTCACAGAAATCTGCTGTAACATTAAAAAAGACTGCACTTTTTTTTAGGTGAGCTAGTTTCTGTGTCTGGCAGTGCTGGTGTTGTGCGTGCTGGCTCACAGTCATGGCTTACTAGGACACTTCGTGGAACTGAGGCATCATTAATAAAACGTGTTTCACCTGTCCATTTCCTGCAATGACAAGCACAAGTCTGTAGTAGAAAACATCTATTTGACCCCTTCCTTCCACACACTGACAGCACTGTCCCTCACTGCTAATGATGATCGATCTAATCATGCACACCTGCTTTCACTTTCACTGACTGAGCAAAGGATCTGCACCAACGTCACAAGCAGAAATAAATACTTTACACCTTTTACCACTATCTACGCATTTTATTACTATATCTATGTATTTATGAGGTATTTAATTGGTCTTGCATGGCGTGCACATTTTGTGATGTTAAAACTTATTTATTCATGTGACTTTTTATCCACATTAATACAGCAGAAACTTCAAAATCTGTTTTCTATGTGATACAACAGGATTTGCTGCAGGTTTCGTGTGCAAAACATTATCCCAAATGGCACATTTTGATTTAACAGTGCATTGTTTTAGTAAAAAAACAGACACGCTTGCACACTATATTAGTATAAGTTGTGCATAATTGAACCAACCATGTTAGATAATGGAAGATGTGTTAGTGAGCAGTAAATATTAGTGAAAAACGTGTCAAATTTGCACCATAATACACATTAAACAGAAAATTGCAGTTGATATAACCTCTTCACATGCAGCTTTCCCTTTTCCCCTCAAGTTGCTTTAAGGTTGTAAAAATAGTCTTATTCCACACAATTTAACAACGTGTATATATTCAGCTTTTTCCACGCTCTCAGTGAAGCTGTATGATATTTATAGAGTAAGAGCTCTGTTTATTTTATCTTTATCCAGCTTTGTTGTGCTTGTTTTTAGCTGTGTGTCTATGTTTATCCGTCTGTAAATTGTTCTAAGGACTGTGTGTAGGTACATTGAGAGAAACTCGGAGTGACTGGAGTCCCTTGTATGTGTGCACATACTTGCCAATAGAGCTGATTCTGAAATTCGAAATTAAACTCAAGACATCATTTTATCCTTCATGTTATCTATATTTCTCCAAAATACATCCTTGCATATTTGATTCATCTTCTTCTTTTTTAACTTTATTTAACTGTTTGAACAATGAAAAACATGACTTTGAGGGCTAATGACTGACCAACTGAGGGGATGCAAAGTTACAGCAACTGAGGGCCCTCAAATCTGTTTCATATACTGGAGACATTCCCCCTAATGAGTGAAACATGTCTTTTAGGTATAGAAACCTAGAGTAGAATAACTAGCAGCACTCATCCATCAGCCTTACACCTTACCTTAATAGACAATCGACTGACAAACCATTGACTGATTCTGACCTCCAGTGCACTGCATGTGTATTGGAGCGGAGGATGGACATGTAGACGGACACATGTGGGTTTTTCTGTTCGCGGTGCTGATGTTGCAGGGAGGGGCGTGACGTCACGGGAGAGACCGGGAGGAAGAGGCGACGGGGGGGAGGAGGAGAGGGGGCAGGAGAAGGGACGGAGGAGAGAGCGGGGGGATGACTGCATGAAAAGGAAAAACAAAACAACAATCATGACTCATGTAATTCATCCTACGGGTTTTTTTTCTCCTTATAAATCATAATGTTTTGTCTGGTTACCTGTACAGTGTGCCGCAATAAATGACGAGCCTCCCCGACAAGGTAATTATCATCTTTCAATTTGCACGCCTGCTTCATCTTCTAACACAGTCAAGTCGATGGTGCGATCTCCACCTTCCGAAACAAATGTCAAAGCGAGGGAAATATCGAGGATCATTTGCCGCATAAACTAAAAAAAAAATAAGGAAAGAAAGAAAGCAATCGATCGGCTACGGGGCTACATGTAGGATCATTATTGGTCAAATGTTTGGTTTAAATTTGAGCGATGGTGATACGTTATCCTTGTAACTGTCCTGCGAGCCGTCATTAACCCCCCCAGCGGCTCCATTGTGTCCGACTTGAGCTCCCTCCATGAAAAATTAAAATGGAAACAGGCTTCATGAGAGCGCTGCCGCATACTACACTGCTGTAGTCAGCCACGCCGAGCACATGGGCTTTGCGCACAACACCAACATGCGCATTGGTTGCAGTGCGTCGTGCCCATCATTGCTGTGCCGTCGCTGCTGTATGCTGATGACTGCAGTGTCCTCTTGGTAGCACTACACAACCAGCAGCACTAAGTTACTCCCATGACATACATGCTACATTGTGGTGATCTTGAATGACCTCTAACGTGAAAGCTCAACCTTTTAACTTGCCAGTGTTTGTTACCCTGTCATATGCTGCAGTGTAAGCTGGCGTGAGAGAGAGAGAAACAGAAAGAGAGATGTCATCTCCGGGCATGGGCACCCCCAGTGACCCCCTTTTGGCCAGTCCAGGAGGGAGGTTATCCGCAGCTCAGGAAGGTATTTGGAGGAGCTCGCTTCCCAAAACTGCCAGCTTCCCAACGTCCACCACTCGGCACCTCAGTCACAGAGCCAACAACTTTCAAAGACAGCCAAAGCGTCGGAAGCTGATAAGACCTTCGCCCCCTCCGCCGCCCAACACGCCCTGTCCCCTGGACCAGCTGGACCTCAGTGAGCTTCCTCCAAGGCGTACCTTTCAAGAGCTGCTCTTCAATGGCTGCATCCTGTTCGGTATTGAGTTTAGCTACGCCATGGAAACAGCTTATGTGACTCCTGTGCTTCTACAGATGGGCTTACCTGATCAATTCTACAGCTTGGTGTGGTTTATCAGTCCCATACTGGGTACGTGAGATGACCACCTGGTGGACAGGGATATGTGATGCATCATCATGTGATTTTGTGCAGTGGTAGCCCTTTGGACCTTAACTCTGTCTTCTGTCTTTGGCTTAAAGGGTTCCTCGTTCAGCCTCTCATCGGAGCGTGGAGTGATCGTTGTACATCCCGGTTTGGGCGAAGGAGACCCTTTATTTTTGCCTTGGCTATAGGTAAGAAATGCATTATGTAAGTGCTACTTATGTAAAGTGAACAGAGACAGACTAACAAAAGTAATGGTCAAAACCGATGCACCAAATCATGTCCAAATCATGGAGCTGGACACTGGATTCTATGCTTCCCTTTATGTAACCTGATGCACATCTTTAGTTTGACCTTTCTGACCTGGTAAATGCAAATGTTTCTCAACCTCTACAGCCCAGCTGTAAGCACACATTTTCTGTTAAAACATCCGTCTCCAAGCCAACACTGAGATATCTATCCACACAAGACATTATGCAACTGCCTTGACTGGCTTTGCACTCCTCTCCATGACTTAAACATTGATCTGTGGAGTGGCCCTTTAATGATGTATACATGCATGATTTTTTTCTCACTTAGTAAGATGTCTGTTCACCTCTCTTAAAAAACCTCTCTCCTGCTTTTCTCCCTCACAGGGGCTCTGGTCGGTCTATCCCTGGTGCTGAACGGGCGGGACATTGGAGGGGCACTGGCTGACACAGCATCAAACCACAAATGGGGAATTGTCCTGACAGTGTGTGGCGTGGTTCTGATGGACTTCAGTGCTGATTCAGCAGACAACCCGAGCCATGCCTACATGATGGATGTGTGCAGCCCAGAGGACCAGGATCGGGGGCTGAACATCCATGCGTTACTGGCAGGTATGAAAAAACTTTGCACGGTTACAAACTCAGGGTTACTTTATCATGATATAGAGATGGCAGCTATCACTTCTTGTCTTCCAAGATAATTTGGAGAAAACAGACCTAAACAAGCTTTAAGACATTTAAGACACTTTAAGACATTTTTTGTTTCTTAATGTTGCTCTGCAGGACTAGGAGGTGGATTTGGCTACATCGTGGGCGGCATCAACTGGGACCAGACACAATTTGGAAGGTCGATGGGAGGTCAGCTGCGGGTCATATACATGTTCACGAGTGTCACATTGGTGATCGCCACAGCAATGACTCTGATGAGCATCCCCGAACGGCCCCTACCAAAGAGCCAGCCGAACAAGAACTCCAGCAAAAACCATCTAAAAAGCCCCAGCCTCCCTCTTCCCCCCTCTCCCCCTGTTCCCCCAGGATCAGCTTTGGGGCTGGATGAGGAAGATGAGGACGGTCTTTACAGCTACAATTTCTCGACAAAGTCTCACCCGTATAACTCTGACCCTCTGGCCCATTCATGCAGCGCCAATGCACGCCTCTGTGCTGGCCTCACTAGCCCCATATCGCCCCTGAGCCCCCTCACACCAAAATATGGCAGCTTTATTAGCAGGGACAGCTCGCTCACCGGCATCAATGAGTTTGCCTCCTCATTAGGAACCTCCTATATAGACAGTGTGCTCATAAACTGCTACACAGGCCAGCAGACACCACAGGCCTTGGCCTCCAACTCCACCACTGCGCCCCTGCCTCCAGGGGACTCCCCTCCTCCTGACGAGTCCACACAGGAGGCGGGGAGACATCCTGAGGGACAGACCCAGGCTGATGTGGTGTCTCATCCTGCCGGGGAAGCTCAGGTTTCAGAGGCGCTACAGCCCGAGGGAGATGCACAATCTCACGGAGCATCTCAGGTCACAGCTGGGGCGCAGCCTGGTGCGGGCTCACATCGGGGCTCTTCTGCTGGCATCCTGAAGCGACCCCAGAGCCTTGCCCTGATCGAGGAGTCCATGGCAACACATGTTGTTGGGCTGGAGAATGGACGCAGGAGAACGGTGACCTTCAGCCAGCAGGTCAGACACAGATTTTTGAGAATGACAGAAGCTGTTTCTTCGGTAGCTACCGCAGCAGAATTTTTCAACATTGTCTGTCTTCTTTCTCTGATTAAGGTTGCAAACATTTTGCTGAATGGGGTGCGCTATGAGAGTGATCTGAGTGAGAATGTGGAGACAGGAGAATCCCAAATGTCAATGAAGCTTCTGTGTATAGCCATCTACAGGATGCCTCCCTCTCTGCGGAGTTTATGCACTAATCATTTTTTGGGTGAGAATACTATTACTAAAATTTAGCTGCCCATAAAACCCTGCCGCACCTTGAAAACTGTCCTTTTTGTATTTAATATTAGCTGTTGGTTACTCTAGGTTGGCTGTCTTTTGAAGGCATGCTGCTCTTCTACACTGACTTCATGGGGGAGGTTGTGTTTGAAGGTGACCCAAAGGCACCCCACGACTCCGAGGCTTACCAACGCTACAATGCCGGTGTTAGCATGGGCTGCTGGGGCATGTGCATCTATGCATTCAGTGCTGCTTTCTACTCAGGTAAGCTACAACATGACTGTGTCGTTAGAGCAGCTCTTTGTCTGTCCGTTCCATGGCGAGCTTCACATGTGTTCCTCCTGTTTCTCTCTGGGTTTCTTCTTCAACTTCCAGCCATATTGGAGAAACTGGAGGAGCGTTTCTCTCTTCGCACTCTATATTTCTTTGCCTACCTGGCATTTGGTTTGGGCACGGGCCTGGCCACACTATCCACCAACCTCTACGTGGTACTTTCTCTCTGTGTCACCTATGGGGTGCTCTTTTCCTCTCTATGCACGCTGCCTTACTCTCTGCTGTGTGAATACTACCAGAGCCCTCAGGTCAGTGGACATGTAATTTACTCATTTGTAGAGTAATTTGTAGTTGCTTGATGTTTTTTTTTTCTTTTCCAGGATGAACTTGAGGGAATAGTTTAACATTTTGGGAAATGCACTTTCTTGCAGAGACTTAGATGAGAAGGTTGATTCCTCTCTCATGTCTGCAAGTAAATAGAAAGGCCAGCCAGCAGCTGGTTAGCTTAGCTTAGCTTAGCTTAGCATAAAGACTCAAAACCATCTCTCAGCACCTCTGAAGCTTACAGATTGGAATGTTATATCCCATTTTTGCTGTGTGCTGATTACTGGATTTTGTTACCGTTGGGTAGAACTAGGTCTCTGTCTCCAGTCTTAATGCAAAACTAAGCTGGCCAGGTGCGGGCTGTAGCTTCACATTTACCCAACAGACATGAGAGTGGTATCTTCTCATCTAACTCATATCGCGAAACGCTGAACTATTGCTTTAATGCTGCGGTAATTTTTGGTGCACCATGTAGCTCGATCATATAACGAAACTATTTGTGTATGCTCCTCAGTTCTGTGGCTCGTCAGAGGAAGGGACCAGACGAGGGATGGGGGTGGACATCTCTCTGCTCAGCTGCCAGTATTTCCTGGCTCAGATCCTGGTCTCTGTGGCGATGGGACCTCTGACCTCACTGGTGGGTGGGGCCCAGGGAGTGATGTACTTTTCAAGCCTGATGTCATTCGTGGGCTGCCTGTACTCCTCTCTCTGCGTGGTGTACCAGCTGCCCCCCCCTGAGGGTGAGCCCCCCGAAAGCGAGACCCAGCCACTATTGGTGCACATTTAGGGAAAACAAACAAACAAACAAACAAACAAAAACGCCTCTTAATTTACTTTACCTCACGCACACACCCAATGGGACACACGCTCTCACGCTGTCGCTTGGTGTCAGAGTGTGTTGACCTTGACGGCATGGATAGGACGCACACACTGTACACCCCGCCACACACTGTACAGCATAATTCCATATATTGTTTCACACTAATCAGCACTGTTCTTCTCAGAGCTCGACAGACAGACAGACAGACATTGGCCACTGCTCTAATATGTGTATACATGACCCATGTGTTCATACAGTGTGTGTGCCCATGCATTTTTTCCTAACTTTTGCAAATGAATGTGTGACCTTTTTGAATGCAGTGTATGTGTGTGTGTGTGTGTGTGTGTGTGTGAGACAGACTGTGAGTGACCTCTTTTAGTACAGATAAGCTGTTCTTGTGTCTGATTCTTTGCTGTTAAATCTTGCATCATCTTTTCTTGCTTGTTGGTGTCTAGAATAGAAATGTTGATCACTTACGTACAGGCTAACCACAGCTTTCCCTCTTTTTCTTCCTTTTATCAGTTGCCTAACGTCTGCATGAGCTGCAATGTAATCTCTCAAAGCCTCGTGTTAATGTTTTGTTTTGGTCATACGGCCAAGGGAATGTCTACCTGCCTGTTTCTCTGAGTTAGCACATTAGCATCACACGTTAGCTGGCATTTTCTGACTAAATGAATGTGCTGCCAGTGACCACTCACACTCACACTCTATTAATTCAAGAGCTCTTCTGGCACCATTTGGCGCGCACACACACACTTAATATTCACATGTAGTTAAACAACCCTTAATAACAGTTACAGTCTTGAAGGGCTTCACATTCACATTTTTAACAGCAAATAAAAACTCTGTCCACACAGTCCAGTCATTATGACATATACCAGTGTGCAATCCCCAAAGTTCACAGATTGGTGCTGGGTGACTCTTTATCAAGTCCCAAGTGTGACTACAATGCCAATTAAGCACTTAATCAGCATAGAGTCATGACTGATAGGATGACACGCACACATACACAAACATTCAGAAACACAGAGAAATGTGTGCTGGTGGCAAATTTTGTCCGGGCCCTCACTAAGCCATGGACAGCCGTGAGCTGTCACCCTACTCCTGGCCATGCCATTGTAATAATGACAGTGATTCTTGTCATTATCAGGAAGAGGAGAAGTTGAAACTGGGGTGTGAATCAGCATTCAGTCGGAAACCGAACAAAACAGAAGAACAGCAAACAGGGAGAAGACTCATGTGAACCATGGGTAACCCTGAAGGTGGACAACATTGAAGGGAAAGACTGTGGGGGTTCATAGCGCAAGCAGCAAGTGCTTATTGTCATCATTAGGGCGCATGCTTAAGGTAGTAGGCTTCTGCTCCACCACGCTCAGCCCATCAACTCAGTGTAGTGATGACCTTACATTTGTTTGCCGCACAGGAACCATCAGACTTCGTTCCTTTTTCCATCCCAAAAAGCCATCTTCATCAGCAAAATGGTACATATAATTTATTTTTCAAATCTGTTGTGCCATGGCAAACAGTGTTTGGTCTGTTAGTCTCAACACAGGCACCAAGCCTGACTTCAGGGCTTTAACAAAAGGTTAATTTTAGTATACAGCCAGTTTCAAGCCTACTATTGTGATGGTTTCATTGACTGGCTCACACACTCGGTACCACAACATTATGGTGCCAGTCATAATTGCTGCCTCAGCTGAATGTCAATAATTGTCTACTATTAAAGCCTCCTGGACTGACTGGATGCACGCCATGCTAATGTTTCTGAGGAAACAGTAACTGTGTGGATCATGCTGTTGCAGCTTGCTTGAGAAAAAAAAACAAACACACTGGGTTTTTGTGTTATATGGTACCACCTATTGCTCAATATTAGCAGTGTTACTGTAAAAGCTACTTTTATTCAGGGTTCAGTTAAAACTAAAATGATGATTTTGCCATTTTTGACTCCTGTGTCACTTATTGTTTTCACTGATTACCACTGTGGCCCACACCAGCTGTCACCCCATTTGACTTGAACAATACTGACATGCAATCTCAAAGTACACCACACGAGGGAGCCAGGAGCCAGAAGACAGCGATCCATTGATTCTGTGTAGCCTTTTCCATTACCAAGTGAGTGAGATTATTCCTGTTCCTTCCTGCATCTAAGCCAGCCATTTTCCATGTCAAGAAAAATTGGGTCAAGTGACATCATCTACTTATAAAGCCATGGTTTTAAGAAGCAGTCACAATCTATAAACAGGCATCATACACACAAAATAGATATACTTAAGTAAAAAGACAATTTATTTGTCAGTCAGAATATACAAAGCAGTGGCTGAAGTAACCGAATGTCATTCTGGTTCTGAAAAAGGCAGTCTTGGACACAAAACTGGGCTACCCAGCCATGACATAAAACTCATTGGAAACGTAAGAAAAACAAAAGTATAAATGGTACAAACTTGCGTGGAATGCATACAGAACAAATGACCAAAGCTTTAAGATTTAAGAGGGGTTAATTAACATTGCAAAAATCCTGCCTCCAAAAAACAAGATCAAGTAATCTTATTGTGGAGGTGCAAAACAGAGCCCCTTTATTCATTTGCACCATCTGTTATGCTAACAGGGCAGCCAAGCCAAGGATTAAATAGCAGCTCAACACAAAAAATGATGCCTCAACTAATAATGCTAACAACTGTCCATTAGCCCCTGCTTAAAACTTATCTTTGGTCCTTTAAGTAAATCTGAGAGGTCAACATGAGCCTTGGAGGGTGTGAGCAGCTGCCTGTATGAAGGAATCATCTGGTCAGCACTGACATAGAGATTGTGCTTCTAACATACCGATATAAAACCTCAAGAAATGAAAAAAACTGATCTCATGGTGTGGCCCTATTTGTACAAGTAAAAAAAAAGCTCATTTTAAAGACCAATAAATAACATTTCATAAAAAAGGATGCAGGGCCACTATGTTTCAGGACTCCAGTGCAATGTGATAACATGGGAGCAAACAAAAAGAAATATTTCCCAAAGGTACAGAAAGCACAAGCTCTACAACACGATGTTGACCAGGCTGGTAAGACAGTGCTGCAAACGAGTAGCAGAGCAGAGACCTAAGCCTCCACTTCTGCCTCTTTTGAATCTCCATTTTCCTCTGTCTTCTGCTTTTTTGTCTCCACCTTTTCCTAATAAAAAAGGGAAAATTTTTAATGTTTAAGTAAAAGATCAAAATTCACCAGATTAGTTAACACATTAAAAGACTACTGACTGAAACTGTATATTCTAGCCTGGTAACAACCCACCTCCTCCTCTTCAGCTGCACGCTTCACAGGCTGTGCATCAGTCTCCTCAGCAGGGGGCGCCTCCTCTGCATTCTCTGTAAGGACAGTTTGTCAGTTTAGAAAATACATCTTTTAATTTGAGTGTAATTAAGACAAGCTTCTGGAAAAATTACTCATCAACATGGAATTTTGAACTCAAGGCCGCACAAGGTAACAGCATTGTTGAGGCAAATCAGATGCAACAAAGTGACAAAGTGAGAAATGTGAAGACTTTTAAACAAAGTCCTTTTTTGTAAACAGTAGTACTGCTTCAAATGATGATCATACCATCTCCATTCTTGTGTTTCTCCTCTGCGGGTTCTTCGACTTTGTCACTGTGATCGGCACCATTCTGGATGAAGAGAGGGAAATGTCAGTCCAGTAACACATTATACATCATGATTGAGCTTTTATAACATGAGCAACACTGTAGGCAGTACATTGCAAAGACAAAAAAAAAATCAAAAATGAATCCCAAGAATATCTGAAATAATCCTCCCAGACTCTTGCATGCACAGACTCCTCAGGGGGATACTTAAAAAAAACATGTGTGTGAAGCTCTTATTACTCCCCAGAGGATTAGCCACCAAGCTAGACACCAATGGAAACGTCCACAGACTTGCTAACTAACATCTGTGCCATTTCACAACCCAAACAAAGCGCTGTGTGGAGAGCAGCTGAACAGGAGGGGGAGGCGGGTGCAGCGACACCTGCATGATGAGGGGTGCTAAGACAAAAGGCCATGAGGCTGGTCCTCGTCTCCAACTCACTGTGCCATTGGCAGGTGCGTCCCCGTTGTCGGTCTTCTTCTCCTCCTCCACTTCTACTTCTTTCTTCTCTTTCAGCTCCTACAAAATAAAAGCATGTCCCTTGATCAATGTGACGTTCGGCAAAGAGTTTATTCTGAAGGCACTTCAGAATAAACTCACGTTCTCACAACGCCTGGTTTTAATTAAGGAAAGCTCGTTTACCATATCTGTGTCAAAGTCTAAATCAAGGAAGATTATGTTAGAAATAATTAGTGGCAGCTGAACGTTTTTTTCCCTGCTGGTAATGTAGCGTTTACGTTACTGTGGCTTCCCGCCCACAGCAGCAGCTCCGCTTCACCAGCTGCACCGTTTCTACCGCTTTGTCTGCTCAACAAGACATTTTTAGCTAACCACATCACACACGTTGGAGTTTTCCAGACAAAACATTTAGCTGTCGACGCTGAAAATGACAAATAAACCACCTCTACAGTGTATGGTTGTCGACAAAAGGCATTTCACTATAACAGTCATTTAGGTAATTGACATTTTCGCCTATTACTTTTTCAACTTGAAATAACGTTAACGTTTATTGCAAACGCCGAATAACGGAATGCTCATATTCAACCCGAGCAAGCTCAACCAAGTATTAACACAAATAATACAACTTAAAAAAAGTTCACAAAATCTTTCACCAAGACAGTTTAACCACAAAAAAAGAAAAACTGAATGAAACGCACCTTGGCTGTAACTTCTGCAGTTACGGTCGTGTCAACAGCTGTGTCGGCCATGGCTAATTTGGTGTATTAATGTGGATGATAATAATCCTGTTCAGAAAAAGATTTATATTTCTTGGCTCTTTGCCTTCGCAAGGATAGTCCAAAGACGCTGAGAGAGAAATGGTGTCTACTCTTCTCCGCTTTTCTCTCGAGCTCGTTGTAAATCCACTTTGGTTGGATACAGCGAGTCGATCCCGCCCACGATTGGACGAGGTCGACGACGGGAGTATTCGATTGGAGCAATATTTTCTCAATCTTGACAAGACGTCCAGCCTACCGCCTATCTCGTCGTTTATTGGTCAGTTGTTTTAAAGCGCTGCACTATGACACCAGAGTCCTTTTTTCTACTACCCGTCAGTATGCGTTTATTTTTTTTTTAACCTAAATTTGAACAATGGATTTAAGTGGCCCGTTATTAAAGTTGTAATGATCCACTAGAGTCTACTGAAGACTGCATATTGTAGGTGGATTCTTAAAGTTTACAAACATATGACGGCATATTTTTGCCTTGGCGGTCTTTCTCTGCAGAGATGTGGTATCAAATTACATGCAAAAAGGAGTAATGTGGCGATGTGAAAACCAGGCCCCTCCTCCTTTCTATATTTAACACTTTTAACGAAATGTGTTCCTGCTTTAGTGTGCTTTCACTTGAACTGTTTTACAACCCTGATAAACTGAGTCAAACCAGTTATAGTGCAATTTGGGACAGTTAACACCTAAATCTTACTGAGGCATTTTATTATTGTGTTCCAAAACTATGTAGGAAGCACAACGTACAATGCACAGCCTGAGGGGGGTGGTTTTACCAATTCGAAATGCATTCAAATAATAAAATTGGACAATGAATAATTGTTTGATATCAATATAAATTTCATTGACATGTCATGCTCAATGACAATAAAGAATCTTAAATCTTGAACCTATATGAATTGATAAAAGTCAATTATATTTAGATTAATATATATTTTTTAGTAGTAGTAGTAGTAGTATAGTAATTGGTGGACAATCAGTAAGGCAAACGAGCTGTTTCAAGCAATATTTGATACAAAGAAATGGAAAAAAAATAATGTGCCACACACTGACTGAGGATAGGTTAAGCAATAATACATTGCTTTGTGATTTGTGAGTCTATCAGGGACAGTAATGGGGTGTGGTATGTGGTACAGTAAGTGTGTGTGTGTGTCTGCGTGTGTGTGTGTGCACCAGCAGTACTGTATGTTCATAGCATGCATTCAGTTACACTTGTTGTCATAAAAGGTGACAAAGATTTTTTTATTTTCTGGGAAAGTAGTAATTGTCCAAAGCTGATGAAGGGCTGCACAAATACATACCTGAGATAAAGTCTAAACCACATACTGTAATAGAGGTGACCTTGCTGTAAGTAATACATACACATTCCAAGACGGAATAAATCTAGCATGCACCTATGAATACAGGCCTCTGAAATACTGCTACAGTATTGTCTCTAATTCATATTTCAGCCATAATCACTTAAACATGATTTAAATGTAATATTTCTCCAGACTTATCCTCCTATTCCTGTTCATTAAGAGCCATCTGGTCTTGTGTCTAGATGTTATCTGATGACCCAAACTGTTTTTTTCCCTCCCTCAGAAGTTATTTGAGGTGAACTTTCTTTGCTGTCGCTGCACTAACTCATCCAACTGTTAAACCAAAGGAAGTGGCAACACACAACTCTGTGGGCCCTGAATTCTCTAATTTAATCCTGCACATGGTCAGTGCCTCACCGTCAGTTAAAAAGAAGGAAAATAAATTGGTCGTTACAGGTAAAAATCTTCATATTTTGCTGCGTGCCACTCTCACCAACGACTGAATTCTTCAAGTGTCAACAAAATCATTTGACCTTTAACAACCTTATTTGCCACACCCGTCATTGTTCCTGCCCACACACACAGCTTTCATCCATTTTCAGAAAAAAAGGTGTAGCTATCAAGTAGTCACAGTGTAACTCCAGTAACTTCTTAATTATAGTTTAAAAAAAAAAAAACATATTTGAATGTGTTCCACACAATAAGACACCGGCCTGATCTGGATTTCAAATATCTCTAGACAGTCTCACTAATGTTTTTGTATCCTGAACTTGCCCCAACACACCCAAGGAGAATATCTTGACACAAGTAGTTCTTCGACCTCTAATTTTAGGGCTTCCCAGGACCTAATCCCACACCACCTCAGTTATCTTCTCCATGCCATGCCAGCATTCAAGCTGCTGATTTTGTTGAAGCCTTCAGGCCCTCTTTAGTCATTCACCTCACATTCAGCTGAAATATAATTATGAAGACTGTAATTACATGCAGAGATCAAAGGGTTGTGTGTCAGTGCACTGGCTGGTTGCTTTGAGATTTATTTTCTGTCTCTTAGAACGATGCTTTTTTCACTTAGGATGAGTCTGTTCTTCTACTATCACATATTATCTGGTAACTATACCAAGAACACATTAAAATATTCTAATACCAAAACATCTCATATATCATGTGTAAGACAAAAAGAAGCCAAACCCACAAACAAAAGATAATCACATTGCATTATTCGGAGTAGTAGTTTTATATTGTGTGGTTGAAAATGAAGACACAAAACAGCAATGAAAGACATCATGTCACTGCACTTGGAGATAAGGGCTCGTCTTGGCATTGCATGAACAGTTAGCCGTCTATCTGGGAAATGAAGACCATGTGGAGCCTGCAGAGCACTGAAGCACACATCCACGCTGTAATGGCCTCAGTGTGTGCAGAAAATTCAGAAGATCCCTGGGAGGAACAGAGGAGCCGACTAAAGAGCAGGCATTACTCACTGTTTTTCTGTAACTGGAAAATGGGAGCAATCAGAGAGAAGGGGAGTGTTTGTGAGATCATTTCCTGTCTTTTCTGCCCCCCCTTATTTGCCTACCTCAACATGTTTCCATGTGCCACCAATCTGTTACAAAGAGAAAAAAGTCCATCTATGGGCAGCCTGTTCGCTCTGCAGGTGAAGAAGTGAACCAAACTGTTGCAGCAAGTAGGGCAGTTGAGGAAAAGTTGAAGCGCAGATGCAATTTATGTTGTGATTTTTATAAACCTCTTATTTGCCAACAACTGGAGTGTTTACCGCACTTTCCACAAGTATGATCTGGAAAACTTTTTTTTTATGTTATTCAAAGTTATGGAAACACAGAAAGCAATGCTGTATAAAAGAAAAGCCTCTTTGTGTTCACACTGACACATGTTTGAAAGCAAATTAAATATTTTTGCGCCAGTTCCCACAGCCTGGGGAACATTTCCTTGAATGCTAAACTGTTCTCCGTTGCGCTAACAGGTCAGAGGATATAGGATATAGGATGGGAAGTGCAGCACCTTAATTTTACCTTTATTTCTTGAGACAAAGGACTGACCTGACTTGAGGAATGTCAGTGCCCAGGGGGTAGAGCAAAGTGGGGCCCATCAAAGAGCGGGGGTCAGGATTAGGCGGGGGAAGGGTCCCGATAATTGGAGGAATTGGTGGGGGCAAACTGGGCCCTTTTGTTTTGAACAGCAGTGTCCTGCATGGTCTGGTTGGCTTTCTCTGGCTTTCAGGCAAGTTGTGCAGAGTACAGGGACAACATAAATTTGACTTCTCACTGGGACTCTTCAGTTGAATGCACATTGAGGGAAACAGCGTGCTTGTATTATTGATCTATAATTAACACAATAATTAACACAATTAAGTACAGCCATTACTGCCGATAATGAAGTCAAATACAGAAAAAATATAAACTGCAGGGATGCTCATAAAGTAACTATTATATGGCCAAGAGTCACATGTGCAATAACTCTTCTGTAATTTAATATAGTGACAGAAGAAAAAAGCTTCATCGGTTTTGAATGAAACAATGAATCTTTATGAGAATTGTCTTGAGGTGTTAATTAAAAAAATCTTTTTTCTTTAAGAACTTGGTTTGACAATGTGATACAAAGTCTTGTAGAAACAATCCCATCAATCAATAACAATACCAGGACCCAAGAAACAGAAAACTAAATAAACCAACAGCAATAAAGAACAAATGAATTAGTATATAAATGCAGGGATGGGTAAATAGAATTTAGAAGTTTCCACTTCAACATGATTAAAACCCTAAAATTAATTGTTGTAGCATAAATTATTAACATATTAAGACCAATACAGAAGGAAAACAAAAAAGAATGTAATCACTTAATCACAATGTTATTTATTTATTAGGTCTATTAGGTCACAGCAGCAGCCAATAGTAGGATCCAACAGATCAAAAAAAAAAAAAAAAAATAGTAATAAAAACATCATCAGTACATCAAGTGTACTTGAACTGCATTGTCAGTGCAGTGCATGCAAAAATATATATTCCACATAACAGTGAAGGTACAAACAGAAGACAAAACAGAAAATAAATGTACATGCAGCACGTGACAATAACATGAAAAACTGTATTTGAGTTAACAGGGACAAGCATAAAGTAAACCAAAGCCCCTCAGAGGAGCGGTGCCAAGAGATCCTGAAATCCTGCGGCTCTGGATATTGTTGGGGCTGTTGTGGTTGACATGTCTCTTCAGTGTCGCATGGATTAGTCTGTAGGTGCTTTGAGGATTTGGAAAATGCCAGAGTTAGTGTTTCCCACTGCTGCAAGTCTTTTGGTCTCTGTGCACTGTACGGATTTAAAGCAGTGTTTGCCACTATCTCAAGCTAGTTCAATGATTTATTCAAGGATGTACGTTGACAACTTCCCTGTTTCTGACAATCATGAGCAGGATATCAAGGTGCAGCCAAAGCCGGGAGAATGTTGTTCTGTTAACATTGGCTCTGGTTCCGATCCTCAGGAGCCAAATGCTACTGCGTGTAAAGTAACTGTGAGGAGGATTAAGGTCTCCTAAACCGACACTAAGAATTCTCTCCAATAAAAGATGTCTTATCCCATCCAGGTGAAGGGAAGGCAACCACCCTCTGTAGAGGAGTTAAGATATTGCAGGATCTCATTATTAATTAATGTGTGTACAAGGGATTGTGAGATGAGCGATGGTGAAATGCATCAGCTGCAGTAATGTAGCATCAGCTATATTACAAAGTAGCATCAGCTACATTACTGCAGCTGTGGTGCTCATATTTAATTTGACCCTCACCTGTAAGTAGTAACCATAAATTATATTCTGAATGCAAGCAGCTGTAATCTTAAAAAACCTCAAACTCTGCACTGCATAGGGTGCCCGTGGATTGAAGGAAAAATAATCCAGAACAGACACGAACATACAGCAGGGACAATATGTTCCATCTGGCATTGGATCACCTGGTGGAGGTGTCGGAGGAAAAGGTCACCTGGGATATTGTATTTTTGAAAAGCTGCAAGAAAAGGGATGGATGGACAGATGAACGACATATGATGTGTAAATACATCATGTATTCACATTACTGCACAGAAGCCAAGATGCTGTACATATTCTGTAAATTATAAAAAACGTTGCACATAGATGTGTTAATTCCCAGCAGGCCAGATCAGGAGCTTATCCGTGCAACTCAAGAGGGTTGAAATGTAAAAGATTTTATCACAGACTGCATTTAAATTCGACAGATGTGCATAAATTTATACTGTGTTTTTATTGACTGTTATAACACAGCGATAGCAACAGACAAACATGTTACAGTCCTTGACTGTAAACAGTGTCCGATTGCAGTGGGAGGCAGTGCAACACATCGTCTATTAGTATGCACTTTGTCCCTCCTAACTGAGAAATAATACATTATACACGATATTAAAGCCAATACCACACATGCATAATACATTTCTCTGTAAAACATGCACAAAGAAGAAGACGGAGCCCCATGTAAACCAACAACACACATAATATCTATCTATCTATCTATCTATCTATCTATCTATCTATCTATCTATCTATCTATCTATCTATCTATCTATCTATCTATACCACCACTGTCTATGTTTTTCTGTATGATTTTCCAACATTTAACTCTGATTCTTGGACACTGAACATGCAAGAATCATTCAACAACTTATTGCTGCCATGTCGGCACATTTTCTTACACTGACGTTTAGTGTAGTTAAGGGTGCACAGTTGAGCAAACACAGTGATACATAATAGAAACACAGATGTCAGCAAAACATTCCCGCATTCATGCAGAATTTCTCATGGTGTTATGTAAATCAGACATAAAAATGGACTCTAATTAATGACAAGTTATAACTAGGTCACTGCAATACTACATATAATCTCCCAGTGAGGTAGAATATCTTTTAGTTTCAGAAATCTAATAGTTTACAAATGCATGAAAGAGATGTGAAAGTTTTCTCTCTGCACTGCTTCAGTGACTGTGCTACCTTATTTATTTCACCTCTTGGCTCCACCCCTGCCACTGCCTTGCCAGAGAAAAGTGGAAATTTCCAGTAATTCCTGCTGCTTTGCAAGAAATGCTCCTCCTCCTTCTAGTTTCCCGCCTTTTGCTCTACCTGCTCCTTCCTGCTGGAGACCTCATGGCCCTCTGCAGCTGAAGCTTGTGGTGCTCTGCAGACTTTGCTTTCACATTGAGAGCACTACCATTTCTCACATGGACTAAACACAACATGTTTTATGTTTCTGGCATTATCACTGGTCTTTAAAACTATGTATAATGCCACAGAAATGTGATCCTTGTATTGACCATGTTAAATATTAGAGTATAATCTCTGTTCGATTTGGAAGACAGCCATACTAGTAACACAAAAGTGCATTAATTAGTTGAAGTGCTGTTTTAATGTGCCATTTTCACCGATCTCTCTGAGAGAGCTTGCCTAACTGTTTCTTCAGTTGCTATTTTGAAAGTACATACTATCTTGTTACCCTCTGAGTAGCTATTTAGGATTAAGCTATGTGGAGCTATTACATTAGCTCTTGAATGATGAGCGAGGGTTGGTTTGGGATCACAGAACAGATGGTGGATTTGCATTTCTATTTCTCTGGCTGATCTGACATTCTGGTGTCTGGTTTGTTCGCATGCTCCAAAGGTTGCCTAACTGACACATCTGAGAATCAAGAATCAAGAAATGTGACAAGAGCTTTGAAGATGGAGAAGGTGTGGCTAAGATATGTAAAACAAGACGATATCTGCTGCCGTTTTTACAGTTTGAGAGGACCAGGGTACCTCTGTGCTACATCTGTGGTTTCATAACTTCCTCTTAATTCAAGACCACTACATGTGCACATGAGCAGCCCTGACGCTTGAGAGAGAATCGTTTTAGGTAGACTGCAAATAAAGCCACGAGGCAGCTGGAGTGGAGAAGTTTGAGTGTGCTGATGGCATGAGGCACACTGACCTTAGACCCATTGTGAAGCACCAACAAAGAGCCATCTGCACAGCAACCAAAGCTGAGATGAGGGACTCGCACACAAGGGGACAGAGGGGGGGCGGGGGACACAAGGACCTGCAGGGTGTAAAAAAAAGAAAACAAATCCGTGATAAAGAAACATTTAAATGGGACTTGATCAGCTGAAACATCTCAGAGGTTTGCGCACAAAGAAAACAAGAAGCTGCACAACATGTGAACCCACACGGATACGGTACACGGATCTCTCCACTGCTGGCAAAGTGGAAGGCAGGAGCCGCTGGCCTAATCGCTCAAGAGCACGTTTCCTGCCTCCCACATGATGAGATGAAGTCAAGTGAAGCTGCTCAAGGCTAATATTTAACCCAGACCTGCATCTCAAACACGGTGGCTCTCTCAGTCACTCCTCCAACAGGCTTTGTCTCTGCATTGATCTGAGCGGTAACAACATCTTGGTTAATATTTTGGATGCGAGTAGGTTTCTTATAGTGCAACCTAAATTTTGTTGTTTTCACATGCAAATATGGTGCATTTCAAAATGGTGAAAACAAAGACAAAATGGTGTCAGGGACATCTGTAAAAATCACAAATGTTTCACAGGTAGGACATGAGAGTCAGGATTGCTTAGCAACAGCATTAAAAAAAAAAAAAAAAAGATTCTTGCAGCCTGTGTGGTAACAGAGAAACTGATCCTGCCGCCACCCAGCGGCGGACTGCTATTACATGCTGGGGATGAACCGGTACTGAAAATGATCGAAGGCTCACTTCTAAAAATCACGGCTGTGCAGTAAGATGAAACAGCCAAATTTACCCGCAAGGTGAAACCTCATAACCGAAAAGGAACGGGATAGGAAAGAAGTGATATCCTCTCTCCTTCATCAGCACTGTTTGAAAAATACGTTCAGTCATTTGATTGGCTGGAAAATGCACCAGCTCTCATGGCTCATGGCGGGCGGTTGCTTAGCAACACTCATGGGAGGGTGGGATGTGGGCAGGAGGGTGTAAGTGTTGGTGGGGGTGGCTTGGGGGGTGGGGGGGGTATTCTGGTGGGTGCAGGCAGACTGACTGGGGAAATACCTGGCACTATTCCCAAATAAACAAACAAGAGAGAGAGGAATAGAGAGAGAGGGGAGGACAGAGCGGGAGACAGGGGACAGGGGTGTTTTCCAGATAACAGTCTTGAGTTGAGATAAAGGGAACAAGCATTTTACAAGAGCTAACAGAGTTTGTTCCCAAAGCAGAACAAGACCCGTTACAGGAAGTAGACAGCATTTTACTGAGAAGTTTGCCCATAGTGAGATGAAAGTTGAGAAGAACTTTGCAATACAAAATAAGCTGCTGGTTGCCTGAAACAATAACGGACTCGAATATTAGTTTTTGGAGAGGCCGAGAGAAAGACTGGTATAACAGGACACGGGCTGTCCAACAGTTTGACGAAGAACAGATGAGTAGGCCACACACATGCATGTAGTTCCCAGAGAAGAATGTGGAGAAATGCTACCTGTGCTTGCACGTTTTTGTTTGTACAGTTGGGTGTCTCTGTTTGGATTATTACTTCTTAATTAAGATGAGCTGAACAACATAAACAATGTCAACCGCCTGCAGTGTGCACAAAAGAAAGAAAAGAAGGGCTAAAATGACAAGCGCAAAGGAGGCGTGAAGCTGAAGGTGTGCTACAGAATGGGGAAACTGTTGAGCTAGAGGAGGAGAAAAGGTGGAAAATGTGCTTATATGGAGTGGAGGGGTGCTGCTGCTGGTAGGTACAGCCTGCAGAAGGAGGTGGGCCTTGGAAATGGCTGATGCAGGCGGTCTCCACAGGCAATGAGGACTCTTTGTCAGGAGCAGGAAATGAGGTTTCTGTTGTGATTAAAAGGAAGGTTTCTATGGCAATGCAGAGAGCCGTGTGCACAGAGAATTTGCTGGGAGTGGAGGGGGCTAAGTGAGAGTAGAATTTCAAAGAAAGCAGCCTCCTCCATCTCATCTCCCACCACCGCCACCCCTCTGCTTTTCCACAGCGCCCTTTTATCTCTGATAATCTGTTTTCATAGCCACACAGTTGAGACTGCAAGGGGGATTATCTCGAGCAAACCAAGTCATTGGTCGATCAGTCACAAATGTTTACAGAGTAGCAGTTTCACTTCCTGAAAGCGGTGATGTCTAAACCTAAATGGAAAAAATAGCTTTCAACAGATAAGCTAATTCAAACCACACAAGATATATAATTAACATAATGACCTAAATATGTCTCTTCCTTGTTTTGGCAGGTACACTCATGTCAAATCAGCTCCTTTCCTTGTACAGCCCATAATAAAAAAAAGTATGATGGCATCATAGGGGGCTTTAAAACCTAAATATAGAAGCAGCCTTTGTGAATTGTTTCCCTGAGCTGTGAGTATAAATATGCCTCTTAAAATAAGTTCCATCCTGACTTTCTCTGTGGTACGGAGGAAGTTGCTCTCTGCAGCAGTGACTGCCATCTTTGCCCCAACACAGACTCGCTCCAGGATGTTTGGATGACATTTGAAACTCCTAAAGGATCAAAGTTAAGTTTTCTCTCCTTGCACGTTGCAAGCTACACTGACTGTTCGAGAAAAAAAGGACCCACTGGTACACATGGGAATATGTTCCTGGTATGCCTGTGCTAAGCAGGAGTAACTAAGCATATATAAGGACTGATGTTGATTATTGTGGTGTATGAACAGAGAACTCATTTCATGGAAAGGTAATAGAGGGCAGTTTATTTAAATAATGACAGATTTTATGACAAAAACCCAAACAAATGAGTGTGTTTCACCAAAACAAATGGGAAAAATTGTAATTATTCCACCAACAAAAATTGAAAATCAGTGTGTCCAGTGTAGCGTTGAAGGCTCCTCACCTCTTTTTTGGAAACAGAATCAAGGTCTCAGCATGCCAATTACAATTACAAAAGGTTCTGCTGCCCCCAACCTTTCCTTTTGAGCATAGCAGCAAGTATCATGTAATGAAATGCTGCCAGCGAGGGAGGGCTGTACCAAGACCAGATTGTATAGTCAAAGCCAGATGGCAAGTCACACATCAAAAGGACAGCTGGTTACCAGAGTCTGAAAAAGCATCTTTATAGTTCCAAACCTAATTAGTTACAACTAAACAAATCACACCAAAATATAATATACAGGCCATGTCAATGATTCATCATAAAAGGCGATGTACACAGAACATAATTAAGCTTTAAATGTTTACGTGTACAAGCTGCAACATTTCAAAAAGTCCAATCTAGCTGGTTCCATCAGCGGTCATGGCCTCTATTGATCTTTATTACATTAAACAATGACAGCAGGCCCTTTAACTGCAGATGATGCGGATGAGGATCCCATTTTTCGTATGTGTGCATTACCTACACTGATTAAGTCAATGTGTCAGATCAGTGCACCTTCCAGGGAGCGCCGTCTGCCATCAAGCTGCTGGCTGATCTTTGAGGCTTTGGTTGATGCGTGCCGGACAGAGCTGTCTTTCTGCAGAACCTATAAATCAGACCCAAGAAAATCAAATAAACCAAGCACTTACTGATAATGACGTAAACCGTAAATAATCACTCAACTGGAGAGCTGTTGCACTGACCCCTTTCATTATTCTTTTGCGAAGTTCCTCTTGCGAAAGTGGCCGTTCTTCCTCGTCAGTGACAGGAGACTCTTCTCCATCATAATCCACACTGAGAAGTCCAACCAACAGACACGCTCATCAGCCTCAAGTGTTTAACTGTGTGAATAGATGTATCAAAATGGACAGATAGGAGGCCCACCTGTTGATTACAGATTGGATGTTGATATTCTGCTGAAGCAGTTCTGGATTTTGACCTAAAAGAAATTTAGGCAGGTCTTTTGGATTGTAGTCCTTTTCCAGATCCTGTGAGAAGAGGAAGAAAAGAAGCTACTATATAAACAACCATAGGTATGTATGTAGGAGAAGTTTGTATTTCAGAACCACAGGCTGATGGGTTACTTTAGAATTGAGGAAAGCTTGTATGGTGAGCAGCTTGTTGGTCTTCTGTTCCACCAGACCCAGATAGGATATGATGTTGTTCTCGCTGATCCCTGTAGAGGAGCCCAGTATATCCTCTACCACAGAGCGGTCGCACTCCATTTTAGAGAAGATGCTGTTCATTCCTGTGAGACGGAAAGAACGAGTGTCAGGAGCTCCTAGAGCTGTCTGTGTGTTCTTCTGTGTTATAAATATCCAGCCAAACCTGCAGAATGTTTTTTTTACTTGTACTCACTAGACATGTATGTATGCAGACACTCATGTATTTCAGAAAAATCTGTCTTTTAAAGGTCTGTAATTTCCTGATTATGTCACGGGACGTTTCCTGGAAAAACAACTTGGCACTAATTTCAAGGGAAAAAAGGTTTTCCTTGAAAAAAATGCTCTGAACACTGTCGACTCTTGATAAGTGTTGAACTGTATCCTTGTCTGTAGACAAATTTCACATTTTCCGTCTGACCTGCTGTGCACTGACAAAAAGACACAAGTTGTGCTACTGGTTAATTGGAATTACACTAACCAAACAATGTCTCTATTTCTCCAATAATTTCTACTAAATTATGTTTTTCTAGGAAACTTCTGAGGAAATTATAAAGTACGGACCCGTAAAATAAATAGTTCCCAAACCTGTTTTAACCTCATCCAGGATTTTGCTTATGTTGCTGGCTTGTTTTTCATAGTCTTCAGCTTGGGACTCGCTTTCCTTTTGTCGCTTATCAATCTCTGTCAGCAAAGAGTGATGATCCTGCTCCTGTTGCAAACCTGCTACTCGAAACTGCTCAATCTCTGCTTGTATCTGCAGATTCACAGACAGATAAATACAGATTATTAATATGAACTAACAAACTAAATTCTCCCTTTCACTTGCTCTAACTGCTGTCAGAAATTACCTCTTTGGCTTTCATTTAATTTGCTAAAACCTAATAGAATTCTGTGAGAACGTGACGACCCCATCCTTTGAAGTGACTGGTTGCTTATTATCTTTGTGAATGAGGAACTAAGCCCATTCCACTGTTGCACTGAATAAGAATATAAGCACATTTTGTAAAATTATAAATGGAAGAAATGAATGATGAGTCCACGGGCAGAGTCAAATGGAGGAAACGTTCTCACCTGGCTGATCTGATCCCGCAGTGCCTCGGCCTCATTGTTTTGCTCATTTACAAAATTGAAGAGAGCAAAGTTCCGGTCTTCAACTGCACAGCGACATAGAAAGACAGCATTGAGATACATTTAAATCTTTTAAACTTATTGCCAAAGTGGGACCTTAAGTGTTCCTTCAATGGTAGAGAAACATAGAGAAAGAGATGGTTGTAATTATGGTACCATTGTCTATAAATCAAATACAAAAATACAAATAAGATATACTTTTGTGAATCCTGAACAGATCTAAAGATGGGTTCCAGAGCCAAAAAGACTGTAAGAAGCATTGCCTTTGTGTATGGGTGAGTATGGAACAGTCGTGTTGGGTTGGGCAGACTTACCCTGGATGAACCTGATGACCAGCATGTCCAGGTTGTCCTCCCCTGTTACAGTCTGGATCCTCTCAAACACCTCCTCAAGAGCATCCAGAGGCTCTTCCCCAGAGTCCATCCTCCTCTGCTCCTTCAGCTCTGAGACTGGGACAAACAGGCACCATTACCGTCAAACCAGTATTTTGTAACAGCAGCGCTGTTGTTACCTGAAACAAACTGACAAACACTGTTAAAAGGATCCTCTTATTTCTGTCACAGTGTTCAAGGACTGGCAAGACTGACTGTACTGTACTCTTATTGGTTTCTACGCCAACATGACACTCTTTTCTTTCTACTAATTGTTTGTTCCATTGATTGAATGTGTGGTAATGACACACTTACTCATCCACACATCTTCCTATAAACCAGTCAATAAAAGAAACATTACTGACACATCTTTGGATGTGTTTTTAAGTGCTGTTTTTTTGTATTCCTCCATATGCAAATTAAAAATATATAATTATTACTTCATGGGTTTACAGGTGTCGGTCTATATAAATATCTGTACATTGTGTTTTTTTTAAATACTTATTTGTATACCCTGCGTTAATAAAAGACCTTCATCCCTTGACATATGAGGTGTGCATCCCAGTATAAAACTAAACCTAAACAAGACAAAGCTTAAGTGTTTGCTATTATATAGTTTGGCACAAACAGGGAATGGGAAACAAATGCTGAAGGCTCAGTGCTGCTCTTAATGTTAACACTTAAATGAGTACTTTTATTTTTGCAGAAGGCTCAGTTCAGAAGCAGGAAATACACCATTATCCCCAAAAAACATTCTCAGTGTGGATACAGTGGGCTTTTTTCCCACTGTGTCAAAATCATTTTATAAGAACCTTGTGTGTGTATGTGGACCAGATGTGATTCGTCTCTCTAGCTTGTGCTCATGTGATATATTGTAGGAGACTGTGCCTGTGCACTCATAAAGCACAAGCTAATAACTGGACTGAATGAACATTGAGTAATCACTGCCAGCGTTATTATCATCGCTGACAGGGTCAGTAACACTTTTGCAATCATAATGATTATTACTGTGTCAAAGCAGCAATATTAGCTACAACACAATGGCTGCGGCTTACACTGCCTGTGTCCCATCTCATGGCCATCATCCTGCCCGCTCCTCTCGCTGCACTTGGTGGTCATGAACTCTTTCAGGGTACACTCATGTGTAATAACCCTTTCCAGTTCCTTCATCTCGCCATTGTACTGGGCAAGGTCCTTCACTGCCTTCTCCCTCATCATGGTCATCTTGGACTGAGCTTCCACCCTGAAGTAGAAAGCTTTATACGTGAGATTTTCAACAACCAAGATCATGAGGGGTATGTCACAGCGCTGATTTTTACTACATTATGCAACTGTATCAAATCTAACCTGGCATTGTAAGCTGCAGTGGACAGGTTGACAATTTCCCCGATCTTCTTGCGGACATCGTGCAGTTCCTACAACACACAAGAATGAAATAACATGGACGCTAAACAGAAAAAGTTAAAACTTGTTTGGTGCCTTGTCCCTGAATGATCCATGGTGTGACCTCTGACCTTGTCCAGCCTGTTTTGTAGTTGCTGGAAACGGACACGCTCAATATGAAGAGTCTGCAACTCCTCTCTCAGGTGGCTGTTTTTGGTCAGTTGCTCATTGAAGCAAGTCAAGGCCTGGACAGGAATCGGAATATAGGAAAAGCTTTAAATAATATAATACAATGATATATGAACATATACACTTGTGAAAACGTGTACAATAGACGAACAAAGAACAACTTTATGTCTGTTTTCTTGGTAGCTTGTGGTACTCACTCTGTCCAGTTTGTATTCCAAAGTGCGTATGGCCTTCTGAGTCCGCCGTACCTCAGACCTATGTGTAACACTGGTACTGACCTCCCCTTTTCTCAGCTCTGCCAGCTTCAACTGGATGTTTGTGATCTGCCCACATTACAGACGCATGACATGAACTGTGATTTGTGACCAAAAATATCAGTAAACATGAAATGACACTAGAATTAGTATCATATACATTAATTTACCTCTTTCTCTATCTGCTTTTGACACTGCTTCTCTTTCTCCAGCTCCTCCTCTAGCATGTCTCTCTGCTCTAGCAGACCACGAAGATTCTGGGTGTCCTGACTGTCCTGGTGCTGCCGTGAAAAGCTCTTACAGGCACCGAGGTTTCGATGCAGCTCGTCCTGCTCCTTCAGCAGCTTCTCTATCTCCTGCCTTCATCCACATCACATAAACAGCCGATCAGGCAAATAAAAGTAAAAAAAACACACTGCTGAAAATGTGATGTAAGTGTGGCTGTTATTCACTGTTGTTTGCGGATCTGCTCCCGGGCCTGAAGGTTGTAGGCCTGCCGATCTCCTTCCATGATCCTGAACTGTCTCTGCAGTTTGGCTATCTCTGATTCTGCTTAAAAACATCACACGCACATTGCAGATGTTTCATTCATTCAACATAGAAAGCATAAATGTCTACTATTCAACAATAACAACTTTACCTGTACCATCAGCATCCAGCTCACTGCTGTCTGAGTGGGCACTTGTGGCCGATCTTCCTCGAGGCATGGTTACACTTAGCTTTACTGGATAAGAATGAAAAGTAAAGTGATGTTATCTGAAAATGCTGAACTTCTTCGAGTGGAAATATCATTGACCTCTGACCATTAAGTTAAATCAAGCCTGGATATTTAGTCTCACATTCAGCTTTCAAACCTAGATTGATAGCTGAATATTCAAGATTCAAAATTCAATACTTTAGTGCCGTATCAACATGACTGATTGGAATTTATGTTATTTATAATTGATCTTTTCCAGTGATCTCCTGGAAGCAGCATTTTATTGGTATCTTATCTGCATATTAGATCATTTGAATAAGACTTAAGAAAGGAAAATAATCAATTTTTTCCCTTATGTTGGTTTTGAAGTGGAAGCTTATGTGATTTTGTCTGAATTCTGTAGACGTATTCATCTTCTCATCATGTCTCCTATGTTTACTTAAAAAGAAAAACATGTTTAAAAGTAGTGCATAGTTTTTGTCATTTGATTGTTGCATTTTGTGTGGTATTGCATATAAAAATAATAAAGAACATCAAGTTTTGCATTGAACAATACACATCAAACCTAGATATTAAATTAAGACTTAAACTAATCTATCACAGCAATTAATCCAAGGCAACATATACTCTGGGACAAGTCAGAGCAAAACTACCCACAATAGCACCTAGCTAGCTAAACCAAACAACGTTGCCATGGTTTTTACTACCTGCTATGGAAGACTTGATTTATGTAGCTTGGATAGAGTTAGGTAACATTTGAAAGGTATCGAAAAGCGTCTACTGTTTAGTATAAATAAGAATTTAACTCACCAACTATAAGTTTAGAAAATAAAAACCCAGCGTCACCACCCGGGTCTCCAGCAGACTCGCAGCAGCCTGGGTTGTTAGCAACCGTTGCTATGGAAGACGGTAGTTGCAGTCCCTGAGTTCGGTCTCTCAGGCAGTAATAGCTTTTACGGCCATGTTGTTTAGTGGCGGTTATGAGCTTGATTGTGGCTCCAGTCTGTCTGTCATAACGTCAAAGGGATTTATGGATGCATACACACGCAACCTGAGGGGTGGAGCTGTCTGACAGGAGGGCTGCAACTATGTGGCCGACAGTGGACTCATCGGCGACAAGAGGGCGCTCGGCTGCCTTGGCTGGAGGACGTTGAGACCATCAGCGACAAGGTGCGTGAAGAAAATGACCAACTGTGAATAAACTGTGTTTGTGCGATGTGGCGCACGATTTTCAGCGCTTCATTTCATTGCTTAAACCGCAAACAGTATTTGTAGTTACGATTAGCTCCACCTTTACTTAACCATGATGTTAAATTATAAAAATGTCAATAAAAAGTTACACAACAATGACAAAGGCAAGAGTGCTTTTACTCTATAAACTTAAGTGCATTTTGAATACAGTACTTACTTGCTACTTTTAACTTATTTACCTAAAGGATCTGAAAGGGTATAAGCTGTATAAGCAGTGTCTTGCTGAATGCAAACATGGGATACAAAAATAATACAAAGAAACAGATTCTTCTGTTTTTGGCCCTTTATTGTCATGTATGTTGTGTGTTAGCAATATCACATAAGAAAATGGGTGTAGTATAAAAATAAATTACAAAATCAGCCTACTGTGGTCTGTTTATCATAATGCAAATATAGAAAATGTACATTTAAGTTGTATAATGTACTGTCCCTGTGTTTTTGTACATGAGCTTGTGTTTTCCATGATTATTGCTTCATATTACATTACAAGTCAACTTATTATACCAAATGTACGGTATGTTTTACAGCCTGTACTGCAGGCACAAGTTAGTTAAATTCACAAACATTATTTGTTCACATTCAAAGCATGCAAATGTAAATTTTACACAATATGTGATTCTTACATACTTTGAGTTTTTATACATAAAACTGCACTTTGGTTTATTGCTCTGATTCGGTCTGTGTCTCTGGTTCTTTCTGAGCTGGTGTTGGTGGGACCCCCTCTAGGAAGGTACAGAAGTGGTCTGCTGTATTGAGCTCAGGTCTTCTCAACAGCAAGTAGCATTTTGGGAAGTAGTAGGCTGCCACCAGTCCGAAGTTGCTTATCAGCACAAAGCAAATGTGGACAATAGACCTGTACTTGTCATCCAAGCCTATGTAGATCGGAATAAAGGTCACCCAAATCACACAGTAGATCAGCGAGGAAAAGGTGATGTCCCTCGCAAGGTTGTACTGATGAAGAGGCTTTACTGCCATGAAGGTGCACATGAATGATATGAGGGCCATTGCGCCGTTGAAACCTTGCATTAAAGCAAATCCGGACAAGGGTAACACTGGACATGACAGAAATGCTCTCACAAAGTTTATTTTCATAGTTGCCATGTGTTCAGACAGCGAGGGCCCTTCTTGAACAAACCAGCCACAGATACCAGCCTGCACAGCACAGCAGACGAGCAGAAACAGCCAGCTTCCAGGGCCTCTTAATACATGCAGGTGAGAGGCGGCCATCTTTGGGAACTCTGACACATAGACTATCTGTTTGAAAAGAGGAGTTTGCAGCCTGATTACAATGTGCACTCTACAATACAGTAATGCATTTTACCTGTCATTCCTCACCTGTAGTGAGATGGATGTGATAATGGAGAGGGCCACTGTTTGGAAAATGGAGGTGAGGGGCAGCTGAAGACGACACACCACGTTCCCTGGCTCCCCCAGGAAGAGCAGCAGGCTGGTGCAAGCTCCCATCAGACTTACCAGAGCCACAAAACTCAGGGCTCCCCCTGAGGCCTTTACCAAAAGGGTCCCCCGGTGCATCAGGAACACAACACCCACTGACCCCTGACATACCAGCAGCAGCACCCCGGCCAGCATCATTTCCAGAGCTTCAGGTGTGTCCCATGACAAAATGTCAAAGGTGGGATTAGTGCAAACAGTGCTGCGGATCACAGACCATTGACCCTCAGGGCACTTACTGCACTGAATGTCCTCTATGAGTGAGAAAGCACAACAGGAAATTTGGCTTCATCAAAACTGGAGCTGGTAATGTTGGAAAAGACAGCAACAGTAAACTAGATTTAATCCCTTAATGCCTCCCTCCAAACCCACTATCCCAAAACACATGAACACACACTGCCTGATTACTGCTGGAGGACGAGACAGCATTGGGGAGAGGCTGCTGGGTTAGCTGCTGAACGAGAATCTGTCAGCTCAGGGGCCGCATACAGGCGCACAGTGCATCATCGCTAACCATATCCAACTGGCGCATGTCAAAATACCTCAGAATGTAACAATTTCCCTTTCATTATCATACTGAACGTAGACAATGGACATGCCTATTGTTAGTACTCAAAGCTGTCAAGCTAGCTTGTTAGCACAGGGAAATTTTGGCTGCACTTGTGCGCCTAGCTCACTATAGCTTTAGCAATATGTCTGCTTCAGTCATGCACAATGAGTGCGCATGCGTAGACAGGTACACAGGTAGACAGACAGGTGGGCCATCCAGTCATTTTGTTTGGGCTGAATGAAATGATTGGATGTGCTTACGCAAGGCCTGCAACAGCCAAGAATACAGGGTTTTTCTTTTTAATTTTATTGTTGTCAGAGCATTTGATTTACTGCTTGTTGCTGGGATGTGAAGAGGATTTCAAAAATATAACAAAAAAAGATATTGCTCGAGCCTTAACAAGCACACAGCATCTACGAATATAATCAAACCATGACTGCTAGTGATGCATGGTTTGATTGTATCACCATTAAAGTAATAGTTATATATTTTTATAAAAGCACTTCTCCTTACAAAGAGGGTCAACAACACAAGACCTGGGTCTTGTAACCCCCCCCAATCCTATGCTGCTGACTGGTAGGCAGATTTTGTTACATTTGGACAGAGCCTGTTTTGTTTAACAGTATTAATACTAAGCTAAGATAAGCAGCTGCTGGCTGCGGCCTTGCATCTACCATAAAGACGTGACAGTGGTATTAATCCCCTTATTTAACTAAAATAAAGTGAATAAGCGTACTTCCCAAAATGTTGCACTACTCCTTGTGTTTGAGAGATGTTTGGACAACATTACCTTTATTTTTCTGGTAGGTGCCTGGCAAACAGTCAATACAATCGAAACAGCAGGAGTGGAAACCTTTGACTCGGCGGACCTGGCCTGTCTTACAATCTGCTGAGCAGGTGGACACGGGGACCTGCAAAGGTTGTGGCATGACGGTGAGGATTGTTACGGTAAAAAATGCAACATTTCATCACATCAATTTTCCGATAAATTGCTGAAATTACCTCTGAGTTTTCAGTGTGCCATTGGAAGAGGGACTTGTTGATCACCAATGTTTCAAAAAAGTTTCCAACATTCGTGAATTCTAAATTAGAGTCTTTCCAGACCCACTGAACCAAATTGTATCCTATGTTTGGGTTGCCATTACTGTCATATATGAAATGTGTGCCATTTATGTCTACAGATGTATTCTTTAAAACCTCCAACAGCTGTAAAAGAAGAGTTTAATCATTATTTATTTTTCAGTGTTGTTAAAACATGGCATTAATTACAAATCTTCTGCAATATAACAGACCCCCAACAAAAAATAAATAAATAAATAAAAATCACCTTCCATGGGTAGATTTTGGTTTCAGGTCCCATCTTACAGGCAGTTGAATTGCATCCCAGCAGGTTATGCAGTGCCTGTGCCACACTGTAGACGGCAGCATACACACTGAAGGCTGTGCGCTGCACTGCAGGGTCTGTCACCAAGCTGATATTAGCAGGTGACAAGTTCCAGCATTGTGGGCAGGGACTGTCAGAAGTGGCCGCTGGGGGGGACTTATTTGCCCTCTCCTCGCTCAGTTTAATGAAGAGCTCCTCTGTGTAGGCGGTGAGCTGACTCAGGGTCTGCAAATTATCAGTGAAGGCAATGACTGTTCCGATTTTTTCAATATTGGGGAGAGAAGTCACTGCGTTATGGATTGCCCAGCTGGTGGTGGCTATCCACACGCCTGTTACATTCCTCCTGATGACCTGCAGTAGATTGTATTGGATGAGTGGCGCTCAATTCAACAGATTATCAACCAATAACATGTCCTGCTCATGTAATACTTGTCTAAAGTGCTGTCCCACATTTCATAATTGTCTGCTTCACTAACCTCTCTAAAAAAGACCTCAGCTTGCTCTGGGAGAGAAAAGACCACCACCACTCCGACGTTGGTTTCGTTGATATTGTCGATGATGGTTTTGACCGCTGGTTCGGGGTCAGTGTAGACTGGGATCAGCCCCTGGTAGGCCACACAGACAGACTTATTTTCTGCTAATTTGGAGAATTCCTGCACGCCTCGTTGACCATACTCCTCTTCACTGCCCACCACCACCACCCAGTTCCATTTAAACTCCAACAGCAGAAGCACGATGACTTCCACCTGCCATTTGTCACTGGGCACCGTACGGAAGAATGACGGGTAGAGAAGTTTGTCACTGAATTTGTCGCTGGTGGCACCGAAGCTAATCTGAAGTGAGAAGATTATTGAGATTATACCAGTTTTGAATTTTACCACACTGATGTTGCAGCCCTGACATGACATGACATTTGCTGAGGTTGCAGCATAATTTGGACTTCTGTGTAATTATATTGTACAAATTGTAAAAGCCAAAACAATTAGCCATTGATAATAATGAATGAACGAAAGAATAGTTTCCTTGAATACACATTTTTTTATATAAGACAACACATTGCCTCAACTTCTTATGGGACACAAGAGGCAAATATTTAGCTTTACTTTTATTTTGTTTTCAACATCAGGAATATTTTTTGAGGAAATTACAAATCAATCCAGGCAGAGAATGTGTGTACATATGACTAGACCAAACCTGTGGCACCAGAAAGAATCCCAGGAGTTTTCCTATGACTGACACCATTTCCGAGGTATACGGACCAATCACGGCTGATATGCTGGTTTCATAGTTGGTGTAATTACACTGCGCAGTTAGCACTCTGTTTGATTTTGCAGTGAGAAAGGAGATGGCAGGCTTCACAACGACTGCAGATTGTGTGCATGTGTCATAGATTTCATAACCCAACTTGACGCCTGGGAGCAGAATTTGTTTTGCATTGATCTCATCCACTGCATATTTCATAACGAGAGCGAGGCCAAGTCCACGCTCATTTATACTGTGGGACCACAGGCAGAAAGAAACAATGGAGAGGCCTCGTTAGTCAGGTTAAGAATACATAACGGTGCAGAATCTCAAATAACAGGTCATTATTTCCCCCCAAGTTCTATTTTCCATAACCCGTTACCTTTCACAGCTGATGTTGTCAGGCTCCCTCCTCTGGCTGAGGTTGCTGGTGAGCTGGTTAATGGGAAAGAGCCCTCCGAGCGTAACATCCCCAGACAAATTGAAGAGATTGGTGGAAATATTGTGGAACCATCCAGGTGTACTCGCACTGCAGCTCAGTCTGAATGGCCAGCACAGAACCAGCAGAATGACAGGTACAGCCATGATGCAGATAAGCCAGAGATAGATGCTCGAGTAATGAGGACAGTGTGCGTATGTGCCAGTGCATCAGGAAATATTGTTATATGCAAACTCACCTGAAAGCCCCAAAGGGAATTGGTGTGGCTGGCCCCTCCTCTCCTCGTCCACCTGAACGTGTTACATGGCAGTAACTGCAAATCATGTGAAATGGTGCATATTAAATTAGCCAACATTTACATTTGTGGTATACATGGACACGAAATGTAAGACCAGCACGCCTTAGCTTTTATAATGAAAACATTTTCTACTGTTATTATCAAAAAAAAGCAACTGCTGTAGTGTTATTTGCACTATTATTGTGATTTTGCCTAAATGAATTTAAATCTGAATGTGAATGGTGGCATCTTATTTGACAGAATTGCATGTAAGAAAGAAAGACTCTCTGTGTTCAGTGTGTGTGTGTGTGTGTGTGTGTGTGTGTGTGTGTGTGTGTTTGTTATGCAAGTGGGTTTGATCTTTCCGGACCATTTTCCTGACATTTGCCTGTGGTTTACTCTTCGATTCTCTTTGGTGTAACTACACCAAAGAGAATCGAAGAGTAAGCACACACTAAACGCCGCTTTGCTGTTTTGAGTTGTTATCACAGTGAAACCTCACATTTATCACTTTGCAAAATGTTAGCACCTCGTGTCGTTTTAGTGACAATTTACACTCCACTAACCCTGTCGCTGCAACTAGTGTGCCGTTATGGAAACCAGCAATTAGTATCATAATGCTCATAATGCCGCCTACGTAAAGACCATTTTTTTTAATGTTGTCATTTTCTTGTTGTCATGTTTTGCATTCACCTCAGTGTTAGCTTTGCATGTACATTTGCATGCAAAACTAACGCTGGATGTTTGGCATCCATACAAGCAAACTGACGTATTCCCTCCCAAGGTATTTGCATAAACCTACAGTAGAAATAAGCTATTTCAATTGGTCTGAGCAAAATACTGTGTTTGAAATAGTGTGTGACACACACAACTGGAAAGGGATAAGCTTGACTGAAGGCAGAGAAACAGGCTGAATATCTGGGATAGTGTAAAAGCCTCCTGTTCACCTGACATGCACCACTGTGGGAGGAAACTTGAGCACCCAGGCAAAACCAATGTGAATCCAGGCAAACATGAAAACACCAGTTTTCACAGCCGAACCCCTATTCTGCCTTCTACCAATCTTTGCAAACAACTTTCCTACCCAGTTTCTACCCTGCTCTCCATAGATGTTAACTGCATTCTTCTGAATTAATACACAGTTAAATTATCACTGTTAATTAGTAATTAGTAAGTAATTTAAATGATATAATTTTTTGCATGGAGGGTCATGGTCTTGAGGCATGTACAGAATACATTTTGCAACTGTTTCCACTGTAAGCTCTTTACATTACTTTTCTATATTCCAATAAACTATTTGTCATGTTAACCAAACACTTCTTAGAGTCTGTCATTGCACGTTTGTCAAATAGGTCATAAGAATTTTTCATAACAAGCAGAAATTCTCTCTGTGGGATAACATTAGTTCACCTTTCTGTAATGCAAATCCTGTTATATATCTGAGGAATCTGCTCTCAAACAAAGGCTTAGTGTGACGCTAAATAAAACCATTGTTTTTGGGCAGCATTTGATTTGCACAAATTTTGCCAGCCTATTGTCTATTACACTAAAGTAACGAAGCATCAGCGTAGTGCACATGTCACAGACATAAGGATATAGGAGAAATGTCACAGAACCCTTCAGTTAAATGACTTCATTGCAGCTCAAATCAGCAGACAGAACAAACAGAACAGTAAAAACAGAAACAAATGGGAAACTGATTCATACAGTTTTGCTACAAGGAGGAGTCTGGTTTTGCCAGTCCACCTCCTGAGTACCTCTCTTTGATGCCTGCATACTCGGCTTCATACAAAGCCAGAGTCGATGGAGGGAGTGGTTTCTTATTTTACCCGCGCCGGTACAAGAACTTTAAATTACATTTGAGCACATGATTCTCATTTGATTAACAGGTGAAGAATTAGTTGCTAAACCGGGCAGAGAAAACGGCAGCGTAAGGCAATTGCCGTGACCGCCTTACACTGTTACTGAAATGTACAACCACTTAAGGTGTACACATATCCACGATTTTTTCATGAGCATGCATATTAGTAGCATATTGGCGGCTTTATTAGTCATTATGAAGCATGTATTAATGAATGCTTTATTCTGGGTATTAGGGTATTTAAAGGTTAGGTTATTAAGATTGTAATTCATGCAAAATACTTACTATCAATAAACAGTAATTAGGAGGTTATTGAGGGAAAACTCTTAGTGAATTGCCTAGAGGTTGTAGAATATAGTCATGCAGAATAAGGCATTAATAAGTGCTTTACATTGGCTAATTGATCTGATAGGCTACTGAAATGCAGGCTAATAAGCAGCTAGTCAGTGGTGAGTATGTGTAACTTAATATAGTGTTATCTAAATTTTTTAAAAAATAGTTTTTATTCATTGATTACTGCATGTTGTATAATTACAGAACAACTTAGAGTCAAGCTTCCACTAATTTTTTTCCCCTAAGTTTTTAATAAACCTTTCGTGTACCTGCTGCAGGTTCTCTTTATTTTATGGGACTGCAACTTGTTCTTGTTCTTCTTACCATTTTTTCGTGAACACTAATCTTTTGTGACGAACGAGCCTGATTTGAGGACATATCAGTTACAGGAAGGGTTTGTTCAGGGACATAAAGGAGGTATTCTGTTGCCTATCTTCTCAGTCATCTTGACGTAAGAAGGCCGGTGATGAAACTCTGTGTTTTCCTTTAGTACAGCCCGTCTGATCGTTCCACCTACAGTTCATTCTTCTATCACAAGCTGGTGCTCAAGGTCTTATCCTCTCTGTGAATAGTCAGGATCACCTTATTTGCAGAGACATTTCATTCCGCTTGCTTGTCTGGATCTTGTGTGGGATTAGTGTGGGCTTGGTGTTTCTGCACCGCTCCTGTGTGCAGACGGTGGATTCAGATTAACATCTTGTTTATGTTTGAGCAGCTTTCTTTCTCAAGCGTGAATTCACCTTTTGCCTGCTTGTGCGTTGTGGCTACGGAAAACTTTCATTGATGGTCTGTGCCAGCATCACACGCATGCAAGCACATTCTCTACTTTGTTTCCCGGTATTAAAGAATTTCTCAGTGGCCTGATGAAACATTTAACTGGCACATGGAAAATCACTATCATTACTGCATAGGACACATGACGGTCATAAAAATTACCTGCATCTGGGTTGTTCAGAACACTCAATCCTTGATAATAAACTTGTAGTACAGATGTGTCTTCACTAGGGTGGATGCTTGTTAAACCTCAGATTGCAGGGTCATTTCAAAAAATACCATACAGTTTTATTTGTCTGGGTTTTGTGAGATTGGTTGAATATTGATTTCTGCTTCAATCACAATACAAAGGAGGTGAATGGAACTTTACAGCACCTATTTACACCTTTTATTTCAGAAGCAGTGTCCCAGTTGCTCTGCTTAATCCACAGATTTAGCTGTGAACTGTTTTCATTCAGACTACCTTCTACTCAAAAGTAATCTCCATGAAAACCGTGAACGGTGTGTTCTGTGGAGAAAGTAAAACCAAAAGTGTCTGGACTGCTAGATACCATTGTCAGTCTGATTTGCCATATTGTCATTTTACTGTTGTTATTTCAGTCTATTCTGTACACACATCTATTGCATGTCTGTCCGTCATGGAGGAGGGATTTTTCCTCTGTAGCTCCTACTGAGGTTTCATCCTTTTTTCCCTGGTAAAGGATTTTTTTTGGGGGGGAAATGACTTTTTTTTTATATGTCAAAATCGAGGGTTTAAGGATGGAGGGCCTATTGTGGCAAATTTAGACTGCAAATAATTTTTTTTATTTTCATTAGCGCTTAATCTGCTCATAATTTTCTCCTTCAATCGATTTAAAGAGTATTCCACCGATTTGACGTTGCACTTCTACAACACTGTTGGACTCACAATGGGCGGTTTAAAAAAGGATCAAAGTCAATGCAGCAGAACCAGAAATGTCATCTTTTTATCCCACACAATTCTTCCTTGTAAAAATCTGGCGCCTACATTACCCACAATGTAACTTGACCACAGACAGTTTGGTCTGAGATTTGGGTGTGTTATATTCGTAACAGCTAATGTAGCCTCGAGCCACTAGCCTCAAGCAGAGATGAGGAGTGAGCTGCAGAGTTACACCCCCACACAGATTCTTTGCAAATGTTTTTAACTTGTAGTTGTCAACACCAACCAACACTGACTCAAGTGACTTAATTTTAGGCAATTTGTCAGACTTGCACCTCTCCAACTAGAGCCACAAAAGGCTTCATACAGCTGTTGCACAGTTGTACTGCACATTTATTGTCCTGATCCTGTCTGCGCAGTCTATGCTAATCCTGATGCATTGAGTCTTCCACTTCCTGAGTGTGAACATTTACACAACTCAGCCACTAGATGTCAGATGTGTGTGCCTTATGTATTCACCGATTGGCCTCGCACTGTCTGCCTTGCCTGCTGGGCTGTTTGAAATCTGGCTCGTCTCTTGTGCATACAAAATGGGGATATTTATGTTATGCGGAGCTGGGGGCCTTAGGTGAGAACACACGACGCATATTGTGTTGCTGGTGATGGAGGGAAGGTGGAGCTTCCTGCAGCTGTGTGGGCAGCAGGTATATTGTGTAGCACAGGGCTGTTTGAACAACTGATAACAGAGGGGAGTCAACCTGCGTAAATGCTGAAGTGATTTTCTTGGTCCTAATGTTTTGATTCATTAAGAATCGGAAGAAACATGTTTTGTTCTGTAAGCCTGAAACCACGCTCCCCCTGTTTGTCTGTAGATTTCCACGGGTTAGCCTTTTGACCTGTAAAGGAGGGAACATTGTTGCACAACATCTCTCTGACTGAGAAAACATAGACGTCCTTTGCATTACGGGAGCCATTAAGGGAACATCATGCATGCGTCCTGATGTGAAGAAATAGATGTTTCACATTAGGCTGCTTTGTGCCTTTGTGTTAATGTACTGTGGCTGGCAAACATAATATGCCACTAGTGCCCCTTCTGTCAGTCCTAAATACCCGTGACTTTTGGAATACACAGTCTGGGCAACATTCCCTCCGTGAGAGAGACCCAGGAATACCACCCTCTCTCACTTGCTTCCTTTTGCCCCTCACCCCCCCTTTGCCTGCAGAGGGGCCAGATCAGCCTCGCTCTCTAATCTCGATCGCTGGCCTGAGAAACACTGGGCCCGTTGTTGACATGCCGGCCTCATACCCCACAGGGGCTGACAAATTATTAGCCAGCCCCTCTGTGCAGAGTGAGGACAGCCAGCCAGCGAGTCCACACAGCCAGGCACCAGAATACTAAACTGTGCTGCTGGACATGAGACCATCTGTCCTGATCAGCGCTGTGGCAATGATGCTGGGGAAAATGTGGGAACGACGAGATCCTGTTGTGCAACGGCGGGGGCGGCTGGTCAGGGTTGAACCAGCAGTGGTGGTGTAACATGCTCAGTTTACAACATCATGCAGAAAGTTTGTGTGTGCTATCACAGCCTGAATTCATTCATTATGGGGATGTTTTTTTTAACCTCACCTTGAAGGGTTAAATAAAGGATCCATCCTCCCCCCCTTCCAGCAGTAAAACTTGTTCTTCTTCGTGTCATCAGCCTGCGTGTGTGTGTGTGTATGAGGTTCACAAGTGTGTTGCAACTCGTATTTGTACATACATTCACATGTGCAGGGATATATAAACAATGGAATACATGATTTTGCATTTTTCTATTGTACCTGCAGTCAGTAGACTATCTTTGTTTCACTTCATCTGCCAATGCTTGCATGTATCATACTTCTCTGTGGAGGTTTATTCATGGCTGCGTTTAGCATTTTACTGAACACAGCAATGAGAAAACTACGATAAAATTCAACAGAAAGTACCTACAAATTAACCCGATTCTCAGAACAGTGTAAGCACTGTCCAAGGAGTAGAACAATGATGTTTGCACACTGGATTGACTATTGTGCAGGTCAGGGGGGAAAGGAACTTATCATGTACAGTTCAAATCAGGGACAAGAGTGTTTGGCTTCATCTCTGCCAGGCTGCTACTTTCATAGCAGTGAATGACTGACTCACTGCAGCCCGTGGGCTTGAAGCAGTAGGAATTTTATGAGCTTGTTGGATAATCTGAGCGAGGAAGAGAAAAGTGTTTCACCTTGTTCTGGAAGCTTGTTCAGTGTTACGGAATGAAATGAAAAGGGATTGGCGAACAGCTGACTGGCACAGTTGTCACGCAAAAAGTAGAGTTCCTATTTTAAGTGTCATGGTGTTACGTGATTCAGTCGGACTGTGAGGGCAGAACGTTGGAGGTGGCGGAAGAGTCAATGAAAGAATGACCAAGGACCTTGAATTTCAGACATCACTGACGATTGATTTGGTTATCTTTCAGTTTGTGCAAATGCACAGTGTTTGGAGATCCACGTTGTCACGGCTTTGTAAACTGGAGATTCTGACAATTTGTGTTATACAACCAAAGTCAGACCTGCACAGAGCTAGTATTGCTGAATATATGCACTTACCCTACACAGTACATGTTAAATAGAAAAAGTAAGCTTTTGTTATCCTGCACGTACATGCACACCATTGGCGTCATTTGGTCATCGGCTGCATATTCATATGTGATGATATGATATTCAGATATGATGCTTAGAAAAACAACATCTATAGAGCTTGGCAGACATCACTCATTTCTGTTTTTTTCCTTCTGCTCTTCAGTATCTCCGGACAACACAGTCTGTTTGTGGATTGCATCAGCCAGGATGTGTGTAACTGATCCATTTTATTGATGCTGCACTTTGCAGATCTACAGATTTGAAATGAACATGAGCAGCAAGGATTCAATATATTGACTTTTATATCTGCCCTGTTAGACTGTCTGTTTGTGTGTGTGTGTGTGTTTGTGTGTGTGTGTGTGTGTGCGCGCGCCCTTGCCTGTGCGGTGGTGTCATGTTACATCCCAAAGCTAACTGATAGGTCTCATCTGCCATCCTCCGGTCTGTGACTCATCAGGCGAGTTATCTGTGATCTCTGAGTTAGTCTGCTCTCCTGCTGTGGTTTTTACCAGCTGGAACTGGTGATGTGAGCCATTTTCTAAAGTAAAGGTAAAATCGAAACTGTGTAGCAGTTCAGGGTGGTGCAATGGTGGTAAAATGAGGCTAAAAATGTTCAAACACAACCTTTTTTTTTATCATAATTGTGCATCAAATGACACGAAACATGACCATGAAAACAATGTGACCATGCAAAAGGAATCATCATCTGAATCTGCAGCTCTGTTCGGCTTTATGGAGTTTTATAGTGAGATTCAGCTCATTGTTTGGCTGCCCGGTCCATGGTGTTGTTTTGCAGCAATGAAGGTCTAAAAGCGGACTGCACATTACCTGCTTAGCACCAAACAGCAGGCAGACAAGGTTAGGGACTATCTGGTGAAGAGAGTGGAGCATTTAGCAGCTCAGGAGCCAGATATTATCTGCAAGAGCTGGTGGAGGCCAAAAACAGGGCAACAAGAGAGTTAATATTGGTCTTATATTCATCAAGTGGCCAACCCTGACTTCAAATAAATGATCATATTTCTCCTTCACTGCTGGATGTGTAAATAAGCAACTGTTTGCTAACAAGTTTGTCATTTTATTGAAAGGCGACAATTTGTCAATGTTGTGTGTTCATAACTTGTTTCCGGTGGCTTCAAAGTGGTGAAAAACATCTGTAATTACAGGTTTAATTTTTAAATTAATTTAGACTATAACTTTTGTAACCTTTTTTATTACAGCTGCACACAATACAAAATTTTGTAAAATTTGTACAGCAACCTAAAAAGATCTTCATTTTTAAAACGACAAACTAGACATAGTAAAATAAGTAAAGATAGTACTGTCATATCAAATGCAGCATCAGATGCTCGCTGTGTGCATATTTAGCCTGGCATAATTGGAAATTCCCTATAAATAAAAGTGCTGTTTCATGTCCTTCAAATGAGTGGCGGCCTCCCAGCTCACATGAGTAGCTTCAGGAGACGCTCCAAAGCGGGAGGCGAGACCACTCACAACAATGACACAGTGTTTTCACATGATGGACTCTCTTAAAAGTAAAGCATCCCCTTCCATTCAAGCCTCATTTCAAGTGAGGTAGCCTGTTTGTGAGCAGCTGGAAAAACATCCTATGAGTGGGCGGCTGGATCCGAACAGTAACAAATTGTTGTCGCTACGGGGTGAAACGCTTGGAAGTTAGAGGAGCAGGGAGCAAGCGAGCGTTGTGGAATTTTACCAGGTCAACCTTATGTAAGAGCCTGAACTCACATAGGACAGGGGGTGAGAGTCATACTGTCGGACAGATGGAGAGAGAGGAGAGAGAGAGAGAGGCAGTAAGAGAGGTTACGCTGCTCAAGCAGAGGAGGGATATGCTGTTTATGAGGGGAGAAATGAAGGGGGATGAAAGCTATGGATGTCTGGTGCCTGGAGCTCTGTCCTGACTGCATGACTCTGCCTCTCCTAAGACCTTTAATTCAGTTTTCTCTTTGTCATTGTTCAACCTTTTCACTCTCCGTTTCCGACCAGCATGTGAGTCACGCGCTGAGGCTGTCAGTCATCGGATGATTTGATGTGGGTTTATTAAAAGGAGGTGCGTCTTTCCCTCTGACTCAGTAATTACTTCCCTCTGAAGACAGACAGAGATCAGCATCTGCTATGAAGAACAGAGGAGGAGGAGGAGGAGGAAGGGGTTTGGGGTGGGTGGGTTGCCTGTTTTTAGAAACATAGCAGCTGCCAGAGTCTAGCCCTCAGGATGTCTGTCCTCCTCAGCACAGGTTAGGAGCTGCCCCATGTAGCCACATGCCCAGTCATTTCAGGTAACTTGAATCTGTCCTCCAGCCATAGTCCTTTCATGCTTCACACCACAAACATAAAGACATGTTTTCATATATTTCATCATTGCTAAGTGAGTAAGGCAGGGCATGTGCTTTAAGCGGCATTTCCTTGGTAAAGAGAGGGATTTAGATCAATTTAACCATTTTTCTCTGTTAAACAAATCCACTATCATAAGCAGCACCTGAAGAGACAAGCCTAGAATACTTCCTTACCTACACTTTACAGTAATTTCATTAGGCAAGATGAAATACATACTTTCAGATACGTTGCATGGTTAACTACTTTAGACCCCACTCTTTAGCCTTTGTAAGCACTATTAAAGATCCAGTGTGTAGGATTTAGGGGGATCTGTATAGTAGAGTGTTATAAACCATGCAGTAAATGTTTATATACTGCCTACCAATGCTAACTAATTAGAAGCCGAAGAGTTATCGTTGCATGTTTCTCTCCAAATTAAAAAAAGATGCATGTCATTTATTTGGACTTTTGCCAGCCTCTCTTTTTTTCAGATGGAAACAGCATTGTTTTGTAACATGAGTGGAAACACTGGCCGCTGGTTACCTGCTCATTAGCAAGCAAAGCCGCAAACTCATCGAGAGCAGCCCTCACATCACTGTTATCACTCCATCACTGGCCCATATTTTCCAGCCATCGCTGATGAGTTGCAGATGAAGGCAGAACCTCTGCAGTTTCCAGCTGCTCATTAAGGCTGCTTAACAGTGTATCACTATTTCAATTATTTTTAGTGCTGCCAGCCCAAGGGCAGCCATGTGGGTGAGTGGAAGGAGGGAGAAATGACTGAGAGTCGGGGATTAGGGGAAAAAAGGTTAAAAAATTGGAGGATTTATTGTGTCAAGAAGGAGGAAAGATTTCCAGGTGGTTTGTTTACTGTATCAAAATAGATGACTTTACAGTACATCTAAACTCCTTTCAATTAACTTCTCTGGCCATTGGAACAGTTATATTTAAACCTGCAATAACTGATTTTTTTAACCTCCTTGGAACAGTGGAAACAAGCTGTAAACAAGACATGTTATCACCTTTAAGTTGTAACACCAAACTGCTGAACTTTAGGATGCATTTTTACACGGAATGAGGACAGTGGAAGTAAAGACCATTAAAGGTCCTGCGTGTAGGATTTGCGGTGAGGCTGAAGATGCAACCAACTGAATGCAGTCGCCTCACCCTCCCCTACAGTGGCCATGATAAACTCTCTCTAGAGCCAGTGTTTGGTTTGTCTGTTCTGGGCCACTGTAGAAACATGGAAGTGCAACATGGCGGACTCTGTGGAAGGGGACCTGCTCCCTCTGAAGATATAAAGAACTAATTTTAAGGCACCGAAAACACAACATTTCTTATTTTCTGGTGATTTCTGCCAATAGATCCTGCCAAATCCTGCACAATGGACCATTAACTATGGGCGTGTTGATATAATACAGAAGAATGTGATCTATCCTTTAAGGTGGCTTCTGTTCTACAGTGCTTGTTGATGTATGAGCGTGGCTTACTGTTGAAGATGTGATTCAGATTAGTATCAGTTCATCTGACTTGTGGGAGGAAAACAAATAAGGACAGATCATTCAAACTCCACGCAGAAACACCTCTGTCAAACCTGGTCTGATTTGAAGGACTTTCTCCCAGTGATGTGACCACGTTAACCACCGAGCCGCCAGGGAGTTACACAACCGAATAACGTGACCTAAAAGAGGTCATCTACACAAGCTGAAAACCTGTAGACGAGGATCTGCTGTTTATCATGCTCTGTGTCCCCCAGCTTTGGCACAGCTGTGTTTCAAACACAAGGTAATAGACATCTGAAAGTGCTACACTCACACCGGGTATATTGTATTTTTATTTGGATAGATGACTCAGTTTTTGCTCTTGAGACATGGGTTTTGCGTCACTCTGGTGACCTTACAGGAAAATCCACATTGCATGACTCCAAGCAAGTGACAATGCCAGTCATCACCATTATCATACACTGGTAATAGCCATCATGATGACAAGACCTGTGATACATGGCAGGGCTTTGGATTGGACAGAAGACCCCCAGACTCTGTTCAAACTGGCGTTTCCGTGTCCAGAAAATTCTTTAGATCGTCATTGTGTGTATATTATCTGACCCACATTTAACTTTGTGTCTTAATACAACCTGTCAGTGGTTGATATCCTTAACCCCTTAATGCCGATTGTCGCAAATTCGCATCATACTGCTTTAATCCTCATTGCAGCCGAATCGCGCATGCATTCCTCTAATGCCGGTTTGTGCATATTCAACACACACCTAGGAACCTTTTGCAAGCACTGATTTCTTGTCGGACCAGTCAAAGTGAAAACTACATCCGTTGTGTTGTTGTAACATTGTAATGGTTGTAAGCCATCTTTGTGGCTCTTTTGATGAAATAAATGAATTTTGAAGACACAAAAAAGATGTTTTACTGCATTTAAGCATTGAAAAAAGTGGCCATATACTGTTTGTTTGAACCCTATTCTAGTTGGTGCTATAATGTAAACAGTTAAAAACAATTTTGTGGCTTTTAGATAGATAGATAGATACTTTATTAATCTCCAAAGAGAAATTCTGAACTTTGCTTTTAAGTATTAATGCCTGTTAATGCTAATTTGCATCATACCTAAATTTATATCTATTGTATGTGCTACAGAAAAATTAACAAACTCCTCTTAATTTAGGATCAATTTGAAAGCAAAAACACAAAGAATGCATTTTTTAATATAATTCTAAATAAATTCAGGCATCAAGGGGTTAACCACAGTTTCTGCTACCAAGCCGCCCCCCCCCCCCCCCCCCCCCCCCCCCCCCCACACACACACGAGAGAGTTCAGTCACATCCAAGCTCGGTCTAACTCTGTCAACGTGTACACACAGACACCCAAGCTGCAGACCCTCCAACTGTCTCCGGTGTGATGAATGATAACCTGCACGCCGCCGCTCCTCCTGACTGACAGCAGGCTCGCGTGTGAAGATGCAGGCTGCCTCACGACTGTAAACCAAAAAAAACTGGGGAAGGGGGTGGTGTTGGAGGCCTCCCTCCAATTGCAAAACACCTGCATCTGACTCACACAGAGTTAATCACACACCTTCATGGCACAACAGAACAGCCCTGCACAGTTCCTCACTGCAGCAAGAGAAAGAGGGAGAACAACGAGAAAATAGCATTTATTTATTTATTGGTCACCACACAAAATAAAAGTTTGTCTATGTTTTTTTCTATTGCAGTTGTTTCTTGAACTATTGGCTAACTTTCCTTTGAGTCCTTGATTGTTACACATTAACTTATTTGCATTTACAGAAGTTGTGTCAATATTTACACAGTGCTTGGGCAATTACTAAATCAGACAGCAGTCATTCCAATGAAGTCCATTGAATGTATTGATTTTTTTTTTTCGCAGAAAGAAAGAGTCAGACAGAGATTCAAGCACACCATCTGTCCAAACATACATGGGACAACCTTTCCTGCAACACTTTGGGTAAGGCCATTTCCTGTTTCAACATCACAATGCCACCATGTTTTGTGGAAAGTTTGGACATCTTAACTAGCCTGCACAGAGCCCTGTTTTCAACCCCATCCAACACCTTTGGGATGAATTGGATCAGCAATCCAAATACAAACTTGATGTGACATTCAAGTGCCCCTACTTTTTTGGACATGCAGTTTAGCTTAGATTTAATAATATATATATTTTTTTTAAATGTACAGACACACCAGTTTTTACAGAAAATGAAACTAAGCTTCATGCTACTTCCTGTCAAGTAGGACTGACATGACAGGTGATTAGTCTGTGAGCAGGGCAGCTCCAGACATCCATTAGCAGCTGCATGGGATATACTGTACTGACTGTCAAGTCCACAGAGATGCATTTACATCAGTTTACATCAGGGGAGCTGTCAGTCTCTCCTGCCTGCTGCTGTGTGGCTGGTGTTGGTCACTGTGTGAGGGAGAAAGATAGCACTGAGTGAACCACCCAGCTTTTGCTATTCACTGCTGGACCTTGTCATGTGGCAGCTCTCTTGTACTTGCAGTTGGCCCCAGGCTTGAGCAATGTGTGTGTTTGTGTGTGTATGTGTGTGTGTGAGAGAGAGAAAGAGAGAGAGAGAGAGAGAGAAACCTCAAGCTGAGTGGACAAACCAGAAGGCTACAGTGGAGAAATGAAGGGCGGAGCTACTGTTGATATCTAGAAGATCTCAAACCTCATATGTTTACATTTGGATGGCAGCAACAAGACTGAGGCAGTTTTAAAAAAGAGAGACGTGCACTGGGCGAACGTTATGTCTGCACACACGAGTAAAACAGATGGTAGGAAGAGATTCATTAGGGTAAAGTGGGTGGTATATACCTACCTGTATAGTGTACAGTATGTTTATGTGAGCAAGAGGAGAAGAGGGCATAAAGAGGTGATGCATGTGTGTGTGTATGTATGTGTGGAGAGAGGGGTGCGTGTGCTGAGGGTAAAGTGGATGGTTGACTCCACTGGAATGTGGCGCTGACTCAGTCCGTCTGTTAGCCTCGGCCATGTTCACTCTGTGGACTTATTCACACTCTGCGACCCTTTCAAGGGGGCGGCCTGTTGCCTCATGTTGGATTTCCGGCGGGACTCTTGGAATTTCTGGGAACAGAAATCCAGCAGGCTCTGGTGTATAGCCTTTGATTAGGTTCAGGCTTCACTGTGCTATGGTAAATCAAACATGTCTCATGTTTTTATTTAGCATATTAGGTTTCTTCAACTGGCCTATAAACTTGAGTAGACTATATCGAAGTTGAGGCTATGAGATGTTTTAATTCCAGTAAATTGGCTGAAACTGAAACTGAAGCTGAAAAGTTTGAACCCTAAAAATATGATGTATGTGATGGCCAGGAAGGGTAAAAAAACAGCAGGCTGTTTCAGGTCAGTTCGATCACTGATCTATAACTGATCATGGATCAGTGAAATGAGCTCAAGAAGTTTGTCAAAGTTGTGTTTTTTATCACCTTATAGCACAACAAATATGTTTTAATTGCAAAACCAGGGTGATCATGTTATAGCCTCTGGCTGATTTATAGGAAGAAAGAAAGAGACATAATACAGCATTTCTGAAGAGTTGATGGACTGTACTGACACTGTCTTTTGTAAATGGATATGGAAAAATTCTTTGTGAGGTCTGTAGTTTAACATTTTGACTTGATAGTCAGATTCCTCTGCAGACATCTCAGGCTGCTAAAATAGCAGTCAGTCAGTTGGTCTGTCGGTCCAAATTTGAAATATCCCAAGAAGTATTAGAGAGTCTGACTGGTGGCATTTATTCTAGCGCCACCAGCAGGTCAGAATTTCCACTTGTCTATCACTTCAGTTCATGACAGGATACTGAAGCTGATGAGTAAATTCCTCTTATCCTCATTAATGGTAACATAGCATGTTAATATGCCAATGTTAGCGTAAGACACTAATGTGAAATGTTCACTTAGCTAAATGCCCAGACACGTTGCGATTTGAGCTTCTGGGTTCAGCACTTTCTCTGTATTAACTGTATGTTAATATGGTAAAATTATTATTTTTAAATCTGCATGTTTTCAAACTGACCATTTCACTAAAATCAGCCTGTCACCCAACAAGAACCCTCTCAGCACTGTTTGTATTTATTCTGTCTGTAGAAATCAGACATGTCTCACGTTAGTGAATGACTGGCATTGTCATGTAATCACAGTTGTTGCAGGAAAAAAGGCTTTGTCTTGGCCTCCCACGCCCCTCGTCCCACCCTCTTCAGACAGACAGAGATCTGCTGTGTGTGTGTGTCTGTGTGTGTGTGTGTGTGTGTGTCTTCCTCTGTGGGTTCATCAGATGGCTCCTCCCTTTCCAGATGCTGGCCAGTGAAGAAGACAAGACCAGAAGGGTGTCTGTCATTTTGGGATTACCTGGGCCTCCTCTCCCTCACTGCGCAATCAAAACAACCATGTCAGTTCAGAGGAAAGACTAATTTCTGAGACTGTGTGTGTGTGTGTGTGTGCGTGCGTGTGTGTGTGTGTGTGTGTGTGTGTGTGTGTGTGTGTGTGCACGCGCGTGGAGAAATTTGTCCTGATTTTTGCATCTGTTTTATTTGCTATGAAAGACTTCTGGATATGGATAAGTTGTAGCCAGTGGTGCAATATAACTAAGTACATTTACTTAGTACTTTAAATGAGTATTTACATTTTCTGCTACTTGATCCAATATACATGGGCTCCACTACATTTATGTAACAGCGATTGTTGCTAGTAACTCTACGAATTAAGTTTTACATGCAAAACATGCGACAAACCTTGTGGAATGGGAATCATTGCTGCAAATTAAGCTGCCCATCAATGTGCAAGGTGTGAACTTACAACTTCACCTCCACTAGCTACAACATTAAATACTTCTTATATGTTGACGCATCAGTAATAATAATCCAATGATATAATAGATAAAAATATAAATTTCCTTGGGGCCATTCTGTTTATTATGAGTACTTTCACTTTTGATTTGATTGATATTATGTTTGTTCTTTCACTAATGCTGGGATGTTACTTTAATTTAGTATTTTTATAGTGTGGTTTTACTACTTCTATTTACCTAAATTATCTGAATCTGGAACTAATCTCTAAAATAAATCACCCGACCATCTCTGAAACTGGTTAATTATGCAGTAGTCCTGCACTCTCTATAAAACAGCATGTTTATCTCTCAAGTCTCTGCCTCTGGTGGCTCTCTATAACTGGATTTTTTAGCTGCCAAACTGTGTTGAATTTCTCACACGATAGTCCTGGACTGACTTTCTTCACTTCCGCTGGTGTGCTCAAGTGTCAAGTACGCAGAGTCTAAATCAACCAGATAGACTTAAAATATGTCTATCTGCAATTGATCCTGAAGGATCGGTGTCTACCCCCGAGCAAACAGCAGTTTCTCATAGTGCTAACCTCCCAGCCAACCAGGACTGTTGAAAGTATGTGTGGAGACAGCCACATTAATCACACCCCTGTATAACATGTCCTTTTAAAGCTTTATATTTCAAATACAACCTATGTGTGGGCTCCTCTATCTGTCACCAGCGCAGAACTTTCTTGTAATGCCTCTCCTCTAACAGAATGCAGTTTGTGGCATGAAAGACAAACAACTCATGCACACACACACCACACAGACACACATGCACACGCACACGCTTCCACACTACTTGAACCCTGGGGCAGAATGCCAAAGAGCTGGAGGAATGTGACCCGGTGACCTTGGCTTGCAGACTTCCACATGGAGACCGGACACTAAGATGGTGTGCATCGGAAGAGGAGGCCAGAATAGCTCCGGTGTCCAGTAACGGGAGACAGACTCTGTTTGTAAACTGTGGCCATATGACACACTGAGAGCCTGCAGTGCATATGTATATGCACAGACCCACAGGTGATGGAAACATATGTACTTATGTCCAGAGGTTAGAAGGAGGGCGATGAGGGGGTGCTTAATTTGAGATCGGTACGTACTTTTTCTCCTGTACAACACTGGGTTAACCTTGCAGCCACACATATTTTTGCTTTCATAAATCCTGACTTTCCTGTTTGACGTTTTTTTTTCTTTTTCTTTAAATACATGCTTAGTACAGAGAGAGGCCATGTTTGACAGTCGTACTTCAATCTGCAAAACATGTCCATATAAAACATGTTTTAAAGTATTCCAGTTAGAGAAAAGAATTCTGCATGTGGGTGGACACAGAGTCAGCGATGCACATGTATGCAGGCTCGGATTACAAAGTGCGCTTTTTGCATGTGTTTCTGCACACATTTACTTGCATGACCTGACACACAATGATCTCAGTGCCAAATGGTTGCACAATATGCTGACCTGTTTTTTTGCTTCCTTCAGTGAGTGCATGGTGGATCCAAGTCATGCATCAAAGATGGTGAAGATAAAGTGTACCGCAGCTGCAAGAAATATATGTGACACTTTTTATAAACTACATACCGGTAAGTGTCAGAGCATCACAGTGACAGGCAGCCTTCCTTTCTCAGAAGCATGCTGATATAAAAAATAAGAGGCCAGATCGTAACTTTAGTGACATACTTTCACTAGTTGCACATTCTGCACTTGTAACTCATTTAACTAAAAAAAGGCTTTATTTTTTATCCATGTGCTTTTTGAAAGTGAGGAGACGCCATGTTTTGTCAAAACAGAGCAGAAAATGCTAAACTTTATGGACAGAGACATTCTGTAAATATTTTTTTTGCTCCTCTGCATAGACAGGCCAGGGGTAAACCCCACCCTCTGTGCTCAGCGAGAGGACAGAGACACATGTGACAGATCAGGTCCGACCAGTCACAGATGACAAACCTTCAGTGTTGCCCCACGATTATCTGACAAACATTTGAGCCCTCTGCAAGAGTCTTTCTTTGGAGAAGTTTGATTTCTTGATAACGCAACCAGCATTTTCACAGTCTAAAAGTCCCAACTTATTTGAATTTCCTGTAGTAGTTTGCTCAGCACAGATGATACATAGTTAAGTGCATGGAACAGCGTGAAAAACGATTAGGCAGCTCTGTAATATCATGCTTTGTCACTGAGAATATTTATGGTCATATTGTCAGCACAGTAGCAAGTTCACTGTTCCGAGGTGTGACAGTAGTGTGTAGGTTCATCTGATTCCCCACACTGCACTTACTCATAAAGGACCTGGCTGCTCTGACTCAGGAGACAGACAGCTTTTAAGCCTCGGGACGCCGTCTACAGACCTGTGTGCAGTTTATGTTTGTGCCCTATCATTCTTGCTGAGGACACAGGTGCAGATCCTACCTGAGGCAGACGGGCTGGTGCCAATGGGTTGTAAAGCAATCAGTCTGCGGTAATATATCCCTCTGCCTATCAAATAGCTAACAGAGCAGGAGAGGAAAAGCCTGTTGATCCAGAAACAAACAGCACGCAGCGGCCCCCTCCCCATCTGGCCCAGGATAATCTGTTTTGGTCTCTCTCCATCACTGTCACTCCAGAAACAGACTCCCAATGCCACATACACACACTCCAGCCTTGCTCCACGCTGGGTAGAGTTACCAATCACACACTCAGCACTGAAAGTGACCAGCTAATTTTGAACTTAACTATTGGGAAGGTCTTATTTAAGACAAAGCTTTGCGGACAGCAGTGCTGTCAGTGTATATCAGCAGCTGGTATTCAATCTTAACAAAGACACACTGTGTACTTAATGTTACCAAGAGCAAACAAACCCAGCATAATGTATTTCCAGAGATTGATTTCCATTATAGGAGACTACAGTATGTCTGACGCATTTCTATTCTCATAAGTTTAGTGGAAGCAAAGCCAATTAAGCTGTCTCCGGCGCTACCCCCACGCCATCTATTCAGGTCAACTATTGAGGGATGCCACTATCACTAGGGCAACACGTAAAACAAACAATGTGTGGGTTCTGTATGAAACACTAGACCCAAAATGCATTTAGTGGGAACAGAAGGTCTGCACCCATTCAAACTGTACTCTCAACAACGTCCTGCCTTTATGGGAGAGTGTGGGTGGGGGGAGTTTAAAAGCTGTCAGACTCTTTTTAATCCGTGTTTACCACAATGGCAAGATCTGTAAACACATGGGTTTGCCACAACATTATTTCAACAAACCGGTGTGCTTGGATCCAGGCCTCACTGAGGTCTTTCCAACAAGGGGCTGATTTGACTCCAGGATGAGCTGGCTCCGAACTGTTTAACATTTCCCAGGCTTTTGGTAACATTGTAGCATGGAACAATGACAGGTCGTGATAACTTTGAGATGCTATTTCAGCAATCTGTTCAAGCAGGCCCGTCTTTGAACCTTTTTACACAGGTGTTTAAATTCAAAACATGTAGGTAGTGCCTCCAAACCTGCAGTGTTGTACGGCGCCAGTCCAGTTGCCCGTCTGTCATTAGTTTGCTGCATCTGGCCTAAGTGACTAATTCTAGAGCTGTTCTTAATTCAATATGGTGGTGACAAACACAACTTGGCCCCTGGGCTGTTGAGTAATCATGTCATACACAGCAGCCTGCACTCCAGGAAAGTTTTTGCATTGTGTGTCACCGTGTGGCTTCCGTAGGCAGAGAATATTTCAACATATTCAATCAGGAAACACCCTTAAGCCCTGGGAGAGCTGGTAAGAACAGATTTATACACACCACATGTGTGTCATGCCCTGGTAAGAGTGCACGCTAGCTAGTCTACCTGTCGTAATCACAGGCTCTTATCTTGGTGTCCATAAGAGGGAGGGTTTTATCAGCTCGGCTATACAAGCAGGAGGGAAACAGAGTGTACACAAAGTGACCAGGGTAACAGTCAGCTGAAAACAGGAAAGAGAGGCCAGGTACTAAAACTAACAAAACATCAGGTGTTACTTCTGATCACAACAACTCATGTTGATAGCTAACTTGGGACATGAACAATAAGTACTCTGGTAAAGGAGATTGCACCACAGCCCATTTTCTTGATGTTCTCACTGAAGTCTTACTTTGCCATGTGAAGGAAAAGCCTGTCTAATATTTCTAATTACTTTTTTTTCTGACCATATCACAGAATTGAATGACCCTGTAATGCAGCATGTGTGTAACTGATTAGAGACCACACGAAAAAGAGCAATAACAAGCACATGATGTCCCAATCAGTGTGTTGTCAGCATTGTATGTTGCTGCTGTCAAAACAGTACAAAACATTCTCTGTAATTGACTTGCACTTCCTCTTCCACATAAAAGATCATGTTTCAAATGAGCAATATGTTAAAATTTTATCTTAAATATTCATAAATGAATGAAAATTATCAGCAGAATGTAAAGAAATACCAGTTTTGACATTATGTCAAAGATATTTGTGTATTGCGTTCCAGATATATCAACTGAAGTTAGCAAGCTAACCAGCTACTTGTAGGACTTGTAATACCACTTTGTACCTGAAGAGGTGGTAGTGAGTCACAGCAGCTCCAGTTTAGCCTCAGATTAACAACACCAAGGTAGTTTTCTTTCCGGGTTTGGCTCCTGGTATCCCGAGGCTGACTCCACTCGTGTGTCCTGTCCCCCTCCTGAGCTGGCCGAGTCTTCATCATCCCCATAAATCACCACTGTACTGTATTCCCTGTTGTCACACTGGCCTTGGTCGGTCTCGGAGGCACGGTTTGACACTGGCACTGCTCTGACCTCCCAGTCCAGGCAGAGTCAGCTAGGACCACTAGCTGCATGGCTAACCGAGCTAACAGCAGCTACAGTTAGCAGCGGTTAGCTGTTACTGTGGTGATATGCTACTCCCTATTGTTTGGAGCTTGAATTCACCCTGTGGCTATTCTTACATATTGCACCTTGAAATATGAAAAAGGAAATGATCAGACAAATAGAATCAAAAAGTTTTGCAGATCTAAGTTATTCGCAGCTGAAACAATGCTATGCCACACACCCTCCCTGTAGCAGGAGTGACAATGTGCATGACCACAAGCTCTGACAGTATCCTCTCTGCAGGGTCGTATGTCATGATTTAGATAATTGCGTGTCTACCCTAAGCAGCCACCAGTCACTGTGGCTCCAGTCGTGAAAGCTGTTGTCAGTGACTTGGACACTCTGTTCTGGCTCAGGGAGCCGGCAGCACATCCTGGAGAGGAGACCCAGAGCAATGTCAGGGACATTACACTGGGTCCCTCCGCAGTGTGCACAGCCGTGTGCCAACCAAACCGCATGACTCAAGCCTTTGTGGTTAGTGTGGGTGGCTTCCCTCCTGTGACTACTCCCTGACCCATGTCTCTCAAACTCCCTCACACTCTTCCTCTCTAAATCTAGCTTCTTTCCACGTGAATCATCAAGCTGATTTAGGTGATGAATGTTTATCCCAAGAAATTCCTCTTCACTTCCTGGTTATGATTTGACGGAAGGTGCAAATTTCACCAATACTACACTGGCTTTGGAACAGAATGACACAGCTCTGTTTGCCGTTCTGCGGCCGTGTCACATGAGAGATCTGCATTACGTCACATGGACACGTGCCTATGCAAACACAAAAGGCCAGCAGACAGCAGGGAGTGGCGTTTGTGCTCTTGTACAAGTAAGGTGTTCGGTGCAGGCCAACACGTCCATCAAGCTTAAGTATTACCCATTACAAAATCCATTCCTCTTCTGTGTGTCTCCTGTTTTTCTGACTAACAGGCAACCAGGGACAAGGAAAACACATCTAGGGTCATGTCTGTTTTTCCTCACACAGAGTGCCAACAGCATGCTGACATACTCCCATGAAGTGCTGCCTGAGCACTGCTGTTCATCCTGCGCTGACGTTGCTTGACTCTTACGCTTGCAGTGACACAGACGCAAGTGCATGTGGACATACTTTACATGCATGTGAGCGCTCATAAACACAAACTCAACTCATTCCAGTTTCCAAGATGCCTTATCTACTTCCTATTAGCTCAGCTTCCTGGGGCAGGGAAAAGCCAGAGGAAGCAGAGCTGTTGTTGTCTCTCTCAGCTGGGTGCTTCCTGTCCTGATAGAGGGCCAAGTGGAGATATCCCTGAAAGGAGCTGTTGGAACAGGGGAGGGAAGAGCTGGGTGTTTTGGATCCTTTTCAATGACGTACAATCTTATCTGGCTTGAGTTTGGTATGCATCCACTAGCTGGGCACCGTTTGGGAGAATGTGTTAGAACCTCCCTGCTCACCTCTGGATCGCAAATAGTAAATAGTTTGCAGAGCTGCAGATAGCTCTTATTCAGCTGACTTTAATGTAAAAACATTTTTACAGGCTGAATTTTATCATCTTTATATACGGAGAACAGGTAGCCATTTCAACCTTTGATTGTTTGTTCTTAATCTGAAAAGACTTCGGCTGAAACATTTCATAGGGATTTGCTTGGTGTTTGCAGCATTCCAGACAGCATTTCAAAGGAGCTACTTTCAGCACTTTAATGAGCATGAACTTAATAAGTGGGTCCCGGTGGGAACACTTTGCAAGCTTTGCAGGATAAGCTCAAAGCGCTCACTGTAAAGCAGCAGCTTGTTTTAACATCAGAAGTCTATAATATTCCACATGTTCATGTGCCAAACATCTGTTTAATACTTGATGTATTTTCATCTAAACCATATTCATGCATATCATGAAGCATTTGCTATGCATGCATGCACTTAACTTTTTTTTACCGTCTTTCTCTCTGCCATGGCCAGGTATGTGTGATTACTTTTGCCATATGTAATTGTTTTGTGATGATGTCAGTCTGCCATCTTGTCCTCCTGAGGTTTTGCTGCATTTTAAGATGCTTACTTTCAGTTCAAACTCTAATCAGAGAAAACATTCAAAAACAGGCCACCTCCCCGTCTGTCTAGTCTTTCAATCACTCTGTGTCCTCGCTCTTGTTCATGGCACAACGGTGGCCTGAAAGGCTAAATCTGTGAGAATACACAATCATGTGTGCTTGTGGTTTGGCTAATGTAAACATTCGTCTCCTCTTCCTCCGGTCTTCTCATCCTGTGAGCAGATAAGAGTTACGGAAATGGATATGATTAAATAATGAAGTGAGGAGCAGATGAGTCAAGGCTATCATTGGTAGTCAGGACAGCTGAGCTTATCCTTGTCAAGGAAATGTGATTTGTAATTGGATGGCAGGCTATTGTCGCCTAGAAATGAAGGACGCAGATACTGATGTCTCAGACGTCACAGACACACATGCTCATGGAAAATTACCCACTCTTTAATCTGAAGCTTTGTGCTCAAGTGTATTCTGTGCAGAGTTATTCCAGTATTATGGCAGCATTTTAATTAGGCAAGGCTAATTATCAGGCTGTCGTAAATCAGAGAGAGACATGCTTAAGGGCTTAATAGTCTGATGTCTAATATGTTTGATCTCCCTGAAAACTCATAGTGGAAACTTTACTCAGGATATTTTTGCAACACTTGCTCTTTGGAGAAAGTTGTATAGCTAAGCACACTGTATTAAACAGAATCCCGTTTACTTGTCTTTTGTAAAACTGCAGAAATTGTACATACCTTTATTCTTTTAAGAATGTCTTCTGAAGACAGACACATTCAGGGCCTGGTTCGGGTCAAGAGAGATAACATAAAAGGCTCTTTAACTCAGAGTGTCACAATGTGTCTTAACCACTTCGACATGAGCCCTTATTTAAAGCCAGTTCTTCAACAAAGGCAGTCTGAGGTCAGAGGGACACATATGGGAGAGTGATATCTCTTAGAGATGTGTAAAATGACACTGTTTTCCTGTGATCCACTACACAGGGGAATCAAGGGAAGGCTCCAAATGCAGTAATTATGTCAGGAGCTTTACAGTAAATATAGTTTCAGAGGGAGATTTGTGGTAGAGGGTGTTAAGTATAGGCTACAGCTACTCAAAGTGCTGTTTTAAGCATGTGCACGTCTGTCGCTCTGTCTATTGCCTCTGCGTAAACTCAAGAACGTGCAGGCATCAGTGCGTGCATGCATTTTTTTCATGAGTCAATATGAGTTTATGTGCACGTCTGTACAGTCTGTTTCTTTACTTGAAGTAATAAGCACATTGTGCCCCATTGAGCTCGGTGCACACCTCCCACTCGCCTGCGGGCTCCAGAGGCCCTTGCAGTGTTTGGTCTGGGGCGGCTCCCTGGCTGATTTACTTCCTGCCAGGGACCACAGCGGTGCGTGGAGGACAGCATCTGCAGGGTTCGCCGGAAGGCAGAAAGGATAAACTGAGAGTTTTGTTAAATTTACGAGGCATAACAACCGTTAATTCTACATGTCACCGTCACTTTGAAACAGAAGCTGCCCCTCTTAGTGACCCCACTGTTTAGGAAACTGCATGACCTTTGTTTGAGAAGCTAAATCATAGTTGCACTGTTGCACTAAAGTAATCAGACCGCAAAAAGCATCAGCTTCACTTGTTACACGATTTAAAAATAGGTTGCACAGCAGTGATAACCCATTATTTTTCTGCAGAGCTCAGAATAATCTGCTGGCTCCACGATAATTACAGTCCTCATTTAAACTTGACTTTGAACGTTCTTTCCACCCACAGCTACATTCACAAATCAGTGTAGGTGGCGCCTTTGAAGCCTTAGGTTCTGTCTCTGCAGCAACAACAGTGTATTATAAGTCACTTTCTATCATTTTTCATTGTTTTAAGAGCACAGAAGGACAAAAATATGAAGATGAGTCACAAGCTGAAAGAATTACCAGCATGTCTTGGTGAAGTGTTGAATGACACTGGGTCTGCAGAACAGCTTAAAGGTCTGTGTGATTCTACAAGACAGATGAACACCGTTACTCCAAATGGTTTTCCCTCACTTAGCGTTTGGATGATGGTGGTGGAGAGCGCAATCTAATGTTTTCAAGTCTATTGAGATCTGGTGATTGCAAAGACCATTAGCATACTGCAATTACACATCACATTCATACTCTTCAAATCTTTTGATGGCTGTCTCCCATCTTGTTTGGAGGCTTTTACATTTGTTATGTTTCTCAGCTCACTTACCCCTAACACTTGTATAGTTGCACCCGAGAGTGTACAAAATTGTATAGTTTTGATATATGCACCCACCTACTGTACATACCCAGCCAATATACATGCATTTTAATACTTATATCAACATACACTTACTATGTTTTATCTTCTAATCTTATTTTTACTCTTGTTTTAATTATCAGTATTCATTGCATATAGTTTGCCATCGTGTATTTCACTACATATTGTTTGTTAGAAATAAAACCTTTAAATTCCTTGAACCTTTGAACTTTGAATTTATGTAGGTTTTTCCTTTAATTTATCAGCCATCTGTAGATACTATATTATTACATGAAACAGTAAAATTATGAGAAAAACAATATATCTGTATACTATGCATGAATGAGGTGCCTTTTAATAAACACATTGTTGAAGTTGTGTCTGTCCCGAATCTCTAATATGATACCATGGGTTAGTGTGATTTTGCATTAACTCGTGAGAAAACATACAAATGATGTTGTAATGTAGAGTAGATGGCAATTTAGTTCTTCATCTATCTTAACTTTCAGCATGTAGCCTCAAGGCCGTTATAGCCCTCGTACCCTCACTATTGAGTTTAAAAGAGAACTGTATTTTCCACCCGTGTGCAGTTCTCTCCCCGGAGGGCCACATTTTGCCCCAAACATATGCATCCACACAGCCAGCCTGCTCGTAGGGGATGGAAAGTGGGAGCTGGACCTCATCTGCATTCTCCTGAACCCGTTAGCTCGCTCGTTAAGAGGCTTGTTTGAGCAGTGATCCAGAGCATTTCTGTTGTGAGGAATTAATGTGGCTGCTGCCCAGTGCTGGATCAGGTAGTCTGGCTGACTTCATCAGAGAACCTAAATCCATGTGTGAATGGAACAAAAGGCACACTGACAAAGCACATACTCTGCCCTGAATGACTCAGTCCCTGTCATCGGGCCCTGCCACATGCACTCATTCATACAGGCTCACACACACACACAAATGCGGAAACAGGATTTGTTCAGCTCAGTGACTGTAACTCATCTGCGGACCCTATCCTTCATTACACATGTGTTTTTCTGTCCTCATAGTGTACCTAGAGAGCAATGCTTTCAAAACCCTGATTTATACCTTACTCCATTAGAAGTGCCCCCCTTTGATGGCAAGCCTGCTGATCTCCTTTGTGGACAACATCTGAAATCTTTATCAGCAGAGCTGGGGGCCTTTGGTCCTGCTGTCTGCCGTGTTTCTAATATCCCCCATGAGTGAGCCTGGACCAGGAAATCAGGGGAAGAGTAAACTCCCTCAGCAATCAGCGGTTACTTAAGATTAATAGATTGCTACATTAAGCAAATCCTAAACCTTCTCTTCTACAGGTAGAGACCAGGAACACCGGAAGCCTGGGATACTCATCGGCCATATGCCAGAAACTCCTGTTTTGGCCGTTTGAAATACAATACAGGCATTACATAGTGGGACACTGGTGATGTATTTCTTCATGAGACCCTTTAGGATTCAATAATGTAGCCTGAACAGACAAGGAAAATGTAGGAAAAAGATAGCTGATGTTTCTGTGCGCTGAATATTAGTTGTGAGGCCGGAAACAAGGCATATTAGGAGCCGGTTTCCATCTGTGTCAGTCAATCCTGCGGAGGTCCAGCGGCACAGCCTGTGAGCAGGGTTGGCTCTGAACCAGCGGCTGGAGAAAGTCGAACCAGCGTGACGTTCTCCATCGCACCACAGCTGTCGTTTTCACAGCTTCTCCCCAAACACCCGACACAAATGAGAGTGTTGGTGTGGGTGTCTGTGCATCGGATTATGTGTGACTGTGAATGTAATCATCAGTTTGTTGTCATTCTTTTTACTATTTCCCACCACCCCGCCCCCCCAAAAGAGAATTAATACAGTAAGTTAGCCACACTAATAACCAGCCATCATAATTACTAACATGGCTTTGATTCAGACTCAGTCATAGGATGACCTCGCCAGTAACTCCCCCGGTCTGTGTCTAAAGAGATCCTCGGGTCATAGAGACTAAACACACCCTGTCATCATCAAGGAGGCGGACTGGCTCGCTCCACCCATTACTAACAGCAGGCTGTGGCTGCACTTGAACCACTCAACATAACAATGTTGAGGAGTGATGCAACAATGACTCGTTATTGCTGCTTTTCATTACATTGTGCTCCAAAAAAGAAAATACCTGCGTGTGAGGCAATTTACTTTAGAATCCCTCCATTTCCCAGAAGTCTTTGTACCAATACAGGAAGTGATTAATAACCCAGGCAGCTGCAGGAGTCTCATGAGTTTGGTATGGTTAACAAGTCGAAGTGCTTTAATATGGCTGTATTTACATTGTAGTGAGAGATGACAGCCCGTTGCCTGGGGATTTGTGTTTTGTTTCCACGGCAGGAGCCAAGTGTGTGTGGGTCTGCCAGACGAAACCGCGATCCAGCAGTAATACACTGCGATGTGTCAGCCTGGGCCTGGACTGCGGTGCTGGCAGCTGCCGCCAGTGGACTCGCAGCTCATCTGCAGTGTGAACCGTGGGGGCAGGACACAGTCATGTTGAAATTAAAAGTGTGTTCTTTCTCTCAGCTACTGAGCTATTTCTCTGTGGATGCTTTCGCATTGACTGATCCTTCTTTTAGTATCTCTCTAGAGCAAAGTCACAAATTATTTTGCACTGAAGGAATACATTAAAACAAGTCGGGTCAAATCAGTTCACCACAATTGTGAAAATCTGTATTTTCTTACCTCCTGAGCTGTACAGATGTTTTTTTTTTTACTTTCCAAGTTTAAGCTGCCAATGTTTTAAGATGTCATTTCTGTTTTGATTTAAGCTCAATGAAAAATGAGCATGATTTTGTTTAAAAAAGTTTACAAAATTTCCTTCAAAGGAATACTTTGACCTTTATGAAATACACTTTCTTACCAAGAGTTAGATGAGAAGATCAATACCACTCTCATATTTGTGAGGTAAATATGAAGCCACAGCTATCAGACAGCTAGCTTAGCTTAGCATAAAGACTGGATTCGGGGGGGACAGCTAGCCTGACTCTGTTTGAAGGTAACACAATCCACCTATTAGTACCTCCAAAGCACTGGAGGAGGTTACGTGGCAGACAGACTACTTCTTGGAGCCCTGCCATCACTATTAGGTTGCCAGGCAACGAGCGAAGTCTCCAAGAAGTCACTGCACCCAGCCAAGACATAGTAGGGCACATAAGGCCCCGTAACTCCGCAAAGTTTTCTCCTGCCTCCAGTCTAAGCTAAGCTAACTGGCTGCTGGTGGTAGCTTTATACTGTGATAGAGATAAAGAGTTAAAAACAAAAAAAGGAACATTTTGAGCTTGAAGGTTTATTTTTGGTGATCCATTAGGACAAGACTAAAAGCTCTGGAAAAAACAAGAAAGTGGAACTTGCAACAAGAATTAATTATATAAGACTATTATATATTCATGTGATTAAAGAATGTGTTGTTGGTGGTTTGTTTGTGTGAAAAGTTACATTAAAAAACTTAACTGCAAGTCTTTCCACCACTCTTGATAGCAGCTTTTATTGGCGTTACTTTCATTCCCACTGACAACTGTCCACAGTGAGATCTTGAATCATGGGGACACTGTTTCTGGAATGACACGTTGCTATTGAACTTTTTTCCAAGCTTTGACCACCGGAGACAAAATTACTTTTGTATTGTGGGGTGGTATCGTGAAATTGCAGAGACAGATACTTTACCTCAAAATGCCTGCAAATAAAACACAGAAAAGCAGCATGTCTGAACACCACGTGGGTTAAGTAGTAAAATATCTCTTTTTGTAATCTGGGTGAACCGACTCTTAAAACTGCTTTTTAAAGATGTCGACAACCGCCACAGTTCTTATGTCTAAAGAGAAGTTGCAGACTTTGCTCACCTTCAAATTTTACACCCACAAAAACTTGGTTTAAAGCAGAGAAAAGGTGTAAACAGAGCGAAAACAAGTTTAACGCCTATTCAGTGGAATCTCCTACAGACTAACAGGCTTGACGTCACCTTACTACAACACTGAACCTTCTGCTGCTGTGTTTATATCAGTGTGAACTTTAGACAAAGTCTGCATATGCACGTAATTTCATTACCTCAGCAGGCAGGAGCAATCAGTGCTGTGACCTCCATAGAAAATTAATCATTGACACTGATGATACAGATTTTTTTTTCATTGTTTCCAGCTAAACTCCACCCTTCCTGTTGGTGAGGGATTCATAGTACTACGCTGAGAGACCGAAGCGTCATTTCATAAGTGTACCATTGTGTTGGAGTGTGAGCCACAAAGGGAAATTCCTCTCAGCTGAGAGGAAAAAGAGCTGAAGGTGTCATTTTTTTTAGGGGCTGGTGTTTCTGGATGTGGTGGATAAAGCTCAGCTTGAGTCATGAAGCGGGGTCATTTTTTTGTCTGAGAAGGATATCCTCTTTGACATGAGCTCTTTCATCTGCCATCTCAAACTCTCATCAGAGCTGCCTCTGCTTATCTCCCTCCCTTGCTAACTTTATAAGGAACTTCCTGCGAGTGGTGACGTCACAATGTGGCTCGCAGGCAGGAAGGGGAGGGTGGGGGGCACTGAAGTGGGAGGAGAGACAGTTTGGACGTGAAGCCTATTTATCCCACTGAATGTGTCCGTTTGGTGGAATGAAAGGAGTTTTAATGACAGATTCACACGTGTAAAGCAGGAAAACACATAAAGCTGTGCTCTCTTGAACTAAATTTGGTTATATTTCACTTCTCGCCTTTTGAAAATGCACCTTTATATCATAGCAGGTGAGTATTTCCTGCACCGTCCCTCACATCAAACGTGTAAATCAGTTTAAATCCAAGCTTTGATGCTCATATTATTCACAATAACTGTAAATCTCACCTCACCTCTGCTGGCCACAACAGGGGAATCCCAAAAATGTGACTGGAATTATGAAGGGGGATTAGCAAAAGCCAGGTCCATGCAGGGGCCACATACATTGTGATAAGCCTTTCAGGTTCAGGGGTTCCCTGGCCCAAACTGTGAAGTATTTATGAACTCAGGCACAAGAACACTCTGTTCTCTCCCCACACACACCTCTGCTTTCTGCCACTATTGATTCAACACAAGAGTTGTTTGTAGCCTTTGTGTCGCTGTGTTTGGTTAGTGTGCATGTCACCGTTGGGTTTGTTTAGCCCGGGTCGGTTAGGTGACACCACTTAAGGTCTAAGTAGGCTAAGTGACGGAAAATGGAGGGTGTGAGGGATTTCACGTCCAAAATGATTCATTTATAGCTCTGAACTGAAACAAAGAAAAATCTATGTATATTAATCCTGTAGCGTAGGTTTTCTATTTACACTGTGTTCAAGCGCACGTTATGTCAGGTAAACAGAGAACAGGTCCAGCTAAAAGAAAATGCCCAGGGTGATCTGATAAGCGCAGAGCACAGCAATCTGGGCACTGTTCAGTTTTCAGCAGATAAGAGTGTTTCTGTGCCTGCTGTCTGTGTTATCTTTGCCAGAGCCATCCCCATTACTGCCGCTGTCTCCCTGCAGATCTGTGCAGTTTACTGTTGGCTGCAGCCGGTGTGCTTGTTGTTCACAATAACCAAGCAGGAGACACATTTGAAATGTAATATAGGTCATAACGTAGACAGTTTTGAAAGGCTAAACATATAGGGTGAGGTTTCACTTTATATTTAGTACTTAAACTGCTGCAAAAAAGACTGTGCAATTATGAACAAACATCACTGTATCACCCAATCTCCTTGCGCTGTGTTTGAATTTTTTCACAGAGCAGCTGCGTGTCTAATTGCTGAGGTGTTTACTGTATCCTGCAAGTCCCCCATCCCACTGGAACAGTCGATCAGCTGACTTGTATCCTTGTGTTCACACCTGCTCCGTCCTCTGAGCTTAAAAGCGGAGACAAACGAGGCTCTGCAGACTTTGATCACATTAAGTGAACTTATGCTTAAATTAGCCCCGTGAGTGTGTGTATGTGTGTGCACGTTCAAGGGTGATTTTCTGCAATCCGCACGCGCTCGGCCTGTCCTGCTGCACGTACACTGCAGAGAGCCGCGCGGACGTGAACACTGCGCCTTTAAGGGCAAGTGTGCAAGGCGGAGCCGGCGCGTCTCTCGTGTGGTGGAGCTTATAAGACACCGCTCACTACAACACAAGGCTTATCTTTAAGTGTCACATCACAGCAGGGGCGTCACCAGTATGCCGGCGTCCTGTTCCTGATGCAATCAAAATCTGAAGATTACAGACTCAAACTGACCCCCACTCCCCCCCGGTCCCCCCCAAAAAGAAACCGAGGAGCTATATTTGACCAAAGAGGAGTCTCGGAGTCAGTGAGCGGAGGAGAGCAGCGGAGTTATTTAGGTGAGTCCAGAAAGTGGTTTGAAATGTGTTGTGTGGGCTGCTGGAGGAGCCCATGTCTCGCCTTGTTTTGTATGTGGGTGCCAGCACGACAGACGCCGCTGATTGATGCAGCTTCACGTGCGTTTGTCATTATCTCTGTGCTTTATGTCTTGTTCTTATAATATCAGAACGGGCAGGGGGAGACATGTAGAGGAGCAAGTTGTCTTTTGGCTGAAATCAGGAGGATAAAAAAAAAAAGTTCTGACAAACACAAACGAGGAATTTGGAACGCGTTTGTCAACTTTTACAAAGTGGCTGTCTTTTATGACAAACGTAAAAATGGAAGAGTTTTGGATCCCTTTCATAACTTTTGCCCCAAATGCCACCTATAACCCGGTTTATTTTCATTAGTCCACAGTGTCTGCTCGTATCTTTTCATCTCAGACAAAAAGGAAATAAGAAATCATTGTATATCATCATTACCTGGCCTCGCCAGATAGCTGACTTGTGTGTTGTGGTGTGAGTCACCCGCCTGCTAGAGGGCTTTTAACCATTATTATCTCAATCCGGTAAAGCGAGGGGGTGTGCGCGCTGTTTGCTTGCCGCACAGGTAGAGCGGGTATGGTTGCTCGGAAACCGCTGCAGGGGTGTCATGAGCGGGGTGTGAACTCCTTCTTTCAAGGCCTGTGTGTGACTGCTGCAGTCCTGAATCAAAGGCGAGCTATCTGCCGATGATTTACATCACCGCCAGCCCCGTCGGACCTCCTCCTCCTCCTCCTCTCCTCTCCGGCACCCGTGGGCCCTGTGTCATCTGCACGCTCACACTGAGCCTGACCGTCTATTGTGTCAAGAGACTTGACCATAAAAAGCTCGCATTCTCTGCTCAGAGTGTCTGAATTAAGTGACTTCAAGAATTCCTCCTTAAGCGGGTTAATGCTCTGCATGACTACACATCATTTGTTTAATCCTGTTGCCTGTAAATGCTCCTATGGTTAACTGCCAGGATGAACTGTCTTTGCACCTGTTGCAAGAGGAAGCACAAGCCCCTGGGGGTTCATTATCGGGGATCATGTTGCTTCCCATCCCCATCGAACCGAATCGACGGCCCTGGGCAGGGGGATTGCATGCCTTGTTGGGCAGTTTGGCTCAGGCTGATGCCCCGGGCTTCCTGTTGTTTTAGAGCTTTGTTTCTCACCAGCTGTCAGGCCTGCACATAAATATGGCTCACAGGAGACGTGAAACGAGGGGGCCGTGTTCCTCTCAGTCATCACTCCTACATTATAAGGAGGACAGCGTGTCTGTGGCTGTGCACGCACCTCATTTGCGGTCTGCAAAGGAGATGAGCACCAGGGCTATGGATGCACCTGTTTTCATGCATTCTGAAAAACAGGATTAATGGTTGAGGTTTCTGATAGAGTGCTGAAGTCATTTGGAGATTTGCTGCAAAAATGCACAGCTGGTCATCTATAGGCATCTATAGTTACCCACAATACACTTGCATGAAAACATAAAGGCTCCTCATGCTTTAATATACATATGACTTTCTAAACTTATTTCACCAGACATGCTGAACAGGTTAGGAGAGGGGGGGATCGGATTTTGCTTCCAGTGTATCGCTAACCCCAGAAATATCAATACGCCGCAGGGTTTCCTCCCTTCTGAATATTGTATTCATTGTTTACTCAGCCCTGACACATACTTGACGTGACACGAACATTCAGGTCATTTGACTTGAAGAGTTCTTGCAACATCAGGTATATCTTTGGTAACAGGAGGAGCCCCTTCCTCTGCTGTTCAGGACCAGCGAGATTGCAGCACCAGAGCACAGCACAGTCAAGTTTTAAAATAAACTGCAAACTTATAAAGAGTGGAGGCACAGTCTGTGGAAATAGATGTCTGAAAGTTGGTCAGTGACTTCAGACCTAAGACTGCTACCTTGAATTTGGGCTTATATAAACTCTGCCTATTGGTGAAATGTAAAGTTCATTCAGTGCGCATTGAAAGACCTAAGCTGGTGTGTTTAGCAATAGAAACATTTTAGCTGTACTGCCAAATAACTGACACCCCTCATTGCTCTCACTGTTCCCTCTTTATAAAACTCAATTCTCTAATTAGGTAAGAAAAGATGTTTTCCATGTTTGGTTTCTTATTACATAAGCAGTGTCTCCTCATCCCAGCTACTGCAGGCCATTTGTTGAATAAAGTCAACTGTTCATGTTTTTTTGTCTATCTTCTGCTTTCATGCTGTTTTTGCGAAACACAATAAGACTCAGGACATTATGAATGACAGAGTGCTCTGTCGGCACGGTGTGTTGTGTCTTAAAATCTTGTCAAACTGAGCTCTTGTCATTCCTCTGTCATAGAAGATTGTTGTTTCGTCTTCTGAGAGGGGGGAAAGAAAATCACAGCACAAAGCCATAACGAAATATTTGGCTTGGTGGGCAGCAGAAAGGGGAAGATTTGTGTTATTTGCTCTCTTTACTAATATCAGGATTTTCTTTCTTTCTTGGCTTCAATAGAGGATGTTGGCCCTGCTTTCAGAGAGTATTTTTCAATGTGCTGCCACATATTCTGTTTCTCCTCATCTGCTTTTGCTTTCAAGCTCTTTTCACTGTCACTGACAGCTGTGTCTTGGCTGTGTAACAGGTACACCAGAGGCAGGGGCAGCCAGCCGGGTGATCTGAGCGTTTCCTGGCTTTGATGCGACCCGAGTGTGCCTGGAGCATGTCCACAGTGGGCCTGACTGCCCAGGAGATCTCTTTTCCCATAGAAGACCCCTTCCTGGGGGGCAGCTACTGTCACAGCATGGCTGGATCCAAACCCTCTTGGAACTATCGCCATGAGCTAGACAAGTGAGTATTGCCAGGACCAGCAGTCCATTATGGGAAGGATGGTTTCTCAAATCCGCATGACATGCTCAAGTTTATTATGTTGAAATTATGTTGAAATGGCTTATTTAAACTGGCACTGATCAAACATTTTGTCAACAGCTTCTACTTCAGTATGGACACTGCACACACAGATCACAGCTCTCGTGCCCAGCAAAAGGGGCCACCGCCACCGTCTCCAAGTTATGAAAGTAAGTGCACGATCTGTCATCTGCACTGTGCAGGTCATCTGAAATACACAAATACTGCAATGCACGTGTTGTGCCTTCAAATCACCTGTTACATACTGGATATAGTAAGTGGTTTTCCAGAAATATAAATAAAGCTAGTAGTCCATAAGAGTCCTTTTTTACAGGATACAATATGTTTTAGTAGGAACTGGTATTTGTCGTTAACCAACCATACTCCACCAACCATAATTTTCCTCTCCAACAGGACACAAACACAGTCCCAGCTCACAAAGATTGCCCCCAAAGAAATCGCGGCCCTCCCATCTCTCCCTGTCCTGCAGCGCTGAACCATCCACCCCAAGTCCTGCTGATGACGACCAGGTGGTCCCCTCATTCCAGAGGCTCTCGGTGTACGAGTGCAGCAGTCCACCACAGACACCAGGCAGATGCTCGAAGCCTCTGCCCCCCATCCCTCCACAAACAGACATCTCCCCCGAGCAGGCTATGGACAATGAAGTAGAATTTTTCACAAGTTCGGACGACAGCTGCTGCCTGGTGTCTGATCAGTGTCCCAAATCGTCCCCTTTTCGATATGGGGTCCCCAGTCGAAGGAGCTTCAGGGACTGCGGGCAGATTAACTATGCTTACTATGACGGCCCATTAGGACCGCAAAGCCCGAGGCAGCCCCAACAGCAGCATCAGGCAAATCCTCCACAGGAAGTGCGGGAGCAGTATGCACAGCAGCGACAGGAACCACCTGAGCCTGTGGTCTGTCCGAGACAGCAGGACAAAGCTCAGAGGAGGCTGCGGCGCTCGCACTCCGGCCCGGCCGGATCTTTTAACAAACCCTCACTGCTGCGCCTCACATGCCACAAACGCCACACCCACAGTATGGACAAGCCCGAGGTGCCACCCCCTATCCCTCCACGAACAATCAAGACAGGAGACTACCGCCGCTGGTCAGCAGAGGTCTCGTCGGGGGCTTACAGCGATGAGGACAAACCACCCAAGGTGCCCCCAAGGGAACCTTTGTCCAGAGGCAGTTCCCGCACCCCCAGCCCCAAGAGCCTCCCAACATACATTAATGGGGTGATGCCCCCGACCCAAAGCTTTGCACCGGACCCTAAGTACGTAAGCTGTCGGGGTTTACAGAGACAGAACAGTGAGGGCTCACCCTGCATCCTGCCGGTTATGGAGAAAGGCAAGAAGGCCAGCACCACACATTACTATCTCCTGCCTCAGCGGCCTGCTTTCGTGGACTCACCTTGTGTATAAAAGGTTGTTCGGGTCATGGAAAGCCCTGCAGCTCGCAATACAGATGTATCAGACTCAGACTGGGACTGCCACACCAGGAGGAAAGCACATGTGGATTTAGTTTGAAAAGATTTAGTGGAAGTAGCAGAGGATTTGACAGTACATGAGCAAAAACCCCATGAAAAAAATGATGAAACTGGACGCTAACAACCCTCAAGCTGCTGCTTTTGTTATTATTTTTAACCCCTTATGTATTCTGAACACACAGGGTATGTGCGCACTGTATTCAGTTACTGGTAATGTTGGAATACTTGTCACCACAGAGATACTTTATGTAAAAAAACGTATCTCTGACCGTAGATTGTGGGCAAAATTCAGCATTGTAGATCTTATTTTTGATATGATTTTTATTTCATGACATTCAATATTGTGCTGTTTTTGCTGATGATGTGGTACAGTCAGAAGGTACAAGCGGGCCTTGAACCTCAGTGTTTTCTCTGTCTGGAAGTTTGAGGATGTTTTGTGAGACACATTGATGCTGCTTTTGTATCTCACAAGGGACACAAGGTCAGTAATATAACTATGTATCACTTAATATATGAAGTCTAAATACAAGGCCGACGAATTTATAACAATAATGAAGGATGCTCGCACACAAATCTCCATTCTGTTTGCTGTTATATATCAACATTGATATGGTTTCTCTGCCTTGATGAAGTTTCAGTCTTACTCAGGCCACTATATCTGTGTAAATTTGTGTTTCCCACATGGCACGTTGTCATGGTACATTACGTACTAGGAGGTGGGTGCATCACTGGTAGCTATGCATGTTTCCATTGGAATGTCTAGTGCAGCTTTTATGGTGTAGTTGTCTGTTGATGTGTGAGTCTGTGTGTATGTATGTATGTATGTATGTGCATGGACGTGTTTGTGCACATGTGCATGTGAACAGCAGTTGGAAAAGTGTTCTGGTGATAAAATTACTTTCTACAAATGGTAGAAAATTGTCAACCATACTTGTTACTGTGCTCTGCGTGTTTGCAGCACCTGCTTTTGAGTACGGCCCTCTAAAAAGTACACACATGTGATGGCTTCCTCTCAGTGTCCAGGCCTGTTTTGTTGCACAGAAATTGGCCTGTTGAACATTAAGTGAATGTATGCTATTCTTACTGAAAATTCCATCAAACAGTTGGAGAAGCTTATCTTTGGTCAAGCTGTGAGTTATTGCTTGGAACTAATTTGCCTCAAGTACTACCTCCCTTTGATATTAATCCTATATTTCACATACTCCCCATTAATAAAAGCAAAATCTGAAATTATAATCTCCAAAAGATGAGGGTTACCAGCTCCATTTGTGTCATGACACAAACTCTCACGTAGGCTTTAATTCAGTTACACCTCATTTAAAGGTAACACAAAGTCAGTTCTAACCGGACATCCTTAAATAGAGATTTTAGATCACGCAGATCTCAGATCACCGAGATGTTGGGCTAACCTGTTAATACAAACGCATTACAAAGACGGTGCAGGGTTTACCTACCTGACACAGACTTTCCTGTTCTGCTCATGCATTCCTGCCTTACATGATTGCAGTGGGTGTGGTCTGAGAGACTTTGGCTGCTGGCAGCCTAGAAAATATATGAATTTTATTGTTGTAGATTATTGAAGAAGCGTCAGGATGATTTAGTTAATGTAGCACATGTATTGAAGTGACCCCTGCTATTGAACACGGCGTTCAGTTTGGGAAACAGATAACTGCTAAGGTCAAACGGTCGTTGAAAGATACTTTTTCCTCTCCCTTCTGCTCACAAAATCTTGCCAACACAATGTTGCTTTTGACTTAAATGTCTGAAAAAAATGTTTACATCATACACTGATACTATTTAATCTTAAGGTATTCACATGTCTTATTAGAAATAATAAAAGTGAATGAAGACTAGTTTATCAAGAAATAACTTCTCTGCTGTGGTGAAGACATGCACTGGGAGAGTACAGTATGCTGTGTACAGTATTTAACAATTCCATTTGTTGTTATGAATAGTTAATAAGTATGTAGTCTTTGAAAAGAAAGCAAAATAAAATGACTTATTTATGATCCTGCTTCATTCTGTGTCTTCAACCTGTCAACCCTAAACTCTCAACTCAGCTGTTTGGCCTGTTTTATCACCCACACACCCTCATGCTGTGCCTTATTGTGACTGGCCTCTATCCAGAGAGAGAAGAGTGACTTACAATGGTCGATTGACAGGTGTACAGTATATTGCCTTCCTCTTCCTGGTTGTAACACAGCCTCCTCCTGCATGACTGCATAGATGCTCTGTGGCAGCCAGCTCTGCGCCCACAGGTTCTTAAGCATTAACAATGTTGCAAGTGTTTTTACTCTTGACTTCAGTCCATGTGGCATGGTGCCGAAACCACAGTGAGCCACACAGAGCATTAGAGATCGAATAAGTACTGAATAAGAGGCAGTTCAGCTGCAGCTACAATATCCACCATAACCTCTCAGCAAGGCAGTGAAGCTTTCTGTACGCTTGCTGTGCTGATAGAAATTGATTTTGCATTATGCACTTCAAACAAAAGGTGGCAGTTTGAACTCTCAAAGGCCACCTGCAAACCCTTTCACCTGCTTCACTTTTAGGTGAGCTGCTAGGTGACGGCATGGGTGGTGACTATAGGAACTAAAGACAACGTGCTCATTTCGCGTGTCTATTGAGGGCAAGAAATCAGCTGCCAGGTGAATTAACAAGGTGTGTGTTCTGAGATTAGCCTCTGAAAAAAAAAATGCTGCAACATGTTATTGCGCTGATGTGGTACTAAAATGCTGTCGTGCTCGAAGCCAGAACTCAGACACACGACTTGCTCAGATTCCACTTTCACCAGTTTCATGACTTTTGGTGTGACTTGTGAAACTTTCTTATCAAACTTTGCCAAAAAGGCACAAGGGTTCATTAAAATTCTCAGTGAAATTTAGTCACTTTGTGTCTCACATAAACCTTTATGTTTCCTGACTGGGCTTTATTTTGTCAACTTAAACTTGTGAAATTTGGGTTTTGGCCGTTACTTCGGTTCAGTTCAGGTACTGAATATGTGGGATTTCCAGTTTTAGTGCCTCAACAACATCAAATATATTTTTGGCCTCAGTTTATTAGATAAAAGTCCTTGGCTAGTTCTGCTGATGGATTAACAAGTGGAGCAGACTTGTATTAATGATAAGACTTATTACAGTAATTATGATTACTGCCTCATTAATTGCTATGGGCTACAGATTACAGCTGATTAGTCTGCAGTTGTATGAGTGGAGGAGAGCGCGTCTGTTTTCTGTGTCTGGCTCACAACACACATCTCAGTGCTGCAAAGATCTTCACTGTGCAAAGAACACGAGAATCGGGATAAAATATCAAATGACATCAAATTCTCCCATAGAATTAGGAAGAATAAAGAGGTGCACTGAGTGGGAATGAAACATCTTTTACAGTGTATACAGATATGATTATCACACTGATGAAACAAACTCTGAATGTCAGGCAACTACAGTTGGTTATACTTTTATACACATACAACAAAAAAAGTTATTAATTGGGTAAATGCAAGTTTTTCCTTAAATACTAATGTCGTGTGAAACTGCTATGGAGGCAAATGTAATAACTAATTGGTTTAACACCTTAATAGACAAAGTATCTTCCTCTGCACATGAGGTTAGATTTCTAGATATTTTGTTCTGAAATACTTAGCAGCATAATCTTCCAGGTTTAAAACAATTCACACCAGATCTCATGTCTAATTTATCTATGAAACATGTGTATGTATGCATGCATGTGTTCTTAACAATGTATCCAAAATTGCTCTTCTTGGATTGATTCCTGAAAGGTATGCCTGCTCATATCCGTTACAGATGAATATGCTTTTAAGCATGAAAATGCATATCAGAGGCAAGAGGAGTGGAGTTCATTTGTTCTGTGTGAGCTTTTTCTTGGTATTCTGAGTGACTGGTTTCCTTAAAAACAAAACATGCAGCTATACCAGAAAACTTGCTAGTTAATTCCAATGTGAGCACCGACTTTTTGTTTTAGTGTAAGTTTTCTTATCATTTGCTGTGAGGGGTGGACTGAGTTGTAAATATTTAACTTAGACCTAAGTGCTGCTGGTTAAATTTTACTCTGCTCACCTACTTGTAAAGAAGATATAGCACATCAAGTAAAGGTAAAGAAATTGGTCAAGTGTGTCTTCTGAGTCAGGAACACAAACAGCCATCAGTGGTTTAGATCGAAAGACATCAGTTAACTGTGGATTGGTGTTGTGGGCGAGCAGCAGGGATGTGCACTAGCATTTTGAGACACAGTGGCCCCATTTAAAGAAAATATCTCACCAACGCCAGAATCACATGTAGTACGATTAACAGGAACAGTAATATTGTTCTGTTCTGATAAAGCAGTTATTACCTGACTGACGGTGCACAGTCCTAATTCTACGACAGGACAGAGCTGAGCTTGATTAAACAATGAAGTATTTTCAGATCACTCTCATTCGCTTTAAAGATCATGAAAATGTGGATGAAACTTCTGCATGCTCTTTGCGCCTCTCTTCACATATTGCAAAAGCTAAACATGAATAAAATGAGTGCGTGTACGCCATCTAGTGACAGTATATTGCACTGACTTTAAGGGAGTACAACGACAACCACTAATCTCTTAGGCTCCAGAGAGATAACCAACCTTATTAACACTAATGGACACAAATACAGATACCCCAGATGCTAGCTTAATAGAACAAACCCTCACTGACACAGACATTCCAGCATATTGCATGGCTAAGTATTGGGTTGCATAAACTTGGACAGATGTTTGTAATTGTGTCCACCTCATGTGTTGGAATGCTATCAATTATAGTATGTGTTATACATAAATATCACCTGTACTGCTATGACAAGTTCACACTGCAGGCATTAGACAGAGCATGAGAAGTGGTATGTTGGCACAGCCCATTGCATTTTCTTGAGTGATATCAAAAACAGCAAGACATGCTCCAAAGCCCATGTCAGCACTAATAAAAGTAAAAGCATTTACATTTTATTTTATTTCTAGTGCAGGTCCTGGTTCCTGGTGCAGCAAGCGAATTCAGAGCATTTCCTACAGTTGACATGATTTTCTGCAGTCTTAGAAATGCAGATGCTTGCAGCAAAAGCCACCAGGTCAAACATGTGCTCATCCTGTATGATGAAGACAACAGTGCTGAAACAACCCCTTGGCAAGCATTTTTAACCTTTGTTTCTCAAGAGTGCAGGGATTTCTCACTGACAGTAAACAATATTAAAGTACAATGTAGTTCAAAATTATGTAAACATTTAGAAATGTGGACAGAAAAAAAGGCAACAAAAATGGCTGTAGTGCGTCTGACACTGGGGTCTGAATTGACATGTTCCTTTTTATAAGGTAACAGAGATGACAGTTAATTAAAATTAACACAAATAAATATTATAACAACAAATTACTACTATATTACTCACATACAATTAGTAGCTCACATTGATGTGTAATTTGCTTGAGTATTAGTGTGGAAAACATCATAATTAAAACAAAATTTTCCAGTCTGAGGCCTTCATCTAGGGCTGATGTTCAAAACCTCAGGACGTCTTGTTGTGACCTGGGAACACACAAGACAGATTATTATCACATACCAATATCAATATTTCTTACATTTATCTGTCCCTGTACTCCAGAAGACTTTCATAGGTTTTGTATGGAATGCCACAATAATAAACAAGAATACCTGCACTTGAGTGTCAACATTTTGCAGATGGGGCCTGAAACCCTCTGATGTGTAAGTGCCTGCAAATCCAAAGCTGTGATCTCCTGTTGAAAATAAAATTAAAATGCTGAAACTGCAAATGTTATAGTCCATGCTGAGAAGAACTTCTGAAACAGACCAGTGATAATTTTAAAAAGAAAAAGAGAAAAAAAGACAGACCTGTGTCAGAGAAGTCATAGAAATCTTCCTCAAAAGCAGACAGTCTTCTGTTGTTTCTAATTTTCCTAAAATAGAGAGATGGTTTCATTAGTTTCACTTGGCAGTGTTTGGTACTTAATGATGTCAGGCAGCAAGAAACAAAATTTGTTGTACATATTGTAGAAGATGCATTTTGGGCATCATAACCTACCAAACACTCATATGTCTCTTTTTGAAAATGATGACAGCAATGACAATGATAATTATGAGCAGGAGTGCTCCTGCCAGTGATCCAAACAGTGCCCCGTAGAAACCCGGACCATAGCGGAAGAGGTCACACTGTGGACCATAAAACTGCTCCAGGCTAGACTCGAAGCAACTGGGTTGACGGGAGATGAGAAAGAATTATGTTAATAAAACTAAGAGTACATATTTAAGCACATATTTAAGCTCCTTGCAATTACAAAAAAAAAGATGTCTTGGCTTACCTGCAGGTAGGCCCTTTGTAGACATCATTGCGACATTCTCCATGTTGGTGACAGTAATTAGGGTTTGTTTTGCAAGGTCCGACACACTGCCATTGACCATTGCTAATCTCAGCAGTGTAATTAGCAAACTGAGAGCAGTTAACAAAAGGCTTCAGGTCTGTGATATCTGAATGATAAAAAAGTGACAAGGACCATAATACAAATATAGAAATGATGACATGTTTTGAATCAAGAAACACAGACAGTGCAAAGTAGCAAGTAGTCAAATATGCATGTTTAGAAGTGCTCTTACTTTTAATCTCAGGTGACTGGAAGGTGAGTCCATTTAACTGCACACTTGCATTAAAGGCCTGAGAGATCTTATTGAGGTTGCTTGTCTTATTCAAGATACCAGTCAACACCCCATCAAGCTGAGTGTTGATAAACTGGATTTGAGTTTCATTGTTTGCATAGATGTACTCCACCACGCTCTCTGCGACAACACTTCCCGGTCTACAATAGAAAAATGAAAAGATTTGACCAAAAGAAAACATGTTTGCATTTTTATCAAAAAGCAATTTTAATAATTTCATCAGTAAAGTTAAGTGAAAACCTACGATAACTTGATGACTTGTACTTTTTTATAGCTTTGTGGATCTGCTTCTTTGCATAGGGCTTCAAGCTGGAACATAGGACAGATGTTATTATAGAATGGTTATGGCAGTAAATCCACATTTTTAGTTGTTAACATCAAAACAGTTGAGAGTTAGTCAGTTATTATCCAGCAATTCATTATTAAGTAATAGGTTATGACATGACTAAATGCTCTAAAATTGGATCACTTATTGTGTAATAAGCATAGGTCATGCAACAATGAAAAAACTGATCTACCTCCTGTTCCAGTGTCTCGATGAATTCTAATGATTCAGGTGAGCTTAAATCTCTAAAAGCCGCCTGAAAAGTGATCTGGATTTCCAAAGTAATATTTGCTTTTCGAGGTGGTATCGCTCCGGTATCTGCAAAAAATAATCATACTCTTACATTGACATTTCAGTAACATTAAAGACATATAAAAACCTTTAACTTTGCATTACAAAATATTTTTGAGGCTAAAAATCTCACCAATTTGAGCAGAGGTGTCATTTTCTCCAAAAACACACAAGTCTCCAAAGACAAACTCTTGGCAGTGGCAGTGACATCCTCCAAGTGTTGTGTTGAATGCACAGGTGCCAGCACATCCTGGACAGTCGTTATCAGTACAATGTGGAGTCGTGGCATTTGAAACGGGAATAATGATAGATGTTGAATGACTGACTGTTCGAAGTGAGCTCGTGCTGATGATTTCTGCTGAAGTCAAAGCCCTTGAAGTTAGTGGAGATGTTTGCTTGCTGCTACTTGATTTTTCACTCGTTGTTGCCTGACTTGTGGGTGCAGCAGTACGATGTGTGAAAGGTGTAGAAGGGATAGTATTCAAGCTTGGGTTGACAGTAGATGTAGGTTTAAAAGCTGGTGTGACCAAATTAGTGGTGACTGTGGAAGTGACAGTCTGTGTTGTGTGCTTTGAAGTCATGGTCAATGATGTGGAAAACTTAGTTGGTGGATGTGAGACTATGGATACAGATGATGGAGGTGTAAATGTATTGGCTGATGTAGAGAGTGGCTGGTTGGTGGTCCAAAGTGTGAGATCTGGATGGATTGTAGAGGTTATGCTTGATGTTCCCTGACTACTGATTGGAAGCTGAGTTGTAGTCTCAGTTGATATTGTTGTTTGAACATTGACAGCAGATGCTGATGCACTGGATTTGGTAGACAGTGGAGGGCCAGTTGGGGTGACTGCTGAATTCGGCATTGATGATACAGCTGTTGCTGAGGGTGCCATTGCTGATGATGATGTAGTCGTGGAAAAGTTGGGAGAGGATGCAGTTTTTGTTGAAAATGAAGAGAAAGAAGTTGGTGAGACATGTATATTTGTGGATGAATTGACTTTTGTTGTTGAAAAATCATTGTTTATAGTTCTTGGAACTCCGTTTGTGGTGGGTGATGAACTTGACAGTATTGACTGAGTCGTTGCTGTGGGTGTGACCGTCATAACAGATGTAGACTGTGGCTGTGACATTGAGGACATGATTGTTGTAGCTGATTGCCAGCTAGTTAACAGAAGCTGAGTTGTGCCGTGGCTTGATGCTGTTGTTTCAGTATTGTGTCCAGACGTTGTTTCACTGACATAAGCAGTCATTGAAGGGAACGTAGTGGAGGGAACTTCTGTATTGGCAAAGGAATTGACAGTTGTTGTGAAATGATCACTACTGGAAGTTCCTGTCGCTCCATTTGTTGTGAGTTGTGAGGTAGAAAGTGTTGACTCAGTTTCTGCAGTGGGTGTCACTGTTGTAGCAGATGTAGATTGTGACTCTGTGGGTGATGAATTCATTGGTGTTGAAGATGTTTCATCGCTAGTTAATGGAACCTGAGTTTTGCTAATAGTTGTCAATGTGACTTCAGTTTTATGTTCAGGAGATGTTTGACTGAAATGAGTAGTTATTGGAGGCAATGTAGAGGGTGAACTGGATGGAACTTCTGTATTGGTGAAGGAGTTGACAGTTGTTGTGAAATGATCACTACTGGAAGTTCCTGTCGCTCCATTTGTGGCCAGTGCTGAGGTTGAAAGTGTTGACTCTGTATTTCCATTAGGTGTCACTGTGGTAGCAGATGTAGATTGTGACTCTGTGGGTGATGAATTTGTTGTTGTAGATATTTCATCGCTAGTTAATGGAAGGTGAGTTTTGCTAGTACTTGCTGATGTGACTTCAGTTTCGTGTTCAGGGGACGTTTGATTGAAATTAGTAGTTATTGGAGGAAATGTAGAGGGTGAACTGGATGGAACTTCTGTATTGGTGAAGGAGTTGACAGTTGTTGTGAAATGACCACTACTGGAAGTTCCTGTCGCTCTATTTGTTATGAGTTGTGAGGTTGACACTGTTGACTCAGTTTCTTCAGTGGGTGCCACTGTTGTAGCAGATGTAGATTGTGACTCTGCAGGTGACAAATTGATTGGTGTAGATGCTTCTTGACTAGTTAATGGAAGCTGAGGTTTGCTAGTAGTTGTTGATGTGACTTCAGTTTCGTGTTCAGGGGACGTTTGACTGAAATGAGTAGTTATTGGTGGCAATGTAGAGGGTGAACTGGATGGAACTTCTGTATTGGTGAAGGAGTTGACAGTTGTTGTGAAATGATCGTTGCTAGAAGTTCCTGTCGCTCCATTTGTGGTGAGTGCTGAGGTTGAAAATGTTGACTCTGTATTTCCATTAGATGTCACTGTGGTAGCAGATGTAGATTGTGACTCTGTGGGTGATGAATTCATTGGTGTTGAAGATGTTTCATCGCTAGTAAATGGAAGCTGAGTTCTGCTAATAGTTGTCAATGTGACTTCAGTTTTATGTTCAGGAGACGTTTGACTGAAATGAGTAGTTATTGGAGGCAATGTAGAGGGTGAACTGGATGGAACTTCTGTATTGGTGAAGGAGTTGACAGTTGTTGTGAAATGACCACTACTGGAAGTTCCTGTCGCTCTATTTGTTATGAGTTGTGAAGAAGAAAGTGTTGACTCAGTTTCTTCAGTGGGTGCCACTGTTGTAGCAGATGTAGATTGTGACTCTGCAGGTGACAAATTGATTGGTGTAGATGCTTCTTGACTAGTTAATGGAAGCTGAGTTTTGCTAGTAGTTGTTGATGTGACTTCAGTTTGGTGTTCAGGGGACGTTTGACTGAAATGAGTAGTTATTGGATGCAATGTAGAGGGTGAACTGGATGGAACTTCTGTATTGGTGAAGGAGTTGACAGTTGTTGTGAAATGATCACTACTGGAAGTTCCTGTCTCTCCATTTGTTGTGAGTTTTGAGGTTGACACTGTTGACTCAGATATTCCAGTGGGTGTCACCGTTGTAGCAGATGTAGATTGAGACTCTGCTGGTGATGAATTTGTTGTTGTCGATATTTCATCACTAGTTAATGGAAGGTGAGTTTTGGTAGTACTAGTTGGTATGACATCAGTTTTGTGCTTAGGAGACGTTTGACTGAAATGAGTAGTTATTGGATGCAATGTAGAGGGTGAACTGGATGGAACTTCTGTATTGGTGAAGGAGTTGACAGTTGTTGTGAAATGATCACTACTGGAAGTTCCTGTCGCTCCATTTGTTGTGAGCTGTGAGGTTGACACTGTTGACTCAGATATTCCAGTGGGTGTCACCGCTGTAGCAGATGTAGATTGAGGCTCTGTGGGTGATGAATTTGTTGTTGTTGATGTTTCCTCGCTTGTTAATGGAAGCTGAGTTCTGCTAATTGTTGTTGATGTGACTTCAGTTTCGTGTTCAGGAGACGTTTGACTGAAATGAGTAGTTATTGGATGCAATGTAGAGGGTGAACTGGATGGAACTTCTGTATTGGTGAAGGAGTTGACAGTTGTTGTGAAAAGATCACTACTGGAAGTTCCTGTCGCTCCATTGGTGGTGAGTGCTGAGGTTGAAAGTCTTGACTCTGTATTTCCATTCGGTGTCGCTGTTGTAGCAGATTTAGATTGTAACTCTGTGGGTGATGAATTGGTTGTTGTCGATGTTTCCTCGCTTGTAAATGGAAGCTGAGTTCTGCTAATTGTTTTTGATGTGACTTCAGTTTCGTGTTCAGGAGACGTTTGACTGAAATGAGTAGTTATTGGATGCAATGTAGAGGGTGAACTGGATGGAACTTCTGTATTGGTGAAGGAGTTGACAGTTGTTGTGAAAAGATCACTACTGGAAGTTCCTGTCGCTCCATTTGTGGTGAGTGCTGAGGTTGAAAATGTTGACTCTGTATTTCCATTAGATGTCACTGTGGTAGCAGATGTAGATTGTGACTCTGTGGGTGATGAATTCATTGGTGTTGAAGATGTTTCATCGCTAGTAAATGGAAGCTGAGTTCTGCTAATAGTTGTCAATGTGACTTCAGTTTCGTGTTCAGGGGACGTTTGACTGAAATGAGTAGTTATTGGAGGAAATGTAGAGGGTGAACTGGATGGAACTTCTGTATTGGTGAAGGAGTTGACAGTTGTTGTGAAATGATCACGACTGGAAGTTCCTGTCGCTCCATTTGTGATGAGTGTCGAGATTGAAACTGTTGACTCAGATAATCCAGTGGGTGTCACCGTTGTAGCAGATGTAGATTGAGACTCTGCTGGTGATGAATTTGTTGTTGTCGATATTTCATCACTAGTTAATGGAAGGTGAGTTTTGGTAGTACTAGTTGGCATGACATCAGTTTTGTGCTTAGGAGACGTTTGACTGAAATGAGTAGTTATTGGATGCAATGTAGAGGGTGAACTGGATGGAACTTCTGTATTGGTGAAGGAGTTGACAGTTGTTGTGAAATGATCACTACTGGAAGTTCCTGTCGCTCCATTTGTGGTGAGTGCTGAGGTTGAAAGTGTTGACTCTGTATTTCCATTAGGTGTCACTGTGGTAGCAGATGTAGATTGTGACTCTGTGGGTGATGAATTTGTTGTTGTAGATATTTCATCGCTAGTTAATGGAAGGTGAGTTTTGCTAGTACTTGTTGATGTGACTTCAGTTTCGTGTTCAGGGGACGTTTGACTGAAATGAGTAGTTATTGGAGGAAATGTAGAGGGTGAACTGGATGGAACTTCTGTATTGGTGAAGGAGTTGACAGTTGTTGTGAAATGATCACTACTGGAAGTTCCTGTCGCTCCATTTGTTGTGAGCTGTGAGGTTGACACTGTTGACTCAGATATTCCAGTGGGTGTCACCGCTGTAGCAGATGTAGATTGAGGCTCTGTGGGTGATGAATTTGTTGTTGTTGATGTTTCCTCGCTTGTTAATGGAAGCTGAGTTCTGCTAATTGTTGTTGATGTGACTTCAGTTTGGTGTTCAGGAGACGTTTGACTGAAATGAGTAGTTATTGGATGCAATGTAGAGGGTGAACTGGATGGAACTTCTGTATTGGTGAAGGAGTTGACAGTTGTTGTGAAAAGATCACTACTGGAAGTTCCTGTCGCTCCATTGGTGGTGAGTGCTGAGGTTGAAAGTCTTGACTCTGTATTTCCATTCGGTGTCGCTGTTGTAGCAGATTTAGATTGTAACTCTGTGGGTGATGAATTGGTTGTTGTCGATGTTTCCTCGCTTGTAAATGAAAGCTGAGTTCTGCTAATTGTTTTTGATGTGACTTCAGTTTCGTGTTCAGGAGACGTTTGACTGAAATGAGTAGTTATTGGATGCAATGTAGAGGGTGAACTGGATGGAACTTCTGTATTGGTGAAGGAGTTGACAGTTGTTGTGAAATGACCACTACTGGAAGTTCCTGTCGCTCTATTTGTTATGAGTTGTGAAGAAGAAAGTGTTGACTCAGTTTCTTCAGTGGGTGCCACTGTTGTAGCAGATGTAGATTGAGACTCTGTGGGTGATGAATTTGTTGCTGTCGATGTTTCATCGCTCGTTAATGGAAGGTGAGTTTTGGTAGTACTAGTTGGTGTGACTTCAGTTTGGTGTTCAGGAGACGTTTGACTGAAATGAGTAGTTATTGGATGCAATGTAGAGGGTGAACTGTATGGAACTTTTGTATTGGTGAAGGAGTTGACAGTTGTTGTGAAAAGATCACGACTGGAAGTTCCTGTCTCTCCATTTGTTGTGAGTTTTGAGGTTGACACTGTTGACTCAGATATTCCAGTGGGTGTCACCGTTGTAGCAGATGTAGATTGAGGCTCTGTGGGTGATGAATTTGTTGTTGTCGATGTTTCATCACTTGTTAATGGAAGCTGAGTTCTACTAATTGTTGTCAATGTGACTTCAGTTTCGTGTTCAGGGGACGTTTGACTGAAATGAGTAGTTATTGGAGGAAATGTAGAGGGTGAACTGGATGGAACTTCTGTATTGGTGAAGGAGTTGACAGTTGTTGTGAAATGATCACTACTGGAAGTTCCTGTCGCTCCATTTGTGATGAGTGTCGAGATTGAAACTGTTGACTCAGATAATCCAGTGGGTGTCACCGTTGTAGCAGATGTAGATTGAGACTCTGCTGGTGATGAATTTGTTGTTGTCGATATTTCATCACTAGTTAATGGAAGGTGAGTTTTGGTAGTACTAGTTGGCATGACATCAGTTTTGTGCTTAGGAGACGTTTGACTGAAATGAGTAGTTATTGGATGCAATGTAGAGGGTGAACTGGATGGAACTTCTGTATTGGTGAAGGAGTTGACAGTTGTTGTGAAATGATCACTACTGGAAGTTCCTGTCGCTCCATTTGTGGTGAGTGCTGAGGTTGAAAGTGTTGACTCTGTATTTCCATTAGGTGTCACTGTGGTAGCAGATGTAGATTGTGACTCTGTGGGTGATGAATTTGTTGTTGTAGATATTTCATCGCTAGTTAATGGAAGGTGAGTTTTGCTAGTACTTGTTGATGTGACTTCAGTTTCGTGTTCAGGGGACGTTTGACTGAAATGAGTAGTTATTGGAGGAAATGTAGAGGGTGAACTGGATGGAACTTCTGTATTGGTGAAGGAGTTGACAGTTGTTGTGAAATGATCACTACTGGAAGTTCCTGTCGCTCCATTTGTTGTGAGCTGTGAGGTTGACACTGTTGACTCAGATATTCCAGTGGGTGTCACCGCTGTAGCAGATGTAGATTGAGGCTCTGTGGGTGATGAATTTGTTGTTGTTGATGTTTCCTCGCTTGTTAATGGAAGCTGAGTTCTGCTAATTGTTGTTGATGTGACTTCAGTTTGGTGTTCAGGAGACGTTTGACTGAAATGAGTAGTTATTGGATGCAATGTAGAGGGTGAACTGGATGGAACTTCTGTATTGGTGAAGGAGTTGACAGTTGTTGTGAAAAGATCACTACTGGAAGTTCCTGTCGCTCCATTGGTGGTGAGTGCTGAGGTTGAAAGTCTTGACTCTGTATTTCCATTCGGTGTCGCTGTTGTAGCAGATTTAGATTGTAACTCTGTGGGTGATGAATTGGTTGTTGTCGATGTTTCCTCGCTTGTAAATGAAAGCTGAGTTCTGCTAATTGTTTTTGATGTGACTTCAGTTTCGTGTTCAGGAGACGTTTGACTGAAATGAGTAGTTATTGGATGCAATGTAGAGGGTGAACTGGATGGAACTTCTGTATTGGTGAAGGAGTTGACAGTTGTTGTGAAATGACCACTACTGGAAGTTCCTGTCGCTCTATTTGTTATGAGTTGTGAAGAAGAAAGTGTTGACTCAGTTTCTTCAGTGGGTGCCACTGTTGTAGCAGATGTAGATTGAGACTCTGTGGGTGATGAATTTGTTGCTGTCGATGTTTCATCGCTCGTTAATGGAAGGTGAGTTTTGGTAGTACTAGTTGGTGTGACTTCAGTTTGGTGTTCAGGAGACGTTTGACTGAAATGAGTAGTTATTGGATGCAATGTAGAGGGTGAACTGTATGGAACTTTTGTATTGGTGAAGGAGTTGACAGTTGTTGTGAAAAGATCACGACTGGAAGTTCCTGTCTCTCCATTTGTTGTGAGTTTTGAGGTTGACACTGTTGACTCAGATATTCCAGTGGGTGTCACCGTTGTAGCAGATGTAGATTGAGGCTCTGTGGGTGATGAATTTGTTGTTGTCGATGTTTCATCACTTGTTAATGGAAGCTGAGTTCTACTAATTGTTGTCAATGTGACTTCAGTTTCGTGTTCAGGGGACGTTTGACTGAAATGAGTAGTTATTGGAGGAAATGTAGAGGGTGAACTGGATGGAACTTCTGTATTGGTGAAGGAGTTGACAGTTGTTGTGAAATGATCACTACTGGAAGTTCCTGTCGCTCCATTTGTGATGAGTGTCGAGATTGAAACTGTTGACTCAGATAATCCAGTGGGTGTCACCGTTGTAGCAGATGTAGATTGAGACTCTGCTGGTGATGAATTTGTTGTTGTCGATATTTCATCACTAGTTAATGGAAGGTGAGTTTTGGTAGTACTAGTTGGCATGACATCAGTTTTGTGCTTAGGAGACGTTTGACTGAAATGAGTAGTTATTGGATGCAATGTAGAGGGTGAACTGGATGGAACTTCTGTATTGGTGAAGGAGTTGACAGTTGTTGTGAAATGATCACTACTGGAAGTTCCTGTCGCTCCATTTGTGGTGAGTGCTGAGGTTGAAAGTGTTGACTCTGTATTTCCATTAGGTGTCACTGTGGTAGCAGATGTAGATTGTGACTCTGTGGGTGATGAATTTGTTGTTGTAGATATTTCATCGCTAGTTAATGGAAGGTGAGTTTTGCTAGTACTTGTTGATGTGACTTCAGTTTCGTGTTCAGGGGACGTTTGACTGAAATGAGTAGTTATTGGAGGAAATGTAGAGGGTGAACTGGATGGAACTTCTGTATTGGTGAAGGAGTTGACAGTTGTTGTGAAATGATCACTACTGGAAGTTCCTGTCGCTCCATTTGTTGTGAGCTGTGAGGTTGACACTGTTGACTCAGATATTCCAGTGGGTGTCACCGCTGTAGCAGATGTAGATTGAGGCTCTGTGGGTGATGAATTTGTTGTTGTTGATGTTTCCTCGCTTGTTAATGGAAGCTGAGTTCTGCTAATTGTTGTTGATGTGACTTCAGTTTCGTGTTCAGGAGACGTTTGACTGAAATGAGTAGTTATTGGATGCAATGTAGAGGGTGAACTGGATGGAACTTCTGTATTGGTGAAGGAGTTGACAGTTGTTGTGAAAAGATCACTACTGGAAGTTCCTGTCGCTCCATTGGTGGTGAGTGCTGAGGTTGAAAGTCTTGACTCTGTATTTCCATTCGGTGTCGCTGTTGTAGCAGATTTAGATTGTAACTCTGTGGGTGATGAATTGGTTGTTGTCGATGTTTCCTCGCTTGTAAATGGAAGCTGAGTTCTGCTAATTGTTTTTGATGTGACTTCAGTTTCGTGTTCAGGAGACGTTTGACTGAAATGAGTAGTTATTGGATGCAATGTAGAGGGTGAACTGGATGGAACTTCTGTATTGGTGAAGGAGTTGACAGTTGTTGTGAAATGACCACTACTGGAAGTTCCTGTCGCTCTGTTTGTTATGAGTTGTGAAGAAGAAAGTGTTGACTCAGTTTCTTCAGTGGGTGCCACTGTTGTAGCAGATGTAGATTGAGACTCTGTGGGTGATGAATTTGTTGCTGTCGATGTTTCATCGCTCGTTAATGGAAGGTGAGTTTTGGTAGTACTAGTTGGTGTGACTTCAGTTTGGTGTTCAGGAGACGTTTGACTGAAATGAGTAGTTATTGGATGCAATGTAGAGGGTGAACTGTATGGAACTTTTGTATTGGTGAAGGAGTTGACAGTTGTTGTGAAAAGATCACGACTGGAAGTTCCTGTCTCTCCATTTGTTGTGAGTTTTGAGGTTGACACTGTTGACTCAGATATTCCAGTGGGTGTCACCGTTGTAGCAGATGTAGATTGAGGCTCTGTGGGTGATGAATTTGTTGTTGTCGATGTTTCATCACTTGTTAATGGAAGCTGAGTTCTGCTAATTGTTGTTGATGTGACTTCAGTTTCGTGTTCAGGGGACGTTTGACTGAAATGAGTAGTTATTGGATGCAATGTAGAGGGTGAACTGGATGGAACTTCTGTATTGGTGAAGGAGTTGACAGTTGTTGTGAAATGACCACTACTGGAAGTTCCTGTCGCTCTATTTGTTGTGAGTTGTGAAGAAGAACGTGTTGACTCAGTTTCTTCAGTGGGTGCCACTGTTGTAGCAGATGTAGATTGAGACTCTGTGGGTGATGAATTTGTTGCTGTCGATGTTTCATTGCTCGTTAATGGAAGGTGAGTTTTGGTAGTACTAGTTGGTGTGACTTCAGTTTCGTGTTCAGGAGACGTTTGACTGAAATGAGTAGTTATTGGATGCAATGTAGAGGGTGAACTGGATGGAACTTTTGTATTGGTGAAGGAGTTGACAGTTGTTGTGAAAAGATCACGACTGGAAGTTCCTGTCTCTCCATTTGTTGTGAGTTGTGAGGTTGACTCAGATATTCCAGTGGGTGTCAGTGTTGTAGCAGATGTAGATTGAGACTCTGTGGGTGATGAATTTGTTGTTGTCCATGTTTCCTTGCTTGTTAATGGGAGCTTCGTTCTGCTAATTGTTGTTGATGTGACTTCAGTTTCGTGTTCAGGAGACATTTGACTGAAATGAGTAGTTATTGGATGCAATGTAGAGGGTGAACTGGGTGGAACTTCTGTATTGGTGAAGGAGTTGACAGTTGTTGTGAAATGACCACTACTGGAAGTTCCTGTCGCTCCATTTGTGGTGAGTGCTGAGGTTGAAAGTGTTGATTCTGTATTTCCATTCGGTGTCACTGTTGTAGCAGATGTAGATTGTAATTCTGTGGGTGATGAATTTGTTTTTGTCGATGTTTCCTCGCTTGTTAATGGAAGCTGAGTTCTGCTAATTGTTGTTGATGTGACTTCAGTTTCGTGTTCAGGGGACGTTTGACTGAAATGAGTAGTTATTGGATGCAATGTAGAGGGTGAACTGGATGGAACTTCTGTATTGGTGAAGGAGTTGACAGTTGTTGTGAAATGATCGGTGCTAGAAGTTCCTGTCTCTCCGTTTGTTGCGAGTTGTGAGGTTGACACTGTTGACTCAGATATTCCAGTGGGTGTCACCGTTGTAGCAGATGTAGATTGAGACTCTGCTGGTGATGAATTTGTTGTTGTCGATATTTCATCGCGAGTTAATGGAAGGTGAGTTTTGGTAGTACTAGTTAGTGTGACTTCAGTTTCGTGTTCAGGAGACGTTTGACTGAAATGAGCAGTTATTGGATGCAATGTAGAGGGTGAACTGGAGGGAACTTCTGTTTTGGTGAAGGAGTTGACAGTTGTTGTGAAACGATCACTCCTGGAAGTTCCTGTCGCTCCATTTGTGATGAGTGTCGAGATTGACACTGTTGACTCAGATATTCCAGTGGGTGTCACCGTTGTAGCAGATGTAGATTGAGACTCTGTGGGTGATGAATTTGTTGTTGTAGATGTTTCATCGCTAGTTAATGGAAGCTGAGTTCTGCTAATTGTTGTTGATGTGACTTCAGTTTCGTGTTCAGGAGACGTTTGACTGAAATGAGTAGTTATTGGATGCAATGTAGAGGGTGAACTGGATGGAACTTCTGTATTGGTGAAGGAGTTGACAGTTGTTGTGAAATGATCACTACTGGAAGTTCCTGTCGCTCCATTTGTGGCCAGTGCTGATGTTGAAAGTGTTGACTCTGTATTTCCATTAGGTGTCGCTGTTGTAGCAGATGTAGATTGTAAGTCTGTGGGTGATGAATTTGTTGTTGTCGATGTTTCATCGCTTGTTAATGGAAGCTGAGCTCTGCTAATTGTTGTTGATGTGACTTCAGTTTCGTGTTCAGGAGACGTTTGACTGAAATGAGTAGTTATTGGAGGCAATGTAGAGGGTGAACTGGATGGAACTTCTGTATTGGTGAAGGAGTTGACAGTTGTTGTGAAAAGATCACTACTGGAAGTTCCTGTCTCTCCGTTTGTGATGAGTGTCGAAATTGACACTGTTGACTCAGATATTCCAGTGGGTGTCACCGTTGTAGCAGATGTAGATTTTAAGTCTGTGGGTGATGAATTTGTTGTTGTAGATGTTTCATCGCTAGTTAATGGAAGCTGAGTTTTGGTAGTACTAGTTGGTATGACATCAGTTTTGTGCTTAGGAGACGTTTGACTGAAATGAGTAGTTATTGGAGGCAATGTAGAGGGTGAACTGGATGGAACTTCTGTATTGGTGAAGGAGTTGACAGTTGTTGTGAAAAGATCACTACTGGAAGTTCCTGTCGCTCCATTTGTGATGAGTGCTGAGGTTGAAAGTGTTGACTCTGTATTTCCATTCGGTGTCACTGTGGTAGCAGATGTAGATTGTGACTCTGTGGGTGATGAATTTGTTGTTGTAGATATTTCATCGCTAGTTAATGGAAGGTGAGTTTTGCTAGTACTTGTTGATGTGACTTCAGTTTCATGTTCAGGAGACGTTTGACTGAAATGAGTAGTTATTGGATGCAATGTAGAGGGTGAACTGGATGGAACTTCTGTATTGGTGAAGGAATTCACAATTGTTGTGAAATGATCACTACTAGAAGTTCCTGTCGCTCCATTTGTTGTGAGTTGTGAGGTTGAAAGTGTTGACTCAGTTTCTGCATTGGGTGTCGCTGTTGTAGCAGATGTAGATTGAGACTCTGTGGGTGATGAATTTGTTGTTGTAGATGTTTCATCGCTTGTTAATGGAAGGTGAGTTTTGGTAGTGCTAGTTGGTGTGACTTCAGTTTCGTGTTCAGGAGACGTTTGACTGAAATGAGTAGTTATTGGAGGAAATGTAGAGGGTGAACTGGATGGAACTTCTGTATTGGTGAAGGAGTTGACAGTGTTTGTGAAATGATCACTACTGGAAGTTCCTGTCGCTCCATTTGTTGTGAGTTGTGAGGTTGAAAGTGTTGACTCAGATATTCCAGTGGGTGTCACTGTTGTAGCAGATGTAGATTGTGACTCTGTGGGTGATGAATTTGTTGTTGTCGATGTTTCCTCACTTGTTAATGGAAGATGAGTTTTGCTAATACTAGTTGATGCGACTTCAGTTTCGTGCTCAGGAGACGTTTGACTGAAATGAGTAGTTATTGGATGCAATGTAGAGGGTGAACTGGATGGAACTTCTGTATTGGTGAAGGAGTTGACAGTTGTTGTGAAATGACCACTACTGGAAGTTCCTGTCGCTCCATTTGTGGCCAGTGCTGATGTTGAAAGTGTTGACTCTGTATTTCCATTAGGTGTCGCTGTTGTAGCAGATGTAGATTGTGACTCTGTGGGTGATGAATTTGTTGTTGTCGATGTTTCCTCGCTTGTTAATGGAAGCTGAGCTCTGCTAATTGTTGTTGATGTGACTTCAGTTTCGTGTTCAGGAGACGTTTGACTGAAATGAGTAGTTATTAGATGCAATGTAGAGGGTGAACTGGATGGAACTTCTGTATTGGTGAAGGAGTTGACAGTTGTTGTGAAATGATCACTACTGGAAGTTCCTGTCGCTCCATTTTTCTTGAGATGTGAGGTAGAAAGTGTTGACTCAGTTTCTGCAGTGGGTGTCAGTTTTGTAGCAGATGTAGATTGTGACTCTGTGGGTGACGAATTCATTACTGTTGTAGATGCTTCTTGGCTGGTCGTTGGATGCTGTGCTTTGATATTAGGTGTTGGTGTTGTTTGGGTTTTGTTTTCAGGAGATCTTTTCGTGAAATCAGTTGTAATTACACTGGAAGTATCTTTTACCTTTGTCAATGAATTTAAAGTTGTTGATTTGGCAGTGGCGAATCTTCTTTCTTTTTTGTTTTCTGATTTTGACATATGAGTTGAGGCAAGTTTTTCAATATCAGTCGTGTGTGATTTTGTGAGAATCAGAGTTGTGCTATTCATAAGAGGCTCAGTCAACATACTGTCAGTCATGGTTTGTTTTGATTCTTGTGATTGAGTGGCATTTTGTTGGTCTCTATCATTTAATACTTGCAAAAGTTGTAAAACCTCTGATAATTTATTTCTTGTCATGTTTAGATTTGATTTATTCTTTTCCTCATGTTTGTCCGCCATCTGTGGTATCCTCCATGTTTCATCAGGTTGACCTTCTTTGGCATTTTCATTTCCTGTTAAATAAGACAATATTTGTGTATGATAAATGTGTTTGTCAGTGCACATCACAGCACATTTTATGGGTCAAGTTAACACTCACTGGGGTTGGTTTGTGATTAAAGGTAATAGTTGTGATACAGTCTTGTTGAATCAAGTTCTCTTTTGTCACTGTTAACTTTGTTTATCTTCAGGTTTGCAGAGGCTGGCTTCCAGACTCAGTCTTAATGTAACAATAACCACGGTCACTTAAAATGAAAATCCCTCTCTGTATAATGTTTGTATTCTTACACCATTCAGTTTCTTCAATTATTAACTGAATCTACAGTCAGTATCAGTTATTTCCCTCGCATGGGAATTCTATTGCTTCCATGGAACTTTGGTTGCAATCAAAAAAAAAAAAATTACAGTCCAAGCTTGAGATGATGTGTGGTTGTTCGAAAATAACTTAACTTAAAACTGACCATTTAGGCATAAAGATGTAGTTGAAGGTTAAGCAATGATTTGTTACACAGGTTTTTGATAAACCTCCCTAAAAAGCTTAAAAAAAAACACTATTTCAGGTGACTTAAATTGAATTAACTCATGCATGACTAACCAAAATAAAATTCAAAATTTTTTGTGAACATTTGTGTTCAAAGAATAACTCGTATATTAACCACAAATAACCTTTAAGTATCATGTGGGGATTGGTGCCCAAGTTCAATAATAATAATAATAATTACAGAAATCACAGACTTACCTCTTCTTTGTGAAACTAACACACAGACCACAGTGAGTGCAATGACCACAAAGGTAAGGATTGAAATAATGGTGGCAAAAATCTTCCAATTACGGGATCCCAAAAAGACCCACTTCTTCATTTTCACATGCGTTCAGGTAATAATCCAAAAGATGAAATGCTGAAATACTTCAACTTCTGCACTGTCTTTCACTTCATGAACACATGAGCACGATGAAGAATAATTTAGATGCTCTGCAACTTCCAGTCTTGCAGTAATCTTTGAGCGATCTCCCCAATAACTGTCTGTAAATTTGGCAGCTAAGTGTGAGCGTGGTGACAGCTGTAGGTCATATAAACATTTGTCTATCTGTATCACATCTACTCGACTTGCAATCAATCATCAACTGATAGGTTGTTACTGATGTAGTGCCCTCCCTAGGCAAACTTTTATTTATTGCAGCATGGCAGCGTAGCAATTTGTGAAGTTTCCTGAAAGTACACTCACACCCTGCACATGGGTGTTTACAAATGTCCAGATCATCATGACGTGGAAGTGGACAAGGACTCAGTGAGATTTGGGTGGGAGTGATTCTAGAAAGACAATATTTATTACCCAATATTATATCAAAGAAAAAGAGAGAGAGAAACATTTTTCCAGAATAAAATTAAAAACTGAAAAATGGTTATTTTAGTTATTGATTGAATGTTATTAAAAGAATGTTATATAACTGTACATGTCTTGTTTTGCCTTTCATACACACGTTGAATTTGTTGTTATATTTCAATAAATCTGGCAAATGGTATTTTATTTGCTCTGTTGTTGACATTTGCGGTATTTCAATCCAGCATTTGCATGCCATGACGTCACTGGACATGATGGACGAGGTCACATGAGCGTAACTTAAGGGTGGTTACATTGAGCAACATATTGACAATATAGCCATTTGAATAGTCATGCCAGAAATAGACTGTTAAACATGATCCAGTCACAGTTAAACAATCTCAACAGTACCAGGAAAAGTTAAACACAAGTATTTCTCTTGAGGCCATGAGTGGTTTGGATAAAGCTTGCCGCACCTCTGTTTGCTCATAAGAAAATCATTTCTGAAAAGCCACTCAACAAAAAACGATTATTTCCTGCTCACAAAGTCCTGCTAAACTGGAACAATTTCATAATAGTAGAAATTATTTGGGACATTTTTTTAATTTTACAGTTTTACTTACTATGATCTGATATTTGATGTTTATTTCGAGAACATGTGTAATGGTAACTTTCCCTGAGTGGAATTACTGATCATGATTTCTCAGGAATACCCTGCTGCTTCACAATGACAGCTGTATTTGGGAATGCTCAGTACGGCAACATGTTCAAAAAGCAAACTGACTTATCATCAGCAGAACTATTTCAAGTTTTGCACTTGTTTCTGCTGGTCTTTCAAATGTCACCTGAATGTTGTTAAATGCGTCTTGGCCCTTTTTTTAACACTGCCTGATTGACGCAAACCACATTTGTGGGTTGGAATATGGACCTGTTCAAGATAGGACAAGCATGCAAGGATAAGAAAGGGACATACAAACCACACTGCAGTTTAAATATATTGAATGTCATCATCTAAATGCAAACTATATTCCAGTTCAATTCGTGTTTGTGGTATTTTGTTAAATGAAGAACTGACTCTTCGTGATCCCCAGAGCTTTTTGTGAACAGAGCCCAAACAATATTAGAGCTGGAAGTGCAGGAGTATGGAAGTATGTGTGTGCTTACTCTGCACAAGGTTTAACAAAAAACAACATGCACGTAGCTGTCTGCAAATCTTTTTTTTTTAATAATATGGCGTGTTGATGAAGACATTTGCTGCATTACGTCGTTAACCACAGAATTATGTGTGATATGTTTATGCTTTGAAGAGATCAATATGATATTACTGCTACTTTTTTCCATCTTAATCATGCCTAATCTATTCTGGAACTGATTATTTATTGTGCGTCTGATTGATTGTGCATGTTGGCGGTCATTAATACAAGTTTGAGCAGACAAAGTGATGACTTCAGTCTGTAAATACTCATCCTGTAAAAAACATCACTAGGTTGTTTCCTTTGAAACAGTCAGGACATGATTTATTCTACCACAACTCAAAAATTATTGTCGAACATGACGTGACTTCTGCCAGTGAACAGTGATTTTCCAGTTTACAAAGGTTTCCAAAACACACAGTGCAGTATTTGCTATTGAGCCAAAGAGGACCTAAGTGCTGAAAAGCTTGCCAGTGATTGTATCAACAAACCCACCCACTTCTCATTTCTTTCTTTTAACAGTACTGACGTTCACTATTAATTCATGTGTGCACATTCAAATATGTGCTGGCCAAAAGAAAGAAGACAGACAAAAGGAAGGGGGTGGTTGAGAGGTTCACTTGTCATGTGGAAAGCAAACAAAACTACTTAATTTCTTGACATTCGTGGTAGAATCATCTGTAAAGGTCAGAGTTAGAAAGAGGATAATAGAGAAAATTTGCAACTTAACCTCAAAGAAATGCAACAATATTGAAATACTTTAGGTCAAACAAAACAGTAAATACAAACAACTGCCTGTTATGGTGCTCTCAAAAACATAACCTGAAGCAACTGAATGTTATCAAGAATCAGTTTTAATATGAACAGTTCATAGCTGCTACCAACGCAACGAGAGATACAATAGGCCATGTCTGACGTTGCTGTGAACAGTCCGCCCAACCGGTTAGGAAACAAATTGATCTGCTCTTTCTCAAATTAACTGATATACTTTAGTTCTGGACAGTCACACACAGTCCCCAGCTTGAATTCTCATACTTCAGCCTCCTTCTGTCCCTCCTCCAGACCATCCCCTGGTCCAGCTGCTGTTTCTGCCTGCGCAGTTTGGGCTCGTTTACGCTCTGCTTCTGTTATCGTCATGGGGTGCAGAGGGAAAAATCCTGCCAACCCTGCGGAAACACAGGGGAGAGAAGAAGACCACATCTGTCACTACAAGGAATCCCAATAAACTATGAGGGAGACATTGCTCACAGTTGCTGAAATCTTTTGGAACTTAAGCAGCTATACATCATAATTTTAGGATCATTTGAATTACTTGTACATGAGCTTGTTATGGCCCTAAAAGGCTTATTTAATCTGTATCTGTACAACGCTTTATCCAGAGGGCATGGATGAGGTGCTTGAGGGCACAGCTCTCACATAATAGTTCTCGACGGTAGTCATCATTTATGATAAGTCACAGTATCAGTAACAAGTTAATGTTTCAAAGAACAGTCAGTTCAAGTAAGTATGAAGTATATCTATAGCTGAATATTGTTGAAAAGGTGTTGCTGCTCATAAAAGTTCGAGATAGACCTCCTTGATTAAACAAGTCACTGTAGAGCAGCACAATTTCTCTGTTCAGGCCACAATAAGGTTGAGCAATGTTGATCCGACATAAAAGAACTTAGTGATGTAGTGAATACACACCTAGAAGTTTGGCCACTGGCTTTGAAGGGTGTGCGCCACAGGCGATCCAGTACTTGATTCGGTCATAGTTGAAGCTGACAAGCTTCTCGTTGTAGATGTTTGGGAGAGGGTCGTAGGTGCCCAGCTGCTCTATGTATTTACCATCCCTTGCCCTTTTGTTGTAAGCTGCCACAATGCGATAAAAGGGTCTGTTAGCTTGTCTGTGGCCCCCAAGAGCAAATCGGATGACAACATAACCCCCATGGTACTTCTTTAGCAGGAGAGATGCTGTGGAAGGAAATAAGCACAGTTGAATTGTTAAAGAGAAAACAAACTTGTACTGTTTAATCAGTGAGAGATGAAATCTTGTGTTCACCACACACTGGCATCTTACTTAGCAACCCTATGTTTTCCAAATGTTTGATTGCGTCCTGCCTCAATCAAAGGTACTTTCCTTAATAAGGAAGAGGCAAGAGAAGTGAGGGGAGGAACAGGAGCAAAACCTTCACTACTTGTGTCTGCTGCTTTTCTCTTTTATCATGAAATACTTTGTGACAGTTGCTCTGTTAAGGGGCTTCATAGACACTCAAATGACAGTTTATTACATACACCTAGCAAAGTCTAAATATAGTCTAAATCCTACTTTTCTAATGTTCACTTTCCGTTCACACTGTTATAGAAAGGTTCTTATACTTAGCCTGTCGTTATTCATATGAATGGTGTGGACAAAATAAAAGAAACATCTCTCAGCACATAGCAATGTAAATCAAAACAAAAGCACCTGAAACTGCCTCATCTAAAATGACTATGCAGTTAAACTAGCATCTGTCTAAGACTCTGTAAAACTTCACCTTCATGAATGTAAGACTACAATAGTTTTCACCGCTTGTCCCAAACAAATTGGCAACTGAGCATATTGATGTTATTTGGTACATTCATATTGTAAAAAGACAATAAGCTGATTAATCACCTGACAGAAAATTATTTAACAATACATTTAATTAGTTAATCGTAATTAATTAGTAGTTGCACTTCTTTATTAATGCAAAATTGGAAATATTTTCCTATATTAGCTCCTGTTAAGAGTTTTATATTATGTTTAATAAATCTTTGTGTTCTGAACTGTTGGTAGAACAAAACAAGATATATGAAGATGTCACCTTGAGTTCTCTAAAGTTCTGACAAAGAACTGTTAATTAGCCCTACAGCCCTACATATTTAAATATATATATAGCAATACATAGCACTTTATTCTACAATATAATTAGAGTAAATGACATTTCGGAAGTTAATTTTGTTTACTACGTGACAAAGCAGTAATAATTATGTGAGAAAGTCTTCCTGGTTTCTTATGTTAAGTGTAATTCTTACAAAAAATGCGAAAACATGCGACTACACGTATTACAGATGTTACATTTCATTGTCTTAGTAAAATTCGACCCCAGTCTCTGCTGCCACAGGAAAATGCTCACAATGTGTACTCACATAGATGAACCATGCTGTAGGCTGGATTATCCTGCAACAGAGAAAAAAAATCACCTTTAAACCGAAGTATATACAACGTGAAGTATCTTTCTATCATAGCAACGCCAGCAGTGTTCTCATACTGCAACACATTTCATTTACTACATGTCCGATAACCCTGGAGATGTCGTTTAATGTCAACAGTATAGCCATGAAGCTATTGCTAAGGGCTAACTAACAGCACAGAGCTTCTTCTGTTTACACTAGGTGCGGTTTAGAAATAAGTAAAAAATAGCGAAATACCTCGGCGGACGTTCAACAAAGTGAAGCAAAAATCTTCCCAGATGTCGCCGTTTGTATTCGCGGTGCATGCGATATAAGAAATGTGAATAAGTGTGTGTTTTCAGCAGCAGAACTAATGTGACATTTGTCAGTGCGCGGCCATGTTTAAACAGGAAGTGACGTACGGCCTCGGCGTTATTGCATGCCTCTGACGCAAGATGGCGCTGTTGCACTGCTCTTTAATGTACCAGGTGAGACTGAGGGCGTGAACGACTTTACTGCACAAGAATGTCAAAGTTTGTGAAGTGAATGCTTACCTTTCAGCCTCAAATGCTTTCTGACACATTAAAGTATTATAAAATAAATTATGTCGGCCTTGAAAATGGCCCTCAAATTAGAAAAATATGCTATTAGACGCAGTTAGACATTGTAGTTTTTACACTGTGCTTGTATGATGTATTATCGGTACAAGTATTCAGGTTCTTAAGTAAAGGTAGTAAAAACACACTTAAAAATAATCTGTTACAAGTAAAAGTCTTGCATTATAATGTAAAGTAAAAGTAAAGAAGCAGGCTATATTGTCAGCAAAATACAGGCTGCTTAGACATTCACAGGTAAAAATTGGCCTATGCCACCTGATCATCTGTTTTAAGTGCTATAGGCTAATGCGATGCTGTTGCTACTGCATTATGGTTCTTGTATTATTATTGCTGATGCATTAACATGTGAGGAGAATTTGAATCTTTTAGCTGCTTGAGGTGGAGGTAATTTACACTGCTTTTTATACTGCTGGGTAGTTTGATCCAGCGTCTTTTATTGTCAAATCTTGAAGTGGTTATTACAGCTGTAGGATAAATGTAGTGGAATAAAATATACAATATACAATATTATCCTAAATGTAGTGAGTGTATAGAGTAACATACAATGGAATTAATCAACAAGTAATAGTAGTTTTTTTGTCCAGCAAATGCACTCATAGCAAAATCCTTGCCACTGTTTATAAAAATAAATAAAACAAAGATTGCAGTTCCTAATCAGTGTGTGGTAAGTCTCAGCTATGCTCTAGCTATGAATGCAGCGAAATGCCTGAAATGTAGGATATGTAGAGAATGCAAATATATTCGAACGTAAATGCAACGCTCTCGTTTTAGTAAAGATAATTGACCGAGGATAATATCATAAGTGACAAAACCAGCTGTTACATTAAGAATTATGATTTTGTAAATATTATGGTGTCTACTTGAGGCTATAGGCTCTCTGGTGACAACTGTGCTGTCAGTCATGTCATCTTTCACATTCTGCTTCCTGTCATTTCTATTCTATGTGTGTTGTGCATCTTTCATCAGCCACACATTGAGTTTTAAATCAGTTTGCACTGATGACCCCAGCACAGATGAAACCCTGATTTCCTGAGAGCGTTCATGAATTCAGGGGTCATTGCTTTGCCTGATGTCGTCCGAATGTACAGAGGTTTCTGCCCACGGGCAGCACAGCTACCCCCCCCCAGTCTTGGAACATGGTGATTTCACAGTCCTGTTGTGTTCGGCTTGTTTTTCTGTGTGTGTGTGTGTGTGTGTGTGTGTGTGTGTGTGTGTGTGTGTGTGTGTGTGACAAAGACATGTTTTTCTACGAGGAGAGGTCACTGAAGGCACACAAAAGAGATGGGTCCTTGTTTGTAATTCTGAAAATATCCTGCTGTCCCTGCGTGAGTCTTCATACATGAAGCCAGCAATGACTTTCAGCTGTTAAAAAAAAGATAAAAGAGACATATCTAAGAATATTTGTAAAATACTTATTTTTCATTAAATAGTTTAAACATGTATTTAATCAAATTGATTTAAAATGCTTTCAGTAAGGGGTTTATACAATACATTATACAAATACATTTTAATGTTAAAATTTTCTTCTGTAATCTAAGTAAGTTATATAAATGATGCACTATTTATACAACACTGTTGCTGTGGTGATATTGCAAATTATTTTACATTTTTTCAAGGGAAACATGACAAATACTGAAGGCAAAATGCTTTAATTACCAAGAGAAGTGCTTAATCGCAAACTGCATTTTGAACAGATTTAATTTTCTCATTTTATCACATTATCCAAACACTCACACACATCTTTAACTGAAAAAACAAGATGATGAGATTTTAAATTTTTGTCAGTTTGGTTTGCCGCACAAATCATATCAGCAACCAGACAAAAAATGTCAAACAAAACATTGACTTCTCAACAACCAGCGCTGAGATTTCAACAGGAATAATTCGCCATTATTGAGTTGACCACGTTTTTCTGTGGAAAAATCTGAAAATGAATAGAGGCTTTACACAGTTAGGCAGCAAACAAAATGCATCTTACATGGTGAATCGGCAATGCGTGATTATCTGAACGGTGACATTGATTCTAGTTGTGGCTCACTCTCTCGTGAGGACCCCATGCTCTTTGGGATACCAAGACGGGTTGTTCCTCCTCTAATCATCTGTGACAGTTCAGTTAGAGACGCTCAGATGACCAGATATTTTACTTGAGGAGTCTGCTTTAAACAACGACGGCTGCTCCAGACATTGTACTCAAAGTGAATTTAATTTGATTATGTGGAAGATGCTAATATTTTTGAGAGCACTGAGCTGGCTCTCACATTGTGCCCTTACATACACCTCTCATTACCTCTGTAAACTGAATTAAAGCAGCGTTTAAAGTGATTTGAGGTCATGGGTTTACTGTGTAGTCCCAAACGTCTTCATGTATTTTCTTTACAGGGATGTGGTTTGGATTTCAGCTAAATTAGCAACTTTTTTCTCTAAATGTAATTAGGTAATAAACATAATAGATCTTTCTTTATCAACAAACTCTCTGTTCCAGGTTATGCATTGAAGTTCACACTTTCTGGCATGATGCTGATGATGATTCTAACACTTATTGGCTTTTTGGTTGAGAGTTCAGTGACAAGGTGTCTTCCACTTTATATCTAGCTTTGTCCTAAGGTAGTCTCATATAGCCAGACCCACCTCTACACTACATTTCAGCGCTGTGGCAGTGCTGGAGAAAGCTCTGTCTGAACCCACTATCATTTCCTTATAGGTGAAAAAAAACACTGCAGTTTATTTGTATTTCTTTAAACCAATCACAGTCATCTTGAGCGGCGTTAAGCCCAGGATGCATGTACAGTGCCCCTGCAAAACAGTGTTGGGAAGAACTTCTTTTGGTGAAGCATTTGCACGCAGGGAGAGGAACCCTGGCAATCAAATGGCTAAATCCAAAAGAAAAGGCGATGTCTAGCTTGTGCAGTTAGCAAACAGGTTAGAGTAACTTGACGTTTTTTAGTGTGTAGGTTGTTAGCGCAGAGATTGTTGCTGTTTCCTGTACTGATGGGGACTTTAAAGATGGGCTTACGCAGATAGAAGAATAGTGACCAAAACAGTCGGCCAGTGGCGGTGTCTCTACTGGATCTGAGTAGCGCATGCGTATAGGTAACGCCTGATCGTAACCAATCCAAACAGCCCAGCAGCAGCCTACTTCCTGTGACTCAAACAAGTCAGAAGGAAACAGAATCAGAATCCTACCAGGTCCTTTTCAAGTCACAAATAAGTGTTATATCTTATGGGCTGGACTTTTTCCTGGCAGGGAGCAGTAGCTTCCTGGAATCTCCCCTGGTTGTCTGTATATGTATTTACTAGGGAGCTTTAGAGTTTCTGGTAGGCAGATTTTGGTATAGTTGCACAGAACCACGGTAGCTGTTTCCCCCGTTTTCCAGGCTTTGTGCTGAGCTAGGCCAAGCTAAGTTTATATATATGACAGAGGAATATAAGGGTAGTAGCTACTCTCCACAAGAAAACCAATATGAGTATTCCCCATAATGCCAAAGTATCTTCCATTGGATCTGTAAGTTTCAATGACAAATTTTCCAAATATTAGTGCATTTCTAACCATTTGTCTCTGGTTTTACATGCATGTGGGTTGGGTAGTCTGGAGCTGTGTCTGTGTATTGCTGGGAGCATTTTGTTCAACTTTGAAAACTAGTACATATACAAAACAAACAAAAAAAAAGACAAAGAAATCTAAAACTACATTTTGCAAAACCTTAACATTCACTTTCTAATGCATGCTGAATTATTGTCAGGCCTGTAGTCAGTTTGGATCCACTTGAAGCATATACATGGACAGTAAGAAGACACCTTGGACTCCCAAAAACAGAAATACTGTGCAGACATACATTTCTACAAGTTAAGTAATGTTGACTGTACAGTTCACTTGCATGCCCTGGTAATATGTAATGAAGCCATTAACAAACCACATGAACATCAGGAGGGCACGCCAACGCTAACATACACTATTCAAAATGGTGCAGGGACGTGTTCAGATCCCATCATAAACTGGATCACAGAACACACAAGGCAGTGAGAAATGTTTCTGTCCTGAACAAGAAGTAGACAAAGAACAAATTCATTTTCATTTCTTATATGTGGAACATTGAAGCACCACATAAAAAGCCAGCACAGTCTCATGGCAGTTCATGGAACAGTCATGACATTTAATCAACGTTGTGTTGGATTTGTACACATGGACACACATTTTCCTTTTTTTTTATGGTTTGGTTGGGTTTAGGTACCAAAACTACTTGGTAAGTTTTAGGAATAAATTATGGTTTGGTTGGATCCACTTCCTTGAAACAACCAAAGATGACTGCTGGTTTCATGCTCGAACTGAGCCCCAGTCTCCTTATTCATGCCGTCATGTGACTGACCCATCCATCCACCCCGGCCACATCCCTGTGTGGAATCTCTCTTTTAATGCTACATTCGTCCTTATTAGTCTGAGAGTTTCAGGACTATTTCACAAACTTCTCTGATACAGAGCTGAAAAAACAGCAAAACCTGGTCCTTGCGTTAACCACTGAATCGCTGTGTCATCCGGGCTCGTTGGATGGTTTAAACCATTTTATGCTTCTTGCTTCTGACCACCATTTCTGCACCAAATAATAACATTTTCTAAGCTACATTATCAGTAAAGCAGCCGGTCAAAGTGCTCATTTAGACCAAATGAGAATGAAGTTCTCTCATCGCCATTTGATAACTGGATTATCTTCTCTGTTATTTTTCTACAGCTACAAAAAAGTTACATGTCGTCGATGTCCATGTATCTGCAAAGCATCAAAGTTTCAGTCAGCTTTTTGCTAACAACACACAATAATGTAGACCTGAGCAGGTACTGCATTTGGACTTTTGAGTGCACAGTCATTTCAACAAATAATTACAGCTGTGCTGTGTATGTTGCCATTCATTATCTGTTTATATACCAACACACAGTTATGGATGCTTCACAGGAAAAGTTCAATGTATTGACAACTATATCAATAAACTCTAAACAGACTTATCTTAAACAGTAAGTCAATGAGATAAAGAATAAGAATTCATCAGAAAACATATTTTCTAATAGAGTTGTACTGTGATGCTGTATTGCAATTATTAATCTAAACTGGTGCAAACTTCTGACGTTCCGTTGGCATGAAGTTTACAGAAAGACTGCATGTAAATTCACACAGAGATTCAAACTTGTGCATTTTCCAGCCACACGGCAGTTTTATGTCGATGTTTTAAGTTTGTCGTTTGAAAGGAACAGCGTATGCGTAAGAATCTGCAGCACGGTTAGTCAGAATAATGGATCCTTTCAAACACAGGCGCCGTGTGACTTCCAGTCTGCGAGCACTTCGTGATGCCCTCTGCTTTTTTAAGCATCTGTGTCCAGCTCAAGAAGAGATAGGCGTTATGGTTGTGGAGAGCACCTAATGGAAAGACAGGATTTGGTCACAGATGAGGGGTCAAGTGATCTCCCTTCTCTGGAAGGATCTTTCAGATGGTTTTGCTGAGACTAATTGTAATAGCATGCAAAATGGAGGCATTACTTTTATCTTCATTAACAAAGAGACTTTTTCTTTTTCTGCTGCTTTTTTCCCCTAAGATTTGTCTACTCTTGCAGCCTCTGATTAAAGCAAAAATGTGTTCGTCTGCAGCAGTCCTTGGAATTGAGAGGCATGTGGTCGCTTGCCTCAGCCAACAAAGTCATGAATGTTGTGGGTGATACACAACAAATATATTAAAAGACCTTACACCCTGATTTGAATTAACTGAAAACGCTTTTATATCTCACTAGTTATGTAGTAACTGTTAATTTACCAAAGCAAATATTTGTGTTGCCAAAAACTGTACTTTGGCGTTTTTTCATACACCTGCAAAGGATAGGTGTACACTGCATTTCAGCCCACAGTCACATGTTGTATCCATCATTTTGAGGATTTGAGGAAAACCATTAACTCCCATGGGGCTCGTCTGACTGGATATTAAACACCAGACAGACAACAGATAAAGTTACATTTTAAGTTGAGGTTAGTCATGATCCATCCATTAAGATGGATTTGTAAACTACACTTTCTGTTCTGTTTTAATGACTTTACTTTTTCCTCTGAAACAGTCTGTTAAGAGAGAATAGTTCCATTTGGCCAAATAAAAAGCTAATGTTTGTGACCATAACCACCTGTCTGGTTATGATGTGAGCTCTCCATCTTGTTAAAATTACTTTGTGAAGGCCCAAACAATTGGCCATTTAACTGCTTTAAAGGCCAGCAATACGCTACATCACAGTGGTGAGAGTCTCCACAAAGAAGCTTTCAGAGAAATTAATTATATCAGTTAAGTTCAACAACATTTTGGCAGGCTGAATATTGCGCTCAGTCAGAGACAAACAGAGAGAAAGAGCATGTGACTGATGTCACAGTCCAGTGGTGAAATGTATACTTTAACTCAGGTTTTGAGGTACTTGTACTTCACTTGAGTCTTCTCACTTTCTCCTACTTTATAGTTCAACTGTACTACATTTCAGAGAGAAAGACTGACTTTTCACTTCACTACATTCATTTTATACACAGATCATATGATCTGTATATAAGGCATTAATATATGATATATACAAAGTATATATAAAGCTTCTCAAACAGCTACAACATCAAAATGCTTCTTACAGTTTGATGCATCAGAGATGAAGACTCATATACAGAAAGTCTGACAGCAGCCATTCAGCTGCAAAATTACTGCTTAACACGGATATTCTGCTGATAATACTTGTAGACTACATTTCAAATTCAGGACTTTTATTTGTCCAGCAAGTACAAAAGGAGTTCACATAGCAAAAAACATACTCTTTTATTCCTATTTATTTAAAAAGCACTAATTTCAGTAATTTCAGCTATTTATTATAGGAACCAGTTTAAAAATCTTTGAACCTCTATTTGAAAATAATTTACATTATGAAACATTAATTAAAAGCCAGTGAGGGCAGACGGGGTAACTGTAGCTAAAGGTAATATTTGGTCACATTCAGTCAGCACATCCCATTGTGATTTCTGCTATGCGAGGTCGTGACCCGCTTCCTGTGCTGCTGCTCTCCCCAGACCTCTGCTGGCAGAGCTGAAACGGCAGAGCCACACTGGTAGGTTGTGTGAGAGGACAAGTGGATTTGGCATGCACATCAGAGCGTGATACCCAAGCATTTTGGTCCTATCACATGCCACACACACTCACGCTCACTCACACAAGTACAACACACACACAGAGCATTCTTGGTCGTGTAAAATGGATTGTAACACTGGCCACTGTAATGAAATGATGCCAGCAACCCACAGCATTCCTTTACAGCCAGACTCACTAAAGGTTCCACTGTACTCTCAGTGTCCAGTGTTGTTACAGCATTGAAAGAAGTTTTTACAACGTTTTTTTTTTTCTTGTTACGATGTAAATAGTCTGTGTTTCTTGTTCTGGCTGCAGACAGAGGAATGTCAAAGCAGCCATACGCCATTTTGCTTATGTTCAATTTACTGGACAGAGCAAATACAGGTTTATATTTGACAAAACTTTAAAGCAGATTTCAGTTTTTAATTTGACCAATTTAAAAAAAAATGTTCCAATTAATAGAAAAGCTCCTGGTTGTTTACCAGTCAAACCTTTGAAGGGATTTTGAGCAGAGTGACAAATATCATCAGGGACAAATTCTTCCAAAGTGCTTGCTCGCTGATTTAGTCTCAGTCATGTTCATGCATGCTTCAGGGAAATCAGTTCATCTGTGATCTTTCACTTTTAGGTGTTAGTGTAACCTGTTTATTGAACACCCAGTAGCAACACAGAGTTGCTCCTTGTGTAACTGTAATGATGCCCCTCTCTTAGGAATCTGACACTAAACCAAAAGCCGCCTTATCTTAGGGACATCGTAGGCGGCCATGACAAGTTATACCCCTTTTAAAAATGTTGCATTATCTCAACGCGTTTGTGCCGGTCTGAGGCGAATCATCAAAGACACGAGATCAGCGGTTGGCTATGACATGGTACCTTGTTTATGCACAACTCGGAGAAGCAGGCATTGCGTTACCCTCTCACGACCAACGCCGCCCTTGCAATAAACAAACGTTGAGCAAACTGGTGTCGAAGTGGAAGTGTGATTTCATGTGACAGGAAAACAGAAAGAGGTGCTTTAAGGGTTTTCTGTGGCGATAAACAGGAGAGGACAGGTGAGCTCTGCTGTGGGGTGATAAGAGCCTCGGGATATCCAGACAACAGGTTTCTTAGCGTATTGTGTGAGGAGGATAAAGGAGCACTGTTGCACTTCCCGAGACGTAGAGGAGGAGACAACAGTCATCATGGCTGCTTTGTCATGTGCCTTGTATTTTCTGCTTATTTGTTCCGTGTTACTTCCTGGCTTCGTTTGAAGACTTGAGACCATCTGTCTCTGTGCATTGTCCGCCATCTCTATTGTTCTCCACCTGTTCCTTAGTGATCAAACTACATTTGCGCTCCCTTCTTGTCCTCCAGAAAGATCTATCTCTCGCATTGCTAGCTTGCGCTGCTCGTGCCAACCGAAGGTGTTATTGAGGACACACAGAATTCACAGTATAATGAGCAGTGACAGGATGTCACCCACTCTGCCACAGATCAACCCCCAGCCCGCCGCTGCCACCCCTGCACCCACCTGCACCCATCCAGCTGAGTCCGCCTGTTTGTATGACGTCAGCCGCGCACCTCGCTCGCTTCCGCAGAGTTGTTGTCTCTGCAGAGCCCGTCGGCCTGTTGATGCTGTTGCAACACGGAGGCAACACTCTGTGCCCTGTCCCCCAGCTTGGCCTGATAACTGTGTTGTCTTCTTGGTTTCACCACAGCTGCAACATTGTTTGGTATTGTCCTTTCCTGGTTCGCCCTCCCTCTGATGCCTCTGATCTCCTTGGAAGTGAGAGCTGCCCTTTCTAAGTGGCCTTTGGCTGTGTTTGATCACTCGTTGAGTTATAGATGTCTCCATGACTCATAACTCAGACGCCAGACTCAGATGTCAACGTAACATATGTGGTTTTCCTGCTCCCCTACCACACATTGTGTGTGAATAGAGTACATGGTGATGTAGGAATAAGGAGTAAGAGTAAGGACGTCTTCTGCTCGGATTCTTCTCAATATGAAATGATGTCTGTCTGTGACTCTGGAGATGAGTTGATTAACCAAAGACTGGTTTTCTCTCCTCTGGTTGCTTCATCTGAAGTCATTTTTAGGACAAATTTTTGCCAAATTTTGCGCAATACACCTTTTATTCCATTCTTATCCCTTCAGTCTTCTTGAACCCTCAGATTCAGTGTTGGGAACTGCTGCTTCTCTAAGGGGCCATCTCAAAAAGTCATTTTTCTACACTCTGCGGAGTCTTCACGGTTGTATGAAGTGAAGTTCTCTTATGTACTTTTGGAAAATTTATTACATTTTCCAACCTAGCTGCCTCGCTTTTGCTGACTTTATTTTATTATACCTCTGTGTTTCCTATATATACTGTATAGAGCCAGCTAGGAGGAGACTGAACAGCAGGAGTTCAAGCAAGGTTCACACGTATGGCTAACTTGTTCCAAATGAGTCTGAGGAATGCCGGCGTCCTTGCTCTCCTTATTAACCAAACATCACCTTGTCAGACCCTGCATGCCTGTTCAGAGCTCCTCCCTGTGCCACACATAATGAGATGAATATCTGAAATCAGCTTTCTTTAATTAAAGTTACAACACAAAGTAAGCTTTTCGCCAGTCTCCTCCTAAGAGCGCATTTTATACGCTCTCTCTCTATCGTGATCAAATAATTCCCATAAGGAAGTGATTACACATTTGGATAACTCTGAGCAGATGTGAAAATGTCTCAACAAGTTAACGAGGCTGTGGTGGAAGTGCAGACCTTGTCACCGCCGGAGCAGCGTGCCGCGGCATCCAGAAAACACTTCCAGAGCCTTGAGCCTGGCAGCGTGGAGGTATGGATGGAGGGCGATGGTTAAACATGATCAGTTGCTCACTATTTTTTGGGCTTTGTGCACTCAGAAACTTCCTCCATGAAATCTTTGGCCGGCAGTTTATCATAGCGACCGCTGTTTTGTTGCACGCAGGCTGATTTTGCATGCAGCACTTTCAGATTCAACAGAGCTGAGGCCTGGGAGAGAAAAGGCAGCTTTTGATCCGTGGATTGAGAGCTGGTGCAGACGTAAGAGTATCTTGAAAAACATCTGCCATATTGTCAACAAAGAACAGAACTTGCCTTTAGCATTAATGTGCCCACAAAATGGAAAAAAAATGTGAGGAAACTATTCAATCAGATTTATGAATTTAGTTTATTTTTACTGTTAAGACCAGCAGGGATCATAAGACTGCTGGAACTGCAGTGTTTATCTGAATATTTGGGGTTTTCTTGGGTTTGTTTAAGGACTAAACTGTGTATTATACCTGTTCAAGTCCTGTTTTTTTAAACACGTGTGTCTCATTTAAACAGGGCCCAAATTGGAAAAAAACAAGACTATTCCTGTTCTTTATTTTAAGGAGTTTACAGTATGCAGACAGTGCAGAGCAGAGGTCTATCAGCTCTGACAGACATCTTTCAGCAAAACATAATCTAAACACTAAGACAAAAGGTGTTGTTTGGCTGCATTCAACACTCCACCCTCATTCCAGCAAGATAAAAGCACTGTTAAAATTTAAATACAGTCAAAAAAAAAAAAGTTTATATACACTTAATGCCTGTACTTCTCGCCTTTGTTCAGCTCAGACAAAGATAAAGCCTAAATTGGCGATGCCTCTCATCAAAGGTGTTTTCTCTTTGTGCTCCTCAATGCGAGCAGCTAAACGTTGTGTATAGAGAAAATACATGTAGATAGGAGGGGGGGGGGGGGGGGGGGGTGTTCACCTACGAGCAAAAAAGAAACTTTGGTAATTGCCATAACACAAATAATGAGAGGCTATGTAGGAAAGTGTTTGAAGAGCGGGCCTGATCAAGATAAGATTGGAGACAGTATCGAGAGAGAGGAAGTGTTTTTCTGTCTGCAGCTGAATGGAAACTTAAGTGACAGAGTTTCTTATATGAGCCAGACGCTGAGCCGAACCCTGCAGAAACAAGCGGGCTAAATTTAGGGTGTGACGAGGACAAGTGGGATTCAGATGCCACTTGTGGTCAGATAATACAGATGCATTGCGCATTTGTACAGATTAATACTACAAAGTTGTGGTTTGGAGCAGCATACAGGTGACAGAAAAGGTGCATTTTCTAATATAATTCAACTGATGGAAAGAGTGAAACAGTAGTCGCCCACTAGTGGACAAGGACTCAGGAGGGAAAAGGGGTATACAGGGCCCTCGCGTGAGGAGGGTCCACAAAGATACTAGCCATGGATGATGGGAGGGACCCACAGAGAATGCTTATGTACAGGGTCCAGAATTGTGTGCTACGCCCCTGAACATGGTGCTCCAACAATATAAAATACTGTAATCCTAAAGATAAAATACTCATTAAAAGTGCTTCTGCTGCAGTGCTGAATCTGAGTTTAATGTTCCCAAAGGTCTAATGAAGGTAAAACTGACTTATAGACCAAAATGTTTCACGAGGAGGCTGCAATAACAAGTTTTTCTGCTCAGCGCTTCCAGATTCAGTTCACTGCAAGCTGAAGTTACCGTAAATTTAAGCAGAATTGTGATTTTTAATTCATTGTCTGGCTATCTTACAAAGTGTAAAAAATTGGACACAAATAAACAGCCATAATACATTGCAATCAAAGAACTAAAAAGAAATCTGCCAGCTGATCTGTAGTAAAGCCCACTTTAACCTTTTACGTGGATAAAAAATTGTAACAGCACAGTAAAGATCAGTATTCTTCAAATATCTAAAAATAAATGAGCATACAGGACGTGCTGCAGCATATTTCAGTCCTACAAGTGAAAAAAAAGTTTGCAAAAAATGTTACAAACTGAACATCACAATAAATTCACAATAATGCAAATGATGCAAAAATTTCTCTGCACACTTTAAACTCTTTCCTGTTTGGGTGTAATTATCAACAGCTGCATAACAAATGAATACCAGGCTAATAATGATTAGGATAACAGTGGCAAGACCTGGTGGATGTGAACCAATAACATTTGCAGGGAGACGGCATTATTAGCTTTATTTGCGTGTCTGTGTGATTTCAAAAACATACCTGTTGTAGCTTCAGAGAGAGAGGGGAGCAGAGAGGGGAGATGTTTGTAAAAGAACACGCTTTTCCGTGAGAGAATTTTGCTTTTGTTTGGATTTCACATGATTGATGCTTGACTTAATCCAGTGCTCTTTGCGCCTTCCCAGGAGGGTGAGGCGGTCTCTTTGTGCTTTTCTGTCCCATGTGAAGCAAACCAAAGCGGGAGAGTGAGGGTCATAGCTATTCGGCAGGGTACCAGATCCTTCCCACCGGCACATCTGCATGTGAAATCGCCATTTCACCCCTCCACACTCCCTAATTGTTGCTAAAATTATTTGTGAAATTGCCTTCCACCAGGAGTGTTTTCCACGGCAATTGTCACACGATTTTATATGCGCGGTGGGCCCACAGAGTTGACACATGCACCTCTTCTTTTCTGCCATATGTGTTCTTTTTATCCGAGTTTAATAGTAGCGCATTATTATTATTTTTTTTTTAACAATTACCTTTAAGCAATTACTCTCGTGCGTACTCGAGGGCAAGTCAACCTGTTGTCATCAATAGCGGGTCGATCCAAATGTTGTAATTACCACAGAAGCTATAGGAGCGATTTAGATGCTCATGCTGCGCACATTTACTTAATTGAAAGGTTAACAAGCCAAAAGCATCTTATAGTCTAACCTTGGCCGAGCGGGGCCGCTTTTGCGCAGCATCTGTCCACTCAGAGCCACACCAGCGGTGCTTGACTCAATTATTTTGGGCCGTAATTTTTATTTTTATCTCCACGAAGCTCTGCGTGGGCACCGGCGCGTCTTCGGAGGAAGAACTTTGGATACAGACGTTTGCGCTCTTGAAGTTTTATCAGAGAGAGGATGGTTTTGGTCAATTAATTAGTTTTTTTTTAAAAAATATGACATTTTAATCGGAATTTAATTGTTAATCTGCAGACAATAGGGGAAATAACCTATTTTTGACAATTTACAATTATGTTTTTTTACTTGATTATTTCAGTTTGAATCTTAGGCTCCGCTGTTTTTGCTATTGATTCGGTTTCTGGAGATTCTCCTGGTCAATCAATCAAAGAAAGACAGAAAGAAAGACAGAAAGAAAGAACCGAAAACTCATTATTTAAAAGCATTAATATTCCACAGGTTTGAACAGCTGAATGTCATGGAAGCAGGCACACTTTGAAAAGGCCGGATTTAGGATAACATTTAGATATAAATCATTTTGAACTGGTTTTTGGTGTGTGGAGTCTTATGAGGGAGGCTGCAGTGAATTAAGAGTGGAATGGCTCGCTCTGATTGGCCGGTGGGCTCCTGGCTAAACCCACTCTCTTTCATCCATAAAAGAAAGGCCAGGGAGCCTATGGGAGCGCTCGGCTGTCTCCTCCTACGACATGCACGAAAGTTGGCCACTTAAACTACTTCCAACCAGCCAGCAGACATTATACTGAACCCAAACTACACCAAGGGAAAAGAATAACAGTGCGTTTTTCTAACTCACGTACACGACTTCAAGTGCAGCCGCTCTATTTTGCAGATTTTTATTTCACTTGTAGGTGCCCTTGTTTCTTTTTATTTTGGCACGTTCATCGCACCAGAGGACAGCATCACTTTTGTGTTTTCCCCGGTGGAAGAAGGGCTTGTCCAGTTTCTCCGCCTGGGATTGGGATTTGACAGCAGACTCTGCATCTTTTTTGAGCATTTTGAAGACATTCCGTTCTTTGACTTGGGCTTCGTGAGAGTAGCAGGTTCGAGTCCGTTTTTGTTGTTTTGTCTGAGTAGCTACATGATGGCTACTTTACCAGGAACAGTGCCTCGGATGGTGCGCCCTGCGCCAGGCCAGAACTACCCCCGAACCGGCTTCCCCCTGGAAGGTAAGAAAAAGGACAACGTGTGTTTGATGTTTGAACTTGTGCTTTGACAAAAGTCCTCAGAGCTCCTCTCCGTGCTTTGATAGTCGCACGGAGCGCAGTTTGTTACCGGCGACATGCTGGAAAATGAAAAGGTGGGTGAACAAATGCGACCTCCAGCCAGTGATGATTAAAGTTAACAACCTGAACCAGAGGTGATTTGCGAGAAAAGCGTCAATTCGTGCTTTGAAAATCAATTTATATAAAAAAAAATCCTTAATATCAAGTGTTTGATTGAGCCTGATATTGTTATTGTTTGTGAATTTATGTGTTCATCTTGTATTTATTTGTAACTAATTTTACATTATTTGAGTTTAGACTGATCTCCTCTCAGTAATATCTGCGTATTATAAAAATATATACCTGAATTATTCATGTCAATTCCGAATTTTATTTTCTATTTTGTGCATTTATTTTATTTTTGATGCTTTGACGTTGAAATAACATAGAAATTACATTCAACACAAGACGCAGAAAATCTTGTAAGCTGAATTATTCTTTGTACTGAATTTGCAGCTAATCTAACAGTAATTAGTGACACATGACAGAATAATCACATGCTTTTTATGGCAAAATTTAATGAACATGTATAGTCCAAATTCGATTGCTGGACACACACAAACACACACACACACACACGCGAGCGCACACAAACACAAAAATCAATCTAATTGGTAATTCCTATTACAAAACTTCGATGCACACACTCGAGTCGTCTGAACATATGGGCGGAAAAAGATCGCTTTGTATTTGCATGCATTTATGGAAACAGTTTTCCCATTCCGCCCGGTTCGTGCTCAAGTGCTCTGGACTGAAATGTACAAAAACCACGTAGCTCGCAAGTTACTCGAGCTCCGGGATTTGCTCAAGTGTCCTGCTGCTGGAAATGGCAATAATACACACAGCAAAGAGATGGCTCAAAGGATCACATCAATATTTGTACAGCATGACTAGGAATAATCAAGGTGGGAAGTGTCACCCTCTTTAGTGTCTCTTGAATGTGAAATTGGATCGTGAAGTGGCCTCGGATGCATCCTGTCAGCCAGACAGACGCTGGATGAATTTGGCACGACGCTCTCACGAAAATGTCTAATATGATAATGTGCGTAAACTGCGTCCCATTAAAAGTCAGTAACATAGCAAACATGCCACTATATGACTGCAACACAGGCTGAATTAGCTTCATTTATAGTCCACGCTGAAGTGAGCATTCTATAGCGAACTGGATGTGTTGTTGTGTTTTGGTGTTGTTGTTGTTGTTGTTGTTTTTGAGACTTTTATTGTTTATTGTGGCGCAGTATCCACCCCTCTGGGCCAGGGTAGGGTGAACCAGCTTGGCGGTGTGTTCATCAACGGGAGGCCCCTGCCAAATCACATCCGACACAAGATAGTGGAGATGGCCCACCACGGCATCCGACCCTGCGTAATCTCGCGACAGCTGCGAGTTTCACACGGTTGCGTCTCCAAGATCCTCTGCAGATACCAGGAGACCGGCTCGATCCGTCCGGGAGCCATAGGAGGCAGCAAGCCCAGGGTGAGTGGGATCCATGAACGGGTCTGTGGGTCACCACAGCACGCGGATGGGCGTCACGAGGTGCATGACACCTGAGTGAGCTCAAAGCTGATGGTGTGTTGTTGTGAGAGCCTCATGGAGTGCAACGATAAAGACAAAAATGATGTAAGGTCTCCTCTGTGTGGAAGTCTTTAGAATTCTGAAATAGGACTATTATTATTATTATTATTATTATTATTATTATTATTATTATCTAACCAAAGTCTCCTAAAATTTAAATTAGCCAACCTCTAACATCCGTTTTACTGGTTATAACAAACTTTGCAGCTGATATTTTGTTCTTCCTAAATAATTTTAGAAATATTTGACATAGTGGAGTAGAAAAATTTAAATTCAAGAAATTAACTCTTCTAATATACGTTGATTTTTATCTGTGGTGCTCAGTAGTGACTGATTACTGCAAATATTTAATACTAAGTCATATTTTTTCTTTTTCCATTGCAGTGCTCTTATTATGTTATATATGTTATTATACACTCATCATACAGATGTATGGGGGCACATCGTTTTCCACTGGTGTTAAATAGTTTATAGTGTCGTTCACTGGCATGTGACATCCCCTTTTAAAAAATATACACAATTTATAGTTTTGTCTTTTATTCTCAATTTTTATTTTTTGTGTTCTATATGATCACAGATTTTGCTCCTCTTTAAATTCCTTCTCAATTAAAACTGTCTGAAATGTCCCCCCTTCCCGGTTTTTTTTGCCTTTTTTCCTGCCTTGACACCACTTCAAACCTAAAGCAGGTGGCAACTCCTGACGTGGAGAAGCGGATCGAGGAGTACAAGAGAGAAAACCCGGGTATGTTCAGCTGGGAGATCCGGGATAAGCTGCTGAAGGACGGCGTGTGCGACAGAAGCACAGTTCCTTCAGGTGAGGCTTCATCTGGTAAGCTGCACTTTTTTTTTTCTTATTACGAGCGAACACTGCAGCATCACTTCTGAACATCACTTTGAATCCAACATGTTTTGAGCCCCTCAGTTACTGATAGGCTAATAAAATGTTCCAGTGTAGCAGGAAGCACACCTACAGCTGTTTGACCCAGAAAAAAATATGCCTTTGGTGCTCAATAGCTTCTTTTTTTATTACTACATTTATAGTGTATCTTTGCTCCTTTAATCCAGAATTTTTACATTCTTCATGTAAAACTTTTCCTGTGCTATTTTTTGTATATCCTTCTAAAAAAAATGTATGATAGGATTACTATGGTTCTTTTATGGGTTTTAGGGCTAATCACCCATTTACCTTTTTGTTGCCATTAGTGAGCTCCATCAGCCGCGTTTTGAGGGCCCGATTTGGCAAAAAAGATGACGAGGATGACTGTGATAAGAAGGATGAAGATGGAGAAAAGAAAACAAAGCATAGCATCGATGGCATCCTCGGTGATAAATGTAAGTTAACAGCAGAAAGTATATGGCCCTTTTGTATATGTCTGAAATAACAAACTATTATTACTATTATTATTATTATTATTATTATTATTACAATTATTATTATCATTATTATTATTATTATTATTATTATTATTATTATTATTATCTAGAGTAAATTACAACCTTTTAAGCAGGAAGTAATTGTTTTGAATAGACTTCCTACTTCACGTCCTCTTGGGAAATTGTCCCACATCCGAGCAGCAGCTAAACGCAGAGAATTTATTCCTGCTTTTAACTCCGAGCCAGCAGTTGTTCATTCACTCAATTATTTATGAGAGCCTTGGCAGAAGGTATTTAACTGCAGAAAATTAATTTGTGTAGCGAATTCCTCCTCATTCATTCACTCATTTAACGACCTCTAAACGACAGCTGACAGTTGACCCATTTCACAATCGATGTCAGTTCACTGACATTTCACCACTTGTCAGTTAAAGTGGAAATCAATGTTCATATTATTATTTGCTCCAATGCTGCAAGGAGGGGAAAATAAAGCTTTGGTGCAGGTATTCGCTGTTAGTGTTTGTCTTTAGTATTTACAAGCTTGAAAAAATGCATTGATATCTCATGTGGTATATCATATTCCTGTAGCATATTATACATATTTTTAAAAAATCAATTTAAGTATAATATTACGCGGGATAAATAAATAATAAATAACACATGGGGAACATTATATAGACAATTTAAATTTTCCTTATTCTATGTCATTTTATAGTTTTTTTGTATGAGCAGAAATACGCTTGTTTGACATTTTAAAAGACAAACTTGTGATTGCATTGTCATATCTATTTTATTATGCTTAGTGCTTCACTGTTTTTCTTGCTCATGGAGTGAAAAATGCACAGCATCCAAACGACATAAAGGTTGGCCCCTTTCGATGATCAAACATGATTGAATGGGGTTTAGATAAGAGTTCATAAAAGCCTCCCTTTTTTTCCTCAAAAAAGACACTGCCAATTTTTTTTTCAAACTTGAAGATGAAGTTCACGAGCAAAACCTCCCCTCCATTGGCGCTTTTCTAAAGTGAGGAGTCCGAGGTACAAAAGCAAATCCTGGAAAGCAGGGCAGCGAAAAGGAGAGTATGGGCCCGTCCATTCTCATTCAAAAATCGGGTAAAAGAGAGAGAAAACTTTGGACAAAGGGCAAGGAGAGACATAAAAGGAGATGAATTATTCAGTACGCCCCGCTGGTAGATAGTTTTGTAATTTTATATAATGGCCCGTTGGAGAAGAATCAGTTGATAGCGTGAAAACGGTCTCTTTTCTCTGTCACACCACGCATTAATGTTAGGAGAAAAATGTCACAGTTTTGTTGCAAATATCGCCAGTGTCCATTTGGATGGTCTGTAAACCCTGCTGGCGGTAAATGACCAACGTTTTTTGGGGGGAGTCTGCTCGTTACGCACAACTTAGCCGCGTAAAAACAGAGGACACTTTTTCCGCGTAGTGCGATACTTTGACTTGTAAAGTGTAGCCTATATGATTGCATTATTATTGACTTTACACTGTTTACCTCAAAATATCCGCATAATGTTCCTGCTTATGTTTTTTTTCTTAGCGCTGCTTGTGTTTTAAATTGGAACTCAATTACGTTGCTATAATAAGAGACGCACTCTCTGCGCAATGCAGTTTAGACTACCGGCATCCGGATGGCATCTAATAATGCTAATACTTATTAGAGTAAGCACTGGAAACGATGGTTGCTGAATAGGTGGCTGTGTTCGTGCCGGGTGTAATAGCTCGCAGGCATGGTAAGAAATGTATTTATCCCCAATCAGCCCCTCACTCTCCGAGTTTGAAGCACAGCCCTTATGTGGAGAGGGGTTTTAAAGCAGATTAAATAGAGCCTTTTATTTCTTTTCACTTTCATCTCAGAGCGGAGCTCACAGTGGCTCGCCCAGGGCACAAAATTCATGAGATTTTTTTTTTTTCGTTTACTTATCCAGATTTTAAGACTTTATTTATTTATCTATTTGTTTATTAGGCCTGCGTATTTGATTTTCTCAGAGGTTACATCACGGATTTATCCCAGCTCTAATCTATCTTTATTAAACGTGTATTTAAACTGCTAACCATATTAGAGTAGTGTAAATTTTATTTTGTCGCAGGGGGATGTAGCGGAAAATAAACCGACCAAATCTCAGTCTATGCACCGAAAATAGCTCCACCTTTTCACGCTGCTGTATTGGCACTTTTTCCTGATAACTGTTCGACTGTTGACCGAGCGTAAATCTTGGCAACCCTCCTCTCAGTTTGTGCAGAAGTAATCCAACGTGCGCGCTTTAATGGTCATGCACGGCCGTTAAATTCTGTGCCAAAGTTTAATTGCGCGCGAGAAATAAGTGAAAGGTTGCACTGCATCTGTGCAAACCTGTGCATCATTTTGTTTTGCGCCACATCGCTCAGAAAGAGAAGGTGAATCAGCTGTCCGGCGTCCGTCCGCCACACTAATACCACCAACCTGACCGTCAGATGAGGTGGAGACAGGCGATGGACACTTCAGCAAATCGCAGGATTACCTGAGGTCCTCAAACTAATTAAACAGATGCCAGGTGGGATTATTTCCGCGCATCAGGGAGGGAAAGTGACAGAGTAGTGCAGAGGTGTGAAGAAGTCAGACAACCCAGAGATCCAGGTTAGGATGATGATGGGAGGCTACTCTTACATTCAGTGAAATGTCATAATACAAGGAGTAGGAGGCATAATTTGTGACACACACTTTGTTTCAAACGTATGTGGAGAAAATAACATTTTTTTCCATTTCTGTCTCAGTGTGTGCGGTAAATTACCTGTAAAGGTTTGTTAATCCACGTCGTGCGTCAACCAATTACGCAAAAAAACACGACTTTTTCAGTTTTCCTTCTCTCCCAGACACAGCTGCGCCCCCTTCACAAACAAAGAAACACAAAAAGAATAATTTCTGCTGTTATTAACGATAAACTCGGCCTGTAGTGATGAAAAGTGTGAAAAGCTGCCCCCTCCATGCTCCCCACGTCACAAACACACACGCACAACGCACGCGCTCACACACACTCAAACACGCACACACTTTTCGTTCACGCACAGCCAGTCTCTAAGTGTATGGTAATATAATGTAGCTATATTTCGGGTCTAAAGCCGTGCTGAATGAGAAGGACAGGGGAATGAAGCGAGAGACCACTTCAAACAAATCCATCTGGAACAGTGTGTGAGAGAGATTCACTGAAAGTATGGGGAAGTTATTTAGCTATTAATAACGTTTTTTCCTCAGGCATTGAGAGTGACTCCATCTGCACTTTCTCGCAGCTATTTGGCTGGGTGGAAATTGAGGGAGACCCAAATGTTGGGCAGAGATAACATACCCATCATAGCCCAGACCCTGCGCTGTGCTTCACTGCATTAAACTCGGATTAACCTCCCCTGTCCCCGCAGCCACTCAAGCCACATTTCACTGGAATTTACATCGGTAGGCCTACAGTTCTTATAAAGGGGGCAGGGGCTGAAAAGACACGACACAACAACAACAACAATAATAATAATAACAATAATAATAATAATAATAATAATAATAATAATAATAGGACTGTTTTGCAGTAAATGAATAAAATTAAGATAATGAAGGTGGAATAATGCAGGCTAGCTACTGAATAATGAAACAAAATTAACAGTACTGAACAGTTTTTGCTCAAATTAGACGGCAATTTCTTCATATTCATATTTTCTAATTTTTTTTTTATAGCCTATTAATAATAAACAGTGTCGACTAAATGGGGTAATTTTAGGACACTTTCACGTTAAAAAGAGATACTTACTGGGCTTAGATCTTTTTAGTTTTCCAGACTTCTGCTTCTCTCACCTTTTTTGAATTTAAAGGGGATTTTTCTGTCGTATTTTCTGTGTTCAGATGATGTTTAGCTAGTTGGCACAGGTGATAGCTAGGCTAGCAACGTTAAGTTAGCTGTCATGATTGTAACCTAATTTACGTGTCTTTGAGACTTATGAGTACCTTACAGCATTTAACAGGGCCTGATAATCATCATCATCATCATCATCATCATCATCATCATCAATAGCGTAGTGAGCACAATAGCTATCTTAAATGGCAGTTACCTTAGTCAAACGTGGTATTTCGCTTTTCACGTTTAGCTTCAGAAACGGGCTAAAATCATATTTTTTGCCATACTTTCACCTCTGGACAGAAGGTCAGTTATTTACTTGTTTTTTTTTATTTCCATCCATTCATTTTGTTAAGGCTACTACATCACTAAGCGTGCTTAAGATGAGAAATATGAGTGTAAGCATTTTTTTAAATAAAAAAATGGTGGTATAATTTGTTGTTAATGACATATCGCGATATTTTGTAGAGAAGAGCTACTACCAGTGTAACAAATTAGCCCATTGGTTCCAGCAAGGTAACATGAGCAAACCGTGCAACATAAGAACATGAAACCCATTGCTTGTGAGTAATGAGTAATGCATCAATTTTAAGGAGTGCAGTTTAAGCTTGTAGGCCTACCATAAACTGGAGAGACAGTTCAGTGTCAGGAGCTTTAAGTGTCGGCAGCATTAGGCTAAATAAAAAAAAAAAGAGTAGGCTTAAATTCATTCTGTGCTGGCATTTGACTTTGATCACATCAAAAATATTCATGGAAGCACAAACACTGGCTCTGCCACCATTATCCCGGCTGACAGTGATACCTCTCAAGGCTGTCTATTAATTAAAGTGGCGCTTACCATGTGGGACGACTCCCTATCTGGGCACAAAAATGGTTTTTCCATCTCTTGTGGGGCTCTTGAAAAGGGGCAATCTTTCCTCTCCAGCTTCTTGTGGGAAATTTAAAAGTGTACAGAGGAAGACATGGGGATTTCTAGCTCATTTATAAAGACGAGTTTATAATCCTTTCCTGCTTAATAACTTAAAAGGATTCAATTTCTCCCCTCATTTATGGGGTTATGATCACACATTGTTAGGCGCAGATAGTAGCATTTCAAGGTTAACATTTCCTGCTCGAAAATATCAGAATATAAGCTGTAAGCCCATAGGTGCCCTTTGTTTAGCCTGCAAATTTCCCCACAAATGCTGATAGGCCCATTTTAGATGTTGTTACTATTAATGTGATAACAACGACCAAGCCGAGGAAGACCAAGTCGATAAGATGCCTCTATGCCACTGAGCATTTTTAAATGATATGATATTTAATTATAGCATATAATTTCACCATCGAGAATTAAATTCAGTAGGCTTACGCAGACTCTGAGGATTGAATGTCTGGTTGGGGGTCTCAAACCATACGAGACAAATTAAAGAGGAAGCGTTGCCCTCCAGGTATCCTGTCACAACAGTAGGGTGCTTCAGCGCATCTCTCATTTCTGTCTGTGTTTTATTCCGCCAATTTTCACTATGGGGCTCTGGGATCCTGCGCCGTGCCTGCAGGGATGTGCTCCAAAATAAATAGAGAATCTCAGTTTTTCATCTTTTTTTTTCTTTGCTTAAGTTTGACTCTATCCCCTCCCTCTCTCACACACAAACACGCGCACACATACCTTTTCGTGTGTAGCACATGTCAACAGGTGGGATATTAGTGACAGAACTTAATTATGTGTAACTTCTTCATTTATTTTTACAGCTGACTCGTTTTATTTGATTTGGTTGGGGCTTGTCTTAAATAGCTGGTGTAGTTTAAAATGCTGCTTTATTCTGATTTTATAATATTTCTCCATTAATTAAATTCGTGGTACATAAAGTGAGTTGGAGGGTGACTTTGTGGTGCTTTTGGTGAAACGGGGTTGACATTTTGGCAAATATTTAAGTACTGACAGTTAACATTCTTGGAAATGTTACTTTTATTTATTAGGCTACTATATTATATTATATATGTTATATATCACATTAATATTTTTACGGTAAATGTCCCTAAATTAAAAATTAATGTGGCACTATTCACATTTATTATTATTATTATTATTATTATTATTATTATTATTATTATTATTATTATTATAAGTTAGTGTTACAAGCCTGCTGAACATCGCCTCAAACATTTGCATTTCCACTTTAGGCGCTTAATGTATTCCCCAAATTGCCACCGCTTTGTTAGCAGTGATGTTTAATTGGCTGGAAGAAGATGAATGAGTCTGACAGGAATCAGCTGTCCAGAGATTCCCCTGTGAGTCTGACTCGGAAATCATAACCTGACCAGCTTTTCCTCCTCTGAAACCAGCTCGTTGAACTTGTCACATCTAATTAGGGTGTTAAAACGCATCGAGTGCATCGGTGGGAAACAGTAGGTGGTTGGTCCGGGGCAGCCAATAAGGCCTTTTTGGGTCAGATGGTGGAGGGGGGAGAGATGAGCAGCGTGCTTGGATGGCGAAGTTGTTGAATTGGACCGCTGCGGGCTTTTATTTTCTAAGCAGCCTTTTTTTCCGCTATTACTTCAATTATGGCCATCCAGCGGGCTAAACAGGCCAGCCTGCATGGACTGTATAGCCTTATTTTAATTAGGTATGAAATTAATTACAGCAGACATCTATTAAAGACTTTTTAGTTTGGCTAATTTTTTTTCCACAGAGTTTAAAGGTATAACAGTGGATTAATGGCTTACAGCCAAAATTACATTTTATTGCATCCCATCATGTCTGTGCTGCCTGTCTAACAGGTGTCAGGCACTGACTGAATTTATAGATACAGAATAGAAAATTAATGTCTTAACATACATTTGCTCTGTTTTCATTATTCAAGCATTGGTAATTAAAAATTTCAATGCAGATATTTTTATGGACAATATGAATATTTTTTGCTGTAATGAAGGCTCCAGTGCGATTCAAATACTCTCTGTCTTTATATAAATTTTAACTCTGTAAACAATTTTGTTAACTTGTTGTGCTGCTTGAGTTAGCCTGTACGTTCTGTGCAAATGTGAAAATACAATCGTCTTCGATCCCCATTTTAAGAGGCCGCATTCTCTTTTTATAGAATACTTTTTTTCTTGTATTGGTAAAAAAAAGCCCTGTGATGTCTGACAGCCTACTCTCGCCATTGTTAGATGAACAGCCACTAGAAAAGGACGAGAGAAAGAAGAGGGAGGAGAAAAGGCCCTTCTGTTATTTTCTGTCTTGAGACTTGCTGCATAGGCTATTCAGCCAAGTTGATGAACTCCTCCAAAAAGTTTATTAAGGGGCTGAAAACAATAAGAACTAAAGCCTTTGGGTGCCTGGGCAGACAGTTTATAAACTAGCTGCTATTGTGCCTCAAAGGCAGATGCATGAATACCTTTGAATAGGGGCCTTCAAACTGACACGATCAGGCTGGACAGCAGCAGTTTTAAAGGGAGAGAGGGTGCTTCTGCTGCAGCTCAGATCTCTGCCCCCTTTTTTTTCTGCATTAATGTACATCTGCAAAGGAAGGGGGAGGAGGAGGAGGAGCTGGGCACTGTCTGTCACGGCCACGCTGGTTTTCCCCTGGGCTTTACACTATGTGTGAGCTTAAACAAACTTAAAAGAAGACATATTTGGGTAAACCGGCGCATCCTTACTTTTCTCTGCAGAAATGATCATTTTTAGACGATGCTATATCTTCACTGTGGTCATTTTATCAGCCTCCTGAATCACCATAAAAGCAGATGGTTTAATACCTTGCTTCCTATTTTCTCCCACCACTATTTTGGTGTGGAAATTGCACAAGCTGTTATGTTGAGGCCAAGAGCAGAGAGTGACAATTGATCTTTCCTGTCAATGCTGTATTTCAAACAAAACGCTTTCACATATTCCTGATCATTTATGCATCCAAAAGTAGACAGAAAGGCAGGCGAAAAACTGTTGAGCGCTTTGGCGACGTGGCCTCACTGTTGATATATTTTTTTGAATGAGGCACACTGGTTACGCGCACTCAAGAAGATACATTATTCCCCTCCTTTTCAGTAAACAATAGACTGTCAGTCTTTATCCCTCTTCCCTCCTCTGTCCCTCCCTCTCCAGCTTTCTCTTTTAGTCCTCTCAGTCTCTGGCTCTGTGCCTCACAACATCAGAGGGAGTCCAGTGATTTGTGACCCCAGCAACCCACACTTAATCTCGCTAAAGAGGGGGAGCATCCAGTTTGCAGCTTGGCGGGCCCCAAATAGGCCAAGCCTGCTCTGGCAGGTGTCAACATTAGCAAACAATTGGTCCCCAGTCCCATGCCCCGTACCCCAGTGCGACACTGAACCTAAACTATTTGAGGCGCGCTGAAAGGAGCCACATAATAGGGAATGTGGAGGGGGAGGAGAGGAGGGGGAGGACAAGGGAGAGATTACACTCTGAGACAGCTATTAGCAGGGATGAGGCTTTTCTAAACAAACAAAAAAAAAGGGAGAGAGAAGACGATCAATACTGTGTTAGTTTACCAAGTGGAGTCATCATTGTGGCTTTGGAGTATTTATTTTCTGCTCCATTGTTTTTCTCGACTTCTCAAACGTCTGTGGGCCGTATTGGCAATCCAATTTAGTTTGGAGGGGGGTCCCTGGGAGGCCTATTTCTTCTCCCGGGCAGTTGTGTGCTGCTTTCGCTTGCGCTGGGCAGTTCATTCATAGAGTTGGTGTTGTAATGAATCCTGATTGGTGAGTATTACCTTCGATGGCGGACTGGGCTGTCCGGAGGGAAAACAACACTCAGCGATGACAGAGCTGTGCTGGGTCCCGGTGGGATTGCAGTCCCTCTACCTCATTAGACAGCAGTGTCTTAGCAAAGAGCGCAGAGGAAATGGGAAGCGAATGAGTTGACACGTGGACTGTTGCTGCTCTCGAGTGGATATGTGTCTTGACAAGAGGGCCAATGTTTTTTAAAGGCCATTTATTTATCGCTCACTGCTGATTCCTGGCCATGCCACGAGGAGAGACAAGTGTTCTCAGTGGGGGGAGATTAGTTTCAAAGGTTTTAATGGAAAGACCTATAGTTATCAGACAGAAATCTCATTTAATTGCTTTGAGATGTCCTCTTGGCGTCTTGCCTCTTGGCCTCCAGAAAGGAAAAAAAAGACAACCAAAAAAAAAAAAAAAAACTGTTCAGTTCAGGTAACATCCGTTAAAACAAACCTACCAATGCAGATGTTCTGCACTCACATCATTCTGCTGCAATAAACAGGCCTAATTAACTGACCCCCATGACCTCTACAGACAATGTTGCCCGCTGTCAGAAAGCACTGATAACCATGTCAACAAGCAGTAAAATGATTCCGGCCATTCATGGCATTAACAACATCACGCAACACAGAGAACAAGCCCCAAACATAGACAGAAAATGTCACGTTCAGGCTTTTTGTGTTTGTCTCGACTAGGTGAAGAGCCAAAGGGGACGCACAGTTTACAGAGCAATTTCAGCTTTAAGCAGAAGTTAATTAACCATGCAGTTCCATAAATCAGAGTCACTTTGCCTAATAAGTTATCTACCAGACAACATAAATGTTGTTGCCAGCTGACAGATGATGTCAAATAATGACAAAGGCCTGTTAATTTGTGAAAGGTCCACCAGTAATTCTTCAGTATATTTATGTAGGCCTTATCAGTCTGGAGACAAGTATTGGCGTGCGGTTGCCTCTTCAATTTCAGCCAAATATTCCTGCAGAGAAATCTAAACCATCTTGCTCAATTGGACTAAACGCTGTCTTTTTCCCCCCTGGTTTTTAAACCATGTGAATGCTTGCTTTTGCACACTGCTTTTGTGGGTGCTCCACATATATCCTACAGAGTTTTGCATTTGTTTCCCCTCTGTATTTTAGATAATATTAATTATGATGCTTATGATTGAAGTAAATTATTGTCGGAGTCAGTCTTGCAGTCCTGATATTACAATGATCTTTTTTTGGCTAAATTCTTAAATTTTATCTTCAAGGTTTTTCTCTGCAGCACAAGAATTATAGAATATATATATGGTGCAATTGAATTACTTGCCTGACTGAGTTAATCTCAGTAAGACGGACAGTGTAATAATAACTTTGTCTTGGTGATTAAACCATTGTTATTCTGCCAAACAACAAAGCTGCAGGGTTACAAAAATGAGTGTACAGTACATCAGGACATTATTACGTCCATGTTAAATTGTGCAATGGATGAGCAGGTCAGAGCCACATAATTTATTGAAAGAAATGTCGTTTCCTCCAATTCGCCTTGCCACCTAAGGTTGTCAAACTCTGACAGCTGGCACAGATCGGGACAGTGTGTTGCATTATGACCGTCCAGTGGTTACCATGGAGCTGCATTAGAAAAGACAAAAAGCATTTCTGGCTAATTTTATTACAATGCAGGAATAGCCCACATAATGCGCAACAGTAATTACGTTTAGCACAGTGCGTCCGTGCTCCCCCTCAGTGATGAATGAGAAACATTGACCATGGTCTGCTAGTTTAAAAATCGCCATTAGCCTATGCTACTTAGGGCCAGAACATTTCACATTTTATGCTCTTGATCTGCTTCACCACTGAAATATTCATTTGTTTTAATTGTGCATGTTTTTGTTCGTAACCACAAAGACAATAAACATGTTCCCCAAGTGTTGCAAATCAGAAATGTGTTTTTTCCCACCAAGTTAAAATGTGTAAGCGGTTGTCCAAACAGTGGGGTGGAGCTCCTGTCCTTGCCTACAAAATAACAACTTCAAATGTTGTCCCCCATTTTCAACTAATGGGCTTATTTCTGCATCGTCAGTCATTCTCTCCTTGGGGAATATGTAGTCTCAGTATAAAAAGCTTTGCTACTGTGCCACATTACAACCCCTCAATATGGAGGGATCTCAGAAATTAATGCCAAGCACTGTAATGCTCTCACTGTGCCCAGAAAAAAAAGCTCTTCACAGGAAATATTCTTGAAATTATTGAATATAAAGGAACTCCTCGGAAACAGTTTGTTTACTCACTGCTCCATAATACAGTGGAGCATAATAATATCTTATTTTTGAGAATATGTTGTGATGATTAGGTAGCAATTTTTCACAGATTTCAAAACCAACTAATCTGTTTTTATTTTTCCAATTGCAGAAACAACTGAATGGAATAAAGTAATATTTACATATATAAACCAGTAGCCAAAAGGTCTTTATGTGTTTTTTCTGGAAAGAGAACCTTACTTTTCCTGCACATTAATGAGATATTTATTTTCATCTTTTGTTTTAAGCTTTACTGACATCAGTCGTGAGTTTTTTTAGTTTCCGTCATTCTTCACAACTCTTCTTTCTTTCCTGGTGTCCTCGATGTCACACAAACTTTTCCACAATATTTGCTGCCCAGCCTTGTCCAGAAAATTAGGAAACTTCCCTTGGGCACATAAAAATGTCCGCTGTGCATTCCTATACTGTGCCCGGTAATCTCTCTTTGGCTTTGTTGAGAAAATGATTTGTTCCTCCAGGAGACCTCGGCTCACAGCCCTGAGACGTTACTGTTTGATTTCCTGCGTAGGTTTTTAGAGCTTTTTGCTGGGGGACCGAGGCTCTGGCTCCAGTGCCATTTGGCAAAGACCCCCATGGGCTCCTTTTTACTTTCTTGTGCTCTCTGTTAATTTCATTACTTTCGCTGTGACCTCAATTAGCAAAGACTTGAGCTCAGGCGGTGACATTCTGCTCGACAGAAGAGGAAACCTGGTGCAAAGCTCAGTCTTAGTGGGGAAGCGAGAGGTCCTCCTAACAAGGCTCATACATTTTGTATCCTCTGAAGTCTTTATGGGTCCATGTGGCTCTGTTAGACCCTTTCTAATCTGTCTTTTTTTGTGAAAAAAAACTGTCACAGCAGGAAAATATAAAATAATAGTGAGTTAGTTCATATATGATCATAAAGTGTGGGATTTTTCATCATGTGAATGATGAAAACTCACGTATTTGCAATGTCAGAAGTGCAATTACACGAAAAGCAGTCTTTCAAAAACAATAATTTATATATTCAAATTCAGAAAAATAAACAATACTCCAGAGAGCATTAGCATCTGCCTCATTTAGAAACAAAGTATATGTTAGAGTTAAAAACCAACATTCATATTGTCACTAATACTCTAGTTTCAGTCAGGAGCATATTAAAGAAAAAGAATCCCACCCCTCAAGCCCTTCACGCTTTCACACTCAGGCAGCGCAGAGGCATGGGGAGTCAATATGTCAGCGTTTATGGATGCCCTGCGGAGCTGCACAGGGCTGTCAGGCCCCTATTCATGCTCTAATGGCCCCCTGAGGAGCTCGTCTCTCCGGGCTGAAAAGGCCGGGAGGCCCAGTGGACGCCCTGTTGTTGAAGGTGAGCGTGCGCTCTCATGGACGCGCCGCGCCTTCATCCATATGACAAGAGCCATAAAAGAGCATCGCTCTCGCTGCTTCTCCCTCTCTGTCTCCTCTGCTTTCTCTTGCGTCCCCCTCCCCTCCCCTCCCTCCCTCTTCTCTCCCACTTTCTCCCCACCTCGAACAGAGAAAAGGGGGCTAATTGTTTGTTGTGAGAGCCAAAGATTATAGAGCCTCCCATCTTTCTTCCTCCCTTGCCTTTTTCTCCTCTTTTTCAAGCCCCCTACTCCTTTTCTAAAGAATGTGATTCTGTCCGAGAGACAAGGGAAGAAAAGTATTGGAATTTTCCTGAAGAATGTCAATGTTAAAGAGCCTAAAACTCTGACACGGGCAGTGAGGGGTTGCAGAAAAGCGGGCTTTTTCGAATTTCATCAGGTAGTTGTTCAGTCTTAAGTCTTCAACAGCTACTTCTTACGTTAAAAACTTAAAACTAAACATGTGTAATTGCTGCACAAGCTGCCTGCACATGTTAAAGCTCCCGCTCACCTCTGCTTTCTCACTTCTCAATGTCTCACCATTGAAAGAGAATTTGGAGCAAGTGCCCTTGGCCCTGAGCCACCTGTAATAAACTGGTAATTGACATGATAGGCATGAGACAAAGCTGAATCCAATGACATCCGTCCACAAAGGTGAGCTGAGATTGATTTTATTTTAGATAGACGGTGGAGTTTTAATATCCTATGTATAGTTACACATCTCAGCCAGATTCAATTTCAGCTAAATGTCAAATTACGGCCCAGAGAAGGTCACTGACAACCAGAGGAAATTGATGATGCATTTTGGCATGTTACCAAACCAAGTAAACAGTTAACTTGATTTGGCCACGTACACAGTCTTTTTACAAATTGTTTGGCATGTTGAGCTGAATATTCAAATCTAATATATACGAATAAAAGGCAACCACGCCGAGGCTACGCTCACTTTGAGAGTTTTGTTTTTGTTTTTCACTTGCAGGGAGATAACTACAGGAAAAGATTATTCATAGAGAATTTGTCTTTAAACCATTCTGTTATCACTGTCGTCTATCTTGTATTCACATAAGGTTCCTATCTCAGATACATCCTTCGGTAAATGCCTTGAATCACATGCCTCCTTTAGCTTGGCAACCCCTTTGGGTTGAACAGGCAAGTGCATTAAATAGAGATGCCGCACCATTCTCAGAAAAATGCAAATTGGGAAGTTGTTAGTTATTTGATGTTGCTGCACGATCCCCCCCGCCTCCGAAACATCCCTCCACTCCAGTGTTGGTGGTTGAATCGTATGCAGTCCTGGGGACAGGCAGGGCTGTTTATATGCAGGCCTGGAGCCCCGAAGACAGCGCAGAGACAGATGCATGTCAGAGATAGCAGATCCCATCTCAGGCAGATGCCTCTTATCATAGGCCTGTTTGCATAATTAGGCCTTTTGATATTCTCCCCCTCTGACTGACAAAAAGTATAATTGCAGCATCAACTACGACAAAAGGTAGGCACAAAATAAACAAGTCAACATAAATAGGGAGAAAAGATGCGGTGTTATTTTTGTCCTGTGGGAAAAAAAGAGGGAGGAAAAAACAGCATTTTAAACTAAATCTGCTGTCAGTCACAGTCAACTGGTGTGACTCGGTGCTCAGAGGCTGGTCCTGTGAATGCCTGCAAAACACAGAGCGTGAGGCCTGATTGTAATTATGCTGGAACTAATATGCTTTTCAAAATGAGCCATTATGAGCTAATGCTGCACTGCCAAAGCCCTGTCTGTTTTTGTCCCTCTGTCTTGGATAGTTTGCAAAGGTATGGCTGATATTGAGGCCATGGGTTATGATATCAGAGGCAGTCTGACTAGGATGAGCACTGCTTAACTTTAGGCTTATGCTGCTCGCAGGTGAGATGAGGGATAAAAACACCTGAAAGTGCAAAGGGGAGGGTTTTTTATAAATGTTTCTAACAGAGAAATTGTTGATTTCTGATTGTCGTTGCATTTTAATTGGACATAGAGAGAGTTATGTCTTTTTATTTAAGCGTTAACGTTTGCAATAAAACATGCCTGTATTGCTGCTGTGTTTAATTTTTGCTATTTTGTTGGCTTTTATGGTAGATTTTGTTGTTTTTTCCTGTTATTGGTACACCTCTGGACCAAAATACAGATATTTACCCAATTTTTAGTTTATACATTTTTAGACTGAAACTTATGCACATTTTAAACTTTTTTCTTGCTGTAAATCATACAAGGACATGGCCTAAAGACAGTTTTATGAAGCTTTTGAGTATTTAATTGATTTTTTTTCTCATACTTTTGATTGTAGTGCTTAATGATGACCACTTACTCAATGGCTGTCACAGGTCTTTCATTCAGAACCACCTCAAAGAATCAGATGCACGTACTGAACCAGCAACGCCCTGGTTGACTTGAATTTTACTGCTGTTGTTATGTATCATAAATCTGTAACCTTACTGATCACTTGGTTAATTGCCGGTATTGAGTGGACAGCTGTCTGTTTAATCAGCATTACCTCAGCGTCTCGGGGGTAAAGGTGGAGGGAGAAGAAGAGAAGGAAGGCTGGTGGAGTAGGTGGGGAGGGGGTCCACATGAGGAAGGGAGGCGTTTTGAGGAAACAGGGTGATGATGAGGATCCCATCTGCCTGCAGTCTGAGGAGTCTGTCTGCAGGGTCAGCAGAGGAGGAGCATCAGGGGAGCAGGCTTTAAACCTCATAGTGACCTTAAAACTATTAACTAGCAGCACAAGTCCTTCAAGAGCAAAACTCTGTTTCATCTGAAAGGTCTGGTCAGAATTAAAGCATCATTAAAGCTTAAAGTCACACCAGGGTGAAATCATTTGGTGGCTCTCCACGCCTTCAAGGATTATTTCTGGCATGGAATCAACCACATCGATTCAAACGGGGTTAACTAATTGTTAACCACTGTAAATATACTAATGCATTCACCCACTGTGCAACCACAGTTTAGTCAGAGCGATATACTGAAAACAGTCAGCATGCACACAACAGAAGGCTTCTGAGTGTGCTGCTGGTGGACACTATTCTCCCACAATGCAGTGCAGGATACAGAGGAGCTGCTCATAGCAAGAGCAAAATTCTAACTAATTGTGAATGATGGTGAAACAGGGGGGGTAAACCATGGATAAACCATTTTGTCTCTATGTGAAGGTGATTTGGTTTGGTTTGTGGTTTGATTGATGTCTGATGGCACAAGCACTGAATAATTTCCTGCATAAAACAATTAAGTATATTGATATATTTCTATAGAAAGACTGTGAGGATTAACATGTAGTTTATGCTGTATATATTTACAATGTAGTATGGATTTGCGACACAGCTCTTGTCATTATTGGCAGACAACTTGGCATTGTTCATTTTTGCTTCCAAGTTATAAATATGTCTCACATTTTTCTGAAACCTAAAATAAATCTGACTTGGGGCTAAATACTGCAGAAGTGGCTGAAAACCAAACAAATATGGACGCCTCACGTCCACTAAAGTCTATCATTCATGCAACCCCTTCACATGGGAATCTTTCCCATCCCTACCATCCATTCTGTCTGACGTGAACCCTCTTAAAGTAGTCACCTTTTAAAACCTTTTATCAATTACATGACAAACCAATGTATTATAGCTCAGTGATTGATCCTCTTCAGTTAAATATTTAAACTGTATTGAACCATCTGTTTCATAAGTCATGACATTCATTACAATCTAGGTTATGATTGCTTTTACTCAGACAATACCCAGTGTTATTTCTAGTCTTAATCAAGCACTTACCTTGACAAAGCATAGTGCAAACCTGATTAATTCCTTTTCACAATGGGTGCGATTTTAAATCAATATCGGGGAAAAACCTCAGAGGGCCCCTGGAGGAGAGTACACGGCGGTAATCATGCCCACTGGATGGCACATAATTAGATTCTAATTGGAAGATAAGTAATGAGACAAGGCATGAGTGGTTTATCAATATCCCATGAACCTGTGAAGGGAATTACCGCAGTCGTATTATACAAACGTCTAATCAGAATGTACCTTTTTGTGCCGGGCAGACTGTTTAGGAATTGACCTCGACAGGCCTGCAGGGATTTTGTTCACTGAGTCTTATTCATAGACTCACTCAGTGTATTATTATTAATATTGGCACACGTGTGAGGGGAAAAAGAGACATGAACTGGTTTTGCTCAGAAAACTGACTGAAAAATGGTTGTTTTCTGTCTTTATACCTGCTTGTTAGCACTGTACATGTATTCTAAGCCATGTGCTCATTGGGCAGACTGTTGTAACACTACTGTATGTCAACCACAAATCATTTTCAGACCAGAGCGGCCATGTGTTTCAATATATTTTCTGTCTTCCAGTCGCCAAATGTAGTCAGCATATAGATGAGTTTTACGTCCAACCCCAATCCCACTTGGCCTCGTGCAGCGTGTGCCATTTTCCATTTTCCCTTACTCATTACAGACAGGGCTGTTGACCTTGTGCTTCTGGTTCATGTACAAGAGCAGATGTGTTGGCTCTGTGGGGCTTAATGGAGAGCAGCGGTACAAGCTATTGTCTGCTGAGGTTTATCAGTCATTAGCCTGATAGCATGCTAAATGTGACACAGATTGCCGCAGCGGTTTAGCTGCAAAATAAAGTCTGTGAAAGTGGCTAAACAAAGGGGAGGAAAAAATAATAATTCGAGGAGGAGAAGACTTTAGTGTCTTTCTCAGGGCCCCTTGAGTATGTCTCTACTCTGGCCCCCACGTCCCCCTATAGGACACAGAGGTGACTTTGGAAAGTGATCTGCAGACTGCTGGGCTGGTCTCAAGTGTCGTCATGGCAAGTTAGCGGGCAAATGGATATACGCATCCTCATGAAAACCAACAAAGGGATATGTGGTGTATGTACATATTCAACTTTGTATGATCAAGGGTGTTCTGCAGCGGAGTGAGTCTGTGCTTCAAGAATCAATCTTTATTAAAAAGGATAAGACTGAAGAATTGATTTAATGAATGCGGCCTCATGTCCTGCGGCCACATGTAATCCGCAGAGAATCATTGAGCATGAGCTCAGGGGGACAAAAAATGTTCGTAGAAGACTCATAGAGTGGCCTGTAATGATAGTCTCCATATAATCCCATAATTCCTTGTTTAATTAAACTCTGGAGCTGGCCTTGAGACTCCGCCAGCTCTGTTGCTCTTTTGTTCTCACAGTTGTTATTTGGAGGCTAGGTTTGAGTATTCTTTTGTCCACTCACGTTTGAAGATTTGACTGGAGTGAGCTGCAAACACAGATCGTGGCTTCAAAACAATGAATTAGACGGCAGGAACTCACTCAGGCGAGACATTCAGGTGAGCATTCTAGTTTGCATTTGAGCTGAATAGCGGAGGGCCTCTGTCAGAAGCAGAAATCTCTTCATGCACCCTCTTCTTCAATATCTCCCTTTATTTTCCCTCTCCCACACTTTCTGGACTGAGCATGATGCAATCCAACTAGGCCTGGAGCAACACTGGCACATCACGCCGCCTTGTCAATGTCTCAATGAGGAAATTATGAAAATATAAATTTTATGACATGAAATGAAAAGGGCCATGTAGTTTGAATAGACATGCAGAGGAGGTGAAAATGATGCAATTTTCTAAATTCAGTTATAATGGTAATGTGCAATGGTAATGCGTATTTGCTGTCAAAAATTTCCCTGTCGGCCCGGATTGTACAGCTTTGTGCTGTATCTATGTTCCTCGAGCAAAAATTCAGCTTAGTTGAATGCTTAAAAAGTAATGTAAAATATGTTCTAATTCATTTAATGACAGCAGATGGAAACACATGGGACTGAATGGTTTTGGTGTGATATTGTGTTCTATTTTATACACTTTGGCTGTGCTGTGTATGAGCAGTGTGCCCTGGGCCAATGAGAGAGAAAAGCAGGGTGAGGAGCAGCAAGGTGGCCTGTGCAGATTAACCCCTCTACCCACCAACACCCCCGCTCCCCCTCAGCCCTCTGCCTTCACAGCCTCTGGGGCCCCTCACAGAAGCAGGATTGTGTATCAGGGCCTCTTCTATATTAAATAAATATCCACAGATTAAGATAATATTCTCCCAGTTGTATATTGAGAGAGGAGAGGCTGTCATCTGAATCCTCCGCATTGCCAGTCCCGCTCTCTTGAGCAACAAAAGAGGCTCCAAAACGCAGATAATGCTGTTAGAGCTTCTTCTTGATCAGTTTCAGCTCACGTTTGATGCTATTTTCTACAAAAAAAAAAAACCTTAGTTAATTCACACAAAAGACTCCTGAACTTGCTTTCATTTCGTGATCACACAGATGGCCCTCTGTCTTTTTCTTTTCACCTCAGGCAGCCGCACGGATGATGGTTCAGATGTAGATTCGGAGCCCGACTTGCCCCTGAAGAGGAAGCAGAGACGCAGTCGCACCACCTTCACCGCTGAGCAGCTGGAGGAGCTGGAGAAGGCTTTCGAAAGGACACATTACCCGGACATCTACACCAGGGAAGAGCTGGCTCAGAGGACAAAACTCACAGAGGCGAGAGTACAGGTTAGACATACAGTACCAGTGCCGCGGCATGCGTGCATGTCAGTTCACCCAAAGTATTAACACATGTACATTCATATGGTGGTACCTAGCTATGCAGAGAGTTGGAGCTGAATTTGTTCGAAGCATCCGTCTGTGAGATTTCTCCTCATAGAAATGGAAGAATTTGCCTTTAAAAACATTAAGTGCAACATCTCTTTATGGGAACAATGTCCCTGTTAATCTGGATGACCAAAAGAACACACAACTTTTTTTATTTGGACTACGTATTTTGTAGAAATTCCAGGGAAAACTGTTCTTAATGACTTTTGTTTCGAGAGAGGCACTTTGCGAAATGTAATTTTTGAATGCCAATATTCTGGACAAATAAAACCGAAACTATCTGCATGGCTAGAAATGACGAAATCTGCTCTCTTTTTTTTCATATGTTGGCTCAACCAGTACTTTTAACGTGTGCAATTAAGCTATGCTAACTGTAAAAACTCCACCTGCAAACATCAATGCGCTGCAGTAGCTAAGGGCTGAGAACAGTTAAGAAAAAGAGGTTCACAGTGTGTTTGTGGAGGCCTCACAGGGATCTGTGCTGCCTGAGCAGCCAATAATCCCACAGCAGAAAGCATCACACTTCACTGAACTGATGCTCGAAGGTGCTCCGTCTAAAACATAATGATATTGCTCTTCTTTTACCCACGGCAATGATTTACTCATCTGTCAGAAGGAAAGTGCCCTTTTTACCGTATTGCTGTGCATGTAAGGGAGTTTCGCTGCTCAACCATCACCCTTCATGTTCGTGGTGTCGGACGCAGACGCTCCCCATCTTCACACCTCCGACCATGGAACCTGTCTGGCAGCCTGGGTGCCCAGCGGTTGTATGTAAGATTGAGGGAAGAGATGTACAGTAGAGTTATGGCAGCAGCTGTTCTTCCAAAGACGGAGAGAGGGAGAAAAAAAGAGGAGAAGAGAGAAAGGGAATGCATTCCTGATGGATTTCTCATTTCGGCCTTTGGCCAGGATCTCATCCCATCACTTTCAAGCTCGCCGCTGCTTGTAAAACCCTCCACATATCACACAGGGTTCCTCATCCTCTCTGGGGACCCTATGCCCCGACAACAACATTAATCAATCAACCGCTAGTAAAAAAAAAGAAAAAAAAAGGTCCGGGGGCGCCCCTCTCCTCTTACCACAGTCGTTCACACTCCCTCTGAAGCCCCCAAACTCCTCACCGCATGCTAAATGTTCATCACACTACAAACATGCAGTTCGGGTAACTAATTCCACACATGTCTTTGTCCATCTTGGAACCCCCCAACATGCAAGGATGTCCTATATGTCTGAGTGTTTAATGCCTCACTCAAGGGAGGAGAAATTTATCTCATGGCTGTTATAAGGTGATATATTAGGATTTTCTTGACTGTATAAAAGGTAAATGTGGGCAAGAGTTGGAAGAACTGAAAGCATCAATAATTTTCATTGCAAATCTAGTCTGACACGTTTGTTAAATAGATATCCAGACTGTAAATTCAATTCAGCATTTTGTAGATTGAGTTCCAGCACTCCTAATAGCCACATAATTGTACAAACTGCATGTTTTGATTCATTTTTCAGAGCTTAAAGCAAACTAAATGCCATACACAAACAAATCAGTCTACTTCAATTCAAGTCATCATGTAGGGCAGCAACACCTCAGGTTTGAGAGTAAAATCCATTCTTTTATTAGCACCTGTGTGTTCATGGAGTCTGACAAAAATATCCAAACAAGACAGTGAGAGAAGAAAGAAAACGGAGCGACTGCTGCGTCTTTGCCGTTAGATAATAGACTTAAATGATGTCATGTGAGAACCTGAGGAATTTGAGTCATGGCTATAATTTGTTAATGCTGTTTTCCTCATAATCTAATTCTTAAAGGCTTTGAAAGTCTCAAAAGGTCAGCTCAAACTTGATTTTCTGAGAAGGTTACGAAGAAAGGGGCTCTGGCAGCCAAAACAAATACTGGCTTAAGTTGCGCTGCAGTTTGGTGAGTGTGTATGAAGGAGGATAATTATATAGGATGATAACTATACGTTGTTTTATGAGTCTGATGGTTTTGTTGTTGCATTTGCACCAAATTCATCTAAAAAGAATTGAAGATTTCAAAGAATAAATACCACAAAGGTATCAACATTCAACCCTTTTAATGAGGCATTTGATAATAAAGATAGACTAAACTAGAATTTTGTTGAATGTGAATTTGATGGTGTGTGCATCTGGGTGTTGTTTGTAAATGTCCACCAGCTGGGCTTTCACGTAGGTGCCCAAAAGGCCCATCACAGGGCAGCAGAGAGGAGACCCTTTGGCCTGAGAGCAAAGCTTCTCCAGCACAGCTGCAATGACGCATCTTCCAGATGTCGTTCACAGACGAACCGGTGTTTGGGGCTTGGAAAGAAACTATAGGCAGGGGGTGTTGGTGCTCCCGCAGACTCATATTTTAACTTGAATTTGTGTCTGTGGTCATGGTTCAGTGTTATCCGTTTGTCATTAAACGTGGTGCTAATGTGGGGAGCACTTTGTTCAGGTCGGACGCAGAGGTGAAGTGCACTCGGGAGGCTCAAACGTGGCCGCGCTCAACCGCCACAGCCCAGAGCTGTGTTGTAAATTAAACTGCAAGATTCTAGTGGAAGCGATGAGTGTTTGGCTTAGCGCTGACTCACAACCTAAACTCATAAACAGAGCTAACTCCCTTGTGTCTGCCCTCGCCTGCCATTTTAAGACCCTTTCACCATCCATCTTTATCAGCCCCGCTGCCCCTTTGAGCAGAGCTACCAGCGCTCCTTCACCACCATGAGCCCCTGCAATGGTTTTATCACCCCAACTGACAAATTGTGGGATATGATCCGTATCTCTCAGCAATTAGTTCCAGGCTGTCTCAGTGGGAGGGGATACTGCCAAGTCTACCTTCAGTCTATGCTCTGCTGATGCAGTGTGTGCTGCCACTTTCCATCTGATAACCCCTCAGTTTTAACAGGAGCGGGCAGCAAAGTCATTCCATGAGCTATTAGCGAAGAGAGCGTCGTTTGTGTCCGTTCCCTCTGCGGGGTGGACCAGGTGGGCGGGGGCGCAGGCAATAGGCTGCAGGCCGCTGTAAATCAGCGCTCACAGATGAAGCAAATTACATTCGCCTCTATTTAGACTGAAGTTTTTAAGAGAGTGACTGCAGAGTCTCTGCTGAGGCTCATCATCTCAGCATGCCGCCTCCGGCTCACTTTACCGAATCTGCCACATAGATCCTCTTTCATTACCAATAAACATTCTGCATGTAGCTATTATACTTAGTGGAATCTAATAAGGTATAAGCATTGCTTTTTACGAAGCGTGCAAATCAATTTGGTGAAAAGTTTCTCTCTTTATCTGTGGCTCGTGCTGGCCTGTTGATGTACGGAATGAGCACAGGCAAAACACCTAAATGGATACTGTGTACTGGCCGTCATAGCTCTGTGTGACAGACCAGTACAGGCAAATTCACACTCGCGCTGACGCTTTTGAACAAGTTTTCGACATAGCGAGTGAAAATATAATCCCACAGGGAGGTATCAGGAGGTAATACGCGGTTTCCTGATTGTTATAATATCAGTCGAGTACCAGCGGCAAGAGAGAAAATCACAATGGAGCTGAGTGGTGACAACCAAACCCAACAGGCAACTGTATTCCCGCCAGTATGGGTTTATGTTTCATAAAGGAATAAATAGGATTTGTGTAGATTGTAGGGGAGAAATTGTTGCAATGCATCAGTGTGAATGTTCTAACAGTTTCTTATTATTAGAATTTAAATGACTTTGGTACAGTGCTTCTGTACTCCTGATACTTATCAAGCTAATCCCACTCTCCTCTCAAATTCACACTCCTAGCTACTTTAATTAGCATAGTGCCAGTCTGGAAGGCAAGCAGGGAGGGAATCAGAGAGAGGGGAAAGAAGAGGGGAAGGAGAGAAGAGGAGGAGGAGGTGTGAGGGAGGGGGGCATTGCGTGGTATGAGACAGAAGAGGATTTGTATGTTGAGGCTGGTTGCATCACCCCTCTGTGTTTTTGTGGATATGAAGTCAGCAGCACATTTTGTTTTGTCATTATCTCGGCTCTTGGTATTCATCTACCGAATGTTGCAAATTGGCTCCTGAAAGGCGTCACATATTCACTGCTTGTCTTTGACAAAATAATTCATGGAGGATTGTCTGTACGGGGAATTCTGAAATATGAGTGATCCTATTTAAGAGAAACAACAGACAGAGGTTTTTGCTGCAGTGCAGTGTCACACGTTTACGATGTTTGGAGTGTGTGTGCGTATTGTCGCTGATCAGCGATAAGAAAATGCAAAACACCACTTGATCGCTATGAATCGATTCTTTTGGCTGAGAATGAATGGGAGATTAAAGCAAGGAACTTGAACTGAGGGCTGAAACTGTGGATCCTGCTTATTGCGGGTTTGATATCCGATTGTAAGTTTGAGGTTTGCAGCTAGACCCCCTTCTAGCTGTCCTCTCCAACAACCCTCACCCTCCTCCGACTGTGTCCTCCTCAAGCCTTCCTCTTTTGTTTCACCAGCAGCGCTCTGCTTGACTTCTATAAGATGGGTTACTGCTCTTCCATCCTCCCCAAACTTTCTCCACAACCATTCAGAGATGCAGCGCAGACAAGTGCACCGCATCCAGGGAAACCTTTTAGTCCGTGAAAACGAAACAGAAGAGAGCCACACAAATTCGCCGGCACACTTGTAGGTAGATAGGGGAGACATGGAGGAGCACTGCAGCTCTCTGTACTGCAGAGAATTAAACCGGATTGGGGAGAGCAGAGGAGAATCTGTGGTCCAAGGTGACTTTGTGATCAGGTTCCAGAGCGCAGCCTCAAATCCTCAGCTCCAGGCTGTGTGTTAGTCCGTGTGAGAGTGAATGTGTACGTATAAGACTGTGCTCGTAGTGTATGCATGTGTGCGATAGCATATGGCCACTAGCTTGTGCGCATGTGCGTCGCCACTTGTGTGCATGTTTATCCCAGCCTGATGATTGTTGGGCAAAGTCACTCAGTGGCACATGCTCCTCTCTTGTCCCATATATCAAAGTGGACACACTGCAGTCAGCTTTTGTGTACACTCAACTCAACTGAGCCTGTTTGATAAGTTTAACGTATAAACATTGAAGCAAGCCTGTGAAAACTGTAAATTCCAATAATTATGAGGACACACTTCACTGACTTTCCCCAACGTGAGTTTTCCTTGCAGCTGATGGAATTGTGATCAGACAACCTCACCTCTGAGAAACAATGTTTACATGCTAATAATTTTAAACAGCAAATACATGTTGAAAGAAACATAATGCAGGCAGGATTTACGTTTTCCATCATCTTAGTAAGGAAACGTTGCACATATCTGCCAAGCCCTAAAAGGCTGATCCTGAACGTATCAGGCAAAGGTTTGCTGACAACATATTTCATCCTACAGTATCTGCTTGTGGCACCTGAAGCGTGATTAAAAGGAAAGACTTTTTATATTGGAAAAATCAACTGTGATTTGGAGCTGGAGATGCAAAGTGTTTGTTAAAATTACACCAAAACCAACAATAAATAATAATAATTTGGTGATGTATAAATGTAGTTTCAAGGAGAGGGGCTTGGATGACAAAAGACACTCACTTCATTTTATGAACACTTGCTGAAAGATGCGATGGCCAATGAGTGAAATGTCCCTCATAAAATTTTCAAAACAAGTCAATGAAGTATACACAGAACCAGCTCTGTATTCACAATGGATTTTATTAGAAAACTGGTGAGAGGCAAGGATTTCTATATTTAGATCTAGTCTACAGAGGTAAGAAGAGCCATGGGATCATATCTGTTTTGCAAAGGATGCACTGGAAGCAGTAGCGTGGCAGTCTGCGGGAAAAGGAAGTGAAACACGGGTGAAAGGAAAGCAGACTTCAGTGTTTAAGAGTTTTGTGTCCGTCATGATGGAACACCTCCTTCCTCAGCATGGATGACAACGGGGGGAAGGAAGTTAAAGTGAACATAAAAGAGGGGTGGGGTGAGTGGATGAGGTCGGAGGTGAAGTGGCACTGCGGGGTGGGGTGATGGGGAGTGTGTGGAAGAAAGGGGTGTGCCCCCGTGCCCCCTCCCCTGGGCCAGGCAGCTGTTTGTCTGGCCCAGTAGGAGCTTAGTTCAGACCTCGGACCACGCTCCACTACATCCCAATAGCAGAAATTTCACTGGAGCCACTCACCACATTTGTTTTGGAATAGCTGATTGAGGGTTTCAAACGGGGTCTTTAGACACGATCGGGCTCCAGATAAATATTTCCTGTTGGTTTTCCAGTTGCATAATTGAGGTTCGCCGGACACAGTCATCGCCTGTTGCACCACGTTCTCTTTCTAGCAAGACTAAACCGAGCTATGGGCATAAAAAAATCACCTGGTCTTTACAGAGGCAGTGACCGTGTGGGAAAAGAACCACATTCAAATTAAGATCTCCGTTGGGCTGAGATCCCTTGTAGGCCTATACGAGTTTATGTGTATGTTTGTGTGTACAAAAAGAGGCAGACCCCGAAAAGCAGTGAGTATGTCGCTGTGTAAGTCCCCTTGAAAGTGTCCCTCTTTAAGACCTGTTTAAAAGGGACGCCCCCTCTTTGTGTCCACTGTTCTCCGTGGCGTATGGAGGGGCTTTTGTCCCCCTCTTTCATGTGCGCTCACAATAGCCCGGGCCGTTTGAAACACAACAGTAGATGAACTGCGCTGACAGTGTATTAAACTCTGATGAATTGCCTGTGCGAGGCATAGATCAATGTCCTTCAACCCTTAGCACACAGTGAAGCCCGGGCCTTGTCTTGGGTAAATGGAACAGGTTGCTGGCTCTTTTCAAAAGGGCCTGATTATATTCATGTTTTGTTGAAGCAGAAGCCTTTTTAAAATGTGTAAATCTTTGCAGTTCAAAAGAGTCCTATTTTTCCCCCCTTTTCATTCAGGGAATTTGGTGCTGCTCAGTTTGTGAGCATTTTGCCATTTGCAGCCTTAGCTGAAGCACTGTGTCTTGACTCCAACGTTAAAATGCTTTCTTTCTCTTCAGACTGACTTTTAAAGCTTTAAAAACAACCGCATCCGAACAGCACAGTGGTAGCGTACTGCTTAATGTGTCTCTGTGTCTCCAGCAACGTAGTAGCCTCTCTCAAAGCATCTAATAGCTTCACAAACATACTTGAGGTGTGTGGTGTGGAGGCTATTGGCCTACGTCTGACCTTTAAATGACTTCTTCCCTCTGAAGGGGGCTTAGGGCAGCATGTTTACACAGATCACAGCTTCAGGCCTTAAGAACAACAGGGACGGACCACTGAGCCTCTGTGGCTGCTCCCACAGGGACAGCAGCCTCTCAGCTACCAGCAGCACCACCACTCACGCTAACAGGCAGATTAATCACAGGTGGCAGGAGCCCCTACTGAGCATCTACTGCAGTCAGATGCTCACAGCAGCAACATAAACGGAGTTAAAGTGAATGAAAAAAAAAAGCAACATGATTTCAAGTTGGGTGCAATCCTCTTTACAGGTGTGGTTCAGCAATAGGCGAGCTCGGTGGCGTAAGCAGGCCGGGGCCAATCAGCTAGCGGCCTTCAACCACCTGCTTCCTGGAGGATTCCCACCCACGGGGATGCCAACTTTACCCACATACCAGCTACCAGACTCGAGCTACCCCAGCACCACGCTATCGCAGGGTAAGACCCAGCCGCCTGCAAACATACCATGATCTGTGCTCTGACTTTCATCTAATTTTGGTAAAGATTGCATTAGCCCTATTTCTTTGTTGCATATCATATTTCATGTTCATGTTAATCAGATTAGAACCTGCATTTGAACCATGTGCAGCATATAAGAACCGTGCAGCAAGTAGTTATGTTTACAATCACATCTTTGTCATGGCGGAACAGAAACAAGCCTTCAGTTATTTTCTTGGTTCTGGTCTTTGAGGCACTTTTAATGTAAACATTTTTCAGTGTATGACTAACAGCACACTGAACTTGAATTTTGAAGCAACTTCCTGTGTAGCTTCAAACAGATGTAATTTTTCCTTGATTCCCTCTTACCTGTGCACTGCTTGTGTTGTTCTCCGTGTCAGAGGGCAGCACATTGCACAGACCCCAACCCCTGCCTCCATCCTCCATGCACCAGGGAGGTCTGAGCGCTGACAGCAGCTCCGCTTATGGTCTCTCATCCAATCGCCACAGCTTCTCCAGCTACTCCGATACTTTCATGAGCCCCTCGGCATCCAGCAACCACATGAACCCTGTCGGCAACGGGCTCTCCCCACAGGTCAGTCCGAACACGTTTCGCCTCTGTCTGTATGTAATGTTCCCGCATATAGGTAGTGTTCACATCCCTCAGTCTACCACCTCCACCCCTCCTCCTCCTCTCCCTCTTCAGAATATGTAATTGTATTTTACTGAAATTAAAATTCAGAAACAGCATGTTCAGCAAAATAACTGCCAGTGTGGGCTTTTATGTTCGCCTTCCAAAGCCCTGGATTTATTTTAGCTACTCTAAATTGCTACATTTGTAAAACAATTGGATTAACATCAACAAATTAAAATTCATCTTGATAGTACCGCAAGTGCTCAAGCTGCTCCAAACAGCGGTTTCAACTTTCCTGGGACATCTAAATCCCGCGCAGCGCGGTGAGAACACATGCAGATGAAATAATTAGCTAAAGCTTATAAATGTAGACCCATAATCTTCTTCACGTAATTGTCTGCAGCTGGAAGACTCCAGTGCTATGTGTGATTTTCCTCATCTCTTTACTGCATGATTTCCAGGCAGTGACAGAGGCGATGTGGTCTCTGCATGGGTGGATTTCTATAGGTTTAGTCTGCTGGCCATTACACATGCTCTTGTGCCCTCCCGTCATGATAAAGAAGAACATTACTCACACTATTTATGATCCTGGGTCTCCTAATTGCAGTTTAAATCATCTTCTCTACCCATTCTCCTCTCTGCCATCTTAATGTGCGATACCACATGTGCGGGTTTGTTTGCTTCCTCTCCTGAAAAGCGCTGGATTTCACATGTTAACCTCTTTGGACACCTCCATTAATGAGCGTTTAAATGCGACTCTATGGTAAGGGTTGAGCGTTAAGTAGCACAGAATGAAAAATGATTTGTATTGATGCAAATCGTGTGTACGGAGTGAATTATACACAATTACCCATCAATACTGGCCAGTCTTGCCCACCCTCACCAACAAGATGTGGTTAACAGGCAGAAAATAAGATTGAAATGGTGTGTAAAGAGTTGAAAATGAATTTCAATGCTGCATTTGTCCACAATTACCCCGTCGTTCACACGTGTTTTATTGGGAGTTTTTTTTGTCCTTCAAATATTTCTCAAAGCAGATTGGAAACATTCTTGGTATTACCCTCTTTCTTCAGAGAAGAAAGAATTAAGGATTTTGTGACAAAAAAGAGATTTTCTCTCCTGCTGGAGCGACGGAGGATAACATGGAGGCTCACAGCGTGTTTGATTGTTAATCGTGGCACAGGGGCTTTAACTGCTAATGCTCTCACTGCAAACCTGCAGAAAAACACCAGGAACATGGAGTCGCTTTTTTTTTTTTTTCATTAATGGCTCTCTCTAATACTGGCATGGGGTGCACTGTCGCTTTCTCTCCCTCTCTTCACAGGCATTCAAGAATGTGTTGGGATATTAAACATTTCCTGTCATAGTGGGGATTAGGACAGGAGCCTTTGGGCAACTGTACAGCATGGATTTTCACTATTCAATTACTCTATCAAGTGGGTTTGATTAAAGTATTTTTTTTAAAGCCCACCTGAAATGCATTTTATTTGTTTTTAAAAGTATTTATTTAGAACTTAAATTGTGGATGTCGTGTTTAAATTTTTAGAGGGGGGCATAAGCATGTGCTGTGGATGTTTTGATGTGTCACACCATGTTTGCACTGCCCAGAATTGAAACGTATTGAATGCATGCAGAATGCTGTGTGGCATTCCTATCAGTCTCTCAGCATGGAGATGAATGTTCCCACTGACAGCAGAATCAGAGTTCACTCTGTGGTGCAGCGTCCTGCTGGGCTGGGCAGCCCTCTCTCTCCCACTCTCTCTCTCTCTGTGCAAACATGCAGCTAACCACATAAAACTCACACAATAAACACTGAGTTTACCCTGTCTGAGTCACACCTTTTTTTTTTTTGTCTTTGCATTTAAGCAAATTTCGCTCAAACAGCAAATCGGTTTCAGCTTTGGAAAATGATCGACCCGCATTCGACACCTCGCAGTTTGTTTTTCATGATTTACAGCATGTTTCACTCTCCTGCTTTCCCTTCCCTGTAATGGAAAAAAATACAACACAAAGAGACGGTCTATCAAGATGGAAATGAGAATTTGATATTGTAAGTTACAGACAGCATCTGTTTGCAGGAGATATGCTTGTGCATTGGTATGTGCAAGCTATTTCTTCAAGTGTCTGGCATTGATGGCCTAGCTGTTGCTGTAAAGATTGACAAAAATTCTCTGATTCCCAGTAAATGGGCTGCGGTGGCGAGGTGCCAAGTCTGTAATGGAATCCTGCAGCGTTCAGCAGTCCCGACAGGAGCTCGCGTCCATCCCAATCCCATAACCTATCCCGACAGCACACATTTTCCCATTACAGCCGGTGGAAAAGCCATGCACACTCAAACTGGTTGCTGTCATTGTGGGATATACAACGTGTTTGGCTGGTCGAGGGAGGCAGTATATTAGGGGTGGTGAGAGTGAAGCTGTGCATGGCTGGGCAAAAGGTATGAAACCAGAAGTGTGTTTTGTTGTTGGTCTTGTTTCATTTAGCGGCACAGCAGGTGTTGAAAAGAAGGAAAGGCAAGGGCACGGAGGACAGCATTCCAGTATTTTTCTATCTTTTCCTGAAGATTTAAGCCTATGTCAGCTTTTTCATTACAGCCCTTTTCATTTTCAATATTTCTTCTGAAACAGGCCTTTGTCCTGACCTTTCAAATGGCCTTCGTGATGCCTCGAATTTAAATTTTGCATACCAGAAAACAAATAAGCAATATTTGCTTTCCTTTAACTGAAGAGGTCATGGTTTTACAGTCATCTCTCAAGAATATTGTCTACTTTTAACAAAACCTGGTAATAGGAAGAGCCTTCAAGATACTTTTCAAATGATTCTTTGAAGCGCTGTTCATGGGCATGGCGTTGGTGGGGAGACATTTGGGCTGAATTCCTCATTATTGCATGACAGGGACACCTGCTGGGAGAGGAAAGAAAACAACTGCCCCGACTGGAGAGCTGTAGCCATGCGAGAGGCGCTCAGTGGCAGAGCTTGGGTTTCACTCGTCTGAGAAATTTCCAGAAAAAAAATGACACCAGGTGATAAAAAAAAAGAAGAAAAGACATTTTGCTTGCAGAGAAAAAGTGGGAAATGCACTGTTGAATGCTTTGAGTGCTGCTGTGTGGTGTTTAGAGGTTATTCAGCATGATAGGGACATCTGATCGGGCGAGTGTGAACTCTATAGGTGCAGTGGACAGAGATTTTATTGCTGTTTTGATGAGGCAAGTTCACAAAGTTTTGTGAGGAACTTTTTTTTCTGTTTTGCAGTTTTATGAAAGTGTTGTGTGTTTTGGAATGACAAGGATGTGTGTGCGTGTGTGTGTGTGTATCTGAGGAGGGCCTTTGGGCTGTGTGAGTGGGCCGGGCCTCCACACATACACGCACACACACACACACACACACGTACACGGGATCAGAGGCAGAGCGGCTCTCACCCCTGCCTCCCTTTGATCTGTGTCCCCAGGCCTGCCTGCCCGCGCCGCGCTGCACCGTACCACGCACGCTGACACCATGCTCACCAGCGACTCCCCACAACTGTCTGAGAGAGATAAGCCAGGGGAGACTCCAAACTGTGCTGCTGCTCTTCCATTAGCTCGCGCAGACGCTTCTTTTAAAAACGGGATGAATTATTTTTAAGAAGCAAGCTCTGCCGTTGCCAAAAAAAAAAAAAAAAAAATAGAGAGGGGAAAATGTACGGAACAATCTGGAGCGCTGGCTTCATTCCGCCTCCCTCCCTGACTTCTAACAAGACATTTTGCACCTGAATACCAATGAGAGGGGGAGATTCATGTAGTCCCCCACATTATTAAAACTTGGGCATTAAGCCTCTCACCGGGCACTGTGTCAGCTGGCAGGCTCCACTGACAACAAATCAAAGGGGATGAGCACATAGCCTGCATTCATAGCTCAGCCACTCGCAGAGCAAGAGGGGGAATACATACTGGTTAATTAGAACTCCCATTAAAACAAATACTGTTTCAATTTGGCAAGTATAAAAAAAGATGTAAGAGGCTTTCAGAAAAAAGAGACCTGCAGTTGGCAGCTGCCAAGAAAATCCAGGGACTGTAAATCATATCCACTGGCTATACTGTTTCTGCACAGATTATTAGTGTTTGCTGTTGTTTTGCAACACTTTTGAACTCTGAGGAAAGATTTGGTGTGTCTGACACCAGAAATGTACCTCTGCACACGTCGCGGTCGCCCTCGTGTTGTGTTGGCCTTCGCCTTCTGTAGGATCGTGTTTGTTCCTGCAGCTTGCAGAGACTTATATCTGCATGTTGCTTTTATGAAGTAAGACCGAACTTACAACGTTATTCGCAGTCTGAAAAGCTTTAGGACAATTTACAGAACCAGCGAGCCGCTCGTGGAGCTCATCGTGGTCATAGCTGCAGCTCTACATGTGGGCCTCATTTGCTGCTAGCTGAGACAGCACTGCAGCTTACTAGCCATCTGTATACCTGAGCCATTTGTTGCTCACTCCATCTTTTAGGTCTCCCGAGCACCCAAGTGAAGCCATTTTCTTTTTCATTCCAAAATATTTTTGGTCTGAGCTTTATGTATTCATAATCTATTTTTCACCTACCAACCTTCCTTCCCTCCATTTGGCTTTTTGTCATCCCATGATGCCTTGCCAATAGTGCTTTGCTCTCTCCCTCTCTCTCTCCCCACCTTCCTCTCTTGCTCCAACTCTCTCCCCTGGAGAGGCAGCTCTTCTCCCTACGCCCAGATGAAAGGCTATGGCGGACAATAAAAATGCTATTTAAATGCAAGGGTGTTTGTGTGCGGGTGAGAGATATTTCCTGCTGAAAGTGAGCTGCTGCATCCTGATAAATAGTAAATATAAGGGAATGTGATTTACATTTATCTTGCAGAGGCAGCCAATATGAATTTCAGTAAATCCTAGAAGATGGGGATTTAAGGAGGAAAATGACTGAGACTGATTCACATGCTGTGTGTCCCACGCAGTTGAAATGCCTATAAGGTGGAGAGTGGTACTGCCTTTATTAAAGTATAGGCACAGACATCGATCCTATCTAAAATACCTATTACACACAAGCGCTGTGTCACATGCACATCTGCGGAGATTTACAGCCTCAATTTGAAGGTGACTTGTGCTGAAGCAGCAACAACAACAACAACAACAATAATAATAATAATAATAATAATAATAATAATAATAATAATAAAATACTGTAATTCTGTAATAGCAGGCTTCAGGGCAGGTGAAGAGTCTGATGGGCATACGCTGGGTGACCTATCTCTTCGGGGTCAAGGGTCAGGGTGCAGGGGGTTATGGGACAGCCGGGGGAAGAAGGAGAGCCGGTTTGCTGTGAACCTGTCCTGCTAGCCGGAGGTCTCGGGATGTTGTCTAGCTACATGTGGTTCCTTTTAGTTCCAGATGCCACTCTGACAGGTGCATAGATGTGATTAATACTCTCTCTGACTTTTTCTCTCACCCACGTTTTCATTCTGACCCTCCTTCCCTCTGTGTCTCTCTGCATGTCCTTCATTGGTGTCTTAGTCCCTGCTTCACTGTGAACTCGAGCTCGAGACCGCTTTTGCAAAGTTGATCTAATGCTCACTGTTTTCTTAACCTTTGCAAATAGATTAAAAAAAAAACACTAGGAATATGAGTATCTATTATCAGTAAGCTTCACTGCACGTTTTTCTCTGTCTCGCCTCCTTTCTTCCTCCTGACAATGAGATGAGAATATGGGAGGTGGTTGGGTCCTCAGCTGGTTGTCTCATGCAGCAGCTCTCCCCTCTCAGTCTCCAGCTGAGAGCTATTTCACTATTTATTTACATGTAATTATGGCTATGAGGTGCAGATATTAACACTGTCAAGAACAATTTGACCTGACATTTTTCACTAGACCTGGCCCCTGCTGTTTTTAGCAAACAACCACCACCCTCCCCTCCTCCTCTTCTTCCTCCCCCTTCTTTTCTCCTTCACTCCCTCGATCTGCCTCGCTTTCCTTCTGGAGCTGCTCCCTCGCACATTTACAGACCCTGCCTCGCTGTAACCACTCTCCTGGAATCAGAAAATCTGCCGTTTAATTTAGAAGAGGCGTTGGTGCAAGGTGCAGAGAGAAGTCTTTGTGTGTGCGTGTGTGTGTGCGTGTGTGTGTGCGTGTGCGTGTGTGTGTGTGTGCATGCGTGCTTTGAAGGGGCCTCTCTTGTTCCCAGTGGCTGAATCCATCCCATAGTTACTCAAGCATATCACTAGCAGAGAATAGAGGATTGCTCCCCACACGTTCTCCAATTGCAGTCCAATAGACGGCATATTAACCTCTGGTTAGTGCGGGGCCAAGTTTATAGCTTATGCTGCGGGATGTTTAGGAGGGAGGGGGACCTTCCTCCGGCTTGAGCAGCTGTGCTTTCTTGAACATTAGGGCTAGCATGAGCTAAAGTGGGCTGGAGAGGATTTAGTTTAATGAAAATTTGCACAGAGACAGAGAGAGGGGGTGAGGACAGCCCCAAAAATAAATATGAATTCTATTCCATTTCCGCTTGTTTTCGCTTCCTTTGTATGCATGAGCGGCTTCACGGCGTGCAGGGAGAAGAGACACAGGCGCAGGACGGCTAACGTGTTGTGAGGAGTGACAGCTTGTTCCAGTGCCCACTAATCGTCCTCATCTGTGCCTGCCTTGTCAATGCCCAGATTCTGTCAGTGCCAATCAGCCAATTAATTGAACACAATTAGCACCCCACCCCAGCCCCCGACATGCAGCACATTCTTCAAAGGCCCATTTCTCTCCCTCCAGCACCATCCCCCCACCCCTGCCGCCTTTCTCATTCTACCTCTCATTCTGCTTCTGTCTCTTCATCCTATGGCGCTGGTGGAAGACACTTTTCAGTTTTTATTAATGTGCCGCGGCCAATTAACGCAGTGGCATGCAGGCCAGAGCCCGTCATCTGCTGCCTGCCACCATCCTGGCTGTCTGCTGCAGCCCCGCGCCACCCCTCGCGCCACCTCCACCGTGACCAAAACGCTTTAATTCAATTTATGCAATCACTGTTATTTTTAAATAGTCATTTTGTCTGCTCAGATGAGGGGCCTTACTGCCCGCTGGGCCGGCCCTCTCATGTGAGGAATGGGGGAAGGGTGGAACACTGTGGGAGCAGGAGTCGACTGACTTGGGTGGGGGGGTCCCTGATATTTTTATTTGTTATTTTCTCCCTTTTGGTTTGTTGTGTTTCAGGTTTTTAGGTGTTTTATTCAAAAATTTGACATGAGGATCTGAAACAATGAAAGCTATGACTTAATTTAGCAAAGTTATCAAAATATGTAGGGTTTTTTTTTTTATTCTGTGTGTCTACATATACATATATATTTTAGGAGTCTTTATTTAATATTTCGGCTGCTCTCAAAGTCAGACACTTTCCAGACACTGGATCTGTGTGACTCCTGGGTCACAGAATTAAACACTATTCTCTTCCTGTAATCACACCCTCAGGACTTGCCTTCAAATATTGATCTGAAACTCAGTGTCATCACTGTGGATCTTTAATCATTCTCTGCTGCTGCGAGTATCGGCCAGGCAGATCTGCTAAGGTGCAAGATGCTATTCTGCAGCACTCAGATAACTTACAGACATTTGGAGTGCTCATTTTTCCCAGTCTGCCCCGGTGACCTCTGCCTAACTTAAAGGTACATCTTGGGGGCATTTTGATTTGGGCAGAACAGGGAGCTATCGGTGACAGAGGAACTAATCCAGTCTTGCGCAGATTAAGAGTATTTGTGGAGTGGGGTGTGTTGGCGCTGGCGCCGGGAATGGAACAGAAGGGGCTCCTATCAGCTCTCCAGGCAGGCTAGCCCTCAGGCCAGCACAGTCCTACAGGAGTCTTTGTACTTCCCAAAGCCTCCACTTTCCTCTCACTCACTCTATATCACTTTCTCTTCTCTCCTCTGCCCCCCTCGCCCTCTTTCTATAGGCTATCATATTTTCACTGCTCCATTTCCTGTCTTTCAGTTTCTGAATTTGTGTTGTTTTCGTCCAATGCAAGAGTTCATGTGACCACTTATTGTCGTCAGGTGCTTGAACGGCAACAAATAGTTGCAATATCATTTTTCTGAGTCCCAGATTTGAGGTATATTAAATCCAGACTGCTATGTTTAAAGATACATGATTGCTTCACATTTCAATATTGCACAAGATATTAGAACTAATAACACAACAAATAGTGGTATTACAGCACATCTGCACTCTATTTCACTGCCTACTCCCCCCTCCCTTCTGCATTTTTGTTTTTATTTTTTCTTGTAGCACTCACAGTGTTTCTCTCAGCTCTGTGTCTGTCACATTGTTCTACTCTGGAAAGAAATCCAACAAAGAACATCTCGTCAAACATTCACGCAGACAAAAAAAAATGTAATTTGACTGTTGAAGAAATTAGGGAGGTATGAAAGGGCCTCTTTTTGTGTTTCAAGTGCGCTATTTATTTATCTGAAAGGATGCACATTGTATCAATTTACACTTCCCCATTCACTTCGCCACAGGCTGGAGGGCTCAGAAGTTGAGAGAATTAATTACTTTTTTATTATTATTTATAAAGTAATCTATCTGTAGAGAGGGAGCGGAAAAAGGAGAAGGAGAGGGTGAGGGGAGGGGAGGGGGTGAGAGAGGCAGGGAACGCCCTGGAGCATTGTCCTTTAAACTAGGTCCTGGCTCACATTATCTCCCAAACCAGCACTCACACAACGTCAAACAACAAACGAACTCTGGGCTGCTGAGGACGCTGTATGCAAGGAAAGAGGACGTGGGGGGGGGGAGGAGAGGGAGGAGAAGGAGGGAGGGAGAGATGCAGGGAGGAAGTCTTCTCTGCAAAAGAGTAAAGAGTATGTACGGAAAAATAATGTGGTTGTTACGATATTTTTCTCATCTTTTAAATTTTCCACTAATTCAGACTCCACAAGTCTTGTTTAATACACCCGCGTGTATACTGAGATATGTAATTTAAAACTTGAGGAACATCCTGGCGCACCAGACCCCATCCAGCGAAACTCCATCAAATGTTGCACTGACAGTAAACCTGTCAATCCAAAACCGTGTTCCATTAATGGGCATCAAGCTGTGTGCATGTTATATGTTTAAAAGTAGAAAAAAAAGCGTGGTATTCCTCCCTGAGAGCAAATTTGCTGATCACAGATTAAAGAGACTTCAATATCTATAAAGTTTTGTTTTGTACAGCAGGCAGTGGCAGAAACATGTGAAGCAAATGTGTTTTTTTACGAGCTTATGTGACTCAGTATCATCTAACCCCCGAGTGTTAAGTCAGAGAACTTTATGGGTACATCAAAGTGGCAAAGCCATGCAATTAAAACTGACCTGTCTAGAACACAGAATACTGTACATGTGGGTGGAAGGAGACAACTTTGCTGAGAGGCTGAAGTGACTCCAACGCAGTGCAGTCTGGCGCTTGAAAGATAAGTTCACCTCCAGCTGTCCCTCCATCAGATTGAGAGGACAATTGATTTTCTTTCATAGTGGTGTGAACAAAAAAATCTCACTGATGCACAGCTCATGAGAACCAGGCTACTCCAGAAGAGCTCACCTTCTTCCTTCTGCAAATCACTGAGACAGGACAACTGAAGGAGAGCGACATCCTCACAGATGACAACACTTGTTAGGCTCTAAAGTGGCCGACTCATCCTAATTCACTAAAATAGCCAAACTGGTACAATGTCGATGATAAGAAGTCATTTTCTTTTGAAGAACTTTTATGAGCATGAATAATATTCAGGCCAATTGTCAGCTATTCTATTTCATGAGGAAGCGATGTAATCAAGCTTCAATTAACCAATGACTAAAATGGACTTATGCCCTACGGCCGTCTCTCTCAGGACACTTAACAAGCTCTCCCCCTTCACTCTGAGCCATCACAAACCATCAGGACGTAACACTCCCCTCATCCTCCTCGGAGTCTGCAGCTCGGCCCCATATGGGGGGAAGCATCACATGTGTCCGGCATGAAGAGGGCCATGAATCTCCCTCTTATGGATAGATGTCACATGCTTTGTCCACAGATGTTGAGGGGACGGGGTGGGGGTTTCCATACTGATAGAATTAACATGTGGAAATGACTAACCAGCCTTTATGTTTCTGATGTGCTTCGAGTGTTTTATATTTCCTGGGAGGCCTTTTCTAAAGATATGATTAATTTGCAGAATATGGTTAATTTTCCCTCTGTGGGATAGTTCTGGAGTAGTGCATCATTTGCGGACTGTTTGGCTTGCCCCTGCATTGCCTCTACGCTCGCAGCGTGTGTGTGTGTGCACACGCGTGTCTGTTCATGTGCCCATGCATGCTAGCATATGTCTGCGTGTGTATCACCCCTGTGTAACCACCTCCATGATGGGCTAATTGGTTTAGCAGCCAAGGGGCCAAAGGCCAGTGCAGCATAGCAAAACTCAACATGAACCTGATGTTGAAGGGAAGGCTTCCCTGCTATAGGAGGGAAGCATGTGTGGGACAATTCCCTTTTTACCACCCCCTCCCACACACACACACACACACACACTCCACTTTCCTTTTTCACTTAAAGAAACTCGCAGCATAAGAAAACAAAATTCTTCACAGTGTTCTGGACCGCTGTGCTTCAGACTGGAGTAGCACTAGAGGTAATCTCTTCCATTTTAACATATTTTGAGACCTTCTTCTGACGAATGTCACATGCTATTACATTAATCTAGAATATTGAATTGGAAGCTTTTATGCACTATGAATAATATACACACTGTGATATTCAGGCGAGCTTCAACCTGCAGTATCAGCGGGCCCCTCAGTAAGGTTTGTGGAGCCTACTTTGTGTGGGGATCTGAGGGGATCATTTACCAGTTCCAACTCCATTACTATTCATGAGATGGGTAGGCTAGGGGCGAGGGATTAGGGACTCCCTTGGTGCTTGTTGTGCTGTAGGCTGGGGCTCAGGCCTCAGGCTCCGGGACAGGGGCTGTCTGGCACGGATGGTGGGTCTATTATCACCCTGGGACCCTTCTGTCCCACAGCAGAACACTTACTGGCAGCGCCAACTAATGGAAACAGTCTCTCTTGTTCCCTTTCTCTTTTTTTCTAACCTCATCACCCTCCTTGTATCCTTCCCCCTGCTCTTTAAAAAAAAAACGATGGGGGAAGTTTTTCCCTTTCCCTATTTCAAAGTTGAAATGGTGTATTTCTATTGGCATCTTTACCGTGAAGTGCCAGGATGGCTCTATATTTGCAGAAAAAAAGTACTTTCCCTCAACTCTGTCAATGCTTTGATCCTCAATTTTCCAAATTTCTAACATCCTTCGTTCCCCCTTCCCCTCCAGGTGATGAGTATCCTGAGCAACCCCAGCGCCGTACCCTCCCAGCCCCAGCACGACTTTTCCATTTCCCCCCTGCACAGCAGCCTGGAGAGCTCCAACCCCATCTCAGCCAGCTGCAGCCAGCGCTCTGACACCATCAAAAGTGTGGACAGCCTGGCTTCCTCCCAGTCATACTGCCCCCCCACCTACAGCGCCACCAGCTACAGCGTGGACCCCGTCACTGCAGGCTACCAGTATAGCCAGTACGGCCAGAGTGAGTAAACCCCACATTTAACATTTAAAAACTGTACGTGTGTGTTCAGCTTGAGCTGTTGCATAAACAGCCGCTTTTGTCATTCTGTGCAAACAAGAGCAGGTCATTCCTTTATTTCCTCCTCTTAAATTGACTCGATTTAAAAAGGCGTAGCGATGCCCAGCACCCAGGCAAGAGAGCCTCCTGACCTTTGCACCCCGGCTGGTGGAGACAGACACGTGCTCTTGATAAAGCCCCCCCCACACACACACACACACACACACACACACACCACCAACCAACACCACCACCATCCTCATAGAGAGCTGCCTTAGTCACACCCCACTCCACTTGGATGGGAAAGAGGAGAGGGCCACTTCAAAGAACGGCACACCCTCAGGGGCCACAGTGTCCTCTTGCCCACCTCTCCCTCTCTCCCTCTTTCTCTGTTCTCCATCACGCACACACATACACACACCCTCAGGGCAGGAAAGAGTTTGCTTTATTAGATTAGCATAATTGACTGATGCTGTCACAGCCATTCATAAGAGGTAAAATGAAGCACACTTCCCCAACAAGCTAGCCAGCGCCAGCTAGCCGACATTTGTTTGTATTTATGTGCAGCTTCTAGTCGCGATTTGGTGTATTGTGCATCTGCTGGTGTTTTCTTTTTTTTTAATGTGTTTGTGTTGCGGTGCGTGAACGCACGCGAGCGCGTGCCGATCCGTCACGTTTTGTGTGCACGCGCCAGTGTTTTGTCAGCGGCAAGAAACTGATGGCAGTGCGGATGTGAGCTGATGTGAGGTTAATTAAGATGGTGATTGAGCACAGTAGATGGGTAATGAATGGAGGAGAGAGGAGAGAGCTGCTGTCTGAGGATGAAAATGATCGGCCATGTGGAGTGTGGAGGGCATGAAATCAGAGATGCCAAGTGTAATGAAGACTGGCACATAGAACACACACGGGGACCGTCTGAGTGACAGCATGGAGACTTTACCAGGATGCACATGCTCCGTGCCAGCGGCGTGCCAACCTCAGACAAGGGACAGGGGAGGGGTTTTTATCTTTCACTCTCTGTCTGTGAATTGTTTTTCATTTGACTCACTCGCTTCTGCCACAACTTATTTCAGCCTTAATCAGAGAAATGAAACGAGAGTGAATAGGACATATGTCTCAGGAATCTACCACCTGTCTGACGTGTGTGTGTGTTTTTTTCCTGTCTTTTTGTGCCTGTGCAGCTGCCGTAGACTACCTGGCTAAGAACGTGAGCTTGTCCACCCAGAGGAGGATGAAACTTGGAGACCACTCGGCCGTGCTGGGACTGCTGCAGGTGGAGACGGGTCAGGCCTACTAAAGCCCCCGGGACACACCCTGCGCCGCTCTCCTCCGCCCTCTGCCACCCACCTCCATGCTCCATCAAGTCTGGACTCCAGCTCCAGCTCGCCTCTCTGCTGCTCGACCTGCAGCCCGGCCATGACATCAGCGCACGGACGCGCAGCCTCGCTGTGCAGCAGAGAAAGGGACGCTTGCCGGTGTGACAAGGCTCTTCGGGGAATGGAACTAAACTTTTCACGCCATTGTCAACCACCAGGCGGCTCTGCACCCTCTCTTCTCAATATTTGGGCGTCTCTGCCTGCTCCTTGTACTCCTACCCCAGCCCCAAACCCTGTTTTGTTTTGCCCAGAAGGCCAGACAGGACCCCAGAACACCCGAGGATAGTCGGCCGCCTTGGCCCGGGTTCCTTTTTGTCGTGGCTGCAGTCCAGCACACATTTAGAGCCATCAACAACATGTACTTTGACCTTGCTGTTCATAGTAGTTAACAAAGCCAATATCATTTGAACGACTCTTATTCTTGTTCCTTTTTGATATTGTTAAGATTATTGTTGCTGTTATATGATTATGGTTAATGTGATTTATGTTGTTCTTTGATTCCATTCGTATCTCTTTTCTCTGTTCGATGTTGGTGTGTAAAACACGGTGTGGATGACTGAGACGATTCGGGAGTGAGTGTCTGTTGCGTGTGCATGTCTGGCGTGTCGGCACAGTCACACAAGAGAGGATGATTGTTTTCCAAGCTGCTGTTCCCCTGCCTGTTCCCTGAGCTCTAATGTTCGTGAGCGATTTGACCTTCCCACTTTCATATTCATCTTGACATTCCTAAAGAACTTGGCCACTCTGTGGGAAGTCTGGCTGGAAGGATTCTGCAGGGAATTAAAGCAGCGTTTTGGCGGCCAATAGCTTTCCCCTTCTAACCTCCATCCCATCCTTAGCCACGGTCCATGGGGAGGGGGGCATTGTTTGCAAAAACAGGATTGGGGAAATTAATGTATTTTGTTTAGAAATATGGACCTTGCCAAGGAGGGCTAACTCAATTCCCCCACCCCTCTGCTCCTCCCAAATCCCATCTGCCAGGGATGGTGACTTTAACAGTGTAAAGCAGATTAAATCACACAAAAATAATGTCAAAGCTAATTCACAGTGACCCTTCCCATTACCAGTCAGTATTTCTGTTTTCACAGAGCAATTGCCACATTCTGTAAATGCACCTTCAGTTGGTTTCCACTCTCAGACTAAACAAACATTCCTCGAAACATTCCACAAGCTCCATCTGCGAATATACTGCAAGCATTCCAACGCTTTCTGTTATGAGATTAAGAAGTACACAAGCTGTGCCATTCACATGCACTCTGGAAAATCATATAATCCAGTCAGTTGTGAAAGGGCACAGGTAACACCACTGATTGGCCCCCCTCTCTGGTTTGGACCGGAGCCCCCTCTAATCCTCCGCTTTGACGTACTCACTGAAATGTACAAAAAGAAGAAAAAATTTAAAGAATAGTGGATATGAGACATTTGTGTAGCACTCATAGTTGACTTTCGACACGATCCAGGACCAGCTGTACCCTTGAGATGTGTGTGATTTCTTTCACCGGCATCAGTGTGATGAAGACGATGATGATGCACAAAGAAGCGTATCTCAAGACGGGGTTCGGTCCTCTGTCACCTTTTAAAAGCTGAAAACTGTACAGTAGCTGGAGCAGATTGTGTATTGTTTGTTTATAAAGAGTATGTTTTATACTAAAACACAACTATGTTGAGTGGTAGGTAAGCGAGGGATCTGTGGAAGTAAATGTTTGATTTGAGTTTCCTTAACTGGCTTGTTTTCTGTTGGTTTTGTTTAAATTGTATTTAATTGGTTTACTTGTTTTGACCAAAAGTTCTCTTTGTGTTTTGGGCCCAGGTAAGAATGAATTTGTATAAATTAGTGAAATATAAATTCCATTAAAAATGTTCCAATTAAAAGTTGTATAAAAGAGGATCACACTGAGCTCAGTGGAAAATGAAGGCTTGGTGACACAGACAGACTCCCTGGACCACAGGACCGCTGTATATTCTAAAGGTGGCTGGATGAAACATCTTCATGCATCAGAGCATTTCCAGGGTGTTTTTGACCGCCTGATCTCACAGACTGATTATTAGTGCAGACCGGACTTGACTGGACCATGGACCAGAACACACCCGAACTTCTGTGTGGGCGTCCACAAACAATCCAGCACGATGATGATGATGTTGATGATGATGATGATGATGATGATGAAGCTGGTGAAGACAGCCTCTCTGCTCTGGGAAACTGAATCAAGTCACATTTGATTTGTGGACCAATAAAGACTTGAGGAGAAAAAGTCAAAGTAACGCTGACTCCGCACTGAATCGCAGCAGTTCCAGCTGCTCCGCTTAGACGCCTCACTCATGTGTATATTTTCAAAAGGAAGAATTTTAGAATCGTCTTTAGTGTATCAAACCCATTTCTAACACTTGCGTCAATAAACATTTGGATATTTAAAGCATTCGACTCCTTATCCCCCCTCCCGTCTGTTTGACCCTTAACCTGTTTAGTTGCTTTCTGACATCTGTGCTTTGCTTTACTCCTTTTTCTGTTCCGCATGTGTGTATATTATCATGGTATAATTTATTCTGCTGTATGAAGTATTAGAGTAGTGGGAAACTTGTACTGGTATTTACTACCTTCAGCCTGTTGGTGTGTTTACTGTAACACTGGCGTAACTGTTATCAATTAAAGATCCAAAACTGATTCTGCCATTTGTCTCTTTTTTATTGTGTGTGATGTTTTGGATGTTTTATTTTAAACATTTTAATTCCAATTAGTTTCACCATGTATGTGTGTGTATGTGGGTGTGTGTGTCAAGTAGTGTGATTCCTTAAATTGATTACAGAAAATTAATCAACAATCGGGTGATTTTTTTAAGCCATTCTTCAAACAAAAATGACAGATATTCTCTGCTTTCATCCTGTCAATTGTGAGAATTTTCTGTTTTCACTGTTGTTCATTACTGTGAACTGAATATCTTTGAGTTTCGGATAAAAAAAATGCAAAGTTTAGACATCACCATGGGCTTAGCGATGAGTATTGTTTTGCATTTTGTGACATTTATTAGAGCATAGACATAATAATTCATTAAAAAAAAAAGATCAGAAGAATGATGAAATAATTGCTGGTTGAGGCCCTAGTGTTAAGTTTATGAGCACACCTGTGCACAAGCTGTATACTTGCAATCATGCGTACATGCACACGGGTACATGCACCTTGCCTGTGCATGCTGTGTGTGTTCAAGTACATTAGTGTACATTAGCGGAGCCAGCGGGCCACCAGTGACTGTTCCAGTGCTGGTGATGTGATTAGGGAGTGATGAGAGCTCCCAGACTCAGAGACACAGACTGAGAGCGTGTCTGGTTGCAGCTGTAGGAAGTCATTCATTCTGTCCACTGACCAGCAGCGCTGTCCTCTCCCGCCGCTGTCTGCAAATCTCTGTGGTATGGCGTGAATGCAGGGGAACTAACTGGTGTGGTATGGAAGCATCCGCTGTGCTTTAAATGACACGTCAGAACAGTTGAGCTCATTCAGTTTTTTTGCCATCGGCCCTGCTGGAGGTATGTCAGACGAGCCTTAGGTCTGTTCATTCGGTCCCGACAGATTTTAAACACGTCTCAAACATGTTGGATGCGTCTGCAGTCACTGCGGTGATACAATGTCTATAAATAATCTTAGCAAAGACAGAAAACCGTGCCAAGTCGCATTGTGAGAGATGCATTTACATTTTATATACCACAAAATAATAACCAGCACTTTACTGTTGATTTGCAATTAAATGAAACTAATTAAAGGCATCACTAATCACAAGTATTAACATCACTAACATCAAATTGTATTAGAAGATAAATTTGATGCTAAATAAAGTAAGTACTCATCTGAATAAACTTCCATTTAGGCTGTTATCATGAGGTAACTATCATTCATATTTCATACTTTGTTAAATATTTGAGAGATTTGAACAGCTCAGCGAGTATAAATAGACGCAGAATATTTAGTATTCCCTTTAGATTCACAGATTCAAATCAGCTCCAAACTGCAGCGTTATCACCACATTATATCATCGAGGCTCAGTTAAATTTGATGCAAATGGAAATTCTCGTCAGTGTCTAATTACAAAAACACACATTTAAAAAATATATATATTCTTATGCTGTGGAGAAGCATGTCAATAAGGCAGGAATATGGTCAATTACTGAATTGATTCTGTGGCAAATTTTCTATATGAGCTCATTCTGAGGATCTCAGTGGATCCTCTCAACATATTTAATATGCATTGTTAGGTGGCTCCTTGCCTGCTGTGTGTCATCCCTCAAATATTCCTCTAAAAGTTTGTGTTCTGGTTGTCCAGATTAGACCTTGGCATGTGCTATGGTTGTCCCCTTTGCTCCAGCTTGTCTCCTGAGGTGCCGGCCCGAGAGTTTTGTCTCCCTCCGGTCTGCTGTCACTCAGACTGGACGAGGTGGCAGCTCAGGCAGTGGTGTGTGGGAGAGCTTTGTGACACTTCCCTCATCTCCTCCTTTGATCCCCTAATTGATTGACTACAGGAGCAGAGGATAAACAGAGCCCACAAGAGCCGATTCCACTCGCCTCTCTGGAGTGGTTTAGATAAAGTGCAGTGGCCCGGGCTCTCCGTTCCTCCTCTCTCCTCTCTATATGGACATACGGCCATTGAAGGTGGCTCTGTGCCACGGTGGCTTAGCCGTGGGCTGTGTCCTCAGGCCCGGGGCTTGCGTACTGCCCCTGTGCATAACTGGCTGGCGGTAATGGGTTTGTTTAGATCACAGGGATGGAAATGAAACTCCTGAGCCTCGCTGTAGAGACCAGGAGGCCCTATCGCTCAGGAGGCAGCGATAGAGAAGTCACAGCCTCAGCCTGGTCATACTCGCTTTCAGATTGAGCCATGGAATAGAGGCTCTGATTCAGATCTAATTTAGGACCAGGCTCCTGAACCTGGCCATGCTGTGATAAATAAGCCGCTGGTGTAGAGTCGGGACAGCCATGAAGAAGAAGAACACAAACGACCAGTGAGGGCCTTCAGTGGAGAGAAACAGGCCAAAAATGTCTCCATTTTTAAGAAAATATGTATTTGAAAACACGACTTTAGAATGATTTACACCAGATATGATAATTATATTCTAATTTTACAAATCTGTCTTCAGAAAGAGAGTTCAGAGCCGTGTGCAGGTATGCTAAGAAATGATTAAGAGATGCTCTGGGGGTCTTGGTTTTATTCTTTGAGATTATGTGTCACGGGGAGTAAAAAGCTCCCAGCTGTCGCCATGAAAGCACTTACAGTATAATAATCCTCCAAATCCTGTAATTATGCCAGCATACGCCGTGTACCTGAGCCTCAGCTTTGTGCTCGTCACCTCAAGGATCCCACTGACACAGACACAGACGCACAGCTTGGTGCGCATATATCTCCTACCCAACTGTGTGTTTTGCATAGGGAGAACATCTTATTTTCAGAACATATTAGGTATTTTGAATTTCATGGTTACCCCTCTCAGGTATTATAGATAGACAATCTGTCATGTATAAGTAAAAAGCAAGAGCTCAAATGGGCTATTGTCATAGCTTGAAGTCATCAGATTTATCAGAAACTGTGTCCCGGTCGTGATATATTTTAACTCATTTTGCATTTGATCAGTCGACATTTAGTTTTTTAGGTCTAACTTGACTTATTTGTTCAATGTTGGAAATGCAATTGTGCACATGCATGCACAAATACGCCCACACCAACGCACACCTCCCTCGAACCAGCTTTTAAAAAAGGAAAGGAGAAGAAAAAAGTCCAAGTAAAGTTGTAAATCTAAGAAATCGGAGCAAGATAAAAATCACTGTGAAGCCAAGCTTGATTTACATTTAAAATCTGAGCTGTGCTCTCAAACTAATTAATATTAATAACAAAAATGGAAATGAGTGCAGTGGCGGCCCTAAGTGAAGAACAAGCTGGGTGCATTCAGTCAGGAGATTCATATATAAGCCCTTTCTCAGGAGAGGTGGGCTCTAAACAGGCGTGACGGCAGGGCATAGACCGCCATACACAGCGACAATTTTTCTAGATAATAGCCTATCACGCAGGATACAATTTAAATTAAAAAATGCAATTTTCACCTTGAAATGAACAAATGATTACAGTTTCTATACAAATTAAGGCATCCAGGCTGTGCCTCAGTACTGTGCCAAGGCCATGAAACCTGACATAATTACCATGAAATACATTTTCAAATATTTGTATTTTGTCCATCGCTTTAAAACATGCCACTCTGCCTTCTGTGGGTTTGTGATCTCACCTTCTGGGGGAAATACATAAAAAAGAGAGAAAATCATCAGAGATGAAAAGCTCTTCAACAGGAGAGATAAAAATGTGGAAAAAAACAACCTCCCATACACACAGTAAATCAGCGCAGCTCAGCACAGCGGCCCCCGGAGCTATCTCTAAAAGCCAAATTACTGCTCCTTATCTAAGGAATCATATCTACTAGTTATCTGCTCCTGAGATAGGCTCCTCTCTCCCTTGTGCCTTGTGCTCATCGCTAGAAATGCTATTTATTTGTGATTACAGACACCCTTTGAATAAAAGATGTTTGTGTTTGAGATCCAAAGTTTCGGCAGATTCTGAACTCCTCAGATTCTTCAGAGAGGAGAGTATTGAAGGCAGAACACCTTATTTGGGCAGGGTTGCTAGGGGTGGTCTGCTGCAGAGAGAGGGATGAAAGTGTAGCCGATGGGAAATATGAGACAAGACCTCAAACTTCTCTGACGCTTCATATCACATATGCTTTCGGAGGGGATTCATACTGAGATGAGGTGTCGAATTGACTTTAAATGCAGAACCTTATGTTTGAAGCACATTGAGACAGGAAGTTCTGGCATGTATTTTGGAAAAAAGCTGCCAAAAGCTGCAAAGTTTGGAGTTTTGCAAGTTTCTCTACTCAGAGACATTAGTGTCCTTAACTGTGAGAAAAAAATATGACAGCGAAAGGTTTCTAGCAAAGAGGTGCCGACGTAACACGTGAGCTACAAACTGCTGATGTATTAGAATGAGTGTTTCAAGATGGAAACAAACAAGGCAAACACTGAACATGACCTTGAATAAATGAACACGCATTTTCTTTGTGATATTCAAATTCTGTTCTTATGTCTGGTTCAGTCACATAAAGGCTCAGACAGTGATGATTTTGCATAAAGGTGTTCACCTCGACACAAAAAATCTTCTTAACATCATCTGACCTCATGTTTGTTGGAAGAAGCCAATTAAGTCGAAAAAATGACCTCGATCCAAAACTTAGGAACTACTTCAACGAATCAGCTGATTCTTACACTTATTTTGCGCAATGTAGCGTTTTAAGACTCTTTAAGTGCAATAATGGACGGCTTGCTATTGAGATGATTGTTTTCTTTCTAAGCTCCTCCTTTCTCCTTCCATTTCTTACCTTCCCTCTCTTTCCCTCCATCTGTTGAGGTCCCTCAGCCAGAGAGGCGCACATCAGATTTCAATAGTTGACCTCTTAATGCTGAGGTCAGTGCTGCACCGGCAGCGATTTCACACTCAAGATGAAAGGGAAATGAACACTGAGGATGCTGGGGGTGACATGGGGCCCTGACCACACCAGCCATCGCCACTCTAACCGCTTCACTGCACCAGGCTGGGATCTGAGAGGAGCCGAGGAGGGCCACCTGTATTACGACACTTAATGTCACTGACCTAAGACAGACGTGCACTGATTGGTTTTTAGGTATGTCAAGATAAAGCTACTTGTACTATTGATTTCTGATGCAGCGCAGGGGAAAAAAAGAGCCACTAACAGAAGCAGACGCATGTCAAGCGACTCGACTGGCATTGGCAGATCTGGGGAGCTGAGCTCCCCGTGTGACCTAAACTCCACCGAGACTCCCGGCGTCTCCACGAGCTACTGAACCCTGACACATTTTTCTTTCCCACTCAGTGAGCCTGGGCCATCTTAAAAGTCTCCTGATGCTCAGCGTCAGACTGCCGGCCTGCCTGCCCAACTACAAGCGCTCGTTACTGGTGCATTTCTCCGAGGCCATTATTGAATGAACAGTGAGACAAGGCCAGCAGTGAATGGACAGTTTGGTTACACCGCCGAGAGGCTTGAGCTCCTCAGAGTAATGTACCGCTTAAGTACCTGTCAGCTTTATAAAGGAGGGAGTAGACTGTGTAAATGTGTGTGTAAATAGAGTGTCAGATCAGGACCCCAGGGAGCGGAGGTGGGGAGCGTGCATGCGTGTGTGTGTGTGTGTGTGTGCTTGTGCGCATGTGTGCGTAATGCTCTTTTGTTCACTGATGCGTGTGTGAATGCATGTGTGTGTGCGTGTGTGTGTGTGCATGTGAGTGTCACAATAATGATCATTTAACCCTCCTCAGCATTCCCCAGGGCTCTACGTTCCCCTTTTCGACTTCGTGGCGCTCCAGCCTCTCTCTCCCCCTCTCCCTCTCTCCCTCTCTCCCCCTCTCCCTCTGCCTCCTCTGTCTGCTCCTCACAGCTGGGCACAGTTGGGGAGCAGCTCCTTATTCATTCATGAGAGAAGCACCGGATAAATAAAAAGGTTCATTACTGTGCTAAAGTGTTACTAATGACATGTACCTGCCACTGAGCACCTCCGAAAATCTAATGTGACACACTAGAATGGAAAATCTATTCTGCCGCACCAAGGCCTCCAATGGTGCTAGCACATACTCTATGGAAATTTCTCTCCGCTTGCCCTCCAATTGTGTCTCTCTAAAACCAATATTTACAATCCCATAGCCATTATGTCCTACTACGCCCTCTGCGCCTGCTGTTGCGACCTCCATATTAGCTGAAAATTGGACTTTGCAAACTTAGCAGGGGAGAAGAGACTCTTCTCGTAGATGAGAGGGGGCAGCACCAGGGGACTCAGCATGAGGCCTGCGGTGCCTCTCAACTCCCTGCTGCCCCAACCCTAAACTGACAACACCCACCAAATGCCAAACAAAAACACAGAAAATCTCTCGGCGCTGCATTCCATCATTCGGTCGCACCAGTGAAAATTCTAAGTGTGCAATAATCAAACGCTAATAAAACGTTAACTGACTCTGAGAAAGACACCTTATGTCTGAATTTTAATGGTGAAAACACTGAAAATACGACTTTGTGTTGTTCAGCTTGAGATATCTCTTCCACAGCTAAAATGTGTCACTTGATCACGCACGTTCAGCCACTGGCTTATAGGTTATGCAAATAAGCACTTCAGCAGTAGGAATGCTTTTGCAGTTGTCTGATTAATACCCAAATGCAGGCTCAAATATCGTTGGTAGGCGCTAGGCTGGATGGTGATACACCACCCACAGTAGCAGCACTTCATGTCTTTGATTCAATGCTACTGCTGTTTAAAGCGGAGCCTGCAACTTGTCTAAAATCCCAAATGTTTCATATGAGATTAATATACTGTGTGGTTCTCAATAATAATAATAAGATATAATGATTGTTTGATTATTCTCTCACAATTCTGTTTTATGTATCATTATCATTTTGATATTTTTGTAAAAAAAAAAAAAACATAACACTGTTTTTTGTACTGTAAATAGCGCTCTACAGGTTAATGGATGTATTGAATAAAAACACGCACTTTCAGTTTCTGTCTTAAAAATAAATGTAGCAAACTGAGACACCTCTTATAATCTTTCCAACTACACAGTCTCAACCTCCTGCTTGCTTGGCAGAGATAAAAGAGCGAGGCCAGTTAACCGTGTCAATGAAGAAATATGTACATCGTATGCTTAAAAGTAATTTTTCTACCACGAGATGCAAATATTAATGAATAGGGAGAACAACTACAAGAGACACACTTTTCACTTGAGTAAAATTCTTTCAAAATGTAGTTGCATATTGCAATCAATGTAAATGCTGCTGAGTTATTTTAATAATTAACATACACTGTTGAACTTAAGCCTTAATTTAAGGGCAGTATTTTATATTGTACATGTTTTCTACACTATATACAATTGACACAACAACTGCCTTTGAGAACAAAGATAATATTGTAGCTGGATGCATGTGTTGTTTGAATACGCGATGAGATAACGTTTCCTTTGTATGGTCGTACTGGTTTGATGCCAGCTTCTGATGCAATACCGAGCTACGAAATGTGCTTAACAGATGTTAAATATAAAATGTGCTCAGTCCCACATGTGTACAAGCTCTTAGAGAAATATCTAAATGATAAACAGAGTAGTACATTGTTGAGATTTGACCAATTCAGGCAATATTCATTTGAATAAAAAACTGAACCAGGATGGATAATATCCCAATACTTTTGCTGCTGTTATCACTTTTTATCCGTCAAGTAATCTAACCTGTCCTCAGGAGCTTGACATAGCCGTAGCCAGCCGTGGTTGTTGTCCTCCCTCCTGAGCTAAAAGACTTGTTGCATCTTTAAGAGCTCGCTATCTAATTGAATCATGGCTTCCATCAGTGTCTCAGCAGAGTCTTAAATGACTGTTTGCTCAACATGTCTGCCCATTTCCACTGATTAATTCGTACGAAGCCAAACGAAATGTTCTGCCTTGTTTGTCATGTTACATCCAAGCCCTGCAGTCCTTCCGCAATTAAGTGAGTGTTTTTAGACTGGTGCAAAATGACTGAAATGTAAAGCAGAGGATTCATATAAGATGTGTAATGTTATTATAGCATCTATGTAATGTCTGTATATCTACATGTAAATATCAAAGCCTGACAGAATAAGAGATTTATTAAGGTTTCACTGTGTATAGTACATAATCAAAATTCATTCATTCAAGTCATTTCTCACAATCCAAACCATAAAATTGTATTACAAATGAATGGATCTTTAAAAGTAAAATTGTTCACCTCTTAAGTGAACTGAGCACCACTCACTTCCATTCGTGTTGAAAAGGAGAAGAACAGTGAGAATTTCACAAAGCATATGTAAACCCGATGTTTTGTGCACTAAATCAAACCAGCTTCATATACACACAGAGGACATGAGTTCACGGCTGCGAGTGTCGGTCCGGTGGTCTGAACGTATCTAGCTCGCTGTAGTAGATATGATTCGGAAAAAGGCAACAATCAGTCAAACAGAAGAATGTAGGAACAAACGTCCTCCATAGCAGAACAGATTTAACATCACTGCACAAATGTGCCAGCGTTGCAGCACACTAATCAAATGGATTATTCAGACTATTCAGATCGGGATTATTAGCGATACATGGACACTTAGTCAAATAAAGTGTCCAGTGGTCCAGTTTACAGCAGAGGGAAATGAAAATAAACAACATATTGCTGTTGACCTTCTTTTTGATTGGACAGTTTGTCTCTAGGATAAGTAATGTGATTTCCTGTTAAAAAAAAAAAGTTACAAAAACAGCCAAAGTGACACAACAAGAGCTTTAAAGCAGCAGCATGCAAGTTTACATTAGTGCAAGTCACTTATACACCACTGTTGTAGATATGGACATCAACCCATTACAAGTCGAAATGAAAGCGGCACCACCCAGCTTGTTGTTGTTTTACACTCAAAAGCACATGTTTGCATTATTGTGCTGACTGACAGAAGAGAAATTCAATGATCATTAGTCTCATGATAAATCACCGTATGGGTTAAATACTCGGTGGTGTTGTTATATCACAGACCTTGTGACAGCCACTATAATTATCTCCCCTCCCAATGCTTCCTAAGGGTCCTATAAACCACATTAGCCACTCTAGCAGGCGGATCATTTATATGAGGGGCCTCCTCCTCTGAACATGACTCCACCAATCCGTCAAAGCGGCTTCATCCAGGATTTGACACAGCTGTAAATATTCAAATACGATGATTTCATTATGATGTGCCCTCCCTGCATGAAATCTGTGTATATTGGAGTCAGTATTTGTTTTTGCTTTATTTCTGGTCAATTTCCAACACAAGACAGATTTGTCATTTATGTCTTCATATTCTAAAAATCTAAAATTAGGCCTTGATTTAGCCTACATTTGTTGCACCGTGCCTCTTTGAAATGCCAGCTCAGTTCCTTATTCAGCAACCTGTTCGGTCCATGATTGACTTTTCCCTCAGCACCCCTCCAGCAGACGGAGGAACAGAGCTTAAACCTGTTACTGTCAGCTTCTCACCTGGATCATAAGAACTCCTGCTCGGAGCATGCAAACCAATATCCTCCTATTCTTTGCACAGCCGCCCAGGATTCACAGCAATAGCTTTTCACAAAGACCAGGGCAGAGCGCAGTCTGTGTTATCTTATTGAGTTACCTGTAGCTAAGCTCTGAGCGAGCACACACAATGGCAGGCAGTTAATGACAGTGCAGGGCCTAACCCCTTGTCCCCGGCCTTTCCCTGAGCCTCATTTCCGCGCGGCGGCTGCCATTTCACAGCTGTTAGCCACAGACTCTCTTTGTCATGATTAAGGACAAATTAATAGATGCCTCCTGGTAATCAGCTTTCATTAGGGCTGTCAAACCGTCAGTGGCGTTCGCTCTGTGCACTGGACACGGGATGATCACCTCCCAGTCGAGAGACACTACAGCAGGCTGTGTGTGGCTGTGGTGCTGCCTCTCAGCTGCTGTATTTGTGTGCTTGGTGTGGCTAAAGTGTGGGTAACCAGTGCATTAGCACGCTCCTTCGTGGCACAAGTGCTTGTAGTTGGTGCATTAACAGTGCTCCGTGTGGAGCTGCAAGATGGAGGTCATCGTCGGAATGACATAAAGAGTAGTCTTTCTGCTGGGTGTAATTGGCCCCAGCATGCTGAAAATGGACTGTGAAATGTAAGGGGGGGTCAAATAATTGATTTTCCCCCGAATGCAGAATCCAGGGCAGGGCTGTTTAGTGAGTAATTTACAAGAGCAGTTCAGCCCAGGCTGACTGGCATATCTGTTGAAAGTTCCCAGGGGCACAGGAAGAGATAACACACACCTGAGACCCTGGAGCAGATGGACAGCAGTCACTGTGCTACTCAGAGGGCAGAGAGGCTCCACATCAAACTTACTTCCACACATCTATGTATGCAGAGGGGATGTAAGTGCACATATACGCATGCACACACACGTACTGAGACGATGATGGACAGAGGCTATTGTATGTAGAAATAGACTCTCTCCTCTCACTCCGTCCGTCTCTCTTTCTCTGTCTGTCCGTCTCTCCCTCCCTCCCTCCCTCTCTCTCTCTCTCTCTCTCTTTCCCTCTCTCCCTCTCCCTCTCTCTCTCTGCAGCATTTCTGGAATTGATGAAATAAACTCATCAGACTTCCAGCAAGTTTGGCATTGTGCGAGAGAGCTGAAGTCATTTCAGTATGTAGATTTCAGACTTAAACCCATAACCGTGTTGCGTGGTGCATGACCACCCCCACCTGCTGGAGAGAGAAGGCTGGGGTGTGCATGATGGGATAGCGACGTCTGTAAGACAGGATATAGCCTGGCCCTCTGAATGTTTAGTGATTTTTCTCCACCACAGCCTAAGGGAATTAAGACAATAGCCTTATGTCAGATAGCATAATCTAGTGACAAAATGGCATTTTATTTGCTGTGCCAAAATTGGGCTCAAATACATGTGTAAGCTAATTGAGAACAACCGGCTGCTTAGCCCTCTGCATGGGTAAAATTGGTTTCATCTTCGATTTGGAGAATTTCTCGTTAACTTAAAAGATGAGTGACGATTGTCAAGATCCATGATCTTGGTAATTTGAATTTATGGAAAACACAATGATTAGCTGTTGTTGTATTGTCCCAGAAAGTCATTGCTGTCAAAAATGTAGATGAGCCACCTAGAGCTGGTATATTGTGCTCATCACAACAGCGCATTTGTATGCCGCACAGTCAGTGCTCTTCAATTTTCTTAAGCATCTTGGTAAATTGCACCAAACAATTTTCAAGATCAATTCCAGCGTCAAAAACAATGCACACAAATCCCAATCTTCAACCCATATTGTGTTGGAGAGGGCCCCTGTGTTTGCATGAAGGTAATTACAGTGGGATTTGATGTTGTGGTGTGCCCAGAATTCTCCAGCTTTAGATCAGGCTCAGGGTGCTCCACCCCATTAATACTCCATATGGGGAACCCAGCTGTGATCAGAATTGGAAGAGCGGGAGGGGAAATCGATTTCATTTGCAGGATTATTGATGTAACCGAGATGCCGTTTGTATGAAACATAAAGTCTCATTTCAGAGGTTATGGATAAAACTGGATTGAGAGGCTGGCTGTTTGTTTTATTCAATGAAACATTACAGAAACAGAGAAGTCAATATACACACTGCTGTACAGCCCTCACCCGCATTGCACCACATTAAAGCCTTGGAATGAGTTTTTCATATCTACCTGCCTACTCACACAAACTGCTGCATGCAACATACAGAGCATTGGAGAAAATGTGCAGAAATATATGCATTAAAGGTGGAGAAATAAATGTGTAAAGGGATTGTGGCTTAATAGACGCTAAAAAAAAGTGGGGAAATTAAAAAAACAAGAGTGATTCATTGCATTGCAGGGGGTAAAAGTCAGAGGGGGGTTCAAAGCAACATATAATGTTGGCAGAGAGAACAGACCTGGCATTCGGCCTCTTTCGCCCTTTGCCAGACTTCCCCGTCCACCTGTTCCCTACATTTTTTAGGAGGCTTTATAAGTCAGGCTGATGTGCTGGCGAGGTGATCACCCATACATTAAAAACAGTATCAGACTTTCCCAGGGTTCGGATGGCCTAACAGCTGGGTCTTTCAAGTGAATCCATCCCTCTTCCCTGCGATTCCTCCCTCTTTTTCCTCCTCCTCTGTGCCCAGCGCGAGACTATTGTAATTCCCACACGTTTAACAGCAGCGTTTGGAGTGATGGCAAGCCAGATGGGAACATTTTTTTTCTGGGTTCACAGAAGTCCACTGATGACAACAGGGAGGTCAAGACGAGGTAAAGTCTTCTATAAAATATTTCCTCATACCTTTACACTTTACAGACATAACACAGTGCATATAAAACTGCTGTAATGGAGCCGTGCGCTGTCTGTAAGATACTGTAAAGTTCAAATAAAGTTCTTCCATCTTTTTTTAACAACAGCTCCTGGTCACCGAATTAAGGGATGGGGGTGTTTGTGGGCAGTCTTCTTCCACGACTTACTGTCCTTGTGCGGAGCAGATGTTCATGGTGTTCTAGTGTCAGTGATGGGCAGTGTAAAAGCAGCCTTTACACATGTCACCGTATTGTTACAACTGGAGGAGGAAGTTATGTCATCGGGCCAGCTGGCTCTAATATGTGCTGCAGCATTGTGTGGAAAAATATAGAGCAGGGGTGGAGCCAAAACTCAAATTTGGCTGAGTTGCCCACTCGTATTTGTGAGCTCCGTGTGTGGAGTGCAGACGCACAATAAGATCTCCAGCAGAGTATCACAAGTTCTCATAAATACATCATTAATTTTCCACCGCGCACGCACGCAAGGACTCACACAGTCCCCCCGTCAATCCTCCCTGTTGTTTTCAGTGACAATAATTATGGGCTTAACAGTCGAGAAATGGGCTTGTTGCAGATGATAAAGGAAATTGCAGAATTCCATCATAGAGCATTTGTATTTTGACAAGGAGAAAGCCGAGCCAAGTGAAAAAAGAGAACATGCCATTTTTGAGCGGCGTGTCTGCGAGGGGCCGGTGTTTTGATTTGTGCCTGTGTGCAGTGAGAAGGGAAAGTGGGCCCCTGTCTGGGAGAAAGGGCTGAAGCTCTGTTATGGAGCTTAGGTCTCCATCTATCCTAATAAAAAACACTTAAGCCAAACAGCCCCCTCTTGCTCTCCCTGTGTCTGATCCTGGGAGCTACCTGCAGGCCCTCCACAGAGCACATTTAATAATGGTCTCCACCCCGAGCGATGGGCAGTCCATACGACTCTTGGCTTGAGGCAGCAGCACGGCATTCTGGGAAGGCAGCGGCTTGTCGCACTGGCATGAAGGGCGTGGCTAGAGTCCCTGCAGTGTCTGTTTCACAAATCTAACAGCGCTGTAGTGTTTTCAATAATGACATTTTGGGCATTTTTCCAAACTACTGAATACAACCACAGTTAAACTGACACGTTTATGTTTATTTTCCCCCCTTCGCTCTTTTGCACCCAGGCTTTTACAAGACGCCATTCTTTGATGGTGTTTATGGAGGCATTTTGAAGTGGTTTTCCTTTGCCACCGTAATCCCTGTTTCTGTTCCACACAGACCCTGATGTGAATGAGCGGGAACGTAATGAAAGACTTGTGCTTTCGACGGTGTTAAAGCAGAATAAAAAGTGGCATTTTTTATTTGTTTTGCCTCGTGTTTGATTCTTGGTAATGTAGACAATCAACAGGGTAGAGGAGTTAAGTGCATTATAAATTACTGAGAGGGAGCCACCTCGCTCTTGGAGCTCATCCTGATGCTGCTGCTGCCACTTTGGGTTATGTGAGGAGTAAAGTACTTTAGCAGAGACCGTGGAGCTGCTCCACAGCACTCCTTTGCATATCAAATAAACAGCAGGGCATGATGGCGGTGCCAACCCAGACAGCTATGTTATATGTACACGGTGATGCACACGTTTATAAAGGTGCCATTGAAGTCTATTCAGTATCTCCTGCGATACTGATCATGGTGACATAGTGTCTGAGGTTGAAGTGGTTCATATGTGGTGTGTTAAAGTCCTGAGGGGATGTTCGAAATGGTGAGCTTTACCTTCAGGATGTGACACTTTTAATTTGAAGCATCACAGGTGAATATGGTAATTAAAATTAACCCACTCACAGAGAATAGAATCAGTAATTTTACACAAAAAGGATTTCATATTAACACAAACACTGCATCTGATCATTTGCACTGGTTTCATGTTTTTAAATTGCATTGTGTTGATAAATAGATGTATTTGAATAGCGCGTGCTTTCATTTACAGTTACCAAAAAAAAAAAAATCTGGATTTTCATGCTGAAAGCCCATGTTTATGCTCCCCTATTCTGTGTGCTCAATCCGTAAGGTGAAGATCCATGACTCTTATTTTCATAACAAAGCGTTCCAGGGTCCAGCAAACAAACTGTTGTATGGATGTACTATTGATTTCACATTCACACGTCCGGACTTAAAGGGACTATGGGATTGCCCATGAATCCCAAATCTGTGTGCTACTCACAGTCTGTCAAGTTGACATCCACTCTCTTCTGTAAACTGGCAAGATTATTCACTCAACAGGATCTCTCCCCCTTTCATCCTGCGAACTACAGGCCAATCCGGCCGCTGACAGCCAAGTGATAGCATACAGATGGAAATGAAGGCGAGCGGGGGAATGGTGCTGTTTGTCAAACACTGGAGAAAGCGTCTGGGTTCAGGGAGTAGACTGCTGCGCCAAACTGGGTCCTCTGACTTCACTTACTGTGAGGTTTCAGCACCCAAAATCGCGTACTTAACACAGTTATCATAAATGCATACATGCAGGCTGAACTTATGATCTGATTGCCACAAGATATACACAGCATGTTGCAGAGCCATCAAAGTGACAGAAGAAATCTTTTTAACCCAAGCTTGTTTCAAGACAGCACGACACCCTCACACTTGCATCTGCTGCCATAAAACACATATGTGAACCGCTTCGCTATAAGCAATGATAAAGCATAATGTTACAGTGGCTGTGGTTTTTGGCCTAAAGGGCCTCCTGCTGCATGCACATGAATTTATTTTTCCCCCTCGGATGCCCGCCATTCGCTCTATCATGAGCAACACATTCTGAGTCGAGGAAGAACACAAGTACGGGAAGATCTCACAGTCGGCTGAGGAGATGTCATTCATGTCGGTTATATGTGGAAGTACTACGTTGATAACAATCATACAACAACTAAACTGGCCTCAAAAACTGATATGAGCGATATGTGCTGTGAAATGTATTTCCCTCTCCTTGGGCAACAGATAATATGCATTCATCCCTGTAGTCCACCAGGCAATACAAAGAATGTATTCTGCCCGTTAAATCATAACATTGGCTTTTCCTTGGAGATGGTCATTGTCCTCTCTGGATCACAATTCACAGTCACTGGAATGAAACCAATTTGAGCTCCTTTCAAGATAATGCAAATAAATATCAGCCCTGATTTACCCGTTTTTTTTTTTCCATTGCTTTCCTCTCTTCACTCCTTATCAGCACACAGAGCATTTCTCTCTTTCTTAAGGGTCGAATGAAAGGTCTCTCTTTTCTTGAGAATCAAGGCAGAGGAGAAGCCTGGTCCAGGACTGATTCATGTCGCACACACTGGTGGGATGTTATGCATGGATAATTGATTGTCGAAGCAGCATGGCCACTGTTGGATCTTGATGGTGCTGCCGAAATGTCACCTTACTGATGTTACAGCGGCGCCGATATTAAAAAGGCTGGTCTCAAAGGCTTCCATCCGAGCACACTCCTCTCCCACTGTGTCTGGGAGAGACAGCACTGTTTGTCAGGCTTCTATTTCAGAGAGACAGATCGTGCATTCGCAACCTTATCTGCACAGGACAGTGCACCCACTTCCAGAAGTGCATTGAACATTTCCAATCATAGGGATATATCACTCTGCTTTTAAAGTGGAAATCAAAAGTGTGGGAATGGGGGGGAGCAGACATAATTGAGATCTCATAGGATTTATTTATAGGTAGTTTGTCTCCTCCAAAACCCTGAAAAATTACACTCCAAGCTGCAAATACCCCCTTCCACAACAATAAAGAAGCCATCATTTTCGTGGGAATGTTTTCATAGCAATTTGAAGAAGTTTTAAAGGAAAATTGTTTGGAAACGTCTCAGACATTGAGTCAGATAATGCAGTATGCATTTATATAAAAAGTAGGAGATTAAGTGAGTAGAATCCGGTTAATTTCAGAGTTAGGATAGTGTACGGAAAGCTGAGCAGGGACTGGTAAACTGTGTTAATCTATAAAGGCTTATGCAGGTAAAAATAGACTACACCTGCATGCCTTTTTACCTCCATAATACTTTGCAGAGGGAGACTATTGAGCATCCATTTCCATTACCAAGGAATGGAAAAAGGATATGTTACCATCAGTTTTCGGTGTTGCTTCGGTACATTGTTCAGCGAATGAAGCGTACTGCTGCCGTCGAACCAGAGGCCTGAACGGGAAAAAACCTGAACAGAATCAGAATGTTTTGCTAAATTTGTTGCAGTGTGAATTATGCTGAGTTGTAAATATAAGGAGCAACTCCTATAATGAAGGGATGAAGAGTTCATAAACCAGTCTTCATCAGTATTTAACTACATCTTTTTTTCCTTAAAAATCACTTAAACTATTCTGCCCTGTTCTTTTTTTAAAATAAATTCCCAAGCAATGATAGTTTGAATTTTAGAAATGTTATTTAAAAAAATGTTAAGCATTGGATTCACCATTATATATATACTACTATAGGGATAGCCCTCTCCTTGTTTTGCCTCTCTGACATACTGAAACCATTCAGAACTCAGGGCTTCCCCTATAATCAAGTGTGAATGAACATGTAAACTTAGCCAAGTATTAACAGAACTTGGCCTTTCTTCTGCACACAGCAGTTCAGGCTGCTGTGCGAATCCTGGCTGGCGTGACAGAGGTAAAAGGCAAACAGCTTGAGGAGTGAAGAGGACCCAAAACAGACAGGCGGGAACAGACCAAACTGTTTGGCAGAGGGCTGCAGCTGAAAAGGGAGAAAGGAGCATTAATAGCCACCATATGTCTGCATATTCTGGGGTCTCCGCGTAAATTTCATTACCCAACGCACAAAATGGACCATCTAAAAGACGTGTGTAACGTGGCCTGAGACAGCTACCGTGTGAAAAGCGGGCCGTTATGTGTGAGAGCCATGGCCTGATCTGTCACGCTGGGGTTTTTAAGGAAAAACGGGGGTAGCAGCTGTTTGGTTCACCTGTCCTGTCCTGTACACGGCTCTCCATCAAACCAGAGGCTACTGTCCTCACAGGCCTGCACCCACAGACGTGTTCCTCCACAGTAATCTCAGATGTAACACTCCTATCTAATGCGACAACATTTACAAGACCACAGCCCGTCTGTTTATCAGACTTGTACAATTATATGGTGTTCCATTTGTATAAGCGCACTGGTTATAGTGGGAGAGATATCCATAAAATACTGTAAGGCCTTTAGGCTGCGCATACCATGTATCAAGCCATGTTTTTCCATCGAACGGTGAGTGGGATAACACAGAAAGAAGCTGCACTACCCTTGTATTGGACCATCAGGTTGCTGTGTAGGCTAAACTACATGATCGTGGATTTACTAATGGTGATTTTCAAGCGCCTACTAGTAGAAGAGTTGGAACTTTTTTGTCTGAGTTCACTGTGGGAAAGTCTTTAGCGGAAAAATATGCACGGCGCACAGAGTATGTGATTGAATTAAATTTAACTGTTTGCACATATGTTCCCTTGTTTAAGGGGGAAAGTTACTACAGCACTGCTTAAGCCACGGATTATCTGTCTGCGTCCTCTGCCTCTTTAGCATCAACATGAATTCACCCACTCAGAGTCTATCACACATCCACAGAGCTCCCTGAGAGAGAGCGGACCTTAGGGAAGCCCGAGCAGGGGGGGACCTCGTCAGAGCCGAGTGGAGCTGAGCGGGGTTGTGGTTGAGCCCATGGGCATGGCCCTCTCACTCTCTGGCAACCACTTTGTTAGGAACACAACATTAATCCTCCTTGTGTCTTTATTGCCCTCTGTGTAGAGGAGCAGGCCGGGGCTGGGGCTGGGGCTGGGGGGGGGGGGCACCGCTGCAGGGTCAGTATCATCAGCATTCCTGTTTGAAGATAGGCCACGCTGTACAGCATTAAGGCATCTAATAGGGGCAAGCTGAGAGCAAAACACACTGATACTCACTGAGACAGAGAGAGAGAATAAAGAAAAAGGAGAGTCACTTTTGCCCCCCCGTAAAATAGCACAGGCGGGGGCATAATTTAAGGATAGGCAGATTATTGCAACCAGAAAAATGACTGTGAGGCAATTCTGGTTCATGTTGTTACACATACTCAATAATCTAAACAACACATTAACGTGCTGCCTTAATTTGTAAGTCTGCCTCTGTAGTTGAAAACAATTTGTCACGCGTGGAATTTGTAGGAATCTTATTTTGGCTAATTCTAAAGCATTTAACACAAATTGTTTCATGGATTTTGAGACATATACATGCAAATGTATCTTTGTTCGGTTTATTATTATCTATCTTAGTTAGCAATATATGCTGTGTGTCTAAAACTTGACGAGGATTGCCTTTGTTGTAGCCTTACAATGTCAACTTTTGTTTGGAATTGTTTTACATATTAGTTTGAATAATTGTTGAAAATATTCTCACTCAACTGGCCTTGCTTTTGAACTATTCTGCTCAAAGTTGAACTCACTCAACTGGCGCCATCTTGTGTCTGCGCGGGGCTGCTGACTGCCGACACAGGTGCATAAAATTCAATGTCACCTTTTCCCCCAGATCTCCTCACCGTCCCCCAGCTGTCACCTGGGTGCTTGGCAGCATAAGGTAATAGCATCAAGATGCAATCAAGATTATATGCTTGTCACTCATTCTGTGCACTCAGTGGCTTACAATGTGTGAAACAGACACAAGATAAAGCCTGTGCACAGATGGGAAGATAAAATGCTTCTAAATATTCATCAGTTTTCTGACTGCAGCAATGTAAGCTCTGAATACTGCCATTAGATCACCGGGAAGAGTCACCGGTTAGCAAAGTGTTGGAGCAAAATGAGCCGAAATGTAGCAATGCAAAGAATAAATACAGAAAAACATCTGAAAATTTTAATCTGTCCCCGTAGAAGCAAATTTTCTGTAACCACTTTGAATTTTGTGGCACTCTTCCTTACTGGGGATCTGAAACAGGGTTTGCAGCTGTATATCTCAACTGAACAGAGCCCCTGCTTGTAAGCTACATCCATATTAGCAGTCTATTTCCATGTTTACACCGCTCCATATTCTTTGCAATAGTAACAGGATTACTTTGTGACAAATGGTAATTTGTGGAATTCCCTCATTTCAGTTTGAGGATTTTCTTTTTTCCTCTGTCCCGTCTTAAAAAAAAAAAAAAGTTTCTGTATTCTCATCTCCCCGGAGGTTCGATTCCAGAAGCCCTTCAGGTTTTGGAACAGACCTCTGTGAAGGGCCAGATAAAGCAGAGCAAGGCCTGGCGATGCAGACATGAGGGAGCGCGGGAGAAATAATAATACGCATAAGGCCTCCACTGACATGCACCGTTTCACTCCACAGGCCAATGTCACGTATCCCAAGAACATGAAGACTATACTGTACCGTACTTATTCTGAAAAATCATTGTCTACCACTGTACACCTTTGGACCCTGCCAGTTTGCATATTTTGCTCATGTACAAACTATGCATGCTTTTATAGCTGACCATTTTTCAAAGCATGCTGAAGTTTGGTGTTACTTTGTCATTTTCTTACCACCAATGAATCCTATGAAAAGAGCAAAACCAAATGCGTTGCTATGTTGCTCAGTACTTTCCAACTTCTCTGCCATGTCTGTGACTCTCAGTGGCCCATTGTTTCCAACTGAAGACGTAAAACTTTAAAAACAAACCACAAATATATATAGGTTCATTTAAAAAAGACTGACTACCTAAAAGAGCTGGTCACTGCAGTTTTGGCAAATGTTACTCAAACAGAAGAAACATTGCATTTGTTGGGGACTATTTTCAGCGGTGGATTAATTTGTGCTAGTGCGCATTTATGGCAGCAGGACTGTGTTTGTGACAGAATAAACTACAGTGTTTATCATAATAAAGGAACTTGTCATCCAGTGCAACAGTGTGGCTCATATATGTGTTTTAATAGTATTTGGAAACAATGGAGGTCTGGGCACAAAGGAAGGAGATGTATCAGGATTTAGCTGCACAGACAATATGTCAGTAGGATCCATTTACTGATGGTTTGGTCTTTTCATGAGATTTGTTGACAATAATGAAAATCTAGAAAATTGCCTCTTATTTGCTGCATTTCCATTATTTCCCAGGCATTGTTTTAATCTATGCTGTGTTGTATAAACATCTGCTTATAAAGAACCTTGCTTGAGATGAGAAGTTGAGGCCATGTGCAAACAGTTATATATAATTTTATTCACCAGTTGTCAGTTAGACTCTTTGTCTCAGACATCACTTGTCATTCTTCCTGCTGTCACTTTGAAAGATTTCCTCAGTGCGATCCTGCACTTTATGACTACATACCAAAAGGAATTAGTAAAATGTACATAAGTGAATTAATGTATGGAAATTAGCTTGAGTGCCACCGCGGGTCTGGTTCAGTTGATCCCCAGCTGCATATGTTGGTAATCACCGCTGCCTCTTGGATTCACTCACAGGCACGCAATAAACAACCTGCTGCCAGCACCCCCTACGCTTTTGTCTAATCTGCCGTTTCACTGGGCTCTAGTTTGTCGCACAAATATGAAAGTGAATCTCAGCAGCAGAATGCACACAGGCACATTAACTAGGATGGGTGCCTGCACACTAAAGCCCCAGACATTAAGTCTAGGATTTACACTGGAATACGATTCCCTAAATGTCTTAAGAGTTTTGGTGCAGAAGTTCTCAGACAGATCTTGAAGAATTTGGTGAACTTGGTGACCTGCTGCCTGGTGTTGTTTTCAAAACCACATTTGTTATATTACTGAATTAGCTCTTCGAATTGAACATTAGAGCTGCTGATAAGCCTGTGATTAACTGGCAGACTACATGGATTTCTTTTGAAAATAGCTTTTTGGTTTTGTTTTCAAAATGTCAACATTTTTCCTTTGATTCAAGACAGTGGAGGACATTATTGTTTAATGTCAACTTCTTTCTCGAGCTTCCTTTAACATCCCACCCAGAATCTTTGGTTAATGCCTCCACCTACTGGAAGAAAGAATGTACTGTTTGTTATTAAAGGCCATTAGATGTACCTTGCTTTGATACCTCTGTGTAGCTTATTTTCAAAGATTGGAAAATCTTTTGTTTATTGTGGTATATCACACAGTAATAATAACAATTTCATCTTATAAGGGTGGTCTTAATGGCACCAAAAGCTGCTCCATTTGTAAACTACAAGCTGTCTTGTGGTCGTTTGCACTGAATAGGTGCTGAATTTTTTTTTCACTTAGTACATATATGAAAGGAAAAGAATGTTTTAATGCTGATGTCCGTTTCTTAAAATGAATGCAGAAAGTGACATGACACATTTTCATGAAAAATATTATTCTTATCAATGAGTTAAAATCATCCGCCTCCCCTGAAAAGCATCTGCTCTACAGGTGTAACCACTTTTAAGTGAGTCGGCTTTGTTTGTCAGTGTGACTCCAGTATTAGTGAAATTTCACAAAAAAATATTGTTTTGATTAAAAGACATTTATTGGCAAAATATCCCAATGCATATTCTAAGCTATTGCACAATTGAAAACAAAACTAATAAATACTACTGGAGCTCTAGATTGTCCCTGTTTATCAATCTAAAAGTCCCAAGATGACAATTTGAGCTGCACGGTTGAGCATCCAGCATTGTTGCCCTGCAGAGGACAGGAGCATCTTACATGTTTCTGTAGTAACTCAGTGAAGTTGTCATCTAGTTTTATTCGTTTTGCAATTCATTTCTCTTTAGCTCATATATCAGTTTACATTTTGAGACCATTTCTTGCGGTTAGGAATTGTACTTGACTTGGTAGGTTAGTATTGGTATTATTTTGGTTATTTTACAGGGGTAGAGTGGGTGGGTAGCACAGAAAGGGGGATAGACGAACGCAGCCTGGCAACCTCGCTCCTGTCAAAACCTCATTGCAGCGCATGCTAGTTGCTGCTGGAAGTTGGACAGTGAAGTTAGCCTCGTTGCACTTAGTAGTAGCGTAACTACAGGCTAACCATGGCAGGCAAGAGGGCGTTAGTAATCCTGTCTAAAGGTGCAGAGGAGATGGAAACTGTTATTCCTGTGGACGTCATGCGTAGAGCTGGGGTTTGTAACGTTAACTCGTCTGCTGGGTTGCTGACTAGCTGTATGTTAGCAGTTAGCTAGCTAATAATGCCACTAAGCAGCATCAGTTGACTCATCCAGCTAACCTGAATTTTTATTATCTTCATTCAGCCCACGATACTATCGTGACTGAAGTCTTATCAAGACATGCTGTCACTGTTAGTGACGGAAACCACAGCGTTGAGCAGTAAGCGAGCTAACGTTATTACTAACGTGCTTACTAACTTTGCCGACTTGGATGAACGGCGTTATAATGACTAACGCGACTTGGCCTTCCACAGTTTTGATATTTGCTTTTTAATGAGTTGTGTGGTTAACTGTGGACGCACTCACAACCTTTAAAGTGAATGCAGACAGAGGCCAAGTTAAATGTCAAAGTCCACCGTCGTGACACTTCTCCGCCATTTGATAGCTTTCAAAATAAAAGTCTCCGTTACCCATATACAGACAGGATGCCATGTCGTGCCATTTTGCTAATGCTGTACTTTTTTTTGCTACCTTCCCAAACGTGCAGATTGCAGTGACTGTTGCAGGACTGACGGGCAAAGAGCCAGTGCAGTGCAGCAGAAACGTCGTCATTTGTCCTGATGCCAGCCTGGAGGATGCCAGCAAACAGGTTGGGCTCAGCATCTATCTACCAACACTGTCATTACATGTGAATACTGTACCCTATAGTTAGATTTATAATGGATTTATTTCAGTATGATTACCCCCATTAATCAAACTATGTTGGTGGTATCCTGCAATTTTAAACCTTGCAGTCTCATTTTGTCATAGATAGATAGATAGATAGATATACTTTATTTATCCCAAGCTGGGAAATTGCAGTGCAGCAGCAGCATTACACACAGTGAAATAAGTGAAAAATTCTGAAATAAGACTATAAAGAGCAAACTATACATAATAAAATATCAAAATAGCGAGCAGTAAAAAGATTATATACATAATAATAAAATAGCAAAATAGTAAACAGTAGTACTGAAAAAGTATTGCACAAAAAAGAATACAGCAAATGGCAGTGTGTTGTCTCTCATGTCCCAGGGGCCATATGATGTGGTGCTTCTGCCAGGAGGAATGCCAGGGGCCCAGAATCTGGCAGAGGTGAGAAATACTCGGATAAACTGCATGTAGGTGGGTCAGTCTCTTCACGTTTTGATCACATACAGCGTTTTTCCGCGGGCCTGGGTCGGTCTGCTACAGTCTTGCCGTGCTGTGCCAAGCCTTGGTGACGTGTCTCCATTGCAACCTCTCAACAAGGGACAGGGGAAAGAGTTTAATACTCAAAAACCCAGCTTACCTGCCTCTTCAGGACTGCGTGGGTGTGGTTTGAGCAGATTTGATTGACAATTGGCAGGTAACATAAGCAATAACCCACAAAAGAACTCAGACTCTGATTAAGTTAATTTAAATTAAAATTTGGCTGAATCCTAATTCATGCATGGAAATATCACCTTCCTACTGAACCCCACCCACTACAAACTAGTCAAAGGAGCACAGAGAAAAATACTAATACAGATTTTTTTTTTTAAAACCCCATTTCTCATAGTAAGAAGCTGATTGAGAGAATGTGCTTAACCTCTCTCCATAAATTTTGCTCACCAACATCATAGCCATAGCATGAAAGCATGCTTGTTTATTGTTACCTCCTTCGAGTTTAGTTGTGTTTTACAAATGCCCGCCCCACAGTTCACCTTCCAGGCACTGCACCGTGGCGGCCAGCAGCACAAACACCACCCACCAGTGCCAAGATTGGTGTAGAGAAGATGGAGGTGGTGACTAAAATAACTGGGCTTTATTATAGATCACAAACGCACTGTTAATTAAGATGTGGTAGCCTTATTGCAAGATTCAATACATTTATGTATTCATGATTTTAGAATATGGGTGGGGTGCAATTTAAATTTTTATTTGTTCACAATTTTAACATGTTAATGGGTTTGCAATTTGTGCTCATTTATTCATAGTTTGAATGGCCTTGAGGAAAAACTGTCTTGTGCAGTGTGTTGTTGTTGCTGGTTTATATTTGTTCCATGGGTTTTTGTGATGTGGTCCTGACCCGTGTCTTCCTACATGTACTGTGTGCTGTAACACAAATTGCCTCTTTAGGGAGAGGTTTTCTAATCTAAACTAAGTAAAAACAGTTTGAGAACCACTGGATAGGCCAATCCCTGTGAGAGTTCCTGCAAACACTCTGTGTCCAGACAGTTATTTCATGCCCCAAATATTTTATGTTTGCATTAGTTATTTAAATTAGTATAGTAAATAACTGCAGTGTGTGATGCTAAATACAACATTTTCTACACTGTATCATGCATTTACATTTTGCTTTATATTTCACTGGGAGAGTTATTCAGTAAACAATGTAATGTTGATTAATAAATGACTGCCTCTTGCCCTGTGCATGATGGGATATGCTACAACCCTTCTGTGACCCTGAACTGGAAAAAAGGATGTAGAAATTGAATGGATGGAAAATATATGACACTAAAAGCAATATAAGATTGTGTCACCATCATTTATAGTTAAGAGTTGAGTTCATATTTCATATATTGTTTTACGCTATTGTTGGTTGTACTTGGATCCTTTATAATATTTAAATACACTTTGGGGCTTCAAAATAATTGATGTACTCTATTTTCTGCATCTCTCTGCGCCACTGGGGTGGCATAGAGGAATGTCTCCTCACTTTATTCTGAAAATGTAAAACTTTTAAGAATGGCAGCATTTTAATCAAACTCATCTGATAGATGAGATCTGGCAAACACCATGTGTAGCTGAAATACTATTTTTACTGTTTTTGTTTAATAAACCTGTGGTTGTATTAGAAACAGTCAGTGTTTTTCGATGTGTTTAAAACATTGCCAGTTTGCTTCAGTGATTATACTATACGCAGCACGTACAATGTGCAGTCACATGGCCTGCAAGTGAGTCACAGTGCACCTGGTTTCTGTGCTCTCTTGCAGTCTCCTGCTGTTAAGGAGGTGCTGACGGATCAAGATGGCAGAAAAGGCCTGATTGCAGCCATCTGTGCAGGTGCAGTTTGTGAAACCCAACTAAACTCATAATTATACTGGACCAATGGGTTAAAGTTTAAATGTGATATGACCTCAAATTTGACCATTATGTTGTTGCTAACCTACACAGTTTATTCTGGTGTGTGCTTTCTAAAATAGCGTCTTCATAAGTATTGAGCAGTAAATGTACTTGCAGTCATTTTCCATATCAAATTGGACCAGTTTGAGAATCCAGTGATATAAATTAATAAACTGTGCACTGTGCTACCATGTGACCTGTAACCATTTTTAACTAGAAATAACACTAAAGGTATGGTTTTGTGGTTTTAAACCTACTAAGCTAATGTTGTGCCGGTAAATGGGATTTGGATTTGCCCCCAAGTAGAATTAAAAGATCTTGGATAGAAAAAAGGTACATGTGTACATATTTATATGCACATGGCAGTGAATTTCTGGTATTTTAGTAACTGAATGTGCCCTTAAAAGAGTTTACCACTCACCTTAACCACATTTTGAAAAATAGACACTATTAACAAACGACATACTTCATTAATTTATGGTCATGACCCCTCTTTGGCATTTGGAATGAAAGGATGAGGGTTTGATTAATAACTGTCCCTGAGTGAACCCACAAGCACTGACATTTTATTTGACAGCCTTCGTATGCAGAGGAAGGACACTGGAAGGACATTCTGAATAGGGATGGGACCAATGCGGCAAAGTGGATTGAAGGGTGCCCTAGAAAATGACTGAAATCCTCACAGGAATATACAGTTTAATGAACCTGCCAACAAGAGGGCCTATTATTCTGCCCTAACATGAAAATTATCTGAACATGTGAAAAGGTTCCATTCAAAACCAGAAAAATGTGTTAAAAAAATGCAAGCAGGGTAATTTTACCATTGTATACTTCACTTTTTGAGCTAATGTTTGTTAGATGCATGTGAGGTCATAGCGAAAAACATGGACACATTATTTTCAACAGATATTAGAAAGATGGTTGTTATCACACTTCTTTCCACATCTGCCTTGCTGTCTCACTCTGGTTCTCAGAAGGTCTCTCGTTCTCCCAGACTGGCGTCCTCTGGGCGGGGACTGGCTGTAACAGGAGTAGCTTGGCTTTAACTGGCAGTCTGCTGTTCTGCCAGGGGAAAGTGTAATCTTTAGACTGCATGGGAAGGCAGCCAAGGAGCATAATCAATAACTTTCTATTTATTAACAGTTTTTGGATGAGCTCACTGCAGTGCTAGGACATTGCCAAAGTTAATGCAGCAGCAGTCAATGTCTTCAGCCTCTCTTGTTTTTTCTCCCTTTTCAATGTGGTGCAGAGTCTTTGTAGAGAGCCTGAAACTGTATACTGTATGTGTATATTATTAGAAACAATGATACTGTTGAGGACACCTTTAGGACATAGTGTTGTCATCAAATATTTCATACTTATGCTGTTCGGTTTTTGTACCAACTGTAATCGCTAATGTTAAATGCAGCATTTTCTGTATTTTGATTTGTGTTCAGCTTGAGCGAAGTGATTGAAGGACTTCACCCCATTTTGCTCTTGACTCCATTTTTTTGCTGCATAATGCTGAAAACATACACTGACACAAGCAAAAGAACATATTCTTCTGTTGTTTGGATTGTGTAGGAGCAGTGTGAACTGGCACTAGGGGGGGTGACTCTGGGACGCCGGAGTTCACTGCCTAACCTCCTGGAGGTGTAGTGGGACTAAGTAGGCGAAACACTGTTGAAGGGAGGTTTCCACCTGATGACCCCCAGAGACGTGTTAGGAATCACTGCTCTTTGGCAGGTATAGAGGCAGATTAGAGCTCCAAGGTTCTTCACTGAGAATGAATCCTCTTTTTGAGCACAAGTATCTTGTGTTTAAATTAACTCACAACTAGCTTGGCTAGTGACTGTTGTGAATAGAGCAGCTGACAACATGGGAAAGACCATGTGACTGCTTGGAAAGACAGCTGACAGGAGGGAAAAGACCCCACAGGTGCTGGTATGGGCTAGCAACCCATGGCAGCAGTGGCAAGCCTTAACCTTGCTACAACCAGACTTAGCTACAACCAATATAAGGAAAATACCCCAAGAGTCAGCGAGAGCAGGGGTGGAAGATGACTCACAGGTGGATTGCATGGTAACGAACAGGATAACGGATATGACTATGCCTTGGATACATGACTCAGTGAGGGATGGGGGCACGGACCCATCTCTTAGGGCCAGAGGTAGCAGTACTCAGGTGACAGGGAAGGCAACTAAGGAGAGCAAAAGTTGTGCAGCAGAGGATAAGAAGCTTCAAGTTTGCCCATGTGGCTGGCAGAAAATAACATCAATCCGAGGCCTTAGAACTCATCAGGGAAGGAGGAAGTGTTTAGCGGTGGAAGGGCAGAGTGGCCGCATCGACCAGTATTTCTTGAGAAGTCAGTCGAATCAGTCGGATGAAGTCCAGCGACAGGTAGAAAACCACAGTTCGCAGGATATCAGTAACACTATCCCTGGAGAGGAGGAGGTACGGAGAGGGGATGCAGTTGGTGTTGAGGGCAACAGGCCAGCCAAGGAGAGAAGCATGGAGCAGAAAGCTAGAGTTAAGTGGCCGAGGGCTAATGATAGCAAAGAGTGGGAGGCAGTTGATAGAGATTTATCAGTCATATTAAGCAGGCTTAGAGGAGATGTAGTGGAGAAATTGGATAAAATTGGAGATGTGATCTACTCCTATGGTCGAGAGAGATTTGGGGTGCTTGTCAAAAGGAAAGGCGAGAGGGTGCAGGTCGGCAAGTCTAGGCGGCAAAGAGAAATAGAGAAGTTAGTAAAGGAAAGGAGGCAGTTAAGAAAGCAGTGGAGGAAGGCGACAGAAGAAGAAAGGGAGGGAATTAAGGTGTTGCAGGAGGAACTGAGAAGCAGGTTAGCAGTACTCAGAAGGGCAGAACACCTTAGGGAGAAGAGAAAGAAGAAGGAACGTGCAAGGTCAGCATTTTTTAGGAACCCCTTTAATTTTGTGAAAGGCTTGTTTAATCAAGAAAAAGGAGGGCAACTTAAGGCAACGAAATCAGAGATTGAACAGTATTTGAAGTCGACGTATTCAGATTCAAAGGAGAATAGGAACATAGGTCTTCCACCTGACATGCCACCATTAGGGGAAGTGGAGCAGGAGATGGATGTGAGCCCACCTAGGTGGAGAGAAGTGGTGGAGGTGGTTAGGCGTGCAAAGGCTTCTTCGGCCCCAGGGCCTAATGGAGTCCCCTACCGTGTCTATAAGAGTGCACCTGGCATCTTAAGGACACTATGGAGATACCTGAGAATAGTTTGGGAGAAACAAAGTATTCCAAGAGCATGGCGCAGGGCAGGAGGTGTCTTCATCCCTAAGGAGAAGGAGTCATCGGACCTTAGCCAGTTTCGGATGATTTCTCTCCTAAATGTTGAGGGAAAGATTTTCTTTAGTATCGTAGCACAGAGGCTGGCTAAATACTTAGAAAGGAATGGTATGATAGATACGACAGTGCAAAAAGCAGGGATACCAGGATTTGCGGGATGCTTAGAGCATACTAGCATGATTTGGCATCAGATTCAGACAGCTAAGAGGGAGAAAAGAGACTTGAATGTTGTATTTTTAGATCTGGCTAATGCGTTTGGGTCAGTGCCACATAACCTTATTTGGAGTTCCTTTGACTACTTTAAAGTGCCGGAGATAGTTGTTAACTTGGTGAAAGCATATTTCCAAGACATCAGACTGTGTGCAAGTATCGCAGAGCTCACAACAGGCTGGCAAAGATTGGAGGTTGGTATTATGGCAGGATGTACAGTGTCCCCGCTAGCTTTCACAATGGCTATGGAGGTAATTATTAGGGCTTCCAAGTGGGTCGTAGGTGGAGAGAGACGGCAGAATGGAATGCGTCTTCCACCAATTAGGGCTTATATGGATGATATGACACTGCTAACTTCAACAGTGCCATGTACAAGGAGGTTGTTAGATAAAGTCAATCAGAATCTCAAGTGGGCTAGTATGAAGATTAAGCCTAGTAAGTCAAGGAGTATTTCAATATACAGAGGGAAAGTAAGTGATAGAAAGTTTGCTATAGATGGTGAGGAAATCCCAACAATTAGGGAGAAATCAGTTAAGAGTCTAGGACGGTGGTACAATGTGGACCTGAATGATGTTGAACAGGTTGTGCAATTTAGAAAGGATGTTGCAGAAGGGCTGGAGAGAATAGATAAATCAGGGCTCCCAGGAAAACTGAGGTTGTGGTGCTTGCAGTTTGGCTTGTATCCTAGGTTAATGTGGCCAATGTCAGTATATGAAGTCCCATTATCTGTAGCAGAGAGAATGGAAAGGCTAGTTAGCTCTTATATTAGAAAATGGTTGGGTGCTCCCAGGTGCTTAAGCAATGTAGCTTTGTATGGGAAAGGAATGCTTCAGCTGCCAGTATCCAGTCTAACAGAGGAGTTTAAATGCACTAAGGTTAGGACAGAACTTTTATTATCTGGGAGTAAGGACATGTTAGTTAGCAATGTGGTTCCGAATCCTTCTGGGGGGAGGAAATGGAACCCAAGGGCAGCAGTGCAGGAGGCAGAGGCAGCTCTTAGGCATGCAGAAATAGTAGGAAATGTTCAATTTGGCCGGGGAGGCTTGGGGCTTGGCCCAGGCAAACCAGTGTGGAATAAAGCAGGTCTAAAGGAGAAAAGAAAGCTTGTAGTGGAACAGGTGCGTAGGCAGGAGGAGTTGTTAAGAGGGGCAAAAGCAGTTGGTCAAGCCAAACAGGGACAATGGTTGAATTGGGAAGGTGTTGAGAAGAGGAAACTTAGTTGGAGGGACCTGTGGAATATGGAGGAAGGCCGTATTAAATTTCTGATAGGGGCGACATACGATGTGTTGCCAACCCCGCAGAACCTAAGTCTCTGGGTACAGGGCGATCAATCGTGCCCACTCTGCTCAGGTACAGCAAGTTTAAAGCACATTTTGTCAGGTTGTAGAATTAGCTTATCACAAGGCCGGTATACATGGCGGCATAATCAGGTGCTGAGAAGCTTAGCCGCAGGCATTGAGGAGAGAAGGAAGCAGGTGAATTCTGGAAGTTCTAGAAAGGAGAGGTTAGATGTGCAGTTTGTTCGAGAGGGGGAGAAAAATAAAGCTGCTAAGTCAGGGAGAAAGCAGGGAGGTGGCTGCCTGGTAGGGGCTGATGATTGGCAAATGCAGGTCGACTTGGGAGGACAGCTAGTTGTGCCCCAGGAAATAGTTTATAGTAATCTGAGGCCAGACATTGTCTTATGGTCCATGAGTAAAAAGACTGTGTATTTTATTGAGTTAACAGTCCCTTGGGAAAATTCAGTGGAGGCAGCTTATGAAAGGAAGAAGACTAAGTATGCAGATTTAAAGACAGAATCTGAGCAGAGGGGATGGAAGACCAGGGTCTGTCCGGTTGAAGTGGGGTGTAGAGGTTTTGTTGCAGGGTCAGCTGTTTCACTGTTGAGGGAGCTGGGAGTGCATGGGCAAAATTTAAGAAAGACAGTGAGGGAGATGTCAGATGAGGCTGCTAGGTCTAGTCAGTGGATATGGATCAGGAGAAATAATAGTAGTTGGGGGGTGAAATAGGGACAGTGGGGGGGCAGGCAGAGGACATGCATGCCTAACCCGGCAAGAGAAGAGGTTAAAGTCTGAACAAGACACCTCTCCTCTGCTCTGCTTTCCCCGCCCCATCTTCTCGCTCTGCCAATAGGAAGAGAACCAGGAAGTTTAGATAAGGTGGGGGGTGTGGCCAGCTAGAGTCTCTCTTTGGGACCATGCGGCCTGTTCAGGTGAGTTTGCGTGGTAAGACACAGAGTTGGCTTGTTTTTTGATCTTTTTGGTTGTTTTCCTGTTTTGTCTGCTTCTTGAAGGAAATGTTAGGGTTTGTTTTCCTGCTCTGTTTGCTTTTTGAAGGAAATGGTAGGGTTTGCTGCTTCTTGAAGGAAATGTTAGAAGAGGCTGTTAAATCTAGTCTGTGGTTTAGGCCTCCACCTTCAGCACCTTCTAAATTTTCCACCCCCTACCCGAACAAGGGTCTGTATCCAATCCCTACTTTCATCTTTTGACTCTACCTCTTTATTTTCTGTCCCCTACCCGAACCAGGGTTTGTATTCCCACCCCGCTTTTTTTCTTGGTGCAGTTGGTGAGAGGCAGGGGTAGATGATGGTAGTGTGGCAATCGGCAGTTACATGTGGCATCTAGGCCTGTGGTAGCATTGTAGCAGCTAACAATAGCTAAAGCGGTGAGAGTATGATAGTATCTTAGCAGTTAGTATTGGTAGCTAGCAATTAACATTAACAGTATAGGTGAATCTAGCGTTATTGTCTTCTTCTGTTCCTCTTAGCAGGTAGCGGTTAGCACATAACATTAGCTAAATGGTAGCATCGGAACTGTATTGTCTTCTTCTGTTCTTCCTAGCGGTTAGCAGTAGCATTAGCAATAGTTAAATGGTAGCATCGGTACTGGCCACTACCTGGAGCATCTCTGGGTCAGTTGAACGTGGCGGTGCTGTTTGGATTGTGTAGGAGCAGTGTGAACTGGCACTAGGGGGGGTGACTCTGGGACGCCGGAGTTCACTGCCTAACCTCCTGGAGGTGTAGTGGGACTAAGTAGGCGAAACACTGTTGAAGGGAGGTTTCCACCTGATGACCCCCAGAGACGTGTTAGGAATCACTGCTCTTTGGCAGGTATAGAGGCAGATTAGAGCTCCAAGGTTCTTCACTGAGAATGAATCCTCTTTTTGAGCACAAGTATCTTGTGTTTAAATTAACTTAACAGTGTCACTTTATAACAGCAAGCAGTTAAATCAGCCTTTGCCCTTCTGCAGGTCCCACTGCTCTTCTGGCACATGGCATCGGCTATGGCAGCACAGTCACTACACATCCTGCCATGAAGGAGAAGATGATGGCTGGAGGTAAAAAAAAAAAAAAAAAAAACAACAAACAAAAAATATGTGCATGAAAAGGTGTGAAATTTGTTGCAATGTACAGCTAATGGCTTTAGCATCTGCAGCTCTAACTCAAACCAGGAGGAATTGTAATTATCTGTATAGGGCAGCAGATGGGGCTGTACTAGCTCTTTCTTGCCTATAGAAAATCATGTCACTATGCAGTGGAGGAGTGCACACCACTCAAGTGAGAGCGGATGCAGGAATTTGACAGAACATACGAGAACTGGGTCAGATGAAATGGTGATAGATTATCTATGTGTAAATGCTTGTAGCACACTGTGCCTGACATGTGTGGCTTTCAGTCTGTAGCTTGAAGCTCTCGTATTGTGATTATCCTTATGGTATTGCTCTTTGTCTTTTTTTAGACCACTATAAATATTCAGAGGCTCGGGTGCAGAAGGATGGACATTACATCACCAGCCGTGGGCCAGGAACCAGTTTCGAGTTTGCCCTGACGATTGTAGAGGAACTTATGGGGGCTGAGGTTGCAGCTCAAGTCAAAGCGCCTCTTATTATGAAAGACTGACTGCAGCCGTGTTCACTTACATACAAGCAGCCCTGGCTGCTATATAAGTCTGGCAGACAGCTAATCCAATGTAGCTGGCACAAAGAGTCAAAGTCACTAGTGACAAATCATTCTCGCTCAGAGTCACAAGGATGTTGCTGTTCTGACAGGTTATCGTCTTCCTTTGTCTTTCTTAGTTGGCAGTGAAAGGCACCCTTCTGTTATTTAATGCTGAATTACAAAATGGATAACCACTGCACAGGACCTCCAAATTAGATGAAATTTATTTTGTTTCATTGTAGTTTTCCCTCAAATTGTTTGCTCATTAGTTTGACTGCTTTAATTGTTTCACTTGTCATTAAAACATGAATATGATGAAATCTGTTTGTCTTATTCCACGATTATATTATATTAATCTGGTATATTTATACTGGAGGTCACTGTGACTTGTATTCACATGGTTGCAGTTGTTGTTGACACCTAAATATAGGCTGCATAATGTAATGTATTGTGAGCACAGCTTAGAACGCGGGAAGCAGAATCCAAATAGATTGGCAGGTGGCCTGGCCAATGAGAAGCCTCAGCCTGGCTGCAGTTGTAGTCTGACTGACGAATGGCAGCCCGGCCGCAGCCAACAGGGCGGGGCTGTGATGCAGCGCGTGGTAGTTGTGTCAGAGCAACAAAATCCAGAGGGTCCTCACAGTCAAAAAGGAAGCGAAGGATTCAGCCAAAGGTAAGAGCAATTGGTCTCTCGCATGTGATACTAACTGTTTTGTGGGTTATCGACACTTTTACCAACGATAATGTTCTGCCGAAATGGGTTTAATGGCGTTTAGATTTTTTCATATCAGCTATTCTGTTGGCAAAGCAGTTTACGCAACGTTAATCACGATAACTAGCTACCAACCGTATCGAAATTAACATGCCACTGTAACGTTAGTTGATAACGCGGCATCAACACAGACTAGTGCTAACGTTACATCATTAAAAGAGTGGGTGTTTCAGCTAGGAATAATTGTATCGGCCGTTACTAGCTTGCTAAGTGGGATGAGTGGAGAGCTTCAAGTTCGCTGCAATCCATGGCATAATGGATTGACATCAGCGTCTCATAAGTGGCCGGACAGAGTAACGTTAGCCTGAGGTAACGTTCGCTACATGCTCGCAATCCAAAGATGCGTTCAGACGGAGGACACACGAGTGAAATCAGCCGACCATCGTGTCTTAACATTGAGAGATAGCTCTGCAGATGTGACCCGACATGGAAACGTCAGTTCCAGAAGCTCCCCATCCTCAGCAGCAGCCGCAGTCAGACTATGCTGCAAATACACTGACGGTGGCTAACACAGTGCGGCAGAGGCCAGGTCAGTTCCTCCATCAGAACGAGGTGTCACCGTGACAACGAGAAAGGAAGCTGTCAAACATATCCAACTAACTAAATCTACACAGAAAGATACAAAAAAATTTCTTCTGTGCATACCTCTTAATCAAAAGAACACGACCACTTGAAATAATGTAAGTTAAGGTGACGTGACTTCTCCTCATAAGAGAGTTCATCTAAGATTAATTCATCTGAGAAAGTACGTCAGTACAAGAGGCCCGTTAAGATTATGCTCTCATTTTTGTTTTAGCACTTAAAACAGGAAGGACAAGGGGTGTTACCCTCACCTCTTTCACTTTACAGAGACAGGAAATACGATGCAAATTCTCCTCTGGCAGGCTTCATTTTTCAGTTGCTGTTCTTAGTCATTCTTAGCGAAGCATGCAGAACCACAGCAAGTCAGGGGTCATCCAAATAGGAGGGCAACTGAAGTGGCTTTTTATCCACCACTGTGCAACCAAACAAACGTGAGACAGAAAAAGACTGTCAGCCTCTGCTCCCATTACATTGCATCATGAGAGCGTTGTTTACTGTTAAAATCACATTACATCAAAATCCAAATCATGAGTGTGTGCCTGCGTCTGACTGTTACCTGTGGGTACACTGCGAAACAGCTCAGGCTAGTTGTTTGCCCTATGACAGTCTTCAGCATTTTACATGGGGCTATGCCTGTCATGTTGAGGCAACATCACTATATTGTGCGCCTGAGCTAATATGTTTCATATCTGTGTTTAAAACTTAAGAGCTAATCATTGCCACTCCCTGGCAGACGGACCTCAGTGCTTAAATAGTGTCTTGATGACAGTTGTATAGCACAGTCTCATTAATGCTATGTTTTTCAGTTGGATATTTCTGGAACGTTAACATTTTGCGCTGTTGCACATCACATGTTAGAATTATTCTGCTTGAGCAGCTGTACAGTAAAACGCTTGAGGCTTGACTCCCTATTTCTGGATGGGGCAGAGGAAGGAGGGGTGGGGGGAGGGTGAGGCTGAAGTCACCGTGACTGAGTCATTGGTTTGGCTAATGATGCAATTAGAGTGCTGCACTTTGCATCTCCTGATTAGATCCCCTACTTGCATTGGCCTGCAGACAGTGAGGACTGAATCGAGTTGCCTGACTTGCTTTGGCAGATATATTTTAAAAGGTAATAGACAATTTGCAGACAATTGGGATTTCGTCAAACATCAACATTTTTTGTGTCACCAGCAATAAATGTGGAGTCTGAATTATAGCTCTTGGTGACTGTACAATTTGGAACCTCTGTATGTAACTGATTCTTATACTTCGCTATGGCACTGTATAAGATAGATATTTTAATGTCAGATTGGGCTGTTAAGCAAGCAAACACTCTTTCAAGCATATTCAGTTGTACCAATTAACACATTAGCGTAGTGAAACAGAATCATACCATCAAGTCAATATGAAACTCTGCTCCAAATATTTGAAAAAAGTAACTTTATGAATAGCGATGTCATGGTTTTATGGTCACTTTTGGTTCGATTTTTCATTTAAATTTTCTTTTTTTTTTCAAGCACTGAAAGAATGGCCAATCCTGCGTCTGATTTTGATCGGAAGCTCATTTTTGATTGATTTTTGATTTCCAATTGAACTTGTGACAACCATATTTGTGAATGACTTTACTATGTTCATATTGCAGCCTCAGGTATTAGAGTGGACCATGAGAAATGATGTGCTTTAAACTGATCAGTATGAGTGTCTTTGTTTTTTAGCAACCATCTTACTGCAGTTGATTACTCTGGGGGACTTTGAATGCGAAGTACAGACAAAATTTTTGGAAGAGAATATGACAAGGTAATTGCATAGATACTTTAGATGTTTGTCTAGAACATTTTCAAATGAAAAGGTTAATGAGAAATGTTGAACTCAGCTGTCCAGAGTTACACTTATCACTTTGTTATTAGATTGTCTGCACTGCTCTTGTAATTAGTTCCCATAAACAAAATAGGGCTTCAGGGCTATGTGGGTACATGCTTTACATCTCAGTAAATCTACACATATTTTTTATGTGCTGGTTGTGGCTGTAACTGCATTAGTATTTGCACTGACTTCATGAACATAATGGAGAATTCTCCTGACGTTAATGACCCCTTCAAAGGGCTAGGCTATAAAGCGATCTTGGTATGGGATTGTGATAACATAATAAACCTTTTTACTCAATATGAATAGATCTAACAGCCTATCACATAGCAGAATTAAATGCAACAGCAGCCAGTCAGTCTGCACTTTTTTGGCTTGCGCATTCAAGAACTAGCCCAAAGTGAAGCATTGTTTGAGCTACTGATAAAGAAAGTGGATGTGAAAGCGGATGTCCTCTGGAAAAGAGAGAAAAAATTACTAGAGCTGAGGGGCATTAAGTGACGAGAGTGAACTTGCGTTATCCTCCAGAGTTGAGTAAATTGTTAACAAAAAGGCAACACAAGGTCAATTACATGGAAGTAGTTTCGATATTTCAAAAACAATTAAGTGCACATTAAGACGGTCTGAGAAATATGCTGTCGGTTGGTGCCAACCAAGATGGGAAACACAAAAAATCTTTTCCATCACCTAAAAAGGTATTTTTTTAGGTGGTATCTAAAGTATCCCATTGACCACACCATTATTTTAAAAGGTTACAAGGCAAGCTAACATGCACTGTTTTGTTTTGACAGATAAAGCATGTTTGCAAAATTAAATGTTTACATTGACATTTTTTTCAATATAAATATTTTTGTCACAAAATAAATTCTAACCCAAGCTATTTTTGCACAGTTAAGTGTTTACATTATGTTGATATTTTTTTGTTAGTAAACTATATTCTAAAGTTTTAATTAATGCACCCTCTGGTTTCTTCAGGCCTAATCAGTACTCTCCTCAAACTGGCAGCATTTTTAAATGATATATTGTGATAAGTATTGATATTGATCAATATGGACAAAAAAAATAGTGATCATATTTTTTTCTGTACACTGATGTTTATCCAGCTCTACGAATACAAATTAGTCACTGTTTTATGCCTTTTATTCTGTTTGTGCTTAAATCAGCTATAATTATCAGAAGTAAGCAGGTCTGTTCTAAGATACAAAAGTGGATCCTAAACCAAAGCAGAAAGAGTATTACCTTACTCAGCACTTTTGTTGCATGGAATCACTGTAGTTGTTTGTTTGCTGTATGTTAGCAAAGGTGAGCAAATACACAGACAAGTGCAGATGTTGTGCTGCATCAACTGTTTGTCGTAGCTGAAGTTCCTGCAGTCCTGGAAGAATTGATAATCACATCATTCATATATTGTGTTGTCAAGAACAACAGACCCACTCGGGATTCCACACATATTGTTTTTTTTTAAGCTGAAGCCAATATTTGTTTCTTTTCTATCCTGCCAATTGTTTATTGTAGTCACAATCACTTAATGTCCACTGTATACATGTATTATTTCTGAAGTCTTGAGGGAATTGCATTGTCTTACAGTGTATTGCATTGCATTAGTTTTAATATTCCTGTGATATTGCCCTCAGTGAACTCCAGATTTGAGGACTAAAACTAGATCAGAGCGTTTCCCTTCCATGTCTTTAGATTATCTGGCTGTGTATTCAGCATAATGTCCAAAATTATAGCTTTAGCATAATATCATCACCCTCTTCTGTTTTCGGTCTGAGATATCCGTCAGTGCTCTCATCTACCAGATTAGGATCTGATTGAGGATTGTGAGGCTTTTTGTGTTGTACAGAAAGTTGCAGACTAATTCCTCAGAGCATGAAATTTTGTTTACTTAATGCCTGTCACTTGCTCTGTTCTTTGTGTGCTAATCCCACTGAGACCGTGCAGAGACTGTAGCACTAAAAGCCTAATGGCCTTCGCCTTAGCAATACCCAGAGGACCTCAGAGTCAATTCAATATGGGGCTGAAATTATAACCAACTGCTTCTAAAGTGTTGTATGTAGAGTGATAATTTGTAAGCCAGTTCTGTGTTGTCTGTTACTGGTGGCCTATATGTTTGTAGAGGTAAAAACAATTAAATAATGTAAAAATATGACAATCCTTTCTACCTGCTGTAGAAAATAATGCAACTGGAATACACATTTTGTGTTTTCTATATTCAAGTTGAAGTAAATTCTGTTCATCTCCTTGAGTGATTGCAGACTTGTGGAAAAGTAGTGATTAGCAATAAATCAGGAGAGGCAGAGAAAAAGCAGTGTTGTAGATGCCTGCATCATTCTGCACCAAGCATTATAGAGGGCATACTCCACTGGTTTAAACTATGGACATGTGGTGCCATTCCAGAGAAGTGAAAAATATCCTTAAGTGTTAGTGGAGACAGGAATCGGTTGTCGCACATTGTTTTTAAATATATTATTTATTATTATACTTCCCCAGTTCCACTCAAATTGAGGTCCAAGTGTCAAACAAGTGACACAGAATGTGTGTTCCTGTAACACATTTCAAGTAACTCACTGGTCTACAGCACCTCCTCCTTGCTTTGATTCACCTCTTCATTTTGGATTACACAATGCCAGGCCTGGAATTAAGTTGTTTTTAGGGTAAGGCCACTCTGGCCTTTGATAAATACAAATTTAGTGGGGCATCACAACCAAAGCCAGTGAAGCAATAGCAGTAAGTGATAATCACATACTATGAAGACAAAATGGTATCCAATCGATCAGGAGCCAGTGTATCGAAAAACAGCACTGAATTTATTCAAACTGTATGAACTGAATGTTGGACTTTTTCTCAAAATGCTGATTTATGTATTTATTTTTCAATGTAAACAACTCACATTGTTATTGTTCCATTTTAATGATTGAATAAAGTCTATAAATGGGCTAAGGGTGATCAGGATTAATCTGAACAAGTTTCAACACCCATGCAACTATTAGCATTTGAGCCTGAGATCATAAGAGCAGTCACAAAAATAACAATGCATTTTTTTAACGCATTAAGCATTCAAAACACTGATGAGAAATTTCTCATGGCAAGACAACTAGTCTCTTCTTGTCACTAGATACACTAGACACTCAGCAGCTGACACAAAGAGGAGGTCATATTATACAGAAATATTAGCTGTTTCGGGGTGAATAAATGTAAATGTAACTTATGAAAGGAAGCTAAAAAAGGGCAAAGAGAATGCTGAGCTTTCAAGTTTTATCAGGAGTCATTAATTACACCAACAAGCACATCATGTTTAGGAAGGAGTTTAAAAACATGTACACAAAGGGCATTTACTGCATACTGAGGTTAGAATATGAGTACAATTAGCTGAAAATTAGCCTGATCGGCCATTGTCAGTAACCAATGTAAACACACATTATTGGACTGTAAGCCACTACACTCTCCTGGGAAAATGCAACACCAAACTCCCTTTAAGAAATATGTCATATCAACAATTCCTTATGCATCCACAGAAACATATTGCTCCAGAAAAACAAAATAAAATGTGTCAAATACCAGTCTTGTGACTTTGGTATCAATACCGCACAAACTTTAAAGAATTTGGATTTTGACACCTCAACTCCCTGCCAGGTGCCATTGGTTGGCTGCGCTATGTTAGTGTTGTCGGAATGAGAGGTGAACCCTTTCAAAGGGGACCTTTTCTCACTAGAATTAAATACCGACTCATAGCATTGTTATTTTCACCATGTAGCATCAAGGAAAAAATAGGGTGTGTGCCATGAACGTGTCGATACTGAGTTTCATGCATCCTTTCGCATTTTAGCGCAGCACACTTACAAGATCACTGGAAATTTAATATTATGAATGCCGTACACAGATATGTGGCAAGTCAGATCTTACAGCAACTTATGAACCATTTACGTTCATAGTTAGCTAGCACTATGCAGCAGTTTTCTTGTAAACCTTAAAACACACGTGTATGAATACTTAAGACCGTACAGTGTTTATCACGTGTTTATCACATAATATTTTTTGACAGTGAAAAGCTTTGGATTAAGAAAAAATAGCCTGCCTCACAACTTTACCTTTTGATCGTTTACTAGGGTGTTTTATGGCTACAATTAACAAAGTATCTCAAATGGATCGGGCTTTGGATAGCTGATACCCAAATCTGCCTTGATAAAGATCTGCAAAACCTGCAGATTGGCTTGGGCCATTTCAATGATGTTCCTTAGCTTTCTGTAAGTACCCTGACCTTGAATAGGCATATGTCAGTGTGGAGAAAGGAAGGGTTTGATGTTGGCCTTGTTGAGAAATTACATTCTGGTATGTTTTTGAAGCTTCAACCCATACCTTGCAATGGCAGCAAGCAGAGTTAAAACAAATGGCCCGATTGCTTTTTCAACTTCCCAGAGGGTATTAAAGAGGGCAAACACTCAAGCACCTGACATAATCACAGGAGCATCACTTTTCCCTTATGCAGCTGCCAAAGCACCACAGAAGTGTCACATGCAGACAACAGCGTGCTGCACTAGGTATACATAGCACACAGCCATTCCTCACACCATTCAGTGCAAACATGGAGTCAGAGGTCGGATGTTTTGGAAGGCCATGTTTAGGAGTGTGTTTATGGTTATCTGTGGAACTATGGAAAATAGGATTTCATGGCAGTGTTCATGGTCATGTGCATTTTTTTTTGTTTTTTTACTGTTCTGCTGCCACCAGTTGAAGATGGTACAAAATCAGTCACCCAGCATCATTTTATCCATTTCATGAAAGGCAACGTTAAATAGTTTAGATGTATCATCATTTAGGAGAACTAAATGGTTTCCACATGGTTGGCCTTAAACTCCAAGAAACTCTGAGGCAAGTGTAGTAATTATTGTGGGTGTGGGTGAAGATTTCTTGCTGTGGACCCAACAGACTGTCTAGCAGATACCTCGCCATGCTTGGTGTCATGATTGGAGAGGAGTGAGCTGTGGAGCTGTAGTTTGGCTGGAAGCAGAACTTTGAGATGCCGTGACTGGGCTTGAGCTCATAGAGAAAGGCCAGGGACAGTGGTGCGCAACAGTGAAGCTGTAGCTGTCCCCTCAAGCTCTGAGCAACATACACAAACACGTACATCACACACACACAGGGTGAGGCAAATCCATCAATGCAAATCTAACAAACTCATCTGAACACCACTCTACCAAAGAGTAGATCACATCTAAGAATATTATTTTTTTGGAGTTGGAAATTTGGAAATTATTTGCCACACACTAGGGATAATGCCAATTCATTGCCATCATTTATATACATTTTGTTTATTTAATTTTGCTGAAATTGTTTGCACACAACCAGGCCCTTCTCATTTTCACTGCTGCATATGATACCACCCATGATCTGTGATGATTTTTTAAATATGTAGGTTCAGATTTGCATTTTGCAATACAGTCATCACAGTGATAAATATGTTAGCGTATTAAAATGTGCTTTAATATAGCTGTGATAACATACAGGAAGAGGGCTATGCATGTACTTGTAGAACTTACAAGTTACATCCCATTTCTACTGTTTTCCTCGCTATAACCCTGACTCTGCTAACACAAACATGTGGAACCTAACATAATGTGCAATACATGCCAATTTCTCTGTTGGCTGCAAGAATCAGCACAAACGTGGAGACCCACTGGATTAACTTGATGGAAATGTCTCAACAACATGAACAACAAACAAACTCTTAGGCTATATGTGTGAGCTAATCATTTTGTTTTGGATTGTTTTGATGGGCATTACAAACCAAGATTCGCTACAAAACTGAAGCTCAAGAATGGATCAATACCGACATCAAACTTAGAATCTGTAACTTTTGCCATTTTTATGTTGCTTTGCTGTTTATTTTGCTTGGAAGTTCATTGAATTTGGTGCTAGCATGCTATGCTAATGTCGCTTGCACCATCAAATGTAGACCCACACACTGGAGCAATCTTGGTCTATTTAATATTGACAGGCAGTCAAGAGAAACCATGTGAACATTAGGCCTCATCTGAGGCCAATTAAATAACCAGAGTGTAGCTTGGATGTGGGAAACGTTTTTTTAGCCGGAGCTAACGTTATCTCCACACTTGCGACACAAGTTAAACTGGCTTAGTTCTTCCACAAAAGCCCCCTCTGCAGTGTGCCGTGTTGGTATGTGTGTCTGTTGCTGCCGTATGTAAATGTACTTTATGGACATGCCCTGTGGTCCACTGACTGTTGTACTTATATAATACACTTTGGGTTTTCTGCCAAATAAATGCTGTTGAGATGCTTACTCTTGCCCCTTGTCTAGCTCTGAGACTGAATCACATTCAGGCATTAAGGCTTATATTTTTAAGCATTGGCCCCACAGGCCACCAAGCACCTCAATATGGTGGCCAAAGTATATTTTTGGTGGCCCAAGTGTAAAGTTATGCAAAAACAATACAGAAAAGGCAATTTAATCGACTTAATGCAGCCGTCCTTAACTGTGACACTTCAATAAATTGCAAGACATTAACATTAATACAAGACATTAATGCAAGACATTAATAAAAAAATATAATTATTTATTTAAAATGAAACCTCAAATTCTTATTTTCTATCTTCTATATTTTCTCTCATAGTCTCTTAGTTCACAATCTGTCCTCCAACCCCCCTCAAGTCTAAAATGTCAATAAAACAAATAATAGGCCTGACACCACAATTCTGAGTGAAGTTTAGAAAGAATGAAGGAACCAGACATCAGTCAGTATCAGTCATTCATCCAGTCCTGTCCTCCCCCTCGCGGATCTGAATCACTGCCTGCAGGTACAGCTGATAGAGAGGAGGGGCTGGTTAGTTTACCACAATTTGCATACACAGCTTTCGTTTTAGCTTGTGCGTAACGATTAGCTATTAGTTGAGCGCACTGTGGTTGTGTAAAACAGCGGTGGTGGGTGATAGACTGCAGACAGTACAGATTGAATCTAATATAATGATATTTCATTGAGATGCACAGTATCATTTTTTAGAGAGACCTAATAAAACTTGTTGGCCACAGGTGGCCACCTACAGAGGCTGTTTGGTGGCCACAGAATAACTTTTGGTGACCACAGGCTGTCGGACCATGGTTGATGTTGAACCCTGACTTTATATTTACTAACCTACATTATGGGCAGGCTACTCCTCCCAAAACATGTGTAGACCTGAACCTAATTGTCGTTCCTATTTGGAGCCAATAAACATGTCTGTTTTTTTAAATAATTTTCTCTCTTAAGAGATGTTTCCTTACATTTCCAATACAAAACTGATTAGTGAAAATGGGTAGAATCATGTTTTAAGTGGAGCATCCCTTTCATTTTTGAAATACGGTAATATAGTACCGTCACCATGACATTTAAAAATGTATCTTTTCCTCTGCACCTGCCCCACACTGTTTTTCTCACTCTGCAATCTAAGCTTTTAAGAGCAGTCAGGTAGTCAGTTTCATTAATATTGTTTAAACATCGATAACATTAAGTGGAATTTCCATCCCTGCTTTGTGAGAGCAGCGGTTTCATGGCTCATTGATTTGGGCTAGCATTACTTGCAAATGCTATCAGCGAGGTGGGGCCATCACAGAAACTGTAGTACTTTTTTTGAATTCCTGTAGTCAGGAATTGGTTAGCAGACAACATCGATGGCATCTTAAATTCTTCTTAAATCTGAACATTCCCTGTTACAGTTACAGGGAGAGTAAAATAGGCAGCTTGTGCATACAAAGATGCATTAGATTTAATGTACAGTTGTACATATTATGTAACAAGTATTGATTCTTGAGGAAGTAATCCTCTCACTTGACCCCCCTCTGCATGACAGCGAGAGTGCACCAGTCTGCAAGACAACAGACCAGGACTTCACAGGGATTTATAGCCTGTTCAACATATAAAGAGCAACTTGTCAGAGCTTGAACCAGGCCCTGCAAAAATGTATTTGGTTGCAGTGTAGATTACATGCAGTACATGTTAATTTTACCTTTTGGCATACTAGACAATAGGATCTACTAGTGTTTTAGTGTTTTCATACAGATTTGTAGCTCTTTGTTCAGAAACCACAAATCTCTCAGTGCAAGAATGGTGAGTCTTGTCATTGAATTTGTAATACATGCATCTTCTTGCTTGCTTTGCTCTGGCCCACCCTTCTTCTCTTTCACCGTTTACAGCTCACTCTGATTCACTGAATGCATGCTTACTCAAATGCTGACAGTGCAAAGGGAGGTGGGTGTGTGTGTGTAGAGGAAAGAGGGAGGGGCATTTCCTTTAATGCATCTGCTCTGCTCAGTGACTCTCCAAGCTCACACATTTATTCCGTCTCTTCTCTCCATCTCTTTCTTTCTCCCCGTCCCCCCCTTGTCCTTGTTCTGTCTGTCTCGTGTCACTTTTTTTCTGTCTCTCTGTATTTTTGTCTTTCTTCATGTCAAACATACATGCTCATCTCACTCAGGCATATAATTTCAGTCACACAGCATCTCTCATTCACGGGTCTTTCAGTATCATTCATCCTATCTCTCCTCTCTCTGTTTTCTTGCTCAACCTCTTGGATTTTGGCTGCTGCTCCTCCATCACAGCCACTGTACTCTGCATTTACTCCCTGGTTGTGCTCACTGCGTCAGGAATCAGCAGCAAACTGAGGTGGGTGTTTTAAGAGCATCATCGCTAGGTCTGAGGCTACATGTCTTTGGCATCTCTCTCTCTCTCTCTCTTCCTCTCTCGCCCCTCTCTCTTCCTGCCTCTTGTCACTTCGCTCTGTCAGTGAGAGTCGGGATGATCGTGCTTGTCTGTTCCTACAGGGGAGCACATGTCATACTATCTTTAAGCAGCAGCATTTAATATTGTCACACGCTGTGCTAGCAAGGTAGCATATCTACCTCTCCAGATCTCTGTGACTGTCTCAGAGCTGTCAGTACGGTTGATAGTGCTGCTGCTGCTGCTGCTGCTGCTGCTGCTGCTGCTGCTGCTGCTGCTGCTGCTGCTGCTGCATTGAAAACCGTCTTTGCATACCTCATTATACTGGCATGTATTTTGCTCTCTCTCGTGTCTCTACTTCATCACACTCCTCTGTCTGAATCTCTGTCATGTTTTACGCATGTTCTGTCCTTTTGAATTCTTGCCAGAGACTTGGTCATGCTGTAAGATTTATAAAGAATCACCTTAAAATAGCCAGGGCGAAAGACTTGTGCAGGCTTGCGCAAAAATACACATGCACGCACATGCGCATTCAAGTAGGAGGTTCGACTCCTTGTCACCTCACCTGCCCCGCTGCCGCTGCTGCTGCAGTTCCATCTGTTGCAGTCGCCACAGCCAGCAACACCCTGCGGCCAGGCTTTAACTGTTCTCACAGTGTTGTGATGTGTATTGCTGAGAGGTTGTGACAGTCATCGGTGCCGGGCCGAATGTGTTACCGTGTCATTTTAATGTGTGCTTGTGTGTGGGGGTTCACGCTGAGGCTGATTGTTGTGGGCCAGTATCTCTGCATGTGTGTGCTTGTACACATTTGTGTGTTTGTGCACTCTCGTATACAGTGTGTTTGTCTGCCCATAGGCTCCGGTCCAAGACGAAAGCACAGGAGAGGCAGGCTGCAGGGGTTCAGTTTGGTGCAGTAAGCTGTTGAATGCTCTGTAACGAGCAGGAAAAGGCAGATTCTTGTGCTGGTGTGTCCTTTCACTGGGATGGTACATCGATATTGCAGAAAGCATTGCTTTTTCTGAAATGTCTGCATTTAATTTGTTCTTGCATAGCCAAACTCATCACAAAGTAAGATTGTTGTTGTTAATACTGACATATATCTTATAATTTATAATATAGGCTGATGATGAGACAGGTGTTAGTGTGACAGTGCTAGAACATGAATAAGGTTTTTCATTATTTTGTCTTTGTTGTCTTGTATTTGAGGGAAAGCCAATGTCAAGACCTAACAAAAAATACTGCTAATAATGCTTCAAACAGAATGTCTTCAAAGAAATACAATGTCACATCATACGACAACAGGAAAGGCAGATTCATCTGGAAAGTGCTTTGGTTAAGTGTCTGTCCTACTGCTTGTTATCCTAGAAACAAAGGAGACATTACTTCTTTGATGATGTTGCAGTTATGCTGGATGTGCTGATTTTAAAGTGAACCGTGGACACCGTTTTTGAGCAGTTACTTTACAAAATAGGAAAGCAGCCACATCAGTTAATTCCTCTGACGTTTGTGTGCTTCCTCCTAGACTGGTTTATAATATATGGAATGTTGATGACAAAATTGCTATTACCCAGCAACTGAGTCTGTTGTAGTGTTACGTGTGTATGAATGCTACTAAAACAGACTTTAATTTGTTTCATCGTGGTTATATTGCTGTTCTTAAGTCATAGCAACAAATGTATACATTACCTCATCGCTATGCGTCCTTTTTTTAAAAAGAAAAATAGAGGCAGTGGAAAACTACCTCTTTTGTCCACAGGGGCCGCCATAAATTGACAGAAAATAAAAGTTTGCTGAACTAAAAACATGAGACATAATTTTTTAAAGGTAACTGTTTCAAAGGCACTTTGGACAGAGCTGAGCTAACATGTTGACTACATTCTGAAAAATAGCCATCACAATTTCCTGAAAATATTGAAATTGCTTGTTGTGTCCAACCAACAGTCTAGACCTCAAAGATATTTGGGGTTCCATGAGTTCCATGATGCAGAAGACAAGAACGGAATCGTAGAATTTGATTAAAAAAAAAAAAGAATCTCCTGTAAAATGCAGAATATCACAGAAATTGACTAAATGTGGTGGCAGTTTATAAAAATCAGGGTTTTCCCTCCTATTATAAGTCTAGACTTTGCGGCTGTATGCACGGAGTCAGACATTCTGTGAAAAAGCTACGTCTGTCTCTGGTCAAGCATTGTAAACATGGATGAGTGGTGCCTGAACATGAGAGTCAGACCCATTAACCCTTTGTGTTCAAGCTGCATATGGAGGCTGTTCTGCAGTGGATCCATTTTCTAAAAATTGTGCAGTGTTGTGTTGCATCAAATTCTTTGATATTCATTAAGTTGTTACTGTTTTTTCTTGGGAAAAACTAGAACAGAATTTGGAAACAATTAATTACCTGAGCTGAGCTGAGCTGAGCTGAGCTGAGCTAGTGGCGTTAGCAAGAACCCTGCTGTCCCAGCTGCAAATTGATCAGACTGAAAAAATAAAATAGAATCTGAAAACAATTAAAATTGATTTCATATGGCCCTAGATATTCGGTTTACTTTCATAAATTTTGCAAATATTTAATGAAATATTGGTATTTGACAAGTTGGAACCGACATATTGGACATTTTTGGTTAATCAGTGATCAACATTGTTGACTACTTGATTCATTGACTAATTGTTATTTACATGAAGCTGAAAAGTCACTTTGGTTACTATTGTTACTCATGTGACGTGCAATGCAAGTCATTATGCAGACAGTTATGTTGGTTAAAGTGGGCATGTGTATCTTTTTCACACTGGACATTTCACACAGCACTATCACTAACGTAGGTCCTGACTCTCTGCAGTTTTTACAGCTTGGTCTGCTGGATGCTCCGGTGGGGGTGTTTCCTAAACTGAGCTCAGTAATCATTCTGCAGTTCAGATTTAGCGGCCTGTCTAGCTTCATTAGCCCTGTTTTGGAACTCCCAAGGGGCATCACACTCTGAAAAACACACACACACACACTCATGCCCACACACAGAAACTCTGTGGATTTGTCACACATGTTTTCAGCAGGTGTGTTATCCTCCTCTTTAATTTACAATTTTCCATGTTTGCAAAAGAAATGAGAGAAGATTTGGTTAAAACTTTTCATATAAAATCAGGATTTGAAAGAGTGCTGTCTTTTAGAAATCTCAGTTCAGTTTATGAGTTACAATATTAAAAGCCCTGACAACATATTTCCGGTTTCCTGAAGTGAGAACAGTTTTGGTTATTTCACTTTTTATTTTGGTCTGTACTGTTTTGTCTGTGCTCTTCGCTAGTTTGAAATGGGTGGGGCTCAGCTGGAAAAAGGCAGTTTCATGTGTATATTACAGGACCTAGCAATATTTTAACATGTACAATAAATGAGAAGGCAAGTATTTAAGCACTAATATAATGTCTTAAGCTGTGAAAAGTTTTCAGATCTTTAGTTTACTACCATTGACTCTGCCGCCTCTGAAATCAACTATTTTACTATTTTGAAATTAATGAATGTTAATTCCATGAGTTGGTCAAACTATGTGACCATCTGAAAAGTCAATACCAGACATTGCAGTGCAAGCTGTCAGTGTTAGCTAGAAGAGGCTGTGGTAATTTGCATGCATCAGAGGCTTTGCTTTATGGTGGAAAAGGTGATTCCTATAAACGTGGTGGACGGTGAGCGATTTGCGAGCGACTGAACTACATAACTGTCACTATCAGACTGTAGCTTAGTTCCTGGAGTGGTGGATCAGCCTCATGTCAAAGACTGACTCTGGCTTGTCAGGTGGTCATTCCCTTGAGATGTGACATTCCATCAGTGGAGACTGAAGGCCTTTCTAAATACAGGGTACACCAAGTTCAGACTCATGTACTTGGGAGTTTGAACTTGGCAAGTTCACACAGGAGGCCAAACTCTTGAGGACGGGAGGACGCATCCTGATCAATTTGCAGGTGGGACAGCAGTGTTCTTGCTAACACCACTAGCTCTGGTGATTACACTTCAACACAACAATGGTACCACCCCGCTGAGGGCCCTGAAATCTGTTTTAATTGTTTTCAGATTCTGTTTCATTTATACCCAAATTCTGTCTTTCATCTAAATTTTTCTCAATTTTGTGTTTTATGATTTAAGCACATTTTGTCATCTGAAAGAGTGTCTAATCAGGTGGTGGATGAATAAAAAGTTAAACCTTTCAATTCAATGAACTCCAATGATTTTGATGTAATACAACATTGCAACTTTTATAAGCATCCTCTGCAGGACAGCCTCCATATGCAGCTCAAATACACCGGGTAAGTGGGTCTGACGGAGGCTACTTTATGTAGCTCCTCCTCCTTGTGTACAATGCTTGACCAGAAACAGAAGTAACTGTTTAACTATTTCCAGCAGAATATCTGACTCCACACACACAGCCACGAAGTCTTCAAACTCAAATCTTGCAATTGCCGATGTGGTTGCGCTTCTGGGAGTTTGTTGAGGTGTTGACCGCTTGTGAGCGTGGTGCCTCTCACTCTCTCAGAAGACCTCTTTGACATGACTCTGCATGTGTGTGACAGCAAAATACAGCAGCAATGTTTTTTTTCTGTTCATACGGTTTAGGCACTGTGAAAAAATGCTTAGAATGGCAGGGACAACCAACCCTGACTTTTTATATAATAATGAATTCTGTATTTTACAGTTGATTCCGTTATTATCAAAATCCGCAATGCTGTCTGTGTTTTCTGCATTGCAGAAATCATCGGACCCTGCTTACTTCACTGTACCAAAATAATCCCATCTCAGAGGTCCCCTGACAGACGTTTTTATTTGAAAAAATAAACTGATTGACAGTCAGCTGCAGTCAAAAGAACATCTGTTATCCAATCATAATGCATATTAAAGAAGCAGAAGGAAATAAAATATAGACTGCACTGCCTCTATTCATTATATTTATATCATATAAATGTGATAGAAATATATATTTTTCTTGAAATGTGAATATCTGTAGATATGTAAACCCAAGAATTGTCCAAAAATGCAAGCAAATTTTGATGTAGGCATTATTTGGATACACGCCACATACTCATAATCTAAATGGTTACTCTCTTGACTGGAAAAAATACCACAACTTAATAAATTGACATAATAGCAGTCCTTGAATTGGAACAGAAACGCAGTTCCATGAGAACGGAAGTGCAGACGAGAGTGATTGAGAAAGGCCTCGAATCTCCATCACAGTGAAGTTCGCCTCTCAAGATCTTACTTTCCTCTTGTAAGATCTTGTTGTTTCATGGCTTTTCTTAATCACCGTTTTGGACTTAGTTACCAATTTAAATTTCATCTGTTAAATCCATGAACCATCAGTGGCCAGTCGTGACTACTATAAATACCATGCCCTTGCTCTGTAGCAGGTAGTCTATTGTATGTCCTTGGAACTTAATAAATCACTGTAATGGAGATAACCCGCATAAATATTCCCACACAATGCTGGATAATGTGTTGGTTGACTAACAAAAAGCTTAAATTACACCCTTAAGTGTTATTAAAATGGCTGTTTGCTTTGAAGTGTCTGCTGCTCAGTCACACACTGGTCCCACACAGCATGGAAAAATGTATTGGAGGATAAAGAGACCCCGAGTAGGGCTGGACGATGATTCCACTCATTCTCAGGAGTTGTGCGACTGTGGCAGATTGATATTGATTTCATGATAAATACTGTAATCTTAACCTTATCATCATCCTTCAACCTTCATCCTTCCTGCTTTGATTCCACTGTTAAGCGCTCTGTATAAGAGTGTACTGCATGTGTTCAGTATATATTTATGGAGAACTGTGTTTTATTTTTAGATCCATGGAGCCTAGTTTTAGAAGTCTAACTGCAGTTTATACTCAAGGTTTTTTTCTTTTTTTTTTCCAAACAAAAGTTTGTTTGATTTGTCTGTGTGAATTGTGTGGTCTGCTTTAACAGAATCCAACATTGCAACATATTGCTTTGATTAACCACGACAAGTAACTGTACAGCACATTACAATTGCTGCTATATATTCTGTCTTTTGTGATCAATTTAGTCACTAAATAACAATCTAAAAAAAACCTTCTCTCACTGGATATATGTTATGTAAAATAGTGCCTCTGCAGTTTTCCTGAAGGTTTTATTTCATAAAGGTGTGTTGGCATCTTCTGATTTTGGAGGAGGCCCGCCTCCGCTATAAAGCAAGAAAATCTTTCACACGCAAGTAAGGGAGAGGGAGCTACTGTCTGCACGTAGCCTTCTCGGCACTGACCACAGACACCACGAGCTGATACTCCTGAATAGCACAGAACGCATTTTCCCACAAAAGCTACTTTTAGATCATACAAGTCAGTGTTAACATGCAGTGGGGCTGTTTCTCCCCATAGATGTACCTGTGATAGCCCCTGATCTTACACAGATGTGGTGTGAGCGCCATGATTTATGGTGCCATGATCTTTTTTTTTTTCAGGGCTTCTGTTTAAGTAATGCATGCGTGTCAGTGGTGATTTGTGAGGACAGATGCGACCGACAAAGACCAAACCACCGTAATCATGACACACTGCAACGCTGTGGGAACAGCCCATGTGAATTACGGCAACAATATTGCAGGTGTGAAAAATGATTTAGCGCTGACTGTTGTGTCTGTTGACACACGTACGTGACTTATGAGACACCATGCTGTTCATGATGGTTGAGTTATTGGGGTCATGTCTGTATTTGCTGCAAATGCTTGAGATTGATTAGAATGCCTGAGTCTGAAGCCCGAGTGCTGTGTGGGATTTTTCTCTGCTGATTCTTGACTGCTACATTAGTAAAGCTCCAGCACTGTGTTGCCCGTTTAGCATACTAATTACTGACTTGCACCCAAAATGTGCTAAGTGTTTATTTTAGGCTAACATGATGCACCTTAGGCTAACTCACTTAAGTGTAGTTCAGTGAGATGTGCACAAATTAGTGTTGCGTCCCTGTCTATGGGACATTACGGCAAGTGTTAAGATTACACATGCCTTAGATGGTGTCACTGCCCATTCATGTTTCCATATGTGTATCTCTAGCACAGATCCAGGCTATGCCTGTTCTGCTCCAGGGTCCTCCAGTTGGCTACAGCACATGTGGATTGGGCCAGACACTGACTAAAAAAAGGCTATGGCCTATCTCAGAGTAAATGGTTCAGGAAAATGGGTTGAGAGGAATGTAAGGCTGTTTAATTCTACTCACACATGACAAGAATGACATGAGTGGGCCCAAATATTAAGCAATAAGATCAGGAGCACAGTAACAAAGTTGCGTTGTTTATGTAAACACATCTTGAAAACAAGAAAATGAAATGACATGACTGTGTTAGGGGTTTATCAGTCTGAGTGTGTGTCTGTGCTGCAGTGAACTGAGGGAGGGCTGACCCGGCACATAGCTCACAGACAAAGTGGGAGAGGGTGAAATTACAGGAGATCGATGGAAAGAGAAATGCAAAGAAAAGCAGTGCTAGTTAGAGGAGACAAACCTGCCAATGGCTATATTTAATACTTATTGGTTTGTGCTTGTCATGTCTCGTGTACTCATTAGAAGGTTGCCTGCAAAATCACGTACTTGATATGCTTGATTTTCATTTCAGTGTTGCAGTTAACATGTAGGGTGTGGTGATAATTTCATGCTTTTATTTACCACATCTTCAAACAATCATACTGTGACAAAAGTCAACTTTCGGAAGGTGTTTTGAACTATGACAGCTAATTATAGAAGGGAAAAAACTGTGTGATTATGTAAAAGACAACATAAGTGCAGTGGCAAAAGGGAAAAAAAATGGATTCTCTATTAGTGCTCTTACTATCAGTAAATCTCTTGCTAGCTTGTTTCCATTCCAATCTGACATGAAACACCTGTTTTATATACTAAGGGTGCGGACAGCAGGTTCGACCTCTCCATCCATATGTTACCTATGCCGGCCTGGTTCGAGGACAAGATGCTTGTGGTCAAAAAACCCTTTGGAGAACAGTTACCCACATCCAACCTACTGCTCCTTTGAAACTCTCTTTATCCATTCGCAATGACCTTGTACTGTTTTATTTCCAATCAGGCTGTCTGTGCATGATGGGGCTGAGTGAGATATACATTTGAGGGCTATAAGTAATCACAGCTAATCAAATATTGTAATGAGAACTGGGGATATTAATCAAGTAACTGGATAAGAAGTATTTGCTTGAAATTGTTTTTTTTTTTTTCAAAAGTAGCAGAAACCTAATGTTCATTAATACTGCTATTTGCTTACAATTGCTAAAAACAGTAGTACAAATATTGAAAACCCCAGCATGAGATGTTGGGGTGGGTAATAGATTCACAATGACACAAAGCTTTGAGGCAGAGGTTTTGAAACAGGTGTTTTCATTTTCTTTCAGCCTTAATGCAATTACTGTCGTATTTGGTACACCTTGCTTGTAGTACAAAGAAGGTCCACGTTGGCCTCCAGGATAGTCTGTGTTCTTTCAGGCATGGATTCATTAAGGTGCTGGAAACACTATTTAGTCACCTTCTGACTTGAATGTGTCACCGTTGCTCCAGCTTTTGTAGCTGTGCGTCGAAATAGCAAACAACCTCATCCCAAAAGTGTGATGCAGGGACATTTACATAACTGAAGCTGATGTTGAGAAAACATTGTCCTGGAAAAAGTTGCCAAGAAGGGATATGCCCATTTAGTGATAAGTTCTGGCGTTCAGACTCATTTGATACTTTTGGGCCTGATGCTTGCCAAGAATTTATTCCCACCCCCCCCATAGCAGCCTGGGCTGTTGACACCAGGCAGAATGGATACATGCTGTCAGTGCCAAATCGTGTCCCCGTCATCAGCTTGTCACACCACAACCTGGAAACTGTTGGACAGGTTTAAGTGTTTCCACTCTTCGGTCATCCAATCTTTAGTGATGATGTGCCCTTTGTTGCACTGTCTTCTTCTTAGTTAACAGGAGTGGAAGCCCACCTTCATCAGTGTTTGATGAGATGTTTCTGCTGAAACAGCTTTTGCATGTCACTGTTTTGCTCGGCAGTATTGCCAGCATGGTTCTGAATTGCTTTTAGCTTGACTATTCTTTTATTCTCTTAACATCAACAAAGCATTTTCTCCATGAGCCTCCACTGTATGGTCATTTTGTTTTCGAGCATTATATTAGATACACTGTTGTGCAAACAACAATGTTGTTGTGTGTCTCGAGTATGTGGGCTGTGAAAGAATTTGTCAATATTGTCAGGCCTTTTTAAAGCAACTTCTTAGCAGGAGGCGAAAGGGGTTTTCAGTGAGATGTATGTTGTGGAGACACTGTGAGATGTTTTTGTTTGCACAGATAGTCTTTGTCTTGTCTGTTGTCTTGGTGACATTTTCCTGTGTCATTAGAAATGTAAAATGCTAGTATACCACTTCACATAACAACTTGAGTTTGAGTCTCACAATTAAATCAGCTTCTGCACAGATGTAAGTTAACCTGGGTTCACCACATAACCCAAGTTTAAATGTTTCGCCCTGCACTCTTAAGTGTTTAAAAATGCAAGAGAACCAGCAGTCATGATGTTTTTTGGACATTAGAGTGCAACTGAAATCGTGTTATGATGCGAATCAACAAATGATTGCATTATAAGAATGTATTGTACAAACAAATGGGACTGTTCCATTTATCACACTTATCTGTAGCAGTATTGTATAAATAGCAATAGTATGTGCATTGTGTGTGACCACAGGTCTGCATTTATAGTCCACATTTAAGTTTTTTACAGAAGTAGAACTTACTTAATTTTCTAGATCAAAAGCAGGGGGAATCTTCTGGTTCTTTTGTTGTTATTTTTTTGTAACAAATACTACAAGTTGTATGTATTCACTAACTAGAGGGATATATGGGATATCTTTTCAGAGTAATTGTACAAGTACTGTATTCAAAACGGTACAGAATAAAATAGAAAGTGACGTGGCAGAGGTAGAGTGATATGTTCAGGGACAAGCTGTTTAAAACATGTTGGGAGACAGATGGAACGCACTGTAGGAGGCAGAGAGACAAAAACAGATACTGATATTGTGATTGTAGGGACGGAAAGAGTTCACGGGACAGCACTTCGCTACCTTGTCCTTTCAGGATTATTTTCAGACTGAAAGAAATAAAGTTTTTTGAAGGATGGGGTCTGATGAGGTTGTTACCTGTCAGTTGATTAGCACTTGTGCTGAACTTCAACCTTGAGCCTTACTCTCGACTACTACCAGTTAGTAACTCATATGTACTGTATGAAAAGAAAAACAGCCTTGTACCCCTTTAAAAGAAATACACCATGGCTGCAACTAATGATTGTTTCCCCAGTGATTCTTCTACTGTACTGGCTATTTTTTATATTAACAAATCTGTTGTTTACTGTAGAAAATGTCAAAAATGAATGTCTTGATATCCATGGCGAGTTCACAGACCTAAAGCCATGCCATTGCTACTCTCATGTCTGGGTGACGCTCCTCATTGTTTACAGTGCTTGACTAGAAACGGACGTGGCTTTTCTCTTTTTTTTTAGTAGAATGTCTGACTCTGCGCATACAGCCACAAAGTCTTCAACAAACTCACGTCTTGCATCTGCCGATGTGGTTGCTCTTCTGAGAGCTTGCAGAAGTGATGAGTGCTTGCTAGCCCACTGCTTCTCTCTCTCTGTCAGAGGACCCCTTTGAGATGACTCTGCATTTGTGTGTGTGTGAGACACCCAAACATAGCAGCATAGTTTCCACATTTTTGCAATTCCCTCGATACTCTGCATTTTACCATTGATTCTGTTTTCATGATCAAATTCCATCCGTGTTTTATGCATTGCAGAAATCATACACCTGTTAATTTTCTTGAGATTGGCTAATTGATTAGCTACCAACTGACTAATGGTCATCTCTAAAACCTTTTTTTCCACACTTATGGTCCCTGAGAAGATATAATAATAATAATAGAATAGTAACAGCTGACTCCAGGCAAATGCACGCATTGAATGTTACAACACTGCTGGGAGCAATATTTCATATCCTCACAGTCCTACACGTTGCCTGCTGTTAGCCTCACAGTTTACCTAGGTTAATGTAACAGTACAGATGGCACGTTGAATCACTGTAACACCTGGACACATTGCGCTGACACACAGGATCGAAACAAGTGCTGTTACCTTAATACACATGAAAGCCCTCTCTTCTTGCAGCGTAGCTGCTGTTGCCTCAGGGACACACAATCAGTTGGTAAACAAACACTTGAACTTCCACAATGATTGTGACACAATCCATGGGCAGGCCAAAGGCATATACATGGACATGAATAAACAGCATGATGTTAACCCTTTATGCCTCAGGAAACCTGCCACTATTCTCATGCTTGACTGCACAGGCACTGTGGGTTTATGTAGGTAGTCTGATGTAATGTGACTGTTTGTGCAGAAAATGGAAGAGAGAGATGTACTCGTGGTGTCAGTCTTCCTTCGTCTTCCTATAGAAACTCAAATAGCTACTATGTGAAAGCATGCTTAGATGGATCTATACACTACCATACAGTCATTGTGTGGGCACTTGCATGTAGCCATTAAGTTTGTCCTACTTTCGACAGAAGGCTCAGTGTATTTTATATGCTTGCTGCACTGCAGCTCCCGTCTTGGTACTCAGATTCTCTGCTTCCATAACCCAAAGAAAAACAAGCCAGTCACCAGCTGTTTGAGCTACACAAGTTTTGTGTTTACCATAGGCTTACTGAGTCATAATAAATGTAGAGTAACTTTATTAAGCAATTGGTTGCGGTGCCCTCTGGAGTACAAATGCAAGTCACCAAGATAAGTGAGTTGTGTGCATGTGTGTGTGAAAGTGACCCTGCCAAGTCATCCATGAGTGAGTCAGATCTGCACACATGTATGTGATCAGAGGCCTGTGCACTTTATGCTTATGTACAGGAGGATTTGTATCTGTCATCTGCATCTGAGAATGGGGTTACAGTGATGGCTAAAGGGGGACGTAATTGTGCAGACCGTTACTGTCTCACAGCTGATAGGCTGCAGCCTCCCTCAGCTGGCATTTAAAGCCTGTGTGAATCACACATACTATGTCAGACAGCCAGATTGTCTGTGCTCCACAAATATTCAGTGTTTTACCGCCATTTCAGTGGTGCAGTATGGACCCCAGCTGGGCTTGAATAGTTTTAATTGTCTGAGTCTGCCAACAGTTTGCATGTGTCTATGTTGACATCATTCTGTTGTTTACTTTTTAAAATATTTTTTTTTATTGTCATTAGAGATGTGCCAAACTCTAGTCCACATCCTTTAGTATTGAGTATCTTATGATATAGGAGCTGTGATGGTGTAGTTTTTTTTTAAAGTACAATAAAACCACTCGCTTGTGCAACTAACTGCGTTTTTTTCCGTGCCACCCCAGCTCATGCACAGGATAACTACAGTCTAAGTCAGACTGTAGGGGCAATTTACAGGAGGGATGCAGCATTGTCCATTGTGGTCTGCCACAATCTTATTTGTGGTACCAATACAAGATGGCACTTAAGTAAGGAATTTCTAAATTCAATATGTAATATAAAACTAATCTGCTGACAGTAGTAATGTCCATGTTTTAGTAGTTGACTAAGGCAACAGGAAGCTGCAGCTGCTCGCAGTATTAACCTTAAGTAGTCGGCCAATCGAAAAAGCATTGATTCTAAAGCAGCACTGTTAATAGAAACTTAACTTAAGTGGATGGGAATGGAGCACTACCACTTGTAATATTGCCTGATTGTTGGTGAAAATTAATTAGCCTCCCTTTTTTTTGAAAAAAGATGAGTTTTCAAATGTTTGATGGTCTGACATATTTTGTTAAGAGTTCTTAAGTGTTCTTGTTTGTTTGTTTGTTTGTTAGATTGTATTTCTTGTGAATGTGAATGTGGATTTTGTGTTGTCTCAGGATCTCAACAGAATGAACAACATTAACTATTGGCCAGTATGTCGTAATCCGAATTTTATTTTATTTTTAAACAATTTTAGATGGCTTTTTCCACATACTGCACCACTTTGGTGTTGCTCACCTGCAAAATGTCAAGGTGGATTCAAAGATGTATGCTACTCAAAGCAGCTGTGCTGGCACTGCTTTCTAATGCTGCTTGCACACAGTTGTTTTTTTTCTTTTTTCCTTTATTTGATAGTGCAGCTGGAGAGACAGGCCCCACATACACTGTTATATCATTAATTGGAAGTGCTTGCCTCTGTTTATTTATTTTGGGACGTGCTTGATGGAGTGAAACCTGGTGTTTTTACAGCTGGTGTACCTGCTGCAAACACAGAAAGGAAATGGATCAGACTTGGAGATGAATATTCTGTTGGAAAAAATGAAATAGTTACATCCATTGCTGGTCAAGCATTATAAACAATGAGGAGCGTTGCCCGACTGTGAGAGGGGCTGCCGTCAGACCCACTAACCCAGTGTGTTTGAGCTGCATGTGGAGGCCGTCCCGCAAAAGATTGTTTTGATAAAAACTATGCAATGTTACAATGTGTTACATCAAATCAAATGATATTCATTACATTTTCAATCTTAATGAGTTGTTGAAATTTTAATCATCCACCACATAAATAGATAAGTTTTCTGATGAGAAAATGTGCTTATATCCAGAATCTAGAAGAGAGTAAAATGGATTTCGTAGGGCCAAATCATCATTCTGGCTTCATTATCAATAGTTCAACTATGACTATAGGAGGTGACAATTATGCTCCTGTCTGCTGTTTCTAGTTTTATGAAGTATGGTTACAAAGAACTAATAAGAAATGAAACTGAGGTGCTTCGCCTTAGTTTGTATGAATGTAATCTTAGAAACATGTGTATGTGGTGCTGGCTTATCTGTGATAAGGACAATGACAGGAAATGCTTTGACAGTTTTTGCATGAAAGGCATAAATCCAAGACAAAAGTGTACTTTTACCTGTACACAAATCTAATTATTCTACTCAATTTACAAGGAACTCTGCTTGTTGTTATGAATGTGCATGCAATTTGTAACATGTACAGTATGTTCCCTGAGTGCATTGGTCATCCTTGTCAACATTACCACATTGAGTGGGCAAAGTAGCATAGACTGTGTGAGTGAGGACTGTGGGTGAGTGGGTGGTTGTACTGTAACTGTAATTTGCCAGTTTGTCACAATGCCTCAGTTTAATCCTGTTGTACTTTGACAGCCTGTGTCGGGGACGGTGTAGTACAGAGGGCAGAAGAAGTTAAGGATTTTTGGAAGAGTAATGCATTGTTTCAGGTGGGAGGTCCGATGTCATATTTTTTGTGTGTGAGGCGAATCAAAGGCAATTCCCACAATTCATAGGTAGTGGCTGCCGTATTGGCACAGGGAAGCAGCGTCTCATAATGCATATAAGTCTGTTGAAACAGGAGGTCTAGCCACAATTAAAATCATCATAACTTGCCGAATGTTCAACCATTTTTCAAGCAGTTTGGCTTGCTAGAAACTTCAGACATGTATTTATGATACAGGATGATGTGTTAAATTAAAAATGTGGGCTTTCATAGCAAAATACTAAAAATAGTGTAATAAGAAAATGAGTATCTCAGAAGCTACAAGGAGCATAATCAAGTTAGGCATCTATGAACTGATAACAAGTTTAATGTCAAAGATATGCACACATGTATGCACTGTAGTCACACAGCGTGTCCAAAGAACATACAGTCTATCCAGTCTATCGACTGTGATATGTTGAGTTGCAGTGTAACAGTTACATTTTCTAGATTAACTATTCTTGCAAGTTTCTACAACTGGAAATAAATGACTGAGTCCTTCATGTTTACACTGAGAGATGAGCCAATCAAATTTAGCTGGAGTCGCATGTAAGTGTATTAAAAAGACAAATGGTGATTGATAAATATCATTTTGAGCATCTTACTGATATGTAACACATTTTCATTCTTTATTTTTCTTTATCTGACGTAAGTTAGCTCAACTTAATATCAGGACAATCATGTTAGCTTGCGGAGCGGAGGGAAGTGAAGGTCTGAGATGGAGAGAGATCACAGTGGGAGGAGTGATACATAGCACTGCTGTTTTGCAGCACAGGGCCTCTCTGGACCAGCCTGCTCTCTAGTGCCTACTCAGCCTTTTCCCCACAACGTCTACTCAACTGCAGTTTTCTCTTCTACTCTCTTCTAGTCCTCCTTTTCCCATTGCTTGTTTTTATGCAATTTTATTTTTCTTTTTTACTTTTCTAGTTGCCAAAATCCGCTTCTCCTGGGGCCACTCGGTCTGTTCAAAGAGCTGCCAGCCACTTACTGCATTTGCACCAGATTTCATTAGAAACTCTGGACCATACCCTCCACGTTTTCCCCGTCCGTTAGAAACAGCATCCTTCAAAGTGGCTCAGTGGCACCCTGAGGGGGAAGATTGAATCCTGTCTGGCTGGAAAATACAATACTGGAGGTATCAAGGGCTTGTATATATGAAAACATTAGGAAGATGCATTAAAAAACCTTGTGAATTATTGAACAATCTATTTAAACCATCAGTGTAATTGTAGAAATAGAAAACCAGCAGTAGAAGCTGAGTGTTGTGCAACTTTTGTCTGCTGCAGTGGCTCTCATCCATCTGCACGAACGCCAAAGAATCCTTAAATCACTACATATTAGCTAAATCCAGCACATTCTGTATGTACCTGCGTTTGTGGTTTTTTGTTGCATTAACCCAGCAACCCCCCTGACAGACATTCTTTTTTCAGATGGGGACCTGGGTAGGTTGGTGCTTCTCTTTTGTATTGTGTTTGAGAGAGGCTGTTACAGCAGGGCAGTACCAAAATGTCAGCGGGTATGTTTTTAGGCTCGTTTCCAGTCTGTAGCCACGACAGGCCGAGCCAGAACCCACAGTTCTATCCATCAGTTATACAAACACTAAGACCTCCACTCTGTGTGGACACAGCTGATGCAGTATTTAGTAGGAAAGTTATAGATTGGCTACAGCAGCAAAAAGAGAGGTCCTTTAGGTTTGTTGGTGAGGAGTATTGTAACTGGCTGTACATGCAGACATACTGCATAAACTAACTGTCTGTGTACATGTAGAATTAAACTGCTGGTATTAATATAGTTTTACTGGTCTGCTGCTGTCCTCTTCATCCTCCCTAATGACTGTCTGGATTCATATGTATTGATCGCCTTCGCCACTCTGCGTCCATCTGCCCAGCTATGTTTTTGTATCAACTTAATGCTTTCTACTCACCTATGCACGACTAAATCTGAAAGTCCTCTGTACAGCCTGCTCATGCCCATGTGTCATTATATGCGCAGTGATGCGGATAGCACTGATATGTTGTACTTGGACAAGGATAAAAAAACAGGGCAAGCTCTGTGTAGTGAAAAGGATTTTTGGAACCGAATGTAATCAGGGATGTAAAGCATGGAGTATGTTAAAGTGAGATGTATTGCTCATCTTGCGTTTCTGAATGGTGCTTGCAGTTATGATTTTAACAGGCCTGAAAACCTGCCAGTAAGGCAAGGGCACACAGTTAATTGGAGCAATCTGGTGCTTTAAAGTGTGTCGGGAATGGTCTGAAAGCACTACCTATCTAGGTTAACAGGTTTGAGCACATGGTGAAAAGGTCAGTCTAACATCACGATCCAACCTAAAGCTCCTCAGTCTCTGACTAGTCTCTGCGGACACCTTCATATCTAATACCACGTGCCAAGTGTTGGCGTGTGAAGCCCGCACGAGACCGACACCCTTCCCAAAATCACACTTGTCTCTCCAGCCCTGATTTTCATGGTCTTCGTTTGTCTTTGGTGTGCAGGGGGAGAGCTGGGATGGACCCAGAACAAGAGAAAGATGGTTTCACATTTCCTCTGCAGTGTGCTGCTCTGTGCTCCTGGTTCACTGCAGCATGTTCTCTCCCTGCAGTGCTAGCAAAGGCTTCATTTCAGCTTTCATTTTGGCCAAACTTAGCTGTACAGTCCCTCGCCAACTCGCTTGTGATATTCTACTCATGCTTTTCGGGTTTCCAGATGGTCTGTACACCTGACTTGTGTTTGTACTGGATAGTATTTCTGTAGGAGCTTGTGCAGCACCGTGTTTTAATGTTAGGCTTTCACTATAAGTCAGCACAACAGCATAAAGGAAAATGTTGAGCAAGGACACACAGTGTGCTGATTCATCTTCATGCTGTCAGTGATACAGGCAACCTGGGACCATACATCTCATGCTGTATAATAACCAGGTAGTGGGGGATATGTACTAGACTTCACGGGGATACTTCATTGCTTGGTTATGCACAAAGGCTCTGATCCAAGCGAAAGAGCTCGATCATGTCTGTGCCTGATTTCTTGTGGTAGGTTTGGAATTTCTTGACACTTTGAAAATCTGCGAGACAAGATCAAAATGAGAAAATCTAACATGATCTGACAAAAAGTTTCAAAATGTACAAGGTTTACAAAAAAAATATACTGAAAATAGTTTGAAAGAAAAGCTGCACAACAAGCTTCACCTGGCAGTTACGCAAACACATCGAATGGCTATTTCTGAAAATAAAAACGCATACCACAAATGTGTCAAAAATGGGGTTTGATATGATTAAAGTCTTAAGGATGATTGCTTCTATCTATAATGCCCTGCATTAGACCTTTGCAGCTGAACCCTAATCTGTGTAGGCCCAGTCACAGCAGCTGATGATGGGCATGGCTTAAAGTTTGACCATAATATGTGGTAAACCTCTGTGTGGGAAACAGCTGCAGCTGTCCTAGAATTTAATGATTCCTGACAGCAGAGTTCTCAGTTGCGCTTTTAACTTCTTTTAACTGGGGGCAGGAGGATTTGTATCTGGAGTTTGCTGTATAAATAGGCTATTTATGCAAATTGCTGTTAGCTTTTTTTTTTTCTCCGTTGGCAGCCAATGACCTGCACTGTTTTTGTAATCAAGGACCCTTCACAGCTCAGCTGAGAGGAGACCATTTATAAAACCTCAAACTATGTGATGATGAGAGCAAAGATGATGCGCTGAAACAGTTTCACATCTTTCCATGGATTCGATTTTGATCCTTTGATTAATGTCACCAAAGAAGAAGAAGAGGAGATTCCGACTGAATCCTCTTTGTTGCCTGGCAGAGAACGAGGTTAGGTTAGCTTCCCTCTCTCTCACTCTCTGCCTGACTGAACTCCCATGTAGGATATCCCCGGCAGTTCTCGTCTGTTAGCCTGTCTCCCTCTTCCACAGCCATCTGCTCGGGTCTGTGTGTGTTTTCCACAGCTGCCAACATACTACACAACACCGTGCTGTGCTTTCCAGGCCAGCACTGCCTGCCTGCTTGCCTTGCTCACGTAAGCCCTGTCTCAAGAGGGAATTCACTCAGGCTGGGTGTAGGTGGATTTATGGATGGAAAGCATGAAGAGCTGCCTTTTGTGACTCAGTTTTGCATTTTGTTTGGAAGAGACCGGGGTGTGTGAGACAAGCTTAACAGAGACTATGGCGATGCATGTATTTCATGATTTCAGACATGGTACAACATCGCACCATGTCACCGATCCATCCTATCTTTGAGCTCCACCTCTTTCCAGCTGTAATATAATGAGTATGGAGTCTATATTCAAGCCTGTCTGGAGTTTAGAATTTGATTTCTGCTAACAATATTTGACAGTTTAAAAATCCTTGAAATATCTATATGAAGGTTTCCTTGAATTAATTTATGATGACACTCATGTAATCTGGAATGAGTGGTACTTTTAATATAATATTGGCCAATATTATTGTGATCATTTACTAAAACCTGCAGGGAATTAACACAAGGTGTGGACTGTCAAAAATGTATTGGAATTTATTTTTGTCATACATACAATGGCAACCAGGGAGTGTCTAATTCATACTGAAGTGCTATATCGTTAGCTTCCCTTAGCCCGTGCATCATGCTCTTCTATTTTCCAGGTTTGAGCACGCTAATGTTTTAACACCTAAAGGTCAAATCATGTTATTATCTGTTATCCATATAAACTGGATGACAGACAAGTTGCTAACATATTTTGTGTCTAATAAAGCACTAATGAGTCATGCTATTGCAGACGAGCCTCAGTTAGAGATTCTCTGTATCTTCTGTCTCTGTCCAGTTTACACAAACACATCCCTGTGATGAATATGATGAAGTACTGAAAAGTGTAAGAGTGTAATAAATTAGTTCATGGAAACAGCTCACTAATGATGTAAGTGTTCATAATAATAGTAGAATTTTGCAGTAAAGTCTGGTATCTTTGTAGTAATGTGAAATCTGATTATTTTCATCACTGTTAGGAATCCGGCAACGAAATGCATGCTTCTTTTTATTTAGGACGATATGAATGTCACTCATTCCTGTGTGCTGTATTGCAGTAAAACCATTTGAAATGAAAATGTAAATATACACTTCGAAAAACATTGCTCTCGATGCTTCAGGTCATGTTCAGATCAACAATAACACTGGATAGAAAATGCAAGGGGCTGTGTTGGTGTGGGCGTGTTGCTGCTTGCTACAGGGTACTGTTAAGACAATAAAATACAAACCAGGAAGTCCATTTTGAAGGCCCATCAGATGCCTGGCCACTGAGTGATTCCTCTATCCCTGACATATCGAATTTTGGCTCAGAATATTGTACTTTTCTTCACATATTAGGAAGAAATGTTAACAGGAGCAAATCAGTGTTGGGAGTCCTTATGACCAGCACGCATAGTGATAGTTATTGATGTTGAATGAACACTCTCTGTTTTCTTTGTGCTTCATGTCTCCTCTGTCTCTGTCGGCAGTTTAATCTGCAAAGTGCACGTTGGACCATTATTGCAGTAAATCTGAGCCCTCTAACTTGAGCCAGGATGAGTCTGTAGTGTACCGCATTGCTGCAGTCAGCAGCAGCATCCTCTCAAACTGCAGCTCACTACAGGCATCTCTGTGAGACTGGTGCATTGCTCTACAGTGTGCCAGTGTAAACGCATCAGGCATAAAGGCAAAATGTTTGTACAGTATCTCAACAGCTCATAACCTACTACATTAATCTGCGAAAATGGGCACTGGAGCCTAGAAGACCCCATGTGGTAGTTTTCCTAATTTCTGCAACCATGCGCTGATTGGACAGGTCAGGTTCCACTCCACAGCTCACTTCAAAGTCACTGCACTGTAGGGTTATGGTTTTGTGACGTGAATCATTGATGTCTTCTCTTTGGATCAGTATCACATCCTTGCAGCATAACTTTTTATATAAAGTGGTGCTGCCAACAATGATAATAAGGTTATGTGTGGTTAACTTATTTGATAGTTTGAGCCAAGCTTCTGGCTGTACTTAACTGTTGTTGGACTCTTGATGACAGATAAAGTTGTGGGTACTTATATTTACATGGAAATTCTGCAGAGACAGATTACTGTTGTTCATTCCTTTTCTGCACAATTTGCAGATAATTATTTGATGTTTTTTGTATTTTAAGATCAAAACTACTTCCTAACAAATATGGTTGCTCTTCTTTTGTGACTTGCTCGTCTTTATCCTGAACATGTGCTTGCTCACCTAGGGTTGTCCTGGAAATCAGTGCACAGTTAATAGCAGAAAGACCTTCATCAAAGGACAAAGCGGGACTTGCTCCACAGTGTCATGATAATTTTATATATACTCGCTCATTAGTTCCAAATGCAATAAAAGGCAAAATTGTACAGGTACTGACTTGAAATAATAATAAAATGTCAGAAAATGTGCACAATATGTATCACATTTCCTTAAGTCAAAGATGATTTATGTATATTTTTATTGGTTGTTTTCAAACCAACAGTGTGAAACATATTCATTTTATTACCATGTGATATGGAGAAAAGCAGCAAATCCTCACAATAGATTTAGGGTATTTAGGCACTGCAAGAAAGTATGATTTCATCGCCACCCCCAACCCCCCAACCCCCCATTTCAACTGATCCACATCGGCACATGAAAGATAATCCAGCAGGACTGTAATGTACTGTGTCGTAGATCTACTACCATGCCTTTCAAAAATCAGGGTCACGGCATCATCATCATCACCTGATAGCAGGTATGACTGGTGTCCCATAGTGGCATGATTGAAATGAACTGAGCAGGGAGCGTTAAATGAGTCCTTGAGAACATGGGACACCTTATTCGCTTCCTTGGAAATTGATGAGAGGAGAAAGTCACCTTCATGTTATCATTACGTTCTCGGCTACGAGACATGACTCACGTGAGTGCAGCCACTGGTGAAATAGGGTAGCGTGGTGCTGCTCAGCTCACAGCTTTGTCAGGGTGACATAGATGCCATGCTCTCTGCAGCTCTTTTTATTTGATTTTATCCACTACAGTAAACTGGGCTAGAACGTCAGCAGTGCCTCTCCCCTCCCTGTCAAACTGGTGTTCACTTGAAATACTCTAATGAGGTATTCATAAATGTGTTAATGGCATCTGTGTACCTAACCCACCCACCCAACCCTCACTGATGCCCAGCTCCTTTGCTGTAGCCCTCTTTACAGCAGTGGCCTGCTTCTTGGGCAGACACTTTGAATTATTCATAGAATAACGTCTCTCTAAGCAGTGGATCAGCTACAGTTGGCTGTCGTGTACCCACATATGTACAATACACAGCAGGCACAGCATGATGAAGAAGGATCGAGACCTTCACATGTGTTAATGTGGGCTGCGTGTTGTAACTGCCTGGCTTTTTGCTGCATTTTTACTGCAGGACCAGCGTGTTTGTGTTGCGATTCTATTTCTGTCGGTAAATAGTTGGTTGTTGTGATTATTCCAGATTGGTATTCAAAGCCTTTACTGTGAAGATGTTTAAATCTTTATAGTAAATGTGTGGGAAGCTACAGTGGCTGCATTGGTTTGATGGTTTATTCATTCAGCTCATGTCTGCAGAGTGAGGACTTGACTCCATCTAGTGGTGGAGGCATGTAGCAATCCTTTATAAAAGGTGATAGAATGTCATAACTTCACTTACCTTCACATACTCTCTTCCCAACTATAATTTTCTAGTTTTGGGAAATACAGTTTTACATTTAAGTCGGTGCCGAATTACAAGTGAACGGAGACAAAAATAAAAGTGACATGGTCTCAGAAGTGGTGCATTTATTGGATTGTCTTTTGGTGATTACCGTTCTGCAACATTTGAAATTTTGCCATTCAGCAAATAGTGGAAGCAAATCTGAGTCTAGTCCCCTGTGGGTTAGCTAATGGACTTTATGGTCTTTGCTACAATTTACCGCTCTTACATCCTGCACTACACTTGGACTGTCCATTGGCTCGAGATCCACCTTGCCAATGGTCAGCTGGATGGCCAATTAGATCATTCCAGGCAGGGTTTGTGTAGAGCCCCGTCTCCACATTGGCGATACGAAGGTTTGTGCGCCATTGTTTAATTACCCTCTTATGCTCTTGACCTCGTCTGGGACGCGTTGATCACCATCAAATGTAATGTAAATATTTTCATTGGCAGACATTTAGTGTGAGTGGTTGAACACGCCTAACTGCTTTCTGTAGCCAAGAGTAAGATGGAATTTATGCTCAGCTAATGTGAGAAGCCTCCTGACATAACGTGTTGCGGCCTTCCTTTTTGCCTGTATGTCTTTTAAAGCCTATCTAATCCATCACTGTGATTATTATAATGTCTTACTAACTGACTGACTGAATGGGTGAAAATGAGAATTGGTTTGACCACAATTCTTGCCAGTGATCTAACTGGCCAACAGATCCACTCAACATTACAGTTACAGTTCTGAATCGCTGCCTTCATTAAAATCTTCACAAATGCTTAATAGATACCCCAAACAATCACATTGTTTACATGGTTCATCTACAGATTTTGGAATATATTTTATATTTATTAATTTGTATTGAAACATAGTATGAAAATAGTATGAAATATATTATGTAGCAATTAGTGTGGTGTTTTTGTCGTAATGATAACTGATAAACAAATAAATAAATGATAAATAAAATATGAAAAATACAATGCTTAGATGAGCCAAGTATGATTGAGAAGACAGGCCAATTATGGTGTGTGTGTAAGAAAACACTTACAATTATAGTGTAGCGGAAACCAAACCCTCACCACCAACTGGCACTCTCTCTCCTTTCCAGAGGCCGTGATTGGTGGTAAACTGTACCCTGTGGTCCCGGTGAAAGAACACCACCCCTGGCAGGCTGGCCACACCCCCTCCCTCCTGCCTCCATGTATCCTGAATCTACCACAGACTCCCCCGCTCGCCTCTCCCTCCGACAGACTGGCTCTCCTGGCATGATCTATAGGTGAGTTGATGGACATATACTGTGTACACACAACACATCAGCTAACAGACTGTTTGGATTAAGACTATTATAGTCTTATAGTCTATAGTCTAGTATTCAGAGAAGAACCAATAAATGATTGATGGTGGAAAATACTGGACAGAAAAAAAAGAATCTGATTAAGCAGTTTCTATGCTGTGCTAAACTAAAACTGAGGTATGTTCAGTATGTTATATTTACTCTATGGAAGATGAGTTTTGATATGAATAAATGTGCACAGAAAGATTATGTTATATATAACATTAAATGTGTAAATGTGCATTGAAAACTATTTTTGTGGAGAGAGTTATTTGTGTAAAAATCACAAAATACAATTTTGAATCTTTCGGTGTGCGTTCACTAACACTGAGACCCATCTGATTCCATAGTATTCTTATTATCACCTAAAATCTTGCAGCAATCAAAATGTTTGGTTGATTACTATTAGGTGACATGTGTTGAGAGCTGAACATAACAAGCCAAACACACATGGTAAAAGAATAATGAAAGTGCAACCAAGGATAAGTGCGCAAACTGTCTCTCTGTCGCACATGCACATTTGCAATCGTTCATTTCGAGCATGTGGAGATTTGTGTTTATTCCCTTTATTAACCATTACCTGCCTAACCTTAATGAAAACACACCATTTTGTCTTATACTGAATTAATTTTGCAGTGTGAATGAGTTGGGGACAACAGATGTACTTGCTGCCCCTAACTGTTAGAGCCTGAAACAGGTCCCCTAAATTATGACATCAGGCAACCAACGCTCTCACACACTCACATGCAGGTGTATCACAGCATTTTTAATTTTCACTCGCCACATTGTGTGTTGTGTTTACTTCGTGGCAGCAGCAGCAGCAGCAGCAGCATGGACAATGACGCCTAATTAGTACAGATTATCCTGCACTCTAGTGGTTCACCAGCATGTGGCGCCAAAGACTCAGCATCTTAAAAAGCATCTGCTCCATTCTTCGTGTCATGCAGCTTTAAGGCTGTGTGTCAAGTGGCCAGATGGGGTGCAGCGGCTGTTAGCTATAGGCTTTGCGATGCTTTACTAAAGCTATTGGACTCTGTAGCATAACTGTGTAGCATAACAATAAAAAGTTGATGAGATTTTGACATGACATTTTCATCTGCCCTCACTGGGAATATGTGGGACATTGAGACACAGTGCAGCAGCCTGTTACCAGCTCGTCATTCATAATGGTCACTATTCTGGTTTACATCCACTACTTTTTTTTCACTGCCTTTTTCCAGTAGTAACATAATCAAATATCAAATGGTGTGGAGTGTTTCAGCCTTTGTGATGGTAACCATATAGTTGTTTAACACACCTGAGCAACCCCATAATGCCTGGGTTACACGAAGGGTATGGAAACACTGTCAAATATAGATAGTGAAAGCTATGTGATATTGTGTAATATTTTGAACAGTTTCTAAGTATAATATGTAGTTTTTGTTCTGTTTTTTACTGTTAAACTTTTTTGCATTTTGCATTGGCAATGTTGGATTGACTACTCAAAACTTTAATTACATAATACAGTCTTCTACACTATATTCAAGTTATTAGCAGGATGCACTCCATATGAATCAAACAGGAATAGATAATGGATGCTTAAGTCTTGCCTAATACAGACTCACTCCTCTTAAAACAGAGAAGCAGGTTGAAGATAAACCACTGCATTACCAAGACAAGTGATTTATAGTCTACACCAGGCATGTCAAACTCATTCCATAAAGGGCCATGTGGCTGCAGGTTTTCGTTCCAACCAAGGAGGAGCACACCTGGCTGGTATCGATTAATCAGCTGATCTCAGTCTTCAGCTGATAACTAAGTGATCCCTTGATGTTGATTGGTTGGCCTGGTGTGCTCCTCCTTGGTTCCAACCAAGTTCCAACAAAAACCTGCAGCCACATGGCCCTTTATGGAATCGGTTTGACATGCCTGGTCTAGACTGAAGAGCTCTATTCAAATTGTTTTATTATAACTATAAACTGTACATTGTGTTTGAAATTAGACTGATTAACAGCAATCAAAAAAATATTTTTTTTTTCTTGTGCTTAATGAACTAAACTGAAAAAAATCATCATTTGTTTTGTTGGCACACACTTAATTTCAAGACTGATGATGATTGGCTTGTATTGGTCTGTACCTTACAGACAAGCCTTTAAATACGCATTTAAACTAACAATATCGTAAAATACTCAAAAATGATTTTTTTTATCCATATTACCCACACGTAGTTTGATCTTAAAATCTGGTTATGAGCATAAACATGTACCCAGTGTCGATACTGTGAGATCAGGTAGCTGGAGGTAATTAAGATGCACGTTTGTACTGTATATTGGCTTGGGAAGCCGGGAAATTTGTGTTAAAAGACACCGGGAAGATTTTTGTTATTTTCTTGAGTATGCAAAAATAACTGCACCTTGCATGCAGGATAATTTATTCTGCTACTTTTGTGAAGATTATGCAGTGGTTGTGTGTTGAAGGCCTCAAGTGTCACACTTCCAGCATACATAGATAAATCCAGTGAGCACTGATCAGACAAAGTTTAGTGAATGCTATATTTAACACACTACACGTGTTTGTCATTTCTAATGCAGTTTTTTCTATTTACTCCTGCTTCACTCTTCCGCATTTTGTGCCGTCTTCGGCTAACTGTCAACATCCTTCGTCAGCATAAAGTCTGAATCTAATTTTCCCCGCTATTGACTTCTTCCCTTTCCTGCTTATATTAACCAAAGCTTTCCTTTTTCCTCCTTTCCCCTGATGTCTTCAGCGCTCGTTATGGGAGCCCCAAACGACAGCTGCAGTTCTACAGGTACCTGTCCGTCTCTGTATCCACCAATCACTGTTTGTTGTGGCAAAGGAGGATTTTTTTACGTTAAGCACTGTTTTCATCTGTGTGTTTTTGTATTTCTGTGCCGTAAGTATACCGTTTTGTATTTTGTTTTGTTTTTTCCAGTATAATAACCTTGCTGTAGAGACGTGCTGTTCTGTCATTTAAAACCATACATCCATTAGTAAACCTCTGCAGCATAGATAACACTTGTCATATACAATTTAGCTGGCAATGCACTATCCATCTTAAACCTGATAGGGGAGATGATGGATTTTGTTGCAAGGTTGCTCACAAAACCTTTGAATCAACAATAATTGTCCCAGTTTGAATGTCCAAATCGCTTTTTTTTTCATCCTTTCTCTCAGCAGTGACACTTGAGACACCCGCTGTTGTTCTTGTCAAACTTCAGCATGAGACTAAGAAGCTTTTTTCTGAACCCATATCTGGACACTTGTTTTTTTACTTGGGCCTGATTCAGCAGATTGTCATTTCCTTTATTCATCATTTTTATATTAAACTGTAATCCTGTTTGACCTCATGGGACTTCAACCTGATCTGTCTTGTTCTAAAGGCCAGAGAGACCACTGTGAACAATGTTGGGGATGAGATAAAGTTCTCATAGAGTGGGGTTGCTGGTACTCAGTTCTTTAGCAGTGTGCCTCTTTAGATGGTCTGCATGTCTTTCTGCTGCTTTAGAGTATGATCATGTTTTATGATCTCATATCAGGCCTCATTCTGCTGATCTAGTTCTAAAAACCCCTGACTATGTGGATGTGCTTGTAATGAGCTCACTATCGGATTTTTATCTTGGCGCCTCACACTTTTCTGTCCTTTTAAAGTGCAAACCGTCCCACTAGCTGCTCTCCTGGCCTATGTGAGAGGCATCGATTAAGCCCCCAATCTCTGTCCATCACTTTGACAGTGACGGGCTGATGCTGAGGAGGGAAGTTTTTATTCTTTTCAGTCATTGCTGCACTGTAACACACAAACTGTAATACTGGAACCATGCTGACTAGCACATGTACTACTTCATACTAGGATAAAAATGAACTTTGGAAATATGATGGAATTCAACATTTAGTTTTGTAGTGCTTTTGGTTGTGTGCATTTTGGTTTGTTGTCAACCTTGACTTGTAGATCAACACTTGCTTTCAGTAAAGTAGTTCCGCTCTGGCCATCGTTAAACCATTTACCAGTTTTCAAAGGACTGAGTGCTTTACGATGATGAAGGTCGTTGACCTCTAACCGCTGCATGTCCCATGTGCCTGGAACCAAGATAATGTGAAAGAAATTCTTGAAGCAGGAGCTTCATTTAATGTGTTGCATGTGTCACAGGCACTGTTGTGCACAGATTAGCAATGTTCATATTTCAACCACTTGAGCTCGCAGATTTTTGGTGAGAAAAATATTTCAGGAGTTCTGAAATAGCAGGCGTGAAGTCATTTTTTATCTTATAAAATCAACTGATTTCAAGAACAAACACATGATTTTACTAAATGGAGTTGAATCACTCAAATTTAAGGATTGCTTTTGCTCATAGAGTCGACATTAAGGCAAACTTTGTTACTAGTAAAGACCTGTAGTGTCCAGGTGGGTTGGAACTTGAATTGTAAGATTACGATACGTGTGCATTTGGGCAGTGGTAGTGTATCCAAACACACTGGCTATTTTCATCAATATACATGTGAGCAGGAAGTTAAATGAATTACTGATTATTCCATCCATTAATGACACCTATCTGAGTCCATTTGAATTTAATTGATTATATCATTAGGGACTTTAGGGAAGTTCTGAAAAAATATGATATAATAAATGATTCAAGGCCATAGTGGTTTTCCAATGTACCTTATATTTTGGCCAGTATGACTGTGAAACAGAATTGAAATTGCATTCTATGTGGTTTAAAAAAGATCTTTAAAAGTTCTTTTGCAGTTCTTACTTTGTGAACCCTGCAGAAACCCTGGAGAGGCTGTATGTGAAAATACACAGCAAGGTGGTTTTGTGATTTTAGTGTACAATTGTTGAGATATTATTACTCAATACTGCCAAGTATGTGTGAAATCAGTGGCTGTTATTGCACTGCAATTGTAAGCACTCATGCAGGTGCTTGACACGTCTGTGTTTAGAGCCGTCATTATTATGTGACATTCTGATTTTGACCTTGACCTGAACACAAGGCTACTGAGATGCAGAGAGATGCTGCGAGGCATGCTAACCCAGTGTGGTTTTCATAATTCCTCGGTTAGAGAGTACTTGAACATGCATGTGGTTTGTCTTTTTCTGTGTTTGTGTGTGAGTATACATACAGAATGTGTTTGCTTGACTGTGTGTGTGTGTGTGTGTGTGTGTGTGTGTGTGTGTGTGTGTGTGTGTGTGTGTGTGTGTGTGTGTGTGTGTGTGTGTGTATCATCTGCACACAACACTCAGGCCCTCGTTATTGTCCAGCTCTTAGTATTCTTTCCTGTGGAACAACAATCAGAGGCTTTTAGCGCAAAAGCATTGGTGAATAATTCAGGGCTGATATTATTTGCTGCGGTTAGCAGAAACAAGACAGGCCACTAAACGACATAAATGGATTTCTTCCATGAGATCTCGCAGGGAGGGGAGGAGGAGAGGTGTTGGTTGTGGTGATAGAGTATGGTCCAAGTGGTGAGGGGAGGGAAGGGATGCACTCTCTTATTCACTAATTGGTTTAGACGTTTCCTAGTAAGACACTCCCAGTTTGGGTGGACCTGCTTCATCACTGTCTGCAGTGTGTGTTTATAAGAGCAGACTGGAACCCCACAACCTCGCTCATGAGCCGACCCCCAAGAAATCGGGTGAGTTTGAGGAAAGCTTTGCACTAGTGGCCACATCAGGAGTGTGTTTGCTTGAGTGTGTGTTTTCGTGTGTAAGGGGTCGGCAGAGTGATTAGGAGTGTGTGTTGGGTGTGTGGATGCATGCTGCCTAGCTTGACGTCTCCTCCTTTATTTATGTCTTCTGCCTCGATGCGAGGAAACCAGCTGTTTGGGAGATTTGAAATTAATCAACAATTTGTGGGAGAGATCCACGTCGTGTCATGACATGATTGCGTCAATGGTTTGACTATTTTTTTTATGTCCTCTTGGAATTTCAAACAGATAGTGTTGGAATTATTTACAGTCTGTGTTTTGTAATAAATATGTGACGTGTTAGATATAACATTGGTTTATTTCCACTTAAACTTTTAGTTTTGGAATGGCTGTTAGCTGTCAGTGTTATTGTAGCTCTGTGTGCTGTTTTGTAAAGAGCCAAAGAAAGTGCTGGTCAAGTGTTGTATTTGTCAACAGATTTTTTTGTGGATCAACAGAGTCTAGAGTTTATAGCATACTTCAGACCAGCAGAAAAAAAAAAACAAAACATTTCCTTAATCTGAAGTCATTACAAAGAAGAGACTCTGCATTGTGACCCAAACTGAAAGTAATTATTGCTGAGGGTACATATTGCCTTTATTAAAATGCCAGAGTTAATCTCACTAAATGATTTTATGATTGATCCGTTATATCAGATTATACTCATATTTAATGAATAATTTGGCTAGATTCCCATAATCTCAAAAACATGGATATGGAGTATGCTGTGAGTGTTTTTAGTGGTTCTTCACCTGTTTTTACTTTAGAAACAGCTACAACATTTATTTACCATTATTATTGTCATTATTAATTTTTATTCGTCTTGGTATTATTGTTATTATTATAGAAAAGAACGGTCAAACTTTTCTCTTTATATTTTCTCTAATAGAAGTCGTATTTAGAGTATATGTGTATTTAAATAACATTGGTCTGCAGATCAGAGAGTTATCTATCAATGTATTAATATGAAATTGTAGTCTCAGTGTACAGTTCATGCCTTTACTTTAGCTTTGTGGTCAGTGCCCAGTAGTCCATTCAGCATTAAGTTGCATTCTTGTAGTGATGGTGGACACAGTGCTGCCCTCTACTGACTAAATTCAGCACAACACTGTAAGGCTTAATGGTTAAAACAAGTACTTTTTGAAAAGAGACACAGTTGGTTATGCTTCCTGAACCTGAAATGAAGCTCAACCACACATTAAAGAACCATGGCAAGTGCATATCATGCCGTTCTTTTGGGATTCTTTTAGCTCTTGTGCCCATCTGTTTTCCAGTCCAGATGGACTTGTGCCTTTTTGTGGGATACACTCAAATAATATTGCAGACTACTCTCAGAAAGTTCATCTCTTGGCTCTCCCTCTCAGTCAGACTCATAACTTAGACCAGGAATGTGTTCCCATCCTCTTGCTCGGTGCATGTTTGAATGCCTCCCCTTTGCAGATGGCATGCGCCCTCTTTGGTCCTGCTCCTTAATCACCAACAAGTCACCTGAAAGCTCCCTATCAGTGTAACCCTGCCATTGTGTACCTGTCAGGGGAGGGTGGTGCGGGGCTATGTTGTGCGACTCTGATTACAGGATGCATGGCCGTGTGCTGCCCCAAGCAGGAGAGCTGTTTTTTTATGGGAGCAGGTGCTATTTAAGGAGGTGGCTGTGCCCTGCCGGCTCCTCGCTCTGTCCATGTCCCTACTTTATTCGTCACTGCACGGGTCGCCTCAGCATCACAAGGAGGAGGAGGAGGAGAACAAGGGCCGGGGGGGGGGGCATGTTTGCGGGAGGGTACGCCGGTGGCCCCCGGGGGGCTCCCGGCAGGCGCAAGTCCAGTTATTGTCCTCCTGAAAACCTGCAGATCCCCAAACCGGCAGCGCCAGGCAGCGGTGTTCGGAAGAGCAGCAGCAGTGGCAGCGGCAAGATGCTGTCTATGTCATACAGCGAGAGCATCCGGAGCGGGATCAACCGCTACCACTCGGACCAAGGGCTGAATCAGCCACCAGCCAGGCCCCCCGACCAGGCTGAGCTGCAGAGACTCCGGGAACAGAGAGTCGCTGCTCAGATTAAGAACATGGAAGACTTCCTGAAGATGAATGGCCTGGCCCTGGAGGAGTGTGTGTCCTATCAGACAGGCATGAAGTACAGGTAAGAGGGAGGCAGAGCTCGACAGTGACTCAGATTCTGCCGAGACCTGGACAGAGAGGCTGAGAACCAGCAGGTGAGGGCAGCTTTGTGGTCGAGGGAGGTCAGATACTCGAGGGTCTACTGAACAGGTGTGTGCAATCATATCGGTGTTGAGGTTGGCCTCAAAAATCACTGTTTTAATACCTTTGCTGTTGATTTTATTCAGATAAATGCTCTCATCAGAAACCGATCTGCTGTTACGAACACGTTTAGCGGTCTTCTTTGTTAGTAGCAATTCAGTCTTGCTCTGTTCTCTGGTCAGACTGTACTCACGCAAAGGTACTGGGGCTCAGGTTTTATTTTAATCATCTAGGTCGTTGGCATATTTGCCCAACTACATGGGAAGGACAGACTGCTCCGTAAGGAGTTACCTGGCCCCTTAAAATCTCACTCACTTTCTTTTCCCTTTCCCCTCGATCTTGTAGACACCGTCTCTTCTTCTCTGGCTATGTGTTCCTGTTGTAGAGAATTCTGCCACATAAATGTTTTCAAAGTAGAACTGAAAGAGGTTGATAATATAGATATAGCCTAAAATGTAGTTAGATGTTTTTTAGTTGTTAGAATAGTCTAATGTAGTTTTAATTTTTTTTTACATAATTGTCCGAGTCATATTGTTCTCATGACTTATTTTAATTTTTAAACTCAGTGATGATTAGTACTACATACCTTAATGTCAACCATGTAAGAAAAACATGTATTTTGAAATTTGGTCATTTTGAATGAGTAATTTAAGAGTTTTTTATGAGTTGAAGTTCTTTCACTTTCTAAGCTAAAGAGAAATCTTGTTAGCTGATCTGAAGAAGGCTGTTTTTCTTAGCTTATTAGAAGTTACTGTTTTTGGAGAGACGTGGTTTCAAATGGCCGAGACTTGAGTTAATATGTTTGTATATACAGTATTTTATATCTCCAAAGTTTACTTATAGAACTACAAACAAGTATGAAATGCAGCACTAATACAGAATAACAAAACATTTGCTCATCTTCTCTTTGCCAACAACCCAGTGACAGCAAACCAAACAGGCTATTTTATGGACTGTTGCTGTTCAAAAGATTGAGCCATTGCAGCAAGCCTAGCGGCTGTTGGGTTAGCTAATGAGGCTTGTTAGGCTGATGTTGTTATTGTCATGGACATGGATAACTTTCATCACACACAGGCATGGCTGCTGTTGTTTTTGACCGAGGCCAGTGACCAGAACGCAGGTATGGTTGGCTGCTGTCGCCATGCCTGAGGTGACCAAGTCTTACTGTTGTCTACAGGCAGTGTTGTATGTCACCGCCGCCAACATGTTACCTTGCCTGTAGTTGTCTCCCTGTTGTGTAAAGCTCAGTCACTGGCCCATGACGGGCTTGGGTGCAGCTTTGCAAGTGTGCATGTAGAAAGGGAGTTTAATATTGCAAAGAGCCTGTGTGGTTCTTTACTTACAAAGCCCAGAAAGGCTCCTACAGTAACCACCAATACTGGTTACATGTCATTAACACTAAAGCTGTTTATCTTTGATCAGAAGCTTTTTGTCTTCTCTTCAATGTGATAGATCTAGTAACAAATCTATGAGTGATTTATGATGCTTCTGTCCAGTGTTGTATTTAATTATTGGTATTGGTTTACCACAGCAGTATTAGCCCATCTAAGGAAGGAAATCCTGCCGGGATCTGCTGTTTCTTGTATCGTGATCGCCCGCAGTTCTGTAATTAGTGCTGCAATTGGGTCAGCAAGTACATGCAACCTCTGAGTCAAACTCATCATTATTTCAGGTGTGTGGTCAGGAAGGCGGGCCAGCATTGCTGCTCAGCCGCATTTAACCATTGTTGTCACCTTTTCCAACAAGCACAGGCATAAAGTTTAGACTGTCATATTCCCCTCTTCTTTTTCTCTCTGGCTCACTCTCTGCACACATGCGTGCACACTTTTTTTTTTTTTTTACTTTATTGTTGACAGACCAATTAGAACAGGAGATACTAATTTATACCACTAGAAAAGAATGAGATTTATTTTCCCTGCTATAAATAAATATAATCGACATTACTTTAGAAAGACATGATTGATGGTTTTTATCTAATCTAATACATTAGTCCATGTAAATGAGTACTAATGGTTCTAAGCCACCCTTTTTCTTAGAAATATTTCTGAACATGTGGTTTTAAGGTTGTAAATATTGTGTAATTTAAATAAGGGTAAAGGATTCATCTATTTCCATTATGTTGCCCTTGAAACTAAATACCACAACTCAGCAGGCCCATTTGGACACCAGAAAACTTTCCCTAGTGTCCATGTCCTCCGACCGAAAGAGCCAGGCGGCAAGTAAAGGAGCCAGCTCGAGTTCAGTGAGGCGAGACAGGAAGCCTTGTGTCTCCTGTTTGAACTATATGGAGCTTGACTGGCGGGGTATAGATTTCTCGAGTGACTTAACACTAATGGACATGGAATTGACCACCACTTAGGCATTCATACATGCAAAGCTACGTTTGACCATAACCTGTCCCTTGATGTACAGTACGCCTCTCCTGCTCATTGCGAAAAGCTGTGATGTGCAGGTGCAAATATGATATTATATATGGGATCTTTTGATTAAAAAGGTGTTTTTCACCTGTATTTAATGAAGTATACCTAAAAGTTTGAATAACTTTATAAGTACTATTGCTTAGACAGCGACTTAATAGTGCTTTTTTGTGAAGATGCTTTAACTGACATTTGGCCACTAGGGGTCAGAAAAACCTTATGCATGCACAGTCAGCACCACATCATGGGCTTACTGAAAGGTCATTTACGTATGCAACAGACATGGAGGAGCATTAGCGCCTGATGAATGGGATTATTATTTGATATCTGTTCTGAGTAAAATGCATTTTTAGCTGCTAGTTGATCCATAAACATATTCATCAGACACTTTTTCTGTCTGCTGGTAAGTGTTGGTCAGGTAGTGTACGGTGGTTTTGTAAGAGCTTTCTGTGCTGGAAACATCTGCCTAGTGGGTTGATTAGAGCACCATACACTTGCATTAAATTTGTGGGCTGTAAAATCAAAACAATTTGCTAAAAAAAAGGCCAAAAACTCTTTTCTCTTATCAGATTGATAAATGAAGATCAGGGCTAAAACTAATTATTTTCATTATAAATTGATTTGCCAATTGTTTTTCTGGGTAAGCGTTTTGGGGGTAAAAAAAGTTAATTAAAAAATATAGACAAAATGTCCAAAGTTTTTCAGAGCAAAAGGGGATGCCTTCAGATGTTTATTTTGTCTGATGAACAGTTAGACAACTAATCAATTAATTACATTTATTAATTAATTCTAAAAAAAGTCTACATTGGTCTTTTCAGTCCTTTCTCATCAGAGCAAAGAAAAACAGCAATAATACAAAGCATAAATCCCTCAATATGTAGAATTTACTGTATATTACTTTCACAAGGTCATAATGTGATCATTTGAAGCCATTTTTGGAAGTTGAAATGACAGTGGTCACTGGCAAAGAAGAAGCATCATTTACATGCTAGGAAAAGCTAGAGCACTGTGTCCTGTTGTAGGTAAAAGAGACTAGAAGAAAGTTCTGTTAATAACAGCTGATCTCCACTAGATGGTGCTGATGTTTCATTTTAGCAGCAGAAGTTGATACACGTTCTTAATGCCTCCCACTGCACTCAGTGCCATAATGCACCCGCTAAACACAATGTGTACAGCATTCTCTGCACCCCTACAATGTTGAACATCCTGTTCAACTGTTTCTAATATTTATCTGTTCCTAGTTACTATTGAAACTAGAGCAAAATATGACTAAAGCCATGTGAGATATCAGCCGTGTCACCAGGTGGCAGCATGGCCCTCGCACAAGGCTGTGTGATTGTTGAGGATGGCCTTTGAGGTTTGAGGTTTCATTTATGCTTAGATGTTTTTATGTTGTATTATGTTAATCTGATGACTGTTAGAGCTTGAGATGCAAGATAAATTTCCATGTCAGTCAACAATAAAGTCTTATGTCTTATTATTATTTTAAGTTCATTGCTTCTGCTTCAAAGCATCATTCAAACATGTTTTCTTAATGTCTTAACATTTGTCTCTTTCTTACTCTCACAGACACACCAATCTCTTTCTCGTTTGCTTATTTCACTGATATATACACACACACAAAGCTTTTGGTGTGGACATGAATCCACACTGAGCCACTCTAAACTGTTAGATATTTCTTCTCAGTCTCAGCAGCACTGCAGCATGTGTGTCAGCTTGGGCAACTGTGACGTTTTTCTTCAGGCGATCCCCTACTCCAGAGCTAAATTTAGCCACAGACTCGTATCCACAGCTGCAGCTGGATACAGCCGAACGGGCTGCAGCTTAACCTGTTCATCCACAGTTTTACCTCAAACCCACTGCCTCGCAGTCTTGCTCCATTGATGAGAGCTGCAGAGGTGGCCCTGCTTTATCTTTGTCGCCAGAGTGGGAGATGACGTTTAGGTGTTTGGAGTGATATAGATTTGGTCTCCAGTGGTGACCTCTCCAGTTCCTCTTTGAGCTATCTCTGGCTGGCCTAGTGTGACAGCTTGTCAAAATGTTCTAGTCAGAAAAAAATTGTGTGGGCGGAAGAGGTGGGAATGCCAGGGATTACACAATTCTAGTTTATTTTGATTGTTGCTTTTCAATTTGAGTCTCTTATTTGTGGCAGCTCAACAAGATGTCCTCATGATCGCGATTTATGGGTCTGTGCATCATTTTTACCCCTGTCTCTCCTTGGATTATTGTAATGTGGAATAGTGTAATTGGTCATTGCCATTGTTGGTTTCTAGTCCGTACGATGTTGGAGCTTTCTGATTTGTAAGCCTCTATATTTGCTTGTATTACGCCATAGTTTTTACTTCAGTGTACCTGATTTATGTCAATAATTTGTGTTGTTCAATGAAGCGATAGCGTCCCAGATAAGCAGTTTTTTTTGGTATTGATTCTTTTTCAATTTAGCAATTGTTCGATTCCTATGTAAAACACAGGCTGTGCTGTTGTTGCTATTCCGCAAATATCAACAGCTAGAGCACCTTTATACCTGTTCTGCCCTTCATCATACTGATGAATGCGTGCTGGAAGCTGTGTGTCAGGACGTGTTGTTTTTAATTAAGCCAGACCGATCATGACTTACACCTATGTTAACATGTGCTTTCAAGCCTTTCTGCATGAACCGTGCCTTTTTCTTCATGTCTTGTGTTGTGTGTGTCTGTGTGTATTATAGTGTGAGTGTGTGTGTCACTGGAGGCTGCAGGGGGAATGCTCTGTACTTTATGAGTACCCAGTAGTGACAGGATGTAGGAGGCCCTCTCCACTGTCCCCAGCCTTTTAGACACTCAGGCTTAAGAATGTGCCGCTGTCACTTTGGATCCCATAAAGTTGTTGCTTAACAACATTCAGCACACATTTTCTAAACTGTCATGTTTTGTCTCTGAATAAAATGTGAAGTTTTGTTTGTTTAAAAGTTCTCCCAGGGCCATGTCTATTGCTTTCCTTCTCTCGTGAACTTCTCATTGAATGCCAGAATGTGCTGCATCAGTGTTAAATTTGTTTCCATAATAAATAACAATAGGTCCATAGGCACCAGAAAATATGATGGCTGTAAATCATTACATGCAGGAAGCCGTTGTTCTTGCAATTCCCTCCGTAGGTTACAGGTTGGGAATACTTAGCCAAAGTGTTTTTCATTCACAAGGCGATCCCGGTGAAGAGGGAGCGTACACCGGAGCTTTTAGTACATTTCTGTGGTTTTCTGGTCACTCGTGCAAATTTAATGGAGAGGGAAGTTTTCAGTTTCTCGCTTGACTGATCCTTCAGTAAATGCAGGAAAAACCCGGCCCTGACCTTGTTTAAAGCAGGTGTTGCTGTTCCATAATGTATAAAACACAGATAATCTTTAAACCTATTTTCTTTTTAATTAAACCTGTCATCATATTTCCTTATGTTGTTTGTCTCCTCATGCTCTGTTGATCCTTCTGATTCTTTCATGGTCCCTGTTTTTATGCGTTTTAACATTGAGGAAACACAATATCCAGCCCAACTGAATTCACTTCTCCCAAACTACAGTTTTGACCTCATTTCTTATTGCACAAACAAGCACTTTTCTTGCGTATTTTTCTTTTTTCCATCTCCTATTTCCCTCCTTGATTTTTGCCGGTAAGCTGTAGCATTTGTGTTTATTGTGGTCTGCCTGATATTTCCTCTCAGATTGTTCCTTTGTTATTTTAAGGTCAGAATGTGGTGTAGACTGAGACCTCAGGACTGGACCACCAGGCAAAAGGTCGTGGCTGGTTTGACCTCTCACAAAGGCTAGGTCAGGGATTTACTAACAGCAGCCTGATCACATTATGGAGCAGCTTTGTGTCTATATGTTCCACTGGTAGAGGCCAGCCAAGGACACAAATTACTAGCCGAGAGATAAATAACAACCATCTGTTTCATGAGCTTGGTTTAATCACTTTGATTCAACAGTAATATGACAGAACACTCAAAATCTTATGTTCAAATGGCATTTGCTATAAAGTGATGGGTCATTGACTGTAATAGACGTGTGGATCGTTTTGGATGACACATTACCAGTAGATGGTTATAAAATAGTTCTTTCCAATTGGTTCTTCGCTTGCAGTCTATTCTATAAAGTATACTGTACCAGTCAATTTGCAGTAATAGAATTTGAAATCAAATATTATTTTCTTTATTACTGTGTCAAACAGGACAGATGCAACCGCTGTCCATTTTGTGGGTATTAAGAGTGTCACCATACCAAAGTAAATGTGGCAGTTTAAGGGTCAGGGTGATCTATTGATTAAAAATATGAGTTGATACACACATTTATATAAACAAGACTGGAATAGCTGATGTCACCTGTGTATTTCTGGCTAATTGGAGATTTTAAGTGTTGACTACATTTGTGGAAGTGCAGCTGGGAGAGTCACCACTCCTACAACAAGACACAGTGCTCTAGCTTTTTCTCGTATGTAAATGATGCTTCTTCCTATATGAAACCGTTTTCATCCAACTTTGGTGGACAAAAATGTTAATTAGCTTCTAAAATTTGCCAGTGACTGGCATCATTTCAAAAGAATGGTTTAAATGTGATTGAATGGGAAACAGAAAAAACGTTTTTATCTATAAATCAAACTTCGGTCACACTGTTTATCAGAATAAACCTGATTTATTATGTCTGAAAAATTATAAAACATTATTCCTGACTGACAGTGTTTCTCTTATTTGTAGACAAACACATAATGAACAGAGACGTAATGTTCATAGATGATATATAGTGAAGGTAGTCAGGATCCCTGCGATATCCTACATTTGATTTCAGTAGTTGACAAAATAAAATCCCCAATTATAACAAATGTTGATGTGATCAAGTTGTTGTTTAGAATGGTCATCGACCATTTAATCATTCGTAAGAAGAACACATTCAGTGTTGTTTACATTAATAAAGCCAGAATTAAATTAGCGCATTATCATTGTTGTTGAATACCTCTAAAATATACTGTAATGCTCCTTTCTGTAGATTTCTGAAAAGATGGCTTGTTGTGTCTTGAATTTTTTTAAGGCTGTGGTTTGCAGACCAGGTCCCTTCACCAGCTGTTGAACTCAAGTTCCTTAAAACAGTCTTGGACACAGAATGCCAGAGCTCCAAGAGCCAGCAGCCGCGTCTTTTCTCTGAAAGGCGTGCAATAGAAAACATTTGCCTAGCAGCGCTTCTCTGTGCAAACATTCCCTTAGGTACTAATGCACACAGGCAGGCGAGAGGATCTTCCACTGACCAGTACAGATTATTCTGCTTCCTCCATTCACTCTCTCTCTCCCCAGATTAGCGAGGGACCGTGTAACTCTGCCCGGTTTGGTTTAAGCACACCTTGTTACACAAGCAGTGATGCTGAAATCCCAACTGCTTTTTTGTGATGGTCAACATATTTACTTAAACTCACAATGTGCCTTCACTCTATTGCACACTGTACACTGAAATACAAATTTCCTTAGATATGTATCTGCTTATGGTATAAACATCTTAATGCAAGAATGCTGTTTATAGGCACTATTTCCCATATTTAGGATAACATAGAATTTGTCTTATTGCAGAGGCTTTTTTAGCTAAAGCCAAAAGCCATAGTAATGACTTTATATTACATAAGAGCAGGGCTTCCCTGTCCTCTATTTTTGATTGTCTCAGCTCTCCTGCTCTGTAAGATGTGTCAGCGGGGACAGCTGAAACGACAACTCCTCCTGAGCCCTGCTGTCTGCTGGGAATCTGTCATGTTCACTGGAGAGTTAAGAATTACAGCACTCGCTGCTCACAGATGTGACCTGTGTCTCTCTTCACTCTTCTCTTTCCTCAGGAATTCCCAGAATCACTGACATAGTGTTTAACCTTAGCTAAACCTAATTTTGAGCATTCTTTCTGTTTGTATTACAGCTATTTAAAACCCTTGTTTTTACATTTAAGCTCTGGCAGATCAGCAATTCGTAGGTTTGTTATTTGACTTATGTAATATAGACACAAAATACTCATGCTAAGATTGCCCATGGATGACAATATTGTCATATATTTTTTACTTCAGGTAATTACATCCTCATTGCAGGTATGGAACAGTTAGGAATGTTTCGACACACAGACTCTGGATGCATGAGGCTTCTAGAAAAGCATCACCACATCTGCCGATCAACACTGTCAATCTGTCTGACCTCACATCACTTTCCATTAACTCTCTTAAGCCCCTTCACCCACTCCCTCACACACACGCGCACTCCTCTTCCTCGCCACCCCCACCTCAGGGACGCCATCCTTTTAACTCGGTTACTCGAATTCTCAGTAATGCTTTTCAATTAAACCCTCCGTCAGTGGAACTTAAACCTCCACTGGACAGCTGGCCAACAGTTACACATGATACAACTGTGGTCATTCTCTGCAGCCGGTTATACGCTGCACTAACAATGACCACCTGCCACAAATGACATTGTCCTGGCCCGGTGTCAGTGGATAATCTTACTTAATGTAACTATGGGAGATGTACGCAGACGAAGGCTGAGCTAGATTTGGATGAAGCAGTCAAACTATCTATGCCTTAAAATTCATGAGTATAGGTTACTCGGTTTACCCAGCTTGAAGGACTTTAAGATGTTATTAATTGCAGATTTCAAAGGAATGATAATCAGAGGCTCTCTGCAGCAGTGTATATAGAGGGCTGCAGAAAGCCAGTGCCCTGTGAACTTGCTTGGACAGATCGGGCCTAGCACCCTGCAGCAAGTCCCAATGTGCCAAACCCAGCTTGATGGAGGAGTCCAGACTGCCCCTGAGAGCAAATTAGTGGAAAAAACCCCACGAGACACTCTATGCGGTGGCAGATGTCAAATTTGGGAGACCCTTTCCCCTCACAGTGGCTAAGGGCATTCTTTGTATTTTGTCCAGGCTCACTGTGTAGAATTGATTCAGAGAGCCAGCGCCTATTTTTAGAGCGAATGCTGCCGTTGTGGTGAAGGATCACCGCTCATGACTGTACCCCACAGTACCTCTGTGGTCAGAGTAGTTTCTAACGCTCTGTCGATTACAGGAGTTGTTTTCCCCTTCCTGCCACTGTGCCGCTGTAGTTTGAGATAGGGCAGCTGTCGTAGCTAACACCCCTGTACGACCAGGATGGACCACTGAGGCTTCATTATGGTATGGCATCATTGATTGCCAACACCTCCTGTCGGCTGGGGCTGCAAAGATGAGCAGAACAAATCCAATAATTTCACTTGTGTGTATGTGTGTTTTCTTCAGCTTTCTTTTCTAGTATTGGTAATAAGGGATGTAGGATTGCCAGTAAGTGGGATACATTTCCACAGCTTATTTTTACAGCTTTTTGCTTGTGTTTACAGCTGTTGGGCTACGTAGCAAATGTGAATCTCAATATTGTTGTTTTCTCGACTTCCATCTGCGCACTCCTGAAAAAGACTTGTCGGTATTTGTGAATTTTTGCTCGGCTGTAGTCGTGATCAGAGGAACACACATGTTCTGCTGCTATATATCACCAGTTTTTCCGTCCTCTTCCTCCCCCGCCTGTTGAATGAAGTGCACGGTCCTATCTGGACTCTGCATTTGCTCGCAGTGATTGAGTGTCTGAGAGGGATTTTAGCAGCTCAGTAGATTTTTGGATAACCACAAATCAGGCACTTAATCAAAGCAAGGAGACGAAGGCCATGACACGAGGGGGGTATTATTATAAAATGTGGAGTGGGAGGAGATGGATTTCTGTCTTTACACTGAGATTTGGCCAGCACCGTTATCTAACATTCAGCTACAGAGTCCAGCACTAATAATGGGAACTGATAGATTTGGTTTTCAGGTATTGTTCACTTCTTTTCGTCTGCACTGATACAAAAATGACTTTTTATCATTAAAGAACAGTCATGCACTGTGTTGATTAAATTCTGACTCACTCTACTGTGTGCAGCCTAAACACAATGTCACTAATTAGCAATTTAACAGCGGCACTCTAAGGCATTATGTAAAGATCAGAGTTTCTTATTTTTAGTTCAGCATCCTTTATGACTGATTTACCTTGTGACTCACAATGAATAGAGGTTCATTCCAAATGTACTCCAGCAGACTCTGATGAATGAACACAAAGCAGCTCACAGTTCAGACCAGTATTCACTGGACAATAGTGATGAAAAGAAGAAATCCTGATTAAAAGTGTGTATGTAAGACTGAATGAGATTAGAAACGTGTCGCCATTTGTTCAGTCTGACTTTCACTCAGGGTTCACAAGCAGTCCAGGAGGCAACACGTCCTCTGCGGTGCAATTTGATGTGTCATGCAAGTGAAAACTTCAGTAATGAAATAAACATAGAGGTGCTTTATGTCACGCAGTTGAAAGACCTTCCCTTCAGCAAAGGCACAAGTGCACTGCAGGAGTGTTACATGTTGATAAGTGGGCACATGTGGAACAAGGTCGCAGGTTTCTAACTAAATATAAACGGTTTCACTAATCATCTTTTCACTGATAGCAGTGCATGAAGACCCGTAAAATGTCAGTAAGGCACGCTTACAGTGAACGCCTGTTAACGTTGTGATTTCTTCAAGAGAATCACACATGTCACCCTGCAGTGATAAGGTGTCAGTCATCTTTAATGATCGTCTCCTCTGTTTGTCTGGTCTTTTGGTCCTTTTTTTTTGTTTTCGAGATCTAGTCAAAGGGAAATGAAACGCATGCTGTCAATCTTAAGAAAGTTGGCAGATGTGCCTGTTGTGAATTATTAAATCATAGTAAGTGTGACAGGCATGGTTTATTGGATTGAGCCTATTTGTTGCTCACTCTGTTGGCATATATTTGTGGCAGTTTATAGCTCCTGGAGTGTTTATTAATTAAAGGCTTCCATGCATGTGGTGTCGTGGCATTTATTTATTTTAACATTTTACAGGACTTTTTCAGTGGATAGAGATTATGAGTATGCCTAGTGCAATGTGGTTTGCAAGTGAAAAATGGTTGTTCTGTATATTCATTTTGGTGATGGATCACCAGTGATGCATGCCTGTATTGATTACTGTACCTTGCATTGCACGCTAATCAATAAATGTGGAGATATTCAGACGCAGATGAATCAAGGATCGACAAAGGACTGAAAGGGTGAAGGAATGGCAAGAAATCAGTTGTCATACATGGGATTTAAGTAGCCATGAAAAACCATGGCAGGCTAGTACAAGCCCAAACAAAATACTTTGGGACGGAGGTTGTATCTAAAAAAAATCTATTTTATTTTACTCCTTTGCTTGAATATTGTTACTTGTACCTTAGGCTACAAGTAACAATACACGTTACACGTCCCCATATCTAGCTGGGGCTGTGGGATTTCGTCACGCTTATTATGTGTGCTTAGCATGGATCACAAGACCGTCACTGTATCTGTTCAGCCTGAACTCCCGTCCATGGCCTCTCCCACTTCTCCGTACCATCCCCATACCATGACTCTTGGGGGCGGGGATCGGGGCGTCACGTTTCCGCAGCACTGGCGGTGAGCGCATGGACCGTACCCCGTGGTTGAGGGACGCCAGGTCAGACTCATGCTCTCATGCTCAACTGCTCTGTCAAAATGAGCAGAGAGAGTTGGTGGAGGGAATAGCATCAGCTCCCAATGTGTTCCCCACCAGCCCGACCCGGAGTGCAGGACATAACGTCGCAAAGAGCCCATTGATCTTGCCTATGTGTTGCTTCTGCTGCTGCTGCTGCTATGATGGATTTGCAGTCATACATTCAATATGATGTCAGTACCTAACCACCCCTTTTAAACGCAAACTCACTTTGCCTTTGTTAGAAGATGGAGGACGGTTGGAAAAGGTCTTCTTGAGCTCGGCTTCTCCTCTCACAGTGTGAAATTTAAATCAGATTTCAGTTGAATTAAACCACCTTTCCCCTCAGGGTTCTATTTAAGTCCACGAGACCAAAAGGTCATAGCTCCAAGAATAGGGCTGTCAGTTAGCAACAGCCTGTTTGCTGGATTCCTTTGATGGAGGTCGCTTCTTCCACTGCTTTACTATACATGTCTGCTCCTGATGGCATCTCTTTTAATTATCTCCCCGGCACACGAGCTGGTCCCCTCAGATAAGCTTCAGTATTATATTACTGGGAGCATGTGTCTCATCTACTGTCTCTTCAATCTGCAGCCACTCTTGCGTTGAGTCCAATTACTGTGGTGTTTACTTACAACCCCCAACCATTATCATATTTTTACTATTCACGCTTACTACCTGCACTGACTCAGAATGCTTTTATTGTTCATCAGATCAGCATCTAATTACCAGTAATGAAAGCTGTTCAGCAGTTGTACACAGGAGCTGCTTCCTGCAACCTTAGTTATTGCCTTGCTAAATTTGAGAATATGCCAGATTAAATAATTTCTTTTAATCACGTGCACTATTATAGTCGGGGCAAGAGGAATTACGCAGTACAGACAAATACGCAGCATCTCAGTTATGTTTGTGACAGCCCTGCCGTGGACATATATTGTCGCAGATAAAGTTACATAATGAATATTTCATGGCCAGTTGAACAGACCCACGTGAGAGCCCCCATTTCTGGAACCATAGGCTACTGCAAAGTCCTGACCACTGAGCATTCAGCCTCTCCCTTTTTTCTTCTGACAGAATAAACTGTATTAAACCATACTGCAGGGCAGCATATGGACAAAGAAGGGCACAAAAACACGCACTACCCTTTTCTTAAGAGAGCTCCTACAAACACAACAGATTTCAATGCCTCGCTCTCTCACACTGCTGTAGCTCTCTGAATATTCCTCCTCATAGCTTCTCTTCATATCCCTCCCACCACATTCCCTCTCTCTCTCTCTCTGCTCTCTCTCTCCCCTCCCATCTCTTGCCTGTGTGCACCGTGCCGCTTTACACTGAGCACAAGGCATACAGATGTAAGTTTAATCCAGGCAACGGTCAGAGCTGGGAAGTGAATATGAGGTTGCCCTTTTGCTAACATGCAGTAGTATTCAGTAGAATAGTCAGCAGCCAACACAACTGTCAAGGCGGATTCAAGAAGGGGAGATGAAAACCTCCTGGAACTGTGTGTTTGTGTTTTATTCTCTCCATTTCTTTGTGTGGATCTATGCGTTTCCACTCCTAAAGCTTGGCAGCAAGAGGTGTTATCTCTAGCACTGAGCTCAGCTCTAAAAGGAAATTGCAAGACTCTAAATCTGCCTGTCAGCCTCTGATGAGCCTCTGATTAAATGATAAAGCAAGAGGAGGACATCCAGATGAGTCAAGGAAAAACTTGCAGAGGGGAATTCATAAAAGCTCTGCTTTTTTGGACTCTGGTTTTTAGAAGATTTTGATTTTATTTTTATTTATATCTTTGTACTGGACCTGCGTTTTATGTATCTGACGTCTGCAGTGATTGCACATTTTCTCACACCAGCTGAGGCACAGATGCTGTAATGTGCTTGGATTTGGACTTCCTTTGAGAGGATTTTGTTTTCACATGATCAGCGGTCCTTCACTGCTTGAATGCATTCTGCTCTGCCCTCCCACCCCTCTGCCCCTCTTTTTTACTCAACGTTGTGAGCTGGTCGGTCACTTCAGCGACTGGGCAGTGATTTCTTGCAGAGGCGCAGTGTGTGTGAGGCTGGATTCGTAGCAGTTGCATCCTACGAGCAGAACTGCCTCAAGCTCTTCAGAGGATTCTCAGACTTTCCACCTCTGGGAATTTGCCCTACCTGATTTAGCCAGAGGAGAGGTTTAATTAAGAGTATCTGCAACTGGGACAGCCGGCCAAAAGCCAGGATGCAGGTGTCATTAGTGTGCACAGACCATCGTGGGGGTGTGAGCCGCAACACGGAGGACCGGCTAAACCGACAGAATGCCAACAGCCCCAACACAGGCACCCGCAGCAAGTTCAGAGCAGTGGCGATGGTGGCTCGCAGTCTGGGACAGCTCTCTGTTCAGAGTGTGCCTTCTTCCAGCGAGCAAAGCATGAAGACTGGCATGAAGTATAGGTAGGGCATGTCTGAAGGGTTTACTGGTAGCTATAAGTTTGGCCCATAAAATTTCTGACTTACAGTTTATGAAATATTTGAATGGATCATAAACTACAGGATTTATCTGCTGAACAAGATTTAGAATGATACCAGCAAATTCTTTGGCTCAGGCTACAATACATGACTAAGACAGACCATTTTCTTGCTATTGTAAGCCAGTTTTTCTTCCTTACTCCCTCCATTCAGAACTGCCAAACCCCACCAGTTAAAGATTGATGACAGCTACCAGAGGTGCTTCAGTTTGACAGTCACTAATTAATTATCCTCCCCATACTCATTTTTTATGGAGTGGCACCTCATAAACAGCAAAATCTAAGAAGGAAAAAATAGCAATTTGTAGTATTCTCTGATCTGTACCGAAGTGGTTGAACTAAGTGGTTGGCATGTAATTTAATTTAAGTTTGTGGCCATTGATGTCTAATCTGTTTTGTGCAGGAGTGACAAACAAAGTACAGTAAGCTGCCTTTGTTCAGCTTTAAAGGGGAAACCAATTTGTATTTTCCCAGATTAGTCTCCAAAGTTCAAAAGTGCTATTATCATAAAACAGCATTTTTCTGTTTGTCTGCCTTATAATGATAATGCCTCAGTTTTGAATTTCATATATGGGTTTCTATTAGTTATTATCACTGCAGAGTCTTTTGTTGAACTTGGAAAGAGAAATATTCAAATCAGATATACTTCCAATCACTGAATCAAAGCTTTATAAAGTGACTGTCACTATTAGAATACCCTTTTTTGTCATATTAAAGAGTGTCCCTGGCATGCTGTGAAAACAAACACTTTGCATAATTATTGCTTTTGCCCACAACATTGTATGTTGACATGCTGTTGCACTGAATATTTATGCCACCCCTTCAGTCAGTTGATTGCTGCTCCATTGTAGTACGTATTTACAGTTCTGGTGCTTTCATTCTGATGTTGTGGATGAAAAGGTTAGTTATTTTTAGGGATTTTATAGCCTTTGTGTCTGTAGAAATCCCCAGAGACATGAAGACAAATGATACTACCATAACCTATATTTCATATTTAGGCAAAGGTTTACTTCCAGAAAAGCATTTCTAGCAAAATGCCAGTGTCTTCTATTTCTGTGGTAAAATTATTCAAATTATTCCATCTTGTAAAAGCTGGAATAATTTGACAGTCAAGGCTGAAAAGGGAGCAGATTATGAAGCGGAATATCTTTAAATGCACATTGAAGCACTGAGGGTAGAGGAGCAAATGGCAAATTGAACAGCAGAGGAGGAACACAAAATCTGTAGGCAGTGTTGGTGAGAAAATGAGTTCACATTACTTTTCAGCGTGGCGAGGTACAGTACATTATGATCTGCAGCAAGCTGGCCGTAAAATGCAGTGTATCCGCTTTGTATCGCAGACTTCATTCAGCCTGTCAGGAAGTGTTTTGTAATAAAAACGTCACTCAGCTGCTCAAAGACAATTGTTTGACATAAAATATTGATTTAAAATCATAAGATTTCACCAAAAACTGCATCCATGTATTGCATTGTAGCTGCAAACATTGCAATATACATATTTCTTGTATGCGTTTGTTCATACTCTTTTCCAACTAACAGCTTATTATGCTGATATATGAAAATATTGATCAATACTTCTGGCATTACTTTGGCATTGTCATTCAAGTGATGACAACATTTCTGATAGAACTTAATATCAAATATCAAAGTAAAGGGTATAAATAAATATAATAAATTGTCTTTCCAAATAGTGTTTTTCAAGCCCCAAACTTTAAGGAGAAAATCTACAAGGTGATGCCTTTAAAGCAGAGTCTACTTTTGGGTGAAAAGTTACTGGTATTTTGATTGTTGACAGACACAATTAAGGCATTGATATGTGGAAACGTGTTACCCATCCTCAGTACTGTTGTCTGAAGGCACATTGCAATGCTTTGCATCTGATTCGCTAACGGCAGCCTCGCCATGTTGGCACACTGTCATTATTGAGGCTAATGATATTGAATGAGTAAAGTCATGTTCAGCTCGGGGGGCCAGCGGCTGTTTGTATTCTTCGCTTCCGCAGTGTAGTCCAAAGCACATAACGGGCTCTGTGTTCGCGTGTCTGATGTAAACTGAAGGTAATGCAGGCCTAAATGCAGCGTGAGGCTTAGGGATGCATGCTCTGAGGGTACGACATATTGTTTTGTGGTTCTGAAGAGATGCGAATGAAAGGGAAGGAGGGCGAGAGTGAAAAATAGAAAGAATGGGAGAGTGCTAAGGTTAATGCTGGTGTAGGCACTATGCCCAAGAGGAAGTACAGTAGGCTGGAGTGATCTGTGCTCATGTCACTGCGTATCTTTCAAACGTGCCTCTCGGAGTTGAAGCTCGCGGGCCATTTAGCATGGCCATGCGTTTCTCTTTTCAATCCCTGAGTGCAAGATTTTTTTTCTTTCTTAAATTCAGTTTTTCATCTTCCATTTTGACAGCTGAAGGCGTTATTTCATAACTGTTCCCCAAAAGAATACGGTCAGAGCTTATCCACCCAACAAAACTTTCCGCGATTATCCACACTGCAGAAGAGCAGTGTGAAATTCAGATCAGCCTCATTTGCATACAGTCATCTCTGTTCCCTTGAATGGCGGCCTTGAGTTTGAATCAAGACTGTCAGTCTACATCAGTGGGCAAGAATGCAGGTTATGGAATGACCTCCCCCCCAAGGCCAATGAAACCCAACATGAACATCTTTTCAAGGTATGGCAGCTCACCATAGACTGAGCCGTTCCGTAATGTGACGCTGGGCCTGCATGACATGACTGGTTAAAATCATCAAGCCTGACTGTGTGAGCCCGCACCTCCTCCAAGGAATGATTAAATGGCTTCAGTCAGGACTGAATTAATGATGCTCACAAAATGGCTTATGATTATGTAAAGTAGTCTTGCTCAGGGAATGGAAGAATATCTGGGAGATTGGGAAGGCAATGCAGGTGGGGCGTCAATCCCATAAAGCCCCTGCCTTTCACAGTCCAGTTATCAGCTCTTCTCTCAAGCAGCCAAACCCGGGAAGGGTCTTGAGGGAATGACTCACTTTTACAAGAGCCAGGTTTATTTGCTTAGGCGTAGCACATAAACTGCTGCAAAGTAATCCTGAGGTGAATAAGTTCGAATACGTATCGCTTTTCATTTGCGCTGCCATTTTTGTGCTTTGTGCAGACTAAATGTAAGAGCTCACTACAAACTGCTGAGGATAACATTTGTGCTTCAGGAGGTTTTTTTTTTTGTTCGGCGCATGATATTGTTCTTTGTCACAGTTTGTATCAGTTCCAAAATACTTCTGGTGTGTTGCACTCAGTATCTTTTACTGCAGTGGCCATGTAAATCAGAGCTGACTCACCTTCCACCCTGGTGAAAATCTACAAGTAAACTCGCCACGGTCCAGGCTGTCAGTAGCATTCCTCACATCTCTGGAGGTCCACTTTTGGTTGTAAAGTTGACAGTGAGTCACAGCCACAGTAAATAGCTACTGGCAGCGTTGTGTAAGCGGATGGCATTTAAATCCCACCACCGTGTTGTGTGAAGTTGTGATGTATCGTTATCAAAGACGGAGACAAGACACTACTTTGAAAAGCCCGTCCCACCAGTTCTGTTTTCATTTGGTGCACCTTGAAGTAATTTGATGTAACAGATGGCAGAATTTCTAAAGACAGATATGGGAGAACGATAAAAATTTACAAATGAAACTTGCAACATGTACAAATCAATCATCTGCATGCAGATTTAATGTTTCCTTATTGTATTAGCTGTAATTGCAGGAGGAAAATTGAATTGATGGAATATTTTTGTCCTCATCCTCTTTTTTTTATATAATTTTTTAAGAAAGATAAAACTGAGCATCATTTATCCAATATTTTGTTACACACATGCAAAAGCATGTATCGCTCAGGCTTGGGTGACAAAAGCTGTGGGTGTGAGATTTGGGGCGTCGTGAGTGTGGGTGCATGCTGGGACGTTTTCCTGCATTCTGAGGGCTCTTCATCAGGGAGCCAGCTTTCCACAGCCTGTACTCCCTGTTGAAGTATGAATCATAAATAGACGGTGGTAGTTGAACAGAACACATACACACAGCACTACACTTTGGCCACTATGATGTAAATATTAAGACTCATCCACAGCACAGATTTCAGGCCACAGTCACTGAGGTACCATCTTAAATGCACACAGAACATTCACCATCTGTTTGCTCTGGGCATGTAGAGGGAAATTGCAGAGCAGCGGAATGGTTCATTTATTGATGTAGCCTTGTGTTTCACTACTGTATATGTACTGAGGATTTGTCTGTGTCTTGCAAGTGAGTTGGAGAGGGGGGTTTGTTGTGGAATATTTTGCCTATGTGTCTATAAGCGTGTCTGCATGTGAGAGACACACTTGTGTTATGTTGAAGGAGAAAATGAAGACAGCTGTTCTTTCTTTGCCTCACTGATAGAGTTTAATTAGAGTCTTTGTGTGTGTGTGTGTGTGTGTGTGTGTGTGTTAGCACCACTCATTTCTCTCTACATGTTATTTTCTGAAATGCTCTAGAAATAGCCTGTATTTATTAATTCCACGTACACTGCCAAGAAGAAGCAACTCGCACTCAGTATCTGCACTGTAGTTGGTCTATAGTGTTTCATAATGTGTGTGTGTGTGTGCGTGTGCGTGTGCGTGCGTGTGCGTGCGTGCGCATGCATGTGTGTGTGTGTGCATGAATTAGGGCTGAACAATATGCAAAAATACAAAAATCACATCGCAATTATGCTCATCAAGCTAGTGCCATAAGGACAGGATATCCTATCCTTATGGCACTAGAGCTTGATGAGTAGGGACAATAGCAGTTCCTTCAAACACTCAATATAGCAGTTTACTTTACTTTAACTTTCATATGCAGCATAGCAATTATTCAAATAAAAGTCAGAAAGAATGCCTGACATGTAATGTGCATTGGTTTTTGGAAGTATGTCTCATGAATCATGCAGTCACTAGAAGTGCATGATTCAGCTTTTTCCCATGGCATAGAGTCAAAGATGCAAACAAAAATAACAATAAATCATAATATTGAATTGCAATACTTGTAGAATCACAATATATATGGAATTGGCACACAAGTATCATGATAGTATCGAATCGGTAGAGAAGCCTGTCATCCCAGCCCTCCTGTACAATACGATTTGTAGGCCTGAGCATCCCTGCAGCACCAGAGGACTTCATTTATAATGCTATGCTGTGACATGTTTTACCCTAAGCAAAAAAATTGCAGGTCCTGCTGTTCAGATATTGCACTCCACCATGTTGCGTTTTCGAAAGCAGTGTGTTTGGTTGCCCAGCCCCAGTAGGAATTTAAAACAACCATTTGCATTCCTGTTTTCCACAAAGATAACACATAGCTGTTGGGCCCAGTTCAGCATGTTAAAATACAGATTTAGTGCAAAGTTCAGTACATATGTGTTCAAGCTGCCACATTAGACCGTTATTCTGCATACAGTAACAAGGTAAGCTTAGATATATAAGTGAGTAGTGACTCAACAGACTTATTTTGACAAGTAAATTTGTGTTTAGCTTTTCTTTCTGCATGAGAAGCAACAGCATGTTACGCAACGTGTGAGGCACTGATTGAGGACAAATTGTAGCACAAATAGAAGTGAGGCTATACTGTAGCAGGAGGCCAGAGCTTCAGCTTATTCCACAAAGTAGTGGAGCACAGGTCAGCAGTGAACAGTCTCATCTACCTCACAGCACCATGCTCAATCATTCGTAGTATGAATATTAAACCTCAACGTTTTTTTTAATTAGGCAGGTGGCACCAGTTTGATTTAAACGATACAGTTTTCAATGCAATCTCGTTTTTTGTTTGCTGGATGGTCTCTCGTTGTTTAACCTTGTTATTAGACTTTGAAACGTTGATGATTGATTGGCATACAAATAGCTGTGATTAACGATTAGTCTTTTTCTGTTATTTTTCTGCCACTATAAAGAAAAAAAATATGGTTAAGTCTGGGTAAATATGGCTAATCTAAGAAGTTGGAGCATGAGAATCATGGCATTTTTTACTCTGACCACTGAAAGACAATGATTTGATTATTGAAATAGTTGGTCATTTATTTTTTCTCAATCCACTAATCAATTCATCAGCTAATCCTTGCAGCCCTCTTTGTGATTATGTTCGCCACCTTCTTTCAGTGCGTTACATTCAGGTTGTTGGTTAGGACATTTACTCACTTTTTCCATTGAATTTAGGATTAGAAAATGCATTTAATCTGTTGGCCCGTCAGCAAATGTACTCTATCAGTATCCTTTGGCAACAATATTCAGTTTAAAGGCATGTCAGGATGTTGGAGCACAGCTGAGTGTGACATTACACTATAAGTCTTGGAATCCCCCACGGGTTCTAATAAGTTTCTCCGTCGTTCCTCTCCAGGATATAGCAGAAGATTTTCCAACCCTGTGGGCACTGGCAGATTTATCCCCAGACAAGAGCCTCTGAAAACGCCTGAGTAAGAAGAAAAACAAATTCAGCCAGAGGAAAACCCTCTGAGGCAACAATCTGTTAATGCCCCAGTTTAGAAAATACATACATAAATAAATAAATAAGTAAATAAACTGCCATTGATAATGGTTTTAAAGTGCCTCAGTACCAGTGGCTCTGTTTCTGTCTGTGTGTATAAAGTTGGTATACTTCAAATGAAATCACATTTGACGTGTTCTCAGTCTGTTGTCAGATATTACGCTGCAAGCAAATATACGAGTATACAGTGTATAACTGAACGTGTGTTCATTTAATGGTTTCCACGAGAGATAACAGGTCTTTCAAGTCACACCAAGAGCAGAAATGACTGGAAGGTCCCTCACAACAAGAAAAAAAAAAACAGTGGAACTGTAGAACTTTGATAAAATATGTAGCCTGGAAGTATGGCATTGCATTTCTTGACCAGTTACCGACATCTCCATCGCGGTTGTGGATGCCTAGGCTGTGGAAAATGTGTACAAGCCAGCCGGAAGTCACTCTAAGTTCAGTACAGAGCCTCTGTTTGGTCACAAATCCAGCCTTTCTGCCAGTAAGAACACACTTCAGTTTAGACAGAAGTGTGATGGCAGTTTAACCTGACCCACTAAAAGAAAATCATAGCTGACACTCAAAGAGGCATTTCCCAAAAAATAATTGCCCCTGATTTACCTGTAGAAGAGTGTGTAAAGATTTACATACATTCAGCTCGGTAGTTTCATCCAGTTTTTTTTTTTTTTTTTTTTTTTTTTTTTGCATAACCATGGCTGTTTTGAGTGACATCTCTCATGTATTTTATGGTGCCTGTTATCTTAGCTTAGCATAAGAGCTATATATAGCATATTAATTAGTGAGCTTTACAGGTGCTAGACAGATCTTTTCATCTTATATGGACAGAGCTAGACTAGCTGTTTCCTCCTGCATCCAGTCTCGATGCTGAGCTAAGCTAATCGTTTCCTGCCTCTGGCTTCCTACCTCGTTATTATTTTCTCATCTAACTTTTGGCAAGAAAACGGATTAGCATACTTTCTTAAACAATAATTTAATTCGGGTGGGGGGATAAAAATCTTTATCTATTCACCTCCAGTCACAACTCACCCCCGCAAATCCATGTTGGGTTTTATTTGGAACAAGAGTTGAGTCTTTTTGTTTTGAGCTACACAACAAAGGTCATCCAGCTGGCAGCGAGTACAATGCTGTAGGATGTGCACAATGAGCGCACAACCATTCATGTTTCTTATCAATGAGGTGAATAGAGTAAGTAGGACTAGCATGCTGTACGCTTGTTTAAGTTCAGACGATACAGAGGAACAGGTGATGGAGAAACTTGTCACTTTGTGTCAGCTGTTCCTTTAATCACAGTTAAAGTGTGGAAGCAGCATTTCAGAGCAATGCGGCTCACCCTGTTCCTCCTCTTTTCTTAATGCCTGGTCAGGACATTTTTGAATCCAGTGTTTTAAGTTCTCTGCTGTCGCTCCCTCTCTCTCTCTCCCCCCTCCTTTAAGTGGAATGGATGTTACCTAAACCTGAATGAGGAGGAAACCACCTGCAGCCGACATGAGCAAGTGACATTCGGCATGTGTGTTTTTCTGAGGTTGAAGTCACGGGTGTGGTAGTATTAATAGTTCTGCTCAGCGACCATATCTCTCAACACGCTCCTCTTTACGGCTCTGTGACCTTGTTTCCTCATTCATCAGCCTGTCCTGTTCTGTCCATTGACTTCACTTTGACTTTAAGTCCTCTTTCCTACCGATCGCTCTGTTGCTCTAGTCCATCCTGGTGCTCTGCTCTCACACGTGAACCAGTATATATCAGTATAGAGCTGTTAATCTGGAAAGAATTTATGTAGATCTGCTCCTACATTCATAACAATCCCTCTCAAATGTAGTTTTAAAACACAGGTTTGACATTATCAGCCATTATTTGATTCCCTGTATAAATTATGACTTACAGTAAAGGGACCAAAACTTGCATCCTGAGAATGTGTTGAGAAATGTTTGTGATGGCACAGCAGACGTATCTGCAGCAGGTTATTGTTTTCTAAAAACTGACTGTCTGGTTTTAACAGTATTGAGTTGGTAGATTTAGATGACATAAGCATGATTAACCATGATGATTCGCATTAAGTTTCATCATGTAGACTCAGGTGGTGCTGTTTTGGTAGTTTGACTTCCAGCTCTGCTTTTTACTTAACAAGTTAAAGGGACACAAAGGGAGTCACATGGTCAAAAGACAAATTTGTTTTCATCACATTGTTTTATAGTTTTATAGTCCCTGTATGTCCTGCTCAATATCTTAACACAGCCCTGGCTGTAGTGTCACACATCTTAAAGAAATGATTCATATCATTTTAAATTAAGAAATTGTATTGATTTGCCTGAAGGGGTTGCTTACAGGTTCATTGATTGGCCCAATGGAGGAGTGTGTGTGTGAGTCATGGGAAATGACACATTCAAGATGTCGATAGATAGAAAATGTCTGGCTGCATCAACAGCTAGACCCATTTTTTTTCTTTATTGTTTATTTGGAAGTTATTTGGAGTTAGATGTTGTGTCAGAACAGTTTGATGCAGCTCCCACCTTCACTGCAAAAGTCTGTTCATTTGGCCAGCCGGTTTTGTGTCGGTTATTCACTCGTGACACTTCAGTTTTCCTGCGACTGTGCATGTGCAACATATCAAAGACGAGCATCTCACGGTGCTCGCTTGTATGTTTATTTATGTTGGTTAGTAGTATCTATTTCACCATTTCTACCCCAAGGTATAGAGAGTTTTGATGCTATAGTGACAAGGTGAATTATGCAGTTAGCAGTGCTTAAATATCATTAAGTAGACAAGAATGTAGAGTTACAATGGCTCAGCTACCAGTAGGCTAACGCTGAACACTGTCCATAAACAATGACAATAACAGTGATGTTCAGCTTCACACTGTGTCTTTGCACACTTTCTATTACTGTGCTGATGTCTTGTCATTCTATTTTCTATTTCCTGTTTTTTTTTCTAGAGAAAACAACATAATCAACAAGTAATCAATATTAAATGAGTGAAAGACACTCTGAGGTGACCTCTGATATGTCCCTGCCTGATGTTGACCTTGATGAAAAAATAGATTTCCAAAGCCATTTTCCACAGGTCACCTTCCATCATGGCTGCCAAGGTCAGCAGCGGAGCTGAATGGTTGAATGAGACATGTAGGATTCATTATGTTAAGCTAAGGTGTAATGCAACCTGTGTGTAAACAAGCCCCAAATAGATCTCCAAGCCAGATAAACCAACATACCAAAATGTAAACCACTTGGGCTCGGGGCTGATGAGCTTAGAAGGTGGATGTTAATAGAAACGTCAGAGTAAGGTTACCTAGTATTTCAAAGTGAACAGCCCTACTGGACATGTGCTGTGGTCTCTGCGTGTCCTGTCCCCCGAATCTCATCCGGCTTTGTCCCTGCGGCTGCACCGGTGTTGCTGTCCTGTACTGTACCTGTCTCCTACATTATTGAGGAGGGCGTGAGAGAGATGACTTTACTGTTGTGGTTCTTGTCTGCTGAGGCTCAGCGGGAACCTGACCCCTGCCTGCTCACAGGTCCTAGCAGAGGGTCATTGCAGCAATGCACAATGCAGCATTCAAGGCCAGTCCAGTAAAATATTGAACACAACAATGTGCTGACAAAGGGACATCCTTACAATGACAACAATGGCAAGGGCAGAGCTATGTATTCTGATGTCCTTGTTGCTTATTTTTAGGTTTGGAGAAGTGCTTAAATGCACTGGTACTATATGTGCAGCAGTCATGGTTAGAGCATGCTTATGCAACACTCACACAGTAAGCTTTGCTTTGTGATAAGCCCTAATACACGCGGATGAAAATGGTGCAACTCTAGAAGCATGTGTATACAGTTGCTGCTAGTTTATCTAATTAGACGGGGTTTAGGATGCATCTTGTTTGCTGAACATGCTTGTACACCATGTATTAACATATTCAGCAACACAGAATCATTTAATCACATTACGTGTTTAAATCTGGAATAATGCAAGACTCGATGGTGCGGTAGCACTCTACTGCACAACACTGTTTAGAGGCAAACTCGACTAAAGCAAGATGACATGAAGCAGAATTTTAAGTGAGGAGGAAATTTTGCGCTGTCATTAAACAAATGTCTCAGTCCGTCATTAAAAAACATGCTCCACTAACAGTTTTGGTCAGTAAGCTGCTTTTGATTTCTGTTATCTCTGCTTGTGATGCCGAGCAGCAGCTCCCCAAGGGGGTATTTTACTCATGCAATTAAGAGGCAGTTAATTGTAGATCAGCTCCAGTGGTGTGCCAGAGGGGACTTGTGTTAACCTTGTCACCGCAGTGCACCGTAAGGGCACGTGGTCCCACTAGATTCGCATAGCCACTCTCTCTTCTCCCTCACGACTGCCTGAGTTTGCCTATAAGTCAGCGAGCTCCTATACATGATATCATCAGGCTCTTGGATTCAAACTGTAACACGATTACAGACCTCACTGACCAAATAAGATCTTTTTAATGAGCCTCTTCGTGGAAAATAAGTTTGACAGAAATATTTTACTTACAAAATACACAAACTGAACATGATTTCATTAGTTTTCAGTATCGCTCCATCGCAGTGAAACCCCCAGAAAGCGGTTGATTTTCAGCTATAAAATATGGCGAGTTAGAAAACACAGAATAGAGTAGAAATGAATGGAGAGAGAGAGAGAGAGAGACTCTTCCAGCATCCATGGTGGTTCAGTGAAGTAAAAGAGTGGAACTAATGATGCTGGACGATGTAGTGAACATGTAACTGGATTAAATCTTCTCTGTGGATCCACTCTTCCAGCACTGTATATGGACATACATCAAAAAGAAAGTAAAATCATTTGAAAAGCTGCTTTTTTTTGTTTCACTACAACACAAATGTAGCCCACTTAGCCTGCTTAGAGGGGATGTGATAGTGCTGAGATTTCCATGTTTATTTTAAACGGTTTAGTCAGTGTTTTTGGACTTGGTGTTCAGACCACGTTGAAAGAAATGTTTTGTTAGTCACCACAGCAATTCAACGGTCTTATCATGGCTTCACAAAACACCCACCCACACACACACACACACACACACACACACACACACACAGTCCCACTCACACATGCAGTCACAAGCGCAGTCATGTAACACGCACATCTGCACGCGCACACACACACGCCACACACCTATCTTCTGTCTCCCTCTCTACTCCTTTTCACTGTATTTCTATACAGGCAATCTTATAAAAATAAATTAGATATCCTCCCACACGCTCACTTTGACTCCTGCTCGTGTTACATCATCTCTGATGCCACATTTCTTCTATTTCTCTACACTGCCAGCCCATCTCTTGAGGGAAGCTGACCAGAAGTAGCACACTTCATTTTGTATGTGTAATAATTTCTTAGATCAGCGATAGCTGAAGAAAAGGAGCTATTAAGGTCTGAAGACACATGCCTGAATATAAAGATATAAGCAAATTCAACCAGATCAGTTATTTCAGGGCCCATAACACGATATTGCCTTTTAACTAGGAACCACAGACGTCTTAGACATGTTTAAAAGCTTGCACAAAAGAATCAAAGACCCGAGCAAAGCTGTGATTGTCAGCAGAGGGGTCTGTCCGGGCTGTGATAGGCTCAGAGACGCCAGCTTTAGGAGCAAGTTGTTGAGAGTAGTCGAGCTTCCAGCGCCGCTGTGGGGGATTTCAGTCAGATGGCAGCTGAGGGATCCTGGTGTGCTGCGAGAAATTTCAGTGGATGTCATGGTGGGCCTGCTTAAGACCCACTTCCTCTCTTTGACTTTCCCCTGACATTTCACTGCACACACGCACAGGCATACACACATTCTCATTGTCAGCACACATGTTACTGTCCTTCCTTTACCCATCCTATCTACATGTGTCAGCGCTGCAGTAGATGCAGACTGGCTTCAAATCCATACAAAGCCCTGTTCTTCTCAGCTTCTGTGACTCTAAGCTTCCACTGCAGTAAGAACCTTAAGATCAGACTTTTCTCACATAACAGACGAGTGATAGGGTTGTTTATTTATTAATATGTCAATCAATCAAAGTTCAAAATGAGGCCTACTCTAATGGTCATAACCACCGCCAGAGTGTAGAATATCATATGTATCTGCCACCTCAGTGATGCATTAATATTAATGTACTTCTCTCTGTCTCTCTGTTGACAGAAACCTTGGGAAGTCGGGCCTGCGGGTGTCCTGCCTTGGATTAGGTAAGAGTCTCTTGGATCATGAGACACACTGAAGTTTGCTGCACCCCCAAGACTTTTTTAACAGATTTGCAAGCAGAACTTAGAGCCTTACGGTCCTTTACTCATTTCATTCAAAGCTTTATTCAGACTCACCGTCCAGATAAAAGAGTACACCCAAAAGCACAATAAAAGATCAAGGTTTAAAAGAGAAAAAAATCTCTTATCTTTAAATAGGCAGAACAGAGTGTTTTGAAGTGTGAAAAAATCAATTCCAGTGACTCTGCAAGTTATAAAAGCACTCAAATATATGATGCAAAATCAGTGCCTTTTCTTGACTGTATCTTGTTTCTTGTACAATCTGTGCATCTGTGTGCACATGTGTGTTTATGAGCTTAAACCCTGAACCCACCTTCCCTGTCATCCTCTGTAGGAACATGGGTGACGTTCGGCGGGCAGATAACGGATGAGGTGAGAGCAGATGGATTCTGTCACCTTCAATCAGTCAAAGTTTGGGAATGGAAACCCTCCATGTGATCTGGCGCATCCTGGATTGCTCAACAAGCCTATTTTTACTTATAGTGAAAACATACTGCCAGAGGGAGACAACAGCCAGAGAATAAACACATGTTATAGGAAGACAAAGCCTTCTTTAGTCTTGTGAGGGAAGTTTGATAATTGAAAAGTCCTAACACCTCACATGAGTCTCACCCCATCTTCTCCCCTCTCGGTTCCTTCCCCCCTGCTCTCTCAACAGATGGCAGAGCAGCTGATGACTCTGGCCTATGAAAACGGCATCAATCTGTTTGACACAGCGGAGGTCTACGCTGCTGGAAAGTGAGTGTATCCTGTGCCACAGGTCACTCAGCAGTGACACCAAATATTACCAAGCTGCTCCTATGTGATTCATTCTAAAAGCACCATGTAAATACCACATTGCCACATCCAAACTCAAGGTCAGACAATCTCTGATCTCATGTTTGCGTTGCTATCGATGTGTAGCCATGCAGATAGTTCCAGTTTTCCAGGCGCAATGGCAGTAAATGGAATTTGGTTGCTGCAAAAATTATTCATCAGCAATTTGTCTTTCCAGAAACAAAGTCCTTGTTACCCCACAACCCACAAACATCCCTGTCAACAGTTTCCATTGGGACTATTTAGTCGGCAGAAAGTAGTTCCAGTGATTTATGAAGGGACGCAACAGATTAACATTCATGAGGGTTCAGATATTCATAGTCTAAGTCTAAATTTACAGGACTGACGTTGATGATATATTTAACCTCAGAAAGCAGCCTTGTAGTGCCCTATGTGCCTTATGTAGTGATGGTTTAACTTCCATCATGGATTAATCTGGCTTTGTAGTAACTTGGGTGCTTTGAAATAATCTAAGGGATTATCCATTGCAAACATTATCTCTGATTAACCGCACCAAGTCCTTTTCTAAATCCTCCCAAGAAAATTCTTGTATTGCCATTATGTCTGGGGAGATGCCACAGAATGCCTGTGTCTCGGAAAAGAAAATCAAAAGACAACAAAAACGCAGTAAACATACAGTAGGTCCCAGTGGTTTTTCCTCATTTCTCTCCTAATGCCTCAGCAGCTGTTGCCTGCTAAACGTCATCGCTGCATGCTTTATTGTTCTGCAGAGCTGTCTACAATCTGCCGGTTAAGCCTTGTTGTTTTTAGGATGTGGCCCGAAAGATTTGATCTTTGACACGTAAGTAGATCACCGTGCTACCATAAAACGAACCACAGTTGGACAGATGGACAGATCTGTTTGGGCACTATGTGACAGCATCTCACACAGCTCAGTGTGTGTTGCACAGGTGTTAATCCTGACAGCTTAGAGGAGCTTATATCACACACATACACAGCAGTAGAACACATCGCGCACTTTGCACGTAAGAAAGGATAAAGCTTTCACATGCAGTGCTCGGTTCTGTATTACTGCGATTCCTTCGTCAGTCAGGCTCAGAGAAAGTGAAGCTGAGTCGGTGGCTGTACAGGCAGGCTGCTGTAATGTTGGTTTTTGTGCACAGATACGGGAGGTGTGTAAACTGTGCTCACGCTCCTCGCCTTGCTCAGCGCTTGGCAGTTGTTGGTTGTGTGTTAGGCCTGTTTGTCCTGGCTTAGACAAAAACACAAACAGTCATAAAATAGTCAACACACACAGATATTTAGATATTGATTATGATTCTTAACTAGCGTATCCATCCCAGTATGCAGGCTGCTGTTTCTCGTACGTTTATGAATAAATACGTGTAACTGCACAAACAAACATGCTCTGCTCATCCCGCGTAGCTGCTGTTATCAGCAAACACACATGGTGTCAAAGCATTTAAAAGTATGCGAGTAATTGGCAGAACAGAATTTCCTTCGTCATTTTCTTTCAGGCTTAGACATTTTGATCCAAATGCATAGTAATTGCATGGTATTGTGTGAAGCCAGTGACAAATTGGACGTATAATTACAGAGAAATCTGAAAGTAATACACTTTTATAAAGCCATGAATAATGCAAAATTATGTCATTGGCTTCTGCCATAAGTCATAATATGGACTCAGTTATGGAATGCAGACCAACAGTAATTAATGGACGGATGAATGAAGAAAGTCAACCTGCTCAAGGCACACTGTGCTCTCTTATGGCTCTCAAATTACTCCGGTTTCAGAAGGGCAAGACACAGCGCACTGTGTGGGTGTTTGCCAATGACGCACCCACACATACACACACTGTTATGCACACAGACACGCAGATTTTTGCTCTCAGGGGAGTGCTTGAATCCTCTTTGCTGAAAAAGGTGTGGGTCCAGCTGGTGTGGTCTGAAACAGCCAGCAGTAGTGCAGCACCTACTGTACTCATGCTGCTTGTTGGATCAGCAGACTGTACCAGGCACACACACATGCAAGGAGGAAGTAAGAAAACATTGGGGGTATTATTAACCTTTTATTAACCTTTTTTTAAATAAGTGACAAACACACAAACACACACACACACACAGACAAAATATTAAAGCATGACTCTTATATAAAAACAAAACACACACAAACAAAAGAGAAACTAATTTGACAATATGAAAATTTAAATCATATATTTCTTTACATTTTCGTACTTACTTATTTACTCTTTACTAGCATCCATACATCAATATATAAGTTTCTGCAGAGTGTTGGCACTGACACACATACACTATATACAGTACATATATAAAGATGGGCAGTATGGCTGAAATCAACCTCACAGCACCAGTAGGATCATCTGTCTGGTAACAGTATACAGCATGGCACAGCAAAACATGTGATGTATCACACAGAGAAGATAATTAAGATTGGTAGAAGATAATTAATTATTAACACATGCTGTCACGGAGAAGAAAGTAAAAAAAAACAAAACAAGATGAAGTTGGAGATCAGGGTGTGAAGTGTTTGAGTAACTATTTACAATAAATCTTCTTGCATTAAATACCAAACAGGAAGAAAGGGAGATGTTCACTGTTTGTTCAGTGAGGTCACGTCACAGTGGTTCACTCTGGCTTCAATCAGTTCATTTCAGCAGCATCAGGACAACTAACATGTAATTTCATTATTAATTAATCTGTAGATCATTTTCTCAATTCATTGTTTAGTTGGTAAAATGTCCCAGAGCCCAGGGTGACATCTTGAAATGTCTTGTTTTTTTCTCTGACCAAGAATCCATAACCCAAAGACCTTTAGTTTACGGTCACTAAAGATGAAGAAAAGCAGAAAATCCTCCTGAGCTTTAAAATTGTCAACATTTAAACAGAGTATTTTATGTTGAGAGACTATTTGATTAATTGTTTCAATTCAAAAGGCTTTAGTGGCGTGACCATAATGACTGTACAAATAAGTAATCCTTTCATCTTTAAACTAGACTTTAGACTTAAATCCAAAGGGCCACAATTATAAGAATTAGACCCTGGTTGAATCACGCTGTCATTTTCCTTTAACGATGTTTCCTTCACTAACTGACATTTGTCCAGACTGATAGTCTCCCAGTAGGCTCGTGTCCACAGCTACATGTCTCGACACAGTCCCGACACAGACACACCGGCACCAGCGGCAGCACTAATGTGCCGTATCATCGGTGAGATGAGTAATGCTCCTTGTAGCTCTCAACACACTTGCCTTGACTCTTGCCAACAAAACATTCTGTTTTGTTTGTTTGAAAACGAGCAGCTATCTTTATTCATCAGCTCACCCAAAATGAATCCAAAACAAATCACAGTTGTTACTTTCTTGCCTCTGAGGAGCGTCCAAATACAATTTATGTGAAACTGCCATTACAAGGGAGTGTCTCATTATTTGTCAGAGTGAGAGCACTGGAGAGACATCCTACTGACAGGTTTCTACCCAGCCCTAATGAGCCCCGTGTTGATCGTAATGTCACTCATTAGCACCCCTGTGGCTACTAATGAGTGACATAGCGGTGGCTCCACAGCACAGCTGGGCCGCTGACTCTGACCAGGCAGCTCATTCACACTCACAGCTACAAAACAGGTGCTCTTTCCAGTGAAAGCTCTCTTATGCATTATACAGCGCTTGTGCTTTCTTTAATTCAGAGCTTGAAATCATTCCTCAGACAGTCGGGTGTAGATGCTCTTAGCATTTTAAGACTTATCTTTTTTTAATCGTGCCTTCTCCCCGTCTGCTTCGCAGGGCAGAGGTGGTGCTCGGAAACATCATAAAGAAGAAAGGATGGAGGTACGAGGCACACTTTAATTGAGTTTGGGGGGTTTTAATTTCCGTCCCAGCCAGCCTCCCTAATATCGCATCATCTCCTCCCTTGCACATATTGGGAGGCTGTGTGTTGTGAACTGGAACGGTAAGGTAGGGAGATGAAAGATTCATGCAGGCAGCCATGCCCACACTCCCGCGTCCCTCCTCAAAGATGCTGAATAATGGATGAACTTCTAGTGCCTTGTCTCCTACTTTGTCGGCCTTGGATCGGCATTTGTATAGCTCCGTCAGGTTATACGCCTACAACACTCATTCACTGGCGCTGGCGAGCCCTGGCACAGTCACACTTATTGTGGGATGTGGGTGTGTGTGACATTGACAGAATAAGGTAGAAATGCATGATTACCCGAATGATGTGGGGGAGTTTTTCATCCCAGCGTTTAATACATATAATATAGGGTTTGTGTAGCACTTAGACATCACCAGCTCCAATACTCAAGGCTTTTTTTTCCCCTATAATGCTACGTGTTGCAGGTGTTGTAACAGATGTGTTTTCATTTTCCATTTTTCAGACGCTCAAGTCTGGTGATAACAACAAAGATCTTCTGGGGTGGAAAGTAAGTTTCATCCGGTCGCTTCTTTGACAAAGCTTGCGTGTCCGCACGAGAAACGATCCTCCTTGTATAATTTTGCCCCGCGTGTTTGATGCTCCTGGTAATGCGATCGTGTGTCACCCAAACTGATCTGTTGTCAGGTACTTTCAATGAAGCTGGAACATTTATTAGATCATATTTCACGTAGGATATATGATATTATATTAACATGGAGGGGCTGTTCCAGTCATATACCAAGTAATTGTTTATGACCTGAAGTTTTTTTTTTTTTTTTTTTTTAGAGCGGAGACTGAAAGAGGTTTATCCCGAAAACACATTATAGAAGGTAAGTAACAGCGCTGCAGTTTATTGGATTAAATGCTGACACTACAGCAACAAAATACTTCCTAATTAGTTGCTTTGGCTTTAGGGAGTCAAAGCTGCATTTTTAATAATTGACACACTCTTGGGGTTACTGGAGTGGCAAAGAAAGCTGGGCACATTAACCCTATGAAAATAAATAGTTTGAGAATTTGGCAGTATATATAAATTGGGTTTTTGTAAAGAACGTAATGATGTAGTTTCACCTCCTCGTAACATTTAACTGTGGTGCTTATTTCCAGGTTTAAAAGCCTCTTTAGAAAGACTGCAGTTAGACTATGTGGATGTGGTTTTTGCGAACAGACCGGACCCTAACACACCTATGGAAGGTAACTGTTCTGTTGTCTCTACTTAAACCATTTTGAATTCTCACCTATTTTTTCTAAACCTCTCACACACACTTTCCCCATGTTTTGTCATATTGCACATAAAAAAACCGCACCTCTTTTCCGTCTCTATGACTACAGCAACATGAAGACTTAAATATACAAACCTCTTGTAACTGAAATATCTATTTTTAAATGCAGCGTGTTGTCCTGGCGCTTCCACCTCCACAGTCAGAATGAGGATAGATACTGATGCTGAAGACCTTTAAATGGCAGAGTGCTAACTGTGTGTGGGCTCAGTTGGCCTCACAGCATGCATCTGCTCTCATGTCAGAGTTCCCCTTTGGGTCAGAGTTCGGTCAGAGGTCACCTTTCTGCCTTAGGTTTGATGCTTCACCGGCTCCGGCTCTTTCACCATGCTTCACTGTCCTGTTAGTCAGAAGAAGCTGGTGTTATCTGACCTAAAAGTCAAGGCAATTCTTTTGCCCATCTGCCCTTTAAAGATTGCACACAGTTCACATGGACATCTTTAAGTCTGTGTCTTCAAACCCACAGTAGTTTGGCCATCTGCTGTGTTTTATTCTGGCAGTAGCTGAAGGGCAGTAGCACAGGGGGAAGAGGAGCTGCTGTTCTGTCAGTTTACAGAGAAACCCTCTTAAGCCGAGCACCCAGAGATGATAGGAGGGCTGGTTTGGTTGTCCGAGAGACTTTTCAGAAAGGCGCATCAGCAAGGTAGATAGATGACTGGATGGTAGATTATTGAGGGTCGACACTCCCCTGTTTTATTGCTCTCTGGTGATCCTGATCGCGCCCGGGACACCGCGTTCGCTGTCCAACACGAGCCATATTTTGTTCTGCGGTCGAATGAAACAAATCTTCGCTAAAGACGGAAATTAATGTTGGGTAATGTGAGATTATATTTGCTGTCACACAGGGTCAGACATGGCTGTAAAATGAAATTCCATATCTGATGGCTTTGAATAAAATACAGCGATGTGTCGACAGAATAACACAAGATTAATCTGTATAACGTTCAGTCAGGCCTGGTCAGCACATTAATGGGAAAAACCTAATCCCTGATGTACTTTTCATATCATAATCAAACCTATATATTTTTTTAACCCTCTGTGCTTAAAATACATACTCTGCAGTCCAGTTTGTCAACCTTGTGAAGACGCTTTGTGTATGATTAAACAGAGTTGAGCTGATGCAAATATGCCTGTCATCTCTTATTTATTTCGCTGGGCTCCTTTTATGTTCCCTTGTAGCATGCTGCAGATCAAAAACGACAGATTCTTGTGGATTTTTACATAAATGTCATTCAAGTGTGCCTCGTTATGAATAGATGTCACCCTCATCAGAACGAATCACTCACCATTCTGATTAACATAATCAGCTTTTCCACTTCTCTCCCGAGCAGCCCGGTCCATTTGGATTGCAAATGATAATAAATACGTCTTTCATGATATAAAAGAACAAGCAGCTCAGATACGCATACAGTAGACATTGTCTGCTCGATAGAGCGGAACAGAGAGTCAAAAAAAAACACAGAGAAAATACTCATCTGTAAACACAACACAGAGACTCCAGCATTGACAGTGGATTTAACATTTTTGTGTGTTTTGACTTGCAGAAACGGTTCGAGCAATGACCCATGTGATAAACCAAGGCATGGCCATGTACTGGGGAACATCCCGCTGGAGCCCAATGGAGATAATGGTGACAAGTATTTCTACCATCGCAAAGTTTTGAGTTTATTTCTGACCTTGCTGTATCCTACCTTCACCTCTTCTGGATCCTCTTTACACTATATATGTAGCACTGTGCTGTACGTGAGCCTAATCTTGTTTATTCCGATGTTTTCCCTTCAGGAAGCGTACTCTGTGGCACGACAGTTCAACCAGATTCCTCCCATCTGCGAGCAGGCTGAGTACCACATGTTCCAGAGGGAGAAGGTGGAGGTGCAGCTACCTGAGCTCTTCCATAAGATAGGTGAGCAGTGATTGCCCTGTGCCCTGAGGTCTTCTTATGGTAGGGTGGGGCTACAGAGGTCAGGTGACTGCAATATACTGGACACTCATTTGGACGAAGCCCACTTTTGAGTACAAATTTGAACAGAAAATTGTAGCCTGTGGACACACAAGCCAGAAGACAAGCTAGGTTTGCAAAGGAGCATCCTGTATATCAATTTACAGCACACACACACACACACACACACACACATGCAGTATGTTTTATTATATGAGAATCAACAGAATGTGATATTACTAATATCTCTGGGTGAAAGCATGAAATTTCAACAAATGTGAACAGAAAAAAATCCAGGTAAACTACACAAACTCATCCAGACAAGTCTTGTGTAAGTTGTCACAAATCATGCAATCAACAGTGTGTGACGTGACTGACAGGAGTCCTTTCAGACACCACTGTCACGTCAGCAAAAACAGGCACATCCTAAAATCCACACTGAGCAGATTTGAACTTGTGGACTTGATGTTCCTGACATCGTTTCTCCTTCCAGACACGAAATGAGGTCTGCAGTTCTATGAGAAAGGAAGCGATGGCGTCAGTGATGAATTGGATGATGATTGTATGTTTTTGTCCTCAGGTGTGGGGGCCATGACGTGGTCACCACTGGCCTGTGGGATCATCTCAGGGAAATACGACGGCAGGGTGCCTCCCTACTCTCGGGCCTCTCTGAAGGTAGACGCACCTCGCTCGCTTCTGTTTCCTGTTTTTTCTCTCGCTCTGACCATCCGTGCCGGTGTCACTTCTCCATGTTTCCCTGCCGGTTGCCGGTTGTTTGTTTGTTTGTTTATCGTGTGTTTGTGTCTTTCAGGTTCTGTAACTCTGTGCACACCTCATATCTGTGTGTTTTCAGTGCCATGTTGACGCCATGCACTGTGCGCTTCTTCCCGAGCAGCGCCGTGTGACGCCGTTTGCCAGCTGGTGTCAGCTTAACGCATTTTAGTGCACGCACATGAACGCATACCATACATGTGCACAGAAATGCACATGCACAGAACAACAGCAGTGCAGCATGTGTGCATATTTATTGAAATATGTTTGTTTTTAATTCAACAGTAATGATACCAACACTTTTTAAACTCTAACTAAATATTTAAATTGGTGGATGAATCCTGAAGCAATTCAGTGTTTTTCCAAGTGACTCGTATGTGACCGAGAATCATTTTTTTTAAAGATTTGTTTCCCTCCAAGCGTAAGGGAACTGCACAATAATGAGGAGGAGAAGCAGTTTTAATGATTTCATTCAGTGGACCAGCTGCAGTTTACACATTATGTCAAGAGACCACTTGAAGCTAACACCTGACTTCCTGCAACAATGTGTCCGTGTAGTGGAGTGGCATGTCGTGTACCTGTGAATTGTGTGTCAGTGACTGATCTCCTGGTTCATGAAAGTGGCTCCATGTTGGTGTTGTGCAGTACTTTGGATGACGTGTGTGGAATGTGCTGCTTCCTTGTTTGGTTCAGTGTTGCCTGTGGATGTTTGTGGTATTTTGGCTCTTTAACTCAGTGATTATTCTTACTGGTGTCACTAATCGCATTCTGGTATAATTCCTGATCCTCGATAAGATATGAAGATAACTGTTTTGACTCAGCTGAGCGCAGATATCATATCAACAGGTACAGTTATAGTCAGTTTAAACAGAGAATTCTACTTCCTCTAATGTTTGTAACTTTGTAATAACAACTCTGAACTAAAATTCAGCATTTCAGTGAGCGTTGCCATAGCTGTGTTTCTCTGACCGAGGCGTAGGCTGCAGGAGACAGAGGCACTTGTTTAAAAACAGGCCCTGGTGACACGGGAGCTGCGGCGCAGCGGTGTGAGCAGGGCTGTGTTTTTGAGCAGGTGTGCTGTGTTTTCGACAGGGTTACCAGTGGTTGAAGGACAAGATCTTGAGCGAGGAGGGCCGGCGTCAGCAGGCGAAGTTGAAAGAGCTGCAGGCAATCGCGGAGCGGCTGGGCTGCACTCTGCCCCAACTCGCCATCGGTACGCAGATACACTCTGCCGCTCTCTCTCTTTCTGTCTGTCTGTCCGTCCCTCGGCCTCGGACGGGCCGAGGTCAGCGACGCTCTCGCAGCTGACTGGCTTGACTGTGGTTGTGTTTGTGTTGTCATGTGTCTGTGCTGTGATGACTGCAGTTTTTAAAAAGACATTAATGAGAAAGGGAGAGTGGGAAACGAGTAAATAGGGAGAAAATGGACAAAAAGAACGTAAAAGGTAAATGTTGTATGTTAAAGGGACATAAACTCATATATAACCTTTAACATGGTCTCTCTGGGACCAGAAGCAGTTGCATCAATATTAATATAATCCCCAGGATCTTTCCCTTTGAATACATTAAAACTGTAAATATGAACATAAGGAATGCAAACATGTTTGCAGTATATATTTGTATGTGCAGTTCTGTGGCTCTCCCGGGTGTTGACATGTATTTAACACTTTCCAGCGTCAGCATTAAAACAGCGTCCCAGACATAAATCCAGCGAGTGGCCGATATCGATTCACTGCCGGGCGGGAAAGTGAGAATGTGCAAACCCCTGCAGACGCACGCTCCTGCGAGGGCCGTCAAAGCGTCAGACGTTCGGGACGCAGCGACTAAATCTGGGACTCCCTCTCCTATCTCGCCGCAGATCGAGGCAGATTTCTCAACCTCGCAGTAATGCAGTGTCATAGATTAGGTTTCACGGCCCATTAGCGGACACCCTCATCTCTCCCGGTTACTATAAATCCTTCGAACGCTGCTGAAGGCAGAGATTAATGTCCAACATATAGTCCTCTACATCACTGTGGCGCTCCAGTATTGAATAAAAACTATATAATAATGACAGACTCCTCTCTGCCTTTGCCTTGATACTGAGGCCTCCTGCTCCTGGAGCAGGTGGGAAATCCAGGAATCAGGTGGTTGTGAGAGAGAGAATAGCGTTATTAGCTGTTGTGGGTGTTTCACTGGCCCGAGGGAAGGTCTGCGCTCATGTCAATCCAGTGCAAGACCGTCAGCTGGTGTCATTTTTGACCATTATTCCTATGTTGGTGGAGGATTTGTGTAGAAATATAACCCCACTATTTAGCCTTTATGCTGTAATCTGCTTACAAGAGTGTTTCCCTCATTTGGAGGGGAGGGGGGGGTTGTATTGCATAATACAGCTTTCCATTATAACAGCACACCAAGCAGGGCTGAGGTCTTTCTGTTCTGTTTTATCAGAGAGGTCACAACAAAGAGTGCAGTGGTGGGATTTAAATAAGGACATTTACTCCAATATTGTACTGAAGGGACATTTTTATGTACTTATACTTGAGTATTCCCATTTTATACTTTCTACTTCTACTCCACTACATTTCAGAGGGAAATAATGTACTTTTTGCTCCTCGACACTTATTTCACCACTGATCCAATATGCTGGATTGATATCGTCACACACGCTGACCTTATTAAGCAGGTCACTGATCCGCTTAATAAGGTCAGTATGGATTTGTCCACGACATGACTGATTAAGCACACTTTGTTTGTCACTGTCGTTTTGAAAGTGTTTCGTTCGGTCGTGACAGACTGCTGACCGCCATCTTACCTGCATAAAATGATGAGGTCACTGAATGTCGCTAAGTCGCCGGAATCAGTTTTGGTAGGAAAAAAATGTCACGGCTAAAGGTACAACCTAACTTTTCAGAAAAAATGCAGTTATAGATAAAAGTATCCAACAATTACACAACAACTAAAACAAATTAGCTTCCTCTCAACCGTCGACACCATTAAAGACCTGCTGGTCACATGTTAATTCAGAAGTAATAGTAATAAGAGGATATGATAATGGAAGAAGATGTTCTGCTCCACAGTGAGTACTTTTACTTTTGATGGTCTCAGGAGTTGAGCTTGTAGTGGAGTATTTTTCTATGCTGTGGTATTTAAAGGATTTGGTAAAGTGTTGAAGAGTGTGTGTGAGTGCTGAGTGCTGAGGTTATAACCAGTTCTGATTTTGTTATAGTTCACTTATGGGCAGGAAACGCTGCAGCAGTTTTATCAGCATGTTTTAGTCATGTGAGAACTCAAAAAACAGTGTGCTGTGGAAATGTTGTGCTCTGTGTGTGTGTGTGTGTGTGTGTGTGTGTGTGTGTGTGTGTGTGTGTGTGTGTGTATAGTGGTGGTGGGGGTGTCATTGCTGTTTACTGGTCTCCTGCAGCGTGGTGCCTACGGAACGAGGGGGTGAGCTCTGTCCTTTTAGGGGCGTCCAACACCGACCAGCTGATGGAGAACATAGGAGCAATACAGGTGAGGCCACAGGATGCGTGTGTGTGCGTGTGTGTGTACGTACGTGTGTGTGTGTGTGTGTGTGTATGTGTCACGTGTTTGTCGTCCTGCAGATCAAATCAGTGGTTTAATTTGTGAAAATGTGACCTGACCTGCTTCACGAGGCCCTGCATTGGTGCCGGAGCAGCAGCCCCCTCTCCTGGGTACAGCTCGGCCTCTTGGGCAGTTTGCTGCTGCACGCTTGGGTGCTTTACTGTACCGAGTTAATAAGGTCAGCGGAGTATCAGTTGCCAGGGGGATTGGAGACAGGCTTACGGCCACTTCTTCCTCCCCTGATAAGATGCACTCTTTTAATGGGGTTTTCAGACCGGCGGGGGTTTGCGTCCTCTCCTCACATTATGTCTGGCCTGCAGTAAAGAGCATTCCTGCTCTTCTCATGCTTTGTGTGGCTTCCTGTGTGTATGTGTGTGTGTGTACACACATTAGTATACTAGATGTGTGCACGCTATATACATATGTCTCCTCTCCCTTAGTACGTTTGATATTTCACATTTGAATTGCTATGCTCACATTTCCCCAGGGCTCCACAGCATTCCTGTTACCAGGAGTTTTACATGAGGGACCCTGAAATAGACACACAGTCCCTCATCTGGACAGGAAGCCCACATAAAACTCTTTTTTTCATTTAGTATTCATTTAATGACCACACTGTAAGAAAGGAAATGAGAGAACAAATTATCTTTTATATTTTGTACATGGGAATACTTTTAATTTGATTAAACAATTTGTCTATTTTAAAGTATTTTCTGGATCCCTCAAAATCAAATTTAAGTGAAAAAAACTATAATAATGAACAATATAATAATATAACACTGACAGGAGGCATGCTGCTGTGCAATGTGGACTTTTACTGCAATAACTGTAGAGCATTTTCCTAATAATAAAATTTGAAGGGAGGATTTTTACATTGTCTAAAGCAATACTTTCTCCACGACGTTGGTGACCCTGAGTCGCCCTTCAGCGCTATCTAGAGGCTGTGATGTGCAACTGCAGACAATTTCTAAAGGACTGTTAAACAATAAACACCCAAACCCACAGACAGTAAATACCCGAGCATCTTCACCCTTTGTGTCTCTTTCCCGTCGCAGGTTCTTCCAAAGTTGTCGTCGTCCATCACACACGAGGTGGACAGCATCCTGGGGAACAAGCCGTACAGTAAAAAGGACTACCGCTCCTAACGCGCAGCGCAGCCCCGCCCGGCAGGGCTGCACCCGGGCTGCAGCCGCAGCGCCCCACCTTTGCCTGATCCTCTGTTTGCTTGAGCTTTTACTGAGTGAGACCCTGGCGCATGAGTCTGGCCACACCAAGGCCACCCAGGGCACCTCATTTAGAGTCACAGGGATAAGATAAGAAAAGGGGGAAAAAAATACAATCACCTCCACAGGAGAAGGAAGGGATTGACAAAGAAAGACGCAAGTGGGAGAGAGGTTAGGGATATGCGCTCATACTTAAATCAGTTATACAGTCAATTCAGCTGAACGTATTTTAAAAACCGTAGACTAAAATATCTTTTTAAAAAAATAAGCACACGCTTGCTTGGCAGCCAGATTTCTTTTTGGTTGTATTTTTTTTCTTTTTGTGCTGTTTTTCTTTTTCTAAAACTGAATGCAACTAAAAGGAAGATTAAGTTCATACTGTGTGAATATACGAGAACTACTCTGTTGCACATGTACCATAGCCATGCATTTGTTCCTTGGATGTTCTGTTTACAAACGTGTGTGTACTGTACTGAGTCCGTCAAGGTTTCTCTGACAAAACGCTCTTTGTGTGGTTGACATCATCGGTGTATGAGCCTCGTTGCGGGCAACAATCAGCACTTTAGTATTGTCGGTCTCGGTGTTGGAGGGTAGTTGTGAGGAGGGGAGAGGATGCAGAATCGTATGGCCTCTTGTTACTCCTCATCCTCCCTCTCTATCTTTGCCAGCAGTGCGTTCGTCCGGCCTGATGCTCCAACGCTCCTGCTGTCTGAGCGCGGCGGTCAAGATGAGGAGGGAGGGGGGACAGAGACGCTCCTCTTCCGTCCTGGCCCTCGAACCATCCGCAATGACGAGTCAGGGGCCGATGTGTCAGGGCGGCTCGTCTGCCACTGAAGAGATTAGCTATTTATTCGCCCCCAATGGTAGAAGCTACAGTCTCGTTAAATCAAATGCTTCACTGTGTTCCCCAACCTCTGCTTCCAGGCTGAGGATTTACTGGACAGGAAGTGGTCATATCTGTGCTTGGCGCCACATCTCATGGAAACTTGTCCTTGATCAAATTCTGTTCAAGTATTTTGCCTTATTTACAGTTGCATCAGACTGTGCTGTGGGCTCTCAGCGTAGACGAACGGCTTGGCGGGCGCCTCCGTGGCCCATGCGTACGGGAAGGCTGACCCGTGGACGCGGGGGAAGACGTGGCGTATGCCCAGTTAATCAGTGAGTGGCGGCAGCAGCTCAGGGAACAGCAGGTGGTTGTAGTCGTGTGTTGGCGTGCACATGGTCAGGAGGTTGTATTTACTCGTCTGTTTGTCTTTCATGTGTGGACACTGGGGAGGACCAGTGACATTTTCAGCGTGGCTCGAGCCAAAGATCTCCTCCTCCTCCTCCTCCTCCTCCTTCTTCTTCATCATCTCTCTTTGACGACACGGTTTCACTCTCACTTCCCGCAAGATTATAGAACTCATCTTGACGCATGTGCTCTCCAGCTTGTTATCTATCATAGTATGGACTTTACTCCATATATATCTTTACTTGACAATGCAGTTATACTAGTGAACAAATACGTCCTTCATATACAGAATGCATAGTACAGCTACTCGCTTTAGGATCGGTAAGGTTCGTCTCAGGCCACATACGAGCTGAGACGTGTCAGAAGTATTATTGCAAAATTTGACGCCACCCTGTATCATTCTTTCTCCTCTGGGTGCTCTCTTACTGTGATTAAAGCACAAGTGGATAGCATGCGATACATCCTCAAAGCATGGACCCTCTTCACCCGGGACGAGCAAGGTTATGCTACTCCGCTTACTAACACGTGTAGATAACAGATCTTAACTAACAGCTGATAAACTATTGATTCTTAGCAGAAATAAAACCAGTACAGATTAAGTCATGTTAGTGCGAATGATGACGTGAATGAGCTGTGGGTGCTTCTCGGTTACAGTGGAGGGAACAATCAAAGCGAGAGTTGACGTGGGGGATTTGCGCGGTTTACAGTTCGTTAGTCGTTAGTCCTCCGAACGTCTCTGCTGTTGATCCTGTTTGTGTGTATGTGTGTGGGGGGCAAATAAGCCCTTGCTTTAACCTGTTGTATAAATTGATCCCTGTATATGTTTGATTTGCTGTGTCTGAGTGACTAAAACTGGGGATGTTTTCTCAGGAGAGGGAAAAAAAGAAGCGAAGAACATGCAGTTCTTTGAGTCTGTGGAGTTCCTGTGTCTTCATTTTTTCATCTGCAGGGAAAAGACTTGGAGGAAAAGTTTGCTTATTTGCTTTCTTGCCAAGAGTTGGAATAAAAAGACCACGCTCATATTTCTGCTAAATGCAAAGCTAACGTTATCGCCAGCAGCCGGCTAATTAAGCTTAGCATAAAGCCCGAAAACAGGGACAACAGCTAGTCTGACTCTGTCCTAAACTGACAAAATCCACCTACCAGCACTTCTAAAGCTCAGTGATTAACAAGTTAAATACTGTTTGTTTATTCCATGCAAAAACCTTTCGATTTGTTCCCCATTACTTGAACGTGAACCCAATCAATCCAAACCCCAGCTAGTTACTTCTGCAACACCCAAATACTAACTTATGCCCTAATGATTACGACCCACTGGCAGTGAACAGATCGCCCCTTCAAAAATAATCTCCACAGCAGACTAAACTTCCTGTCCCAGTGTTGCGTCAAGTAGTCGCTGCGTAGCCTCCAGATGAGTTTGTTCGTTCATTTGCCCCTCCTGTTTTACTCTGCCAGTCAGTCCTACACTGCCTGGAATCCCACAATGCCTTGCAAAAAAAAAACCACACAGACAAGCATCACATTACCCAGCAGAGGGCAGCTTTGCACAAAATGTAATGCTAAGCTAAGCTAGCTGGAGCTTCCGAGAGCTACATTTTTAGTGTCTAGACATGAGCGTGATATCAGTCTTCTAATATAACACATGGCAAGAAAATGAATAAGTGTATTTCCCAAAATGTCAGATTTGACCTTTAAACGGTATCGCTGTGCGTTTTGTTTGACCATCAGTATTTCACTCCGTGCTGACCTGCCCAACAAAGACCTTGTGGTGTTAAAAGGTTTCTGCACATTGTAGAAATAACTCTTAATGTTTTCAGGCTGAAGTGTAATTAGCCAGCGCCCTCGCCTGTGTAGGAGACATTCATGCTTTAAGTGGTCCTAGTTTCAAATTTCCTGTTCTAACATTTTAATGACTAGTTCAGAAATGAAACCAGAGCCACAGATGGATAGAGCTTATTTTACAGAAGGTTCTAGGTTATACAGAGAATATATTTTTTATGTTCTAGCCTTTAATGCAGTAGAGAGAATTAAAAGAACTGTTTTTATTTTTTTCATCATGCTGCATTTTTCCTATTAGTATTGTATCAATTTAAGGCTGACGAAAAGAAGCCATTTTTTGTGTTGTGTATGCATCATGAGGAATGCTCTGAAGTGAATGCGATGGTGGACTGAATTCACTCTGAAGGTGACGTAGAGAGAGCCTGGTATCTCCTGTACATAGTATGACCTTTGTATATATTTCTGGTTGTGATCACCTCTGCCTTTTCTCTTTTCTTTTTTAATTTTCTTTTGCAGGCATTGCTATCTGCACTGTGCTTGAATCTGAATTTAGACAGGATGTACAGCTTCAATCTTCAATGAAAATGAAATAACGATAAAATAAGAATGGTAAACAAAACTTTATGTGTCTGTCTTTATTGGCATTCATGTGTAAGACCTCACTCTGGGTTGTTTTACTGGACTGTAGGTTTAGCAGAGCTGCAAAGTCTCGTTTATCCAGTCAAACTTGCTGTATATTCAATTGTATATAACTGTGTGAAATATAAATATGAAGCAATTCATACACAATCAGTTCAAAAGAAAATATTTAGACACTTAACCTTGGAGAGGGTGCAAATGAATGCTTGCAATGTAATCCTTAGTGAACTGTAAAATTCCAGCTGTCCTTTAAGGCATATTCAGTCAACAGGAATGTGCTTTACTGTGATAGAGGATCGTTCTAGTCTTTGTTGCATTGTACAGTAAAGCACCATAGCACCACTGGACTGAGGGTAGTACTTCATATTGTGGAGAGTGAAAAACAGCTTCATGGTGCTGGCAAGTAATGAAATATGGTTTCAAAAGGTTGCATCATATCCAGCAATATCACTTAGTTCCTTACAAAATTAGAGATTATTTTATATACAGTACCTGCAAAAGGTATTCGGACAAAATATTAAACACAAAATGCCAAAAGTGCAGTAAACACCTCCACCATCTCCCGACGCTGCACTCTGCAGGTGTAGTTTCTGAGGAGTGATTTTAAGACTAAAAGGTGTTTGATGCTCCACTGTGACCGCAGACAAAATCACAGCGTACCAGTGAGGTCAGGCTGATGAAACGAGCTTCAACAGCTCAAAGGACACTTTGGCACGAACAAAAAAAAAAAAACTTTCATCCAGCTCAGGTCCAAACATGAAACTGCAGTTCTCATCAGAGAGTCTGTTTTTCCATGAAGGTCTTCCAGCTGCCTGCTACAACTTCCTGTCACAAGCTCTCACTCACTCGAGTCACTTCAGCAAAACAAAGCTGATCCGTCCCGGTTTCAGTTGGACTTTTCCAGCTTGACGGCGGTGCTATAACGAGTTGTCGTGCTGCGAGTCTCCTCTGCTGCCGCCGGTGAGGTGTGGGGGTCCACCTGAGGAAACACAAAGAGCCGTGAGACAAGCTCGGTGAACACGCGACATTCGCATTTGATCAGAACAGAGATGACACCGGAGAGAAAGAGCAGCCTCAGCAGTTCTGCCCCAAACGTAGACAGGAGCTGAACACTGTCAGCACTTCAACTAGTTATCTCCTCTTATTTCACCAAGTCAGCTGAAGTGTGATGTCTGTTCTGACTCGAGGGTCAGCGAAGCTCGTCACCTGCTGTCCGTGTGCATGTAATGCTGAAGTTAAGGTAACTGTGAAGACAGAAGAGGATGCATGTGTGTCAGCCACGCTGGTTCTTCACTGCTGTACCTTCTTGACAGGAGAGTCCGATCCAGCTGTGCAGGCAGCTGCAGCGGCCGTTCCGTCTGTTGCACTGCGCCCCGTTCTCACACTCGCAGGTCTCTGCGCAGTCTGGCCCGTAACGATTCGCTCTGCAGTCTGACACACGAACAGAGATAGTTGGAAAATCAGAAAAGATGACAGATCCACCTACAGGCATGTTGTTTCCCCATTTCCGTCTTTATGCTAAGCTAAGCGACCGACAGAGTGGTGTCTATCTTCTCATCTAACTCTGCTACAAAGCAAATTTCCCCAAATGTCAATCTCTTCTTTTAAATTGGCAGACAGGCCACAACCCCTGAATGCTGGAGGGAAAATGAATTGTTGCAACGCTCTTTTTGGGTCCAACTTATTATTAACCAAATGTTTTTGGCTAAACTGTCTGATCATGTTTGAGGTTGTTTCCGGCTTCTTTTATATGCAATCTGCAATGAGTCATATGACTTAACAACAGCAGATTTACAAAACATCTTTATTGCTTCCCGCAGAACGAGCATCTTGTAAGTCTCCCCCTCTCTGACATAAAGCACAGGAGAGGAGCCGAGTGACATGTTTTAAGTCTGATGGACTTGCACTGAAGCTCTCACAGGTCTGCACCACCTGTGTGTGTGTGTGTGTGTGTGTGTGTGTGTGTGTGTGTGTGTGTGTGTGTGTGTGTGTGTGTTACCGGTGTCACATCTGGGTCCAGTCTTCCCTGAGGAGCAGAGGCATCTTCCTGTCACGGGGTCACACGGAGCGTCGTCCTCACAGTCACACGCCTTGGCACAGCTAAGACCAAAGGTACCCTGTTCGCACACTGAGAGGACGACAGGAAAAACGTTTCCAAAACGAGGATAAATTAGGCACAGAGAAGGCACCAATCCTGTTCTTACACTGAGGTAGTCCGCGGTGAATCGACTGACCTCTGTGACAGCGAGCTCCGCGGTATCCTGCAGGACAGATGCACTGGCCCGACACGGGATGGCACAAGGCCGCGTTCATGCAGTCACACTGCAGCTGGCACAGCAGGCCGTGGAGACCGGCAGGACAGGCTGAGGACGAGGGATTCGTGGCACGAGATTTAAAACTGACCTTTAAAATGTTCTCACTGGATTAATGAACGAGTCGAAACAGGAATAATCCAAAGAATTAAACATCTGTGTAGCAGAATTCTTCGGGGGTTTTTTTGTCCTACCCCATTAATTACTATTTATCTTGTGACCCTGTGACGGAGCCAGATCCTGAGGTTTGGAACAACTGGACTAAAGCTCCACTTCGACCAGCTACAACAGCACAGAGCTGCTCACACATCGATGCATCCATCTAATAATGTCATCCTGTATATACAACTATATAAGACAGTCCCTTTTCTCTGCAGAACAAGTATGTTTACTTTTGATACCTTCAGTAAATTACCACATTTTTTGCTAATAATTCTGAGTTTTAGGGGCAAAGTAGGATTTTGAATGCAGGACTTTTACTTGTACTGACATATTTTTAAATTATTATGTTGGTACTTTCACTAAAGTAAAATTACTGAGTAATCCTGTAACCAGTTACTGAATCTCAGAACTTTTTTGGTAGCGGCCAAAAACGTCTGGTCAGATTTTTACTCATCTAATTTAAATAAATATGCTTCATTTCAGTTCTTGTCCAGTTGTAGCATTAAACATTTAAGAAATTTGGCTTCTTTAGTTAAATGAAAAAAGATTTTTGCGAACTGAGCAAGCTCAATCTTATTGGCACTGGTCATGAAAAAGACACCCAACCCTGTTACAGCCACACTGGTGACTGCTTCAGGCCTTTTATTGTTTTTGTGTATCACAATAATATTAAATCTGCCAAGGATAAGGCTGCTGATATTCTGTTTTTGTTATTGTCAACAAACCCCATGATAATCTCAGCCCAATGTGTTCGCCTGTCTCTAAATAATTTTTTGCCTTCCCTTCCTTCTCTGTGGGAGATGCCAAGCACATTGCTTCCCACTGAAAATTTAAAACTTCAAAAAGAAAAGAAAAGAAAAAAGTCACAAATATGTCTTTTCTTTTTAAAAAAGAGCTGCATAACATCGATAAGCAGCGGGTGATTTAAGTATTTATGGAAGCAAATGTGGGATTGACTCAAAATAAACTACAGCTCCCATTTTTATTGTAATGAAGGAGGACGTCATTTAGCGTGATGGAGTCGCTCGCTCAAGTGTTTTTATAGTTTCAGGACAACTATGGAGGAACTAGATATCAGGCCTCAGCTCCACAAACCGTATTATAACAATCAGTTAATTGTTGGGTTTTGTCTTTAACGGACTCTCCTGATCATAGTTATAATCTCTTTGTGTGTGTTAATGTGTTAGGCTCTCACCGTGTTCGCACAGATGTCCATAGTAGCCTGGACCACACTGACACGTCCCCGTCACTCTGTCACAAGAGCCGTTATTCTGACAGCTGCATTTTAGCTGGCAGTTGGCACCAAATCTGCCCGCAGGACATTCTGAGAGACAGACGAGTAAAACAGGAAGACACAGTCAAAAAAAAGAAGAAGAAGGAGCTGAATCAACCCTATGACTTAACCAGAGTCTCCATGTTTACACTGAGCATGCCGCAGCAGATCATGTGATAATGAGCAGCAGCAAAAAATAAGCCTGACTGCATTAAAAAACAAGATATATAAAAGTGTGTGTTGTCACCTTTGTCGCAGTGTGTGCCGGTCCAGCCCAGGCCGCAGGTACAGTTGCCGGTTGCGGTGTCACACACTCCTCCGTTACTGCAGTTACAGCGCTGGACACAGTCTGCCCCAAACCAGCCTGGAGGGCAGCCTGAGGGCAGAAAACACACACGGATTAAACTGAGGAAACATGCTTCATTAACAACTCTGACAAAAAACAAGATGACAAAAAAAAAAAGCTGGGCTTGTTTTCCATCTGCTGCCCTTCATTTGTCTTACAGTAAGAAGAGCAATTTACGCAGACATGACAACATGATGCATCACAATAAGCTTGATGACACTAATGGAAACCTGCACCGAGGAGTCTGGACTTTAAACTGATCAGAGGGCTCCGTGTCAGAGATCTGAGGTTGTTTTATCCACTGCCATCACAGTGGATAAAACTGTGATGGCTTCGTCAGATGTCTATTACACAAGAATCACTTCTGTAATAAAACTAGTTTGCCAATATTAGCCAATAAAACACATATTAATTTACAATTAATCTGCCCAATTATGTGTTCATTGGCATTTTTACTGTTTCCTGACCGAGCAGAAACCTCCAGGGCTGAGAAATGAAGCCAACGCCAAGAGTCAAAAACTGCAGTTCCTCGAATGGCCACTTGAGGCTGGCTCCAAAAGCGAGTCAATCCCCATAGACCCCCATATTAAAATGTGCAGCTTTCTAGTAGAAATAAATATGTTTACAACCTGATATAAGAAACTGTTTTGGTGTCTATTTTCCAATGTATGACAACTGTACAGAGGGGATTTTTTATTTAACTCACTCATTTCAATTATTTTAACATTTAAAGTAATGCATAATTATGGGTGTTGCTGCTTCGAGTGACAGCTTAGTCTTGGGTTTGTGTTTAATGGAGAATATTCAGGTGCAGGTTAATGCAGCACCAATAAGTGGCACAACAACATGTATTCGCTAAACTGAAAACTCACTGTGTCCACAGTCCTCTCCTCTGCGTCCAGGGATGCACACGCAGCGACCGGTGACCGGGTCATTCTGGGCTCCGTCTCCACACAGCGCCGCCTGAGCACAGTCCACTCCGTAACGTCCAGCTGGACACGCTGTCGCCACCGAGACAAACACCAGGTTACTTGTCACGCCACGCTGACATATATTACTAATTTGTTCGCTGTCACCATCGTGGTTTCAGATGGACTCACTGATGTTGCAGCGCGCTCCTATAAATCCTGCTGGACATTCACAGGCTCCAGTGGAAGGGACACACTTTCCTCCATTGTCACACTGGCACTCTCCTTCACAGTTTTGACCGTAACGACCCTCTGCACAAACTATAGAATAAAGACAAGATTTAGCATTTTTAAAAGGCCCCTGCTTCCTCAGTGTAATGTGATATGTCTAAGAGGTGTGAATATACTGTTTCACTTACTTTGGTCACATCTGGGGCCATGGAATCCTGGAGCGCAGTAACAGGATCCAGACACCGGATGGCAGAGCTGGTTTGTCTCTGAGCACTGGCAGACCTGGTTACAGTTCTGTCCGAAGGTTCCCGGAAGACAAGCTGATGGAGGGACAGGCAGCGTTCACATGTGCAGTTTTTCTTAGAGATGTTTTTGCTTTCTGATGCAATTTAAATGTGTCATTCAGAGTGTTCCAACAAATGCAAGAATAGGTTATAAAAAACAAAGCTTCTTCATTTTCTAAATGGGCAGAGCAAGCAGTGGAGGCAGAAGTCGGTCCTGCAGGACTCACTCTGTTCGCAGCCGTTTCCTGTGAATCCAGGAGGACAGCCGCAGTCCCCAGAGACGTGGTGGCAGGACGTGCCCTGAGCACAGCTGCAGCGCTGCATGCAGCCCTTTCCATACATGCCTGGCAAACATGCTGAAAGGAAGCAACAATTTGAAATGTTAAGAGCTTTGACTTAGAAGAAGAAAAATAATTCTATATATTCCCCTTAAACCCCATCCTTAATCCTACATGTAGATGCCAACATTTGTCATTTTAACTGAGAATTAGCATATTGGGTTTTTTTTTTCTTGCTTTGTTTAGCTTTTATCTATTTTTTAATTCATGTTTTCATCAAGTCAAGAAACAGAATAATAATATCAAGGCAATAAACACATGATATTAAGTACACATGAAGTGTCACAAGTCAAAGAGTTTTATCTAAAATGTGACAGATTTCTCTAATCCTGCACGTGCATGTAGGCGTTTGAAAGCGTAGTAGATTAATTGTTAAAGTAACAAGACAAATCCGTCCACCAGGTGTCTCTTTACTGCAGGTTTGCACCTTTGTCACAGAGTTTTCCTCTCCACCCTGGAGGACACTGACACTCCCCAGTGACGTGGTGACATGAAGCCCCGTGCGCACACTGGCATCTTTCCTCACAGCCGGCACCGAACAGGCCAGGTTCACATGCTGAGCAGAGAGGAAGCAAACTGGAGGTTATGATAAACAAAAAAACACCATATTGCCAGTCCAACAGTTCCCGCAGTGCAGCAGCTCCCGTGAGGTCACAGCTTCTGTCGGTCCATTAGCTTTGTGCGAGTAGAGTCTCACTGGCTCACCTTTCTCACAGCGCTGTCCGATCCAGCCGGCGCTGCAGCTGCACCGTCCGGTCTGTCTGTCACACTGGCCGCCGTTCTCACATTCACACTGATGCTGGCAGTCAGCACCGAACCGGCCCGCTACACACTCTGTGTGAACATACAGCAGCGGCGGCGTGCACAAGCAGACAAGAGAGAGAAAACAGACACATCATGTGACCTTTACAAAACAGGCAAAACCTGCGCTGTCATATTTCTGCTGATGGCTGCAACATGCTTTTGTCCCCAATAATTTAGAGTTGGACACAGTCTGGAGTTGGCGGTCACAGGTAGCCCCTGAGTTTAGACGGTAAAGACATTCCAGCGACAAGATTAGAGGTTTCCTGAGCATGAGGAGGGGGGCAGGGCCTGGCACAGCACGACAGGGGAAGGTTGTAACAGGCACAGAGGGAGGATCGAGTGCCATGTGGAGCTAAGAGGGACACGGAGCTGGAATGTCATTGCCAGGTCGACGGAGACTTTTACAGTGCAGACTTGCATGTGGTGCAGGAACGAACTCTGCCAGCAAATAACCAGACTGTAAGCAAAACCAAAAGAGCTAAGGCAGCAAATTGAACTCAGGCTGATGTATTTCCCGAGCACAGTAAAACAACCACAGGCCAATGTTTTAAATGTTCACTTCAGGGTTCAGGTAATGTTATTCTCCTGCATTTCTGTCCAGACTAACCAACGTCATTATGGCTTTGGAACACGAGGCTGACTTCAGCGTTACTGGAAGTGAGTCTGTGGAAACGGCCCGAACAACCTGAGGTCTGCATCAGGATAAATCATCAGATTCACCTCGATAATAATGTTTATACACCAGTGCATTTTGACTTACTTCTGATATTTTGTCCTGTTTAATTCAAGCGTGATGAATAAGATAATGTAAAAAAAATAAAATAATCTGTTGGCTGATGGTTGGTGGAATTCCTGGTCAGATTCCATTGGTTTTCAAAGCTATTGACATTTATTGAAAATTGTGATATGAATAAATTGCCACTGGTGAAAGATTCATGATTGTAATTGGGTGAAGTCGGCTGATTGTGCAGCCCTGTGAGCAGCATGTCAGTGTGAGAGTTTAGAGAGAAATGTGGCAGGTAAAGGTAGAAACATTGATTTAACTGTACAGTAAGTTTTGTCAAGTTTGGCCAAAAATTACAAATTCATCTGAGTCCATTCTTAGATTGATTTGGAAAAGGAAATTTTGGTTTTGTACCAGCTGGGTCTTATTTTTGTAGCTCTGTCCATTACTCAATGTTCATTTTGGTAACAATGAAACTGTACAGGGAATCTGGCAAAACTGCTAAACACAAGTCCAACAAGGTAACAAACACCAGCAGTCAGACAATCACAGAGGTTTTAGACAAACTCTGAGGTTAGCCAAACTCATTTGGAGGCAAAAAGGAGAACGACTTCCTGTTTTAGCTTTGATCTACAGTACCTACAGCTCGCTCACAGTTTACCTGTGTTACTTTTTGCTTTACTTTCAAATAAAAAAGTTGCAACTGTTTGTCTGCTTACAACCTAATCATGTTCTGTTAATAATTTGACAACTACAGGAAGTAGGTTTTCATGTAAGTGACATTTTCTGCAGATACAGACATTGAAACTGTAGTGGCAGGTGTAACGTTGCTGCCATGATGTCGATATATCCATCAACACATTTTCCACTTTTGCTGAGAACTGTGCGCTCGTAAAATGCAAAATCAAATGACTGTTTATGTTTCTTCCCCATCAGCCGTTGCCGTAGCAACATCAGCGTTCCCAAATTTGAGTATGTTATTATAAATGACGGGCAAAAGTACAAGAAAAAAACCCAAGTTGTAATAAATGAAAGTTTTCCCTCCAATGGTCCATCTGAAGGTGGTTTTGTGGTAACACATACAGAGACTGTTACTCACAGCATTTAGGAGTCTTACCCAGTTCACAGGCTGTGCCCATCCATCCGCTGGCACAAGTACATTTTCCGTTGGTCTTACTACAGGTGGCTCCATTCTGACACAAGCAGCGCTGCCGACAGTCTGCTCCATAAAACCCTGCAGGGCATTCTGGGAGAAAAACACACAGAAAAAAACATCTTGTGGGCCCTTATTTACCTGTCATATAGATGATTGCTCTGCTCTGCGTTGTGTTCACTGACCTTCTGTGCAGTTGGGTCCGGTCCAGCCCGCCGTGCACGCACAGCGTCCACTGACCGGGTGGCAGATGCCATCGTTACGGCAGCTACAGGTTTGGTTACATCCTTCCCCATAGGAACCGGTTGGGCACGCTGCCAGGAGAGGGACAAACAATATCATTACCTTTTCATGAACTCTACTGATCAAAAGTGGGAATTCCAGTGTCTGGTAAGTGATACAGGCCAGAGTATGGGGAGCATCGAGTCGGGGCTTTCTCATGTGTGATTGGTCTGGGTTTTCCCAAATCCCTCTGAAACTAAGCGTGCTTTTGTTCCACTGTGAGTCAGCAATACAAAGATGTTCTCGGTGCTTCGATGCTGCTACGCAAATGTCCTGATACAAGCCTCCGATTCCACCTTGCCTTCATAACACTGGAGCGACACCAGCACTTGTCAACTTTAAAACTTTCTGCGGTGCACCTGCCACTCACTCAGGTTACAGACCGGTCCGATCCAGCCGGCAGGACAGGAACAAAGCCCGCTGACGTGATCACAGCTCCCGCCGTTTAGGCACAAACACTTCTCCTGGCAGTCCAGCCCATAGAAACCCTGAGGACATGCTGAAACACACACATGTGATGACTACCTGTTAACATATGTGCATATTCAGTAGGTGAATCTGGCTTCATGATCAAGGAGCTTCTCTTACACTTTTCACAGAAGGTCCCAGTCCATCCCACCAGGCATGTACAAGCTCCGCTCACATGGTCGCACAACGCCTTGTTGTCACACTGACACCGATGGCGACAACCAAGACCAAACATACCTGCAGGGCACTCTGAGGGAATATCACACACACACACACACTCACAATTTAGACTTACAGCCTAGTGATGTGTAGCTTCAAGTGACGTTAAACATGTCGAATGTCAGATTTATAAAGGCTGGTTGTAAAATGACACAATGATACAGTACAAAATAAATACCTAAGAAGCAAATGACCCAATGGCCAATGCCCCCAACAGAGAGTAAACTGAAATATTGAAGTGACTGCGTGCAGGATTTGAAATTATTACTTTGGCACCATCTGGTGGTAGCATGAAGAACGACACTGTGCAGAATGATAGCCAAGCAAGCTGCTTCTTTTTCAGAGAATTTTTCTGTTTTCTAAAAATGACTCAGTTTATTAACATTTCAGTCCTTAGACCTTCATCTCAGACTGAAACATTCTTAATACAGTTAGCACTGGTGATCGACAGAATTTTAAATTTTTCTAATGTGACATTTCGGTAAGACTTTCTGGTGTACGAGAACTTCAACAAACAAAAACTTGATATATTCTATAATGACAATTGTGCGTGTAGAAACTTGAAATCATGACACACTGTGGTCTTTAAATGCTGTAATGGAAACATAACCACATACTCTGATGGCAGTGTGTTCCAGTGTAACCAGCCTCACAGTTGCACTGGCCCGTCGCAGCATCGCAGCTGCCGTCTCCGTTTCTACAATCGCATGTTTCTGCACAATCTGCCCCCCAGTGTCCGGCATCACAGGCTGCAACAGAACATCAGTATTGGAAATAGCCGGGAACACCATTTGCTGGCAGATACGTAAGATCAGTGTTGTTACATAATTCCCTTCAGCGTTAGTAGCTGATGTTGGGTCAGATCTGCAGTGATAATGCATGTTTTCCAGAGCTGTTACCTTTCCTGCAGTTGTGTCCGGTCCAGCCTGGGGCGCAGGTACAGCGCCCGCTCACCGGGTCACAGCGAGCGTTGTTCTCACACACACACTTCATTTGGCATCCTTGACCGAAACGTCCACTCAGGCACGCTGCAAAAGGCAAGACAAAATCTCTTAAACATCAAGGCTAATCTACCTTAACTCCAACTCCACCAGATTGCATGAAAGCACAGCAAGTTCCCATAACAGGTTTGGTTCCATGATTCAGCCGTCAGAGCCAGCGGAATTATATTTCTTTTTCCCAGTGAAAACACATCCAAGGTGGTTTTCAGAGCAGGGGAAGGATTTTAGCTAACGACCTCTGAGAAAAACTACTCCTCCGTCGTCTAACATGCTTCTTTATTTCTTGTCCAAACTGCACCACTGCACGATTTCAATATTCCAGAGTGCAGCCGTCCTCCTCAGCTGGCTGACTGTTTAATGCACCGTGCTATGGAAACCAGAAATGCACACCGCTGATACTCACAGTTCTGGCAGAATCTTCCCATGAACCCTGGAGGACAGCTACACGACCCGTTGTGTTTATCACACATGCCTCCGTTCTCACAAGCTGGGCAGGCTTCTGTGCAGCCTCGACCCCAGAAACCCTCTGGACACACTGTAAAAAAGATATTCATATTTTTATCATTGGTAAGTAAACTGTGTGTGCTTATTTTGCACTTAGCTGTTGAAAACACCTGTCTGCACTCACAGCTCTCACAGTGCTTTCCTGACGTCCCTGCCGGACACTTGCATTGTCCCGTCACTTGGTCACATGGGGCGCTGGTGCAGTTACAAGGATGTGCGCAGCCTGGTCCAAACCTTCCCTCTGGACAGTCTGACACAAGTCACACAGCAGAGATTTGTACGTGAGGATAAACACTGAAGACGAAGGAGCTTTTAAGGAAGAGGAAAGTGTGTCTTCTATAGGGCCACCTACCCTGATCACAATTCTCTCCATGACGACCAGGAGGGCATTTTCGTTGGCACTGTCCAGTCACATGATCACACGACACTCCTGGTGGACAGGCGCACTTCTTCTCACAGCCAGCTCCATAAGAGCCTGGGTTGCATTCTAGAGACAGGACACATTTTAAAAAATGGCATAATGATTTTCTCATAATCATTTTTCAGACGCGATCTGGTATTTCTCAGACACTAAATGTGGTAAAACATAGAGTCCCAGTGCTGAGTATATCAGAGTTTAAGTTACCTTTGCAAATCACACACATTCTGGTGAATTTGACTGAGGGCATTTTCAGCCTGTATGGACATTTCCATCACAGTGGTCACAGACACTAGAGATGCAGCACTGTTGGCTGCCCCGAGTCAAACCAAACCGCATTGATTTGTGTTTCATTACCAATTTAAAGGACCAGTGTAAAAGTTTTAGTGGCATCTAGTGGTGAGGTTGCAAATTTCAACCAACTGAATACCCCTCGCCTCACCCTCCCTTTCCAAGAATGTAGGAGAACCTACGATGGTTGCGAAACTCTCTAGTGTTCTCCAGTGTTTGGTTTGTCTGTCCTGGGCTACAGTAGACACATGGTGGCACAATATGGCGCACTCGTGGCAGAGGACCCTCTCCCTCTGCAGCTATAAAGACCTCATTCTGGACCATCTCCAGAGTCGGATCAAAGGGCGCCCGAGTGCCTACAAGCATGTTGTGGTGACATCAGATCGGCTTCACCGTTATTCAGGGACAATTCAGCAGCATGTTTGAATAGTTGCCGCTGGCACTGCCAGACATAGTGGATACTTCATCAGTTTCAATCATCCTGTCACCCTTTTTCAACAACAGCCAGAAAATTCACAATCCATGGCAAACAATTCTATCCCTTCTCTTTTCTTTACTAACCGCATGTCTGCATCAAGAGTGTGAGTTCAGACTTGTGCTTTGTTGTTTCTTTGTTGTGTTTTTATATTTACTTTATTTACTTTACTTTTTTACTCAAATACAATTCATCATCTGTATTTGTACAGTAGTGCAGTCTTTTGATGAGCAGATCATTGTGACAGTGTGCTCACCTTCCTTGCAGGTGTTGCCCTGGTAACCAGATTTACAGACACAGGTGCCATGGCGACGGTGACACTCCAGAGTGTTCTGCTGGACACAATGACACTCCTCAGAGCAGCCTGGGCCAAAGGTCCACTTCGGACACGCTGAAGGAGAAGAAACAAGGAGAGAGACAGAAGGATGAATTCACATCAGGATGGTGCACAGAAAGAATCAGACATTAAAATCAGAGCCACAATACAAGTATTTATAAGCTTGTTTTATTGGATATTGATGCTTGCAATGCTACTAAAATCCACAGTGAGTCAGTCAATCAGTGATTTCATAAATTGGGCTTCCTGACAGTTTTAGGGTGAGAGTCTGGTCATATTAGGACAGTGGGGCTTACGGAGGTGGCAGAAGCGTCCGTAGAGTCCTGGATCACACAGACAGGCTCCATAGGTCCGGTGGCAGCGCCCGTTATTGGCACAATTACATTTCTTATTGCACTGCTTCCCATAGAAGCCCTTAGGACAGCCTGCACACAGGAAACAACCAAGTCGGAAATAATTAAGGAAAAATTCAGGAACAAATACTTTAGTCTGGGAAAAATAGAGACAACTCACCATCCTGGCACAAGTCTCCACTTACTCCAGGTGGACAGCGGCAGCTCCCGGTGACGGGATCACAGCTGGCACCATTTTTACACTTACAGGGGAAGGAGCAGTTTTTCCCAAAGTATCCCTCAGAACATGCTGCGAGATCGAAAAATAAAAGGGTTGATCACCGCTGAATCGACAAGACTGACTTTATGGCTTGATACAGTAGTGACAGAATACGCATGTGTATGTGTGTCAGGGGTCTCACTCTGGTTGCAGACGATGCCGATCCACCCGTCAGGACAGTCGCAGCCAGTTTTCCATGGATTACATTTTCCTCCATTAGAACAGTCGTCACACGTCAAACTGCAGTCGTTGCCAAAAGTGTCATCCAAACACACTGGAGACAACAGATTAATGAATGAGAATAAGGCTCACACAGCTTTTTAACAGCAACAGTAAGTTCACAGCCATGACAGTTCCCGCCTCTGAGTTTTTAGGACGGAAAGCTGATTTTCTCATTGAATGTCAGAGGTTATGAATTTGTCTGCGTTTACAGATGACTACTCAGGTAAGAGGAGTGAAGTCAGTTGCATCACATGTAGGCGAAAGGTTACTGGAAATCGACGTTGATGAAAAACACATTTATTTGAATGGACAATGTTTTGATCCATGTCGAATATTTGTCAGGTCAAAAAATGTCCAAATCTTCTTGTAGGCGCTACTCTTGTCAACTTTCAGTGAAGCAACATTAAACATTCAAGTTTCGCTGTTGTCAAAAAAGTCGATCAAGTTTGGGTGACACAAAACAGAGCCTTTGACTTCCTGTGACGGGCTCCATTTGGCTGCCAGGACATATAAGCCTCAGCATTCCTGCCAGAGAAGCTGTGTTGCTACAGTATATACCGACAATCTGGGAGCTCACTAGTTAACCCACACCGTGTCGTTTCTTCCTGCCCGCATTAAATGAGTCTGTTAGACAGCCTCACCTCCCAGGAGTCACACTCAGGTAATCAGATACAGGTTCCTATACATGATAACGAGCAGTTAATAGTTTTAAAAGGGGAAACTCACCAAATTTCTCTGCCAGGTTACTCTCGGCCCTCAGCTCACCCTCGTCGTCTTCGTAGTCATCATAGCGCTCCAGGGGTTGGCTGTAGTCCTGCATCAAGGTGAGCTGGGGGCGAATGAGAGGCAACTCGATGGCACCTCCGCTGGACAGGGCTTCAACTGCATCTTCAAGTGCTGCGAGAACATAGACAGGAAGAAAGTTACACTCACTACAAATAATAATACACATTGTATTCACACAGTGAAAAAAACGTCTTTCTTGCAGATGTCAAATAAGAAAATATTTTAAAGAGGTGGCATTTCCTTATTTTTATGACCAATTCTTTATGTCTATGATGCACTTTGGAGACATTTTCTCCATAAAAGTATCTGTAGAAGAACTTCATTTTCCAGTGCTCTGTACCCAGCTCTACTGAAACAGGCTGTCAGTGGTACAGTTGTTTTTCACAAAAGACATTCTGACATGCCGCAGTAGGAAAAGCACAAGTGTTAATAATAAAAATGGCTAAATCAAATTGAGCTCCTTCAGTTTCAGGATCCTGGTGTTGTGAATGCTGGCTCACTGTCACACTGTCATGGTTTACTGAGACTCTTGAACAGAGCAGAGCCATCTTTAATATTATTAGTAACACATGTGTTTTTCCTATGATGACAAGAAACATTTATGCTGTGAAAAAGGCCAATTATTCAAAAACCAGTGCTGTGATTGGCTGGTAACATTACTGTACTTAGTCTTTATTTTTTCCAGTCATGACATCAAACTTTGGGCCAGTTTTGAAGGGTTTGTTGAAATTGTACAATTTCATGCCATAAAAAATAGACTACAAGCATCATGCTTTAACACTCACACAACATCTCAAACTGCAATATCCCTTTTCCATAAAACCCGCTCTTTAAGACTCACAATCTCGCCTGAATGACTCAGTACACAGGATGTTTATTGCAGTACAACAACAACAGTTTGCCAAATTTTCTGGCGGCATGTTCTTGGTGTGATTCCCACTCGCCTGCTCTCTTTAACCTGCTTGCTGATACTCACGGATGCAGGATTGCCGGTCGTCGTCCAGACGGAAACCCCGACGGCAGAAACACTGAAAGGAACCTGCGCTGTTTTGGCATGTGTGATCGCAGCCGCCATTGGTAGCCAGACACTCATCTACATCTAAACAACCCAGACGGAACACAGACTCAAACACATTTGTTCCATGAAAAGGAGAAGCTGAGAAAAGCCAAAGCAATATAAACGAACAGCTCTCACTTTACATGTTAAACTAAAACAACGAAAACAGTGTGTGTATGTTTGTGTTGACTGGATCTCTCCCAAATTCAACAGAAGTAAACAATCAGTCTCATTAAAGTGAATGCCATCCACATTCAGGCTGATGTTTTAGCATACCGTCACAGCTACATCCGTCTGAGTTGAGTCTGTATCCTGCTGAGCAGTAGCATTCATAACCTCCGGGGTAGTTGGTGCAGTCCTGCTCACAGCAGGAGCTCTGCTCTCCACACTCATCCACGTCTGCCAAACACAACAAGCAGGCAAGCAGGCAGGAATCATGAACCGACTGCAGTGATATACACAAACTTTTTATGAGATAATGTAAATTGTGCAGGTTTAACACCTACAAGTGGAGGATAACATTACTGAAGTTGAACTTTTCCTTTATAAACTTCGGCTTGTATCAATAAACGTTCTTTCCTGCATTCTAAAGCCACAAACTCGAGAGAAGAGCATTTTGGTGTTATAGATTATGACATCATATTTAATGCTAGATTTTTCCTGCATGTCTGTCTTTGCCTCTGCATGTCAAGAGTCCTGTTTTACTTTTTCTTTTCTAGCTTTATTGTTATCCAGTTGTATTGAATGATCATCAACACTCACTGATCCGTCCTCTGCAGTAATATCACAGGGACTCATACAGCACAATTTTATCAATCTCACAACCTCTCATTTTTTTTGATCAAATATTAATCCAGCACCACATTTTTTCACTGAATCCAAATTCTTTCAATCAAACATACACACAGTTGCCAGTTTATCGGGTACAGCTAAATAAATCCAACTGTCATGTAACAAATCTAAACCTTCAGGAAGGTTATAGTGTTCAGTTTTTTGCTGAAACTGTTTTAGGGAGGTGCTAACTCAAGTGTTGCTAGGTATTTTGGGTATTTTACTTAATAGATCCACAATGACTACGAGAATCAGACCCTAACCAGAGCTAGTCATAAACACCAATTAACTAATCCACATATACTCTAATTCAGTATGAATTCAATAAGAGGTTTGAGTGCTGACATGCGTGAGTACGCCTTCTGCAATCTGTCAAATCTGTTATAATCATCTTTTTACGTCAGTGCAAGTGCATTACAGTCTCTTACCAACACAGGTTTTAAGGTCGTCGTCCAGTCTGTAACCATGGTTACAGGAGCAAACAGGCCCGCTGGTTGAATGTTGGCAGTGGTGCGAACAGCCGCCGTTGTTGTTCTCGCAGCTGTTCACGATTTCCATCTCAATTCCTTTTAAAAGTCCACAGTGAGATCATGTGTGTTAATTGACAAACTGTGCCAAATAAATAGGATGTTTCTATGCACGTATTCTAATAATATTAAGACAATGAACTCACTGTAACACTGTTTTCCATCAGATCCCAGCTCATAGGCAGTGTTACACACACACGCATAAGAGCCCAGTGTGTTGTGGCAGCCATGAGCGCAGTTGGCCTCTTCTGTCTCACACTCATCAATATCTGCGACAAAAATATGCAAAAAAAATAATAAAAAAAATAAAAAATGAATATAATGGAAGAATACATCTGGTTTGCACAGGTTCATTTACATACACCATTGTCCTATTTGTGCTTTACAAGTCAAATCCATTTCTGCAGCTAAAAATCTTCTTTCACACCCTGTTAACTGAAAATGAAGACATTGACTTGCAAATTTGAATCATGGGACCATTTAGTTGCTGTTCTGGGGCGTTGTTTTATTCTCCATCTTATTTTACATTAACTATGGCATTCTATCCCTGTTTTATGCATCTTTATCTTATTTCAGATTAATTTTCAATCACTATTTTTATGCTCGTTCTATCTTTGCTGTCATATGTCAGATTTCCATTTCTTGATTTTTGAGCCAATGTGGAAGTGTTCACTTGGTGAGCTTCATTTGCTGAGAAAGAGGACAGTAGGATATGACAAAAAGCTCTAGAACAGCTCCTAAATGTAGCTTAAAACTCGATTAACTCCGAGTAACATTAATGTAATGTCACTCTTATTGTTACTGGTGAATTAACCTTCACAGGTTTTCCCGTCCTCTGCCAGGATGTAACCAGCTTTACAGTCGCAGTGAGCTTTGCCGCCGTCAGCCCGACACGTGTGCATGCAGCCTCCATTCTGATCTGCGCAGGGATTCTGCACTGTAACACAGAAAGCAAACAGTCAGAAACATAAATCCCCTGACGTTGGCCGAGTGGGGAACACTTCTGATGCACTTGTGGAGCAAACTGCAAAAACTGACTGATCTTAATGCAGAGCATGTGAAGAGCTTTAAATCCACACTGCTGCCCTGCTCCTTCACATCATCTCTTTTTGTTCTCTCTGCATAGTTGTGCCTGTGTGTTTGACTTGTGTAAGCCTGTCCGGCATCTGGGATGAGAACCTTCAGCTCTGCAAAAATTAGAGGAAGCCGTTCACAGCCAACAATTACAAAGTAAAAGCTTGTGAAAGACAGTAATTTAAAATACGTATATGTATAATTTCCCACCCCGAGAGAGCTATACTCAAGTGTGCTGCCGCAGAGATCGGGGAGATTAAAAGAAGCAAGGACATCAAAATACTAATTTGAGAAAGAAAACAATGAAGGAGTTGCTGTGATTCACTCCAGTTTAATGTCTCATCCCATGAATGACAGTTAATCCTGCTCTAGCAAAGACATCCTGTCAGATAATTATAACTGACAGCAGATGCAGGCAATGTGTGTTTAATGTTGTGATTAAATCTTCAGAATCACACCTTCATAATCTTCTAAAGTGCTCAGTTTTATTGGCACTCTCTCCATAGTCACCCATCCACTCATTATTCCCCCTTTCTGTCTTGTGGCGTGTGTGCTGATGTGTATTTAGTGTTGCCTTACACCAGAGCTCAGGCACTCACGTTTACAGTGCTTGCCATCCTCTGCCAGCACGTAATTTGGCTTGCAGCGACAGCGGAAATGAGCAGCAGACTGCTGCACACAGTACTGTTCACATCCTCCGTTGCTGATGGCACATGAATGAACAGCTAAAAAAGCAAAAGACAGAAAGAAAAACTTAGTTGCATGACAACATGCCAGAGAAACTTAAATGAAGGGACAGAGAGAGAGGCAGTCACATGGAATCAGAAAATCAGGCATCGTTAAAGAAAAATTACCAAAAAAACAAACTGCAGTTTCATGTCAGTCTTTCTGAATTCTTAATTTGATTGCAGTGTCACATCTACAGGAATATTTCTCAGACAGGTCTCGACTGCTGTGGACACTCAGAAGACCTCAGAGAATTGTTATGCTCTGAGCCACGAGAGAGCCAACACCATAAAAGGGCCAAAAATCACAGTGAGATTTGAATGGCAGGACCTCTGTGGTGGACAGCGCTCATCCACTGATTAGATCGAGGGCAGAGCTCAATCATCTTCCCCCGTCTGGGATTCTCTTCTTCGTGGCAACGGATGAAACCCCTGGTAGACGGCCTGGACCCCTCAGAGAAAACAACAGGTAGAGGCCGAACAGCCCGTTGTTCTCATAGACGCTGTTTTTCATACTCTAGAGTCAAGATCCATCCATCACGAGTAAATGTCAGACCACAGAGTGCTTTCCAGTGCAAATATTATTCAGCCACATGCTAAGTGTGTGGGATACATCTGACCTCTGCTGGCAGATCACGAGCTGGATAGGCTGAGCTGAATTGATTTGAGGACATCTGCTCTTCTTTTTCTCCCCATGACTCTGTGCTGCTTGGCACGTGATGTCTTTTATCCAGTATGTATGGTCATGCTGTGCATCGTGCAAAAACTTCGATTCACTCGTTAGATGGAAAGCAAAGCTGATGTCAGCGCACAATCTATTTGTGAACACGGACACGTTTTGCAGCTCGCCTCTGCGCAAACCCAACACGGCTGTAAGCAGACGGATATGCAGCCGCACAGATAAGCTTCACCTGGGAGTCAGTGCAGATGTGCACTATGATTATTAGCTTAATCAGTCATTTCTTCATGCAACAGCTGTCACACACCAGATACTCTCAGGGACAGTTGGGTCCCAGCTACATCCTCTGCTCTATATGACAATGAAACAACTTTGGCTTCATGAGGCCAAAAACACATAACGGTTTCCTCTCTAAATGTCACGACACTCTGTATACATTCCTGACTACAGACACCGGTGCCAGGTTTATACTCCTTTTTCTAGCAGCTATTTTTGGAAAAACCCAAATCTAATGACAGAAACAACACACAGGTACTGCATAAACACTGACAGCATAACATTTAAGGAAGGAAGCGTACGTGAGTGTTCAACTCTCACAGAAGCAGAAATGAAAATTCAAGTTTTTAACTTGATCATTAACTGAATATCTTCGGGTTCTGCACTACTGGGGAAGCAAAAACATTTAATGACAGGAAATTGCGATGGGCATTTTAAAACCTTCTGACACTCTATACGGCAACTAGTTATCGCTCAAGTAATCTGCAGACTAATGGATAATAAAAATAGTATTTAGTTGCAGTCTCAATACAAATGTTCTCCAGGACATGTCACTTGGCATTGAGTCACTCATGGAAAACTGCCTCAAGAATGTCTGTCTACAAGATATACACTGGAGGGAATTAAAAAGTGGGGCTTGACCAGTAAATGCTACTTGAATCAAGTCACAATGGGGCTTTTTGTCAGAATCAAAGTGCTCATCTACTGCGACACTGTGAATGTGGTTTACATGATGAAGTGCCCATGTCAAAAAGTGGATGTGGCCAAACTTCAATGAAATAATGACCAAAAAATACCTTAAAGAAACAGAACACCAAACCAGTGTTTCATTGTGAGTTTGAGCAAATGGAGCCACAATACAAAGAAGAGCCTTCATACTTGGCTTCTAACAGGATTAAAGGAAGGATGAGACCTCATGTTGTAGTCAGCTGTGTTACTTGATGCTTTCCCTGTTAGCTGCAGTATTTCACTGTGCAGACTCAAGAGCGTTTTTCCAGCTTGTACAATGAAAGCACAGCCACAAAGCTGTGATGTTCCTTACCGAGGCAGGTGCGGCCGTCCACGTGCAAGCGAGAGCCCGGGTGGCATTCACAGTAGTAGGAGCCCCTGGTGTTAACACATCTGTGCTGGCAGCCTCCATTATGGACCTGGCACTCATCAATATCTGCAGGGAAGGAGGGAGAAAAGAAACAGACAGAAGCAGGCAGAAGGAGAGAGACGGGAGAGAAATGAGTGCAATTGGACTAAATCCTCTCATTATGGGAAAAAAATGGTCACAAGAATAAAGCCCAGATGTGCTGCCAAGCTGAGAGAGGAATTTAATGCAGGTTTTAGGATAAAGATGTTCTCCAAGAAGAAAGGAGATGATGGATGAGAAGGGAAAGTATTCCACAAGTGCACTGCAGCTCAAACACACAACTCCCCCATGTGGTAACAACTACTGAACATTTAAAACCAAATTTAAATTCCTCGGCTTCTTGTCGACGTCCCTTGGGTGCAGCAAACATATGGAAACTCAAATTAGAGGATGCAAATCATACACATTCCTCTTGGCCGAGCGTTGAGATTATAAACAAATAAAAGGAGGGGGCTCTGAGAAAGTGGTGGTGAGTGCTGTGTGACCAGATGAAACAAGCCGTGTTCATAAACATTTCTTATTTTAGGGGTCAAAGACTAATAAATTGTTTTCGGAGTTCCACAGCAGACCCCCTGTGAGATCTAAACTGATTTATGAAGCCCGGCTCTGTTTGGACTTCTGCTACCAGCCCGTCTGCCGCCATCATCATCAGGAAAATTAGGACATGACTCTGAACCCACCTCACCTCCAGGCCAGTGACAAGTTACCTGCCTAAAAATGGCTAAAATTAGCACAGCGGAGTTAATGGAAATGTTGCTGACTGAACCAAATGACTGAGTGACAAATTAAAGAGGTGAGTGTGAATGCCTCCTGGCTGCTGCATAACGTCTGTAAAAACAGCTAACACGCCATAAAAGACTATTAGTCAGTGCCAAGTTAAACGTCTGGTTGAGAAATGTGTTGTTCAGTACAGTCGTGACTCCAGGCAGCAAGAACTATTTCAAGCATTCAGAGGAATTCCTGTGAAAAAATAGCTGGTTTTATAAACTAGCTGAGTAACATCGTTTACAAAAGGAGAATTGCACTTTTACTTGTTGCTTGGTGCAAACTCTTGAAACACTGACTGTTCCATCACAACCACATGTAAACAATGCATCAAACGGCTCAGTTGGTGCTATAGATAATGGCCAGGTATAGATAATAGAGTATTAGATAGATGTATTGTACATAGTGCCATGATGCTACTGTTCTGTATACATTTTAACAGCCAAACTGAAGAATAATTAACAGTGTGAAGAGATTGTTTTTACTTGCAATGACTATACTGAAAAGCTACTTTTAGTTATCGCTGTTTGGAACCTTTTTGATTATTTCCATCTTCTTTTTGTTGTCATTTCTTTTTATATGTATGTTATTTCATTTATTTTCTGATATGGGGCAATATTTGCACGTATTTTTAGCACTGAGTTTCTGTACACCTGGCAAATGTTAAGTCCAGTGTTCACTCTTTTCAGCTCTGTTTTTGGTCTCCACCAGGAAACCATCTGTCTCTTTAGCTGCTAAATGCTCCATTATGCTCACCAGCTAGTTGCTAACTGTCTCTGTCTGCTGTTTAGTGTCTCAGAGGGTCTGTAACACACTGTACGGAGAGAATTTGGCGTCCACAGCGCTGGTGTCACGCTGTGTGGGATGAAGGCAGCATGGAGTTAATCTGAGCTTCATTGTGCACATTATGCACCACCACATCACTGGCGTCAAGTTCCCGCAGTACACACAAACAGTATATGACCTGTGATGTACCCATAAATCAGCTCTTTACAAGACCCAAAAGACATCATCCTGATATTAGAGCATGATGAAGCATAGTGCTGTAAATTATGACATTTTAGTAGTTAATATGATACATGAACAATGATTCTCCTCTTCATAATAAAAACATGGATAGGATTAGGATAAGGAGAAAAATGCAGTGTACAAGCATAAAGGGACTAAAACCTTTTCTCTTAACGGTTCCAGTAAAGCCTGCCCAAACTGTTGAATTATAGAAATATCCTGCGGCTGAACCCATCTACTCCCAATAATATCCCACGACATCTTCAAATATAGTGTTTGGGGCAGAAATGAGCTTCTAAACTTTCCTCTTCTTCATTTCTCTGCTGCCAAACTTCAGCTCCTCTCCATCCAGGAAAGCTGGCGGGAGCCGTCCTTTCGTTTTTCCATCCATGCTGCATGCCGTCCTTTGGTTTGGCTTTTCATGAAATGGGTCCAGTGCTGCGGAGCTGCTCTTCCTCTGTCGAATGCAGCGCACAGTCAGTGAATCCCCTCCAGTCAACAGAACATGATCCCCTCCGAGCCCGGAGCCAAAGCCTCAGCAGCCGTTGGCTCTTACAGAAGGAACATTAGTTCTCTGCCTGCAGCCACCTACAGCACGGTGTCGTCTTCATGGAAAACTATTTTGGTCCGTTTCCGAAAAGGTGATTTGTTTATTGTGCACACAAGATAAATCATTTCTGAATACTCTGGATTTATCTCCAAGAATGACATCGAAGTCACACAGCAGCTCAGAGGGATTATCAGTGCTGGGGTTATTATAAATGTAAAATGTGTTTCATCTTGTGCATTTATCCCCGAGCGCTTCAGTCCTGCCAAACATGAAAAGAAATATTCTATAATAATAATATTGACATAATCTGTCCAGAGTCTATCTGGTTTCCAGCCCTGTTTGCGTTAGCCTTACAAAGAGTCTCTCATGATTCATAGTTCATGTTTTCATGTGCACTAATCTTTGTTGATAAAAGCCATCCTCCCCTTTTCTGATCAGAGACAAAGTTATCTGGGCAGTGCCAGACAGCGCGTACAGCAGACACGTTATCAGTGCCACTGATTAGCCAGTCTGGCTGTGGAGAGGCACAAACAAATACTCTGACTACTGTAAAGAACTCCCTACGTATCCATTTGCTCCTATTGTATATAAAAAATCAGGAAGATATGTGTGATCTTTTGTGAAATCACTTATGTTCTGAAAAGAAAAAAAAAGTTTATGTGGTTGCATTTCTAGTTTTTGTAAAGAGACTTCATTTATTGTAAAATAACTCACTTCAGTGTTTAACAGTTGAATACATACGTTTTAAAAACTAGTCCTCTTGTCAATGGACCCAGAGTGGAAGCATTAAAGCCACCACAGCTTCATCTGCATTGTGACTGTGAATTTATCACTTACCTGCTGCCATGTAGCCAAGGTTGTGGCCATGGTATCCATGGTAACAGTGAGGCCTATAGCAAATCCTTCTATAGTAACTGTACGGATAGTTTGCAGCAGATGCCAGGGATGCCATCGCTTCAATTACCAAGAAAGAGAAAATCCACCGTCCTGACGACGAAGCCATGGTGAAACGTAATGCCTTAAAAATGTTCAAAAATGAAACAATCTTATTTTTGATGAGTACATTAGTGATGAGAAATTTAAATGAATGAGCAGTCCTCCAGGTGCTGAATCCTGGTCTGATGTAACATGGTAACTACTCCTTATTCACTCTGCCTCCTGATTTTTCTCTCCATCTCCTCTCTTTCACCCTCCCATCTACTAAATGTCCATCGTATTAAAGATCCTCCTCTCTCTCTCTCTCTCTCTGTCTCTCTCTCTCTCCCCCCTTTTTCCCCACACTTCCCTCTCACCCCCAGCCTTAACTCTCTCTTACACTAAAGTTACATCCAGCATGAAGTACAAATAAATAATTCAGCACTTTACAAGCAAACAGTGAGTGATATCGCTCCATCAGTGATTTACTATATTTTACTACTGGGCCACTGTATTCTACAGTCTCTTCAAACAATGTCATGTGGTAAAAAGTGAGATCTATGAGTGCGCATTACTCAGGTGTTGGAGAATAAAAAATGTGAATAGACTAAAAGATGATCTGTCTGTATTTATATTTTGATACATGTAAAAAACAAAAAACAAAAAACCTGCCATCAAAGCAAAGCCAAATTTGATAAATCCCAAAAGTCAAATTCAGCATTTTTACTCCAAACATCTGAGAAAGGAATGAGACCTGCTGTGAAATCGTCTATTTAGGAGCTAAGCACTGCGCTCTCTCATCTGTTGCCAACACATATGTACACAAAAACAGCAGCCAGACCACGACAGCAATTTATAGAGCTTATAAAGAGCAAAGCATGTTCATGGGCAGCATCACTTCCCTGACTTGAAGAGAAACGGCCCTTTGAGACCTCTGGAGGATACAATGAGCTTCACTGCTTATGACTGCTCTTCTTCATAACGCAACCTTAAAGCTTCTGTAACATACACCTGCACAGTCATTACATCAGAGCACAAGCATCTGAGAAGTACTCAAGCTCAGACAGACCAGCAGAAACTGATACAGCCCATTTTTGTGACACCGCACGCAAACATATTCACAACTCTGCACGCATCACACATAAAATGCATATTTGTGCAGACTTCAGAATCATGCGGACAATGATGCCAGCCAGGTGAGGGGGGAAGCAGTCCGCTCAAGCATGGAAGACAGATGATAGGCTCAGAGCCATAACTGTAAGGTACCTTGCCAGAGTAAAAAAAATGTGAATAAAATACCAGAAAAATCAGAGAACCTAGCAATGGCGAGATGTTTTTTAATGAAAGAAATTGTTACGGTAAATGTTCGGCTCTCTGGGTTAACACGAGCATCGAATATGTGTTGATTCTGGAAGACGTTACTCACACTCTCACTATTAAGACAGGTGCCAAGCACTGGCAGTCCATTCCTCCCACCTTCATGCTCGTGTTGGCCTGAGGAGTGCAGTTCATTTGGCATGACGGCTAAAATGTTGACACTGCCGCACTCAGCACGACAGCAGTTACTGTTGGACTCTTCCATTTTGATCCGTGCCATAGGAAAGAAAATAAATAAATGTATATGTAAAATGGAATTTGACGAGGAGCTTAAATTTAGGAAAATCTCCACATGGGCTTAAATTGTCATGATTTTTTTTTTTTTTTTGGGGGGGGGGGTTGCACTGAACAAAAGATGTACAGTATGTGTTCGTTTCTCATCCATGCCAACAGTATTGGCATATTAACATCCCTCAGCAGATGTCTTTCATTAAAAAAAATCATAGCATGTTGCCAAGGACAGGATTCCTCAAAAGCATTAGTGTGGTGGTGTACGATCCAACTCCCAGAACCTTTTATTCTCAACAGCTAAATGAATGGATCTTGTCTCTCATCTGGACTCATGCGGGCTTTGACTCTGCAGCCCCCCCACCTCCAGGCTGTCATGCAGAGGGAGAGCTGATCACTTTGTGCAGACGCAGCACCACACATGCAACGCTACTTTAAACATCCACAACATTCACCCAGCTTCTTTTACCTCTGTTAATGCCTCTGCCAATTACGACAATTACAACATTAATGCTGCGGGTGGCTGTTTTCCCCCAATATACACCAGTGGTGGAGGGCAGGGAGCTATGAAAGCCAGCTGTGACAACGTTCCCATCAGCTCTCCTAATAACCATGACCTGGACCAGATCCCTCAGTGGTTCTTCCAGCAGACAGCCACACTGCAGAACACTCCAGCGTCTCTCCTCTAGGCTTGTCTGCTGCACAGAGCGACCATTATTCTGATTAAACAAACCACTCGCAGAGACTTCACAATCAGAGACATCAAACTATGTTTGAGCAAAAAGAAATCTTACGGGAAAATGCTGGGAAGCAGCTCGGTTTTGGTGAGCTGTGGTTCACAGATGCTGGGCCTCATGATGGACTGGTAGCTGCCCTCTCTTCCACAGTTAGTCTGAGTCATGAAATCATTTTATCATCTACTTAAAAGGATCTGGTCCTGTGGTTCTTTTGAGTTAAAATGATCTGGCTTTGATGTTTAGTTGCAGAATCCACAAATAAAAAGAAAACAAAAGACTGTGAATTTCAACAAAAACGTGCAAAAAAAAAAAAAAAATACAGAATAATGGACCAAAAACATTCATCAGTCAAGATCCTGATTACTGTAATGATGATGAGACAAGCATTAGAGGTAAGATCTGGGGCTCTGTGTGTTTAAAAAGAGATGGGTCGTTCAAAGTGTCATCCAATCATCCATAAGCTGTTAAAACAAGACTGAGTCTACAACTACACTAAAGGCTCTACAATTGAGAGTAAAACCACAAATGAGTATCATTAGTTCATTTTGATAATGGTGCTAGATGGAAAGTAAGAGGATCACCAAAATTGCTGCAATTCATGATTGTCTGAACACATTTCAAGGCAACATGTCCACCAGTTAAGATATTTCAATCTGGATCAAAGTGGTGGACCAAGCAGCTGACAGGCTTTGCTATCCCGCCGCTAATATGGCTGAAAACATTTAATCATATAGTGGATGTTGAGCGGAATAAGAACAGAAAACCAGATAAAGGTAATTTCAGGGTTAGGGGTGAAATTACATGCTTTCAACTTGGGCTGAGCAATACTGACAAAATCAAATATATTTGTTTTTTTTTCCAGAAATATCTGGTATCATATCTCTGATATTGATATATAGCCCAGTGCCACAACCAAACAAATATAGCAGAGGACTCACCTTGACAGGTTTTGCCATCTTCATTCAGTTTCAGTCCAGGAGGACACCTGCAGTAGAAACTTCCAATGGTGTTACAGCACAGAGCCTCGCAGCCTCCATTGGTCTCCTCACACTCATTCACATCTGATGGGGAACAACAAGGACATAGTTAATCCTGCAGTCACTGAAACTGAACCACAACCGAAAGCAGATATTACAAAGAACAAAGAACTGTTGTGGTAGAACTGTCAAACATGTTTAAAAAAGCATGGAGTTTTTTTGAGCGCAGAGGATGAAGAAAAAAAATGCGTCTTCCTTTTCACGTCAGAATGATTAAGCTCCAAATGTTTTCCGTGAATGACGCTGGATATAGATTTCAAAACTGTGGAAAGTGCTCAAGTGCCTGGAAATTCATGAAAATTACTGCAGGAAACTGTGTGCACCGCTTCCAATCTTAAATGTGCCTCCTTAGCAGCAACTTCAAGGAGAATGAAGAAGGAAAAATACATAATACATCCAAAACTGGATGAAAACATATCAAATAATAAATTGAGCAGGGCAAAGGGAAATATGCAGCAGTGACATGTTGTCCAAATTGCCTCCAACTTTCTCCAACATGAGCCAGGGCAAGGCATTTGCCACTGATGCAGAACCTCCACAACACTTCCACAAGAAGTCACGGTTTTACCATTTCATTTCCATCAGCTACATATCCTGCCAAAGCTGTCATCAGCTAAACCAGATAAAATCTTTCCCTCCAATTTCTAAACTACACATAATGACTCAGGTCAGATACAGGTGCTGACAGTTCACCATATACCATAATTTGAGCTGCAGAGCTTCTGTGTAATGAGGAGATATTAAAATTGAAAATGAAAGGAGTAATGTGGTACGTGTTGTTCAGTTTTACACTGCAGTTTCAGCACAGGGCTCCACATTGCCTGCATTTACGTTAAATTTCCTTCATATGGGGGTTTGTCAGGAGAGATTAGGCTCACAGAGTAGTTTTAGACTTGAGGACACGGGGCTGTTTCATTTGCCATGCCAGCAGAAGGAATCTTGGACTGAAAACTGAAAACCATGGAGAAAATTAGGAGGGAGCATTCACTTGGCACTAATCAGCTTGTAAACTCTCTCCGTGTCCATAAAAGAGGAGAGTTACTGTACAGAGGAAGCGTACGAATGCAAAGAAAATTGCTTTATAGAACTTTTTCCCCCCTCTAGCAAATTTCGCTGCATTGGGATGCCAGCATTTCACCAGCCAATTAAACGATTTCTCTGTCAGTTTACAACATCTGGAAGTGGTCACAGCAACAACACTGCACTCTTTCTATTGCCAAGTGTCATAAAACTTACAATATGTACTGAAATGTTACCTTTTACATCAAGAATACATTTTATTATACAATGAAACATAACTCCTAATCACTTTATTACTCCAAACCTCCATAGCAAGACTAGATAAAGTGCAGCTAACAATCCAATTGGGGATGCTCACTGATTTTTATTTGGGCACTGCATCACAAGAACTTCATTTAATGAGTCTGGGTCCTGGGGTGAGAGAGAGTGCCTGCCATTTAGTGCACTTCATTTAACTTGCATAGTAAGTATGGTAATAGCAGCATGTTTGGAGACTATTATGCAGAAAACAACCAGACTAAAGCTGACAAGTGATGGTGACTGAGCAGAATGCGACCTGAAGTCAAGGGCAGGATTAAAGACCCTGAAGGATCCTATGATGTGGATCCTGAGACCTGCAGCATGAGTGTGTTTGTGCTGAGTGCGTGTGAGGACGTCTACCTCCGCCCCCTGAGGCCACACACCTGTGTGGCAGCTTGAGCAGAGGTCTGCCAGGGTCAGTGTCACGCTCATCATTCTACAAGCCTTTCTGCCCAATAAACAAGCAGGAATGCTGAACTGCTACAGGTCAGGAGGAGAATAACGTACAGCAGCAGTGGGGATGTCTACAGCGGATCAATAAAGCAGCTTGTTTTTAGGAGGGGCAAGATTACTTTTTTCCAATCAGATATTTAGCAGAAAACCAAGCACAGACTTTATGTTTTAATATGTAAATGAACCTTTGTTATGTACTTTTAGGATGTTTGTATTCTATTAGTGTCTTCTATTGCATTGTCTTCAGTTACATTCTTGATGCTCTTTTACAATAAGGACCATATTGGAAATCAATAAATAGTTCCGAAACTCTGCCAAAAGACCAAAAAGAGAGATGAACCAGATTATCATTAGTGTATGGCTCCAACATGGAACCTTTTCTAATCACTATATCTCTATGCTGCCCCACTGTTCTTACTAGAATAAGCTCATTGCAGAACAGAATCATTTCCAGCCATAAAAGTATTTTCTCAGAATAAACCCAATGGCCTCTGAAGACACGAGTCTGGTGGTTAGAGCGAAGGCTGCACCCTCACCTGAATCCATTTTACATCACCCTCACCCATCCATCAATCCTTCACCAAGCTGAAACTCCAGCGGAGTGATGAGACACATCTAAAAAGGAGCGAAACAAGAGCTGTGGCCTCCTTCAAAAAAAAAAAAAGATGTTTAAACATCAACCCCTTTCCCGTGAACATCGGATCACCAGGTTTTCTCTCCTGACCTGAGCCTCTGGGGATCGGCGTGCACGTTTTCCAAAAGAAGATCAGATGCCTGGACGATGGTGGAGTGTCTGCAGGCCATCTTATGCCCCTGGCCAGGGTCAAAGGTCAAAGTTCGGGGGCAAACCCATGCAGGGAGAATTGCACGGGACCGTTTCCCCATACAAGGATGTTCAGGTATGTAATATATGTGGCACAAAAGTCCACTTGGCAAGTGGTGAACAAGCATTAAGACAACCAACGTGAAGAGTACTTGATAAAATGTTACCAGTTAAACATTATACACAGAACTGTTCATTGCAAACATCTGTACAGTTTAATGCAAGCATAAGTCCAGATCTCTCAGTTACTGTAATCTATTGATTATTGTTCCGAATGATCAATTAGAGTAAAAGATCAACATTTTGGGAAACACAGTTATTTGCTTTCTAGCTGAGAGCTTGGTGAGAAATCTAACACAATGCTTGAGTCTTTACGCCAAATATGAAGCAACCGCCAACTGCTGGTTAGCCTATCTTAGCATAAAGACTGCAAAGGGTGGAGAAACAGCTGGAGGTCTGTCCACAAGTTAGCAGACTTAATACTAAGTTAGTGAGCTTTAGAAGTGCTGAAGGAGGGTTTTCTTATCTTCGAACAGTCAGGAATTTTCCGAAAATGTCCCAAAATGAAAATTACTTCCCCTCAACAAAATGTTAGAAAATAGTGTGAAGCACCCATCACAAGGTCCAAGAGCCTGAGTTGACATCTTAAATGTCCTTCAATTCCAACTAAGAGTCCAAAACCAGAGGATATTACATTTCTAATGTTACAAAACAGAGAATCACAACCGATTCTGGCACTGAATTTGACAGATGACTTAAAATATTAATTGTTTTTCAGTCAACTTTCTGTCGATGGACTAATTAAGGGATAGGTGCACTTTTTTTTCTTAAAACAATACTCACATACCCATATATAATTTGAAAAGTTTATTGCTCCTCCTGTCTATACTGGCTGCAAAGAGATTCCTTCCTGAGGTGATTTCACTGTCAGTATCTGTGTCAGTTAATGTAAGGGTTCAGCAACCTCAGGCTGATAAATTAAGTGGATATCATCCCAAGTTAGTCGTTGCAGCACAACATTTCCTCTGTTACACCATTGCTGGACCACTGCAGAGGGATGGAGGCGCGCTGCAGTAATTTGGTGCCAAAAACACTAACTTTGGAAGGTATTTAGCTTCCTTTTTGTTTTGTTTTTTAAAGACACTGTTGAAGCCTCATATTTCCTTCAGCCAATATTCTATTTTTATACAAAACAAGGACTGTGGATTTTGTCTCCTATCACTATCACACTGAAATCGCTTTACAAAGATAACTTTTCAGTGAGTATGGATGGAACAGCTACAATGGCCAATAACCCTTATACATACAGTCTGGGCATAGAAAACCTTGAAAAAAAATATTAACCCAGCCTTTAACTAATAAAATGACTAATTGTTTCGCCACTAAAAGCTGTACAGTCTTTGTTAAAACTCAATCAAAGAAGCGCAGATATAACTGTATGCCAGACTGTACTTAGTGGTTTTGTATTTTACTGCAGTGTATTTAGGGTTTCATGCAGTGTTATATGAAGGAGGTGGGACACCTCGCCGGAAACCAAGACTGCTCATAAAAAATATCAAAATATAAAACAAAACACTAACCTGTGAGAATAGAGCAGAGAAACTATTTTACACAACATATGCCACATATTTACTGATTTTGACTATTGTTCTAGGCAGCCAACTGACAAAATTGATCACAAAACTTCAGGATTCAAGTGGCTTCTCCGAGGAAATGTTTCTGATATTCTGCAACCCTCGTGCATGTATGAAGGTGGAGTTTCTGTGCATTGTTCAATGAGGATAACAAAGCTCAGATATAAGAGTAAGTGCCAAATTGCTCAGTGCTGTTATGTCTTCTTGTAAGCGGAATACAAAACAAAAACACATCTGTAAAATGGGTAAAAAAGGTCTATTTCCCTGTAGTGGACACTCTGTTCCTAAGCAATCAGGTAAAGAATTAAAACAAAAAAACCCCTCTCGATTGTGTTTCTGCAAGTTCAGCTGCAGCAAAGCTCCGGGTTTACATTCCTCTGCTGTATTGTGTGACTTCCTGTGATAAGCACGACAGCCACTGCTCCCAGGAGGACTGGGCTAACATCTCGGCAGACCACGAGAGGGCCAAGAAAAACCACCAGACCTCTGATATTATCTCCGGGGGTCATGGGCCGGAAAATTGCAGCATTCATCGAGGATCAGGAGGGGGGACGCTGAGGATAGCCTAACCTGTTTCCTTTTAGGGCGCTGATCTAAAAGCCTGCCGGTGTAATAATGTGCTTTGCTAGTGTTCTTTCCTGGTTGCATTCCCTGCAGTCCTCACAGCTGCTTTCATTTACCAGGTGCTATAAAGACGGGGATTGGCTCGCAGCTCTGTGAGACGTATTTGAGTGAGAGGTTTCATTCAGACGAGGATTTCTCTTCTCTCTCTTTCTGACCTGCACATGTGGCAGCAGGAGAACATCTTGTCTGACTAACAAACCAAACGTCTATGAACTGGAACCGACAATTTACTTCACACTCTTTGACAGGAAACTCATCTGCACCTTTGACCTCCAGTATAACCGACCCTTAAAATGCTTTCTTAAGGGTTGGCTACAGATCCATGAGAAGACTTTTCTATCTGTTATGTTCTTTATCTACTAAAATTCTACACTATGTATTCATATCTGCAAATGCACTATAATTCATATTCTATTTAAGATCTCTTTTCTTTTGCCTTATTTTTATTACTTTTAAGACCTGTCTGTGTGCTTCTTTTTACATTGTCTTTTCATATTGCCTTGTCTTCCCTTTATATCTTGCCTTAATGCCTTTTATGTCCTATGTACAGCAGTTTGAAATGCCTTGTTGAGAGATGCTATACAAATAATCTGCACATGCCACGTTTCCTTTACCCGTCCAACAGACAGTTGGGTGCCAAAAGGGTGCCTGGAAGAAGCTCAAATGAAACATATGAGCTGCTGAAATATGCTCACCCAAGCTCTCTCTATATATATATTCTAAAAGTTATTTTATAGACCCCATAACTCCTCGTGGATTTCACATGGATATTCTCCTGGAGTCAGATATCATCAGAGCACAGAAAATGCATTTAAAATGTTTCATCCAAGCCACCATCACCACTGCATTTCAGGTCATTGTGTCTACAGTGAGTAAGTACTTCAGCGCTAAGGTTTCCTTGTAATACTTTTCTGCCAGACTACTGTCTCTCTGTGTGTTATGTAACATTTAGAGGTAGACGACAAAGGCAAACAAGAGCATAGATCAAGACGCCTGCTCACTTTGTGTGCCAGGTGAAATCAGATGAGGCAAAGTGACATTTTGAGGATTATGCTTCAGGTCTAAATGAATTTGTAACTAAATGAAATATAAAAGGTATGAAAGCACTGCACACTATAGCAGGAGGCTTCTGCATAAACAGGAGCAGAGATAACTAAGCCTGATGACATTGGTTGGTCAGATCTTCACGAGAGCCAAACTGAGATGATGCACAACTTTAAGACATTAAATACGGTTAAAACTAGAGCAGACAACAATGTGATAGGTAATGATTTCATGCAAAATAAAACAAACAAAAAATGGGGAAAAAACTGCTTTCTTTCCTTCTCCTCTGCAAGGCATCAGCTCAAGTTCAACATTGCCCCCTGCTGTTAATCTGCTGCTACATCAATAACAGCCCAGATGTGCTGCTGGATGTTTATTGAGTTGACACTATGTGCTTCTGCTCTGATCTCATTCATCATGTAACTAAAACACAGCTGCCACAATATAATAATTCAACGTCAAAGAAGGCCACTCAACCTGTCAACATGCCCGCTCATGGAAAACATCTCTCACTCTGGTTCGCCGCACTGACTTATACCAGAAAACTATGTGTGCTGTATTAAGCATCCAACAATTTCCACCTCTTATCCTATTTGATGCATTCTTAGTGCCACTTTTGAGCACAAGTTTCTTCCTGTAGCCCTGTAATTGTGGCCAGCTAAGTTGTTATGTGGCACTATCATTCGGACGTGGTATGGTTTTCATCAAACCAGAAGTTGAAAAAATGTCCCCTTTAATGACGAAGCACTAACCACACACAGACCTCTATGAAGTGTATCCACTGAAGACGTCTGTACCTCCTTTCACAAACCTCTAATGTTTCCATGAAGTCACTAACAATCTGTCTCAAGTTTGGAGTAAAAAGTCTTACAATAGAGTAAAGGGTATTACAGTAGAGGCATTTAAAAGTGGCTCCATCTCTCTTCTGAAGATATTTTCTTAAAGACAAACAGGAGGCAGCCACACGTCTCTGTGTTGAAGCCAAAGCAGAAGTGTTTAAAGCTGCTAACGACTGCAAATAGACTTAAACTGTACCTAATGTCAACAAAAAAAAACACTCTTGAAATACAAAGTCATCTCAAGATGTTAGTGTGTTGTGAGGAGGGGCTCTAGGATGTAGTAATGACCATTTTTCACTGTTTTGTGACGTTTTACTGACCAAAAGAGGAAAGTATACTATGCAGGATTCTCCCAAAAAACAATGCATAGACTCAAACACACATTTGAGACATATGAAACATATACATATATATAATTCTGTTGCTTTTTGACTGCTGTCTGTAACTCAACAGATTACTAGGCATTATAAATAAATTATTATCATGACATGTAATTGTCATTGTTGTTGTAAATTGCGATGCCCATGAGCAAGCTACATTGAAGACAGCTAGACTCGCTGGCTAATTGACCCTTTGATAAACTTCAGCAACTGTCCAAATAGTTCAGTAACTGTACCAACGGCTGTGCTTTGTTTGTTTGAATAAGACAACTCAAGGCTTATTCCTCATATTCTCAAATCCTCTCTTGTAAAAGTGAAGCACATTGTTTAAAAACACAAACAATGAAGCCTAAATCTAACCACTGCATTGATTGTCAAAGTATGCTTTTCTATAATAAGCATCCAAAATAATTAAAGGGTGTTAGAACAAACAACATTTCAATTAGCCTACATTTTATTATTGAACTTTCTCTTCACTGAAACACACAAACAACGTTGGTCCCTCCTATATGTTGCATGGATGAACAACTGATAATGATGCTGACGTTATGTAGGTATAGCCTCATGTACGCAAACATCAAGATCCTTTTACTGTGTTCTCATTTTAAAATGTGTCACATGTAAATGTCAGCTGGAGGAGGAGGGCGGGGCTTAGCAAACAGCCAATTAGAGCCAGTTATCCAACTATTAGTGTAGCTGTTCATTCATACACACAAACAACGCCACTAATTCATGATAAAGACAATATTTGATCAACTATTTGCATGATAACACATCATACATCATCATAACGATAAACCGTGGTTGCAGCTCCAGTCCACTCAGGAAACACTACATTACATGTGTTGAGGATTTGCTGAACATTTCTCATGTGAAAATGCAGATGAGCAGAATCTAAACTCTCTGCTTATCTGTCTATTTAAACAGTTGTGTTTGTTTTTTATACACTTCTTCTTCCCAAGGCATGTGTTGACAAGAAACCACAGACAAGCTGCACTCTGTGCTGAGAGAAGCTCTGAGAGGCTGTCTGACTCTTGGGGAAAAATATCCATCAAGCCACTCGGTAGTCTCTGTACAGCTTATTCCCACTGAGCCTTATGTTGTATTATTTGTGCAGGTTTGACCACAAGGGATTATGTGCAACATCAAAGACACTAAAATCCAGTGTTTGAGCTTGTTTTGTGTACATTCTGGCCTACTGAGTCCTAAACTCCTCTAATCCCTGTGTTGATGATCCACTTCACTGAATCACAAGGTAAGCGTGCAAGTGTGTTTCATGTGCACACACTTGAGTGTAGGTACATATGAATGTTTATATGTTATGGGATTCCCCATTCTTAAAACCAGCTGCTTGTCTCTTCTTCACTGCTGAACACGACTAAAGCAACCTCTTCATTTCCTGACACAAGTGGCTAAAATCACCTCAGTAAGAGTCACAAGGCTGTGCCACCAGCAGGCATGGAACTCAAATTGGAAATCTGAGTGCTGTATGCTGGCAGAGACAGCCCCAAAGTACATACCTTTGCATCACTGTTTTGACTGTAATGGTTTGGTGGAAGGTATCTGACAGAGCAATAAGTCTTGGGAGAAGTTTGCCTTTCAAAGACCTGCGAATAGCAAAGGTTTCTGACTTCTGCCACTCATTTTAACTGTTCATAAAAGTTATAGTCTACAACACAGAAAGTAGGCCAGCTGCATGAACCTATGCATGTCTCCAGAATAACATTTTATGATCTACACAGACAAACAGGAGGAACAAATACCTCATGGACCTTAGGGGATTGCCCTCTGACCCTTTGCGTGTGCTCTCTCTGTGCTCTACCTGTCAGGACCTGTCTTTTCCAACTTTGACCCAGCAGTTCTGAGTACCTGAGACAACACATGGAGGCCAGCATAAATCCAAAAATTACTTGTGGTTTCCAGCCTGTCTCCCTCTCGGTCGCATGTGTGAGATATACTGCTGTGGTATGTGCAGGGCCTTAGCGGACGGGAAAGCTGCTCAGAGCCATTTGCCCACAAGGCAAAAGGTGGCAGATACATGACAGACTGTCATGCTCAAGGTGTTCGGGGCGAATACACACTGAGGCTTTGATTATTGCTTCACATGCTCAAGTGTGACACTACATGGTTTCACAGTTGTTCAAAGCTGAAAGGCACAGCAGTTGAATACACACCCTCCCTGGCTATATCCAATTCAATGCAATGGGCTCTTTTTTCATGGCAGGGCGAGAGCCAGATCAAGCAGCACTATGACTGGGTGGTATTTTCCTGACCTTGAAATAAGGTTTGTCCATGTCTTTGGTGTTGTCATACGCAGCACACACAAAAAGTCTCTCAGTTGATAATAAGGTGATTCCACAAGAAAATACACCATCACAGAAATATATAACAACAGAATAATATGGAATAATGTCAAAATGTTTTCAGTGGTCAAACATAAGATCCATTAAGATCAGTGGTTACTTACCTCAAGCAAAGAGTGATTTTCACCCTCACCCTCTGGAACTGCTGTAGTAACTAAGATTTAACATTCATGCATGTGTTTATTAGAGTTTATTAGAGTTAGGTGAGTTTTCTAAGCAGGATCCATGTTGCTGCTCCGATTCTTTGAGAGCTCGCCTGAAGTAATTACTTTTCTTTTACGTTTACGTTTAATACCCAAAAGGCAAAAAGAGGCCTAGCGGCCTTCGTCAGAGCATCTTTCATTAATGTTAATGTAATGTGACTATAGCAAGAATGCAAGAAAAGCAGTCTGTGCGGAGATAAAATGGGATAAAACAGGGCCCAATCACAGTAATGAGATTCAAAATATGGTCTGATTTAAAAAGAAAAAAAACAGCCTTGACCCTGTCTCTTTACATTTCTCTCAGATTAGCATTTGCTCTTCACATCTCATGAAACATCAGTAAGACTCTGGCTGTGCACTGAAAGAGAGCAGGGTGAATGTTCCCCAAGGCTGAGTGGCTTCCATATGGAGATACTACACATAATGTTGTAGGTGGAGGAAAAACAGATTAGAAGTGAAGTGTTTTGTTCAGTGGAACAGAGAAGGGGCTGATAAGGAGGAATAAAGGCAGCAAATGCAGATGTAGTGAAGAAACTTAGAGGAAGAAGAAGTTTCAGTGCAGTAAAAAGGAGAGAGACACAGGGCACCAATGGCAGATGAAGAGATCAGTCCACGCTGATTATTCCTCTAATTGTATTTTGCAAACTCTTGTCACTGCCAATCTACACAAGCTTCATGCCCTCGACCCAAGCGTGACCAGGAGCGACCTTTCATCAGGAATGCTGTAAAGAGCCTAATGAGACAGGGTGAGAGCCCAGACTCAGCACAATTATGGGAGATTAGGGTGCTGCACAGGACGAAATGGCAGGTAGGTGGGCAAGGATGTACCCCACCCTGACTGCAACGCACTCCCTCTCATTAGAAAAGGCCTTTTCTGACTTCACAGGAACAGAGCAGCTCTCTCTGCCTCTCTCGTCGTTTAACCTAAATATTTCACAGTGATTTAGGGACAGCAGACATGGAGAGATTTATGGGTCCATTTTTTGTTTTGTTTTGGGTTTTTTTTCTGTTGCTTTTTCTAGGTCAAAATTTCCTTCCTCCTTCACATTCAGTGTATTTTTTTAAAGAAATTGAGCTAAAATAATTAGCAAATTAATTTGACCAACAGAAAAATAATATGGAACAAAATTTGAGGATAGTTTAAAAGGTGGGGTTTCCTTTTAAAAACAAAAAGTTAAGTTTGTTTATCCATGTTTATCTATGTTTTCCAGCTTGGAATCTACTTCCCTGCCTTTGCTGGGGCATTACTACATTTCTTGACCATTAAAAACTGTCTCTCAAACTGGTGGCATGGCTGTGTATCACACGTTTGTCAAAAAAAACAAAACAAAAAAAAACAGGGACTGACATGTAAAAAAAATGCTCCACCGTGCTTTTAGTGGTCAAAAACTCCACACCTCGAAATCATTTCTTAAATAAAAACATCAAACAGTTGCTGGTTCCAGGTTCTCAAATGTGAGAATTTACGACTACTCGAAGGGGTATGAGGAAATGTGTTTTCTGAACATCCCTCTCACTTCCCTTTTGTTATCCCTTGCTTCACTCTCTCTAACTGAAAAGGTAAATAAAGCAAAGAATCAGAGGGGTTGAGGACAAAGAGGTGGAGAATGTGTGAGAAAACACAGGAGATTCTGGTTCTCCCGGCAGTGCCTACATCTGCATGGCCTCCTTCATTTCAGCCGCTCTGGAAGTCACGCTATGCTGGCTGCTAACAATACTCAAAGAACAGGATTAAACTTTCAAATGGCCAAAAAACAGAAAACACCTCAGTGACTCTGAGAATGGTCCATTTAGACTCCAATTTGCAGCTAATGGGATTGCATCGTAACAAAAAAAGTTAAGAATAGCGAGATTATGTCACCACCTGACCTTGTTCGCTGTTAAAACAGCTCTCGGCAAAGAATTCTTCAGCTTCTCCTTGTGTTTTTAAGGTTAAAACCTAAGACGTCGTAATTCTCTCCGAATGAAGTAAAAAAGCAGACTTCAACCTGTTCACAGCCATTTCAGCTGTAGCCTGTTAAACGCATCAGAGAGGAGAAGGGAAACCCTGAGAATGACTTAGACAGCTTGTGATCTTTCTAGACATTTACTATCCCATTATCAGCCATTTGACTTTTACAACTTTTTCTCTCCCATTTAAAAAAAAAAGCTCTATAAAAACATAACAGCCAGATTTGAGCAGATAAAACCAATGTGGTGATCGTTTTACAACAGTTATATAACCTAATGCCCTGATGCCCAGCACCTTTTGACCTCCCAGCGGAGGACGGACACGACAGTCATGAGTGACAAACTGCTGCAGCTGGAAGTCTCACAATCTCATGACCTTACAGACATTCATGCTCACATTTAGCTCCGGGTAGCTGACCAAAATAAAAGATTATTATGTGAATTATGGCCGAGTGTTAAAGCCAGCTAGCAGTTCCCAGTTCTTATGTACAGTAGTTCGAGAAAACAGCCACCAATCAGCTTGTACCTGACTCAGCTGGATTCTCCATCAGCATATAAACTCATATCTCATCTTCTCATAAATGTTTCGTTAGGTGTCATTCGTCTCGCAGCCGGCATGTTAAGATAATGTGGTCTGTCCTGCTTTTGCCTTTTTAATGGCGTGTTCCCAAAATGTCACAGTTTGTAAAATACAGTGGAAATGTGAGGACATGCTAGGACCAAGGCCTCACAAGGTGCCTAGAAATGTGGGTTAGGGGAAGCCTCAGATTACAGGTTGTTAAAATCCTGAAGTGGAAAAGGGCTGAACAGTAAGTTTCATATTGTCTTTAGGCTGACATGGACATGTTAATGTCTCTATCTTTTCCAAATCCTCTTCTTCAGGGGCCATTTGCTGGTTTTCCAACACACTGAAAACTACCAACTTATATTTTCTTAGAAAAAGAAGGCATCATCGCCACAACGGGATCATGTACCAATTCAATGCTGAGGCAAAGAAACTGTTTTATTCTCCAGTCATAAGCACCACGGCATGCATGTGTGTTTCATTTTGGGGCACTTACCTGCTAAAGTGCTCAGCCAGCTCAACACAGAGGTTTCTCCAATGTTTGTCTTGATCCTTACTAAAAACCATTCAATGGGACTCAAAGTTCAGGGATTTATTTTTACAATGGGGAGGGTCTCAAGGCCAACACACTGAAAGCCCCTCTCTCATTACATTCCTCAGTGGTACACTATATCAGCCAAAGATTTCCACACCACTCAACTGACGGTCAAACAGTCAAACCCTCACCAGTGAAATGGTTTCAACATACGGTAAAGGGATGTTCTCTTTTACAACATGGCCCCATGCAGACCTGCATCCCCTAAACATGACAGATACCATCTGCATCACGGCGGCTCCCTCCTGTCGCTGTCAGTCTCTGAATGGTTTGATGAGCAGCAGAGATGATAGCAGCTACCCCGCATTTTTCAAATAAGGTCAGATGCCGTGTGGCCATCCTGCTGTTCACTACCAGTGAGCGCTGCCTCTAAAATGGCACAGACTGCGTCCACATGCTGGTTTGACCTTTGACCTCTCTGCTCCCCTGCAATCTTCAGTGCAGAGGGAACCAGCAAAAGTCATCACCGTCACGTAAGTCAACTTAACTAAGCACACAGTTCGTCTAATAATACTATAATCACTGGTGAGCTTCCACTTTGCAAGGCTAAAAAAGGCGAGCAAACACCACATCACTGCCTTGTTGCATTCAAATATAAAGCGGCAAAGGCCAGCAACACTTCTGACCAACATGACACTAATGTGTTAACTGGGGTTTGACATCTGGGAGGCATGAGCCACCCACGTTTCTGGTCACATTTGGCCTTAATGTGCTACAGTGGTTACTATGACTAAGACGGAATAAACCTTGCATGCATGACACACAGATGTAAAAAAGAAGAAAAAGAAGAAAAAAAACAAAAACAACAAACCATATGTTTGTGAGTGGGCAAGATATGCATGTGTTATTTAGCAAACTTCAACAAACATAGATGAGTTAGAGAACCTGCCCGCTTTAAGGTAACTTACTATGTCTACAGGTGTGAGGTGAGAGGATGGGTGAAGAAAGGCATGTCACAACAGGCCACTGGACTGTTGTAACTGACGAGAGACTGCCACTGAACCTTAAGTAATTGCAGAGCAGGACAGCTATTAGAGGGGGAACAGAGGTACTGCGAACATCTGAAATCACCCTCGCTGACTACAGCTATACACGCAAAGACATCCCTGTCTCAAGATAAACTGTAGCACATACTTTCCAGGCACATCAAACTTTCTGGAAAGTTCAGCTCGAAGAACAAAAAAAGGCGGAGAGAAGCAGCAAGGAAAAAGATGTAAGTGGTCTTGAGTGATGACCAAATTAGTTAAAATATAAATCACAAGGTTAAGATGTTCAAGTACTCACTGTCTCAATTTCAGACCTGATAGGGTACCATGAAATGCAAACTTTAAAGGACGCGTGAGTTCTTCAGATGTCTTTCTGTCTTGCACTGAATTCTTGACAGACGACCCCGGCTCAATTCTGTGTACTTCAAAGGTTCTGTGCAACTCAACAAGTGTCCTTTAACAAGACAATGAATCCCCACAATAGCTCCAGGGTTGCTGTCCTGACCTTGCAACCATGCTAACCAGCATGCAATTTCACTGTACAGCTCCAAGATGGAACCAGAATAAACAGAATACTGAAAAACATTTACATCATGAGAAATTAGGGCCAAATTTGATAAGTTTGCTCTCCTGCCTTCATTCAAATGGTTGTTCATTGAACTCAAACAAAAGCAAAAACAATATGTTGACAAGTAACAAAAAAGTCTTGCATTCACTAATGTACTTATCAAGAAATTATAATGAGCAAAATCTTTTTATAATATAGAACATAATACTGTATTATTACAGATGTTTTAAAGTGTAAGCAGCATTTTAATATTGTAGTTGTGACAACGACTTTATGCACTAGTGTGTATTTAATCTTTAATATCATATTTTTTAAGATGTTCATATGTTTTGTAAGTGAACACTATCTAAAGAATAACCAGTGACTTCAGGGTGTCAAGCAAATTCAAGGGAGTAAAAAGCACCATATTTTGCTCTTTAAATTTAGTAATGTGGAACTATGAAGTGGCATGAATGAGTAAAGCTGAGTAGAAGTACCTCAAAAGTATAGTACTTGCAGAAATATACTTTCCACCATTGTTACCATGTAATTGTGCCCCATGTGATCACAGAACATGTTAACTGATGGTATAGAAATCTTTCCTGAGGTGTTTGCTCAGAGTGGGATCTCACTGTGTTGCCGCTGTGCCACTTCTCAGCACCTCGGCCACTAGACTGTGGAGGACGTGCGTCATGCACCGACGGGCTCCAGAGAAATAACTGACCTCATTACTTAGAGCTTCAGTCAACTGTTTATAAGCCTAACTAAAACTCTGAAGACATCATATTCACAACTTGGGTGTTAATCTTTCTGGATTACAGGAGGAAAATCTGTTTCTGGTAAGAATCAAGGAGGAACTTCCATCTCTGACCTTAAATGTGGTGGGACCGACTCTTTAAGAACATGCACGGGTGTTAATGATGCCACAAAAAGTAAAACATTTAAAAATAACTTTTGTCTGATGTTTCTGATGAACAAAAAGGTTTGCTAGCTGTTTTGTTTTAGATATATATCTGTTTCTAAAAGGAAAAGTAAAGGATAAAAATATATATAGCCAAAGGCCTCAGCAGCGTAGCCTCTCCGATAAAATATCCCAGCTCCAATAAAAATATCAACAGCATTTATTTTGCCAGATATAAGTTGTACAATATGGTAGTATAAATCACAATAAGAGGCTTTATTTTAACAACCATAATCTTGGTGGATGACTACAAGTAACAGATGGTTTGATATACTAACATTTGCACTGACCGAAAGCTTCAAAGACAACATGCCTGTGGCTGACAGAGCATGTCCGAGAGGCTGCTTTGAAGCATTACAGAATAATAACAATGATGATGGCCATCAGTCGTGGATCTGCCTTGAGCGATGTTTAGAACAAGCTGGTCCTCCTGGCACTGCAGTGACCCCACACCCGGCCAAGACATGAGCTTACGGTTCAGAAATCATTCGAAAAGAGCAAATAAATTACCATAACAGAGAAAAAGCTCTTTCAGTAAAACATTTCACAGTTTGGGATCAACAAACCAAAGCCAAATAAACACATTTTAAACCTGTGGGAAAGGAAAAAATTCAGTATTTCCGTATATCGGGTTGCGTCTATTTGGAAAATTTTATCCTCTGCTATCGAGGATTTAACTTTGACATCAGTGACTCCTCATATTCGTTTCACATAACTTTCTAAAGTTATTGCACCATACATCAGTTTTATGTATCTGAGATAACCGTCATTTTACCTTTAACCACAGAACACAAGAGGTAGCTTTAAAAGAAGTTTCAGGAATCTTGAACTACAACTGTAAGTTTTCCTGTCAAAAAAAGTCTCTGCCAGCCTTTCTGTTCGTCTGTCTGGCCGTTTGTCTGTGACTGAGCCCAGATGTCAGCTGGTATGAAGACATCTGCCCTGCCAGAGGTCTAAAAGCCTTGGAAGCTGTTGATCCCAGAGGATACCACCTGTCTACTGATGACAGGCGGGATACCGAGCACATCAGGCACCAAGTGACTAAATCCCACTGGATATAGACAAGAAAGAAAGTTTTAAAAAGACTTTAGAGCAAACAGAGACAGCACTTCATACGCTCAGGTTCAAAAGAGCTGCCAGTTCTGTGACAAGTTCATGATGCTCATTGGTAATTACATTTTAACTCATAAGTGAAGCTAAAGATGGAGATTTGTTTTTCTTCATTGAGCGGAATAATCTTAAAGGCTTTAAAGCTTTGAGAGAATATTTTGTGCTCATGTGGAACTCCTTCGCTCAGAAGACAGGGACTGGTTTCAGGACCTTAAAATACTTAAAATAATTAATGCCATCAAACTTTACAACATGTGTCCCGTCTTTGCTAAAAAGGCTGGACAGTAATTCACACAAGTGCAATGACGATCCTCAGAAGTCTCCATCAGTCGTGTCAGATTATATAACCCTTGAATGATCTATCCTACTGTATGATAGTATCGTGGTTCAGAGGCTGAGGCAGGTGACTGGTAAATGGAATTTGTCTTTGAAAGGACGAGAAGAGCCTGAGGGCACCAGTCCTCACTTTACCACAGAGTTAAATACAAAAAAAACAGTAATTATTGTCTTACACATCACTCAGACACAATGCTACTAAAAAGGAAAACAGACGACAGCTCCAGACAGCTATTGAGCGCCGGGCACTAATTGACCCCTTTGAACGACATAAACACACACACCAACTGCTATACACAAACATGGACACACCACATCAAAAATGCTTGAGGGGGATAGCAACACATGCCACTGCAGAGGAATGCTCACACTGCCGAGAACCATCTAAACGTGATTAAATGTTGAGTGAATCTTTGAGGGAGGTGCAGCTCCGTGCGTTCGCCCTCGGCCACATCCTCCACTGCGGCTTCAGCTATTATGTAAACACGACCAGAGAGAAAGAAGCGCTGACTGACAGCTGTGTGGCGCCTGTGCAGTGCAGCAGTAACCAAATTATCACAGCTTGTGTGAGCAACGTGCTATCGTCTACACAACAAGCTTAATTATCCAGGGCTCGGGAATGTGAGGTACAACAAAATGGTATGTGGCCAAGCACCACGGAGGGTTCTTCATAATGGCTGGACTATATATCAGAGCTGTCACTGACTCGTTCATTAGAAGTGATGTTATTGCTCTTTTTCCAATGAGCCTGCAGCTATCCCCCTCGCCCTCAGGACACTTGACTCTGATGTGACCTGTATTTGGCACATGCAAGACTTTCAAAATGGGACAGCTGTGAGCGTATTCCCGCCTGTGTCTGACTCCCATCGTCCCTAATGTCGCCCAGGGTCAGGCGGAGTCACCCCACAGCCCCCACACCCTTCACCCAGCGGCCCTTTCTATGCCAATCACAGGGCAATATAACTGCCGGAGAAGTTTACGGACTGATAGCCTCCAATAGAGGGAGGATCAGGGTGTGGGGGTTTGCTACATAGCTCTCCACCAGCAAGGGCCCCTTAGGTACCCATTGATGACAGCTATCATTCACAATGCAGAACAATGCTGGTGGATGTCAGTGTGAGGGAAGGGAAGGGGGGGCAGGTTGATTTCTGCACTGATATCAAACAATGTAGCTCAGGGGCTGCCTGCAAGCAAAACCAAAAGGGATGAGGTCCAATATAGTGGCAGGAAACAAAGTAGAATGAACGTATAATTAGGTTTTACTGGTGATGTTTTCACCAAAATTTGCCTTCATCCAACCCAAAGCCACAACAGGAAGTGGGTGTGTCTCATAATAAATTCACTATACTATCAAGGATTTCTGGAGTTTTGATGCTTCAAGACTGCTTTCCTTATGCACCTTGTAAGAAGATACAAAAGCCCTACTGAGCTTCTGCTGCTGGGAACACAAGTAACAAAGATCTTATCATCTAGCATTTATGTTGGTATTTTGTATAAAGAATCACCAATAAATAGTTGCTTATTAACATCCATATTAGTAGCATATTGGTTCTTTATTAGTCATAGCATTCATACATACTACTCCACTTTTTGTAGAGCCAAAAGCAGGGAGATAAGTTTGTTTTCATTAAATTAGATTAAAATTCTATACTTTGGATCGGATGATGTATTTTCTTCCAATAAATGTGTCTAATATGTAAATGTTGTGGTATCTTAGGACTGGTTTGGAACTCAGAAGCAGGAACTCATCTTTCATATCTCGTCGTATCTCGTATTCACAGACACAAAAGCGCTGAATAAAACCATACAGCACCAATACTTTCCTTCCTCTTGTTATTTGTCTCATACTGATGGGCCAATATTTTGACAGGGCACAAGAGGAAATGTCAAAGCAGTTGGTACAGAGGCTCAGTTTATCAAGAAACTGTCATAAATCCCTCTTGAATGTCTGTTTCCTTAAAACATCTTTCATCTACTGCTGATGAGCGGGGGAGTTTGAAACTCATTGTTATCAAAATAGAAGAATGTATTGCACCAACAGCAATAAAAGCATGTATCTATTCTAGTAAAGAGACCTCAGAAAGATGTTACAAAAAGATTCTTCCACACAGAAGTTAAAGTTTACTGAATACATCAGGATTTTAGGGTTAGGGTTCAATCTCAGTCTTATTTTTCATGACTTGGGTTCAGGATCTTTATTCCTTCTTCACACCGGACTCTGCCGTGTACCCTCACTTCACCATGACGCATCTTATGTGTCATCGAAATATGCCACTCCACTGCTGTGCTGCTCTGTATTATCAAAGCTGTGATGAGATGATGGAAGACAGGCATCTTGTTGTAAATACTCTACATGTCTTCCAGATTATGTATTAAGAATGCAGATAATTAAAACCCAAATGGGTGTTTAGACAGGGTCTGTAATTGTGTTTATATGTTCAATTTTCCTGATCAGCAACATTATATTCCGCAGATGGCTTTAATTTTCTCCAAAGACCTCCACTGGACCCAGCTTGAAAAAGGCAACCAATGGTCTGAAGCAGCACCTCAGTGGGCATGTGAGCTCATGGATCCTCCATCCTTATTATTAAGTCTTTCATTCAAGCATGAAGTAATCAAGTTTAAGCCAGGTCAGCTTAGCTACCAGAGAGAGCTCTGATCACATAAAGGGGGCTGTCAGTGCTGCATTTTCCAAGGCTTGATCATAAACCCGATATTAGCCGGCGACAAGGTGAATGTATAGTATGCTAAAAAGTGTCATGAGGCTTCATCTGTTGCACCAGAGAACTCCTGAGAAAATCATGTGTGGGTGAAGAAGCTGAACACTGGAAGACAGCGTAAAGTCGGGTCAGACCATAACAACAAAAGGAGGCCGGGGTTTTCATTTGTCCCCGCAGTTTGAACTTGATTTATGCAACAAAGTCTGTCGTGTCTGGGAGGGCCTAATTTGAGGGGAGGGGGAGATGGATGATTCTGCTAAAAAGTTGACACTAAGAGGAATTTCCTGTCGTGTGGTGCTATCAGAAAAACAACACAATCCTCCACTGTTTTACTTCAACAGCTCAAATTCAACAATGGAGCTGCTGATAAAATACTTGGGCTGCTGGTTAAGAGGCCAACTGCTGATGTGAGGAGATTCTCATTCACTCGTAGAGAAAGGCGATCACTCAAAGAGCTCAGCGGGAAGGCTTGGAGAGCTGACCAAAAAGGATCAGAATTGTAGGCTCTGGCCAAAGAGCCAAAAAGGTGTTTTTAATCAAATGGCAAAGTGCTATCAGTTTCAATCAGCCTGTGAAGTGTGTTCATGATTCCTGTTTTTACTGTCAGAAACTACATACAGCATCTCACAATGATGGATGGACATGGGTTAAACGCAGAGAATTGCATCATATAACTTCTACGAATTGTGTGCAATCCACTTCCATTCTAATACTGAAAAATTGCTAGAGCGGCAGACAATAAAACAAAAGACAAAATAAGAGAAGAAAAGAGATTCTGAACATGAAAGCGGTCAGGTTGTTTCTACTCACCATACTGGCAGCTGGGCCCGTTGAATCCTGCAGGACAGTCACAAAGCTGGGTGGATCCCTCCCGACACTGGCCCCCATTGAAGCACACACCGTAGCTGCACACCGCTGTACATGTGGACAGACAGGGTCACAGAAAAAGAGAAGAAACAGTAAGCGAAGCAGAGACACCTGGCTGATGTCATGAGATGTCAACATCTGCAGTTTCAAACACTGACCTCTTTCTATCAAAGCCTTATCATCAGCCTGTTAACTCCTCACTAAAGAGGAGCCTTGATGCTCCTCCATTCACACTAACCAATGTAAGAGGAATCCAGAACTTGGCTCTGTTTGAACAGACGAGCGGGCTTTGGGCCAAGCAAAAGACATTTCTAAACTTCATTTTCACAGAAAAAGAGTGTTTAACATGAGTGGCAGCAACAGCTTGTATGACTTCTAAGAGAAAGCGCCCCATTCCCCGCACAGTTTGAGAATGTTATCTGAGCATGACCTTGATTGATTAACTGAGTTTTGATCGTCGCCACAAACAGCAATGTGCATGGGTGAGTCACAGGATAAAATCAGAGAGCCACGGGGCCAGCGTGGCTCATCCATCTCTCGGAGCCGGCGGCCCTGTGTCCATAATTCCCTGGAAGTCAAACTGCTGTCGGTCGTTAAGATGTGAAATTCAAAGAATCCAGGACACATAAACAGTGAGAGCCACTAGGTAGTACAGAACATGTGAATCCAACTCAGGTGTACCATCATGTTCTATACACACATAACACTCATGAATCATGACAGTCCGTCACTTCAAACTGTGTGTGCATGTACAGTACATGTGTGCTGAAGTATCCCTGCTATCATCCCTGTAAAGGAAGACACAGCTGTTTAAGCCAGGCCTGTTGTTTGCACTCTCCTGAGCAGAATGCAGTGCTTCGTGATGACAGAGCATTGATGTCGGCCTCTATCATTGCTCCTCCTGACTGGGAACATGTGGACAATGGAAATGAGAAAAAAAAAAAAACACACACACAGTCCAGCTAATCACAAGAGGAATTTAAATGGCAATCCTTCCCTCAAACTATTGTGAAGAAACCCTCAGAACGCCAGTTTAACTGTGCATCTTCTGCCAGATATGCATTTTTCTGCCCATCTAATCCAACCACAGGCAGCATGACCAATCATCACACCAGGCGATGATGCCATTTACTGGCCATATATGGTCATAGTGATGGTATTCATGTGCCCAGGACAACGCAAACAGAAACTGTGTGATTTTAGGCTGACCCACATCTACAGATTTCATCCCTGTTCTCATTGTTGCTTACTTTCTTGCCTTTATCACCTCTGCCTTTTACTGTGTTCTGTATTGCATGTAGAGGATGTTCTCAATTGTTGTAACGTGTTATTCGTTTTATGCTGCCTTGCAACAAAAAGAATTTCCTCTTATGGAACAATTACAGTGCAAACTGAACTGGATGTCTGTAAATATGTTGCAGCAATTAGTCGATTAATCATCCAATCAGCAATACATTTATTCAACAACACATTTGGTAAAAATTATCATTGAAGTAATTAAACAAGAAAAAAATACCAAACATTCACGGGTTGTTGCTTCTCACATGTTAAGAGCTTTTCTCTGTATTATTGACTGTTGGTAAGACACAAAAAAATCACATTGAAGACATTATTCCCGGGTTGTGGTGGCTATTTTGGACCGTTTATGGACTAAATTACTTATTTGTTTGACTGATTAATCAGTTACTAATATAAATATAATATAAATATTTACACCAGATACTTTAAACAGAGGTACAAAAGGTACAACTGATCAGCAGAAATAAATAAATATAAGCTGACAAAAGTATATCTATGGTCTTCAACCGAATCATGTCAACGAGGGGGGATTACTTAACATTTCCAGACAAAGGAGAAGGACATGAAGACGTTAGCTCTAATAATCTCAGATGAGCCAGAGTAATTTCATCCATGTCTCTCAGCAGATTCACAGGGCTCAGCCTGAACATCTGCCTGTCATCTGGCCCCAACTTCAGACACCTGCTCAACAGTTGGACCATCCAGGGAGTCCACAACAAGTAACCCACACACAGACTCACTATACTGCGCGCGCACACACAAAAACACACGCACACACATTACCCATCTTTTGTTGTCTCTAAAAGATCAGAGGTTTGCTAAACTGATGCACACTGTCACACACATCCAGTTTTGCGCTCAATACCTAATAGTACAAAATCTTGACCAATTTGTGCAGCAACTGAAATCCTACTCCAACAGGAACTCCAACATGTCACCACTGCTAATCTGCCCAGGATGACTTCCAGTTCCTCTGGACTGTGTGGCTACAGAAGCTATGATACGCTGTAGTAGCCCAACATACAGTTACATAGTTTTCCCCACTTCTGTGATTATCTAATGTGAGGGAATTTTGATGTGGTGACAGCTACAGATGAAAGACGAGCAGAAAGAAAGCATTAGTCTGTGGTCAGGTTTGTTGCACGTAGATGCAAATTCTTCAGAACAATTATCTTACCATCAGCTGTGAGAGATCAAATTAATGAGACATTCCTAAATTGTGGTGAAAATGTTTTAAATTAACTAAATTACCGGCAACAAAGTGAAAGGTCAGATGTCTCTAACAGTCACTTCAGGGTAGCATGGCTAAGCGACAACAAGGGGATTGTACATTCCCCCTTCTGAGACGTGAGACACACAGGATTGTTGGCAGCCAACCAGGGCATTTTTGGGCCGCCCCCATCCTGAGCCCCTTACGCTGCTTAATCTTCCCTGAAATAATTTCTTAATGTGGCATGCAGCGTGGCATAAAACTCACTCTCATCCGTTGCAGTGAATTCCTGCACTCTATTACAAAGACACCTTCTCTGAGAGGATTAGCAGCTTCCACAAAAAGAAGAGACAGACGGAGCAGGGGTCAGCGACTCGCGCCGAGAAACTGCAAACCAATGAGCAGGTGTCACCCTTTCAGCTTGTGAAGGGGATGACCACATCGACACAGAGGCAGTCCCGTGTTTATTTAGGCTCAGTCGATCTGTTTAACCCCCAGAGTGCGACCCAGAGGGGGACCACATTTAGGGCAATTCAAAGACACAAAGGCCTGCGCTCGGGGCTCCATTTGGTTCCATAATTGGTACGTGCGGAGCCGAGCGCTGTATTTTGAGGCAAAAAATCATGTTTTGCTATGCAGAGGAATGTGTCATTTCAAAGAATTCCTGTGAAAACTAGGGCCAGCTATGTCAGAGGACCTGACAGGTTTCTTTGAAAGACTGTAAATACCACAGAACTAGACGCTAGGTCGGTTTGACAAAGCGGGAACAATAATGCTGAGCAAAAAAAGACCCTGGAATTAGAATATTTGGACCATTTGCTGCACCATACATCATCCTGTAGGTCTATATTACACAGATTCCTGTGAGAGAAACAGTTTTTCAAACAGGTGGATATAGGAGATATTGACATTTAGTCACATCACAAAGAGTAAAATGATCAAAAACACCTACCCCGGTCAGTAATTGGCCCATCGCATTTTCCTCACTCTAATGCAACAGAGGCTGTCACTCAGAGTAAACATACCGTGAGTTTTCTGCAGCCTCATCCATTGCCCATCCAAAAAACAGTACTGTATGACTGAGCATCATATTAATGTGTACAGCTGTGAATAGTTATAGCCATTTCTAACCTTAAAGCTTCACCAAAAAAATTTCTATGGATATCTGTCAGTCTGTAGCTTGATGATACTGCCTCTATCTTCATGGATGCCGTTAAAGGAACAGGAAGAGACTGCCACTTGCACTCACCAAAGTAGTACAGCAGCAGTTCAGCAGCATTTGAGAAAACTAATTTGAAAAACCAGCATCCAGCACAGCCACACTCATGAGGCAAAACATCGCAAACCGCAAAACATCCTCGTCTGTAACTGGACAGCAAGGCCATTTGAGGACTTTGAGAGGCATGTTGGCTTGCCAGATTCAATCAGACATCAAGCTGTTGAGAGTAAACTGGTATTTGCCCACAGCCTCATATTTGACAGCAGTCCCACAAACTTCTCAAAAAATGTGGAAGCGTCATTCTGTCTGGAGAATTCTGCTGACCTTATGACCTCTGCTGCATGTTACTCATTAGATCAGAAGGAGTATGGCAGTGTGACCAGAAGCAGTATCGTGATGGACCAAACAAACTAAATTACACCACTGTTTTGTGTTACGTCTCACTCTGTTGATTTTTTGTTTGTTTCTCTGTATGTGTCTGGGTCATTTGTGTTCAGCTATGCATGATGTGGTCCCCATGACCGCTGACATAGTTGCTGTACATACATGCACGCACGCACGCACGCGCACACACGCACACGCACACGCACACACACACACACACACAGACCACCCATGGATAGACAGAGGACCATTTCCTCTTTTCTGCTACTGGGCCTATTTCACATGTAGCTACCTTCGTCAGCCTGCTCCCCACCATAAAAGGGGGCCAGTTCCTATTCAGCAGTTAACGAGGACGACAAACTGGAGGAGCCATTGTCCCTGCTCCTCAGCCCCTGTCACAAAGCTTATTGTTGTTGTCAATCAACATAACTGCTCGTTTCCACTCCCGGCTAACCCTGTCCATCTTCACCCGGCCCGTGGCTACTGGCTAAGTAAAAGGTTTAACTCATTGATTGAGTGGGTCCTTCAAACGTTTAAGTGGAGGAAGTCGCCATCACAAAGTCAAGAGCTCTTCACCTTCAAGAGAACAGGATAGTCATCGAGCCAATTGGAGTCTTTACAAAACACACAATAGTTACCTCGGTTGCACTTTGGGGTTTTCGAAAACTGCATCCTGCCTCCACAAGTTACCTGGCTGTGTCGTTAGATGCACTGTAAAAACCTCGAAGAGATGCGATTCTAAGATCTTAGATAGGAGGTTAACACAATAAAAAAGTAATCTGCAGCTACTTTGACAACTGATTAAACATTTGAGTCATTTTTTAACCAAAATGTCAACCGTTCTCTGGTTCCAGCTTCTCCAATTTAAGGATTTGCTGCATTTCTCTGTTTTATAACAAAATATCTTCGGATTTCTGTCTGGTGGCTGAACAAAACTTGGACTCTGGAAAACTATGACAATTCACATCTGTCTGATATTTTACAGGCTAAAAGGTTAATTGATTAATCAAGACAGTAATGTGCAAACTAACTCATAATGAAATTAATCATTACTTGCAGCCTTAATATGCATTTCTGCACAAGAGCAAACCCATACGGTGAAAGACCTGCAGGGCCTTCAGTCTGACTCTCTTACTTTGTGCATTCCTTGTGCAACAATGCTGGAAAACATCAGAACTTGGAAACAAAAACTTCAAATCTCAGATATTTGAAAACAGCTCAGGAACTCTAAATCGATGCTATTGTGACAATGGAAAACTCATAAACCTTCATAATTACATGATAGCAGCCTGAAAAACAAAGATACGGAAAACAAGACGGAGGGGGGGCAAAATAGTGGAATAAAATGTGAAAGTAACCAGACGTTTGCCGTGCTGTGGTATATTCTTTCTCCAAATATGTGACTAATTATGCTAGGCAAGGAATGCTGGAGAGCACAACAACAGAGGCCATTCACTGCAGGACTGCGACAGGACGACAACATCTGTACAACGGGATGGATGTACTGTAGACCAGAGAGGAAACACAGGTGAACTAAAGAAAGGGCAATCTATTCAACTTGCAGTCATTTCCCAGCTGCTGTGTGAGTTGTATCTACAATGATTAGACCCTCAATTCCATGCACAATAACCGCAAATCATCAGCCTAATTACCTGCCACTGAAATTTTATTAGGGCACACCACACACACACAAACACAGAGAGGGACAACACAACAGAGAGAAACCTCAGAAGTGCCAGACACTAAATCACTATCTCAATACAAAGCATTCCCATCTTCCCAATCTTCCCTCCTTTTGGGGGATTTCAGAGGATTTGCTAAAGCTGTACATTTCTTTTGGATGTTGGAGGTGCTGTTGAAAACAGCCCCACAGATTGCATTGTGCTGACTGAGGTACAGTGCAGATAGTGCATAGCAAAGTGTGCAGGAGTGGGAGAGGGAGGATTGCGGTGTGAGCTTCCTTTTATCCTGGTTCAATGGCTCAGAGAAAAGGGTGATTAGTTTGTCCCATCTCAAAGCGCTGCCACGTCTTTGGTTACAGAGATAAAAGCCCTGCCTCGCGTCGAAGAGAGCAGCCATTGTCACGCGCGAGAGAGAAACAAAACCCCCCCGTCTACTTGAGTGAGGGGAGACACTGGGCAGTCCCGAGGAATGTCCCTTTAAGACATTTCTTTATGAGTGTTTTAAAACAAACTAGACTCACTGAACAGCAGACAGTGTAATGCTTCCTTGTATAATTCAATACTGTAACCTTTTGCATGGAAACAAAGAGCTCTTTGAACAGAGCATAAATGCCCTAAGACATCGATGACAGGTAGACCCAGGAGATCTTCTCCCGCTCCCCATCTCATTTGAGGGCTATCCCAGAAAGTGCTGGGCCTGTACTGGCTGTGTGAGGGCCATTAAGCAGGGGTCACTTCCAGGTAGGGCTCTGAGAGCAAGGAAGTGGGAACTTTCTTACTAGTTCACCGGACAGGGTGACAAACTGTTTACAGGATGGCTTTGCCAAGGGTCTGTCTATGGTATGCAGGCTATGCGATCTGGATCACTGGCTGCAAAATCCCATCAAAGAAGGCTTCTTGGTCTCAGCGGTGTGAAGCCAAGCTTATCCTCAAGGAGATGAGCTGCTGGCAGCCCCGGTGTGAGCAGCAGAACTACTTTTCCATACATGGACCCGTGGACTGGAATTACACAGGGGAGATTCCTATTTGTTTTCCTTTTTTCTTTTTGTGCACATCAGCAGGTGGTCTCTCCACCATGAGCTGATGGGTATTGTTTTGAGGGCCTTGTCTGTGATTGGTTGGGGTAAACACTGGATGGGCTTGTCCATTTTCATATCCATAAGGCCATCCTCTGACCTGAACCGTCATGTCACACTACAACTATATGGATGAGAGCCAAGACTTAAACATTTGGGCCACTGCCATATGGGACATTTGAAGCTTGAATATACAATCCTGAATACACACAAGTTGGGACGCTATGTAAAACGTGAATAAAAACAGAATGCAATCATTTGCAAAAGAGCTGTGTTTACCAACAACAGTCTTACAAGGTGGTTCCGAGTCCATGTAGTAATCTTCTTTATACAATCATGTGTTCACAAAGTGGTGAACCTCGCTCCATCCTTGCTTGTGAACAACTGAGCCTTTCCAGGATGCTCCTTTCATACCCAATCATGATACTATCACCTGTTACCAATCAACCTGTTTACCTGTGAAATGATCCAAACAGGTGTTTTTGGAGCGTTCCACAACTTTCCCAGTCTTTTGTTGCTCCTGTCACAACTTGTTTGGAACGTGTTGCTGCATCAAATTCAGAATAAGCGCCTATTTATAAAAATCAATGAAGTTGCTGAGGTCAAACATTAAACATATTGTCTTTGTACTGTTTTGAGTATCCTGTATGTCAAAAATGATTAGCAAATCATCACACTGTTTTATTTTTGTTTTACACAGCCACCTGGCTTTTTTAGAATCAGGTGTGTACCTTCAAATTACATATCAAGCCAAACAAAATCTGAGTGCCAGACAGGTTTATCTATTGCTAAATATAGGAGCACTACAGAACAATGACTTCACCCAGATCGTAATTGCTTTTTGCTTAACTACGATGCAAACCTCATTTGAGAGCGAATGTCAACACTTGAAGTCTTTCAACACTTGAGGGTTTTTTTTCCCAACATCCACATCTGAACCTTGTGAGACTGTTTTAACAACACAAGTACTGTGGACATGGCACTGACTGATAACATCTGCTGAGGAGTCTGGATGGGCAAAGCACCTCTTGAACCTTTTTGACCTTTTCCTGAAAACCCTCCATTCAGAGGTCTGTGCCAAGGGTGAGGTGATGTTTGAAACATAACTTCCTCCTGCTGAGTCACGAAAACACATGCTGCCTTTTAGTAAACATACCTGCATATTCTGCTTGAAACAAAAAAACGTCACAATGAATAAAAAATAAATGTGCTTTAAGGGATGGAAAGTAGAAAAATGTGAATATTTGAGGATACTTACGATACAGACAACCAGCTTCTCCGTTGAGTTGAGACCATCCAGGGCAACACTTGTACACAGTCTGATAATCCTGTCTGTACACTTGTCTGTATGCAGTGTAGTACGCTGTCCTGTTAACATAACAAACATCAACTTAAGATCTTTACACTGAAGTGGCTGTTTTTGTACTATTCCATTGTAAAACAGTAGTGTGTGCATGTGCGTCTGTGTGTACATAGGGATCCTCTGACAATATTTGGCATGCATAATTTGTAATGTTTCTCGTGCTTGACAACTAGTAGATTAGGAAAAACACAAAATCTGATGAAATGACTCCCAGTCTTTTGAGTAAAATGCTGTATGTTCAACAAACATTTTCCCAGACTTTGAAGGCATCATTTTTAAGTGTGAGACTGGCAGACTCTACTTCAGAGGACGCTGCCTGTCCCTGTACTTTGGGACCCCTCTCATTGCTCCACAGTCATTACACATCCTGGAAACACGTTTTGGTTACAGCAAGTAATTGTGGCCTTGGCTACCTTCAAAGAAGCCTCTGGCTTTGTAACGCGGTAAATAATGCAGAGAAAGCGAGCGCGAGCGGCACAGTGAGACTCTCCTGAAACTGACTCTTAGACATAGACTGAAATGTTAGCATTACTCCTTCAAAAGGAATTTTGGTTGCAGAGAGGGCTGTGTGTTAAATAGCTGGTAACCCCTGATGAAGTGGGGTTACACCTTGCACTTAACTGTGTGAGAGGTTCAAAGCTGTGATTACAGAACAAGAGCGAGGGAGCTGAAGAGGGAAGAGGAAAGAGGAGATCAGGGAGTGAGATCTCATCCTGTTTGAAGGTGGAATTAAATGAAGGATCATACCTTCTCCGATAAATTCTTTTGGTCGCATGACAAATGGAAACAACACAAAAGCATTAATTAATGCTTTGGTCTAACCAGAGCTTAATCAGCAAAGCACGACATCCCCTGCAGGTGAAGATGGGAGTGTTTGCACAGGCAGAGTCAGAGGTTTCGACTGCAGAGGGGGGAGAGGAGACAGACTACAAATGAGGTGTTATTACTCACCTCCTCTCGTATCCCATGCACCATGACTGTCCCACGCAGCCTTGCTTCCACACTTTAACCATGCGTGTGAAGGCCTGCACACACGGCTGCCTCTGGGCGACCAGCGTCACCTCCCTCTCCACACACACATTGGGCCTGGAATCAAAACATTGGTAAAAATACTTAACGTGTCAAAATGTTCAGCAGTGTTTTTACAGGCGTACAGATGGCAGCAAGGAAATTTATGAGTGCTGCAAGAAAGGTAGATGAGCAAAGCTCGCATGAGGCATTTTCTAGTTGTCAACGATGTAATGCCTGTGAGGGCATTACTTGTGCTGCGGTGTAAGGCTGCTTATGATGTCTGGTTTTTGGTATTTTTAAAGACTTAAGGGGAATTCCTCATACATCACCTACAAGAACGCTGAGCTGCAAAGCTACAAGATACTACCTGTAGTTCAACCTAAACTCAGCATTTATCTGAAATGTGTCACCTGAAAGTCTTTTAGAGGGTGGGATGGACATGGAAGTGGCAAGATTTTAGATCTTTCACTCCAAATACAAAAGCAAAGATAATGAAAACCATAACAACAAAAGAAATATTTTAGATCTGTGTCAGGTTTGCTGGAAAACAAAAGCGTATGATGTACAATCCCTGTAACGAATTACCTCTTCACTGCACATCTTCAAAATAAATGAATAAAACAAAAAGCATGCCACAATTTTCCAGCAAATTCACATGAAACATTTACAGTGTTTTCTCTGGACACGAGGTAGAACATACATGTTTTTACTTGTGTGCAAAAGTCTGGAAGTCAGCAGAAACAGGAGACGGTTAACATTTTCACCTCTGGGTAAAACATGGTAAGACTTCAACGTGATGTCTGTCTTACACAAAGTCTGCCTGGGTTAACAGGCAAACCTGTCAGTGATGTCTTCACACCATTGGCCTCATTGAAAAAGTGCAACATGATCTACGAAACATTTTCTCCTTTGGTAACTCTCCAAGGACAGACAGGAAGGCTCGGCATATGGAAATCAGCAGGAATCTTAAGACAACATCCAGCTGCTCATCCCATAAACAATAGTAATCACTATCACCTCCAGCTGTACACATAATTGCATATGAAAGACCTTATTGTTAGTGGCAGGTAACTGCAGAGAATCTGCTCACACATAATCTAAGATCCTTATTTATTATTCTGGGGTTTAAAATACCTGTTATAATTTTCTGCCTCTTAAAACAAACAGCCCCTGAAAGAGTTAGAAATGCTGTACAGACCATCCACATGGAGCTAATATATAATCATGTAAATTACAGTGATACTATCCATAGACAGCCAAAAAAGAAAAAAAAAAGACCACGATAAGAACACACAACAGTAAAATAAACCTTTTGGCATCAATAACACATCTGTCATCCAGCTTCTGTTTGATACCTCTGAAACAAGAGCAAAACACTTCACAAGCCTCTGTTTTCTGCCTCTGGTTAAGTGTTTGACACAAGGTTATGCATCTACAGGTGAGCCTGTAGTTTTCTCAAACTTCAAAGGAAATGTAAAAACATTTTAGGAAGATGACAAGTAAAGTAAATAATCCCTAAAGAATCTGTGTACTAAGAAAATAGAAATTAAGTTGAATAGCCTATAAACAATAAAATAAAGGACAAAAGCTTACTCACATGTAAGACTGGAGATTGTTGGCGATGCCATAATGCAATGCCTGAGTCTCTTTAATAAATATTAGGATAAAAGAAAAAATAACACTATCCATGTTTCCTCTTCTTGAATTAGAGTTTCAAAAAATGTGAAAAACTCACAAACTCATTCATGGGTATAACTCAGCTGTTTAGCCATAAAAAGCATATAAATAACCCAATAAAAAAATCCGTGCGGTCAGCGGGGACAAACTTAGAAGGCGCGTAAAGGATCTTCCGCGTGGAGATGATCAGACTTTTCCCAACACGTCGCAGCCATCACAGGCGCTGCGTTTCCTCGCTGTCGGCCGGTGTGTGACACGCTGCCTTCAAACTGCGCTTCACCTTCGCTTCCTCACTGCAGATGTTGGACTGACTGCCAAAGAGCTCGCGGAGGCTGAGCGCGTTCTGCCTCTCTCCATTGACTTGGTAATGATGGCAGGGCTTTGAGGAGGTGGGGGGTGGATAGGGTGCCATTTATTATTCAGAGCTTGAGCAGCCCCACAAGACGCCCAGCAGTCCGCAGCGGTGCACTGACAAACAAAAAACTCACAAAAAACATTTAAAAAATAAAACTTTTCTTTTAACCTAATGTGTTCATTAAGACTCGAGCTTATATGCGTTACTTAAAGTGGTATATGCGTATATTTACAGACATTTTACATGCCGATTTTCTGTTGTTCCGACAATACGGTGTTTATTTATTTCCATGAGCGCGTGGACAACAAAGCACGTGGAGATCGGAAAAAGGGAACACGCAGGGCAGTATCCCCGCGCACGGAGCCATGACGCCTGTGCACAAGGGAAGATGCAGACCGCTCATGGTAAGCATGGACAGCTAGGAAAATTGAGTGATATACTATCACCCGCGGAGCAGCAGAGGATGTTTGAGGGGGAGTCGGTCTGGAGCAGCTCGTGGTCACTCTGCAGGGCAAACAGCTGATGGTGCGGTCAAAGGGTCAGCCGCCAGGACTGACTACTGCTGCTCGCCAAACAAAGCTTTCATTGCACGCATGTGTGTCCGTGACCCAAAAGAGTCTCGGGTCACCACGGTCCGTGCGACCTCCGAGGGTAGCAGCCATACGGCATGTTGTTTGAATTAGATCAGGGGCTCTTTCAGGCCTGGTCAGAGCTCAATGAGGATGTGCGTTGCCAAAGTGGGGACAGAAAACAAGAGTCATTTGAACTGCATCAACAAAAGTGATGTCTTGTGATAATCGAATTAATTTGTGTTTATTTCTGAGAAACCTCTGGGCAGTAATCTGATGTCTGGGCCCTACATTCACCCCCACCACCCTAACCCTAAGTACCCATCAAGATGCATACAGCAGACTACATATGGCTGCTTTAGTATACTGTACGCCCTGACACCAAGGAGTACCAGAAAAAGTAGCTGTACTCAGCAGCTACTACTAACCGCAACATGTTATTGCATATGATCCCTTAAACAAATAATATGAAATATGAAAATTAATTACATTTTAGAATGGTATGCTTAATTACTTCATAATGCAGTTGATAATTGTACTTTACTGGTGCAAAATTCAGAACAAATTTGCAATTAATCTAATTAACAAAACCTACCAACACAGAGCAAACCAGGACAGTTGTCCAGTTTGCCTGGTTGAGCAGCCTTGCATCCAAGACCCCTTAAGGTGCCTCAGGTACAAACCATGTCAAGTAGTACTACCAAAATAATGGCTTTAACTCCAAGATGTCAGTAGGCTGTCTTTTAATCACAAATGAAACCTATCCATAATTGTGATCGCACTAAATTACAGGAAGCCCCTTAGGAGACCATAATTTTGTCTGTATGGCAATTATCTTGTGTTAGTTTGATTGTTTTCATTAATTTGTTTGGTAATATGAACCGATCAAATCACAATATACACTGATCCCATCTTATACAGGGGCCCTGAGTCAAAGTCTAGACTAATATTACAGTCACGGTTACATGGTGCATACTCTCCAACAAATGTGTACTCATTGAAATTAGCAAACTAATTTACAGCAAACCTCTGACATGGTATTAATCCAGCATAGAAACAATGTTGGTTTCTAAGACACTGGGGCGCCCACAACTCATTGCTGTCTCAGAGCCCATAGGCACATAAATACAGCATACCTGGACTGCACACTGCTGGATGCATGAGAAACCCAACAAGCATCCTTTGTAAAATGGATGGTACTTTGCTGACACCTTGTGGTTAAAAATAAGAACCACACGCTACAGCTGGGCTGACAAGTGTTCCGCAGGTGATGCAACGAACAGACTTGAACAAATATTAACGTGCGTGTCCTAAACAACAGGAAGTGGTCACGCACACCGAACTTTGCACTGCCTGAACTGCAGCCAGGCAGAGAAACTGAATTTCAGTTTTGTAAATCTAATGCTAAAGGCACATGCTCCGTTTTAAACCGGTTAAGTAACTTTACGACGCTCCCTAACTAGCACTTCCAACACGACCTTTGCCCTTCGCGTGCTCACTGCGGCACCTTAGCATGCTGTGGGTAATAAAAGGAGGACTGTGCACACTCAGACAGAGTCACACTATTAAAGACGTGCTCGTACATTTGCCGAGGTTTGTGGCTCGCCGAAACATGTCGTCTTCTCCGGCTAAGCGGCCGGTTTCCTTACTGGGAACTATGGCGTTCGGCGGACGAGCTGACGCCAAGCAGAGCCTGGATATGGTGAAGGCTTTCCTGGACAGGGGACACAACCAGGTGGACACAGCCTTCATGTACGCGGATGGGAAGTCAGAGACGGTCATAGGGGGCATGAATCTTCCCAAAACAGGTATACCAGAAGCACCCATAATCGTAGTTTTCTCAAAAAGTGGATTAGCACACTGAGGCGTGTGCTAACGTTAGCAGCGTTTCCAGAGTGAACTGCCCAAGTTGTTACTAGACAACGACGTACCTGCTCGTTGGCACCTGCTGGGAATTCTGGGTAACAGAAGCCCCCTTGTAACCAACGGCTAACAGTAACCAGCACCGGGCAGTGCTCTGACATTTTCACGGCCTGAGGGACAATTTATTTTATTTCTAAGAGAGAAAGTACAACATTAAACATAAATGTAGCTGTTTGATATGAACCAGAGAAAATCTGAGGCTAATTCTCATTAGCTTTGCATTAATAATATGAATCTGCAAAGTCAATAGTGTTGTTAAATGTAGGAGAGTAAAAAGTACAATATTGGTTTCCAAAACATATTGGAGTGGCATAAAGTAGCATAAATTGGAAATACTCAAGTAGAGAGCAAGTACCCCAAAGTTACTTAATGTACTTAGTTACTTTCCACTACTGCTACTAGCAAACTTAATAGATTTTGTCTTGATCAAACCCTGTACTAGCTATTACCTTAAAGAGGCACTCCAGCAATTTACTATTGCACTTATGTAAGGTAGATGGACTCACAAGAGACAGATTAAAAGAATACTTATGAAAATCAGTTCAGCAGGGGCAGAGATATCCTTACCTTTGGTCCCTGATATGGTTAAGGATAAATGGATCCTATGTTTCCCATCATGGGAGGCTTAACAAAGAGAGCATAAAACTAGAGCAAGGGACAGAAATTGAGAGCCCTGGGAGCAAGTATATTATTAATGCACTTTTATGATCATCATTACTCACATAGTGTCTGAGCTCCATGTTCATGCAAAAAAGAAAACCCTCAGTTCTTGTTGCTGAACCCAGCCTGTTATTGACAGACTTTTACTTAATGTGTTTGTGTGACAGTAAGCATAGCTACCAAAGCCAACCCCTGGGAGGGCAAGACTCTGAAGCCGGAGAGTGTGCGCTCTCAGCTGGAAACTTCCCTTCAGAAGCTGCGGACTGATTGTGTGGACCTTTTCTACCTTCACGCTCCTGACCACCAAAACCCCATCCAGGATACCCTCAGGGCCTGCAATGAACTCCACAAAGAGGTAAGAGACCAGATACCTTTTTTTCTATGAGTCGTAACTCCAAACATGTTGCTGGAACATTTCCTCTAACACGACACAGCAAAAAGATAACTGCATACAATATATGTCCACAACATGTCAATTATAAAATCAGCCAGTGATACTGTACCTGGTACATTAAGGTGCAATCTCCGTACTTCACTGTTTTATTAAACTATGACTTAATGTTAAAATATCGCCCTCAGGGAAAATTCAAGGAGCTTGGCCTGTCAAACTATGCATCATGGGAAGTGGCTGAAATCGTGTGCATCTGCAGACACAACAACTGGATTGTTCCTACTGTTTATCAGGTATTATTGCACTTTTTAAAAATAACCATATAGTTTTATCTCCAATCAACTGCACCACCTTAGAGGAGATAAGCTGCTCAATGCCCATGTTGCATCCCTCCAAATGAGTGGCTATGTGCTAGAAAGCACATGTGAACATATTCATTGCTGAGGTAGAAATTCCTGTTTTCAGAGTGAGCAGATAGAAATGTTTGTGTCAAGCAGCAGTTAAGCATCCTTTTATAGCGTAGAGGAACGAGTCGGCCGCAACGCCTCTTTTATCTTGCTTTAATCTTTATGACTATACTTTCACTTGTACCATAACTTTTACAACCTTTCGCAGGGAATGTACAATGCCACTACGAGACAGGTTGAGACTGAGTTGCTGCCATGTCTGAGGCACAACGGAATGAGATTCTACGCGTACAATCCTCTAGCAGGTGCTGTATATCTGCCTTCTGTGGTGCACCTTGCAGTCACCACCTGAGTTGTTTGAAATAAAGGCGACTATTTCCAACTTTAGCACCCCCATGTGGTGGAAATATGTCATTTTGAGTGACATTTCTGAGTACAGAAATAGTCAAGCTCTGTATAATTATAGCTTGATTTCTGACATTATTCCTCTGCAGGTGGCCTCCTGACAGGAAAGTACAGTTATGAAGACAAAGATGGTTCCCAGCCTGCAGGACGCTTCTTTGGCAACAGCTGGGCTGCAGCATACCAGGACAGGTGAAAGACCAGCTGCTTTGCCAAATAAGCTACTCCTTTTGTCTTATGTTGTTGCAAATTAGGCATTTCTGCGTGTCTGCACTTACATGGATTTGTTTGCCAACACTGATCAAAAATGATGTCGTCCTGCTTCTCTGTCAGATACTGGAAGCAGAATCATTTCCAGGCTATAGATCTGGTTCAAAAGGCCTTGGAGACAGTGTATGGCTCACAGAAACCCACTCTGATTTCTGCTGCTATGCGCTGGATGTACCACCACTCCCAGCTTAAGGTACAGTGTCTTGCATACATTTTTAGCCCCCCCTTGGGCTTTTCTACACTTACAGTGTTGCAAACTGTGTCAAACTGATTTTATTGGACTCTTTAACCATTCCATGAAGACAACATGCATTGCTCTTTGAAGGTGCACAATAATTTTTGTTGCGCCACAATGTTATGTTATCCCTGACCTGTTTGTGAGCTCCTTGGTTTTCATGATGTTGTTTGTTTGGTATTGTGCCTAACAAACTCTGAGGCCTTCACAGGTGTATTTATACTGAGATTAAATTGCATGCAGGCTGACTCTATTTAACGAATTACGTGATTTCTGAAGGCAGCTGGTTGCACCTGATCTTAGTTAGGGGTTTTACAGCAAAAGGGGTGAATGCTACGCACTCAATACTTTTCAGATTTTTAGTTTATTTTGAAAACCATGTAATATTCATCCCCACCTCAAAATTGTGGACTACTTCATCTTGGTCTAGTATACATAACCCCAATAAAATCCATCTTAATTTGCAGTTCTAACATGACAAAGACTGCCTCTGCTGTGCATGGATAGCTACAGTTGGCATGAGTTACTGTTCATTATCATGGAGAGAATATACAAAATGAGATTTGAAAATGTCATCTTACTCCTCAATGTTTTATATTTTGGTTCTGCTCTGACATCCTATTCAGATTAATGAAGTGAAACAGAATTTCAAGAAGCCCATCACAAACCCCAAAAACCTGGCACGATGCAACTTAAAAGTGCCCTTCAACTAATTTGAAATGTTGTCATTTAGTCTTTAGAGAAGTTAGATACAGAAATTTTATGATACTGCACATACTGAGAATTAGGCTTCACTAAATACCAAAGATTCTAGCTCTTTTACCATCTGGAAGAGCCTTCTCAGTTGTATATTTAACCTCAACACTACAGAGTCAAAAGCTGTATTGGTGCTTGTAGTAGCTGGATAATATTATACCATGTACCTACTAGAAATTCAGCACATCTTCATTAAAACCATGTTCTGGTTTGACAGCATCATTTTTCTCTTTGACCACTGCTGTTCAGGGTGAACTTGGTGATGGAGTCATCATTGGCATGTCAAGTATGGAGCAACTTCAACAAAACCTTGCTGCGGCAGAGGAGGGTCCTCTGGATGAGAGAGTGGTCGCTGCCTTCAACGAGGCCTGGAATCTCGTAGCCCACGAGTGTCCAAACTACTTCCGCTGAAGAGCCAAAATCTCCATACCGTTCTAATCAAATATTGTCTAGGTTTCTACAGAAAATGGATGACTAAATCAGTTTTCCCTTACTTTACATCCTTTTCTTCAAATCACACATTTTTTCCTCAAATGCATGGATCAGTTTGAGACCAATATGTATTAATGTGTCGAAGCAATTAATCATTAATGTATAAATGTAAAAAATATGAAAATAATTTTTCAGGGAAAAGTCTGCCTTAAACTGTTATATTAAAACAAAATCATGTTACCAAATCAAAAATTTTTTGTCCTTACACATCAAAAAGGTTTGTTTTACACAAGATTAAATTTGTTTTTGCTCAATGGCAAAATACTTTTGACAAAACAAGTGGCATCAACATGATTACATGTAAGATCATTTAGTCTTCTGACTCGAGTCACCAGTGTTTACTGAACAACAATTCAGTCCAAAGCTAAAATTCAAGGTCAAGGATAGAAGTTCATGTTTTGGGCTGAAAAAAGGACATAGGAAAGAGATTACAGACTCCAAGGGCAGCACAGGCAGTCAGGATGAATGGTTTCAACATCAATGTCCCTCTGCTGTCGACGTTGGCAAAAATGACCTTTAAAAACAATGTGTACGAGCTCCTGCCCTTGCAGATGTCTCATTCTGCATCATCATCGTCATCATCTTCATCTTCTTCATTATCCTGCATAGACTCTTCCTCACCGGCACAGTTCTCAAACTCGCCTGTTTCTGAGTTCCACATACATTTGATCTGCACCTTGAATTCTGCCATCTCAATGCCAAAGAGTTTCTATGGACAAAAAAAAGGAGCCAATGTGGACAGTGAGTCAAATGCAACACAACACAGTATGTTAAAGTTGACATTTTCTGTCAAACAGTCAAGAACTCACCAGAATACGGGCCTGCTCAGGAGTCAGCACGTCTCCCTCCTTACAGACTTCATGGTCCTTCAGCAGTGTCACCACACCTTTCATGACAGATGATACACACGTGACTATCGTGGGTCACATCCAACTGATGTGAAATAAATGACTGGCAGTGGTCATTTTTCAGAGAGAAAGGACCTGTTACACTTTAACACATTTTAAGGACAAGGCCCATTCTACTGACAAGCATTGTCTGTATTTAATAAGAACCAATAGACTTGAAGGGTAGGGAAGTCAAAAAAGTGTTCAGACACTGACTACTGCAATGGGGATTTTTGTCTTTGTATGACAAATGTAGCATAATGCCAGCCTTATCCTGTAATCTTACCTTTCTTGAGAGCAGTGGGAAGTCCTAATTGCCTCAACTGGGGCTCCATTGAGTGAGGAAACTGTTCCAGGGGTCCCTCATCCAGAGTTATGTCCATCTGTGCCTGGTTGCCTGCCCGTGCATAATCCACCTCTTTAAAATGACTGAAATACCTGCAGGCAGAGAACATTTTGTGAACTGATGAACAATATTTGGTGAATTATTGCAACAATGGTGCATTAAGTGAAGCCTTACTTACTCTTGTACTTCATCTTTTGTTTTGTTTGTGAATAGTACTCCCACATCTCCTCGAAGATACTTGCTGACCTGCACATTATCAAAAGGCAATAAAATTTTCAAATCTTTGCAGCATATTATTGTGACATTTCTTCACACCACAATTTAGATCTCACCTACCTTGTGCAAATTATCTCTGTATTCGTCTGTTTCTCCTTTACCCAAGGCAACCATCATGACTTTATTTTTGCCGAAGAAGAATCTGTGGAAAAAGAGGAGTACAATTATAAAAGGAGTATTTCATTGTTTAGCGTTGAACCTTCATAAAGTTTGGGTAATGGCAAGAGACACATTTTAAAACGAAAATGCTCAAAACTGAAGCAGCAGGGGCTGAGATATCCTGACTTTTAATTCCTAATAAGGACCGAACTATAAACACTGAACCATTTAATTCCCTTAATGCAACTTGGTAGCTTCTTTCATTAGACCACCCCTGACTGGTAAATGCCCATGTTTTTCAAACTCCATCCCTCCTGTAATTAACACAAACCAACACAAATTTGCCGTTTTCCAAGATAACTTTGATTCACTGATATGTCACACCAATAGACTGGTTGATGTCTTTACCTGCTGTGTTTCCATGCTGTCCTGACGTCTTTCAGTTTGTTATTCCTCATATTGGCCACAGAGAATATGAACAAGTTTCTGTAATTGTCCACACATTTCCGTAACTAGAAAACAAAAACAGAATTTAATTTATGTGTCAAACATGTCAACAGCTTCAGGAAGCCCTAGTTCGCATACAGCTAGCTAGAGCTGACAGCAGAGCAGAGCCGAAAACACTCACCTCCTCGATTAATTTCTGTTTTAACTTCAGTCCCTTCTTGGCTGTTTTCGTTAACGAAACTGAAGGGAAAATGGTGTGAAAAGCAGTAGGTCAGTTAGCTATGAGTTTAACTTAAATCAGCTAGCCGTAATTGCTACAGCACACTATGCATGTTAACTGCTATTTCCCCCAGAAGAAGCTAGCGCTACTTTTCTGTAGTCGGAGACAGCGGTTACATAAATCGATCAGGTCATAAGCTTAACCGCTTAATGTGTTTTTACATTTCAACACCTGAACGTATATTCGCTTACTTTTCTTGTCCCTCCTTGACTTCGGCATGGTTTCCTCTCACGATGGCAGAGTAGCAGGCGCACACGTGAAGAAAAAGGACCCCAAATGTTTCTGTTGGGTGAAGCTGACCGTGCGGTGCCTGGCTTTAAAAGTAAAATAAGATTAAAAAAAAAAAAAAAAACGGCTTTTAGCTAAAATATTTATACTTCCCAGGTGTTGCTGGTGTCTAGACATTTACTGCTGCTCCGACATAAATTTACACATAGGTTGCTTTAAGAGTGATGTAATCTCTGGCGTTATTTCAAACAGTGCTTGGCAGGCACTAGCTGATGTGTGCAATGCATACAGATACGATTACAGATAGCTAAAATGAGCTAAAATATACGGAATCATAATGAATTCAGGTGTCCGCATGACGATTAAATTGCATATTATGATACTACAAATATTTCAGTGCATAACATTTTATTAAAAGCAACATAGTACTGCCCAGATGTCCTTAATTAATTTTACATCCAAGCATAACACGACAGGATGAAGATAATGTCTAACCTAATGGGGATTATGTACTGATTAACCCGCTAGGAGGCCCTGTTGTCAAAGCAACAGCATGCAATTACAGGGACATCACTCACAAGAATACTGCTTCCAAGTGTAGGTGTGTTGTTGGCCCTTATAGAAGTGTGGCCCTTGTCTATGTCTGTAAGTCTCTTTTTCAGTTTTCAGTTGTACCCACACATTTCTTTTTATTTTAGAGAAATCTTGCAGACTCACTTTCTGGACAGCAGGCTCAAGACATTTGCTCCTCCTGCCCAGTGAGTGAGCATGGCATCATATCACTTTCAGACAAGCAGTAATAGGTGACATCAGGACAGTTACTCATTTGCCCTGGTTCTGATAACAAGGTTTTAAAAAAAAAAAGCTAAATCATCAGTGAGTATCTTACTGGCTGTATACATTGATGTGATACAAAGTCTTCCAATTCAGTACAAAAATAGTGGTGAAAAGCACATTTAACATAGTATAAGATGAGAAAACACTTTGATCATCAGGTGGGAAAACATGTGTCACAGACTAAAACAGACCAGAAAAGATTACAAAAGATTTCCACTCCCCATAAATCAAAATTAAAAATCTTTATACAAGTACAAATTAGTAGATTAGAGTAAATAATAACTAGAAAAACTATATGTTAAATTGAAATTTACAAAGTCTCTATACAGTACAATACGTAGGCCAGAGTACATTCTAATATTATTCTCTGATTATAAACATCCAAATCCACTACTGCAGAGCAAAAGTCACTTTAAACTTTTACAGTTGTAATTCTTTGCTCCGTTTGTTCTTATTTGCACCCTTATTGTTCTTATTTTGCACCTTATTGTTCCTATTGTTCCTATTTTCACCTCCTGTTGCTAACTTTGAAATTCTATGTAACTTTACAAATGCTAAATCAACACAGGACAAGATGTAATTTCACTTAAGATTAGTGCTGCATGAAAACAATTTCTTTCCCTCTGTGCTTATACAGTTAGTAGCCATTGTGAATAAAACAAAGCAAAACTTACCAATTAACTTAATTGACATTGGATGCAAACTCCCATCCACTCCCACACCCACCCCTGCTCTCCTGGTGGATGCAGTCTGACAGCAAAACAAGTCCGGGCAAAGTCAGACATGTCCATGGCTTTGAAATGATGCACAGCTGAAACTCAATGGATTTATAAGTTGCAATAACTATATTTTTCCATTGTTAAGTGAAGGCAAACATATTTGTTTAAAATGAGTCTATTAATGAGACAGTGTTATTTATTTTCATGGTGGAGGAGGTGGCGTGACTCAGATCCTACACAGTGGGCAACACCTGAAGCTGGTCAGTTGTCCTCCTGGATCCATCCTCTTAACCAATGTTTTACAATCTACATTTCGTCATCATACTTGTATATATGTGAATTTATACTACAGTACAAAGACAATATATTGAATGTTTGACCTCATCAACTTCACTGATTTTTGTAAATATCTGCTTATTCTGAATTTGATGCAGCAACACATTTCAAACATGTTGGGACAGGAGCAACAAAAGACTGGGAAAGTTGAAAACACCTGTTTGGAACATCCCACAGGTAAACAGGTTGATTGGTAACAGGTGAAAGTATCGTAATTGGGTATGAAAGGCACATCCTGGAAAGGCTCAGTAGTTCACAAGCAAAGATGAAGGAGGTTCACCACTTTGTGAAACTTTTTTGGAAATTGAGTATATATATATAAAAAGCTGAAATGTAATAATACATATTAACATCTCATGATGATGATATATATAATAGGTTATCTCACAGTACATAGTCATGTAATGGAGTAGAATACACTATGAATAAATAGTACAGTAAGCTTTCATATCCCTGTGTTAATGCTTTGTTATTATAGTGGTGAAAGTTTGTCAGTGGCGCCTTTTATTTGCAGAAACGATCCAGCTGTCACCTGCAGGCCAGCAATAAGCGAACCCCTGCACCCTGCGCCTGAATAACGCGTGTTAAACCCAACGAACTGAAGATGCGCGTTCTTACTGTCTCCTATTAATGACGCTTGTGGTGCTTGTGCCTGCAGCCGGGATGTGATCCCCGTGATCGCTGTCGGTGTGCGAAAGAAAGGGGGAGGGACGTGGGAGGGGCCGATGTGGGTGATAGTGCCTAGTTTAGCGCTCTGCAACATGATCCCTGCACACCACGGAGAGGCCGGGCTCTGCGGTCCTGCGTCCTGACACCGTCCCACCGCAGCACATGGAGACCGGATAGAGCCACGGCATTAACGGGGAATGACAAAGAAAGAAGGTGGACCGTCTTCCTCTGTGTATATGAACCCGGCACAGCACCAGCGGCTCCTCAGACAGACATGAGGTTGACGGGAAGTACAGCTGCTGTTTGCTGCGGTCTGCGTCAAACCCCTCGCCCCGTCGGAAGATAATGCCCTCGGTGCCTCTTAAAGGACTTTCTGGGTTCATTATCAGCTCGTGCCGCAGGGCTCCATGCTGTCAGCCTCTTGGTGGTAAACATCCAGCAGGGACGGTGATGGTCACCGGGTCTCCAGCCACTCAGCCACTCGCAGCATCTGCATTGTAAGGAGAAACTCGTCCTGTGGGAGTGGGATTGCGAAGGAATATGCAGAGATAAAAAACACAGTTTTCGTTGCTGCATCCGAACCAGACAGAGCCATAGTTGGATTTTTTTATTGTTTTTTTTTTTACCAACATGAACTCGCTGTTTTTCTCCGATTCTCCGCCCGGCCCGGTCTGCAACGTCCCCGCCGGGTCGGGCGCGGTGACCAGCGCCCTGCGAAATGACCTGGGCTCCAACATCCATGTGCTGAAAACCCTCAACCTGCGATTCCGCTGCTTCCTTGCCAAAGTCCACGAACTGGAGAGGAGGAACAAGCTGCTGGAGAGCCAGCTGCAGCAAGCTCTGCAGAGACCGCTGCACCGCCACCTCTACGCCCGCGAAGTTGCAGTGCAGACGGACGGTCCCGAGTCGCGACTGCCGGGCACCATCTGGAGCTTCACCCACGTCCGGAGGCAAGGGGAGCGCTTTGAGACCCTGCACGGGCCCGGGGTGACGTGGACGCATCCGGACGGAGTCGGGGTCCAGATAGACACCATCACCCCAGAGCTGAGGGCTCTGTATAACGTGCTGGCCAAAGTCAAGAGGGAGAGGGACGAGTACAGGAGAAAGTGAGTAAAGACTGATGCGCTGATGTGAGACTGTGTCTGTTGATGTTGCTGATCGTTCCTCCGCACAGATGGTAATCTACAGCATGTTTGCATTATCAAAACATACAGTAGCTTAGTAATTTTTATGCCTGAAAACATCCGAATGTGTTTGACAAGATACTAATCATTTGCAGGGGAGGAGCAAGAAATCAAAGGCCCTGACATGATGTTTCTGTGGGCCCCCTTTTCTGTTCAGGGCCCCTGTCATCACTTCCCATCACACTAGCTACAAAGAAATGAGAACGAAACAGAAAATAAGAACAAAATGTCACTTCATACCTCCGTGGAGGATTTTACAGGAATATTTCTCATTAAGTCGTCATCATCGAAAGGCCCAAGTTCAAGCGTTGACTCACTCAGTGCAGATGTTGCAGTTTATAAGCCGAGAAGTCGTTCTGATGTGGTGCTACGTTAAATCAAGAGACCTAATCAATGTGGCTCTTAAAGATAAGCTCGTTCTTGACTTGTTAGATTCACATCAGAGTTGAAAAGATTAGGTGATTAATCGTTTAAAATCATTTTTTCATGAAACAAAAATGTCAAACATCATCTGGTTCCAGGCTCTTTAATGCAATGATTCGCTGCTTTTCTATGTGGGATTTTGTAAAAAAAAAAAAAAAGAAGATCTTTTGGTTTTGGACTGTTTGTCGGACAAAATAAGACATTTGAAGATGTCACCTTCCTCTCAGGGAAACAGTGATGGGAATTTTTCACAGCTTTTGACATTTTGTAGACCAAAAGATGAAGCAGTCAGTGAAGGAAATGATTTCTGAGTGGGTTGGAGCGATGTGAGCGGCGTGATCGAGGAGCTGTTTTCATCCACCATCACTTTATGATTTCTATCTTATCAGTGTGACTGCGGGTGTGGCCCGATAAAATGACGACCAGACGACCCTCTGACAGCAGAGTGGAAATATTTCACAGTGACAGAGAGGTACTATTTCACATAAATGGGCCCTCAGCATTTTAGCTTCACAAAGACTTTTATTGTGAAATGAACCAACGCTGTTTCTCACACTCTTCTGAGGAAATTCCTTTGCATGCCTCAGTCTCCACCAATTGTTCTTGTCCTTTAGTCACATTAATTGTGTTCCCTTGAGGACTCACTGCAGCGTCCCTGGCCGACCCGCGTCACCGCCGGCCGGCTTGTCTGGCTACTGGAGGAGAAACATGCCCAGCTCCTGTTTGCTGCCGTGATTCAAGCAGAGAGGCATTTTAACAGGCCCCAGTCTGCTCGGTGAGGTCGGCTATGACGAGCGCCGGCTTCCCTGTGAGAGCACTGACTCAGTGACACAGAATGCGTGTGCTCTCCCACTCCTGTGGGAAACTGCATATCCTGTCCAGTCATTCTCTGAAACAGCAGCATATCCTTTTTTGTGCAGTTCTGCTGGAGAAGATGAACGGCAGGGACTGGGACGGCAGCCAAATTGAAAACTGCTGCGGCTGAATCCCAATATTTTGGATCGCCATCTGCAAAAAACGGGAGCTCTTAAGTCATTGAAACTACCATTCCAGTTGCTTTTTAAGTAGGGGTTCAGTTAGCAAAATACATAAAACGACTGCACTTTGCACATTCATTCATGAAATGTGTATTATGTCTCCAAATAGTGGCTAAGATTTTTACATAAGTATAGGTATGGTGTGTTTACATGTTACTTTAATGACACGTACGAGTACCAAAGTGTCAAACATGTTCTTATTATTCGTCCTACATCTAGAGAAGTGAGGAACAAGACACATTTCCTAGCTGCTCTTTATTGGCCAATCATGATGGTAATCAATCTCTTTCCCTCCCTCTCACATTCCTTCTCTCCTCTGAGCTCAATAATTGCATCACTGGTGAGTTCACTGCCCAGTTATTTTCTCTCGTCTCCGAGTCTAAATCCTCTTTACTACAGTCACGTTTCAGCATTCAATCCCCGAGCCCCATCCTGCCGTGCCCTCTCTGTTCTGTTCCTTTTGTGTTCGGCCATTCCTTCTGCCGTCACTCCACCCCTCTTAAAGCCCCTCCACCCCTCTCTCTGTGTCACGCAGACTGCTTCATAAGCTCAGCTCCGACGGAGGCCCCCCGCACCCCTGAGCTCCCACACCGTCCTGGTGATTTATTAAAGCTTTACGAGTGTGGACAATCACAGGAAGACGGATGGCCAGCTGATCCATTTCTGACTTGGCCGCTTGCACTCATAAAAGTAGCATTCCTCTCCCTGATCAAGAGCCCATTTTCTGAGCCGGAGGTGACATTTATGTGTCAAACGTTGTTGTTTGTAATATGTTCACTTAATGAGGTTGCATTGTGAAGTGAGTTCAGAGGCTGCTTGAGTACATGAAAAGGCTGAAATATAACAGAATCCATGTTTGCCAGGACAAATGTACAATATGGGCCTAGAAATTAGAAGTGTGCGATGTGGTTCTAAAATAATGTCACAATATTTCAGGGTATTTCTCTGATAATGATATTCTTGACAATGACAAAATCCAAAGTAAAACTTGCCAAAGATCTGGTGATGCTCTGCTGAGCCAGTGTAGTTTGTCTGCTTGGTTTAGGACTGACATCATCTGTTTAGCTCTCCTCATGGATTTCTGGCCTCATACTTAACTTAGTGTTTCTGCTTGAGGTGGTGAAAAAGTTTGTTTTATTGCCCCTCTAGTTTTTCTAGTCTTCTTGCACTTCTCGCCTATTACGTATTATTAGAATTCTATCACATTAAAAATTATATATTATTATGATATATGAAATGTGAAAGAACTAGTAGTATTGCAAATGTGCTTCTGAGATGAAACTCATGACATTCTGGAACAAGTAAAGGCTGTTTTTGCCCTGACTTTCCCTTTAAAATAATACACTTTTGTGAACAGCTGCAGTGTAAACAAACATAAACCTACTTGACATAATGCACCTTTTTAGATATTTGACAGTATATTTTGTTCTGGACACTTAACTTCACTTTAAATGTGTCACCTGTGAACAGTGTTCATGGAAACACATTCAGATTGAATGGTAGAAATAAGGCTCTAGTGTGCTGATATTTCCAGTTTCCAGTTCATTTCTCCGACACACACTAATTGACCTAGATTATATTTCCAAATCTCTCCTTGTACAACATCCTCTTGGTAGAGAACAACAATGCTCTTTCAGTTACTGGATGTATTTCTGGATCTGGTCAAGCTCTTTAACCGATTTAGTGCACATACTTAACGATTTTATCTGATTGCTGGCTTTCAGAACACTGTTGTTTTCATTCACTGCCATCAAATGCAAATGGGAGCTCGATCACACACACGGTCCCTCTCTCACACGAACATACAGCACATGGACGTACAGTCGACCAAGGACGGGCTTCGTAAATTATTATATGAGGATCCACTTAGTGCCACAGTGTCTGGACAGCGGGGTGACAGACCTCACACGCAGACAAACGACCGTGCAAAGGAGGATGGGTAAGGTCAATGCCACTGCCCTCATCCACATGTTTTCAGCCCACTCTCTTGGATCACTGTGAAATATACCACTTGCATGTCAGTGAGTCCCTGCCAGTAATTGCCACCAGCGCGCAACAGTGCTTAAAACGGCCATGAAAACAGTGGCTGACACTGACGAATGTATTTGACAGTCGACGACAGACTGCATGTTAAGCTAAGAATAGAAACCATGTCAGGCTGAGCTACCTTTAAGTGACCAAGACGCAAAGTGCACATTTGTTTAGAATTTACATGTTGGTGCTGCAATATTGCAGACTGCTTTATCCATTATGCAGATTACTGCACAGACAGAAAGATAGGGACTAAAAGACAGCAGTGACACTTGTGCTAATATGCTAATACGTTGTCAGCAAGCTGCATGCATAAAGATAAGGGAAGTTATTTGCTTATTAAAAGATGAGAGGACAGTATACAATTGACTTTACATGCATTTCTGTGGAATAGAGGAAAGACAGGAAGCAAAAGATGCAGAGTGCAGGATCATTTACAGCATTATACAAACTTAAGGTGCAATGCTTGCTGCAGTGGTTTCGACATGCTGTTGTGCTAAAGGACACATTAGCTACCAGATGTGCCCCGGGTGGGACTCAAACAAGAGATTCCCGGTCACTGCCGTGGCCTCTCCTAATTGGCTGTTTATCCGATCAGTGAGCAGAGGCCAAACAACTGTGCTGCTGGATCACAGTGTGGGCGACACAGGACGTATAGTGAACCAGAACGGTCTCCGGGCCTCTCGGGCATGTTCTTCCTGCATGAATAATTCACACACCGCCGAATTTAGCTGCGTGTGGATCAATGCGATGAGAATTCACCGAAGACACTTTTCCGAGGCTTTGATCTTTTCTTCCAGCGCTTAAGAGAGGGGAAAGGCAGAGCTGAGCATCTCTTTTGAAAGCGGGATTCGGGGTTGTCGTAACGAAGAACTGACTAATTACAGGGTGAGGTGTGCTGTGATTCCAAAGCTGAAGGTTGCATTGTGTTTCAAATGTCATATATAGTCACGTAGAGCAGCAGCGATGAGCTCTTCAGCCTCTCCCCCGTCTGTCTTTGGTGCTGACCTGCCCTGCGTATAATCCAGGCCGTCTATTCATTAGAGGGATTTTCTCTAAGCCGTCACCTAGCACCAAGTCTCCAACCCCCTGCCAGCCCTGCACCACGTCCTGGCACGCAGCCGCCGCTCTGAACTGGGGCCTCTCGGAGTGGAAGCCTCCCTGCTGCTGAGATACAGCGAGGGAGAAAGAGAGAGAGCTCAGCTCACTAAAACCATTGAGCTCCAGATTAGAGTCCATATTGTTCCTCTCTTACTCCCTCTTCCTGTCTGCGTGGCGTGCTTCGCTTAAGCTCACAACATGTTGTTGAACTTGCAGTCTCCAGTATTAATGCTCTTTAATGCTTAGAAAAAGTACTAATTTTGTAGATATGGCCACCATTACAAACCTTGGTTGTTCTGAGAGGAAACATTTAGGGATATATCTTATTCCTCTGTGCCACTGTTGTCCAGAAACACATCAGTGATGCCACACTGTTGCACTGGCCGACATGTTCTGTCATTATAGTGAACATGGGTGTTTATTTTGAGCAAATCCCACATTCACTCACTCACAGTCCTGCTTCTGTGAAGAGCAGTGGTTATCAACCTGAGGGTCAGGACCTCCCAAGGGGTCGCAAGATAAATTCGAGTGGTCCTGAGATGAACAATAAGTTAGGAGAGAAGAAACGAAGCACAGAATGTTACATTTTTCTGGCTTTCTTCAAATCGTTGCCTTTTTTCTCCTGAGATATTGGAGCATTTTACGCCCTCAGGTAAATGAATCATGAGCTCACAGCCACAGTCATGAGCCAGAAAGACTGGGAATCACTGCACTAGAGCACCAAATGTGTATTAATCCGCAGCTAAAAGCAGTGTTTAAGTTTTTTTGAGCAACATTTCCTAAAAACTACATTGCCCTGCTATTATAGAAAATTAATCTGAATTAATATATTTGTAACATGTTTTTACAGATTTACAATCTTTTAGGAACCAGTGGGCTCGGACCACAGTCAGGACAGGAATGTTGGAAAGTACTGAAAGACAGACTTGCGCATTATTGGGTTTTTAGTTTTCATACAATAAGGAAAATATGGATAAAGAAACAAGGCCAGTCTCGTCCTTTATGGAACATACAAACTGAACAACATGAAAAAATGTTCTCTCTCTGGGTGTGATGTGATGATGGGACTGTGTTTCCCTTCTGCCTCCTTATGCCTTTGTTCTCTCTCTGCTGTGCTGCGCAGCTGCGATTGATTATTCATGGGTATCGATACAGCTGAGAGCAGTGGCGCGTTGCCATATTTAAAAGTGCAGGAATGCACCTGTCTGTTTGTGAGCACTGACTGCGTGGGGAGAGGTGAGCTGCACCGTGGGCTCGGCTGGTGGATTATTTTGGAATAGCAGTTGCGGCCTGAAGCAAAGCAGCAGACAAACAGTTTGTCAGGTCAACTAAGTCTTACTGCTAAGACCATAATCATCAGACCTAATCTTTATTTACACCTATTAATTTAACAAGTGTCTTAGCCTTTCTGTTCAGACCTGCTCAGTCTGAAAAGCTGTTGCACCTTTTCCAAAGGCCTGGGTGTGCTGACGCAGCATCCTGAGTTAATAACCTCTATATTTCAAAAGCTGGTTTTTCCAGAAGAAATGCTGTTTTTTTAGGCACCTTCGAAAACAAGCACACAAATCTCTTAGCAGTATAATGTTGCACGTATGCCAGATAGGAAGATCGTGTGTGAGAGCCTTGACAGGGACTTAAATCTGTCTCCATTCTCCTGCGTGCTTGACCTTAAACTAGACCAGATGTGTCTCTTCTCAGAAATGTATTGCGAGATAAAGTGCTTTTGTTGCAGTGTTTTCTCACAGCAGCAAAAAAAAAAACAGTCAAATTAAAGGCACAATCCATGACCACTATGTAAACAAAGCCAACACTTTTATCTGTATCAGAAACCAACAGAAATATAAACCTGTATTGAAATAACTAAATATTAAAGGCTGAGTCTTTAACACTGTTGTAGTACTGCTGATTTTCAGTGTACATTCATATCACACATACTTCATCTTTACCAAACAGGCTAACAGCCTTTCTCCATCTTCACATCCTTCTCCTGCATTTAAGCAGAACAAAAGAAAAGAAATACTGCACATTAGGGGGTCTCCAAATCAAATTACTTGAAAGCTGCTTGGGGCTGGGGACTCGTTGGAACTTTTTTTCCTGCTTACTATAAATTAGATACTGAGCAACTTGTACGCTGCTTCCTGCGCCAGATGTTTAGTAACATCGCTGTCCTCTTAGAGAACAGCATCTTTTCTTTACAGCTCAGACAGTTATCGCTCACATTAAACTGCAATGTTCACGTCTCTTGAAACTGACTGTGCTCCATGTCTACTTTTCCTTTGGGTCCAGAAAAGAGGCATTTTGGTGTTTGGTGTGAGGCGGTAAATCAAAGTGCTGTTGGTCCTCGCTATGGTGTTTGTGGTGACATCAATGCTAAATGGGAAATGGGAAACCAACTTCAATTAAGGCTGCAACTAACAGTTATTTTAATAATTGATAAATCTATCAGTTATTTTCTCAACTAAATCGTTTAGACTTATAACACGTAAAAAATATATAAAATAAAATAACAATTTCCTAAAGCCTGAGGTGGCATCTTCAAATGACTCGTTTTGTCCAACCAACAGTCCAAAGATATTCAGTTCACATTCATAGAAGACCAGCAAATATGCACACTGAGTGGCTGGAACATGAGAATTTTTCAGTTGTTAGAAGTGCAATAAATAAATGCAGTCCATTTATCAAAGCTGAAAACAACATTACACATGCAGGGGATGCTTTGAAACTGTGTTGTGGGCTGCATCCGGCCCGCAAGCCGGGAGTTTCAGCTCTCTGTGTGTGATAAATTGAAAGCTAACTGTGGTCAAGAAACCAGATTTCTCCTGAATAGAATAGTTGCAGTTTTATGTTTACTCCTGGGGTTCATCCTGCAGGTGTGTGTACCCAGAGTTACAAAAGACATTTGTCTAGTGGTGATGTCTCATAGCTCTATTATGTCTCACATAATTTGAGTGTACACACCCTGACCAGTGAGGCTTTGTGCCAGAGGTGAACATCTCCGTCTTCTTTTCTTATTTAATGGGATGTCGCTCCCAGTGCAGCTCCACCCTAAAGTGGCCCGGGCATGCAGGCCGTTGTTTGTGCTCTCATCCTCGTGCTCTTGCAAGAAATCTCACAAATCCATGTCATTTGTCACCCAGAACATCCCAGCTTATTATAGGATTGATAGGAAGTCTGGCTCGTGTTTGCACTGTACAAGTCAGGCCTTTAGAGCTTTTGTGCAGTTAAATGTCTTGTACTTATATGATGAGTCAACAGCCAGGGGCCTGGGCTATTATGGTGGCACTACAACGTGGACCGCCTGAAATTAAATCAGTGGGATAATAACAACTTAACAGCACAGGAGTGTGTAGGACAAGGGCTGGGGTGAGTTTGCAGTGAGGGACTGAAGACTGCAGGGAAAACTGATTTTCTGTCACAGCGCTCTGTCACCCCCTCTGCTGCAGGCTGCACTAATAAGCAATAGATGAATTCTTGTTCCTGTTCCTGTGTTGTTATCAGCTCTCCTTGTTGCTCTTGACTGTGTTGACTGAGAAAAAACAAAACATAGAATGCGTCAGTGAAACGTGATTAAAATCTCCCTTTTCAGATGCTTATCAGTGATTCTTAAGTTAGAAACACTTAACAAAAAACTCATTTGACAGCAAAGAGATTTAACTGTCAGCCATTATAAACAAGCCGTTCAGTTTGGGGTGGTTTCACACTGGCAACACCTTTGCATGCCACTACAAAGATGGATCAGTCACGGTTTGAGAAGTTGTTGCCATTATAAACACTTACGCAAGTTTCTTTGAAAGCAATTATCCACTTTTTCTCGGGTTGCTCTGAGGTCATCGTTTGAAAGTGATGGTAATTACACGTGAACACCTACGCGCTCGTCGACAGTCTGAAGACGCTACAGCTAACCTGACAGCGGCATCCCTCAGGCCAGAGAAAAGAGGGCCAACACAAGCTTTTGGGAGTTAAGCAATTAGATAATGCTTGAGCGTAGTGCAAACAAGTCAAGCTCACACCCATTTTGTTGGGAAAAAGTCAGTGTGGTAGAGTTGTGTGGCCAGGTCAGGAAGGAGGATTAGACATGTTTAGACAGATTAGACACCAATTATGTGTCAGTCCATGAGTATGATGGGAGGAACCACTGGTGTCGTACCAAACCCTCTATTCAGATTGATGCTTTGATCTCTGTCCGCTAGAGTCTCACCTTGTTCCAAAGAACATTAGGAATATAATTTGTGTCCAGACCATCTTTCTGATTAATGCTGCCTTGTTGTGTTGCAGCTAGTCCACGTTATACAAGACTTCACTCTGCCTGAACTCGCTTCTCAGAGCTCCTTCTGTGTCGTAATCGATGAAAAGGTTGTTCCATTGAGCGAGGATTTACGGTAGATTATCCATGATATGACGTTTTAGTCTGCGATCATTCATGGAGATCCGCTGACACACATGAAGCTTCTGGAAGCTTTAGGCCTGTCTGAGTGCGTGTAAATATACCGCTGTTGCAAGAACTTAAATTTAGAGAACAGGTTAAGACAGAACATTCATCAGACTCACTGATTATGACGCTTCCCCGTGGCTGCAGCCTCTCATCCTCAATGTCAATGCTATTTTATCAAATCTGTTCCAAACATGCATTACGTCCCAGATTTGACAAGTGTCCACCAACTGATACTGTGCTGCTGGAACATTTTGTCTAAATGTCCTGAAACACTGCACTTACTGCCCAAAAAAAATCACCAACTTTATTCTTTTTAAACAACATCGTTCAAAGTTGTTATGGAGCTAAGATGTTCCAGTATTTCTTTTTAATATTACAACGTCAGATGGTGGTGGTGGTGATAATTGCCATTTAGTGTAATAATGCATGTTAATGTAATACTGTGACTTTGTGAAGAATAAAGTTTTACTTAATTGTGCAGCAGTTCACTACATTCATTACAGACAGAAACAAAAAAAGATTGAAAAGAGGAAAAACTATTTTATCTGCATGTAACATTATATGTTTTTTTCTTCATATGTGCATATGTACCTGTATGCACAAATGAAATAAGTAATTTTGTATTTATGTACAAAAGATATCTACTTACATGCAATTTCTTCTTAATATGAGGACTCAATAACATTTTCATCCTATTTGTATTGCATTTTACATAATATAGCTAATCTAGCAGCAGTTCATATACTCCTTCCACACCGTGGAAACACACGTGCAGCTCCAGTACAGTTTTATTGAGCGCATTATTTAACATAGATAACCTTCTAGTGTTTATTTAGCTGGTGATGAATACTGATATGTTGGGGAGTGCAGGCAAATAACCCTTGAAATTTCAAGATTATTTGATTTTATTGCCGTTAAAGCAAAAAGTAAAGTACTTTGGTGAGATCACTGAGTACACAAGATGAACAGGGCAAAATTCAACACGTCATACACAAAAATAAGTCTAACTAAAAATGTTATAAAATCTATTACTATTATTCTAAAAATACCCAAATGTACCATAAGTAAATGTAGAGTATAAAAGTACAAATGTATATAAAAACAGGTCTAAACGTGTACGTTTAGCATTCAGCAGTTTACCACTCACAAGCTGAAAAATGTCAGCGAATGCTTCTTCTCTTGAAGCTCCCAGATTTTGATCAGAGCCGTCTGTATTTTCTCTCTGAAGGAGGATCGCTTGAAAGGAAAAGGCTCAGTGAGAGCTATCTCTATCAACTTTCAAAGCTTTCAGATAAAGGTGAGCTTTGCAGGCCGAGACCACAGATCGGAGGGGACAACCAGTAGATTAGAATGCAGTCCTCATCTGTCATAACGAAGCTGACCTTTTTTGGTCACTGTCGTCATATTTCACAACCCGAAAGTTTGAAGTTCGGCTTAAAGCAGCCGGTTAATTGGAAGAGACGTTTAAGGTACACAGTTGGTTCTCAGGAAGAGGTCTGGTAGAGTCATTTATTAGACGTCTGTTCATTTCAAAATACCAGTTTAAAACTGTGCTGTGGAGAAGTGTAAAGACGTGTTTGACACACACACACACATATATACACACATGTGCATATATGTATGTATGTAATAGCATTAAAGGCCCTCGATAATGGTGGCTTGGGGAAAATGTCTGTGGTCACTTAGCAACACCAACATTCCTCCAGCTCGTCCTGGCGGCGTCTGTGTCCTGTCTAGGTTAGGAGGGCTATATTTATGTCTGGCCATGCTTGTGGAACATGGAGCAGAGGAGTCATCCGCCAGCGAGCGATGGCCCTGTGCACAGTTTACATGATCGAGTGAGCCAGGAATTAATCTGCGATTAATCTGCGTGCACTTCCGATGCAGGCCGGTTGCACGGTTTCCATGGACACGAGATGGCTCGAGAAGAAAATGCGACTGATGGGGGAAAAATGTGTGCGGGTGTGTTACGGACGGAGGTCAGGGAGATCATGTGGAGTTAGTTGGAGGAGAGAAATGAAATGAGCTTCGACCTTGGTGCGTTGTCCCGTCAGCAGAGACCCCCGAGCAGCCAGACAGCGGGCTCCTGAGCCGCTCTACCTGCCGGCCCGATCCATTTCACGTGGCTGCATCATTAGCACGCCACACATGTGTCTCTGTGGAGTCTGGGGAGGCTATAGATTACAGAGCATCATGACATTCAATCGATGACCAACTATAGTCATACCCCCTCCCCTCGTTTTTTCCTCTCACCAAAGCCTTACATCGCTCACTATTTCACATCTCTTTGCCACAGATGCTTCTTCCCATCACGCTCCTCCTATCCAGCCATGATTATAGGAAGAATCTGTACTGACAATAAATTACAGCCCCGGCTCGTACGCTGTGTTATTGCACATAGAGGAGGGGGAATGCTGCTGTCACGGAGGAGACATTATATAGACACCTATAGGGATCCATGGGTGGATCACGTGCTCTCTGAACTCTCAGACGTGATTTATCAAAGCTGTCAGTGGCCCCGTTTCATATGAGCAGCTGAGCTCAATGGGTGTTTGTCCTGCATGTAGCCAGATGTATTGATCCTCGAATCTGTTATCATGTAACACTTCCTGTTATACTATTGCCTGCACTCATGAGAATGAATTGTAATGGCCCTATAAAAACCTCGTCATAGTGGTTAGACTAAGAGTCTTGTTTTAGAATAAATCATATGAAGAATTTGTGTCCTCACAAGTATTTAAGAATAAATGAATGTTCTTCTGATTAGTATTATTCTTATTATTTAATGCATCAGGTTTAGATTTAGAGTTTAGGTTTAGGTTGGGCATGAATTATGGTAAAGAATACTAATTATTATTGTGATGTTTTAATATTATTGCATATTGATATTGTATTGCTAACATAGACTGTATATAAGTGATGATGATTTGTTTCCAGTTACCTGCAGAAACCCATAAATGCTCTGGTTATTGTTAAACATTCCCATATACCCCGGAAACAAATATTAATCCTGGAATTAAAATAACATTACTTTTTACAACATTTTATAACATTGTACTAGAAATAATGAACCCCCCAAAAAACATAATTTCACCATATTACTTTAAGTATTTCTTAATGTATGCTTCTATTTAATTAGGATGTTTTACATGTGGACAAGCATAAAAAAGCAGTTCAATATATACTCTCACTTGCTAGTTTATTAGGTACACCTTGCTAAAGCTAATGCAGTTTAATAGAGTCCTGCACAACAGTCCTACCTTCATGAAGTCATGTATTGTATTGCATTACAGAAAGAGGTGTTTCTGTTGTAAATACATAGGCCAATTAACTGTATACCAACAGGTAACCATGAACATTAGACTAATGAGGAAAGGGTGACATTGCTTGATTTTGGCACCACAAATAGTTTGAGGAATGGCAGGAACTTCACTTTAGGGTGAAAATTAAATAAAATAAATGACTAGTTTAGAAGCAGTGTATTACAGTCTCTAAAGGTGTGTGTTAAAGGGTTAACCTGCTCTAATGCACAGGATTCCTTTCTGAGCTCGTAATTTGATGTCCGGTTACTGAGAAATTCCACTTGGTAAGTAACACTTTCCACTACATCGTATAGTTTAAACAGGGTGTTGTTTGACTCAAAATTTTATTTGCTATGAGTAACTGAGGCTTTGTGTAATGATGCGTAACCACACCTCAGAGCTTTCCCTGTGTTCCTCCTGGTATTTACTGCTGACTCTATGCTCCTTTGGTAGTTCCCGCCTGTTGCGTTACATTGCAGTGGTCTTTGGAATTTGATCATTAATCATGTGACAATCACCTCCAAGGTATAATTTTCATCATTTTGACTCTAGCAGAGATCAATCATCAACATTTAAATTTAAATCATTATTTGTGCCATAAAACAATCACCATCAGCTTTGCCATTGAAAAGTGCCAAGCCCAAGAACATTAGCGCATCAGATGTGCATGTGTGCTCGCTGTGTCTGCAGGCACACTGATGAGAAAACATTCAGACAGCTTGCGTGCAAACATAACTCCCAGACATACCACAAAAGGCAGGGAGTGTTAGCTGGCAAGCACTGCAGGAATGCCTATTGTTCAGCAGGCAAAAAATTTATGAGCAAATGTGTGTTTGATGCGAGACACTTGATTTTGCTCCATCAGTGCTGCACTGTAGCTTTTCATGAATCACACAATAGGTAGTTTTTTGCATCCATTAAAATGTGGATTTTTTTTTCATTTGTTTCATTTGAACAAGTTTACTCAGCAGTGCAATGTATAGGATATGGACAAAATTATACTTTAAAATGTTCAAATTACAGTATGTGTTGTGTTGGAGAAATATCTACTGCAGTTAGCATGCTAACCAGCTAACCTGTCTCGTGTGCAAGAGGTGATAGTCCGATAGTTTTAGCTGGGAGATGTATGCAACTGGTGCGTTTGCTACGTTTCACAGGATGTCTTAGTTTTTTAGTTTAATACACAAAATAGGCTCACAGACTGCCAAGAAAGGAAATATTCTCACACCTATTTTCCTTATCAAACTGAAAAATACAACTGTCTGAATTCAGGTTTCTGTCTTTTACCGAAAGATGAGGTTAAGTGCCAAATTAACTCACTGTAAAACACACTTCACTCAATCTCAACAGAAACAAAAAATGACTCACCAAATCTGTTTTGTCTTTGTATCACCGCAACAATCATCAACTCTGGTTTGGTTCTCCGGGTTAGATGTGAAAATATTCTGGCTCTAGATTCTGATTTTCTGCGCTGCTGTTGGCCGACCTTCCTCTCGCTCTTCTCCTGGTTCGCGGCCCTCCTGTCCCGGCCTGCCGAGTCTTTGTCGCCCTGGAGTCCTAGTTGGGGCTGCGGTGGATCACCTTGGTAGAGTTTTGCCTGTTGTCAAACCGGCCTCCTTCGATCTAGGAGGTTGTGTTCGGCCCTGATCCGGCTCTGTCCACTGGGAGGCTGCTGAGCCCGGTTCCACTGCCTACAGAGCAGCAGTAAGCGGTTACTCTGGTGATATGCTGCCTCCTATTTGTTTGGAGAAACATACAACAAGTGGCCGATTCCTACACGTTGTGCCTTCAAGTGCTTCTGTAAATCATGCAGTACTGATTTGCAGGTCCAGTGTGTAGGATTTAAGGGGATCTATTGGCAGAATATGGCAGAAATGAAATATAATACTCATAAGTATTTTTTAATTAGTGTACAATCACCTGAAATAGGAATTTTGTTTTTCTTATATCTACAGAGGGAGCAGATGTCCGCCATGTTCCTACAGTAGCCCAGAACAGAAAAAAACAATCACTGGCTCTAGAAAACTCATTTTCTAGAGCCATCATAAGGAGGGTGAAGCGAAGGGTATTCAGGTGGTTGCAGTCTACAACCTAACAATTGTGGTATGTTTACTATTAGATTTGATTGAATTAATAAAATGTGGAAAAATTAGGTAACTAAATACTAATCATTTATTCTTTAAAGGGCTTAAAATTGTCTTAATGGAAATTAGAAAGAATTTTTCTGTGGCTCTTTGAAAAAACTTCCATAGTTAAATTTAGGTTTTGTCTATTTTAGTTTAATTTTGCCTCTCAAAAACAGACAAGAAACCACTGTTTATTGCAGCAGTTTCAATTCGTGTTGTGGCTGAACCAACGCATCTGTAACACCACCCAGTTTTTGATTTATTAGAGCAGGATTGCAGAGATGTCTGGCGGTAAACAGATGTCTGTGAGTTCACACAGGCTCCAACCCTCCTGCTGTCTATGTCCTTGTAAGGAGACTCCGGGTGTGTTCGTTTGACTGAGTCACGCCAAAGGTGCAGGAAAACCAGAACCAGAGCTAGGGCTGAGAGGCCAGACAGAATACTTTCACTAAGCTGTGGTGTCATCTCTGTTTGGATTAGCCTTTTTAAACTGGAAGCTTGAAAACAGTCGGTGGTTTTCCGTTCGACTTTCATGAATTGCAACTGTTCCAGATAATGTGGAAGCGGCTGCTGCTTCGTTCCGTCAACGACTCCATTACCTTTGATAGATGACATAAATAGCCTTGACATATTGTTGACAGAGAGGCTTCCCCTCCATCAGTCGCTCGATTTAATCATGTTGTCCAGTTATCACCCGCAGCATTATAGAAAAGGACGTGGTGGTTTCTACAGGAAGTGACACCACAGGCGATGCAGGCGCTGGGACAAACGCGTTTGTGTCTTGCGGAGGATGTGATGCAGTTGTGTACTCCGGTGACCTCAGCCACAGTCCTGCGGCAGACAGGCGGAGTGTTGTGGACACAGTGAAGCAGCTCTGCCAGCGTTTTTAGAACAAGGCTTCAATCACAGTGCGAGCTGGCACGCCCAGCCAAGGAATACTTCTCTTTAATTAGACAGCGTGCATTCAGTGTGTCCTGGATGGCTGAGTTTTGTTGTGAAAGTGAGTTTCTAGTGACGCATGTCGTGATGCAGAAGTGACTTCTGGCTGTGCTTGTGTTTCTCTATGATAAAGGCTATAGGTCAGCTTTCTCCTCTCCAGTAAACACATATGGTCAGGCATGCATACTTACACCACTACACACAAGACATCCCACTGGCTCACCCAGTCTCTCTCTCTCATACACACACAAACACACACACACACACAGAAAACCCCCTCTCAAATGATTCTCCTCTGTCGTCGTCCATGTGGCCACAGTGGCTCATCAGCACGTGTGTCTGACTCTGGGCGGTTGCTTCATATTACTGAATGAGCTCCTCAGACTCTCTTTTTGGGAAGCGTCAGTGACTCAGCACGCCTGCCGTCTCATATCTCAGGGAGTGTGTTAGGAGCAGGTTGAACTGACCGGCGCAGTGCGGGCGGAGCGATCTGTGCCTTGTGCGCAGTACATATGCTGCACGGCAATGAAAGATGCTCCTGATTTTGTTTTTACACAGCTGCCACAGTGCCGATGAGTAATATGATCTGTCAGGAGAGGGGAAAGAAAACTGTGTTGCTAATCATGGCTTGCAGCCAATTGCAGGGGGGGTCTGGAGCTGTATTTTTAGCCATGCTACCAGCACAGCTCTGGGATGGTTCGTCCCTCAGTTGGTTGGTCCATGACATAGGTTTACACTGAAATATCTCAACAACTATTGGATTGATTGGCATGAAATGCGGCACACATTTTCACGTCTCCCTCAGGATGAATTCTAATGATGTTTGCGATCACATGACATTGCCATCAGCCTTAGCTGTACTGTTTTACAGCATGCTAACACAACGCCAACACGCTAAATGATGGTGAACATGGTAAACATTGTACCTCCCTAACAAAGCATTTTGGCATTGACATCGTGAGCATGTTAGTATGCTGACATTAGCTTTTAGCGCTGCTGTGCCCGAATACAGCCTCACACAGCTGCTAGCATGGCTGTAGACTCTCAGCCTTGGGTCATTTTATGTTGCTTGCAAATTGACTAAACTAATAACATGAGCTGCTTGTTTTAGTGCGACTTATCTGCCGAACTGGCGACTATGATATGATAAATAATTAAATTTATCTTATCTTCAATAAATATTGGAATTACGCCTTCTACTAATGGCTTTGCACAATGGTTGGTAGCATTAAGACATGGGACGATTTATCTCCGTAGGTTTCGTATCCGTCAGCGGCATGAATAAAGAGTTTCACTGGCTTTGAATTGTCAGATTCCCCAGTCCTGAGACTTTATGAGGAAAGATGTTTGCATGAAGGAATTCAGGCTGCAGCAGAAGTACTCCACCCTTCTGGGTGTGTTAAAGCTCAATTGTCCCTCTGCACTCGCTCAAAGGTGCAAAAACTATTCATGAACAACGTCTGCTGTGTTTGGAGAAGGACGGAATTCCATTCTCTCTCTAATTCTGTTATTGAGGCGGTGGGGTTGTAAAGATGACCGTACAAAGGGGGAAGGAAACAACAGAATGAAAAAAGGGGGGGAAGTGGGTGTGAACCCACACTGTCAAGGGCATTTTGTAATCAGAGATGGGAGTATTATCCCCACAAAAGTACCATTAACCTGCCTAGTGGCCCCCGGGGGACCAGGCCCAGCAGTAACTGACCCACCTCTGTGCTCTGTGTTGCAGATGGGAGGAGGAGAAGTCCAAAAGAGAGCAGCTGGAGTCCACGGTGGAAACCATGCAGCAGGTTTGGAAACATAAACAATGAAATATATTCCACAAACACATTCATGCACAGCTATTTGAAGTCTTGCCAAGGGTCACTTACCACACGCAGACAAGGAGCACGAATAAAATCTGAGCAAAAAGCGTGAGCATACATACATTTTCAAACTTGCTACTACAGCACATGCATAAATATTTATATATAGCTCAGTTCTCCGTGGTGCTTCATTCAGTGTGGACTCAGCAGAGCTGTACTAGAAGCAGCTACAGGAGGATGTGTCGGATGAGAAAAACCATATTACAAACCCATCAGGAGGAGTCTGTTGGCCTAGATATAGATATAAACATCAAATATCACCAGCACTCCACCATAATGCTTCTGTTCAGGGCAAAGGAAATAGATGTAGAGGGCGAAATCAATTTAAGGAGTCACACCTTGAGGCCATCGCAGCTGGTGCGGGTGCCTGATCTAGCCGGTATCCTTCTATCTCTTCCCTTGCACACATCGATCAGTGGCAGCATGCGTGTTAGTCTTAAATTCTGGGTCAGCAAAACCCCAGATAGAGAGGTGGAGTGCCATCCCCCAGAGGCGTTAACCTTTATGGAGCACACACAGATGTCATTGTGTATGGAAGAGCTGGAAATCTGCTCAGAGATAGTAAATTCAGTGCAAACAGCCATTTATTGTGAAGGGCTTGGAGCCAAAGGGCTGTTACCATGTGCTGGCTTAATACAGAAGCAAAAGCTGGCACTCTTTTAGGGACAGAATAAAGCCAACAGGGTTAGTCATCGTCTTTGTGAAATTCAATCTTTAAACTGCTGAGCACATGCTAGCTAGCTACTATGGGACGGCCATCGATTTAGTGGGAAATTATGGGGAATCATCTATTTAGCAAGCTCTGTTCGCTTTCTTGCCTGGAGTTAGATCAGAACATCTATTCCTTCTCATGTTTGTACAGTAAATATGAAGCCACAGCCTGTGGCCAGTTAGCTTAGCTTAGCATAATGACTGGAAGCAGATGGAAACAGCTTGCCTGGCTTTCTCCAATGGAAACAATGTCCCCCTGCCATTGAACAGATAATTAAGTACTTAATGAAGCTTGTCCTCTCCTTTTCGAACAGACAAACGACTATGTTACTGAATATCTGACCACTCTGTGTAATTAACAGATACGCTCAGGTGTGCTTTATTTCATTAGAAAGGCCTGACCTGAAAGCAACATGTGTCAGACGTTTATCTACCCGAATGCATGATATGAATGTTTGTTATAAAGATTTGGAAATGGTCATTGACTGATTTATAAAACGGTATCTTTGTTTACCTGGTCCGTGTCTATATGCTTACCTCACTGTGACATCCACTCAGAGCGCCCAGGAGTCTTCTGAGGTCCAGGATGAGCTTAGCGAGAAGGTGGACAGACTGAAGGCCGAACTCGTGGTCTTCAAGAGTCTGATGAGCGATGTGAGTATTTGTTCAGCGCTCGAGAGACGTCGCCATCGCTTCGCCAAGTCTGACGGCTTTCACGCCGCAGTGCTGCGTTAACCCCCACGCTTAGGGCAATCATGTTAGGCATTCCCACAGAACCTTCTAAAAAATGGTCAATTGTTTTCGCGGCTATCATTCTGATAAAGGCTGCCATTCATACAGGCCTAAATAATAACACTGAACACAGCCTTCCTTCCTTCCTTGAAAAATATATGATGCCAGAAAGCATTCAAGCATTCATTGAGAATAGCTCAAATAGCAGCTGTAGATGAAGAGCACTTCCTGTTCTGTACAGCGCTGTATTGTTCCCTGGCAGGTCTGCTCTAGTGTGATATACAGTTGTAATATACTGCAGTGGGCTCAGTCACAGCTTGTGCTTGCTCAGGGATAAATATAAACGGATGCTGTTTTTGTTTATGGACAGCTTTGTTGTTTATCTCGCTTGTCGTCACTTTTTGCATCTGCACATTGTGGATTTTTCATATTATTTTCTCTGCTTGGCTTCATCCGTGATGATGTGTGAATCCAGAGACGGGTAAGTGACGTCGCAGTAGTGGATCACGTAGGAGGCGTAGATTGTTTAGTGTCGAGGTTTTTCTAGTTGTGCTTGGACATCCTGTATTTCGTTGTATGTGCTTTAGATGAGGTGGCCCTCTTGTTGTTGCTCACAGAAAAAGCCTCCAGTTTTTCAAACTTTCACTGTAGCAGGAAGAACCAGTCTGTGTGTGATCCATTTGAATGATCCATATCTGCAAACAGAGTATCATTGCATAATTAATGACCTGCCAAAGTGATGGTGCAAACTAAGAGCTTCATTACTCTATAAAGACGCAGATGTTATCTTATTATTTTTCATTTATGGTTAATTTAACCAGGAGAGTCTCATCAAGATTAAGGTCGCTTTCACACCTAAAGGTCTGTTTGTGCGTGGATGAGGTTGTTTCAGTTTTCCAGTTGGTCCGGTTTGCGTTCACAAAGGCCAAACTCAAACGATCCAGAACGGTAAACAAAACCCTCCAGATCGGTGGATGGCGGTAACTTACCCGAAAAACGAACCGACAATGAATGCAGAAGAAGAAGAAGATGACTGTAAACAAAAGCCATGTGGTTGGAAATGTTGTGAGATTATTGGTGAGACAGTTGGCGGGTAAAACAAGAAAGTACTGTCAAGAGTGTCGTGGCCAAGCTAGGCAGCAGTAACGGTGAATTGCAAATAAGAGAAAATATGTCACAAGATCAGAATTAAACAAAAAGTCCAACATAAAGTCAAATCATCCAAAAATTCTGCAGTAAACGGAAACATAAAATATCATTTTTAAAGAGCTGTCAAAAATCAGAAGTCAATATGATATGAAAGGTAAACATTCAGATGCTAAATATACCAACAGTGTCATTGTTAAATCCTGGTGACCAACTGAACTAACTTAACTGATGTAACATGACCGTATCAGTTCTTGCCCTAGTGGATCAAGTTGACGAGCTCCATGTGTACATGGTGTGACAAGCTGTCATCTAAAACAACCATCCTTACCCCTGCAGGAAATGTCTGACCTGGACACCAAGATCCAGGAGAAAGCCAGGCGGGTGGACATGGACATCTGCAGGCGGATCGACATCACGGCCAAACTGTGCGACGTGGCTCAGCAACGCAACTCAGAGGACATGTCAAAGATGTTCAACGTCAGTCCCGCCAGGTCGCTCCCAGAGAGGGTGGGTATCCATCTGCTGTTTCACTGCCGCAAAAATATGAATTCTTTTGTGAAGGAAAGAGTCAGCACTCGACAGATGAAATCCGAGCTGCCAGTGGCTGACTGTGTGTAGTTTCTTTTTCATCAGCTGATCGTGTACTGAGTGACCCCGTCTGAAGGGGCAGGAATGAGCCCCTGCATGTTCGCCAATACACATACTTAGAAACATACACATGCCGGATACTTACAGTAGTGGCTCTTACATATGCACACACAGACGTACATGAAGAAAAGGGAAATGCTGTTGTGGTTGGTCTTCGCTCTACACAAAGGTTATCACATTGTGCCGACAGTGCTGGCTAACACCTAAGTAGAAATCCAATGTGATTCAAGCTGGTGGTTTCTCTTATGTCAGAAGTTTTTTCGCACTTTCACATGCAAAAAGTGTCATCTTTGTACACAAATTAATGTTGCATGTAGAATTGCACAATTCAAAAAAAATCAAAAACAGTAGCTTAAATGTGTGTGTGTGTGTGTGTGTGTGTGTGTGTGTGTGTGTGTGCAGGGCGCCGTGGCCTGCTGCAAGAGAAAAGAGCGTAAAGCCGTGTCTGATGAGGAGAGTTCAGAGATGGATGCCGAGCCCAGCCCTTCAGAGGAGGAGGCCCCCGGGTCGCTCAACATCACGGACGAAATGAAACGCATGCTCAACCAGCTGTAAGCGACACCTACAGCACACACATGCATGCACCAGCCGTGCACACACACACATGCCCACACACACACACACACATACACACACCAGAGTCAAGTCCTGGCTGTTCTGAATGAACCTGCACATGCTCTGCAGTTACACCAGTACAGTGGCTTTCCTGCAATGTGGCTGATTGGCACTGTGCGTTGCTTCATCTCCCTCTAGTGTTTATACAGAGTGCTGCAACTAACATACAGTGTGCTGATTCAGCAAAGCACAGTGAATATAAATACTGTGGGCATTAATTTGCTTTGTTAAAGTCAAAGTCAAAAGTAGTTATTTTTTGGGTGCCACTAATGTTTTTTACTCTCACAAAGATTGTTCATTTTGCAACAGCCTCTTTACCGATGACTAACCCCTAAAATATTTTGCAAACAAAGTTTTCAGTTTGTCTTGTTTCCATAACTCTTTCCCTTCCGTCTGTTTGTCTTCCTTTTAAGCGCATCCTCCTCTTTGCTTGTAACCTCTGCTCAGTCTGGTGGCTGTTATACTTGTCTTTCCTCTCCTTCCTCTCTCTCTTGTTCTTTCCGTTCCCTGTCCTTGTCCTACACAGACATTGTTCAGATAACTCCTTTGTTGCCAGGCGCGAGACATTTGAAATTGACGACGACTGCGACAGTCTGACGTGGGAGGAGAACGAGGAGACCCTGCTGCTGTGGGAGGACTTCACCAACTACAACGTGCCGTGCACCATCGCCGCGACCGCCTGCACCAACGCCTGCCCCTCTGAAGGCAACGGTGAAGCCGCTGACCCAGTGAGTCCTGTCTGCATTGATAGGCCTTTACAGTATATGGTTTTTAAACTCATGCAAGGCAGTGTGCAGATCATTGCTTTGGATGCTGTGTCAGACATTTTCTCATGCATGATGAATGAGGCCTCTGTCTGTGCTCTCTAAGGACTCCCAGGATGGAAGCCTTGGCAGCCTCATTGATGAAACAGAGTCACTATTTAAGACCAGAGAGCAGGAGTACCAGGAGACCATCGGCCAGATCGAGGTAGACGATCTGTGTGTGTGTTTTGTGTGAGAAAAAGACACAAAGCAAATACAAAGTAAGACAGAAAACAGAAAATAACAAACAACAGCAATGCCCCAAATCCATACAACATACTGATTCTATGCAGGTTTTTATTATGTAGTGTGTTCAGGCAACAAAGCAGACAGTACCTATACATTGATAGTATGTAGTATGGATTTGGGACAAAGCTAATCCAGGAAATGCAGATGGACTTACATTACTGGACTATATGATAGTAAAACTTGGCGGTCAACAGAAATATCAGCCCCTGCCTCCTCTCTCTCAGTACAAGCAAACAAATTCACAGGCAGGTGCAGGTGATATTCATCAGGCAATCACTCACCCCAGTGACACACCCACAACCACACCCACAGCTCCCCCCACACACACATACACACCTAGTGACAGGTGAGAAATACATCCCTGCCTATACACACACAATAACACAAACTAACTAACCGGTCGAGGTAGCGGCAGACCAGCAGCCCCTGTGTTCTGCAAGGTAAAATTAATGTTTTTGTCAAAGGAGTCTGGTTTCGACCATGGCTTTGGAAAGAACAATATTAATTCTTCTTCAGTTCCCATCAGAAAGGGCTGTATGACAGCAAGGTAAAGCAGTGAAAATATTCTAAATGTAGAGTACACTTGAACTCATTGATTTTTGTATGCCTCATTTGATTTTTTTATGCCTCTGTGCTACAGCCGTGGCTGCATTTTTGGTTATATCTCAAGAATTCATATGCTAATTCCAACCAAACTTCCTGCAAATGTCTCATAGGACAAAATGATGAAGTGATAACGTTTTACATGCAAAAGGTCAAAGGTCAAGTTCACTGTGAGATCAATTCTTCTGCAAATACCTAATGTGCAATTTGGTGGATTGTGTGAAAATGACAGTGCCACATATGAAGTTTAAAATACTGTTATATTAGCCGGGACAGTCTTTTCATGGGAGACTTAATTTAAAATGTTAATAAATCTACAGAGGGCTTAGCTTTGTTTAAAAGTGAAACATGAGTGATTTTCCTACAGTCGCTCTTATCCTCATTCTGTTTAATCTGTTTCTCCTCTTCTAGATGGAACTGGCCACAGCGAAGAGCGACATGAACCGACATCTGCACGAGTACATGGAGATGTGCAGCATGAAGAGAGGCCTGGACGTGCAGATGGAGACCTGCCGACGGATGATTAAAGGAGGCAGGAACTCTCCCTCTTTCAGCTCCGTGGCCAGCAGCGACTCAGGGAACACAGACGAGATCCAGGACGAGATTTCGGACAAGGACGCGGAGGCTGAAGTGCCCGTTAGTTGATGGCCACATAGGCGGGCTTTGTCCCATCTCCTCCTGAACGCCACTCGTTCTCATATGTATAGAGCTCCACCCTGCTAGAGAGGTGGAGCAGCCGAAATCTGGGCCTGTTTGACCTATAAAAGTTCTGATGGTCGTGCTCACTGGTGCAGGCCCAGAACTGGTGCTTTCATACGATTTCTGTTGATTAGAAAGTGGTGGCGGGGCGTCTTTGCTTCACGGAGAGAGAGGGTGCAAATAGAGTCCGAGCTGTGCTCTCTTCCTCACTGCTGCCTCGCTGGATCCTTGTCCAGAGCTTCACATCATTTTAAGGGAGAGGGAGAAAAAAATAACGTTTTAAACTGGCTGAGAAGTATTTTGTACAAATTCTTACCCTATTAATGTCCTTTTTTTCTAAAGGAATTGAAAATAGTACATATTGTGCTCCTCCACACACCATTCACATACAATCATGTACTTTTTAATATTTGATTTAGATTGTCTGTGCCCCTCCATTAGAACATTGCTTTGTTTTTGACGTGACTTACAGAGGTCCGGGTGGGGTGTTTGCAGTCCAAGTTAAGCTGTTGGGGGTTTAAGCGGCTTCTGCCAAGGAGACAAAACACGGAGTGCAGACGAATGGTGTTGGAGTTCTGGTGGTTTCTGAGGGAACTTTGCAGGGTTGCCAAAGTTGACAGAGGAAAGGAGCACAGCCTTTTGATGCATCAGTGCACTACTGAAGTTCTATGCAATTTAGCTGGCCTTATTTTTGGACTGGCTTTTCACCCTTCCTTGTTTCCCTAAAAACCAATACGATTAGCCTTTTAAGCAAAGCAGGTGTTTTCTATGTATCATTTTGAGAACTTTTTTTTTTTCTTTGTGCGTTTGAGTGTGAAATGATCTTAGAATGGGACATTTGTTTTTTTTCACGAACATCAACAGTAAAAACTGGAACAGCGCCCCCTCAACAAGGGACTAGTATCTTAATTCATGACACTAAAAGCGTTAGCATTTGATAGATGCTTCTAAACCAGGCAGCGCATGTTCTCCTTCTGATGTACTTCACTGAGGAAACCTTCATCTCGTCTTGTGCTGTTTAGTTTGTCAAGACATGTAATTTTAAATGGCTAAGATCCAATAGTTTTTATAAAGGAAATCAAATTGAAGTTGTCAGAGCCAAACGATGGCCGCCAACGTCTTAAACAAAACCAAAGGACACATTTTGAAAAGCTTCCCTCTTACATAATCTTCGCTTTTTTTTATTATGTTGGACAAACCGTTCCTTTGAGGTTTCATAATGAGACTGCTTCCTGCTGTCCTGCAGGGGACTCTGTTCCAGGCGGGTTGCACATCCTGCTTTGTCTCTTCTGAATCGGGGCTAAAAGTGTAAGACTGTACATAGAGGGCTGTAGGCATGTGATCGTACACCCCAGAGGCCTTTTTGTTCATATTAGTCTTTTTGCAACAGACCGAGATGTCTCTCAATTTCGCTTTTCAGTGCTCTCGCTGGATTAGCGTGGAAACTGATCGACGCATGGGGACAAAAGTGATCTTTTTATCACCTCTTTGTATTATAATGTATGTACGGTTTGCTGGATCAAAGACTAAGTGCTACTTCTTTCTTGAAGTTTTACAGAAGCAGAATGTTAAAATACAGGCCTTTTGTTATTTCAGCATGTTTGTGTGGAGAAAAGGAGCTATGGGTCTTTTTTTTTATAACATCTTTTTTTTTAATTAAATAGCTGCAATGCAGTCTGTGCGCTACTTTTTTAATCAAAACAGTGTCTATCCTAATCATTATTAATTAAGTGTGTTTGTGGCAGAAAATGTATTTTTCACTGTTTTTTAATCATTCTCTGTTAACCAAAAAGTGTGCTATTGCCATATTTTCTGCTGTTATTGATTTTGCAGGACTATTAAACTTGTTCCAGACGTTTTGGTCACTTATTGACTATCAGCTCACCCCTAATAAAAAGTAATTGGCCGTATAAAACAAGAGTAAGGAAGAGTCTTGCTCTCAGAGAACCTTCATATCCTTTTATGTCTGAGTTGATGTAAAACCAGCCTGATAAGTAACAAAGAGCCATTCTTTTCTTGGTACTGTACTTTATATTGACCACATCAGATGCTTTATTTATTGATTGTACGGCTGTTAACCCCCCGGAACATAGTTTGCTGTATCTTACTCTTCTGTGTTGACACTGTAGCCCTCACCACTCTGACCATCACACTAACCAGCCAACCAAAGCAAAGTGTACAGTGACATGACAAAGATGTAAATCAAGCTATGAATCCTACTAACTCTGGAAAGTCTTAGTGTTTGTACATGCTTACCACACGTTTGTTGATTTTCCCAAAATTGGAAACTCTTGCAAACTATGAGACGTTACTTTAAGTGTATTATCTCCCTTTTCATCTCTTAAAGCGGGTCAAATCCCTTCAATGTCCAGTCGATAAACTGTAGCAACCCTCCTTAATGAATGTAGCTTGATTGGAGGTGTCTTCTAAAGACCTTACAAGTAAAACCTGAGCAAAAACAACATGTAGCTGTTTAAATCCAGGGATATATGGTGTGCTGTTACTTATTGGAGACCTTGGTATGTTTTGCTTTACTTAATGTGACCTATGTAAATGAGGTCCTGGTGGATGTGAATGTTTCTTACTAAAAAGGGTTTTTATACGAGTGGTTTTTAATCAGTGTAGCACTGGCATTATGGGGTTAACTGTCGTGTCAACATACACTTTTACATGTTCATCGGCATACCTGTTAAATGTCATTATTGCTTGTATTTAATTTCAGAAACATGATGGGGACATAAAAGGTGCAGCAATACTTGTGGCCATATTTGGGTAAAACCTACTGAACTGTATTGGATACTGGTCTTTGTTTCATTTGCATCACAGGCAGCATCCTGTCGAGCGGTTCATTTGTTTGCTTTAAGTTAACTGCTTTTCTCTCTTAGGTTTGTGGATTGATTATTTTGTTTAAACCACTGATACAATGTATTCATGTGGGTCTGGGGCAGGTTGTTTCAAAATTATGAATGTAATCAATTGATACTGGGGATAAAATGAAATAAAATGGTGGATTGGATAAAAATCAAGGCTAATTTGCTTCTTTTTTTATACATCCCACTCAATAATCCCTTCTTATTTAAAGAGTAGGCTTCATGTGTTCACGTCAGATCCCAACATTTTATTTAAAAGATTTTATCCTTTAAACAACTTTTAAAGCTTGTTACAATGCAGAGCTTTTTTTTACTAGTTTTAGTAAAACATTTCTTCTACTTGATTTCTTCATCATCTTGTATTTTTTAAAGCACCTCTAACCTTGTTTTGTAAAGTGCTAAATAAATGAAGTTTTTAATTATTATTATGTACAGTCTATGCTGGAGTCAAAGCAATTTATACACAGTAGCTATTTAGTGTGACTGTAAACACTATAGTTTCTTGATCATCAGAAGACAATTTTGGATTGCAGTTGTCTAACAGCCAAGTATATGAAACTATAATAATTGTTGGAAAGTCTGATTTTCATAATCAAATCATTACCTGGCAAAATCCAAGCGGTTCAATATCTGCTGTAGTGAAGATTAATGACTTTAATGTCAATTAATGACTCAAACTGGTAACTGCTGGTATTGATTAATTCAAACTGATAAGGAGTTTTGTCCAGAATGTGCACCGAATAAACACTGGACCTTATTTTCATACACATTTTCCATTCTCACTCAGCCATTTTTACCTGAAAAAAAAAAACAACAGAAAAATGTGACTGTATGAAACATGCAAGATCCTGGTTACTGTAAGATTTCTAGTTCCTAGAGGAGTGGAGGCACATTTTGCTGCACTTACAGCAGTAACTTCTTTGGTTAAAGGGAAACAATCTAGCTAATTTTGATCTAAACATATTTTTTGATATATCATTTTTTTTTCGTCATTTTTCTGTTAACCATCCGAATGCAATTTGCTCAAACAAGCGGTGAAATACAATACAAGAAAAGGGGATTCATTTCATAATGTAAAGCAGGTGTTTTTACATGGTAATAAACTCTTTATTATGCAATTCATTGAAAGCAAACATTAGAAAAACATTTATGTTAAAACATATTAAAAGATTCTGCTCCCACACAAACTTATAAATTGCAGGAACAATAGCGTTGACTTAATTTACCTAAAAACATCTGCTTTAATTCTCAACTGTTTCGGACTTTATCTCTTCAGAATTAATCAGAAGAAGCAGAAATGAAGGAGACGGCAACAGAGAAACTGACAGTGGACATGGGGACTCAAACTCTAATGAACATTTCATACCAGTTAGATGTTGAGTAGATACACGAGTATGCTCCCTATGTACAGACGGCCTATTTTCCCTTGCTTCTACATTAATCTGTGTTTCATATTCATCCATCTAGCTCAAGGAACATTATTCTTTTGGCCACCTTCTCCTCACCGTATCTCTCTTGTAGCTGCTGTCGGACGACAGGATCAGCTGAGAGCAAAAGACCGTCGTCACTGCGTTTCCAAAACGGTCCTGAAACAGAGAAGGGATTCAGAAGCAGGTCCAGAGCGGCAGAGAAGTCTCCGCTGGTCTTCAGCAGCGCTTTGGTCACACTGCCTAAGTCCTAGAACAAAAACAGAAGACGTTAGAAAGAACAGAATATTGCCAAACCAAATCCAGCCAAGAATAAAAAAGCATGGAACTGTTAAGCTCAGGAATTTTGGGGAATTTAGGCAAAGTTTCAAAATAACAATTTCATCTTCTAATAGTTAACTTGTTTTGGGGGGAAATGCCAAATTCAGCAGCGGACTCTTTCATCACATGTGGAGTCAATTTGCCAACATCCCACTAAATAGGAAGGAAAAGTAAGGTGCATCTACTGCTTCACAGTGTCCACCTGGTTTGTCTCCTTCATCAGCTCTGTGATTCGCTCCTTGTCCTCGTCAAGCTGAACCTGAGTCAGTGAAAAAGCAGCGTCTTTCTTCACCGTAGGCTGGAGGTTGGCTGAAGCTGCTGCATTGCCGACAAAAATGGACTGAGATTCTTCCTCCTGAGATTCACTGTCGAATATGAACAGGTGGGCCTTGGAGGCTGCACTGACGGCTGCAGGCTTGGCGGCAGCGGGCTCAGCAGCACTGGGCTCAGGGCAGCCTGTTGGTGGAAGGCAGTTGCGAACGGAGGCCTGCGCCTCTGGCTCCTTCTCCTGGAGGCCAGGTCCATGTTCAGGGCTGGCCTGTGTGGAAGTAGATGCGTCTGGAGAGGGGAGCTGGGGTTCTGTAGATGTGGGCGGCACCGTCACTGTTTCAGTTGGGTTTTGGAGATCTGGAGCTTCGTCCTCATCAGACTGAGAGACGGAACATTAAAAATGACAACAAAAAAACATGTATTTCAGTTCTTTATAATCTATTTTTTTTTAACAAGATCTTTATAGTCTTTAATGTACTTCATGGCCTGGCTCCTCTGTATATTTCTGTGGTCGCATTAAGAGCTAAAAACGCTTGTACTTCCTCAGGTTCATGATCAGTTACTGAATGTGTGAGCCTGTGTGGTGGATGTGGGTTCTTCACTGCCTTAGAGTGGGTGGGTGTTTCCATGCAGTAACATTGCCAACAGTGCTTTGCCCTTTATAAATGCGCTCTTCAAAAACCAGTGTTTGTGTCTTACCTCGCTTTCATCTTCAAACTCCTTTGTAGCCAACTCCAGAATCCCCAGCTTTCTCTTTTCTTTTTTCTTCTCTGGTTTGTGTGGCGCTGCATTAGATTCGGCATCTACAAAACAAAAACAGTCTCAAATCTCTGTGGTATTAAGGCTTGCAGAGGTATGAAGATGCTGTCGTTGTGTTTTGTGTCCCACACTAGATGTCTTACAAACCTGCTTGTGTTGTTTCAGAGACAGCAGCTTGCCTACTCTCCTCCTGTTCACTCTCTGCTGCACTCTTTCCTTTGGCTTTCTTAGAAGGCGGCTCGTCAACTGTTGTGTCATTTTGGAGAGCAGCCTTAAGGGCTGGTTTAGTTTTCTTCGAGGGATGAGGAGATGTTGACAGGTGCTCAGCAGAACTTGATGACGATCTGCGTGTTTTGCCATATGGTTCAGGCGATGTTGAATCCTCGAGCTGAAGCTGCCTACGCGTGGATCGCCGTTGTGGTTGCACAAGCCTGGGGGAGGACTTCAGCTTCTCTCTTGGCTTCTTCTGAGAAGAGAAGTCGCGCAGGGACTCGGGCTGAGCCTCTGGCATGCTCTCTTTTCGTGGAGATATGATTGTTTGTGGTTCATCTGTTTCTGGTTCTGTGCTCTCAGCTGGAATGGGAGAAGCATCTGTCAGTGGGTCCAAACAAACTCTCTCAGGTTGGGGGGAGTCTGATGTTTCAGCTTCCACAGTCTCTACTTGTGTGTCATCAGCTGGTTGTTTACTTGTCTGTGGGCTCACATGTTGCACTTCTCGTCGGGAACAGATGGATGTTTGAGCTTCTGGTTGTGTGTGCTCAGCTGGTATTGCCTGATCAATCTGTGAAGACACCAAATCAGCTCTGTTCAGTTCTGTTCAATATGACTAACTATCTAATCACATACAAACTACTAAGAAATAATCTGTTATAATAAGTATATACAGAACATACAACATTAAACAGTGGTGTCTGTTGGAAGCAGTGAGTTCTGGTTAGTACCTGCGTTAGGTCTGATTCTGTTGCATGCATCTGAGGAGAAACAGCGTCTTCTGTCCTGGAGGGGTTTTCAACGTCTGTCTCTTCATTTCCTTCCACCTATGAGCAGAAACATGAGAAACTTTGTGACCGTGACTAGTCTTTTAATTTGGCGCCATCCAGTGGTAGCATCAAAAACAACACTCGCCCCGCAGCCTCTGTGACATCAGTGGGCGTTTTGGGTTTTGCTGGCTACTTGGGATATCTGCACTATATTGAAATGCTTTTCATATTTTATTTGCATGCATTTAAACACATGAGGGGGGCATAAAATTAGGAACTTTCAATATATTGTTGTTCACCAGAAAATGACGTCTCTTGACACAGTACCAACAGAACCTGAACATTATAAGCTTCACAAATGTTGGACTTGTCTATTGAATTGGGTTAGACTGTACATATGTACTTGAAACCTGTGCCTCTAATTATTGAAAGAAACGTGTAATACAGAGAAATATGTAACAAAATACCTGGCAACACCGTCCAGGTTAATTACCTTGGTGTCTCCCTCTGCTGCCTTGGCGTCTTGCTCTGTCGTTGCGACCTCCACAGCCTCTGACTGTTTCTTTGCCAGGCGTGCTCTATAACGGTGTTTCATTGACTGCCAGCTGTGACTGGTTACACGCTGCTTCTCCATCTCTTGCCAAAGCCGGTTCCCCCCGGTGTCTGCCTTGTGCTCTCTGACATAACTCAAAATGGCAGCGTCATCTTCAGTTGTGTAGGCAACCCTGCCTAATTATGATGAAAGAATAATGGTGTGGATACATCAGTAGATTCAAAACAAATAAACAGAGCAACATAAATTCCAGATCAATAACAAATGGTGCAGCTACAACAACAACATGTTAACTATTTTTTAATTTGGGTGTTGCGCAAAATGTTAACGCAGAATCAATGGCACACATAAATGTTAGAAACATTGATTATGCTTATGACAAACATTAGAGTTAGGTCTTGATCATATCATACCTCCTAAGTGTCCAGGAGAGCTCCCTTTATTTTTGAGTCGAGCAGAGTGTCTCGGGACAACCTCAGAATTTAATCTGTAGTCCTCTAAATTCAGCTGTTCATCCTTCTCAATACAGTCGTGAATGTATTGAGTGGACACGTACCTGAGGAGAAAACAGCGCCCAGATTTTTTTAGTGTTTAGTGACATAGGGACAACTTTTGCTAAATTAAAGGAGCTAGCCGATCAAATACATATACACAGCAATGCTTTAGCTCACTGTGCTAAATCTCAAGAGTGTTCTGTCATTAGAAAGGAGGCATAAAACTTTAAGTGGTAATCTCAAAGATTTTGGTGCTGGTTGATTTGGCGACACCTGTAGTTACTGCGGGTAATAGCAAACGTGGTTTAATACTACAGGTCACAGAATTCTGGGACAGTAAAACAAATGATTGTCATATTACTCAAAAACTAAAGCAGTAAAAACTGCACAGCATGAGTCTGCAGACAGCACGGTTCAGTTCAAGGAGCTAGTTACCTGGCTGAGAGGCTGGAGGTGTGCAGCCTGCAGCTCTTCATTTAACAGCTCACTGAGGCTGCTTCTTCTTCTGTGATTACTCCCTGCAATATGTCAAGCTGATCCTCTGTCAAAAAATGTTGAAATGACCATTGTCTTGTTTTGTAGATGCGTTTTTGATGACCGATAGTGGTACGTGCAATGCCCATTGAGAAACATTGCATTTCCTGTGACCACTTCATAATAAAAGTCAACTCGTGTTTCATCAGTTAAAGACTTTTAACGTGAAGCTGCAGCAGTCGGAAATGTTCAGTTTGCATTACCAGTAAGTAACACAGCACCTTTTCTGGGAATGTAATATTGACTTTATATCAATATTGCAATACTTTTACTTTTACCATTGTGTTACCTCATTCAGGGATAAATAGCGACTTAACACAAAATTATCTAAATGAAAATCTTCAAGATTATCACTTCAATGTAGTAAGCCATTTTAATGTATAGAACATTTTTCCAGTAACAGTACTTATGAATATTGAATATTCTGCTAAAAGTCAGTGATACGGTTAATGTTCGTTTAGCCATGTTTCATCTGACAATGCTCCTACCTACAGTGCAGAGAAATGCTGTTTAATTGTCTAACAAGGGCAATGTAGAGCAGTGCATAGCTTTCACAATTTGATTAAAACCAATATGAATCAAATGTTGTTTTGGGGAAACCCAATTGTACAGCAATTCTAAAAGCAGCAAAGTTAAAATACAAACCTTCAAACAAGCATGTAGGCATTTGTTTCAATGAGTCCACAAACAACAGCTACTACATATGTTGGAACATCTTAGTAATACTGAATTACAAAATGTCCCATATGTTAACATGGATATGTACACACCCTCTACCCAGTGTGTGATGAGACAGACTTTTGCTCACTGTGTGTAAGGCTAAGATCCAATTTCTACACTGACTTTATGTGCTATAATTAAGCTGCATCTGTAAAAGACACTTAAACATTTTAATAACAGTAAAATAAAAACTTGGAATGTCTTAGAAAAAGACATTCTCTGCTATACTGGGACGTGTTTCAATGCTGAGCAGACTAAATGTCAAAATATGAAATTGAAATAAATTTGTTGAATAAACTCATCAACACCAAACAATAGTCTTGCATAATACAGCCAAATAGTGTGTTTTTTTTTTTTAATTAACTGAATAGTCTAAGCTGGATTCTTCCTGACATAAACACTTTCTAAAGGAAGCACAGTCCGGCACCTACCAGTGAGCAGTACTTTCAGCAAGACAGCCTCTTTCATCTGGGTCAATCAGCAGGATTGCCCCCGGCTGCTGGACACTGCACAGCATCCCTCCTCCAGCTGTGATGAGCGGCTGGAGTTTACGTTTAACAGGACCCGGTCGCAAGAAGAAGGACATGGGTTCACCGTTCACTGCCATGAACAGAACTGGGGAGACATCAGATTTGGCCACATCCTGCTGTTTGGACGACATGGTCAAGGTGGCTCACCTGGTGGAAGAGGGGGGATTACAAAGTAGACAGTGCTTAATACATGTCAAATATTAAAGATGCTGCTGTGTTACTAACATAACACAACTAACAAAACTTTGTCTCCAGCTACGTCTCTCTCAGTTTTGGGATATCCCGTCACTTCTCCACATTTGACATATTTCGCTGAATAACTGTAAAGAAATATGTTCTCCTGTCTGCCTGCCTGCACACGGCGGTTGTTGTGCAACGTACCTGTTTACTTTCAATGCCGCTGCGTAGTGAGAGCAGTGACAGCAGAGGCTAGGCTAATTTTACATCAATAAAATATGTTTAATCAGTATTTTGTGTCACATTACTGAATGTTTTAGTATTAAGCCGTGTTCGTCGCGTCGGGCGTCTACCTCTTCAGGTCGGGTTATCATCATCCCTTACATAAATTAAGCTTTAGCTGGTCATTTTGGAGGATGCATTTCGTGCAGCTGTCGAATTTCACTGCGGGTGTTTCTCTATTTCCAAATCATTTATAGTAGTTAGTGTGGTTGTACCTGACCTGTCGGCTTAGAAACATTGTGAAGGTAAATTATTTTGTGGTCAAGAGCACTCAAATTCACAGTCAAAGGTCAGAGCATACTTTTACTGGAGATTTGTAGGCTATTTAATTGTGGCTAACTAGCCAATCACCCAATAACATAAACTGAGATTGAGTATTGGGATCGAGAGCCACATAAATGAAATGAGCCGTCCAAGACATTATTGGACGCTAAAAGTAGTCATTGTCCTCATGCACAGTGCGTTGGAAGAAGGTTTCCGTTGTTTAGCTAAGTTACAGTCGCTAACGCTAAGTCTGGTTAGCACGTTTAGCTTGAACGTAGCCCGTTCAATGGCATTTTCTTTTGGAGAAAGATGCTGACCCATTAGCTGATGTTATGGTTACATAAGAACACTGCTTAGATTAAACACTGAACTTAAAACGTACCATTCGGTTTGTTTACTTCCCTTCCCGCCGAGGCAAAACCAAAATAAAGGCTCCTTCCGGGTTTTCTTCTTCGGCGGACTACATCCAGTGTTGCTTTACCGCCGCCTAGTGTTTGTTTCATGGCCTGAATACACTTCCCTAACCACTAACACTCTGATAGATACAGAAACACAATTGCCCTCAGTCCCCTTTGGCTGTTCAGTAAGTGACTGCTGTGAAATTTGTGTAAAGCCACTCTGTATTTGTAATTTTCACAGTGATGAGCAGCTAAATCATTCACATATAGCGTCAACAACCCTGTAACACAAAAAACATCCACAGAACTACTTCTGATGAATTATATATTCACACTTTAAAATGAACTCTGAGCTTTGGCATGCACATATAAACCATCATAGTCAAATATAAATCCTGCACACTGTATATACTGTGTACACACACTTCATGTATATAAAGTAATCTATTACATTGCCAATCCAATATTTATTCTTTTTTATTTTATTTGCTTTTTTTGTTGTTGTTGTAGTTTAGGGGGAAGAGCTGACATATATAGACATTGCATGATGTTGGTCATTATTGCTTTTTATATAGTGTAAATGAAAAGAATCTATACATACAAATTCCTTGTATGTGTTCCTGGCTAAGAAAACTGACTCGTGACTACATTTGAAATCGGGCTGGAGTACTAACTGTATAGAAAATTAAGGTGAGAAATATTTCCAGAGTTCCTCAGCTGAAACTTGTAAATGATGCTGCTGATGCACGCTTCCTTGTTTTTCATTCTAAAAGTCAACATTTAACAACATGGTGTGAAAAAGGTCTTAATCACAGGAGATATTTTGACTTGACATCATAGGAAAAGCACAGTTGTTGCTAACATTAATGATGTTCTATGCAAGTGTCCCAGTGATGGATGACACTTAGCCACAGTACCAGGATCCTGAATTTGTGTTACTATTAACGTCTGTACTTTGACTGTGAAACAGCCTCCAATCTTAAATGATAAATCTGAAAATTCTTTAATTCAATCAGCCGCTCCTCTAAGCTCCTCTGTGGTCACACGCTGAGAATATGCTGCAATGTGAGCAAAAATCCAAACAGAGTAACTTTTTTCCTGGCGGCGTGAATGGTACGCAGGGTCAGGACCACACACAGTGAGAGCAGTGGTGCTCTTATGTTCACAGAACAGTAGACTAACTTTCCCTCCTGCCGGGCTGCGAGGGAAAACGTCTGGAATCAAACACATAAACTCGGACAGTCCAGTGGGAGATATTGCTTCTGATCAGTTGATTGTCCCCCTGAGGCAGGTGTGTGTGAGAGGCATGATGGATAGCTGCTGCACTGATTTCAGCACCACTTCATGAACACCACAGTGGTTACACAGAATTAATCCGCTAAAAAAACTGAATTCTTATTTTTGTTATGGAATTTCAAATGAAGTGCAGAGATTGTGTTGTGGGAACATGACTAATGTTTGGCTTCAGCAGCAGCTAATTAAAACCACAGAGCTAAACCGCTGTTGCAAAAAAAAAAAAAAAAAAAAGATGCTACAACTTACATTGTTTTTTCCTGTATTGGCCAAAATATGCAGTACAAAATCGACGACATGAACACATGAAATTGGACAACTTTGACCACGGATGTCTGCACTTCCAAAGGTCGCCTGACACAAACTTTCTCCTCCTGTTCCTCGGTGTCAAGATAGATGGGAAAAAAAGACGTTGCCCAGAGCGAGATTCATTATGGTTAAAGAAATATAAACAGAAAGAACCTGATTATTTTTGGCTGCTTTCAAGCAACTGTAACCCTTCTGTCTCATATACAAACAGGGCAGATTGATGAGCATGGCATTAATCAAAATGCTGATCCTTAAAGGCCTGAAAGTAATTTAATCTTGCTTCCAAATATTGTTACACACATTTATTCACATGCAGAAAGCAAGCAAACAAAATTCAACTCTTTTAATGAGTCAACATCACAGAACAAATGACATACATTTATCTTTTTTTCTGTTTAAATAATATGTATCTATAAACTAAAAAAACTGTGTTAAACTAGAAGGGCAGGCCTCCCCCAAGGCTAGAGTCTACTCATCTATAATCTAATCTGTAACCATCATCTAAAGTGCAACCATAAGGCTGATATATGTCTGAATATATTTCCATAACTGTCAGAATTTCACATTTAGACGTGAGTAAAAGTATAATTATAGTTGCATGATGTGTGCGTTTCTATGGCAGCGAAGTTTCCCAGAGGATTACTGATAACAGCGGGTTGTGAAACTGAGTAAATCGCGTCTCTTCAACTGGCTATGTTTTGTCACTGTTGAACTTCACCGCCATCTACTGGATTTTAAAATGTATGACATTTATTCCGCCAAACGTTAACGAAAAGTGAAAAATAATTTGCGTTTTCGCCGCGAAATTCAGATCTGCTCCAAAATCTAAAGGGGTTTCTTCTTTGGTCCATGTTGGTCCAAAGCGGCCCAGTAGTTTCCCCATAATCCAACAAACGAACAAACCGAATCTAAAGCATAAAGTCCTTGTCAGAGGTAAAAATAATCAGGTGTTTCAAACGTACGTCACTTTGATTTGATCCTGCGTTGATCCCGTCCAGGCGACTCATGACTACGGTTTGATTTTGTGAAACAGAACAGCTTTAACTCGACTTTTTATTGTTCGTTCAGTGAAGCCAGGAGGCCATGGGAAGGAATTGGGCTGGCCTGTTTACTGTATCACCTCACTGACCTTGCCTCCCTCACAGTCCTGACAGCTACATTATTGTTATTGGCCTCTATTGTTCCTTCTCCCTCTTCAGCTCAACCAGCTGAAACAATACAACAGCCGCTGAGGTGCTGCAACTCCTCCAATCAATGTATGTTTGCGGACAATCTGTAATAATCAGATGGATGTGGAGATGTTCACTCCTGCGAGCTGATTGCGATCCATCCTCGACCTCAACCTCTGCCTTCAAATGGCTCAATCCTGAGCCCTCATCACACTACAGGACTGATCTGCTGAATATCATGTTTTGTTTTGTTTTTTTCTTTTGAATCAGCAGCTGCAGAGAGGATGTGTGGCAAGGTCACCACAGCGCAGCAGCACTGGTTTGGTTTGGCTCCAGCAGAGGAAAACATCCCTGCTGTGAGGTTCAGGAGCTGTTTCCAGCCTGCAGAGGGAGATATTACACAACTAAACAGGACGCCAGGGCTGCCAATCAAACTGCTGATCCACTCCTGATCACTCTGATCCAGAAGAATGGATCGATAGTCTTCCTGTATCCTGAATAAAATGCTTTGTAATGGGATCTGTTGTGTTGTCTACAGTCAAGTTTGCCGGGTTACCATTCAGAAACACCGAGCAAACAAACCTCCATCCAGATTAGATGCTTTTTATCCACCAATACAAATCTCACCTGATGAACCCTCAGCCGCTGGACTCCAGACAAGGCCTTGACCTCTCCTGATCACTTCATGCTGGTCTGTGGTGGTCTTGGGAAAATAGATCCAGTGCCAGTGTTTTTGGGTTTTTTTTTTGCCTTGTCACTGGCATGCTGTGATCCTCCCTGTGGACTGTAAGGCCACAGTTTCACTATAACCATGACTACCAACCAAACCAACAAAAGGGGAAATAGATGGAGGCCTGTCCCCTCTGACCAACCTTTGGCTTGGAGAAGTTGGTACATTGTCAACTTCAGAGAGACCACCGTTCCTTCCAGGCTCTCCCTCGAGGAAATTTTAGCCAAGTTTTAGGCGCACTTTAGCTTTTATCTTTGGGGGGAATCCATTCTATTTCTGCAGATTTGGGAAAGCACGTAGGACTAACGATCAACATACAGATGGGTACGCTGTGAGAGAGGCTTTAAAGGGCCTCCTCAGAAAGACAACCTTGAAAGACTCCGCCACACAGAAAGGCATCAATCTGAGAACAAAAGCAGACTGTTAAAGCTGAGTTTGCCAGAAAAATGCACGACACTTTGATGCACAGAGATAGTAACGATGCTGTGCAGGCAGCGTTGGTAAACAAGATGCCCACTCGCCCGCATCCGCTTGGTTTCATTCGGTGCAAAAACAGAGTTTCAAAGGAGTAGTTTGTCTTGCTGAGAGTCAGATGAGCAGATCAATACCACTCTCATATCTGTCCTTTACATATGGGTCTGCAGCTAGGACACTGCTTAGCATAGCAATAAAACTGGAAACACAAGGAAACAACTAGCCTTGCTCTGTCTACCAGCGCCTCTAAAGCTCACCAGTTAACATGTTTAATCTGTATGAAAACCAAAGGGTGGGTGCCTTTCTTGATCTTCTGACAGAGCCAGGCTAGCTGTCTTTATGCTAAGCTAAGGTAATAGCAACATGACTGTGGCTTCATGTAGTAAAAATTGTGAGAGTGGTGGGCCTGTTGATCTTCTCATCAAATTATTGGCAAGAAAGCAAATAAAACTTAGAACTACTGAAGAAATGATTGGGGTTTTTTTTACAGATGTCGTTTCATAACAACGACTTCTTGAGCTCTTTTTGAAAATATTCAGATTTTTGTTGATGATTCGGATTGCGTGTGTTTTTGATCCAGTCTTTCTTATGTTGCTTGTGTGTAGTTTGTTCTCCTCATATCCAGAAAAAGTCTCTTTTGGGAAAAATACTTTAACCGCTACATGTAATGTCGGGTATATGTGTTTCTTCATGTTAAATATGCCATTTGGAACATGAAGAAATATTGAGAGGCTAACAGTATCGGCCCTGTCACTTGGACAATGCCCTCATCATGTGCATAAACTAGGTCACATTTCATCACCTCGCACTAATTTTCCAGACAACGATATTGAAGGGCAGGTGAACGAGTGAATCACCTGGAAAGTATCCACCTGACAAAGGTAATGTGACGTGTTGCGTGTGAGCCCTGCCGGTTAAAACTGACGTCAGACAATCTGTGAAAAGTACGAGTGGGCGGAGAAACATGTTGACACTGGAAGTTACGTAAGCATTTCTCCTCTTTCTTTCATGTTGGGCAATATTAAATTACACATGAATTACATCCAGGGAATCAAAGCTGTCAAGTAATCTCAGTCTCTTCTTCATGTGTAGTGTAGAGCTACATAGTTATTAATGTTCAAATCATAATTCTGACACTTCCTTTAGCCTACTTATTTATGAAAGCTGACTTCATACCAAAAGCTACATATTATTTTAGGAGTAAAGAAAGAAAGATGGAGAAAAATGAACTGTGAAAGACCTTTTAATGTTTTCATGTCACTGAATAATCCACAATTAAACTAAATCAATCACTGATTTTTGCTTTATTGCATAATTTTATAGTAAATCTGGGATGTTGGCATCATGCAGTGTGCATCTTAACTACTATTCCACCAGGACACCTCCTTAGATTTTCATTGTAATACATCATTGTATAAAGAATAGCTTCACATTAAACACATAAAACATGCTGTTTTTCTACCTGGATTCAAACCGAGTATCTACATTATTTCTTCTGCTGAAAGTCTAAACTGTTTTCCAGTAAAGCTCAAAAGAACTTGAAGTCCCTTCATGTAAATTCCGGAGGTATTTTCTGTATAAACACCAGATTTAACAAAACAGTTTCTCAAGAGCTACATTTGTCTTACAGTGGCAGGTGTATCACTTCAGGAACAAAGCTCGTACGAGGACCCACACACACACACACACACACATATCAGGTATCATCACACTCTGGTGGGAGTGAAATTCCTCTCTGATACTAAAACAAAAGAGGCTGAAAAGCGAAGCTGCTGTTTCTTAAGGAAATCGAGCAAAAACAAAACTTCCTTGTGTAAATCACAACTGCTATCTTTGGACTTGGCTCTGTGTGGACGGACAACATTAGAAATATACTTTCTGAAAACTATTTGGCAGATTAGCTCAGGAATCTTGGCAGGGTCCGGTCAGCAGAGACCGGCCGTAACAAAGTGAGGATATGCTGACTCGACATAAAGAACACATTTAATTACCATCATCATCAACCATCCAACAGGACCATCCGGGTCAGAGCCAGAAACCCCCCACCACCATCATCTGCCAATTCAAAGGCTTATTTTTAGGGGCCAAACTTCTCCTTTACGCTGCCACGTTCTCACGGCCCGGCTCTCTCCTCGCCTCATCTTTTCTCCCTTTTTCTCCTCTCATCACGTCTTATTGTTCCCAACGTTTATGATTGTCCTCATAACCTGAGAAAAAGACCCCGACATGTGTAAACAAAGAGAGAAAGACAAAGAGACACCTCGTCATTCCGACATAAAGTCTTTTTAAGTCCTACATCCTCCCATTTCTGAGTATTTATTTATTTTCTATGTTTCCGAACAAGCAAATGAGCAGCAGAATTGGGCATAATGTGGCGTGGGAACACCTTTTCAGGATGCAGAACAACATACAGCACAGGTCTTGCATTTGGCCCATCATGGCGACGAGCCCCACAGAGGATCCTGAGCTTTTTTTACCCAGCCACAGCTAAGAGAGCGTGACTACTGGACTTATGTTCATCAGCTGGCCAGAAATATGGCTCCAAATGATCGATAGTGTTGCTCGCTGTCTGCTGGATGTTCTAACAAGTTCACCGCATCCACTGAAGAGGTGATGATATGTCAGCGTAGTGCTCGAAGCTCGTTTCAGGCCAGTGTTTTTGCTCTATGTTAATACTCAGCAATACACAGGTACAGGGCACAGGTACATTTTATGTTCTAAAGGGGTGAAAGGATCTTGATGAGTAATGTCTTTACCTGCTGATAGTGAGGACAGCGAGCATGAGGGCAGTGACTGAGAGTAACACGGGATCCCACAGTCAGGACTGACAGGAAGTCCTCTCGGTGTTACCAGTTTAGAGCCAACAGTCTTGTCGAATTATGGAGTTCTTAAACTAAGAGTTGTGTTTCTTATGCAAAGCAAGAAGGAATGTGACGCTCGTCTCTGTTTCACAACCAAAAGCGGCTGTTTCCTGAGGTTCCATACCGAATGGGAAACCACAGAGTGAAGCGCAAGGTCCATAAAGCATATCTGAAAACAACAATTAAAAAAAAAAAAAAAGAAACAAGGGACAGTATGTATGTTCTAATGGAACTTTTCAAACATACAGGTATGTGGTTTGTTTTCACCAGGTAATTGTTCTTCAGATATCTGATCAGTTTTGTATTGATACACCATCAGAACATCCCAATCTTCCAGAGAAGGGTAAGAAAAAGCAAATCAAGGAGTATGAGTTAACAAGAAAATTCATCATTAAGAACTGAAAGCTGAATTTCACATTGAATACCTCATAGCCATAAACTATTATTTAACTAACTATTGGATTTAACTGAGTATAAGTCCTTCATATGATGAAGGCATGTGTCTGCTGTAAGGGAGGAAGAACACATGCATTCGGGTGTTGACAGACTTGGCAAAAAGCCAGACAATAGGAGCTTTGTATAAGTGAACCATCGCCACATGTTGAGGTGACCTGATAGTGTGATGTCCTCGGTTTGACTCTGACCTTGTTGTCTCATGCTTTCCTCTCTCTGGCCTGTCTCCTGGAAATAAGCTGATGCCTGCTTAAAAAAAGCAGAATTTCCAAAAAAGTATTAAAGACTAAAAAATAAACCCACATCCCCTCTTGCTGATCAAATCTGCATCCACAGACTTTGGTCTTCTGGTTGAGTTCAGCAGAGTTCAGATGTTGCAATCTTTCCAACAGGGTGTGTGCGCGTGTGTGTTTGGTAACAGACGCTGAGGACAGCTGATGTAATGAATGCAAACACATTTCCAAGAGTTTTGGGTGACTGGATTGCTTTCAAGACACTATTTGGAAATGGATTTTGACAGTACATGTGCAAGTTCGCTTGAGACAGACAAGAGACTGATTTCAAATAAAAAGTTAGAAAATATTTTATTTACCACAATTCTATTTTCTCCCCTTACTGGTATTATTCCAATACCTTTGTCCAAGACACCCCGTCAAAGAAAAACAACAGACATACCAGACACTTTGCATGTACAAAATAATTTCATAGTAAAACTCAACCACTTTTTTTCAAGAATTTGAAATAAAACCGCTCAGGCTGAAAAGCCAATTGTGTTTGACAGTTTCATTTATACAAAAATAATATACATGAATATATATTATACATTATACATGTGTATTATATCTAATGTTTTCTAAATGGCAGTAATTTCACAAGAAAACAGACAAAACAGCAAAAGACAAAAAACAAAACAGTGACTCTTAAAGGCACAATATGGCGTATACTGTTTCATTTCTCAACAAAGAGCTGACATCATCATGGAAATGTGCCTTCTGTTGGCTTCACACTTTCTCACAGTTTGTACACGGGACCGACACTAAAATATGTTACAGGCGGTAATCTGATTTCTGTCTTTGGATAAAGCTGATTAAAAAGAGATAGCACCTTCACCCTGATGCCAAAACAGAAAATGCTCTGTCTGTTCATCGTTTTGTGTGTGTGTGTGTTGCGTTCATGCATTTGTGCGTGTTCACAGAGGTATTGAAGCACGGACACGCCGCTGCTGCCTATGACGGTTGTAATGCAACGTGTAGATAAGCTGCACATGAACGACACATACTGTACTGTGTGACACATGGTGTAAAATATTCACAGTGATCCGTTTCTCCTCACGGCGCTTTGAAGCAGGCTGTGTCGAGCACTCGCAATTTTAAGCTTCAGCTCGCCAATAAGAAAGTCCCCTCTCTGTCAGTAAGTCACAGATGATTGTTGCAGTAGGTGGTAGTTTGGTATTTAAGTTGGCAGCCTACTCATTCACAAAATGTCCAGGCTCAGCAGTGGCTAAATGACTGTGCACCGCAAGTTACTCACATGCTGCTGTCTAGACAAGATCTAACGCTCAGATTCAGTCTTTCTATCCTTGATTTCTCTTTTCCTGTTCCTCTCTACCTCTTTCTCATTTTCAGTCAGCCTGTCTGGTTACCCAACTTTTTTTTTTCTCCAACCCACCGGCAGCACAAAGCGCTTTCTCCTCTAATTTCGCAAGTCATGATTTCAAAAATAAAATCTCTTTATTCACGCTTTCTATTTCTCTTCCCGCTTTTCTCCACTTGTCCTTTTTCTCCTGTTGAATTCTAATACAAGTCCTTCATGATCTCCTGCAGCAGTGGGTGTAGGCACATGTCCACCTCCGTCTTCTTCAGCAGCTGGATGAGGTGGACGTGGTCGGTGACGATCTGACGCAGGTCCGTCATTTTCTGCAGCAGCTTGGCGAACAGCTGCAGAGAGTCTGGGTGGTTTAGCTTCAGCTGCAGCTCCAGCGAATGGAGCACCGTCTCCTGAAGCTGCTCGATGGGCTTCACGTTCAGCAGGCCTGGACGGTCTGGACGGGTTACAGAGACAGGGATGATGGATCAGTGAGGGTATTCATGAAGAATTAAAACGAGGTTCTCCACAAGAGAAGAAAAACAGGCAGAAAGAGAAGCAAGTTAAAAAAAATTGGATGAAAGGTGCCAACAACTACACATTAAGTATTTATTGGCTGAAAATCCCTCAGTTTAGCCGTCCTTTATTACCAGACCTAGCTGTATTATTGCTATTTGCAATAGACTCCTTATCTTCATTTCAAGGTATAATCTTAGTAATTTAAGTTATTTATTAACTTAAATACCTGATTACCTGATTTGAATCCTCATCAGGTCAAGGTCAGACTTTTATCAAGTAGCCGCATGCAAACCAGCAATATAAGACCGCACAGTTTGGGTTGTAATATTGGAAGGTGTGAGAAAAAAAAATGAATCACCAATTAATATGTATGCCTCCCACCACACTGGGTCAAGGCAGGCCATACGTAGCATGTAAGATGCAGTGGGTTGGTAACTTTGATTGTTAACAGGAGCCCTCCAACACATAAACAGGGCTCATGTCACATCTGCCATTATATATCACGAGGTTCATGAATAAAACGCAAAATCCTTGATTGTTTACAACAGCTTGTTAAACGATATTACACATTTAGCTTAGCTTAGCATAGATAGATAGATACTTTATTCATCTCCAAAGAGAAATTTGCAGTTCCAGCAGCTCAAAAGGTGGACACACAAGGGCATGCAAAATAAGAACAAGAACTACTTTCAAGTAAAGAACAACTTACAAGTAGAGATCAACTCAGTAGTAAAGAACAACTTTAAAGTAGGAGGTAAAAATACAATACAAAATACAAAATAACAATATAAAAAAAATAGTGAAGTAAAAATAAGGAACTAGGCTATCCAGGATAAACACTGGAGAAGACTTAAAATAAAGATGTATCATAAAGTTGCTAAAGCTCATTAAGAATTTATTTGCTGTAAAATGACAAGTTGCAGTTTTATTGGGGTATTCAGATTCCCCCCCAGCTGTATTCTGCAAATACCTGGCCCTACTCTGCCTCTGATTGGCTCTGACCCTGACATTTCTTTTCTAACTCTAACCCTCTAACAATGCAGGCCCCTTTGTGCCAGACTATTTCTGAGACAGCTGTTTCCCCCCGCTAGCCCCAGTTAACTCTCTCCTGGCTGCAGCTTCGTATCAATGGACAGACCTGACCTGTCAACACTGGGATTTGAAAATAACGGAAATTTACCTGTGCCCCTTCTTGGTCCATCCCACCACCTTTACCACTGTCCACATAACGCTTACATTTAGACAAGGGGACACACAGTGAATCTTAAAATCACTACTAGGCAACCACTTGATTTAAAATATCAGAGCAAGAAGGATCAGGTTGACCAGTTCCTATATTAAGTGACTACAATTAGGTGGTCAGAATCAGACACCTGTTAGAAAGTGAAATGCGGTGAACATCCCGTCATTATATAAATGAAAACACAAAAGGACATTTCTCCTACCAGTTTACGTAAAAGGATGGCAGAGATAGTATAAATTGAGTGTTTCGGGGAGGGGTGACAGGTCTGGGACAGACATGAGAGTTGTATGGAATTATTCTTCTAAGACTGCTAAGACTAAACCTTGGCTGCTATGATCTATGCCATCCCCGACATTTCTCATGAGAAAATAAACAAACAAACACAAACACTCACCCCCACTGAGGATAATGACAGCCAGAAACAGCGCCATGTCGCTGTCATCCAGCTCCAGCGTGTTGAACTTGACCGAGAACTCAAACTTTGGCTCCATCATTTGACAGAAGGGTTTCCTGAGACTCTTGAGGAACTCCCGCGTCATGAAGATCTGTCCGTAGGAGATGAGGGTCCCGTCTTTGTTCATCAGAGGAGCCATCATGATGATTAAGATCTCGATCACACCGTACTTCAACAAAGTTACCTGGGAAAAGGGTAAGGGGTTGAGGTGAAGAGCTGATGCTAATTAGATCTGCAGGGACGATATAACACCTCTATACATGTGAATGACAAAATTATTGCTGACAGACTGGAGTGAATGATCGTGTATCCAGATGTGAGTCACAGAATGGATGAGCAATAGTATTCCTGCCTCTCACCTGATCATTGAGATCCAGATCGATGAATCCTGGGATACTTTTGGCGAACTCTGTAACTTCTCTCACCGCTTCGGCCGAACGTGATTGACAGCTCTGGAAGAAACGCAGCTCCACAGCCTCTGAAATGCTACACTCTGACCCCTGGTGAGCTAGTGTGAGACCTAAAACCGGATGGGGAATGAGCAGAGAAAAAGCTCAGGTCTCTGGTGAGGCAGTTCAGTTGCAGGATTACAAGAAAAACTAGACCAGCAGTGTGAAATGTTTGAAATATTTTCAGTTATTTAAAACCCTTTGAGCAAGGAAGGTGATAACAAGCGTGACATGCAAATATCTGCTTTAAAAAAAGAAGTGAATAAAACTTTGGGCTGTCAACGACATAAAGTCATCAGGAAAGCTGAGAGTTGTAGTAGCAGAGCTATGTAAACACTTAATGTTTATATGAACTAATTCAGAAATAGAATCATGGAAACTAATATTAGAATATAAGAGATGTTTATACTTCTAACCTCCATGTCCGACTGTTTGGGCAGAGGCCTGCTGCTGGTGATGCTGGGTGGGTATCTGTCGGCAATTAATAAACTGCTCTCCTTCCATTAGAGACTTCATGTCATGGATGACAAAAGGCTGCAGGTAAGGAATAAGGATAAGGACGAGTGAGAAAAGGATAGGTGAAAGGAGAAAAAAGAGAGAAAAAAGAGGCAGCGTCAGCTCCTCATAGGTCGTCTGAGGACATGTGGGCGACGGATGTAATCACATATACTGTGTATGCACTTGCACTTTGCTCATTCATCAGACCTGCAAAAGCAAACACTGCACATTTCATATGTCTGATGGGCAAAGTACATAAATCTTAGCTGCAGGCTGAGGCAGAAAACTCCACCTCCAGGTAAATGAAGCTTAACTGAGCTGAAGATGTGCTTGCTGTTAAAACACTGGCAAAGACGTGCACTAGCCTGAATGATGAATGGTATCATTCACATAGTTAAATCTTCCTTTTTATAATAGTAAAATGAATAGTAAGACATCCTACCGGGAATGAGAGCAAGCAATTCTCACAAAATATTATGAAATGAATGATCATTATGTATGTGCTTGAACTTTGTCTCTATGTCTACAATATATTAAGTTTTCTAGTTTTGTTCAGTTATGATCATTTAAAATAATATAATCATAAAAAAATAGAAAATCTAATATGAAACATTAAAAGGGGATTAAATTCATACTCATACAAAGAAGAAATATTGCATCCCTTCTAAATTGGTTACTGTTAGCTAATGTTTGATAGATGCTGCTGTATAACAGACAGAGCTGAGTCACTTTTTTGACTTTGTAACCCCTTTCTCCTACTGCCAGACTACATTTAATAATTTGTTAATATTCACTTTGGGCTTTTACTATCTAATTGTTTGCATTTTGTTTGCAAGAAGGTGTTTTGTTTTTTTTTTACGTGAAATTATTGAGGGTAAAATTGTAAAAATGTGTCTTTTTCCTTCACCTCTGACGCTGTTTCTGGTGTACCGGCGGCTCTCATTATACATCAACTCATCTCAAGGCGGCACATGTCAAAAAATGTAAATATTCTACAAAAGATAAAATCACTAACTCCAAAACTATATTAAAAGACAGTATGCTGACGTGTCAGTTAACAATACTCCATAAAAGGTGCTGGGGCATGTTTCGTATTCCTCTTGCTTTATATTGCTTGCTTTTATATTCACTCTGGATCAATCTAAAATATTCACCACAGCTTTGTTTTGTCTGCCACTTGCAATTTAACTGATGTGGACTTCCTGATTAAAGTCTTTCAAAATTTAAAGTACAAAAACACAGAAATAGATGATATCTCACATTTTCATAGTTTTGGCCAACACATGTTCCCACAGTCCACTTGTACAAATGATCAAATGTCTGAATAAATGAGTTTGACATTTTGAGTAGGAATGTTGAAGCCATTACTGTATATCATACTGCAGAGGAGACGTGTTATCCTGTTGCATAGCTTGACCACTGTAATCTGAGACGATTTCAAGCAGCCCAGACTTGTAGAAACCAGTCAATCCACTTTCCTTGTTAGAGCAGAAATAAAAGATCTCATTTGAACTAAACTGAGCGTGGTATCATTACAAAAGAATGGAAATGAATAGAATACATCTTTATTGTCCACCAGGGTGGAAATATGAACTACTTTGAGTTTAAACTCCCTCAATTGAAACGTGTAAATTCTATCTGTAATATAATGCATGATTAGGTGAAGACACAGAGATTTTACACCGTTAAAAAGGCTTTTTTATGTCCCATATCCAAGTTTAGCTAGAGTATAGGATTGTGTGGATTTTTGCTCAGCCTGTCTGCTGGCGATCATTAGGACTGGTTATTTTTAAGTATAAATGTAAACTGTGTGCTGTTTGGTTGATATTTGGCGGTTGGGTTCCTTATGATATTTCCCAGAGTGGGATTCCTAAATATTGTAGAAAAATGTACGTCAAATTTACACCATGCATTTCAATTATGATGCAGAAAAGCCGCCAGAGATGGTGCAACTGATCCAGCAGTCAAGATCAGCCTAAAATGTGTTGTTCAGAGTATACATAAAGCATCCTGTGAGTATAATCTATAACCATGGACTGTACAATTAATAGTGGACGAAGCCACTGTGATGTCACCCCCTGGTTTGTGGACTGCTGTCTTGAAGTCTCGAGATTGACACTATCATTAACCATCTTGGTTTTTTGGAGCCAGAAGTGACCATATTTGGACAAGAGCGCGGAGCTGCAGAGGATATGAATTGCTAATCCTCTATCCTGACTGGATCTAACCGACAACCCACGGACACGCCATGACAGCAACTTGTCAGTCACAAGGTAGCCACGTCCTAAAGCATACCCTGCTTTATTGGCTATTTTATTTTTAATGGGACCATAATTTACAGATTGAATATCATGTTGTAAATTGTTGTTGGTACTTATTTGAAAGTAGCGATTGAGACCATAAACTAATTAAGAAAATGTTTACTGAGGTAATCAAGTGAGAAGTAGGCTCAATTTCTCCCAAGCTTACAAACGACTGGACTTTTTTTTAACCACATTTAAGGCACTTCTGCATTTGCTTCAGTTTTCAGAGCCAGAAACTCTATCCACTATTTATATAGTCTAGGTCAACAACTGATATATTTTGCATCTAAATGTAATCAACAACAAAAAAGGGAAAATTTCAAATGCAGTGAATGTGTCTGTAATAAGTCTGAAACTGAAAACTTAATTGACTGTACGGTGATATCCAGTAGTATATTCAACAATATCTTTTTGGCTCATGCAATGTGCAGTATTTTCCCCCATTATACATAGAGATATGTATATAAAAGTATAGTAGAATTAAGGCAGTGCTGCTCACCGCGTTATCTCCGGTCTTCCCAGAGAGGATGGCCCTGGCCTTGGCCTTGGTGAGGGGGAAGTATTTCAGATAGGCCTCGTACAGATGCCGGGACAGAGCCCTCAGATCTGCTGCCTCAGGGTGCATGTGCTCCATGTCAGACGAGAACTCAGCCAGCAGTTTCTCCTTCTCTGCCTGCGGCATCCGGCCAAAACGAATGGCTGGGAAAGGAAACGGACAGACAAAAACACACATTAGCACACAAGTACACATTTGTAGACACAGGCTGGCAGGCAGTCAGATATAGAACATAAGAGCACATGCAGAGAGATACTGTAAGCAAGAATAATAAATAAATACACATACACATAAGCGCACACACACAAAAAATCAGGCCACTTCTGGGGATATTATACAGACTTACTTCATTTTCTAGAGGCTTACCCTAATCAAAAGCTTACCAAATGGCCCAAAAATCAACTATTTTCCAATTAGAGATGCAGCTTTTGCAAACACAAAACAATAAATGCACAGTCCATCTACATTTACAAGGTAAACAACAAAGAAAAAGGGAAAGTGAAAGGGAAAATTGGCAACAACACATAACAAATGTCCCACCTATGGTTTTATGACTCATGAAGCAACTACAAAATGCACTTCCTGTGAATAATGTGTATGCTTAGTTTAATTAGTGATGGTGTTTTCACAGCTCATTGCAAAACCTGAAAAACTGTCTCATACACTTAAAAATCAAGTCTCTTTTCTCTTCCATGTGTAGTTCCACCTGTTGCTGCAGGTTATAATACATTGTGCATTTACAAAAACCCAACAAAAGAGCCAGGTCTTATTTCATCATTTACGGATGCTGTTTGAAATTTAATTGTATTCATTGCTTAACATTGTATACTTCTTAGTGGAAGTGTGGTGGTTTTACTTTTTATGCTTAGCTTCTACATTGATTGTAAAAATAGGTACACCACTTTAAAAAAAGTGGTTCTGTTCAATTAAAGAAAATACTTCATTATTCATACTCTATTATTGATCCATTAGTCAAGTTAATAATTCAAGTGGCATTATGCTTGACAAAGTTATAATGATAATCTAGATTTTGTTATCAATGTGATGAAAATGTTTTTTCCAATCTCACTGAAATTTGACACTGAGTTACGAAATGGTGAAACCCTCCTTCTTCTGTTAGTGGAAGTCATTAATTATCCCTCTATTCAGCCCTGTACTCTGCATTTACTGCAGGGTGTACGTGATTGTGTAATGGTGACGGTGTGATGAATGCACACCTTAAGCAAATGAATACAAACTAAAGTGGCCCTTCCACCTACTGGCAATGAGCCCACAGCAGTGACACAGCAGGTTGGAGAAATCATTTGAGGTCTATGTACTCTGAGATGTCAATCATTGATTAAATAAAAACCCACGCAGAGCTGACTTACAACGCTGTTCCTCATGAAATAACAGAGGAGTGATATGAGGGAAGGACGAGGCAAGGAGAGGGGCAGAGGGGTAAAGTGTCAGGAGTGGAGAAACAAACAAACTAATCACAGAGCCTTACAGTCCCTCTACCAACTCTTAAGATGGGCACATTAAGCTCAGTTTTCATCGTGTCTTTAAAAATTCCCACATTAGACAAAAAAGTACTGTTCATGGCAAATACACAGCTTTCTGCAAACAATCCCACAATGCAATACATCATTTATAGATGTTAAAATTAACAGCTGTTTGACTCTATATCCAAAATGACAATGGATCAAGTGTCTGAAAAATGTCTGAAATCTCAGTTAATACCCACTATTGGGTAAAATTGGGTAAACTGTTGACTGCCTGTTATAAAGCTGATAGATACAGATGGCATGTTGATACCAGGTGTAGGTGGGGACTAGAGGCCCGGTGTACCCTGACAGGTGTTTGCAAGTATTTATCTGATTACACCTGGAATTCGCTCTCCTTTCCATTCACTGAGGAGCATGGCCAGAAAAATTCACTTCTGGATGCCATTTGCACCCACCCCTTTCCTTTTGCACAAGTTCAAAAAATCATGAGGCTCTCCTCTGTCGAGCCGGTTTGATTTGGAGGAGGGGTTGGGACTGACTGTTGCCCATGTTATTTCCTGTCCTGCCAGCTTCTTGCCCCAACATGCGAGTACATTTCACCATGCCAAATCTTGTATGACCATGTCACACTAGGGGCAACTGTGGCTCAGGAGATAGAGTGGTCATCCACTAATCTAAAGCAAAAAGGTCGGTGGTTTGATCCCTTCTGATTGGTACTGATACTGAACCCCAAATGCTGTTCCACTGGTTCGTGCGTTAATGGTTATTGCTCCTGTTGAGCAGGTGGTAACTTGCCTGGTAGTCTCTACCAGTGTATGAATGAATGTGTGAATGGGCAAATGACGACTTGTGTTGTCTATTAACTAGCAACTCTGTAAATACTTCCTCTATCTATTTCTCGCTTTAATCGAACTGCAGAGTGGGAAGTAGTTTTATTGGACAAGAAGAAAAATGTGAATTTAAGACTCAAATTGTGCAAAGCTATGCTGAGATTCTAGAGCTCAATAATCAAAGTTTGTATAGAAAGAGTAAAAGCTCTTTGTATCTTTGTTGCCCAACAGGTGCAACAAAACTAACAGGTGAGTCGGGGAGATCAAGCACTGCTTGTGCACACCTACACAGCTGTGAGATCTACGATGAAACTCATCTGGGGAGTCATAGTCAGCACTTAATATAAAAACAGACTTGATGCACTCCAGCAGCCAATTAAGGGTTACAAAGCAAAAACAATTCTAAAGCTGGGCAATCACGTGTAGGGGCAAAGCTGTTTCATTGGAGGAAGAATTCTATTATCAATGACATTAATTCTCTTGATATTGTACTCTGTTGTGGAGCTCCTGAGGTGCTGTCATCTGATAGCTTTTGTATTTAGTGTCTAACTCAGCCTCTCTTGACAGCATCAGTTGATCAGCCCACAGGCAGCTGAGCATGAGAGGTGTGGGCAGCCTTGCAGTATTTGGTGCAGTTCTACCCTGACCTGTCTAGCGCTGTACTCATGGGGTTATTAAACCACAGTTTCAGGTGTACAGTATATCTTGATAATATATTAATAATATATTAAATATGCAGGTGAGCAAAGAAACCCAGTCTAGTGATTAGTATGCTCACTCTTTCAGCTTGACAGTAATATCAGAGAGTTTTGCAAAACATCCGTATTTTGCTGTTTTGAGTTTGACACTATGAGCCCTTGGAAGGCAGGGTGTTTAAGTTAGCTTTCAACCACAATTTCATCTTTGAGTCTGATGGGGTGGCAGGTTCATTGCACAAATGCTGGGAACTGCACAACCCATACAGGTTGAAGACCACAGAGGAAGCACATGGCGACATATTAGGCAGTGGTGTATATTGCTGCATATAGTAAAACCAAGAACATTTGGTCTTTGACCTCAAAATTGGCAGCAGTGTGGTGAAGCTGCATCTGTTGTTCTCAGAGGGCATCAGAGGCAGGAGAGTTGGTCTGCAAGGAGGCGTTTCCTGGGCTAAAAATTCAAAGAGGAATCAGTCTTTTAATGTGTGTCTGCTTATTTATAGTGAAAATGAAAATGAAAACCCCCGAGTGCACAGGAGCTCTGACCTCTGCTACCGTCACACACTTTTTCAAGTTTTTCATAGCCTAACTGGAAATGTATACAATTTCATACCTAAGTTTATTTTTAATAAAACCGAACAAAGAACAGCATACCTTCTGTGATTGTACACTGATTGTTCTAAAAGCTGTGCAAGACAGCATCGCCATCTTACCGTTGTGTGACATGCCAACATTGAGGCACTTCTGGAAGCGACAGTATTGGCACTTGTTGCGGGACTTCTTGTGAATGCGACAGTGAAGATCACAGTGATCGTACACCAACTTTAACCTGATAGTGCGTCTGAAGAAACCCTATGAAGAAAGAAAGACAGAAAAAAAAGAGAGAGACATTCACAAAGTTTGTTAATCTGTATTATAGCAAACACAAGGCTGGAGTAGGGGAAACAGAAAAGAGAGTTTCCTGTTGGTGGAGTAGCTCCATGCAGCATCTATTGACTAATAAATGCAGATTAGACATCTGTCTCTTTCTAATCTGTGAGGAAGTCAATCGTACAGCCAATGAGCATGTATTAGAGTACACTGTGTTTCAGGGTGGATTTGTGCTTTGATGTTTTCAACCTTAGGACCAATGGGACCATAAGCTTTACACTTATCTCAGCTATTAACTACGGTCAGCCACGTTCAAACACTCACTCCTATGCACAGAGTCACAGGCTTGTTGATGGCTGTGGTATTTGTCTATGTTGACTAAGTAAGCTAATAGAAAGATTAACTGAATACAGTGGAATAGACACAAACAGAAGAACCTCAGGTCTGTAAACTTTATGAGGAGAACTATATATATTTTGTAAGAATACAAATCCACATCTGGACTCAATGTGAACACCGGTGTGTTTGGCATCTGCATTCCTGTGATCCACAGATGTTCCTTTTTTTTAATCGTAGGTTATTTAAAGAAGGAGGAAGTTAAAGGGGGTCAAGACTCCACCTCAATAAAGAATGTTTTCTGTTTTGAAACAATTAAGTGTTTGCCTGCTTGGCTGACCCCCTCTTCTGGTGAGTCTCCCCTGAGACTTTGGCAGAACAATGACTACTGTACCTCACCTTCATTCAGCTTCTGAAGGTACAGTATGACTTAAACTAAGAGGACAGGAAAACACAAACCATTGTACCTTGTAGTAAATCCAACACAACAGTCCTGACAGTGCCAGAGAGGTGCTGATTTAACTCTGTGGTAATGATCAAAGCTGCAGTTACCGGTTGTCTTGTATTTGATTGTATTACACTGAAAGTTGTTCCTAATACTTTGTTTCTCCGATATGTAAATTAGGTTATCAAAATATTAAAAACATATTTCAATACAATGAAGCCCATTACAGTACCACCACAAAGGAAAGCTTTAAAACATGTCATACACTTAAGTAAACACACAAACAACAAAAGAAGCAATCTTATAACAGAAAGCTGAGCACTTCAAAGGAAAAGGCTGGCGATATTCTGTATTTTACTTATCCTCAACAAATCCCATTAAAATGTGCTAGTCTGTGTTTCCATACACTCCAACTTCCCTTTCCTGTCTGTTGCTCTTGATATGTTTCATTCCTACTAAGCAAAGACATCGTTACAAATGTATACTTTCATTTTTGAAACAGGCTAAAAAGCCTGGGCACTGTAGTTTTAAAAAACTGTTAATGACACAGCAGTAGTGTATTTGGTGAGAACTACTCTTAGCCACTTTGCTAGCATGCATTTAGGGCGGCAGGCTGGAGTATGTTAGACGGAATAATATAACAATAATAATAAACCACAGTGGCCATGTTCATGGTAATAAAGAAGCATATCACCCAGTGTAATTGTGTGGCTCATTAAAATGTTTTTAACAATGACGGAATAGGTTATATCAGGCTTTGCCTACAGAGACAATACTTGTTTGTTTGTTCCAGTAATGTAGTAATCATACCAGGATACCATTGAGTTACATCATACAGGTGTTTGGTCATTCAAGGTTTCTTTTTTCTCTGATGGTGTCAAAGTGAAGATTGAACATAATATTTTTGCTTGAATTACATTTAGTAAAGGTCCTCAGATTAGGTTATCTAAAATATCCATATATTAATGCCACATTAAAATATAAGACTACAAATCTACCATATTCTATTTAACGTTTTAGCTTTTCCTACACTGCAGAGAGCTGCTGAAGGTGATAGAGACACAGCATGTGCAGTAGCTTTTTATACTAATCAGTGTCTTCAGATCTGCGGGGGGAGGAAAAAAGCATACGTGGTACTGCTGACACTTCTGAAAATCCATCTCATATGTCTTTGGAGGACAATGTCACAATTTATAGCTCCTCTTCGCACAATGTCTCCATATTTCAAAGAAAATGGAAATATGTGTGAAACTTCACCTACACTCTATTAGTTATTTATACTCTATACTGACAGACAAACAGACAGAGTTTAAGGGGCTGGCTGCTTTGATGAGCACTTGCTGAGTGGAAAATGTATGGGGCTTGTGGTTAAAGTGACAGACATCAAAAAGATGAAACAATGCACAAGCCTCTCCATGCATTACCGAATGATTTATTCCACGAACATGTTTCACCGAAGAGTGAAACTCAGTGACAGAAAAAAGCCAACTGGCAGAGAAAATTGCTACCCCTTTTACCATTTCCTGACATGACTCTGAGGTCGTACGGCTGGCAATTGTTTTTCTTCTTCAACCTGAGCATTACCTTTTGAGAGCAGCCATCACTTTATTTTCCACTAGTGTGCACTGCAATTCAAGTCATAATATGCATCTCTCAATTGATTGGTGGCCAGAATTTCTCAAAAGAAAATAAAGAAAAAAACCCAAACTTGATCCAAACAATTTTGCCTGATATCGACCAACAATATGACAGCAGAGCCCTGCTGATTATACAGTGTCCACAGGTTGGGCTGGCTGTCTGTCTGTGTGACTGCCCAACAAAAGTAGAAAGCAGGAACTGTTTGAGCCTCAGTTTGTCTGGGATGTGAGATTCTAGCTTTGAACATCTTTGGGTTTTGAACTTGATTAATTGAAAAACCTTTAAAATCATGGTTATACATTCTCTTCCAGTTTGGCTAGACATCTTATTTTAACCTTTACTCATGATGTCTTTCAGTCCTACCTTACAGCCCTCACAGGCATGGACGCCATAGTGGAACCCTGAGGCTTTGTCTCCACACACGCGACACTCGATGTTCAGCGCTGCTGCCGGCGCATCGTCCTGGACCTTGGCGAACACTGGACTGTCAGAGAACTGTGGAGGCGACCCCGGCTCCAGCTTGATCGAGTCTAACAGAAGAGACATCATCAGGCAGGCAGGACACCAAGTAGGCAGACAGACGGAAAGCTAAAATTTCACCTCTTCAAATGTTTGTTCTGTAAACTTTAACTGGCTTTTAATTAACTATTCTCATTTTTTCAGCACAAGTACAAATCAAGATCTCGGCCAACTCTTCTCTAAATGACATACTTGGTGCATTCTAACATTAAAACTGTCTTATTCAAAGACTTGAGCGACTTTAAACAAGTTGCAAATGATTGAGTTTCTATGCCATGTGCGGTAGCTTTGCTGCTAAGCTTGGCGTGCACATAATCAGTACAAAGAAAACTGATTTATTTCTGGTAAACCCATTACACAGACCAGACTTACTGTGTGTGTCCAGTTCTGTCCTGTAGCTGTGCATGTTTGCGTAGTCCATGTTGGTCAGGTGTTCTTCGCTCTGCGTAGGACTGGGGTCATAGGCCACACCGGCAGGAGAGATGCAGGATACGAGTGAGGGAGACAGGGAGGACTGGATGGTGGAGGAAGAGATGGAGGCGTAGTCTAACGTGGACAAATGTTTCATGTCGAGGGAGTGGGAGCTGTCGTCCAGCTCTGACAGGTCCACGGCGTTCAGACTGAACCCGACAGGCCAGGCTAGGAGCTGCTGGGTGTCCACCATGTCTTCTGTGGAGAGAGATGAAGCAGTGACGCGACAGCTGATGCAATATCCTTTGTTGACTGTATGTGGCCTTGTTAAAAGAAAACAGCACTAGGAGAGCTAGAGAGAGGAGGGGAGGAAGAGGAAAAGTCAGAGACAGAGGGAGAAAAGGAGGATGATATCAGAAAAGAGAAGAGGAAGAGGAAGGGAGAAAGAAAGATGACAATGAAAATATACATAGACAAGACAACAGGCTGCATTGTACATAATATTAATGGTTAAATATGTCAGAGAAAAGCTCAGAAATATAAACAATGCATACACACACACACACTCCACACCACGATTAGTACCCCCCACCTCATTCCTCCAGTCTGTCTGTTATCTAGTAAACAGGGAGTCAGATAGTGTCACAGGGAGTACAAGACGAACTCTGGCACTGAGGAACGTCTCTTCTGCTCAAAACACTGTCCTCCTCTGTTTCTGTTTGGGTGGCTAGCTGTGTGATTAACCAACCAGCACCCAGAAAGCAGGCAGTGTTTGAGCCTCAGTCTGTCCAGGGCCAAGGATGTAAGATTCTAGCTTTTAGAGTACAACAGACTGCATCTTCTGAGCACTGAAATATGATACTAATGGTTAATCATAAATAGGGTTGGTATGTGAAATTGTGGTTTCACCTTCCAGGAATTTCATTCTTATTACCTGAAAAGGTGGCATTTTGGCCAGAAATATTAAAGAATGTGGATGGTCACAAATGTTTAGTTTCTCTTTTTTAGTTATTTTTTCTTACGTTCAAGAATTCCTTAGAAAAGCTTCCCACTGGTGTAAACCTGCTGTTAACCTGCAGCTATTCCGATAACTGATTTATCATTTATTGATTTATCAAGTCATATTTCAAGAAAAAATGCAAAGGACTTTGTCCTTTTTTCTTTGTCAACCAACGCAGCTGTGTTGCTCACTGATATGCATTTAATCGTCTTTAAACTGCAATGGATCTCTACGGCACAAAGAAATAAGCTACATCAAACTCGGTGTTTGATAGTAGGATCAATTCATTGTTGGTTTTCATCCAATGTGTTGACACCAAGGAAAAAACAGTATCTCCCCATTATTGTTTCATTATTGTTTGAATAAATTCTGCTACTTGGAAAAAAATGAACAAATTCACTTGAATAATGTCTGAGAAATTACTTCAATCATCATTCAGAAAGTCGACATTCAGAAAGCTTCTACAGCTTCTTCTAGATATTCATTCCTATTCTACTCTTTGTTGATACAAATGAATGAAGGCTTTTCAGTCATTCCAATATCTAACTCAGATCAGACATTGGAGGAGAGAGATCTGCAGAGATGGTCAAAGTTCAGTCATCACAGGTTACTACAGTGCACAAAAGCAAACAACACACGAAAGACTATATCATGAGGGGTAAGTTGGTACAACCCTGATTCCAAAAAACTTGGGACGCTGTGAAAAACATGAATAAAACAGAATGTAATAATTACCTAATCCTTTATGACATGTACTCAATTGAAAACAGTACAAAGACAATATATTCAATGTTTGACCTCATCAACTTCAACATATTTCAAACAAGTTGTGACAGGAGCAGCAAAAGACTGGGAAAGTTGTGGAATGCTCCAAAAACACCTGTTTGGATCATTCCACAGGTAAACAGGTTCATTGGTAACAGGTGATAGGATCAAGATTGGGTATGAAAGGGGCATCCCCTGTCATTCACAAGCAAGGATGGAGCGAGGTTCACCACTTTGTGAACACATGATTGCATACAGGAGAATACTAATGGACTCAGGGACACTTCATAAAACCGTTGTTGGTAAAGACAGTTTGTTTGCAAATGATTACATTCTGTTTTTATTTATGTTTCACACAGTCACAACTTTTTTGGAATCAGGGTTGTAGAAGGTGATGCAGAAATTGGTAGAATATCTTGTTTAATGATGCATGCATGCATTTAATTGTTAATGTGGCTTTTTTAAACTACATGCCCTACAGTTATAAGCATTTTAATCTCTTTCAATTCATTACAAATTAAATAGCTTATATATATATTTAACGAACTAGAGCCAGACAGAAAAGATGATATTCTTAAAAGTAAGGCTACATAAAATTGACAAAAGTAAAGATTTTAAAGGATAAGGCTGGAGACATTCTCGATTTTTGTTCATGTCAACAAATCCCATAAATAGTCCAAAACCAACAATGTTGCTCTGTCACTCAACACTTGCTCTACCCTGTCCCTACCCACCAAACCCAAAACCCTCATTCCTACTGACAATATAAATCTTTAAAAATGGGTAACCCATATATAGTTTTTAAAACAGCTTGGCACAACACAGTTGTAATAAGTGTATTTGTTGGAAACTATTGGCCATGGATTAATACATTTTTGATGCACTAATGAATATGTACTGCAGCAAGACGGCATACGGTGGATTGACCAAAATAAACTACAGTGCCCTGTTCATCGTAATGAGGGAACATGGACATGAAAAAGAGAGAAGACATCAATGGAGGTCTATGGCACAGAATAATAATAAGCTAGAAACAGAATAAGATGTATCAGGCTTTGGATAGTCAGACAATTCTTGTTGATTTTGACCTGTGATGGAATTTGCTACTTGCATTAAATAAAAATGATTTAAATGCTGAATTTGAAGGCAGAATACTTATTCTACAATAGGAAGGGCAAGGCTGATGCATGTGTCTGAATATAAATACTGGAAACTGTTTATTTTTCCCACATCTTTTTCTGCTTGTTAAAAAGGTGGAAGCTATGCTTGAATTATGACCTTAATTGAAACGAAAGCAATGATTTATAAATAATCAATAGAGTAAAAGGTCTGTGCACCACCTGGCCTGCGAAACAACCTTTAGTAACCAACACTGATTCTCAAAATAAACCTCCTGTAATCAACCTTGTGTGCCTGATTTGGAAAAAAAAAATGTAACAAAGAATGTGTTGAATTATGCAACAGGACAAAACTAAAATAGCAATACTCCGATGGCACAGAAGCACCAGGTATAGAAATGGCTCCAAATCACTTGGCAAAACATCCCTGTGGAGCAAACATCCTCCCTTCTCAGCTACTTATTGTTTCCTTTCTACCTGATTGGACTGTGGCAACAAAAATCAGCGGGGGATCCACTTAAAATTCACATCGACTCTGACATTGTTTCAGAACAAGGAAAGAAAGTGTGTGTGTATGTATGTGTGTGTGTGTGTGTGTGTGTGTGTGTGTGTGTGTGTGTGTGCAGGCTGTAGCTTCCACTGTCCTGGAAGCTGGAGGGGAAAATGCTGACTATTAATAACCAGAGAAACCTGGTTATTTTTCCATTTGTTGGCCAGTTGCCAGCCAACTTAAACCTAAAATAGATGGAGCATTGGAGCGACTTGCATCCTGGTTGGCATCAAGTCATCGTATGGAGACAGAAATCTCGTGGGAGAGAGAACCCTGGAGATTAAGAGTGAGAGAGATAAAGTTGAAAGGGGTGACAGAGAGCGGGTCCCCTGACCACTTCGAGAAGTCAAACTGCACTCTAGAGGCATCAAGAAAAACCCCTTATCATAGGAAATTCATGCTCTATGCTCAGCAGGCTCTTCAGCACACAAAAAAGAAAGAAAATAAGACAAAAAGGAAGGCGGTTGCAGCCTGGCAGTTAAACCATGGTGCTTAAATCATGTTGTGAAAACAAGTTTGTACTGTAACTTCTCTCCTGAGAGTGTTCACGGAAACACTGCAGTGCAAAACCTACTGAATTCAACATGTTTGTATCTGTGAGTGCTGTGTGGGCAAACAGCCTGTCAGACATTATAAAAGGTGACAGATGATTAGTAAGTTTTATGCAGTGTGTATTGTGTTTGCAAAGGTGTGTGTATGAGCACGTGCGTGACATTTGCACCGGTGTCTCCTGCCAGTTCTCAGATTTCCACATGTCAGGACTTGTCTTACAGGTGAGAGTACAGCATGTAGGAGTACTTTCTATCAGCTATTGCCTCAGTCATGACATAATAACAAAAGGCCAACGGCAAAACTGGCAGGCAGGTCTGGCAAGCTACTGTACCGACAGGCCAGACTGACACTGTGTGTGTCTGTGTGTGTGTGTGTGTGTGTGTGTGTGTGTGTGTGTGTGTGAACCAATGCATACAATAAAGCGCATTGGCCATTTTATGTAAAATCTTGTAAATATCTTTGAATGGGCATTACATGGCCAGGATTGAAATGAACAAATGTACACACTGACCAACAAAAGCTGGACCATCAAACAAAATTAGAACACTGCAATGTTATCTTCAGGGGAGGGAAAGATGTTCTCCCCGTCTAAGAGCAGCAGCTCAGAAAAAAAGAGGTGAAACTGAGAGGTCATACAGAGAGATGTGAAATCTTTCCTTCAGGGACAAAGTTGCAAAACTAATGAAATGTTTTTGAACATTCGTATTTCTTCACAGCAGCAGCAATTGGGTCCAAAAACAGACTAAAGCAAAGGCTGGGGATCAGATTACTGCACAGAAAGTGGGTGAAGGCCTTTTTGTACCTTTGAATTTGGAGTTTAATACCTGAGCTTTTTGCCAGTTTTACCAGCTTTTTACCATACAAAAAATCCACAGAGGGAAAATAATTAGTGAGCTCAACAGAAACTCAAGAAAAACACTAAAAGAACGCAAAACGTTCATTATGAATAATTGAGAAAATATCCAGTATCATCATCATTTTTTCCAAGGGTGTAGAAGCCTCCAACACTCCTACACAGTAAGTTGTTTCACAGTCAAGCAAAGAAAATGCACAAGGTGAGAAGTAGTTTAGGAAAGGAGAGAAGTCAACACAGAAGCCTGTCTGGTGTATTTATGTGAGAGACAAAGGGCAGAACCTGCCCCGCTGCATTCAGAGGCATTAACACTCTTATCTTTTCTGTTTGAATAAAAACTATGCTCCCTTACCGAGAGTGAGAACCACACCACTAATGTCAAAGCAGACAATCACTCGATCACAGTTGGAAACATGTTTGAAATTGGAACAAATTTTACAAGTGGGTTGCTTCATGAGAACTCCAAAATTTAGCTGTAACATATACAAAGGAAGAGAACATATTTTTGATGGTGTTTGAATACATCTTAACTTAGTGAAGTAAACCACAAGCAGATGTAAATATGTGCCCTCTACCAGAGCTGCACATATGCTTAATTAAGCTCAGTCTAAAACGCTTTCTTGCTGTTGCCTTTATAACATCCTCTGGACAAAATAACATGTTGCAGAGTGTTTCCCCTCTAAAAGAAGGCATGTTTTTTTTTGCACAGTAAGCCATTTATATTATGAAAGTTGCCCAGTGCATATGAATGTGTGTGTGTGTGTGTGTGACACATAGGCGGAGAGAGTTAGTGACTTCCTGACCTCTTCATGTAAAACAGCATGTGGTTCAGTGTCGGTGACTAAAACAAAGATATGCCCGCCTGCACGTCTGCCTCACAGTCCCCACAATTTATTTGAAAAGATAAAGTGTGCTTGGTTTTTGTCGGGTGAGTCGTGCATGAGGAAACTGTGGGACAGAGAGCTATGTGTTGTGATCATGCTGTGTTTTATTTGTGGGTAACTGATTTTAAGAATGTAAATGGAAACTCTTGTGACACTTAATGCACACCACACTGATACATGGATGTCATGTTACACTTTGCTACTTTATACTTATGCCATACTTGTACTGCACTTATTGGTACTGTACATACAGTACACATTCTACTGCACTGGCTCCACCTGCTTACTATCTGGTTACTTACTGTTTACACACCGTTTACATCTCACCATATGTATATTTATTACCTGTAAATACCTGCACACATCATAGTATATGTATTTATTTTACTACCACCTCTTTGTAAGCTGTCCATCCATCACATTTATCTATTCATATACATAGCCCTCTACAATCTGTTCTCATTATTTGTATATATGTCCATTTGGTTATTTTAACTGCTGCACTACTTTATATCACAGATTACCGCCATTATAGATTTTGTTCCACTTACATGATTTTTCTTACATTTTACACATATGCCTAGATTCAAAACAGTCAAAACAGCAGGATACAAAAAGTTGCATGTAGCATGAATGCTGAATGCTGCCATCCTGTCACACTCTTCAGGAAATTAGCTTTTTTTTTTCACTTTGGCGGTGTGAAGCCACTACAGGCAGAATTACCTGAAAGGGCCTTCCCCTTCTGCACCTAAATGATGAAGCAGGACAGTAATGGAAAACCATGTGCACACAAAGTGTCAACCAGAGGTCTGGACTGCCCTCTCGACAGAATCGAGAGTCTCCTCACGTCTGAAAACCCACTTATCTGTTGGTACTGACATTACTCATGAAACTTTAAAGCTTGGCACATTGGGATGTTAGAAACCACAATCTCTGTCTACACAGCTGTGAATAAAAGCACGTAGACAAACTCTCTATCTGATTTCTGTTTGATTTTTTTTTACTCATTTTTGTATTTCAACTTCCAAAGTTAGGAAAGTGGAGCACTGTTAAACATCAGGTGAACCTGAGGTCAGACTGAGGGGGAGGCAACACTTGTAAAAATGGGCACAAATGTGCTTTTACAAAAATGCACAAACAGGTTTGAATTCTTATATAAATAACTCTTTAATCCTAATTCTAAATTACACCGTGTGTCTTTATTTTAAAGAACACTTGGTTCATGTATTTACTAAAGAACACACAAGGACACAAAATAAAACACAAGAATGTGGAGAATATGGGGCTACCGCTTTTGGGGAAGAAACTGAAAGAAAATCTACAATCTGTAGATTTTTGAGCTCACTTCTGCCAAACACAAATCCAGTCAACCTTTTGAGGCATTAAACTGTCTGAGACAAGACAAACTGCATATCAGACAAAACTGATCGACTTACAGTATCTCGCTGATAAGCACTGAAGTCGGCTTGTAAAAGACTGAAAGTGGAAATCAACTCAGCATTCATTGAAGCTATCCACAGCACATGCATTGATTCAGCATGATGAACTGAATGACAGTGACACACACACACACACACACAGAGAGGGTACAGGACAGTCCACTCACCCTGTTTCTCCCGTTTCAGTTCAGAGTGTTCAGTGTCGGCTCACTGACCAGCAACCAAGTGACAGTGGCAGCGACAGTAGAGACTGGTGTGTGTGTATGTGTGTGTGTGTGTGTGTGCGTGTGTGTGCGTGTGTGTGTGTGTGTGTGTGTGTGTGCGTGGTCATGCTTTTCCTCAGGAAGTGATGACCAATAGAAAGGGAACTACACACACACATTTTCTCTCTCTGACAGAGTCTGGGCTCAGCAGAAGTTCAGACAGCTAACTATCATGTGGTCTGTGTGTGTGTGTGTGTGTGTGTGTGTTTGTGTGTGTGTGTGTGTGTGCATGTGTGCGCGCGTGTGCATGCAAGTTTGTGTGCATGTGTCTTTCATTCCTAATTTTTTATTTCTGCATATCTCTGCGTACAGTACGTACTTGTGTATACGTGCCCATGTGCTTAAAAGTGTTTCCTTGTAACTGTTTCCTCCCCTGTGCAGGTGTGTATGCATGTGTGTGCGTGTGCGAGCGCGTGTCTGTGTGTGTGTGTGTGTGTATAAGGTGGTAGACATCAGATGCAGATGATTTCCTGTTGCTTCACTCTGACAGGCGACCTCATCATGCCTCTCTGGTTGCACTTCTCTCCCTCCGTTCAGTCACTCAGTGTCGATGTGACAGCGGTGACGCACTCACTTCTGCCTCCTCATGCAATACTAACACAAGTCTGCTGGCTCTCTGATTTAGTTAAAAATAACAGCTACTTTCTATGAGAGCTGTTATCTATAAACTGGAGACAGATGCTCACTGCCTTTACTGTTCTAATTTTATCTGAGGGCAAAAAGATTTTTGCAGTGTAGCAGTAACCTCAAGTCAGTCTTTATTTCATTCGTACATGGCAGAATATAGTATAGTACAATCTCAGTTTATGTGCTATATGTTTTGTCTACATTCTGTTGTTTTTATTTAACATGGTGTGTTTTGTTTTGTCAATTTCAAGGGCTGACTGAACATCTGGTTGGACGAAATTAGCCTTCTGGATAACACTGAGACATTGACAGTAATGTTGATCAATGTGCTTTGTCCTTTCAGAGTAAATAAACAAACTGAGACAGCGCAGCATTCAGTAGTTATTTGTCTCTGACTATAAATGCGTTAAAATTCTACCAAATAAAATATGCAGTAATGCTCACATGTTCCCAGGGCAAACAAGAGAGAAGTGGTTTCTTCTTATTAACTGTGACAATGGAAAATTTCTGCCTGCGTTTCCATTTGTGCAAAAGTTACGTGACTTTACAGGGATGCACAAAAATTACAAAGCAAAACTTATATAACAAAAGTGGTCTGGGGAAAAAAGGAGACGCACTTACTGAACAATTCAGCCGCTGAGCGTCTCAGCTCATCTGCTGGTGTCAATCATTCACTCACTACTGTGCTATTTTGCCCAAAGGGGTCAAGGCTACACAGGTAAGGTCAAGTGGTCTCACATTAGCTTGGCAGTAGCTTTCACCACTCCATTCCCAATTGTGCACTGGGACTATAACCAATCCCTCCAACATTGCACAGCCAATTAGAAAGAATGCTGAACTGCACGTTTTTCAAGAGGGAAAGTCCTCAGTTCTTTGAAAGATTAAGAACAAAAAAAACATTCGAAGATGTTTAGATGAGGTGTCTGGCTAGGTGAGGTATCTGGTATGCTACCCGGATGTTAATGAAACTGAATCTGATCACCGATCAACCATAACTTAACCGCTTGTTTTGGGGCCATTTCAAGGCCAAGCAAATGTTAACTTCAAGGCTCACAGAAAGAGGCTGCCCACACCATGATAGATCTCCTACCATGTTTAACAGTTTGAGAAAGATCCAGTTGTGTAGTTCTGAAACATAAACCTCAGATAGAAGTTAAAACTGCATCTGAAAAACCTCAGGTATGGAGACAACATGAAAACAATGACTCATAAAATCATATGATACAGTATTTCTCATCTGACAAGAAACAAGGTTTCTGTGTTTCTGTACATCAAGTTGTGTGTGCTGAAACTAATCATACACCAAAGAGAATCTATCATCAACTTAACCATAGCGTGGGCTGGACTCATGAATCAACACAGCAACCTGTGACAAGTGCCTAGAACTGGTTTTCAGTGAGTCAAAGTAAACAAAAAAGCATTTGCGGTTGTAAACATGAATGCATGTTTCTTTACGAAGACTTCACCTCTGATGGGTCCAAACTGAGTGTACACACAACAGCATTCAGAAAAGGGAGCACTGTGATTGTTGGCTCCTCGTTGCTAACTCTCTAGGCATTGTTGCCAAGGGGCTGCATCATGTTTTTCAGTGAGCCAGTGGAAATGTGGAACTGCAGCACTGACAACTTGTGAAGCTGGGGACACAACTGACGACTAGCTGAAACCTATGAAGACAAACCACACAAAGACTGTTTCCACCAATGAGCAAAGTGAGGATAATGATCAAGTGAGTAAATACAGAGATAACACTAAGGTTGTGATCACAAAAGTGAGACGCTCTTAAAGGAATAGTTTAACATTTCAGGAAATGTGCATATTCAGGGTCAAAAAAATAAAGGAAATCAAATAATGGGTGGTTGGAACAATGGCATGACACACTATCAGCACCACTAAAGATCATCAATGACATGTTGTACCTGATTTGTTTATTTCAAATACAAAAGAAATGTGAAAACGATAAGATATGGGGTTGCATGTGTTTACGTGGAGTTACAGCTCAAGCTCAACAGTTAGCACACAGACATGAGAGCTGTTCTTCTCATCTAACTCTCTGCAAGAAGGTGAATAAGGACATACCTAAAACGTTGGATTATTCCTTTAAACTGAGTGGCAGCTGTGCTAAAACCTGATTAAGTGGATAATAAGATAACAGCAACCCTTTCACTCACAGCATATCATACTACTTTTCCGTTGGCTTGCTGTTTTCGACCAATTTTCTTTTATTACTTCTCCCTCTTGGACACATGTCAGCGTGTCATGGCCGATGGGCAGCAATTGAATTAGGAGACCAATTATGAGAATCATTAAACACCACACACTATGTGATTTTATCTCCTGACTGTGAACAGTATGAACAGTCTTGGTTGGACTTGGTCTGTTCCGTCGTCACACTCAAATCATGGTTATAATCAACTCAACAATCAGAACGTCATGTGTCCCAGCCTAATTTAGCAAAAAAAAAACAACAAATGTTTTAGCTATGACACGCTCACTCTGCTTCAGTTTTAAAACAAAAGGGGCTAATCTAATCTCTTCAATCGGTCAACCCAGCTTTTGATCATTGTGACATAATTTAATTATCCATTGTGATGGGATGGCTGTTCCTGCCAGATTTACACACACACACTGATGTTCAGGATATGTTCTACATTGCTGTCAGAGTCATAATGTGACTGGGACGTGAGGTGGGCCTTGTATTATAGGACGGCATGGTGACAGAAGTCCAATGAACAGCACTCTGGGGGATTGTAAATAAATATATTGAACCCTTTTATGCAAACAAAGACAAGCATTTAAGGACAAACACACCCTTCATGCTGCATATATTTGCACAAGCGAGGGCATGTAAGCACACAGGAATTTAAACATTTACTATTTGACTCAGATATGGGCAACACACAAGCAGGTCAGTATACATACAGAGAGAGAGAGAGAGAGAGAGAGAGTACGCACAGTTGTATTATATATCTGTGTGTGTGTGTGCTCCATATGCTGCTCTCTGGGAATCTGTAGTTTTAACAATAATCTGAGGACGTGAACTTTCCCCCAATTCCTTTAAATAGTTATGAGTTAATGGTTGATGAGTCTCTTGAGCTTCAAGAGCTTCCTCGCTGGATAAGGAAGCAAGGAGTGTTGCATGCTGTCAAGGCCTCAAACACACACACTCATACACACATTTACATGTATGTTCCATGCTGTCACTCTGAAAGACGTGAGGAGATGTCTGAGGACATGTGTGCACTGCAAAAACAAAGCATAGTCCTGGGCACTCCTTCCATTTAAGACAGGAGAACCAAATAAAAAAAAAATCTCTTTGTCTCACACACTCGCACACACTGAAACAGACACACACACACTTCAAAGTCCAAGAGGGGCAGGAAGGTTAGGAAGAGAAGGAGGATGACGGAGAGAGGCAGACGAGGAGATAAACACCTGATTCGTCCTATACAACTGTCATTTGTGATGACGTCACATAGGTAAATTATCTGTTTACATGAGTGTGGTCTCAGCTGGTGGAGGCATGTGAAAGATTTACAGCCAAACTTGTGTTTTGACGGAGACGGGGAGTGAGAGGAGGGTAACACGGTAGGAAGAGGGAGAGGTACAATGTGGAAAGGGTCGTGCCCTGTTCCTCGAAGTGGAGAGGAAAAGACGGGAGTGTGCTGTCTCCAGCTGCTGTTTAGCTGGACAAGAACAAAACAACTCATGACGTAACTCTCATTCACAGAACGTACTGTAAACTCATGTGCCAGGAACGGTGTACGCAAAAGAAACTGATTTAGAATTGTCTGTGGACAAGAAAGGTTAAATGAAGGTTTGACAAGAGCAAAATAAGTGTCAGAGCTGGCTCAATAACTGCCTGCTTGCGAATGCGTTCCCGGTGATTGTCCAATCATCTGCACCCACGCACAGCAGGACCGTCAAGCTTTGGTTTTCTCCACACATTAAACACTTGCATGGGGCTAAACTAAGATACTGGCCATGTGATGAGTGTAGAGGATTTTATAGCTTTGTCAAAAACCAAATTCACGTAAGCAAAAGTGTAAGGAATGGATTAAACAGTGTGAGCTGTAATACAAAATTGAATTGTAAGCATGTTGAAAAAGGGCAAAATGTACTCACCCTCATATTAAAGACATACGGTATATTAGGAAATGATTTCTATGTTATCATTACTGTCTTATTAATCATTTTCTACAGCTTCTTATTAGGTTCTAGTTACGTGATACTATTTTTTACATTTCAATTTGTCGAATATTACTTGTAATTGGTAGCTGTACCTGAATGCTCCCACGCCTCCCATCACCTAACCATTTTATGTCAGCTCAATACTTCATTCATGGTTCTCATTATGTGGCCTGTAATGTAGCAGTTAACAAGTGACTGCGTGTACTTTGAGTCTGCGTCCATCAAAGTGGATGAATGATCCCACCCATTGGCCTCGAGGTGTCATATCCTGACATATACAACTACCCTCTTGAATCTCCATGAATGTATTCTTAACATCTGTCGCTTTTTTTTTTTTTTTCGGTGTTAAGACGTATTATTTTGACAGTTTGGTAGTCTGTCCAATGCAACGTCACTGTCAACTAATTACACTGCTGTGGCAAAGCATTGTCTCTATTGTGATAGCTGTTTGTGCTTATTATGCAACCTTTCACTATGAGCAGATAGAAGCAGAAAACCAGACCCCCTAAAGTGGTTCCCCCACTGTGTGGAAACTGGATGCTAATATATCAGAGCTGACAATAAAGTTAGCAGCTCTGTCATGTTTAGAGGCCAGCAAACCCCAGCCAAACTCGTGAACTGAGACACCTTTACTCTATACCTAGAGTTAGTCTTAATCCTAAAGTCCACAATATACACAAGACAGGAAAGAGCATGTAAGATCAGCAGCCATTCAGGGTATAAGAGGTAGAAAAAGTTTCCAGAAAGAGGGAAAGCAATTTACAGTCATGTTCCTGTTTCATTTCCAAGATCCTTTGACATTTAAATATTATTATGTTAAATTGAGGAGGCGGATTACATTCATCATGCATCATCCTTAGCAAGACCTGAACAACTGATGTCTCAAGCAGTGCCACATCCAGTGAACCCACGGAGAACCATGTGCACATAAAGTCTGAGTCAGTCTTAGTTCCCACTAGAGACTGAGGTTTTGACCTGAGGAGCTGCTGTTTGCTCCCACATCTTTCTAAATGGGAAATTAGGGCAAAGGTTGTTAAATATTCCTACTGTCCGTTGAATAATATCTATGTTAAAGTGCACTGGCGAGGAAAGCGCATCATATTAGTGTATTTGTGTTGGTTGACGTGTGTCTTTATATTTGTGTGTGCAAGGGTGAATTACCAACCAGGCAACGGCATTCTCTGGTTCCAGCTTCTTAATCTGATGACAAGATCAAGTTTAAGTTTAGGAAATTGTAATGGGCTTTTTTTTTTGTTTTTTTATTATTTGCTAGACCATACGATGGATTGATTTATCAAAAAACAACTAAACTATTATCATGAGATTTCTGCTTTGTTTACCTTTTCTTGTCATTTACTAATACACAATCAACAATGAAAATAGCCCTAAGCCCTAATAGATTGTGATCAGACATCATTTTAAACGTTCACAATCCAAAGCATGCTACGAGTAGTGGAATGAAGTGCAATGGCTAGGGTCACTCCAAACAGCCCGTTGATATGTTTTGTTTACTGAAGAAAGCCTCAAAAGAACAGAAATAAATGTTATTTCTGTTGCTGTCTCAGGCAGGCAAACTGTTTTTCAAAAATACATTTTTGCGTGTGAAAATTGTGGATGTGAGACAATGTTAGAGAAAGAGATGTTAGAGATGTTGAAGAAAGAGATGTTAGAGATGTGTTTATGAAAGTAACTGATAAGTAACTAATAATGGCACAAGAGCCATCATGTTTGCAAATTGCTTTAAAATGTGTTCTTTGCTCATGCAGATGTAGACAGAGTTTAATACAAAGTGTAACAAGACGAGAACTGATGTTGAAGTTGCCCTGAACATGTGTCACTTCTCAGATGCTTGAAGTTGTTGTGATTGAAGCTTGTTCTCACCACATCTTGTCATTGTAAACAGATGAGAGAGAGACAGAGAGAGAGACAGAGACAGAGACAAAGTGTGAACAGGTGTAATGGTAACAAATGGACTGGTTCACTAAAAAAAAAGAAGCCAAGAAAGCTCTAAGGACATACAGCATACTAAACTTTTTAATCGAACTCGTTTAAACATATTTGCCCAGAAGACTATTGCTGAAATGTTTAAGTAGAATTACAAATACATCACTGTGTTGAACTCCATCTCCTATTAAGATAATCATTAATTACAATATAATCAGTACATAAAGTCAGGAAGACAAAGTTAAGCAACAGAGCTGGATTTGACATCAGCAAACAACCAGAGGTAAACTTTGTTTGATGATAAAATAAATCAAATTCTGCAGCTAAAAAATCTTGTTGTCAGTAGTAAATGCCGAAATGATCAGCCTTGAAGTTAATAATTAAACCTAATATAAAAAACAAATTGATGAGCTTAAGGCTACACTGTGTCAACACTGTCTCAGTGTCATCTGATAGAATCGAATCAAAGGTGGCTTTTCTGAAAACGTTCACAATAAGAAAAGCTGAATTATGGTATGCACACCAGGACGTTGGCGGTGTAGAGGCAAAAGTGGTTAACTATCTGTGGGCTGAACCTGAGCGTGTCACTCTCTTTTTATCTGTGTATTTATACAGATACAAATGTGTAGTTGAGCGCCTTCCTTCCTTTCATGCAGTGATCATGTTTAGCCCTCCCAGCTGCAGCAAACAACTTCTTAGAACACTGGAAACAGTTGCTTTCAGTATATTAAATTAACAAGTATGCTGGTGTGGAGGTGTCTTTAAAAACGTATGCATGTTTTTACGTCTGCAGAGATTTAAACATCACTTTCAGGCCATGTGAGGGACAACATAAACATAGCATGCTATCTTGAGACACTCCTTTCATTTACGACAACAGAGCAAAGTCCACATTTGTCTCAGTCATTCACACACACACACACATACATACACACACACACCTCTCTTTAGGAATTTTATAACTTGATAAGTAATAATTCACAGACTGGCACCATATCAACACACACATGCAGAGATTAAAAGACATACAAGTTGTGTGTATTCCTGTGACTGATTTCAATTTCCTGAGATTTTAAACAGATACATCTTAATCCATTTGTGTGCCAGGCACAACTTCCAGTACATAAAAGATGCAAAACTCAAACAGCCACACGCTTGAAACAGAAATACTTCGGAAATACCAAACAAGTATGCCCAGTGCCATGTAAATTCAAATTAACACGATAGCTAAGCAAAATATTACATTAAAATGAGAACGGGATATTGTGACATTAATCTAGATGAACATTGTCGAACGGAGAAATGACCTTTCATAACTTCTCCAAAGTAGAGGTTATTTCTCAACCACAAATATAAGTTCTCCTACTTTAAAATAGCCGTGTTACATCTGTGATGAAATTCTAACCTTTAATAAACTTAACATCCATGATATAATCCTGATAAATACCTAATAATTTATAGGATCAGAATAACGTTGTTACTTGAACATTATGGGATTATCTGTACAAACCTGTAACTCTTCGTTTTCATCTTTTCAAGAAGTGCAGATAAACTGTTGATTCGTTCTCTCTGTCAGTTATTTTTAACAACCTGGTTTTTAAGGTAAGAGAACATCTTACTTCTGGTAAAAGACAACACCTTGCCTATTGTTTATCTGTCGTTTTGTGTTCTTTCATTGTTTTTGCTATTTGTCTTACAGAGCTGTTGATTCCACTAACATCATTATCACTGAGTACTGAGTACTGAGTATTTGGAGGCATGACAGCATGATTCTCAAAGAGGCAAATGTTTCAGCTCATTTGTTAGCAACAACATGCACTGAACCAGCAGCAATTTTTCAAAGCTGCTGTAGTTTGATTTCCTGTCTTCCAGGTAGAGCTGATTGATATGCAAAGAAAAAAACAAGAAAACAAAACATTTATTTTGATTAGATATTGTCCTGTAAGTCCTTGTAAGTCCTGATTTTAGTGGGAACGGTAATTTCTGTATTTTATTTTTACTAAAAAAAATATATAGAAATGATGATGATGTGATTTTTGCTGGGGTCTGTACCAAACAAACGTGTTCCCTTTATGCCTGCAGAATAGGCCGGGGCATTTCTGTAGCACTGCAATGGTTAATTTGTAATGATGTGTTGTGACACGTTTTATCTTTATCAAAAAACTGCAGCTCCTGCGATTTGGGTATTGCATTGTAGTTTCAATAATATTTCAGTTAATTGTTCAGCCCTACTTCCAGGCAGCAATTGGTTTCAAGTGCTCTCGGTACACTATTACAATAAACTTGTTCAGACTTAAAATTTGCTTGAAACAGATAATCTATCACAATGAACTTTGTATTAAGAAGTATTATTGTGTGATAATGTAGTGTCGTCAGCTGCATCACTTCAGTATCGTAAAGTTTACTTAAATTTGAGTAAACGTTGAGTAACGGTTAGGCGTATCTCAAACAAATTTACAGTCTCTGCAAGTAATTTTTTAGATAAAATAGTGACACTATTGGAAACTAATGGCTGCCTGGAAGGTAGGCAACATACTTTGAAAGGTCTGCAGTTATGTCAAGTAAGTGGACCAAAGAAATGGATGAAGCTGTCTGAATCTGCCCAGTAGTTTTATGAATCTCAAGAACAAAAATAGCTTTCATTGTTTTGAATACATTTAGTTTGGAATAGCAAAATAATTCTCTTTGAATTTTCCCTGCTTGCTTGCGGCAGGATCAGATTATGGACCTGATGATTACACAAACAGTTGAAGAATGGTTAACAACTTGAGGCACTGTTAGCAGTAACAGTGCGAGTCTTGTCCAACTAACTGATAAGTTTGCCGTCCCAAGTACTATTATTACATCATAATGAAACAACATTGGCACTGCTCACGTCAGCTACCGCAGAGTCACACGGCAGACCCTCAAAGAGAAGTCACTGTTGGCCCCTGAGTTTGTGTCCACATTATTGCTGAGTCACGACCAAGATTTTCCAGACAATTGAAAAGAAGGAAAAAAAAGCACAGAACTGCCTGAACATTGTGCAATACCTAAATGTTCCTCACATGACACAGAGGATGAAGACATGAAAGAGGAATATATAAAATATATGAAAAAATGTCACACAAATGAACCCCTCTAAAGGAGCTACCCATAAAAACTGCTCAGGATAAATTCAGAGGGAGTGAGACAGTCTCTTGTACTCACCTGAGAAGTTGTGACCACTTTGGTTAAAATCTCTGCCTGGTGTTTGCATGTCAAACTCACACTCACAGACCCGCTATGGACCAACACCTGACTGTGTGGCAGTTGTCAGTCCTGTGACCGCACCCGCCTCCCACCCTCGCCATCACCAACCCCCTCATCTGTCACACTCCAAAAAAGTGTCCACCTTAACAAGATATTACATCTGGCAGTCTTAGTGCTCCTCAAAACAAGAGGATATGTTGACATGGCTGGATTCAAGAGGTTTTCAGTTTCAACAACTTTAAGTTCAGACAAGGGTTTTTTCCCAAAGCAAGGTGATTTTTTAATACCCAGTACTTAAAAAGCAGACTCAGTGTTGACCGGTTGATTTACTTTTTAAGGTGGTTTTCGGCATGTACCCTCCAAACAGCAGCCACAACACTCGCGGCGCTCACAGCAAACAGTGAGCCGAGCGGGAGGTGACTGACCTGATCAGTGTTTTGAAGCGCACAGCAGACGGAGCCCACTCGCTCTTCCGCAGTTGGATCGCCTTCTTCGGTTGTGCAAATGTGCGCGTCAGCGTTGGAAACCGCGGCGTCTGGTCGCGTCCACAGGAGTGCAGTGTCAAAGCGGTCAGGTCTGTTTGCTGTGGAGGTTCCTGGTCATGCAGCTGCTGCTGCTGCTGCTGCTGCTGCAGAGGTCGGTGTCTGCCTGCCTCTCCTGTCTCTCTCTCCTCCCTCCTCTCAGCACCACCGCCCGGGAGTCCTGAGGACACACGCAGAGGCATCAAATTACCTTTTAGCATGGCTATTATTTAACCATTTAATTTGAGCGCCTTTTTTGAGGGATTCAGATTAATAAAGTAAATGCGTTATTGTTTGTTGGGTTGTGTATTTAATTGCAAGCCAAACTTATAAAAGAATAGTTTACCATGTTTTGCTTTTTTGCCGAGAAATAAGATAGCGTTAGCCAAGGTAAATCCTGTTGTTATCGTCACGGTAAAACGTAACATTGACAGGAGCTAGCAGCCGGCTAATTTAGTTTAACACATGAACTGGAAAAAGGGGGACACAGCTAGTATTAGTCCGGCTCAGTCCAAACGTAACAAAATACACCTACCAGCACAGGTAAAGCTCACAGACAAACACGTTATATCTCGTTTGTTTAATCTGTACAAAACTGACAAAGGTCAGATGAGGTTTAAAACGTGTGCAGTGGCAGGAGCAGTTGCTAGGCAACCAACAGAGAGTCCAGAAAGTTACTGCTCCTGTGGCAAAATGGTTAATTGTGTTTTTTGGTTTTTTGGTTTTTTTACATTGTAATTTTTGTATGGATTAAAGAAAGAAGATACAGCTGCTGTATTAACTGGTGCGCTTTTGAGTTGTTGGCAGATTTACTACTGTTGGACGGACCCAGGCTAGCTGTTTCCTCCAGTTGTCAGTCTTTGAGCTAAGCTAGTTAGCGTGATTTGGCTGCCTTACATCAGTGAGACTGGTTTTAAACATCTCATCTAATGCCCACTGTCACCGAGAAAGCAAAGTGTATTTCCTGAGATCTTGATCTCTTCCTGTAATGTTACATACCTGTCAAATAGAGACAGCTTGATTTGTTAGGCAGATTGTTGGGTTAGCCCCGAGCGGACTAATGGTGACTAAAGGGGGTCATTACAGTCACATCTCTAAGGAGGACTAAATTTACCTGCTGGAAGATGTTAATAGTAATAGTAATTGACAGATTTTCCAATTAAATCAACCCGATTCAATAGTCAACGAATTCCTGTGAATTTTCATTGACAAACATTAATATATTCATTTTCTAAGTGGCATACTAAGTCTAAAGTCACCGTTACAAATTGTCCTAGAAAAGATTCTTCTAAATTTTAATCTACTGTGCTGATTCTTTCATAAAATGTCATCCATTTAAACTCACCTTAAAATGAGGTGCAAATATAGATACATAACAAATCACTTGCCTACGTGCTGCAACTCTAGAGACTCTTGACACTCTGTAAGTTTGAAGACCTTTGATTAACCTCAACCTAAACCACACTCTATTTTTAACCCTAAGCCAGACACTGAAATCTACAGACTAATTATTTTCTCTGCAGGCAGAAAGTAGCCAGGGTAAATCACACAGTTTTTTAACCCACTAGTCTTGAAATCACATCTTGTTATGTCAAGATACTGGATGTTTTAATGCGTTAATAAAATTCACATGTAAATAAAGGTCTGTTTTAGGACAGTCATACATTAAAAAGTTCCACATTCACCCTCCTTATGACACTTGAGCTGTAGATATCACTAAATGTTTCATAAAAACGGGAGACTGCGACGATGTTCATGCTGAAACGTGGCATCACGCAAGCCCTGCTGGCTAAATCTTCTGGCAACCTGACAGGTTGTGGGTAGATTTGGTTTGAAACATGCAGCGGAGCAGCCCGGTGAAGAAACTTTTCCACTAACCAGAAAGTCCGGTCCATGAAGAAATAGATGTTCCTGTTTTTTGTGTGTGTCACTTGACCAGACTCTGACCTTCTGTCTGCTCCAGTGATACAGCTCCTAAATGGCACGGTGGCTGGGCATGTGGGTGAAAGGACTTAATTGATGAGGACAGAAACTGTTCTGTTGGAATTTTTGCACTTAATAATTTGCGTTCCTGGTGCAGGCAGGTTATTGCTCTAATTATGTTCTTTGGTCTGGTGTTATCTGTGAATGTGTCCTTTGATTTGCAACAATGAGATATTCATAAGTGTATTCTGTGCAAGAACACAGACTCCACCTTTTGATCTTTGCTAAGTATTGAAACAACCTGAAGTTTCAAACTGTTAATATATCCTAAGGAGACCAAACACGCAGTGCAAAAACACACAATACAAAACAAATGACTCCGTGGAGCAGAATTCATTTCAAAAACAAAGCAACATGTGAGCAGACACATGACAATGATATGTCAGAAAAATCAAGGCCAGGAATTAGCTCCTGCATGCAGCTTTTCAACCTGTTTTTAAAGCATTAAAACACAAAAGACAGGAAACGCTGGTGCTCACTGTTCAGAGCGTTGCCATGCAGTCTTGTGTGATCACTGATTTCAAAGCAGCGACATTAAGTGTAGTTCAGTTATGCCTTTGATCTGTCATAACTCGATACTGTGAACTCAGACAGCTTTAACACTTTGCTTATTTACAGACCTACACACACATTTTCTCGCTCTCACTCATATGCAGAACACTCCTCCCCACGCAGAATTTCTCCGTGCTGAACTAAAAAAAAAATGACACCCTCGAGAGTTTTGCCGTCACAAACAAAACAAAGCAATATTTTTTGATTATTTATACAGTGGAATCCCAGCGGACAGGAGCTCTGGTATCTGAAAATGTTCATCATCAAAGTGCTTGTGTTCTGTATCTTTACAAGACTCTCCTACACTGTCATGACACTGTAATTATTATAAAGTGGAGCTGACATGTCATTTTTTAGGCCTTGGAGGGGAGCACGCGGTTCAGAATTGACCTCTCGAAATCAGGATCAGCGGTGGTGCTCGAAACCAGGAAATAGGCCAAAATGTCTTGAGTTATTCCTCCGTCCTCAAACACATTGGACGATATGATGATATTAGAACTAAATCTGGATATTATGGCATTTAACCACTGTTATGATTAGTCCTTCCGCCTTGCATCCATACTCCCTCGCTCTCAGTCTGGCTCCAGCAGGGTGGGATGAGCACCAAGACAAACAGGGTTTGGCCAGTATAGGCTCACTTTGGTGCCTTAGCCGCCCACATCCATGTCCCTATGAGCAATGCGATGGAGATGTTCCCACAGATCTCCAGTGACTGGTCATCCCTTGGACCAAGAAGCCGGGGCACGGTGTGTTTCCTCTGCCTTTGTTGTACGTCAATGTATGCAAAGAGTTTGTGCGACAGGATTTGTATATGTGGTTCACATCATCTGTAACGACAGGCTTTGTAGGAGGAAAGATGGTTCATCAGATTTTCAAGTAAAAGAATACAGGAGGTCATAAAATCTCTTACCTTTTAAATGTAAAAATTAAACACACTATTCACTTATCCTGTTTCCCTGCTTATAAGATAAAAGTCATGTTCCTCATGTAAATGGTGTGGTATATGCACATTTATGTAAAGATGTCAAACTGTTAGTGGCACATATTCACCCCCCCGCTTTATTCAAATGTGACAGAACATCAAAGACAGGGCATGAAAGAATGTGAGAGGAAAAACATGACAAATACGGCAGAAAAAAAGAAATACACGTGGGCATTAGAAGAAAATTGCTGGTATGTGCGGAGTAAACCCGGGTGTTATTGATTGGATATCATAGATGTGTGTTTGTGTGCACGAGAGTGATGTTAAGTGTGTTGATATGCATGAAGGTTGGAGGAGGGCTGTGTATGACACTGACAATGCTGAGATGTATGACATAGAAAGAAACTTATTACTATCATTACCATCTTCACCTCATAACTTCCGCTAACGCTTTATAATAATGAAAATAATTGGGCCCATGTTGACATCAGTGAGGCTTTTTGACTCATATATTCAGGGTATTTCAAAGAGTAATGCAACTGTCTTATTGTCATGAGCAGCTCCAAAGGTCACAACATAAAGGGAGAGACACAGTAAGGCAGTAAAGTCTGTTGTGTCAGTGAATGGATTTGTGGGAAATCGGGTGTTCAGGTGTTGGAAAAATGATCAAGGAACCAAATTAAAGAGTCTCTTCCACAGGACTGCTGAGGCAGCTTATACTGGACCCAGGTGCTCCCAGTCAGCCTGACTGGACAGTCCTGCATACCAGTTACACGGACCTGCAAGAGAAGAGCAAACAAGACTGAACCACATGAGCTGGAGGGCTGTCACACTTATTCAAATCGTTCACCATGAACACAAAGCAGCTTTAAGCACGAATAGAGCACTTTGCAGAGCAGAAATATACGATACAAAATTTCCGCGTGTATATAGTGCCATCTGCTGGCTGAGCACAGATAGTTCAACTAATTTCTGCTTCATTAAGGAGCACAAGACTAAAGGTCTGAGATACTTTTGCATGATTTTTTTAGTGGTATGCTTTGTAAGTTATAATGTCCTCCTTTTTCCTTCTGTAATGTTTATGAAACATACTTACAATTTGATAAGTTATAATATAGTGAGTTAAAACTGTGACAATGGCATGGCAGCCAAATGGGAGAGAGTATAACAATCACTAATCTCTTCAAGACCATACTGAGTCATGGATGCCTTTGTAGTTGCATAGAGTGTTTTTCAGCTGGTGGAAACATCTTCAAGGTCTTGTTCATGCGTCGTCCACCTGCGTCGCTCATGTGTCCTTGAGCAAGAACACGGAGCAAACAGAGTTGACATTAACCTTGCACTCTGAACTCTCACCAAAGCATTACATTATGCCTTTGTTGTTGTCAGATAAAAAATGTGATGACTTCATTTGGGGCATAGGTCGTGTTTTTCAGCCATGAATCAGTCTTCACTCACAGTAGTTTGCAGTTTTTAACAAGGTCAGGGCTGATGATGAGGCCAACTTTGTAAGGCGCAAAATCAGAAGTTTGCCTCAGAGAGATTCACCCTCTGTACAGCATTTGGCACCCTCTGCTATTAGTCATGGATCCTTTATTTAAATTATGTCTGACAGCCATGTGTAATTACAAGGGTATAGACTTACCTGGCATCAATACAACTTGTCTATCTCTGTGCAGCTTAAAAAGCAGTTGGTGGAATACTGCCATATTTACATTAAACCCAGTGATAATCTGTTTCTCCGGAGTGGTTTGCATTCCACCAATGAAGATCATAGAATGGGCTGGTACCATCACTTACCAGCAGGCTGGTGTATCACTTTTCAGAAGGTGTGAAAGGTCTTTAAGCCTCATTCAAATTTATGACAGCACTTCACTGTCCAGCTACATAAAACACACCAGACATACCTCTGAGACACTGTATGTCTTTTCCTGATCCTTTTACTCTCAGGACTGTGGTCCTGCATTTCACTGAATTCTTAGCTTAGCTTAGCATTCATAGTTGAATTATTATTTTTGTGACTTTGTAAAACTTTTTAGTAGTTCCTGTAAAAGGTCCACTATCTCTGAATTGATTGTCTTCATAGCTTTTAGCATCAGTAGCAGCTGCATGTATTTGCTATATAAATGAATGGACTTCAATTAAATAGAGGAATTGGGGGAATCAGAAAATAATGGTCTAAACTGAAGCAGCAGAGGCCGATGTACCCTGACTTTTTGTTACTAGTGTAGCTCAAGCTCCAAAAACACTGAATCCTACATTTCTCACAATGCAACTCAGAATCATCTTTTCATGAGATCTTACCTGTTTGGTAAGTACCCACGTCTTTCCATGCACCCAGTTTGTAACACAGGCTTTCTGGTAAAAGTTTGCAGTCCTATGTTGACATCACATAATCATATGATAACGCTCATCTGCAGCCACACCATGCAGCTGCTCCCACAGGCGTAGAAGCCCTAATGACGAAGACACCGACCTTTATGCGTGAATCTGATGCAGTGCCTCTCTAAAGAAAACATTGCCCCACAAACAAAAGGCACGGCCAACAGCATGAATCTTACTTAGCGAATCAGTGGAATGATGGAACCACGTCTTTATTAACTTTTATCTGTACAGAAAAAAAAAAACATCAGTCACCAGATCATGCAAAGCAGTATTGCGTTACAAATAAAAACACAATACAAAACAAACAATATACACTGTACCATAAATATGGAGCCTCAAAAAATAAATCAATCGATCAATATATTACAAAAAATAAACTCCTGAGATGGCACATACATACATACATACAAATACGATGTTAATGTTATAATTTACTTGCAACATAGTACTGGAAATGGATAAGCAGACAGGTTGATATGCGGTTCTGAAGTGTTTTTTTTGTTTTGTTTTTTGTATTTTTTTAACTCATATGAACTTGAAATGCGGCAACTCATTTGACAATGACCAGTCAAGGTACTGGGTTCATTCCAGGCTGCCTTAAATTCAGTCCCACAATACAAACAGGATTAATCAGACAAACCAACAGTTTAATATGTCTGTTAATCTGAAACCCAGCGTCTCACTGCAGTACAAAGCAACCTGGAAAGTCACCACTGAAAGGAACCTTAAAGGGAATGTAAGAATAAGGTATTTAACAGATACACAGGTCCTGTATATATGATCATATTTATATTTATAATAGGGTGACAGCGCTCAACAGTCATGTCGAGGTGTTATTGCACTACTGTCTCAATGTCTTTTCATGAGAATAATCAACAAATTACAATACTGTTGATAGATCTACATAGAGGTGAAACAAGAGATCACCAGTCACAGCTACAGACGTGAGTCTTTTTACTCTTTGAAATGCATTCAGTTACTTTCTAGGATTGATTGATACAGTCTGGTTCTCCAGGTCCAATCCCAACACTCCCAAAACAACAATTGCAATCAGTCTTGCCCCCCATAGAATTCAAATAGGTGAAGTAAATGAATGAATTTCGAGTTGTAATCGACGCAGGTCTGCACAGCTAACAAATGTAGCTGTGAATTGAAAACATGTTCACAATAAGGCTACAACATCTAGAGAGAGAGAGGCGAACGGAGGGAAAACTCAACACTGATAGAGCTCCCTTCTGCTCCAAAAGTCACACCGAACCACTTGGAGGAGCCATGCATAACAATTGAACACAGATGAACATACACATATTTCCAACTCCCTCACACGACAATGAACTTCAAGGCTTGTAGACAAAAAAAAAAGGGGCAGCAGTGATGAGCCCAGTAGTCCATAGCCCAGGAACAGAGACACAACGGCTGGATTTACACAGGAACAAATCATTAAAGAAGTCGTTTTTTTTTTTTTTTTTTAAATGTTGTTTGTTTTATTTTTTTTACTCACAAGTTCACTTACTGACCAAAATTGATTCACTGTGGGGCACACCATCTAATGTCAAATATCAATTTTTATTTTTTTAATGTGTATGAATCCAGCCACTGAATGAAAGAGTTATGTCACTGACAAAAGCTAATTGAAAAGAGCTACTAGATTTTTTAAAAATATTATTGGCTTATCTCCCTTTATAGTTATATATGCTTATATTTATATACTGTATATATAATATGTATATATACTGTATGTACATTCCATCTGTAGTGTTGAATATTATACTTTTCATATACTTCAGAAAGCATTCCTTACAGTGTGCTCTGGGAAAAATAAACATTTTGTTATTATACTCTATTCTTTTCTATTCTATACTCCTCTGTTTCATCCTGTTCTATATCAATGACGTAACTCCTTCAGGCCAATCACTCTGGCACAGCATCATTCGCTGAATATCCTACCCAGCAGGCCTCACTGTCACTCACACAGAGAAGCTGAAAAGGGAGGAGAAGAGGGACCAGGACGGAGGGAATACAGTACAATTAACACACAAAGTTTAATCTCAGACTGCTTCACATTTAATGTCAATCAAGTCACCACTGGCCAACAGTAAAAGGGGGGCCAGAATCATTATGGGGCTCACTACGGTTCGGCTGTGTCTAGTCAGAAAAAAGGCTGGCGAAGGACTTTCGGAGGTTGCGGATGGTCTCGGCCTTCGCCTCGTCTTGGCCGTCACCTCCGGAGCTAGAGACCCCGCGGAAGAAAGAGGAGTCGCTGAAGGCGTTGAAGGCATTGGTCAGGGACTGGGACTTACTGGGAAGGGACGAGGAGGAAAAAGAGGGGGAGGAGAACAAGGGGGCAAGGAGGGAAGGAAGGTAGGAAGGAAGGAAGGATGGGATGCAGGCAGGAATGAGGGAAGTTAGAAGAGGATTATGCGAATGTCAATTAGAGGGAGTTAGAGGGAGAAGTAAGGAGGGAAGACAAACAGGGAAATGTGTAAGAGGGCCAAAAAGTCACAAACACAATATTTGTACAATCTCTGAAAAAATACTCCAAAATATTAATACTCTACTTTGACCTCTCTATTTATCATACATAAGTAGCATATGAACATATAATAAATAGTTTATAACACACTATAATGTAGTTATAAGCACCTATATGGACATTTTTAAGTGTTTATTAATTTACAGTATTTTCCAGATTTACAACTTCCTTTGAAGACATATTCTATATTACGACTGTGTTAGATTATATTGTCAGTTATTACCTGTTTACAGTATATACCAATGTCCAGTTATGGATGCTTCACAGGACAAGTTACAATTGTCCACAAGTACACCAATAAACATTCAAAAGACCTCATATCTACTTACAACTACAATATAGTGTGTTAAAAATCATGTATTAAATGTTTATATATTGCTTATCAGCGGGAGGGTTCATAAAGTGTGACCAAATGGGTAATAATTTCAGCAGGTTACCAGCTGGACTGACGCACTAAAAGAAACACAAATTCTGTATAAGTATATTCGCTTTCTATAGATGGACAGATTTGATATTCAATTTTGTATCCCAAAACAAAGTATGGCCCATTGAAATGCGTGTCTTTGCATTATCAACAGTGTGTTGATAATACTGCTCTTACTTCAGCAGAGGATGGGTCTTTTGCTGGGATGCTGGCTGTTCTTCCACAGGGGCCTGGGCCTCATCGGGGGCTGCGGCTGCTTCATCTGGGATGGGCTCAGGGTTTGGGGAAGGAGAGGCTGGCTTGGCCTGAAGCTGAGCCTTGGCTGGAGACTGGGCAGTGGACGGGGACTGGCTGGCTTTGGCTGGGGACTGAGCCTGTGCTGGGGCAGGGGCTGAGGCAGTATCTGAGGCCTGAGTGGGTGCTGGGGCTTGGGCGGCAGGCTGGGGTTTAGGTGAAGCTTTGGGAGGAGGCGGGGTTTGCGGCTTTGGCTGGAGCTGCGGCTTCGAATTCCTGCGCACAGGAGGGATGGGCTTTGCAGGTGGTGTGGGTTTGGGGGGCAGCTCTTTTGGTTTGCCCGGAGCTGGGGACGGGGAGCCCTGAGGCTGGGGCTTGGGCTGCTCTGTGGTAGGAGCTGTGGTTGCAGGAGAGGCTGGGGCTGGAGCTGAAGCTGGAGGGGAGCCTGGAGCTGTGGCTGCTGCTGCCGCTGCTTTGGTTGTGGGAGAGCCTGGAGCTGCTGCGGCTGCTGCTGCTGCTTTAGCTGGGGATGATGGTGAGGCTTTGGCTGGGGCTGGGGTGGAAGCAGAACCTGGGGCCGACTTTGTGACGGATGGGGCTCTGGTCATAGGGGGAGGCCTCGGCACTGGAGGCTTTGTGACCGAGGCGGCCCTCTGGACTGAGCTTGGCTTCTGAGCCTGAGCTGGACCAGGTTTCTGGGCCTGGCTGGGCTTTGGTACTGGTTCAGATGCTTTCTTAGCTGACTCTGACGATGGCTCTACACTCTGTGATTTCACTGGTGCACCTAAAACATTGAGATGAGAAAGTTATATTAGATTACAGTTACACGGCTGTATAACACGGAGAGGCAAGAAAAGCAAAAAAGCAAAAGAAGTAAACAAATAAGCATTATTATTTCTTAGATCTAGCACCTGTTGTTTCAGTGCAGCAGTTAGAAAACACTCACCAAAAACCAAAGCAGAACATGATACAGACTTGAGTCGCGACATGCCCATTCACATAATGAGCTCTCACATTCATAGACATCCTAACCAACTCATCAGTCAATAACAGACTGGAGCAAAGCAGAGCTCTGAATGTTTGGACTGCAATGACCAGCAGGGGGCAGCAGATCAACGGTTAAGAGAAGGTATGGTGACTCGCCTCTCATGCCAAGTGTTAGTTGCCTTTATGCACAGCAACTCGTGACAGAAGGAAGTGTGGTGATAAAAAGAGACGGCGAGAGGAAAGAGAATGAAAGAAAGCCTACGACAAAAAGGGAGGTGATACCAGCAAGAAAGAATACAAGTGTCAAACAACTCAAAAAGAGGCAGCAAAGCAACCCCTCATGCAGCACAAAAGAGACAAGTGATCACACATGCTGAGGGAGAAGAAACTGGGCAGGGATGAGTTTCCAGTGGCTGATAATGCACATTACAGGACGCCGAATTATAGTTGGCTATGTAAATTACACATTAAAGCCTCTTGAACAGTTTCTGTGAAGGCAGCTTGGAAAGTGTATACTAATTTATGTGCACATTCATATTCAGAGTTCATGGATTGTTACTTACATGATGACACTCGATCACATGACACGACCACTACAACACCTCCATGAAAATTCATCCCAGACATTACTGTAAAGCAGCTAAATGGCTGTGAGTCTTACGTTTTATCAGTTTGTCATAAAGCATCCCAATGGTTGCTTGGGACTCACACCACATAAAAACCAAAGAAAATACAAACACAATTTATAAAGGGTGACACAACAAGAATTTACTTGGATTCAAACCCTGAATTACTCATACTTACATAGTTGTTTGTTTAGATACACTTGATGATTATATTGGATTGGAATATTTTATTTGGGTGTCTGCGGAGGCAGTTCTCCCATGCAAGTCAACTGGTAAAGCCTTAGAGCAGTTGCATTGAACTAAATCTCTTTGGATCGATCAGGAAAGATCAAAAAGATGCTGTATGAAGATCAAATTTCAGTAATTCAGTGGTTCAGTGGTCCAAGCAAATTGGGAATGATCATGCAGAGAAAGAAAAAGATGCTTGCTTTCTTTTAAACGTGTCATTAATCATATAACCAGGTTGTATAATTGCCAAGAAAAATATGCATTGTGTACCGTATAAAGCCACTTTGTCTTGTCTCAGGTATCATAACACAGAACAATTAAAGTTAATTTACAACCAAAGACGACACCAAGCAGATATACACAAAACCATAAACCGATTTGCACCACAACAGTGTACAGAGTTAAAGACCATAACAAGTATTCAAAAGCAAAGTATCAATCACTGCTAACTGCACATCTCTACACTGTAGGCACATGTTAAACTCTAACAATTCCTGTAACCATGAAATGCTGGCATTCCTGAAACAACCAGCACAGATATACTATACACGACATGGAGTACCAGCACATCCATGCAAAATAACAAAAAGGGAACTTGAGATAATGAACAAACATGCAAACACACACACACAAACAGTACAACCCCAGTAATGGCTTTGTTAATTGACCATGTTGTACGCTATTTCACCAGTACTTTTAGTAGGCACATTTAGTTTTAACACATCAGCCCTGAGCACAAATATCACACCAACACAGACACTATGGCTCCGAATAACCTCCACAGGCTGGCTAAATGCACTGTCTTGTACATTTGCTTGTTAAATCAAGTGATAAAAGTCGGAGGATCCAGAGAGAAAAGGTTGAAGCTCATAAAGACAAAAGAGGTATTTTTCTTTTCTTGCACCCACATCGTCACTGTCAACATCCAACTGAAGTTATGATACAAGTACATTAGTTTAAGGCATTGATGATAGACAGTGTTACCTTCAAGGAAAAGGAAAGTTTTGGGAAACAATCTTCTTGCCAAGAATTAGAAGAGCGGATTGGTGCCATCTATATGCTGTCTGTGCAGCCGGTTAGCTTAGCACAAAGGCTTGAAACAGGGGGAACAGCTAGCCTGGCTCTGTCAAAGGTAACAAAATCCACGATCTAGCATCTCCAAAGCTCACTAATTAACAGGCTATATCTTGGTTGTTTTGTTTCCCTTTTCACTTTGAACACATTTTTCTAGTTAACTAGTGAGTTTGCCTCTGATGGTAGTACTGATTTTGACAGAGGGTGTTAAATTTGTGGACACCCTTCATTTCAGAAAAATCCCTTCGGATGTTGGAGAGTGAACTGTCCCAAGACTGATTCAGAGAGTGTTTCTTAGACATGCTTTGGCCCAACAGTGGCAGCACTTGTATTACAATGGACAACAGTGTTCAGACAACCTTGGGGTTGAGGGCGCTGGCCTGAGGTCCTGTTCGGGTCTGCCAGTCCTTCCTTAGGGGCAGCACTCTGGGAAAGAGTGAGCGGGCAGGAGAAAGACAGAGCAGCAAAGAGAGGGGAAGAAAGGCAAACATGGTTAAGCAGGTTGTGACACAGACTCAGCAGTGAACTATGAAGGGCCACAAAAAAAGGATTTTCCTGGATTTGCCATCCATTTCAAATACATAGCTTCTGTGGGGTATGCACTTAATTCACACAGCCTCTACCTGTTGGGGCTGCACTGTAGTTGTCTTCTGGCCTTGAGGGGAGCGAGCAGGTGAGCGGGAAACACTTGATGACCTGGCAACCAGTGCTTGGCTCATTTTAGCCAGCACCACCTCTGAGATGAGCTGGCGGTCTTCTGCCTGGTGATCGCCGATCAACTGCATAGATGAACCCACAACCTGGACAAAGGGACAGAGAATTTGTTAGGAAATGTGGGAATTTGTACTGAAAAGGTTACGGGACTGATATGTTGTTGATGCAGACTGGATGATGATGTCAGGACAGAGAAACCAGACTGGACTTATTTCAGGGCATCAATAGCGACGCTATGCCACGTCCCTCACCGTCAGATGCATGAGGTATCGTCTAGCATCGTTTTGAGATGCCTCAGGTTTTCAACAATGCAAAGCCATCCCTGGCAATATCAGATGCTCAGAGCAAGCTAACATGAAGAGTGAAAAAGTCCATGTAACACAGGACTTTCACACAGGAGACATGAGTCTTGTCCCATTGGAAACCAAAATTCAAGGTTGACTTGTTTTAGCTTACATACAAGTGACCTTCATAACATACTTAACTTGTGTCACATATGTAAACGTACTCATTTAAATCCAAACCATGATCTTTTTTTCTCAAGAAGTTTTAGACCTAAAACTAACCAGTCTTTAACCTGTATGTGACGCCGTGTGGTGTGCCGAACCGTCTTCTGTATTTGACAAACAGGGAGTGAGAACGGGTTTGGACAAACAAAGAAGGTTAAACTGCACATTGGTCAGCACTTCATGTCTGGTAAGAGCTCTCTAGTGTTACTGTAACTTCTCCCACACAGAAAATGTGTGTAGTTTGCTTAGATTTCATGTTTTTTATGGTCGGAGTGGTGGCTTTTGGTTTATACGTATGGCCAGGCTTTTTATAGAGACTCTTAGGAAGGTTTTCAAACCTATAAAACATATGGTACTTTATTATGGCATGTGTATGTTTGATGCAATTTGTGACGCCACAATACAGCACAATGCAATAATAAACATGATAATTGGTTTAGAAGGAGGAAAAAACTAAAGTATAAACACACACACACACACACACACACACACACACACACACACACACACACACACACACACACACAATGTTTCTGTGTAAAATGTGGGACTCATCCTGATTTGCAGGAACCAAAAGGTTTTATCATTTTAAGGAGCAATCATCATCTATGTAAATGGATATCCACCCAACAAGATTACTGCAGCATTACAGAAACCAAAACAGTTTTCCAGTGGAGGTGACTCATGGGGAGATGTTTTTCACATCGTTCCCACTTCAGCATCTAACCCACCTTCCACCAAACTGCGGACTGTTTCATTCTGACAGTCAGGCTCTTTGGAAGTGTAAGTGGGATGTTTAGAAGCTTTACTCAGACCGCAGTGGCAGGGTGTTGGTGTCATTGTGGCTCCTGTATCATCTCCCTCTTCAGCCTCAGACTCTCTCACTGGGCTTTGAAATCATAATTATCCAAACTTTGTCACACACCACCTCTCCACTCAAAGTCCCTCTTTGAGTGTCCAGCTCGTGCCAGTCATCTGATCTCCTCAGCCACCTGGCTTACCTGTTTACTCTATATAAACCTCAGTTCACTTCTTCTACAGCCAGTTCTGCCATAGCTTTTGAGTCATTCTTGCCTGCGAGTCATTATTTGTGTTTTGAAACATTTACCTGTCTGCATACCTGCTGTTCCTGGATTTGTTTGATTGTTTCGACTGCCAGTCCATGACCAACTGTAAACTTGTTTACTGACTTTCAAACATACCAAACTGTCTAACCATATGTGCAGTGTCACTGTCTACATTTTGGTCCAGGCACTGGGTAGCTGCCAGAATTTTGACAAAAATGGACCCAGCTGACCCAGCTTTTACCATGGATGGGAGTCTGTGTTGACCTACACCACTAAGTGGCTCTGTACCTACTGCCAAAATGCATCCAGAGAGAAGCAGCTCTCGCTGTAGCACTCCAGCTTGTGTCCTACAAACCCAGGCTTGTCAAGTTGCTCCCTGAGCTGGCAGAAATCTTGGCCACTCAACAGTTTCATCCTGTGGCCAAATTAGTCCCTGCTGCAGATCCTAACTCTCCTAGTTCATCTCAAGTACCTTTCAGTTCCTGTCCAGTTACTTCTAGAGCTTCCCTTTTGACCAGCTCACTGCTCACTTCCTTGTTGGTTAGCCTTCTACCTGCTTTGCTTCTCTTTGGATAGCTCTCTGCCTGCTCTTCTGGAAGACATCCTGCTTATTTCCTCTCAGCCTGCAGGCTTGATCCCTGGTGTCGCAGTGGTGAGTCACCCTTAGTCCCAGCAAGGATCATTTGTAGTCCCTGGGTAGAAGTGTATTTCCATCGGTTCTTGTGGACCATTCTCAAGACATTTCACTGCCCAGTGCTCCTGAGACTCTGCTGTCATCCACCCCCGCAGTTAGCCAGGAATCCATTAAGTTCAAGGTCCCTATTCCTTATATCCTCTTTCTTCTCTCCTCTGTCTTTTCTTCTGAGCCTGATAGTGTCTCTCTATCTAAGCCTTAACTTGAACCTGTCTCTCTCTCTCTGAGCCTGAGTTTTTCCCTTCCTCTGAACCTGAACATGTCTCTCTGTCTAGACCAGAGCTATTTTCTTTGTTAAGGTCTGACATTCTATCTGAATCTGAGCCGGGACCCTCCCCTGAGCATGAACCTGAATCTCTGTCTGAGCCTGAACTCAAAGCCTAATTGAGTCGAAATCTGTGTCTTTGTCCAAGAATGAGCCTGTCTCGCTGTCTAAGTGCGAACATGTCTTTCGGTCTAAACCTGTAGCCTGCCTGAAACTGTGTAACCAAGGCCAGACTTCCCGAGCCTCCACAGCTCTGCCCACCTGAACAGTCCTTCTGGCTGCTTCACTGTGAAGGATCTCCTCGAGCCAGAGCTGTAATAGGTGGGTAGAAGCTGACCCCCTGAACAGTGGAATGTTTTGTGTCTAAAAATCATCATATGCTGTGTGTAATCTCCCACTTGCCTTTGTAAACTATTTGGATCAGAGTATTTAGCATTTTTCCATACTGAGCCATATCCACTTGACTCCTAGGAAAGGAATATTACAGCAAAGCATATTCCTTCAGTAATGTGTCTATTCACAACTGTTGTAGTCATGACTTCAGACTAAAGACTAAAGACTATGAAACATGAAACCAAAATGCTGAAAATTTAGTGGAAAGAAAGAGAGTGAAAGACAAGAGGGGAAAAAGAGAGGCAGACATCCACAGAGCAGTTTGTTGAGGAAGACAAATAAACAGACAAATAGAACAAATACTGGAAAAGAGGGGCCATAGAGAATACCTAACCTTGAAATATCACCAGATGTTAGTTATCGAACTCATAATATGTGTATTCAGTTTAGGCTAAATCAGTTTATTCTCAGCCAGACAATCTAAGGCCGCATCAGTGTAAATTAGGCCAGACATGCTAAATTTAAGACTCAAAGCCTTTATTAATACTCTTATGAAACATAACTCCCACAGGCTGCTGTCAAAAGTTTGCAAACAAAAGGCAGGGGTCAACAAAAACAGTGATGCACAGATAATCCCTCTGTGTTTTTCTCACCTCAGTTATGTAGTCATTACCATCCTTGCCACAGATGGCTTTGACGGCACAGATATCCAGCCCTCCGAAGATCTCTGCGCAGGTATCAACCCACAGTTTATACCTGTTACAGAGGGAATCTGGATTAGGTCAACAGAGAGTCAAAATCTCTTTACAGGAAACTCAAAAGAAAAAAAACACACTGGCTACCACTACTGTACAGTATGCATAATAACTGTTTTGCTGCGTTGCAAAGTTGGCACTTAAAATGGGTCAAGAGCAGTTGCAGGTATTTGACTTTTTTGTATCAAACACAACTGGGAATGAGAACTTTTCACTATTTGGCTTAGCTTAGTAAAAAAACAAAGTTTTATTCTTGCACACTACATTCTCAATAATATTGACTTATGTGTCACTTCAACACAGCATGTCTGTGCAAATGTTGCTCTTTGGGACATAAACCTGTGGCAGAACCTTTCTAGCCCTTGGCTGATTACAGACCATAAAGGTGTCGCTGCCTTGGGTTGCATTCATAAAGAGCTCTATTGACTTGCTGCCTTGAAAACTGAATGCAGTCAAACTTGAGCAAAAGCTGAGACATCAATAATGACCAGAGGGATAATTCTACTGTACCAGGGCCAGTATTCAGCTGTTCTATTCCTTTGTGAGGCTTAAGTCTCTGAGCTGTATTCTTCTTTAATGACAGCTCTGTTCACTTTTGGTCTCTCTTTAAGTCACCCTGATGAGGAAGCATGCATTATCAATGTTATTAATTACCTGTGCTCTTCCTGCAGATTTGTGTACAAAGACACAATGCACCTTACAAAATGAATACACAGTGCAGCAACAGTCCAGTAAAAAACGTGTGTTCAGCCACGTGTAAAGCTGAATGAATCTGCTGTGTGAGCACTTGTGACCAAAAGTGACATAACACAAGAGCGACATCTGCGACACCCCGGTGGCTGAGCATCACTAATGTGGAAGCGGTGCTCACTTGTCAGTCATGGCTACTTGTTCCAACATGGCAGATCCAGTGTTGCTCTTCCAGTTACCAGAGATGGATGTCCGCCTGGAAAAGAAGAGGAAATTGTGTGTTAAATTACCGCAGACACCAACCTTTGCTTGTAGAAATGAAAAACGCAGGCAAGAGGGATTTAGACATCCTTGAAGCTGGGGGGGATGTGGTTACAGCACAAGGTGTATGCAGGCTACAGCTGCACGTTGTCAGGTTGACTAGCATCCTTTTACAGCAGATGCAAAGGTTTACACATAACTACAACGAAGGACAAACACCTGGGACTATGCAGCCTGTCTAATTCATTCAATTAAGTACATACAGCGACAAAATCCTGGTGTCAAAGTCTCAAAAATGATAAAAAGCAGTGTTTTTCTAATGTTTTTCTCTATGAAGTTTATACACCACTGGAGACATGAGGTGTGAAAAAGTGTCTCTTTGTATTTTCAAGGTTTGCTGAATGTAGGTGATGTGTGCAGGGTGTCTGTTGCGTGAGTGAAGAAGTACGGACGCAGTGATGAAGAGGTTGTTTCTATTCGCTCACTGTCACACTGTAACATGATGATGCAGCATCTGGATGTCAAATAACGGCGCAGAGCAGCATTTTCTTTGATTTTGGAGGGTTCTGACGATGGCAGCTCTGGAAATGAAGATGTTCCCGAGGTTGCTGATGGTGATGAATTTGATTTTATGCCATTTATGAATCCGATCATCTAAAAGCTCTGAATGGCACAACGGTCAAAATACTGTCCATGTAACGGTCCCAAGAGAAGTTAGGACTGATGCCTCTACCTTACTGCTATAAACATGCAAATAGTTTTCCAAATTTCCAACTTGGGAAGTAAGAAGATCTCACAAGCCAGGCAGTTTGGCTTCCAGCTATTTTGTCCATGGCCGAGAAAAGGAAAGAAGTGCCATGACTTCCAACAGTTGACAGATGCTCTAAAAGTTTGTCTTTTTCCAGAAACCGCGTCTGCTGAGGAACTTCCACAAAAATGCTGGAGATGCCACATCTGTCCATCTAAGAACAGTGGAGAGCTGCACGCAGTGGACACAGCCATGTTGCAACAACCACAAGCAAGACAAGTAACTATGGTTTGTGATTTCTGTGCTGACTTATTTGGGTTTGATAGGTGCCAGTGAAAAGCTAGCAGTACTGTAGCCCACATGAAGATGAAATATAACTTGCTACACTAAAATATATAGATGAATAAAAAGAAAAAAATTAAAGATCAATTAATGAAATTTCACAAATGGCAAAAATATATAGTTTGTGTGTTTGGTATTTTTAATAATACATTCTAAAAAGAGCAATATGGTTTTAATATATTGCTTAATCAGCACTCTATGTGTGCTGGGAGGCTGAAGACCCAAGGTACGGAGAAATGTATGAAAAAACACAAGAATCAGATATTTTTGGTGATAACGACGAAAGTAACTGATGACTTTGTCAAATTAAATGACACAATTACAGTTACTGAAATGTAAAGGATTGCTACTTGTCAGTTGTGTCTTATGTGAAAATAGTGGGCGATTGCAGAGAATAGCAGACGAACGCAGGTAGGAACACTAGTTGTTAGTGCCCTCAGGTGGTCTGGAGAATGAATAACTCCTACCGCTATAGCGAATATGGGTGCATTGATAGATAAAATATGACAGTTGTCTTATCCCACACTGTGCCACAGCAACAACAATAGTAATGTAGTTGTGCATTAATGTGCATTAATAGGTTTACGATATATATTAGCAAATGTATGTATGTCACTGTTCCCACACACAACACAAAATGTGCATCTTGTACAGCATACACATGAACACACACCATACATGAAACAAAACACTTCCTTGAAACCAACTAATAAACAAGAGCAATACACACATATACGCTTTGTAGTCGGCGCCGATTTTCTGGACCCTGATGTCGTACTTGGCGTCTATAAATGGCTCTGTAGTGCAGTACGTCTGAGTGATGGCCACCACGCTTGCAATGTCCTGGAAGTCACTCACATTGTCCACTTTGACCTAAAGAGAAATAACACACAGAAAAACACCATTTATTTATGGTAAGGCTGAGCTATATACCTTATTTTCCAGGACAAAGGTATTTTTAGGTCATTGCACAAAAAGCTAACTCCAGCTTTAGAGGATATTTCAAACAAAGCAGTTCTATACTGTAGCTTTAAGCATAACAGAAGTCTCTTTATTTTATTTAAAATTTTTGTTACCATCGGACAGAGCTAGGCCAGCTGTTTCGCCCTGCTCCCAACCTTTGTGCTAAACTAAGCTAACTACCAGCTGGATTCAGGATTTAGCATCTGTAGTGGCTAAATAGTGTCATATAATCAGTTATGAAGACCTAATTAATGACAAAATACAGTATGGAGGTGAAATTATATTGTGACTGTCACTGTCAATGTCCTAGAGGTGACATGGTCCACTTTAATCAAAAAGCAAAGTGGAAAGTATTGTACCAGCGCTCTCTCCCAGCACTTATCATGAATTGCTGCTTCTTTTATACACTATTCTACAATGTAGCAATAAAGCAGACATTAAAAGTGGGATTTCTACAAAAGCTACATCTTAAAAAGGTTAAAAAGGTACAGGCTGATAATAGCCCAGTTAGATGGAGAGACAATAAGACAATATCAGATTGAACAGTTCAGGGGAATGATGTGTGGTAGATCGATGAGGACTGGCAGAAAGAGGATAAACACTTCAATCTGATTTCACCAAGAAAAAAAATAACACAGTTGTCAATCAATAAGAGGAGGAAAGAAGGACTGAGGGAGGCCATAAAAGGAAGCATGCTGCAGTCATGAAAGGAGGAAAGGACGAGGAAAGACGGATAAGAGAAAAACAGAAGTGGTAATGTGTGTGTCAGAGAAAGCATTAAACAGAACTAACTATGTGCTTCTAGATGTGGTGGTGCTTGTTTCAAACCGTTCAACTATCTCGCACAGAGGGATTTCAAAGCTCTTCCCAATGCCAGTTTGTCAAATGATGCAAGAGTGGGGTAATGGGTGGGCCTCAGTCCAACATGCAGCTATTTTCCCCACTTTACTCAACCATGAATGTGTCTTCCGTTCAAACAGGACAAAAGAGTTTGATGCATATTTGATCACAACTACGGCTTGAATGTTAGCTAATTTCTTTCTTGTACTGGCATTTTAAGCAAGTAACTGTAAAATGGCTATAAATATACACTCACCGGCCACTTTATTAGGTACACCTTGCTAGTACCGGGTTGGACGCCCTTTTGCCTTCAGAACTGCCTTAATCCTTTGTGGCATAGATTCAACAAGGTACTGGAAACATTCCTCAGAGAGTTTGGTCCATACTGACATGATTGCATCACGCAGTTACTGCAGATTTGTCGACTGCCCATTCCACCACATCCCAAAGGTGCTCTATTGGATTGATATCTGGGGACTGTGGAGGCCATTTGAGTACAGTGAACTCATTGTCATGTTCAAGAAACCAATTTGAGATGATTCGAGCTTTATGAAATGGTGCGTTATCCTGCTGGAAGTAGCCATCAGAAGACGGGTACACTGTGGTCATAAAGGGATGGACATGGTCACCAACAATACTAAGGTAGGCAGTGGCATTGAAACAATGCTCAATTGGTTCTAAGGGGCCAAAAGTGTGCCAAGAAAATTTTCCCCACACCACTACACCACCACCACTAGCCTGAACCGTTGATACAAGGCAGGATGGATCCATGCTTTCATGTTGTTGACGCCAAATTCTGACCCTACCATCTGAATGTTGCAGCAGAAATCAAGACTCATCAGACCAGGCAACGTTTTTTCAATCTTCTATTGTCCAATTTTGGTGAGCCTTTGCGAATTGTAGCAGCAGTTTCCTGTTCTTAGCTGACAGGAGTGGCACGTGGTGTGGTCTTCTGCTGCTGTAGCCCATTTGCCTCAAGGTTCGACGTGTTGTGCGTTCAGAGATGCTCTTCTGCATACCTCGGTTGTAACGAGTGGTTATTTGAGTTACTGTTGCCTTTCTATCAGCTCGAACCAGTCTGGCCATTCTCCTCTGACCTCTGGCATCACCAAGGCATTTTCACCCACAGAACTGCCGCTCACTAGATATTTTCTCTTTTTCGGACCATTCTCTGTAAACCCTAGAGCTGGTTGTGCGTGAAAATCCCAGTAGATCAGCAGTTTCTGAAATACTCAGACCAGCCTGTCTGGCACCAACAACCATGCCACGTGCAAAGTCACTTAAATCACCTTTCTTCCCCATTCTGATGCTTGGTTTGAACTGCAGCAGATCGTCTTAACCATGTCTACATGCCTAAATGCATTGAGTTGTTGCCATGTGATTGGCTGATTAGAAATTTGTGTTAACGAGCAGTTGGACAGGTGTACCTAATAAAGTGGCCAGTGAGTGTTTATATTTATTTGTTCTTCTGGCACCTTGTAAGATGAGAAGAGCAACATTACCTTTCCCATCCCAGAGTGGGCATGTCCAATCTTCACCACCACTGGGAAACTTGGTGTAGTAATCTGAAAAGAAATAGAATAATAATGAGCATTACCGAATGACTGACAGCTGCAACATATAAGCACACTGAAAAGACCCTGTTGTTACCCTTCACAGATCTATGTAGACAAATGCACCTTTAAGGTCTAGCACTGACAAAAGTGATCATTCATAGTAACTTCAATTCTTGCAGTTCTATTTTATAGTATACAAATTCCATAGAGTTGAATATACAGAGTTGATGGCACTGAAGTTACTTTATCTGCCATATTTTTAGCATGTTTCACTAAATTCACTAAATAACTTATTTCTACAAGAACAGAAAAATGCATCACATACATATTCAACTTACAAAGTTCATATGAAAAACTAAATGTGGCTATTTACACATCCAGCAGACCAAAGCAGCATTAGCATGAATTTGGAGTTGTGCTTCATTCCAAATTTGGCTCTTTAGCTGCTAAATGCTCCACCATGTTCACCAGCTGCTTGCTAACTTGGTCCATCTGCCATTTGTTGCTGTACAGGTAGTGTGCAGAGCTTTTTTGATGAAAACACATGTTCAAAGCAACGCTATGAGAGCAAACCAAAACAGTAACGCTGAGGGCCATAAAACCAAAACAATGAGCTGAAAGTTGCTAAAACGTTTCGCAGAGCTGAAGGGAACTTAAGAGTCGGGTGATAATTCTCTGTGGGTTCATCACCGGGAGCAACACCTTGCTGATATCAAATATTGATTAGCTTTAAAAAACAACGTACAAAATAAAGAACGTTTTCTGCAGCAGCTGCACTGATCAGAGTAAAACTAATATTAATTTTAACATGAACAGCTGAAGGACATTCATTGAGAAATATAATACATAATGACACTTCGCTCTGTTTGGTACAGATTCACAAATGAACACAATCTACTTTATTTGTGATATAAAATGAGTATGTAGCTTCATATTCTGCATTCTGCATTCTTCCATTTGTCATTCTATAAAAGTTTTCTTTCAGTCTTCACTGTTGCTTCTTTTCAGATGTACTGACACACACCCGGATGTCTTTTTAAGTCAAAATTAGCCATGAAGTGCTGTTTTGACATGAAACTGCTCCATTTCCCACCCATACAGCAGTACTTGTACTCTACAGCTGAGCACCAATCAACAGTCATTTTTATAATTATCATTTGCATTCATGACTCAGACGCTGCACTGATGATCACACAAGCTGCATCTGAAAAGCACACTAATCTGGCACTTTACGAAAAACTTGTACAAAAGACTTTCAAAGCATTGTTTGCGTGGGTAGAGGGCACTTCTAATCTATGCTTCACAAACCTGTCCAACAATACTTTAATCAGTCATAGTTTCCATGACTGACTGCATGAATACACTTACGGCAGCCAATGGGAGAAGAGGGAGGACATCAAAAGAGGAGGCAAAGGATGGTAGTTTTTTTTCCTGCGTTTGAGGAGGCTGTCCCTAAATTGTTGAGTACATAAGAGGCTCCCTGTGTGCGACCCTCTCAGCATTCAAGACCAGAGTGTGAGGGGATCCAACTATTGTAAGTTTCTCTGTGTGTTGTCTGCAGAGAGGGAGAGAGAGAGCAGCAGCAGCAGCCTCCCCTCCAACTCAACTTATTTGCTCCAGCTTGAATTCAGAGGTGCACTTTAAACTTATGAAAACATTTCTATCCACAGCCGCCTTTCAGCTCAGCAGAGCTCATCTTACTACTTCAACTCTACTGTCTCATCCATCCCCCCGCTGCTGACTGCCGGCCCGATTTGCTTTCCCGCGGAACTTAACAGGATCAGAAGAGGCTGCCGAGTGTTTATCAAGTGGTGGAGCGGTCAGAGGCATCATGGCCATGTCCCAGGAGCGGATTGCCTATCTGGGGCTCTGGGTGCTCCTTCTGCTTGGTGCAGGCATGGAGGAAGTTGTGGAGGGATGTAGCTGCTACCCAGCACACCCACAGCAGCTATTCTGCAGCGCTGAGATCGGTAAGTTAATAACTGAAGACCAGCTTAGTTTTTGTTCCCTCGGATGAAATTTTAGGAAGACAAAAGCTGCAGCATTTCATACTATTAAAAGGGGGTTTAAAGTTCAATAACCTAAAAGGGGGGTATGTTATTGAAATGGAAGCAACAGCCCTCCTTCTGAACTGATTCATGATTTGCCATATTAGATTTCCTGAGAGGGAAAAGATTTCAATCTACAGCATAAACCTACTGTGACAAGAACTAATCAATAAAGCTTCATGAATGAGTTTTTCATGGTAGTTAATTGAAAAATTGATTGATAGATTATTTTGGTGGCTTGTTCCAATTATGGTAATAGAAATATCTTTTTAATGCATAGAAAACAGTCCAAGTTATTAAAGCACTATATAGGAAGGCTATATAGAATATTAGTGTGGTGGAGTGTTCGTGGATTGATTATTGCTTAATATCATATATATGCACACTTACATAGTATACAAAGATTAACCAGCCCTTGTAATATTATCTGAAAACAGGGCAGCCTGCTGTCTGTTTTTTTTCTCATTACATAATTGAGTCTTCTTGCTCTCACAGAAAAACAAACCCTAAAAAACAGCCTGCGCCAAGTGCCCCCGGCCTACTTTCTATCTGACTGTCTGTCTGTCTGTCGGGTTGTCTGCCTGTCTGTCTGTCTGTCTGACACCCCCCATCATCCAGTTCTTTCTTGTCTAAGCACAGGCCAAAACCAACACTCTGCTCTGACTTTGAGTACTTGGCTCCAGACTGTGGAAAGCTGGAGTATGTGCTTGTGTCAAAGGTTACACTCCAGCAGAGGAGAGAGACGGGCAGAAAGAGACAGTAGACGAAGAAAATCGCTTTTTAACGGTATTTTAGTCTTGTTTTCTAATTGGTCTGTATCTGCCTTCAGGTTTAGAGAGGGTCAGCTCCTTCGAAGTGCTCTGAAAGTGTGGCTCAAAAAAATAGTCAGTATGAAATGGAGGCTGAGACCTGTTTTTGGAACCGCCATAATGCCAAATTAGATCTGGGTTATGAGAACACAATGAGAGTATTTGGGGCAATATTTTTAGGACAGAGTTTTACATATGAAGTGTGTCATCAAAGAGTGAGATGGAGGTCCTGCAAGAATGAATATTCTGTTTCCTGCGAGCATTTTGAGGTTTTCATACAGGCCTGGCATCGCAAAGTCCTGATGAATTAGACTGGAATGGACTGAACCAGGTATCAGTCTAGACTTTCTGGTCCACACTGGTATAGCATTGGGTCCAGTTTCATAACCATCTATTGGTCTTTTGTTCTGTCATTTTCATTGGACGCATAAGGCACAAAAGCAATGCATGCTGCATGTTATTCTCATGTAAATCGTGCATTCAACATTCAAAAACTGAATGTAAGAGTCTTTGAAACAAGCGTGTTATAAAGAAATGCAGCTCATTAGCAAACATTTCATGTTGAACCACATTTTCTCAGTGCAAAATCTGCGGGTATTAGCTCGAATTGAGAAGCTGTTTTTGTCAGCCTCTGTGTGAAATCGAGGGTTGTTTCCATTGTTTCAAGATATTATGAAGAATTTCCAGTGGTAAATGTGCCACCATTATCAGTGAAGCTTGACAGGCATGGGAACAGTAACTATGGGGGGCGGGACTTTGCGAATACTTAATTAACCGCCGCCTCTTTTTAAATTGGATCCCATTTCCCCAGGCTATGCTCGGGGCTCGGCCTGTGTTTAGCTTTAAATGTCCATCTCTGAATGGATACAAGAATCAGTGCCCCCTTTCAGGTAGGATGCAACTTTTTGGGCCCATGAATAACAAATAAGGGAAATCCCTCACTTACACTAAGTGTGTCTAAGAAAACTTTTAATTGTGTGTCATCTGTGATTATACTGTTGTTTTCTAAGCATAGGCTGGTGGTGGCCTTTAGCTGACCTGACAGTGCTGTCAGAGTCGATGAGCTCTTTGAATAAAGCTGTACATCTGAGTAATATCCCATCTGGGCAAACCTTGGACGATTCCCTGGCCACATTTGTGTATTTGAGATTGTGTGCATGAGTGTGAGTGTGTGTGTGCTGGACAGAGGCCAAGCCATGCCAACACAGCCTACTCCATCTCTCTTTCTTTTCCTCTCTCTCCCCACTTCATTTCCATGTCTATAGGCTTGGTCTAATGGTCTGCATACTAACAATATCAGTGTGAAAGCCCGCTGACAGTCCAGCTTTGTGAGCATGACAAGGGTGCCGATTCATCAAGGAGGGGGGAAGTTACTTACTACATCAGTTCTCATGGTACAAGTTTGCAATATTTCTCTTTGGTTATGTAGCTGTGAGGCAGATGCACAGCCACTTTCACTCTGCAGGCGTGCCTGTCCTTATTCCTGTTCATAACACAGCTGCAGCAACTGAATTGAGTGTGCGCAGTTCAAAGATGTCTAGGTGGGGGGTAAACATTTCAGAGAATCTGGGCCAAGAGGATCATTTGAGGAAGACGCAACTAATAAAATAAAATGAGTTTTGCCCTTCTGTTATTACATGCAATTTCTACCTTGAATGTCATTACAACGTCAGTTATTGTTCAAACGCTGTGACGTCTAGAAGGTGATCCAACCCAGGTTTTTTATGTTTCATCTGGAATGGGCAGACAGTTTCCCAATGAATGACTAAAACCAATGATCTGCTGGAGTAAAAAATGACTGTATTCTTGGTTTATTTGTTGTAGCAACTTCTGTCCTCCTCTATGTTGCACTGATACGCAGCCAATGCTTAGACTGCCAACTATTTGATCCTTACACAGAGCACGGTTATGCGTGGATGTATTACTTATCATTAATAGGGCGCATAGACCTATTATTCTGCTCAGAAGGGAAGATTTAAGTGGGGCAGCTAATTTGCCAAAGCACTTCATCTGCTTTCAGATACAGTACATTTTTTCATGCTGAAGGACGCAGATCAAAGAGCTGAACCAAAGAGAAGGGCAATAATATGACAGTCATCAGAAGTACAGTGTATTTCTGTGTAGCGAGCATGACAGCCATATTCAGTGGTATAATCATAGTAGAGGAGGTGGGTGTACTGAGGTTTCAGTGTCCAATAGCAGTTTTGACATTGGCCTATAAAAACAATACTTGCTGAAATTTTTGGGTACCATTAACCTGCAGTGCAAGAAGTATTCCGACTTTTTTACTTAAGTAAAAGTAAAAATACCACAATGTAAAAATGTAAGTACAGCTAGAGTGATGAATCATGGGTACAGGGGGTACCAGGGTAAGTGACAAAAGTTTTGAAGTTCAAGCGCCAGAGATATGTTTGAGGTCATTTAGACAGAATGTCTAATCAGATGTAACAGTCCTGCATTCAAAATTATAATTGATTATACTGCTGCCTGCAATACCCAAATTTCCCCAGCTGGGGATTAATAAAGTCTTATCTTATCTTATCTGATTGATACTTTTTAATGTATAGTATAGAAGTTTGGTGTTACATCAAACTGCTGTACCACTACACCCTATTATATCAGATTCGTACATTAGGCAGCAAACTGGACGTGTTTAGCATGCAAATACTCAATCAGCCCAGTACCTTGAAACTGTTGCTGTTAAGTTAAGGTGTAAAAAAATACGACATTTCATTCCAAAGTAGTATGGTAGAAGTATAAAGTTGCACAAAATGGAAATACACAATTTAAGTACAAGCACCTCAAAATTGCACTTGTGTTGCTCCAGCTATGCCAATACCAAATGAAGTGAACTCAATGAAGACTTCATTTGAAATTTATCCATGACACTCTGATGTGCCAGCCAATGAATCAAACTAAGCTCTAGTTCTTTGCATCTATTTTTTAGGTCACAGCTGCATGTGTGCAGGTGGGTTTACAGGCAGGTGCGTCCTTGTGAGGTCAGACACTGTGATGTGTCGTGTTGAGTATTTCAGTGCAGTATAATGTAAGAGCTTGGTACATATACCTGTTGTAGCACGGGCCTATCCTGTCCTCCCACCCTCCTGATTTTTGAACAACCTCAAGATGATTTCTACTTCATTTTGATCTCCTTATGAGCTACAACACTTGCTGGTGGATGCAGGTGTAATGTTTTCAGATGTACTGCCGCGCTCTATTTGAGCCTCAGGTTATAAATAATTCAGTATAGTAATGGAGTATATCAAAGTTATACCGAGCAGGCATCTTGCACTCTCTGACATTTTCTATAATACGAACGTCCTGGACCAGCTGTCTCGCTGTAGGCGATGCAGTGCACTCTGATTAAACTATAACACTTCACACTAGTTCGCATTAACTTTCTGTCCGTCTCTATTTGTTAGTGTGCCTGCCTGTCTTTTTGTGTGTTGGCTGACAGAAAAGACTCTTTTTCTTGTGAACCAATTACACACGACACACTGAGCTGCTCCTCTTCTTAGCAGCACACAAAACCGTGGTGTATTTATGTGATGAGCGAAAAATGCAAAAACAAGGGGGTGGTTCGCATAGCTGTGTGAGAGCTGAGGGTTAGGAGGGGTGCGGGGTGATACTTTCTCTCCTCTTATACTGTAGTTTCTCGTCTTCGCTGGAAGCTGTGGTTACTGTTTCTCTGTCAAGCTTTACCTTGTCACGCTGCACATAATGCAGTTTATCATGACTGAGGCAGGTTTAACCTTGAAATTTGTACTAACCCTTGAAACTATGGGTCCTTGGTGTCAGACAGAGGCAGACAAAAGAAGACGTTTCATTTTTAGTCAGTGGCATTCGATTTTGTCAGGTGAAATAGCAACTGTCGCTAGCAGAATTTATTAGTTATAGATAGCTAGCCAATGAGCAAATGTTGGCCTCATGAGTTTAAAAATGCTGTCTTAGGATGACATTTCAATGTTTCCCAATGACGCCTTTTGAAATGAGAACCCTGTAAATGTGTCCTAAACATGCACTTCAAGGCTATATGTACGACATCAACGAAGACTGAGGCTAAACCTACATGGCAAAAAGTTAGCATCCTCACCTGTTAATAATCCGTTTAGAAGACATGGAAGTCTAGAGCTAGTTACGTAGACCTAGTGGTACAAGTAAGCCTATTTCACTCTAACATGTCACGTTAAAGTTGTTTAGCTTACTTAGCGTTACTTGAACAAGCAAGACACAGATCAGAGTTATGTCATATTTTCTGACAGTATGTTTCAATTTTAACATCATACGAGAAAAGGCTTTTAGGTTGAATAATGAACGTAGCCCTATTTCAGAACTTTGCCTGGATTTGCTAGCGTGTAAACTTTTCCAAATTCAATAAGCAGGACAGAGCTGCTAATATTACCCTAAACTGTAGCTACCTGGCTACCATTGTGGATGTGCTAGTTGTGAACAGGACTTTTCTTTGGTCATGTTACCCCAACAAAATAATGTACATAAAATATAAAAGTTCTTGAACATTACACAACATTACTGCTTTTTTTTCGGTCGTAAGCTAGTTAACCGGATATGCTAACACTTACATCTTACGTTAGAGCAGACAAACACATCGCTTAATCCACTTCTGTCACTTTTACTCTTGTATTTTTGATTTTGGAATGACTATATATATATATATATATATATATATATACATACATGGCATTTTCTGTTACCATATGCATTGCTCTGCTGTGGTGCCACTGCTTTTATATTGGCTTCATAGTTAATGCAGCTGTCTCGTATGTTCAAAGTCACTGTCAAGGACACTGCAAGCAGTTAACCTGAGAGAAAGCAATATAAGAAACTTAATAATTTTTGCTTGGGCAGCAGTCTCATTAGTTTAAAGGAAATGTTTCGCAGTGAAATTAATTTGTCATTTAAGATAATGAGTAATTCACGTGTCTAAAAGTGATTCCATCGATTTGATGGAAGGAAAAAAGCAGTTCTGTAGCAATGAAGTCTGTAATAACAGTTAGATTTGGCACAGTGTGAGCTGCATACTGTGGTGTGTGTGAGTAAAAGGTATGTCATTAATAATATTTTAAGTGTAATGAGTGTTTTGTCTCTGAATGAAAGGTTGTAAAACGACTTCACTGTTACCTTCCTGTTAAGAGCCACAGCACAATTATCCTGCTTCTTTGCCCCTCTACTTGATTTATAGTATGGGATGAAATAATGTGAGGTCCCTTCCGTGCCAGACATGGTTTGGCTTGAGTAAATGTGTGTGTGGTGTGCGTGTGGTGTGGTATATAATGTATACATAAATGTGTGTGTGTGTGGAGACGGTAAATGGGAGTGTGCAAGCAAAGGGCTACTTGTTATTCCATGTGGGTTTTGATTTCCCTCCCAGAGGAGAGGAGAGACACATCCGGTATCACTACTGAGAGGGACTGCTGCACTGTCTGTGTGTGGAGACAGAGAGAGAGAGACGAGTGACAAGCGAAATTATAGAAAAGGAGGGAGGAGGGATAGAATGAAAACAACATATCTATCTATCTATCTATCTATCTATCTATCTATCTATCTATCTATCTATCTATCTATTCAGATGACAGTTTAAGAACCAGAAAGAAGGAAAAAGCTTCTGATTTATTGCTCACAAACATACACAATTCACAATGTTTCCCATTGTCTCTGGCATGTAAATCACATTCTCATCTTGCTTCTTGTATTTATTTGGCATTTCAATTAATCTGAATCCACCTTTCTCTGTTTATTTTTTTTTGTGGACAGTGATAAGGGCAAAAATCTCTGGAGAGAAGATTGTGTCGCCTAGCAACAGCTCCTCACCTTACATGAAGATGATCCAATATGAAATCAAAATGATCAAGGTGAGATCTCCGGACAGCAGTAACAGCTGCTGCTGGTGCAGACCTACATTATTTTTTATGGTTTATGTTGACGTGAATTGCTGTTTGGTTTATGTGGGTATAGGCTAATCTGTCAGGAAAAGTAAACAAATTCAGATTTGCTGCAGTGACAGTTACTTTTAATGTCTGCAATGTGTCTATGGTTGACAGTATTCCAACACAAGAAAAAGTCTAGTTAACAGTCTACACATGGCGTGTGCACAAGGCTTATGGCGTTCATAATGAACACTGAGCAGGACTATAAGCTACTCTGGATCAGAATGTTTCTACATTTTGGAGTTGACATCTGTTTGATGACTGAGGCATTAACATCCAGTATGCTATAATTTGTGGACATTCCAGTCCTGTTATTATTCCTGCTTACACTGCTGCCACATATATGTATGCTGTATTTAATTTATATTAGAGCAGCCTTATATTTTGCCCTTTTATTGAAACTACAACCTCTCCACTCTCGTCTACCTGTGTGTCTCTGTGGCCAGATGTTCAAAGGTTTTGACAAGGCCAAGGATATCCAGTATGTGTACACTCCAGTCTTCTCCTCACTGTGTGGCGTCAAACTGGACTCCAACAATAAAGCAGGGTATCTGCTCTCAGGTACAGCATGCAGTCGCCAGTTTTTACTTTGTACTTTCAGTAAGAAAAAGGAGATTCAAACAAAAGGTGGGCCACAAAAAATACTGTCTCATTGGTATGTCAGTGTTGTTTTCAGTAGGAATATACAGCAGAGTGATAGTGGTGAGATTTCTTTATTCTTTTAAAGGAACAGTTTGATGCTTTGTATGCTTAATATTTAGTTGGATCCAACAGCCAGTTAGCTTAGCATACAGACTGGCAAGGCAGCTAGCCTGTCTCTGTCCCGAGGTATAAAAAAATCTGCATATCATCACCTCTAGAGCTGACCAATGAATATCATATTTCATTTGTTTGATCCATACCAAAAAAGAAAATAAAATAGGCTAGCTGCTTCCCCTTATTCAAGTTTTTTGTGCTAAGCTATGCTAACTGTGTAACTCTTGGCAAGAAAGAAAATATGCTTATTTCTGAAAATGTCAAACTATTACTAAACTACTAAACTCACATTCTATTAGCTTAATGTTTGCTATGAAGTTTTATTACTTTGCTAAATAATATTAAGATAATCATCATAGTCCCAAATGCTACTAACTACCGCAACATAACTTGATTTCCTGAATGCAAGACACAGTTTTCAATGGCCGCGTTGTGATGTCACTAAACAGGAAGTATGTGGAGTGATGGGAGGATTTCTATTGGCCAGTGTGACCTAGTAGAGTCCTGGGACAACTTGTCACTGTCGCAGAAGAAGAATCTCAACTACAGATACCAGATGGGCTGTGAATGCAGAGTGAGTAAGGACTGTTTATTCTCTATTCATACATATTTATCTTTTGTCCAACTCATTGCGAAAAGGTCACGCCTCTCATCTCTCACTTTTGCTCAAACATTCTTCCCATTTCGGCGCAAAAGATTTTCAAGCATGTTGTAATCTCTGTCTATAGAGACGCTTCTTCCATCCTTCACCCAAAAACTCACATTACTCATAACACAGGGGAGACTAACTTCAGGAACAAATGAAATTGAGTGAGTGAGTAAACAAATGAACTCCAAACTCTTCTCTCCTCAGATCAACACTTGTTACACAGTGCCGTGTGCATCTACAGGAGAAAACGAGTGCTTGTGGACTGACTGGCTGCTGGATAACAGCCTAAATGGGGAGCAGGCTCGGCAGTACGCCTGCATCCGCCGATCTGACACAACCTGTAGCTGGTACCGGGGTGGACCTCCACCTGAGAAAGACTTCCTGGACATGACTGACCCTTGACCTGTAATTCTGACATTCAGTTCACTCCATTTCACTCCTGCAAAGTCAAACACTCCCTGCTTTCGCTTCTGTAGCTCAAAATTGGCGTGCACAGTTGCAACAGACTTCACTGAAAAATTGACTGATTTTTACATTCGAGGGAGCTTAACCCAACGTTGAGCTTTTGTTCGCAGAGGCGAGGTGGTTGCTACAGGAATGCTAGGAACATTTTCACAAAGTGCAGGGGCCTTCAACATTCCTCCGACTCATTCCCTCGCTCTCGCACATTCCACTCCACTTGCTGTCTTCCACAGAATTGGAATAGCAGCAGACCATCCACTGCAAATTATTCACCCCAGAGTGAATCTTTTCTTCATTTCTGATGGCCTAATGGTAAATGCATAACCTTGACAAATACTGGTGACCTCATATTTGTTTATGCATAACTTACAATCGGTTATGTAATCATTTAGGTTATGCATTCACTAAAAGAAGTTGGACTTTTATTGTAAAACAATAGGAGGAAAGCAGTAGGGAAAAGCTGCTAACTTCTTTCACAATAAAGCATACTTTCCATACTCGAAACACTGCCATCTTTCCCCCACACATTCTGGTGTTGAATTTTTACCTTTATATATTATCAAATAACTGTCCCATACGAATGAAAATGCACTGTATATACATTGGACAAAGCAACACCAGACCCCAATTAATAGTATTTTGACAAATTAAACATATATAACCGTATTTCTTGTACATCTAAAACATCACAGTTTATACTCTCAAATTGCTGAGAATGTAAATATTGTACTTCAGTGAGAATTAACATTTTAAAGGCTAACCGGATCTTGTCTTATAGCATAGACGTTGCTCTCTTGTGGTTTTGTGTGTTTAGCTTCCTTGGTTGAACTCTGTACTATTTCCTGTGCCAAAAATCTAATCCAGCGCTTTAACAACAGCACTGCCACCTGTAGACGCCAAGCCACCTCTCCTTAGAGGAAATGATGTAACAGGACAAGGTTCAATTCCCCCCTTTTTTTAACTCCTAAAAAACAGGAAGTGGATTCTCTTCAACATCTAAATTCAAGAAAAAATAGTAAAAACTTTGGCACAAGACGTTAACCAACAAAAAGAAAAATAACTGATGTTCATGAACAAGCTATAATTAGTGATTTAATTGTTGTTTTATAGGCAATATTTGATAGAATGACTCAACATTAATTCAAAGTCACAATTCTGAATTGACCCCTGTCTTGTTACTGGACTTCTTCACTGAAGGCATACAGATTAAAATGCATTATCACTTGCTATCTTCATGCGTGGGCCACTATGTAAAAATCCTATTAGGGCCACATTCAACAACAAAATATTGAAATTTAGCTGCACCATGCAGTAATTTGACATGTTTGAAATATGTGAATAGTTAAATTCACAGAAAACATTTATGACTGATATGATAATAATGCAAAATAACTGTATGGCTTTAGTGAAGCATTATCAAACAATTTCATGTTTGTTTTATACTGAAAGAATTGTTTGGGTTTGTATTTATGTCTCTGTTTCTGTCTAAATAGAGTTTTCTATTTCCATGTACCAAAAAAGATTGTATATAAAATGTCTCAATGGAAAAGTGTGACTCTGCCTCTTTTTTTCTTCTCTTCAGTGACCAACAGGTTAGAAAATAAGACTCTTTACAGTACTCCAGTGAGATCCCTGGGGTGACATTAACGCTGAGAAAATGAAACGATTTAATGAGGATTTTTCTGAGCTAACAAAGGCTTTCTGCTGCTACAGGATAGAAGAAGTTTAAGTGCATTTCTGAATGGAAAAGCACTGTGGTGCCTACAGAGGATACTACATGTGTCTTATACTTTATATACACAACCTTATAAATGCTCTAGTCTAGTGAATAAAGAAAGTAAAATGCATAAAGCAATAAGCAAGTTCACCTTTGACTGTAATATACATTAATACATTATTTTTAAAATGAAATTTCAACTTATTTTATGTATGTTAACATAAAATATGACCTTTTATTTTACCAGTGATTTCCTGAAATCTGTAGTTTTTGGCAGACAACATCTAATGCCTTCAGACACTTTGTTGAGGCTGGTGTTTTGGAGGTGTGAATTTACTGCGAGGTAACTAACTGAGGTGTAAACATTAAAAAGAACATCTTACCATGTCTTTGTAGTTGGGGTAGAAAGTCTGATCAATCAGAGGGAACTTATCTGAACCCAGCCTCTTCCGATTACTGATCAGCTGGGAAAACTGTGGAAAGGATGAGAAAAAAGAGAGAAAAACAGCAAGACAGTGACAGTGTCAACCTCAATTTGAACATGAGGTCAGCACATGTAGGGTACAACGTGCTGCATTATAACAGCAGTCATATTATTCATATTAAACAACCAATATCACAGTGTTTTTAAACACTATGGGCCTGAAGCCATAGAAAGTCAAACAAGAATGACAAATAACCCTCCAGATGATCTTGAATAAAAATTTAATTAAGAGCTGGAGGCTCAATTAAAACATATGCATGCATATGCACATATACATATGTAATGAGTATTATACAGTATAGTGAATAAAATACTTACAGCCCAAGGTTTATCGCACAGGTTGTAGATGGAGTCCAGCGAGTTGACTGAGGGGATGCCTGCATACTGCAGACCGATGATCAAGTTCCTAAAGTCCTCGTTCTGGGCCATGCTGAAGGCGTGCTGGCGCACCAAGACAAAGTCGGGCCTGAAAGACCTGGTTTGAGAGCAGCACAGGGAATAAAGAAGAAATAATGAAGGCTGAAATAAGAATACATTTACATGTCTAGTTTTACTGTACCGCATCATTGTATCGATCATTATTTCCCCATACAGCTTGAACTGTTACAAAAAAAATGATAATAATTCATTTTGTGACAATGTGAAGTTAGGCATTCTGAGTCATTTCACAGCGTCAGGCAAAAAGGTCAAACATCTTTGGATAGCCGGTGACACTGACCTGCATGGAATTGCATTGGAAGAAAAACCCACAAAGCCACAAATGAAAGATAGTATATTTGTCTTTTCCACTGAGGATCCTATGGCAGTAAGAGAAAACGCCTGTATGGCCAAATACAACACCGAAATTGGACTGAGCAGAAAAGACGATGGACTGGTCTCGTCTTAGAATAGATCATCATCTGCGAAGGATTCTTACTAAGCACTCTGTTTTGGATTGCTAAATCAATTTTCCTGGAATACTAAACACATAAGTAAATCTGATGTTAAATGAAGCTTACAGTGTGTTATGGATGATGCACTTATTTTCACATTATCTGTAATTAAAATGTCACAACTACTCGTATGCCTTCATTACATACAAGTATCACTGTACCAGTGGCTAATCTGTCTACAGAATGACATGAATTGTCTAATTCATAAAGGACATTTAATAAACAACTGTCTCTTTTCATGCAGAATTTTGTTGTTTCTTTAACCTAAAAATAGATTAAAGACCCCTCAGCAGTGTCAAAGCATTGTTGTTGTTGTTTCAAAGCCAGTGCACCCATGATGGCATCAAAAGCGGAAGTCAGGGTGGACGGGTCAACAAAACACAGGAGACAGTTGTTCATTTTGCATTCATTAATTTTCAGTCAATGCTGTTTTTTTTTATAAGCACGACCACGCTCAGTCCATAACCTTAACCACATGTTTATTACTGTCAGTGATGACAAATTCTACTGAATCTGGCATTCAAACCTCAACAGAAAATGGAGAATTCCAAGTGTGGGGTTTTATGATCTATTACAATTTTGTAGGATTTTTATGATTTTTTTTTACATGTTTTACTTTAAAATTGTCAGGACTATAGCAGAGCACTCAAAACCAGCTCACAGGAGCAATTAGTAACCAGTGGGTTAAGGGCAAAAACAATATTCTGTGCAGTTCAGCTCAGTGAAAGGGTGATGGTGATAGGGCATGACTCCTATTATTTTTCCCTTTTGTCTCTGAATGTGTGTATGAGAGAGGGAATGTGAGGAAAAGCAGAGAGAGAGAGAGGAGAGAGGTGTGAGAAAAGAGACAGAGAGAAAAAACACAGAGTAAAAGAGATGTAGAGAGGAATGAGAGAAATGAGACAGAAAGAGAGAAAACTCTGGCACAGTGTGACCAGCACCAGCTCATCATGCACAGAGAATACTAATCAGACACTCCAAGAAGCTAAAAAAGACTCTGGCAGAGAGGACGCAGCAATTAATGGGACTGTAATCTCTTCATTTACTGACAGTAGGCTGTAAAGATCAGCATGGTCGTGGCTCAGTTTAATACCCGGAATCAGTGTTGCCAGCAGCACCACGATCAGCCTAACTAGCTTTCACTGTGGATTCACTGTGCATTTTTAATCTGATTCCCTGAAACAAATGTGAGCAAAGGCTAAGAGTCTTAGCCATGTTAGCTAAATGCCAGCTAGCTGACATGTTAAAAATGGCAATGCTAACATGCTAGCAAATTGGTTTAATGTGTTTATCATCTTAGTTTGGCATGTTAGCATGTGAACATTTGCTAATTAGCACTAAACACAAAGTACAACCGTGGCTGATTTTTGTTTTTATCATCATTTACCATCATTTTCCCAGTTGAATAAGGATTAAAAAGGACGTAATAAAGACAGCAATTTTTCTGCAAAATGGACATTTCTGCTGCCTACCACATCTGGGTAGGGACAGAGTAGAGACAGGGTAGGGACAGGGTAGGGACAGGGACCAGACAGGGTAGGGACAGGGTGGGTAAGTCATAAAGTATTGAGACAGATTTCTTTTGCATCTTTTCATGGGATTTGTTAACTACAGGAAACAAGATAAAATACAAAAATAGAGATTAAGAGGAGCTGAGGATCACATAGTGACATGCTCAGTCTGGAAAAGATCACATCATCTTCCAGCTGAGGGGTACTTATCCACATTCAGACTCTGAGCAGTTGGTAAAATCACTGCTTTGACTTGAAATCGATGGACACAGTGCAATTACAGAGACAAATGTCCATAGTTAAAATCATCCAAGTCTGAAAAGCCTCCAATGAACTCAGACAACAAGACAGACTGAGAATTATGTTGGGAACTCATTAATTTTCTCCACAGGACGTTAATGTTTGGGCATGACTGCGGAGATGATGCAAATTTGGAGGTTTAAAAGGAGCTCGTAAGAGACACGTCGTAAAAGAATAATACTTCCTGTAGACAAAACACTGTCAGGGCAGGTAAATGTGAATCATTCCGTATCGTGCAAAGTTTCCCTGAATCCAGGCTATCTCAGGCAATGGTCAGCTGTGTGTTTGTGTTTGAGCATGTGCAGACCAACCCCTCATAAAGCTTAATTACAGGGCAGAGATGCTGATTGTCAGACTGAGGCTGCCTTCTTCATTTCCTGTTGGCTTAGCCGGTTGGTGGGCAGTGGGAGTCACTGTCTTGCTTAATTACTGGCAGTGTTCAGCTGGGACACTGGTGTCTGTGTCAGTGTGGTCTGTGGTGTGTGAGTGGGTCTGTGTGACTGTCTGGTTTACAGTATGTTCGCATGTTTGTACGCAGATCTGCTGCGCCAGTCTGTGGGTAATGGTTGTGGTCATACGCCTCTGCCCTTTTTTCCACTGATCAGAATTTGCAGTAAACAATCTTATTTATTATTTTCAAGAAGTGCAGAGTGAGGTTATTCTGTCTGATCCGGCAGAAAAGTATTTGGATTATCATTAATTGATGCACAAGCATGGTGCAGCAGCACTATACTGGGGTTTGAAGATTGATGCATCTGCTATCTGTTGTTGTGCTTCTTTGCGAGGGCCAGATGTTCTCCAGAGTGGGACATCTTCGTGAGGACTCTTGGTTATTTATTCAGGTGTAGGCTTCAGATTGAGGGTCAGATTAACGGTTGCCCAGTCTTTTGTTGCTCCTGTCCCAAATTGTTTGAAATGTGTTGCTGCCATCAGATTCAGAATAAGCAAATATTTACAAAAATCAATGAAGTTGATGAGTTCAAACATTAAATACATTGTCTTTGTATTGTTTTCAATTGAGAATTTCTCAAAAAGGATTAGCTAATTATTAAATTCTATTTTATTCATGTTTTACACAGCGTCCCAACTTTTTGGAATTGGAGCTGCAAGAAAATATGTAAGTGTTAATGGCAGTGACCAACAACATATTAAATGCCATGATGTCACATTATGTCAAAAAAAGTGCAAATAAGTCTTCTAAGGTGGGTTTGATTTTTGCAGTCAAGGAAATGGGTCCAGCAAGTTGATCACTTGTTGAGTATTTTTTGGTTGTATTATGGTTTTGGAACAGTTGAGGTTTGCACCATCGACAGCATGCTGCTCTTGTACCTTTTTTCCTTGCAAAAAGAGTCAAATTCATCTCCAGCTGGGACACATGCGAGGACAGACAGTTATTCCTCCTTCGGTTTAGTGTCAGGGGATGAGGTTCATCTGATAGGTTAGCAGGTGAGATTAGGTTTGTATTGTGTGGCTAGTCTTACTGTCAAAGGTTAAGGTTAAAGAATGGTATAAAATTAAGATTTAGGGTTTGGGAAGAAGGACTGTGACTGAATCACAGAAGAACCAGTGTGTGTGTGTGTATGTGTGTGTGTGTGTGTGTCTGTGCTGACCTGACCACTTTGGTCCCACCCCTGATGACCTGCATGTCCACGTTACAGGTGCCATTTGAATGTGAGACGAGGTTGACCTCTGAGAACTCAGCCTACGAGGATGCAAAGAGGACACGAGACAGTTTCATCAGTTACGCACATTAAGGCTTCATGCACAGATGATGAAATACAGATGAATCTCATCAAATGGTAACTGTTGCAGAGTCATACACAGCAATTCTATGACTGGTTCCTCGTGCTTTAAATGAGCAACTGCACAATCTCATATACAAGAAGCAGAATACCAGACCATTATGTTCTAAACAGTCAAACTTATTGTGAAAGATAAGTGCTAATATTTCATAATTACAGTTATTGGCACACTGGCACATCATTCTTTTCTATTATTTGAATTGACAGCTTGTACTGGGTGCAAAACAAACTGTAAATAAATACTGAATTACTTTCTCTTTTAACAAACTTCCTTCGCAGAAGCAGTGAAAGGAGATGACAATATATACATATGTAATATAAACAAATGCACATCATTGTGTACATAAACCTCACAGTCATTCTGGGAAAATAATGCATGTATGCTAGTCTTTGGTGTGGTTGCAATCATAGTGAGGATTTCTCTGTGACTCATAGCTGCCGACTCCTGTCTCCTCTGGTGTCTATTTTCGTTTCTGTGGTGAGCCTTGAGGTTGTAATTTAACTGTCAACATCTATTAGGTGTGAAACTGTTCGGCGAGAAACCCCACAGAACAGTCATTTCGAATGCTGTAACCAAGTATTGCAAAATGGTTTGCTGGTTTGGGTCGTTCAACCAATATGAAACCAAAATGTCACATGCTGTTAATATATAACTTAACTATGTGCAGGGACTACAGTATGATGTCAAGATTCCGGTTTAGTTTTACTCTTGAGGCACTGGTGGTCCTGTGTGGTTATACATTTATAGTGCATGTAGTTAAATACACACAAGACAAAAGTCATTTTTGCTGAGGATGATAAATGCAAAATGTTGAGGAAATGACTTTGCAGTCTCTATTTGGCAGACAGGGCTGACTGACTGAAATGACATTTTTGCAAATAATACAAGACTCCTGTGTTAGTCTACAGCCATGCTAGCAGCTCTGAGGTGCTTTCAGCCAGATGCTAGCATTAGTATGCTAATATGCTCGCAATGACAATGCCAGCATGTTGATGTTTAGCAGGCATTGTTTTCTAGGGTCACCATTTAAGTTTAGCCTCTTAGCATGCTAACATTTGGTAATTAGTACTAAGTTCAGCTGAGATCAATGGGAATGTCACTAGTTTTGCTGGAATTTGTTCATAAACCTAAGTATGAGGCAAACATTGACCTGAGCTGATGGTGCAAGAAGAGACAGACTTTTCAACATTATTCTAGGTATCTAGAGACCTCGATAATCTGTAGCAAATTTCATGACAATCAATCCAGCAGTTGTTAAGATACCTCCAAGTCAAAAATGTGCTAGAGGAAACACCAGGGGCTTATTAAGATCCATCCTCCGGGGACCAGTTTGTCTGTACAAATGTTTGTGCCATCCCGTAGACGTGGAGATATTTCACTGATTAAGTGAAAACCTTCCAACAACATCGGTCCTGTTTGGCCCTGGAGAACTTGTTGCACTGGCACACACAGGCAGAGACACTTACTTAACAGGATGGCATGTAAACAAAGCTAGTTCACATGCTGTTCACACTTTCCTCGAGGAACACCTTTTACTTTCTTTGCACTTTAGTTTCTAGGAACTTACAACCTGTTGTATAAAGCCACAGACAAGCAGAGCTTATCTGAATCCGTCTTTTACTTTTATTGAAAATGTGCCAGGATACCATGCCTCAGCTTGTCAGAGGAAACCTATGCATTTCCATATCAAACATGAATATGGTGTCAGTTTCATCTCACTTTCATCTCTGTTCTGATCCCACTCAACCTTTAATATATGATTCTGCAGCATCGTAGGTCTCAATATGATACCTGCTCCACTTTGATGTCGTAGTCCCCAAGGACCTTCTTTCCTCGAAACACTTTGGCCCTGGAAGAGAGAGGAGAGGAGACTGAGTTAGCCATTTTTCCACTCTCACTTGTCTATGCTGCCCTCTACTGGACATCACACTCCCTGTGGAGCAGAGAAGAAACAGAAAATGGATGCCAGATTGTGCATTTCTAATGGACAAACTTTTTCAGCTGTAGGAGAACGTGTGTTTAAATGAGCTTTTTGAACAGCTTCAAAAGACACAGCAGATCAGTGTGGCCATACCAAAACTGCAATTAGTGTCATCTCAGTGGGTGGTAACATTAAATCCTGGTTAACCGTCTTGCAGTTTGTGATGAATGGCTGCAACATCATGGTGGTTTAATGTTGACTTCTCAATATCTTGACTGCCACTTGCTCAAGAACAATGTAGAGATTGATTGCAAGTAAACACACACAGGCAGACAGATGGAGAGAGGACAGACAAAGACAGGCTGACGGAGACAAGCACGGAGACATGGGCTGCCAGCCAACACACAGACAGACAAAATGCATCTGGACGTCTCATTTTACACAGCATTGTAAATGGATCGCAGATGGTTTACGCCGCATCCATCAAAAACCCATACACTGATGCTAAACAAAGCAATAACAAGGAGCACAGACAGAGATTACTTCATAATGTCTACCCTTCCAGAAGTCTGATCATCTTTTCTCCCTTGATTATCTTCATGTTTTTGTTCATGCATCAGGCACAATATAGAATATTTTGTTTTGTTTTATAAGTGTATTGTTTCACTTCATTCCTGTCAACAGGTCCGCCTTGAATCAACCATTCAAATGGCTTTTGTACCATAATATGATGTTGAATCAAATCTTATGTGCACTCATGGTTCCTCTCTGTGCCAGCTGAATTAAAAATGTATGTAAGAGCTCTTCCATATAACCTCACAGGACCTGGTGTAGTGCAGCACAGAGGCATCTGGCTTGTTAGTTTGGTTCATTAGGATCAGGCCATCTGTGAGAGAAACACTCTGAGGGTAGGATGCCATAACTTTCGACAATCAATAACCAGGCCAGCAAAATTTGTGACCTTAGAATTACAGCAATATATCATTTTCAGTCCCGCTAGAAAGTGCAGTTCTGTAAGGGTGTGCAGGGGGTTTTGAGCACGGGCAGCTGCTTAACACACTGCAATGTTCAAACCTCTCCATGATCATTAAAAACAAAGAGAACACAGGAAACATTCACCATATTCACAACTGAAAATTGTCGTCATTCCCTTTACAGTTTCTCAGAGGCTCATATTTTCAAAATCAATCCCACCCCCTGTGAATGAGTCTAAAGAGGCTCCACATTCAGCATGTGTTCAGTGTCTGCGGTGCACAATGCAAAACAATACAGACACGGGATGTCAAGCCAACACAGTAATGGGCAATTACAGTGTTCTACAGCGAGGCTGCTGATGTAGCTTCCTCATTTAATTCCATCAAACAGCGTAATGTAGCTGCCACACAGCAAATCCCATGTGCAAATATGACTCCTTCTAGCAGAGCTGTGAGTGACTGTCTGAGAGACGTCTTTTACCGGACAGACATGCTCGTCACAAAAAGAAAAAAATCTTAATATTCAATTTTAAGGGGGGGGGGGGGCTCAAACAAAAGCTTGTCTGCTTAATGCTTTTATGCTTAGGGCTGCATTTGGTTGGCCACTTGGGGGCAGCAGAACAAGCTGTAAACACAACTCTGACATATTATCATCATATGAAGTTCAAAATTAAGAATTAACCAATTTTAATTACATTGCATTTATATAGCTGACTCTTTTATCCAAGGTGACTTACAGTAAGTGCATTCTACCATAAATAAATAAATCCCCAAATTTTATGCTAATATTTATGTGAATGCTCAATATTTGAACACGGTGCAGACACAGAACAACTTTAACATTCTAGCAGGCTAGCTTTGCCTGTCTGCTGTTTTGTGCCTGGCAGGTAGCATACGGTGGGTTTATCAGATTTCTTCCACTTAAAACAGCTGCCTGGTAAAACCCAGAATAAGGACTGATGAGAGAAGATTCTGGGAGCCAGGAAACCAGAGCAATTAAGTGAAAGATGCTGAACAGTGGGTGGAGCTGAGGTTAACTGCAGGGTTGGTTGATAATTCTCAGCGTTTGTCTCTACGAGTGACCCTTTCCACTCCACTTCCACTCTGCTCCATTTTTAATATGAAAATATTGATTATTGCAGCTTCAACAGAAAGTTCAAGTGCATTGCACCAGCCACAGTGCTCCACCTGTCAGCTGTCACCTATAACATGGAGCCCAGTGGTCTGTTACCTCCGACCGTCAATTCAACCATCCAGCTCAGTGTTCAAACCATCTAAGACACAAACAATCTGGTTTGGTCTATAGAATCCACTTCAGACGATAGAGGAGCAATGTTTAAACTTTTTAAGAGTTCACACTAAAAGTCTGCATACCAAACTTGGCTCTGAATCGAAAAAGTAACACCACGGCTACAAGCTCTGCCAAGCGCCAACACAAATTTACAATTGCTTTCCCCATCAGGCCAAACTTTCACTCCACCTGATGTTTAGGAGAATTGAAATGTTTTCTCTCTCTTTCTTCTCTCATCCATCCATCAGTTTCACCTTCTGGTGTGTAACGAGTATTACAGCCTGACCGGTCAGCTAACATCGCTACAGATTTCAGTCCTGTTAGGTTACAGGATGCCACGTATGACACTGCAAGCAATATATCATCTGTGACAGGTCATCCCTACAGTTTACTGTGTCCAGTTTCCAGCCCCAGCTGTGTCTTATAATGACACTTAAAAAAAACTTCAAGGAATGCAAGTCGGCAATGCTTCCTTCACTCACGACAGCTTCAGCACATGATCTGATCAGGATGAGACTTGCTATCTTCAACAATTGTGCATAATTAGATTTTTCTCACATTTTTCTTTCATTAAGGCAAGTGGTAAGCAAACATAACTACTTTAACAAGGAGAGAGTTGACACATCCTCAGAGACAGACACCCACATGCTTTGTTCTATTTGATGCATGGGAAATGAAAGAGCACACACCGCTGAGGCAAGCTGGAGCAGAGGTCGGCATCTTAAAGAAATGTTTTCGCTGTGGAAAATAAATGGCTTATATTGCCACTGTAGGTGTTAGGGACTGAAAATAAAGTGCTCATGCTCGCATAAATTCATGTAGTGTGATTTTAAGATGGAGCCGATTACATTTTGTTGGCACCACCACTCGCAAACCGTGTGATGAAAACTTTAAAGGAGAGGCTGGAGGCAATTTAATCTTTTTGCAATCCTAAATTGCCATTGCATTTTGGTACATAGTGGACACCAGTTAAGTTTCTATAACCGCTGCAGCTCTATGGACTCACTCGGGCAATGTGTGGGTGATATTAAGATTTAGACCTCGCTCCAGCTATTATCCAGACGCAGCTGAGGACAGGGCAGCAAGCCCTGTCCTCAGGACTGAGAGACAGAGATGAATTTAAATCTCTTTAATTCATGAGGCCAGCAGCTCAAGCAGATACATCTAGACTACACCTGAGGAATTACTAATTGTTCTGGTGTCGAGCAACTGGGACAGATTTTGACATGTGAGCACCATGTTTCCATGTCATTCTGTCAGCCTTTATAGCAGCACATAGACCGTAAGTTAATAACAGCTCAGTAACAGTTCTGATGCAGATCTGTGGAGCGAACGAGAACGCTGCTGAAAACAATATGAAGGCTCTCTGCTGGGTTAAATTCAACAGCTGAGCTCTGCTGACTCCATTTGTGTTTCAGGGCCATTTGATGCCACCTCACTTTCATTATCGATCTGTGGAGTCCAAGAGTCTGAGACAGCCACACAGTCCTGTAGAAATGAAGCCTTTAAAATCAATGCAAGGTAGTGATGGAGAGGAAAAGACGACAGAGAGTGAGAATAGAAGAGAGAAATACAACCCCGATTCCAGAAAAGTTGGGACGCTGTGGAAAACATAAATAAAACAGAATCCTGATCCTTTTTGACATATGCTCAATTGAAAAGAGTACAACGACAATACATTTAATGTTTGACCTCATCAGCTTCATTGATTTTTGTAAATATCTGCTTATTCTGAATTTGATGCAGCAACACGTTTAAAACAAGTTGTGACAGGAGCAACTAAAGACTGGGAAAGTTGTGGAACGCTCCAAAAACACCTGTTTGATCATTCCACAGGTAAACAGGTTGATTGGCAACAGGTGATAGTATCATGATCGGGTGTGAAAGGAAAGGCTCATCCTGGAGAGGCTCAGTAGTTCACAAGCAAGGATGGAGCGAGGTTCACCACTTTGTGAACATTGGATTGTACAAAGGAAATCAATACATGGATTCAGGAACACTTTATAAAACCATTGTCAGTAAACACAATTTGTTTATTATTATTATTCATTTTTAACTGATTCAATTCTGTTTTTATTAATGTTTTCACAGAAATAATGAGTGGCGTGGGAATTGCAAATTATGGAGACTGAGCAATACAATACATGGATTTAAGTCCTGTATCAACACATATCTCATTACGACAGGTGATGCTCCTTGTCCCTCTCTGTCCTATCACAGCCATAGTTAATTTGCACTCTCCTTCTCCTTCACCCATCTGTTTTTCTATCCCCTTTGTGGTGATCATGATCGATTCGATACGAAGACACATTAAGATGCATACAAATGAAGCATGAATGATAAGAAACTGCAGTTTACTGAGTTTAGTGAGACTGTGTAAGGGCAGATTGTGTTGCTATGGTGTTTGAAAATGTAGAACATGCTGACATAACTGTCTACCAGCGGACAGAATCAACGGCAGGATTCAACTCAAACAGCGAGTTGAGCACAGTTGAGCTGAGTTGGAGCCTTGATGATTCTGATTAGGTTAAGAAATTCACAAAAGCCAGAATACCTTTTTCTAAAACCTAGACAAAAAATAACCATCCTCCTTTTCTGGCAAAGCACAATGGCTCTGGCACTACAAGACTACACACGCCTTGGCCTTCTCACCACTCGATCCACAAGGGGAGTAAAATAAGAAAATGACTACTGAGGTGAAAAGGCACATAGAGTGTTGGTGGGAGAAAGCCGGAGTGCAATTATTTGGCTAGCTGGCATACTGTATGACAGTGTGTAAGGGCATGAAAATGAGTGGAAGGAATAACACAGGGGGGCTCTGCTGGCTGCAGACCAAGAATTCATTTTCAGTCTCTGTGGAAGCTTTTTGACTGCATGCTGCTACGCACTGCATGTTTTTCAAGGCATCCTTGTTATTGACTGTCACAGGCAGCGGCAGAATCATTTACTTCAGTAAAAGTAGCAATACTGCAGAGTTGAAATACTCTATTACAAGTAAAAGTTGTGCACTCTAGCCTTTTGTGTTTTCCACAAGTTTCACGGCCACCTTAGGTTCTCCTACATGCTTGATAACGGAGGGTGAGGCAAGGAGTATTCAGTCAGCTGCAGTCTGCAACCTCACCACTAGATGCCACTAAATGCTACACGCTGGACCTTTAAGGAAAAGCCAAAAGTATCTAAATAAAAAACTTGTTAAACTACCAAAGCATTGGTTATGCAGAACGGTGTATGTCAGAATAATGTATATTATTGGATTCTAGTCATTGATTGATTATTGTATGCATTACAATAATCAATCATTATACAATCAAGCATTATTGGATTAATAGTCTTAATCTGTAAAGCGAGTATTAACTAAATTGATCAGATAAATGCTGTGGAGTAAAAAGTACTGCATTTCCCTCCAAACTGTACTTAAGTAAAGTACTTCAGTAAATGTAATGAGTTACCTCCACCACTGGTCATAAGGCAGAGAGCAGTTGCTCTCCTGGACACACCCCAAGAAGTGATGTAAAGACATGTTTTACTATTGATAACAGGTAGACGACATCTTCTCTGAAATCACTGGTCGGGATGTGGCCAGAAATTGAACGTTTCGACCAAATTATGTGATAAATTGCGGCTAAAACGCCCTCTAAATACCACTCAGGGAGAAGACGGGGGGAGGAAAGATTGGAGTAAGGAAACAGCGCGCTGCATACTGAAGAAGGCAGGCTGCATTTTACCCAGCAACATTAATATTGTACATGATCAACTGATGCAGCAGCACAGCGCAGGCTCAGTGAAGAAGCTCTTCACTCACGCTGGACCGAAGAAGGAAAGGCTGAGAAGACATGAGATGAGAAAGAAGCTATTCTGCAGCAAAGAAAAAAGATAATATTCAGTTTGGGTCCAGATTTGTAAATACAGTAGTTAACAATCAATAGGAACAAAACTGGGAAATGTGTTTTTCTCTACATGGAATATTTATGTACTTAGTGAGTTGTCTACTTGTTATCTAATAATGTAATCATCTAAACACAAACTTTACTTGAGCTGGCTTTATTGATTTAGTCTGCTCTGTTTGGTGTTCGTTACAGTCTCATAATGCTTTCAAGCTTGTCCTGACACTGTGTCAAGACAAAGCCGCCATCTGATGATACAAAGCAGTTAGAGACTCATCAGACACGCAGACACTGAATGCTCAAACAAACATAAACAGACAGAAAAATCATTTTCCCATCTTTAGCTTTTTCTCTCCAAGCTCAGGATTAGTGTTCGGCCTGACAGTAGTTTCTCAGTGTCTGTGAATGTGCCTCTGTGCACTTTATATGTGACACAAAAATCAGACCCAGAGCTCTGATTGGCTGAACATGCACAGCATACAAAGCCTTAAGTCAGTGGTACTGGCTCACGGATTCTGCCCTGAGGTAAAGTCACTTGAATTATTCAGCTGCAGCACAGGAGGCTGTAACACCTCCTCCTGCCATTATCTTCCTTCTCTTGTGAAAGTGTATGTGTGTGTGCATGTGTGTGAGTGTGCGTCACACACATGCACATTTTGGCGATTGCTATGCAACTTTACAAGCTGTCTGAATCAAATCAAATCAAATCTGGATGAGCATATGTGCTAAAACATATTAGCTTAAAAACCTTGTTAGCAACTACTGGCTTCACTTTGCTTCAGAGACCAGTTATAAGAACAACTTTTGGGTTGCCAGGTTTAGAAAAACTGCTTTGACTGTTGTTTAACCTGTGATGCTATTGCTAACTTAATTTAACAACATTTTGAGATGGTTAGACTCAAAATAATGTAATTGCCTTTGCTGTTGGGTAATTAGTGAAATAATGCAACTACTTTTTCTATAAACAATGTGTAATGAGTAGATTAGATTACACATTTTTCAAGTAAATGGTGAAAAATGGTAATTAAATAATTATATTGAATAATGATTAATAATCTAATAATGTTTTTTTCAATAATCCATTGACTTTGCAGTATTAATAGTTTGTTATTCAATATATCATGTATCATCCTGATGCACTGGTGCTGTTTTCTAAAAGGTAACTGGTAAAAAACCATTGACAAAACAAGTCATGTGGGAGGAGGATGAACTACAGCCACACCTGGCAACCCAAACGGTGCTCTCATTAATGGATTATTATTGGTATATAAAGCACCAGTAAATGATTGATCAACCATTAATAGTACAACAATGCTTTAAATAGAGTGTCCTTCTTGTAAGTGGTATAAAAATCTGGAATCATCATTTTAGCACATTTCTAATCATTGTAAAAAAAAAAACATGCCGTATCTTTGCTTGCTCATCTTGAAAAAGGATGTCTTATATTTAAGTCCAGGTGATTAACAACAAAAAAATCTTGCTGTACACTTAAACATGATAGAGATACATGAGACGTTGATCTTCAGGTTGCCAGGTTGTGGGGGTGGACGAATCGCAGCCTTAACGTGGCTTTATTACATTACTGTGATAAGCGATGACCTACAGGACAGGCTGTGCTCTCATGCGGCAGACATGCTAAACGCTTGCATGTGAACGGCAGAACATCTGCTGAACTGAAAAAGGCTGACTGTTTTCTTGAGGTTTCGCCGAGTCCTGCCTGCAGATACCGGGGGATTTGTTATGTGCGCGCTGAGCGTGGGCTGGTTTTGTGTCCGTGTGAGTGTTTATGAGAGCGCAGTTATTGTGCCTCTTGTCCTTGGAAAGCACGCAGGAGTGACAATCTTTTCTATCTTGTCCCTGTAATTTGACAGCTTTGTTTTTACTTCCCGCTGAAGCTTTCTTTGCCTCTCTGTCCTCTCTACCTTCTCTTGTTCCTTGCCCGCCCTCACAGCTTCTCCATCATTAGCATTCACCTTCTCATCTTTTTACACATTCCTCAGAGCAGATGGACATTTTTGGCAGAGAGAGAAATTGCTGTGAGGTTTACTAGTTGAATCCCATCTGCAGGTAAAATGAGCTTATAATTCTAGTCAGTTAACAGTATGAAGCAACAACGTGCAGACTGTTATACTCATTGATGTTTTACGGCTCCTTCATGCCTTTACACAGCGGTGGAAAGAAACTAAGTACCGTTGCTTCACATTGGTATTTCCATTTTATGCTACTTTATACTTACAGGCACAACAATTTCAGAGGGAAATTTTGTACTCTTGGTTTACACTTGAAGTTAAGGCACACATATTCACATTAACTAGCTGCCCTGCTTGTATGTGTATTAGTAGCATATTGGCTATTAATGAGTCATTAGAAAGCACTTATTAATGCCTTATTCTCAGGTTTGGGTTATTAAGATCGTAATTCACGCAAAACAACTTCCTTACTTACTATTAATACGCAGTAATTCAGAGGTTATTGAGGGAAAACTCTTAGTTAAAGGCCAAGTATTTGTAGAATATGTTCATGCAGAAGAAGGCATTAATAAGTGCTTTATAATGACTAATAAGGAGCCAGTGTGCTACTAATATGCACGCTAATAGGCAACTAGATAATGGCAAATACGTGTACCTTAAAATGTGTGTGTTACTGTATTTTATAGATTTAATAGCAGTGCTTTCCAGTTTATTTTCAGATTAAGGTCGTATTTACGCAAACATCATTTTATGAAATATGATCCTTTGATACAGGTTAACTACCTACTCGTCTAGAGTGTTGTTAAAATTAGCTCCACCTTCTCAATATTAAAATGCTGCTTACTCAAACTGAATATTAACACAATGAATGGCATACTTTTACTTCAGTACAGTTTTAAATGCAGTACAGGAGTATTTTGACACTGTGGTATTGCTACACTTTTACTTATAACGCCACCACCTTTACAACAAGACTATAATAGACTATAATTCTCTGAAAGCAGTTTTCACACTCAACTTCTGTACGTCAGCTGACTGCAGCAGCCTGTCACCAGAAATGAATCTATCCATGCTTTTCAAACTGGCAAAACATGACAGCTTGGGTAGAAACAATCTCTAATTTCACCTTCACAGAAGACCGGTTCTGAAAACACTCCAGGCACACGAAAAAGCTCTGCTGCATTTCTGAGTGAATTGTAATTACAATGACTAGACAAAAAGTTTGTTCACAACACTCGGGCAGCAGGCAGGGGAGAGATTGTAAATTGATCAGCAGTGTCAGCCCGTTCTTGGCTTTCAGTCATTCATATTAATATCAATATGTAAATGCGCATGGAGGAAGAGAAACTGACAAAGTGAGCGCTCCACTGAGAGCCGGGACGGCAATTAAGGAAATATTTATCGATGTTATTATAAGATGAAAAGCCAGAATGTACACCTGTCGGATTTTGGAAATAGATTTAAAACACACTGGAACTAACAAGTCTATTAAGGTGACTCATAACAGCATTAAAAACCTTCTCACCTGTTTTCTATGCGTTTGTTCTCTGCTTGCTGCCACAGTATCAACATGCTGCTCTCATCGCTCCATCAAAGCGTGACCTGTACTAACAATTAGCCGGCATTGTTTTCATTCAGACTGAACGCAATGGTATTTGGTTTGGAGCTCACTAATAAGTGGGAGTGACAAAGCCAAACAGTTGCTGGCAAATAGGGGGCATGATTGCTCATTTTAAAATGAGGATATACAGGCTGAAGAAACCTCACTATTACTGCGGTAGAACAGTGTGATCTGGCGTGTTGTATTTCTCATGTCTTGTAATGGAAACCTCCAAAGGAAAAAAAAAACAATATATGGCAGGAACTGTTCTCACTGAATTTCTAATGGACTTTTAGAAAAGCACACACAGCAGGTTATGACTGCAACTAATGAGAATTGTCATTATCGACTAAACTGTCAATTTGATTCCTGATTAAAAGCTTAATCTTGCTGTCTGTAAAAATGTCAGAAAATGAAAAATTCAAAAGTGGTATTTTCTAATTACTTGTTTTATCCGACCAATCATCCAAAACCTGAACACACTCAAATTTCCATCATATATGAAAAGGAAAAGGACAATTAAGGGATCACAAAAGTTAATACAGTTCATCCAAATAGTTATTTGGAAAGATATTTTACTCAAAAACACAAATGTCAACCTCATGGTGACACTTGAAGAAACTATTAGGATACATCATCAGAGAACCAGAACTGTATGAGAATCCAATGATGGCGGACTGATCGCCATTGTCTATAGAGCTAAGAAATCACTGAAACGATTAATCAATTATCAAAACAGTTGGGAAATGTATTTTCTGTTGGTGGATTAATTGTTTCGGCTCTAGAGCATATTCATGTTTAGTAAAGCACACACGCACGAAAGAAGATATGCTGGTGCAATACTGTCTCAGAGCACATTTTAACAACGTATATCACTTTAAGGGGCTTTTGAGTGGTTGTATACCAGTGATTCAACAATTACTTCACCACATGTCGATGTTTCTGCCTTACAAAGCTCAGTTTCTGTCTGTTTGCATCACATTCTTTGTCCGACGTTCCTGTTAATTCTCTCTCGATGTGTATTCAGAGTTTGTTTTGATCATCAGAGAAACAGTAAGACGAAGGATTTGACAGGAGTGCTCAAGCACAGCAGGACGCGCTCAAGAGGAAGCTTGAATACAACTAGTTAAGAGTTCACAGGCTAAACTTGAATTCAACTCGAAGTCTGCTTTTTATCTGTTTCTCTACAAAAGTGAGACATGGCATGCCCTGCCAGGATCCATGCCCTCCAGTCACTGCAGGCTTTTACTATTGAGAGAGTTGTGTTCTTGGTTTTAAAGATCGGGCTCTCCACTCCTGCTGAATGTTTTATTTATTAACTGAAAGGCTGAGATGGATTCAGAGTTGAGGAGACAGTGGCTTAAATTATATAAAAAAAAGGGTTCTCCACAACTCATTTGTGTTGGAGAAGCAGTGCATCAGTCGAATCAGGTCCTCCTGTGACTGAAGTACAGTCCGGAGTCATGAGAGTGAAATCTGAACAAGTATCTTGCACGTACCAGGCACAATTATATTCCTCCACAACTGTACTGGGAGGACAATTTGATCCCACTGAGGGACATGTGTAAGTTATAAGTATGGAAAGTTGCCTCTGATCTTGGCAATAAATGACCAGTCTTGAAATGACTGCCACACCCTGAATCATCACTCAGTGAGGTGAAACTGAGGTGAGCACTCTTCCTGTGTAATGGTGGATTGAGACAAAGTGTTTGTCTGCAGCAAGATGGAGAGCAGATAAATCATTGCAGACAACCCTGTCGAGGCTTGGCACAAAGGAGACTTTATGTGCACTTTATCCAGATGTCCGTCGAGCGATTGTCTTTTTTTTTTTTTTGGCCACACCTGCGAACGCAGACTGTTTTAAATGCACACACAAGAAGGCCTGCGTACGCACCCACACAGTCTAGCCACAGAAACAGTCGAGAGGACTATTTCAAGGTCGAGTGAGGTTTTGAAAGAGTGGTGTTAGTGAAGCAGCACAGGAGTTTGTCACTTGATGACAAGTTCAGGTTTATAACTGCATTCAGCTCATTGTGGAGCACTTGAGCAAGCAACCCTTGAATAAAAAAAACAGGATTTCAGTCGCTGGTCAGGTTTCATATTTAATGTCATTTCTCAGTTGAGATGATTAGATTAACCAGGCCCTGCGGGGGCACGCTCAGGCGGTGTAGGAGGAGCAGTGGGACATGTCTTCCTGCACAGACAGACAGACAGTTGGCAGTCATATTTCAGTAGAAAATACTGCTTAAAGCAACCAGTTGTCGCTGAAGGTGTCTGGATTATTCTGCATAAAGAGGAATTGGAATTTCTGGATGCTTTGAGTGCCAAAGCTACATGCCATTCAGTTTCATTACTAAGTGTTATCTTAAGTGTTTTACTAACAAATATCTCAAAGTCTTGAATTGAAACTATCTGCATAGCAGGATAACAAGACTCTCATTTAATCAAATGTAGTATGTAGCATTCATCACTTGTGGAGGGGTCCGTTATTCCTGCGTGGGATTAAAATAGCTACCGTTACTGTTTGTAAAAGTACTATCATGCATCTCACTGATGTTGTTTTCTCTTCACTCTTCCACAGCCACATCAGACCTGTAATGTGTTGCCGCTAACGCAAACTGAACATTTCCAAAAGGTGCTAGTTCACATTATAAGTATTCAACTGGCAGGGTGGCTTTTATTGTGAAACAGTCACAGGAAATCAAACGAATTTGTCACAAACATTTGGTCAAACGATTTGATTTTTTTGTGTCAACAAAACAAATCAATAACTTCTGGCATTTCTTGATACTCCATCTCCTTTTAGTTTGCAACGCAGTTGTGTAAAAAAACAACCTGCACCGTGCTGCAAGGAGACAGATTGTTGTTGCTCGAGACATGACGGAAACAGCCGACTTCTTTATTAAAACAGTATGAATTTGTTTGGCTGCACTGCAAACAGACACGCCAGAGGCTCCTGTGTTGTATTTATGACCAACTAGCTGCTCAACTAGTTCATCTAAGACCTAAACAAATAAACAAATAAACAAATGAACTGCACTTGCTGTTACTCGAGTTACAATGACTCTACAACTATTAAAAACTGAAGGGATAATAGCTTAATAAAAGCTTATACAACTACATTGTAGGGTGAAGCGCCCCCCCCCCCCCTCACTCAGATAGATGTTAACAAATTCAAATTAATACAGCACACACCTACAAACAGCTCCCCACACACTCATCACTATTTAATTGCCACAATCTAACTGTTTGGAAAGCCATCATCACTTCACTTGTTGTTCTGCTTTGTTGAGAACGTGTCCGATGCACTGCTGCGTGCGCGCGCCTGTTCGTCCATCGCCCACACCGCCTATTTGTCGTGACAATGCTTGGAGCACAGTGTTTAATTTTAGAGGGAGATATAGAGTGATGCAGACAGAGAAGCAGAGAGGACACGGAGTCCGCTGATACACCTGTTGGCATTTTGCCTAACAGGAAGAGTCACAAACAAAAGGTTCCAGGTTACCAGGGCCAGCTGGATGAAAAGGCAGCGCAGTGGAGATATACAGGGAATGATGCATTTAAGAGGTAACCTTCACTCCGTAAAGCATTACAGCAAGTGCCTTTTGCAATGATATGACAAGAGTACATGTTCTCAGACACTGAGAGGCACATTAACTTTGTTTGAATGACGTATAGCTGAACATCATCTATCTTTAAGGTTAAACTAATACGACTTTATGTTTATTTTGACAGTCATGACTATGAATTAAACAGGCAATATTTAAAGCTGCATTGTTCATATATTCATGAACAATTACTCAAATGGGTGTAATGTGAAAGGGGCGTTTGTAGTCACCAACCAACAGGTAATTATCACTTGATTCTGCCGTTCCCTTCAGCGCCACTGATGGCTTCATCTTTCAGCTCACTGCTTTGGTTTCACGCGCCACAATTTTCCTGTTTTCTTTCAGTCTCACTGCTCTCAACAACTCCAGCTGTTACAGGCAGCTGATACATTAGTGACTAACCGGTTCACACAGTGAAGCCTTTAGCAGCTAAAGAGACCCTCGGGAGCAGTGTTGGGGGTCACAAAGTAACTAAAAATGTAACAAACTGATTTTTGAAATTAAACAATACAATTAGAGTTACTGAAATGTAAATCCTTGTTAGCTGAGTCTTCCGGTGTATGATCTCATATCACCTGACCTTAAAGTGGCGCAAGACAGTTCAGGCAATGTGAGCTTGTTTTTCATCATAGTGATTATGATGTTTCTAATATAACCTGAAGAAAAGTGCATTCATTAAATATAATTATTTATCCTACTATAATAAAACTTGGCTAACATGTGCATCCAGAATTGCTTAGGTCTTTTACCAAATCCTACTGTCTCAACAAAACAATACAAGTGCAGCTTCAGGTAGGAACATTAGTCTTTACTGCCCTCTGGTGGTCTGGAGGATTGATAACTCCTATTAGTATAGTGGTAACAGCTACAATGATTCATAAAATTTGACAGTTCTCTTGTACCACGCCGAGCAACAACAGCGATAAAATGAAATGCACAGTTATGTGCGCAATCATTGTAGTATTGATGCAGACATTTAATAGTATTAAAAAGTCAAAGTTACAGGGTTAGTTAGTTAGTTATGGGGTCAGTTTTGCTGATCATGGACATGCGAGCATTGCTGGCACAGTACAGTGCAATCAGAAGAAGTGGCTCGAGCAGGATGAGTACTTTACATTGTCAGTAGGAGGGAATACATTATCAGCAGGTGGAGCTGGGACAGGCATCCAACAACACCTGATGACATCAGCTCCATCTTTAGAAGCAGCAGACAGTTTCATAATGGGCCGTGTGGGGAGTCCAGTTGGCTTTGCCTCAGAGAAAACTGTTTCAATGAAGAAGGTTCACAGTCCCAAAGCACAAATACACACTGCGCTCCAAACACGAGTCCAAGGACAGACGCTTTTCCTTTATGATTGAGATGTTTCAGGTGATACTGAGGATCCTGTTGACACGTTTATTTTAAAAGACATTGGTACATGAGCAGTCAGGTGACTATTACAATACAGTAACCTACAACAAAATAAAATGTGCTTCCATAATGTATGCCTGTTTCATGTTCTTCAGTTGACTACAGCAAATAAGTTTAGCATATTTGGGTACATTTACATGAACACAATAATGCCACAACTGAAAATATGTACTATAGGTCAAAAGAAATAGGTTTTCTCAAGCTGTTTCCATGGTTGTATACAGGACATGATAGTACACAGAGAATCAGTACACACTCTTCCTCAATCATATTTTAACATGAACATGTTAAGAACATAACACACAGCAAAGTGACCGTCCGTGTGTGCTTCTCCACCTCCACAAAGATTGCTCAATGCGATTTCACAGACGTGGTTTGATGCAGCGGACACACAAGCACAATTTCACCTCATTTGGGTGCCAAAACTCGCACTACACTTAACTTGGCACAAGCAAGTTTGTTTGGAGCTACGGTGCAATTACCAGGCTGAAAAGTGACATTGCTCATTCATTTGCATCACCAGCTTTGCACCTGCACAAAAGTGGTGCCCACTGCACCTGTGGTGTTGCAATTTAAAGTTATTACCTGGCTTATCTTCCTGTCCTGTCCCCATCTCTCACTCTCATATCGCACAGAATCACTGCATCCAAAACGAACAAAACAAAAACACAAATATCCTGTGCTGCTTAGCCCAACATTATGCTGTTGTTAAAGTAAAAGACATGGACATACTCCAGTGCCACGGATACTAAAAGAAAATATAGTGATGAAAGCTTTGGCAATTTACTGCTCCGTTGCACAGAATGGTATCAATCCTACGAGTACTGGCAGTAGGCCAGGCCTTGAACTAGGCTGTTCATTTTCCAGTCAATACCACAGTTACTGTTTTCGAGGGGTTACACTGCAGCCTGTTAAAATGTGAGTGAACACCTCATCCAAAACCGCCCCAGCCAGACGGGTCTCTTAAATTACTGTTTATTTAGACCCAAAACAAGATACACTGGTACATTTTCAGCTTCAGTATGGATGCCGTGTTGGAAAAAGGCTTTCAAAGCATGCACACATTAGCATAACATTTTATGCAAATTATACAAGTTTAATTAAAAAGTGTTTATGTGGTGGAAGCGTAGTAAGTGATAAAGCTGGAAGGCCTGTGACATTAATCAGCTGCAGGCAGGAGACTTTTTTTGGTGCAATTTTTTTGATTTATGAATCTGCCCATATTCTGTTAACCTGTGACACTCCTGAGAAATATAGTCATCTTACCTAACGTTTGGCATGAAATTAGGAAATATATCCAGTGGCTGTGTTTGGTAATACAATACCAAGATTAGATACTTGAATGAATCCTAAAATCCTGCTCCAAAAAAAAAAAAAAAGAAAACAACACCATAGTACAGGCTGCTGGGCTACTCTTAGTCTTTCTGTATTGATTCTATTTAAGTTATTTGTTCATGCAATTTGACGTAAGAAATGAACACTGGAGGACGAGGTACCTCTGAGACACCTCAAAACAAACAAATGTCTGCTTGTGAACTCTCATTAATGGTTACATACTGTAAAAAATCAAACAATAAGCCACATGAAATGATTGTATTATATATTACATCCATACTTAAACTGACAGTAACTGATGTATGTATAAGGAAAAGGGAAACTGGCTGCTGTACTGCTGAGACTCTGGGATTAATAAGTGTTAGTGACACGTGGATTCATAGCGGTGTGAATTAGCAGTGTGGTTCTCAAATGTGAGTAATTTAAGAGCCCTTCTGTTGGAGTTAACAATATTAGCATCAGAGCAGTCTCTAAGGAAGAAGCTGGGGCTACTTCAGTACCACTCAGCATATGACCCAAAACAAAACACACCCTCGACTATCATTAGTGTTGTATTACTTTGTATACTGCACAGTAATTGCTACTGCGTCCAGAGTTAATGTGAATGTTCTGGAGCTCAGGTAGTGTCTGTGCTTAGTTAATGTGGCAACCTGCTGATAATGTATTCCCAAATGCAATTTGCATGGCTAAGCAGTCTGTCCTGCAAGTGTCAGAATAAAATGTACTGATGAATTATTCCTTAGGGCTAAAGATATCTCCTCAATCTCCTGATGGTACAATAATCCTGTCTAAAAAGATAGAAAAAGATTCTAAAAAGACTGTATAATCCAGGTGTAAATGTCTCCCTCAAATGATTTTTATATTTATTTCTGCAGAGAACACCTCCTCACCCAGTTCAACCATGTACTGCATTTTAGAATGCATAAGAATGAGGTGGAATGGTGCTCTTTCATCTGGATCAGTTATTATTATTATTATTATTATTATTAAAAACACAGAAATCACCACTGATTTAGTTCAGTGCAAATATGAGGATAATAGCAACAGGCTATAATGAAGGTTATAATATTCAGTTTGATGTAACTGTGTGATCATTTTGAAGGGATGTAGTTTGTGGTGCTGTTAAACTGAATCCTGTTATACTGACAGGTGTCTCTTTTATTTTGTCCACACCGTTTATATCAGTGAGATTGGGCTAAATGACAGAAATACCAAAGCATTTTTCCTGCTGGTTTGTCAATGTAACATCTCCGTTTTTTTGTGGATTTTTATGTTGTCAAATGTAGGAAGAGAAGTTAGCGCCGTCTCACTTATATGTAGCAGGAAGGCCTTTGATGTAGTGTGAATGTGAATGCACTGCAGGTCGTGTGTGCGTGACAGCAGCTACTGTATTTTCAAAACAGCACCAAAGGGCATCTGCAGCAATTCATTCTGTATCAGACAGGCTGTATGGCTTATATAGCCTCCAAGTCCAAACTGGTCAACTTCCTTGACCAGTTTGCTCTAAGTTCACGTTTTCTCTCCAGCAGAGAGTGAGAGTGGAGGACAAAGACAACAAGAGGCAGAGGGGACAGATTAACAGGGAGAGAGCTACATGACAAGAAACCATGAACGAGCCCTTTTACAGTTTCAAATGGATTAATCACTTTAGTCTGTTGAACCGCCAAGAGATGGAAGTAGCTTGCGTTGGGGTTAATAGAGATTAAACCTGAACTGTGAGTTCCCATCTATCACTGCAGAGATAATTAAAAAACTACACCCACACACACATTAACACACACATGAATAGGCACATACATTCTAAGGAGGCTTATACTCAGATGCTTTTGATCCTTCCACTAGATCCGTGCAAGACAATGTGCAAAAAATAGAAGGGACATTCTTCATTTCAAACTGAAATAGACGCTCTTGTTAAAGCCAGAAATGTGGAAGTTTACACACACTGACGCAGGTGAGACTTGAGAGGCCACAACACACAGCTAATCAGCATCTCCCCCGTTAGCAGAGTCCACAGAACCCTTTCAGTAATGATAAATGTGCCGGTTTGTGTGTTTACAATACTGCACCACACAGACGGACCGATTAATGATTTCTCACTTAATCTGGTTCGGCTCGATTGAATGCACCTGGCATTGTCCGTGGGTGGGAAGACTTCTCGCTCAAGTAGTAACTCCTAGCTAGTTTGTCAGGTGCCTGGACGGAGTGGGCTGAGGGTACAGCATCGACCTCCACACATGTGCTGATAACATAATCCTTTCTAATCTTTTATTATCCCACAGCAGGGAAATCTGCATCAATTTTACTGATAAAACAATCCGTTATTACTCCCAGCTCGTCTCATACGGGCACTTGGTCAGGACCCTTCAATGTCCCTTTTGAGGCACTGGGTACCCCTTTAGTGCCAGGTGCAGCGCAGTCTGATAGACTTCTATAGACCGTCCACTCGAGCACAGGACTTTCACCCTGGAGTCCAGAGCTTGTGTGAAACCAAAAGTGAAGGATTATTTCTTTTGTACATAAGAAACATACATAACTTAACGTATGTAAGTAACATACTAATATAAGGGGGGGGCAGCATTTCTGAAATCTCTGACTTTTACACTAGAGAACGTTTACATCCCATCTCCTACCAACAGTTAAATTTGCTTCACCATAACCAAACCGTCACCACAGTGGTGGCAGATCAGAAAAGGCATCTTGTCGTCGCAGGTTACCATTCCTGCACAACTCCTTATAAAGTAATTTTCAACGTAAATTTTAACCAGCTGCTGGCTCGAGCTTCATATCTGCTGTACAGATGTGAGAGTGATATTGATCCTCTCGGCAAGAAAGCAAGTAAGAGCATTTCCCAAAACTACTGCTTTAAGGCCTGTAGCTACTAGCTTGTTAGATCACCCTAAAAATGTCGAATATGCATGGGGGAAAAGTTTAAATGTCACAAAAAGATGAGGTTTTGGCACCCTGACACAAAACAAAGTAAATATAGTCGTCTTGAAGTCACATCATGCAGGTGTTCTCACCACAAGGAAACATCAGAAACCGTCCAGGGTCCTCCTGATCCATCGCGCAAGGGCATGGAGAACACTCAGCTCAATAAAACTGACAGTTAGTGACACACACAGGCTGTTGGACATCAGCTTCAGAGCTGAGATCCATGGCCAAAGACTAGATGGGGGTGTTCAGCATGAACATATAGAGCATGTCTAAACACACAAAGTCCCTTTAAGTGGCTTCCTTCTTTCATTGTTCTGTATAATAGCTTGCGACATAACAACAATACCAGGGGCCTCTGCTTCTTTATGGTTCAGAGCAACTTATTAATTGCACTTTGCAACCAGGATTGTTGTTGTTGTTGGTGTGTGTGTGTGTGTGTGATATAAATAGGAAAACCGAACCGAATGTACAGAATGTCAATGAGCTGTTGCTTGTGTCTCCCCCTCCTCGCTCTGAAAATCTGTTTGTAGAGAATTACGACACAGAGCGCTTTAAAGTGTTCACTTCAAGGCTTGTAGCCTGTGATTAAAGAGAGTTTTAGGGCATTTGGATTGTCACATGGAATCACAAAGCGTGCACATGCCTTGCACGGTTATCAGGGTACCTCTAAGGTAAGTTACATAGCCGTGTGTGCAGGTTAGAAAACAGGACGCAGGTTAGGGAGGCGATGACAGTTGGCAGAATGGAGCGCGGGTTTTCTTTTGCTCTACTTTTTTTGATTCATCGTTCCTGTCCACAACGGCAAAAGCAAACAGTCTTTCATTCATTCACGTACATACACTACACATAAATACCAGGTGGCTATTATAACCATTTGGTCAGATTGTGAGGCAAAGCGGTATTGATAGCTGAAAACAAAAGGCTACACGCTGCAGAAGAGTTGCTTTTCTGTGAGCGGGTCCCTGTTTTGTTTATCTCACGAACGCACACAAGCACATGCACGCATGCAGGTGAAGCATCACAGTCCTGCTAATCGTTTCACACAACACCACTTATCAGCTGGTGGCGGTAACGAGCCAAGATATGCTGCAGTGCACCACAAATACACGGATGTGCCATACAGCTCGTAAACAGGGGCGTAAACAATGCTCACAAATTGCCTTTGCAAATGTCTCTTTAAGAGTGGAGTGCACTCAGGACATATTAGACCTCAAGTATACACACAATGTGTTTTGCTCAGTAACACTGAATGTAAACATAAGTTTTGTTTGTTTACAAGTAAACTCCACAGGGCACCTTTAAGATCTGCTCAGTGGAAAGCTGCTCCAGAGCCAAGAAACCAGTACAGAAAAGCTTGAAAATGCCTTTAACTTGAACACCATATCTTATAACCTGAACTTGGGAACAGCTGAAATTTAAATTGGCTGACCAGAGGGACCTGTGGGTCCTCGTGGGACAATGAGCGGTCAGAAGATCAGTTACGTACTCCATGCAAGGCCTTTTAGGTGATTAGCAACAGTTTAAAATGAATTCTGAAAGAGACTGGCAGCCAGTGCAATGAAGACCAGATAAGGGTGACGAGCGAAATACAGCAAATGCCTCTCATCACGACTCAAATATAATCTAGCCGTCACAATGACTCACTAAAGGGCACCCCAGTCCAATAGGCTTAAAGAGATACTGCTGCAAGACCAAGTTTACTAAATCACTCATTTTAATGACTTCTGTTCCAGTAAATGTAATAACATCTGGCTAAATTTAACTGTGTCCACTTCTAAAACTCTGGGAGCATAAACATCTTTGCACAAGAGTGGTTATCGGCTGTTCTGAAGCCGTGTGCAGAGAAAAGAAGAAATTCAAGCAATTTCAGATTCTAGTTCACACATTCATTTGCAGGGTTTAATTTATGAGCACTAACGGCATTATTAGTCATATTGGTAATTACTGTCTTAAAGAAAGAACTTAAGCCCATAGAGGATGCATATTTTGTACATTTTCTATCTGAAAAAGAAAATGTGTCCATTATGCAAAATATGCATGAAAGCAAACAGAAATTTCTACAAGGACCTCAGTGCACAGTTAGAGCATGGCTATGATGACCACGGGGCCACCAGTTTTGCAGTATGAGCATCAGCAATTACACTAACGTAGTCTTCTCTGAAGCTCCACGTCAGGCTTCGCCATTCACAGCCACCGTACTAAAGATATCAAACACATAAAGAATCATGGAGGTTTGTAGCTGAACAAGCCACAGGCAGCAGCTTCTTTCCCACTGAGACTCAATGGCCTTGCTGTGTTGTGCCTTGCGTCCTGTTAGATATCTGCTGTATTTTCCTTCCTCAGCCTCTCCAGTCACAGTCTATTTAATGATTATTTGAGCTTTAATTTACCAGAACATTCCTGCTCACCTGCGCACAAATAATAACTGAGTCGAGGGAACAGCTTAACACTAGCTGCAGCGTTTGGAAATATTTTCCTGCCCCGTTTGTGCGTCTGTCTCTGTATCTGAAGGCGTCGCGGCCTCGCTGTCGTGACACTCTTGCTTCCACTCCCCGCCCCTCCTCCCCCACCTTATCGCGCTCCTTCACTTGACATCGTTCCACACCTCAATCACCCTTTCCTCCGTCCTATAACCTCTCCCTCTCTCTCTCTCTCCCTCCCCTGCGATCACCCTCTCATCCTCCTGCCAGTCTCTCCTGCTGTGTATGTGAGTGTGAGATCGTTGAACCATGACATGGCTGAGTGCAGCGGGCCTGGGGCAGTCATGCGCCATGGCGCTCAGTCGGACGGCGGAGACACGTGTCGCAGATCTTTCTGGTTACCATTCAGCGCGAACCTGTCTCTCTCTCTCTCTCTCTCTCTCTGTCTCTGTGTCTTACACACACACACACACACACTAAATCCCCCTCCATTCATTTATCCTTTATGTCCTTCGGAGCCCTTTTTAAATGCTTTTTATTGCTTTCGCAGCATCTTTTTTTGCCCCGTCTCCTTTCATTTATCTCTATCTTTCTGTCACACTCCACCGTTCTCAGCTCATGTTGTTTTTGTTTTTTTCCTCAAACACCTCAATTCTCCACCCTAATCCTCCGTTATAATGTCCACTATTCACTTTCAATCATCCTCTCCTCCCATTTTACTAACACCTCGTGACATTACAGGCAGGTGTGTCTTCTAACTGTTTTTTTTACTCCTGGCCTTTGCACACTGGTCATCCTCTCTTTCGCCCTCTCTCCTGAAATGTTATTATTCTCTTGCATATTGGCCACAACACAAGGCCGCGCAGTGATGCTAAATATTCTGTGCGTCTGTTTCCTCAGGATGTTGTTTTACCTTTATGAGGAATCATCTTACAATGACAAAGCAGAGAATTATATCCATCTCATGCCAAAACACTTTAATTTGAAGACTTCACAGAATAGACTCTAAATACAGCGTTGTCAAAAATGACACCTTTGTGTGTTATGATTTGAATTAGGCCAATATAGGACAAAAATGACTCCAGACACCTCTGATGGTGTCATTTTTCACATTATTTTTTCACGGTACATTTTTCACAGACCAAGGACTGCCTTTTGTACATTTTTTCCACAAGAAAATCTGAGTAGAAATCGTAACATATCTATTTTCATGGTGCTTTTCATGTATGAAACTGCTGGGAACACAACTTCTTTAATAACCTTTTGAAACATTAAGACTATTTTGATACATGCTAGCTTGTCAGCTGTCAGTTGGGAGGCTTGTAAGTATGGATTTTATTTGAAGGGTAAGACATTTGATGAACTTTATTAGTGTGCATTTCTAAGAATCACTGGAAGATAAATACACATTATGCACACGATCAGTCAGTAGGAAAATTTCAGCCTCTTGAGTGGAGACATCTGTCTATTAATAGTATAATATGTTGCAGAGGGATTCCACTAACCTCTGCTAAATGAACACTAATAAAACAAAATCATGTAAGTGTCCCAGGGGACCAAACAAGATTAATTAGCCCTGACCTCCGATGTCTGTTGGACTTGTAGCTCGTTTAATTGCCATGTTAATCATCACTTAATGAAGTCTGAGAACCTCAAACAGGTTTATGAATTCTGGAGCTAAACGAGAAAGATTTTTCTTTCATTCATTCAATCTTAATTTCTTTTCTGGAAAAAAGCAAAAAACAACAAAACTTCTGCTCGAGCTCCGGTTTGCTCATTTCGATATCAAATCTGACATTTTCTCAGAGGCTGTTGAATATGACTGGCTGCAAAACCCAAATTACTCACTGAATCTGAGGTCCAAGCCAGAGGTTGGAGTCACAGTGAAATAATAATGAATAAATAAGTGAAAAAATCTTGCTGGTGACATGAAATTATTTTCTCAGTTAATTGTTTGGTCCATAAAATGTTAGAAAATAGTACAAAAAAAATTAGCTTTTTTTCTCCAACCAACAGTCCGAGACCCAAAATGTATAGTTTAATATCACAGACCAGGCCATATATTAATATATATATGTATATTTATAAATCGCTGTTCACATATCACATATTGTTTTATTTTTCTGACGTAAAAATGCCCTTTAACAAAGGAGGACACAAGATCATTAATTATTTTTCATAATCAGAGCACAGCAGACACTTGTGAGTGACACTTTGTGTAATAAGTTAGTCAGTTAAGGGAACTTGGGATCCTAGTATCATTTTGCATCTTAACTATACAATACAATACAATGCAATGCAATATAATACAATACAATAGGAGTTGCTTTTGGCCTCTGGTCCACCATTAAGTTTCAATTGTGGCCCTCTTAGGGAAAAGGTTTGGGCCCCCCTATCATAGACCAAGACACAGAAAACCAACAAATATTCACATTTGAGTCAATTTTTGACACTTTTGCTCAAAACATGACAATAATCTTGATTATCAAATCAGTTGCCATTTAAAGATCAGTCAATTAATCAACTAATCCTTGTTTCTGTGCAACAGTTACAGCTCATAATATGAAGAAGAATATTTAGAACCAGACCTGTTAATGGCAAAAAGTACTGACAAAAAGAAGGGGTAGAGATGTGGAGGTGAATGTGAATGGTTTGTCTTCCATCTGCACATCCTGTTCCAAAAACAGTCCATTACACCAAAAAAAGAAATAAGGTAACCAAAAATGACTTAGCGTTCCAAATTTGCCTTTTCTAATGGTACACCACAATAAGGTTTTGAGAAAACAAGCACACTGGCCCACCGAGGTCATTTAGCTTTGAGATGATTTGAAGATGAAGATGATCTCCTCTGGGCTGCCTCCTCTCTCTTTTATTACAGTGGTTTGTCTCAGGAGACTGCATGGTGTAGCAATGGGTGGTACTGGGTTGATAGGGATTAGGATGAGTTTGATGATTAGAAAAGGACAAACAAACCAGGCTGAGTAAGGAGCAGATGAGAGAGGTGATAAATAAGGGACAGCATCCGGGTCTTGTCTTGGGGCCAAAAGTAAAGGACCTTGGTCTGACCCCGAGGATCATTTCGCACCCATCCTGTCGATGATAACCTGCTCGCTATTGCCCTCTACAGGGTTAACCAGGGATCGACAGTGCGAGTGTTTCACTTGCCTTTGCGATTAAAAATAGATCAGCATGAACTATAAAATGTGTTTAGGAGCACGTCCGTGTATGAAAAGCACTGCAGAATTCAGCCCAAGCAGCCAATACTTGTTTTCAACAAAAAGGTTGATAACACAACAATGACAAAGACGCAGTCACTTCTCTTGTATGCCACCAAGGCCACATTTGATGCAGTTTAGCCAGGGGATGATGGAGGGTGGATGGGAAAATGTGTTCACTGCAGATGGGGCCTCTGTTAACACGGGCACCCATGTGAGTGTGACTGCCCACCTGCAGAGTGGGACAAGATGATTTGTAATCGCAACTAGTTATAATGCTTCTTTCATCAAATTATTAAAACAATGTTGGTCAACACAGTCCGTGTGTGCGTGAATGAGAGTGTATTGTGTTGGAAGATACCTTCCTGGGAAATGTTTGCTTCTTGCACAGATTGGAACTTGCAATACAGACCCTGCAAAAGACAACCGAAGGTATTGGTAGTGTACGATCTGCTGCTGATCTCTGCTCTACTTCAGAGGCGAAGTCAAACCAGTGTTCTATGCTCTCGGACAAGGACCAGGAGTGGACATATGCAGTCCCGGCAGTGTCAAAGGAACTCGATGGATTCCCCAAATATACAGAGCTTTGAAGGTAATCCTGTGAGACAAACAGGACAAGGACCTCGCCCGTCACCCTGAACAATACTCAGCACTTTTTCAACATACCACAAGTGGTTGATAAAATAACTTCATAAAGTTTAAGTGGTTTAGAAGAATAGGTTCAAGAGTCAAACATAACTTTCATAATCAAATAATTAACAGATGGCTCAGGAATATATTTTCAACAACATTTTTCTTGTACTTATTTACACACTACTCAGCAGATAAAGATGGAAATGGAGAGTAGACTATTAAAAGTATTTTGCCACTTTCTTTATGACCTGTTTAAAATACTAGCCTCCCTTAGCCTCAGAATACAGAGGAACAATTTGATCCTCACCCGAACACCTCAGAGCTTAGAAAAGATAAAGCCAAAGCCAGGTGGCCTGCTTGAGAAGATCCAGACCTCATTTGTTCAGCAGCGGGGTGATAAGATAAGATTCCAGCTGTGTTTTGGATAAGTCAGAGCGTAGGATTTAAGAGAAATTGATCATCGCAAGGATTACGAGGGGCACCTTCAGAATCTGTGTATTAGATGCACAGCAGAAGGGTTTGAGGATGAGGGAAATACAGCTGAGGTGTGATGAAGTGTGTACATGTGTGTGTGTCTTGTAAAGGGAATTACAATGAAGTGGAACGTCACAGGCCTCACACATCCACAGCTGAAGCAGCAGATGGAGGTTACCATCAACACCGGGGTGGATGCTATCGAAGGATTGGTGGTTTGGTGAAGGACGGGCCGTTGAGACAGCACTGGATTCTTTGTGCCAGAAAAGCAACCAATCTACTCATCTTCAGATATGACAGCTTGGCAGACCTGGTGAGAAGCCTCTAACGAGTAAAAATATATTTGACAAGACATTGCATTGCCATTTGAGACACTTATTGCATATGTGGAAACTCAGTTGCTCTGTGTTATTCTTGAGAGCATAGTGCAATATAGCTGCAATCCAGGATGAGTGACAATGGCAAAATCCTGGTAAGGCAGAACTGGAGGTTCATTTTATTTTAATAAGAAAGTGATAGAGGCAAGAAATGCTTATTTGTTGAATATGACTGATAGCAATAAGAAAAAACATGTTGTTTTATTTGGCACAACTGATAGATTGGTGATCAAATGATATTTAAATGAGAAATAATATTAACTAAAATAAACTAATACATGACATAGGTCATACATTAGAGCGGTGTTGGCCAATCTACGGTGGCTACCCACAGAATTCATGGGCTGCCCCCACTTTATATTTCTGAATGGCCGTGTCCCCTAACTAACTCTGGTTATTGAAGGGCACTTTACAACTAAAGTTCACTTATTTATTCAGTACTCCATTTCAGTTTTCTAGTCTGAAAGAGGGGTTTCTGCCCAAAACCACTTCACGAATTCAACAAGAAGCTTCCTTGGAGTGTCCACAACTGAAGACTTGATGTGGACCAGTTTGGAAAGGCCTTCAGTAGAGCAATATGATCTCAGTCCTGCTGTGGACCGCTGCCTCAGCTCAAAGCTGGCCAGACAGCTGCTTACAGAAGCTGCTGGACCAGTGATTTCCTTTGTGTCCAAACAGACTGAGCATTTTTTTTTTTTTTTGGCTTTTAAAACAGTAAAACTACTCTACTATAGAGGTATTCATATTGTTTAAACTCAACCTCCACTGCAGCTGAGGAGGAAGCTGGAAAGAGATGATGTGGCCAATCAAGCCTCATCACTACTGTCTAAAGAGTTGGAGTACTGCCAGCTGGAAAACGATGTTTGAAGTTTTTTTGCAGCATCGGAGAGAGTTAGCCACTATTTCATCATAGCCTCTTCTCTGCCCTTTGCTCTTGCTACATCATACAGTGAGAAAAGCAAATGCACGCACAGCACAGTACATACTGCAGCTCTGCCCTGTCGGCAGCAGCAATACCTCAATGTGGGTGTTTGAGATGTGCTCAGGAGGGAGGATCTTTTCTGGTCACGACTCAAAGGCAGCACACACTGCATATGCGAACGCACGCGCACGCACACACACACACACACACACACACACACACACAGTCGTGTTTCCATCATTTCTGGGCACATTACATAGACTTACGTTAATTTCCTGGAGACCTACCCTAACCATAACTACTACTTGCCTTAACCTTAACCTTAACCTAAACCTAAACCTATCCCTTAACTTTAAGTCTCCACCTTAAAATGTAATGATTTACATCATAGGGACTTGTGTATTGTCCCCATAAGGAAGGTGAATCCCCACAATGTGACTGTGTAAACAGATTTATGTCCCCATAACATGAGTATTACATGGCCACACACACACACACACACACACACACGTTTAGCTAAATGTTGGCGTTTTCCTGCCAGAATTATTCAAGCCATTTTAGAGACGTGCTTGCTTAGACATGTCATGTGACTTCCCCTTAAGGGGGGTGAAATGCAAACATGTGATTGGTGAATCTACATGCAGAAGGCAGTCTTCAGCATGACGGCACACACAGTCAGTCCCTGTAAATTCATACACACACACACGCAAACACAAGCCCACGCCTACAGTGCACGCACATATGGAAACACACATACTTATCTACAGAGAACAGAAAGCAGGCCCCACAATTAGTTTTCAGGTTAAAAAAAAGCATCTTTGACTCGCTCTCCTTCTTATTCTAATCTCTTCGGTGTAGTGGTAATTATTCCTTTAGAGGATAGTTTAGAGGAAGCAACATCCGCTCCAGGCTACTATATACAGTAGTTCAATTACTTATCCATTGATTTATAGGGCCTCTGTTTGCAGACAGAATAAATAAGCATGAGTCACAGGCAGACACTGAAACAATACCTGTCAATTAGAAAAATGACTGAAAAGAAGCAGGAAGACAAATTGGGTTGAGTTGTGATGTCCCGGGCAAAATATCTGAAAACAACATTAAAAATCACAAAATCAGTTCATATAAAATTAACCTTGTTAACCTTCTAACCTGCCAGTTAGAGTCAAATATATCAGTAGTAACTTGTGTATTGATAATGGCGCTGTGTGTGGTGCTAAAGGAGCAAACAGCTTTGTAATGGTGCCTGTGCTGCTGAAAATACACCCCGAGACCAAGCCACCGCAGCAACAAAATATTTTAGGTGAGACGTGACTATAGGCTTCGGGTTAGGGTTAGTATGAAGTTGGGTTAGGGTTTGGGTCATTCCCCCTGTTAAAAATGAACGCATCCCACTACAGAAAGAACTGGGTGACTCTTTCATCAAGGTCACAAAACAACGGACAAGAGGCATGGCTGTGAACGCATTTCCAGAGGATTGGAAATCGTGTTTGAGTAGTATCAGTATAATGTAAAATGATACAGGCAACAGGGCAACCCAACTGAAAACACTACAATGCAACTACACAAGTGGAGAATTATACCAGTAGACTGTTGCTGGAGGTGGGAACAGAATGGCGCTTCTATCCTACATGTACTTTGCGCATGTCCAGCACTTAAAGGCAGGTGGACTAACATCCTGCAGGTTATTTTTGAAATCCCGAACAAAAAGTTCCAAGTCTCTGCAAAACTGTCTATTTTAGGCTCACCGCTGATCTTCGGGAGTCTGAGAGAAGAGATGGATTATGAGCTAAACAGATACTACTGTGGTGTGTGTGTGTGTGTGTGTGTGTGTGTGTGTGTGTGCGTGTGTGTTATTTCATTTGGTTGGTCCCAGTCTATATTTGGGAGTATTTATGGATGTTTATTACTGATAGATCTCGTACCAATTTCAGTATCCATCTAACCTACTTTAATGTTTCATTTTTCAATAAAAACAAAATGTGCATTAAAAATGAACAAATCACTGACTGATGATGATTATCATTAATATTATTATGTATATTGCACTTATTATTAACATGCATACCTACGTATATACTTTTCACTTAAATTATATAGTCTTTTCAATGTCACTTTCTCACTTGCCTCAATCACTGTTTTAATTTTATATTTCATACTTTTTTCATCACATTTAATCGTTCTATTCTGTCTTTTGTTTGCCTCTCAGCCCATCTGTGCGTCTGTGAATTGTAAAACCCCCAAAGACATTAGTTTTGATTGGAACTAATTGAGAACACAAAGTTGGATTGCCTCTTGATTTATCTGAAGGCAGGCTGGTTTGACTTAACAGCTAAACGGCTGATACAACATCCCGTATCATCATACGACAGCAGTGTTTCAGTGTTTGTTGTGTGTCCTGCGTAGTGTGTGTTCTGTTTGTATACAGAGAGTCAACAGTGAGCGATCTCCCACTTGGCCTTTGCAGCTTGCAGTGTCTCCATATTGACAGTTTGGCACTTACACCTACTACATGCTGCACGTCATGAGCAAGCTATGCACCATGTGTGGTGTGTGTATGTATGTGAGGGAGGCAGAGACACAGTAAATAAAAGAGGTTTAGTCGGTGTTGAGTGCTGTTGAGGCCCAATTCGCCGTTTTAAAAAGTCAGCAGATTGTGTGAAAGCGAGGATATCTTAGCTAGTTCTCTTCCTCAACCGCCCGATGGTTCAGGGCTTGATACCGGTATTTATAATGGCACATCTGTGGGATTAAATCAATGAATACTTTGTTTTTTTGCTGGCATGAGAGACAATGTGACCATTTTACAGTTTTGAGAATTCAGTCCAGTCCATGTTCCGGTACAAACTCAATGGCCGGGTTCCCATCCAAATGCAGTGCAAGTGAATGAAGAAAATGCACATTAATGCGTGTTTCTATCCACTACCAGGAGTTGGAAGCATTGAAATAAACAGTTGGTGTGCTAATTCTAATGCTGGATGCCAGCGAACCATTGCAGAAGAAGAGGGATAAATTAAAACAGTGCCAGTCAAACCTCACACAGTGGAAAACAATGTGGAAAACATCATGGAAATATAATATTTATGTTTGTTTCATGTATTAAGTCAAGGAACGATTCAGTCACCTCGTCAGTGAACGTTTATGTCACATGCTTCATGTACAGCCTGATTAGTGTTTTTTCCGAGTCTGTTTCCATTACTATGTTTCCTGTGACCGTTATGCACCATTATAGCGAGGTAAATTCCTTGCACTGCATGTGAAAGTCTACTTAGCAATAAACCTGTTTCTGATTTGTATATTTGCATATAGCTGCACACCTACACTCATGGTGAGGGCAAAGGAGCAAAGGTTATGATAAGACATGTTGCCACAGAGGTTAAGATTATGATTTGGTGCTATATGGTATGCATTATTTTAAAGGACCTCACACGAGTAGCGGTGCGAATAAGTGTGTGTATGTGTGTTAAAGGTACTGTATTTCCTGCCAAATTGCACTATTGCACCTTACACCATATGGCCAACTGAGCCATTTACGACCTCAGAGAACTGCTATTTGACGCTGTGATGCAGCTGGCTGAAACCCTAAAAGCCTGGCAAGCCAATCAGGCCTCACTGAATTTAAAGCCACAACTAGCTAGTCCCTCTCTCCACTCGCCGTGGAGTGGAATGCTGTTGTACCACAGAGCGATTACTGTAAAAATCACACTTTCTTTTAATGTCTGCTCACTTTAGAGAAACAGCTTCTTCAATGCGTGGCATTTCAGTTTGGCTATTACAACAATTGAGAGAGGAAGAGGTTTCAGCAGACACTACATTTGGCCGACGGTGCAGAACTAATGGTGGCTCAATGCAGGGACAGCTTCTGTATTGTATGCCACTATATGTGGAGGGTCTGCATTTTCCTGTTGCTGTGAGGCACATGTCCTCTCTGTTGATGCTATGCATCTCACAGAAAGTGATGACAAAACACTGCAAAACGAAGGTCAGAGCTGTCTCATTATCTAAACCACTTCATCTTTCACAAAACACTTTATCAGATTAATATCACAGTGTACCAGTTGCCCCTGTAGAACCTCACACTGGCAAAGCTTATCATTTCCTGCTCCTGATGTCAGTGAGGTTTGGGCGAAAGCCCGCAGAGATTTTATGACAATATTGGATTTTTGCATCAATATGATAAGGTCCCTCAATTTGGATTAGCCGAAAGCAGACATTCTCATTTTGTTAAGTTCAATAACTCAGTCTTCTAGAAAACTGTCATAATCAATATGCAGTATATCTCTATAATAGTTTAAAACTAAACATACTGTGGCAGAAAAGTTTATTCAAAACATCTTCCTCAATTATCAACAATTAAAGGTTAAAGACTAGATCTTATAGGATAAAACCTTTTTTTCTCTTGCATATAACAGATGTCATACTAGATAATTGAGAAGGATAATCTCCACTGTCCCCAGGGCAGGGAATAATGCACAATATGAACTTAATTTGACAACACTGCTTTCATGTCGGACATTAAAATACCACATTTTCCAGAGGAATGTGAAACTTTTAATGATTATGTTCTCTCTTGCCCCTCTGGGCCAGTTTTATTGTGGTTACGCTTCTGAACGCTGCAGCTGAATTGTGTGTTTTCGTTGAATATTCCGTGCTGCCATTGTGGCCAGCTGTCTCTGGTGAAAGAGAGTATCTACTTCATGACACTCCTTGGGTCAAATACCTAAATAAATTCTCAGCACGGAAATTGCTCTGCAACGTATCTGACTTCTTGTTGTAAAACAAGGTCCTGCTTAGCAACCAAAGCGTAGGTAACACCAGGAGAGTCAGGAGCGAGCCGAGCAGCCAGTGGCTCAGACTAGCTTTAGGCCTATCTGATCCTTTGATGGATAGGAGCCTCTCATTATATGGATTGAACTGAGACAGGGAGAGAAAGCAAGAAGAGGAGAGAGAGCAACAGACACTGAGAAGATAGTTGCCAGGGGAGAAAAGCCTACAGCCCTATTTGATACAGCTTCTTGTTAGACACCATAAGTAGCTAATGGTTATGGATGGACAATCTTTCCCTCTGCTGAGCTCACTTTCCCTCCATCTTCTCTCTTTTATTTTTGTCTGCCCCTTTACGACCAGCTCTCGCTGTCATTACCCCCGTTCTGCTATCTGGCTTCTCTGTTCTCTCTATTTTTCCCCTTTACTCCTTATTTCCTCTATCTGTCAGATCACCCCTCCCGATTCCCTGCTGACTCCAAGTCTAACTGTGCTTCACATCGACCGTAGCTTAATGGTGGACAAACAAAGGCGGGCTGAACCCACTCTTCTCGCAGCTCGCAGACAAACAGGATACACTGAGCAGACACGACGCTCCACCTAAATTCTGCCAGAGGGAATCCACGAAACCTCAGAATTAATTTGGGAAGCCCTCAGCCCTGTGTTTAATCACACAGCGGAGTTAGGTAGCTGCTTCGTTGCAAAGGTCTGTGCAGCTCTGAATACGTACAGGGCTGGCTCGAGGGAAAAATCCTTGCCCAGTCAGCTTAATGCATTGCACTACTGCAGAGCTGATCAAATTATGTGGACTTTCAACACAATTACAAAATTACTTAATGGCATAAGCTGCTAGCCACAAAGGACACTGAGCGTCATGCAAACACCACTTGTATGAACACATTTGTTCATAAGTGGCCATGTGCTTTAAGAGAATTTGTGGCAGTCACCAATTTTCTTATACTTCACATTTTCTGTTGGATGCAAATGAAAGCGAAGTGGTCGAGTTATTTGCAGTTATGTTTCTACAGTGGCTTAACGGAGTCTGACTCCGTTAAGCACGTCTATTGTCAAATATATAATTAAATAATTACATATTTTAATTGTCACTAAAATTGTCAGTTTTCACGACACAGACGTCCTGCGCTTTTCACTCACCCAAAAAGTGGCAGCTCACCAAACCACGCCATGATTACCTGATGAAGCGCAGAACTCCCTCTGTTTGTTTTCTAAATCAAAGGACAGCCTCTACTGTTCCTGCATGTTTATGTCATGTTGAGGATGATCACGGCAGTTTCACCTGGTGTTGCTACGACAACCAGTTAAGAATCGCCTATGCCGAGGGGGCATGCAGAAAAGCACCTGGTACCAACAGCCTGTCGACTTGAGTTGACTGTTTTTTTTTTTTAATAATAAATACTAATAAAACTGTACAATAATGATGTCAGTGATGTCAACAATACAGCAGATATTGTATGCCTGCCTCCATGCAAAACAATCTAATTAGTATGTTCCCATGGCAACTAGGATAGAAGAGATAGACCATGTGTGTCTTTGTGTTGCTGTTAGAGCCGAGATAAATAGAATTTAGACAACAGGAAGTTATGAAAGCAGTGTAAAACCACTGCTGTCAAGTCTCTTTTTTTTTTTTCTTTTTTTTTTTTATATTTGTGAGTGTGAGTGAAAAACACCACTGACTAGCTGCTGTAATCAAGATGCAGCCCCTTGTGATTTGTGCTCAATTTGGTCAAATTAAAAGGCCTAAGAATGAGGTCAAATCTTGTGACCAGAACTGTCCAGATAATAACTTCTTGATATTTGTTCATATGGATAGTAATAATATCATGCCCTGTCTGTGCCATTAACTACGCCTCCTCTAATGTTTTTTTTTGCCAGAGAAATGAGTCCAAAGTGTGTGATTAATGAGAAAATAAAGCCAAGCCTGTAAACCTGGGGACAGTTTTACAGCAAATCATCCATCTTTCAAATCCAATTAGACGGAAATAAATCATTAACATGTGTCAATATGGAATCGGTACAGCACAAAAAATGGGCTGACTACCGGTGTTTATGTGCCAGTATTTCCTGTGTTTGACTATTTGTCTGTGCTGATAGAAGTCATTTAATCGCCCATGAGCCATCAGCCATGAGCTTTTTATCTTGAAAAAACTAAAGTAAGAAACAAATTCCATATCCCAAGAATGTGATTAATTAGGCAACCTACAGTACAGTGGTTCAGCTTCCGCTCAATGGTTTTACCATTCACAAGAATTTATAGGGTCAATACTACCAGTTCTATGCATGTAGCCCACTATTATTAAAAACACACTGGATGTGATTGCTGGCTACTTTACTCAGCTGTAATTAGAGTCAAGGTATTAGTTAAATATTTGTGTTTTCATAATAACTCATTCTCCTGTGCTGCTGATATTATCACAGCAAGTGCCAACACTGCTCTCTCACAAGTTCTCTCAGAAAAAAAAAAAAATTAAATACACACACAGACACATCTCCTTATTCAGAAGCTAAAGGATTATTATTTTGAGATTACATATCTCCTATACTAGTTTAAAAAAAAGTACACAGGGTAGTAAATGTGTAATAGAATATAACGGAAGATCCACAAGTCATAGATCTTTCTTATTCACTGAAGTTACAATTCCAGTTGGCTTTTAATGCTACATAATACTGGTTAAAAAGTTATCTGGTCAATTTCCGTATTCAGGAACTGAGAAGTCGTCTTCCTTTTGTTAAAAAAAATGTCATTTTCAGCAGCAGAAACCCCGTGTGCAGACCGGACGCATGTCAGTGTCACACTCAGGTGACGACAGTGTTAGCGCAACACTAAAGCAACTATATGTCTGCACCAGTTCTGTGTTGTCCCTGCATTTTAAAGCATCAAGCAGCAAAGTTACTGATCTCTTTTTCCATTAACATTGATTGACATTTAAGTCGGCGAAGTAGGCTATTTTCATATTCTTACCTACATTATATAGCCGTAGCTACTGTTTACAAAAGCAATTTATAAAAACTATATGTAGGTTACCATGTCCATGTTTGTTGCAGTAGTCTGCAGTTTAGGAAGCCTGCTGTTAAATCATTTTTTTAATTTTCCGATTTTGTGTGTCATGGACAGTGCAAGCTCTAAACAGGAGACAGAAGAAGGTTGCCATAACCAATAAGCTCAATGCCGAAATGCCAAACATATTTATTCAGTGCCTTTTTATTGGGCAGCCACACGTTTATGTGTGTGTTGTCAGAGAAACAGACTGAAATTGTGAATATTTCAGGTCATGGTAAGCCCATGGGACGCTGCTGAGAGACGAGCCTGCATGGAGCCGGTGCAGACAGCTGCGTAAATGAAACTTAGAGGATATCTGTTGCATGAGACTCAAGCAAAAACTTGTCTGATACACTACAATTTGAGACAGCAGAGAAAAACGCATTTTGACTGATTCATAGCAATGTTCTCTGTAACAATGGGTGCAAAGACAAGCTGCTTGACAGCTAACAGCTCAACTAATTCAAGAACCTACAGCCTGCTGAACTTCCAGCTCCCATTACTTGCTTTGCAAAAGTCTACATAAGAAAAATCAAAAGTACATAGATGGCAATTCAAAACACTCAAGAGAAAATGTCCAGAATTTGACAATTTGACTTTCATACATACATTTCTCCAAATAAGGGGAATGTTTTGTGTCTTCATCCAAAAAGAGTAAATAATGTAAAAACCTTTAGAAAACCAAATGTCAGTGCTTCAAAATTTCAAAGGTTAAATCATAATTAATCTCACAATCTGCTGCTGCTCTTCTCTCTATTGGTTTTATGAGGCTCGCTTGTTTGTTCCATTTCCTGTTTTGTCTCATAGCTTTTGGTTGGTAGTAGACTACAAGGCTGCGTCCCCAAAGTTGGGAACAAACCTGACGGCAACACCCACATCCAACACAGAAAACAGACAAAAACGACCTTTGGTGCAAAGTCATGTTTACTAGTAGCTCAACTAGCTCACTGTGTGTAGCAGCAGTTACTTGACTGTCAAGAGCTCTGATGCTTCACTTATCAGTGAGCTGATGCAGGTTATTAAGTCATAAGCATTATTTGCATTTTCCTGCAACTGCACTGTGTCATATTGTGACTAAAACAAATGAGGCTCCACTGTGACCCTGTGTTTGGATTAAGAAATATTATATTAGCACACGTTTTGAACAGCCACTCAGACAACCTCTGTTATGATATCATAATGTTATGAACACATATAATGCACAAATACCAACACATTTTGGTCAGTTACCAAGAATATAACAACAGCAACATGACCAGCTGATCCCAGCACTGTGTGGGAGAACTGATGTATTCATTAGCACCCCTACAGTATGTAAACAACAGTTATGTTTGTCAGACTGCTGGAGAGGAAAGACTCATTTCCTTCAGCTCCTGCAGTCCTTCACACTGTATGTTACATTGTAAAAATGGTCAGACGTTGGCTAAAATATTGGTGCAAGGTGCAAATATCAACTGCACAATGCAACACATTCCCACTTCCTGTGCAGACAGGAAGATTAAAGACAAATCTTGTTCAAGTGAAAGTTGCTCATCTGGTACACATGCTAAAAAATGTCAGGATTCAGCATTTGCGTCCATTAAGCATGTGGCCTCACTCTATGGCTGAACCAGGTGACTTCCTGCTGACTCACTGCACGCACGAATGATTAAATGATCTGCTGTTCCAGCTCTTGTTCATTCATTCTTCATTTTCGGTGGAAATAATGGCTCGAATTCACGGTACAGTCCAATAGAGTTGCTTTAGAGTGTTCGTGATGCTCAGAAAAAGTGGATCATGTGACTAGAAACAGGATTGTGATTGTGGCTGCTACGCCAAAATCACCTCGCAGATCAGCAACGCTGCTGACGGCAGTATGCTTCACCACGAGTGCGTGTCAGATGGTTACAGAAACTCTGCCCTCCCCCACCTTTCCAACGTCGGAATTGGGGGACTGCATCCAGCAATTTCAGTAACTGTCTGAAATCAACATTCACACCCACTTCACACAGCCATAGGCCAGGTGTGTGCAGGTGTGAAAGTTGGCAGGGTTTGAACTCCCGTAAGCCCTCTTTCCTCTCTCTTCTTCTCCTTCCAGGAGAGGCTGTCTGAGGATCTGCTCTGACGGGGGAGACGTGATAACACTTATTAAACGCTTATCACATCTCCTGCCCCTCCATGATGGCGGGCCTTTTATCCCAATGTGAGCCATTTGGGCCAGTAACAATTAAAAAGCATCAAACAGCTGTGTCAGTGAATTATTTTTTTTCCATTCACCTTTCCGGGGAGCTGGTCGGACGTCATCTGCTGAAAAACCTTTGAAGCAAGGGATGCATGTGTGCTGTAAATGCATGAGCTTATCAATTAATTGAATGATAAACCACTTGCATTTTGTCTTGGCTCCTAACTGAATTTGTTAATACTTTCACTTGTTGCACTTTGTTTTCATTTGTGCAACTCATGTGGAAAAACTGTAAACTGTAAACAGTTCTTTGTTGTAAAATCACCATGAATTTTCAAGATGACTGAAAGGGATTACCTGTTGCCATAGCAACAGTGGACTATTTCACCAGAGGTTGTGATGCTGATTGGTCTCATTGATCCCCCCCCCCCCCCCAGGTATCTGTATGCCTCATGCATAGTAACAGGTTTATCTCTGGAATACTGCAGAGGACTCAGCGTGGCACCCAACACAACCTTTCTTTGTACTATTATCCACATTTTTGCCAGTTGCCATATGTGACTTTAGTTGCAAACAGCAGATTGTAAAGATCATTCTGGTGGTCAGTCAGCCCATTGCAGCACACGCAGCAACCTCTAGTTTCTCTTGATTGATAAAGCACAGCGTTTCCTCGGAGAGAAGTCCTGAGTTCTAATAAACTCTTCTTCACTTGTATCTCCTAAAACTGAACTATAGATTCAATGCAAATATCCTATATTATGAGTAGAAAAGATTGATAGCTTTTGTGCTGTAGCTAACAACGATGCATCTTTATGGGATTGACTTCGTAATAGGCTGCTCGTTAGGTTGTGCGTCCTCATCCTGCTGAGGAGGCCATTTAAATGAAGAGGACTGAAGAGGTCTGTTTGTACAACATGTGCATGCTACAATCAGACTGAAGGTCACAATGGAAGGTAGAATTGAAATAGCTGCATGTCGGCTGAGGCATTGATCTTTCACCTGAAGCCCTTTTCTTTGGAGATAAATAGATTTTTACATCATTAGCTATTACTAATGTGTAGAAAATAAATGCCCTTTGAAATGCAGCACTTAAATGTTAATGCAGCACTAACTAAAAAATTCCTGACTGCTGTCTTAAATAGTTTAAAAGCATGTAACAGACATATTTCGATTACATTTGAAGAACGAATCATTTCCTAAGCTGAGCCAACCCGTGTAATTTTTTTTTGGACTTGAACGCTTCTGTAATTTATTGACACATGATTGATCGGCTAGACTAGTCCAGATGCTTCTATTTTCAAATGAATTTTCTTTAATATTTTTCATTAATCAATACTATATAAGCCTCATACATTAGACACATACAGCACATATCATTTAAAAGCATAGGCCTAGATGGAACATGTCTCTCTATTCCATATATCTAAGAAAAAAAAAAGCAAACAAAAACAAAAAACAAAACGATGCTTGAAAAGATTAGTATTATGGGGTATAATGAGTTAAACTAAAACTCACAACCACGTTTTCATAAGGCTAACTCTAAATGGACAAAAAGAGCTTTAAGCTAACAGCTATGTAGCAAACGTACCGTGTTAGCTATTGTTCACAGTGCTGCTCCCAGCCTCCATCAGTTATTGTTCAGGCTTTCTGGTGTGTTAAATATTCTTTGATGAAGAGCAGACATTTCACTAAAAATCTGTAGAGATAACGTGACGATAAATAGTTAGCTTGGGACATGAGGACTGCAACAGCTAATATGTTAGCTAACACAACTAGCTAGTAGGCTACGCCGTCTTGGTTAGCCTCTCTCTGCTAATCCTTCTTGATAAACCTGCCTCACATATTAATATAATTTCATTAAATGGAGTTAAATACAAATGCAATTTTATTTATACGTGTACATTGTTTTCAAAAAATGTCAAGACTTAGCTCCTTTTTTGTTGGGGAAAGAGATCACCGCAGCTTTGTTACTGCATCATTGTCTTGATCATTCATTCAGTCTATTCTGCTGCTTGTGCCTTCTTGTATAAATTCTTTATTTTATTTATTTATTTATTTTAATTTATTTATTTTTTTAATAAAGCCCCCCAAGCTCTCTTAGCTTAACAGCCTGTTGGGGTGTAAATTCATGGAGACAGAACAGGCAGTAAGTGCTGTGCTTATCTAATTGTATTTACAAAATGTCTGCCACAGTCTGCCAAAAAGCAAAGTCATGAAAAACTAAAGGGAAACATGCCTACTTACCAATACAGAGCTAGGGGATATTTTCCTTCCTGCCCCATTCAAATTAGCTAAAACGCTAACTGTTTCTCTTGACATGAATTTAATGGCTGATCTTTATCCCTACCAGGCCTCAGGGACAGAAGCTCTTCTTAAGGCAGGTTATTACTCAGCCAGTATTGACATATCCACTGCCACAAGTCTGCATTCACTAATAGTCTGATCTCCTGGGAACAGGCACAAGCCCGGTGTTTACTAAGGGACTCCTCACAGATATGGTGGAATATTAAGCATATTAAAAAAAATTATCATGAAAACTGCACAGTAAAACCGGTGTATAATTCTGCCATTCAGTCAAATGGGACTATATGTGATGATCAAAGATTGTCAAGACAACAACAAAGAAGTGATTTAACAGACAGCTTAATCACATATTTCATGTTTTTAAAGAACAATAACTTGGTCATCAGGTCTCAATTTATGATGACAATGAATGTGGTCAGACTTTACCATCCGCAGTAAGAGCTGTTTGTTTCTCTACAGAGACATGGCCTGCACAGGCAAGCCCCCCAAAAAGTTGAAACAAACAAATTCTCTAAACTAAATAACGTACAGTGTATTTCACTGCAAAGCAGCTTTGTTTTCCTGATCGGATGCATCTATTGACAGGAAGACATCTCTTCTCAATGCCTTCCAAAGCAGTTGCATACGTTCAAAAAATTGTGATGGCTTCCTGATCTGCCCCTGTTACAGTTAAGGTTCAGTTAGGTTAGACAAAGTTTGGAAATGATCTGTTTTTTATTACAAAAACAGAATAGTTGGTTAAGGTTTGGAAACAATTGTGATTAGAGTTGCACAGTAGATTAATCTAGGTATATGGGTTTTTTTTTAATTAATCAACTAGTACATGAAAAATAGAGAAACATGTCTGTTCTAAATTAATGTTGATTAATTTTCTGTATCAACTAATTGATCAACTAATTGCTTCAGCTCTGGTTGTGATTAAAAAGTAGACAGAACTACTTAAGATCAAGGAGAGCATGCAGCCCTCGTTAGAAAAAAATATATGAAGAAATGATAAATGCTTCAGTTGCGTTTGAGCCCCAAAACCAATTTAAAAACATACTTTTAACACAGTTTGAACTTGTAAAACTATACCGTCCTGTTTTGGAAGTTACAAGGTTACACATTTTACCTTGGAGTTGTTGCTGTATCATCCCTCTTGGGCTGAAAATGCCATTGGTCTGGCGTGGCAGCAGCTGAGAGGTACAAGACATCAGGACGCTGAAACCAGGAGGACCTTATAAAGTCAACATGACACTGCCGCCGGCTGTAATAAGGTCAGATCTCAGCCAGTGTACGTGGAAATGTGACCTGCAGCTGAGAACCATAATGCCACAAATAATTCCTAATCACAAGTCAAATCTCCAGCAGAAATCATGAGCACTCTTTACAATGATCTGACCTGTGTGCTGTTTGCAGGCAGGGTTTTTTTTTTTTTTAATAACCTTTAACAATGAACAGCCAAATCACAGTTATACTGTAAACTCAGTCAGCAGATATGAGCGCAGCAGTACTGTAACACTTCCCCCCCTTTGTGTATAATTAGACAACAGAATATAGACACACAGAATGCATGTGCTTGTAAACGTGTGTGTGCGTGTATGTGTGAGATGTTGACGGAGATCTGCAAGGCTCCACCCCCCCACCTGCTCTCACTGTGTACTCCTCTCTCCACTGGCAAGAGAGGCTTTTTTTCTTTTTTTAACGCGTGCAGGAATGCAAGCAAACAGACGTACACAAACTTAACACTTTTGTTCACATTCACTTCAAGTTCTTGTCATCATGCGAGAAATGTGTCAATAAAAACAGCGCGCTCTCTGCTGTGCAACCACAGGATACCAAACAGCCCCAACAGACATATGGCGCTTTTTTTGTTGGAAAAAGGACTGAGCTGATGCAGCAAGAATTACTAACTAAAATAATGTTTATACCCCCGCCGCTTCTGTGAAGCAGCTTCAAATGTTGGTACTTGTTGGCTAATCAGCTATGCTTTGAAATACCAACCAGTTAAAGCTGCAGTTTAAAGCTCGAGATTTGACTGCAAGGCAACTGGGTGACATTCACCATCAGCCCCTGCTCGTCAGAGAGCTGTGCGTCAACCTGCAGGCAAGCCAACAAAACCCTCCACTCTGAGTCATATCAAAAAGTCAACAGTCCAAAAGATTCTCCTCTGATGGGTATTTATGCAAAACTGGTGGTAAAGACGCTCACTGGTGCTCAGGCAGAAGCTGCAGAGTGCATCCTCAACAGATAGAGAGATAAAGAATGGGAGAGCGGCGGAGATGGAGACAGATATAGAGAGCAAAGGAAAGAGAGCAGATGCGGCCTTTGGGCTGAAACTGCTGAATCACCACGTCTCTTCTCATTACTTCATCACATCGTGAACCCGGAGCACTTTCTCTGGAGCCACGCGCAGAGAGACGGTCATGATGAAAGGCAGGGAGAGGCAGCACAGAGGAGAGAGACGGGGGGAAAACACACAGAGCGAGGCTGAGACAAACAGACAAGAGGCGGCGACGAAGGGAGAATCCCTGATCTTGTTCCTCTATCTTCCTCGATCCTCCCCTCTGTGCCAGCCTCACCTTGAAAGGCCCTGGAGGACACTGCCTCTCCCCTCACCCACCTCAATGGGCTCGGGTCTGTTACATAAGGACTACATCAAACACACACACACACACACTCCTATTCTGAACTGCCTGCAGAAAACATTCACTCTTTCATCTCGCAGCTTTACTGCCGGACTCCCATTGTGGTCTTGTTTTGTGGCACAGTCAAAGAAAGCCATGATAGTACGACGGTCGACATTTGTGAGCTCAGAGAACAAGCTGTGAGACGAAGAGCGAGTCATGATACCTGTGGTTGCTTATGAACTGGCAGCTATTTTAGAAGGAGATGCCAGCGTTACAGCATGTTTGTAACTGCATGTCTAGTTTCGCTGCATTAGCAAAGCATGCCTAATGCACATTTACATTTGCTGGTTTTGTCATTTGCTAGATTACGCTCATTAGAGAATAGTTGTGATGCCAAAAATGAAAAACCCCTTTGCACATGTTGGTTATATTATCCACAGCTGTATGTCTACCTTTGGACGTGTAGACCGTCAAACTGTCATTGCATAGTCTAATCTATAGCCCATAATCTGGAACTCTGCAGGCTAATAACAGGAATAACAGACGCAATATCCCCTTTAAACCTCTTCTGTGACAATGATGTTTGATTACAAGTAAACATAAAATCAAGAGGGCTTAATACAATATCTTAAAAAGCTGAATTATCTGAAAATAAAAGTGTTGTGGAGCTGCGCTTCGCTTGCAGCTGCTTCTTCAAATATGAAGTAGAGCTCTTTGCAGCTGACTCTCATCACCGAGGCACAAGTTGTAGTTCACTGTGACTGTCTTGTCCCTTTCGCGCATAAATTCAAAATAATGTGAATACTTTCAAGACGTAAAGGCTTTCCTCTCCGCCATCTCGCTACCTGAGACACAGGTGAGCACTGACACAACCGTAGGATTGGATACCTTCCACTAGTACGCAGCTACGCCCAGGAAGTAGAAACAGAAACAGCGCGAGTGTATCAGGGGTTTTTGTTGTTTGATTTGGGTGGCAACAAAAGGAACAAGGGAATGCAGTAAAAGTTTAACAGTTATGGTTTGCTTATTTGAAAATGTAACTAGATAACTGATTACTTGAATTGCCAAGTTAACATGTTAATAATAATCTGAGTACTCCAACTACAAAGTTACTTTGTAAAGAATTATCCTCAACACCGTTTTAAAGATGCGAAGTTCAGATGAAGGAATAGAAGAAGTATAATTTGGGCAAAATGTGAATGAAGGTACAAAGGACTTAACGAAGACAGAGCGAAAATGCTTTTCACCACTATCATCCACTCTGAACCTAACAACAAAAACACTGTGAGGAATATTTATTAGGGTGTTTTAGGTCATCATATTTGACAGGTGGAATTGACCAATACTAATTGCATGCCCATCCCTTTTAGCCTCTCCATCAATCTGTTCATCAGAGTTTGCGTGTAATTCATTAGCGTGTGTGTAAAACCGCCCTGTTTGCATTAGATTCTTAGATAACAAGCATTCTGGTACTCAGTGGTATTACCGCAAACTGGAATCGATTCATAGAAACTTCTTAGCCACCAAATGTGCTTTCAAGGTTTAAAAATAAACATACATTTCATGAGGAGCTGTTAAGAGTTTTTGAGGAAGTTAGAGTAGCAGTTTGCCCAACAGCTTTGGAATTGACTCCCAATTGAAGTCCGACTGCAAAGAGATTGAATGCACTTACTGGACAAAAGTGTCTGCCAAATGAATGTAACATGCTATACACTAGTGGTTCTAGCAACTGCCTCCAATCACATCTTAAATCTTAGAAATCTTAGAAAATGTGTGCTCATTTTGCATGAGCTTTGTGATCTCCTTCAAAGTAAAATGAGGGCTAAAAGCTTCATCTGAAGTCTGGCTTCAAGACGATGCTATCCATCAAAAACTTTTAAAATCTATTTTTGTGTGTCGAGTATATCCTTTCATTTCGGATCAATCAGAAAATAGTGAAGCTCATACAGACGGAGAATTTCCAGGGTGACTTTTTGTTTTTAGAGTTATTATCACTGAGAGCCTCTCGTCCTGCTTTTCGCTGAGTGGAAAATCAATAACATTTAGTGGAATGCCTCTCTGGCCCAGATGCTTTAAGGGAAGCTTTGTCTGCTTTGTCCCAAAGAAACAACATTAATATTTATGCTGGGTATTTGGATGAAATATTGTTCCCAAACAAAATTCAAAATAGTGAAGTTGCAAATTCACTCACATTTCTTGAATGTTCAATTAAATCACTTACCTGGCATCACAGAAGTTGCCCTCGCCCTGCAACAAACTTGCAGACCACCAGACGGAAAAAACATTTTACAAGAACCCAAAAACGTATTTCCACATTGGCGACATCTACAGTGGTGAAACGTAACTAAGTACATTTAATCAAGTACTGTCCTTAAGTACAAATTACAATTCAGTGGGAAACTTTATAATCCCCCCCCACTTTATCTATCTGACCGCTTTAGTGACTTGTTACTTAAATTAATATTTTTGCATATAAAATATATGAGGAGTTTATATCAATTACCCAAAGGTATATACAAGTACAATCTTCACGATCAGTCAGATAACAGAAAATTAACTATATATTAGCTATTTATTTTTATTTTAATCAATTAAAGGCTTGTACGTTTTGTTTTTTGTTTTTTCATTTCATGGTTCCAGCTTCTTGAATGTGATGATTTGCTGCATTTCCTTTGAATTATTTGGTAAAAAATTGGGAAATTATTTGGTGGTATTAGTACTTCCTCCACCACTGTACATCTATATATTACATTTTACAGCATTCACTGCAGTCACCCCAAACTCTCACTATCTTTCTCATGCATGCTGTCACAAATGTAATGTAATCATATCCCCTCTTTGCAAAACCACAGTGCATCATGCAAGGCAAACCACATTGTTAGTGATGGTTACAAATCACTTAAAATGATTGTCACAGGGCCACAGGAGCTTTCAACAACAGCAGGCTGCAGTGATTTTTAAGGGCAACAATATGGCTGTGAAAGGCAGGTGGGATTTAACTCTCAAATATATTTTCTGGATACGTACAGTAGTTGGCACTTGCATTTATTCAGCAGGTGCAAAGAGGCAGAAAACCCAAACCTCTCTTAAGCTATTTTCATTCAGATTTGGCAGGTTACAATTCAAATGATCAGTCTGGAAAAGCATAATATATCCAGACGTTGATGTAATTCTGGTGTGTGGTTCATTACATACTTTGTGAAAGCAGAACTGCGTTAAGTAAAGCCATGCATTCAAGTGCCTCTTTTCTGAATGTAGGTTGCAGTGTCTCACGTTCAGACATCGCCACATCACCATTCAATCATAAGCCACCCAAAAACGCTCACAGCGAGAGATTCAGGATTACCATAATGTAGAGCCGCCATTCACATTCAGTCAGTACAGTATAGTGGAACCTTAGCACTCATGCATCCATCCACACATGCATAATACATGGTTTTAGAGATAATCCTGTGCTGACTGCATTGGAAATCATGTCCACTGCACGAAACAGTGAAAACAATTCAGTCCATTTTATTCTCCAGTGTCTGTAACTCAGACATTACTGAATCAATGCTGGCACGGATTTATTTCAAAACAGATGCCAGTCATACACATAGTGTTATGGATACACCTTACTATGGACTGAAATACTGCGCAATACCAATTTAGAGAGAACTGGAATCTGTGCCAAAATGGGTAATAGTGACAATGCATTTAGTTGCATTTGCATTTTACATTTTGCAGACACTTAAATCTCAGGATCAGACACCAACGATGGCAAGATTCCAAAGAAAGATGCATTCACACACTTGGGCAATAAAGAATGTTTAAATATATTTATATATCAAATATTTACTGAACTAGGATTGGAAATGTATTTTTCTGATCTGTCTTTGCAATTCTAAAGTTGACAAAACCATTCACAACTCAGGGCCCACTTATTCTCTTGTTCTGGAGCTTTTGACCATATCACACTGTCATCATCAGCAGGTGGAATTTGTTCAGTTGTCACTGACCTCTAGACTCTGGAGTAGTGCCAATGGGGCTCAGACACCAGAGTCTAGAGTCTGAGCCCTTTTAGGTATTCTCATCCTTGCTGGCTTAAAAGCTTGCCACATCATTCTTGACCTTGGAAACAGCAACAATCTCAACTCAAGGTCCACTTACTCACTTGTTCTGCTACACTTTTGACCATAGCATAGGGTTTTTGTCTGCAACAGTAAACGCACTCAGCTTTATGTGGGACACCACACAATAATTGCCATCTGATGACACTCCAGGGCGACCATTAAATTGAAAAGGTCAGAAGCGTCACCATCGGCCGCCACTTTATCACATAGCCATCCTATCCAAGGCTGACAAGATAAAACTACATCAAGATAATAACAGCAATGAATGGCTGTAAAATCCATCATCAACATCCACATAGAAAACCTTTATAGTCTGAAAATGTGATTTGCGGGACCAGAAAGCAGTGAGTGGGATAGCAACATTAATACACAGCCAAGGGCTTAAATTTCACTTGTAGAAGGTGATGTTTTATTCAGGGCTACATGCTCTTGTATGGCAGTGTATGATGTATGAGTTTATCTCGTAACAATAATATCCTGTTAGCCAACTTGTGCTGTCAAGGAATGGAAACACTAGTACTTCTCTAGCACACACACACACACACACACACACACACACACACACACATACCACACAACACCATAAAGGCTCATATAAACACACAAAAGCAGAAGCAGGTGACCGTCCTGGGTGGTGGGATGTGTGAATCCAAAGCCCAGAGAAAAGCTTTCCTGTCTGTTTAGATTAATAGGACTGTTTCTATTTTGGGAGCAGCCTCAATGAGAGAGGAGAAGACAGTTTAATACAAAGCCTTGGAACACAAACAAAAAACACAGGATAGGCATAAGGATGTAAGATTAAAATCAGTGGTAATTAAACCAGTCAGTCAGCATTAGGCCAAATATATTTCAAATAAACAGTAAATCGTGTTCCTTCTGGCTGACTATAAACCAAACATTTTTTACACCAAATCTGGACAGTATCCCAAGAACTCGGAAATAGCATGCCAGTTAGCACTACCATCAACTTCCCACCAGTCAGTTGGACAAAACTCAACCAATCATTAAAGTCACTTGGATCTGAACACTTACCACTCGTGCTGCGGCTCATCGATGATCAACAGGATCTTGAACTTCTTGGAGAAGGAGGGAGAGGGAGCCGACTGCTCCACAAACCCGGCGGCGGACGCAGCCGTCTGTTTGACCGCGTTGGTGATGGAGCTGAAGGAGCTGAAGAAGCCAGAGGAGCCACCAGCAGAGGAGGAGGAGGACTGGGCCTGCTGAGGCTGCTGAGGCAGCTGGTTTGGACGCCGCTCCTGAGCTGCGGGGGAGCTGGCTGGCACCTGGGCCGGTGCTGGAGCTTTGGTCGGGGACTGGGCAGGGGCGGGCGCCGTGGCAGGGGCTGCGCCCTGCTGGGAAGGGGAGGAGGCGGTGGGGGGAGCAGGTGGGTCAGGCCTCTGGAGGTCTGTCATGTAGCCGTTGGGCAGGTTGGACATGAAGCTGCTGTCCGAGAGACGGCGCCGGAGGAAGTTCATGATTGCCGTTGAAAGGTCGGTCTCTCAGTCGGTCGGTTGGCTGTTTCTCTGGATTTCTTGGCTGTGAATGGAGCAAAAGCAGAGACGGCAGAGATGGGTACAGAGAGATCAGAGGTTAGATGAATGACAGAGAGCAGATCAGTCCAACAGATCGAGGAGGTGGGTGAAGGAGAGCTGCTCCTGTGTTGAAAGAATGGAAAGCAGGAAGGAAGGAAAGGATGGATGAAGCGATGGATACAGCTCTGGTCCAGTCTTCAAGAGACAGCTCTCCAAAGCGCAGCGAAGCCAGCAAAACAGCGCGTGTGTGTATGTGGTGGTCCTCCTCCTGAGCCTCACACCTCCTCACAAATGCGCGTGTGTGCTGTGTGAGCGTGTGTGTCTGAGAGAGAGAGGTGTGGTGTCGCCCCCTTTGGTGAGGTGCTGGTGCTCTCCCCCCTCTACTCTGCCTTCCTGCCTCCCGAGCTGCTGCAAGCCGAATGTGCTCAAGAGATGCTGCTCCCTCAGCTTATCTCACCCTTTCACTCGCTCACGCTCCCTCCCTTTTCCTCTCGCTCGCACGCTCACTCTCTCACTCGGCACGCTGTCTCCCCCTCCCCTCCCCCCGCCTCCTCCTCCTCCTCCTCTCTCCTGTCATCATCCTCCTACATCACAGGCTACGTGTGTGTGTCGTGCTGCAGCCTTGTAGCGCTGCGTGCCGTGTGCAACCACTGGAAGGGGTTTCCTGCGAGCGTGCATAAGGTGGAGTTCAGAGATGGAAACACCATCCACCCTGCTCTGCAAGCCCCACCTCCGTCTCCCGTCATCCTTCCATCCATCCATCCATCCATCCATCCATCTTTTCTACCCTCCTCCTCGACCTGCCTTGCCTTCATCCCTCCACTGCGGGCTCATGCATGTGACAGTGCTGACACATTTTCTAGTGGATTCATTCTCGTAGAGCTGAATGTGCCAATATTTTGACATTAAAAGCATGGGACTCCTGATTTGTAATCTAACTCACAACAGTGGAGGAGCCCAGGTAGAGGTCAGCAGGAGCAGAGATGCATTACTCTCTTGAATGATTCCCTCTGCTGGTACATGTTGCTCTTCAGTAATGTGTCCTGTTCTGCAGGCTGAGAAAGCGGCACATGGAGACCCTGTGTCAGTATGACATTAGATGCATTTTTATCATCCTTTAATAATCTGTAATAGGTTCTGAAGAGGGCATTGTAGCATCAGCATGTAAACTGCCTCTGTATAGCCAGCAAATCAATAGTTTTGGCAAGCCTTGATTTCCTAGCAGAGCATTCAAAAAGAATAACTCTAAGAATACATATTCTCCTTTCATTTACAGAGTAAATACACCTTATTCCTGAACAAACATCTCCTCTCTACAGGATGCCTGGCTTCATTATGCATTCACTATTTCAGGGCATGAGAAGAGCACGATTCCTAAATGCCATCAGCAGAAACAGGCTGCGTCTGCACTGTTCGCCGCTCTTTGCTTTACTTCAAAAACAGCCAGAAGATGACAGGACAAAGAGGGAGAGAGAAGATTATTCAAGCGGGAAGAAAATCCCACACTCGTCTGAACCACACTGAGGAGAAGGGCTCTGCGATCGAAGACTGCGGTAGAAGAAAATAGAGACCTACGGTTCTTCCATCTTTACTTTTTTTTTTACAACAGGCATTTATTCCTTAAAGGTTGCCAAGTTATCAGATTTGAGTGTTCATTCAACATCAAGCATTGAGATTTCTGGGAATAAACATCTTTCAGTACACATTTGGTTTGCACTGATGCTATCTAAATTAATGGAAAGGTATTCCCTCACCTTCATGCCATTGACGGCCTGCTTTTCAGCTTTGCGCGACACCACTCATATGGCCTATCTCTTTTGAACCTCAGCTATTTTTGAGTGACTTTTTTTTTACACACTAGAGAAATTGTTGCAATTTGCTGACAATGAGCCAGTACCGTATAGATTACTGCTCAATATCACACCATATTCAGCCACCAGCTCTGACCTTTTATTCACCCTTTTGGATTTCACAGTTGCGCATTGTACTGTGTTTTTAAATCTATAAAGATCAATGCCTTTAGGGTGCACCTAAATTTATATGATGTGCAGCGTGTCAGAAAATCCGCTGATGACAGAAGAACAGTGAACCCACTCTACCCGCCATTAAAAAAGCGGCATGTCCAGCAGAGGAATGTCAGCACACAAACTGCTCTTTGGATTCAAGCAGCACTGTGGTCAAGGCAAATACAGTGTTGTAAAAATAATGAATAAATCGACCTGTGATAAGTCCTCAAAAGAGAGTGTTTTGCATAACATGCAGGGTGCACATTTGTAGCAAGTCACGATGAGTCAAGTCCAGTGGGGGGGGGGCTGTGTTCAGTCGACCAGAAGAGAGCTGGAGTGAGTCACAGAGCTGCAGTGTGAACTGTAGCGACATCCTAAGCTCATCCTGGCCTACATGTTTCATGACACACATACACATTTTCCAGCAGCCATTATATAATACGTGTGTGCATGAAATTATGCAGGCGACGGAGTCAAGGATTAAACAGTGGAAATTTGCGCATTAGAAGGAGGCACAAGTGTGTTTTTTCTTCGCACTACCATTTTAAAGACGAAGTAATTTGTGTTAACCATCCTGTCCTTTGAAAAAAATAGGTACTCTGACTGAAAAGGATTACGGCGCCCCAACCTTCTTTGCGTTTCATGTGAGTGCGTGTTGTTGCTGTTGCTATAGCTTAGAGAGGAGAGTATGATGTGATATGATCTGCCCCGTGCTGCTGCGTTGGAGGAAACACAGTAAGGATACGCAAACAGCAGATCCACAATGCCGGGAGCATCATTCATCTATCAACACACGCATTCGTGCACATACACTACAAGCAGAGACTCAAATACACATGTGCATACACACACATACGCGCACACACTCTGGCATGTACACAAAAACACAGATGCTGATATACAAACACAGCCAGCGCTGCTGCATCCAGCCCTCTCTCTGTCATCACTGTTAAGGCCAGTATGTATGCATACACACAAAATTTGAATGAAAGTGTGGGCAGTTTTATTCATTATTTTGCCCCAATGAATGAAATTGATCATTCATTCACTAATAAAAATATTAATGTAATCCTTCTACATCACGAGATGATGAATTTTAGAATATAAAACACTATTTTCATTGGAGGGATGTCGATGTTCCTGTGTGCGTGTATGTGTGTGTGTGTGCGTGCGTGCGTGTGTGTGTGTGTGTCTGCTTGTGTCTGTGAGGTGTGCACGGTCATAGTTAAATGCTGCTTTCGGGGATTTGCTGCAGATATCCGAACGTGTGTGGGTGAATATGCGAGAGTGAAACCTCCTGTGGCTTCACTGGCTCGATTCAATAATCCATGAAAAATCTGAACCATTGAGCTCTGTGAACATCTGGCATCGATGGTAGGTGCTCATGAAATGACGTAAGACATGCTACAACTCCAGAAGGGCATGCATATAATTGCAAATTCCAACATTAATTATTATATATATTTTTAGCAATTAGATGTAATGGGATAGTGAAGCCTGAAGCATTAAAGTGAATGAGTAGAGGTTTGCCTTGCAGGAAGCAATGTCACATGCACTGGCAGGTTAATTGAAAACACAGGGGTCTCAACCCAGGAAACTAGAGGGTTATTACAGGGCTATGCTGTCATAAAGATGTCCAGTCTTTACACAAGATCTTGCAATGGTAGACCTTCATAGGAGTCACTTCACTGCACCTCCCGCATTAGACATGAGTCTTGATGTCATGACTCAGAAACATCAGAAAAAAAACAAGAAAAAGCATAGATTAAAATGTCTATCCGAGCCTTTGAAACAACTTTGAGGGAATAGTGTAGATTCAGTGCAGCTATTATAAACGATAGGTGTCTGAATGAACTTTAACAGCGCTGTGTGGATGGATGGAGCAACAAGATTAAAACACCCACACACAACTCAGATATCTGCAGCAAATCCCCCAAAACACCATTTAACCAGGTCTGTGCGCACCACACACACACACACACACACACACATGCACACACACAGGAAAGCTTACTTGCTGAAGAGACTGACGCTGATATTTTTGCGATAGGGCCCAGTCGTACTGTATATTTTTAGGCAGAATGGAAAATTCAAGATTCAAAACTGCCATGGCAACAAGTAGAACAGAAGTTGGCTTGGGAAGCACAACAATAAAAGCACTACAGTAATGATGTGCTGATGAGCAGTTCATAACACAAGCAAAGTAAGGTAGATGCAGCAATTTAGCAACATCTCCATGCATTATTACCATCTAACATAACATTAAACAATTTTATATGACTGCAGAATATCTACTGTTGATATTTGGTGTCGATTCTCTGACCTTGTCACTCACACCAATGATAGAAAAGGTCAGTGGGTCACACTTTTGAGCACTCTGGGGTGGAGGTGAAGCTAATGAAATAGTGTGTGAACAGCAGCAGTTGCAGCACAGCTTTCAGCAGGCAAGAGAGCGAGCAGACCATGGAAGGCCTAAATATAACAGCATATTGCAAAGGGTTTGTTGGATGGACAACATGACAAAAAACATATGAACACTTAAGTATTACACACGTTAACCATATGTAATAACATTTACTCACCCACCCACCATTCAACAGATTTATCACCATGTGCTTTAAAAAGCCACCAACGCATTTCCATACAATTAAAAAAACTTGTGCCCTGACTGCTCTCCAGTCAACGATGAATAAATTAACTTATTTCAGAGAACGGCACATATGGAAAACAACGTGGTTTACAGATAACTTCAAGTACAGTATCAAGTACAGAGAATTTTAACCAACAATTTGTAATAGCAGCCCACATAAGATTACATTTCTAACCCTCCATTACAACACCTTTTACATCTGACACCACAGTGGGCAGTACTACAGCCTCATTCCGAAGGAAGCTGGGATGCTGTTTAAAACATAAATATAACAGAATGTGATAATTGGATAATCCTTGTTGACTATTTCTGACGTCCTATTTAAGGTTATGGCTTGGGTTAGGCTGTCCACTGTGAATGGAAGTCAAAGCAATGCGGCAACAACGGGTGTGTGTGCATATGTGTGTGTTTGTGTGTTCTAAAAACAACTAATGAACTAATGTACCAGGAACAATCCAGCCTGAATCCAGTGTCCTCATCACTCTTTCACTAAAACATACACTGTTTACCTACGTTATGTTTTTATCCATAATCTGCATAAACATTTAGGCATTTGTGCTACAAATCAAGTGAAACTATTTCAAACTGGTATCAAAACTGTTAGGACACTGAAGTGTCCTGTTAATATTAACACTGCAACTCAGTGTCTCTTTTCATCTCAAATGTTCAATGTAGTTCAGCTTTCACTTGCCTCTGACTCCCATATTGTGAAAATGATGAACTTATTCCCTGCTCTGTGACACTGTCACCCTTCAGTAGAGTAAGGTTGAAGTGGCTGCATCTGTTTGTCTCTCCTTGTGTGTGTGTGGAGCAGCTGTGCATCTACAGAAGAGAGTGTGTTTGTGTGGTTAATGGTGCATTTTCTTTTGATGTTCCTTCACTAGGCATGGGCAGCAATGGCAATCTCCATGGCAACAGGCGTGCAAAAGCTGAAAAGATTCTCCTAGTTAGTGCATGTGTGTGTGCATGTTTGTATCTGTGCTTGTACTCACACATGCAGGATGTGTGTGTGTGTGTGTGTGTGCGTGTGTGTGTGCAAGCCTGATATTACTAGCAGGTGAGCTGTTGCTATGATCTGTATTCCTCTTCTTGTAGTTTTATTAAAATATGCCTGCTGCAATCCTCGTGAAATAAGAGACTGACAGATATTAAGATTTCAACAGCAACACTTAACTCCAGGCTGAACTGCAGCCTGGGTCTTTGCCAGTCAACCTATCACAGCTGTAGATGTTCAAATTAATTGTTCCTGCGGGCGGCCACTCAAACTCAAGGAGCGGCACTGTAAGCTGTAAATCATGTGCCACTTTCAGACTAATACACAGGATAGAAACATTGCTCGGATCAATTCAAATTGGAAAATCAATGTGCAATCACCACAAGCATTGATTCAGTTTAATTAGTTGTTCTTGTTCCAGACAAAAAGTTCCAAAGACAGCCTTCGCTTTCTTTTTAATCACTTCAGCCATTTTCACACTGGCCCACACAGACACAGTGAGGAAAGATTGAGGTGTGATGGAAGGATTCTCGCTCTGGTTTGTTCCTTTGTTCCTTTTTTCCCTGTCTGCTTCCTTGAAACCAGTTTATTGTCTCTTCACAAGCTCTACAAAGGTAGATGAGTGGTGGACTCTGCTTTTAGGAAAGCTGTGTAATTAATAATTTTCTTCTTGTTCTTTGCCTCACTTAATGTGTTAAGCCAACTACCCCCTGTGCCTAAAGCACACTAGCAACACTGAACACTAATATTTCAGTCCTTAATTTTCACGTACAGTTGTCTATATTGAGTAGTCTCCTTAATGTGGCTATAATCGATACTCTTATGTCTCTTCAGTGACAAAAACATAGTGTACACATACTGCTCAGCACTAAACAGCAGACAGACATGGCTAGAGACTAGCTGGTGAACATAGTGGAGCATTTAGATAATAAAGAGCCAGATATTTCCCTCAGGAGTTGGTGGAGACCAAATCAGAGCTAACAGAAAAGTATATTGGACCTACAGTACCTTGGTACTCTGTAACTCCTAATTCGTGCTAACTGTTTGCAAACACGTTCACTGTATCAAATTAATAACATGATATTTCAGCGTTGTGTTTATCGTTTGTTGTGCTTCCCCCAAGTATCCATAAACAAAACTCAGTTAACGTGGATTTACTTTGCCTTTTGGTTCACCTTCAACAGGTTACTCCATGAAAACCCACCGAACCTGCTCTTAAATTATAGCTGAATAAGAACTGTTTTTACCATGGAAACACATAACAGAATGAATCCTACGAGTATGATTTTAAAGATTTCAAAGGAAACAACACTAATAATAATAAAACAAGCAGAAAGAAATGCCAGTGGAAAAGCTGGAGGCTGGCAGAAGGTATATACTCTAGGGCCATGATCACAAGCATTAATTAAATGAGTATATTATGTAGTATAGGATGAACAAGTAGAAAAATACCTTCTTACTCCAACTGGTGCTTCACTATCCGTGAATTAAAGCACAGAGAGAGTGAGCTTGTTAGTCAGGATTTAGTGACCTTATCAATATTCATCTGGCTGAAAAGATGGCTCACGGCAATTACAGAGAAGATAATATTTGTCCCACTCTTGACAATCCCATAATGAGGAGCAGACATATTGCTAATTGTCATGAATCAACATTCAATATTAATCCATTCAAATAGATGTGAGCATGGAGCAAATGAGACTAGTGACTAATGCAGGGGTGAAGACTGATGATGGCCTCAAAAGCTTTTTTTTTGGCTTTTATTGCTGCAGAATCTTATATAGCTGTCCAAAACAGGACAATGTGGTCTTTCTTTTCACGCCAGGTTTAAATGCAGTATTTGCTTTGCTCTCACAGGTGCTGTTCAAGCCCAAAACACTGCTGCCAAAGCCGAAGGTCTGGATCCCGTCTGGACCCAGAATGATTAAATTCTCATGGACTGTACTGCAATACAAAAATTAAACTAATCAAACTGAATGATCAGCCCTGACTTTTTATTGAATCTATTCCATTGTCACAAAACAAAATAAACAAAAATGTTTTTATGATTGTTCAGTTTTGCACTTTGCATGCAGCTTTATGAATCATGCATCAAATGTCAGCTAAAAATGTCAGCATGTATTCAAATACTTTCACAGCTATCACTTAAAACAAGTGAATGCATTAAGTGAAAAGAGATGGAAATACATGTTTTCATTTCAGAATTAAGGAAATTTATAGGGATTTTAAATTAATTCAAAGGTCTTTGTGTCTTCATGTTAAGTTCATATAGTTATATAGCGTATATAGCGTCACACACAGACCTATCCATACCAAATCACGACCACCTCTCCGCTACCTAGCTAAACTTGGTCGAAAACCACCCTCTGCTGGCTAAACTTAGAGCTGTTAAAATTGTCCTCGAGTTTTTTTCCCCTAAGTGTTAAAATGCAGCATTGTGTTGCTCAACTTACATTTCACGTCTGCATTCAGTCATATACGTAGCTACGTGTAATTTTCCTCCCGCACACGTCCTTATTTAGCATTTTGACAGTTTAACGGTTGACTTCGCTCGCCCTCCTTCTCTGACTTCATTTCCCGTGATCCTCCAGCAGCACACTGCATGACGTATATTTTAATCGACTGTCAAGCACACAGCTGACACAAACTGACCTGATGGACGTAGATAAACGTTAAAACTGACTAATTTGGTGCTATTTGGAGGCTGTTATCGTGTTTAGTGGCATCGAGACACTCAGTCTGAAATGCATCTCTTACTTTATGGGTCCGTAACGTCGTTTTATATGTTATTTAGTTGGTTAACCTGCTAATAAACTAGCCCGTGCTGCTCCTGGAAAGCTATCCTAGCTAGTTCAAAATGACTCTTCCAGTTTTGCACAACACCGGTGTGCTTTACAGGCGAATTTTGTCGCAGTTTCCCCAGGACATCAGTTTAGCTTTTGCCTATGGATCTGGCGTTTTCAAACAACACGGGACCAACCAAGGTCAAATGGAGGTTAGTGTTACCTGTCCTACCAGTTTCCAAACTCCGCTCATGACCTTAAACTTTAAGTCAACTGTACAACACCGTTGCACTGACATTGCAATGTTCTTAACTGCACACGCTCGTTTAAATAAAGTTTTTTTCAAGAAGGAAAGCGTGTATCATGCTGTTTGTCCTGACCCTTGACTTTTCTAGTTTTTCTTTGTTAGTTTTTCAGTGCACAATATTACAGGAGTTTGTAATTTTTCCGCCTCACACACTAACAGTGAAAATCGTATTATGTTAGGCTCAGTATGCGTACATGAAGTGGCAGGCAATGGTTGAAGTCAAGATTAACATGATGTCATCATATCATCACACTATTGATAAGAAATAATATTGAATTATTGCCTCGCTCACTACATGTTAGAATTTGAACCTATATCCTAATTCAACTGTTGTGTTTACCTCTAATTTATACACAGAAGAACATGCTGGACTTTGTGATTGCGGTGGACGACCCAGTGACCTGGCACACCATGAATCTGCTGCAGAATCGCAAACACTACTCCATCCTCAAGCTGCTGGGGCCCACAATGATCAGCTCCATACAAAATGAACACGGGGCTTCGGTGTACTACAACACACTGGTGCCTGTGGATGGGAGGGTAAACAGAGTTTTACGTTTCGGCATCTTTTTCCACACCAACCATCTGAGTCCACTATTTTTTTTTCTTGAATGAAGTTGTCCAGTTCTCACTTTATACTGAAATCTCATGTATTTCTTGAGCAGTCATAGTTTCTCACACTGCTTCTCACAGGTATTCACTTTTGTAATTGATCTGATTTTAGTTTTTGTTTTGACCAACAATAATTGCGATTGGAAGAAGTAATGTAAGATTGCTGTTTAGTCTGTGGCTACAAGGAAACTTTATTTAAACTTGTTTTATTCTTTTTATCTGGCTAGACTTTATTAACCTTAACCTTTCCCTCTTCTTTTCAGATAATCAAATATGGTGTTATTAGTACAGAGTCTCTGATAGATGACCTGATGCACTGGAAGACCATGTATGTTGCTGGACGCCTTCACAAACCAGTCAGTGTCAATCAGAAAAACTGAGCTGTATAAAACTGATTATTTAATTATTTAATATATTGTTTTCCAAGCCTTTCACAAAGTTATTTAAACATTGTGTAAAGCAGTGGTATGTGTTTTTCAGTCTTGTAGTTGTTGTAGATTTGATTTGAAATTATTACCTACTCAGTCAAAGTGTATTAGCACAAGTGTTTGCATCCATGTTCATGTGCGTGCATTTATGTGTTCCCATACAGGTGAAGATGCTGGTGCAGAGTGAGAATGGAAAGCTCTGTGCTGCTTTGGTGGCCAACCTGAAGAGTGCTGTGACAGCCTCCTTCCTCATGCTGCCAGAGAGCTTCACTGAGGAAGACCTCTTCCTGCAGATTGCCGGTCTATCTTATGCTGGTAACTAGCCCACACGTAACATTCACGCAGATGTAGATATGAAAATATTTCCTCTTTGGGTCTTTCTCTCTCTCACACACACACACACTCACACTCACATTTCTTGTTGTTATTATTCAAAGACAGCAGAGTGAATGATCTCAAAGATAGTGGATTTCTTTGCCTGTTTGGTTCAAAAGCTTTGAATTCTGATCCAACAGTGTGATCCAACATGCTAAAGACTGAAAGGTAGATATCTTTGCAGATGTATTACACTAAAGGGAACACATTTTGTCTGTGTCTCTTAAGGGGATTTTCGAATGGTGATTGGAGAAGATAAATCCAAGGTTTCCAATATCGTCAAAGACAACATTCAGCACTTCCAGATTCTGTACAGCAACATCCTGCGCGACTGCCCTCAAGTGGTCTACAAACCTCAACAAGGAAAACTGGAGGTAAAATATGGAACACGCACAAGTGAACAGAACACACACCTACTTTCCTTATCTCACTTGATATGTGGGCGACACAGCAGTACATTGGATGCTGTAGCTACAGATTTGACTCTGTTAACTTGTCACCCGTAAATGGTTGTGGATGAGAAGGCGTCTGCTGTATAAACAGCGGCTCTACTACCTTGACCAATCCCCCCTTAAACGTTGAATCTGATACCTTGAAGTTCTTCCACAAAAGTTGTTATAGAAATATTTCCAACTAAATATGGAGAAGCCATAATTACCTTCAAGTGTACTCCCTTTAAAAACATCTCCCTGTGTCATTGCTTTTTTTTCTGCGGCACAGACAAAGACAGCCTGAATAGTACAGGGTGTCCTCACAGCCTCGGTAGTAAACTTTAAATGGGGTGTGACTGACTTGGCACTCTGCCGTGTTCCTTGCTTTTCACACAGTATTAACAAGTACAACATGGAAAACGTGTGTGTGTGTATGTCTGTTTACACCCTGAATGGCATGAATACATACGCCTCTCTGTTTTTCTTGGTGTATGGTCTCATTTTCCCTTTATTATTATTTGTTAACAGCGCTGCCTGTCATACCACAGAGAGGGTATGCACCTCACCGCTCAGGAATAACATGTTTATAAGTGGTTAAGAGTGTCATTTGTGTATTTGTGAGTAGCATATTTAGCAGTGAAGAGTTTTTTGGGCATGCCCCTGTGTCCTCCCACGTCATGAGGCAGTTGAGCAGGTCACACGTGCCTGAACCAGCTTCAGACTGATTCAGTTCAGGAGAGGAGATGTTTTCTGCAGTCATTCACTACATTGCAAGGCTGTTACCTGAGTACATGCAGTATAATACAATGTCATACTTTTTAGTTGTAGTGCCACTTAGGCAGGTTGGATTTATGTCCTGTTTATTGCAGTTAGCCCAGGAAGCAGATTTCAGTTCCACTTAAAATTTTGAACAAAAAAAACTTGGGAAACAGTAGGAAAATAAATGCTATGCTCTTCACAAAAACAAAGCAAAGTCCACTATACTCACTCTTACAATTCTTATTATGTTTTCTGACTGTGTTCTTCAATGTACATTATTTAGGATCAGTATCTAGAGCTAGACCGATAAATTGGCTAGGTGTGTGTTGGCTGATAAATAACAAGAAGCTGCAGTACAGAAATGGCACAGCTATGTTCGAGGTGATTTAGTTTGTTCATCAGAGAGCACTGACAAGTTTATTTTTCAACTGTTAATGTCCCAGTCAGGTACAAAAATTCTTTAAAAAAAGGTATTCTCCTCACAGAACGATTTTGTATTTATGTTAAAAAATGAACACTGGCCAATATATTGTTATCAGGATGTTTAAATCTCAAATATTGATATCCTATCAATAGATACAAACACTATGATAATCCAGGGCTTGTGAAAATCCAGTAGCGGTTGGGCTATAATGTGAACCCAAAATGGATTATGAGCCAGTGTCTGATGACATGACATCAGCAACAGGCTCTATATGATATGAATTGTGGTCTGTTTTAATTAACTACAATTATTTGACTACATTTGTATATGATCTGGGTTCAAAATGTTCAGAATTTTATAGAGATTAATACTTGCAGAGATTCCTGCTGAGTTTAAAATACAATACATTGTAGTGTCTTTACTGTGTGGCTGATTAAAAGGTTCAATACACAAAATATTGTGGTGTTGTTATGTTGAAATGCTTTTACACAGTTCATTCCTTATAACACTGTACTCTGTTTATTGCTCTATATTGTCTTGTGTTCGTGTGCCTGCAGGTTGACAAAAGCCCAGAAGGCCAGTTTATCCAGCTGATGGCGTTGCCTCGGACCCTGCAGCAAAAGATCACAAAGCTGGTCGACCCCCCGGGGAAAAACCGAGACGTGGAGGAGATCCTGCTGCAGGTCGCTCAGGACCCAGACTGTGGAGCTGTCGTACAGCAAGGTTCGGACTAAAGAAGGAGTGGGGGGATGTAGAACAGAGGAAAAGACATTCTGCTGTAGAACATGTTCTCTGGAGATGATGCATGAGAAAGATAAATGGAAGGAGAAAGTCATCTCTTCCAGATCTATCATTAAAATTCACTCATCTAAGCTAGAGCGCATGTACAGATCAAAGCCGTTATCATGTGTGGTGAATATTAAATAAGGTGGGATTATGTTAGAAATGAATAACATGTGGAATCCAATGCACCAACAGACTAACAAGATTATAGACAAGTAGTCAAATAAACATGTCGTCATCACTCCTGGCTTCATCAAAATTAACCCTGTAGTGTAGCAGATAGGGTCCTTGTATTTTCACATTTTAGGCCAGTAAATATACTTTTTAATTGCTGAAGCACAATGCTGAAACGCATCATTCTTCCAAATGTATCCCAGATTGTCGTAGTGCTGTCTGAGATACATTATGGCACCTGAATAATCAAATTTGACACACATCTATAACACCCTCGTTAGATTGATTGAAGGACAGTTTGTGTGTAACTATAAAGTAAAACTGTGCCTCTACCTGTAAGTAGCAGTCACAACATCATATTGCACTAATATCCATTTTTATTATTATTACATGTTTTCCTTCCTCCTCCAGGTATTTCGTCCATTGTGAAAACCTCCAGTATAACACAGAGTGTCAAAGGCATTGCTACAGCTGGTAGGTACTCTTTTCTTCTGTGTTTGATATTTTGGCAAAATCCTACACTATATCTTGTCAGGCTGTGTTAGTATAGGCTGACAATTTATGGTTTTGTGGAGTGTTTGGTGCTGGAAGGTGGATTTTGTTACCTTTAAAGAGAGTCAGGCTAGTTGTCCCATCCCCTCATTTTCCAGTCTTTGTGCTAAGATTTGCCAACTAGTCATAGTTTCATATTTCCTGCACAGATATGAGAGTGGTATCGGTCTTCTCATCTAACTCTCAGCAACAAAACAAATCAGTGTATTTCACAAAATTTTAGACTGTTCCTTACATGTGACTGTTAAGTTAGTTAGTTAGTTAGTTAGTTTATTTCAGTCATATATACACTTCAAAGCATCAAAAGAAAAAAAGAACCACAAAAAAAAACAATTTTGACTGAAAAAGGCTCAGGCAGAAGCAAAGCTTATTAATGCCCGCCTACTATACATACATACATACACATACATATCTCTTTTCCCCTTTTTTCAATTACAGCCATAACTCCTAAATATAAATCCACATAATGATTTTTTTGAACATAACAAAAGAAGTACATTGCTTAAGTTTGAGATCAGCACTATTCCACAGCTGAACCCCTTTAAAAGAAATACATCTTCTTTTAACCTCTTTTTTAGCTTTTGGTAACAAAAATTTGCTTCCATCTCTCAACTCATATTTACTCTCAGACACTCTGAAAAACTTACGCTCACTGTCTGGTAGTGTTCTATTTTTTACTTTAAACATAATTTGCATTGTTCTATAATAAACCAAGTCTCTAAACTTCAATACATGAGAATTTAAAAATAACGTATTTGTATGGTCATAATAACCAGCTTTGTTTATGATGCGTATTGCTCGTTTTTGTTGTAACACAATTTTTTCAGTTGTGCTTTTAAACGTAGATCCCCCATAATTCCACACAATTAAAGTTAAATAAGAAAGTATCAGAGAACAGTAAATTAAATATAAACTTTTATAATTTAGCATGTCTTTGGTTTTGTACATGATTGCAATTGATTTTGAGATTTTCCCCTTTACATACTCAACATGTTTTTTCCAGTTTAGTTTATGATCGATCACAACCCCAGAAATTTGGTCTCCCAAACCCTTCCTATTTCAATGTTAGAGATTTTTAATTTAATATTACTTTCAGATTGGCTTCCAAATATCATAAATGTAGTCATTCAAGCAACATGTGCCTCTTACCATTAATTAGAAAAATGTCCACTGTTAGGAAATGGAAATTAGGGGTGGGCAATATGGCCCTAGAATAATATCACAATATTTTAGGGTGTTTCTGGGATAACGATGTTCTGCAGTTCTGTGTTGAGCCAATTTAGTTTGTGTGCTGGGTTTAGGGCTCACCATATCTGTTGAGCTTTGTGGAGTCGAAATATTGCCATAATCATGTAATCTTTAAAAAAAATATATATTAATAACTATACTGATGTCATGAACAATACATTATGGCACACCCCTAATAAACATGTCATTTTGTACTAACTGGTAATCTTGAATGTGTGTTCTTAAACCTTTATGTGTGTGTTGAGAACTGTTTTAATGTAGACTTGATGTTCCTTGTTAATGTTGAGTACGCTGTGTCTCCTGCTTTTCTCCAGGCTTGTGGAAGACTGTGTCATACAGCTCCAAGAAACTGGTGAAGATGTGGAGGGGTTGGAGGAGGAAGCCGTCTGTCTCCCAGATGTCCTGATCTTGTCTGTCTGGACAGGAGCCTGTCTTCCTCTATCCCTGTCAGCCAGACAATCGACGTCCATCCTTTGGTTTTACCCTGAAACAAACTGTGGCCGGAACAATCAGGCACTCACCTCCGGTTCTATCACTGCATAGCCTCTGTGAACGGGCATTACTCACCAGGTGTAAGCCTGTGTTTGAATAGTGTAGAACTGTCTTTACAACTGCCCTTTATCGTGCAGTTCATAAAAGTTGTAGAAAAGAGGATGACATTTCACGAGCCTGACTGAATTATGGCTGACATTTAATGGTAGTACAGACCAAACCTTTGTGGATAATGACTACAGTGACCGGCTAAGTCTAGAGCCACAGCACACGACGAGTGTGAGCACAGCATGCCAAAAGTACCACATGTGTTAGACGTGGTACATCTTACACATGTTCTCCACATAATGAAGAAAAGGCCTGTGTGTCATCTTTCTTTTGAATAATAGGAGTATATCTGTGCATTTTCTGTGTGAGTGCTGCTGCCCAGATGAGAGCTGATGCGCAGCTAAGATGCTGAAACAGTGCAGCAATTGAGAATGATATTTCTACATTCTTGTCTTTGTACTGAGAGAGGGCTTTATTGAGCTCTTCAGATGTGGACTGGTGTTATGCACACACACTTCCCATCCTGCTGTCACATTGCCAAAGATCTCAAATCTCATGAAATTTCTCATTTTTACCGTTTCTAATTGTACCATATTGATGCCAGTATTCATAAAAAAGAAAATAGGATCACATTTATTTTATGAGACAAATGTTCCTCGTTGTTAACATCTGTTTACATGTCTGCCAACTTATTGTTATGAGCTCATCATACTGACAGATGGAGGTCTTTGATGGGAAAATGCATTAACTGGTTCTTCACATACATGCTGCAATTCAGTTACAAGAAATGGGTTTAATAAACCTTTTGATAAAACTAACTATGGTTATTCTGTTTTCAGTGGCAGGATTTTTTTAACCTCATTTAAGGAATCATTAGAAAAGTTTTGTGGGTCCATTTTTGAACATCATCATATGCCCCTAGTCTGTTTTTAAACATCATCACCACCTGAGGTTATATCTGAGAGTTTAGTCATTGCAAAGCTGCTAATTGTTGCAATACAAAAGGATACTCTTGTTGTCTTTTTGCATCATTTTCCTTACTTTATTTGGGCGGTTTTTATGCCTCTGTGCTGGTGACAGCTGTGGCCGGAGGAATGACGTTTCTGGGTTGGTCATACGTATGTCCCATTCTTTCAGGAACACCTGGAGGGAATCTCACAAACATTCACTTGGACTGGATGAACTGGTTAAATGTTTGTGGTCAAAGGTCACTGTGATGTCACATAACACTTTTTGGGCTGTTAACTCAAGAATTCACATGTTAATTAAGACAAAGTTTCACACAAATGTCTCATAAGATAAAATTATGAGGTGATGACATTTAATATCCGAAAGATCAAAGGTCAGCTTCACTGTGGCATCATACTGTTCTGCAAGAACTCTTCTTTTCTATATTTCACATTTGGTCAGATACTGATTTGGTGACACTAATCTTGGGTCTCTAACTTGAAACTGTGTCAAATCTATAGGTCTTATGTGCTGCTAGGTTGAAGACATGCGTGAAGCATCCACATTTTACAATTTGTAGCTTCTTTGCAGCAGCATCCATATTTGATGCATCATAGTCCACCACATGCTGATATTGAGCTTCTAGTAACTGTTGTTGCACCATGTGATGAAGCTCTCTATCAGTCCTCTGAGACTAAAAACAGTCTCTAAGTGAAGACAGCATGTTTCCCACTGGAAATTATTATTATTAAATACTACAGATTCTATATAATTAAATACACCTTAGTCATGGGGTACAAACATGTACAACAGACAAGTACAACAAACACAAGATAGAGCTAAATAAATGTTTTTTGCTGTCATTTTCCTTCTTGTAATGAAAGACATCTTTGAAAGAACAAGAAATCATCACAAATAAAGCACTCAAGTGAAGTTGGTGCTGTGATAAATGTCACTTCATTCCATCATAGTGCAGTCAGACACTTCCTGGTACGGTCACCTTTTTATTCACCACTACATCATGAGTCATGGTTTAAAATAACTTCTGCGATGGACACATGAATCATCTTAAAGTGGACTCACATTAACTCGTACGATTTTTTTTTTGTTTGCTCTTCTCTTTCACTGTATACTTTGGGACAGTTTGCTGACTGCACATGTCGTCTGTGGGTCAACATTTCAGCAATTCCACGCATAGTCCACCAACAACCAGCCTGCTGTTAGTGATGGAAGTATATTTACTCAAGTACTGTGATCAAATACTATTTTGAGGCATTTCCATTTCATGCGTTTCACTTCTACTGCACTATATTTCAAAAGGATTTTTTTTTTCTGGATGATCATTTTATTAAATATTATGTATTGGCGTAGATTAAAAAACCTAACATAGGAAAAAAATTGCTTTAATTAAACCAGATACAGCATGAAATACTGCACACACAGTGATACATCACTAATAACAGTACAGTTGAACACCAACAAGAGTCATCTGACTTGCATTAAATACTTTTTCTCAGTAGTGGAAGAAGTGCTCAGATCTTTTACTTCAGTAGAAGTAGTAATACTGCAGTGTAGAAAAATTTTTAAAGATCCCCTTTAGACATGTTTCAAGACATATAAGAATACTTCGCTTTAAAATGTGTGTTTTTTAAAGAAAAAAACCCCAATTACAATATAATTGCAGTGTTGAAGATTTCTTGAAACTACGTACTCCAGAAAGTCCAGAATATATTGATATGCACATATTTTCATTTTAAAAGTTTACCTGCTGGACACACGATGTCTCCTACTTCACTGAAAAGTCCTATCTCAAACTCAAATTTCAGGTGACCGCAGAGAAACTTCCCTCCTTTAGCAAAGGATTGTGAAAACATTCTCAGAGTCAAACTGCACATAAATCATTCTGCACAATGAATAAAAAAAATGATTAGATTTTTTATTAAAAATCTCAACTGGCAAAGTAAAATTTATATAAATAAATACATCAGCTTAAATAGTACAGCATTTCCCCTGAAATGTAGTATAAAGTGGCATAAAATAAGAAAATGCATTATTTTTGAAGTTAGGCTCACAACTTAAATAAACATGATGGGTTTTCAGCGCAGAGGTGCATTGAGATTTATTCTTATTTTGATGTTTTACTGTGAGTTTAATGCTTGGATGTCATTTTATTGGGATGGCTGTAATGAAGAAATTGTGAATGCTTTAGGCTGCACTTTAAGAGCAGTATATAAACATTTACTGCATGGTTTATAACACACTTTAATGTAGTTGTAAACAAATAAAGAGTATTATAAATATATAAAACACTTATTAATCACCTTTTAGCTCCAGTCGTGATAATGTGTTATTACTCATTTATTAGATGTATACATGCCGCTTGTAAATGGTAAGAAGGGGGACTTAATGTAAAGTGGTACCGTTTATCTTAATGTGTGTGGTGGAAATTTAAATACTATATGTTTTAATAAGAAACACAGGAAGAGCAGCAACCAGTGATTCAAATAAACATTGAACTGAGAGGTTGAGGGTTTACTTCCTTGCTCAAAGGCACTCCTAAATCACCCGCTAAATGTGTCAGCACCTCAGCCTGCTGGAGCAATAAACACGGTGACAGCGGCCAGACCTTCAGAGGATGTGATGCAATGCTCTTATTATCATAATATATGCTGATATCATCGCTGCGGCGCTCCACCAATCAGCGCGCTTCACTTTCACCACCTGCTAGGAACTGAATTCCATCATTCCAGGCATTCCTGCCCTCCCTCCCTCCCTCCCTCCCGTCTCCTCCTCCTCCTCCTCCTCTTCCTCGTTTAGCCTACAACCAAGTTTGTCCCGACAGACAGCTACTGCTACTATTGTCTTTCCTCGTCCGAGCGCGGCGGCTTTTGTTTGGAGTGTGTGGGACATTTATCTGCCCCTGCGTCTTGTTGTTGTTTATTCCCCCGTGTGGAGCCTATCATACTGGAAGACAGCAAAGTGGCGCTTGAAGGAGGTACGTGCTGCGAAACGTGAAGTTGTGTCTGACATTGTTTCGGGTTTGCGGGATGAGTGTGCGCTCTTTTTTTTTCTTGTTCAGTCACACGGTGCAGACGCGCTCGGTTTTACGTCAAATATTCAGCATGTTCGTGAAGACTGCGCCGGGAGCGGGTTTTACCGCAGGGCCGGGATGAAATCCGCCTGCTTTTACGGAGGTGAAATTTCATTCACGACGTGCGGCGACACTGGCGGGTTCCCAAACTTTCTCATGTCAAGAAAGCTCATCGGGCGTCCGACTTCCTGCCGGGTTGTGGGGACATGTACTCGTCCCCGTGTTGCGCTGACCGAAGTGGAAATGAGTGAAACCCGATCGCAAAATCAAGTCGTCGATACATTTCTGCGATGGTGTCAACTTCAGGTTAAAGCCGTGATTTTCCTTTCATCTTGCCTTCCTGGACACAACTTAAGGGCCCGATAAGGAGGCGGTGAGTCAGGCTGGTATAAATAAATGGCTGGTGGGAATAAAAGTGGACGCACTTGCTGTTAATGTCCCACTAATCGCTTTCAGGTCGCATCGAAACTTTCTCGCGTGTCTTTAGTCGCACCACTTAGACAATTAGAGGACCATTAACCCGACATGTTTTGCAGTTTAGCGTGAAGCTTAATTAGGATTTCCCTCAAAACGCCGTTTTCCTGGAGAAACGAGGGAAAGGTATCTCAGGAATGCAGAAAGAGGGAAGAGAAACACGCTGGAGCGCTTTTTTTAAAAAATTCAGAAATACCTTTCATAGCGCAGACTAAAGACTGAACACTGTGGGACAAAAATCCAAAAGAGATGCTTTAACCTCACAAGAAGGGCCTAAATAATGTCATAAACTATAGGACAAAAGCATTCATGTCCTTTAAAGGGAGCCGTACTACAACACAAGTAAAAATCCTGCATTTGAAACTAAAGTATTATCTGCACAGTTTAATTACTGTAGGTATCAAAAGTAGTCCTGCAGGATGGCCTCTCTAGCATCTTATCATATGCTCTGTATTTGAACAGCAGTGATTTGTCAATTAGCCAATCAGGCTGCAGGCAGAAAATGAATCAATTCAAGTCATCTTTTTAGCAAAACTGCCTAAAATTTTACTGCTTCCAGCCTTTTTCCAGCTTGAACTCGGGGTGGGGGGTGGGGGTACTTGCGATGGACATTTTTCGACCAAATGATTAATCAATTGAGAAAATAATGGATGAACGGAAACGGCGTTAGTTGCAGCCCTAATGGCACATGATATTTGCAGTTGTGAATCAGGGAAGGCTGTTTGCTGCTCAGGCAAAGTTCAGCTGCTTGAGTTAAAAGCGCATTTATATAAAAAATTTATATAAAAAACTACTACTAAACTGCTACTAAAAAAAAAAAAAAGTCTCATTTTGGTTTCTGTGCCAGAACTCAGCATCATGTTAGCGTTGAAGAATTTTAAATGATACTATTGGTAGTAGTGATGTTATTTGTCATTTTAAGTACAGTTTTGGAGCTCCTAATGACTTCTCATCTATCAAATATGAACTGTTATTTATTCAGTATTTAAAATGCTACTCAGAGATGGAAGCCACACACGTCTGAGTCTCTTAACATTTTCAGCACAGTGCCCTCCCCTCTGTCCCACAGGCATCCAAGCATGGAGACGCCACTGGATGTTCTGTCAAGAGCAGCATCATTTGTTCATGCGAATGAAGAAGAGAGTAAGTTTGATCAGACTGCTCAGTTCCTCTTGTGTCTTGTGTTGAGTTCAGACTCATGTCTTTTTTTTCTGTCCGGACTGTTGCGGCGTCAGAAGGCGCACTGTGCGCTACATGTCCATGAAGTGCAACATTATGTTCAGCCATAAGCCTTGGCCCCGTTTTCGGCCATAAGACAATAGGCATCTTTGTGCTGCGCGAGCTTGCAGTTGCAGATACGCAGGCAAATAAGACCAACCGCACTCAACCGCCATCAGCACTGCTTTTTAACCTGCTGCTTGCTTGTATTAACCTGCTTTCACTGGAATCAGGGTGGGGTGGTTCTCTGTGTCATCCGCTTCTCCCTCTATTTCAGCGTCTTCCCCGGCTGTCTGTGTTACTGTCCTGTTGATCTATGTCCATCTTCTTCCCTCTTTCCCTCTCTTCTCGGTCTCCCTGCCTACTGTCTTCTTCTGTCTTTTGTTTTCTCCTCTCCTAATCATGTCTGAGGACTTCTGGCATTTGAAAAAAACAAAAATTCCTTCCGAGATTAAGGAGAAATGGCCAATCCTTGTCAGCAGGCCTCTCCACAGCCAGCAGGCCCCTGAGCTGAGTGAATCTTACAAGAACACTTAACACTGAGTGGCCAGCAGTGATACTTGATCTGCAATGTTTAGAGGTGTATTTTGGTGTTTTTTGGGGATCTCCTCTGCAGCTTTGCAGACTGTGTGACATGCATTTAATAATTGCTTTCTGGCTGCGCAGGATTTAAACCTGAATCGCTGTTGTAGAGGGGGCATTTAAAGAAGCTGGTGGATTTGTGATTTTTTTTAATGAATCTGTTTACGTTGAGAAGGAATTTGAAGCTCCACAAGCTTCAGGGAGCTCTACAATTTCAGTTCTTAAAAGCCAAATGATGTACTGAATTCCATTATGACACATGAATATTTTAATTTGGTAGAAGTGCAAGCAAGCTCCTGTTATAACCATTTCATAGTGAGAAAGTTCCTTATTTAAAGGCTTTTTCAGAGATGGATGCTGATCAATCGATCGATTGATCAACTTAGAATTTGTTGAATACATACAGTAAAATTTTAGGTCATCACATGTGTTCGCAGGTGTATTCAGAGACCAGGGATATTTAGAAGGAGCTTCGCCTGTATAAAGTCTCCCATGTCACCAGTTTGTTCCCATAATGCTTTGTCTTAGATAAGCTGAATATCAGCCTCCTTGCACTTCGGAGTAAAATGGCATGGGAGCTCTCCTCCCCTCCTCCTCTGCTCCCTCGCTCCCCTGCAGTGTTTTTGTTTTTTTCCCTGCACTGATGTCACTTTTTGTTGTGGGTCGTGCATGGGCTCTTTGTCCAAAGACAATGCACTCGACCTGTTTCCACAATAGTGCAGGAGAAATGGGCGAGCCAGCGATCCAGCCAGCCCACAAAGCCAGTTAACCAACCAGCTAGTCTGCCAAACTAGCTACGAGTCAGCCGACCAACCAGGCCAACAGGCAGCCGACCAACCAGGCTAACAGGCTGTTGAGTCAATAACCTCTGCCTACTTGTTTGCATGTATGCCGAGCCTTCGTAATGCCTGCGCTGCACCCAACACCGGAGCACTTGCCACAGAACAGGGTGAGGCTCGGCCATCACAGCGGCCACTGTAGCTCAGGAGGACCAAGTGGGACTTGTGAGAGCCAATTTTTCCGTTCCCAACATTTAGACCTTGAGATGGAAAGCATTGTTCAATATTTTAAACCACACTCCTGCAGATAACCCATCTTACTGTAGTTGGAAATGGATTTCTTGGGTTATTACACAAATGCTGTCTTAAGGGAAATGAAATTACAGTTCATGAATAATGCATTGGTCCGAGGTCGCGCTGCTTGGCTCTAAAGTGGAAAATATACTCCCATAATATCCCAAAATAGATTGTTGGCATTGGCCCAGATTAATTAAGGCTGCTTGAATGTGGGTGCTTATCTAAAATTAAAACTCTGTCTACGCTACGTTAGTTTGCTTAAAATTTCGACGTTGTTAAACCTTTTGGTACTTGGTGTTACTTGGGATGGGTTGATAGCAGCAACAGCTTTTTTCACAGAGCAGAAGGCATCAGCCCACATTTGTTACAATTTGAAATATCACAACTTGAGATGTACATTTCTATCCTGCCTTGCAGGTCAATGTATTTAAATACACTACTGGAATGTGTTTTGATACTGTACTGATTCCAGGAGAAGGATGCACTTGCCCGTGCAATTTCCATTCCTTTCACACACAAGGATGTCATTTCCACTTACTTTTGCAGGTCAGTTCAATGTACTCGCTAGAGTACAAGTACAGCACAAGAGAGCTCTTTTTTTTGCCCCGGGTTGTGCCTCAGAGGCCAGGCTGCCCTGACTTACTCCTAGAGTAAGAGTATATTTATATTCAACATATTCATCCAATCGCCCAACCCTTGTGTAGTGTATTGATGATGCAGCAATTTGCACACTTTCTGTTTAAAACCTTTATTATAGAAAACATTACAAAATTTTTGATATGCATGTGTATAAATAAGTAAAGTCTCCTCCATGTCTGAAACCAGTACTTGCACACACATGCCATACATGCACACACTTCAGCAGGGCTGATCCTTGCTGTCAGTGAGCTTGAATTCCCACCTTCTGGTTGGAGGACAGGCCGTCTGTAAACAACTCTATTCACAGGTCTTAAGTCAAATCGTCCTGACCTTGAATATACAGTAATTACTTACTAGAAAAGCAGTGAGGTAATCTGCGCCTTGTATTTAATGGTGAATGCGGGGAAATACTTAATGCTTGCCATCACCCCTCCATAGCAATTTTGGTGACTACTTGGAAGATCTTGCAGTGTGCTCCACCCTTCCTGAAAGCAAACCTGTATTTGAAATCAACCTTAAACTGTCTGGATTTCAGTTCCAAGAACAGATCAAAAATATTTTTGTTTGGAACTCAGTGTTTTCTAAATTCTAGCAGTTCTGAGTACATTTTTAGAGTAATTTCTTTGGTTTTAGTGCGAATGCAGAGACATTGCCTGTCAGCATGCTGCGACTCTGCTTGTTGGGTCTTGGATGTTAGATCAAAGGCAGTCATTCCAAAGAGGGCCGGCGGTTTAGGGCCCTACTGAAGAGATGGAATATGGACCTTTTGTTTCTGACAGGAACCACAACAAAAGAAGAACTGGTGCCAAGAGAAGGTGGTTGGCTGAGATCTGTGCTCTGCCCTCTGCTCTACTTCTGCACACGCTGAAATACACATGCTGTACACTGAAATTCCGCTTGTTTGTTCAGAGAAAACACACACAATCACACACACACACACACACACACAAACATACACACACACTTGCAGAATCCCCCTTTCATTGTTATAGTTTCCATGGTTTGTTCAAACACCACCAGTCTTTTCCTAGCTCTTGGTGAAGGAAGTAGTGTCTTAGCAGACTCTTCTACTCTTGCACTGAATATCAATACAAGTGGTTGGTAGATACGGTAGGTTGTGGACAGAATAATAGCAACACCTTTCAATATAATACATTCTCATACTAAAATACAAAAAGACGGAACTTTCTGAGCTAAAATTGACATATGTATTGCAAGGCTGGACTGGATTATGCGATTTTGCCAGTTGTTTCTGTTATTTTGTCCATCCCTAGCATGAATATTCTATCCTGGGTATAAGTATATCTTGATATTTGATCTCCACTGGCAGAGCACCGTGGTGAAATGGAGTTGGTCAGCTTTGTTAGAATGATGCCTCCCTCCATTAGACAGATGTGTAATCTGATTTAAACTGTGTTCACACACTAACATGATGTTTCTGGGCTCTAAAGGAGGCAGAGGTGCTGTTTTAGTCATGGCCCACCGAGCCTTGATTTAATGTTTTAGCCATGCTTGGCTTCACGGATGGCGGTGTCGGCCTGGCAGTCGGTCCACAGCTTTGGTTCAGACTCAGCAACTATTGGATGGATTTCCATGAAATGTTTTTCGGACATTCGTGCTCCTCAGAGGATAAATCCTGTTGACTTTGTTGATCCCCTGATTTTAATCCAGTTGCATCGTTACACTGTTTTTTTTTTTGTCCCAATACGTTATGAACAAATAGCTGCAAATGAATAACATAATTAGCACGCTAACACGCTAAACTAACATTGTGTACCTGGTGAACATTGTGCCTGCTAAACATCAGCTTGTTAGCTTTGTCATTGTGAGCATGCCAACGTTAGCATTCAGCTCAAAGTACCGCGGTGCTTAAGTCCAGCCTCACAGAGCTGCATGGCTGTAGACTGAGACGTGTGTTGATAAGAACACACATTTAAAACATGCGACAGGTCCTGAGCAGACACACAAAACTTGACCTGATCGGAACGGATCCTTTCATCAAAATTTGTTGGATAACCTACTTGGGGCAAAATATGGACAGACACTGTTTATGGTTTTTATATCTATGTACTTTTTGAAATCAGATTCTCTGTAACTCGGTCTTATGTCTCAGGTAATGTGATCATGTACTGCAGGTCCACACTGAGGTGGACCAGACCAGCAGATCCTATTGTAGTCCTAATCTTGGGTGTCTTCACTTAAATTGTATATGAATGAACTCCTGCAAGCTTGGTGAACTAGACTTCGCAGGTTCAAACTTTTTAAGGGCTGATAGTCCTCTCAGTAAGAGAGCAGTCAAGACTAGTCAGAGCTTGTCGATACTGAGTTGTTTATAGTCAGATCAACTCTGAAAGTGAAGTCGGAGAACTTGCCTCATGGCGCGTTGTCTAAACTGTGCTGGAGGCAAACAGTTTTCCAGGTGGGAGGTAATTTGACTGAGGGTTCATGCCCGCGAGTGGGATGGGTTGTGTGTTATGGGCGTGTAGAGCTTTTTCAGCAAGGAGTGGGTTTGCCCTCCAGCCTGTCCATATTTATGACAGATATTTCTCAATGCTGCCGGTTCAACACGACACAGGTGTTAGGCATGATAGTATAAGCATGCGTGGTGAGCAGCATGACAACACCTCTGTAACTCATCTTCCCTGCACGGCTTGTTGAGGTGTTTTGGGATTAAGAGAACGTAAACTTTAACACATGAAGTTGTCCTGTGATGTTTTAGTAACCCAGACAGTCTCAACATAAAGAAGGTGAGGCTTAGAGCAATTTAGGTAGCCAATAATGTGTGAGCACTCTTTTCCAAGTTCAGGAATTCCCTGTGGCACATGCTACACATGCCTGTTGTTTATTTAGTCTGCATCTGTTTAACAGCGTTAAAGAAGTAGTTTGCTATTTGCTCTGCTCTTGATCGGCGACCTCAGACTGACAGCAAGACAACAGGAAGTCACTGTTTCCAGCCGAGAAATAGTGCAGCACCTAAACCTTTAAAACTGTGACATTAAACAAATACTTAAAGCCGAGTGATTCATTCAGACATAATATCACTTGCCTTGGCCCTGAGTGTGAGAAGTGCTGGTGATGGTCTTGTCGGTGTTGACTCTTCACATGCAGTAAAATTTACTGTGCTGTACTTTTTAAACTTTCACTCTCAGTTTCTTCCTTAATAAAATCGAGAATCCTTTGCACCTGTTGATGAATGGATAGCACATTGTAATGATTGTCAGCAGCACGTCTCTCTGCATCTGCAGCCTACACACAGGCTCAGTCTTTTTATTCTGTTCTCGGATCTGTATTTGGTGGTTTCGTGTTCACAGAGTATCACAGATGAACTTAATTTTTTCTCAGCAGACAAGGCCCGGCTGCCACCACTGATTAAACAATTGGACGTGCACCGATCTGCCTACTAAGTGTGTGAGCGAGTCGCCATAATTTATGAGTTCAAGGCAGAAGTCTGCAGCAAACATAACAGTCATAAACCAAACAGCAGGGGACAATGTGGAGCACACAGGCATCTCGTGTGGTTGCGTATGCATGCTGTAGTTTTTGTTTGTGAGCTCAAATTTGTGTGCAATAAAATTTGAAGTACGCATTAAATGTCTGCTCTATTGTCTCGAACACCAGCCGTGTTTTATTGCCCGTGTTTCTGTCAGTTCCCCAGTCAGTGTCTGTTGCCTTGTTATTGATTAATGGGGCACGGTGATGTCATTAACTCTTAGTGTTTGAGCTATTGCCTGCTGTCGGCGTATGTGTGGGTCAAGGAGTCTGCAGTTGATAAACCTCGGTTATCAGCAGTTTTTATGAGTGCTGTAACAATCTAATGGATGACTAAGTCAAAGTGATGTATAGGTGATGCATGGGGTAACGCTTTACCACTGACATTATTGCCACACTCCTGTTTTTCTTCTCTCACACCTGTTTTATCTTATTGTTTCTCATCATAAAAGACATTTACAGTATGTGAGATATCCCAGTAGGAATCCTGCCATTGCTCTTGACGAAAGCGCTGGCCTGAAAACAGAAGTTTGGTGCGTGTTGGTCTGCCCGCTGCTCCCAAATAGTTGGGGTGGGTCAAATGCCAAAATACAACAGGGGTCCAGCACTGTGATGGACAGAGTTGACAAAAGTCTGTCATAGGCACATGAAACACCGAGCATCTACTCCTGATGCATGGATAGGCATGATACCATGCACAAGACCAGGAGTGGTCTTTTCCCCCAAAAATAAATGTGTAATATGCCAAGGATTTTTATTATCATGGCTGCATAACAGCAAGACCATTTTGTTATCTTCCACAGGGTCAAACCTTTTTTGCTTTAACAAATCAGTGTCTCTTGATTTTTGAATCCACTCCCTTTCCTGTGGACTATTCTGTCATAGAGTGTTGGTTTTAATTTTAATTAATAATTTAGTAACTGAGCTTATTAACTTTCTTGCAGGGAGTTAGATGAAAAACTGATGCCACTCTCACATCTGTCCGTTCAAAATGAAGCTGGAGCCAGCAGCCGATTAGCTTAGCTTAGCACAACAGCTGGAAACAGGAGGGAACAGCTAGCGTGGCTCCTTCCTGGAGTCTGTGCTGGTTGTCTGGCAACCTTCCTGTGACAACAGGACTTCAGGAAGTCATTGTGCTGGTCCATGAAACACTTTGGTTTTTAAATTAAATTAATTGCTATGTGTGTCGTGTGTTTTAGAGGTGCTGCTAGGAAGAGTTCATTACTGCTGAACAGAGCCAGGATAGCCTTGTTTACAGTTTTTGTGCTATGCTAAGCTAAGGGGCTAACATGGGTGTGGTATCTACTCATCTCACGCTTGTCAAGAAAGTGAATAAGTGCATCCTCAAGATGTCGAGGTATTGCTTTAACAAACTGAACCACTACGTCAAGCGTGTATTTTGTACCTCCACTGGGGAGGTTATGTTTTTGCTTTGTTTTTTTTGTTGGTTGGTTTTGTCTAATTGTTAGCAGGATTACAGAAAAACTACTGGCCCGATTTTCATGAAACTTGGCGGAAGGGTAAAGCATGGGCAGAGGAACCCTCTAAATTTTGAAAAGGATCCGAATCACAAGCTGGTTACACAGACTATTTTTCACTTACGTTAACATTGCGACATAGGGCATTTGGCCTTGGCTGAATAAATGCCATGTATCTTAACATCCAGTTGATTGAAGTAAAAGTCAGTGATGATCAAATCAATTGTAGACTCCACATCAGAATCCACATTCACAGGTACCAATAATCCTCTGGGGTAGCTGCTCAAACGTCTTTCAGAAAGCAGTTGTTATGGAGCACTCAGGCACAGTGGGTTCATGGGAGAACTGGTACAACTGTAACATCATTTATTTTGATTTTAGAGTTTAGAAAGGCTCGTTCCTTGCACGGGTCATTCTTGAGGTGGGTTTGCTGTGCTGCTCATCGCACAATCATACTGCTGAGGGCTTGGTTTAAATGTAAACTGTGTGTAAATACATACATTCAGTGCTTCAAGATGAACAAGCTTCCCAGTCACTGCTCCTTACCATCAGTCCATCTCTTGGTGTCTTACCCTCCTCCCTCCCTTCTCCCTTCTATGCCCTTAGATACACTTCACTCCTCAGTTTAACTTACTAGTCTGTTGACAGCTGCACACACACACACACACACACACACACACACACACACACACACACACAGTGACTTACGTCATCGTCACTGCTTTGTTAAGTGTTGTAGTTCAGCCGGCGGCCATTAAGGATAGAGGGGCAAGGGGCCGCCATGGTCACAAGGCCAAAGGTCAAGTGTCGGAAGGGTCACAGTTGCAAGTCACTAGGTTAAATACAACCGACCTTTATTCTTTACACGCTGCATTTCTGTTTTGCACTTTTGTTCTACATTTACATACCAGTAATCATTTTGAATTGTTGACTGCGTTTCATCCTAAACAAGACAACATGTTTTTTACTTGTGGAAAGACAGTTGTCTCATTTCTAAAATAGTTGTGTGTAGCTAAGTTAGAAAAGATGTGATTTCAGTAATTTACAGCTGTTTTGCTGTGCCATCTGTTTAGAAGAGCATCTTTTCTCCCAAATTTGATATATGCTAAATTCCCGTGCAGTGATTTCCTGGTTCACTGCAAACTGCTTTAGTGGCCTGGGGAGGATGTCGATCGCCACACGTCTCCTCTGGTAGAGATCTTTCAGAACAAAGTTGTATGAAGAGTCATCCACCTCGCTGAAAAGGCAAAGTTGTTTGATAGATTGAAGGCTCTCACTCCCACCTGTGCATCAAAATTTCCGAAGCAGCTGAGTCAAGTGGTAGTCAAATGCTCCGGTTTTAATGGGTCCTCACCTGATAACAGTGGCTGCATAAATCTGAGGCTGTGGCTGCTTCTCAGAACTCGTGTCCCGCGTTCGCTCTCAGTAAATGCCACGCTCGCTGGGCCCATACCAGCGCTGCTGTCTTAGCGAGGGAGCTTTTTCTCAGGGCCGTGCTGACCACACATACTTTACATTCTTCCCTTTTTGATAGCGCTCGCCATAGTTACTCAGAGTGGAATGAAACAGGATTGCAAAGGCTCTCACAAAGATGAAGTTAACCTTTGCAGTAGCTAAAAAAGTATTACTGCTGAGGCACACTGAGTTTTCTTTGTGATTAGTGAAGTCACTTGACTTGGTGAATGATTCAAGAGTTGAGCGAGCACACAAGAGAAAATTACAACAGATTTAGAGCATTTATTGCATTTAAACCTCTTTTGGGTTTATGTTGAAACAATAATCATTATGCATTTATTGCCTTTCTCTTTCCTTTAATTTGAATGCTAATTTAAATTTGCAAAGGGGATTTTCAAGGTTTTGTTGTTTTGTTTTGAAGAATACAGGTATGGTGGCACATGGTAATACCTGATAGTCTGTGAACACACTCCTCTCAGAAAAGTATGTATAGTATTTGTAGCACCGGCATCCAGTGATAAAGTTGTGTTGACAACATCTGAGCGTGCCACGGCTGTAAATCCAGGCACAGATGCAGAGTGGTGATGGCACAGAGCCTGCTGTCCCACGTAGGAGCAGTCTTAGCCAATAAATGATAAGCCCCTGGGGTTGGTTGGTTACCAGCTAACTGTTAGCATGGCAAGAATGTTGTAATATGTCCCACCGGTCAACACCGACCGTTTTCCATTACCAGAAATAAGATACGTGTGGTGTTATATGTTTGAAATGGGTCATCTTCCTTGATATTAGCAACAAAACAAACATTGACCAGCCTCAAAATGTTCATCTGAAAGTTGAAAGAGTGAATGTCCTCTTGGAAAGAGATGTCACTGCTCTGCACATGCTATCCTTCGCACCTTTCCTGCTCCCATGTGAGACAGCCGAGTCTCAGCTTACTGCTCAGAAAAGATCTCGCAATCAGATCTGAGCTGTGTTCCGGGCAGTTGCATACCTGTAATAACATACAGTGGATATCTAACCTTGCATCGACGGAGTGTGAGAGTGCATCCAGTGCCTGCCTCGGGTTTGTTTTCTTCATGCTGTGAACGAAATTTGGCGGCTTCAGGGGAGGAGGGAGGCCACTCTTGACCGGAGACAGAGAGACGGAAAAGATTTGGAGGAAGGAAGAGGGGACAGATAGACAGCAGGTCAGTTTGAGAGAACAGTGAGATGGTTTGTTCAAATGGCAAAAGAGAAGCAGGACAGATTGGCTTAAAGGAAGAATAGCAGTATAGATTTAGATGTCATGGCTGCTAGAGAGCACTTTGCACATCCTCAGATGGTTTATCTTGTTTCTGTCACTGCAGATTATTTAACCACACTGAGAAACCATAATGACTGTTGATACAAGTGCTCAGTTGGTGTGGTGGTCCTATCAAGTACCACAGTGTGATGTAAAGCGTATTTGCCATCTAAAAACAACAGTATTCTTGATATTTGGTGGGACGTAGCATAAAAAGCAATACATTTTTATTGTACATTTGGATTATCTTGTGCCTGTCGTTAGTGGCTAGTTAAGTGTCGGGCCAGAAACTACCTTCCCTGCATGTTTTTGATGAATAAATAAATGTTTTAGAAAGGTGTGTTATATGTTAGTAATTGACCGTGCCAGTTCATTTAAATCTGCAACTTGATTTAAAGGAAAAATAATATACAGTGCAATATAATGGCTGAAATCGAACATACCCGCAACAAGTGAATGCTGGGCTGGTGTTTAATGATAAACAAAACCTTGGATTTGTTAATGTCTGTACACACACACACACACACACACACACACACACACACACACAAAACTGGCGGACATTACATAGACATACATTCATTTCCCGGAGACATACCCTAACCATACCCATAACTGCTACTTGCCTAACCATAACCTAAAACCTCGCCTTAACCCAAGTCCTCACCCTAAAATTTAATGAGTTACATTATGGGGACTTGCATTTTGTCCCCACAAGTAAGGCCGCAATGTGACTGTGTAAACAGATTTATGTCCCCACAACATGAGTAATATGTGGCCACACACACACGGTTTTACTTCTATCCTTGTGAGGACACTCACTGACCTAATGTGTTCTCCAGCCTCTTACCCTAACCTTAACCATCACAACTACATGCCTAAATCAATCCTAGCCTAACCTAACTAAACCTGATTCTAACTTTAACACTTAAAACCAAGTCTTGACCCCAGAACGGCCCTTTGAAGGTCTGTCTGAAAGTGAGGAACAGCCAAAATGTACTCCAAATATGTCTTCACTCCCATGTGCCTAAAACTCAAATTGGTTGTCACAAACACAGCTGTGCAAGTACACACACACACAAACACAAAGGTGGGAAATGACTGAACAGTTTCACTTCCGCACAATCACCTGTTGTTATCATTGTTTCCGTGTAGCAACCTGATATTTCCCAGGAACACTCCCAGGAACCTTTTGCGACGGTGTCTTGTTGCAGCTGTGTGATTTTGCCTCTGAACGCTCGGCGAGATGATGTAAATGTATTCACAGAAAGCTTCTGTTTGTGCTTTTGTGAAACGGGAACATTGATGGGTGCAATCTGGACATTTGGATTCCTCCATGTTGAACTTCTAGAAAATATTGTGGATTACAAACGCACAGTATCGTAACTTCTACTGCAGGGCTGTCCCGCTCTGGTGTTTGTCGACATTATATGTGTAATCTAACCTTCTGCAGCCTCCAGGTTTGTGGAAAAGTCACAGTGAAGTAACTACCTGGATGCCAGGAGCTGAGACAACACATTTTAGAGCGTCTTCAATCCATTATGTCACCATGTAAACATTGTAATGGTGTCTTGGTATTTCAACAGAGGGTGCCATAAAGTAATCAATTATTTGACCTGTGATCTCTGCCAGTTGTTCCTCCACCCTAGCTTATTAAAGCTCATGTCAATAATCAAGTTTAGAGGAAGTCACTCTTCCTTTATCCATCCTCGACAAGACGTAAAGGTCATTTCATAAATAAATGGAAAGACTGAATGCCACGTGAGAGAGGCAGAAGCAAGTCAAGCTTCTTTTCTCCACTCTCTACCGTCATCCTGCGCTCTTTTATTCTGCCAGTGTTTGTGTCACAACAGTGCGTTAATGAGGAATTAAGATGAATCACCACCTGGCCTGTGCAGCGTGTTGTTATCCAGACACACCCACTCCCGGGAGAAGCCCAGACCTGTTGAGAAAGACATTCAACACCACGGGACATTAAGTAGGTGCGGTTTTGCCTTGTCCTGAAAGATTAGAAAAATAAATAGACAGGCAGGAAGTAAGTAAAGCGGGTAATGAGAGGAAAGCAGGCAACAGGCAAGCTGAGATGAAGGCAGTTGTGTACCCACACCGCTGAATGATGGGCGAATAAACGTGAGCGCTGATAGATCCTGTACCCATTTCATTTTGAAACTAAGCTAAATTGCTCTGAAAGTTGAGATCAAACCGGATTACCGAGGTCCAGCTTGAAGCAGAACGCATTTTATAAGGCAAGAGGATACTACAAACCAGCTCAGCTCAATCAGCTCTGTAGTAGTTGAATTATTCATTGGTAAAATGACGTTTCATGTTCATGCAGTGATGCTTTTCCACAGAAGTTAGTTTGACGTGGTCCATGCATTTTTTTTAACAGCAGCATTGCCACAGCCTGCCTTTTCCTATAGCTGACATCACTATAGGTCACAGCGAGCTCTTCGATCCTGAGTCACGCTGGGGAAACGGTGAGGAGCGAAGGTTATTACCACACCAGGCTAAGATATGTGTAACAACTTGTCCCTATAAAGGAAAGAGGGGGAATTTCGTCGAATTGTTGTGTAACCATTAATCTCCTTAGTATACTTATTCAGTGTTACGCCGTGCCAAGCCAGAACAAAGACACTGTGTTGGAGACTGTGGTTCCCTTTTTAAGTCAGTTTTAAGTCAAGTGTTTGTGATAATTGAAAGACAAATGCAGCAGCAGCCAGAAGGGAAACACACAGTGAATCTAATAACCAGCAGTAATACTGAACTACACTGATGTGCAGATGTTCCCAAAACGAAGCATCCCTCGATTGTTAAATGCGATACAAAGTAGTTTGTAGTACAAGATATTTTTAATGCGATTTGTTTTAATTTGATCAGGAAATGTTGACTTTAATTGATAATGTGACACTTTTTCGCTCATGATGGCATTATTAATGTTTTTATAAGCATGCCCTTTGTTGGAAATATCGAGGAACGGGTCCTTGGTTCACTCAGTCGTCTAATTTACTGCACAAGAGACAAAGTCTGAGCCAAAGTCCATTTTAGGCAATTGAGGAGCCAAAGCACAGGTAGTCAACAATTCTCCATCTAGATGGTACACTTTAGCTTTCTTTGACAGTCCTAAGAGATTATGTCGATTATGAGCAATTACGTCGTTATCTGCCTGTGGAAGCTCCACTGAGCTCGTTGAACTGTCTGCGACTCGGTGACAGTGTCTGACTGGTCAAACGTTGTATCCTTTTGCTCTGTTTCAGTCTGGCTCTAGAGTGAGCTATAGCCACCTGTGGATGCTGATCAGGCTTTTAGATTCAAACCATTTTCTGTCCCTGAGGTACGTGAGGCCTGGATACAGTAGGCAAGGCAACCCGTCAGTTTTTCAGATCCCTTTTTCCCTGTAAGTTGCTTCAGATTTAGCTGCTCTACTAACTAATGCTGTTTGAAAGGATCATCCTATGTCAATCCTCTGTTAAAAATGTCACCCCTCTGGATAATTTCAGGCTTATTTCTTCATTTGTATTGAAGATACCTCTTGGATTTATTCTACAAATTTAGATTTTGAATCCCATCTGCTTTTCTTGGTAACTTAAACAGTTGCATTGGCCTGTTATGTTTTAAAAGAAGTCTCTACACTCAGTGGGACTTAACCTGATTAAGGTTAAAAAACTCCTTCATAGTCATTAGTAGTGACTTCAAATAAATGTATATAACTTGTAGGATTATAAATGTAACATGCCTTCACTTTTTTCTGTGGAAAAATGACTCTTAATTGCGCTGCTTTGTCTAAATAACACAGAAATCTACTGTTCCTGTCTCCTCTGACAGAAAATGTGTGAAAATGCCACCTGAACCAGCTGAGGTCTAACACTGATCAACCTGGGACTTCATAAAGAGACTTTAGAAATGTTTACTTCCTCCAGCAACTTTTTTTGGTTGTTGTCACACACTTGATACATTATGAGCTGAGCAATAGACAACAAATTTGGGTTTCAGGCCTTTTAGATGTTTGAGCCTCCGAGTCAGTTGTAACCTGCGGCAGCACTGAATGAACCCTCTGTCTGAACTCAGCCGTGTTGTGTGTGAAACTGGAAACAATGGCTGTCCAATGAGACAAGAACCACGTTCCTTAGTTCACCGTTAGAGGGGCAGGCCACGAGGGAGGAGGGGGAGGCCTTTTGTGTGTGTGTGTGCGTGTGTGTGCGTGTGTGTGCGTGTGTGTGCGTGTGTGTGCGTGTGTGTATGAGAAAGAAAGGGGGAAGGTGTTTGGAAAGATGTGGAATGGTGTGTGTTTGTGAAGTGTAGATGTACGAGTGTGTCTGTGTGGATGCATGCACACTGTGTTTGTGTTTGTTTTGTAGTCGTGGCTTGTGTGTGTGAGTGTGCATGAGAGAATGGGTGAGGGAGAGGGGGTAAACAAACTCTCTGAATAATTTGTCTGTTAATCCAGTTTTGAGCTGCGTTAGAAGTTGGGAGAGGCCTGTTTTGGTAAGACAGAGGTCAGGAAAGCAGCCCGGCAGCCAAATGCTGCCTGATACCTTTACAGTGTTTTTAACCTGCCTGAAGCTCAGGGTAGAAAAATAAATCCACCTGCCTGAAAGCTTTATCTCTTCCTCTTGGTTTCTCATAATTTAGTTTCCCGCTGGTTTTCCTTGTTCCGTGCTCTGCTTTATTTGTGTTTGGTTAAAGCAGGCTTAACGAGGCCAGGAGCTGGAATGCAACACTGAATGGTTTGTCTGTTTGTAGAATTGGTCATTGATTTCTTTTCATTTTGGATGCCATTTTTTATTCCTCTCACATTTAATTTCTTTGTGTGCCATCTCTCTTGCGTTGAGAATTTTGTACATTTAATTTTGACTCAGAAATCTAATCCGTTGAGTTTGCAGGTATCAGAATCAGAATCGGTTTGTTGCCAAGTAGGTTTTCACATGCGAGGAATTTAGCCGTGGTGTTTTGGTGCTCAACAACGAACATAGCAAGTAGAAAAATAGAAAGAAAGACGTATTTAGTATTTGTTTAGCAGATATAGCGTTTTGCGTTTAGCTTTTCTTGACACCTCTCACTTTGTGAGTATGCGTCGCACGAAAACACACACATGTCAAATGCGTGTGTCTTTGTAAACTCACGCTCTAAAGCGCAGCCACACCCTGCCCATTATGTTCTCAGTCAAATACCCAGGAGGAAACTCTTCTCTGCTCTTTCCACACAAACTGTGTAATCTGATGACACTCATATTCACATTCTATTCATCTGTTTCCTCTTTTCATCCCATTTGCCTCCTGCACTTTCCACATCAGTCCCTTTTTTATTGAGGATAAAACCTGGGTAGTGCCCATGTTAACACCAGGGGGCAGGAGAGAACCATTCTGAGACTTGACTGAGCCTTGGTAACTTTTCATGTACATTGAAAAAGAAGTGAAGTTTGTTTTCCCTCCATTTATACGACAATATAGGCAATTTATACATATTTGTTTTCCATATTGCACATAGGATACGGTTATATTATCTATTCTATTTTTCCTTTTACATTAGTAACTCTGCTGATAAACCTACTTGAGGGAACATTGTGGTATAAAGAAAACCCTTTTTCTATTTTTTCTTTTCTTTTCTGTTCTAAGGAGCCACACACTCTCTGTCTCTCACACACCCAAACAATGTAGATTGGGGGCAAACCACCATCTTTGCAGGAAAAAAAAAGGTTTATAAGCAGAAACCCCATAAAAAAGGCATTTTTTTTGTATTTGTTCATGTATTGTTTTTTTTTATTTGTAAAAAATCTCTCCTTTCCGCAGTCTGTGTCTGTTTCTCAACTCCCTTCCTCCACATCTGCAAACAGTCAATTTAGAGTGACTTGTCAAGCTCCACATCCTCTGTGCTATCACTACACTATTGCCATAATATTCCTGCAGGGAGTCGCACCTTGTGATAAGGTTAAAGAGACACTTCTTGGGCGTCTGTTGTACCTCAACAATGTCAGTGATGTTTAATATCCTGTGGCAAAACTTCAACGCCGGTAGTTGTGATACTTTTAAAATTCAGTTCGGGCATTACTGCGGCTCTGTGGGTCTCTCTCTCTCCTCCCTCTCTTTCTCTCTCTGCATGTGTTTGGAGGGGCTGATCTTGCGCGTAAAACATCCCTGATATTTGAGGCGCTCCAGGGATTTAGCGAGCATGCCCAGTGCGCCCCTCTCCGCGGCAGAGGAAACCACTGGTGCAGCGCAGGAGTCATACCAAGCATAGCCTGCGTGTCAGTGCAGTCGACTTACAGCTGGCTGTGAGGACAACTGACGCTACTCTCTTTTTTTGCCCTTTATCGCCGCGATACGTTTAAGCGTAATCAAAAAAAGTTTGTCAAACTGTTCAGAATAACTGCGGAAATCCCTTGTCTGTCCTCTTTGCGGGGTTTTATTTTATTAAGGGGGTTTCTAGACAAAGTAAAGTTGGAGGCTGGGCCTTTAGCTTTTTGATCGTCGCTTGAGAGAAGAGAAAAAAAGCTGGTCTTTTTTTTCTTTTTTTTTTCTCGTAAAAACTCGATAAATGCTACTAACGAAAATGGACCTGTTGAACTACCAGTACCTGGACAAGATGAACAACAACATTGGCATTCTGTGCTACGAAGGTAAAAGCGAAGGGTTTGTGCTGCTTGTGGGTGTTGCTACGCTTGTTTTTAAAACCTCGAAGTGGCCGCTGCCGTTACGCTGACTTAACGTTAGCGACGTTGTCAGTCGAAGTTTTCACTGAAGTTACTGATGCTAACGCTAGCTGTTCACTTCCACAAGTCTCACAGGGGGAAAGTTGTTTATACTCGTACGCGAATTTCTACACGACTTGTAAACACCGACTAAAAGCGGTTTTAACTTTTCGACGTGTTGAACTCCAGCGTACGTTATTTTTTCCGTGGAGCGTAGTTGTAACCTTAAGCAACGTAGTTCACGTTAGCTTTACTTTTCACGTATAGATATGCTAACGCTGTTTTTTTGCTCGTTGTCTGACACACTGGGAGTGTGTTTATAAGCCCGTCTTATCATTGCTGTGATTCCTCAGAAGGAATACCTGACTAATGTTTTAGATCAAAGCCTGAATGACACACTGCAACGCTAAGGCATGTGTGGTTTCATGGCTCTCCTCCTATGGTTTACTCACTCTATTACTAGTTGTCCAGTTATTCTAACTTTCGGCTCTCTATTATTCATGCCAACCTCTTGCATTCCTGTCTTTGTCATATTTGTGGGAAAATTTCTGCCCTTAGTTGAAATGAGCTGTCGCGGATTGACACAGGTTGTTGTTGTTTAGTGATTTGAACACATCGGAATAAGCTGAATTTTGAGGTCTGGGATCTGTGCAGTGTGATCTAAAAGTGAATTCTAACATGAGCAGCATAGGATTTCATGTTATGTCATGAAGGCACGGAGCAGGAGCTTCCATGTCTTCGCAAAGTGACTGACTTTGGAGTAATGCAGCCCCTGTGCTCTGCTCGGCAGTTAGTGCTCACATGTCAGGGGCTGTAATATCATCCAGTCTTTCTGGGGGCTAAGTACAAGTGCCTTCCTCTGTCCCTCTGCCCTTGATTGCTGCTGCAACATGCAGAATCAACTCCAGCACTGAAAGCAAATAAATCCTTGTTTCAGTTCGCAAGCAGATCTGCATCTGTCCCAGCTGAAGCCCACTTAAAATTGTAAGATTTTTACATGAATTGCAAGTATGCAACTCAGTCCTGTTCTGCAGGAGGCCTAGTAGAATAAATGTCAGGATCAAAAACAGTAAAGATTTGTTGAATGTGGTGACTAATTAATCTCAATCCGAACCTGATTTCAATAAAAATACAAACGCTGCAGCAACACAGGAAAACATTTTCATGAGAAACTGATCAGAAGGCTTTTCTTTTCAATTTTTCTGTGCTTTGCTTGTGCCTGTTTTTCTCCTGCTGCTACTGTGCTGCAGTTAGCACCTCTTCTCTACATGTAGCATATAATGAACTTGCCATAGCTTTCTTGTTAAGACTGTGCGACTGAAAACCATTTTGCAGGGAGGGTCAGAGAGGTTGTTCGTCAAGTGGCCAGGTACCATTTTATAGGAGCAGGTAGAAAACAGTGTTTTCTTTTTTCTTTTTTATTGGTTAAGCATCTGGTTAAGATGTCTTTCAGCACTTTACTTTTGTGTTTCTAATGCTTAGCAGGAAAGAAAAAGTGTTGTGTTGCTTGCTGTAATTCCTGTTTGACGAACTGCAGATAAAAATTTTGCTTTTAGGCATGTGACTTTTCAAGTTTTGCTCAGGAGTTTGGACACACATGCCGTCTTGGTGAAATTTCCGTGACTCAGTCTTCAGTGGTATAGCAGATAAGACCCCCACTGGCCTGGGATATTAGCCAATCAGAAGTGTTTTCTGTGTCACTGCAAAGCTTCATCTTTCTCAGGTTTCATCCAATCTGTCCCAGTAAAGAAAATTACAGGAGTAAAGATGGTAGAGGACTACTTTTTAGTGGTATTTTTATACTTGTATATCCCCTGGGTGTCTCTTTTGTGTGACGGGTTTAGACATAAAGCTTTATTTCTATCTCTGGAACATCTTTGCAGGCCCATCTATTTGTTTTTCTGGGTGTTTTTTTTGTGTGTGTGAGTTGTTTTTAGCTGACTGAGCTAAAATCTGACTCCATCATTTGTCTCATGATAAGAAAACAAAGATGAAAGAGCCAATCAGTGAAAAGAGTGAAAGGAAAGAACTTCATGTTCAAACATGTTGAGCCAAGAAGGGGTTGGAAGAGCTTTGTGATACTGCGGGTGTTCTCACTTGTATGCACGAGCACACATACTCAAATACATTCAAATACGCACATACATACTGGCACATTGTCCCAAGAGCCTTAGTGTGGTACATGCAGACATGACACTTATCATCTCACATGTGTACCAGTACCCTTTACAGTGTTAGATGTGTTAGTACAGCATGTGTCCTATTTAAGAAAATGCCTGGCTTTTATATACATCATAACATAATCAAAAATATACACTACACAGTCTGACACCTTTGAATTACCATATTAATGGAATAGTTGGGTTTGGTATCATTTGCAAGTTTCCACTACATGGACCTACCCAGTTATCTGAGGTTTAATGTTTTGAGGATCAGGTTGATTTTGGGAAGGATGTGAAGTGGAATACAGCACACATCTTGTCCAAGCCATAAAAAAATCAAGAAACGAGATAAATGGAACCGTTTCGTTTATCTATTCTTTCTGGGCTGATGCATGAACTATGTGTAAGACATTGATCTTCATTCAGTTCTCTCTGTGACTTTCACTGTGACAATAACAGAACGACAAAAAGACTCAGACCTAGGTGTTTATGTGCTTTAGTCTATTCAAAGTATAGTAATTGTGGGTGTTTTAGTTGGGTTGTGGCAACACCAATTTTGACCTTAATTTGACTGCCAAGGTTTGGGTGGATGTGTCAGAAGTACGATGGGTGAAAAAGATTCACAAAAGAATCTCGATTCTTATCTCCTATGATTCGGATTCGATTTCCAAATCCAAATGTTTCTAAATGTAAGTTAATAACGTGATGTTAATGGAACACAATGTGAAACTCATGGAGCAGCAATCAGCAGTAACAAATGAGACTGGCTGACAAACACACAGTACAATGTTTGACAACTTCAACCAACTGAGGTTGAGAAAATAACTTTGTGCTCAGTTTGTTTCACCCAAAAAAAACATGCGCCTGCTCACGTCTCACTGTGGCTTTCCCGAGAGACACTGGTGCCGCAGAGAGGCTGCTCTCCACGGCTGGAGCAGCAGCCTCCCCTTCATTATGTTATTCACATACAGGGAGGAGACTGTAAGATGCTTTCAGATTCATTCATTAATGCTGTTAACTTTTTAAAAGGAAAAGGCTGTGCATCATTTGTCTTAATTGCCAGTTATTTTTCATATTGTACTTCAGTGGACTAAGAACACAAGTGAATGGTTTGGCACGCAGTATACTGGAGCAACACACTGAAAATAGTGCCCCCTTTTCTTTTCAACCAATCAAGAATCGGTTTTGAATATTGAGAATTGTTTCTGTATCGGAATTGATTTGTAAGATTCCTACCCTAGGCAGAAGGTTATGGATGGAACAGGTTTGCAAATTGGAAATCGGTATCGAATGAGAACCACTTCTGGGAATTCATGCTTAATCACAAACCTATGCATGCATGGCAGATTTCAGTTTTTAATCAGCCGTAATTAAGTCTTATGGCAGTCAGTGCTCATGATGCCAGGTAGCATGGCAGGAAAGGAGGACTGCAGTCGAACCATGTTATCATTGCTGAAGAGTAGAACAACCCGGTGAATCTCCACCTCTCCGTGTGTGCCCCATATGTCGTTTATGACATTATTACATTAACATTGTTGTTACGGTAACTGATGAACGAAGTCAGTGGACTTTCTAATCAGCAACACCAAGTTGTAACTGTAGTCACCAATCTCCTGGGAGACCACACCAACCCAACTGCTCCCATTTCATTTCAAATCATTTTGTTTCCCAGCTGTATTGAACTGTGGTGTTGATTATATTTTTGGATTTTTTTTTTTTTTTTTTTTTTTTTGTGAGTTGAGGCATTGATTTTTTTCTCAGGCTCTCTTTCTGTGTATCTGTCCATGTGTCTGCCTCTCTCTCCAGCTCTCCCTTTCTCTTTCTGTAAAGCTGCTATCAGTTGTAGGCCTGGCATTGAGGGGTGCAGAGGAATGCTGACTGTCCCTTTTTGCTGCTGAGCAGGAGAAAATAAACAAGGTTGAAAACCTCCTCAGAGCCATGCACTTTTGTCAACTTCACTCCCGCTTTGTCTGTCTTGCTCTCCCTTCCTCTTTCTGCCAGAGATCAAACCAATCTAACATCCGGTTTAAAAGTTCAGCTCACACAGACGAGAACTTCTGTGGAAAGGCTTTTTTGTATGTCCTTTCAAGTATTTAAAGCCTAAAACCTCTATGGGCTTAAAAAATAAAGGCAACCAAGAGGGGCAAGTTCAGGTTACTGAGAAACTCAGCCAAAAATAATCACTTTGCTGCTTCACAGAGACAGAAGAGGACATGCTTGGACTCATCTTTTTTAAGTATCTGATGGGGAAAAGAAGAGGGGAGAAAGCGAGAGGGAAATGGAGATATAGAGAGGTTCGCCTCCATTTGTAATCCAATCTCATCCTGATTCCAAGCTGTTTGAAGTTCTGTCAAGAGAAATAGGCTTTGATCATGTGGACCTAATGAACTGAGAGAGGAGAGAGGAGTTTTACTTCAATGAGACAGTCCTACTTCCACTGATTGTCTGCTGTTTGAACTAAATAATAAATTTTTTTGTAATATTGCACTGTTCTATATGTTCTGAACAAATGTAGAATATACATGGCTATAAACAGCAGCACTTTGAATCCATACAGTATAAGCTGCAGCTGATTTGCTCACATGCTGCATGCCTACTTTGCGATTGCATCAGTACTTGGCTTTGTTCCTTGTTCCCATCTGTATTTTGATTTGAAGGTAAACTGCACAAAAGACAGATGAGGATAGCAAAACTGAGGGTCCTCTCAAGCATTGTAATTATTTGCTTCTGCTTATTTCTAATTCATTTTGCCTGCTGCTCTGCAGTTATCATTCTGTTAAATTTTCTCTACTTCAGGACCATCAATATGCACATTTTACTATTAAGAGTCTGCCATGGTGAAAGAGGCATACCTCGCACAGCTTATTTTAAGAAATCAACCTATACACCCACTTGCCAGTTTAAGTATACCTAACTAACTAATGCAGTGTAACTCAGTGTTCAGTTTTTGATGAAACTGCACCACAGACCACTTCCTCCAAAATGACTGAAGTTGAATCATCATCTCTTTAAACCACAGAGAACAAAAACTGAACGTCATATCCCTCACGAATGTGGGTTGTCTCGCAGGGCTGCATTAATTTTAAATAGATGAAATATCCCTAAGGTTCATTGTTCAGCAGCAGTTAGATCAGCAGTGTTTGACTCGGCCTAAAATACGGCCAAGTGTCTTATTTGCTGTTTGCAGGGGAAACAGTCAAAGATTCCCCCCCTGTCGAGCGCTTCATTCCTGAACCTCTGATAAGCTATTATGTGTCCTGGATCCTGATTGGACGGTGTGGTGTCACAGTCTCTCTTCTTTTATTGCCACCCCTCTGTCCTGCCAAAAACAATGATGTCACCCTTGTTGCCATGGTACACAGTGGGGCGAGCAGGAACATGCCAGAGAGAGGAGAGGAGCTGGTGCTACTGTGTTTGGGAGGCCATGCTAAAAGTACACATAGAGAGCAGTGGAGGAATAGAGCAGGCATTTTATTACATTACAAAACCTGTGTGTGTGCGTGTGCGTGCGTGCCCTGTGAATGGCTTAATGATATCATTTTATTTCAGATCACTTTGAACTGGTTTACAGATTTTTTGACTTCATGCATCCAAAATTAATTGTTTTTCCACCTTCAAAAAACACTTTTGACTTAATATTGCAAATAAACTCTTGTATTATAATAAACTGTTCATTTAAATCCCCAGAGTTAATGTCAATTTAAAAAATTAGCAATGTCCAGCAGATTAATTGCTACGCTGTGCCTTTGGCTTATTTATGACTGCATGTCTAAATTGTAAGTAATGCAATTTGGAAGCATAGCAGAATTAGCACAAACATAGCATACAAGACAGTTTGAATGATTAAATCTACTGTGCTGCTAATCAGCACTGATTTGAGTTTATATTTCATCCTGCAACACCAATGCCAGAAAAATGTAATCAACGCTGCACTTAAATCCTGTTTGTTATATAAATGTATTTGAAATGAATCAGGAGCAGCTAATTGGTGTTGTGTTGAGTGCAGGAGCAGTTCTGCAGGGAGCTGAGAGTTGGAATGGGCGTTTAGGCTTTATGTTTTGTTTGGGAAAAGTCAGACAGATACATGAGGCCGAAGCAGTGGAAAGTCCCCGTGCTGAGACAGAGCCAGTGGTAGTTTTCCTGATTCTCTTCTGCGCTTACTCCCACTCACTGACAGCTCTGTAGGCCTTCTGTACCAGGACAAGACTGCAGGAAAGCAGAGCGAGTCAGACACACAGAGAGAAATAGTTCACACCACACACACACACACACACACGTAAATGCACAACCCATCCACAACTATTTCTTCCAAAACATTCCCAACCAGATACTCCTCTGCTTATGCCAGAGGTTTGTGCCTCACTCAGCAAACGGTATAAATCAACAAAATCCAAAGTTTGAGCTGGAACACAGCCTGTACAGGAACACTGTCATGAAGTAGTTTTTGTGGTCAGCTTGTTTAAAGTGGCAATAAAACAGTTGCCTTCTACTTGAAAATACCGTCATTTTGACTAATTACCATAATTCACATCCATGGCTGAGCGCCGAGTTGGAAGTGTAAGCGTGTGAGTTGACAGCGTCAGCGTTGCAGTGTCAGTTTGTGTTTGAAATAACCAGAAGTATAGTAAACCGTTTTGAAAACTTAATGAATATTCAGATTGTATAATAACACAGTCCTTTGTTTTGTTGTGCAGGTGCTGGTTTTATCTTTTCCTCTTTCATAGTTTGTGTAAAGGTGCACGTTGATGTTTAAATTCTCAAACTTTGCATCACTAATGACTGCCTCTACCTTTTTGTCTCCCTCGCTGTCCTTTTCAGGTGAAGCAGCTTTGAGGGGGGACCCCAGACTCCAGTCCCTGTCCCTGTCCTCGTCTTCCTCCTCCTCTTCCTCCTCCTCGTCCTCCTCTTCGTCGTCATCCTCATCATCTTCCATCTCCTCCATCTCCAGCCACAGGACAGGTCCTCCTCCCATCAGCCCCACCAAGAGGAAGCTGAGCGGGGACCAGGGGGACAGCGACATGGACGACAACGAGCACGTGGCGAAGATGAGCCGACTGTTTGCTGCACAGCTGTGAGTATACGTACTGAGGAACGCTCGTTTGTTGTTGCATGGGTGAACAGGCGCTTTCAAATAAAAACCACAATGATGACCTTGAAATGAAGTTATTTGGTAGATGCTCATTTCCTGAGGTGTTACTGAAGAATATCTCCTATTTTTAATAGCGTACCTTTCTCTTTCAGTCTGTTTATCTTTCTCTTTTCTGCCTCTCTTGTTGCCTAGAAGCTACTGCATGTATGCACACACAAAACTCGCTGGATTTAAAAGGAGACATTTTTGACTTGACAACTGTTACTGTTGGCCATATGTTTGCGGGCTCCTCGCTCGGCGAAGCCACGCACAGGCAGCCTTTCTCAGAAGTCCCAGTTTGGACTCCAGGGTGCTACGCCAGGTTTAGCTGCCTCCACAGTGTTCTCCTTATAGCCGCAGATCTCTGGAAGCTTGGAAACAGGGACTGCACAACAGAAAGATTACTCACATCTCCAATGTTCCCACATTCCCACTTCCAGAGATTCCAGAGATTCTGGAGCGCTGATTAGTTGTGAAGGACTGCTGGGGCCGGGGGCAGTGGAGTCAAATCTCGCTCTCTCTCCCTCTCTCTCTTTCTTTCTCAGCTCGACTGAGTCAGTCATGGGACTCCAGCCATCGCTATTTATTGCAGAGACAGTTAAGGAGGTCTTAGGTAGAGCTGCACAGTTTTGCATGCATGCTAATTCTTAGCAATATGTCCTGCTTCTCAAAATAGGAGTAATGTTATGAATTGATGATAGATGTTTTTATGCCACTTGTTTCATCACGGTCATCTGTTTGTCAGTGAACATGGCTATGAGGTGACACAATGGAACACGGTGCACCTAGTTGCGCTTGGTGTCCTGGAAGCCCTGGATTAAGAGTAAAGCACTGTTGCTGGCAGTGCATTTATGTGGTTAAGCATGTGCAAACACATATGTGGATGCACATGCAGTACACAGTCATTTGTGTACACTGGCACAAACACCTTTAGACTTTAAAGGTAACTTTACTGGAAGGTTTGCAGCTGCACTCAGCTTGTTTTCAAAGCAATTACAATGAACTGCGACGCCGAACCAGAGCCACAGCGAATGCAAACTTATCAAAATCACTCCAGTCTTCTGTCATAATAATCAGAACAGTCAGTATGTTCCAAACACTTCACAATGTAGCTCCGTCGTTTCCAGAATTGGTTCAGGGCTTTCACCACGACAAAAGTAATACATGTTCGCTTGGGTAGGGCAGAGATATTTTTGCCCGGCTTCTCTTCCAGGTAGGAATCTATGACTCTCTAATGAAGTAGATGTCGGGGGAGGGGGGATGGTCCTTGTTCCTTCATCTTGTGACCATTTGGGCCCACATAACAACGGATTAGCTTGTGTGTCTTGACATTTGTGCAGAGTCATCTTGTTTTCTGTTATGTATGTGTCCGTGGTGGCAGAATTACCGTTGTACTCCTCAGAGAAACCAGGCAGTAAATCCATCTCCCCCCTTGGTGTTTTATTCTGTTGTCTCAGTTGTTTTTCACTCTGTGAGATCGTTTTCATGCACGTTGCGGTTTACTGCTGCATACATTGATAACCAAATGCTCCTACTCGCGTATCACGAGTTGGATTTTATTTTGTAAGTCGGCCTGCCACAGTACAATGGGAGTTATTGTCATATCAGTTTTCAGTTGGTGTCGCAACTCCCCGCCACAGCTTCTAAAGGCAACCGTTTTGTGTAGTTAAAATTAGGTTCTGCGAAAGTGAAACTCAAAAACTGCGATGATATAAGACTTTTCAAACTGCTCGTTGTACCATGATTATTTCCTAGAAGTAACCTGCGATAAGCCATAATCCCTTTCTTTAAGCTTCATTTTAATTATGACCTTGAAGTCACTTGACTCTAGGAGCTGTAGGTTAATCTCTACCCAACAAAAGTCAATTGCTAGTTGACTTGCTGCAACTTGAAGTTAAGTTCAGGCCTCTCTACAAAGGCTCATCCAGATATTTTTCATCCTGGAAACCTATTTGCCTCAGGCCCATCCTAAATATGTCTTATTTTTAGTCATTTAATTTGAGGTTTCTCAGAGGGCTTTCTTTCTCTGGCAGAGGTACCTGCTGAGTGACTTGTTGAAACCTGCAGTCAGAGTCAGCCTCTGAAAAGTTTCCCTCCTCGTTTGAACTGTTGTGCCTGTCCATAGAACGGTGATTACACTGAAGTGCAGAATGATGGGTTGTCGTTACAGAAAAAGTTAAGCTAAAAATAGAAGGTAAAAACAGCCTGTATAGAAAACACAGTGGGGTACTTCAGTCAACCTGCCTTCATCTGACAGAAATGAGCTTTCTGCTTCATTTAACTCATCTGTCAATTGTAGGAACAGTGATTAGGTTTAATTTGAAAACAATGGACTTCTTGGGTGGGGGGTGGCGGGGGGACAGAAAACCAGAAAATGAACCCCCACCACACATGTGCACGCACACACACACAGTTCAAATGTCAGAGATGGTTATCTGACACCATTCTAGCTGTTGGGTTTTGCTGGCTGCTTCAGTCTGTGTAGCTTGTTTTGTTTTTTTGTCTGCACTGATTGCTCTGCTCTGTGTTGACTGTTCCTGCATGTTGAGAAGCTTTTGTGTTCATTCACTTGTTGTTTTTTTTTTTGTTCTTTTAACTTTTTCTCTCTTTTGCTTGAATGGTAGTTTTCCTGTGTGCTGACTATGACAGTTGCTGAATAAGGTGCGTTTTTGTCAGTCTGCTTGTAGTTGGCTCTCTATTGTCTGTTAGCTCAGTCGTGTTTTCGGTGAGTGTTGACACAGACACCTGACACCTCAGACTTGAGGCAAGGCATTGAAGGAGGAAGCTTAGGTTTCCTTTGTTGTCCAATCACAACAGGCTGAGGTTAGGGAGAGGCACAGGATGGGGTGAGAGAAAGAACTTTCTGAACCAACTGAAGCTTTTTTTTAATGAGGGAAAGCATTAACAGGCATGATAAATGAATGGATTTTGCTTTTGTCCACAGCCTGTTTATTTAACAATGTGGTTGTGAGTGTATTTTTCTCAGCAGACTTGGTGTTTTAATAGTGTCTCTTTCAGTTTTCACTGTGAAGCCACACAGAAAACACACACACACTCACAGAAAACTTTATGGCATGGTAAATTCTTCATATAAAAGTCTGATTGAAAATATTGGCAGTCGTAGTAGCAGGCTGATATGTGGACGTGATGTGTGAGTCTGCATGCGTGTGTGCAGTTATGCACATGTGTCGTGTGTGTGCTGTCCGTACATGCATGTGTGCTTGCCAATCTGTGATCATCTGTGTGTGTGTGTGTGTGTGGGCTCCTTGTCAGGCAGCAGGGGCTACTTTCTCATTTTCTCTGAGGAGGAGGAGGTGGAGTCTTGAACAAAGAAGCCTTATCCTGTCCAGTGGAGCCTGCGGGCTGGAAGCTTGCTGCTGCATGCTCGCCTGCCTGCCACTCTGCAGTTGTAGACCCGCCAGTATAAAAGTCCTCTTGCTCAGCTGTTTCATCCCTCCTTAAGCATTAGAGCCACGCACAGAGCAAGGTTTTGTGAAGACTTTTAATTGGGCAGTAGAACTACAGGAAAGTGTATTTACAGCGGCCAGGTTACTTGTGCCTCACTGGGTGTTAAGTTTGTTGATTTCCTCATATGTGCAATAACCATAATGTGTGTTTTTCAAAAAACTGTGAGTTGTTTTGTTCTGTAAATTACCAATAACACGTAATTGTCATGTCAGATTGTAATGAACCTGATGAGTTGATGTGATGTTTTCAGGAAACAATGTCTGGTAGTCACAGCTTGGAGCACATGATCCTTTTTCATGTTTTTCTTGTTCTTTTTCTCTAACAAATTCGGACATATGGGGTTAGATTATTGCCTGATATGCTTTTCACAGTAGTGTGCAAGCTTTCTTTCGCATGCATGCGACGTTCCTCTGAAAGGTGATGCTGTAGCTACAGGAGCTAAAACCAACTCCAAGTTAGTCAGTTTGCTGCAGTAAGTACTGTAGCATACAGTAACCGCAGCTGCGTTCTACTGGGAACTTCAGCAGCGAGTTGTTCTCATGGAAGTTTCTCCATAGGCCAATTGGGGGAGAAAATAAGGGAGGAAGAGTCTGTGTGTGTGTGTGTGTGTGTGTGTGTGTGTGTGTGTGTGAGCTTGGCCAAGCCTGGTGAAGTCATTGTTACCCTCTTGTTTTACACAGGACTATTTATGTAGTATGTGAGGAAAGGAGGGGAGAGCATGTGGGTGTTTTTTTTTTTTGTGTGTGTGTGTGTTTTCTCAGTGTGTGTCTCTGTGTGTGTTCACATGTTGTTTTCTTAGCCTTCTTGTTGTGGTAGTTCCCATATCCGATCTATCCCAGCTTTAATAACAAAGGATTTTCTTGAGTTTTCTTTCTCTGCAGTCAGTGAGCTGTCAGATATGTGCTTGATTTCTATCAGTATTTCTGCATGAGTGAAAATCTGAAATTTTAAACAGCCGTGTTGAGCTGTTTGGAAATGGAGCAAAAGTTTGTCTTACTTGCTTTAGATATAAACCGTAATATTTGATTTAACAGCGTTTACATGAAAAGCTTTATATTGCCTGTAGCATTGCAATACTGTAGCACTGTCAACTCTGGTGTGTTTCCTCTGAGTTTTTACTATTCTATTTTCAAGGACACAAATATTATTGCTAACTTCCGCTCAGTCCTGCTACTAAAACCTGGACTCAGCAGAGTAAACTGTGTCGAGATGTTTGTATGCTTTATATACATAGCCTGTGTGTGTGTGTGTGTGTGTGTGCGTGTGCGCGCGTGTGCGTGTGCGTGCGTGCATGTGTGTGTCCATTTTGTGGGTTTGTGCAGACCTCGCAGAGCTTGGGCCTGGTTGTAACCTGTGGTTGAGTCCTCATCCTCCTCTGCTTTTTTTCTTTTTTGTCATCTACTCCTCTCTAACGCCCTGATTCTTCCCAGATGTTTCCTGTGTGTATCTCTCTCTCTCTCTCTGTCTCTCTCTCTCTCGCTCTCTCTCTCTCTGCCCATCCAAAGATTTGCAGTGAGGTTTTCTCTGAAGACTTTCGAGCACAATTGTGAGAAAAAGTGTAGAACTTTTATAGCTCCTGTATCTTTGCCTCAAAGTAAAATATAGCTAACACACCAAATTGGCAGGCTACTATAGAGCTAAACCTGGCACACGTTTGAAAACTAAACCATATTTTTAAAGTCTTAGGTTCATATGTTTATATTTGTTTTATTTAGTTTTCCATTGTGACGATTAGGCAAGTTAGGTCATAGAAAGCTGCTTGTAAAGCCCACAAGAACAAATTACAAGTTTTCAGATTTTTACAGGAATACAGGCCTACAGCAGTTTTTTTTTTCCTCTCAGTCATTCAGACACATGGTCACGGTCCTGATCTTTAACTTGAGGTTAACTTGAAGACAGGGTGTCATATGAATGGTTACTTAAAAGGCTGTACTTAATGACAGATCTGAGTGTTGTAATATTGTTCAAGATATATGACTATATCATTTATGTATCGAGGGTTGGACTCTCTGGGTTTTAAATTAAGGGATCTGTCAGTGAGTGCCCACCACAGTGACGACCACTAATGCCAGGCTACACATATCCCAGACTCTAGTAAAATAGAAACAAATAGATATCTGCTCTTTATTTCATTGTGTCAAGCCGTCCATTCTGATGTCAGTCACACGATTCTCATTTTCACAAGTCGACCAAAAAAGAAAAAAAGTCAGCCTGAACAACATAGAGGTGCTCCATGAAAAGCTCAAAAGTGTTTTGTTTAAGATTTTAAGATCAAATTGTGAGATGTCAAATTGTGTTTTCCCATGTGTTGATGCGCATTGTGTCTGAAATCAATCTAGAATGGCGTAAGGGTAACAAAATGCAACATGAATAAATATTGCATCAAACTTAAGCATGTTTGGCTGCTCACACGTAGTAATCACCTGTAGTCGAACCTCACACTCCGAAGTGTTTACATGTTATGAATTTCAATCCGTCCTACACCCTAAAATCCATCAAGAGTCAACACAGATGTTTTTGATTAATGTTTGAGGCTGCAGTGTTTTTTACCATCTGCCATTCTGAGTGTGTAAATGTCCCCACTATACGGTGCCTTAGAAAATTCCACAGTGGAACGAAGGAAGCCCGTGGCATGTACACTGTTTCCTGCGAACAATCCCACACTGCAATGCTCCGTGTTTTCCAGATGCAAAAATGTGTTCGCAGTCGCTTTGTACTGCTCACTGTTGAGTTAACTGTTTAGTGTCCCCGCAAGAGAGTAATGAATGAGTGAACGAGGGAGTGATTTTGGACACAGCAGTTATCTGAGAGATTCTGACTCCGGTTTACAAGTCATTGACACTCAACTACTAGCTACCTAGCAAGCTGTCGACAGGTAAAACATGTCACAATCATCCGGATCATTTGGAAATAGACTCATCAAATCTCTCCAAACAAGCAGTTCCAGCTGTTTTATTGTTAACTGCGTCATGAATAAATATGCTACACAATGACGCTTTTCTGAAGGCTAACTGTTCATAGGAGCAAGGTGCATCCTCTTCCTGCTATGCATTGCTTTTTGTTTGTTTGTTTGAATAGTTCAGCCTGATCGAACACTTCATTGATTTGACCTGCAAACGACTCGCCGATGTTCAGCCAGTTTGAGGGCGAGGGTGGGACTGACCTCCCCTTGTTATTTAGCTACCGCTGGAAAGATCTGTCACTTCGGCAGGCAGTTTCTTGCTATTAACGAGAACCCTGCAGTCAACGTTCTGGTACTAAGAGCTCACTTGATTGTTGTATACATATATTATTAGGCCTGAGCCTCTCCCTCCCTTTCTGCCCCACCACAGTGCGAGCCTTCGCATGTTTACTCCATATTGATGCTTGATCCAAGAGCGATTAGTAACCCAGTGAACATTTATTGTGAAATAAGATTAAGCTGCGTCCCCAACCTCTTCCCCTGTATTTTTTTTCCGCAGTCCGCTCCTCTTGCCTCTTGTTTTATTCAGTTCGTCTCCCCCTACCCACTGTACTTGCCAAGTTCTTTACTCTCTCCTACTTCTTGCTCTCATCCTCTCCTCTCGTCCCAGACCTGGCAACCCTCTCTCTTCAGCTCTAGCCCTTGTTACCACCCCCATCCCCATGTCTCACGTGTAGCCCTCGCCGTCCGCCCTTTGCCTCCTCTCCCTCTCTCCCCAGCTGCGACCCTAAGGATAATTGAGAGGTGAGTAAGAGAGACAAAGACACAGGGTGGGTTTTGAATTGCTGATCCCTGGCATTAAATGCGGCCGGGGTTTGGTGGGCAATCAGGCGAGGGGAAGGCGGGGGCGGCGGTGAATTCGACAGCTACGCCATTCATTGGTCGGATTTGTTGATCCCGTTCACTGGCTCCTGCAACGGCCCCTCTTGTGTGAGGATGTGGGCATGCTTGCTCTTTGGCAATGATTAAAGTTTGGAACAACTTCCACAACCTAACTCAAGACCCAGCTGCCGGGAGGGGGTGAGAGAGCGAGAGAGCTGTATTATCTGCTTGACTCTAAGCAAATCAAGCGATTATTTATATTTGAAGATAACAGATTTATACAACAGGATTTTGGTTTGTAGCATTTGATTAAAGGTTGATGTTTCCTGTAGAAGTCATTTGCACAATGAATCCACTTTAGCACACTTGGGTGACTATAGGGGCCTAATTTGTGTTTGATTTACCCCACAATGCAGTTATTTTTTTGGCTATTTGATAAAGAATGAAACTGCAAATTGATGCCACTATGGGAAAACATAGAAACTTGTTGGTGAACTGTCGGCCAGGGTTTACAAAACCGCTGCCAAGTCTCTCCCTCTTTAACCCCCAGGAAGTTTGCTGCCGATTGTGAGGAGGAAAAAAAAGAATGAAAGACAAAGAGAGAGAGAGAAAAAAAAGGAGGGGGGGGTCCATGCTAATGTAAGCTCTCGGCACAAACGAAGGAAACTACCGACCTCGCTCTTTCTTATAGTAGAGGTCCGGACCATTCACACGCAGCTCCCCCCCCTCCCAGGCTCTTCCTCTCTCCCTCTCTGTATTCTGTGGAGACTATTTATTTGTGGAGCACGGTGCTGTGGGCTCCAGATGCTTGACCCAGCAGTCAGGTTGCCTGGTCACATGGAGCTACAACTGTTTGCCTGAACTTGTTGTTTTGCATCCAAACAAACCTTAAAGGGCCGCTGCAGCTTTTTCACTCCGGAGTCTGTTGTGGGCTTTCATTCAGGCCTTTTTTTCACATGGGTGGGGAAAATCCCTCTATATGTTATCTGGAGAATAAAGAAGGGATGCCTATTTATTGTAAATTTAAGTGATGTTCCCCAATTGAGGCTACAGTGTGTATGTATAATGTATATGTAAGTGTACAGAGGAAGAGGTCAGCGTGAATGGATGCGTGGGTATAGAGTTGGAGAGAAAAGAAGAGATAGCGAGAGGCCAGTTCAGTAGATCCTGCTCCCTGTAACTGGGCCTCAAATTGTAGGAGGGGAGTGGAGCTGCAGTGAGGGTGCAATACACAGCTGAACACACACACAAACACACAGAAAACACAAACCACATTTGACGCACTTAGCAAAATAATAACTACCTGTTTAGGCGCAAGCAAGTTTGCACGGTATCAGGCACCACCACTTCGCTACATATCAAAGTCATTATCGTCAGAGCTCGGAGCCGGAATAAAGAGAGGCTGAAATCTGTGTTTTGTTAAACTGTCGTTACTTGAGTCCCTTATCCTTATCTCTGCTTTCTCAATGATTAAAATGTGAGCTCACAGTTTGGCGAGAACGACCGGATTTCTTTGCGGCGGGAAGTAATTCTCTTTCATATGGAAAGTGTGTGGCCGGCCCACCTTCTTTCACCTTGAGTATTCAGCACATGGCTGTGAGTGTGGACAGCGTGTTATGGACTAGAAGTCAGGGAAAAGGAAGAGTAAAAACATGAGAGGAGACATGCCAGCCTATGCTGCATTAGCACTGCAGGACTTTTCATGTGACGGCAGCGAGTGCAGCTGGCTTCAGGTTCACTGGAGAGATACAGTTGATTTGCTGTGCAGAGGAAACCACTTTGGAGCTTTGAACTTTGTGCCTGTTTGCCCCCCTGTGCAGGGGGACATTTGGAGTTCTTCCATGTTTGATAAAGTTAGGAGAGTGTTCCTTCCTAGACTTAACAGCAAAGAGATAGAGAGAGAGTGTGTGAGTGTGTGTGTTTGTGTGCACACGCTTGTACAAAAGCCTCCAGCTATCTGAGAAGTATGAGTGTGTGTGTGTGAGGTCAGTATTAATAGCTTCTGCTGGTCCTGCAGTGTTTGACACAGAGCCCCATTTACAATAGTTCTTTTGTTTATCTCCCCTCTGTTCTCCCCATCCCATTTTCTCTCTCTCTCTCTCTCTCTCTCTGTCTCAAAGCTCCTGTTTACCTCTCTGTCTTTATTCGTCTCTCTGCTTCGCATGTCTTTTCTGTCCATTTTCTACCTCGACACTCCGTCTGCTCGGTCTTTTCTCATCTCGTTTTATTTTGAGCTCATCTGTTTCCATAACTTTGGATTAGGGGTCATGTTGGTAAGATACAGATTTTTTTTCAAGCTCCACATGTCATATCAAATAGAAAATATGTCACCTATCTGGCAAAACCTTTAGTTTAGTTCGTTCTTGTTGCTGGATTCAGAGTCTGTATACTGTAGTTTCCATCAGACCCCAACTCTAAAATAAATATACATGCAATACACACCCCAATGCGCAGAGTAAATTACTGAGCCTCTCTCTCGCTGTCTCTGTTCCCCAGGAAACCTAACGGAGACTATCGCAGCTCTCCTGTTTCCAAGGACCGCAGCCGTAGCCCCATCGAGCGTGTGGTGGTGCCCAGCGCCCTGGGAGTCCACGGCAACCACCTGTACAGCCATGCCCACCACCACCACCACCACCACCTGGCCAGCTTAGCCGGCATGGACCAGCCTCTGGCACTCACCAAAAACAGCATGGTGGAGTCTGCACGCAGCAGCACCGCAGCCATGGCCACAGTGCCGCACACAGTCAGCGCTGTGGAGCGCCAGCAGGTAAGCTGCACATCCTGTGTGTTTGCCTCTAGTATTGACTACGTCTCTGGCAAATTGTTAGGTAAAACCTCAACTCCAGTAGGTTCCCCACATGATGTGACAAATGTGCTTTCATTAGCGGGACTCCTTGGATGGTGGAGAGCAGAAATTTCCTATTTGGCTTGTTACCCAGAAATGTTTTCAGTGACCACTCTGGCGGTCACTGAATCATTCTCTCTCACTCAAGCTTCAAACCTCCCTTTGGTCTGTCTTCTCTCTTTTGATTTACTCCTCCTGCACCCACTCTCGAGACAATCATTTATGTTGTTCTCAGTGATCCTTCAACGTTGACTCTGTCTTTGTGTCTCAGAATCGTCCCTCAGTGATCACATGCGCCCCGGCCAACAACCGCAACTGCAACCTGTCTCACTGTCCAGTCTCCCACAACGGCTGCTCAAGCCTCACCAACAACTACAGGAGAATCAACAGTGAGTGCACTCATGCAAGCGCAGCCACACACACACACACACACACACACACATCTGAGTTGTCTATATTCTACTAAATACATTTTTTTCAGTACTTGGGTTTATGGTTGAAGGAGCAGTGATGAGTGAACATGATATCTCACTAATTAATTAGTACTGGTTATTACAAAGTGACCTATATTTGTGGATGCTTTTGTGGATGTGGATATAATTGTGGAGCCAAACTGAATTCCCACACGGAGCAGTTTGTGGGAGAATCACCCACCAGAGGAAACATACTGATGCTGCTCTCCACATTCACAATGACTTATCTAACCAGCGATTCTAAAATAAATCATCCCAGTCGTCTGTCTGCGAGCCTGTAACACATCAGTTGTTGTGACGAGGCCTCAACTTGCTTTATTTACTACCTTGTCTGTTATCTCTGCGCTGAGAAAGTCACACGAGGCCTCAGCCAAACGCGCGTCTGTTTTATTCGTCCTGTGTGTGTCACTCATGTTTTCTGTGGGTTGATAACTGTGGCCGTTTTTATGGTCCCAGTGAAATCCAGTGATCTCATTGTGGTTAACAGTGAAATTTAAAATGGTGATTTAATGTTAAAAGAAATGCAATGAAAAAGTGAAGTAGATGCCGGAGTTAGTATTTTTCCATTGACCTAAAATGCACATGACCAACGTTTAAACTGATGCGAGACAATGAATTGCCCATTGAACTTTATACAAGTGAGTTTTAGAGATGTTTTCCTTTTCATCGTGGGATCTAAAAAGTCTCTTTCTCTTGCTGTCTCCCGTCCTCCCTGATTTAGCCAACACAGCCTGCGACCCGGTGATCGAGGAGCATTTCCGCCGCAGTCTCGGGAAGAACTACAAGGAGCCCGAGCCCACCGCCACCAACTCGGTGTCCATCACCGGCTCGGTGGACGACCACTTCGCCAAGGCGCTGGGCGAGACCTGGCTGCAGATTAAAAACAAGGGCAGCCCCTCGTCGTCCGGCAGCAGCCCAAACTCCTCCCCCGACAGTCACATGGTCAATCACAACCACTCCCCTTCTGTGGTCTCCTGAAGGAGGAGGCGTTTATGAGGGAATTGCCCCCTGCTCTCCCAGCCCTGCCAACCACCCCAGCTCCAACACCCATGCCCCCGTCACTTTGGTCCGTCACCAGCATCCCTGAGGGAATGCCTGCCTGCTGGTCTGCTAAACACATCCACAGCCCTGAAGCCCGCTCCCTCTTCCTATGCACTCATAGAGGATCAACCAAGCAATAACAACATGGTCTTTCTATCCTTCTGTGCTCTGCTGCGGTAATGCCAGACGATAATCAGTCACGAGCGGCGAGGGTTCGACTTTGGGACTTGACTGGAGCATCAAGCTGCTCCTTCCAATCATTCATCATCCCTGCATGTCAAGCTTGGAGCTGAGCGAGCGTCTGTAGTTATATGTACATAAAGAGCGAGAGGAAAGGCGGTGTTTAATTATTAATTTTCTTCTTTGTTTTGTTTGTTTTTGTTTAACAGTAGTTTTGTGTACTGCTTTTGCGTTATGAGATGCCCGACATTGGAAAGAAAAGATAAGTGAGAAAATAATCGCGAACCACCTGACTGTGCTACCAAAGAAACCTCCGACACTGATGCTTATCAACAGCCACCTGGAAACAAAGCAACAGAAAGCCATCCTGTCGTCTCCTCTCCTGCGTGTTCTCACTCTCTCACCCTCGCTGTCCTGTGTATGTGTTCAGGTGGTTTTGTTACTGTATGTGTGTACTTGGTGATCGACTCGGTCTGATTTGCACTACTGCCGTAGAGGGTAAAGAGTAGCATGTCAATACTGTAATCTGGCACTGCACACTGGGACTGATGATGACTGATTTAGGCGTAATCCATCTTTTGTTGGAACCTCTGTTTGATCTCCCATTAAGGTTTTTTTTTTTTAAATCTACCTGGGGATTATTTCATCCTGCTCCAGACAGAAAAGTATAAACCATATTATTGTGCATTATTTGTTGAAACCATTTCTGAAAAATGGGAAATACAAACCAGTGGGGCTGGGCGGTGTTGGAGATATGCTAAGCAATATGGATTTGGAGACCATGTGTTCATGTATGCATGTTGATTAGTGCAAACGCATACATGCATGGTAAGAGTAGGTTGCTTGTTTTGCCACCTCTTGCAGCCGCTAACAGGCCTGACCATCTCAAACCAAGCCACGTCCAAACTATCGATGAAGCACCTTTTTAGGTGAGGATATAAATAAACAGGTAAACTGTGGGAGGAACTGGCCACACTACCATGAAAAGTGCAGGGAAGATGCAACGTTTTTTTGTGTAAGTGCAAATATTTGGGAAGAAGCAAGACAGAATATAGGTTCCAGAATTCATCTCCTCGCCTGCCTTTTTCATCATGTAAATGTGAATTCAGTTGAATTTAAGCGAGGAAAATTCATATAACATGATGTGTATCTTCAGCATTCAAAATACAGTGGGATAGTAAATGCATCATTCCGCCCAGCCCCACATGCCTGCTCTACACCCAGTTTAATTAAGTGGTGTTGATTGGTATCAGTATTGATAAACACATTGTCGACCCAACGAAAGCAAAACTACAAGCTTACATGGTGCCAAGCTGTTTAATTTCATTGTACAAGCACAGTCAGGTTATTGAGTCAGCCGACTGCGGCGTCGATGGACGTCGCAGCCGCCGCGAGAGGAGATCAGGACCGACAACCTGCAGCGTGTTGACGGCTGTGCTCTGCAGAACAATGTGCTTTGATGTGCTTCACAGGCTTCGCCGCTGACATGATGAGGGGAGAGATGACGCTGCGTGTCACTTTGTGGTCGAAAAACAACAACAATAACAAAAAAAAAGTCTGGTTTCTAGACCGGGGGAGAGAAGATTATTCTGATCTCTTCAAACACGCCTTTGTTTTAGTAACTCTTTGAACACAGGTGTTGTAATTAGATTTGGCTTACACCCTGCTATCCCTCCCTCTCCTACACACTGTGGTTTGATAGATTTCTACAAGGTTTGAAGGGTAAACTAATGCTTTTACAGATGCATGTTTTTTTGTTGTTGTTGTTTTTAATAGCTGGTATCTATTAATGTTTTTAAGCATTTCAATCCTAACTACTATTAGCCTTTTCATTTGGACGTTAGTTGTTACTTCTTTCATTGTCAGTAACAGACATAGACACTATACACTCACTGCTGGGTCAGTTGTACTCCATATTATTATTGTTATTGTTGTTATTACAATTTTGTATTTTTGTGTTCCATTAATATCAGTATGGTAACAAACATCTATAGCGGGACAGCCTCCGGACAGGCTCTGTTTAACGATGAGAGCTGCGTTTCTCAAATCCGTCTCGGCACGGTCATCCATGAGCTCGTTCCCACGGCGACGGTTCTGGTGTCGTTCGGCTTTGGGATGCGCAGCACGTAAAGGTTTTCTTAAGATGTTGATCCATCGGTGGTACAGGATGCTACAAGCTTCAGCGTGACTGAGCTGAGACACCAAATTGGCACACGTTAGCCAGCGGGGCCTTGTTTTCCTAAAGGGCACCTCAGTCTGAGATAAAATGAGTGTGTCATCTTAAAATCACCACCTATCTACTCGCCGCTACCCATGTTCTTGCAGCAGTTTGAAAAGTTCATTGATCAGCACAGGCTAGCATGCCGTGATGCTCTTGGGAAACAAGGCGTTGTTGATGCTAGGAGCCTGCGATGGGAAACCTCGCAGAGAAGTGGTGGCAAACGCAGCGAAACACCTGGCTGATAATTGCCGGTTATCGGACTCTATGGTGTGATGTCACAGCTATTTCAACCGTCATCAGTTGACCTTTTGTGTCCAGACTTTGGTGTCCAGACTTTTTTGTTGTATTTCAATGCTTTCTTTTCCGAACAACATTGTATTGTTGCTGCAGGTAAGCTAGACTGCTGCAGTCTGAGAAAATTCACTCTGTAAAAGAGCCTGCGCCAAGGTGGCATACATTCCTCCTGTAGGGAACTTTGTACAGGCCTCAGTATCGCTAATAACCAGCCAACTGTCCCAGAGTTTTCATGCGTCTTTACCGGAATTACAAGGTGGTGTCCACTATTGCCTTCTTTTTTCTTTTTTTTTCTTTTTTTGCATCGAGCAAATCGGCCATGAATGCACACAGTGTGATAAAGGAACAAACAAGCATTTCTGAGGACATTCAGAGCAAAGAATTCAGAGAACTGGGGTCAGAACAGTGGACGAAGTAGCAAACTTGCAGCATCATTTCATGTCTCTGACATGTGTTTGCTTTAGGTCTTTTTTTTTCCAAATCCAGCATGATGAGTACATCCTTTACAGAGTTCTCGAAATGCAACGCTTTCTCAGTGTTGTTGAATGTCCACACATTCCATCCTCAGCTATCTGAACAGATGTGAACCACAACTGATGGCAAAAGTGCTTGAATTTTCAATAATCAGAGCGCCACCAGCCAGCGATTTAATTTGCTTAACAAAGCAGTACTTCCTGATTTAAATGTGCTTTCTGTGACGGGTTCAGAGTGGTTGGGGTGGTGGTTTGCTGCAGGCAGGTTTTGGGAGGTGGCAGAGCTTCAGGAGCTGAGCTCCTGTGAGCACGACCTGCGTGCCAGGAGACATTCAGCCGCCACTGAAAGTCTTTTGAAGGTCTCGCAGCGATGCCTCCCCCTCCTCTCAGATGTAGTCGACCCCGATTAAGATTGGATGTGGAACGTGCTAGAAAACACGAGGGAAAAGGGCTCAGTGTCCAGAGGATTTTGTTTTTCTATTATTATTCTTTCTCATTATCATTTCACTACCACCCTGTAGGTAGGAGGCTCTCTTTCTGCTTCGGCACACACTCCCTACACACCGTAGGAAAATCACTTAATTAAAAAAATACTTTTTTTATAATAGGTAACTATAAGACCATCATTACGCTGTGCGTAACGAATGTACAGAGAAAAAAATCGTAGGTATTTTTTGAGGAACAATTAATTTGTTAATGATATGTAGCTATTTAATTGTTGGTTTTCCCTGTCCTTATATTGTAATCATTGCATTTTCTTTTTTTTTTTTGTGAAAAAAGTTGATCTTTTTCGTTTCTAGAGTTTGTCTTGTTAGAGTAAAGGTTCAAGTGCAGGAACACAGTAAACGTATGAAACCACAACAAGCCACTGTGTGACGTGACAATCGCTACTTCCATTGGTCCCTGATGTCCTGCAGTCATGTAACGTGTGTTCGATCATTTCGACTTCTGACACACCCGAACAAAAGAGTGAAAAAAAGATATCGTCCTGTTGGAGGTTTTTGCCGACTATTTCCAAATCAATGAATTATTAAACATAAAATAAAAATCCTCATTAGTTATGGGCTAGCAGGCACGTAAAATCACCATCAGTGCATATAAGTAATAGAAATAGCTTGTTTTGATGACTGTTTTTGGTCTGCAGATGGGATCTGAGCGACAAGTAAAACCATCAGTCCATTTGAGAATACTTGTCAAATCAGATCAACTTTACTGAACCAGAAAGGCTCAATTGATGAAAACCTGAAAGAATGTTTTATCGCTCCAACTCATCTGCTTCAGTCAGTGAGGCTGAGATGATCTGAGCAGCGAATGAGCTTTGAGGATGTCACCCTTGTATTTGATGTTGCTGTTCCCATCTGTGGAGGACATTTTGCATCTGTAATCAAGTAAACAACATGAAAATTGTGCAGATAAATCAAAGAGGAGTTGGTCTTTACTCTGACTGTACCACATTTTCCAGGTCCTTTTTGAAGTGGAAGTAGCATGTACTTAGTGGTAGTAATACTCTGAACTGTAAAGAAAAAAACATTTGTATCAAGAAAACAACAGTCAATTTGTGGCTCTGTGTCTCCTCCTACTAAAAAGGTTTTGGCAGGCCACCTTTTTTGTACGTAAAGTAGCCTTGATGAACAATAAAATGCTTTTAAACCACTGTCTGACTGTGTGGGCCTCTGTTTGTAACTGTTTTGGTGTGCTTGTGGTTGTGTAATGGTTAAGACAGAGATGCTAGAAAAGGGGGAAATGGGTGGAAGGATGTAGCGTAGCGGAGTGGAGGCACACCTGAATAAACTGCTGTTTTCACAGCAATATAAAGCTCACACTTACAGCGCAGAAATAACAGACATTTTATTCCAGTTTTTGGTGAAATACAGAAGAGAAAAGGTGGAATTAAGAGAGCAAAGTCCGAATCTTGAGTTTAATGATACAATCTGCGGGAAAAGTCTGAATTCTGGAGTTTATTTTGGAATTTTTCTTGCAGTTCCAACATAACTTTTTAATGTCGATCTCAAATTCTGAACTGAATCCCGTTTTTTTTTTCACCCCGCTCTTCCATAAATATGCAAGTGGCTGTTGAAATTAACATTTCATGACAGTTCAAATATCATACGTGTTAGCAGTTCAGACAAATGGGACCCGGCAGAGTAAGAAAAGCAACATAAACTGCACAGACAAACACAGACATGCATCAACACGAACAAACCACAGAGACCTTCAGCTGCTCCTCAGATTCTACCCTGCAGTTGTAGCTTTCAGGTTGTCCTACGGTGACGGTAAATCGTTTCCACGTCAGAGGCCAGTCGCTGTACAGTAACATCTGTGTGCAGGTTTCCTACTTTCAAAGCAACAAAGCTGGTTTTCGCATTAACTGCACTGCATGTCTCACAGTCTCCAGTAAACAGACGGGCTGACGGATGGATTTGCTGAGTTGTCACACGTGTTTTTGTATTTTCTCAATTTATCTGAGGCTCCCGTCCAACCTGAATGAGCGAGCAGATGTAGCATGTCAACGTCTTGCCAAAGGACTCTTCAACAAACCCATTAAACGTGTCGATGGAGCGGCTGAACCTGCGACCATTCAGCGAGGCTTTTTAAAGCGTTTCGGACAAAAATAAGAACATTCATCGATACAAATACAGTGTTTTGCTGTGTTGTTGTTCAGGGAATTGAACTGGCTCCAAATACTGAGCAGCTGTGACTGATCGCACACCACAGAGTGACAGGAACAGGTACATTCTCGCTCAATTATAACACACGATGTGGGAAAACTAAGTTGTTTTGATCCTGTTTCTAATATAACAGTGAAAAACAGACTTGGATGAACGTTTTGACATTAATTCTTATTTTTTTCGTACCATTGTGCTCCTCTATTCTAAAGGTTCAACTCTTTGGTTGATCTTGAATCCAAATTCAGAAGAACGTGAATTTTTAAGCCTTTCTGAGACGTTTTCTGCTGACGTTTTTGTAATGTGCTTGGTTTTGTTTGCGTACATTTGAGCACCGTGTCTACTCTTGTCCTCAAAGCCTTTGTCACCTTGTCCTTTGTAAATGTGAGATTCCTTCAACTGAAACAGACAGAAACATGGACTGGAGTGTCCGTCTCAGGGTTTGTTCCTCCAGTCCTTCAGATGCTCTCATCGTCGCTCATGTCCCAAATCTGATGAGAAGGAGACACAAAAGAAGAAGATATTAAAGACTGGAATAAACATTTCACCAGGAAGTCACTATGATGTCCAGAAAACTTAGCTCCATGTCTGATTCCTAGTGTTTTTAGCTGCATGTCACAGCCTTCGGTGGAGTTCGCTCAGTGAGATGTGGTTGAGCAGCGGACATTAAAGGTGCCCTGTGGATTTCTATTGCAAACAAACAAAAGTTGTGTTTACGCTCAGTGTTGCTCATTCCCTTCAAGCTACACCGCAGCGCTTCTTTGCACGTTACCGCCGCCAACAGCCAATCAGTGGAATGGAGCGAAACTGGCGCCAGGAAGGAGCGAGTGCGTCTTCGTGCGCAATGCAAACAAAGTGGAGACCAACTCTAGAATCCACAGGGTGTGTTTAAGACATTTAGTTAAACTACTATTTAAAAGAATGAACATAAAATCATGCTTAATGCCTTTGTCTGATATGTAGAGCACTCGTGTCTATGTACAGCATGTACAGTAACTAGTCACAAGGTTTCATCGACATATGAATTAAAGCTCCATTTAGCTGTTTAAAAGTAGTAAACACACACAGAGTAACCAGAATTTCACAGTGCAAACCCCAGAACGCTGTAATACAATCCAACCCAGAGCAATAAGGGCTATGATTGTGGTTCGCCACCGATTTAGCTCCAAGTGTTTGAACCGTGGAGGCGACACTCATTCAATACGCTTCTACTAACGGCCATGAATGTCGGATGCAATTTTAAGAACAGGAGGAGACGGATAAACAGGATAAACAGGCGTATTTCCGTCTAAACAAGTGACCCGTAAGTCACAACAAAATGCACTTTAGAGAACGTACGGGGAGCCGGCAGCTCGCCTTTTCTTGGCCACATGCGCAAGTAGCTTTGAAAACAATTACTCACAATCACAGCGAAAAGGTTTCTTGCCAGGAAGTGACAGCAGCATGTGACCCCCCCCCCCCTCTCTCACACACACACACACACACACACACACACGCACACACACACACACACACACAGGAACCTCCTTTTCACTACTGTGTCAGTAAACAACAGCGGCCTTCTCATGGCAGCAGATTCTTCACATTCTCTCTCTGTAAGACGTAATTCACATACCTCTAACACTGTCTGGAATGTTACACACACATGGCTCTGAGTGTGTACACGCACACACACACACACACAGTTTTGACACATACTCGCTGCATTCCTTTGAATGTGTCGCTCCAAATGAATTCCAGAGCAACAAATGAAACCCAGTGACAACTAAAAGAAACATAATGAACTTTCAGCTACGATATTTTTCTTTTTGTGCAGCACATACCAGCAGGCAGTACTGCCTGCAACATAGAAGTATATTAGCACACACACACGCAGACCCAATGTACTATTAGGAGCCTTAAGAAAAGCTATATCTAAAAGAAAGTGTGAAAAAGTGTTAAACTTTACAAGTCTTAATGGAGAAAATCTGACATCCTTAGAAAAAATGTACAGCTGCAACTGACCATTACGTTCATCATCGGTTAACATGCAGATTATTTACAGGCTTAACTGAGTAATCATTTGGATGATTAAATGTCAGAAAAGAGTGAAAAAGCGCATCACAGTTTTCCAGAGGCCGACAGTCCAAAACGAAAAGAAGTTCAATTAATTTTGGTAATATTTTACTTTTTGGGTGTGTGTTTTCCCAAATTCTTCCCTCGTCATTTCAATAAGATTCATTTCCTGGTCAGTGTGCGTCAGCTGAACATGCAAAAATGTGAATTCCAACACATGTGGAAAAAGAGCGCTTCTGATAATCAACAAATAACGAGTGAATATTTCCAGGTTTCCATGGACTCGTTCTTTCAGGGAAAATCTCTGAAACTAGCACCAAATCCCATCTTTTTTCCGGGAAACTTCCTGGGAAATCATCAGCAAATAACAGCCCTGTAAAATGAAACATTAGCCTGTGTCGCTCTTCCTAAATGCCGACGTGTTTTTCTACCACTTAACGCTTCTGTGTCGTGTGTGTGAAGAGAGGCGAGGCTGCAGAGAAAAGAGACTATATTTACACACATCATTACAGGAAGCGCTGTTCAGTGCGACGGGAACAGAACATGGAGGAGACCGGCACTCACTACGCTCAGTACTGCGGGGCCAGTAATGACTCTGCCACCTCTGCTCAGAGAACAGTACAGGCCCTCCACAGCACACATCAAGAGCTCTCAATCGTTTATACTCCGGGTCCAGATTTGGCAGGTTCGTGTGAGACAATCAGCGTATTACGTCAATGCTGGGATGACGCATCAGGACGAAACATCTTCGACAGAAAAGGCTACAAAGGCTAAACTCGTCGCTGATGCATCTCAGCTGAGCCCAGACGGGACTCTGAACCAGCAGCTGAACTGCACGTGGCTTTAATCCTCGACTGTAGTGTGATATGTGTTTGTGTTTTTAAAATATACATGTTTGGAGACACACATTTTGAGATAATGAAAATTTCCTTTTCAGCTGAACTTTAAGGTTCAACATTTGGTTTCAGGAATAACAGTGAAAGGATTTGCATGTTAACTACAGGGCCGGGAGGTGATTAGCCCTCAAAAATAAACCTTCTAACGCTGCTAAAGCTGTGTGTCTCCTTTGTTTAATCGGTATACAAACCGTTATTTAAAAAAGACGCCATGTGGTTTTAGGTGGAGTTGCGTGCTGTGACTATTTCTGGAACAATAGTTCATTCATCCACCCGAAACTTCTGTGCAGCATCGGTTTGAAGATCCAGCTGGTAAGCACACGCTTTAGCATGTTAGGCATCTGTGCAGGCATGATGGTACCAAAGCTGCTGTGCACAGTCACTGTGCAGGATTTGCCCCAAAAAACACAGGGTCATTTATGCCTTTTTTAAAATATTTCTGTACTCTGGACAGAGGCTGGGTAGCTGTTTACCACTGCTTCCAGCCTTTATGCTAAGCTAGGCTAATCATGTCCTGCCTCTACCATACTTAAGACAAGAGGGTGCTATTAATGTTCTCTAATAGGAAAAGCAAATAAGATTTCTCAAAATGCTGATGTTTTGTTTTAAGGGATGCATGCTTTATATCCAAAATAAGATTTTATTGATCCCTGCAGAGGCAGTCATGTGGCCTGTTTTTCAGCCTGAGAGGGAACCTTTTAAAAAGTTGCCTAACCTGCTCTGCAGCCTGTTGACCTGAGCCGCCATCTGCTGTGTGCAGGCTAAACCTGGGCGCTGTTTTGTGTCACATTCCCACTGATTTCATTAGCGTAACGTCAGGCGGCCTTTTGCGGTGTGTAGCCGGAGAGCTGCAGGACAGTGTGGAGAATGAGGGACAAATTCATATCAAAGCTGGACGTTCAGCATTTCTGCTCCACTGCTGCTGGAAAGCGAGCATCAAAAGGACAGCAAGCAAAGAGCTCTTTGAAACGCAGCGACACTGGAGCCCCTCTCTGGACGCCTGCCATGCCGCACTGATGGCGTGTGTGATTGTGTGTGTCTCTGTGTGTGTGTGTGTGTGTGTGTGTTTTGAGAAATCTTTTGTGTGAAATGAAAGGGGGGATGGGGGTGGGGGGTGGAGAAAAGAGGCAATCTGAGGGGGGGAGAGACCTTATGTAACTTGAATAGCTCCGGCAAACTGAAGCCAACAACTTTACTACACTCTTTCAAGCAGGGCTGAGTATTTGGGATGTTTCTCAACGGTCACCTCGGCTGCTGCAATGCATAAGCAGATTTCTGCAAAGCCGGGATCAAAATATAATCACTTCTCAGTTCGGTCCAATCAGGGAGCTCATTGGAATCTGTAACCTCAAGTTAACAATGAACACAACAATTTCGATAAATTCGATTTGGCAATTTGTTGAGAAAAAAAGGAAGAAAATTCTCTTTACCAGTTGGTGTGGCGAATGATTGAGCCCGATCAGATTGGGATCGAGGGTGATTGGCCAGTAGCCTTTGTTGGTGGGGTTGGTTAGGTTAAAGTGTGCAGAGTGATGATTGGTTAGGGTTAGGGTAAGAAGATCAGGGTCAGCCAATCAGAGGCAGAGTGGGGCGGGTCATTCCGGGCAGTTGCCTGTCAGTCCAGTGTGCTCCTCAGCTCAACATTAACCGGTTAGTTACTGATTAATGGCTGTCAGGCTATCAAAAGCTACATTAACCAAAACTGACGTCTCTAACACTAACACTAATATTCACTAAACCCCTCCCCCGAACAGCGATCGTCCAATCATGGCTTAGCAACCAGCCACCGAAGGCCTGTCAAGCTTTGGATTTCTCCACATGTAATACTCCATATATGAAGTGTTCAGAGTGTGTTGTCTCTTTTTCCAAAAACACCACAACACTGTGTTGACATTAGCATGTGCAGCTAAATAGGCTAAAACAGTAGCTACTCAGCCGAGGAGCATTTTATTTTTTGTGATATGGGGGGCGTTAGCGGCTCTGTCCTGTTTTTTTATTGGATTTGGGGAAGTTTACACTCCAGCAGCTATTAACGTTAGCCGAGATTGTGTTCCATCACTCTGAGAGCCCCTTTTCTTGTAGCCTTTATCTATATGCTGATTATATTCAGCTTAAAATTTTTTTTTGACATTTTTAAAATGTGACCGCTGTCACCATTCGGCTACGGAGGTGCTGCTGAAAAATCATTTTAAAGCTGCATTTTCACTACTACTAGTCTACTAGTGTTATTATATTATTATTACTAGAACTATATATTCCTATTACTATATATGTTCATATGTATCAGTTTTATTGTTGTTATTATTATAGAATTAGCATTAGCAGTAGTAGTACTCTAGTATTCTATTATTTTTGTTAATTAATGGAGAATGTTGCACAACAGATATATTTCTATATACATGGTTCCTATTTATTGTAGCATAATACAAAAAGTTTACATAATTACATTAACATATTTCATATTGTTTATTATTGGTGGCTGATTTATAGTGTACACATTTTTACATATTCTAAGATACTTGTTATTTCCCTTTTCTATTTCATTACTGTTCTGCAATGGGAGCAACTGCAACTGACCCACTTTCCCCTCTGGCCTCAATAAAGTAATTTGATTCTGATACTGATTCGGAGCCAGCAAAATCGACAGCTAGGAGAAAGAGGCCTGCTTTTTTCTACCTCTGTATGAAATGAATGACTTTTTTTTTCTTTTAGTTTGTTAAATCTAGGTAAATTTGCCAATGTTATCACTGTCGACTGCACACGTGCTATAACGTAAAGCTTGAAAAGACACAGCAGCAGTGAGGAAGGGGGCAGAGTTTAGAGAAATGTCAATTTGAATTGGATCTGGGATATTATGATTGGTATTTTTCACTATTTCAGACATTTAGAAAACTTATCACCAAATTAAGCCACAATGAAACTACTGGTTAGTTGCAGCTCTTGCTTGAATTCTATCTGTCCTAACTGGTTGACCCCCACACTACACACACACACTACACACCCACCATGACAGCACCTCAAAGGGATTGGCAGCAACACAATCGACGACATCTTTCACTTTGAAGCAGCCTTATCGCTTCGGGACCTTGAGTGACTGCGGGTTAAAAAAGGATTTCTGGATGTTTCATAAAGTCCGACAGTAAGCTGCATGTAATCATTGTGTGAATGTGTTTGTGTTTGTAATCAGTTGGGCTCCGGCTGATATGACAACTATAATCCAGGCTAGTTGTTGAAACAAGGCTGGGATCTGATCAGATAGAGGAGGTTTTAGCTGAGAGCCGAGGCCGGCGCAGTTGCAGCCAACTCTCTGCTGCCGCTGATTATTGTTCCCACACAAATACAACACAAGCATCAGCATGAGGGATTTTAGCGATATTTACCACGAGCACCGCTTCTGGAAACACCTCAACAGCAATATATTCACAGTTTATCAAGAAGCAACTTTCTTAAATATTACCACTTTCAGGCAGATGGCTCAGGATTGCTTTCTCTTAACGTGAGCGGATTCAAAACACTGAGCCTGCTTACAGGAATACGTCCTAAGTGCGGGTGGCCCCAGTGGGAATCCAACCTCTAAAGCCATTTCACCAGGCAGCGCTACACAACCGCTCATGTGCTTTGATATTAAACACACATCTGCTTTACATATTAGAACTGACACCAAAGCACAAAGCGCAAAGTCAAGCTTTCATCATGGAGACTGGCTCCATCTGATATGCAATTAGCGGACCACACAGAGTGACGTGGTTTATGGCTGCTGAATGCAACAGTGACTGAGCGCCGCTGGTTGAGGAAGAAAAGTAAGAAATCCAGTCTTACGAAATCTCTCTTTCATCCCTGAGATCTTGGGTAGTTTATGTGAGCTTTTACAAAGCTTAAGAGACTATGTGGACTGTGACTGATATCTGTCATTACGGACGGTGTGAGGATGGTGCAACCGGAGCCCTTTTCAGACGAGGAAACACAACGTTGCTGGCTGTTTGTTAAAGTGATGCCTTTTTATCATTCAAATATGGTTTTGTAGCCCAAAGGACACTCATTTTACAGCGAATCTCCTCATACATTTTCATATCATTTCATCCACAGTGTTTTATAAAATCCAACAGTGCACCAGCCCAGAATGACCTGATTTAATTCAGATTGGCTTTTATGCTGTATGTTAACTGTGTTGCTGGATATTCATTCATCCATTCAGTTTCTATGAATTAATATAGAGACTACAGGGAGGGAGTGTCACTCTAACTGCTGCTGTGTGTGTATCAGGGTTGTTTTTGTCCTTTGGCTCAGCAAAGGTAAAAAATAACGAAAAAAACACTTCCATAAGAAGAACTCAAAGGTATAATGTTTAAGAAGTGACCGCTGTCAAAGGTCATCACATCACCAGAGTAACTGCTAACTGCTGCTCACTGTCCTCTTTGCAGTCACTATCACTGGCTGTAGGTACTAGCTGCCGTTAGCTAGTTAGCTCAGTTAGCCATGGAGCAAGCGGCCCTATTAGCTGATTTGATTGGACCTAACTGAAGCTGCGTTTCCATTACAGTTGTTCGCAAAATAAAAGCGATATTTCTGAAATTTCGGCAAAGTTCGAATGCGATTTGCAGGTGTTTCCATTGAATAGTGTTTTGCGAACCAGCCCAAATTCTCGCAAGTTCTCGGACATCCCGCGAGATGTGTGTGCGTGCTGTGCGTCGGTAAAACTTAACACAAACCCCTGTAATTAAAAAGCACATGCTGAAGGTGAAATAAAGAAATTATCTGTTGACTTAGAGTGATCACTGATTTTAATGGCCTATTATTTACCACTCTGTTATTACGCGAGGCTCGCTCTGACAGCGTCAGCTCGCTCTGACAGCGTCAGCTCGCGCCGGCGGAGCAGCAGCAGAATACAGGACTGTGAATTACTGGAGTGTCCTTTGAACATATTTTCTGTCAGCAATTATGTGTAAATATTAAAGTTAATGGCGTGCACGCGTGTCTCCCACATAGCTGAAGTGCACACACTCATCACAAGTTCATCTCACGATTAATGAAAACGGAATGATTAGATTTTGCAAAGTGCGCACAGGACGAGATCACAGCTGTCGGATTGTCTTTAACAGATCAGCCAGCATGACAGCTGGAACAGCTGGAGTGTTTTTGTCTGCTACTTATTGAGATCCAGAAAACATACAAACACTACAAAATTGACAAGACGTTATATCTGACTGCATGCGGCCGTCCCGAAACGGGGAGTCCGCTGACCTTGGAGACGTGTAAATTCGAAAAAAGTGTTTCCATTACACTTTTGCGATACACCTAAATATCGACACTTCTGAAAAACCACCTCATGAGAGCGTAAAAATGTTTTTGCGATATTTGAGAGGATTTTCGAAATTTAGGTGTTTCCATTACCGTTTTTTTTATTGCGATATTTAGGATTTGCGCATTTCTAGGGGCAATGGAAATGCAGCTTGAGACTGAAAACCATGGGACTGTTGGTGTTTACACTGCATACAACAGAACCAGATCAAGATACGACAATACATAAACATCTTTGACATAACATCAGAACATTGTGCTGATAATGTAATGTTAGTGTGCAAGACTCAAGAAATAATGCAAATCATGGCTGACAACGGATTACGATTTAAATTTATGAAAATATAACAGTTTTTAAATAATGCAGCAGGCATTGTAGCAATAAGTTTCACAGTAGGGCCTTGAAAAAAATCCTTGATTATTGTCTTCAGAGAGGCCCCAGCTGTGTTAATTCTTTCTTTCCGATCTATAAAATCAAACCTGATGAATCTATCAGCCTGTAGGAACATCCGCGCTGGGCAATTAGCTCAGACTTCACAAAGGGGTGTCGGCCATGGAAATTCTTGTTTCCTCTAACAAATGATCTAACATCTGTTGGCCAGGGGGATGCGTTTGATGATTTATGTTAATGTGTGTGTGTGTGGGGGGGGGTGTTCCCCCTTTCATCCCCTCTCATAAGGCCCCCTGAGGGCAGGTTTTACATCCAGACGGAGGGAGGAAGCCCCACACAGCCACAATCAAAGAGAGATGAACTTGTTGGGAAGTCAATAGATGAAGTAAATACACTAGCACTGAAGAGCCTTCTGCTCAGAGCAGTTTGATGGCTGCCAAATCCTTTCACACTTCACGACTCACATCCATTCACATCACTGACCAAACAAGTTTGGAGAAAAAAAATTGTTTCTTCCTCTATCTATTTTTCTCTTCCACAGCTTGTTTTGCTTCTCTCTCTTCCCTCTAATCTCTTTTTCGTTCTTTCCCTCAAACCGCAATCCACTCATCATGGAGACACAATACCTAGAAAACACACCGAACTGACTGGAAATTTAGCTAAACAACAAAAACAGTAGCAGGTGTGTGTGTGTGTGTGTGTGTGTGTGTGTGTGTGTGTGTGGACGTCGTAATGCTAAAATAGTTTTGAAACCCTGGATGACATGTCCACTCATCCACATGTGCAGAAGCACTCACAAACCACACTGACAATACACAGGAATCTCACACGCACACCTACACACACACACACACACACACACACACACACACACACACACCGTGGGTTCAGGGTGGTTAATGTACATAAATAATGCAGTTTGGGTGTAGCCTTTCTGAGGATTCAGTTTCCGGTATGGAGGTGCAGTCAGCTGTGAAACGGCAGCACTTTGAAGTACAAAAGACGTGATAAGGTCTACAATCACCTGAGGGACGGCTGAGGGAACAGCCTTTATCTGGTTCAGCTGGAACCTGAGCCTTTATCTGGGAGAAAGAAGAAAAGGCAAACTTCGAGCGTTGTTTTCAGTCTTAACTTTGGGCTCAATTCAAACTACGTAATGGCGTGTGAAAATAAGGGAGATAAAAAAGGCGAGTGCTTGAGTTTTATCTTCTCGATGTGAGCTCTGAGGATTACAGCTGTCCCTCGACTTGAAATTGGATTTATTGAGACTCTTACCAACTCTGTCATTTTCATGTGGCAGACAATGTTTCCCTTTTTTATGTTTCCCGCTGAGGCGCTGTCCCTCTATAGTGAGCACTTTTAATGGCACACAGATTGAGCTGGACATGTAAATACATGCAAAATCTTTTTCTTGATAGGACTCCTTTTGCATGAACAAGAGGATGAATCCGCATTTCCATTTTTCCTGTAGTGCCACCATATGGTTGACATTTGTGGTTCAGAGTATCTGGATAGATTGCTACAGAATTTGCAACAGATATTCAAGGTTCCTAGAGGACAAACTCTGATGACTTTTGTGATCCTCTGACCTCTCCTCTGGCGCCACCAGCAGGTCAAGCCTTTCATATATTCAGTAAAATATCTCAACATCTACTTGATGGATATGCAATAAATTTCATAGTTTAGTCAGACATTCATAGTTCCTTGACAATGTATCCTGATAACTTTGATGATCCTCATGTGGTTGATATCTTTGTTTTTTACTGAAATATCTCGACAACTATTGGACTGATTGCCATAAAATTTGGTACAGAAAATCATGGTCCCCAGAGGATAATTTGTAGAAAAACTGATCCCAACTTCTCATCTAGTACCACCATCAGGTCATTTCTGTCCATCCAATACTTTGATTCATGCCAAATACGTGCAAAACAAATAACATTCAGCCTCAGTTGTACTTTGCATTCAGTGCTAGCTAATATAGTTACCATGTTAACAAACTTAACTACAATGGTGCACATTATACCTGCTAAATATCAACATGCTAGCATGCTGATGTTAACATTTAGCTCAAAGCATTGCTAGATTTAAGTACAACCTCACACTGCTGCCAGCATGGCTGTAGACTCTCTGTCTCTGTTTGACTGTACTTGATGGCAGCTATTCCATTTGCAACCGAAACATTATAGTTATGTTGTTCTGCCAGCCATCAGGACAGAGCTGCCTGAGATCTAACCTATCCTGCATCACCCTGTGCAGCTGAAGCAGCACCTGTCGCCTTTGTGGAAGGGCTGCATTTATCTGGAGTAGTGTGGGAGGCCTGTCAGGGCAACTGTTTGCAGACCTCCGTGGTCCATTTCTATCCCAGTACGTGTGCAAACATTAGCTGTGTTGGGCCTCCAAGCTCAGCAGATTTACTCATTTACATAATGTCTTGGCATCCTACTTGTGCCCTGGTGCTGCCATCACTGCCAATTCCACCTATGAGATGGTATTTTGGTTATTATTAATACAGCGTGTAGATTCCTCTATTCATCACCTAAAGTGCAACATGTCTGTGCAGCAGTCTGGTGGTTAGATGAAGAGAATACACAGCGGATTTGTGTCCAATAAGCATCCATGTGTTTAAAGGGTTGCTGACAGTGTGGGTGCATGAATTAAAACAGACACAGAGCTGAAGACAATATCTGTATCAGGATGTTCAACACGGTACAAAAACATGGGAAGACAACCAGCCATCAAACTCTTCAGATGATAGAAAATAGAGACTTTTAACAATCTGGGTCCTAAAACGACTTCTTGTCTTTGTGGGTTGCACAATATTTAATGTCCCTAATTATTCAGGAGTCTAACACTTCTGATCTATTATGGCTCTTGCACAATTTATAGGAAAATGCTGCTGGAAATGCAGCTTGTTAAGTAAATGTCAAGACTTGAATCTTGCTCTGGGAAGACAATGTGTCATGTTCCCGTAAAAAAGATTGACTAGAATTAAAAGCGTTAACTGTATTTTGTCTGAGTCTCCTCTTCCAGTAACACACTTCAATGATCAGAGACACACAAACACACTCACAAACACGTACAATCACGTGCATCAAATACACACAAACACTGCTGATGAGTGCATGTTCACTTTCTGCAGAGAAAATGACCTCATGCGGCCCAACGTAACTCCAACTGCTGCTGCAGCACGCTGCATTCCCAACTACATTCCTGACTTCGCCTCAGACATTCCTGCACAATGTGGCGGGAATCTGCAGTGTGGTACTTTCAGAGGCGGTTTAAAGTAGGGTGAAAAGGTAAAAGGTCAAATCCCTTGTAAAGTCAGGAAGAAACGAGAGGCTGCGACCTGAGTCTCAGATCTACGAGCACCTCGTAGTGAAAGTGTGAGAGAGGAACAAAGTCGGACACAGCAAGAGAGATTAAAAAGGCTAAAACAAATCCTGGGAATGAGTGGTCAGTATTCAATTGTGCCATAAACACTGAAGGAAAAATTAACAGGTGTTCCTCCACCACAAGCCCCTAGAGCAGCTACGATGCACATCTTCTTCAAAACCTTTTCTCCTTCTTCCAAATAAGATATTCCCTGATTTAATGTTTTGATGAAGATGGTGGAGAACACTGTCTAACATGTCAGTCTAAAATCACCAATAGCTTTTCAACTGGTTCATTCAGTGACCCCTGTCTGGAAACATCTATGTTTGTTGTTTCTCCACCCATTTACTTTGGTTTTCCCTTTGTCACTTGTCTGTTTTTATGATCCAGAGATAAGCACTGAGCATTCTTAAAATGTACAGTCTAAAAGTATGATGACCTCTGCACTCTGACGGCGTGATACTATGTACAGGATACATTACAAGTACAATTTTTCAGTCAAAAGACTGATGTGGAAAGTCAGCCGCATCCAGTCTGCCAGGGCAGCCAGACACCCAGGAGCTACGGTCCATCACGAATGACCAGCACTTTTTTCCTTTGTTTTTTAAAATCCCACCCAAGATTTGACTTACAACTCATGTTGTAAGACTACCACAACCGCTGTGCTTAAAACAAACACTTGTGGTTTATTTCATCTCATCTTACAGTTGCCAGCAATCTTTTGATCTGCAAAACACGCTGTGCGCAAAGATTTATTCTCTAATCCAAAAATTGCCTCCAATCTGACTAATCTGTAAAATATTCCCACTGTTAAACCCTTTAGATGACAGCCCGTGTGAGGAGGGCCATCATGTTCTCTGTATGCAGCACTCATTTTCTACTCATTACCACTTCAGGCTATCCAAAGCAACCCAACAGTAAAAACATACTACTGAAGGACTCTAAAGCCTCTAATGCCTTCTGTTTAATAAAGTAATGTCTGCAGGCAGCATATACAATTCCACACAATAAGCAGAGCTTTGGCTAATATTGCTTGGCAGTAAAAACACTCATTTGATAAAGTGGTTCCAGATGCCTCAGTGGATACATGTAGGGACTGTGTGAACTAGATTCAAAGCTGTAGGTGTGTCTGATCTGGACGTAGAGGGACTCACCTAAAACTGGGAACAGACCTGAAGATTGTTTAAACCTACAACGTGTAAACCTACCGCACACAACAGCTACTGAAGGACAACAGACTACGATCACGTCTCTGCAACAACTCAGATCCACCGAGGACAATAATTCTTGTCTGAACCACAAGATGATGTTACAGCAACGTGGGAAGTACTCCTATAAATGAGCCCAGACAGGAACAGCCTCAATCCATCTACTTCATTATTGGTTCAGTCATCGTAACGTGTCCGCGCCTGAAGGGCAGTGTCTCTATTGTCTCTGCACTCAAACTACTATACGGGTGAACCTGTAGAGCCTGAAATTGTCTTTATGTTCCATTTCCTGCCCAAAAACACTGACAACCCTGTTCAACAACTCAAGGCCTCAATAACTCAGACCTCCACATCGCATAGCGGCCCGTCACGTGGTACCACACTAGCTATTCCTTATGTTGAGGAAAACCTAGCGAGCCAAATCCAAACTGTTCCCACATCGAACGTTTCCCTCATAGTGCCGCATGTCTGGACTGAGATCACACAGATTTAGATAGCTCCCCCCTGGCCCGTGTTTTAAATGATCATTTTGTGCTCTCTTATTTCCTGCAGCGATCGTCTGTGTTCTCTCTGGTGTCCTCATTGTTCCAGGCCTGCAGCTCTCAGGGGGGAACACAGTGAACAGGCTGGATAAGTCTGTGTATGTGTGCAACTGTTTGTGTGTGTCTTTGCATGGGTAGACTTCCTATCCACTGAGACTGGAGACAGGAAGAGGAAGAGGAGATGGGTGGAGACAGGAAGAGGAGGAGCACCTACTAACCTAACCTGCCCTCTCAGTGGGTTAGACATGGAACTGACCCATACACCCACATTTAATACTAAAGCCACGGCTTTATAGTCAGCATGAATAGTCTCTGATCACACATTACGGCACTACATACCCCTGTGCTGGATTCCACATCATACACACCTGTTTAGTTTGTCCCACAGCTATAATGAGCTATGATTAACCATCAGCTCTTTCTTATTAAAACCTTCTTCCTAACTACCCACCACAGACAGTACTAAGCACTGATTGTACTGTTGAATAAAGTGCTGCCAGCGTAGAAAATGTGATTCACTGGCTGCTTTTGGTTTCATGATGTGACAGTAATGTGCTGTATGGTAGATACAGGCTGCAGACACAAAGCGGAGACGCATTTGATCATGGCGTCAGAAATCCAGCGTCTATAGTTAGTCCAAACTGCTACGCACACACACTGAGCCGTGAGAGCGCAGACAGTTTCTCCTGGAGGACATTCATACAGTTGCACTCACATGAAATGAGTTGCATCAAGAAAGAAAAAGACATGCTAGAGAGAGAAGCTGGCTCCTCTCTCACCTCCACGCAGCTGGCCAATCATGGCGAGAAGTCGGTGTGAATGCTGGATCGTGGGTTTTAGATTTACAGAAGCGGTCGAACACATCCTCCCCTAATCCGATGTGGGAAAGGTCTCAAGGGAGGTTTCAGAAGCCATTCTGTCATCCCGCTGGAGGATACTGGCTCCGCAAGGCCAGAAATGCTAATGCAGTACAGACGTAAGACTCTGAAAAGGCCATTAAAATTTTAAAGAATAAGGCTGGGGTTACTCTGCATTTTTTGTTATCGTAAACAAATTTCATGAAAAAACAAAACCAAAACCGCATACGTCAGTCCCTCAGTACTTTCCCACGTCCCAACCTCGTCTGTGTCTCTCAGTAAGAACAGGTTGCAAATATATAGTTTGATTTTTAAAAAGGGCTCATTAATATTCGGAAAGAGCTGGGCACTTTAGCTTTTAGCAAATATTACTCAAATATGAGTAAATAGTACATTTTGGGGGACTATTTTCAGGTGCGGATTAATACACATTTATACTACAGTGCCAATGCTGATTGCAATGAAGGAACATGTCACCCAGAGCAACAGTGGCTAATTTATGTGTTTTTCATTGAAACAATAGAGCTCTGTGGCACGGATGTATAAGCAATAGCACGCTTTGGCTGCACAGACAAGACTTGCTAGAAAGATCAGTTTACCGTTGGTTTGGGTCTTTCTATGGGTGTGTTGACACTTTTAAAATTAGGAGGCAGAGCGCAGGTAAGAGAGTGAGATAAGGGAAAGGGTGATTGACAGAGGAGATGAAGCCTGAGACGGGTAAAAGGTTGAAAACAGGCGTAGAAGAGGGACATCAGAGGGCAAGCGAAGTGTGACATGGCCGGGAGTGAAAGTGCTTTGACCCTGGCTAACAGAGGAGAGAGGCGGTGTTGAGGAGCTTTGGTGGGAACACAGATAGTATGTAGGTCCCAGCTGAGGTCACGTCCCCTGGCTGTGTTTTCATAAACTCTTGAGTCTTGGGGTAATCAAACAAAGCAGCGGCCCAGATAGCAAACCTCACAACAGAGAAACGACAAACCAGGAACTGATGCGGCGTCCGCCTTTTCCCCTGCTCGTCCCATTTTCTAATAAAGGGCGGACGCTCGCTCCTCTTTCCCATTTTCTTTCCTTGACTCTAAGTCGGTCAAACTCGACTGCCGCCACCGCCGCCAACTCCCCCTTTCTCCCTCTTTTCTCTCAGAGTCATAAAAGCCAGCTACAACAACAAATGGAGTCTCTCTCGGCTGGGTGTGGTGGCCTGCGGAGCAACAGCTGGGTCCTGTTGTTTCTCCTGAGACACCGGCTGACTGCTCGCCCTCTTTTTCAGGACAGATCTCCCTCCGCGTTCTCGACTTTTTCTTAAATATTGACCCTCTTTGCTCTCACATTCTCAGGATTGCTGTCACTTCCAGCCACAACTCTTATCTGCCTTTCTCTGAACTGACCACTGATTTCCCAGTGAATCCCTCAGTTTCGAGGTACTGCTCTTAAGGAACAGCTGACACATCCTCTCTTAAAAGTTTAGATTCTTGCTCCATTGGCCTGGCTCTGCTTTTCAGGCCTTTCGCGCACTTAATCTGTCAGTCCCCATCTCCCCCTTCCCTTCCCTCTTCATCTCCCCCTGGTCCACATTTCCCTCTAACACATTTCCTGTATACTAGAGAAGGTTATCAACACATTTTCTGACTCATACAAGTGTTTCATAACACACAAGCTTCTCATACTTCAATACTACATACTGAAACATAGCTTACAAACATAAACATAGTTTACAATGCTATAAAAAATAAAAGTCCTTTACAGCTTGAAGCTTCAATTTAGTTCAGTTGCTGTCGCTTCTGGTGAGGAATTAGCGTGCGTGTGTGCAACCAGTATAAACTCTATCTAATGAACCATTTTCAGTGTGCAACTAACCAAATGGCAATAACAGATAAACTTCAGAGGCTGTGTGTGTGTGTGTGTGTGTGTGTGTGTGTGTGTGTGTGTGTGAGTGTGTGTGTTGCCAGTTCAGACCTGCCCTAGGTCTAATTAGAACTGTGAGTCAAAGCCAACTGACGTGTGGTCAGAGGAGCAATCAAACACTAGCAGGGCCCCCTGGGCACGTGCACAAACTCATGCACATGATGTACGCATGCACGAGTGACACAGACACAGACACAGACACACACAGTGTCTCACACACGCATATGTGACAAATACCGTTCAAGAGAATAAAAATTACGAAATGAAAACATTTTCTCTCTTTTTCAAATATGTTGGTTCTCAAAGGGACTGAGAGCAAACATTCAAACTAACCGATCTTTATGAAGCAACAAGCCCTGACACACGCACGCACGCACGCACAAGAGAAAAGAAGGCACAGTGCCTAGTAAACCGCAGTCAAGGCAATCTTTTGATCTGATGCTAAGAACACCAGCAGACAGTTACAGTCTTACATCAAGACTCGTTCACTTTGTGAATCAATCACTGACAACAACATCGTCTTTGCAGAAGAGACGGTAACTGTGACAGATCATTTCGGAAAATCAGTTCATCAAGCAAACCAAAGCTACTGTCAACACTTGTGTAGCTTTTGGACTTCATACTGGCCATACTGGGAACCATGAGGATAGATAGGCCACACACAGATGTTCCTGAATACTAAACAGTTACACTGGTTGTCTTACATTTTCCCGTGGTTTAATAATAAGTGTCACGATATTTTTAGACACTGGAGTATATAATAATCTGTCTTTCTAATTTCTATCTTAACGACATTAAAGTGATTTTGTTTTCACGTGAAAAATAGGTCAGAGCAAATGATGCCAGTCACAGACGTGTGCGTGTGTACGTGAGCAAAAGTGTTAGTCAGAGAAATGGGGGAACAAACATGCAAAATGTGTGCATATACGTATATACATGCATAATTTCTGTGTGTGTGTGTGTGTGTGAGAGAGAGGGAGGGAGTAATTATCTGAACCAGAGGCTTGATGCTATCACTGTCTTCCATGTGCTGAACAGAACAGCATCAGGGGAAAAAGATAAGAACAGGCACTGTGGCCAATATGTATGTGTGTGTGTGTGTGTCTTTTTAGGCCAGAGGCTCCAGGGCAGATTACCTGTGACCAGCCAGGCAGGCTAGAATCAGGCTATATAAGATACAGACATGCACATGCAGGCACAGTCATGCACACACAAACATGCACGCACACACGCACGCACGCACACACAGACCAGCTCTTATCTCTGTCTTTGATGCAGCTGGAGCATTTTCCTGTATCAAAAATTATCCAAAGAAACTATTATCCAAGGAACAGGGGAGTAAACTGTCCTGCGTGGGATCCATGAAAATACTTAAACTAAGTGGAAGGTTTTTTTTTTTTTTTGCACATACAGCACAGTAGCTGAACATACTTATCCAAATGTAATCAGTATTTAAGTTTGCATACACAAGACATTGTGTGTAAGCATTAACACAAACAGGAAAGCAGGACTTGTTAAGTAACTTCGCCCTGTGCTCAGCTGACAGTCTGAAATACAGCGAGTGAACGTTCGTTTGCCGAGTGTCTGAAACAATAGAGCATTAGCAGGATGTAATGTGTGCCTCTCGTACTGATAACACTCACTTCCTGGGATTTCAATGAAATGATTTATCAACTCCCCAACAGTGTAGGGATACAGGTGGCACACTTGACCTTAACGATAAAGCCAGTCAGGTAAACATCCTTCAAATTCATCATTCAGCATCTTCAAACTTAATATAAAGGGGGCAAGACAAAAAAGCTGAAACTGGCTCAACTTTTGCCTCAATGGGATGTCATCATGTTGCTACACTGGCTAATTAAATTAGTTAAAGTGCACATTTTGGGTAGATTATTTTGTCAAATGAACGCAGCATTTCTACCATTTATCTGGAAATCATTGCAAAGGAGAATAAAAACTAGTTTTATAAATTGTTGTCCAGAGTTTTATGTGCCAAAATCATCCATTTCTCAAACCAGGCTTCCTGGAACACATTTCACACGTGTAACTGAAACAACATGGTGTCATCAACGGAGCCTTTCATTTTATTTAACACAAGGCTGTTACAGCTGATGATAACTGGGTTGCTAGGCAATTGAACATAAAAATGGATGTCTTATGTTCCCTTTTCAAAAACAGTGAATGACTTTGTTTTTTTTGTTTTTTTTGCATTTCAATGTCCTTCTAACAGCAAGAAAATGGGAGACAAAAAATAATAATTAACGCCCATGGGCACTGAATTTTTGTAAAACCACGACCATATGTCACAATATCAATAAAGTTGTTTGCAAAAAGGCCCTTTGTGTAAACAAGGTTACCATGACCCCATTTGAAGGCATCATTAAAACAGGAAAGTAATGGACAAAAATGCCTCAAATTAAAGATGAAGAAATATACAGAATATAAAATGCTGATTCTAAAAAAAACAATCTTTTTATTTTTTATATCTAATGTCCATGTTAAAGACTGCATTTTCATATTGAGCTGCATACTTTGGATGATAAGCCTCTGCAGCAAAACGATCCCCGTGATGTGTGAGTGGAGGCTTCGGAGGTGAAAGTCCTTTCTAAAAGTGCAACGCTGACACAGATACAGAAATAGTCATTAAAAGCTACCGAAGAGGAAGAAGAGTAGGAGCTAAACAGGGACGACTAGACTACTACTCTGTCGCAACCCAGTCATCTGTCTGTCTTAACGTCTATCCATGCATACAGCCAGCTGCCAGGCCAGAAGAAGGCATCGCTCTGGACTGACTGGCGCCGGGGAGGAGAGGCCATGTATAGGAGCAGGGCTGCTGTAGGTTTTCCCACGTAGTGAGGGAAAAGTTGGGAAAACCTATTTATGACTTATGAAAATAACTCCCCTATGACTGATGACTGGTACCTCTGAATGAAGCCTCTTTGGGCCCAAGACGTGAGGCAGCTGTCTCGGGTGCCAATGCGTCCCCTTTGCCCCCCACCTACAGTCCACCTCTTCACCGGCTCCAGCCCTGTGCACGAGTGTATTAATAATACACAGCCCACCAAAGTAGAATCCCTGTGAAGTGGAGTAATGTGCTCGCTAAAGACATTCAGATCTTATCACCTGCTATTCTTCACACTACCCTCCTCATCAAATTCAGGGAGAAGCACTGTGAAAAATAGAACTATTTTTGCTTCCTATGGTGACAAAATGAGACAAAAGAACGGGATACATCACTGACTTGATATTTAAATAATAGTGTTTTTTTTAATGTAGTGTATCTATCCTGTGTATTTATATTCCACTGGTATTTAGCTGAAGATAGCACCGTGTAATAAGGGACACACTGAACGGCTAGGCTAGCTCTGAGAATCAAATTACCTCATCAACAGAAACAGACCGGTTGGGTTGGGGGGGTTTAAGGAATGATGACATAGTTGGCCCACCTGACCAAAGTCCTGGATGAGCATCTGCCCTGACACAGAATGTGTGTTATTTAACAGATGGCTTTTTCCCCTCTGTTGTCCAGGAGCAATACAGACACTTATAACATGGTGAACAAGTGGAGGAAAATATGCCTGTTCTGAACTTTAATGGAAAAATAGCTGCTTATGAAAACTCTAGTGTCTCCGCTTTGTCATTTCAAGATCTAGGTTAATTACAATTTTGAACTACAAATGATAAATTATGTAAGTAAGTCATACTTTGCCTATGTGAAATGACACTCATGTTCTCTCACAAGATGATAAACCACTTTTTTAACATAAAGTATATGAGAGGTATTATATAGGATAAACCCGGGGCCCTTTCCTACAGGTTCTTCCATGTTTTTATCTTGTTTGCCATATTTGTCACACTACTTTTATTTCTAATGTTTTGTTTGTGTTAGTCAGCCCTCACCAGGACAGGGTTTGTGTACATGCAGTCCAAGTGTATGACTCTGGCCAGACCCTGACTGCAGCTACTAAGACAGATCGCTGACAAATGTCGAAAAAGAGGCATGAAAAGACAAAAAAGAGGGATAAAAAATGATTATCTGCTATGACCACTGTTATGCGCTGCGTAGTAAACACAGAATCACACACATGCAAACCTTGGGAGTTTTCCAGCAATAGTCCTCTGTAACCAGAGAAAGACAAACATTTTTGTAGTCCAGGAGGACACCATGGAGTCTGGACAGCTGTCAGGTAAAGAATTATTCACAAATATAGCTACCCAGGAATCTGTGCTACCAAATATACACAAATCCACAGCGGAGAAAAACCTCCAAACTCTCAGGAGAGGGTTGGGGAGGTTAGCAAGTGAGGTTATAAGTCAAGCCACTGACTGACACAAAGCTTCTGAATTTAGTCTGTAAAGAACCCAGGGAGCTTTAGACTAACTATGTTTAGTGCTGGATGTGTATGTGCATGTGTGTGTGTGTGTGTGAGGGGGGGACACAAAAAAACTATGTACAGAAAGGAAGTATAGGAGGTGTGATGTGCCTGCACATAGCTAACATACATCTCTGCAAGCAGAGCACACAGTTATAATTAGCAGAGTACTCGATGTCAAGCAGGCATAGCCAGCATACGTCAGGACATAAATACACACATGCTTAGCACCAGTGATGCATGAAGACACTAAAATATGGCTCTTTATTAGTCGTTCTAAAGCACTTATTAATTCCTTATTCTGGAGGTCACTGTTATAAAGGTTTACACGATGAAGACTGTAATTCAATGCACAACTTACTTACTATCAATAAGTAGTAATTAGGAGGTTATTGAGGGAAAGCTCTTGGCTAATGACCTAGGCGTTGTAGAATCTGGTCATGCAGAATAAGGCATTTATACGCACTTAAGTGTTATGAAAACTCCTGGTGTTGAGATTGTAACTCTGTCTGTGGTTTGACAGCTTTCTGCTGGAAATGAGACATCAGGTCAGGACAGCAGCACTTAGAGGGACGACATTAGCCTTCACTTTGCCTCTGAGGGCAGCTCGCCATCGACATCAACGTCATCATTTACAGAGGAGAGGATTCCAAGGGGCCGTGTTTACATCTCATGCATGTGTGATGTTTGAACTGCTGAGGATGGGGGAAAACATTGGAAAAATGATACTTCCAATTTAGGCTATTAAATATTTTCATTATAGATTTATAAGCCCAAAGTGACATTTCCATATTTAATCCAACTAATGCTTGGGTCAAACATGGAATATGAATATATACATATCATATGACCGTCACTAGCTCTAGTGACGAAGGTAAAGTCTGGGGGGTCGGGGGCAGAATCACATTGTGTAATCATATTTCATTGAATACATTGTCTTTATGCTCCCCTGAGTGTAAGATTAGAAAGAAGAAGAGGGTGGGACTTTGATATACAGACATAAAACTGGATGTTTTGAAAACATAGCAACAAAAAAAAAAAAAAAGGATTTCATGGGACCTTGAAATAAATGGAAAAAAATGGAAATGGAAATATTAAACCATAATTGTCAACAAGGGTAAATCGTACTCTCCTTTAAATTCTAAATTTACACGTTTTGAAATGTCTCTCTTACCCTCCTTTCCCATCTCCCGCTCTCTCTCCCTCCCTCATAGGAGGGTGCGCAGAGCGCTAATGAAAAAGCGGACTTACTGTAATATGTTTTCCCTGAGTCCATCTGGTAATAATTGTAGCATGTAGCAACCGTAGCTGTGTTTGGATAAAGCTCTGACATACATGGGCCCCTCTGACGTTCAAGTGTGTGTATGTGTGTTTGTGGGGGTGAGAGGAGAGAGTCTGTGTTACTGCGTGTCACTGTGTGTGTGTGTGTGTGTGTGTGTGTGTGTGTGTGCGTGTGCAACATGCTTGCGCTTGTGCGTTTTCCAAGCAGCTGGGTGATGAGCCAACATAACTAAATCAACTTTATCGCCAGCGCACTGTTTTACGTAGAGAAGTACAGGCCAGAGCAGGGCCGAGCGTGGGTGGTTGGGTAACCTCTGCTCCTTCGGGGCATTGGCATGACTCAAGGTGATGATTTGTGGCATCTGATGGCACACAGACTGTTATCAAACAGCTAAACACACACATATGGAGCAGCACAGGTGTCTTTATTATACTGAACAGTGCCTCTGTGTACTGGAATCAGGACAAAAAGAGGTGTGTCAAGGAGAAGACCCAGAACGAAGGTGATCTTAAACATGTTGGAAGTCAAGTATGGTTCAAACTGAAGGCAAAAAAAACAAGTAATTATCATTAGTTCGATGCTCTAAATGTAACTGTGTCTTGTTGAACTATTCTTGAGCAAGACACTGAACTCACGATAAGTTGCCCTGAATATCTGGAGCATCAGCTAAATAACAGATTGGGGCCCCCAGACCCCATGGAGTCCAGGATGTGGAAACTTCCAGGAAGGCCGCACATTATGAAGTAGGGATTGAGGTAATTTTACAATGATTTAATTTCAAAATACGACAGTGAAAGGATGATGTTGTACAAACACAGGTTACACCCTCACAGTGTTATTGCATAACTAAATCCACAATATAAACCGGCTCTATGTTACCCAGTTCTATACTAACTTCTATGGGACACAATCATACCGAGGGCAGATCTTTTGCTCCATATGTGTCTACCACATGTGCAGTTCTTGTCATAAAATTGTTTGGAAAATCCTAAATAATAAATTGCTTTGTAGAGATTAACACTATGTACTATGTAGGAGTAGCTGTCACTTTATTCAAATGAGACTCATAAAAAAATCATGTCACAAGATCAAACCACAAAAAGAAGGAAAAAAGTGTAACAAGTGACACATTCTTTGACACAAAAGTTCAGCGTTAATGTCTTTATCTTGTGACTTACTGGCAGCGCCGGTTGGAGTAGGTGGAAGGGAGCCCTGCAGAAAGACCCTTTGTACTGAGAGCGTCACACATCCTCTGTATGGGGCGTTCACATTTGGACGGATTCATGTGTGCGGGAACACACGCATACATGCAAGCGAATGGCATCGCTTACTGAAAATGACGACTGGCATTTTCAACGTGAAGAATGAGCAATGATCACGGGCTTCCTTTGACATCACATGTCAAAGCAAGTATGGCAGCACTGGAAACATACAGTAACCACACATCGTGTTTTAATTATCTGATGTATTAAGATGCTTAATCCAAGTCGCTTTATAGCCAATTGCAGATGAGGCAACAGCCATGTTGCGGGGCTTCTAGTGCAGCCAGATAATGGCAAATCCATATCAGAGCCAAGGCTTCCTCTGTGTGCTGGTCATTATTTACAGTCCGATCTGCAACTCTAGACGCGAAGATGACATTTCAGCTACTCTCTGTGAACAGATATCTGCATATGAATACAAATCAATTTTAAAGAAGCAAGTAAAAAGATGAACCGTTATCAGACGATGGCTGAGGGGTTTTGGCTTTGCCTTTCAGCCAATGCATTTCGCCTCTAGCTCTCCACACATGCTGTTCACCTGCATGCAACCACAGCCCGCTAAAACATGACTGCTCAATAACCCTACTCGCGCTACCAGCGAACTATAAACGGTAACCGGACTGATTCCGATACCAAAATCTAGTCCTTGCCAGCAGATTCTGCGTTCATATGCAGACATCTGCTCATAGAGATTTAATAGCATGGCAATGTATTTCCTAAATAACAGTCGTGGGGGATTTTCTTAAGGCTGAAATCTCACAGGTGGATTTTAACAGTTTTTTTTTTTTTTTGTTTCTCCCTGAAAGAACTGGGAACAACAAATGCAAAACCCAATTTAACTACTTAGCTTATAGTTTAATGTGAGAAGCTGCAGAGCCACCAAACAACATTCCACCTTAAAAAATGTGAAAACTATTTCTAAAAGATTTTCCATTTCCCCCACTTACTATATGATTCCATTGCAGTCACCTTATTAAACTGACCCACTAGGGCTGTGTTCTGGACAACATAACAACATTATTATTACTTGTAGCCCTTTCATATTGTGCTGATAAAATTTTGTGTGGAGAAAATCCATCTATTTAGTCCCGTGTCCTCTTACATAATACGGATTAGCCTGACCCCTGTATGTGCCTCTGTGGATGAACATATACAGTTATTATATAACTCAATCAGCCATGCCAAAGACATTGGGTGGGCATCAGAGGAGAGGTACCACATCCTGTGCAGACACTCATTTCCTTTCAGGCTCTTCGAGTGTTTGTGTGTGCGTCGATTTGTCCGACCCGGCCCTCTGCAGTGAGGTTACACTCAGGAAGGCTGATCGGCTAACACAATGCCCTCTTCTGACATGCTAACCCATATCTGCGCAGAGACGAAGTTACCTGGTTTAACATTCGTTTGAATGCTTAGCAGGAAGGAAAGAAATCAGCCGAAACATGTGGCAGCCTAAAGGCCAAAATAGACTTCAAACAAGCTAAACATGTTGTTTGTAACTGCCCTTTAGAGCGGCACACATATATTTTCTATTCTGCTGCCCCTATCGACAGGAAGATATAATTAGCCTCTTCCCTCCAAAAACTGTTACAAATCATTCAAGAGCCATAATTATTACAGCCATTAGAGGGCTCTGTCACTTGAGCGTAAACATTTGTTGTTTTAGGACATGTTTCTTGGGAGACGTCGGATTGTCTGTTTCGGAAAGTTCCACAATATTTTGCCGCTGGTAAGGACGCCTCAGACACTGTTAGTCCATCTAACAAGCACTTCATTTGAGGTAAGCTGAGGTCTTACACTCTGGGAAGGGACAGAGGAGGGAAGCGTTACAGGGCCTGCAGCATACAAGGGAAACCGGCCATACCAAATTGTAGAGTGAAAGGGGGGAAATATGTAGTACTTGTACAGATCATGTCATAAATATTTAAAAATGGTTTGTCATGTTTGATTTTCCTTGCCACAAAAATGAATGGTCTCATGAGGCTAAAGATACAGCATGTTGCACACTCAAACAAATGTTCAACAAACTTTCAAAAGCATGTGACTAATTTGCCAGACGCCAGATTTATAGTGCTTTTTCCACCCTGCCATGCTCCTACCAGAGAATGAAATCCCAATAGGTCTGATCTCACAAAGAAGCCATTCACGCTGATTTGTGCACGCTCACACACACCCACACACACAAAAGCACACATGTGCTCACCAGAACACACACACACACACAGCTTTCAGTCAGTCTAAACTTTTACCGAACTTGAACTCCCCCAAAACCCAGTGGTGACCGCATAAAAAGTACTTCTCAGGTTACAAACTCGCCCAAAATAGGCCATAAGTACATAGTACTGCTATCTGGTGACGTAGATTATAGTTTAGAATGGTTACATGCACTTGCACGCACAAAAACACACACAGACACACACAGACACACACAGACACACACAGTCTGCAACAAATTCAGTACCGTGCTTTTGGGGAAATAAGATAACATTGCAAAAATAACAACTTATGCAAATAAAGTAATTTAAGCCCACTGCAATCAATGGCCAAACATTCAGTTATATGTGACCAGTTCTATTGTGTTCCTAATCAGCAATTTGGCTGACATACAGGTTAAAAATCACAGACCTAGAGTACGTTTCACTTCTAAACAAAGGACACAAGGAAAAGGCAAATATTGTCAGTGATGATGAAGGGCTCTCTTAACACGACTTAGGTAAACTGAAACCTTCTTTAAGAAAGGAGTCATTTAATAAGCTGCTGGAAGTGATAATCATCATGCAGTGATGACTCAGGAAGGACCTTTGAGGGACCCTTTAAACCCCTAATTGTTAGATTTAGAATTGTCATTATTTCGAGCCAGTGCTTCTTAAAATATGGCATGTAGACTCGAAACGAGCCACAGGCCTGTTTCTAGTGGGTTCCCGCATGAAATAAGTAATAATATGCTTTCACAAGCGGGAGAAGAACTTCTGTCCCTTCCTGGAATTGAGAAAAAAAAAAAAAACCTTTAAGGGACGTCCTCCAAGTGGCAGTAGTTTTCAGAATAGCTAATCTGTGTACAGGAAACAGGCGCTAAGACTTCTGGCGCTAGTGGGCTGAGCAATCAAAACAATCTCTCCATCTTCTGATTGAAGAGAAAGGGACCCACGCCAGACTCTCCAATGCACTTCATCAGGGACAGGGGGGAGAGAAGAGAGGGAAGAAAGAGATAGAGAGAACGATAGGGAAGGAGGTAAAGATTGCAAGCCGGAGAGGGGATGAATAAAGAGTGAGAGAAAAAGAAGGCAGCTCAAGAGAGGGAGCTAGTGTGTAGGAGACAAGGTGGGGAAAGATGGAAAAAGAAACTATTTTCTTCCTCACTAGCTTCTGCTTTCCCTCCCTTTTACAACTCTTTCTCTTCTTTCTCCGTTCTTTCTTCTCCTCCACTGTTTCTCTTGTCCACCCTCCTTTTTTTCCCTCATATCCCTCTTGCTGCCTCGCTTTCCTCTCCTCCCCTCCTCCATCTGTGTGTTATGAGTAGGAGTTGGGGAGAAAGTACGTGGGATTTTCCCACAGCTCGGCAGGACCAGACCCAACCCCGCACCCACTCGTTTTCTGTCTCTCCCTCCACTCCCTCTGTCTCATGTCAGAGGGGAGTCTTGAGGAAAACCACCCCTGCTCCACCACCAAGTATTCTGGATGTTTGTTGGAACTTTATGCTGCTCGTTGTTCCACAGACATCAACTGTGTGCTGCTATGGCGACGGAATAATTACAAGAAGGTTACAGGACAAAAATACCACTGCCTTTGAATTAAAACAGTGTATGCTATCAAATCTTGAACTTGAGAAACGGTACTAATTAAATTCCTACAAAAGGTTTCTGTATGAAGAATTCTGTATGGATTTCCCAGGGTCATAAAACTTGCTCTGCTCCTGAGGGACCATGGTAAGCTCTATCTAGCCATCCATTTCCTGCCCTGTATTCAGGTCCAAGTCATGGTTCCAGCAGGCTAAGCACAGAAGTCCCTCTCCCCGGACTTGATATCCGACTTCTCCTGAGGCATTCCCAGGCCAGGTGGGATGTCTAATTCCTCTAACGTACTATGGGATGCGTCAAGAAGGCCGAACTATCTCAAAAGGCTCCTTTAATTGTGAAGGACCACTGATTCTAAGATCCTTATGAATGGTCTTCACTCTGTCCCCAATGGTGTTTCTTCAGTTACTACCCTGAAGCGGCAGGTAAATCAAAGCTTCACATTAAGGCTCAGCTCCCTCTTCACTACAAATGTCTTGCATATCTCCATTGCTGCACCACTTCACCATGTTGCACTTTGTCTTACCCTCACCTGTGAACAAATCCCAGATGCTTGCAACTTTCTCCCTGCAGCCCCTCAAGCTGCTAGTCAAAGTGAAGGGGTTCCACAATTCTCTCCACCTCTTTCTGAATATGACTCATCTACTTGGGTTCATACCATCCCTACATCAGCTGCAAAAAGCAGAGATGCAATCCTGAGATGACCAAAGTGGACATTCTCTAATCCTCAGCCGTGCCTAAAGATTTTGTCCATTAAAAATCAAAAACAGAATTGGTGTCAAGGTACCATCTTGGTGATCCTTCAGGATCCTTCCAGAAGTGAAGAGCTGGTCTAATATTCCACAACCAGGACTGAATCTAAAGTACTCCTGTTGAATCTGAGGCTCCCCAATCAGCTCAAAAACCTCATTTCCAGCATAAAGATTTCCCAGGAAGGCACAGCAGTGTGTTACGATAACTGGAGCACAGCCTTTGCTCCATTTTTAAAAATGGGAACTGACAATCCATAACATTCAAAAATATCCAGAGCACCTCCAGCATCTTAGTGCCTTGCCTCTGCAGTGCTTTATATGTTTAATAGTGACCTCTGCCAGAGAAATGTGCAAGGCTTCCCGACTCCTCTGTCTCCTCCACAAAGGGAATGTTGGTCACGTTGAGACGTTGCAGCTCAGACCATCTGAGTTTTAGAGATTAATGATCTCTTGATGACTTCCTTCACCACTGATGTTCACCAGCAGTACCTTGGGACTGCTGCTGTGGTGGGCACTGACAATCTTGCGGCTGCCTGATTTGCAGACCCCTTTTTCTGATGTTGTAAGTGGTGGGCACACCGAACGCAAGCTTTGTATCCCATCTTTACGTGTCTGCAAGCTCCCCCCAAAGACTGGCTCCAGGGTGGGGGCTCGGGCCTCCATATTGAGGGAAAAGGAAACTCTTTGCTCAAAACACCAAACAACTGACCATGAAATATATGAAGTTGCAATACAGAAACATGAATTTGATTTTCTCTCGTTAAACTGGGCTGAGAAATCAAACTGTGCTGTGTGTGCTTTGAGTGTGACATCATGTTGACATTCCGTGCTGCGTCTCTTAGTGCAGCAGGTTGTGTGTGTGTCCTGTTTGTGCAGGTGTGTATGAGAGTGCCATTTACCTCTGCAGCCTGTGTCTCCTGGTGCAACAGTGTCAACCCTGTCAGGTCCTCCAGGAATGAGTGGGAAGAATTAAAAACCTTGGACAGGAAGTTGAAACCCTCCCTCTCATAGTGGTCCAGGACCTGGAAAAAATAAACAATACCAGCAAAAAACAATTTGAGGTGACGTAACAGGAAAGGTAGTTTGTATTTCTTGTGTAAAAACACATCCCATTCTGACTGAAGCATTTACACTACAGGCAGTTATATCACTGTATTGTAAGTGTATACAGGGTATAATACTGCGGAGACAATGTTTTCCATTTCTACTTTAATTGAATTCAGTGCGTAAACAGCTAAAGTTGACCCATATAATTAGCATGTTTTAATGATTTAAAACCTACAGAGTAACTGACAATATTGACAAAAAGAGAGAAAGATAAGTAGCTGTGTTTATGGAGGTCCTTTGTGTACTACCTGCTCTACAGTCGAGACTTAAAAGTAGGATGCAAGAAGCTAAAAATAATTTTGACTATTTTTTCTTAAGTAACCTGAAAGAGTAAATGCCACAGCCTGTTCTGGAAAGAAATATTATGACCATCTTTGAACCACTTTTAATTTGCTCAGGAGTTGAAAAGGCAAAGGTTTGATTCACGCCACAGCGTGGAAAAGGTTCCCTCACATAAATGCACCTCTTTGCCTTTTACTGCATTTTAAAGTAAAATATTTCATCTTGTCCAAGACATTTCTATAACTGTTTTTTCTTCACCAAACATCACATGCTTTCATTCTTTTCTGAATCTGACACTGGGTACACTAGGAGCGGAGGGCTGAGTCATGCTAATGCATCAAGGCTTGTGAAGTGGTGTCCACTTAAATCTAAAACATATGAGATGGCGACGGAAAGTAATAACAATCTTTTAATGGTATAAGAAAAAAAAACGCACCCTTGTCGCTGTGCTCCAGCGGTACAACCTATGTAAACTGCACCTACAGTACGTGTGCAGCAGCATTTTGTCACAGGTGAGTCAAACAGCCAGATGCCAGTTTAACGCTCACTGTACTTCTGTAAGTTAAGTTAAAGCATTTTGACATAATGCAGCTTATGTCATTGTGGAATGTGCCTTGATTATAATGAAATAAGGTACAGGCACTAATTTGACCAGACAGACTGTAGAGGCTAAAGCTAAGAAAGCTATGCAAGGTCTGCTTTTCATCTTTGCTGCGTTAACTGATTATCTCATACGAGGATTAGGCCAAAATAGTTGGCCTAAATAAATAAAATAGTTAGTAAAAATCAAAGCATTTCACTTCTGACCATTCACTGGGATCATTTCTCCGAAAAGCAAGGTAAGGAGAGTCGACACTGAGATAGACTGACAGTACTGCGTTTGTTAATAAACCTTTTCCCCTCTGGAGGACATAGGGTACGAAAATAATCCTTTGGCACGCTGAAATCTAATGTTTTTATCTTCCTGCAGGTATTTTGTTAGCATTGCAGCCCCTGGTTGCATACTGTGGCGCTGCTTGTTTTTCCCTCTGGTGGGCGTGGTTTTCAGAGTATGACGTGTCTCTATCATGCTGAAATGTTTACCTTGATCTCCTACCAGTACTGACTTCAAAAACCCACACCTTCTTTCCAAAACACACACACACATACAGACGCACACACAGATCCTCTGCCCTCTTGACTACCTTCCTAGGCTTGGCCAAGCCTTTCATGGACGCCCACAGACCCTCCTCTGCAGGTGTAGGGTTACCTCAGCCTCAGACATCAACACACTGTGTGAATCAATGCCTGCACATGTGTGTGTGTGTGTGTGTGTGTGTGTGTGTGTGTGTGTTTGCAGACCGACCTGGCGTCTGGTCTTGGAGCCAGACGCACCGCACACAATACACACTGACGTGTCTCTCGTTCATCTTTTCAACCTCTCTTTTCATTCCTTCCTTCCTTTTCTTTTATTTCTTTCATTCTCCACTTCCATCCATGGGATCCGTTACATGAGACGCCAACGGCCAAAATCCACTTTGTTGAAATACGGCTGCTCTGACACAGAAAGCAACATGATAACTGTGCTGATTCTGTGATAACGTCAATATAGCCACTCCATGCGATGCACACGGACACACAGTTAGAGACATGCAAAATAGAAGGACATCATTTACTTATGTCCATATCAGCATACAGGATCATGACCAGTGACTTCTGCAATACCCAGTCCTATGGCACAGTTTTAGTTTTGAGAGTTTCAGTAATAAATAAAAGAAAAAAGAAAATATTAGTTAACTAAAATCAGACAGGGTTGTGAATTATGACCAGAAGTTTGTACCTGCATAAAATGCTGTACATATTTAGAAAATCATTAAATAAAAATGACATTAAAAAATGTCTTAACTGGGTAAGAAGCATCTAAAACATTAATTAATTCGAAGTCAGGTGCGACAATTTCACCACTGTGCCAAAAGCACTGTAGGAAATATGCGATAAAGACATGAACATGTGTACACACATAGAACAGAAAAGACCTGACAGTTTTAGGATCTTTGCACTGTGTATCGGGCGCTGATGGGTTCCAGTAGTGACTGCATGCTGTTGATGGATTGCACCAGCGAAGCCAAGCTATAAACACACGGAGTCAGCAACATCTGGATTACATGGTGTGCGACACATACAGTATGTATACACACATGTGCACTTGTCCTGAAGCTTCCTTCCTCATTAAGCCACATAAATCTCTACCCTCTAGCTTTATTTGACGGTGCGTCTTTTTGAAGTTGTTTGCGGATCCATACTGTGGATATTAGGTAGCATCCACACTGTGGGCTGTGGGTGTCCTTAACCCTATTAAACATACTGTACATTGGGTGGTCCTGGTGGCTTAGAGGGGCTTTCATTTGAGAACATCGCTGACTGTTTGCAATGATACAATCAAACTATATCCCAAATATATCAGTTGTCAACAAACTGAGATCGTCTTGGAACTACTTGAGTATTAGCAGAAGTACAGTAGTATTACTGGTAGTAGTATTAGGATGTAAGGGGGGATTTCTGATTACAACACTGGTTTGATATAACACTGGTAAATGTCTTTTGACTGATGCACAGCTACCAATGAAATGCTTAGAGGCTCTTGTTCAGTGGTTTGGCTGTGCTGTGACCTGTGCACCGTATCATGAGTAAACAGTTCCTGGTGAGTCAGAGGCGCTGACTTCCTCTGTTAACATGTATGGTCAAACCTCCAGGTAAGACACTTGCCTTGAAAACGCACAAACTCCATACTGACTCATTAAGCAACTGCCAGGCCTTACGGTATTTCAGACAATCCGCACAACTCACAGGAAGTACAGCTCATAAAGAATGTGTAGTAAACGCTGGGTGGTTTCTGTACAACATAAACGTGTTTACCGTATACTTCAAAACAGCATGTAGGATAGAAAATATTGCGTGTTATTTATACTACAGTGAGATGTGACATTTGCACAAATTGCACGTTATGCGAAAATAATTTCTGGTTTAAATGTAAAGACCTTTACATTTAAACAGGTTACTATTACAGCTGCCTTAAGGCTGTCACACACAAAACAGCACAGAATAATCTGTTGTCTTTAAAATATTGAGCGATTCCTGAAAGACAAATATTTACAAAATTGACATAAAGCATTCCTGACATGAGCATCCCATCATGAGGCTACCCTTAAAAGCTGACAAAATTGCGAAACATATGCTGCAACTAGGGCTTACCAACTATGTGTCCATCAACTAATCAATCAAATGACTAATTATTTCACCTTTAAAATGTATAATTAATCAAAATTAGAAGGCCATTGTATTTATTCTAATACCACTTTACTTGTGCCAGTTAAACAGACATACATTTGAGTCATGTTTTCAGTGTAGTCATACAAATCCTGTAACTCTATCACAAATGTTTTGAGGGGTTTTTAATCTTTGGCAAAGGGTTTTTACATCCATAAAAGCTGGTACCTGCAGACTGACATCAGGTGTTTAATCTTCATAAACAGTGACATGAGGGCGATTTTCAGAGTAAAACAGCTCCAGCTATCAAAGGCTCAGAGGGAAGGAAAACCTTACGACACACCTTGAGCCTTGTTGGTGAGCGGTTCAGTCTCTTCTCAAGACTTTGCAAATGCTTTTGCTATTAATAGTGATAGCATATTTGGTAGTATTAGTACAAGTAGTTGTAGTAAGAGGTGCCTGGCACAGTTTAAGACAAAGCCACGTCAGCTCTGATTTACTCTCTGGCGTGTAGTTTTATTGGCATGCAGCCCCAGAAAGAGTTAGGAAATGCATGCACGCGCAAACACACACACACTCACACACTCACACACACACACACACACACACACACACTGTGAAAAGCCCCAACTCTACAGGAACTGCTCCAGCCCAGACAGGGGCTGAATTGTTTTGTTTCCATAGTGACCTGGCAGCACACAGCTGACTGCGGCAGGAATACACACAGACAGACATGCACTCACTAACACACGCATACACAGCACAAAGACAGACACACGCACACACATTACAGTGAACGGACTGATAGATGGACAGAGGGACACACAAAGGGACGAGAGGAATGGGGGAGGGAGAGCAGGCAGGGAGAGGAGGTAAGGCCGAGGAGAGGAAAATAAGGAGAAGTGAAATAGGAGCAGGCTGGTAGAAAAGAAAAAGAGTGAAAGCCAGATAAGAGAGTGCAGAACACAGAGGGAAAATGTGTGTGGGTGGGATTAACAGAATCAAAACATATTCACCAATTTCACTACATAACCTTATTCCCTGTCTCAGCATAGGATCGTCTTTCCTAACCCGCGTTGTTCATTGTTCCTGACTACACAGGCTTTACCCAATCCTTGTCAATCCTTGTGAACCCTCCGTGCAGACTGAATAATCTCATCAGTCACACAGGCAGAAACATGACACCTTAAGATGGGGTGGAACTTAATACTTGTTTTTTTTTTTTTCAGAAGCAGCGTAGGTGAAGAAAACTTTAAAGTTTCAAAGCACAAGCTAGCCAGCACCCCCGCCCCCTCAGGCCTCTGGTTTCTCCCTCTGTGTATCTCTCTCGCTCTGTCTTCACATGAAAGTGATAGATCTGGGGCTTTATGACCTCTTTATAGACACAAAGACTGCATTGAGATCAGGGGAGAAAGAGAGAGTGAACCAGCCCTCCACTCATCACAACACCCTTTCTTCAGTCCTGCACTTCCTCACTTTACCCTCCCCACCCTCCCACATCTTGCTTTTTCTTTCTTTCTTTTTCTTTTTTTTACTTTCTCCCTCTCAAAATTGTGCTCCCCCTGGCTCCAGTCTTACATTAATGTGTCCAATCACATCGCTGGACGCGGCAAACCACTGGGCCACCTGGGGCAATGATTGGCCAGTTGGCTGTGGACCAATGACAATGCAGTGAAAAGCCAATCTCTCCCACCCCACTTGGCTGATTTGGGGTATGCGGGCCCTTCGACAACCCATCTTTGCATGAGCGCACGTACACACGCACACACACGCTCACACACACACGCACACGCACACACACACAGCAGTGGTGGGAGCTAATTCCACTCATACGACAGTCACTGACATCAATGAGCAACTGCTGCCTGATTGTTACCATATGGTTTTACCAGCTTTTCTGTGTGTGCATGTGCGTGTGTGTGTGTGTGTGTCTTCAGTATTCCTCAAGGAACAACATTTCAACACAGCTCCACTGACGGAACAATGTAGAGTTGGGAGAGATGGGAATCCCCCTATTTCTGCTAAGGCTGCAATTTGTATTTCAAAACAATGTTGTTCCATAGTAACAGAACCTGATAAGTAAATCAGAACCTCCCTATCTGTTTCCATGCTTCAGTCTTTCTAGCAAACTGGATTTACTGTCAAAATGCTGTCTTGTTAGCAAAGTGCATCTGAAATGAGATATTTTGAATTTTTTATTTGCTACTTACAATGGGTGAGCAGGCAGTGCATTTGTCGAATGCCAGGCTGGCAGGCAGGACATTGTCAAACCTCGAAAGAAAGCCTCGGATCTGTGGAAGAGGAGTCAGCGTGTCAAAAACGTGACATGAAACAGAGGAGCAAAATAGCGGAACAGCACTCAAAACCACCTTTGCATCATTTATAAACATCGCAAATTTAAATTATGTGAACACAGCAAAGTTCTCTAAACATAAAGAGACACAAGCTGATGAAGACACAAGTAAACCCAGGAGAAAAATAAGCAGCACATGAGTTTATTGAATGTTAAATGAGTGCCTCCTGGACTAAAAGTATTCAGTTTGAAGATAAGGAAAGTATTCTTTATATGCTTGTTAACAAATTTAAAACAGTAGTGAAGTAGTAAGCGTCTAATGTGGGGCTTGAAAATTTGGAAACAGTTTATAAAAGTGTTCTGAGAGCGCCCTCTGGTGCCTCAGAGGCCACAGCCGCTTTCAGTGAAACATTTTCCGCACATCTCTCCCTGCTGAAAGCCGTCACTTTTATTTATGGCTGATGTAATTATGGCTAATTACCTTGATTACTGTCTAAAGAATCCCTTCTAAACACACACACACACAAACAAACCAACAACTCTTTAGGGGCACATGTTGAAACATCATTCATCACCAACATATTCCTTTCATCGCTTCCCACCTCCTCTCTTGTACCCACATCCTCCTGTTTTTTAATAAAAGCTCAACCCATTATGTTTTCTGGTGACGCACGTAGACCAGAGCATGAAATGACTTCCTCACTATAATTATCCAGTGGTGAAACTGTCAAATATATTGAACATTTGTGACCAATTACTGCATAATGCACAGCAAGTGAACACGGGTGGAAATTAAAAGCTTTCAGTTCTTGGCTGGGAGACTTGGGTGCAAACATGACATTTTCACACAGCCCAATTTGAAAAACTCTTTATGGGGCCAAATGTGCACAAGCCCAGTCCAGGCTGTGTAAGAACCTAGGGCTATTGGGTTTAGATGTACTGTACATCTCACACTGTGTGACTGATGATCATGTATAATGTGGCGCAGCACTCTCACAAAACATTTCCATTTAACCACACTGCACAACAGCCTCAGCCGGCAGCTCATTTCATTCATTCCCTCTTGTCTTTCATATCCTTCCATCTGTATGCTGATCATTTCTATGAAGATGGTATGTTCAAGGACATACAAAGAGTGGGATAAAAATGGGACGGAGAGATAGACAGATAAACTGCAGTGAGAAGAAGTATACAGTGATGACACAAATGCAAGTGAGCATGTCCAGTGGATGAATGGACAAATGTAGGGGTGAGTCGATGAGTCAGTCAGACCAAAGGGTGAGCGTGGGCAAGTGTGATGGACTTGGAACAGACTAGCAGCTCTACATAAATCTGCCTCTATAGAGAGCATAAAAGAGTCCAGGTATGTATGTAGTGAGGATAAATAAACAGTGTTTCCAGCTATTGTGCTTGTCATCCATGGGAATAGTTGTTTTTTTTTACATTATATAATAATGCATGGAAATTAATAAGAAGCACTGCTTGTCAGTGACATTTACAATGGCATAAATCAGTCACTGCTTTATGGAGTATCTGATTTTAAAATCAACTGACTGCTGCCTTAGTTTACATGCAAATTTACAGCACTGGAATAAAGACCCTTATTTTCACAGTCAAAGCACTGTATATCGTATAAGTACCTCTTTGGCAGCTATTGGAAGTTTGACGTCATCCTGCATCTTCACACGTGTTCACAATCTATCTCGGACTTTGTCATCCCTGATTTTCCATAATGTAATTTTGCTGTTTTGGTCTGTTCTCTACACATATCTGTTGCATGTCTGTCTGTCGGGGAAGAGAGATCCCTCCTCTGCTGCTCTTCCTGAGGCGTCTTCCATTTTTACCCCCATTAAAGGTTTTGTTTTGGGGAGTTTGTCTTTATCTGAACCAAAGTGTCTAAAGATGCAGTATGTGGTGTCGTATGCTGTGCAGAGTGTAAAGCCCTTTGAGGGATTTGTGATATTGGGCTAATCCATAAAACTGACTTGACTTGAAGTATGCTGTTTAATCAGCTATTATCTTTGACCAATAAAAGACTTATGTTGTCCCGACACACACATTTACACCAAGACAAACACAGAGTATTTCTATTAATTGCAGCGAAGGTCAGGGAAAACACTGCTTTTAGAGATGTGGGGAAGCAGTTTGAAAAGTGTCAAGACTACTCAACAAATTTCAGGGTCAAAGGCTGAAAGTGGATCACATATTTACCAAAAAAATAAGGGTTACAGCACCCAAAAGTGTAGTTTCTGTAAACCACCACAAGTTGTCACTGTGGCACCACAGAAAAGATAGCCTGCAGCCTCAAGCATTCACTGCAGTGTGGCGTATTAGCGATAGACTGCTGCAGGAAAAGGCCTGCCAGGCATAATGTATATGAAAACTGACATGCACACGCTCGCACACACACACGCGCACGCAAACACACACACATACCCTCATGCATATTAACACACACAGGACAATCCATTTGCATGCCATTTTTTTGATTATTTGGTTGAAATGCCACGAGCTGCAGAGGTGTCAAGCAAATGGCAAAAATTCAGATTCTCAGGGCGATGAATGCTGATGATGATGCAAATGGAGGTGGTGAGATACTTGAGTCTGTGAGTAAGCTGAAGGATGCTGCTGTCCTCTACTATTTGGTGACCCTCCAGTCCAAAGTACATAATTATTATTTCAATCATGCTTGTTATGCTTTGAAAAGATTTTGTATATAGCAAAGCATTCTTGGAAAAATATTAAATTAATACATGTTTTTTCCTTGGTACCATTTACCTGCGTCTTCACCAGGGCTGCCCTTCAGGTCAACTACTTTTTATAATCATAACTGTTGCCTTTGTGTTCTTGTTCCTTTATAATTCCTAGATAATGAACAGTCCGTGCCCTACATCACTCTAACAAACCATTCACAAATACAGTTCCACACAAGAATGGTGGGGAAGCACAGGTGATTCAAAAATGGCTACACAAAGGCATACATCAAGACAAGACACACACCAATGAAGTTCCCTTCCCTTGCCCGATTCTTTGGGGAGTATGAACTAGCCAACTCACTGATTATGATCATGTATTACGTTTATGTATTGAACTCTGAGCTTCCCTCACTAAAGACTTGAGTGACCCAATGCTTCCAGCGAATTCTGATCCGAACTCGACCTCCATCTATGACACTGAATTAATTTCATTTCCCACAACAGCAGCTGCGTGTCAGATCTAGTTATGGCCTATTGTGGCGAGCCACAGGGCTACATCCTCGTCTCATTTCTAATTTCGAGCATCCTCAGTCATAAAGGACAGAATAAGATTTATTTCAACAGATAATATACAAAGACGTGCATATCTGCAGCCAAAGTTTGCGTCTTGAAATTTCTTCCTCACAGTGAATGGGATTCATTTTTCTGGTCAGACAATGCAAAGACTTATCTTTTCGTAATTATGATGGTTTTTACGATACGTGAAGTGTCTTAATTAAGAACCGTGTGTTATTTCTACGTCTGATCTTTCATTTTAAATGCATCAACTGATCATTAAAATGACCAAAATGGAAACCTCTGGCATTGCAATATAATACACAACAACAGCCGTGAAATTAATACAACTTTTGTGAATCCTTTTACTTATAAATTGTTGTCGATACTGTCAGACAGGTGCTGATTCGGCTTGGAAGGTGAAGTTCATCATAATAGGCCATTTAACAACTCCCTTTGTTGGACAGGCCAAGTTGGATCACGTTACTGACTTTGTAACCTCCGAACTGGTACTTAACATGTACGGTAGCCAATCAGCATGAGGCTGGCATGACAGTGATTTGTGTTGTCACACAGACAACAGATCACAACAAACAAACATTTTAAGTAGACCCTAAGGTATTTATGGCAGAGCAGCTCCACATTACACAGGTGGATCTTTCTGGGTAATAATAAAGAAGCTGCAGAACATAACGTAAAGACACAATCTATTCATTATGTGCCAAATTCTGAGACGCTACTCCATGCAATTACCTTTCATCTAGACTTGATTACTGCTGTTCAATGACCTTATCAACATGTATTGTATGAATTGTATGAATGTCACCACACTGTAGTCTCCTTCAGCAAGATCTGGTTGAATACTTTGTGGGCTTGTAATATGTACCTTGTCACCACTTGCCGCCCTTTCAGGTGTCATTGAGGGTTTCACCGTGTCAGGATGTACAGTTCTTTAAAAAAGCAACAAGCAGCAGCATTTTCCTCAGTACCCGTATCCATCAGAGATGCTAACCTTCTAGATTACATAGATTTTACCTGTGTTCTTGTGTTCCATGAAATTACAAGCAACTACTTGCTCTATGTATTCATTTACTTGGGCTGTAGCATGCATTTTATTGTTTAGAATGACTTTTTTATCCTTATTAGTTAAACAGTGCAATTTATTGTATTTGTTGTAGTTACTGGCCATTGTTCTCATGTGTTTGTTTGTTAAGGACTTTGACGACTACTTCGTGAAATGAGTAAATACAATACGTCAATCAAACACTCAGTGGCCACTTTATTAGGTTCACCTGCAAAAATCTAATGCAATCCAGTACAACAGCTCGACCATAACTAATAATAACTGGGTGATAATACAGATAATAGTGTTCAGTTTAATTGGGAGGATGCTGCATAAAACATAAATAAAACAGAATGTGATAACTTGCTGATCCTTTTTGGACATATGCTCAATTGCAAACAGTACAAAGACAATATATTTAATGTTTCATCAACATAATTGATTTTTGTAAATATCTGCTTGTTCTGAATTTAATGCGGCAAAACCTTTCAAACAAGTTGGGACAGGAGCAACAAAAGACTGGGAAGGCTCCAGAAACCCCTTTTTTGCAACATTTCAGAGGTAAACAGGTTGATTGAGGACAGGTGGAACGAGGTTCACCACTTTGTGAATTGAAAAAAAATGATTGCAAAGGATATTACTACATGGGTTTTACAATCAGGGTTGTTAAACATGTGTATGCATGTGAGTGAATTTGAATGTGTGTGTGTGTGTCTGACCTGATGTGGCACTAGACCCAAAGAGGTGGGAGGTTCATTCATTCTGTCATCGCTGCTGCTGGCGACTGCGTAGCCTCTGAGGATAGAGAAAGAAAGAGAAAATTATAGGCTTGACACTTTTTTCCCCATTTGCCTTTTTGTGGATCACTGTAACCACAACTTGGGTAACATTCTGAACCATGCAAAGGTAGCCTCTTTGGCAGCTATTGGAAGTTTGACGTCATCCTGCATCTTCACACGTGTTCACAATCTATCTCGGACTTTGTCATCCCTGATTTTCCATATTGTAATTTTGCTGTTTTGGTCTGTTCTCTACACATATCTGTTGCATGTCTGTCTGTCGGGGAAGAGAGATCCCTCCTCTGCTGCTCTTCCTGAGGCGTCTTCCATTTTTACCCCCATTAAAGGTTTTGTTTTGGGGAGTTTGGGTAACATTCTGAACCATGCAAAGGTAGCCTTTTAAAATGTCACTTTAATGCACTAAATCTCATTAAACATACTACAGCACCACACTTATGTAAGCCCAAATAGAAAAACAAACAACCCAATATATATAATAATGAATAATATGAATTTGGTTGCCTATACTGAGAACTGAGAGGTCTCATTTGTTTCAACGTTTAAAAGTTTCACATTTTCCACGAGCTCTGAGAGCTCCTGCTTACAAGTAAAGCTAGCCAGGTTTAAAAGATGGGACTTCATATGGGTAACAATAACAGAAATACCCAGTCTCACGTTGAGCTCAGAGTGGTTCTGCAAAGTAAGAAATGTCAGTCAACTGTCGCAACATTAATCCTTACTTGATCATTTTCTAAAGCCCGTGGTTGCTCATATGAATGCTAGTGTAAGGGCCTCAAAGGGGATAAAGAGATGGAGGGAATATACACAGCTATAAAGCGAAAAACAAGGACACAGAGAGGGCAGATGCAAGAGAAGGAGATTTTGTTGTAAAGGAAGGAGTTACACAACCATAGAGGTACAGAGAGGACATGAAAACTCTCCTTCTCTTCTTTGCTTTCTAAGCTTTTTATCCAGGAAAGGCAGAGCAGTTCTGTAACGGCTTATAACATCTCAAAACACTCAGAGACAAAATGGCTGTCTTATCTGGCCCAGCAAGCGGCCACTTTAGTATGACTCACCAAAACAGGCACACACAATTACTTCAACACAAAGGCACACCCGTGCACATGAACACACACTTAATAGGGACGACAACATCCCCATCAGTTTTTGCAAATGAAAAAACATTTGTAAGAATTCAAAATATCGAGCTAGTACAGATTGCTAGTACTTGAGAGCTGACTGAATTGCAGTTTTGGAGCTTTTGAAGCATACAAGTTTGAGAAGGATTAGAAATTGCAACAAAGCTTCTACACTGAACACAAGTTTTTGGGCTTAAGTAAATTCAGGGAGCTGTGCTACAACCAAATTACGGATACTACCTGCAGTGCAGTAAGACCTAAGCGGCAGTGCAGCTCCATCAGAAAGTAAAAGTAAGCCAGTAAAGCTTACTTAAACTTTCAGAGTCACAACCTCAAAGACACCAGCATAACGCTCTGATGAGACGACGTCATGGCGATGCCTGTGATCAGGCCTGCTGGTAGGTGGTAGGTATAAGAGTGTCTGAGTGATCTTTTTTGGACTCTGATGTTAATGTGCAATCAGTTGGGAAAAAAATCAAGAGGAAAAAGACGTAACATCTGATGGAGGTCCTGGTCAAACACAAATGTCCAATATTTCTACAAAGGAGCAGGCGTTTTTTCGGCACCATCCTGAGAGGAGTATATCCCCGGTTGCTATGGTGCACAGCTGAACTCAAGCGGCTCTGAGGGAGCATGCCAACAGGTCAGAGGCAGGAGGATCTGCTGCTGTCAACCACAGAGCATCAGAGCAGGAGGTCACTCCTGGCAGTCACAGAAGAAGCCAGGCTGACGCTCAATAAATGATCAGTATTGTTTTCATGTTTTCTTAAAAGCATAAAATTGAATATGTGCATTTTGCGTGATATTAACATTCAAAATGGAACTTCCAGCGAAGATGTTCAATTAGGGAAAAATCAAAGCACACCACTTGCATACAAGCAAAATGGGCATGATAAATTATGTCTCTGTGTATCTTTACACTTAGATTTAGATCTTTGTAAAGTATAAGACAGCATTTCTTTCATTTGTTTTAACAATCTATGATTCCCCTTTCTTACCTGTCAAAGCAAAAAAAAACTCTATACTATGAATGTGTGGCCAGACCACTGCCACTATTATTACAACCCTGCTTCTGGGATGCAGTGCAAAATGTATTTAAAAACAGAATGTGATGATTTAAAAAACATTGAAACCCCATATCCCCATACCCCTATCCTCATTTAGAATTTGATGCCAGCAACATGCTTTAAAAAAAGTTAACACCTGGTGGAACACCTCACAGTTAATTAGGTTAACTGGCAACAGCAGTAACATGATTGGGTATAAAAATTGCGTAAAATTGCAAAAAAAAATTGGGATTTCTTGTCTACAGAACATAATGTCATTAAAAGATTCAGAGAATCTGAAGAAATCTCTGTGCAAAAGGGACAAGGAAATTCTTACTGGAAGTCACAGCCGCCGCGTCCTCCGGGCTACAGAGGAGAGGGACCCCCCAGCTTGTTATCAGCGCACAGTTCAAAAGCCAGCGTCTGTGATGGTTTGGGGGGGGGCATTAGTGCACATGGCACACATAACCTGCACATCTGTGAAGGCACCATTAATGCTGAACCATATAGGTTTTGGAGCAACACATGCTGCAAAGTAGACAACGTCTTTTTCAGGGAAGGCTTTGTTTATTCAGCAAGACGATGACAAACCACATTCTGCACGTATTTCGACAGCAGGGCTCTGCAGTAAAAGAGTCGGCTGCTAAACTGACCTGCCTGCAGTCCCAACTTGTCACCCGTTGAAAATGTTTGGTGCATTATGACAAAGGAGACCCTGAACTGTCGAGCAGCTGAAATCTTACATCAAGCAAGAATGGAGGAACACTCCACTTTCAAAATGACAACAGTTGGTCTCCTCAGTTCACAAATGCTTACAGAGTGTTCTTCAAAGTGGAGGTGATGCAGCAGAGTGCCAAACATGACCCATGTTTTTTGAAACTTGTTGTTGGCATCAAATTCTAAATGAGGATGTCTTTTTAAAAAAATAACAATGAAATTTGATATGTTGTCTTTGTGCTATTTTCAATTAAATATGGTGCTTCAGTGTTTTGCAAATCATCACATTCTGTTTCTATTTATTTTACACAGTGTCCCAACTTTTTTGGAAACTAATAATAATAATAATACTTAGCCCACATAACTTTTTAAAGCCCACTGTATCCACTTACCCTTCACTGTGCTGCAGAATGGACACCATCATCTCAACAGCCAGGGCTCCAGCAATCATGGCCAGGCCCGGTCTGCTGACTGTGCACTGCTGATCCAGAGTCCGATCCCTGGTTGACTGTTTACAGAAAAAAGCAAACATCAAGCAAACAGCTGGCAGTATACAGTAAGCACAACAATGACATCTGAGTTTCTTCTGAAATAAGCAGGAGAGAGGAGATGAGGAGTTTGGGCAATTAGGTTAACCCCAATCACTGTTCTGGAAGGCAGAAGATATTTCCATTTCTGATTTTTCTGGTCATGTTGGTAATCTCACCCAAAGTGACTTAGGTTGGGTTAGCTAGATAAATGTCTAGATGTCTTGATTGTAGACTGCTTGCAGCACAATGGCTGGTATTGGAGTCCTTTCAGTTAAGCAGCCTTTTAATTATATCATTACCATTATCAAAAATTGGGCCATCAACGTTTGCACAAAGAGCACGGTGCTTCAACTAATAGATGTCTGGATGAAACACTCTGGATCAACAAACCGACAGATGGAAATATCCCAATGAAATGTCACCAATTATAGTAAAACAAAAAAACAAAAAGCTGCTTAAAAAGTACGTTAGAGCTTAATTTCCCATGCTTGGCATGTTCCACGTTGTTATAACAGCTGATCACTCGCAGATACAGACGACATGTTCGACAATCTGTTGCATCATTTAGCTTCAATGCACAGACAAGGCACGGGAAAACAACGCAAAAGCCATTCGTAGCCTCATTACTTTATTTACAACTTTCTGTTCATTCATTCAGCAAATTCAATTCCATATTCCATTAAGAATGGAGAGAGCGCAGGCTGAGCCTCTAATTCAAATGTTGAGATTACTACAATCTGTGACAGCGTGCTGGTGCCATATGGCATTTATAGGAGAAGCCGGAGCTGTGGCCTTCAATAGCTGATGAACTGCTTACATAAATTACTCATATCAAAAGGTCACAAGGGAGAAAAAGACCAAAAAAAGAAAGAAAGAGTATCACAGGTTCAAAAGAAAGGGTACAGACAGAATGTGGCTGGCAAGAAAAATGTGATTCTCACAAGCAGAGAGGTTGTGAAGAGTCAGGGAACCCCACCTACAAAAAAAAACTGCAGAGTGCCACAGTGCTCATGAGAAAAATCCTAACGTATTATCACGTTACAAAGTTGATACAGTGGAAGTGTCAGCACATGGCAACATTAGCATTCATTTGGAGTTGTGTTCCTGGGCGACTGTCCAATATTCACCCTCTTCTGAGCTCTGTTTTGGTCTCCAGAAACGCTCCACTATGATCACCAGCTAGTCGCCAACTGTGTCTGTAAACCATTTGTTGCTGGTCAGGTGGTGAACAGCGGAATTAGCATTTGCTGAAAATGGCTGCATGCTGTGACTGCAAACAATGTTGCTGAGAGAGACAAAAAGCCAAAACAGAGATCCAAACAAAAAGGCTCCACAGCAGTGAGGGGAGCTACAGAGTTGGGTTTAAAGTCTCTGTAGGGTCACACCTTCCACATATTAGTCATTTGACCAATTATTAATACAAAAAGTTGATTAGTTTCAATTTTTCAACATTTCAAAGAATCGTTCCTGCTTTGCGTTTATACCAAAATCTTAATGAGTTGAGCGTATGCTTGTCATCTGTGTGTGCTTCCTCACATCTCCTGGTGCCACAACATCGTTGCAGAAGTAGCAGCCCAGCTTGTGTCCTGGGATGTTGGAGAACAGAGAGGATCCCGGGACAGAGGGCGCAGAGCCGGCCGGTGTGGAGGACGAGGACGAAGCAGAGGAACAGGAGGGAGAGGAGTCTAGCCCTGTAGAAACACTCTGACTGGTCAGGGGTTTCTTCAGGCCGTGGCGCATCACGACAAATGTGTCAAAGCCCAGAGCGGCATTCACCACAAGCTGCAACGCGAAAGACAACAATTATGGGGAATCGTGGTCATAAAAGGTTTTTACAGAGCACAGCCCATTTCAACCAAATCCAATAACTAAATGGCTTGTTTTACACAATATGTTGAATCATTTCAAAAAGCAATGACACAAAACATTAATAGGCACTTTACAATGCTGAAAGCATCTAGGCTTTCAGAGAAGCAATGGAAATAAATTGTAAAGCCAATTTGCGGCGAAGTCTGACGCAGCCTCACAGCACAAATGGCCAAACGACCTCTCAGCTGAGCCAGCCATGAAGAAAACCTAATAAGCAGGCCAAGAAACACTGCTGCTAATACAGCAACACAGGAGCTGCATCAGTGCAACCACTGGAGGCCTTGTAAGAGTGCTCAATTATCTAACGTTGCCCTGCAACAAATATAATTCTGAGCGGCAAAGAAAGAAAAGAGAAAGAAAATTTGACGGAAATAGAAAATGTTATTGAGCAATTTAAATTTCCTGGAAGAGAAGACAAGCACAACAAGATGGTGAGCTCTTCGTTCTGGAATTGTATCTTTAGCTTTTTTGGAGAAGAAGTGCCTCATAAAGTTCTTCTGGCTAGCACTGCAGTTTAAATTTAAAATGAGCCACTTAAACAGCCAGCGAACATGGAAAATCATAAGTATTCATCTGACACCATGTTTCTGGATACCTGATGAGTGCAAATTGAATATTAAGACTCTATATATGCTGACGCTGTTCACCAGCTCGTTGCTAACTTTGCCTCTTTGCCATTTTTTTTTTTTTTTACCATACAGTAAACGTGCAAACCAGGTGCTAAAAGCGGCTAAAATGCTCCACAGACATGCAGAGCTAAGTGATAATTCTCTGTGTGTTAATCAATGGAATTTGGTTGATTGTTTACTTTGAAGGTATAAGCGCAGTTTTAATGACCCCCTTCAACGTCTGACGTCAGCCCTGCTGGTTGGTGACATAATGGCTATTCTGTTCATCGTACATACTGCACTGTTCCTTCCTACCTTCCTCTTGCTGGCTGCTATTACCGTAGGCAGCCAGCGGCTCTCCCTTGTATCCATTAGTAAAAAGACCACATCATGTTCTGAAATGAGCTTCTCCAGCTGCTCGACATCCCTCTGGGCCTGGGAGAGAGTGGCCTGAGAGAAGTTCACCGGGTGGCCGGGCATGGGGATGCTCATGTTGTAACCCTCTGCATTCTGCAGGAGGAGAGAGAGACAAAACAGACAGAGAGTAAAAACTAAGCTGAGTCCACATGTGCAGTAAAAAGCAAGTTCAGTTCACATTCAGCCCTTCTTCTTTATGGAAAAAGATGTTTTCATTTTGGTTTGAATTTTGCAATGTCTACTGTATTCGCCAACATGGAAATGTCATTTCTGAATCTTAATTAAGCACACAAAGTAAAAATGTAACTTTCAGCTCGACTGAGGGATTTCAGCTTAATATTGCTGTTCTTGGGGGAACAAATTTTTAAGTTTGGGTATGCAGGGAATGTCAGTTCTATCGACAAACAAAATCCATACACCTCATGGCCTGAAGGTGACGGAAGTTTCAAAAAGCCTTCATTTGCCTGGCCTGCAGATAGTGACACAGTCAATGAACTTTTTAAATGAACCACATACACTTACCTGCACTTCAGATTTGATAATGTACATACTTTACATATCTGTACTCCTTACTGTTAACCTGTTATATTTTGACATGTGTATATTAGGATTTGCACCTCCCTGTTAACTGTTTCTAATTACATTCATGATACTTTCTGGCATTGCATGCATTTGGTTATGGCATTTTACTGATAATCTAATTATCATTTCATTATTACTTGTATTTTGTATATTTGCACTCTATCATCCTTCATCCTGCAACTGCTGCACAATATTTTCCCTCCGGATAAACAAAGTACTGTCTTATCTTAGCATCTCTGACTGCTGCTGCTTTAACTTCCTTGCAGATGCATCATGGGCATATGCAAGACTCACTTCATGCAACACAGTCTAAATCAAACCATTAAGTACTATATTTCAAGCAGTATATAAAAGGTTGAATGAAATGTGCTTCGGTGTTGTTTATGTCTCATAGGGCTTTTTACAGAAAAATCTTTATGGGCTGCAGAAAATCAATTTCTTGAACTTCATGATCTGATCAGCTGCTGTGTGAGAAGCAAGAAGCTGAAACCGTAACAAAACTTGGGCCAAATATGTCTTTTGGCAAGCTTGCTGCTGGCTGACATACTAGTCTAGACCAATAAGTGAGGGCAGAGTAGATGCAGTCATTAAACAGTCCCTCTGTGGAATGTGTAATCACGTCATCAACACAGCTGACCTGAGGCCAGTGTGGGTTTGGCTCACTGGTATAAATCAATAGTAGAGTATGAAACCTAGAATCGCCACTTCCAATTTTAACTTGTGTCACTGTGGCTATCTCTAGTGATTGCAGCTTTGTTGGAAATGTCAGGAGTAATTTCATAGTCAAGAGTAGAACAGAAAAGGGCAAAGTCGAGATGGGAGATCTTAACAAGCCGAAATGCCACTTTTACAGAATCAGTGGATCGACTTCCTTCGCTCTCAACATTTCAAGAGCAGGAGCTGTTCACCAAGTCTTGAATTTACATTTCACTTTGACGCAAGTGTTGCTAAGCATTCAGGGGGTGATTTCAGGCTGCAGAGATGCTAATATATTCCAATTTCAACTGTAAACAACTTGAACTTGCAGCGAGGAAAGACAAAAAAAAAATGAGAGAGAAAAAGCATTTCATGACAACTCAACAATGCCAGTGTTGATATTTTCAACTCTGATTCACCTCAGACCTGACTGTTGACAAAATTTCAACAGAAAAAAAGAAGTTGGTGATAATACTACAAACAATGCACTGCACTGAATGCAGTAAATGTCAGGTAAGTATTTGTCCACAGAAAAAATACGAAATCTGCTCATGTTCTTTTCAACATTGTGACCTTGTATGAACCAGCTCCTCTCGCTTCTGTGCTCTCTGTCTTCATATTTCTTTCCATCTTTGAAGCTGGCACCTGATGCCCCTGTGTTTGTTTGAAAACAAGCAGGGACGAGAGAGCAGCAGGTACACATCCACACTGATAAAAATAGGACGGCAGGTATGGCTGAAGGGTATATAGGAGGGAAACATATAACGTGTTTGGACACACAGTGTGTCTGTGTGTATGTGTGCATTTAGTGGGGACATTACGGGTCTTCTTGTCTTTGACACTATAATTGCGTGCATTGTATCTCGTTTCAGGAACAACCTATTACTGAGCCGTGATTGCAAGCTTTGTGGGGTCAATAATTTGAAAAGAAGAAGAGCTTAAAATGATGCTTCAAATTTACGGAGTTCAAGGCAAATGTCAACACAGCTTACCAGTCAGACAGTGTGTGAGTCTGCTGCCTCAAAGCCCAGAGGGGAAAAACATTACATAGACTGTGCTCTACTTTTCTGATATAGGACTATGTATGTGCACTTGAAAAGTAATATCCGAGAGCTGAGAAACAATTATAGGTTCATGGTACTTCAGCGTGATTCACAAGATCTAGGTCTGTAAAACTGCAGACTCTTTACCTCCTAGGAAAAGTAACTGAATAACGGGAATCATCCAGTTATAACTGCTTATGCTCTCTTGCAGAACTGAACATGCATGTATCTGTAAACAGGTGAATGCATGATTCACATTATGCATATGCATTTCAGTCTATATGTTTCCAAGTGGCTTAATCAAAGATGGGTGTGCTCTTTCACAGCAAAACAGAGCCCTGCTGTGAGTGTTTGGCTAATGTTTCATTTAGTAATATAGCAAAATATCTCCCCCCAGAGAACCCACTCATTAATCAACAAACTAATGAGACCCCCAGCATAATATGCAACTAACAAGACTCTTCATTTCCTGCATGGATTGGCCATCACATCTCAGACACGACCAATCAAACGGGAATACGATTATACACCTAGCATAAACAAAATTCACAGAGCTGCGATGTCAGTGCAGCTACACAGAGGTGACATTTTGCACAAAGGTTTCCAAGACGATACAGCCTCAGATTTCCAGAGAGCCGAGCAATGATTTGATCCTCACTTCACGAGAGAGAGAAATCCTGGTCCACAGCCTGAGCATTATTATTTGGCTTTGACTACTCACCACACCAGGAAAGATTTTGGTGAGTCGGTCAACAGCTGCCATCGCTTTGGACTTCCCTCCTCCAAGACAGTCCTCAAACTCATAGAGCGGCTGCCGAACTGGGTTGGAGTATGAGATCTTTGCATTGTCTACAAATGTGATGTGTCTGACTCCCCATCCCTGGAGAACAAAGGAGAAACATCGTTCATATTTCTAAATCACATTATTTTGAAATACTTAACCACTATTTCTTACTGACATGAACATTAAGAGCACTTTGCAAGCAGCGTCGGCGGCAATGAGCAGAAGGTTGTGTGTCCAGTGTGTATTTCAACATTACTAAGTGTTCATTTTGAAATAATGGATGCATTAGTGTGCAGGCGGTACAAGCTTAAGCCGTTCTAGCTGTTTTTCATTAATATCACTCTCTGTTAACACTAAGTCTCGCCACATTATCAATTACATTACACCAGGGAATTTTTTAATGTCTATGCTGACTAACAGATCGCCTAACGTGGCCTCAAAAAGAAGAACAGACGAGCATTAAAATGAACATTGTAACTGCAGTCAGCTATAGAGCGACAGTTCTGCAGTGTGGTCATTTAGTTTAAGTTCCTCTGTATCATACGATCAAACAAAACGTCCAAAACATTGTATTCACTGTATTCTAGGTTATGCATGTTACTATATTAAAATAAATAGAGCTACATAAAACGTATCTGAAGCTGAAAGTCTGAATTCATTTTTGAAAAAGAAAATAAATACTTGACTTTATACCTAGCAGGTAGTAATGTGTTAAAAACCTACAGGGTACCAGCCTTTCGGTTCTGGTCACTGAACACAGTATATTCATTTGATGCTGGGGGAACAGTAAGCTCAGAGGACAGCAGGCATTATTTTATTCTGAGTGTTATTCGATAAGCTTCATGCAAAATCTGTGGATAAAATCATAGGATCCTGAATTACGCTTTTCTAAAGCTAAACAAAAATTAATGAGAAAACAGAATCTTTTTATCAGGTCTCTCATCAGCAGCTCATCAAGTTATCAGAACTTAAATTTCCTGACGAGGTTACAGGAGAGAATTACAGTAGAAAAACCATGAGAGATACATTTGTGTTTCTTCCATTTATTTACAATATAAAGCATATTTCATGGCAAGGAGAAGACCAGATTCTAAGAAAGTGGTTTGAATGCAGATCAGTTTGGTTGGAGGCCACCTGTCCCATCTGTCATGAAAAGACGCTGCTCACATTCTCAGCACAGATAACAGTTATCAATGAAGGTGATTCTTGTACATCTGCACATTTTGCAGAACAGTGAACAGCACTGTGAAAGTCTGTAGAACATTGATGATTGTTGATTACAGTCGGTGGTGCTTCACTGGTCAATAATAATCAACTGAGCTTCTATTTCCCATGACAAAGAAGGAGAAGTTCATTGAAATCCTGACTTAATACTTATAGATTTCTCTCTGCAAATGTCAATTGAACCCACATGCACAATAATATGGCGATTTAACATGTACAACACGTGGCATTTTCTTCTTTAATGTCACAGACCGGCGCACATGGGATCATTTTTGAAAGATGCTTTTTAACCGTGTTAACCCTCTTCTTCAATCTATCGGAGCTGTTTGAAATCTGCACTGATATACCAATTCACAGAGCTTTATTAATGGTTTAAACCTCCAGATGTAATGCAGGTGTTGATCTGTGTCATTTACACCTTTAGCTCTCCTCGAAATGTCCATAACAGAAGTTGGCTGAACTACATTTGTAAATATTGGAGTGCAGTTTTGATCTTATCTTTAGGTTTTGCACCAAGATTATTCCAACAAGTTGAGCTCTCGCTTAAATCGAGACACTGCTCGTTCAGTTTTACAGATTTATGTTATTATGCGTCAGTCAGAATTAAGTTATCCATTTAAATTCTGCTGTGTTATGAGGAGACAGCTCACTGTAAGAGAATATTTCTCCAGTGTTACTGACTCTTTTTCACTAACTTGTGCTTGTGCAATATTACACAGTTTGCTAAGCCCTAAAGCACAGTGTCCTTCTTTCTATTTATTTATATTTATATACATATCTATATCCTTTCTCCCTTACCATGAGAGTCCTGGCTACATTGCAGCCCAGAGTCCCAGCTCCCAGTAGCAGACACTTTGTGCTGACCACCTTGTCCAGGTCCAGGGAAGGAACCAGCCTCCATCTCATTAGCTTCAAGTTTAGGTCCACAGATGACTCTGCAAGCCTGCAAACAGCCAGTGGAGACAACTGAAGACTCATTTGTTCAATAAGTGCCAAATAAAACAAACAAAGTCTTAGACTGTCTACAGCAACAAATGACACAGCATGCATGGATGCAGTATGGCTGAGAACAATTGTAATTGTCTTATTTGTGGATGTGTAATGGAAATTCTGAAAGAACCCAAACCAGCCATTTATCATAAAGCAATCAAGATAAAGATTATCTACTCCAATAAATATTGTTAAACTAAAATATCTTACTAATTTCATCTGAATACTCATTAATCGCTAAAATGTTGCTTGAATGGGGGACTGATTCAGCTCAGTTACACATAAACACACTTGTACTGTTTATTACCTTTTAGGGTCCATGCATTCACTGAGGTTGACCATCCTGGGTCCCATGGCCCCCTTAGGGTTCTTTTCCCAGCCCACACTCTTAGGACATGCTGGGAAAAGAAAACACATTAACAGTGTAAAATAAGTATAAAATGTCATAATACAAAGTGAGAGATGTGGGAAAAACAGCAAAACGTTAAAACAGTTAAAGTGATGATTTACCAAAATTAGAAAAACACACTTTCTCCCTAGTGTTATCTAGCTGTGCAGGGATGTTGGCTTTATTTGCTCAAGTTTAATACACCCATGTTTCGAATTTCTGCCTCCACACCAATACAATAGAGGCAAATTGATTTTCACAGAACTGAACGCACTTTTAGAAAATGCAACAGCACTGTGCCTTCTCAGGAACAGCGTCCCTGTTATTCTGGGTTATGCACAGACCTCATTGCCAACAGTTTTCATTGTGACTACTTCCTCTGTGGAACCCATGAAAAGCGTTGACAGCAGGACAGATGAGAAAACACATGTTTTATTTTATTCAAACATACACTGTTCAGTGCTGTGACAGACAAAAAACACAAGACACAAAATCATCACCAACCATTAGCCACTTGCTCACGATTCATTTTATCTTCCCAGTTGCATTTAATATGGAGACTGGTTTTTTTTTATGCTAATTTGTTCACATGAATTAGAGATTCCACCAAACTCCTGACTGATAGAAACCAATTCTATCAATTAATATACATTCAGATAAGTTCAATTGCAATAAGCTACTGTAGCAGTTAGACTGTTGTGGCCAGAACCAGTTACTCTTTGAGGAGCACACAGAGAGTGCAACCCAGTGTTTAGAGAGTTAACGCATAAAATACTAAGCAAGCATCATGTGACAGAGGTATATAAACAGCAGTATAAGGAGAACATCAGGGAAATCTTTAATCTTGATTGCCAATGTTGTTTATTTCTCCATGATTTTGCTTCAGATTCCCGCTTAACAATATTGTAATATTCATGGTAGAGATGCAGCTAAACTTTGCAACCTTCTTCTTTTAATTTTTCAGCACACTAGGCATGGGAGGTGAAACAGAAATGATGTGCGTGAGATCCCCCAAGACGCATGTTAATGCCAGGTTTGAATCGGGCCTTAGTTAGCGAAAAGCGAGCAGCTACATATTGGTGCAGAGCTGTACTACAAATATTAAAAATGATTTACTTTTACTTTTTTCCCTCTCATGTCCACTCATCCCTCTATTCCTCACACAATTTTGATGCAAAGATGGACAGTGGTTCAGCGCTCCTCGTTCACTCTTCACTAGTCAGCTTTGCTTTGTGGTGAGAACGGAGCCTGGTGTTTCTGAAACGTTGGGCTGAGGTTGGATGATTAATCCGTTTTCAAACAATACCAAATGTGTCCAAGCAAAACGAAACAGAATAGCTAAATCAATTTTTGTTGCATGAATACACGCCCTGTGAGTTAATTAAAACTCAAAATGTGCTGAAGAGGTAGACCGAGGTAAACAAAGACACCTCATCTGAACTCAACAAAAACCTCCACAGTTCACAGAGCTCCCCCCTCTAACACCTGCTATTACTATTTAAATTACTTTCATCCCTTATTCAACAGATAACGGAATAATGCAGAAGCTGTGTGAGATTAGTGCGGCTCTCAGTGGAAAGTAAACTAAGACTCAGGGTTCATATCAGTTACAAGAACAAAGGCATGCACAGACAAAGACATACAGCGCGACATACCAACACACACACATGTTACATACTGTTATGTGAGTGTGCATGCACACAGTTGCTCACTTTTGGGGACATTACATAGATTTACATTAATTTCCTGGAGACTTACCATAACTGTAACCATTACTTGCCTAACCCTAACCCTAAACCTAACCTATAATCAATGATTTGTGTTATGGGGACTTGCAGTTTGTCCTCATAAGGAAGACAAGTCCCCACATTGCAATGATGTAAACAGATTTAGCCCCACAATGTGGGAATGGAGGTTACCTGAGTTGAGGGGAAGCTCAGGCAGTTTGATCTGGAAGATGAGACTGTGCTGAATGGAGCGGCTTCCCTGCAGCGTTCGGTCCCTGAAACACAGCACGTCCACCGTGTCCATCTTAGAGCCCCTGACACACACACAAATAAAGCAGATGCAAAAGTCAAACAAAGAAAATAACACACACATCATGCACCGAGTACAGATTAGCAGCTATAAAGTGCATGCTAGAAATTAAAGAAAAAAACATTACAATCTCAAATAACACACAAATGAGCAGTCACAACAATATAATCAACACATGCTAACACGTCTCCCCATATATGGTACTAAATAACCACAGTCAGATTATACAATCAATCCAGTGAAACAACTGAATAAGCGAGACATCGTGGCAACGTTGCAATTCTATCTTCACCCATCTAAGCCAGTATCAACAGTTTATGTTTAACACTGAGAGAGAGTGTAGTCAAACACAAGATTGATGAGGTTTGTATTGGATAAAAATTGCCTCTGACTACAGAGCGTGAAAGCTCAACTCTCTGAAGGTATTTGCTGCTGATAAGCCACTGGTATCTCAGGACGGGATTGCTAAACTGGCCTCGGTGGGAGTTCCTTGTTTAAATGAAAAATGATTATGCAATAAAAATGTTTTTGAAACAGCAGAGCAAGTGCCAGGAAAGACTGAGCGAGACCAAAAATGAGTGAACTTGATGTATACTTAAGAGCCCTTCCAAACTATCCGAGCAGCAGTGAAACCTTCAGCACCTAATGCCGTGATCGCTTTAATTCTAGCATCCACGGATGATGACGCGGTCTGATCATGTGACGGGAAAATGCTTTTCATATCTTTTCGGGCGTTATTACGATCAATTTGGAGAGATTAGTTGTTGCTTGCTCGTTTAAGATTAGTCATCCATCACGGTTATCATCAAAACCATGTTACTGGTCTGTGGTGAATCAATTCGCACTTCCTGCTTCATCTTTTCATCATTTAAAATCTGGTTTCACTGTTTACATTCCTGGAGTACAGAACAGCCTTCCTGCTCATTTGAGGATCTATTTTCTTGAGAATAAACTTGAAACAAACGTGCTTAGTTTAGCTTTTCCTCGTCCTTGGTGTGTGTATTTATGCGTGTTGTCTGTCTGTGTGTATGTTTGAACTTTTTAATTGTTTCATCACTCTGTAAAGCACATTAAACCACGAGACTGCAGTCTACGAATAAACTTAATGAAAATAAACAACATCTGTAAAACACATTTCATGAAGTATAACTGATTTTGCATCAACGTAAAAAACAAAAATACCATTATGGCGAAACAGTAGCTGAAAAAAAGACTTCCTGGTTGTGTGTTCCAGGGAAACATCCCCTAATCTGGGTTGCATCAAGAGAAGGAGCTTCCTAAAATGATAACACAGGTTGTGGAAGGTAATAAACTCTTGAAGCGCAGCCTTGTTTAACATCAAGAATAAAGTTTATCTTTAAGCCTGCTGTCTGCTAAATTTGATGCAAACAGAAAGCTATTTTAAGCACTGCAGATAACCAAGTTGGTCCATCATGTATTATAGTTAATTTAAACACAAGATACTTGTGCTCAAAAAGAGGATTCATTCTCAGTGAAGAACCTTGGAGCTCTAATCTGCCTCTATACCTGCCAAAGAGCAGTGATTCCTAACACGTCTCTGGGGGTCATCAGGTGGAAACCTCCCTTCAACAGTGTTTCGCCTACTTAGTCCCACTACACCTCCAGGAGGTTAGGCAGTGAACTCCAGCGTCCCAGAGTCACCCCCCTAGTGCGAGTTCACACTGCTCCTACACAATCCAAACAGCACCGCCACGTTCAACTGACCCAGAGATGCTCCAGGTAGTGGCCAGTACCGATGCTACCATTTAACTATTGCTAATGCTAATGCTAACCGCTAGGAAGAACAGAAGAAGACAATACAGTTCCGATGCTACCATTTAGCTAATGTTACGTGCTAACCGCTACCTGCTAAGAGGAACAGAAGAAGACAATAAAGCTAGATTCCCCTATACTGTTAATGTTAATTGCTAGCTACCAATACTAACTGCTAAGATACTATCATACTCTCACCGCTTTAGCTATTGTTAGCTGCTACAATGCTACCACAGGCCTAGATGCCACATGTAACTGCCGATTGCCACACTGCCATCATCTACCCCTGCCTCTCACCAACTGCACCAAGAAAAAGCGGGGTGGGAATACAAACCCTGGTTCGGGTAGGGGATAGAAAATAAAGAGGTAGAGTCAAAAGATGAAAGTAGGGATTGGATACAGACCCTTGTTCGGGTAGGGGGTGGAAAATTTAGAGGGTGCTGCAGGTGGAGGCCTAAACCACCGACTAGATTTAACAGCCTCTTCTAACATTTCCTTCAAGAAGCAGCAAACCCTACCATTTCCTTCAAAAAGCAAACAGAGCAGGAAAACAAACCCTAACATTTCCTTCAAGAAGCGAACAAAACAGGAAAACAACCAAAAAGATCAAAAAACAAGCCAACTCTGTATCTTACCACGCACACTCACCTGAACAGGCCGCATGGTCCCAAAGAGAGACTCTAGCTGGCCACACCCCCACCTTATCTAAACTTCCTCTTCCTGGTTCTCTTCCTATTGGAAGAGCGAGAAGATGGGGCGGGGAAAGCAGAGCAGAGGAGAGGTGTCTTGTTCAGACTTTAACCTCTTCTCCTGCCGGGTTAGGCATGCATGTCCTCTGCCCCCCCCCTCCCCCACTGTCCCTATTTCACCCCCCAACTACTATTATTTCTCCTGATCCATATCCACTGACTAGACCTAGCAGCCTCATCTGACATCTCCCTCACTGTCTTTCTTAGATTTTGCCCATGCACTCCCAGCTCCCTCAACAGTGAAACAGCTGACCCTGCAACAAAACCTCTACACCCCACTTCAACCGGACAGACCCTGGTCTTCCATCCCCTCTGCTCAGATTCTGTCTTTAAATCTGCATACTTAGTCTTCTTCCTTTCATAAGCTGCCTCCACTGAATTTTCCCAAGGGACTGTTAACTCAATAAAATACACAGTCTTTTTACTCATGGACCATAAGACAATGTCCGGCCTCAGATTACTATAAACTATTTCCTGGGGCACAACTAGCTTTCCTCCCAAGTCGACCTGCATTTGCCAATCATCAGCCCCTACCAGGCAGCCACCTACCTGCTTTCTCCCTGACTTAGCAGCTCTATTTTTCTCCCCCTCTCGAATAAACTGCACATCTAACCTCTCCTTTCTAAAACTTCCAGAATTCACCTGCTTCCTTCTCTCTTCAATGCCTGCGGCTAAGCTTCTCAGCACCTGATTATGCCGCCATGTATACCGGCCTTGTGATAAGCTAATTCTACAACCTGACAAAATGTGCTTTAAACTTGCTGTACCTGAGCAGAGTGGGCACGATTGATCGCCCTGTACCCAGAGACTTAGGTTCTGCGGGGTTGGCAACACATCGTATGTCGCCCCTATCAGAAATTTAATACGGCCTTCCTCCATATTCCACAGGTCCCTCCAACTAAGTTTCCTCTTCTCAACACCTTCCCAATTCAACCATTGTCCCTGTTTGGCTTGACCAACTGCTTTTGCCCCTCTTAACAACTCCTCCTGCCTACGCACCTGTTCCACTACAAGCTTTCTTTTCTCCTTTAGACCTGCTTTATTCCACACTGGTTTGCCTGGGCCAAGCCCCAAGCCTCCCCGGCCAAATTGAACATTTCCTACTATTTCTGCATGCCTAAGAGCTGCCTCTGCCTCCTGCACTGCTGCCCTTGGGTTCCATTTCCTCCCCCCAGAAGGATTCGGAACCACATTGCTAACTAACATGTCCTTACTCCCAGATAATAAAAGTTCTGTTCTAACCTTAGTGCATTTAAACTCCTCTGTTAGACTGGATACTGGCAGCTGAAGCATTCCTTTCCCATACAAAGCTACATTGCTTAAGCACCTGGGAGCACCCAACCATTTTCTAATATAAGAGCTAACTAGCCTTTCCATTCTCTCTGCTACAGATAATGGGACTTCATATACTGACATTGGCCACATTAACCTAGGATACAAGCCAAACTGCAAGCACCACAACCTCAGTTTTCCTGGGAGCCCTGATTTATCTATTCTCTCCAGCCCTTCTGCAACATCCTTTCTAAATTGCACAACCTGTTCAGCATCATTCAGGTCCACATTGTACCACCGTCCTAGACTCTTAACTGATTTCTCCCTAATTGTTGGGATTTCCTCACCATCTATCGCAAACTTTCTATCACTTACTTTCCCTCTGTATATTGAAATACTCCTTGACTTACTAGGCTTAATCTTCATACTAGCCCACTTGAGATTCTGATTGACTTTATCTAGCAACCTCCTTGTACATGGCACTGTTGAAGTTAGCAGTGTCATATCATCCATATAAGCCCTAATTGGTGGAAGACGCATTCCATTCTGCCGTCTCTCTCCACCTACGACCCACTTGGAAGCCCTAATAATTACCTCCATAGCCATAATATTATACCAGTCTTTCGAAACTGCTTCCCACAATCTCAGAACACGGGTTGACCCATTGTCCTTATTTCTTCCATCTACCAGCAGACTTCAGCTGAACTGGACGTTTTAATGAAACAACTGCATCACAAAAACAAGAAAGATACTTCAAGCTGTGCAGATGTGGGATTAAAATGTCGAACAGCTGCTGTTTATGTCACTTTGTGTACATATTTGAATATACTCGGACCTTGATTCTTGAATTAAATGTTGAGTAATAATAAAAAAACCTAACTAACACCAACTCCACTGGTGCTGAAATATTTCCTGTGTAAATACTCCCTCCCACGGCCCTGCTACCAGACCTCTCCTTCAACAATCACTATTAACCAGAGGTTTTATTTTCCCTCTTATGTTATGCATCGTCTTCATTTTCATCTTATTTTTACTACTATTCTCAAGTAGGTTTTATTCTACATACATTTTCTATCCCTGGTCTTATGTTTATTCTGTCTTTTCTACATGAAGCACTTAGAGCATGTTTTCTTTATTGCAAAGAAACACTTCGAGCTGCATTTCTATTATCTTTCTTATCATTCTTAACTTTTGACTGGCAGAACAGAGCCTGCTCCTGCTTTTCAAAACACAAACACATGGTAAGAAATACAGCACTCCATGGCAAGCTAAAAACTTAACAAGATTCAGGAGTTTCAAGATGCTGCAAATACACTGCATGCCAAGTTTGTGTGTTTACAGACAGCAGCTGGTGTGTGTGAGTGTGTGTGTGAGTGTGTGTGTGTCACAGATGGGTCTGGCATGAGTTAATAAACCAGTCATTGTAGTTCACCCAGAGTGAGACACTGCATGGTCTATTTGACAAAAGATAACAAGCATGGATTGGAAGCGCTGCAACAATCAGGAGCACAGACTCACACATATTCTGCATGCACACATGTCTGTGCTGTAATGTTGCAGAAAAACGTCTCTTTTTGAGGAATTTTAGGGTAATATTGGAAAACTTGAGGTGGCAGCTTGCAATGAAGTCCTCAGTGAAATGTCTCCAGGCAGGGATGACTACATCGACACACGGATGGAAAGTCTGTGAGAAACATGATGCTGAACAAAATGAACCCGTGTTTATCAAGAAAATGTACAGCTTTGTAAACAAGACGCGTAATCCTAACAGCAACAGTCATGTTCTGCAAACCAGTGCTGCCATCTCGGAAGAAGTGCAATTCATCAAGTTTATCTCAACCTGGCTCAACTCTTACGACAACACAGTGGCCAAGCAACAGCCAGACAGTTCTCCCAGTTTTTCCAGTCTGAGTGTCACAGAAAACCTTTAATTTTAGACTTCTGATAACGATACGAAACTATTCATGCAACGCTGTTAATTCTGACCTGCTGCTTACACTTGGGAGGCAGGAAATCGGTTAAGCACAGATTTCCTGTCTTTTACTTTGTGGCTTTGTGCCTAAATTAGTGTAACAGTGTAAAATGGAAAACAGCCATGGTGTGTGTCCACAAACGTGTGTTTTGCAATGCACAGTGAGGACATAGAACAAGTTCTCTAAAGAACTTCCTCATCTTTTCCCAGCGCACGCACACGCACACGCACACACGCACACGCACGCACACACACACACACACACACACACACACACACACACACACACACACACACAGAAGAAGGGCTTACCATCGGTTAGCGATGAGGACCAGCAGATTTCTGAGAGGCCAGCCCGGATGTTGAGACAGAGTGCACGGATCATAGACACCCACAGTGACCTAGAAAAACCAACCAAACAAGGTGTGTTTACATTACTAAAGTGTGAGTGTGTGTGAGGGAGAGCAATACAGCTAAATTTAATCTGATGGTTGGGATGAGGCACAAAAAGCAACTTTTAATACTCACAATCCTACGGTACTTGAATCTTTGAACATACAAATGTTAACACAGTAATCTCACAAAATCTTTTTCTGTTTTGCTTTAAAAGATGAGAAAATTCAAAAATAACTAAAACAAGCTGAAGTCGTACCTTCTTAGCATCAGCAAAGAATGTATCCCAGTCCCCGAATGGAGCCATCTGAACAGCGTCACCTGTGTACTTCATTAGGAAGTAAGGAACTGCAGTGGTCCCTCTTTTGATACACAGACCATCATAGGCCTCCTGCAGGGCTGTGATCTGAGACAGAAATAATTAGATGTCAGCAATAATTATAGAAACCTCTGTAGTGTGGCAGCAGCGGCTGTACTCTGAGCTCAACCAAGATATCTGAGCTCCACCCTATGGAGGACATTCACTTCAACCGCTTGTATCCGCAGTCTCATTCTTTCAGTCAGAGCTGTGGTCCTGTGAGCCCACCATCTGCTCAGATAGGATAATTCTGACATATTGTACTGTAAATACGACTTACTATCAAAAAAGAAAGGTATCATGGCACTCATTACAAAGATATACGAAAGACGAAATATACTGTAATTGTCTAGTGTGTCTATTAATTCGTACTGCTTGTCAGACAACCTCAGCAACTACTCATAAACATTCACAAGATACTGTCATTAAAATCACTTCTAATTGACAGATTATGTGTAATTTCTGTATGTTTTGCAAGTTATAATCAGCCTCAAATATATACGGAAGGTCTTTTATAGACAGTTGCCTCTGCTTATATCTGCTGAGGTCGTACAAGCATTTATAAAAGCTCAAAGCTCATGAATCACTGTTATGGACTCACTAGGTGTTAAATAACACTGATAATTCAAGTTGAAGTGGAAAGAGAACAGAAAGGGAAACGGAGAAGATTGAGAAATTGCTGTGGCCTGCAGCAGCTGGCATCACGCTGTTCGTCAGTCATCCTGGCTCATTCGTAATGAGGCCTTTTTCACTCTTTCAAACCTGAGAGTTAAAAAAACTTTTCAATAACCTGCTCAGCATTGGAAGGACAGGCAGATTTAAAGAATATGGTCAGGAGCTGCATCAAGGGCTGCAACCATTTCATTTTCTTAGGAACGAGGTTAGGAATTTTGGGACAGTGTTAGGAAAGAGGAAATAGGAGTAATATTCGCATTTCTGGGCCAACGCATGCCATGGAAAACCAATGGAGAACAGTATTGTGGAGGAGGGGCGTGGTTTAGACTGAGCTGCAGGAGGGAGGGAGGGGGGGAATGGCTCAGGGAGTCAGTGCCAGAGCTTGTCAGGTGTTTTCACTCTTCTGATTACCTTTTCTCTCTCTCTCTCTTAAGCAGTAGCGTGCTGGGCCTGTGGCCCTGAGACTCTGATGGAAAAGAGCTGCACATGGCAGCAAGACAATGAAAACTCTCCAGACCAGCCAAGCCACGAGCTGGAGAAGATTTTGAGTTTTGTTTTTGTTAAATGAGAAATAAAAAGCTTGGAAATCACCGTGAAAGTTGAGTGTTATCTGTGTCTAGAGACCTGCGGTGGCACAAACGTGTCACACTGGCGCCCAATGTGGGGCTAGACACAGATCAGGAACATGACCGAAATGCAGCCCATCCAGCCAGTGGCCGCCCTGGCGCAGATGTTGGGGGAGCTGGCAGCAATGCACCAAGAGCAGACGGCCGTAAACAGGCAGCAGCTAGAGGCCCTCCATGCCCAAGCAGAGAGGCAGACCAAAGTGTTGGAAAAACGGCTGGCTCAGTCCAGCCCAACACCAGCTCCTTCTGTGCCCCTCCCCCTCACCAGCATCTCCCTCCACAAGATGGGCCCTGAAGATGATCCCCAGACATTTCTGGAGATGTTTGAGGCGACAGCAGAGGCGTGCAGCTGGCCGGCAGCGGAGTGGGCTGTGCGACTGCTCCCTCTGCTAACAGGAGAAGCCCAGACGGCAGCACTCAGCCTGCCGGCCTCTACAAGGGGAAGCTTCCCGGATGTGCGGAGGGCTATCCTGGATAGGATGGGCCATTCCCCTGAGGACCACCGCCGCCGGTTCCGCAACCTCAAGCTGGGGCCAGCTGACCGCCCCTTTGTATATGCCCAGCAATTAAAGGACGCAGCATCCCGGTGGCTGCAGCCAGGGGATTCCTCGGGGGAGGGACGCATGTTGGAGCAGGTCGTGATGGAACAGTTTGTGGAGGGGCTCCCGGCCAGGACATCCAAGTGGGTTAAATGTCACCGCCCCAAGAACCTCGAAGCAGCCATCATACTTGCTGAGGATCATCTGGCTGTCCATCCAGGGGTCCTGGTGACTGAGGAACGGACCCTGGCACCCACCCGCCCGACCCCGGCCCCCCGCAAAAAGCCCCCATCTCACCATGCACCTTCTCTTTCCGCTCACCACATTAACACACCCTCTGCTTCTGCTCCCCAGGTCCCAGCCGCTACAGGTGCTGTCTCCCACCCTCGGGGGGCCGCTCAAACGTCAGGGCAGGAGTGTTGGAGGTGTGGGCACTTCCGCAATGAGTGTCCACTCATGGAGGTTGGTCAGGTGATCCGGGTCGCCGGCTCTCCAACGCCCTCCCCCGGTCCAGGAGGGACATACAGCATTCCGGTAAGGATCAGGGGGGGTGTACACCAGGCAATGGTGGATTCAGGCTGTCAGCAGTCAATAATCCATCAGAACCTGGTTCGTCCCGGGGCTTTGGTAGAGGCATCCTGGGTGGATATTAGGTGTGTGCACGGCGATGTTCACAGGTACCCTATTGTGCCAGTGCAAATTAAACACAGGGGCAAAATGTGTACTGTTAAGGCCGCGGTCAGTTCCCGCCTTGCTCACCCCATGATTCTGGGGACTGATTGGCCGGGTTTTCATAAGCTAGTAGGGGTGCACTCACGACAGGATAGGGCATGTCATATGTGTGCGGTGCTCAGTGGTGACGCGAGGCTGGCCGACACTGCTGGAGGGGAGGGGGAATCGGTGAGGCCTCCCACTGAGGCCCCACGGGCTCCCGAGTTACACTCCATGGAAGACTTTCCACTGGAACAGTCTCGTGATGACACTCTGCGCTCTGCCTTCGACCAAGTGATAAGGGTTGATGGTCACATGGTGCGCCCTGACGCAGCACAAGCGTATCCACATTTTTCATTGATTAGGGATAGGTTGTACAGAGTAAGTCGTGACACTCAGACAGGTGAGGTTAACTCCCAGTTGTTGGTGCCAAAAAGCCATCGGGAAACAGTTTTTCAGGCGGCGCATTACAATCCCATGGCTGGCCACAAGGGGTATGACAAAACACTTAACCGGATAATGACACGTTTCTATTGGCCGGGCATTTGGGGTGACGTACGTCGTTGGTGTGCCTCTTGCCCTGAATGCCAGTTGGTTAACCATCCGGCCATCCCTAAGGCACCTTTGTGCCCGTTGCCTTGAGGTCCCATTTGAACGGGTTGGCATGGACCTCATCGGGCCTTTTTCTCGGAGTGTACGGGGATATCGCTTTGTGCTAGTCCTGATGGACTATGCAACACGATATCCCGAAGCAGTGCCATTGCGCACCATCTCTGCAAAGAGGGTACATCATTTATGTCACGAACATTGCGGGAACTGTACAGATTACTAGGCATCAAGTCTATTCGGACGAGTGTGTACCACCCACAAACCGATGGACTTGTCGAACGTCTGAATAAAACTCTTAAGTCCATGATCCATAAGTTCATTCACAATGATAGTCGTAATTGGGATAAATGGCTTGACCCTCTGTTGTTTGCAGTGCGGGAGGTGCCCCAGGCCTCCACGGGATTTTCCCCCTTTGAGCTACTGTTTGGCAGAAAACCTCGCGGGGTCTTGGACCTGGTTAAGGAAAACTGGGAGGAAGGTCCAAGCCCCAGCAAAAGTGAAGTTCAGTATGTCCTAGACCTGAGAGCAAAACTCCATACACTCGGTCAGTTATCACGAGAGAATTTGCTAAAGGCCCAGGAGCGTCAACAGCGCCTGTACAACAGAGGGGCCAAGCTGAGACAATTTTCACCGGGAGATAAAGTGCTTGTATTACTCCCTTCTTCCAGCTCAAAGTTACTCGCAAAGTGGCAAGGGCCGTTTGTGGTCACACGGCGAATTGGGGATGTTGACTATGAGGTGGTGCGTTCTGATAGGGGAGGGGCAACACAGATTTACCACCTCAACCTCCTTAAAGCATGGAGAGAGGCGGAGTCCGTCGCCCTGGTGACGACGGTACAAGAGAGAGATGAGTTGGGGCCTGAGGTTCCAAATTCAGCCGATCCAGCCTTGCTCCCTTGTGATGACCACCTCTTGTCATCCCAGAGAGCAGACATTGCCTTATTGCAACAGCAGTTTGCTGATGTGTTCTCTCCCCTACCGGGACGCACAAGTCTCATAGAGCACCATATTGAGACCCGCCCTGGTGTGACGGTGCGTTCACGTCCTTACCGGCTACCTGAACACAAAAGAAAAGTCGTTCAGCGGGAATTACAGGCTATGTTGGAGATGGGAGTAATAGAAGAGTCCAACAGTGCCTGGTGTAGTCCCATTGTTCTCGTTATCAAGAAGGATGGGACAGTAAGGTTCTGTGTGGACTATCGCAAGGTAAACGAAGTGTCACGGTTTGATGCCTACCCAATGCCCCAGGTCGACGAACTCCTGGACCGACTGGGCACTGCTCGCTTTTTCACAACACTGGATTTGACTAAGGGCTACTGGCAGATTCCCTTGTCTTTAGAGTCCAGAGAGAAAACGGCCTTCCCCACTCCGTATGGGTTGTACCAATTCGTCACGCTTCCATTCGGGCTGTTCGGTGCCCCAGCCACATTCCAGCGCCTCATGGACCGGGTGCTGCGCCCACATGCTGCATATGCTGCTGCTTACTTGGATGATGTTATCATCTGTAGTGGCAGCTGGGCAGAGCATGTGCGGCAGGTGGCCGCTGTGCTCGAGTCACTGAGGCAGGCGGGGCTCACTGCCAACCCAAGGAAGTGTGTGGTTGGACGGAGGGAGGTGCGGTATCTGGGGCACCTCTTGGGCGGCGGGCAGGTGCGTCCACAGGTAGATAAGACAGCAGTAATTGCAGCCTGCCCAAGGCCCAAGTCCAAAAAAGAGGTGAGGCAGTTCTTGGGGCTGGCAGGCTACTACCGGCGGTTCATTCCCGGCTTTGCGGACCTGGCCAGCCCCCTGACTGACCTGACCCGAAAGGGTGCCTCAGATCCAGTCCAGTGGACGGAGCAGTGCCAAGTGGCATTTGAGCAAGTAAAACGGGCCCTCTGTAGAGAGCCGCTTCTCTACACACCTAATTTTTCTCTCCCTTTCATCCTGCAGACCGATGCTTCGGACAGGGGTGTGGGGGCGGTGCTGTTCCAGCGGGTGCGTGGGATCGACCGCCCAGTCCTTTACATCAGCCGAAAACTCTCTGAGAGGGAGTCACGATATAGTACTGTGGAGAAGGAGTGCCTGGCTATCCGGTGGGCGGTCGGTGCACTTCGTTACTACCTGCTGGGACGCGCCTTCACCCTCTGTTCGGACCATGCTCCGCTCCAGTGGCTCCACCGCATGAAAGACACCAACGCCCGGATCACGCGGTGGTATCTGGCTTTACAGCCTTTTAAGTTCGAAGTGGTCCATAGGCCGGGGATGCAGATGGCGGTGGCTGACTTCCTCTCTCGCCCGCGAGGGGAGGGGGGGGGGTAGGCTCGGCCGGATGGCTCTCCGGCCTCAGTCAGGCGGTGGGGATATGTGGAGGAGGGGCGTGGTTTAGACTGAGCTGCAGGAGGGAGGGAGGGGGGGGGGATGGCTCAGGGAGTGCCAGAGCTTGTCAGGTGTTTTCACTCTTCTGATTACCTTTTCTCTCTCTCTCTCTTAAGCAGTAGCGTGCTGGGCCTGTGGCCCTGAGACTCTGATGGAAAAGAGCTGCACATGGCAGCAAGACAATGAAAACTCTCCAGACCAGCCAAGCCACGAGCTGGAGAAGATTTTGATTTGTTTTGTTTTTGTTGACTGAGAAATAAAAAGCTTGGAAATCACCGTGAAAGTTGAGTGTTATCTGTGTCTAGAGACCTGCGGTGGCACAAACGTGTCACAAGTATGTACACTGAACATCATGCAGTAGTTTATGCAGTTTTAATAGTTTTATGACTAAAAGTTTAAAACTCCTAATTTAGGCAAAGAAAAGAGGTGAGGCACCTATGATGTCAAAGTGCACTGGCTAAGATATTCATGCCAGTGGTTGTATAATAATCTCTGAAAAACAAACCTGTTTTGCTGAGAAAACTTGGTCGATGACAGAAGGCTGTTGGACAATCTTTATTCCCTCTGGGAAACATAGTGCAGGGAAGCAGAACCAGTAGTAGAAATGGTACTTCTTCAAATCCTGAAAAAAAGATGGCAAGTCAGCATCTGCAACAGTATGGGGGTGTGTGGTAGTGTCCGTGGGCAACTTGCACATCCGTGAAGACACCATTAATGCTGAAAGGTATATACAAGTTTTGGAGCAACACATGCTGCCATCAAGACGTCGTTTTCAGGGATGTCTCTGCTTATTTCAGAAAGACAATGCCAAACCACATTGTGCGTGAGTTATGACAGCATGGCTTTAGGTAGTAGACTGGCCTGCCTTTCCCCGTTATAAATGTGTGGTGCATTGTGAAGGACAAAATACAACAGAGACCATGGGCTACAGAGCAACTTGAATTGAATTTGACTTTCAAAACTTCAGCAGTTAGTGTCCTCAGTTCCCAAATGCTTGCTGAGTGTTGTTAAAAGAAAAGGTGATGATTCACAGTGGTAAACATGCCCCTGTCCCAATTTTCTTTTTGGAATATGTTGCAGGAATCAAAGAATTAGGGTAAGTGTATATTTAAAAAAAAAACAAAAAAACAAGCTTATTGTTTTGAACATCAAATATCTTGTCTTTCTACTGCATTCAGCTGAATGGAGGTCGAAAGGGATTTGAAAGTCGTTCCCTACATGTTACACATCATCCCAACTTCTTTGGAATCAGGGCTGTAGAGCCAACACATTTATAAGATACTGTTTATACCCACCGCGAAGGTCAGCAGAATGAATCTGCAGAGGATGGACGGGTCCTTCAACGCAGCCCCAGACTGTATAGCATCCCATATCTATAAACCAACGGAAGATGGAAAAATGCATTTATTAAAGCATTTAATTGCACAACTTAGTGGGCATTTCTGACACAGAAATTCCCCACTAGGTGTCGTTATGTGAACATGTGTGCGACTGAGGAAATTCACATTGGATGTCCTCTACCTCTCTGGCCTCTTTCTCCAGCAGAGCCTTCTTATCGGTGGTCTTAAAGGCATCGAGTGTGTTGGTGTTATACAGTGTTCCGATAGCTGGACAGCAGCGGGCTGGTGTTGGACCATCCCTAACAGCAAAACACATCATACCTTTGCATTAATGTGTAGGACTGAAATCCATATGCACTCACTGTACTGCTTTGTGTGCAACATGCTACATTTTGTAAATGTAAACAAAGTTGCTTTATTAATGACTTCAACCCTAAACCGACCTGGCTGGTAACCTCTAAAGGAAGTTCAGCCATTGACATACGGTTAGGACATAATTTATGAAGGAAACATACACATCATACTTACACTTCAAACGCACTGAACTCCAAGGTCAAGCGAGTGGGCAATCCAAGAGGGTCACCTACAGGACAAATGTGAATCAAATACATAAGAATTTTTCAAAGTTGCTATATAAGATATACAGATCTGGATCAACCTTTTTTTATTTTTTACAATATGCATGTTGTCTCTCTAGAATTATCAAAAAAGAGAAAAAACAGCTACTGAACAGCCATTGTTGTAATTATACTGTTTGACCACTCACCATTGTAGTAATATCCTTTGATACATTTAGGGCTCTCGTCCAATCTGTAGTCATCAAGCTTCTTCTGAGTCAGCTGGTGCCAGAAGCCTGCTTCCAGGGCGCTGCTGAAGGGAGCAAACTGCAGCTTGAGGTCTGCAGTGGACGATGCTGCTTCACTGGTGTCAGATGCCATCACAACTCCACTAACTGGCCGCGCAGCCAAGTACTACAAGCTGTGAAATGAAAGAGTTGTGGGTTACAAAACAGTGGCAGGCTCTGTAATCTGTCTTGACTAAGACACACTCACAGTATGAAGGTTACACTCACATTCATGCTGTAACTAACAGGCTAACATAAACACACAATAAATATTACAATAATTTACTACCTGCTGTGAGCAGGGTTGCAGTGGTTATCATACCATAGGCATTTGCTTACCTATAGTATCGAATTCTACTGTACTAGTGTTAATAAAAATATATATATATTTCAAATTCATATAAAAAGTTTCATGCCTGTCAGGAAAATATTTTGTGAAACTATAATAAAGCATCTGTTCAACCAAAAAAGCCCTTCTGTTTTGATTATATTGCCACTTTTGAGTAGCAATATAACAATCAGTTACAATGATCCCACTTCTACTTCTACTACTAATAATAATATTAATGTTCTGTATCTTCAGGAGCTAATGTGACACTAACATTTATGTGTGAACTCGGCAGCAACAACACACAACACTTTCTCTAGCTGTTGCCATGACAATGATGTCAATGATGTAAACCACATTCATGTGGGGACAAGCTCGCTGTGAATGATCTCCAGCCACATGGCACATTCAATGTCACTGCCAATTTAGTGAGCAATAGAAAATTTATTTCAGAAAGAAAACTTTACACTTCTTAACACACTGTGTCTGAGACGTTATTGTACCGTGAAAATCTCATACCGTCATAACCCTACTGCTGAGTACTCTGAATACACAAACTAATATAGTTAACAGTAATGGTATACACGTATTCAGTGAAATGAGCAAATTAACTTACAGTTTTCTAATCAGTCAAATGGTAAAGTACAACACAACACAAATAAGAAGTCGATCAATCAGTGCACTGGATACTGAAAGGTGAGCCTACATATGGCGAACATCTCTAACCATGCAATCGTCTGTTACAAAAAAATTAAATGTGTTGAACATTTACAAAAAGATACAGGGTGTCCGGGCGTTCAATCGTTCGCAACTGGACCTCGTCAGTTTGTCTTGGAAGACGTTTCGCCTCACATCCAAGCAGGCTTTATCAGTTAATGCGCACCAGACTAGATAGGACAGCTCTAGTCCAATGCAATGGTGTTAGGTTCAAGTATTTATCTTCTGAGTGAGGCCAACCCCTAAAACCAAGGATGGTATCACTCTATTGTGAGGCAAACGATCCCCGGGGTGGGGTAGGGTGCAACCCTTGGGTGTCAATGACAGTCGTCTGCCTCGTTAGTGTCCCATTCTTGTCATTGGGAGGCTCCTAACACCATTCCATTGGACTAGAGCTATCCTATCTAGTCTGGTGCGCATGAATTGATGAAGCCTGCTCGGATGAGAGGCGAAACGTCTTCCAAGACAAACTGCGATGCGAACGATTGAATGCCCTGACGCTTACAATGACCTGGATGAATGAGAATATTCACAGGCACACAGGGTGTCGTGTGTTGTACAGATTGTAAAGCCTTTTGCAGCAAATGTGTGATCTATGGCTATGCACTGTGTGGAATCGACTGACCGCATATAAATCAGTTTAATTTTGACAATCAAATAAATGCCTTAGTCATTCATACATACAAACATGAGCAGTGCCTTGCTTTTTCATATCATCAATAAAATATTATCCCATAAGATTGATAAGAAAAGATATGTAACACAATACATTGTTGATCCATGGAGAGAAATTCATCAATGAAAACTTTAGATTCTAAGTATTGGCAAACGAAATAAACATACTTTTTGGTCCCTGTAGTGATTTAACACAACCATATGTCATCAGATCTGACACATTTCAGAATAAATTACTAATCACTTAATCACAAAAGTGATATATAGATTATCCTACAATGGATACAATCTGAACATACAATTGCTATGCCTTTGACAACATCTAACACAACCGATGTCAACATTTTGATACAATTCTGCTGTTTATATAACTAGATATGTAAGGAGCCTTGGGCTATTTGGATTATTCCCTACTAGCAAAAAAAATAGCACCAAGACCTCTAAGCCTTCACACTTTAAAGCACTTCTTTAGTATTTTTAAGGACACTAATGTATGTTCAAATTCCTCATCATTATTATTATTCCTCATTTTTTAAAGACTTTCACACCTTTCAGATCCTGTGCAGTAACATAACAGAGACCACACAGTGGAAGCAGAAGCTTTCACAGTCTAAACTGCTCTAACGTTTATTGACACAAAACGACAATTTCCATGGAACAAAAATCACAATAACACAACGTAACTGCATTTCAATCCATATAAACTGAGGTGACGTTAAACGCGCCAGACATACGTTGGTTTAACAAAAAGCAACAAGATGAGTCTTTTACACTTACCAGAAATCCTTACTTCCTGGTCAAGTTGATCATGTGATCACGGGACTTGTCAATAATACAATGCACTGTGGGTAAGTAGCCAGCCAGCTAGCTTAGCTGCTACAGAAGTCTAACTCTGTGCCTTATGGTGCATGTACCATGGAGTAAAATATAAAGAACCAAAATACAAACAAAAACGCGCAAACGATGAAGCAGGAGAAAACTGATAAAAACTTGTACGCGCCGTTTCTTTTCATGTCGGACTGAACAGATATGAACGGTTGTTAAGGGTGTAAGCCACCGAGACGTAACGTTATAGTTTGTTATAACCGTACCAGGTTCATGCAAGTGAACCCACAAACGAAACGTTTAAGTATTTAAACAGGAAGATGTTCCTAATTCCGGACATGAAGGAAAAGAGCTACGAGCTCATTTTCACTACGGTGGTCACCGGGAAATGCTATATTAGCTCCATCTGGACACGGGACTGTGCGGCAAGTAGTTAGGGAGCGTCTCCAAACTACACTGCTGGGAAAGAACGCACGGCATTGAGTTCACGTTCAGATGTGCACAAACACCTCTGCAGCTTTTATTCCGGCTTTTCTAGGCAGTTGATTTGTTTCTCATTTAACAATTAGGCAAGCCATATATAGCTGAGGGTACAAAAAGAAACTAGGACTAGGGGCAAAGGAGGGCATGAAATCTCGAAAATATGATGTGCATTTTTTTTATTATTATTTTCTTTTGTTACCTTAAAAGTATTTAAATACAAATATATATGGTGATAAAAAAATACTTTTGGTCTTTTGGGGAATTCTTTTAAACAGCTTTTTAAGTCACAGGATGGGAATTGGTGATACAATCCTAATGTAACCACTTTCAATAGCATAGAATATTTGGCTCTTCGCTAAAGCTAGCAAATATTTAACTGAAGTGCCATAAATGATTGAACTTTGCATCTTACAACTAAAGCATTTCATTACATTCAAGTGGTAGGTGGAACTATGGACTGTTGCTGTGAAATGATGGAATAAAACACTTAAGAGTTGATTTATCACTCAGGTTATGAGTGAGCCGTGACCTTCTTGGACCTAAACTCAGCTGGGACACTTTAAGTGCAGTGACATTCTGTGAGTCATATTAACTTGTTGAGTGAAACAAGGCAACAAATCCTGACAGAGAGCTTTGTGAAGGCGGACACTGTGACCTTCCGGTCAAACTTGTGTTGTGTTGCTCCTCTTATGCAATTTTTAAAATGCTTGATTTAAGTTGACTCAACTGCCAGACAAAAATGAGTTATTCTCTGTAGCTTTACAGATGTGTTTTTAGGTGCAAAAGGGGTGAAATCATTATAGGTAAATTACTTTGGTTAGTGCAAGGGTAAGATTTTCAGAATGGTTTTACTTAGCTGTAATTCACCCTGGTCAGAGCAATTATACAGTCTGAAAAATGCTACTCTATTCAGTAAAGGAAGTTGGGCCCCTCAAAGCCATATAAATGAAATAAATAGACATAATTTGAATAATGTAACATTTCCCTTGGCACATCAAACAGTTGATTGACAGTCTCTGTTTCACACTTACCATTGTCCTGCAATTCCTCTTCATTTTCACTGCCAGTAGGATACCTCCTCTTCATTTTGCATGATCAATTCAAGGTGCATTCTTCAAGACAGACTTACACAAATCACAGTAGACTTCACTAGAATAAAATGAGACCCCTTCAGATTGATTTATACGTCCATGTTTTTCATTATTTTACAAATAAGTACAAATGTCATGTGAGATCAAGCTACTGTACATGCAGTATACCACAATCACGACACACCTCAGAAATCCATGAAACAGACCATTGCCACACATAGAGACATTTTGAGGGGCCATGGACGAATAAAAACTGCCCTCTTAACACTGACCATTTAGCCAAACACCTTAAACAGTCTCAGTTTGGCATGCTGTACAACTGTCTTATTAATTTGTGCCTCCGTTTTAGGCAATCATGAAAAACAACTATGAATCATCGCTATAAATTAACCTCAAAATACTGACTACTTTCATCCTGTTTAAAGAGAAAGAAAGATGAAGAGCGATAATGTGCAGAGGTCCTGCCTGATTCAGTCATTGAAAGAAATAAAAGCTGATGCTGGAGGTGATGATGTTATCTCTCATTGGATTGGAGCTTGGCAAGCTTTCTTACAATAACAGTAACAATAGCATGAGTTATAATTCTGTTTGTTTGGTCAAGGGCACATTTCAGCGGAAAAGCTTGAGCCCCTAGGAACACTATGTTCTGCATGCCCGTGCTATGATGAGTATAGTTAAAGTAATCAGGGTTGTATGGTGTAAAAACATTTCAGTGCCAGCCTGTGGTTTCTTCACCATAACATGAAGAATAAGCCAAAGATATTTAATTCCTCCACCAAGTAATGTGCTACGACATGCTGGACTTGACATTGAGGTACAGATGGCCTAAAAACGTAACCACTTTTATGCTTACCAAATTAAATTATTTTTACAATAGGTCTTGTTTCAACTGGGCGTGTAGCCTGTATTTCTGGTTTCCACATGTTTTATTACTATTCGTGTTGGTTTTGGCAAATCTGTGCGTGCATGCTCTATTTGTACAACTAACAGAGTGCTTAGCTTCCTTTCTGACCTACAGAGAAGTATTAGATTTATCAGAGTCAACTGTCATTGTGCTGGTAATGTTTTTACTGTTTCCACAGTTACAACCTGCATTAGGCAGTTTTGCTGTTGGTGGTCTTCCTTCAGCTACGAAAACACAGTATTGTGCCACTTATTGTTTTGTGTGGAGAGACCACACTCAATTAAACTTGTGATTTAGACGCTGTTGTGTGTTGTAGAGATTGTAAAGTACTTTGAGCCAAAATTTAAGATTTTGGGCTACATACATATTGTAAAATTGACTTGACTGCAATGTATTTATGGAGTGCAGGATTGTAGATTTAGTAGTATAAAGGTACCAACAGGGCAAACTACCCCAGGGGCCTCAGACCTTCAAGATCCCCCAAAGCCCCAGGTTTACTACATGTTAGTTGTTTTTTGGTGATATAATTATTTTCAGATTTGTTTTGGAATTTGCAACACTGAAATATAACAATCAGCTGAGTCCTGCATTGTAACATAATCATTTAGTCCTATTTGCATGTGGGGCCCTGCGTCAAAATTATATATATATTGTATTTTAATGTTCACATTGTGCCTATTCATGCAACTAATCAAATGAACACAAAGTAACTAACCTAAAGAAAACCTAAAGCCAGGTAGTGAGCTGTAGGTTTCTGCACCTCTGAGCAGAAAATACAAAACAAAGAAAAAAAAATCAATGAAGCTGCCATCTGAAGTGTGATGTGTGCACTGAACCAGATGGAGCCTTGGCTGCAGCAGGGGCTCAACATCAAATGTTATCCCAAGGGACCCCCAGACAGGTTAATCCAGCCTTGTATGTAGCATACGCTTCATGTACATCATATTGTATATTCAAACACACACCCTGTTTGTACTATCACTCAAATGATAGGCGAGTTCCAGTATACATAGCAAGGAGCATAGCTGAAAACAACATTAAATTAAATGCTAGACTGAGACCTTTGCTTTCTGTGTTCGGACTTCAGTGAGGCCAGACAGCTAGTACTGATTGTGAAAAGTGTGAAAATCCATTCTTGCAGAAGTGTCCATGAGATTTACACAATTTTTTGTTTTTTTTGCATCTGCTGGCAGAGCGTGATGGCTTTGATCTGTGAACAAATTTAAAAACAGCATCTAAAACATCATTGTTTTGTTCATGTGTGCCAGCCTCACACCGGCTCCATCTTGTTGACAGAGATGTGCAGTAGAGATGAGAGTGCAATCATACACACATGCTCATCTGTTCACATCATCACCTCTTCCAGCTCACTTCCACCCCCCTCTGATTTGTTTGATTTGGCTAAGTAGTGACTCACCAACCCGTCTGTGTTTACTGGACACAAGACCCATTATGGGTTTCTTCATCTAGATTTCGTTGGAGTCATGGCAGTTTGACACATCACAGCCCCGTCCATTCATACACTATGCGGTATGAGTCACATATTCAAAATACTGAAATACAGTAAGAGGCCTCTGACATCAGAAAAATGTAATTTATTGAACATGACAAACTGTTTTTGAAGATCTGAACACACCATTTGAATGGATATTGTGGGAGTGGTGAAATGTAAATTATAACCCCATTTAACTTCAGGCTGGCGTAACCTTTTCTGATGGGAGACATAATTGTGCTGTAATGCTTTGTCTCTAGAGCCTGATGGATGCATTTTGTGTGTTTGTTCCAAATTTTTAATGAATACAAACACGTGAGTCACAAACGTATGGTTGCTTTTCCACAGGATTGTGGAGTAATATTTGATGCTCTTTGGCTAATGGCATGAAAAGAGGTGCTACATCACATTGTAGAGCAGAAAAGTGTAAATAGTGTGAAAGGGCTGTTTTAGTTAGAAGAAAAACAAAATCTTTCTCTCGTTTGACAGAAGGATTTAAGTGGATGCTATACTGACACATCACCTATATGTAGATATAAATTAATTAGTTATTTGTTCTGTTAATAGTTTTTCTCCATATTGAATCTTTGATGATACACTCATCTATTCTACTCGACCACAAACACTTGACAAAGCACAAGCGAGTGACACTAGACCAGACATTTCTATAGATTATTATTGTTAAGATGGTTATATTAATGTGTTAAAACTCAATGAAGTCATTTAAAGCTTGCAAGCTTAAAAACTCTGAAAAAGATGGCTGAAATGAAAGAGCAACAGATCCCAGATCAGCCTTCCCAGGGGTAACAGCTCAGCAGACGCTTGGCAACATTTGTGTTTTTCCTGGAATGACATTAGAGAGCACAACTAATGTCCCATATCCTGTTTTAATGATGAGAAAACAAAGTGACAAACACTCACAAATGCATGGCAGAGCTTGTAAAACGTTAAACATTTCATGTTTTCATTGTCACCTCTCTGCTTCTGTCTATTGATAGTGCACAAAAAGAAATGAATTACAACGATTTTCTTTAAACGCACATGTTGGACGTAGTTTTTCTCCATTCTGGACCAGAGCCAAGACACTAGATTCATGCTCCTCTTTCTGAAGGCGAGAGATCAAATTCTTTTGAGTTTAAAGGTCTCTGGTCTAATACAGACTTTATTATCATTAGCAGATCATAGACAAAATAAATAACATTCAGTTCAGACATTATCCTCAACTGCTGCCATGAGTCTGAACCGGAGGGCAGCAAGTCACAACAATAAGAGCAAACAGAAATAACTTACACTCAAAATACATTTACAGCTTAAGCTCCACTTAAAAAGCTCACCCATGCAAAGGTGTATCAGACATTTAACTGACGCAACAGTCGTTCCCTTCTTATCTGTGAATATCAGCAGCATGTAGACGCCAATGCTTTTGTTCTAACTCTTTGCCTGTCATAAACGAATCTTCAGAATGTTTTTGAAGACTCGTTTAAAGTTCCCGTTGCAGAGCGGGTATATAAAAGGGTTGAGAGTGGAGTTGATGTAACCTAGCCATATGGTAAACATGTGGAGGTCATGGTGCACGCACTCTCTGCAGAACGCCGTGACCATGAAAACTATGAAGTACGGTATCCAGCACAACATGAACGCCGCGATTATGAAGCCCAGCTGCTTGGCAGCCTTGTGCTCTTTGTGGATCCTCAGGCTTTGGATACGCTGGCGTGATTGGTCAATAAACCTTTGCCACGTCTTTCTCAGGGTCGCTGAATTAGCCGGGTCCAATTTGGCATCTTCGACCCCTTCCTCAGTCCAGGGTGGAGCGCGACTGGCGTCGTAGTTGTTGTAGAGCACAGAGGTGTATCTCTGCATGTCTGACACCTGACTGATGTCACAGACGCCGCTCACTGAGTTCGGCACTGTGAGGTGACATTCATTTAAAGACGCCTGAAGTTTGTTCTCGTTATTCCCCTCTGAGCACACGACCTCCTGCGGCACCGTGGGTCGACTCAGAGAAGTCTCAACGGTCGACTGCTTCTCCTCTGGAGACAAGGAGCACCGTTTGACCTTTTGTGCCATTCTGAGTCGTTTCGTTGTGATGGCGAGAAATGAAGTCTGCTGGCACTTCACGCCGATTTTTCTATGAGATCTGGACGAGGCAGTTTTAGTTTTGTCAGCATCCTCGAGGGAATATGCCTGATCTAGAGTGTTCTGGTCCAGCAGGCGTTGTTTTTTAGAAAGTTTCAGTGGAACCTCACATTCCCTCTTGGGTGATTTGGAGTCACTTCTCGCAGGTGTTTGAACATTTTGTCCATTCTGATTTTCGCCGAACGAATCAGTCGGATGAATGATTCTCTCTCTGTCCCTGAGATGTTGCCTCACTGCCAAGTAGATGTGCGTGTAAAACCACAGCATCAAAATTGAGGGTACATAGAAGTTGAAGACGGCAGTGATAACCTTAAACCATGTGACAAAGCGGAAATCTGTGTCACATTTGTTCTCCTCCTCAGGTTTGAGGTCCACATGAGTGAAAGACCTCCATCCTAAAATTGGAATAATCCACATTATCGACAGCAGCCAGGCTCCGGAAATCATCACGCTGGCTTTTCCCCGCGTTCGATATTTCATGTACTTAAGCGGCTGTCTGACAGAGCGGTACCGATCCAAGCACAGGATGAACAGGCTAAAAATCGAGGCTGTGCTCGCCACGTAGTCCATGATGAGCCAAAACTGGCAGACAGCCCGCCCCAGCTTCCATTCGTCCTCCAACAAATACACCAGGTTCAGCGGCATAACTGTCGTCCCCACGATGAGATCTGCCACAGACAGGCTGACGATGTAGAGGTTCCCGACGGTGTGGAGGCTCTTCTCTTTCTTCACGGCGTAGAGAACGAGCAGGTTCATCATGACCGTGAGGAGGGAAAGGAGTCCCAGAGAGACCCCCAGCAGGGCATTGTGGAGGCGGTCATGGAGGGTCAGGGTGTTGTTGCTCCTCAGCGAGTCACCATCGATTAGAACGCTGCTCCAGCTGTTGTTGCTGTTATTGATGTAGCTGCTGAGGTGAGGAGGGTCTGTGGAAAGAGACAGACCAGATTCCATCATGGTAGGTGAGATGGTCACCTCTAGACCCAGTCACATGGTGGAAAACTGCGGACCAGTGTGTCCTTCAGCATCAGCCAAAACATGTGGAACAGGTGAGGAGGGTGTATTTACTCAGTTTGGATCAAACGCTGACCGCATGACGTCCACTGGGCCTTTATGTTAAAAAATAATCCTTTAAATGCTGGAAAAGGCGCTAGACTGTTGTTTTGTTACAGCGTTTGTCATATAAATCCAGACTGTTGACACCTGGAAAACATAAAGGAAAAACACTCAGTTGAGTTGCAGTTGACTCATCAGTGTTTTTCACTTACTTCTCTTGAATGTTTGACCTTCACAGTGCAGAATGATGTATGTGCAGAGTTGAAGACAGGGAGACATACCTATTCATCTGCAGCAGGAGAAAAGGTTTCTCTGTGCTACGGGTTTAAGTTTAAGACGTGCATGTCTGAGGGTGAGTTTCTGGCATAATAACTCATTTGGAAGCCAATCATCGTCCAATATGCCACTAACACAAGTATGATGTAGAAGCCTCCAGTGCACCTATACACTGGGACTGGATTCTTAAGTGAAGCAGGAGACATCTTGCATCCAGCAATTTAAGTTTTGAAATGAAGAATATTTGCACATTCAGATTCTAGATTTTTTAGCAAGGAAGCAAGAGTGGAGGAAATATTCAAATCTTTTATTAAGTAAAAGTACCAATACATACATTTAAAATACTCCTTTAATACTAGTTAAGCAAAAGTGCAGAAGTATTGTAAGCAAAATGTACTTACAGTATCAAAAGTACTAATTATGCAGAAAAATGTCCCCAGTGGCTGATATGTTATTAAATTCTGCTGCGTCAGTGTCTAAGTAGGATTTTACTGTTGAAGCCGCTCGAGATGCAGCTATTTAACCACCTTACATACAGTTAGGCAGTTTAGTCCAGTGGTTCCCAACCTAGGGGTCGGTCACAACATAAATCTAAGGGATTAATCAGCTTTTTTCTTTACTTTTATGTTTAATATTTGCATCTCAAGCTTTTTTTTTAATGAAAGTGTCAGGTGATGTGTCACTGGAGGAGCTGCTCACAACTCACACCTGAAATGTGATGAGGGACCCCGACTAGACACTTATTGGAAAGGAACTGCAAGATGGGGTTGAGTCAACTTATCATTTGTATGTAGGTAAAATCTTTGTCTGAGAAGTAACTAGTTAGTATTAGTACAAAAACACTGTATTTATTATCAATATCTTACTGCAACTCAAATCAAAATCTTCCATTGTGAAACTGTGCCATCCTCCACAAGGCAATATTATTTTTAGACTTCTTTTGTACATAATGTACATATATGTAGTTGATTTTATCCTTATTCTTTTTTATTGTCTATTTGTTCCTGTTATGCATCTCCTTTTTATTCTTGCTGTCTGCCACAACAACATTTCCCTCACGTCCATGTGGGATCAATAAAGCTTTATCTTGTCTTATCTATGATAAAGATAAGATAAAATGTAGTGGAGTTAGGGGGGAAGAAGTATAAATAACATTGAATGCAAATACTCAAGTAAAGTACAAAATTGTACTGAAACACAGTACTTAAGTGACTGTAATTGGTTAATTCCCACTTCTGAGTAATTATGTAAACTTGTTCTGTGGATCAACCATATCGGAAACAACCTGCTGTTCAAAGTCTTAAAAAATGTCTAGAGGCTTCAGAAACAAATGCCCATATAAAGAAACTTAAATACAGCTCCACACTGCACTCTTTTTTGCTTTCCTGGTTTGGATCTATGGTATTAATAGGCTAAACTGTCTCTTGCTCTTTCTTTTTCACTGTCCAGCTGGCTTTCCTCAACACTCACTTAAGGGGAAAGTGGCAAATGCCATCAGCCACACAGCAATCAACAAACTGTGTGATTGGAGGAGAGGAGGCGCTGACGTGCTGCCGGCGTTGTATGATGGAATCTATGTCAAATCCTCTACTACACCATGTATGATCAGACGAGTCTGCATAGCACAGCAAGACGCCTCATGCTCAAACATCCAATATTCTGCAGGAAAAGCACTTATCTCCACTGTTTCGGGTATCGACTTTTAAGAGAGTAGACTGAAATAAACCGTTGCCATGGAGGCAGGTGGGCGTTTCTGTACATAGCTTGTGCAGACTTCTTGTTCCGTGGTTAATCTGTGAATTGGAATAAGTCACCCGGCCTTTTTAAGAGCTTCAGATTCACAAGTGTAAAACATTACGTAGACACTTTTTTTTTTCCTTCAGCAAAAGAGAATCATCTTGTGTGTTGCTTGGCCAGTAAGACCATCACATCCCACGCATGTCGACTAACTCCTCTCCACAAAAAAAAAAAAAAACTGGAGAGATGCTGGAATTCAAAGTGCTGGAATCAGTGACGCTAGTGCACATGTATAAATCAAAACAAAAGCCAACCAGCTAAATAGCCAAATGAACAAAATGATTCAAACTGGACACGTGAGGTTTGTTAAAAAGAACAAAAATCCATACTTAAATGTAAATATATGTGAAATCTAAATCATTAAAGACAGAGAGAGGGAGGAAGGAAACTGTTAAATCAAATCCTGCCTATCAATCGATCTATCCTTTTTGTGTGTGTGTGTGTGTGTGTGTATCTGTGTCTGCTTACTCACTGATGACACACACGCTCAGGAGGAGGGAGAAAAAAATGTACCAAGCTCACAAAGATTTAATGATTAGTGGGAGATAAAAAACGCTCAACAGCAGCGGGGGCTGTGAGGGTTTCTAGCAGAGCATCGTCAGCGACTGACTCACATTTAAATGTCGTCGTGGTTTTGATTTTAAAATTGAGAAATGTTGGAAAATTAAAGATTTGTTTCCTTTCGTCACCCCTCGTGTTAGTCCCCCGCCAACTCAACAAAAGAGAGGCTGAACGTATCAGAAGACCCCATCTAGAGACACTGACAGGAGCAAGACAATCTGCTGAACATCAAACTAAATGTCAGAATGGAGAAGAAAGGTGATTTGAGTGACTTTGAACGTGGCGTGGTTGTTGTTGGCAGGCAGGTTTAAGTATTTCACAAACTGCTGACTTACTTGGATTTTCACGCACAGCAACAATCTCTAAGGTTTACGGAGAATAAAAGAGAGCATTTCCAGTGAGTGTGAGGATTTTCTGGGTAAAATTGCTTTGTTGATGGCAAAGGTCAGGAGAACCGCCAGAATGGTTCTAGCTGATGGAAAGGCAACAGAAGTATTAAGGTTATTTACTTAACAAAAAGTACTAATACGACACTGTGAAAGTAAAAGTCCTGCATTGAAAATGTTATTGAAGTGAAAGTTTTTTTAATGTAATCAGGAAAAGTATGAAAAATAAAAGTACTCAATGCATAAAGATGCCCTCTGTGACTGTTATGCTGTTATATATTATATTATTATTACTCATGCATTATTGTAAAATAGGGTTTTGCTGTTGCATTTGGTTGATGTGTACATTTTGAGCTAGTTTGTATAAGACCGCAACTGAGCATTATTTTTACTGTGGATTAATCTGCTGAATATTTTCTGCATTAATCAATTGATTACTTGGTTTGTACAAATTCAGATAAATAGTGAGAACTGCTCTCAGTCCACCCTCACAATGTTTGGTTTGTCCAACCAACAGTCCAAAACGGAAAATGACTGAAAATAGGAAAGCAAATTGGGAGAAAATCTTAACAGGAAGCTGAAAACATGAAATGTTTTAAACAAATATCAAAACAGTTACATTTCCTGTCAATCAGCAAATGAATTAATGGACAAATCATGTCACCTGTATTTGTATATGCTGGTTAACTGATAGCAAAATACATTTGACGAGCTCTACGTTTGTTTTGTTTGCAGAAAACATAATTTGTAAAGTTGCTCATAACCAAAAATGGTAGTGGAGTAAAAAGTATGAAATGTAGTGCAGTAGAAGTATAAAGCGCCAGCAAAGTACAAGTACCACAAATGTGTATTTACAGTAAGTACAGTATTTGAGTATATGTACTTAGTTACATTCCACCACTGGGCAACAGTAACTCATAGAACCAGTCGTTACAGCTGCAGCATGCAGAAAGCAGCAGGAGACCACAGGCTAAAGACCCCCTGTGTCAGCTGACAGGAAACTGAGGCACAGACCGCTACAGCCTCCCCTAAAGAGCTTTTCCTGGTCTGAGGAGTCTTGATTTCCGCTGCGGGTCAGAATTAGTGAATTAGTGCTGACCGTGTGTCCACCCCTCTGTGCGCACAGTGTGCCCATCCTCTGACGGCTGCTCCCAGCAGCACAACGCGCCGTGTCACAGTACAGCTCAAATCACGTCAAACTGGTTTCTTGGGCATGACAATGATACGTTTACTGTGCTCAGATGGCCTCCGCAGCCACCAGACCTGAGCCCGGCAGAGCAGCAGTGGAGTGTGGTGGACCGGGAGACTGGCATCGTGGGGTGCGCAGCCGACAGACCTGCAGCCACGATGGACCAGCGTCTCTGGGAAGTGTTTCCAGCACCTTCATTCTGCTCCAGGAAGACCTGCGGCAGCTCTGAAGGCATGAGACGGTCCAGCCCGGTTCTAGCAAGGTGCTTCAATAAAGTAAAAGATTTGGAGCCTCACATAAGCCCCGTTAATTGATGCCACTCAGTTAACAGACACCTGTTTGTTGTGCCTTCCTCAAAACTCTTTGGCTTTATGTGCATCTGAGATCTGCGGTTGTGAACATTTTCCTCGCTCTGTTTATAGCCTCTGTGTTTACACATGAACTGCCTCCGCAGCACAAATATTTAAGAACCGTATTACTCACCGAAATCGCAAAGAATATGAAGCTAAACAGAGAGCCGCCGCGCGTTTGCTGCGTGTGAGCGGCACCCTCTCCACGGAGGAGCGGGATGTTCATCCGGCACTATCCAGCTGATTGTTCATGATGATCAGCAAATGACCGCTGCCTCTCTGATCTCATTACAAAAGAGCGGGGACACAGATCAGCCGTGTTATCGTTCGTCCTGCTGGGTCCTGAAAGACCATCCATCAGAATGAACGATGGCTCTCGGTGCGCAGGAGCCACCTGTTGAGCCGCGGCTTCATCTCACACGAAAAAACTTTCAGCAGATGCGCAGACACTGCAATAATAATGATAAAATAATAAAAGTTGATCTTTTAAGTTTGAGCATCAGAGTGAGAGTTTCAGACTCACCGGGGTTGTGCATGAATCCCAGCCTGCAGTCCGGGTCAGAAAACGAGTGAAGGACAGAGGCTGGAGTTGCAAAGAAAAACACACACACTCTCTCTCTGTCTCTGTCTCTCTCTCTCTCTGTCTCTCTCTCTCTCTCTCTCTCCCACAGATCTGGACTGAAGGCAGACTTTGGAGTTCATGTGATCCACCACAGAACAGTTTGAGCCATAAATTCAGCCTTGTGACTGGGAGGGGTTTTCACCTGGTGGAGGTGGCGCATTGTGATCCAGTGCCATGATTCACTGTATGATTCACTGTAGTGTTAATTACACACACACACACTGTGAGCAGTGGGGGGGGGGGGTAACCTCCTCCAGTGGAATCTGGACATTAGTGGAATGAGAAAGCTGTAGGAGGTAAAGTCGGACGTTTAACTTCTACATCATTGCAAAACATCTGTTTAAATCTCTTAACTTTCATTCACAGCTGGGACATTGGATGGAAAGCCTGCATGGGTGAAGGGTGAGGGTGGGAGATGGTTGAACACGCTTGAATGATGAAATTCAGCATCCATCGCGCCAAGCAGTGTCAACTGTTTTCCAAAAACGCACAGCTGGACTCCAGCAGCGCTGACCGGGTGTGAACAGGTTGAGTGAGTTTGGGGGTTTCAGGAATCTTTTCGCTTTGTTCCTCACCTGAAGGGCCACCTGCTCCGGCTATCTGGCTCACCAGCTGTCTCAGGACAGCATGTCTGCCCACAGCAATGTGTGTCTGAGCACTGCCAACGTGGGCTGGTGTGGGACACAAAGAGGACTGGTTTATCTCGGAGGTTATGCCGACAGCTGTGTCTCTGCTTTAGAAAAATGTGGATTTGCGAGGTGTGAATCATGATGCATTTCCTTTGGGAAGAGTCCAAGGAGGTAGCCTACAGCAAAAATCAACACATCCTATCTGAGGAGTAAAAATAGTCATTTAAGTGTCAGAGTGGCAGAATTGAACCAATACAAATGGCCTTGCTGCAACATTTGTGTTGCCACTAGTTTTAGTACACCTGATCTAGAAAGTCATATTTAGTTGTGGGTACTTTTTTTTTAATAGTTTTGCTTACAATCTCTTATTTACTGAAAGAAGCTGTTTCATCATTACCCAGTGTTAATGTAAACGACAGCATTTATTTTGTGGTAAATTAATTGTGTCTCCTGACAACAGTTTTACGAAGTGTTCCTGAGCCCATGTAGTAACATCCTTTATACAATCATGTATTCACAAAGTGGTGAACCTCGCTCCATCCTCGCTTGTGAACGACTGAGCCTTTCCAGGATGCTCCTTTAAAACCCAATCATGATACTATCACCTGTTACCAATCAACCTGTTTACCTGTGGAATGATCCAAACAGGTGTTTTGGAGCATTCCACGACTTTTCCAGATGTTTGTTGCTCCTGTGACAACTTGTTTAAAAAATCACACATACAAAAATCAATGAAGATCAACACTTTGTGTGATGTTTGAATGAAGGTCAAACATCACACAAAGTACTTCAAGAAATGCAAACTCTCAGCTTGCTCCTCAAACAATAAAAACACACTCATCTTTCTGGGGTTAATAGTGTCCAGTGTTAGCTGTTGCTTATACGGTCAACAAGAACTCAGCATGAGCTGATGTGAATTCTGATTTTCTGTTGGGACGGTGTGTGCTCTCAAAGGCAGCGCGGAGATAACGAAACATCAAGCATTCAGCACATCTCACAGCAGCGAGGCGATGAGGCTCCTAATGACCCTGCTGATGTGCTGATTCTGAGAATTAGCCTGGGATTCATCTTGGGCTCCGACCCGTTGTGAAACGGCTACTCGGCCAAAGGGGGTTCTGATGCGTGTGACCTGCTGGCAGTGAGGCAACTGTGGGGGAAAGTTCATGAGGTCAGAAAACACAAGTGCCAGTATTATACAAACAACAAGCGTATATTTAAACAAGCGTATATTTATGATGAGGCGTCTGGAGATGCAAGTTAAAGTTGAGCCTGATAGTGTCGGAGAGGGCAGCGTGTCCTCCAGCTGAACTCTGAGTCAGTGTTCTTCTGTATGCAAGCAACAGGTCAAGAAATACAGACATAGAAAATAAAAACTTTGGCCAAATGGTGGCATTAAAGGAAAGGTCACAGACACTAAAGTCAATAGATTCTCCCCTCTCGGGAATGTGAGTGTGCTTGCTGGATTTTCTGACACTCGTTATGTCTCTCAGTCAGGCAGCTGACTCCACACTCAGTGTTGGAAACATCATGTAAACGGAGAATACTTGAAAACACTGAACATCATGTAAAGAAATATGAAATACTACATACACACTGTTTGAACATACATACGTATAGATGTTGCCAAAATATCCATGAGCTGATTGGTCCTGGTAACAGATGACGCAGTGAAAATGCCCTCTCGCTAATTTAAAGTGTAAGTAAGCTAATTTTCAAATGAGCAACACGTGATTGCTGTTTTTAACCGCCTGTTATCATGTGACTGATGTTGCACGCTTGACACCTTCCACTGGCTGAAGAAGACAGTGAGATGAGGCTGAAAGCACCAAAATGCCAGTAAGTGAACATTTGAGCCATGATTCTGTTGCACACATCTCCAAAGGTTTTGAATTTCAATGCTCAGTTCATTAGTTTTGCTGATATCTTATGGTGGCGTGTTTTAACTGCTTGCGCTAATTGTTGTGTATTAATTGCTTGCATTGTCCTAATTTGCCTGTTGCACACAAAAACGTACTCCTCTAAGCTTTTTTTTTTATTATTATTCTCAGCTGCTTCATGTCGTCCCATTTTTGAATGCTGTGTGTTTTATTGTTTCACTGTTTTAACAGATATATTTCACATCAGGCCAAGGGTGCAGGTGCTTTCATTTATCTCAGGCAGGGCGGACCTCTCCTCAGGGACTGGGTGGGCACGTCTCCATCCTCACTCTCCTGTTTGTTTTGTCGCACCTGTTGGCGTGAGACAAATGACCCCTCCTGGAATCTGGAGTTTGGCGACAATAACAAACCCTTAACATCACTCTGCCCAACTTCAGCCTGAGAATACGTCCAAGTCATTACGCCTTTTTACACGCGGGCTGCGCCGCGAGAACAACACGTCACCAGCACAACAGTGGCAGCTGTGAGGGTGCCGGCAGACAACTGCATACTTGAACTGTAGAAAGAGGCTCTGGGTCTGTTATGTGCATGGGGTGTGTGTGAAGCATGAGCTGCTACACAGCAGGTGTAGACCGCTGAATTGACTGTGTAAAATGGAAAATGGTGTATGAGTGAAAATCACAGTTGAAAGATGTCTGGTGATGACAAGGTGTAGCAGAAAACACCTTTCACCAGATATTTTGTCTTACACCTGCTCCTTCTCAAGTCCTAACAATGAGTTCTCCATGCTTATACTGCTATGCAAAACACTGGACGCAGCAACAAAATCATTGAATCTGTGTTCCTACCATCCCTACAGGAAAAGCTGTGGGTGAAGAGGTGATGAAAAGAAAGGAAGGAAGGAAGGCAGGGAGGGGAGGGTGAGAGGGAGAAAAGAAGGATGAGATGAAAAGAGGAAGGAAGGTTCAAAGAAAGGGGTTGGAGTTTGTGTGGATGTGTGTGTCTGTGGCTTGAGGACAGGGTAGGACGAGAAGGATGTGGTAACCTGAATCGGAAAAATATGAAGAAAGGAACAGTAGATGATGAGAGAAGTGACCACAAAATCCGCGGGTATTGAACTCCTGGGCCTCCTTTCAAAAATCCCTCTTTCAACAAATACCATGAAGGTAGCAGAGCTGCTCTGTGGCCAGAAAGCCGTGTGAACGCGTTCATGACAACAGGAAGCCAGTTATTGTTTACAAACAGCCTCAATGCTTAGTTCGCCTCCTGTGGACGAGGATAAAAATGTGCTAGTTCATATGAGGAGAGGCACGGCGGGGTAGCTGTGACATAAATGAGCCACCTGGGACTTTTTGTGGGTTAATCAATATCTCTATTCTATAATTCATACAAAGTCGGTGTAAAATGTCGTCACCATCATCCAAACTGTACATAAACAAAGATCTAAACTGGCAGACTGTGATGTGAATGTGCAGCCGTGGCAAGGTTTCTGTATCTGCCACACAGCTGTGTGTGAGTAATCTGATTTCTTTGTGTGTTGAGTGCTGTGTGTGCTGTTCCTGTTTGTACTGTCTGTGCATGCACGGTTGACGTGAGAATGTGTGTATTCAAATTTGTGCGTGTGAATGAGTCCAGAGGTCTTCCTAATATCATTAAGGTCAATCTTTACAGGAGCCAATAATAGCCCATCATTACTGAGTGTAGGGAAAGAAACAGGCCAGTTAGTGTGCATTGTTGTGTGGGATGAGGCTTGAGGATGATGATCTTTCAAATTAAGATGCTTCTAATAGAAGTCACTGCTCACAGACATCACTTGTATTATTTATGATACTGATTTCCATAAATTATTAGCCTAAACTGAGTGTCTATGTCCCTTTTTGATGTTAAACATTTATTGTGCACATCAAAAATTTTTTTCTATCTGACAAAAAGCAATTCTTCACTTCTCTTCTGTCGTTCCTTGCCATAGCAACACTTGAAAAACCATGCACGCATGTCTGAGTTTTGTGGGCCAACAGTGACACCTGCTGGTCAGGCCTGTACCTGCTGAAATATTCCTCAAGAGAGGTCTGGCAGTGTAGTAATCACTTTCTACTGTATGTGGCAATGTGTGGGGCATCTGCCTTTTCATAAATCAAATCAAAGCTGCCCTTATGACTTGGCATCATCATAACCCTCAGTAAATCCTTTGTGAACTCAAGACCAGATAATCTCCAGCATCAATCGTGCCCGCCAATAGATCAGAGTCTCTGAAAATAATAAGAGGAGAAGATGTGCAGCTAATCTCCCCTCACATGCGGGATTTAACCTCCTGTTCACACTTGGAGTTGACTTTGTAACACTCTGATCAGCCTCTGTAAACAAACCCATCACTTGTCAACTCTTTGTGGTGAAAAGAAAGGCGAACCTTAAAGCCAGCACTGAAGTGGACTCCAGGCCGCTAATCATCTCATCGAGACAGTTTCCTCTTTCGTTTATAATATATACTGCAGAAAGTGGAGATGATGCTCATTTCTTCCATCCTCCTGTTCCTCCTCGTTCCCACGTTTCCCCCGTCCTTTACTCCTCCTCATATGTTCTTCCTCCCAGCTCTCTCCCGTCTCTCTATTCTCTTGCCAGTTCCGTCATCTCCTGACTTCTTTCGCTGAAGCTGTTCCAACCTGTCCGATTCTGTCATAAAGTTTAGGCTATTCTTCGCACATTTTCTGAGACTCCTAACTCCTGACTGTGTCACACGCGTCAGGTTGATCCTGTAATACTGACACAGCAGAGTCAGACAGCGATGGAGGAGGAGTTCAGATCAGGAGTCCTGCATTGAAAATGGTGCTTAAGTAAAAGTGTCATTGAGAATATGTACTCAATGGAGAAAAATGGCCCCTTTGACTGTAATTATATCATTAGTCTGTTATTATTCATGCAAGCATGTGTTAGCAGCAGTTTTCTGCTGTGATCAGTTGAGATGGAGCAAGTTTTAAAACTATTTTATACTTAACGTAACCTTTGATTGTATTTATTATGGATTCAACTGCTTGATTAATTGTTTGGTTTGCAATCCGTCCAAAAATGAGAGTCACAATTAACCAGAGCCCACAGTGACATTTCCAAATTGCTTTTCTTGTCCAAACAACAATGCAAACCTCCACACTCTTCAATTTACTGTGATTTTCGATGAGGACAAACCTCAAATACTTACATCTGAGACGTTAAAATCAGAGAATGTTTGACATTTTCACATTAAAAATTACATTCAAAATAGTTGCAGATCAATCGTTTCAGCTCTAATTTCATATTCATTTAGGTAGTCAAATCTATAATAAGGCATCATTTTTTATGACCTCTCCATATTGTATAATTGCATGTCAAATTGTACTTAGTAAAGTAAGTAGTAATTATAGGTGACAAATAATTATAGTGGAGTTAAAGGTATAATATTTGCCTCTGACGTGCAGTGTACGAGTTTAAGTGGCATGACATGAAAGTGCTCATGTAAGGTACAGGTGCCTCAAATCTGTATTTAAGTAAAGTACTTGAGTAAATGTACTGAGTTACATTCCACCAGTAGACTGGATTAGTCAGTAGTGAGCTTGCCTTTCAAGCAGAGGAATTAAAAAAAAAAAAGCATCTGTCCTTCTGAAGTGTCCTTGAGCAAAACACTTAATCCTCAGCAGCTCCAGTGATTTGGATTTGTAACGTGTCTGCTGTGCCGCACGAACCAAATCTCTTCAAACAGAGAACAGCGTTAACATGTAATTTCAGCACTTAGTCATGTTAGCTTGATGACACATTTATCTCCAGCATGAAACCACTTCAGACCGTAAAAAGGAACAAGCTTTTTTCTTTCATCAGAAACTGTATTTCGTCACATCAGTCAAATTGTTTCTTTTCTTATTAAAATGTGCAGGATGAGCGCAGTGATTTCCAAAAGGAGTAAAAACAAAAAAAAAAGATTGCAAAACATCTTCTCTGACATGTTGCGTCAGCCAGACAATTTGAATAAGGTCATCAATCTGCCTTCCAGTTGACTTGATTTCAACATTTTGTCGGCGTGTCAGCATTTTTCCAGCCGTGCTGCATCTGATAAGTGCTTTTGTCAGGCTGCATATCAGAGCCCTCTTCAGCGGCAGTCTTTTCGCCACCGTTGAGGCGAGCCGACTGGCATTAACTAGGATGACAGAGGCCCACTTCATACGCCCTCCACATCATTTTCACTTTCCTTTTTATAAAGCTCTCATCAGCCTCCCCCTCTCTCTCTCTCACTCGCTCTCCAACTCGCCCCCCCCCACCCCACCTTTCTCTCAAATCCCTCTTCTCTCCCCTCTTCCACTTAATTTTCTCCAATTTACTCCGCTTCCCCCACCTCCTCTCCTCTCGCTGCCTTCCTCCATCCCTCAGTCTCTTGGGCATTTTGCAGTCACATAGTCAGGCATGTGAGGTGAAGGACTTATGTAATCTGCGCTCTCCATACAGTCTCTTTTCCTGTCTGTCTGTCTTTCTCTCTTCACTGGTGCTAATTTAACAATGACGTGGAGCCAAATTCCCTTCTTGTCTTTATGTGGAAGAATCCTATTGTGAATGACAGCCGCATGTCGACTGATTGTGTCGTTTTCCTGTCTGTCAAAGTAAAGAGGTGTTATCTTTCACAGTTTTTTCTTCATATATGCAGCAGCGATGTGATTTTTAAAAGAAATGACTTCAATAATTAAAATGATTATATATTTTTTTGAAGAATTGCAGACACATGCAGTCTCATTTCCTTTTATCCTGGTGTAAGATATTGTGCTGAACGCTGATGAGCTGGAAATTAATTTTTGCAGATGAAAAATTTCTCAATGTTGTGGGGGGGGGGGGCAAACAAAACCAAAAGCTTAATCCGGCCTGAGTAAGCAGAAATAGTGAGGTGTTAGCATATTGGGTAATTCCATCCCAGCAAACAGCCGGCAATGTGGAGGTAGGCAATATTCAGTCAAATCCCTGTTAAAGATAGAAGAGAGGCTCTTCATGCAAGTCTATCCATCCTGAAATTCAATTTATATTCCTCCAGTTATACCTCAGAATGAAGGTCTGAATGAGAACTGGCTGATTGGGGACTTGAGGTGTTTTATCACATGAGCTCCCGAATAAGTGATACATGGATATCTGTATATGTGGTATTCTGAATTGTAAATAAATGAGTAAGTAAATGCAAAAGTCTACAAATTGTGTTTTCCTTTTATATTTTGTTGCCAAAAACATATGTTCATTGGAGATAATTTGCCATTAAGACCAATTAATAGACCAAATCTAAAGAGGATGTTGAAATTATACCTTAAATACGATCAAAAAACAAAAAAGGATGCAAAAGGAGTTCACGCTGATGATTTTTCCACGTTCTGTGTGTATTCATACACAAAGATGAATCTGCTATGCTGGCTGAGATACAGCTCCAAAATGCTAATTTCTACTGGGCATCTGACTCAGTTCTTGTAAGACAGATACTGTGCACAATGTGAATGTGTGTGTGTGTGTGTGTGTGTGTGTGTATGTGCGAGCGCGTGTGTGCATGCACTGCACTGCATGTGCGTCTTTGTGTGGGTGCCTGGGTGGTGGATTGACTTGAACCCAGGGGCAGTCCTGGAATAGACAGACTCACTCATCTGTTTCTAATGAAGAATATTGCGGTGCACAGGACACAGACAAAGGCCTTGCCCTCACACACACACACACACACACACACACACACACACACACACACACGTGACAAACATGCATACTTATTAGTACACACGGCATTGCATTGCTCACAGACACACATGCACCTATACAACATATGCCCAGGACTGAGCCTGCAGGCCCCATTAACAGTTTCTGGGCTTTAGCTCACACACAGCCTTCACACACACACACACACACACACACATATACACAGAATATACACAAAGCATAATACAAACAGATCTGTTGAGTGCCATGCTTGTTTCATGTTTTTGAAATCCTGTCCACATGTGAGATAAGATAAAACATAGCTGGGGTGCAGTTGGCTGCTGATGGATCCCATAAAAAATGAAATAAACATTAAATTAGTCAAAAAAAATGTTTTTCTTAATGTTATTTTTCATTTTCATCTGCAAACCCAGTACCATTCATTGCCTGAATTGCACTGGGTTTGCAGATCTTGTTGTTGTGTTTTTATACGTACACATGATTCTGTTTTAAAGGAACATCACCCTTAAATCCACCATGAGCCAGCTGATGATTGACATCTCTAATTCGTTCAGTTGATATATTTGCTGCTGAGGATTTCTAAAAAATGCTTTCAGTGTCCTTCAGAGATCTACAAAGATTACTTTTCAATCAGTCTAAACATTTGAACAAAAGCAACAAGATATTACGAAGAACAGTTTGCTTATCAAGTCTCCAGTGGCTAAAATGTGTATTCTGAGCATGTCCACATCTGAGCAGAGAGACTTCTTGATTTGGTGGTGTTGATGGCTCTCGCCTGCCTACAGCTCTCGTTCGCTGTCACGCAGTTGCTGGCAGGCTGAAATGTCTTTTCAAGCGGAGAGTCTGCAGCTCAGTGGTACGCCTCATGTCAAACACCCCTGATAAAGCCATATATGATGAAATGACACTGGGAGTTAATGATTTTCAACCAGCATCAGCTGCTACGGCATGAAAACCTGCACTATATTACAAATGATTATTTAGTGGTATTATTTTTTTCTTTTTTGATCCCAAACATATGAAACAAGAAATGTGCAATTTTGTGAGATGTGGGATCAACATTTACATCAAATAAAGAAAGCACAAGTTGAAGTGAGTTATTGCTGGATGCAGTGGCAGCGGTTTGGAAAAATCATTAAACAGTTTTAATATTTCTTCCAGGCACCTTTTGTTTCCTTTTCTCTATAGCAAAACATTGCAAATAAAGCAGGCAGCGAGGTTTGCCATGAAGAGGGAGGAGAGTTTCTGATTTGCCCAACTGAGGTTTCAGTTTGGAGACTGAGACACTGAATATCCCAGATCACTGACGGGTGGTTTATTTGAGTCAAGGTGCAGTTTGAGAAATAAAGACTACTTTTGATTACCCTTCAAAAGAACAAGACATTTGTTGAATAGTAACCTCTTGAGCCTGTTGCGTTAAGAAAATCTCCCCTTTTATTACATATAAGTGCTCCTGAGTGGAATAAAGGCAAAGAAGCACCAGTTCCTCCTGGCAGCTGCATGGTGACACTGCAGAATGATTAGAGTCTGTGTCACTGCTGATTTCATTTAATGATGAAGGTAATGGGGAGGGTCAGGCGTGGCAGGACTTAGCAGAGGGTTTTTAGTCAAACATTAAAAACTCCGACCGGTGAAACAAGCTTATGTCACTCCAACTGAAGCACAGAAGGAAACTCCTAAAGCGGGTTGTACAGTGATGTACTAATGCAGTTGTGCTGAGAGAAGAAGAAGAAGAAGAAGAAGAAGAAGAAGAAGATGGGGCTTTATTTAGGCTGGTTTCACCTATGGACGTCTGAAGCATCATCAGCTTTTGTTTGATTCGTTTCCACCTCAAACTGTCGCTCTTCTCCCTCCAGCTTTCTTTAATTTGTCCCTGTCAGTCTTTTCTGTCTGTATACTTCTATTTCTTGTATTTCTTATAATCTTTCACACATTTTTTACTCCACAGAGTATTCCACAAATTTAGCATTGTACTAAATAACACTGTTGACTCACAATGGACAGTTTGAGAAAAGGAGCAAATCTGATGCAGCAATATGAGAAATACTGTTATTTTCATTGTCAAATCTTGGCAAACTATGTCACCCACAATGCAACTCAGCATTCCGGTTAAGGAGATTCAGCTCAGTGTTATGCTAATAGCAGCTAATGTAGCCTTAAACCTTGAGTCTCAGGCAGAGCTGAGGAGTTTGCTGACTCTAGTGACATCATTCGAGGCACCTTATCAGACAACTTTCTTCACATGTGCCCAAGAGCCGTCTTTGATGCAAGATGTCAGCGGAGATCAGCATCTTCGCAAAAACACATTGCTAAGTAAGACAATGCTAATGAATGCATGATCTCTGTCCTGCCCACTCGCTCTTACACACTGTCTTTGTCAAGCACTTCCACAAATACAGGATGAAATGTATATAATGTCATAAGAGCCAATGACCTTCAGAGCTCATGCTGCATGTTTTCCCAGGCACACAAAGCTCAGGAGTCCCACGGCTAAGAGACATCATACAGACACTACAGAGAGAGAGAGAGAGAGAGAGGGGGGGTGGGGGGGGGGGGGAAGAGGGAGAGAGAGAGAGAGACGTTATCTGTGCAATTCCAAGCCCTGTCCATCATGTGGCAGTGTGCAGCTTCTTAGGAGCTGCTGTCACAATGGAGCAGAGCCAGTCAAAGTCAGCCTAATCCCACACACACACACACACACACACACACACACACACACAGATATGTCTGGTCTTTATCTCTGTGTGCAGCTTGAAGCTTACAGCCTGCCTCCCCCCCTGCGTTCTCCTGCTCCTCTTTCTTTGATGCCTCTCTGGAAACACAGGACCCGCTAATGGAGACAAGGAAAAGGCTTCTCACTACACTGCCTTCTTGTCATTCATGCCAATTCATTACAGTAACGTTTGAGAAGGAGGGGGGAAAAGGAAGGAAAAAAAACAAAACAGATTTGTCTTTTTTTCTTTGCATTTGCAAAAAATACCATTTTGCCGAAGCACTGTGACAAATATTGTAAAATGACAGACGGAAGCAACACGTTTCATTGATGTTCGAAGACTTTCTGGAGAAAGGGCTGAGAAATGGTGCATTTCCTTTGTCTGTGTGTGTCTGTGTCTACGCAAAGAGGAAGCGACTATTGTTGGTGCATTTATTGAGGAATATCCCATTCTTCTGTCTGTTTTTCTGCCTCTCCGTTCAATTTCTCTTTTCTTTCCATTTGAGACCATGAACTATAATTAACATATAACTGAATTTACTCATCAAGCGCATCAGAGTTATTGACTAAAAATTCACAACAAATACTTTCATGCTGAAAAGATGACATGAGACGTCAATAATCCAAACAGGGTGGCAGGATTGAAGTAGTAAGAGTTATTTTTCCTCCTGCTGGAACCAACAGCTCTCCGTCATATGAAGTGATGCTCGCTTACTGTGCAGCTTTGCAACTTAAATACTGTACTATGTTCTTAAATATGTCAGAAGGGCTGTTCTTGCATATATAGGAGTTAAAGTATATAAATTCATTCTTGACCTTGAGAACAGCGGCTGAGTAAACAGCCCCCCCACCCACAAGGTCCATTTAGTAGCAGTTGTGAAGCTTTCAATTCCACGACAACTGGGCAAACTCTATCTGCTGAAGAAGCTCTCATGATACGATAGAAAGTTCCTGAAAAGCTACTGAATGAACCTCCTGGTGTGATTGTATCATTATGTTTTTCTATAGTTTAGAGTACATGATATCTTTATACGTGAAATACTAAGCGCATACACTATGTGGCCAAAAGTATGTGGACACTCTATCCACATCCTGTTGTTTACTTTCGATCTAAGATTGTTTTTCTCTTGTGGTTCATGCTATAAAGCCCTTCATTTCAACTAAGGGAGATCTTAATGCTACAACATACAATGAAATTTTAGAAAATAGCTTGCATCCACAGCCCAGCCTCATGCAAAACAGTTTAATAGACCCGTCAATACACCAAAGGATCGCACGTCAGTGTCATGTTCTTCCTTGCCTTGGCTTGAAAAGTACATGCGTATGAAGGTGCAGTACCAGCAGGGGGCGATAATGATGGAGGACTTTCACATAGGTGAACTGGGTTCGAATCCCATTTGAAACCAATAGTTAGCATGAATTTGTTTTAAGGAAGTAGTTATTTTAAGCCAAACCATGATCATTCTTAAACCTAATCAAACTGTTTTGGTGCCTAAACCTAACCAAACTGTGGCCGTCACCTGAAATGTTTCCCTGCAAGCTTTATTTTGAAGGTCTACTCAGACATTGCTTATGTATTACTGCTAACTTGACCACCCACTAAGAGTGTGTTCTTTTCAAGCCTACGTGAGGCCAAACGTGAGACTGATACAGCGGATAATGGCTATTACACGCTTTGGCTTCCGACTAAGTGCTTTGCTGTTTAAATATGAGAGTGCTGGAGGATGAACCTGACTGTTCTGCGTAGAGCGCCAAGCTCAACCCCATCCAAACAAACACACCAACACATACAGAGAGGACCCACCGTCACACACATACATCTACAGATCAAAACACATCACATGACCCCCTCCCATTCTCACACAAACATACGCATATCCATCTTTCCATGCACTTGCTCTCTTCCCGTCACACACTCAGAGTCAGTGATCCTTGCTGTGTGCAATCAAATTCATCTTTGTTCTACAGATTGACAGTTTGATTTATAGTGTTTTGTTGTGCGGCAGTTTGAGCCCAGATCTTGGCTGCGAGAAAAGAAGGAACCACTCAATTATTACCTTTTATGGCTTTATTCCACATCAACAATGGTGCTGTCGTCCTGAATTGGCGCCCCTGTGCTATTCAGTACAGCACTCAGCATATTTTATGTTGACTGTTTATCATAACAATGAGGTGGGTGACGGATTTGAGATTATCCAAATGTGATTTTGACCTTGTGTTAACAAGAAAAAGAAAATATCAAGACGGTTTGAGGGTGAAGCTGTTTAATATTTTGCTGCTGTGTGAGATATTGAAGATATCGATACTGAACCTTGATGCACGGTTACTGTACAAAACAAAGGTTGATACAGCGGCATACTGCTGAAAAGAGGGTAAAATGTGTGAGTGGAGACTGCAGGGTATAGCTCGTCGTTTAGAATAAGACCTGTGACCTATTTTGACATGAAAGTGAACAGCATGCGTTTAACATGAAAAATGAGTGAGAACAGAGAGCCACTAATCACTAACGCCAAGAGAAAAAACCTCACCACGTGAATGAAAGTCAAATAAAATAGAAACAAATGAGAGTCATGTGAACATCTGAGAAAACAGGTAAGTAGAGAACAGTGAAAAAGTCCTCACACATTTACTCAAGTACTTACAAAAGCATAATTTACTTGAGTATTTCTAGTTTAGGGTACTTTATACTTCTATGTCATTATGCTTCAGGGGACAAATATTGCAGTTTTTAAGTAAAAGTAATATAGTAATTTAAAATAGAATAAAGTAATTCTGACAGGCGTCTTTTTTCTGCATACTTTATATACATTTGTACATTTAACACTTCTTAACTTTTAACTTGAACAAGATATTTTTGAGACTGTTGTGTCTTGAAAGAAGAAAGCCTGCCTTCTCCATTTGTTTCAGTGTGTTTCCTTTACATGCTGTCCATGTTTCCCAAACCTATAGCTTTTTAATTACCAAATTCCCACCTGTCAGTGTGTTGTTTCAGCATACACCAACAAATTATCTGCCTCGTTCTATTGTTATTTGCTGAACAGTGCGATGAAATAACTTCAGAAACCTCACATGTGCACAAAATCACACACTATTTGCTGATGACATCTCTTTATTGTTACACCTGCAACAGAGCAGAACTCAGACATTGAAAATGTATCCTAAATGTCACAGAGCTTTTACAGTTAAAAATAACTCATTGGAATTCTATTTTCAAGATGCTATGAAATGCACACACTGGAAGCCCTCCTGCTCTGTGACTTAGTTTTAAAATGTAATCAGTGAAATCAGCGGCTATAGTGTTGGCTGGAATGGAAACTAGCAGATGCTTGAGCCTCAATGGCACATGATTGAATACCATTTCCACTGCGTACACTGCTTTTTTTCATTTTAATGACCTGGTACGTGCACTGGTTAGCTAACCCAATATATAACAGAAGACTTCAATCATCCGTCTGGTGAGCAAAGCTGAGACCCCTCAGTCTGCAAACCGCAGCATGCAGTATGCGCAGCGTGTTTATTTTGAATCCATATTGATCCAGCTGCTATACGTAAATACCGAAAGTTTACGTTTTCTTGTTTGAAGATTTCACCCCTTTTTCTTCAAATACATCCTCAGACTAACCATGTAAAGAAAAGAACGTTATATAAAATATAACATAATTTAACTCTGGAAACAAGGCTAGCCTTACCTCAGAAGGGTTTTGTTTTTTCTCTTCTAAACCGAGCTGTCAGAAAATACTGTGTAAATGAAAATTCAGAATTCACTGTAATTAGTTTTATGCCATTATGCATATTTACAGCAACATTTTGTTATTTTAACTATGGTATTCAGCTACATGTAAAATAAAACATGCTTTTTTACATGTGTAGTATGTATCATAAAATAAAACCCACCATGTACTATCACAGTGGCTGAATTACATTAAAAGCAACTGATCAATGTTTTTGTATACATGTTATGAGATAAAATGAAATATTCACTAGAAAACAGATTACTTAAAGATTTGAAAATTTTCAGGTCAAATAGACACCAAGAAATGCTAAGTGATGAATGGATGGCCGATTCATTTATTCCTGTTAGGAAGGACCTGCATGGACTGTGAGAGAAGGAGATTAAAATAACGTTTTTGTGATGATTGGTGCATTAATTTAGCATTTTTAAATTCCAAGCTCAGGATGCCGGCACTGAACAACGCTAAAAAGAATGTGATGCCACACGAATAGTGAGATGAATGGCTTACAGACAAAGTGCCTACCCCCCTTTGTTTTTGTCCTTCTTGTAAAATATGGTATTATTTACCATTACTGAAAGAGCCATTGTGCTAATCTGACAATTCCATGATTGGTCCACTACCCACATGCTCAATATTCCCAGACAGACAACTCATTTCCCTGAAATAAATAGTGACAATATATTCACATTTGGTTATAATAACGCTGTCACTGGTGACCTACATTTATGGTGGTAAACCATTAATCATACAGCCTGAGAGGAGAGCTGCAACCTGCTAAAGCCCAAAGGAGGCCATTCAGGCGAGGGCACCAGGGGAGCCCCCGTCTCTCTCTGGAACAATAACACACATTACTAAACGCTGGGGTTGTAGAAGGTAACCTCGCTGAAGTGCAGAGGGATTTGAGTGTGTGGATCGCGGGCGCGTTGTGGTAGCCCGCTGGCCCTTTTGATACTCAAAGGACTTGTTTTGAAAGTGACAGATTAATTGCTGGTTTCTGCTCAACTCTGAACACACTGGGATCTGTACCCATGGGTGGCGGAAGTCAAAGAGTCAAATTAATCAAACATGAGCTGAGAAAGGCGATGTAGACAAAAACGACTGTAAGAACTAAGTTCAAGACAACACGAGAGCGGTGTGAGCTCATGAAAATGTATTTTCATTTCATCAGCGTGACTTTAGAGTTAAAAAAAAAACATCTATTAACCCACTGGTCTAGGATGCTTCGTAAAAGTAGTGAGTGAAATACATTTTTTTGTTAACTTCTTGGGTACGTTACCTCACTTGCGTCTTCTCCTTCTGTCTTAGTCCCTCCTACCGAGGATGCATGGAAAGACGCAAGGAAACCACGCAAGGAGAGAATAAACGATGAAACATGTTTTAAGAGAATCGAGACGTCTTGTCCTCTGAAGTGTCACATGAAGAGACGTCTCTTTCTGATGACGGTGGCATTGCTGGATCTGCTGCATAAAAGGGCCGGCACTTACCGTTAGATTCACAAAAGCATGTTGAAGTTTCATAAATAACAGAGTGCTCTAGTCTATATGATCAAATATGTTACACACATGCTCGGAGGCTGCTGTTAGTTAACAGAACAGGTTGCCAGTGAAATAAATGTCATTGAAACGTGACGGATCCCTATATTCTTGTATTATTGTTGTTAGGCACGTCTGAATTACAGCCATTCATTGCAGGATAACTCATGTATCCTCGCTCATGGCTGCTCCGAGATCCCTCCTCGCTCCTCGGAGCAGAAATATGAGCTTTGGGACAGCCTGCAAGATGGTTGCATTAAGGTTAATGTTATTTTAACTGTGGGCACAGTTCCAGGAAGAGTACAACTTACTTTCTGTTCAGAGTTGCCAGATGTCTTCATAGCATGAGCAGTATTTCCCTGTCTGGGTAAGTTGTGCTACTAATATATAACGAAGTGTAAGATGGCACTGCATTGCCCAGGAATTGAATCCATGTCTCCCACTGAACCACCAATGCTTTCTTTTGAAAACCCACTTCTGACAAAGGAAACTTTGGTTGAAATTTGACCCTGTTACAGTAACTACGCACACCGTTTCAGGCAAAGGGGTTGTGAAGAGTTTTGGGAATGTCATGAATATGTGGTGATCGTCAAATTTTAAGTCCAGCATCATCATTGTGTCAAAATTACAATTTGCAGCATATTCTGGTATGCTCGGTTTTGGTTGCCAAGTTCCAAACCAATAAGTATATTGTTAACTTCTTGTTGATGGTTGATTGGCCAAATGTGTTGCTGTCAGGTTGAAGGGAGTTGGTTGGAAGACAGTTTGATTGAAATTGGACCCTGTTACTGTTGTACATTCTGTTGTGTGCACACAGTATCAGGAATGGGGTTGTGATGAGTTTTGGAAATGCATGTCATGTAGAGTACAACTTTGTTTCTGTATTGATGGGAGCATCTTCATCAGATGAGCAGCACTTCCCTGCACTGGTTGTACTAATATGTGGCAAAGCTTAAGACAGCATTGCATTGGCCAGGAATCAAAGCCAGGCCTCTCGCATGGCAGGTGAGAATTACCACTGAACCACCAATGCTTATGAAAGATCCACTGTTAACAAATGTTGGATGGGACTGCCATGAGATTCTGTCCTGAGTGGAACAGATCCTTCATAGGATGAGCAGTATTTCCCTGTCTGCACAGGTTGTGCTAATATATTACAAGTATAAGAAGGCACTGCATTGGCCGGTGTGTCATCATCAGGTAATTGTTTGTGCAATACTTCGGTTTACGGTTGGTTCTGGACATTGTTCTTTACTTTTTAGTTTGCAGTTTATTCTTGTTTTGTTTTCACCAAGATAGGACTCACAGCTGAGGAAATGCAGCTATCTAAAACAAGTCACAACACATATTTTCATTGAAGCTGGATCTTGTTATTCTAAGTATACACACATTTTTTAGGGAAAAAGCGATTAGTTTGCATCACATTTCATGTTACTGTCCAAACACATCCTCCATTATCCATCCTGTTGGATAAGTTTGAAGACATCCATGCTGGTGCTCTAGATGAGAAGTTACATTTAAAGAGTCTTGGTATTGTCAGTGGACGTGGATTAGTGAATGCATGTCTGGACCTTAAGACGGTCAACACAGTAAACCTGCTAAACGTGTCAGACTCGTCACTGTATGTTTGCTTTTAGCTCAAAGTGCAGCTTCACGTGCTTGTGAAATTACATTAAAAGACACAGTGGTTTGCAATCAGCTTGAAAAAATTCATTCACATGAGCAAATATCACTTTTCTTAGCATTAACCACCACTTTTACTGCTGCAATTGCTTAGTAGCTTACTATGTACATATGTTTTGTGTGTAATTAAGATAAACTGTTGACGAAACAGAAAAGGGAATCATGACATATTTTTGTCATTTGAATGTTTAAAAATGTTAACAAGCTAACAGTAGGGAAAAAAATAGCTTGTTGTTGTTAGTTGTTGTTTGTAATTCCTCATACCAGTAAAGTCAGTCTGCATCTGAGTGGCAAAATGCCAATAAAACAAAATTTCGAAGAAGGCAGAAGAAGATGAAGAAGAAGCAGAAGAAAATCTACTGTGAATGAGCGTCAACAGCACTTCAGAATTCATGTCATCACAGTCTTCCCTGATGGAAGCATATTTTCTGGTGCCTTTGGGACAGAATATTATCAAGTTAATGTAAAACTAACATCATTACGCCTGCCAACCAGAACAGCTTAACAGCGGGGAGCTGTGTTCTCAATAACCACTCTCCCACTGTTTCTTGTTACAGATTAATGAACTCAGTGTCAAGCAGCACTTCATTTCACTTTGCCCTCAGTGAATGTATATTCATCATTAATAGATAAACAAACATGGGAACTTGTCTTACCTCATTGCTTGCACGGAGCTGTAGTGTTTTTTATGGGAATGTTAAATGGTTTCTAGCGCTTCACTGTTATGCAACATGGCAAGCATGACACTTTTTTAACCATAGAAATGTAACTTTTAGATTCTGTACAAAACAGCACAAAGACATAGAACACCCAGTGTTAGAAGTTATGAAACACAACAGCAGTCTTATTCATCTTCTTGGAGCTGTTGCTTGTCCTTGGGAGCTGTATGTCTTATTATTATCTGTTCTGTTCCTTAACCAGATAGAGCTGTGATGCATGCATGAGCAGAACTACAACAAGGTGAAGTAACAAATTACATTTCTATTCCACACTGTAACAACAGTGTTTTTTCTTTATGCACCTTTTTTAGTATTTTTATAAAACGTACAGTTTTACTTATTTCAAGTCATTGTACTTGCATGCATTTTGATGTCCAAACATAACAAACAAAAGTCAAATAAAAAAAGTCATATTCTGTGCGACAATGGAATAAATTTGAAGAGGCAAATCAGCAGCTGCAGCAAAGAAGAAGGCGCTGGTTTTGCTGTGGCTGCAGCAGGGCAGAGCTCCACATCCAGAGAGGCACCGCTCGGCACTCGGCTGACCCTCTTCATGCATATGTTCAGTGGAGGGGAGTCAGGGGCATGGTTGCACATGGACCGGGCCTCGCAGTTTAGGATTCTCATTTGAAGAACTGTCACACTTGTTGCATCAGCTCTTTATTCATTGATGGTTGGGTTATTGTCAGTTATTGCTACACTGAGAAAGGTGGTTGTATATTTCTAAACAGTTGTACACACAGGCTGTAATGTGTCATATAGACCCTCCAGTAATACAGCAGCTATAGAAAAGGAATATATATATATATTCACATGCTTTGTTGACCCAACAATTCATTCTGACCTTCTTGTAACATAAATAGGATGTTTTAGCCACTTGAACAAATTAAATACGAGTCTCAAGCCAGCATAAACAATATTACAGCCCTGTCAAAGGCCTATGTAAATAAAATACAGCCGTTACTAATTTTATTGCATCTGTATAAATCCTGTTGTGAAGGATGTGAATATAAGGCTAGAAAATGATTGAGTAAGACCATGCATTACATATGTACATGCAGTATACAAATATTAATGAATTAATATCACTACCACACATTTTATATCTGTTTCAAATCAACAAAATAACATACCAACATATATGATAATGGCCAACGAGCCAAAAGTTTCCAAAGCCAGATTTCCAGCTGAGGGGAGCTCTGATGCTAATGTGTGTTAAACAGCCAGGTTAGAGTATCCCATTAAGAACGGATGGATGAATGGTGAGGGATGGATGGAGGGGAGACTTGAGGTCATATTCTCCATTCTCCCTCTCTCTCTCTTCATGAGTCAGAGGCAGTCAGGCTAGTCTGGATCCTCTGGTCCACTGGAGACTGAATCAGTTCCAGCAGATTTCATGTAGAAGTGCAGGTCAGTACAGTACAGGCGGACACGTAGTTGATTCACAAATATTCATTACATTTATTTCGCTGACACTTTTTATGCAAAGTCATTTACAATACGTGCATTCAACCATGTGGACGTAACCCAAAAAGTGCAAAAATCCTCCAAGTGCATCAAACTTCATCAAACATGCTGAACCGTCTCACGTGTAAGCCAAGTACAGCAGCAAAGTGGATGGAGTAGGGAGTATGGTTTGGCCATATCCTGGATAATAATGACCTATATGACCTAAATGACCCATGTTGTTTGTGTCTCAGGGTCTGGATGAGCGAGTCAAGAGCTGGTACGGGAATCGGTGTGAGTTGAGGGCAATGTATTTCTGGCCTTTCTGGAGGGACCCAGTTTAATGAGGACTTTGGAATGGGGGCTGGTCAACAACTCTCATCAACCTAACATTCAGGCAAAATTGTAATACAGGCATGAGAATTATATGGAACTTAGATTCTCTTTAATATACTATATCAATATCAATTAACAGTTTTCAGAGGGAAAGCTGCCTGACACATTGGCCCTGCCACACACCCCTTGATCTTCTTCTTGTCTTCCTCATTTTGTCCACATGAACTAACCCACCGAGGCTGCGTTCACCTTCACCTCCTCTCTCCATGTCTTTAGAACTTTACAAGCTCATCCTGAATTAAGTATTGGTGCAGACTCTCTGTGGATTAAATGAGCGAGTTAAGTGTATAAATTCATTACTTTTTTTGGTGCAAATCTGTTAACCTATTGGATGTGAAAGCATTTGTTTCTTCGCTATTTAGATCAGATCAGTATGGTCTGTAGTACCTCTATCACCAAGTCAGATGTTTTTGTCTGACATGACTTACTACTCAGGGCTGAGGTGACATGTTGGCATTCTGGCTATGACTTGTAGTAGGGATGTGTATGACAGGCACAGCGCTAATGAAGTGGACTAAGAATAGACCTCTGAGGCCGCGACATGATTTCTGTTTTAAATGTCATTTCAAAATCTGTCAGACGTGGCTCATATTTTTGTGCCTCACCAACACCTCTCCTCCCATAATTACCAGTGAAGAGAGCGCGGTCTGCTGTTGAGTCAGAACTGATTAGCCACTTGTTGCATGATTACACATATGACCCGTATGTCACTCCAAAAGAAACTTTTAATTTAATTTAATTTAGATCCAGGCTGCGCTGATTTAAAGAGATTGTCTGCTCAGAGACCAGTGAGAGTCTTTGGTGACTCACAACATGTCATCATCATGTCTGGGATAATGTCTAACCAGCAAAGGTCAGGTTTTCAACTGGAGATATGTACTTTACAATATGTGACAAATCCACTCCATATCACACTGTATATTAACTCCCAACTATTGTAGATTCTGCACACTGGCCCACAGCAAAGGTCCCATGAGCCTGGAAAATACAGCAGCCTGCAAACAAATTAGTTAAGTGCAGCATGAGATCATTAAAATGAACAGTGCTGCTATCTCACTAGCTGTGCCTCAGGCATTGGGAGGCCATGTTTGATGATTTCATGATTATGTCTATGCATTGCATAATAGAAAAATGTAATTGTCAATTTTGATATTACTTTGTGATAATGGAAAAATGTAACAATTATCCAGTAGTTTTTACCCCATGGGGGCAAAGTTATTGAGAAAAATAGACTGGGGTTTACTGATGTGCTGTTTGAACATAACAGGCTTTTAAATGATTCGTCCTCCAGCTAGATCAAATTATTTTTTGAAGAAAACTGCCTTTGCTCTTGCACATTTGCATGAAGCGAGTATTGTATCTAATGAGTCCCACATTGGTAAGACTGTTGCCAGCATCAGCATCCAAAATGTATTTTATCCATACTTTGTAAGGTTGTCTGACATGATGACAAAAATTACAGAACCACGATTTGAACAACTGCTATGACATTTTCCCACATTGCCACATTTAGGTCATTTGAGGATCTGGGGGCTTTGCAGCCTTTAGAAACCCTTTGAAATGAAGGAAATGGCTTATGTCAGCTAACAATTCCTTCAAACTCAAATCGTGTTCTGTGGATTAGAAAATAAGTGCATCCTTCTTGAGTGAAGCACTGTTGACTGGTATAGACTTTAGTTACACAGAGCCTAACACGGCACGAAGAACTGTTATCAAATATCATCTAAATGATCCACATGGGCATGAACGGTAAGAGGAAGTATTTTGTGTTTGTGCATTTTGTGATGGAGGTTATAACTGCAAGTGGACTGCGTTGCATCCTGTAACTGTAGCCTTTCAGCTTGGAAAAGGTTGTTGGCCTTGGTGGATTTTCTGAATCCAGCAACGATGGGTCAGTGGGTCTAAAAATGGAGAAATTCAGAGGAGGTGTTTCTGTTTAGGGCAGCACACCGAGCTACCAAGTACACATGCTCAAGCTCAAGAGATCCAGAGAGAGAAAGAAAAAGAAACAGAAAAAGATAAAGCAACTAGACATGGCAAGCCAGAAGGAAATACAGAGAAATCGGAAAAGCTATGGGGGACAAGAGTTAAAGTGGGGGAGCATTATTAGTGTGTATTAGTTTTACAGTAGCTGTTTTGGCTGCACAGCATCCCAGATTTTGGGTCTGGTTGGGCCCTCCCAACAACTGATTATTGATTAACAACAGATTATCTGCCCAAATGATCTGATCTATATCAAACATGTTTGATATTAAAGGTTTAAATCCTGTAGGGTGAAAGGAACAGCAATGTCAGGAAGCTGAGTGGGATGCATCACCAACTAGACTCCTGCTGCGCTGCATAATGTATAAGCCATGCTGATTCCATCTTCTCATGACTTCATCAAAGTTTTTTTTTTTCTTGTTTTTTGTTTTCTGGTGCAAAACACTGCACACGCAGTCACAACCAGCTGACACCGTGATGGATTTCTTCCCGCACTTTCAGTTTAGAGAGGGGCAGTGGCCATATAGCTGTCGTGTGGCTTACTTATCTCACAGCACATTACAGCGCATCACAGAGGACAGCGCTGAGGGCCACGTTTGGTCTGGGTCATGGACTGAGATCCATGCCTGAGCTGGGGGCTGCTCTGTTGGAATGAGCCCGATAGCCCCTGCCATTCTCTGCTATCACGTTTGATCATGTGAGTTTATGTGAGATCCTCAGTCTCTGGAATCAGCACTCTGAAACTGTTAAGCATGAACGGCAAGTCGGCTGCTGTGTTCGAATATTAAATCGAGTTAAATCTGTCGTTATGTCAGCGATCTCCCACATTTTGAAATCAGTTAAGATTTGAAAATCCTCTTGTGTACATCAGGCATTCGTTTTCTTGTGGTCTAACACAGCGAGCCATTATACTGGCTGTCTGAAGATGATGTGTTGATTATGCAACATTAGTAACTGTTAATCTACTGTTAGGATGTTAGCTTACTCTTTTTATTTTCACTCCTGTGTCACTCCTTGTTACCTGCAAAGTGCACAATATTTAAATTTTTCCAAATCCTGATTAATGAATGTGTCCCTGCTAACAATCCTTCATTGCAGTGTTCTGTTCTAGATGCAAATATTGCTGTTGTGTTTCTGTACAGCTGGCAGCAATGATGCAAAATGATGATTAATGTTAGTAAGTGTCCGAAATCTGAATTTGCTGCTGACTACTTCAGCTATTTACTGTCTAGTAGTGAATGATGGAGTGATTTCACAGTCTCAGTGTGTTTGTGTACTAGATGAATTACTGTGTAGCACCTATGATGACCTCAAGTTTGTGAATCCAGTCGCCTTGTTAACACACCAATTTATTTTCACAATACGTTTGGTAACTATTTGTTCCGATATCTCATCTTTTCCGTTTTCTTAACCACTTATATGATTGAATTTGTCTTCTAATATTGTTTTCACACTTTCCCAATCACACCGCCGTGCTTTACTGAGCTGGACGCCAGACAGGAAGGAAGACAAAGAACTTTCAGCTATGAGAGCTTTGAGCAGATGCTTTCTAGAAGTAACCAAGACAGCGTCTCTGTATTCATGAAGTGCAGTCAAGTTTTCTCCCTCAGCAGATGCAGCTACAGCAGATGAAGAGGGAGAAGAAGATAGCATAGTGATGCAGACCAGCATAGCATAAAGGCATCATGGATCATCAGTTCTCAACGCTGCTGGGCCTTGTGCTTTTCTCCTAGCGCCACTCAGGGCATTCACTAACTTTATGAAAGGGGCCATGGATTAATTCCTCCAGCCCCCCGGTACCCACTGCACTATGAAATGCACTAAATGCTAAAGACTGAATACTATGAGAGCTTTCTCTTCGAATACCCATCGCCCTCAGCTCCTCTTGCGTTATGCCTCAGCTCACAGAGAGCCCTCAGAGCCTTTCAAACTGTGACACAGTGACACAGAGACTATAAAAGACCCGCTCCTGTACTGAAGATGATCATTGTGTAAAAGACTTGACATTGTCCAAATGTCAGTTTTTCTTGGTCTGTATGTTCTGTATGTTCAGTATATACCTGTGGGCTTTTTTTATGCAGTAGCCAATATAGCTGCTGCTTGAAATACAGCTGTATTTGCAAAGAAGTAACAAAGAAAATGGATAAACAAAATGGAAAATAGCAAAAACAACAACACAAAATTAACCCAAGGCGAGATAAGATCGTGCTGCAGGAAAAATTACATTTGAATAGAGGAAATTTCAGTTATCTGCTTGTGATTAGTTATTTCCAAACTTTCACAGTGGCAGAAGTCTGTGCGATGATTGTATTGAGATTGCAGCCAAAAGACAATAATGGTAAGTATTTAACTGATTGGAAAATAATATAAATATATAGTTTAACAATGAAATAGAAAAAAAGAGCAACAGGGGCAAGTACTGAGAATGTTGGTGAGAAATAAGCCAGGGGACGAAGACACACAAACACAGCAGACGCCCCGGAACATCGCACATTACAGAGGTAATTACCTGCAATCACAGTGGCTGCTCCTGCAGTGGGGGCTGGGTGAGGCGGAGACGGAGCTGCACCTCCTCCAGACGACCACGCTCTGAGCTCTGACCGACCTTGAACCTGCGATGACCTTCACTAATTTACCGCGGCCAGACTTGCACGATCCCAACTGAGCTCCACCAGTACAGGGAAGACGAGAAAGGAAGCTTGAGAGTGACCAAACGCTCAAAGACTAGGCATGTCTACGAAGCGTCTCTGTCTTGTTTGAATAACCTTCACAAATGATAGACCACAGAGACGGGCAGTCCGGGCGACACTGTGAAATTGGTTGCTCCAGGAATCCTGTCACGCCTTACAGTGTGACATTCAATTTGATGTCACCTGTTTGGAAGATGCATTTAGTTTTCTCGGAATCAAATATCGTCATAAATATAATGCAGCACGCTAGTGAGCCAGGGAACCATGTAGCGATATTTCAGGCTGGTGTTCAGGTTGTTCATGTGTTTACAGCACGCTGAAGTTTAATAACCTACCACCTTTTCAGCGTTTCACCAGATCCCACTCATTTCATTTTCATCAGTAACATGATCATGCGTATCACCATTTAGCCTTTTATTTGAAGGGGCTGATCTCTGACGCCACTAAGTTCACCTGAATTTGTGCATGTGAACATGCACGTGTCAGTGTCTGCACATTTTTCATTTGTGATTAAGAATCTATGTGCACTCTTCTTACAATGAATGGTCTTAGAATACGGGCAGTGGTCCAAATCTGAGCAAAAAAAAAGAGGCTATAATTCAACGGGCCAGCAAGGCAGAGCCTAAGGAGGCTGTTTGAGAAAAATAACAACCCTGACCCTTAAAATGACCCCTTTCCAAACTAATGGCCGCAGTCAACACAAACACCTTGATTCATGAGTCAGTAGGTATGAGCAGGCAGTAACGTCACTCCAACGCACAGACATGCAGCAACAATTCAAAACTATATTGAGGTTGCTTTTTCCTGAACCCACAAGCTAAAAAGACAAGCTGTGACAAAAAGGTGTTGTTCCAGGGCTTAACCTAAACTGTACTTTATTAATCCCTGTGGGGAAATTTGTCCTCTGCATTTGACCCATCCTCACCCTTTCAGAACAGTAGGCTGCCACAGTCCAGCGCCTCGGGTCTAAATCCTGTCTAAAAGCCAGCGCTTTGGTCAAGGGCAACGGCAGGAGGATTCCTGGTCGGAAACTGGGGCACATGAAGATGGGAGAGAATATGGAAAACATGTTGATTTTTAATTCTTGTATGACTGAATTTTGTTTGTAGCAATTATGAAACAAAGACAAATCAGTGAACAGCAATTGTACACATACAGTGTCATAAAAAAGCCTATTTCTTCAAACCCAAGATTCTTCATAAAATGCGTAAAAAACTCAACTTTCTTCTATCTGTTTCACATTTCTCAGGACCTTGAGACCCACGTGACACATAGTTGTGTTTACTTCAGGCAACCAGCTTCGCTTGGAAAATGCATTGCTTTCTATTACAAGAAAAATGATGTCTCTGTTTATTTCTCACTGACGAAGCAAATGCTGACTCTGCATTTCTACAAATAAAATACTGCATATGTAGAAACAAAAGAAAAATAATTACGATGAAGGCCTTATCAATGTTTGGTCAATCATTCCAAAAATGCAAATGTCAAATTCAGTAACTGCAAATACTTTTCTTCCCTTTATTGTGTCTTTTTTGAGCATGCAAAAGAGCTTGCATGAGCACAAATCAGTGTTTGTGGGTGTTAATATACCCATGGCAGAGGGGGTGAGGGTCATAGATTGCAACAAAGCCTTTGGGATTTGTAATTATTTCTATGTCCCTCATTATTTTGCTTGCAGTATAGACACTTATGTATGAATATTGTATCCCCCTTATTTATATACAGTATTTTGCATTTGTCCAGTTTTTCTGAACTCCTTTATTACAAATATAATATGTACTATATAAATATTCAGTGTATTTTGCTATTTTTATTGAGTTCACATTGCTGGAATTTGCTTTATTGGCATATTTGGTGACTTTCTTGTTGGCGTGTTGATCTTCTTCCTTGAAACACATTACCTGTTAGCAGAAGTCTAAAAATGCATCAAAAGGGATTTTATCTGTTCTCAATAGCTACAAAAAAGAGAAAGAAAGAAAGAAAGAAGTGCATGCAACAACATAACTTCTGCAGTGAGTCAGAAGGTGAAACTTTTCAGCCTTGGTCTTGACTGTGACTCATATGAAATGAAAATGTCTAATTACATCAGCTACAATTCACAAAATAGCCTGTGCCCTCCGCGTGAGAAATAAGGTAGAGGTCATTACACAGCTGCACCTTCTCACCGTGTGATATTCCTAACAGGAACGTAGGACGAAACGGTTCAGAATCCTCCAGCTTGGTTGTCATGGAACGTCTCGCAATGTCTCCCCGGCTCACGGCTTACTTCCCCCTCTCTGTGTCTGTCTTGATCACTTTGACTTTTCTCTCCCTGCCTTCCTTTTCTCCTTTGCTCTTTTCTCCCCCTCGCCTTGGCTGAGATAAATAGGAGGTATTTAACTCTGATGTGAGAACATAATGTCTCCTGCTCAGTAAAAACTACATTTGTCAGTGCCACAGTGCCTTTTGCTCGGGGTAATTGTGCGCCATTGTCTTGCAAGGCTGCCTGGAGATATTCCTGCACAGAAAAGGAAGCGAGGTCGGTGGGAGAGGGGAATTTCATGCCATGTGGAAATGAAAAGAATGTGTTGATCTAGTATGTGACACATGCGGTGGCCTGTATGATTAATTGTGCCATTAGCAGATGCATCCAGTGCCAAGCTATTTGGATCACGCAGATCTTTAACGTCTTTTGTTTCTGTGATTTGTGTCTTAAACATTTCTTATAATGTCTTAAGCTTCAGGGAGGGATCATTAAACTTTATTGTGGTTAATTATAGTAAACATATCTACTTTTTCGTTCAGTTTTGAACAGTCCTAATGTTAAAAAACCTTGTGTCTGATAAGTTAGTAGCAGTACTTGTGATCCTATAACCTGATGTTGTGTATCTTAAAACGCAACGCAAAGAAAACAGACAGTAAATCACTTGATACTAAAATAAAATAAGTTGGAACAGTGGATCCGTATGTAGAGTCTCAGTTATCAGCTGGTTTGTTTGCCAGTGTACACAGAAAGTATCTGGACATTTGATATAACCTGCAGACTGTAGTCTTTGGCCACAGTAATGGTGCTGCAGTTTTCCTGTTAGAGGTGTAAAAGACTGTGGAAGACTTTGTACTCAGAAAGCACACAGATACACTGTTGAGTGCATATGGCCTCTGTGGTTAATCCGGAGATGCGTCACAGTAATCACAATCCCAAACTGCCTTTTTTGATTTGAAAACTTACTCTGAAATATGTCTTGAACGTTTGTCCCCTATAAATAGCGTCCTCAGTGGGTTTCCCGTAAGGCTGCAGTAAAGTACTCTCTTTGTAATCAGGACTTGGTTGGGCTCGCCCACTGATGACAAGGCTTGTAAAAGCACCTAGTGGGAATAAAGTGCTCACCTGCTTCGAGTTGTTCATTCTCCCATCACTCAACCGTCTTTCTACTTACAACCCACAATCAGAATCACTCTGTAAAAATGTCACCAGAAAGAAGAATAAGTGGTTACACATTGTACCCCTAGTTCTATGAGCACAGACTGACTCTTTAGTGAGCTCCACAAGTCAGTCGAAACTTCATGTACTCACTCACATCAATCATGACAGACCCATAAATCCCACCAAGTTATTAGGTATATGAACAGCCGTCAGACCCAAATCTGGTGTCCAGAAAGTTCCTGACTTGAGGCGTGCCAAGGTCAAAAAGGCCAGAGGTTTCCGCCTGCAACCTGTTCAATTTCACACAGGCTTTGCCCTGATTGACCTGATGCACTGTGCACAACAAGCAGACCAGAAACCAGCAACCTGCCAGCTAAAAGCTAATCACTTTGGGACTCCTCCCTGTGAAGCACCACCACTCGTGTCATGTGCAGAGAAAATGGTGGAAACACTGTGGAAGCAGCAGAAACATGATGGACAGCTGCACCTCCTGAACCAGGCAGACTCTCGCCTTGCAGCTGGGCTCGGATACATGCATACATAATTAGGCAATAGCTTGGAAGCAAATGCTGATTGAGGAAACATCCTCAGGGGAACGTCTCATAGGCATAAGTGCATTTATAATGAAGCTGATGACTTAAATGTTTCGTTCTTTTTGACCTGGTGCCATAGCAGTGTGTTATTTTGCATATGTGAATTAATCAGTAAAATTTGTTAGCATTTGTCTGGTTTGGGACTTTTAAAATATTGCAGGAAGTAGACAAAAATGCAAGTTTGCCCACATAATTACAAATAAAAAGAAATTACAACTATGCTGATTAAGCCACTTGAAAATCCAAATTAGACATGTAACAACAACAGCATGTGTTGCTGTACAGTGTAATGTCTTTCCACTTACACAGAACATGCTGTGTCCCTAGAAGCAAATATTTAGACATGTAGATGTGAAGCAAAGTGCATTCGGGCTGTGAAGCATCTCTTTGTGCGCAGAGCCCGCTACCTTCCCAAGCCTCCCAGTCATTCAAATGGTAAACCAGCAGAACCGACTCTTAATTCATCAGGCAGCATTAACAGTCCAGTCCAGCTCTCAGCACTCCAGCCTGACTCACTGTTTCCCACTACTTTCTCCAAACGGAGAAAAGGGAAGCATTTACCATGAGAAAGGAGACAGAGAGGAGAGTTAGAGAGCTGGATGTGGCACGCTTAATCTGTAATCTGTCTCTGCCATTTTTCTTCGAAGCATGTCCTATTCAGGGTTTTTCTTTATGTCAGTCTTGTGTTCTTCGCAGTTGCACTGCTACCAGTAACCGCAGTGCTCCGCTGAGGCTCGGCGAGGTTATGTTGAAGTAGCACAAGCAATGAAGGAGCAGAAAATATTTTAACCAAGTAACTCCAAGTAAGTCCAAAAGAAATAATTAACTGTTGAGCTGACATAAATGAGTCATAAATCTGTTGCGATCAGATACACAGTGTGGTCTCAGGCGTGATGAGTTATATAACTATAAACAACTTTAATCCAATTTTTCTCTTGATTGCAATACTTGGCACACATTATTGCTGTCAACCATGTCTGCAATAACAAACAAACAGTCCCATAATTTAAAGATCAGATGCAATTCTTGTAAATAAAGTTAAGGTTTTAAGGATTTAAGTTTATTATTTACTACTGATAGTCTCTTGGTTGACTGGGGTGTAGCATTTGTTAATTTATTCATTCACCAATTTTCAAAAATGAATAAATTTTAAGAGAAACTTAATGCTTCCTAAATTACTTTTGCATGCATGACCTAAAGCATGATGTTCTCAACAAAACGTCCCTTCAGATTAAAGGAGGAAATACGTTTTTATCCATGCGCTATAGAACAAACACAGAAAAATAGTGTCTGATCTGACGCCCCGACCAGCAGGACAGCATTATTTGTATGGCGTTACAATTCATCCTCAGGGGGCTTGAATGCTACAATGACCTAGCACCTCCTTGACTGGAAAAACGTTGCCTGTGAACACAATTGAGGCAGCAATTATGCCTCCTTCAAAATGTATTTGGGGAAAATAATTTAGCAGTTTATAAACATAATTTGTAGGAGACCAGGTTGGACATGCAGCTCATGAATTTGCAGTTCTCTGCCTTCCATGGTGTTATGATCAAGCTTCCCCCAAAGCAAGAAACAGCAGGACAAAAGCTTTACTCAGACTTCTTTTCAAGCCACATTATCTCCATCATACATGTGCACAATTAATGCTTTCAGCCCACAGTTTCATGATGGGGCAGGGGGGCCTTAAAGAACATCTGTCTGCAAGCACAAAGTGACTGCAGGAGATGCGCGCCTGCCATTCAACACCATGTCGAGAGGTGAAACCCATGTTAATATCCAACTGCCTCTCAAACATCCGCCTAATTGCATCTGATTTTTCTCAGCACGCCCCTCGGCGACGTTAAAATTGAGGCATGAAGCAAAGACAAGTGCATGTTCTGCTCCGGTGGCTCAGGTTGGAATGGGAGAGAGAGAGCAGCAGGATGGGAGAGAGTCTGTGCAATCACTCAGTCATCTACGCTGGATTTGCATCGGAACTGTAGCCTTTAGAAAGCCACACAAATATCCCTAGCCTGCTATTTCCTGCCAAATACTGCACACTAGCCTTAATTTGAACGGTAATGGATATGATGAGGAAAAAAATCTGCTCTTGCTTCCAAGGGTGTGTTTGTGTTATTGAAAGTCGTTTTATGAGATCAGACATTTTTTTTCTGATACGACTGCAGAAATAATTTCATGTCGTCGCTGGTGTGCGTGGATCTGTAATAGCACTCAGATTTTTCCTTCTGTATTATATATGGACTGTTACACGCCTCAATAGTTTGATAATACTGAGTGATGGCCTTGCATCTGAACTGTCATGGAAGTAATTATACTGTAAATAACGTTTGTCTGTGTATGTGTGTGTGTTTGTGTGTGTCAGAGGGCTTGACAGCCGAGGGCAGGCAGGCATGACATCAGATTTCTTCCTCTTTGCATAAGCAGCATTAGGGGGAGAGAGAGCGAGACAGAGAGAGGGAGAGAGAGAAGGGGTGTGTTGACATATGATGCATCCTTGGTTGGATGTTGCACTCTTGAGCAATGAATCGTTGCACCATGGAGGATTTATTTATTGAAGTACAAGGTCAAGATTTAATTTGGTTTATGAACAAATACCTGCAAAACAAATGCCATTCTCATCATCATCAGATGTAGGGTGCTTTGTGTTTAATGCTAATTAGCAAATATTAGCATGCCAACACACTAAACTAGGAGAGTGAACATGATGAAAATGTATACCTACTAAACATCAGCATGTTTGCGCTGTCACTGTGAGCGTGTTAGCACGGTAGTGCAGCCTCATAGAGGCGACAGCACGGTTGTATGGGGTCGGCCTACGCACGAACAGAACTAGGTCGTAACACGTGTTGCCCAATCACGTCAGAGATCAAAAGTGTTTATAGTTTTCCTGAATGGTGATGCTGAAAGGCGAAGTGAAAAGCCGATTGTCTTAGTGAGGTAACTGTAAATGTGAAGACAGCAGCGCATATTCTGAGACAGCCTCCCCCTTGGAAAGCGTTCATTGTGCTGCAATGGGTCTTACAAACAAAAGGTGCAACAAATAGCGATGTAACAAATGGTCGGCAGCGGTCGATGGCTGGACACAGCGCCTTCAATTCTGACGTCGGAAAGGTGTCAGGGAGGGGGTTTCTGAAGATATTTGTCCATCCAACAAGCAGTGCTGACAGAGCGCACTGGAAGCTTTAGCACTGTTGCAATGGAAACATCACTAATCTTGAAGTAATGAGTATTGAACTAAGCAGTTATAGTTAATCATAATGCTAAAATGTTCTTCGTGTAATTTTTCTAGATTTGAAAATTTAGGAGTAGAATTGTTTCCTATATAGACAGAAAAATTGGTTTAACATGAACTATCATTTTATTTATGATCTTATTCTTAAACTGGCAATGGACAAGTTTTTTGCTTTAACATATGATGTAATAATGTGTTTAGATTGGTTCCCTATAAGCCTTCCTGTCACTATGTAATGCTGTCTGCCAGGGTACGATCTCCTGGGAAAATGAAGGCCCCCGTTTAGGACACAAACTGACTGAATCAATCTACTTGCTCATTTGAAAATCCACAGACAGAAAATGTTATCATTGTCTTTGTTGTGTCTTTCATTTTGTAAAATCATAAAACAACATAGTACCAAACCCAGTTTGCTTTCCTCAACACGTGCTAAACAATTTCTGCCCGCTGTAGTTGTCTGCACAAAGCAATACTCAAACTCTGTTATTTTTCCACAGAAAATTATGATGCTTTCACTTTATCTCTTCAGTGAACATGCATCGTTCTTCTCTCTTATTGCCCAAGCGGTGTTGATCGTTTCTTCTTGGAAGTTTGGAACAAACGCAGTGTGTCCTGTGCTGTTGGTAGTTTCTGGGCTCTGAGGAAAACAGAAAGGGATCTGGTTGTCTTTGCGACAACGCTGCTTGGACACTCAAGGTGGGGAAAAGTTGAAATGTTGTTTCCACTTAAACTGATTGGAGCTATTAGTAACCATCAGACTGAAGCTCTGTGAGACTTCAAAGACACGGCCATTTTTGTCTCGTCACATCTCTACATGTGTGTCACATTGAGTAAATAATACGGTACGCTCCAACCCTTGCATCTCGCTCTGAGGTGGTGCTGTAACCTTTCATGAAAGCAAACACATGTGAATCACTTGTGATGGTAGATTTCACACTGTTCCCACGGCGACGACTGTGGCTGAATCTCAAACGAGCAGCTTTCACATTCGTGGCACTGAACAGTTCATTTCTCTCTTTTTGGTTCTCTCTTCCGCCGTGAACAGGCATACATCTGATGTGGCGTTATGCTTTTTGTCGGTTGTGTGGGTAGTGCTCTTCAGAAAATGGTGTCAAGCACATGACGTTTCTTGAGAGACACAAGCCCATTAACAACCCGACTGAGTTGGAGAGCACTGGGTTGACGAGGTGATGGTTCTTGACAGCAAAGGGAACACTAATTAAACCTTCTTCAATGATAAGATAAGGTTTTCAAACTCACTTTTAGCACAGAGTGTCACAGCTTTGGCTCAAAAACACTGTTTTTTAACTGAGGACACTGGGCAGTGTGCCGTAAAAAAAACATGCCCAACTTTCCACCTTTTCTCACTCCACCATATTGCCTTCACAAGTGGAATACGTCTTTCCTTAACATTATACTTAGTCTGGTACCATTTGTTTTCTCCTCTTCACTGTGGAAGAAGATGCCACAAGGCAAGGGGCCCGCCTCTGAGCTTTGAGATGCACCGCACTGCCGACGCTCGTGGTACATTTGGTGATAAATGTGGCGTGGCAAAAGGCCCCAGAGACTGGAAGGGAAAGGATGGGTTCATTGGTTGAGGCTCTGGCATGGCAATCACTCACTCTCGAGAAGAGAAGAGAAAAATATGTGGGGAAGAGGCAGCTAAGACTAAGTGAGGAGAGGAAGAGAGCAAAGAGAATCGGCGTCGGGCTCTGTTTGGGGCTCTTTACTCCTTTGTGCCAGGAGAAAGGAGCTGTCTCCAGCTGGAAGTCACGCTCCCTGTTTTGTCACACAGGCCTCCTCTGTCTCCATTCATCACCATAATACAGAGAGGGTCTGAAGAACGCCACTTCGTTCAAGCCTCACACTGCTGCTGTTGCAAAATTAACACTATATATAATGGTTGTTGCAGTTTGAACTGTAACTGCAATCCTGGTTTTGCTTTATGTGGACTTTCATGACAGCATTTTGACGACAGATTGTGTTTTCTTGCTCCCCACCTCTCAGTAGGCTGTTAGGTAGAAGGTCAGTCAGATCCTGGATTGTAAAAGTGCTGCCTCGTGGCACTTTCCTCACCTTATATCCTAAAACCTTGTGTCGACTGTGCAGAGCAGTGTTGGACACTTTTGGCCTTTTCCTGGGTCAGTGTGTGGCCTGTGCTGTTACAGAGACACGCTGCTTCTTATGGTGCCGTACAGTAACACCAGCAGCATTTGCCACCATCTGCTTAATTATTAGCATGATTGGTGGAGTGCGATTTCTGCCGCCCATTCTGGGACGTAGCTTTCATGGCGACTGGTTCCACATCCTTGGACCTTGTCTGCTGAACTGTTTGACAAGTTGAAATAGCTGCTATGACAAAGTTATGTAACTGTCGGGAATGGCGAAGTTGGCCCTGTTTAACGACAGTGCATGAAAATTTCAATGCTCTAAACTGCATGTTGAAACATGACATGGTGCATGCTAGCATACTAAACTAAGATGGTGAACATGATAGAAGCATTATACCGGCTAAACATCAGCATATAAGCACCGTCACTGTGAGTATGCTAGCATGCTGTGTTAGCATTTAGCACAGCCTTACATAGCTTAGCTTTAGACGCTTAGAGTCTTGTTATGTTCAATTAAGTGAGGAATGTAGTCCTGAATCGGGTGTTTATAGCAATAAATGATGTAATTTTGTGGTGTATGTAGAAGAAAAATTATAATAATAATAATTATTATTATTATAATGTGTCCAAGCAAAGCAAATGTAAAGAAAGCAGTTTGCCAAATCTAAAAAAGACAAAAATGCAGTGTTTATTGTGGAGTAATCTGTCATTCAGTTGATACTGCCGAACATATCAGCATGTAGCCTTAAGAAATGGCCTTTATAAGTAGACTGCTAGGCAGAGCTAGACCAAGTTATCATCTGATCTTTACTGATCCACTGTGTGCAAAAGCCCCCCTAATCACAAACTGATGAAGATTCCAGTCACCCATCAGATACGATATCAGGTATCTTTATAGAATTGTATTTTTGAATAGCATTTTGGTAGAGTCAAATCGAAGAAGTTGCCCTCTGCCCCGCTGTCATCGGAGGGGTTTACAGGTTAGAGCTGCGCTGAAGTCCTGTAGCTGCGATGAGGCTGCACTATATGGCACCACAAGATAATCAAAAACATCTATTGATTTCAATTAAGTCTGTATTGTGTGAGGGAGTGAATGGAGGTTAAAGTTGTCTTCAAACCCATTTTCTCTGTTACATGGTGCACCAATGTATCGGACTGACAGCAATAACCGTCTGTTTGTACTCCAGTGATGAATACATTCTGTATCACTTGGACGCCATTTCAGATGGCACAAATATGCGTCACAACCCTGTGTTGTAGTGTGTGTGTGTGCATCCGTGTGTGCGCGCGAGTGTGTCGTTCAGGCAGGGTTTGGCAGGGTATGCCGTGCAGGCAATTAAAACTGCTCATTAATGCTTTGTTAGACAACACTCAAGCTAATCCCATCATATGGCAGGCAGTGATAAGGGCATTTGCTTCTCTCACTGGCTGTCTGTCTGTCAGTCTGCTGGGAGCAGATATGCTATCAGTAGTGCGTTGGAAAGGTGAACAGAGGGAAAGCCATGAAGGCTCACTCATATTCTGATTCAGCTTTGGTCAGCTGGAGAAAAAGGGATCCTAGTTGAAGGAAAGGTCTTGCCGTGTACACTAGACAGCCTTTAGAAATGTAGGTTCTGTGTATTGGTTGCAGACATCTGAAAAATTCCTCCAAATTAAATGCCAAAATATGTTGCGTTTTCTGATCTGAAACATCATGTGTCTTCCAAAACCTTTACAAATATGTAATTATCATCACCATAATAGTAATTATGACATGACGTGGTCATATCCTCGTTAGGTGTGTGTGCATTGAACAACTAGATAAGGTTTAGAGGAGGAGCATGATTTGAGTCTATTTTGTTAAGGCTCTAGAGAAACACTATAATTTGGTTTAAATATCGACCCTTGTTAGGGAACCTCCCTCATCATGGTTACAATACTAACAAGTGATTAAGGATAGGGAACAATCAAGGTCATACAAAAACACCCGTGTTGAAGTCTGATCTATGAAGTATGTTATAATCTTAAAATCAACTCTAAAAATTGGCAGTTATTATCATTACTATTATTGTTTTTATAAGATGGCTGCGTCCCAACCCAAAAAAAACTACCCATCCCGCGTCATATGCTGTCTTCTATTGCTGAGTCAATTGCGTAATCTCGTTGCATCTTTCACATGAAACAACTGTGGAAAAACACAGCCTTGCAGCTATAAGAAGAGCATTTTCTCTCCTTTGTTGCCCCATCGTGCTGCGCATGTCAGCATCCAATGATTGTGATGCGGTTGGAGAGTGTGCATGCGACTGGGAGCCTTGGCCAAGCTGGCAGGGAGGGGAAAACAGATTACTATTTCCACAGTGTGTGTGTTGTTGGGGCCCTGGAGCTGACTTCAGAGCCGCTACTACCTCTGCTAGACTGGAGCTGTCAGAGCTGCTCTGCTCATGTCTGTGTCATCACCACGGCTAACACTTCCAGTACCGCTGCATGCTCAGATGAGCAGACACAGACTTATGCATATACATATATGCACACTCACAAGGACACGCTGAATCACACGCATGCATGCACACAGACTCGCACATGCTCAAAGACACCCAGTCATCATCGTGATGGTGCGAGTGAGGATGCGTCTGACCAGGTATAAAATCATCGCCTCTCTCTTTCTAAATTTCTCTGCTGCGCTCTCGCATACAGACACAACCATTCAATAACTTGCACCAGTGGTTTTCAGGACTTACATATTCTTAACTCTCAAAACAAAGAGATGCTTACATACAAATGTCACCAGAGACATGGCTCTGAGCTAACATACTACCATATATTATGGCACAGAACAGATTAAAATGTTCCACTTCTGGTGTTTTTATTTAAAGGATGACACCCAGAAACATGGAAATAGGCTGTATTTGTATCTGTATTGTATATCTACACCATAGATCACAAGATGTATCTTCCCCTCATTTTCTGATGTTCCTAGTTGGAGAACAGCTATACGGTGGCTGGTGCCTGACCGATGCATACAACTTAGCTGGTTGGGTATGTGCAGTGAAGTGTTATTTAGGGAAATGGCTGCAATGGCTTTGCCACAAACACACATACAGAAGATTTCACATAATATTTGCTGCTGGGCTCTGTGTCTAGTACGGTTATTTGGAGGGATGTTATTATCATCACACCACAATCTCTGCTTTGCTGAGCTTGTAGCTTGCAAGGATTGATGATGTCAGAACCAAGAAGCCAATTATAAACTCTATACATATCCCGCATTTACAAAATAATCTGCTCCATATGATTAGGCTGACTGAAATGGCACAAAGCTCATGATCAAGTTCAGGAAAACAACGGGAAACTGCTTATATTCTCATATGACACACAGTACTTGCTGCATTGCGTATCCAATGCACCCTGCATTAGAGCATGTATTTAAGCTTTCAGTCTTTCAGTCTTTTGATTTGCTATTCGCCACCTGAAAACTCAACGGCTAACTGTTGCAATCACCTGATGATACTGCTACTTCAGCTGCTACTTGTTACAGCATTTCATCCGGCCCACTTACACCCCAACACGTGCTGGGTACTGCCCATTGTTCCGACAACCTATTATTCTGAAAAATATCCCATTGGACTGAAAGCCCATTTGTCCGACAGCCTGTAATCCCGGCCACTGCTCTGAAGGCCCAGTGCCAAAAAAAAAAAAAAAGAAAAATGTCTGGGTCAGAACCAATCGTAGGCAAAGTACCCTACTTTGGGTCCTCACTGAATGAGGGTGGAGGAAAATAATAAATATTGTATTTTGGGGGCAATAAGTCTATGGAACAATGGTCATCTTGCAGTTTCCTCCAGGTACTGAATGAATCGCGGTTGTTCTATTTTATTTTGACCTCCTTGGTATCTTCCCACTGTTTCCTCCAAGAATTCTGTCTTTTGCATGTCTTCACAGTTTCCTCTCGAAGGCACTCATGAGTTGTCCACACAAAAAGCGATGGAAGATTTGACCTACTTTCACACTACTTTGTTACAGACACTGTAAAAAATTGTCAGGCACACCTTGTCGCAATTTCTGTTGGAGAGGGGGTTTCAGATCATGTTAGACTATCTGACGAGCACCTTATTTAAGCATTTTGAAGCCTTCTGTTGCCCAGTGAAAATGTCATTTATGTCACTCCCCAATCTCTAGTAGGCGATTTGAGGGGAGATGAGGAAGGCTGCCAGCCCCCTCGTTAGCAAAATGACCAAAATGCATCCCCAAGTAGTGGAGAGTGTGCGGGGCCAGAATATGTTAGTCTAGTCCAGGGCTTCAAGTCAACCCCTGCTCTGCAAATCAGTTCCTATAAGTCAGTCTGGACCCTGCCCATATTGTCAAATGATGGCCCTGCGGGTCACATCCGGCCAGCAGAACACTGATTAATTAAAAAAATGCATGTATCTTATGTTACTCACCGGTGGAAGAGGTCCAGTCCGTCCTGAGTGTAATGGTCAATCATCTTACCACGAGATACTCACGGAGAATCAAAAAGCTGGTCTATCAGACGCAAGAGGCGCCACTTGGATTTATTTCATTGGCCATCCGTTGTATTGAGTCCCAGAACAGGGGTTTCTAGTTGAGATAAGGACTCATTCACTGGTTATTGAACTGTGGGTTTTGTATGGAGCACTGAGGTCTTTCCTAGTTCAATATGGATTTTCCATGAATTTTAGGAGTCTGTTCAGACTGACATAGACTCATAAAAATATCTTTAACATGGACTAACTGTCTAAGCCTTGTCTGCCTTGGATATGTCAAGAGAGGTTAATTAATTGATTAAATATTATCACCAATCGTTGTAGACCTCTGACCTTGAATAAAAATCTGATGCTGACCTTTGAGTAATAAGTTTGAGAATCCCTGGTCTAGTCTGTCTGGCTCATTGATCCTTTATGTGACCGAGGATTTTCCAGATTAGAATCTATGGTAAAGACCAAGGCAATGAAATATCATTAGCGTAACTGCGCTGTGTATTGATAAATCCATGGTGCTGTCCGTGGTTGTGAAGCAGCAGACAGATTTGTAATTGCACCTTTTTCTCTCAGTCACACCCTTCTGTCAGTTTTGTCTTGGATCTATAATATTCTCTAAACTATATACTATAAATACTATTCCATACAATATTACAGCCTATTTACCAAAATATTGCAGTAGTAAGCATTTCATTTGATTGCAGCATACTGAAGCCTTGGGGGAATTTATGCATTGTCACTCCCTAATACCTGCTAGGTACATCTTTTCGAAGAGTGAATTTCAACTCTGTGTACAACATGTTCTACATTAACATTTCTCTTTCAAACCTGTTCCATGAGAGTTGTGTCGAGCTTGGCGTATCCTTCTGGGGGGCGTGACGGGGTGAGAGCCTTGACACCAAGCACCTTCGCCGTATATGTAATGTTTTCACAACCCTCATTCAAATCTGTTCCTTGAGGGTTGTGTCACTGCAATTGTAGCTGGAAAAAGAGACAACTAACTAACAAGATACCCCATGTGACATTTAGAGGGGATGAGCCGGGCAAACTGCGTGACAAAGTCAAGCTGTAAACACGTGTTGATGTCACCTTGGTGTGTATGGATAAGCCAAACCCAACTTAAAAATAAAATGCTTCATCAGTATTTTAACTCTTCAACAAACATTAAGCAAAAGAGCCAAAAGAGATTTATGCTCAGACAGATGAAGCATGTTTTGATCCATTACTGTGCCACCATGTTATTGATCAACATGTTATTTAATCCCCACTTTTCCCTATCTCATGTGCAAATGCCAGATTTTTTTTTGCTTCCTTTTCATTCATTCTTTGTGAATAAAGACATCTACTTATTCTATACTTCTTTGTCACTGTGCATTTTGCAATGATTTGATGGCTATTGGGATAATAACAGATGTAGGCTAACTGCTACATAACAGCAGGGAGGTGGATGGTGCGTTGTGACTGGGAGGCACTGGCTGTCGGCCAGGATAGCGATAGTGTCTGTACTGGCACAGCTCTCAGTGCAGGTGTCAGAAAGAATCAGCTAAGTTCACAGAGAACATCTCTTGCGGTGATGGAGCTGATTGCATATTTATTTTCACTTATGTAATAAATCGAGCATTAGCATAACACTGAGCGGGTCAGTGTCATGCAAAACCATCTCATTCAACAATGCAGAAAGCGTATTTGAGGAGCATTTCCATACTTCAAGTCAGCGCTTGTAGCCATTAGAAGAGTCACTTCCGTTTAACAAACCAGAGACCATCTTGTGATGGGATCACACCAGCCATGACGCCCTCCAGCAGCGTGACGTTCTGACCCAGGAGTGCTCAGCGGCCAGCACGACATTATTACACGAGCATTCGGTACTCATGGGTCGGATCATACACATCTTCATACTCGGCCTTCATTACTACACCCATGTGAAGTTCAATGACCACATCTTACACGGTTGTGTCACCGTACATTCCCCGTATCAAATGAGGAGATAGTTTGGCAAAATACGTACATGACAATATGAACACAGGTTAGAAATCGTTTTGCCAAAGTCACATCTCTTATGTCATGTGTTCCATTGTACCACGTGCATGGATTTGGCTGGTGTTATCCTATGGACAGATGACCTCTAGTTTTGCCTTCTTACCTAATGTCTTGAGTAGAGACATGAGTAGCTGGCAAAGACTCAAACTGGGATGCAGCGATCAACGAATTACAATGAATGCGAGCCAGGGGCATAACGTGGGGAGGCCAATGGCTGCTCCCCTACTTCCTACCCTCTTCTTCTGGCACCCTAGCTCAGACTGCACCCATCTGTCTTCATTTTGATCTCATCTACCTGTAAAGTTTCATGACCTCATCTTGCACTCTTGTGATGCCGTCACATGGACAAAATCTGTCCACAGGCAAAATACACAAAACAGCTTCTGTGTGACCACACTTTGCCACGGTGACACACACACACACACACACACACACACACAGTGAAAACAACAACGGTCACTCGTTGTTGTTGCTGGCGAAAAAATTTGGATTTGTACTTCCTCCAATTCCCCGTTCGCTGAACAGAAAGATCACATGACACAGACATTATAATCTATAGGTCTTTATTTATTTTTGCAGATAACATATATTGCAATCATGCTTTTTCATATAACACCATCTAAAGACATTTATTATATTTTATACATATAATATTTTACATTAGGCCCATGAAACAGCTAGAAATATACAAAACAATATTCTCTGACTAGACATTTCTATTACATTATTATTATTATTATTGTTATCATCTTTATTATTACTCTATTCTGTTATTGTAATTATAATTTTTACAGTTGAGAGAGATATGTGCTTTAGTTTCTGAGATAATAATATTATTGCAGAAAACAGCAAATAATATCACATTTTTTTGTTCAACATTTAGACAAAAGAAAAGAAAAACTCAGGTTGTACGGACATTCACAGATACATGTATTACACAGTCCAGTTTACAACATCATTCAAGAGAGAAAACTGCAGTATGGTAACTTTGTACAAAATTCACGGAACCCTTTGTCATTGCACATTTTAATTCACATATCTTTGAGAAAAAAAAAGAAACATAAAGAAAACAAACGGGACTGATTCAACCTGATTCCTGTCGCATGTAGCTGCCACAGAAGCATATTTTCTTGAACCTTGAACCTCATAGTAATACAGTGATATCTGTAGTCTGTCACATAGTCAGCCTCTATATATACGTTTTCATATTGCCTAGCAAACTTGATATGTAATAATAGGTTTTTCGTTATCCTATGAAAAGGAGTAGTTTCAGTGGTGTTGGCCTGTGTAGCATCTGGCTATGTCCTGTCGTGTTAACAGTGCTTTTGCCGGCTTCGTCCTCTACCCGAGCCAAAGTTTCTCTCTCCTCGTCTGAAATTCAAAATCTGCACTCGCCACAGGATAGAAACGCATTATGGCTTCTACTAAAATGACTGAGCACAGGCCATCGCAGTTCATTTACACTGAAAGAAATGATGCTGGCTGAACAGCACAAAGAAAGGAGGCAACAATTTGGATCAGCTTTAGAGCCTGCCAATTACGTATATATAGATATATATTAAGAGTTTACACTGATTTGTGTGTTCATGTCTTGTTGCTCCTTAAGTTATCCATCCATCGCCTGGAGAAATTGGGAGAAATTTGACGATATTTGCTTATTTTTTTAAATACAGCATTAATTGTTTCAGTGTATAATGGTAGTATCTGAGAGAATTTGGTCACGTCCACCTTTGTTCCTGAGAAGTGGGTTACTAAATAGATATACAAGTAAACTGTTCCAGTCAGAATAGTGGTGGCTAACAAAGAAACCCATCACACAGTCTCCAATGCAGCAGCAGCCACTGCAGCTTATTTGTTCACACAGTTTAACATATAGATCAGCGTTGGCTTATTGCAACACGGCTCTGTCTTTCTACTTAACTGGTTGTCAGGAGAAGGAAAATCTACATTTTCCAAATAATCTCAGGCAGAAATATCGTACGCACAGTGCAAATGTGGGATTTCTCTATTGGCTACACTTATTGTTGGAGGTGGTAGTTTACAGATCCAGATTGTGCTTGGAGGCGGATGCTGTCTTTACTACTGTACCCTGTTGCTCTTTAGAGAGACGTGACGGGATGCTTGTTTTAATCCATGTGTAGTCAGCGGGTCAAATGTCTGCACCAATCGTTCAAACTTGAGTATGATTTTGGTCCTTCTCACTCTCACATATAGAAAACGACCTAAAAATGATTCTACAAAAAAGATTCAGACAACATACAAAGTTATTGTTCTTCAAACAAAGAAACAATTATAACAGTCTCTTGCTATGTATCCTATGTAGGTTATTTTTGCTGTTGTCACGAGTTTCAATCGAGCCAAAAAGAAGTTGGACACTTCAAAATTCCATACTTTGCTTGTGCTTTTCAAAGGAAGTCCCAGACATGGGTGGTAAACATTTCAGGATCCTGCAAGGGAGTGATAGTCTGTCTAAATTATATTTTACACATACAAGCAGATTTGGCCTTACCTGTTGCACATTCCCATATTGTCTTTGCCTTAAATTGGTCAATATTCAATTTTCACTTCACAAACTTTCAAATTGCATTTCTTTTTTCACCTACTACACTGCATTCATTTTATCGTATTTATTTCATGTACAAGCAAAATGCATTTAATCAGTATTTTTCTTTGTACAGTAATTGTAGTTTAGTAGATTAATTAATATCTTCAAAGTAGCACGATACTATTGAATCAATGTGGGCCTCCAAATTTAAATTATATATTCAATATACAGTAATTTCCTAAGTCACATTTCCTTTTCTAAAAAGACTAACTTTTTTGCATAATGAAATTCATAATAACACAATTTTGCTGGGTGGTTTGCTTTTCCTCATAAGTTTTATAACTCTGTATTATACAAATAACAAACAGAAAAACCCCTAAAAATAACTGTGTAATCAGGTTGGTCTCACGTGTCCCCAGGAGGTAGGTGAATAAAAGCAGACATGGAAGTCTGGTGGTCGTTCCCAACCTTGATTACGTTTCTTCTGTGTAAATCGCCGGTCTGGCCACTGAGACGGAGAGACAGACAGAAGTTTCTAGATGTAGGCTTCCTCGTTGGCAGGGTTCTGACTCTGGTTTTCTGTCTGCTGGTCTGGGCCATTTTCCTGAGCCTTCACCAGCACCAAAGGCTTAATCATCATCCGCAGACGCTGCAAGGGAGAGGCACAGAGAGCAGTAATATCATTGATATCACACAGCTGAAAAATGCAAAGATGGTGTCGAAATTACGATGAGACATTGCTGTATACCATTGGTAGGCACCAAACAACTGCAAAACTGGTGATTAAACCCATGAGCTGTAACAAAACACACCAGCTACACAGCTGTGAGCTTGATGAATGCACAGCCTCAGGCTCTGCGTCTCAACAGTCTCCAAGATATTCTCAGAAAAGACATCTATACATTTTCTCCGATGTGATATATGGTTATATGAATTAACACAGCCTGAGAAATGGCTGATAAAGGACCATAAAAGCCAATAATCTTGATGTTTTATGGGCCAAATTAACTGAGCCCACAAAACTAAATCAAACCCTTCCAAACTTCGTTCTTCGAAAGATTATGAGCTATGAGCAGCGTTGGACCCGGGTTCTGCAGCACTGTCGCCGCTTACACTGAGTGTTTGTGAAACTAAGCGTCCGCCTGGGTGCAGAGTACTAATCAGCTGGCTGATTGCTACAATTAGACAATCAGCCATCAGCTGTTACTGCAGGAGCTGACACCTGCACATCGCCTCTGACAGCCTCTGTTGCACTGCCTGCAATTATGGCCCATTTATTCTGTCAGTGGTGGCTATAAAGCTATATCTGTCACTAGACACCATATAGCTGTAAGGTTATTTATTCAGCACATTGTCAGTGACTGTAAATCAAAAAGCTCTTAATGTAAATGGCATGCCGGAAAAGGTATTATCTGGCATTGATTAGGATCATCAGATCAATAAAAATGCAGTGCACCATTCTGCTGCATACAAATGAACGTCATTTACTGAGAACACAGCTTCTGGTGTAGCAAAAAGGCATCTAAAATGCTCTAACAGAAGTAATTAGAAACTCTATTTTACTAATCCTTTTATCACCATTCTACTCTTCATGGCAATTTATCACGTCTTTACCCAGCATGCCGATGTGTTCGCTCCTTCCAGAAGCACTGAATCACAGTGCAGCTATAACGCACAGAGCAAAATCACATCGGCCTAAGCTGAGCATTTTATCATACAGCGCGAAGAGTTTTCTTGCTGCTAAATTACATTTCAGGTACTCCTTTCATCGCCAGCCATTATATAAATGTTGTAAATGTAAGTGAAGATGACATAAATCCGGGATGAGTATATTCTGGTAAACATATTGGGGCCTGACTCTCAGTAAAATTCTACAGGGTGACCTTAAATGTTCATTCGAGCTTTCCTCCATGGTTAGAACTGATCTCCTCTGGAAAATCCTCAGGGCTTGTATGTCGCATTTACATTATCCTCACAACACATCAGCACCCTCTAAAAACACTGCTGTGTTCCCCGTGTTGGATTTGTCTGTCATACAGTATGGAATAATATATTTCAGCCAAAAATCTTCCATGCCAAGTAATCCACTTGAAACTCTTAACACGGCGCCTGCCTCGCTGCCGACTGCATATTCAAATTCACACCAGCTAATAGCTGAGTGAAAAGCTCAGAGGTGAGTACAGTGATGCATATGTTCTAGAAATCTGAGGCTATTGTATCTGCATTACACTCACCAAAACTGTTGCTATTTATATGCCAGTAAGTGTAATAACATTACCTTAAAGTGCATGTATGTATATAGTATTTAGATTGAATTTGCGTAAGCAGATATATGTATTTGTTACAAACCCATAGCTCTACTTGCTTCGCAACAACAGATCAAATAGTATTATTTAGATAAACTGCATTAACAGTAAGACTGACTTACCTCTTTGTATGTGCCTTTGAGTGTGAGGAACATGTAGCCCATGTAGCCAGGGATGAGGGTCATGGAGGAGAGGGCCATGCACCAGCCAACCCCCTGGCCCCAGGCTGGGAACACATAGTCACCCATTGTGAGGGGAACCATCTGCACTGCACTAAACAAGAAGACTCCCTGGACAAGAGGGACAAGAACATAGATCTCAATACATTCATCATCATGCTCACAAACAGCCTTCATGCGATTAAAACTGCAGAATGACACAGCGTGTGCAAGACATTTGAAAATATTCAGTTTCTCTGCTATTGTTATCAGTTTTTGTTGAACTTTCACTAGGGTAAGGCTTCATGCTGTGGTCCCATTGTGTTTTCCAGCTAACAAGGGCCAGATACAGTCATCTGCAAGAATCTATCAGCAAAACAAATATTCAGGTAGAAAAAGCCCTTCTATTTCAGTGTGTTCAAAGTTATATTACTCACTAGCCAGCGGCACTAAGAGTAAATCTCACTGCTGGAAATAACAATTCAGAGTGTTACCTTTCAAAAGAGACCATGCATGTACTCCAAATGGTTCAAGAACAGCTATCGGTTTACTTTGGGTTTGCCTTGGATGGGCGTTACTGGAATTTATTTACACCAAATTGCAGTTTTTCCACTTGTGTGGCTCCACTTTTTCAACATTTAACCAATAAATTATAAATTCTCGGCCATATAGATGAAGAAATGCTACAGTGCATCGTCAGAATAAGCTTCTGGAATTAGGTGATCTTTGACCACAACAGGCACACTGTGTAAAGTATTGTATGAAAGTATGAAATTAAAGTATGGAGCTCCATCAGTTCAGCCAATCACTACATCACGTCAAAATTATTAAGTAAATGTAATCAGACTGCTTTTCATTTTGCGTGTTAGAATTAAAACAATCATTCTAAATACATACACTGTATCACCTGAGACCTCATGAGGCTAAATATTGTCGTTGAAGGAGTTGCTATTTTCCCTGTTGGTGTCTGGAACATTGTTGGTTTAATCCTGCATGTTAGCCACAGATAACACTTACAGCCACAATGAGCGGAGTGAAAACGACCCAGCAGGCCTTCCACCACAAACAGGGCCTGTGGCCAATCATCTCCTCAATGTTGTCATAGAATTTGTTCACACCTGGAACCAAAGATAAAGCACGATGAATGCAGTTTTAGCTACAGTTCATGATTCATCCATAATTCATGATCTCAAACATGGTTCTAGTCTGGATCTTAGATGTTAGATTTTGATATTTTAGCTCCCAATAAGTCAGCAACAAAAGGCAGAAATGTTCCATCCATACTCAAGAAGATTACTGAGACACGAGTGTGCCTCACCATAAAACCATGAAATTGAGATGCACTCAAAGAAGACGAGGAAGAGCAGGCACATTCCGCTGGCTGAGTAGTAGTCGAATAGCTTGAACACATACAGTCCACCCTGCAAAAGGAGAGAAGTCAGGGGGGGAGAGAAAAGAAAGAAGAAGTTAAGACTGATGAAGGCAAAGGGGGAAGCACTGAAGAAGCAGTTATAGTACTGGACGTGCAGGACAGTACTAAACCGGTCGAGTGGAATAACATCAAGGGCGAGAGCACCAGCGGCTGTGGGTGGTGAGAGTTAGTGACGTCTCATTGGCGAGGACAGAACTGGTGCTAAGACGTCCTCGTGGACGACCGTGTTACTGTGGATGTGCAGGGCAGACATGACCAGCGCAGATCAAGCATCTCCTTGAAACATTTCATGTCTGGCCACAATCAGGTCATTATGGAGACCAGCTCACAGGGACCTGCTACAGTTCGTCAGCTCCTGCCCTGTGAAGCTTGATATATTTTATACTGCCCGGAGTAGCGATTAGGGTAGCTGCCTCACTCGAACAGGGCTGTGCATGTGACGTGATGGAAATTCAGTTTGGCAGAAGTAGAGGGACAATGCAGGGTCTTTGAGTGTCATTAGCAAACATGACCTTGGCCTGCAGTGATTCTGTCATTTTTAGCTCTTTGCCAAACTTTTTGCTGACTTTTTCCTTGTTGTTCTTAAACTTAACTTTGGATTCAAACTGCGACAAAACTGCTGCTGTAGTTTGAGCAGCAGTGGCAGCATTCATTTTTAATTTTAATTTTAATGGCTTTAAACATCTCTTCCAAAATGCTGCACTGCGGTCTGAAATGTCAAAGTAAGAATTCATGCCAACCATGTTAAAATATTCCTGAATTAGCGTGCAATCAAATGTTAGGACATAAACTTAGACCAATACAATTAAACAAACATTCTTATTTGTATCTTAATAGAAAATAAACTAAACAAATTTAGTCATTAAACAGCATCTTCAAAATTCTGATGATCAGGCACAGTGACCAGTGTTTCTTTCTGGGACTCTAAAATATTAAACTACTGTTTTAGAACCAAGTTGATATTTTATTCCTTTGCAAAAGTGGCGTTTTAATCTCAGGGGGATGTGAGATGTTGCTCATGAAGTGCACAAAATGATTCGTTCTCTGAGAGGCATGAAGGTGTTCACTAATAACATGTCTTCGCGATCTGACCCTCAGAGTACATATGATTGTGATGATGATTTCTTTCATTAGAGACTGCGTCATTACTAAACAGCTGGTCGAGGGTAAATTTTGGCTTGATGGTGGCAAACTATTAGGAATCACTGTAGAGCCATAATTAATAAAAATATTGCATTTCAAGGCAATCTGGCCTGTAGGTGTGAGACATCTGGACCAAAGTGTTGGACAGACAAATTAGACCACGTGATCATTCTTTAGCGGGTAAATAAGTAAATGAGGCTGTGAACCTGTTTCATGGTGTTTGCAGAATGAACCATGGTGCTAAATGACCTGAACCAGTTTGGCTTGGGGCTACAGTCTCAGAGGGACTACGACCCTGTGACCTCTTTACTCACATGCTCTCTCTTTGGATTTCAAATAAGGGAGACTATAAGGGCGGGCTGACTTAACAGTGTTGCAGGTTAGTGGATCGGCTGCTGAGGTCACACCGCTGTGTCCTCTGGGACGCTTTCAAGTCTGTGAAAATATTTTATCATCCTGTGACACGGAGATAATGGTGTGTGGGTACTTGATGAACTGCACAAATACAGACTCAATATTGACCCAATCATGGGAACAGATATCAGCCATTCTCTCGGAGGCTGCTGTGAGTGTTTGTCAGTGGTGGATTGTAACTAAGTACATTTACTCAAGTATTGTACTTAAGTACAAATTTGGGGTACTTTGAGTATTTCCATTTTGTTCTGCTTAATAGTCTACTCCACTACATCTCAAAGGCAAATATTGAACTTTTTACTCCACAACATTTGACTGAGAGCTTTAGTTACTAGTTACTTTTCAGATTACAAATCTTCATACCCTTCCTGTCCAGTGAAAACCATGTATTCCCAAATTTGCCAATTTTGAATTTGAATGTGAATTTGAATGCATCGTCACAAAGCAGAAAACAAATGTGGTTCTTACAGGACAGCGAGACTACAAACACATGATGATCATTATAGACTATGATGCAATACTGTAGCTTAAACTACCCAGCAGTATATAAAGCGGTTAAAATGAGCAACCTTAGAAATCTACAGCAGGAAAATGACACATAGTAATACAGCAGTAAAATTAATCCAGAATCATCAGATGAAATAGTGAAACACTAAGGAAGACTATTTTTCTGCCCAATGAGAACTTTTACTTTTCATACCTCAAGTAGATTTTTAGATGATACTTGCTTACTTTTACCTAAGCAATGCTTTGAGTGCAGCACTTTTACTTGTATTGGAGTTTTATTGAAGTAAAGAATCGGAATACTTCTTCCACCACCTTGAATCAGCTTTCCTGTGATGTCTATAAAAGGATTATCCAGGAAGAAAGAAGCATTTACCTGTGTGATGTTGGACAGTCCAATGATGTAAGAAATAAGGCAGACGACTGCGATGAAGATCTCTCTACGTCTTCTGAGAATATGTGGGAATTCATCAACCAGTGCAGTGATGAAGCCTTCCACGGTGCAGAACTGGAGAAATTGCAGAGTCATGTTAAAACTGGGTTATGTAATACTGTGCCGTCACAGTAAAAACTCCAGGTCTGTTTCTAAGGTTTATTACTAACTTTCATGAGTGGACGTGTAACCACATGATGTATTATTTTACACCATAGTGATGTGTTTACAATGCTAAGAGACATTGTGAAGGTTTCCACCAACAATAGTATCCTGGCCTTAAACATGAACATTTTTGTCAATTATTCCAGTTTTATTTTTTTTGCCGATTGCTGGACAATCAGCACTTTGCTTTATGAATATGGTCCAAAAACCACAACTGAGACCACTTTTGTCGGGCAGCTTTTACCTGGCTGTCGATTCCCAGCATCAGCAGCATGGAGAAAAAGAGTATGGCCCAGAGAGGAGAGATGGGCAGCTGGGTGACGGCCTCAGGATAAGCCAAAAATGCCAGACCAGGTCCTGACCAAAGACAAATATGATAGACATGGTGACGTGTAGATCCACACTAACAAAACATGAGTTGTGGAACTATGGCAAAGAAAGATTGTTTAAGGACATATTGTTTTTATGCTGTGCATACTCAGCTGTAATTAAAGTAATACTGGATAAGACAAGACTCAAATCCAAAGTGTCCTTGGAAGGAAAAAGTGTGAGTGCTGAATGTCAAACTTGAGTATTTACAAAGGACAGAGAGTTCTGCAAAATCGCTGAGCAATTTTTCTTTCTAATAAACCCCAAAATCAAAACGGACCTACAGTGACAAGCTAAAACCTTCCCTTTCTGGCTGAAAAAAAATGATATCTAGCAATTTCAAGGGATAATTTTTGCACAGTCGCAAGTATCTCATGCCTGTGCCTATTGTCGCTATTGAGTTTCAACATTGATTGCAATTACCTGAGGCTGCCACATCAGCGATGGGCCTTTTTGTTACGCTGGCCATGAATCCCACGATGGAGAAGATGACAAAGCCGGCGAACATGCTGGTGAAGGAGTTGATGCAGCAGACAATGACAGAATCTCTGTACGGGAGAGACAAAGCACAAGGCAGCCATTGTCACGCCTATATCAATTCCTTATCAACCCCACACACATTGTGAGGAGGCATGGGGGGAAGGGACAGTGGAGAGCCATTTTGCATCCTGCAGTTCTGTTAAAATGGCAGTGAGCTGCAGCGGTTTCCAAATTGTTGGAACCACAGACGTGCATAGTTGGGCCGCAGGCCAGCATTTATCTGACAATGTGACAGAGGCAAAGCAAACGTCTGTGCCTATGAGTGTAAAACAGAGCCAAAATAATGAAAAGACTAATACAGCTGGAGGCTCAAATAGTCCCAAAATAGAAGGTACAGCAGACACTATGTTGCCAGGAAACCAAAAATAATCACAGGAAGAGACATCTTCACAGTCTCCTTAAAAAAAAAAAAAAAAGTGTGACTGACCAGTGTTGCTGACAAAATTTCATCTGAACGGGTATTTGATTCATGTGGCAAATCAACCTGGGATGCAACACATTATAATCACCTACCTGTACACGTTGTTATTGAAGGTATTGTAGCTGCCAAGAGCAATCAGAGAGCCTAATCCCAGCCCGTAGGAAAAGAAGATCTGAGTGGCAGCATCCAGCCACACCTGTCACACACAGAGTGGAAAAAAAAGGTGTTAAAATAATCAGGTGTAGACATGTAACTTGTGCAAAGTTGTGCTGATCAAGCCTTGTGCATAAATGAATCTTGTCTCTTATAAACCTTTGATGGGAAATATTATTCTGGAAAGGTGTACCACCTACATGCTGTCTTGTTACTCTTTGTCCTATCTGATGCACTCAGATCCCATTGCACTGACTTAACTCAGTAAGATCTTGCCTTGTCTAAGGATGTCTCTCCACACCTCATCTGACTTGATCTCATGTTCTTATTGGGCTTTAATGATGTAGCTAAGTAATTTAGTCACAATCATTATGGAATATAACATTGGTAACAAAAATCCATACTATCATATGGGGATTTATTCTTCTGGACATAGATGCATTAGCCTATATAAGACTGGCACACTTCAGCCTCTTAACAGCTATCTGAGATCTGCAGTATACTTCACAATTAGACTGCATCAGCATAATAAATACAGGTATAGAGCATCATTATAAGCTTGTTGCTTTGGTGTTAGAGGCAAAATACTTGGAAAATACACAAATAGACATCCTTTCTGCAATTTTGCCACCCATGCAGTTAACAGTGAATGTGAGTGTTTTAACAGACACAATGAGAATGTAATAAGATTAAGCTCTGTACAAACCTAATTACAGTACTATTCATCTACATTCATGTGCAGTAAGAGACCTCTACATTGGCTTTACTGTCACTTGTGAACAGTCTGGACAACTTTTCCCAAAAGGGCCAAAACATATCCCACTGGTGCTCATCTTATACTCTGCTGCCACCTTTATTTCTGTGATCAATCAAAGTGCTGCATGTATTCCTGAACAGAAACCGTTTTTTTAGACATGTGGGCCTGCAGAGTGAGAGAGCAGAGAAAGAGGAGAGCATACCTCAGACTCCTTAAGCTTTTCAAAGTCCGGTGTGATATAGAAGAGGATTCCATCTAATGCACCAGGTAAAGTGACGCCACGGCAAAACAGGATGAACAGCATGAAGTAAGGGTATGTGGCTGAGAAGTACACCACCTGTCGGACACAAAGTTATTGTTAGAAAAAAAAACATTTTGTTATTTAAGCTGTTTTTAAACCACGCAGCTGAGCATTATTTCACTTGTAACGTGTGTCCTGCAATGCAACAGCACTGCAGAAGGAGTGAACACTGCTAAGTTGTTCAACTCATCGCGAACAGTGTTGCAGTAGTGCGGCACCATCCTCACAGCACAGTGCAGCACAGTGACCTAGTCAGCCTTCCCCCAGAGGCAAGATGACCCCAGAACGGTTGGGTTCAGCACACTCCCAGTGCACCATTTCCCTCCTTATCTGAACCAATTCTGCACTGTTCTATCAAAAGTCAACACAATTCAGATCATTCGCGACAAAATGAACTAAAGAAGAAATGAACCAGCAGAGATAGTGTTCATGACGAATCTACCGTACATAAATTAAACAAACATGAACAATGCTAATGACAAATCTTATGGTTTTGTAATTTTGTTGAGAGTGGCTTTACAGCTGCCAAGTTTAGGCCTTTGTTTCCCTCTGTGGAACATGTAGGTGCTTGTGACACTTAAGGCGCTTTGGAATAAATGGAAATTAGATGTACAATGTTGTATTGCCTTTGAAAGAAAGAGACAGAGAGGGGTTGGCGGGGTATTAAACATCACGATAAGTAGTGAAATTGTTGTTTCGTCTTATTTTTTAAATATTTTGTGACTGTAAACCTAAAACCAAAATTTAAGCTCATCCCAGAGTAAAACAAGTTACAAGTGGACAGACACACAAACAGGCTGAGTTAGTTAAATTATGCAATCCCTTCTTTTGAACAATAATCCAGCATCCCATTGTACCAATTCTACGACCTATAGGTTTCAAATTATGCAAATTCAATTAAGGATGAATTTTGTTTCGTTTCTGTCTTTGTCCTCTCCTTCTACTTACTTTGCCAGTCCAGCTGACCCCCTTCCAGATGCAGAAATAGACGAGCACCCATGCAATGGCGAGTGTAATAGCCAGCGGGATCCTGACCTCCCCGGGCTTCTCCAGGCCATCGGTCAGCTGGTGCACGTTACGTCTGCAGGGAAGGAGTAAAGTGGTCTTACCACAACGCACAAATGCATCCTCGATCTCATGCATGCAGCATGCATGGGTGCACACACAAATATGCGCACACGTGTCTGGATATTCACAAAGACTGCTCTCCCTGGCTTTCTTTTCCCACCCCTAAAGCTTTTTTGAGGCATCACAGTAAATGGAAATCATGCTTGAATGCACATATGTCTACACGCAATCAATTTTTTTTTCTTAGGCTTGTTTGAGGCCCTTTATCGTATACAAGCACAGTTTTTCATCTTCTAAAGGTATCTTTATATAAATGCATGTTAAGGGATTTGGTAAACCATTGGACCGTTGACCCAAATGGCCATATCAACCCTGATCTTCTTTATGCACGATAGGGACCATGATCTTTCTGTCTAGTTTGTGATCTAAAGAGACGTGTCCAGCTTACTCCCAGAACTCCACCACTGCGCTGGTGAGGTTTCTGGTGTCTGCGATGCTGTAGTTAGTGTAGCAGCGGTCTGTGTTCCAGGGATTGCCACAACTCTGCCATGGCAGGTCCTGAAAATTAAAGAGAAAAAAAGAGAAAAATCACACAGACAGCTCTTTTTACTTGGACCACTCTCCCACCACCGGGTCCCATTCTCTCTGGTTGTCGAGCAGCCAAGACCATGATACTCATTGAGATTTCATGCTTTTCTCAGAGGACTGAATGCCTCATCGCCAAATGCATTTATCAATACCTTGTGTAAGGCGCTAATTATGTGGGAAAGGAAGTAATAAATGTCATACCCTGTTAAAGTCTGTGCACCCTTATATAAGAGGTGCTGGCAAACAGAACCTGCCACATAACTAAGAGGGTTACTATGCAAAAAATACAACCTGGGCAAAAAAAGATAAGTAAAAAAAAGGGGGGAAAAATCTGCCTCGTTGTTCTGATTTAAAGGGGCACTTTTGTGAAGAGATATTTCAGTAAGCACTCAGAAAATGTAGACAATTTAAGGATTTTTTTTAAAGGTATTCAAGTCATATTATTACATTGTTTAATTAGGGAACAGCATGAACAGAAATATCATGTACTCACAGTTGTGAAGGAGTTGTACAGATAGTAAATAGCCCAGGAAATGATTACAATGTAATAGATATTTAGCCAGAAGGACAGAACAGCAGCAGCCAGACCCACACCTGAAACAACAGGAGAATACAGGCATGACGTTAAATTGTAAATGAAGTGAGAATAATAATAACATATGTAAGAAATATTTGAAAAAGCTGTTACATAATTAGAAAGAGCCCCAATGTCTTGCTTATGTCTGCTATTCAACCTGGCCTTCATGAAGCAGCCAGCTCACATGAAAAGCACAGTTTAGGGCCTTAGGGATAATGTAAAAGTGCCTTTTACCTTTGAACATGGGGGCCAGCTTCCACACTCCCAGCCCTCCAATAGAAGTGTATTGACCAAGCGCCGTCTCCAGAAAGAACAGGGGCATGCCAGCAAATATAAGGGTCAAAAAGTAGGGAATCAAGAAGGCCCCTGAATGAGAGGTGAGAGGTAAAGGTATGTAAGTGAAGGTGAATCATAAACTATTAACATTTATCATAATCCAGATAAGATGGTTGGTAAAAGGAGTGTTTGGTTGCACTCTGCGCCGCGGATCACCGGGCAAGCTCTCGCTTGTGCGCAATTACGCACGGCTCAGATGGGGGGAAATGCACTTTAGATATATTTTAATTAAAAACCTCCGGCAGAAAACTGGCAGGTTTTGATGTCGACATCTTTGCACTCCTTTTGGTATATGGATAAATGGAAAAATGCCAAGAAGTCCTGTTTACCTCCTCCGTTTTTTCCACATAAATAAGGAAATCTCCAGACATTTCCGAGTCCAATGGCGTATCCGACACAAGATAGAAGAAAGTCAAATTTCCCACCCCACGTCTCTCTCTCGGGTATCTCATTTTTCGTCTTCTGCACTTTCACCACCAAGGTTTTGGGTTTATCGTTTGGCGTGGTGGTGGGCGCGTCGTTCACCGTCTCCGTTAAGACGTGTCCGTCCGAAGCTTTGGTCCCGTTGGTGGCCATGGTCACTGTGCGTGTCGGATAGTCCTGACCAGTGGAGAGGAGGGGGTTTCAGCACCGGTCCAGGCAGACGGCAGCTTCTCAGTCCTGTGCACCCAGCTTCCAGACACCAAGCGAGGGGAGACGAAAAATCTGGGTAATGAGAGCGATCAAGAGCCGGAGCAGGCGATGCTTAGCAGAGTTCCAGCGACCCTGAAAACGTAAATAAATATGCATGGAGTTAAAATTCACTAGAAAAAAAAAAAAAAAATCAGAATACATCAGTTAGATAATAAAATTGTATTTGTGCCTTATGAAATAATTTCTGAACTCGATTTGCAGTAATAATATCTGGGATCCATTTACGTAATGCTGCCTTAATTGTTTAAGTTGTTGAAACATTAAGTGAAAGTGGAATTATTTTCCCAAGTAATAAAACAATTGCTTGTTGTCTGGAGGAAAAAAAAAAATAAAGATGACATACGTGGTCAAATTGCTTCTTTGGGTGGGCGTCCTACTGGCCTGTGCTGACAAAGAAGTTTTCTATTACCGCTAAAATATTTTTTACACGATTATTATGCAAGCGTAAATTCTAACTGCATGACATTTCTTCAGGGGTGGAGAGAGAAAAATGTGCCCCACGATCCGTGAACCCCACGGGATCAAATAAAGACTTCTCATGCAATAAGAATCACTTTTAATTGCCCGGAGTGAATGCATGTTAGCAGAAATTTAGAGCCTGCTTTTGTCCTTGATTCATTACGCTCTAAATTCAATGGCCCACTTCCTATTGCTTCGGTACGAGAGAAGAGCAATTAAACACGTTAAGGAGTCAGGCGCGACGGTAATGTGGAATGAATCACCTGGAGAGGCTAATAACTTTCACTGGACATTTTCATCAAAAATCAGCAGGCTGCGTGAAAATATTTAATATTTACCTTAATTTCTAATTCATTAGAATTAAGAAAAGCAATTAGCTTCACCACTTTAAACATTTAATAATATACGCTATTTATTTTTCTTTATTTCGAATTTTTAAAATGCAAAATGAACATCTGCTCGTCATCGAGGAGCGTCTGAAAAGTGGAGCGCGCGTTCTGCGCTCTCCATCACCTCGCTTGCAGAGGGTAATTGAGAAAAATTAAAAGAGAAATATGAGGCAGCACGGTCACAAATCTCGTGTTACTGTATATGAGGAACATTTTATATCTAATCTGTTAGATTTATTTCAGGTTCATGTGACATTCGGCTTTTAAAGAGACACGCGACCTCAAGAGCAATTGGGATTCCGTGAACAAAGAAGTCTGTGTGCGCTTTATCCACACAGATCCCACATTTACATTTTGCATTTACATGCATTTAAAACACGAAGGATCAAACAAGCTGATGACCCTCGTCAGATGAGTCTCTTGCGTCGCCGTCATGTGAAGTGCCGTCGCACAGCCGTGCACGTTGCCAAATTCAGCGCATCTGCACTCCAGATTCCTCAGCGGTCCTCACTTGCAATAAATCTGTCAGCAAACGCGAATATATCCCTAATTTACGTGAAATGCACAACGTATGTCAGGATACTTACAATAAAATCCTTCAGTTTGCCAGACTCTTTCCCCGACGGGAAAATCCGATTTTTTTGTTTCTTTTTTTAAAAAAAAGTTACTTCCTTGCACTTTCTGAATAAAACCAAGGTGAAAACTTTGCATCCGACGACAGCGAGCGAGCGTACGATCCTGAGGGGGGAGGATGGCGGACAAACGCGTCTTTGAGCGCGAGGTGCTGTCCTGAAAGGAGTGGTGCTGAAAGAGAGGAGGGGAGAGAAGACGGGGAAAGGAGCTGCCGCCGTCTGAGCTGAAGCGAGCAGGGACGTAACATGGAGCGCAGGATCCTCACTCTCATCTACATAGCGTCAATGTCACCTCAAAGTCGACCCTCCCCAACTCCAACATTTCCACCACTGAGATGGCAGCGGGTTTGAGAGAGGAGCATCCTCTTGTCTCAAGGTTTTATATCCTTACTCCTGCAGCTTTTTTTTTTTTTTTTTTTTTTTTTTTTTACATCAGCAAGTTCTCTCTCTCTCTCTGTCTCTCTCTGTCTCTCTCTCTCTCCCTTTCTGAGTCACTCAAGGGCCAGTTGATGCACAATATAGACTTTCGGTTACTTAACATTTCAATAACATCCTCTGTTTGCCCTTGCTATAAGTTTCTAAAGATTGCTCACATTCCATCAAGTTGCCACCAATAACACTCATGCACACTTAAGGGACACTTGTTCCCTATTTTCTAAACTTCCATCCATCCCAATTTGGGGTGATTAACATGAAGCAGCCTGCATGGAAAAGAAGACCATGGCATGAGTCGAAATAAGTAGCATAATGTTGCATCAAACACAGCCCCTCCAAAGTAGCAGATACAAAAGGAAGATGCCAATGACTGCTCCAGCTCCTGGCAAGACATGATAAGAGGGTCCCGGCCAATAAAGGCAGTCAGGGTGTGTGAGATAAATTGAAAACTGTGCTTATAATCTTCTTAGCCCGCTGTCTTCCAAAATGAAATACCCTTGTGGAACATCCCAAATGAGCAGCCTTAATGCAGACTTTAACTCCCACATCGAGATAAATTATTGGGGTCTCGCTGGGAGATTAGTCTCTCGCAGGGTTTAACAGTTAAAGTTTGAGTCGTGAAAATGAGTGAGGATTAAACCAGTGTTAGTATAAAAGAAAATCTACATCGGCCTTTGGGAATGACAAACGTGGGACTGTTGAAAACGTGTGATGCTGATGTTTAATTTGTTCTGTAGTTCAAGTCTGTGTGAAGCTTTCAGGTGACACCTTACCATGATTTGAAGCAGCTTCACTTTAATGTCAATGGGGCATCGTATGCAATGTCATCGCTTATGTCACTGATATGGATGCATGAGCTACATCAAAAAATGTCTAAGAAATACCGACTTTCTCCCATTTCCAATTTCTCCTCTTCATTTCCTTCGTTTCCTCTCATTTTGCTTGTTTCCGCACCATCTCTGTTTCTCTCACAGCTCGCTTCCTTCGCTGTCCCCCTGTGCTCATCTGCCCAAATCTTTCCCTCCCATCTTTGGTTCTTTTTGTCTCCGTCCGCCATACTGTCGGCTGCTCAGTGCTGATACAGCGCAACTGAAAAGCTGCACCACTGAGAGGGAAGGGGAAAAAAATGCCCAGATGGTGAACCAATGAGGGGTGAGCTAACCTTCTAATGATACAAAACAAAATTTAGCATTTCTAATCCCAACTGGCTGATTGGCCCGGAGGCTGTGGCACCTCAGATGTGCAAAAAGCCTCCCGTTGGCCTGCAGCTCTCACACGGGAGGAATTCAAAATGCCATAGTGATGAGAGCTGGTGGTGCTGTGCTTGTGGCCCCGGCCCCACCTGATGGTGGGCCTGTGTGCAGTGGAGCTTGTAATTACAGAAGGAGGTGGTATTAATAGAGAGTAGAGTACAGGCAAACACACAAGCAGACAGCTGGCCCCCTGTCAGTTTCAGTGCTCAGACACAGGGGACAAAAGTGATGCTCTGAAACTGCAGAGCAGATTATCACTCATGTGAGAAAGACAAAATGATGATACGGATGATGATAGCAGGGATAATGATGACAGATGCATTTTATAATACAGGCATGTTTACAGAGCCTAATATGTTCCCCCGCACTTTCAGTATTTCGATGAGGCTTTGCATACATGGTGAGTGTATTTATTAGTGTATTTCATATGCATAAACAGTATGGATACAGCATCGTGTGCCTCTTTGAAAACTCCTACTTAAGCAGTAAATTTTGTAACTTGATAAACTGCAGGGACTACATTTGGATTCACACCTGGCAGGAAAGTCTAAAGCCGTGCCAGCAGCTCTGTGAGGCTGCAACGCAGCCGTGCTTTGAGCTAAACGCTAATGGCAGCATGCCAGCGCGCTCACAATGACAATGCTAACATGCTGATATTTAGCAGGTAGAATTTTTACCAAATACGCCATCTTTGTGTTAGCATACTAACGTGTTAAATCTTACTGACAATACCATCAGTAATGACAGACTCCAATATAAAACGACTTTCACAGAAAATGAATAAGTGAAAGCACATGTTGAAAAGTGAATCCATACTATTCTTGGTAACAAGCAATTTACCTCTTTAATATTGACCCATTATAAACCCATAGGACACTCGAAACAGGGTCAAAACCAGGCAAAAATGCCTCTGTCTCTTCATCAACACAACTGCATAACATTACAGTCTTATGATACTATCACGCTGGAAGATGTTAGCCCTGCTCTGAGCCCGTGTGAAGCATCGTCTGCGGTCACTTTCCAAGTCAGTTTCAATGCTTGCAAAGTCAATGCAAAGTGCACATTAGCATCTCAAATACCTAGTTTGAACCAACATTTTTCTTAACATTGTTGTATGTTGGCTTAGCACTTCAGGGCTTATGGAAATCAATGTGTGCGTTTGGGCATATGAAAGAGAGATAAAGGCCGAGAGGTAAACAGAAAGACACATTGACAAACAAACAGACAGACAGACAGACAGAGCCCTGCACTGTAGCTTTTCTATGTCTCTTAATCCTAAAAGCCTCTGTTCTTTTCGGGCGGTGGGGAGAGGGAGGGATTGTTGTCAGGACCAGTTATGTGTAACACTGCAGGCCAATAGAATGTGTCTGGCTCTTCATTGGTAAGTCAGTCAGGTAGGACGCTGTTAGGCCTCTCCAGAAGAGCCTTGGTGCGACGTTTCCGCTCGCAGTGAAAAGATGCAGACAAAGTGATGTGTCTGTTGCCGGGTGATTCACAAAAAGAACCCAGGGTGCATTTCTAAAAAAAAAGGGGAGGGTGGAAACACAGCAGCAAAGTAAAACAAATACTGGCCTCCATCCATGCCTCCCTCACTCTTCTCACAGCCAGGCAGGAATGCAGAAGTCGATGAGCGCCAAAACCTTCCTGCCAAGCCAGCTTTGCCTGAAATGTTGCACCATCTTTAGCAACTGCATCATAACAGAAAGATGAGGATTAAAACACTCATTAAATCGTAAATTTGCTTTGATGGAATTAAAACTTGTGCGTCACGTTTGGAGAAATGTCCGAACGAAGGGTAACTCGAAATCGGGAGGCGTTAATAAATTGATGGATCGGTTTCCTCTCGATGTCTGTAAATTCATGCAAAGTTTTTCCCCAAATCAATTACCTGTTAGGGAGCTGTCATGGTCCGCTTCTGACAGGTGATGAGCGATGTATTGTCTGTAAATGTGCCGTGACGATGTCTTGACTCCCGTCATGATTTATTAGAACATCGGTGACACAGGCTGCGAAAGGTTACCAAAGTGCAGCAGATGAATATGTGGCATGTCACTCGGAGTGTACAAGGGAAAAGGTCAATTAAGAAAGAAGCGCCTGTTTTCCATGGCCGATGACAGAGCTGCCATATGTCATATTAAACACACGGTGTCATTATGTGAAAATATGGGAGTAATTATGTGGCAGCGAATGCTGTTTTTAAAGCTGCAGTGCAAAACCTGACCCAGGTTAAAAATAATAATGATAATTGTCACCTGAGCCAAACCACTAACATGATAAAAATAAAATCCAAACAGAGCTAATGAACGAATTCAGTGTACCTCATCCTCTGGGTAGCATTAATGTGTGTGTGAGATTATGACCAGCCATGCAATAACTGTTGACAGTTTTCAGTTCAACCAAAGGGGTGGATGCTAGAACTGCTGGAAAAATGGCTGCAAATATCTAAAAACCTATTTAAACAGGCTCAGAATGACAGCACGTCTGTGCCTCTCACATGCTTTTATTAACACACTAATGAAAGAGTTTCTGAACGGCATTAGGATTAAAATGCTAATTAAATTAGATTTACATATTTGTTGACTCATCTCCAGCCCTCTCTTGTCTCTGCTCGGAGACACTCAGGCGAACAAAGAATGATCAAACTTGGATGTTTTAAACTCTAGATTTCTTTTTAAAACCTTTATTTATTCAGGAGAGTGTCACTGAGAGCTGGTCACATTCACACAGTCACACATTCACACCTGTAGGCCGCTCGGTACCACCACCAGTCTGGGTGGCAGGACACTGAGCAGATCCACTGGAGCTGTTGGGGTTATGGGCCTTGCTCATGGGCACCTCAGATGTGGTAATAAGGCAGGGCCGAGTGCAGCCTTTCACTTTCTGCACCTAAATTTATCCTGCGGGGGATTTAACCGACGGCCTTCAGGTCACAAGCCCACTTCTAAAAAGCGGTTTTGTGTGTTACCAGAAGAGCACTGCAGTCTGAGTAGGTCGTAGCCGTTCCTGCTGGAAATGTATGGATTTACATAACTAGCCTCAGCTGCTGTTTTCTCTATTGCTTTTAGAAACAGTCTTATTTGGAGGCACCTTTGTTTCACTTCGACAGATGAAATAAATACAGCTGTTCTGAAAATGAACATTTCACAACTTCTGGAACGCACAAATCCTCATTAGTTGTTCATAAAAGGAGATTATCCAAACTTCGGGGCAGATTAAATGACTGTGTCTCCTGGTTGAATCAAAATCTGTGTCGACACCAAAATGATATAATGTGCATTGAGGCACTAATTACTTCTCATGGATCGGGGTGAATTATCCAGCTTAAGGCCTAGTTTTACTTCTGAAACTGTGGCCGTGAGGGCCAGGATGCATCGTCCACCTCCAGCCAAAAATGTATGACAGAGCAAACTGTACTCGTTGGCTGTGCTTGCCGACAAACGTCTGAGCTCTCCTATGTTTGCAGAAACCCACTGCAGTATAAAGAGAACCACATGCACTCCTATATCATACACTCTATCCAGCCTTTTATATTACATCCACTTTCCAGTGATAGGAACATAAGTATTATTACATATGCAATAATAACTTGCTCTATCACTGTCAGTCTCGGGACAAATGCTACTTTACCCTTCAAACATATAGCCATTGCCTGGGAACAGGGCTTTCACACCAAATACTCAAAGTCAGTACTAGTCAGAGCGAAGCCTGTATTTCCACTGGAAAGAGCTGCATAAGCCAAATTGAACACTGACCCACATGCGCTTACTGTCCCTCAACAATGTGCATCCAGTGGGATTCTTGCATTGACAGGAGATAGACGTTATCACCCACCTTTAGCACGATGGTGCCATCGATTTTACTGTTGGCAAGAATGGTGGGAAAGTTAATTTCATTCACTCTTTGGTCTTAATGGGACTCAAGTAAAAAATCTCCAGCATAGCAGAAAATATGAGTGTGGATGAGGACACCAGGGTGTAAATTATCATTTTGACCTGGACCGAGTCCCTTGCTCTTTATTTTGCACACACCAACAATTTTCACCTGAGCTCATTTGGTCTTAAACCACAGATGTTGTGAGATTAAACATTCAAAACAGATTTAATAATAGTGAGCTATTTTTTACAATCATCTAATTATTGGTTCACTTTCTTATTAATGGAAAGAAGAAGTTATTATACAATCACGTTTCGCTCCCCAAGGTGATTTGTACGAACTGTAGCCTGTAACATTTAATAACTTGTACAGCTTGAATAAATTTATCCCAGAAACTGCTGCATCAACATTCCTCCTGCTGTATTCACTGTAAGTCTGACCGTCAGCTGTATCTCTAACAGGTACTGTAGCTACAACACAACATGGCAGTTCAGAGGAACGTACTGTATGTTTATGTTCTGCTAACATGTACAGCTTTTGACAGGCATTTTAACACACACACACACACACACACACACACACACTAAAGCTCGTCAGCACACACTCGTCAGCACACACTTGTCAGCACACTTCATGGGACTGGGCAGTTGTGCCGTTTGCCCCACATTGCCAATCCAAATCGTTATGTCATGATTTTGCTACAACTGTGTAATGATCACGAAGTAATTCAACCCTCTAATTTACATGTTTGCTCTGCTGCTGCAGGGCTGAAAATCATCAGCGTTATGACTGAAAACAACATTTTGACTGATCTGAATTGAGATTTCGACAGAGATACAGTGAAAGTGATGTACAAAAGTGAAAATGGACTTGGAATGTATAAACAAAAACACATCACAATTATGAATCAACACCAGAAGCACTGAAAATAAATGAATAAGCAAAAATATAAACACTGCAGCATTTAGTCTTTCTCTCAAGGAAAGGATACAGTTCAATGTCAAACTATTGATCTGCATCAGGTTTGGATGAAAGCACCAGAGGAATTATTGACCTGCAATTGAAAATCAAAATAAAATACTGTTACTTTTGTCCAGAGGGCTAGCGGGTTGTGTTATAGGAATATCAATACGCTTTGGCCTCTGGCTATACTATTATCTATAGCGGAGGACATTTTTCTTGCTTGTACACCTGTTTTAATGTTCTGCATCAATCTTCTGTTTCATACATTGGAGAGCAGAGTTGGGGGGGTTTAAATGGATGATTGACTTTGATTGGGCTGTAGCTGCCCCAGCTACAGAAATATGAATCATAGGACAGACAAACTCGCTGGACTCAGAGAGGACTCTGTGGTTGGAGCTGTAGCTGGGATGTTCTGCTCAACTGGTTTGTGTTGACCCTCATGTATTTGTAATGTATGTGTAAGACGCTCTGCTTGAGAAATAAAACTAAAATTCCTCTTGTTTTGCGTTTGCTCTCATCTATCACACATTTAAACAATGGCTGTAATCTTGTGGCGTCTTTGTTACACGAACCTTCGTTGCCATGGAACAGGACGCCTTTCTGTCTGCTTCAGCTCTGTTCCCAAAAGCATTTTTCTGGGTTGTTACCCTGAGTCGAAGTAATTGAGGCAGACAGATTGTGATCCGCGAGTCAGGACTGATATTTAGACTTAATGGCTTTCAGAGAATCTGCATCCGCCGCCACCTGCACCCTCAACACATGGCTGGCTGACGTCGCCACCACAGAGCAGAGGGAAGGATGGAGAGAGGAAAGAGTGGAGGTTGAGAACGCTCTTACATCCTTCGCCGTTTTCTCCCTCCTGGGTTTAGACTATTTCAGTCATTTTGATGTGAGATACTCATCGGAGATATTCACTGAGTCATTACATCAATAATTTTTGTAAATGGTGAAAAGGTTTTAGGCCTCAAAATGCAAGAACACTTTGAAACGCAAACAGAGGAGGAAACTAAATCAGTTCAATTCACATGACCGTTAAAATGCAAATCCCCGCTGTGATAAATGAAATATTCAGCCATGTGTTGCTAGGCAACAAAGCTGTGGGCGGTTTGGTTGATTGGTCCTCTTATAGTTTGACCACATCTGTGTGGACCGCTTTGAGCGTCTCAGACAAAGCTCACCTAAGAAGCAAAGTGGGTCTGAAACTGTGGAGCTGGGTTTGAGGGACTATCCCTTTAAGTGTTAACCAACATGTAATAAGAAATAAAGTTTTGCATTTAGTCACGCTGCAGTTAGAGGTATCCTGAGGTTCGAGAAGGGTCTTGGACTGAAGAGCGCTGACTGCCACTTAGGAGGATGGGCAGCATACCGAAGGGCTGAGGCTCTCTGAGGTGAAGCATCAATTAACGCTGCAGCCAGGGGCATGACGACTGGGCGAGAAAAGCGGACATCAAAGGTTAAAGATAGGCCGCTAGATTTCGGAGGACAGCTGAGGCCGATGTTTGGATCGAGGGGCCAAATCTGAATTTTGTGGCATGTGTGTTCATCTGATATGAAGGAGGAGAGGACTGAAACAGAAGACCAGAGGCTGAGGCTGCTGTGGGTCTCTGGTGTACTCCTCCAGCTCCTGTGGGCTCCTGCGGCTGTTACAGCAGCTGCTGAAACTGGATTCAATACATTTTAGAAAATCCCCATGATGGGGGCTCAAATGAGGTTTCTGGGGGTTAATTTGAATTTGGTTCGCTCTATCAATAAAGTTCCTCTGGTGGCATCTATTAAACCCCCCAACACTCATCTCTGTTCGTCGTAATTACATATTTTGCCTTAAAATGGCTTAGATGTAGCTTTGCCTTCACTAAGCATGTGAGGATTTATAGATCTGCAAATAGTCCCTGCCTGTATCTCCACCCACCCCTCCACCACTCGCCTGCAGCTCGAGCGTACCTGCTCACCTTCCGCTCTGCTCATTAATCACACAAACACCTGCTTGTCTTCTGTTTTGCTAGCTACTGTACAGCATACAACGGTTTGAAACCTCTGCTGTGTGAATCCACGTTTCTGACACTGTCATGGGTCCACTGCGGTTACAAAATGGAAATGCTCAGACATGGTGTTGACCGCTTATTTCAATCATGATATATATCTCATAGCATATAAAAAACACAATACTGTGTGGGCTCTTTAACAGGGTTAAAAACTTGACTTTCACTGGAGGGGGCCTCTCAGAAGGTTTTATAGAATCTCTGTTACGGTTCCTCGAAGGTTAATTTGAATTTGGTTTGCTCCATCAAACGCTTTATGTTGTTTTGCAGTTTGATGCCCGGAGGCTTTCATGGTCTCATGATGGTAAAACCAGCAGAACTGCGTACAATCAAAACAGGCATTCATGCAAATGTCACTTGTTTGTTAGCTAGTACAGAAGAAAATCTTTATTTTCAACCATAGTATTTAATTTTAAGACAATATCAACTTGGAGATTTAATGTCCGTACATCAGAATTTCCAAAAGCAAACAAAAACAAATGATAAACAATTCTCATGTATTGTGTCCAGTGTGTAAGTATAACTCCTCTACAGTTAGGGTCCATTATAAGGAAATTATAAACGGTGAAAAGTGTGCAGACAACTACAAGCAGCACAAAATAGGGCAACAGAAGGATTCTGGCCTTAAATACCATGGTTGCTTGTAAACAGTGCAACTTTAACAGCACCACTATAAAAATGTGATGAATAGAAATCAACAATATTCAAATCATCTGACCTCCAGAAAAGAGAAATTGATCAAGAGTGATAGCTTTGTTCTGAGTCGTTGTGAGGTAATCATTCATTTAACTGACTGCAGCTGCCTATACTGATATTTATGTTGTGCAACTACTTTAGTTTGGTTCACTTAAATTTTGTGACAAAGTTTAGAGGTTAGACATCAGCAGTTATATGTTACATGTGCCATGTGTGGTTAACTGTACATTTTATTTGCCTGTTTTCATATTTGAGCAGGGAATAACTGCAGGAAAAGATTCAAAGACGCATTACTGCTGCAGAGAATTTAAAACTGAGCTTTGGTTTGTATTTTGTAACTATTTCCTCATCCAAGTCTTCCCCTGCTGCCATTTATATCTGACATTTCAAGGACAGGCTTTTAAAATGTTCCCAAGAGGAGGAAGGGGCAGCACTTGAAGGAGACACTAGAATGTCTTTTTCATGTGGAGTTGGAATATTTGACTTCCCCTTTAATCCTGAATAGCTCAAATCTTTTACTGTACTGAATCTGTACAATTCAAAGTGATGCATGTTGGCATCCCAAGCTGGTACCAATGTCACTGGGGTTTGGCATTTCACTCCCATTGATGCCTGCTAAAAATGCATGTATGCATTTACTAAAAAAACATGCGTGCTTATAAATCTCTTACTTGCATGTATTTACATACTTTGTGCTGAAGGGAGGTTTCCGTCTTATTGGATATTTTGCATCCTTCACTTTTGCTCTTTTCAAAATGGCGTCACAGGAAAACCCATTTATACAAAAATGTGAATGCAAATAATAAATCTAACCTTTTAGATTCTAAAACATGTGTTGCTTTTTTTTAATGTGTACCTGCACAGCGCCCCACACCACTTATATTTCATCTTGTTAGCCTAGCTAAACCAGAAGCTGTCCAGCCGGGTGTAGGTTAGTTCAGCATTATTGGCCGTGTAATGATCCAATCACACACCTCCTACACCCCACTAGCCCCTCCAGGGAGGACTGAGAGCTCTCCTGCAGGACTGCTCCATTAGGCAATGACATGTACGCTGAGGTCACATTGAGTTTAAACATTTTTCTGTGATGTTTGCTTGTGCTTACTTTTACCTTGCTGCACCTGCTTGAGAATAAGCTTAGATCCATCGAGGCTGATTTACCACAGTGTCCTGAATTGTGGATTATTTAACAGACTGGCAACAGTATGTCCACCACCTGAGCAGTGTGTCGGGTACCATGACTGCACTATGAGCTTTCCTGAGTATCTTTTGATACACTTATGCTAACCTTGGTTGTAGAATAAATACATAGATGCACAACCACAGCTGGGAAAGAGAACAGAAGCTGAAATTTCCAGATCCTGTTCCAGAGGACAGAAAATCTCTTTCAAAATCCTGACAGTTAATGCAGTTAACTAAAAATGCAGCCTTGTAACAGAGTCGTACCCAACAGCATGTCGAGATTATGGATCCACTAATTCTATGAGGAGAAGATTTTTTAATCTAAGTATACTTTATATATAAGGAAGAAACTGAGAAAAGGCACGACTGCACAGGTACATTTCCATGGGAGCTGTACATTTTTGTCAGCTCATGAAAAATCACAAACTTCTGTACTGGATGCAGATTTGTTGTAGAATAAGGACAGTGAGCTACAGGAAAACGCTCAGAAAGAATGATGAAGGAAATTGAGTGAGAGGTGGCATTGAGTTTCAGAAGCTAAACAAAGGCTAGCCTGGATGTGACAGCATGACATCAGCTCTCCTTAGAAAGTGTATTCAATGTAGGACACCATGTACATCCAGTATGTACAGTTGATGACAATGGAGTAGATAGTCTGACTTTTATGTGGAGCAGCAAATGGCGGTCGGTGTGGGAATAAGACTTATTCTTTCTGTTCAGTCTGATTTGAGTCCTTTTTAATTCTCCAGTTAGTACAGTTTGTTACTGTAATGACCAAATGATAAATGTTTCTCACAATATCACACAGAAAGCTAGTTTTGATGATATGGGTCTTCTGTTTTTTTGAACTCATCTTGTCTGACAGAATGAATATAAAGCTAAATCATTGTGCTTTGCTCTGAGAATGTGGGAGCTTCTCCACAGTTTTGGGTTGTTGAAGTGTAAAGAAAGAAAAATCCTCCTTAAAAGTTGCAGAATCGAGTAAAATCTGCTGGTGTTTCTTATCGTTGCTTATAAGGAATACAGCCATACTGATGAAGCTTTAAATGTGCTTTCAGACTGTGTGTGTGTGTGTGTGTGTGTGTGTGTGTGTGTGTGTGTGTGTGCACAGTTACATAATGTATATATGTTTGTGAGGAGTTTTACAGTATATGTGTGTGTGTGTGGTGATGGGAAATGAAGGAGAGCAGGTGTCAGCAATCTCTCCATGCTCCCCTACTTATCCCCTATTCACCCAGGCCGTTTCTATGGCAACGAATGAATGGATTGCGACATGGATGATTGCTGCCAATCCTCCAGTCATTGGCCTCATAATGGACACACACTCAGGGAAATAATAGTAAATTAACACTGAGCAAAGCCTTGTATGTATGAAATACATCACTGAGGGGTTTGAAACTCCTTAGTCTCGTGTTTTCTCCACTTTTTAAGCTTAAATTCATTTTCAAAGCACAAAAAAGGCGGAATGATTGGAACTAGAAATGGTTACCTTGAGTGCCCAGCATACATATTCATTCTGACAGACATCAGTGTACTTCAAGTCTTAGAAACTGTAAATGTTTAATAATTTTAACAGTGAGGAGGACATTTGCATATGGACTACCATTTGTGTTTCCTCAGTTACTTTACAAAAACCTTGTGCTGCAGCTCTTAAATTACACAAAAGTGCCCACAACCATACACGTAACACATGCTTAAAAATCCATTAAGGTTGAATAAACAATAGCTACCTCTAAAACTAGTTTTCTTAGTTATTGACAGTACAGAATTTAGCCCTCTCCTTGTGAATTGCTTTCAGCACCACAGTGAAGTGGACAGCTCCACCTCAAGGTAGCCAGGGTTCACTATTACCACAGGATAAACAATTATAAAATAAAATTCAGGATGACATGAACCTAGGATTATAGTAATCCCTAGGCAGACATGTTGAAGGTGTGACAAAATATGCATAATCAATATTAAAATAAAGTAAAATTACCATATTAAATGTGGTTGGATTTATCCCAAGCAGGCCTGTCTTGTATCCACTTCACAGATGTTTGCACATCATCAAGGCACCAAAAAACATCATTGTCCTGTGTTGCAGGCCCAAACTTATGTTTGCTTCAGGGGAGCTGTGGGGAAAATAACGAGCAAGCCAGCACAACAGCGTTCATGCATTTATCAGCAATGCCATTTTAAGATGTACAGTATGCAGAGACAGGGGGCAGAAAACAGACAACAAAAAATAGCCAAATACTTAAATTGCAAATACTTTATAGCTTGACTAAAGAGTCGCTTTCCAATTAAAAAAGAAATCAAAATCATTCACTTTAGTTGGGATAAGTGTGTTTTTCAAATTGAAATTCAACATGTTTCCAGGTTTTTGTTCGTGTGCTTGCGCAGTGTCGTTCGCCGCTCGACTTTCTCCTGTGCCGATGAACAAGTCGTTGTGTGACGCTCTATGATGAGTGCTTTGCTGATCGATACAAGTGTTGTCGGCTGTGTAGAGCTTCAGAGTGCTGACAGCTACAAGTAGGCTGTAAATCAGGTCTGATACAGATCGCAGGCTCATGACTGTGGCCAGAAGAGGCTTCACTTGATTAGAATTCTTCAAAAAACAAACCAAAATGAACTTAAAGTGAGGCACAGGGGCTGTGAAAATGTTTTGTTTTAGTTTTTTTCCATTTGTGCTGCATACTCCTGGTCTGATACTATAAGCATCTGCTCATTTTCCACCACCTGCGAGAACTAACTTACTGCTGAAGCCCAGAGTAGCAGGAACGTCTGTGATCTGTCAGACTTTAGAAAAGCTCTCTCTCTCTCTGCTGTCATTCAGCTGCAAGTCAGCAGCGTTGTTCGTGTGATCCACCTCCACCCCTTCATGCCTGGCCATCGCCAATCGAACCCTCCAAATCAGAAGGTTCCCTCTTATGAAGTCGTTCCAATCTCCAGCTCTATTCTCTTCACCACCACCAGTGTTTAGGCTCCGGGGGGGTTCCTTCATATTGGAACCGCCTAATCCACAGGACTTCTTCCCATGGTGATCTGCTTCCCGCTGGGGTCCAGGTGTCTAAGTCTATTTGTTATGTTCACAGTTAATTCTTCTTTCTCACGCTCTGTTGTTCTTCTGATATAAGCCTGTCCTGATTAAACTTTTTTTGCAAGAGCTGTTGCAGAGGAATCTAAAAATATCAAGTGAGTTCAAAAGGTTTGTTTGAATGCCATTTGGCTTTTGAAGGCCGATGGATATACTTGTAACATGGATATACCGTAATAGAACTTTTCATCTACAATATAAAATTATGAAAGTCCATTCTCTTGGGTTAGTAAATGACACTTAAAGAATGTGTTTTGCATCCATAAACCTTCACAGAATAGCTAAAAAGGCCCATTGATAATAGCAACAACACATTTTCACAGTTCGCTGGAGCTGGTAACATCAAGGACGCTATTCCAGCTTTGTTTTGGAACTGCTTTTGAACCATTGTGCCTTGGAAGGACGGTCATACAGTGTTGCAGTGTTTACCAGGCTGCGCCCAAATTTGAGTGCATTTTTTGAATTTGTGAAGTGGAGGGAGGGTTAAGTTTCTCTTGAAGGGAAGATTCATTTGTCTTTTGAAAGAGAGCTATGCATATAAGGACTCAGTGCACAGATGACCACGCTTATATTTGCAGTGGATTGTAGTGGTCTGCACAGCTTTGCAGGAGAAAATCACTGTCCTTACTGTGACAGCTTGTCTGTTATTCTAAGGCATAATGGGGACAATTAGAGAGTGTAGACTTGAGACGGATGCATGACTGATGACCATGTTAGGATGTCTATTAAGACAGAAACATACAATCTCCATGATCCATCACCAGACCAGTCTACCACAAACTCTTAGCAAGTGGTAGCAAGAGGTACAAGAATCTTTTATTGTGGTGCAACCAGATCTCTTTCACACTGTGATTCTTCTGTCTCAAGGCGGCTGGTTTGCATGTTGTAATGAAAGATGTGACACTGTGCAATCTGGCCCCTTTCCTCTGACTTGATGAGGTATTTACTCTCTATCCACTGGTGAAGCATTTGCAAAAACATGTCCACAAAACCAGTCCCGCTCTCAATGGCAATCGATCCGGCCAATTAGAGAGCTATATGAGGGTGTTAAAGACTGTATTGATCTTTCATTGTGTGAATGCTGAGGTCAATAGCCATACAGAGTTATAGTTATGGAGTAAGCCAGCCTTTTGTCAATTCCTAGTGGCATTTGAGTGGTCACAAGAATAAATGGATTACTGGTGCAAACCCCTTTTCTGTTTTTCTACACAAAGAACTTTTTTTATTGTAAATGCTTGTTTTTAATTTTGAATTAATTCATAAGGAGACTGTTGAGTGCTTGCTTATGAGATAACATAGACAATATTTTTATACACTATTTGTATTGCGCTGACCTGTGTGTTAATGCCTACTTGCACACCGAATTTCCTTCAGCATATTAATAAAGTTGAAGTTGAAGTTGAAGTGAAGATATGATATCCAGACACACCCAGTGAGCTGTTGAGCAAAACGTAGACTGTGTGATGACGGACATCCACTCTTGTTAACTGCATTTCCTGTTTTATTTTGTAGTATTTTCTTATGCATTTTAATGCATTTTAATGCATTTTACTTCTTGTTAATGTTGAGTTTTCCACCAGTTTCACTAATCACTAATCAGTTTCCCCAGTACTTATAGTCCTTGTGATCCACCTGTTTGCCAGATTGTCTTTATAGTTCCAGCCTTTGTTATCACTGTTGTTGCTCGATCTCTGCCTGATGTTTGAGTTTTGATTATTTCTTGGCTGACCTTCTGCTCTGATCACTTCAAGTGAAATTTGGGGAATTTTTGGCTTTCATGTGATCCTTGCACCTGAGTCTCTTGAAGTTATATTAAACAAATGTAGTGATTTGCAATGAGCGTTCCTTTTCTGCTTGCATTTCATATTTGTGAGAGAAATTGTAAATTAACTCACGAAACTGATGCTAGCAATTGGATTTTAGGTAGGTTTTAATTTTATCTGTGATTTACTCTGCATATGTGATCAAAGATGATCATGCATAATAGCCTCACGGCCAAGTCAGTTCATGCACAGATAAAGGATAATTGGCATGACAGTTGCTTCTTTGAACATCGTCTGTGTGCCCCATTTCAGTGGCTAGAGTATATATTAAAATCCATTTATTCCTTCCGAGCACAGGCCAGCCACAAGACATATTACTACATAGGAAACTCTTAGATTTATTCATTTTACACAGGAAATTGAAATAGAATGATGAATGAAATAAAAATCAAGTGTTAATTAAGTTATGTTGAGATTGTTTTCTTCATATATTACACTGCTTTTTCCCACACATTCACACATGGACTTTTATTTTGGAAAAAAATGATTCTAACTATTATTTCCTAGGCTGGACACACACACACACACACACACACACACACACAAATTTTTTTTTTTTAACTTACAACTAAGACAAAGGAAACCTGGCATTCTAAATCTACCAGTCATGCAATCTTCATCATCATCATCACCAGAGTAAGGAGCAATGAGCTTCCCTGAACGATGACAGGTTGCATTAAGGGTCCTCGCAGCCCTTCGGCAAACAGATGTTGCATTGTGCCACTTTCTGACTGTCAGTGCCAAAAGACAATCGCAGGATCTTTGTCGACACCGGTAAAATCTGCTGCCTCCTGCCGCTGTATCTTTTGGCTGTCTCGGTGAAAAGACAGGCATTTCTCCATATCAGTGCTTCTAAACAGACATTTGGTATGAGGAGCAGATGTACTGTGACATGGCTCTCAGGATGGTTGTCTGTTTGGCTAACTGCTGATGCAGACTGACAATGACAAGTGAAAAGGTTCCAGCGGGTGTTTTGTGACTGAGCCACCTGCTGAAGCAGAACGGACACGAGGGCCGAGCTAACCTTGCCTAAAGAAGCTACAGGCTCATGAAGGGGTGCAGCCAGATTCATTATAATGTATTGTGACATACTGTAACACTGGGCCCCTTAAATTAATCTGAAACTAGCCAAGTTAACTTTTTAAAGCCCTCTCAAATACATAGTGATATAAAAGTGCATAAACAGCAGTATTGTGATTCTCCACCTATATGTAAGTGATTAAGTAAGTAAAATGTCAGCTAAAAAGCATGTTTTAAACAAACACGCAAAATGCTGCATGATGATACAGACACAAGAGACTCATCTTATCTAAGAGAGGCGGGGGGGCTGTTCTAGAGAGATGGGACCCTAACGGCAAAGGCACAATCACTCGTGGATTTTTGAAGGGGGCAGAGTATGAGTAAGAGGCCATGGTCGGGTGATCTGAGTGGCCTAGAGGTGGAACGGGGATGCAACAGTTCGGAAATGAATGACAAGACAAGACCATGTGGGGCGTTGTATGTGATAAGCAGCATGTTGAAACCAATTATATTCTCACTAGGAATGTGAGATGGATGTGGGATCTGTGGTTGGTATTGGTTCACAGCCAGGCTGCAAAGTTTTGCACAAGTTGCAGCTGGGACATGAGAAAAGAGCATTACGATAGTGAAGGCATGACAAAAATTAGGGTATGGACTGGTAATTCTAGATCTCTGATCAAAAGCATAGATTTGATTTTTGTGATGTTCCTGATCTGGAAAAAAAAAAACTGCTTTACACAAGCTACTTGTGTGAAGTTATCTAACAAGAATTAGTTAAAAAGGCTTTATCTGAACAACAAAAAATGGGATTCTGACAGGTGTGAGCTGGGACAAGCAATATAAGGTGTGCTAGCCGTTTTTATTGGTCTTATTGCAGATACACATGAGATAATGTCCACAGCTGACTCCTGTTTGCTTTTTAGCTTGTAAAATGTGTAAAATGTGTGAAATCTATGTAGAACCCTCAAAAACACCCACGATGGACCTAAAATATAGTGTCCATAGCATGCACACAATCCACCTGTTAGTGGTGATACAAACAATGATACTGACAGTGTTACTATTTACTATAAGTAACCTTCCTATTGAATATTCAACGTGCAAAATAATAATATGTTTCTATTATACAAGCATATACTTGTAAAATTGTGTTATTTTTAAATCAACTCAGTAATAAATGTATAATTAGGTAAAAATGCGACCACTGGAGATTCTTTGCTACTAAACAAAAATGAATGAAGTGTTTTTGCAAAGGCTCATTGGTTGTGGTCATCCCATTCACTTGAAATGAGTCTGTATTACACATTTCTTGTTTGAACTCAGCTACAAAGCATGTCTTCTTCCGGTCCAACTGCAAGAGGTGAGGGTGATTGAGGAAAACAATTATCTTGGGTCATGTTCCTGTTTACTGCTTCATTACAGACCTCGCATGCCCATGATGTCGCATTATTTCTGCTCTGACCCTTTACAGTAAAGGGGATTTAATGACTTTAGTGCTCAGTAGCACATTTTCAACAAGATGCCTGATCTCTTCTCCATTTCTCCCATTTATTCCGCTGTATTTATTGAGATGTGAATCTTTAGATACATGAAAGAGATGTCTCTCTTATGCTGAGGCTATCTTTGCCCATTAACCCCCTGTAGTCCTCAGTGCAGAGTTGCAATGGATGGTTAAGGAGAGAGAGAACAGCATGGTATTATGGAGAGATGAAAAGATGGAGTATTGACAATTTGAGGTGGAAAAAGCATTGGGCGTGAAAGACAAGGTAGAACAAAAATGGCTTATGAAGAGATACAGGAACACAGGATAAATACAGGGAAACAGAGAAAAGAAGGCAGGGTCAGAGGGGGAACATCAGTTGAGGATTAACAACAGCCAGGCGCTGCTGCTGGCTTAACTATTGCATGTCTTCATCACTGAAAGGTTACCATGAACAGTACTGACAGTTCTGCCTACCAGGCTCTGACTGGCATATTTTACTCATAGCACAGGGAGGAGGAGGAGAGAAGAAGAGGAAATAAAGAACAGATAGAGAAATGAAAACAAGTGGAACATACAGAAGAGGCAAAGATGGATGTATCGGGGAGGGGGCAGAAAGATGGAGGGAGAGTGGATAAGGAATGTCGTGGGGATGGAAAAGAGAGAAAAAAGTCAAAGGGGGTGAGGGGAGGGTAACATGGAGACCTTAAATGAACACAGATGATTGTGTGATGCTGAGTCATTAGTCCTGGAGTCACAGCTCTTGTCACAGTTCCCGGGTAAGAAGAGGACAGCGGGAACAGCTGATAATTGCACTGGACTATTATACTGTATGAAAGGAGGCAAATAAGTGTTGTTCTCATACAAAGAGTCTGACATTAAACAAGTGTGTTGAATGTAGCCTTCAGGGTTGATAACTGAGGATAAATACAAACTGTGTCATATTTGCTACTGTGTGTGCCATATAGTCCCTGAACTTTTACCTGCTAAATCACTCAATGTGCATGATTGCCTCATTCTTCACCGTCAAAAATTAGCAGTCAGTCACATCAGGTATGGGCTCTGTATTGTCCTTGCATCCAATTAAAAGCAATTCAATTTGCACAATTTGATACCATCAACTATGAAACCTTGAAAAAAAAGTGTGCAACATTGAGAATTCTCCCGCTGCTGTTTTGATATTTTACCTTTTTCAGAAATGTTTTTAACTGTATGACATCACATCTTCCGCATGTAGTCAACACTTGGCCTGATTTTCCCTCAGGCCCTGAAAACCACAGATATTAAGACACCAAACAACTGTTTCAACCTTGCCTCAGTGATAAGAGCACTCTTGTAAGGTCTTGAATGACATCCACTTAAGCACAGATGGTGGAAAAGTTTCAGTCTTGGTGTAATTGGGTCTTAGTGCTGCATTTAACCACAACATATGACCAGACCAAGAACTGGAAACCTGGGTGAATCGTATTTGAAGGGCAGGGATTTCTTTGTGTTTATTGGTAAATACACATCTGAGTGTACAAAAATGATGTGGGTTGCCCCAAGGCTCCATTCTTAGACCTCTTCGGTTCACCATCAACATGCTCCCACTGGCTAAAGCTATGTGAAACAACAAAAAAATCACAACAGGATAAAATGGACGACACACAGATTTAAATAATATTTACATAATGATATCCATAGGTGACTACTGTCCCCCAACCCTGTCTACTGGAGATTATGTTTATGCACAACTAATTTGCATTTATAAGCATATGTATACCTGCATTAAGTCTAGAATTCTTTGAGTCAATGAAACACACTAAAAAATTGCTTACGAAGTGCAGGACTGCTGACACCTGCTGTGAATTTGCCTTCCTGATGAAATGTGACAAATAAAGAGTCAAGATAGAATCTTTTAATGGCCTTTTGCACGTTTCGTCTTTTATTGCATTGTTCAACACAAATCATTCTGCTCAGTGATCCGTGGCTGCTTGAGATTTGGGCAGGATGAGTTCAAGTTCAAGTTTCAGTTTTGTGCTACATGCACAAACGAAAGAGGACATGACTAAAAGGAGACTTCTGGCTTTTAAAGAAACATTTAAAAGAAAAAAATGCAGACTTACGCGAACAAAAGTTGGGCTATTTCAGCCGATAGGGGTAAAAATGTTTTTCTGAAAATATTTCTGCACAGATAATTCATCTGGAAAAAAATCAAACTGGATTGATTTGTTAGACAGAATCCATATGCAGGAAAACATTCACCCTGTTCTTCCATCCTTCCATGAATGATAAGCTAAACTGGAGGCTGGTTACCTTATTGCTGCTTGGAGCTACGGTGTAATGTAATTTCTCTTTGGTTGGCCTATAGCCTCCGGTGCAGCATCCCTGATGCTATGAAAGGTCACAATCAATTCATATTCTCCAGTTTGGCGGAGGATCAATTTCTCAATGGTAATTCGCACTAAGTGATTGACAGTGAATTGCTGCAGCTGGAATTTAAGATTGGGAATCATTTCTCCTCTTTGACTGTGAATTAATTTTAAAGTAATTATAGAATGATCAAAAATCCTTTTTTAGCATGTCATGGGATGTATACTATGATTGAAAATGAATATTGACGATTTGACTCTCACATGGATTTTAACGGGAGTGGACTCATATTCAGGCACCATTATATTCTGAAATAAATAATGATACTAAAAGATGACGGGACATTGTGTTGCACGTTGTAAATGTTAAGAAGGTTGGAGAAGAAGGAAGGAAGGTTAAGAAGTCAGAGGATCATCAAAGTCTTCATTTTTATGATTTATTGTCTGGTAACCATGGATGTTTTAGCCAAGATTTTGCTGGATAACTGAACATTTTAACCTTCATGTTGCGATAAAAATGAAAAGTCAGGGTCCACTCAAGTCAGTGGGTTTAATCCTCTTGAGACCTTAATATTTTCAGTCTGTCAAATAGCTGCTGATGACAGATTTCAGTCTGTGCCAAAGTGGTGGACAGACCAACCAACATCGCCATTCTTAGCATCACACCACAAGATATACAGAGTATGTGCAGCATGTTGGTGCCAACCGGGTGTGACGGCACCTGTGATTGGCTGACTCTGGTGTTGCATTGCTTTCTGTCTGACCAATTAGAAGCTTGGTCAAAAGCATGGGACACACCTGGGCCTGGTGTGCTCCATGTACATAAGCCAGAGCAGCAGCCAGTCCTCGGGGTTGATCTCGTCACTCCTCATGTCTCTGTGGTCTCGCTTGGAAGGGCGAGTCTTCCTAAAGGCACAACTGAATAGCGCCACAGCTGAGAAGCCATTTGTCCATAGAGAGAGGAAGAAGAGGAGTAGCTTCAACATACAGTAGCAGATGGATGTGGTCAGCAGTATAAGCATCTTTACATGCTTGTGCACCATTGCATCTCTGATGCGACCAATTTGAAATAGCCTCAAGGAGAGCGATTACTACAATAGCTGTCTCCAACGCTGACGCAGTGAGTTAAGTCATTGTAGCATATTACTGTACATATGAATGAAATATTTTCACAGGTTAGAGATAAACATCCTCCTGCCATCATCTGCCAGGCTAGGTGATCAGAATATTGTGGGCTGCAATGTCTTCAGGTCCAGCAAACCTCACCATCATGTTAGTGTCTCACACGCACACATACACCAAGTCACAAGATCAGCATGAGAATATATCCTGATATTTGCTTTTTATTACTGCTTGCTTGTAAATGTCTCAAAAGCCCTGAAAGACTAATCTTTAAAGATCTTTCGAGGGAATACACACACCACTGCAATTAACCTTAGAAGACGAGCACTCATAAAGAGTCACATTAAAGTTAGTGTACTGAGGAATTAAGATATAAGAAGGTTCCAGACATCTTAAACTTAACAGGTCCAGACTGTAATTTTTGATTTTGACCTCATAGGATGTCCATGCATGAACATGGAACATGCAGTATAACAGCACATAACTGCACAAATGAATAGAGGAGGCAACTTGCTGACAGTGTGCAGCAAAATTAAGCAGAAAGAATATCCTGTCCACTATCTGTGCTGAGGGAATTTGAAAGGATGTGATGCTTGCACTGCATCCACGGGGTCTAAAATAGCTTTTCACCATATTGCACTCACAGGAGAGGAGAGGCACTTCATACATACAAGAACAAAACGGATAAGATCGCCTCGGGCATCGAATTAGGACCGAATTAGCCTCCTCTTCTCTCCCCCTGTGTTATTTCCGTGCAGCCGCTCATGGCATAGTAAACCAAATAATCCACTCGTTATCACAAAGCACGTCATTATACGTTAATAGCTTATCCATGTCGACACACCATTAGGCATAGGGAATTTGGGTAATGTGCTATACCACTGTTTGTAGAGTCCTCTTTTTCTCAGGGGAAGTATGCGAACGGCAGTGAAAAAATATGGAACGAAGAGCTGAACTATACACGTGATGCCATTCTTTAATGAAAGCATGTTGTTGAAGCATTGTTGAAGATGACTAATAACCTTCATTATTCTGATATGATGACGATAGGTGAGTTGTGATGTGACAGGACTCCACTAATGGAGCAAAACTGCACCACGTGATTCACCATCTGACGAGTGAAAGTAGAGGAAATAGAAAGACGAGGAGAAAAACAGGGAGCTGGAGACAGGACGAGAAAAGGGGATGGGTCCGGTGGAGAGAGAGGAGAGGAAGTAGAGAAGTGAAGTGGGGGAAAGGCAGAGGAAGAAAGAGAAATGGATTAAGTGTAAAATGAACCTCTGGAGGAGGAGATGCTCCTCTCGCTTTGATGCTGCCATTCAGGTCTGCTTCCTCTGACCTGGCAGACAGACATTTCACCACACTGAGACCGGAGGCACCTTTGGCCCGCTTCTTTTCCAGTTGCATAACTGAAGTTAGACTGATTTCTGGGTCGCTGGAAAATAATTCTGAATTCAAATTTGAATCCAGCAAAGTTTAGCCCCTTTGATGAGGAGAATAAGGGTGTTTTGAAATGAAATTTCACTTTGGCATGTGAAAGTTCTTTTGACACATTCCATATCTTTGTGAAGCAGTCAGTCACCAAAATTATCCTTTCTCTCCTAATATGGAATTACTAATTCCCCCTCCTGTACAATCTCCTGGTAAAGATAAAATCAGGAATATTTCACAGAATTGTCTCTGAAAAACTCAGCCCTCGCCCCTCTAAACTATACCACACAGTGTGAGTGATCTCCAGAGTGTTTTACATATAAATCCGATGATGCACACACTCTACTGTAGTCGTACTGTATGCATTATGATTTTATGGCTGCTGAGCACAACTGTGAGAGGCACTCCATCTTCAGGCTATCAATTCTCTCTCTCTCTCTCTCTCTCTCTCTCTCTCTCTCTCGCTCTCTCTCATGCAAACACACTCGCACCATCTTGCCTTCTTTTTTTTATCAGATAATAGTCGGATTATGCACAGATGCGGTTGGTGAACAGACTATCTCTGACTGCCTGGATTCATTTTTAGTGTTTCATCTCTCAAAAGACAGGATTCATACCCATTAAAATCCTAAGTTTCTTCCACAAGGAGGAGTTCTTGATTTGTTCATCCACTAGATGTGTTGGCATGCAAGTCCAGGAATGGCAGACACTGAAGTTTGTCCTTTCAACAAGAGCTAAAAGTTGTTTTGATCATGTGTAAGAACATTTTCGTACATATCTGTTTTGTTTCTCTCAGTTAGGCCTGTACAGGAGCAGCTCTACACATATTACGGTATATGAGATATGGATATTTTTCCTAAAATCCTAAAAGTAGAGCAGTTTTCTTATCAGATTGCCAAATGCTTCAGGGACCTATTATCCTTGATATTAATTTGACTTCACACTTCATTCAGAGAGAGGGACAGAGAGATATAAATAGAGGGAAACAGAAAGGGAGAAAAGATAAAAATAGGATGACAGAGAGCAAGAGAGAGGGACAGAACGAAAAACAGAGGGGGAGACAGGGGAGAGGAGAAGGGGAGAGAGTGACAGTAGAAGAGAGACTTGGGGTGTAAAGGTGAAAGTGCAGGCCAACATGAAAACGTTCACCCATCAGCTTGGGCCTTGTTTCATAAAAATCATCGTGACATTCTGTAATATCAAACAAAGCCAGGACGACACAAAAAGTTTTCCTTGTACTTTGTGTTTGATTATCTTGGCACAGATTTTGCTAGCACTCCCCAACTAAAAAACAGGATGGCCAGCTAGGAGATGCTTACTGCTAATTAGCATGTAGAGCAAAGAACAGCTGAGACTGATGGGAAATTATTTTTGCAGGTGTTTGGTCATAAACCAAAGCACTGGAAAAAATGAAACAGTGGCACAATATGAAAAGTAAAGACATCACCAAAATTGCTGCTATTCAGAAGATCACAAAAGTCAGTGTAATTCATCGTCTGGGCACCAAGAATGCCTGCAAGACTTTGTACCAAGGGACTGAATATTTGCATCAAGTTTTTGGGCGGCCCATCAAATTTACCCAAAAGGAAAATGAAACAACAGAGGATCACCAAAGACATCATCCTCTGCTGATCATGAATATCTGTATAAAATTTCACAGTGATCCATCAAATATTTGCTGCAATATTCTAATATACTGGCCGACAGACTAACCAACATTTCCTTCGCTGAAGCCACCCTACAAAAGTTTTGTAACAGATGAATATAGGATGTAGGGTTAATTAAGGTGGTGTCCATATTGCTGGAAATTAACATACTTTTCAGCTAGCTGAGCTGTAATGGGATTTCTGAGCGACATCAGCTCTCACACAGAACAATAATGAGACATTGGGTTCAAATGAGACAATCAGCTGGATCCTAATGTTCATCAGACTCTCTACATTATCACACTTCATTATCTGCATATATGCTTTATATATAACCTTCACACTGCCATGTAATATAATCACCAAGGCATGTTTACAGTGAGCACAGTGTGTGTTTGCTGACAGGCCCACATGCCTGTGTAAATCACAATAACTGTGTTTCCATCCACCTGTCTTCATGTGCATTCGCACTGCAAAAAGAAAAGTAGGGTAGACTGTCAAAAATTCAAGAAGAAAACCATACGATATAACAAAAATCCAGGTTTTACACTTGGCTGAGGTGGTGCATCTTTCAAGGGAAACAATGATATTGCACTTATTGAATAAGTCACGATGCACATTAAGCATGTGACTTAATCATCCACTGATGCTTTGGCTCCACAGAAGGGATCAGAAAAATGACTTCAGATGAAAACATCAGACCTGTGTGGAACCTCCCTCAAACTGCTACACGAAACAAACACAAAGGTCATGTTTGTGTCATGCAATATTTTCCACATTACTTCTTTAATCATGTCATTGCACCTTCCTCTTCTGCAACAGTATGATGGCACTGACTGGAGAGTTAGCACCACCTCCTAATATTAGATGTAGATGGAGAAGTGCATAACTACTGCTACACAATTAGTTATCTTTTAGCGTAGTGTAAGTTGACATCCAATTCAGCCAGATATCCTGTCAACATCATGACAAACTCTAAATAATTTTCATAATTGTTGATTAAGCTACTTTAATGAATGTTTGGGTAAAAATCTGCTCATGCATGGATTTAAAAGGCTCTTTTTAGCCCTCCTCTCTGTGCATATCTAAGCATATTGTAGCCTGTGCTACATGACTGCTTCAGTAATTCTTTAACGCCCTAAAGACATAAGGCCAGCAATGCAGATACTAATATAAAGCATCTTCTCTATTACAACGTAATTAATCAACTTAACTGTTGCTATCACAACCCAATTACCAGTAAAAGCTACACACACACACACAAACACACACACACACACACCCCCAATCCACAGCACATACTGTACCGAAACCTCAAGACAGATGTCACCCCAAGGAGCGGCGTTATTTATTTTTTTCGCCGCTGGCTTTACATGGTGACCTTTCTTAGCTGTAGGTGTGGAGCGTTGGGAGCGAGTGGCAGGAGCAGCGACTCACAGGAGGTGTTTCCGCCTGCAGCCAAACTCATCGACATGCATGTTTTCAAGTCCCTGGGCTCTGAAAGGTGCCTGTGTATGTGTTGATGTGTGCATATGTGCCACGCACTCATGGCTGGGTGTTTCTCTGATTTTTTTTTTTTTTTTTTTTGGGGGGGGGGGGTTCATTATTTAGGTGTCCTTTGTGTGTGAACTGGTGTCTCTGTGTGGTGTTGTGCCACCAGCTTCATAGCCCTCCAGGCTCCTGTAGTTCTGCAGAGAATCTGAAAGGTGGATGTGCACAGAGTCGTTATTGTGTCCTCTTGGGAGGGAAAGAGAGGGAGGCAAATGTTGATGGGGGCAGGCTCACAGAATGTGACGCATTGGATAATGCGGATGTTTACAGTGAGAAACTCATCTTAACACGAAACACTGCGTTGTTTTATGTGAGGGCGAGAGAGAGAGAGAGGGCATAATCGTAACAGTTTCCGTTAATAACTCTCAGTTTAGAGTCTGTTTTATTTTCCTAAATCATTTTATCTACCCTCTGTGTGATGCTTGCTCTCTGTGGCATGGATTTAATGCGCTGCCTCACATTACAATCCTTCTGGAGCTGTAGATAAGAATATTCAGAAGGTGGCTGTTTCTTACATTTGCACAGTTTAGCAGGAAACGTTTCAACAGAAGCCACACAGAAGCTTCAAAGGTCAAATTATACTGTTAACCTCAATTACGCTCTGCTTTACAACAGGGGCGAGAGGTCACAGCCGTGACGAGGAGTTTCATTTTAGAATAGCCAGAGGTGTTTTTTGGACAGATAGCATCTCTCTCTCTCTCTCTCTCTCTGATTCTGCCCTCTCTTTCTCTCTTTACCCGTCATCACCACCTGACTCAGTGAAGCTGACTGATTGAACGCGATCAGCCCTTCAGCTGATGTGTGTGTTGTGTTTACAAAGGGCCCAGCTCTCGACGCGTCTTCTTGTTGCCAGTCATACCAAAATAGACTTTTTTGTGTGTTGTCATTGGTTTTTCATGGTCATGTGATTCGAGCTGAATTGAAAGGCAAACCCAGGTGTGCGTACAGTCTGACAGGTATAGCTGGACATCTGTTTGATTTATTTTCCCAATGTCACAGCGTTTTCCTGTTTTGTTCCAGTTAAATAAATATAATACAATACAATATAGGCCAATCAACACCTGATTTTCACTCCTAGCTGTCAAGGACGTAAACAGATCATATTTTGCTCCAGGTGATGCAAATTGAGGAAAATGGACCTCCCCACAGGCTGAATGAGGCTATAAAATGTACACTATCCTAAAGCTCTAACTCATGAATGTATACAGATAAGAAGACACGGATCTGGATAAACATAACACAAAGACTTGGGGCCAAATGTATAAACACCTGCGTATACTGAGGTTTTAAATCTGTGTACACACATACCAGGAAACATGCATATGAAGTCTTATTGAACCCCACTCTCACTGGTCTCAATCATCCTGAAATTGTGCGAACATGCAGGAGCCTTCTGACCAAACCCACAACTATAAATGGTTGCCTGGTTTGCTTATAAAGGGCCAGCGTTTAGTTTAGTTTTGAGGAGCAATGACAGAAGTGTCTATCAAGCAGTTGAAGAAGAAGAAGAAGCTCAATTTTACTGACTGTAAACATTAAATAATGGTTGTTGAAACTGACAGAAGAAAAGGCATAATGTTTGGAAGCAAACTTACCACATCTTGCTAACTGCACTCAAATGACAGCAAATACGGTACCCATGATGTGAATGATGTGATGTGTACAATTACATTCTCACCTTGTGTATTTTCATACTTTGATAAACCTGCATTTGAAGTGGCGTGGTGCACTTTGCATGTGTATGCATGGTTTATACCTTTGCTGCTGGAGCTCCTACAGTTGGTGCATTTGCTATTTGGGGCAAAAATGCTTTAGAGGTCAAATTCATTGAGATGATACAGAATTTAAAGTTTCATACAGATTTGAGCTTACTGTGTGGAGTTGCCAGAATATATAGTCTTTATCCAGTTTTAATTTCCCTTCTTGCTACCTCTGTTATGCAGATGATTCACAACTAGATCTAACAGCTGGTCCAAGCCTTTTCATCAAAACTGTTGCATAGTTGTGTCCAAGCCTCCACGACTCTTGATACTTGATGTCCCAAATGTTTAAGCATTTAAATACAAACAAGTGAGAAAAACATGTGTCCCAAATCGTCCCAAAATAATTAACTTGTTGGTTGGTGTATTATTCCACACTGTGATTTCTGTTGGCTGAGCATCATCTCACTACAGCCTAAAAAAAAACGACAAAACACAAGCAAATGAAGGAAATATCTTCACCCCTCTGACAACACATTATACAACACAGTATACAGAAACACGCTGCAAATACAGGAAACTCAAAAAAACACAGAAATGCTCATATTGTTCACCACCTAGTGGAAGTATCCCAAGGCGCCACTAGATTGATTCATACACTCGATATAAGAATGATCTCCTATTTTGAAACATTATGGAAACTAGCTTTAAGCATTCAAAATTCAAGATTCCTTTATTGTCATTGAGCACGACATGTCAATGAAATTTGCATTTAAACCCCCATGTTAGAAACAAGATAATAAGAAAGATTATAAAATAAAATTAAGATACAAGAATAAAATAAACCTACATGCAGTTAAAATATTTGTAAATGCAATAAAAATATACCAGAAATGAAAATATACTTCTGTCAGAACTGAAGACGTGCTGTGGTTTGTTGAACTGGAACAGCGAAATGGTTCAGATTTACCACCAAAGGCATTCTGTGGTAACAGGATAATAAAAACAAAAAGAATTCAAATCCAAGTAAACAGCTGCATAAAGATAGACCCAGTATGCTGGAAAGCATTATTGACTCTTGGGGCTAAAGACTTGAAATCCAATGGACAGTTACAGCCCCTTTATGCTCCTAAGGGGGCTGTATAATGGAACATGAGCAGCACCATAAAAACACAGTAAAGGCTGGTAAGAGGGGAATCTGTCACATTCATGAAGTTACTGATAAATGCTGGGGTTGTTAAAAGCAAAAAAGCGCTCACAAACATGTGCAACATAGAAAAGTCTGCGTGCACATTTACAGTTCAAGCCAGTCTGGTACAGTAAAGCCAACAACAAAAATTGGTCAAAGCCTGAATCAATTTTGGTGCAACGTTTACCAACGCACTGCAGAACAAAACAACGATGCCGGTGAGCGATGTGCCGCTAACTGTGCCTGATGCACCATATGTAACCCTGCTCTCACCATGGCATCCTGACCTGAGCAGTGTGTTGGACTTCTGTAATCTTGACATAGATATGGTGCAGAACATAGCTCAAGAACACCCCCTCCATGGTCAAGCAACTGGAAATGTGACTACTCCTTCACTCTGTTTTATTTTTTATTTATTTATTTTTTTTGCTTCATTTCTGGGTGCTGATCACCAAGTTCTCGTGCAAACATGTAATGAAACAGGCAATGGTCCAAGCAACAAGCAAGACAAAACTTAACACCTTTTCTCCATCTTTTGCTTTGTGTCCTTATTACTGCACTATAGTGAATTTAAGCAATCTTGGTTCTACGTAAGCAATTTATGTATTTTGTTAACAGTTGTCATTTTTAGGTATTTTGTAGTGTTTTTCTTAATAGGACACAAAGTATAAAAATCTAATGGTCGCCTTGCAGTGTCTAAATTTCTGTGAGGCCACACAACTTCTGTCTCCATCTGCAGGGATGTGTACAAAGATGTGTCGACACCTCTCCTGCCGTCAGCTGCTGCTATTGATCAGGTCTCGCTTACACACAAAGACACACACACAGATGCCGTTTAAGCATTGAGAGGTGGGATAATGGTGGTGCCACAAGTAAGGTGGTATCGACTGTTTTGGTGATCAATGGCAGAAAAGTGTGATGAGTGGAGAGAGGGATGCTAAGATTCAACAGTAAGAGAGTGAGAGAAAAGTCAGACGAGCAGTGCAATCAGCTCCGATGAGCATATTCATATTGATTGTTTGTGATATTGTGTTTCTGCTGGTAAAATGTCTTTAAAAACTATTTTCAAAGCAATACATCCGTAAACATCTGATCAATATTGAAACTTTACTTGTACTAAAAAAGAGGGGTGTAGAAGTAAAACTAAAACATACATTGATGCATCATACTGTGCATACTGCACATACATACATATTATCAAGTATGTATACTGTATGTTTGCAAATCAAAAGACGTTAAATAAAATACTACTGCAGTACTCATTGGTTCCATGTTTTGTGTAAATTAGGCTCCTTAACTACAGTTTAAGAGACCAGGCTCAGATTAATACACAGTGTTCTCCTGAGCCTTTACTGGGACACCACAGAGCTGGTGTCCCATCTAACCAGTGACCCATTCAAGCAATCAACATAACATGAGTGAAACTGGAAACGTTGTCATTGGCTGAATGGAGACCTATTAACACTAAGTGTGTGTGTGTGTGTGGATGGAGGGTGGTGGGGTGGATGTATGAATCTGAGCTGGTGGGTGTGCATGTGCAGATTGGTGGGTGTATGTATGAATATGTGTGGTGTGTGAGCAAACCTGAGCAGCTTTGTAAATTGAATTGTTTCTGTTTGCCTGTTTGGCTCTTGTGTGTATATACATATGCGCTGTGTGTGTGCGTGTGTGTGTGTGTGTGTGTGTGTGTGTGTGTCTTACAAATGACACCTACACTGCAGGAGAAGAGTTTTCCAAGGTCAGAAATAAATCAACAGAAATTACACAGCTGCCAAAACCTATTACTGCCGAACTGTGCAACACAGGGCCTACCCAATGGGCAGAGACCGCTCATTGAGTGTACTGAGCAAACACACATGCACTTACACATCCATATACATGTGTGTGTGTGTGTGTGTGTGTGTGTGGACAAATGGACAAAATGACACAGAAGAAAGTGAATAAATTCATAATCCCACACTGGAACACTAAGACATGATCACTCTAACACGTTTCATGTCTGTGCTCATCGTCATAATATATTTTCTTCATGCCACAAAGTGTTTATTGTGTACATGTGTGTTCGGGGGTCTCAGGCAGAGAAACTCAGCGTCCTCTTTTAAATCTAGTCCTAAAAACTCTCTTTCACTTTCTGGCTTTTTCTCCAATTATCATTCATGCTTCATATTAGGGTACAGCATTCATGTTATTGCATATTGGCCTTTTATTAGTAATTATAAAGCTCTTATTTATACCTGTATACCTGGGTTAGAGTTAGGTTATAAGATTAAAATGTACAAAAACTGCCTTACTATCAATAAGCAGTAATTACGAGGTTATTGAGGGAAAACTCTTAGTTAACAGCCTTGTAGTTGCAGAGTATGTTCATGCAGAATAAGGCATTAATAAGTGCTTTATAATGACTAATATGTCATTATACTAATATGCATGCTAATATACAGCAACTTGGTGATGAATATGTGTACCTTCATATAAAGTGTTAGCAATCTAAATGAGCTTATCTTGTTTTAACCTCACTCTCTCTCAGTCTAACCTTCAGGACCAACAGACACAAATTTGACTGAGCACTGAAGGGCTATGAAAAGAAGCAAATAATATTACATTTACTGAAAGCAAATCTCAGCCACAACAATGAAGCTTTCTAAATGACGCCCAGCCCCGCAGTCACGCTTCTTCTGACCCACCTTGACTCTCTCCTCCTTACATTGACACAGAGCTGAGTTTGACCTTTCGCTGCAGTCACTTTTCACGGACATTCATCCATGCTAGCTGCACACAGGTAGAAAATCAAGGCCCAGTTTTTCTAACAGTTATCCATGAAATTGTGAGGATGGCACAAAGCACCTAACACTGAGGTGAGCAGATAAGGATGATGAAAACACGAGTGTTCAACCCACTTTGTGGTACTCGAGGCTTGCAGAAAGAGCCGTCTCTGCACAACAGAATGCAAAGCAGATGAAGCAATGGTTCGAAACAAAAAACTAGCTCCTGCACTCTGGTGAATTTATTTATGGTGAATTTATTTAATAGCTACATTTCACTCAAGCAATTTTTATTAGACAGTTCATACAACGAATGATGTGCACATATACATGCACACAGTCAGCTACTCCCAAGTAATCAACAAATCCATAAGCAAACACACCTGGGGGGATAACAGGGCAAAGAAAATACATTATTAAGGCGAATTCGCCTCAGCTTATCCAATAAACAACAATAAAGCAATTATCAGTGGGTAATAGGAAAAAACTAGGACAACAGTAAGCTCACAGAAAGCAATTAATCTGCAGAAAAAAGGTTAAAATTGAATGCACAACTGTAAAATAAACAGGTTACATCATAAATATCGTCAAAAAAGAAATAAATATTAGACAGAATCCCACAAAATCTGAAAAGAAAACATTAATTCTCAAAATGACAGTAGATATCTAGTACTCAGTCATGATAAAATCTTACAATCGAAGACAGAAACATAGAAATTCTTCTTAAAATCCACGAAATTGGTTTCTCAAAATCCACCTAGACTACTGGTAGCCAGCGTAATCTTGAAATCCTTGTCAAATAAGTGCACAAAATGAGTCACTGGATCGCTGCTTTGGTTAGTTAATAAATACTTCCTGACTGCATTGAAGACGCTGGTAATGATGATGATAGATGGTGGTAATGCTCAGTTTTTCAGGCGGCACTTCATTTGCTGCCAACTGAAGAGGAGAGAGAGGCCGATGGAGTGAAAGAAAGATGCCTGGTGTGTCCTCGGGCGTTTTCTCCTTTGACCCATGAACTGAGAGCTCAAAGAAGGTGCCAAGTCGGGTCCCATTTGACATCCTTATCCCCGTAACACACTCTCTCTTCTTTATTTTCACTCTCTCCTCCACACACACATAACTATAATGTGTGCTGCACTGTCATTATACAGAGAAAATGTTGACATGTGGGTCAAGGTTCACCATGCAGCGTAATAGCTTTTCATTGACTGCTTATATTGTCAGTGGAAATGAATGTGTCATTTAGGGAGCAAATACAGGCAGCACAGGACAAGCACACAGGCGAGAGAAGAGTGTAATTGCCTGAATGAACCAAGTACATTATGCCAGAGAATTTTAAATGGCTCCACAGTCACTATGTCTGCATGTGCATTCAGTGGTGACTGTGTCTTTGAATATACAGCATGATAAGATAAGGTAAGATAAAACTTTACTAATCCCCTGCTGGGGATATTGGGATGCTACAGGCCGCAAGCAGTAGAAATAGCAATAGCAGAAATACATAAAATACAAAATTAAAAATAAAAAGCTGAATATATATATATATGTACATTTTATCCAAAAAGACTGTCAATAAATATCGCCAATGGAAAATATTGAAAAATATCGAAAAATTACACAAGTATTTGGTGCCTTTTCATGATAATAAAACTAAATTAACATAAATATAGAGTGATTGACTGGTTATATATTTTTTTGTTAACCTTTTAAAACACATTAATACTAATTTAAGTCTTAAGTTAATGCTTTTATATTTGCTATGAAGTATTATAGTTATACTGACTAGGTCAATTCTTTGGTTCTCATCCATTTCCGCCCTGCTGAAAATGACAGGAAGTTGACAGCGCAGTTTTGGAGCGACAAAAATAAAAGTCCGCGATACAGGAAGTGAATTTTCGTCAGAGTCGCCAGGTTGAACTAACAGTAGTTGATCTGTGTAATAACATTGATCTTCACAAAGAAAATATTTGAGAAACTGTAGAAATGAAGCCAGACGGTGACTGAAGTTGAGCAGTTATCAGATGACAGTGAAACGCTTCCGTCCATCAGAAGTTCCGCTTTCATCGTCAGCAGCTGCGCTTCACTTGCTTCGGTAAGCTAGCGTTAGCTTCCCAGCTCTAATTTACTGATTTTGCTGTGTTTGCGAATATCAAGTATCTAAAGGGACACTTTTAGTGGTATACATTTCATTGTAATATTCCACTAAAACACTAATTTGGATAAGAAAAAAACTGCACTGAAACTGTTACTGTAAGTAAGATATAATTTTCAATATGTTGAGTATTTGCATAGAGCCGGTGCATACTTTGGTGTTGTTATGATCTAGTATGATGTTGTACAACATAAGAGAAACAGGTACAATATATGTCCTGAGAATTTGGTGGCCAAAGAGAATCTCAAATGAAAACATGAAGCTATGAACCAAACTGTAACCATCTGTTCAAGGAAAATGGAAGTGAATTGGCCACATCTTAAGAAACTCCATCACCGTCATCACATGTCAGTGTGTAGAGTGGAGCCCTGCAGGATGAGACAACAGGACTGAATAAGGTCAAAAGAACAGCTGCAAAAAGTTTCCTTGAAAGGTCCTCAGTTCAGGTCAGAGTTTTTTTTTCCCTGTGCAGTGTATATACGTATATTTAACGTGTGATGTCATGTGGTCACGCCCTTCAAATTGAACAGAACAGAGCAGCCAGATCTGATCTTGACTGTTTTCTTTTCCGTGCAAATGTGTGTGAGAGGCATAAACACGTCCTCATACCTAAAGGACTGAGTAGGTCGATTGCCTATGACTCCCAAAATGACTTATATCACCACAGGAGAGTACCATCGACAGGAGTACTGGACCTTCATCGTCACGTTAACATTAGCTACCTGGTTAATTTTAGAAAAGCATGGTTTGTGTTGGAATAAGTACATGACTCATACGTATGTGACGAATCTTATTAAGTACATTATGCGAGTTAACATAAGTCAACATTGATTTCACACCAGACGCGAGCGGTGAAAGTTAAAGTACTGTCTTTGTTTGACCCATCCATCCACCCAAACTTCCTCCATGTTTGGACTTTCTTGCTCCTGATGCGTCACCTAACGTTCCCCTTTGTTCCCGCCATAATTACTAAGCCCACTAGAGGTCGCCACCTAACAATAACCGAAGACATGGGTCATAATGACTTACTTCCACAGATGAGCTACAGGGTCGTTTTCCTGGTGAGGACGTCCTGGAATAAAGTGTCGTTATGCTAGCTGGAAGTACAGTGAAAAGCTTGTCTTCTCTTATTCATACTAAATTTAAAGTGGAATAGTAGCCTTCACTGCACCTCTTTTGGGAAACTCGTATATACTGTTTTTAGTAAGCAGTATAATACACATGAAGTGAGCAGTGGTCATCTGATGGTGCCAAGTTTGTTCTGTCTGTTCGTTCTTCAGCTTCTTTAGCTTGGACTATGCTGCTCACCGACATCAGACAGACCAAAAGTAGATTTTCTTCCAGAAAGTCATTAAAACAAAAGCTAGTGAATCTCACATAGATGCTATTGTTGTTACTGCTTTCTGATTGTTTTTATTTTCTTTTTGTTTTTTAGCATCTGTGATATTTTTAGGCCGCTGTTGCTTATTGTTTCATATGTAGAGTCATTTCTCTTATTCTTTATTTTTATATTTGGCTTCTTTTGCTTCTTGTATTGATACTGGGTGATTTTACATTAATTGCTTATATTGTTGTTGTGTTTGTGGACTCCTGGTGGACTAAAGACCATTTTGTGGAAGATCATGTGGAACTAAATCATAAAAACATGGTGTTTGATGAAAACATCTTCTGAAAACATGCTCCACTGTGGACTGTTTTCATTGTGTTATGTATTTAGACATTTCCTGTAATATGTTGCTTGTGGGCCACTTTCCTGTATTCTATTCCTGCCCTACTTCTTTAATCTAATCTGGCATGTATTCATTTTATTCAGACTGTTTCATGTTGCAGACATGCAGAAAGGTTCTGGTAACATAATATAAGGACTCTTTTAAAGTCAGGTTTTCCAGAAGGACTTGGGGTCTGGTCTTAATTCTCTCATGGCCCACTTTCATGGTCGGGTGCGAGTATAAAGAGGAACTGCCACGTTCCACTCTGTTCCTCTTCATTTTCTGATGATCTTGTTCTCAAATTGAGATATCTGCAAACAAGTAACACCATCGATGGTCTGTTTTAAAGGCTTGTAAATTACTAATGATACATTATACACAGACTGAATCCTGTATCTTTTATAGACAATGAATCACTTACTTTTCTCAAGTGAATATCATATATATATATATTATTTGTCTAAAAACACTGGAAAGCAGATATTCTCACCAGCTGGTATTTTAAGCATTGCCTGGCAATTTCATCCAATGGACAATGACCACTGTTACTCTTTTTGACCTCCTCGTTTCCGGTCCAGCTTCTCTATTCGCTCTCACACCAGGTATAGAAACCATTTTCTCTGTGATGCCTCCTTTCATTACACACCAGATAACTCTCTTGTGCCCCTCCTCTCTCCATTTCCTTTCCCTATCCTTCTCTTTCCTCTTGCCTGGCAGTTCACCAGTATATTTCCCACTATTGGTCACTTCCCATCTATCCCACTCTATCTCTCTGTAATAGGCATGATTCAAATTCTCATTGAAGGAGATACATGCAGGAAATGCCTTGTGTGCAGACACTCATGACATGCATGTGCAAAGCCATGGTCATGACACAGAGCTCTGTGTATTTCATTGTGTTTCCAGGGGAGAGAGGGTTGTCAGCATCAAGCGTGCAAGGATGAAATTTACCTGATATTACTTGATGCCACGTCAAGCGCCGTGAGCATGCAAACCATTAATTTAGCGATAATGACACAGAGATACGCACATGCTGCTTGAACACAAATATATTGCTGCGAGCAGAAAATTAACACGCACACACGCAGAAATGCACGCACATTCAGACGCCCACGCACAAAAACATATGCGGCCACATGCAGAAGCATTGACACACGCACGAGTAGCAGAAATACACTGTGGCATTTTCACCTGGCGCTGGAAGCTTGTTCAGTCATGGTAGCTTGGAATTCGCTGCCCCCTGCTGAAATTAAAAGAATAACTCCAGCACTCATGTCACACCAGCAGGGGATCAGAAGGGAACAAAAACTGATTGAATTTAGTGTGGAAGTAGAGTCTTTTTAAAGCGCTGAACAATAACACGACCTCTGGCTGATTTTAGGCTCTGAGCCGTAGTTTAATAAAAGCTGCACGCAGTATATGGGATGTTCTACCAACTCCTGCTTTATTACCGCACGTTTGAGGCTATTCTTAATCATGCCGTCACACTTTTTTGATTCGGTTTTAACACAAAGATGTCTCTCAGTAGTCTTATAGTAGTCCCGCCCTTCCAATGACCCCTTATTAGAATTTACTGCTGTGTTGGCAAGTCTTGAAAGGATTTTTTAATCACTTTCTTTTGGGTGGGATAAAACAGAGCAGAAGAGTCATATTCATCTGTAATTTTGGATTTGGCTACATCTCCATCAAATTACATGTGATTAATAAGATATTCTTACTTTATGCCCAATTACACATACAAACACGAAATTAATGTCTACTCTTCTGCAACTCTTCTCTTCTGCTACTCTTCTCTTCGGCTCCATTGACCGTCCACCTTCTCAGTTTTCTCTCTGCCTTTCTGTTCAGTACTTCCTTCCTTCTCAAAATCATTTGGCTGCTCCTGTGTCCTGCCTCTGGGTTCTTATCAGCAGGGCAGGATAACATTTGCATTCAACTGAAGCCAAGAATAACACACATACTCATGAAGCCATCATGTCTGGGAGACTTGTAGTTGCACCTGTATGAAGGCAGGAGGTTGGTCTTTGGTCAGAATTGGTACAAATGTCATGAAATAATGCATTAATACATTTGCCAAGAAAACTAAACTGAACTGATTTTATTAGTAGCTTTAGTTGCCGCAGGATGATGACTGAAGTGTATTTGAGTAAATCTGTCTACAATTCCTGAGTGGTTCATTTTTACCAAAATAATATCAAAAATACAAGAAGTCAGTGGCTGTGAGAAATCTACTGCAGCGTAATGGATAACAGGCTAACATGATTTGGTGTAATACTAACTGTGCCATCTATGCGTTTACAGTAACCTGATCTTCTTGCACATTTATTTTCCTTCCTCGCTCCTTATCAAAAGATCAGGATAAAAATCTAGGTTGCTCTGATCTTTAGGCGAGGCTGACTTTTGGCCATGGTGCGTTGTGTTGCTATCTTGGCTCTGTCCTGAAGCACTGCCCCAGAACACTGTGCGTGAGTCAACTAATCTGTTATGCCTTCTCTGCACCCGCAGGGAAGAATGCTGCTTCTCTCTTCCCTCTCTCACTGGCTGTTCCTCTATCTGCTGTCTCGTATTTCCTCATCTGTCGTATGGCATCTGCATCAGTCTGTCTCTCCATCACTTTGTGAGTTTTTTGTCTGTGTTCGGCTGCCTGTTTGTGCTCTGTGCACTGTGTAATTGTTGCTACCTGGATGCAATGGCATGTGTTTGCTTGTCTTTCATCTTGGTTGCCTCCCTGTCACCTGTCTCGCTCTCACTGCCAAGTTACTGCACTTGATGATCTAAATTTTGTCACTAAATGACTGCGATGTGTTCGTCTGTCTGTGTCTGTTTGTCTCTTTGTGCACAATCATGACTTCAACTTGTATTTATAAATATTTTTGATATTAACACTGAAACAAATGAAACTGTGGGATGTGAAAACTCACAGTACCAGAATCATTGAGAATTACAAGTCTCGTTAGCCTCTTTTAGCTAATTGTTTTGGCTTTCTCATTAAATGTAACATGAAGTACTCCAACATTAAATGGTAGACAAAGTTAGCAACTAGCTGATAATTAAAGTCAAATATTGAGTGTAAGGCCCCTTTAATATCAGCAAAAAGACGAGTAATAGAGCAGAAAGTTCTGTTTGTGTTTGTAGCAACAGTTGACACAGAAGCCATGAATTCATTAGCCACTGACTTGATCATAAGATGCATACTACAACAATGCAACAATCGGAAAAAATTGGGACGCTGTCTAAAACAAAAATAAAAACATATTGCAGTCATTTGCAAGCAAACTGCAGCAGTTTTGTGTTCCTGAGTCCATGTAGTAACATCCTTTATACAGTCATGTGTTCACAAAGTGGTGAACCTTGCTCCATTCTAGCTTGTTAGCAACTGAGCCTTTCCAGGATGCTCCTTTAAAACCCAATCATGATACTATCACCTGTTACCAATCAGCCTGTTTACCTGTGGAATGATCCAAACAGGTGTTTTTGGAGCGTTCCACAACTTTCCCAGTCTTTTGTTGCTCCTGTCCCAACTTATTTGAAACATGTTGCTACGTCAAATTCAGAATAAATATGTATTTGCAAAAAATCAATGGATTTGATGAGGAAAAACATTAAATATAATGTCTTTGGAATCATATGTCATCATCATATAATAAAAAAATACATAAAACATATGGTAAATCAAATCCATATTGTTGCTGTAACTACCGGACAGTTTTTAGATTTTTTCTGCCCCCTTGTGGCCAAAAATTGATCAATGTCATTTTAAAGATTAAATTTAAATGGTTCCCTAATCTGCCTAACTCTCTGTCTGGTCTACTGTAATTGTCAATCTGTAGCTTCAAGGAAAACGTCAATTTAACGTTGATATCTGCCTCCTGTCTTCTTTCCTCACAATCATCTGGAGAACTGAAATAAAAAGGCCCTGCCAAGGGAAATTTTATTCATAATGTACACAGTCTGTGCCTGTCAGCCAACAGCAGTGTTTTAGATAAAGGTTTTAGATTAAAGCTTATCTCCACAAAGAAAAAAGAAAAGCAAGAAGTCATTTTACAGCATTTGAGAGTGAATGATTTTCCCGCTGACAACCATTTAACCTTCACATTACTCTCTGAATGGGTTTTTTGCTTGGCTGAAGAGTCCAGAAACTTTCTCCGCTCATAAAGTTTTCCTGCAGCAGCAACGTGACACAACAAAAGAAGATTTACTTCACACCATCTACCGGATCAAGTCAAGATGTCACCTCCAAATCAAAGAAAGTAAAGCTGATTTCTGAAGTGTGACAGTTGGATGTATGCACATGACTGCACACACACACACGCTGAAACACACACCCAGAAGCCTACGAACAAACCGGAAAGGGATTTCATCAAATCTGGACTACAGCGACGTGGAGGTGCCTCAGACAAGATCAAAGAAACAAAAAAAAAACATGTTGTTTGAAGACTCTTTCGGCATTTTGCCTTTACTTGTCAGTAGAGAGATACAGAAATGACAAAGAAAAAGAACGATGGAGGAAGGGAGCTGAATTGAGACGCTGTCAAAGATATCTGAATTTTATCAGTGCATAGTGCTGCAAGTCTGTTTTGTGACATGTTAAACAACAGGCCTGTTGCTGGGGCTGATGGGTCAGGTGGAAGTAGGATGCTGGGAAATTCTGTAATGTCCCAAAAGTCTGTGAACCAATAACAACTTGTCCTGCCCTGACAGGTGCAACAAAACTCACACGAGAGCGAAGACGTCAGAGAAGCCCAGTTTGTACACTCAGGCCTGAGAAGAGGTCTAACAAGGCAGATCAAACACCAGTGTGGGGACTTAAATCTGTTTGATTATTCCTGTGCAGTGTACATGAAGCCTACAATATGGCCTGTCGACCAGTCAGCCTAAATACAAGCATATTAATATGCAGAAGAAAATTTAATATCTGAATTGACAATGATTAAGTCATTATTTATAATATATAATCGTCATCCAGTCATTTGTCCTCATTTTGTTTTGCAATGTACATGAACATACATACAGAAATACAAACATTATTTTTCATTTTTTCTGTTCATATCACTGTTTGTGTCTGTTTTTGTGTGATCCAGTCACTATCTTGGACTTGGGAAAATGCCATCTTATCTTCCCTGATCCTATCATTTCATCTATAAAGTATATAAATCACAAATAGATGCGTTGAAACCCTTTCAAAGGACTCTATGATGGAAATGTCAGTATCTGAGAGCAGTTTTTTCCTTTTTCAGGAAAACTGCATCGTGCCATTGTGTTCAATAAACAGACCAGAGTCTACCCTCCACTTTCCTTTATAATATTTATTCTTAAAAATGAGTAAGCAGACAGTTCATGTGTCCTGTGAATACCAAAACGTGTGTAGAACAGTACAGAACAGTAAAACACCTTTCATTATATTTCTATACCAAGATCTTTTGAGCGGCATATCAAAAGTCAAAACAAAGGACGTGTTCTTTTTAATACAGCAATACTTTTAAAACGCCTTTCATCTCGAGAAATAGACCACGGACTTCTAGAAAGAGATGTAAAAATATACATCAACATGATCAGTGTTAAAACAGCAGGCTATAATTTCTGATGCACACGACTATTAGCTTTGCACAAACATCAGTGAGGAGGTGATAATGTCATAATGCGACCACACCAGAGGGACCAATCACATGTTTAAGAGGATGTCACAGTTTAGACAGGAGGGGCTTCAGTCACCTATCACTTCCTCGAATTCCCTCATTACTTACTCGATCACGCACTTCCTCAGTTCAACAATCCCTTACTTCTTCCCCTGCTTTCTTTGCCTCCTCCTGAAAAACTGTAAAGAGAGAAATTTGGGTTTCATCCCCTCAGATGCATTCCTCTGATTGCATTTTCATCAGGAAGCGAGGGCAGAGGGAAGAAAGGAAGGGAAGTGAGAAAGTCGGACGAAGCAAGGAAGGGAGGTAGGACAAGTCTGAGTCGTTCGAGCGCTGATTGGATGAGATTGATCTGAACAATGAGACCAGCTCATTGACTCTCACCACAATTAAACGGATGAAAGGAACAGACGGTGCTTTCACCCCTGCAGCGGTTCAGGCAGCAACATTAAAAGATCTGTTTTTTTTTTTCTTTTTTTCCCTCCAGTGAGGTTTAACGCTTTACAATGTCAGAAGAAAGGTCACAGAAACACTAATCAATAGCAAGACTACCGCTGATGCATAGGTCCGTGACGAAATACAAAGCATTCGCCATCACGGTTTCATTTAAGGCCCGTGTCACCGCTCAAGCCCTCCACGTGATGAACAGAAACCAAACACAGACGTGGAAAAAAAAAAATTGACAGAAGTGGACAAGCAGAGGTTGAAGATGAGACGGAAGGACAGCAGGAGAAATGAGAGAAGGGGGCGAGGGGAAGGAAGGAAAAGAAGGGGGATAAGGAGACAGATAGGTTTTGAAATGCTCATCTGATGGGCGTCCATCTTCTCCTCTACAGGCGGAGCAGGAAATAAAAATGCAGGGGTGGAAGCACGTCTGTCTGTCACTCTGTGTTAGGCTCAGCGTAATTACTGTGAAATGACAGATACCCACGACTTATAGGAGGGCAGCTAGAGGAGAGGGAGAGGTGTGTTTTTAGACTCAGCCTGCGAGTCGCTCACTGCTATTTGTAGCATCCTGACAATCTGTAGCTCAAAACTAGAGATGGAAAGTTAAAGATTTCTAAAACTGAGGGCTTTGATAGAGTGTTTAAAACTCTGTTTATTTGCCCTTCAGTATCACCTACCGAGCAAGAGATCTATTTAGAAAGAGAGGTGCCATGGAAATCAGCAAATCCATCAAGGCCCAATATATCCTAACACGAGGATCAATAACCTAATAATATCATTCAGTTACATCCAGCAAGCTGAGTTTTTGCATCTGTTGCTAAGCGGCAACATTGTAAATAAGAATTACTGAAGGCCTAAGAAACGCTCCACGGTCCTCACAGTCGCAGCTGGTTCGGACAGCGTCCAAGATTTCAATGGCAAATCTCTTTATATGCAAGTCAAAGTTTTACTCAGGGGATTGTGGGTATGCCCTCCTACAGCCTCAGCTCGAACACACACTGCAGTATCCTCTCTTAACACACAAAACGATGTAGAATGGTCCCCAAGCTGCTACATCTTAGATAGTCACATTTGGGTACCTAGTACCTAATAGAGAGGCACAGCACTTTGCCAATAAATGTACAGTGTAAGCCTTTTACAACACAACACGTTGGTATTGCTCTAAAGGCCCAGACACAAGTGTGACCAGTACTGACGAGGTACCAGGACAGGTTTTAACCATGTATGTCATCAAACAGACTTTAAAATATTAATGGTTAGAAAAGAAAGAAACAGCTGCTTTAGTCACAATGTTAACTGAAAACAACAAATGTGTTATCAAAGTTTGTGCAAAACAGAAGCAGACTACATAACCATGTGATAACTTTTCCCTTTTTTTCTGTTTTTTTTTTTACAAAACAAAAATAACACTCCGAGTCATTTGTTTCGTTTCCTGTCGTGTGTTGCGGTGGATGATGCTGCTGTTTGCTGTAGTTTTCGGTTGTTGGACTCATTGTGAAGACGGCAGGCAGCTCGCTGGTCGGTTAGAAATGCGTCTCCTTCTCTGAGATGGTGGATATTTTCCCATCGACCTTAAGTTTTGCATCGTTGGCAGCGTAAGGACTGAGGGCGGCGAGTTTCCCTCTCATTTTCAGGTCCTTGCTGGGAGTCGTCAGCTTCTTCATTCTCTGCAGAGAGCACAGGAGGAGAGACAAGAGCTTATCTCGCGTTCTCCCACCACAATAACAGCAGCATTAAGCAGATACAGCTTATGCATATAATCGTGCTCTTTGAATGAACCGAAAAGGCATCAACAAACTTTTATCCAACGCTGAAATGTCTGTGCCAGCAATTAATTTGTTGACACACACAGTGACTCTGCTGTTCGCGACAGTGACTTTAGACTGAATGGTTGTTTTAGTTTCATTCTTTGTTATTTGTTTGTTATACCAAGTGAATAGAGAAGCACTGAGACTCCAGAACATTGTTCCAGAACATACTGTCAAAACTGCATGATCATATCAATGTTCTGCAGGCATCTGACCGACTTCATGCTAACAGGCCAGTTGGCTTAACTAACTGAATAGACACTGTGACACTGTGATATTAATATACAGCATATGAAAATATATATGAAGCTGTCACCATTTATTCCCACCTCAAAAAGTAGTATACTTAATGACACAGTAATTGAAGTACAGAAAAGTCATTACAAGTACACTTTTTACTTTTTTTTTACTGGAGGGTAGACTCTTTACTTTGACAGATAAATAAAGTTCTTCTAAAGCGATGTCCAACTTAAATGTGTTAACATCTGAATATGCTAATTCTGAAAAACTTAAAGAGGCACTTCAAAGTACTTATAAAAAGTGTACTGTATTGTAAGTGTATAATTAATTGTGCTGTACTTTTAAAAGTATACTAAAATACAAATAATCGTAGTAATAGTAATAAAGTGTACTTGTGAAAAATATACTTTAAAATAGACTACTAGCATGCTTAATTAGTGTAAAAGTGTACTTTCATTTCAATTCATTTCAAGTATATTTAAGTATATTTCCAACACATTGATAGATTATACTATATATAGTACTGTATATAGTACATTATATAGTACTGCAAGTGTGTTTTGAATGCTCATGAATCCTGATTTTCACTGGTGTACTTCAGTTCACTTAAAGTTTGTAAAAAGTTGTGCCAATTTAGCAACTCTTTACACTTCAAATATACTCGAGTATTACTTGGGTGGTACTCAAGAACCACTTGAGTACACTTCGGCATACTTGAAGGAGACAAAAATTGTATATATTTGTCACCTGGGTTGGTATTACATACAGATTAACCAAGTCAAAGTAATTTGTTGTCATTTTTGTCAGTTATCTAAGCACTAAGATACAGTGTCTAAAGTACCCCAGTCTAACATTCGTATGTGTTGTGGATTTCATTCAAGACATGACCAAAACATCACTGATATCATCCCTCCACTGTTCATCACGCCTCAGGTCTGCCGAAGGCCAGAGGCCACGACTGATCATCTCCCATCAGAAACCTGCAGTGCGTTCCTTTATTCCTCCTGCCCGGAGCAGCGATGGGAGATCATCCAACTGTGTCGCAATCCCTCAGACGAAAGTCAGACAGGAGAGAGACAACGGCTGGACTCCTTTCACTCATTTCCTTCATTACGAGGGCCGCAGGTGATGCAGGTATAACCTTTCCCAAGTGTAAATACAGTCACTGATGTTATGCTTTTTGGTCTTTACTCCTGTAAATGAAAGTCTAATGAAGACTGATTCTGTTACAACATCTGGTCACATCTGGTCCACTGTTGTTTTGAACTAGGAAAGATCTGCTTTGTATTAGAGATTGGTTTTGTATTAATTCCGCTTGGGAGTGACACCCACTGATGATGTCAGTTGCTTGTTGACCTGAATGGTACTTAATTCACCGTCTCTAATGCGCAGAGTATGTCCAGAGCCTGATTTTCAAATGATTTCCCGACGAGGCTGAAAGCTCACATCATCCACTCTGCATTCTAACATTTTTGTTTGCCACGGAGTTAAATGGATCTGATAGATTAGTTGAAAATGCAAAGGAAAGTTCTCTCTGTCATTAAACTGCTACGCTGGGGGAAGTTACTGCTTATCTTGTGCAAACATAAACAGTTTCTTCACGAGAAATGTGCGATATGAGAGAACTAATGAGCGAAAAGGCTGATTGAAATAAAACTTCCTATGATCTTTCTTTCTGTCTGTTGTCTGTGCAAACCAGACAAAAACAGAAAGTTCCAGTTAACATTACTGATCACCGAGAACATGGCTTCATTAATGATTGCAAAAACTACTACATAAAGGTATTGCAGTTGATTTGACAGTGCAAGTATAGACAAAGCTACACGCAATATGGCATGAGTAGCACTGTTTTCTGTATGTCATTAAGAACAGGAAGAACCACAGTGGCATGCGAACAATGAGGGAAATACTGTGTGACATTCTCCTCTCATTAAGTGACCACCTGTGTAATACTGCAGTGTAAGTCAGATTTGTCCTTGTGTGTGCTTTTACCTCAGAGAAGGTGCCAGGAGTCTTCCAGATCATCCAGATAATCCCCAGAGGGATGCAGACCATTGAGGACATGGCCATGAACCAGCCGATGCCGTAGCCCCAGTCAGGGTATGTGTACACGTTGTTGTACTTCAGCGGTTTGTATTTGATCAGGAAGAACAGGAAGATTCCCTGCAGCGGACAAAAAAACAACATTAAATGTTTGCATTGTGAGAAAGAAACGCATGTGCTCCTAAAAATCGCATACTTTGAATTCAGAGTCTGCATGGTGCTGTAGTAAAAAATTAAAAACTGTGTAATACATGTGAAAATAATCAGCTGCTGCATGAGCAAATGTGTAGTCTGTTAATGCACTCTCCAAAATCCAGGTATCAATTGTCAGTGTTCTGAATTAAGAAATATTTCAAACAGTAAATTCTAGTATAACTGGCTACATGGAAACAGCGACATGCTGAATGTGTCTTTCCTTCATCACTACTGTGCTCATCTACAAGATGTGCTGTTAGCTGTCGATGTTTCCGCTGCTCCCAATTTTGTGTCTGCAGTGAGACTCACAGCACAGATGCCCGGGGTCAGGATCATCCAGCACCACTTGATGAAGAAGACAGGTTTGTAGCCAATCATGTCCTCGATATTTAGGTAGAATCTGTCACTACCTGAAATGCAAACGAGTGTCCCTGAGAGTCGCCCCACGTAACATCAAAATAACGATGGGATTGATGGATTTTGACAGCGTAGGGCCGTCTGCACGAAGCTGCTGACTAGATGTGGATGAAATGTTGTCTGAAACTTTCTTTTAAGAGAGACAAAATCATTTTGCACTGATGCATGAAAAATAAACTTTACTCTATTAATATAATTGGGTTTGCTGTCTGCTTAAATCAGACAGAGAGTAGTTTAAATAGTGTAAACCCAGAAAGAAAAGCCACAAATTATTTCTGTCTAAGTCTGGGCATAAAATCATATAAGTATATAATTTTATAATATCACAGTAAACAGATTTGTCTGCCTTGTATAACACTGGGTGACTGATGCATGTGTTTGAGCCCATTCTCCAGCAGAGGGCAGAGAAGAAATATGATTGCAGCAAGGAGGGTAAAAGCGTGACACAATGTTGGTGCGACGGGCTGTTTTCCTGAGCTGAAATGTGTGGCAGCTGTTCAGTTCGCTGTCATCTGAAGCAACACGGGGGACGAATGAAAAACAAACATTTCCTTGAGCCCCCTAGATGAGCTGGGGCTGTTATCTTACCGTACACCCAGCCGATGCATATGGACTCAAATATGGCCACAAACAGCAGGCACATCCCGCTGGCAGCGTACGAGTCAAACAGCTGGAAGACGTACATCCCTCCCTGATAGGACGAGACAGGTGTCAGTTTGCTGTCACAGCCTCTGCATGAGCAGCAGACTCGGTTAGATCACAGACAATCAGGTGTGCTTGATTTGGTTGTCAGAGGCCAATGTCTCAGTAAACCAATGTAAACAGCAGCTCTGCTCTGATATCTCTTAACGCTCACTGAAAATGAGGCTTTGTCCCAGAATGACCAACCACAGCTCATTGCCTGAAGAGGTTCCCAGTATTAAGTTGTTACCACCACATGTGGTATTAATAAGGCTTCTATGTAGTGTGCTGTGCTTTTTGCTTGTTGTTGTCTCTTTGGAGGGTTTTTAAAAACCCCAACAACACGCTGTGTGCTTTAGTGGTCCATAAAGGATCTGATGCATTAAGGACAACAGCTTTGTCTGTTTTTCGTCATTGTAGGCCACAAGGATGCATTGGATGTGCTCATGCCCATCACTCTGACCTGCACCTGGACGTTAAAGGAGTAGTTTGACATGTTGGAAAATATTATATCACAACATCTAACATCTGTCGGTTCAGTATGAGACCAGAGCCAGCAGCTGGTTAGCTTAGCTGAGAATAAAGACTGGGAACAGAGGGGGATCAGATAGCCTGGCTCTGCCACAAGTAAAAAACACACTGCGTCTCACTTCATTAGTATAATTCAGTAGTGTTAACAGCTACCAAGACTAAGACCAAGCTAACTGGCTGCTAGCTGTAGCTAGCACACAGATATGAGAATGGTATCAACAGTGGTGGAAAGTAAGCATTTGAGTACAGTTTTTAGGTATCTGTACATTGCTTGGGTGTTTTATGCCACTTTATATTTATACTTCTCCACTACAGTTCACAGGGAAGTACTGTATTTTTAACTCCACTATATTTACTGTACATCTTTAGCTTCTAGTCACTTATTAATATATTAATACATATTGCAATCAACAAATTGTGATGTCATGATGATGATGATTATGATGATGATTGTTAAATTACTCCACCTTTACCAGCTGCAACATTAAAGTGATACTTAAACATAAATGTGTCAATAATTATAATCCAATTTTTTGAGGTTTATTATTCTGAAACAGGCCATTCTGTACATTTGATGTACTTTCAAAGCTTCTACTGTTCCAGTATATATGGTGTTTCTCGCATGTATCATCCACTCCACCTTCCTCGCCTCTACTCAAGACAACTCATCTGCTCTTTCTGCTCCAGCTAAAAGGGTCATCATAAATAAAATCTCACATGAATGTAAGAGTGGAGTTACATCACAGCTCTAAACTGCTTGTAAACAGAAGATCGTCGAAATGTCTCAGCGGCGGCCTTTATGGCCCTACTTCAGCCACGTATTGAACTAAACTCTCAGAGGACCTTCTGAACTGTGATTTAATCCTACTCCAAGTCTCCTGTGGCATTTTATTCATGATGTCTCTTTAGCAGCAGAAAGGACTAAAGTGTCTAGAGTGCAGGCAGTGCTGGAAGACGAGTAAAAGCAGAGGGAGAAGTGGGCAGATTTTATGCAGTGGCGCAGAGAGGGAACGACAGAGTTCAAGTCATTGGACAAAGCAGCATGCCAGAAAGGAAATGCAAGGCAAAGAAAGAACTATACTTTAATATTGCATTATAGTTCTTTTCCCTTGTTTCATGGCCGGTTTGGGGCCACCAGAGAACGGTGCAGTACGTTTTACAGTGGGGGTGGGCGCAGAGCAGTGCACATGGACACATGAAAAGCTTTTAGCGGATGAACGACCGTCTTGATGGTGTGAGGAACCAGATTCTCCTCCTTTACTGAAAGCAGAGCCGGTGACATGAACGCAGCACTCGATGTGCAGCTTGACCACAGACCTTCAGGACTGAAAACAAGGTGTCCGCAGGGACAGACCTCTGGGTCATACCACAAACTGGTGGTGATGGTGCTCACGGTGAGGATGATGGTGATGATGAGAATGACAGCGATGGTGATATGTCCACATGTTAAATAAAAACACAAACATGATGAGAGGATAATCTCCAAAGCTGACACGCAAAGTACATACAGAGTTTAAAAACTGGACTCTAATGCTGTAACTTTAGCTGAGTCTTACCTCTGTACACATGATGAGTCCTATGAAGAAGGAGGCCACAGACATGCCCAGGATCAGCAGCTCTCTGCGGTAGCCTCTCCTGAAGGTCTCTGGGTACATGTCCACCACGGCTGTCACTAAACTCTCCACACACACAAACTGCAAAATAAAAGAGATGTTATGCACAGCCTTGATTAGTTATAAACTACATGACAAGACTATACAGTGGTATATTTAACATTTTAACTGTTTCTGTGAGCTCATATCATGAATAAAAATGCACACTGATACTGAGTACTCACATACAGACTAAACAGAGTGATATGAGCAAATGCATCAATGCACATTTTTACCAAAAGGTCCAACCTTTAAATTACGTTATGAAGTGAAACATTCTCTATAGTCTGAGTATTGTCACACCACCAGTCCTCACCTGACTGTCCAGACCGAGGAAGATGAGCATCATGAAGAAGAGGCAGGCCCAAAGCGGGGACAGAGGCATCATAGTAACAGCCTTGGGGTATGCAATGAATGCAAGACCTGGACCTGCATCACAAAAAATAAAAAAAAAGAAAATCACAAACAGGTGTTTTATCAGAGCAGGAGGAGAGTAGAGCTCCCACACGCTTGCTTAATTATTAGGGCCTCATGTGGCCTGATTATTGCTTTGTGTTATCATTTAAATGACCATATAAGTCACGTTATCAATAAAACAGTGAAGAAGCTAGTAAAGCTCCGCTAGGCAAAGCTTACGATATTCACTTAATGCATCAGCTTTAAAGGGTGTTTAAATGTTCCACTCAAAAAACATAGAACTGTATATGAACTAAAAGCAAATAGACACCAAAGTGGCACAGTGTTTGGTCTGAGGGGACGTGAATGAGATGAGATACTGTTCTGAAATACTGATGTGACTGATAAAATAAGAGGTGGCATGCCTTTACCTTATTTAGCGCCGGAATTTGGTGGCAGAACCCCGGAAACACATTATTTTAAACACCTCTGTCCTCGCTGTGCACCCTGACAAACATTTCAAATCTCTCGCTCTGTCACATTTACTAAATCATTCATACTGACTTGAATAAATCATAATGCGGTGGTCTAAGAGCCTAGGTGAAGAGCGTGGAGTTATATAACTGGTTACGTTTATCCATTTTAGCACAATATGGCGGGTGTGGGCACAAAGCTTCAGACAGGCCTTCTCTGCTCTAGGATGTGCTTCAGTACAGTGTGTGGCCATAAGTTGTTATTTACTCAGAAACATGATTGTTATTCTCTCACCAGATTCGGCGACAGCCTCGATGGGAACGTTCTGTTCGTAGGCCATGAAGCCCAGCACGGAGAAGATGGCGAAACCTGCCACGAAGCTCGTGCCGCTGTTCAGGCAACACAGCATGATGCAGTCTCTGAGGAGCAAGACAGGGAGAACTGACTTTCTGCCGCATACAGGGTGATGAGCAGAAGCTGAAATGATACAGAATGTGCCGACCCATTCTCGTCCATGAATTTACATGTATACTTATATTCTCTAAGTTAATAATTAGACAGTTAATGCAGACAACATTTAAGCTTATTTTTCTATTGATGACTAACATTATCATCCATTAATTCATCTGCTAGCAGCCACATCTTTAAATTTGATATTGTACATGCTGTACACAGCAATATGCTCAATGCCACGCAGCAGCAACCTATAATGTTTACTGTTAACCATGGCCATGGTTTTATATTCGCACCTTTTTAAATATTTCATATGTGCACTCTTTCCTACTTTTGCCCTGCAGCTGCTGCGCCACAACATCCCTTTGGGTGAAACCCGCGGTATCTTATCTTACCTGTAGCAGTTATTGTTGTAGGCATTGTAACTTCCTAGAGCAGTGAGACAGCCCAAGCAGATGGCATAGGAGAAGAAGATTTGGGTTCCCGCGTCCACCCATACCTGAAGGCAGAGCGGCCATAAATGTACAGTACACAAAGTAAAGACAATCAACATAAAAAGTGTTTCAGGAGATGTTAAGTCAGGTTAAAGTCTGATGACTGTGAAGGCTATGGCATATGATTCACATCAATTTCCACCTGATCTACTCGCTTTTTTTAGGTCATGTTCTTTGCATGTTCACCTTTAATGAAGAGATTTACATAGAGGGTATGAGGACGCAGAGAAAGGGGGGTATGCCCATGAATTTCTCTTTGGGGGCTCAATGAAGGGTATCTTGTCAATAAAGCATTGTTTTATGCAACAAAGGTGCCTGTCCAGAATCAAAGCAGGCATGCTGTGGTTCTATGGAAAGCATCTTAACCAACTTCAGTACACAAAAATGAAAGTTTCAGAAAACTTTTAAGGTATCTGATCATTTGTCACGCTCTTGATCCAGTCGCAGTTTAATTTCCACTTCATCAATGCCTCTCAGTCTATAATATCAAGTCCTTGTGAGATTCTTTAAATTAGTCAAATCACAGAATGTCAATGAGTTGAACAGGCTCCCCCAATTACAAGAGATTACCGTGATATGTCAAGAGGTGACTTTTTATCTTCTCTAATTAAACCCCACTTTTCCTTTGTTACCCCTCATCCACCTGATTTTCATCATCCGAGTGACTTTGTAATGAAATTATGGCTCAGCTCAACTGTTTTCTTTCCCCTCTGAGAGGCTCGCAGAGCAGCAGCATGAATCATGGATTAACATCCTAAAAGTAGACGCAAAGTCTTCCAGTGCCTAAATATTCATATTTTGCTTCACTGATTCCACTCCTGTCTATTTTTTGGTGGGGATTAAGGGAGGACAGCCAGAGCATAATACAGGGTTCCCTTCAATATTCAATATGTTTTTACCTTTCTAGCTCTTCACATTATTGGCAGAGTGGAGAGTAGTGAGTGGGCCATCTCATTGAAAAATTAATCACATTTACAGAAGTGAGGGCTGAACACATTGTGAACACTTTTCATTGGGACTATTTCTTCAATGTAAAATAGTTCGAATGAACTGCGATCCATTGAGTTAGTAAGATAAATCTGAGAGATATCTCAAAACTGTTCAAATCAGAACTATCTGCATGGCTAAATACCACTGGGGTCGGCTTTTTAGACTTCTCAGGCTGACAGTCGGTCAGTCCAGACTGAAATATGTCAACAACTGTGGCAATAACTGCCATGACATATTGTCCCTCATGGTCCCCAGAGGATGAATCCTGCTGACTTTGATGATCCCTGAGTTTTCCTGTAGCGCCATCATGAGTTTTACATTTGTGAGTTTTAGTGAAATGACTCAGTATCTATTGGATGGATAGAGATCAAACTTGAGGGAGACATTCAATCACCCTAAAGATGATCTAACTTCGTTTAGTGCCAGCAGCATGTCAAATACATACGAAGCAAATTCTCATCAGCCTCAACTGTACTTGTTAGCATGTAAAACTTGGATGATCAATGCAGAAACACTGTACCCTTGTAACATTAGCATGTTAGCATTTGCATCCTGAGCATGCTAGAATGCTAACGTTTAACATTTAGCTGCTGCAGTACCTCAGTAATGCCTCACAGAGCTGCTAGCATGACTGCAGACTCTTCATCCTCAGTAGGAAAGCAACAGAACTGGTTGTTGCAGTATGTTGGGGGTTACAGTACCTGTACTGTAAATAATGACTTATTGATCTAAGTACTAAAGGTGTAAGACGACTTGACAATGTTTAATGCTCAATATTCAGTAGGCCATCTGTCTCTTGTTTTTTGGATTTGAGGAATAATCAGCTGCTATGCTTACATTTTTATGTAAGTTCCCATGAAGGCGTGCTTCTGTATAGATCATTTATTCCTAACTTTCTCAGTTTCAGCACTTTAATCCTCTTTAGGGTCTCAGCTTATCCCAGTATATGCTGGGCTGAAGGGAGACATGCTGGATAAGTCCCAGTTTCAGCGCACAACAATTGTCACGTTGTTGGTAAATGTTTGGTGATTAGTACAAGTGAAATACAATGCAGGACCTGCATCACCTTCTTTATCTAAAGTGGAAATGAGTCACAATACTCTGATTCATGGGCTTCATGAGGATTTAGAAGGCAGAAAAATGTGCATCATGAAACTAGTTTGTAGTGCAGCACAGGAGCCTGCAGGATAGCATGGAGTGCTAGCAAATTCAAACTTAATGCAGCATGGCTCTTTGAAAACTCTCTCACATCACCATTCAGCCACTAATCTCATTTCCCCACCGAGAAACAATTAACAAACGCACGGTCTTCGCTCCCTCCTGGGAGTAACCACGGTAACTTCTGTGACCTCACAAACACAGGACTGTTCCTGTGGAAGAACAGGCCTTTCTCTCCTAATGTTCATTAATGTTCCCTTTAGTTCACCCTCGGCTGATGGCCGCACAGCGCAGGGAAACCTTAAAGGCCCAGGCTCAGAGAGAATCGCTTGTTGATGTTGTGCCTAATTTGGCCGGCTTGTGTTTGGTTATGTTGAGACTGTGGCTCCAGGAAACGTTTCCACTGTGTCAAAGCAGGATGCCATTAGTTGTGAAGATAGTGTTCTTGTAATGTAAATGTTTCTCTCTTGCTGCTCCTCACGTCCCATCATTTTCAGAAATGAGGCCCGTATATGTGAGATATTTATACGTGAGGTGCATTAAGACATTTAGCTGAAATGAATCAATTAGCTTTCATTCGCCCACTTTGGAGCCGTACGATGAATTAATTTTTATCTTTACGACTCAGTGACAGATGATCTTAAACAGTCAAGCGTTTTGTTCAACTTAAAGATCCATCCAGAAAAGTTTAATTACCCAAGAAAATGACATTTACTCCTTGTCTTTCACAGAAATATCCTAGCTTTGACTATGCAAATATTTTTTAAATTGAAAAGTTTCATTTGTGGACACAAGATGTCATCCTACTTCACCGTAAAGACCATCATGCTCATACGTACACTCATACTTTGAGGTGAGCGCAGAGAAACTTTCCGCCGTCTAGTGTTTGAATCTGTTTTCTACCCAGTACAGGAATATATGCACGATAAGATGTGACATTTAACTGGTTGCCTCAATTTACAAACATAAAAATCACAAGAAAATTGCAAGACACCTTCTTTTTACACAGCGTTTTGGCATCAAGCCTTCAAACACAGTTTGTTTAAGGTCCAAAATGACAATGAAGCCATTTTAATCCTTTTAAAAGACAGTGCCTTGGAGTTTTTCTTAAGATTTTTATGTCTACATATATGTCCATCCTTACAAATTCAATTTGAGTCCAGGAAGTGCTCACAGTCTTACAATGTCTGAGAACAACCGTGCATGTTGCAGCTTTTATGTAACAAAGTGTTTGTGTAGCTGGTCTTCTTAGTTTTTATGATTTTCATGCTCAAGGTCCAACTGAAGGATGAGTAGTCTATGTGCTGTGAAGTTTTGTACGTCGACAGTGTTGATAAGATACTTCACTTGAACTGAACTTAAAAATGATTTTCTATATACCTGACATCCACATTCAAAACTTAATACCATGGCAACAATAATAATTTACCATCATGCAAATATCTGAAGGTACTGTTCTTTCTACTGTCACTGTTTAATTCTGTGAAACTACGTAGCAGAACTTTTTTTTTATTCAACAATTTTCTCCAGGTATGTTGAATATCTTCTTAGAAACAGGACATCACCTAGTGTGCACAATATTGATTTCACTGTACAGAATTTGTTTATTTATAATATAAGAAATAATTAAACTGGTTGTTTATGGAAAATCCTTTTCTAATACAGCCCTCTCATTCCAGTAAGAACTAATATGTTACAATGGTTTTTATCATCATCCTGGATTTGAATGGAAGATTGAAGGGTTTTTCTTTTCTTTCTGCAAATTGAAAGACAGCAACTTCAGCATTTTTACACAAAACCTACATAGAAATGAAAAACATACAGACGGATTAATTTTTTAATGAAACGGCTGTGATTTTTATATCCACGATGCATCACACGACCACTTGTACATGAAAAGAGTTGCTCGTAGTGATGAATCCACAGAGAGGTCTCACTCTGTTTTTCCCCTGAACTCTACAGAGCTTTACAATGAGGCTTTTACACATAGTGGAGCATTTAGCAGCTAAAGAGCCAGAGGTTTTACTCAGGAGTTGGTAGAGACTTAAAAACAGAGCTAAAAGAAGAGCGAATATTGGACTGGCTGACATGACTCCAAATGAGTGCTGATGAATGCTGCTGTTGCTATCGTGATCTTAATGAGATTACCCGATTAAATAAAGGTTTATAATATAAGATTTTAAACAAATCTGCTGAGTAGGCTAATCAGTTATTATTGTCTTGCTAATGCTCGTCTGTTTTTAGTCAAAGGATTGTACCACACAACAACATCCTGGACTTTGCTGTCGTAGACGTTAAGGGAAGAAAGTATTCTGATGCAGGAAATAAGGAGGGAAATGAAAGCTAGGTAGGTTTGAGTAGTGCGACGATAGCTTTTTGCACTGGAGAGGCCGGGGGAAAAGACACAAATAGCAACGCATTTTCACCAAAAGCGCAAAACAAGAAAGGAGAGGGAGTATGAGAGTGTGAGAAGTGTGGAGAGGAGGGGTGAAGCACAATGCAGGGTGGAGGGCGAGAAGGAGGGAGGCAGCCAGTGGGAGAAAGGTATAGGAAAGAAGAGAATGGGGGAGGCGTGATGAAGTTCATGGGTGTGAAAAGAGCGGGTGACAGCCACACACACACACACACACTCCACACCGCCTTGTGAGCTGAACAGAGGCCTGATTGTCCCAGAGGAAGCTAATTTAACATCGGTGTCAGAAGTAATGTCTTCCTCTGCCAAACAGCAGCGCTTCTTTATCGCGCGCCTTCACCCTCTCTGAGCCTCTGTTTGTGTCTTTGTTTGTCCATCTATTTTTTCTCACTCATTCGCCGTCTACCTGTATCGCGGCTTCTCTCTGTCCGACTTTGCTAAAATCACAGGTTCAACAATCGTCTCAGTGGAAAACAGCTGGAGGGCCTATTAAATCAAAGAAACATACATTACATCTTGGTATAGGCTTCCTTTTTTGTATTGAAAAGCTATCATGTGAAAAACAACAGGTTATCAAGGGTTAATGTTGTAGGCTTTATAAAGTCTTTATATAGCTGCAGTATGTTCTTAACACCTTTTGTCATCGTGAGGAGCTGCTTTTCCCAACAAGTTGTGTGAACCAGACTGGCTTGTTTGAACATTTGCAGACTGACTGAATTTCTGCATTGTTTGGTCGTCACATCTATGGCGTTTCACCCCAAGTGCAGATGTTTAGACTTGGATGCTGGAGAGTGAAGTTGAAAGGGAGCTGCCCATTTCGTAAGCATGAACAGGTTACACAAAGGAACCAAGGAGGGATCGTCACACTTCAGTAGCGGTCGGTGGATGCTTTCTGTTATTTTTCAAAGGGTTTTTTTGATTCAAGACAACAGCAGGCTGTCATTTCTGGCCCTCTAACCATCACTTTTTGCTGCTGAAATGATTAGCCGGGCATGCTAATGATTGCAGCTTAAACACGCTGTGTAATCTGTTACAACTTTGCTCTTGTGTTTCTGGTTTTGGTTAGACAAAGAAAAAGACTCTTACTACAGTCCCATGCAGAGCACTTCAACATGCAGAGAAATCCAAAGCTTGACAGCTCTGCCGTGCCAAGTTACAGTCGCGAAGATGTGAACGGACAATCGCTGTTCGGGAAAAGGGTTTAATGAACGGTCGAAGTTTTACAGTGTGAATGAGCTTCCCATTTTTCACATTTGTTGTCTTAACTAACCGTGACATCCTGAACCAAACCCATGCAAGAGTTATCTGCTGGTAAATCTTTTTTTTTTACATGATGGCTGAAATGAAAATGTGATTTTGATACAGAGACATAATTTGTTCACAGTTTTGTCCACTGAGGAATTTAGAATATAGGCATTTATAATTGATAAGTAAAAGTATGCATCTACCTATCTATCTATCTATCTATCTATCTATCTATCTATCTATCTATCTATCTATCTATCTATCTATCTATCTATCTATCTATCTATCTATCTCACTCAACTCTCATCTGTCTCAATTCATGTTGTCATGACACCCCATCCACTGACATTTCCTAGTGCACTGTTGCTTAGCGACCTGAGCTGTCTGCCTTTTCCAGACGAGGTCAAGGAGTCTGCACGGTGTATGTGTGTGTGTGTGTGTCCGTCTGTATGAGTTCTATGTTAATGCACCACCTCTATTAGCCTCAAATCCTGCTCTGTCAACCCCTCTGAAAGCTCACCATTTACCTGACCCTGGATCATCTAATCACCAGCATGAAGTGTCAGCTCTGCTATATTAAGCCACCGTTGCATCATATGTGCCACTAGAGTGGCACATATAAATGCACCTAAATGTTTACTATATGAAATAGAGAGGTACCATTTGCCATTTTGTAAACAGCTTCTTTCTGCAAAAAATGGTGTTAGGTGTAAAAAAAAAAAAAAAAAAGGACTGATCCCCCATCGCATTACAGTAATAACAACACCACCTGTCCCCCTGGCAGATAGTCAGCTCCAGACAGGTGGGTATGAGGCAGTGGTATAAATTCATTCTCATGAGTTCATGAGTCTTGTCTGTTTAACCCCTCTTGCTTTACTTTGGTGTCTGTTTCTTTTCTCAGGTAAACTGACAAAAACTGTTGCATTTTTAGCACAATGTGCTGATCAAATAAACTTTATGCTGCCATTAGGAAATACCAGATTCATAATATGAGGACACAAGAAGAATATAAACAAAGGAGGAAATACAGGGGGAGCTAATAGTTTGTTGAAGTTTCAAAGCTGCATGAATGTCTTATATATGGTACTTAATTCCATCCAACATGTGCCACCAGCAGTGGGGATGATGTACAGCATCTTACAGGCAAGGAAAGTAATAGCTTCTGCAACCCTGACAGTGCACCACCTGCAGGCAGTAAGTGTTACAACTCTTTTTTCTTGTTCTTTTTCATAGCTGCAGTGTGTGCAGGTTTTTTGCTATTTTAACTTAAAATAAACAGGGTTTGTTAATATGTGCATATTTTCTGCTGAATGCTGACAGGAGGGAAAATGCACATTGCTATGAGTGAGACAGTGTGTTTCCTCTGACCTCCATGACTGTCCATCTGGTTACTTTCAAAAGGGGCTGGGGTGGGATCCCAACACACAAATAAAAACATCAGCAGTCCCAATATAAAACTGAAACTGTATCAGGTAGCACCTGCAGGTGGCACAAGTGCTAAATTAGCAACACAGATCATTCTTCTTGCCTGTAGGTGGCAACATCTCACTTTCTCGCACTTTTAGCCTCTGGGTGTTTGAAGGAGGCTGATTCTTTTCACCTGTGCTGTTAAAGAGGGTACAGTGGGTCCAAGCCTACCTGAGGGTCAGAGAGACGTGAAATGTCCGGGTAGAGGTAGAACTTGATGCCGTCGTATGCTCCTGGCAGCGTCACTCCTCTGATCAGCAGGATCAACAACATGACGTAAGGAAATGTAGCTGTCACATACACAACCTGCAGGTATAAACATGCACAGATTTGGAATATTAATCTATGCACAGATTACAGAAACAACACAGTTGACACTGAGTCACTGTCAGAACTTGCAGAGCTACTTACATAACCTGATATGATGCATACAAAACAAAGTCAAAGTGAAGCTGTGCCAAGCAAAAACTCTGCCAACAATAGTCACAATGTTGGGCTCTACCCAACGTGGCCACCTCCTCATCCGTTCCCACTTTAAAAAATCTTCACAACTACAGGACTAACTGGACTGAAAGAATCCCAAAGAGGACAAAGGTGGCGTTTTGTGTCATTCTTACAGCTCAATAACAACAAACTGCTATTCAGACCTAAAGGCGAGAGGACATGACAGTAATCTAACCACACATGTCGAGATGATAAGAAGATAAGTGATGAGGATGAAGATTACAGTACAAAACTTACAGTACAAAATTCTTGCTGTTGCACAAACACATATGTGTGACAATGTGAAAGTAAGAGTAGAGCAACATTCATAAGTTTTCTTCAAGACCAAAACAGCTATAACACCTAGCAGGTGTTAACAAACATGGTTGTTGAGATCAGGGGAGCCTTTGTTAGCTCCATGAACCAGCGAGGCATCACAGAATTTGGTAAGTCTTAACTTAAATCAGTTTGTTTAATATGTTACACAAAAAAACGTATATCTATTTATTATTTCATTTTAGTTGTATGTCTTTTTCTGACCTCTAATTTTTGCTTTTGTGTGAAATGCTGCATAGTTTCCTCTCTTTATCTCCCTTTAAAATGACTGATTTAAATTTGCTACTTAAAAAAGAAGCTTCTCCATCAACATAGGCAATTTTTCCTCTTTCCAAGCCAGTCTCTCCTGTGGGGTCTCACAGGGTTCCATCCTCGGTCCCCTTCTTTTCTCTATCATCATTCAAATTTCTCTAAATACTTCAAAAATACAACATTTCCTTCCACTGTTGTGCTGATTACACACAGCTCTATCTCCCCTTGAAACCAAACGACCAGTCCAATCCAGTCTGTGTCATTAACTGATTTAACGACATGAAATGTTCAATGGCACTGAAGTTGTCCTATTGGGTCCCTGCGACTCCATCAAAGTGATTAGAAACAGTCTTGGCAACCTGTCTGCGTTCGTCAACCTCATGTCAAAAACCTTGCGGTGATCCTCTGTTAACTTTGACAAACACATTAATAAGTAGTAAAAGCATTTTTTTTCCAGCTTTTCTCCCGTTCAAAGATCTTGAGAAAGTCATCCACGTCTTTATTATTACCCTGCTTGGATTACTGCAACTTCCTGTAGCCTGGGATTAGTCAGTCATCCCTGTCCTGCCTGCAACTGGTCCAGAGCACCAGCCAGGCTCCTGACAGGTACCCGGAAGAGGGACCATATTACCCCTATTCTGGCCTCTGTCCATTGGCTATTAGTATGGTTCCGAATTGATCTTAAGGTACTCCTGTTTGTTTATAAAGCCCTAAATGGGCTGGCCCCTTCTACATCACTTGGGGCTTCAGGCTGTCCAGCAATCTAAGTTTACGGTCAACAAGGGTTGCTGTTATTTACTTTACAAATCACTGTCTACTGTTAATCATTTGAGCAGAGGTACCTGTTGAGGACACAGTTTAATATCTGCTGATAAACTCTTTGAACCTTCAAAACAAAATGGTAACATGATGCCCTAGCGGTACAGTTAACATGCAAAAATAAAGACTGATGACTATGAATATACAGTATTAATATATGGGCATGTCTGTTTCTTTTATGTTTAAAGCATTTGCCATCAGATCAGTCAAGTGCGGATAGATAGATAGATAGATAGATAGATAGATAGATAGATAGATAGATAGATAGATAGATAGATAGATAGATAGATAGATAGATAGCAGGGTATCATGCACAGCACTGGAGTCAGCTACGTGATAGCAAACATCACACATACCTTTAGTACAGTAGCTAGCACTTGCTAACCATCAAACCAACACTCCATTTTTTGTTGAACCATTCAGGATTTGCAGAATTGTGCTCAACATCTCAAGACTCTTAGAAACCCCCTGAACAAAGACCCTGGCCTCTTGGAAGGCAGAGGCGGGCAACATACATCCCCTGGCTTGCTGGCATCCAGTCAAAGTCCAATTGAGGACAGAACAGGACAGAACAGAGCCAGGCCAGGAGACTGAAAAGAAAAGAAGGCTCCTCTGGCCCCGTCTCTTAAACAGGAGAAGCCCAGAGGAGTGATGCTGGCAGTGTGGGAAAATGTGCTTTTCTTTGAAGCACGAAGAGGAGTGCATGAGTACACACACACACACACACACACACACACACACAAACACACACACACAAACACACACACACACACACAACTTCATTCACAACATTCAAATGGGTGTGCACATACTACAGATGCAGACAGAGTGGACCATTCACACATACTGGCCTAAGCACACACTCATAAACACATGCACGTTCCGATGACCCGTACGCAGCTAGTCACATTACTGTACAACTGCAAGCAGCAGTTTCATGAATGAAACCTCCTTTTTCAGGGAGGGAGAGGCTCAGTTCACTGTTACCGTGTGGAGACAAGTGGGACTGATTCAAAGTGCCACTTCACGCTTGATTTCACCCTCAACCACTCAGACATTAAAGATCTGTTTTAATGAATATCCTTCACCTAAAAAACCTTAATCAGAAGTTTGAAAAATAACTGAAATCCTCACTAAGGTCATGTTTGAAGAGTGAGGATCCATGAGACTTAATGAGACCGTCCACTCTAAGCTCTGCTAATCCCAGCGTGGCCTAAAGGGAAAGTGTGGGAAAAGTTGTCTCCTGCCCAGCGGATCCCTCCCTTAATTTGTCAAATAAAACGATCACACATCCTAAACCTTCTCTCCCTCTTTCTCTCCATCTCTCTGGAGATGAAAAGGACAATATTCAATCTCTCCATGAACTTTTGATGCTCCACATGCTCCTTCCAGCTCACCACGGGCAAACATTTAAGCCACCACAAATTTACTGGTCAAACTTGCCCCTGCCTCGCCGTAAATCTAACAGGAGGGCTTAAATGTAAGAATGGCTGGCAAACACGGGCAACAAAAGCAAACAGCTTAGCGAAGTCGGAACTGAATGGGCTGTAGGGTCTGTGGAGAAGAAAGCACCTCTCTCTTGCAACAAGCGAGCTGTGGTTAATTTCTCATAGCAGGAGAGAGAGAGAGGCAGCAGAGGCGGAGGCTGAGGATATACTCTGCATGCTCCTCATGAACGCTCTCCTTTCCTCCAGTGAATACAGGAATCAATCTTGGACCGGCTGCTAAAGCCCGGCCATGAAGAAGCCTTCTCCCCTCTTACTTCACAGCCAGACAAAAGACACTTCGGGGAGATATAGGCATTGCCGCCGAGTTGTTTTTTTCCCCCGTCATGTAGAATGTGAGCCCATTAATTTTTCCACACACACCTCTCCTTCTTTTCTCTTTACTCTCTTTCTTCCCTCTCTTTCTTCACTCTATCTCTATCTTTCCACTCATTCTGGCTCATTGAATCTGAGAGGAGTTTCTTAAAGGCTGCTGAGCACCCGAAGCTAGGTGCAGAGTCCTCACTGTTCTCCTTGAGGTTGCTAGAAGAGCTTTGAGGGGGACATTACAATGGAAACAGTGATGGGAGGAAAGGTAGAGGTGGGTGGTGCAGACACCCCCTTTGTCCTTTATTTGCAGGGGGTAATGCATGTGGCTTCCTATGAAGGAGTTCTACTGAGGCCAAGAAGGGGAAACTGCTTCATTTTGTGGTTGTTTCAGTCTGTAAGATGGAAATTATAACTGCTCCAGTGAATAAAAACTGGCAGCAAAGTGGCACACACACATATTCCTGCATCTACATATTGATATACAAATTGCTCCATCATGAGCTGGATGGTGTTAAAACAGCATTACACGCACAGTTTCCTCGTGTTCATGGTGTGAAAACATCATGCAGTACTTTCATGCGGCACTCGCTCTTTGCATTGCAATAACAACCACACAGACTCACACACACAGACACACACAATAGGAAATGTGCATTACACTGTCTCACCTTGCCAGTTGACTTGGGCCCCTTCCAGATGCAGAAGTAGCAGATGAACCAGGCCAGGGCCAGACACATGGCCAGCTCCCAACGCATTCCCCCCATGTGCTCAATACCATCTGATATCTTCAGTACCCTGCGTCTGATTTGGCACAGAGAACATAGTTGATTATTGACTTATAACTTGATTTAGTTCAATACTCTTTTGTCACACATGTAGATGCCTTTGCAAGCACTTCCTGAAGTGCAGTGTTGAATGTAAAATGCAGAGGCTCTGCAGATTTCTTCAGGCATTTAGTTGTTGCTCTTACTCAGAGTGATAAAGTGCAAACTGTGTGTGTGTGTGTGGGGGGGGGGGGGTATTTGCTTGAGGTTGCTCCTTATGAATAGTCATATTGTTTTTGCTGGTTAACCATAGTCCCTAGAAACATCAATTATTGCACTCTCCAACTCCACACACTTGTACTCCACTATTTCAAAACACTATCACGCTAGTTGGCATACTCCATACAGGGTACAAATATAAAACCTGCAAACCTTTGGTCATTTAAGGTTAAGGCTCTATTGTCTTTTATTGGTTCTCTACCCCAGTGCAGCACGCTAAAATTCACACGTACCTGCTCAGTCACTCAGGATGAGTGCATCCTACCACACAGTACCATCCTGACCAAACCATACTTTCTGTCAACGACTCAAAGAGCAACATGACAGTGACGGGACTAACTAGCAGTATTGGACGACCTCATCCATCCTCTGAGATTCACGCTACAACTTCCTCCTTCTGTCCATGATGTCTGATCGTCATCCTGCTGCTAACCTGGACACTGGCACTCCAAGATGTGATGTGTAAAAGTGTAAATTTGCAAGCAGCAACAATTACTTCTGCGTGGCACAATGCAGCCTTGAACAATGTGAGGATGGACTGGCAATAATCTTGTGGCTCCAGTGCCACCACCTGTCATCTGATAGTGCTCTTCCAGCAATGACACCTCCTCTCTTTCGCTGAGACTCCCCTGCTTGGCTCGTGAGTCCACTTCACATACGTAGTTGCTAAAACTGTGGAGGAACACACCATCCTCCTGATGCCTCAACTCCGTCTTTAAAACATTGTGGTCAACGTGCTGAGATTGGCTTCAGGAAGATACCAAGAAGGTGTCAAATGTGACATAATGGAGATGACTTGGCTTTATATCATTCATCAGTCCTTCTATTGAGCATCAAGGATGTGCTGGTTGGACAACTGCGCTGTAGTGGCCAACATCAACAGGACGGAATGTTTGCTCTGGTTTGCTCCACCATTATGACCACGGACCACTTGAAATAAGTCATGCAGAATCTTCATGGAAAAACATTTGTGTCAAATAAAGTCCATGGTCGGACCACTACCTGACAAGTTAACCACAACACCTTGAGCCAAATCTGGGTTTAGTTCAGCAGAATACGCTGTGCTTCTCCTGGAATTAATATGAAAATTCAATTAGCATTTTTTTCACTCCACCTCACCTCCTTGTTTGGTGATAGCCTATGTCAAGAAGCTGCCAGCACTGTGGTCCACCGATGTGAACTAGCTGGTGGCATGACATCTCCGACCTACTAAATTCCCACATTAGAGAAGCCTCCCGCCTGTCCTTACATTACTGAGTTTGTGGAGCTCAGTAGGCAGATGGCTGTGGTCCTAAGTCCAAAACCTCCCAAAGGGGACAAATAAAGTATATCTTGCCGCTGAGCAGTACAGCATTATCAAGCCAAGAGAATGGAAATTGGAGGCTGGTGGTCTGCAGGCCTACCACAGGCCTACAACTACAACAGTCTTTCCTGTGATCCGCCTACAGGTGTAGCAGCGTAGGTGCAAGGTATGATGTCATAGCTTGTCGGCGGCGGTGAATCAACAGTGTGTTTCCTGTTTGTTGAGGCATAGCCAGGCAACAGCATTGATGGAGGATGAGAAGCGAGATTCAGGGCCACAGAGCTACATGGTGCTGCCAAATCTTTGCCACCGAGTTCACCCCCGGAGCTCCTGACCAGCCATTGATCATGGTGACATGTTCTTGGTGGCCGGCCACAGGCTAGGTCCAACACAGCCCCCCGTCCCTCCCTGGTCAGCCGAAAGGGCAAGATGTGAACGCTAATGTGTGTAAATATACTTGTGTGTGTTCTAAAATGCATCTGAGTGGGTTTTACAGTATATGGGTGCTGCATAGTTCTGTGGTGTGACATGTGTGCAGATGTGAGTATGATAATGTAGATGTGTAGGTAAATGATAATATCTAGTAGTTTTTAGCAGGGAAACAGAAGCCATGTATCTTCTACCTGGTCACATAAAAACAGTATTTATAAGAGCATTTGGGTAAATTAATTTAAGTCTAATTTACTCTTTTGTATTTCTTTAAGTGTAAAAAATTAGACATTATTGCTTCCTCAAGGTAAAGAGAGTCTTGGAGGATGAGGACTCCATCGCTGCCAAAAATTCCTGCATCCAGCATCATGTATGCATTAATATCTTGTTGTTGCACACATGTACAAAACTTTTACTCAAACTCTCTTTAAATGACATACACTTTGTATTTGAAAGTCTAAAGGCGAAATGATAAAACCATGTAACATTATTCCGGAGCACCAATGTAAAGATCCGCAGTTGGCAAAATGCAGCTTGTTTAACGTACTGCTCCGATGTTTGTTTATGCTGTATGTACAGTACAAAACATGACAGTGTGTTTTGGCATAGATTAAGCTAAGCCTGGTCAGTGGCTATATTTGCCAACAGCGTGGCGGTTGGCTCTTTGGCCATTTCCTTTGGGCATGTCTCTCTCTTTTTGGTGAGGTTAATGCTGCCGGTTCAAATCTGATGTTTTCATCACTGTTACACAAATCAGCTCACTCGATTTTAACTCAAAAAGAACATAGATTACCATTTTAATTTAACCGCTCCAATGCAATACATAGTTTTAAAAAATGAGATGTGACCCACTAGTGTAAACATAGCCACTGGCAGCGAGACAGGAAGTGTGGTCAGCACTACACACTGACAAGGTCTGATCCGCTGCCACACACATGGCTCTAGCTGGGAGACAGCTGGCCTACCAGAGCCTGTTGACACACAAATATGAAAAGGGCTGACTAATTATTGGGGGAAAGGTTGGGGGGGTCAGTGAAAACAGTCTGGAGCTGTCAGAAGCTCAGATTTTCAACGTTACGGTAGATAACGACTGACTGCCTGAACTGACAAAGCACCTCCTCGTAGTGTTACAGGACAAACTGTGATGCCATTAATATTTTATACGCACCGAGATGAAAGCCATCATCAAAGTATGCTCTCCAACGGGACTTTGCAAACACAAACAGGCCGTTAAGTCTCCTATGAAGTCTAATGAACATGACAGACATGACAGGAAAAAAAGCAGTAATAAAACATTTACTTACTCCCAGAACTCGATCACTGGAGACGTTGCGTTGGGGTTTGTAATGTTGGTGGCATTTTCTCCATAGTAGTCGACACAGTTCTCTGTGGACATACAATGACGTGTCATTATTTAGATATGACATTGCCCGTTAAATCCTAAGACATATTTTCTTTTCTCTGGAAAAATGATGCACATGCTTATTTTTGCATGCAAGAAGATTTTCCTCTCTTATCCACTGTTCCATCCTCCTACCTGTATTCCAGTAGTGCCCACAGCCAGCCCACGGCAGCTCAGTGGTGAAGCAGTTGAAGAGGTAGAAGATGGCCCAGGCGAGGATCACTACATAATACACGTTTAGATGAGCTTCAATCACCTGCGTCGCATAGCCGATACCTGAAAAGGGTTACAGATAAAGCAAATGAGAAAAAAACTGCAGGCTGGATTTCACTGCAACCAAGTCAGTAAAAACAAATGACTCAAGATCATCATGGAAAAAAAAAAACATTTATAAAAACAGTATTTATTTTGCACGGGCAAGAATCAAGTTTCATCAGCCCGTCTACTTTGTCTCTGCATAGTCTCCCATTTTCTATTCAATTATCAAAAGCTGGACGTGCACCCTGATAAAAGGTATGAAGTGAGTGTTTTCTCACCCTCAAAAAGCGGGCAGACTTTCCTCCAGCAGGTGATGCCTCCCTCACTGGTGAACTGACCCAGGGCAGTCTCCAGGAAAAACACTGGGATACCGCAGCACACGAAGAAGATGACGTACGGGACGAAGAACGCACCTTCACGCACACAAAAGAAAACACATGCAGAACATTAGTACCGCTTGAAAGTTAGACAGCGTAATAGTTCAAATTAAGTTCTAACTCTTCTTAATTCCTACTGTTAACAGGTTTGTATGTAAGGAGTAATTCATAATATTCAAATGAAAGCACTCACTATGAGGCCGCACTCATACTGCTACATGATCTTTTCATACTGTGCTGTCTAATGAGGGAACCCACCTCCTTTATTGACATGATTGTGCTTAATGGATGATATAATAGAGGATAGCATATTTGGATACTTAAAAACGACAAAATTTACACTCTACATTGGTGCGGTAGAGGATGAGAGAACTTGTCTCCCCCCTTTTTTGCTCAGGAATGTGTCTTTCATATTTCAATAACCATATCCTCTTTACATATCTGATTAGAGATGATATTTGCTTATTTGTGTTTCTTTTCAACTCTTGCTTCATCCATCTTACCTCTTTCTTCCTGCTAGGGAGCTTGTCTTAACGTCTGCCAGTTTTCCTACACAAACCCCTCATCCACCACCTTGAGTCTTTGCTGTGTGTCGATACTCTTAGACCAGATAAGAGAAACTTCCTTACCTCCTCCATTCTTGTAGCAGAGGTACGGAAACCTCCAGACGTTGCCCAGCCCGATGATCTCTCCAGCCACAGACAGGACAAACTCGATCTTGTTGTTCCAGTGGCCCCTCTCATTGTACTCCCCGTTGTCCAGGCTGGAGCTGGACCCTTCCGGGTCTCTGCCATCCTCCGGTTTACCGTTTATAACGGGCCCGCTCTTCTCAGCTGTCATGACGCTCCAGCAGCCCGCTGCGAGAGAGACAGAAAACACATGAACAGAAGACTTTACAAAGGTGACCTCGGAACCAAAACAGAGACTTCTTCTGGGATGTCTATTTTTTCTTGGGATGTCTGAATCTGAATTGGGCTGTTCCATGAATGCAAAACCACGCCCATTGAATTGTCCACACTTATATATGTGAAGATTCAAATCAAGTTAAAGCAATCCAGTTCATTTTCACTTATTATGTAACTGCATGGCCCTTTAATCAGCCATAAGTCTAAATAAAACAGAAGCTGTGTGGAAACAAGTGTGAAAACTCATTAACTATTCATTTAGGGGAAAGATAAGGACATAGAATAGAACAGAGCACAAAAGACATTGCGCATTAATGTTGGCCAACCAGAAAGAGGATGCTTGTGAGTCCAAATTAAAGAAAAACATGCTTTCAGTAACCTGCAACTAAACCAACCTCAGTGAAATTGTCCCACTCTTGCTCCATATGACCATAATATCAGCACAACACAGCTTTTAGCACAGGAATAACTTCAGAACTTGTTCCAATCATCCTTATCTCCTAACTGTATGTGTGCAAGTTAGAAACCTCATAAGAACTTACTCAATTAAAGCCAAACAGCAAGAAAGTGGTCCATCGAAAAGGAGAAGAAGAAGATGTTAGTAACACCTCGTGGAAGCAGGCTATGGCACAGACATGAGCGCGCAAGCAGAAATCAGAAACATGTAACGTTGACTTTACTCACCAGTCTCCTATGGAACAGTGGCAAACCTCCTCTTGGCTCCCGCGATGATGCGCACTAACAATCGCCTTTACAAAGCGCAGGATGGTTTAGCCTGATCAGGGGGGTGGAAGAAAAAAACAGGAGAGAGGGGGCAAAAGAGGGAAATGAGAACAATCTGGATCCGCGTTGGGTGAAGCGGTTTTGTTAAGTCTCTCGTCTATATAAAGGAAGATCCCGGGCGTTGCAGAGTGGCGGTGGATCTTGCACCAGGCGATGGATAACCTGCGACTGCGCTCCCACTCGCTCTCCAAGCGGTCTACTCTCAAGCGCCTCGACTTGGATAAAAGCCATGTGGTCACCAATCTAGCTCTCAGCTCAGCGTTACCAGGGCGCAGAGGGAGCAGGATGACATGGGCAAAACACGAGAAAAAAGTTAGGCTGGTGCAAGTTTCAGCATCAACCCTGGAGTTCCCTTACTCTGCTCCATGCTATTAAAGCTGATCCACTTGGTTTAATTATCTCTGAATTCATGGGTGGGATGCATCGTGCACGACCAAACGTAGAACACTGCAGCAGATGATGGAAAACGAAAATAAAGTGATTTAAAAGAGGCCTGAATGCACCAACAAAGTGTAGTTTAGCCCATATAAAGCTGATTTTTGTCTTTGCCACCCATGTGAGTATATAAAATTTGAGGTTTGTTTTCCACATCTTACTGATGGATTTGTTTTCATTCAGTATCACTATACAGGTTTTTAAATTTGGCACACATAAGAAATATGTGACTTGCAGAAAGGCATTTATCTATAGACTGTTTGAGTGATTAATACTGCTTCAGCTTCAGAAGAAAGGGCTAGATTACAATTCTGGAAATATCTCTTAGTCTCACTTGACCAGATTATATCATGGCTACATGATTTACTTAAAGATGTAAATTCAGAATACAACCAGCCTGAGAAACAACACGATGATAGCATTTTGTTTTGTTCCATATTTCTCATAATTACTCTCATATTCTGACCCTGTGTCATAATAACACACACTGAATCAACAAAGAGCTGCAGCCTCATATGTAAACAAACCTGTGTGTGCAGCTGAATGGGCAAATAGTTTGGTTAGCTGCAAAGTGGGCAAGTATAGAGCATTATGCAGGACGCTAATATGTAGACACACATGGCAAGTTAGCAAAGTTAGCGTGACCCAATGTCAGAATTTTCACAATCATGCAAATCTTGAGAAATACTGGAATTTCCCTTTACAGGTTTTCCTTCACTTTAACTCAGCTTTTACATTTTCAGGGTGAATAGAGAATTACACTTCATTTTTCAGAAATTAATAATGAATAATGGATGAAAGTCTGCAACATAAACAACATGACAAAAGATTGATGTCAAGTTTGCATTAGAGCCCGGCCGGTATATCAGCATGGATATTATCAGCAAATATTAGCTTCTCACTGATATATCGGTATCAGGATGCAGGTCAGCTGTTACATGTCAAGAAACTGTGGTACATAAATGCCAAAATGACATTATTTTTGAGGTAAATTAATGTCTGTTTGTCCACTAGTGAACACTAAACAAGTTTATTTTTCACCTGTAAAATGTTTCAATCGGTGCATATTTTTCATCAAAATTCTTTAATAGCTTCACTTAAGGGATTCTTATCAAAAATTTACCTGTTTTTGTTAAATAAATGAAAACCATTAGAATTCTTCTTCTCTCAATATTGGTACAAGTATCAGCCTGAATAATGTAGCAGGCATCAGTCTGCATGAACAACACAGAAATGACGTTAAAAATCCTCTGCACACAATGAAAGGCTAAAGGCTTCCTTTCACCTGAGGTGTTTGTTGGTTGAGGACTTGTGGGAAGTCAAGTCTCGATCTTCAAAGAGGCAGTGACCCCGTTTGATTTATGAATTGATGTCAACAGTCTGGTCCCCTTTGTCAAAGCAGTTGCTCCTGGGGCTTTGCTCGCAGCATACCAACTCACACCTCTTTGTTCCCCCCTAGAAGTCACTCTGCGCCCGAGCATACAATATGAATGGACTTCCTCACTTTAAAGCATTGGGTCGCTGTTGCCACTCGCTAATGATGAATGACCAGCCTGTCATAAAGTGTTAATAACGCATGCTGCTTGAGGAACAATTATTCCTTATGGACTTAAAGAAGGAGTTTGTAGGGCTTGTAGGGTTTGTTCATACACAAGCTGATTGCCTGGTTTCCAGGCGTGATTGACTCGGTGCACTAGGAACTCCCCTGACTCTAAAAGCCTGACCTAGTCTCTAAGAATCCCTTCACGCAAGGGTCACTCGTCATTAGAAGCTTAAAGGAAGTGCTCTGCATAAAAAGTATGGCCACCCAAAGCGGCTGGCAAACACTCACTGTGCTTTTCAGGCAAAGTCAAGTCCTTTATTTGTGTTTCCCTGTACAACATTATCAGAGGGGGAATGCCTGATGAGGATATAACTTGGATTATTTCTTGCAGGTATGGAGCTTCTTCAGAGGCTCATGCTCCTGCTTTCATGCCCTTTTGCTCTTTGTAGGCTTCGTAAGAAGTGTCAGATTTATTTCTCTAGAAAGTGCTGCATGTAGCTACAGGGCAGTGAATGTGCTGATATGAGTGTACAAAACTAACCTCTGATCCGGTCTAATGCAGGGACAGATTGCACTGTCAAACTTTAGGAAGGTCGAGAGTGAGTTGTGGACTTTGACGTGAGAGGGACTGCCTCCAGAAGACATGCGTTAGAAATAGAAAACCTCTCACTCCAGCACTGGATGGTCTGTTGGCTCCAGGTCATTCTCTTCAACAATTGTCCTTCTGGCCTACTGACACCAGAACAAGCAAGATGCTTGAAAGTGATTGGCCGCCTCGCTCCTGAGGGACGGCAAACTTGTTGTTCCATCGGTTGTTGGAGTCGGGAGGAACAGTCACTTTGCTGTCCAGTTAGGACACTAGAAAAAAGACTTGTTGCTAGGATACCTGTCATCAGTCTTTTAAAAGGTGCTGCGAGTGAGACAGAATATAAGAGTATAGATAAGAAAGAACTGTTGTATGTTAGAGGCCGAGGCGGAAGAAATAGAAAGGGATAAGTGGTTGAAGAACATGCAGAAAGATGCAAAGGAAGGACAGTGAGAGTGAATAAAGCTGTCTGTCGGCACATCCCTCTTCTGCTTCTCACGTGATGTTATGTAACAGTGGCAGGTTTTTAATAGTTTGTGAACGCTGCTCAATTTGTCTCTGAAACTCTCTACAGCAAATATCTTTTCATTCAGGACTGAAAAGTGCTTTGAACCGCTTTGCTCTTTTCACAGTACAGGGCTACTTCTCACTCATTTTACAACAAACTGTAACAACAACCTCAGCAGCACAATGTCTTCCACATTATTCCACATGAGCAGGGACTACAAAAGCAGACAAGAAAACAAACCTACACAGTTTTTGTGTTGGACTCAAAATGCACAAATCCACTTCTCAGGGCTTATCAAGTATAGATTCAAATTTACTTGGACACTCATTATTCACCAGTACAGGAACTGTACAGGTCTTATAAGTATGTGTCATGAGTATGAAATGTCCTGCTGTGACAGTTATGAACAGGAACTTGACATATTTTTGATGATGGATAAAAATAAATGAATTTTCTGAAGAAAAAGTTGATGTTGCAGTTGAAATACAAATACTGAAAAAAGACGTTAAAATAAACGTGCTGAAAGATGAAGTTTCGAGGTTAGCACTGAATGAAGTTGAAGGAAAACACTGAAAGGAGCTAAAAAGGCAGTTCAACTGTATCGTAGGTGACAAACGAGCTGGAAGCATCAGTCCCGACGTGAAAGAGTCGGCTGAAGTGGACGCTGAGCAGCCGAAGTAAACTGTGCATGAGTAGTGGAGCTCGTGGAAGTTAGAGGAGCTGAAGGAGTGTTTTTTTGTTGTTGTTGATCAAAGGTGATGACTTGAGACCTAAAAGGGTTTGACACTCGAGGTGTAAGCAGTGAAAGGAAATGAAATGTCAGCTGAAAAGGCGTGAATAAACTCAAAATGTCAATTGATGTATAAATGGTGAAATCAGTTGAGCTGAGTAAAAGCCCTTTCAGACATGACGTCATTTGAGCTGCACTAATAAGATATGGAGATGTCATGAGCTGAGTCCTGTGCTGGGGACTGCTCCCCTGGTGCAGGTGAACACCATGTCAGGTGTAGTGTTAGTGAACGCAGCCCCAGGACAGAGTGCTCCGGGTCCGGTTTATATGAGGCCCCTGCCAGCCTGCGATCACTCCTTTGGCTCGTGTGGCTCTTAGTGTTCGATATTACAGATATGTAGTTAAATATGTTCTTTACATACACAAGTCATCCTTTTTTATCCTGCATACTCTGTTGATTGCCCTCTGTTCTAGCTTTGATGTAACTTGTTGGCTGAGCATATTGTGTGCTGGAACCCCACTGTTGGTGATGGTGGGTCCTGTTAATTCCTGTTTTCCCTTTGTGGGTTCACCTGCTGCTGTTTTGCTCCTTGTTGCTTGTTTTGCTTGAGTTATGGTTCTTTTTATCTGTACTGTTGAACCAAATGGATGGTTTCTTTTTGTATTAGTTCTTTAATACAAAAAGAAAAGTGCCATATTGTTGAGATTTGCGCTTAGATCTTGCTTTAAAGCCTTTTAAAATGGGTTCCAGTGCTTGCCTATTTGATTATTTTAATAATTCCAATAAAAGTTTTAGTTTTTTTGTGAAAAACATGTCAGTTATGGCTTTGTGTGCCTTCTCATCAATTCCTAAAACTACATTGAATAAAATTACAATCCTTTCTTCAATATACAGCGTTTTGTTTACCTGAGCATGCGAGTGCTGCAGACCTGCTCTCCTTGCAACAGCCAGACTCTACACTGAACGTCCTGCTGCATATCCAAGTGAAAATTAGAGTGACTGTAGAAAATCAATTGGAAGCAGCAGTTTGACTGACTCTCCATTGTCACTAGCTTTTCAGTGTTCAGTTTAAGCAAGGTGGTGTTAAAGGAGTATAAGACTTTGTCCAGTGTAAGACTTTGAGCTTTAAACAAACAACAGGGTATCATCAACATACGACCAAATCAAAGCATATAAATCAAGTAAAATATTTTCTTTATGTATGGAACCATCTAGGATGACACAACACTGAGGCAGGGAAGGAAACAAAATCACCAAAGGTCACACTAAATATTCTCACGGGTGCTTATAATATCACAAAATGTTATTTGTTGATGGATTTAGCAGGTTGGCAATCATTTGGTGAACATTTCTGAAATTGTGATCGTTGGGCTTTTTTTTCACTCTGAGAAAAGGCGTGAGATTTAATAAGCTTATCTTTTAGGGTGTGCTTTTCTGGTTGGAGATTTAAAGTATTCTGTGTAGTTGGTGGTAGAAAAGGGTGAGTAGGTGACATTATCTTAATAGCCAAATAAACCATGTTATCACTTAGCTTCCTGTTATTTATTAGCGATTAACCAGCAGGCATAGCTCCAAATCCTGTAGTTGGAGGGGTGAAGGTGGGTTTTCTCAGGCTAACAGTGAAACGGAAGCTAACTGCAGCAAAGAAGGGAACAGATTTGAACCTTCTGATAGCAGCAAGATGATTGGTTGACAGAGTACTTGGCAAAAGTTTGATTTGGAGGTGAAAGCGGAAAAACTTAAACATTTAGAGTAACCATGAAGATGGTGATATAAACTTCTGCTATGCTTCATTCTATAAGAAGATTTTTGTTTGAAATAGTCTCTGAAAAATCTACTTTGATATGTTTAACATTTTGGAACCGTGCCCACTCGCTGGAAGAACCCAAACTGACTGACAAAAGACAAAGTCATAACTTCAGCCAGACCTGCCATTCAGAGCCTCGCAATGCTAATGTTTTGCCAAGTGTATAAACCTGCAGCTCAATAGAGACACCACCCCACATCTTCATATCAACAGCAATTTGTTTGAGCAATTCAACCAGACGCCCCGAGAACATTTAAACACGGGTCACTTCACTGAGAAAGCTTTAGACTGCATTGATGCACAATTTTGACCAACAACAAAAAGAAACTGCTAGGGAAAGTGAAGAGAAAAGAAGCTAGGGGAAATGCAAGACAAAGAGCCCAGCGCAACAGATCCCAAACTCAGGTTCAACAAACTAGCTGCAGCCAATCCACTGCGTCTATTCAGCCCATTTGAATTCAGCGTTCCTTTTATCCCTGTGCGACAATGAGTCTGGTGCCCGACAAAAGGTAGTATTTACATTCACAACAATAGTGTGACAGTATCAGATAATAGTATGAGGGTGTGATAATTAAGCTTGAGTCACAAACATACACGTGGGCACACACACACACACACACACACACACACACACACACACACACACACACACTGACCCCACCTTACTGCTTTCCACGGAGAGTCCAATAGCTTTCTCTGCTTGGCAAGAGGGGAGCGTTGAGTAGCTACCAACCAGGCCACCCAGTAGTGAATGAGACCTGCCAACAACACCCCCGCGCACATGCCAATAGAGCTGAGAAGGCTGATATTGGTATGCTGAATATTAATACCAGTGTAACAGCATGCACTTTAATAAAGACACAACACAGGCCGACACCACACTTTACAAGCTGAATCTCACTACACAGCTTTGAACTTTTATCCAAAAGTAATATGAGGTATAATAAAGCTTACTATCTGGTTTAATTTGATAAATACCAATAAAAAAAATTGAGTACATGAGACTTAATAAGTCATTACTAAATGCAAGAGTGTGAGCAATAAGAGGGAGCTCTTCATTTGCTGCAGTCACCTTCACCGGTTTGTCCTGTTCTTCTGTTGAGTTGTTGGCGCCGTGTCTGTCTGATTCTCTGATAGCTGAATGGTCACACTGACCAGACCTTCCTTCTGGATATGGCAGAAGGGGTAAACAAGGCAAAACAAAAGGCTAATCATACCTTGCGACATAACCGTGCAGTACACAAGCTGCATGTTTAAAAAATGCTGCACGCCTTTGCTGGCCACTGCTGGCTGATCAGACACTTGAAGTAATCCCTTAATTTCATTTAGCACCATCATCACTGCCCCTTAACTGTTACACACTCATTTCAGATGCATCTGGGGACCTTTGTTGCATCTCTCTCATCTTTCCATTATCACTGTCTCATAAAGGAATAAATGGTGTTTTGAGCAAGCACCACTGACCCAAAGAACAGTCTTGGAGCACCATTAGAATGGCTAGAAACCCTGAGTCTTGTTTTGACTCTTACCCAAAGAAGAACCTTTTTCTTACATTAAGCAAGTTACTTTGTGCCAAAACCAAACCTATATGAACCATTTTGTGGATTCACTGGGAGGAACAGACAAACTTTAATGTAAATTTTCTCCAAAATATCAAAAATGCTAATATGAGTCTTTGGCATTCAGTGACAAAATGTCAATATTTTACAATTTTCTGAAAGGATTTTGTGGGGGTTTTTTCACCACTTTTCTCACAGAAATGCCAAATGCAGACTAAAGTGTCAATATTGATGACTTTCATTCTCACTCACAGTCACTGCCTTGATGAGCGCCAAGGTAATAATTACATTCAAGCCCTTCACCCTGCAGATTTCTCACGGGAGACTGATAATATTAAACCTGATGGGCAATTATACATTCAGCTATTCTTGGTTCTATCTGTCTCCATGCTCACCTGCCAGACAGCCTTTTGATGCATGAGCTATTAGTACATCCTGGAGTGCAATGGACCATGGGTAATGAAGACAAACTGGAGATATCTTACAAATAATGTCTGCCGGTGGTCTTGTTCTCTCTCGCTGTCATCCATCCACCTCCCCCTCTTCAGCTCATCCTTACCTCAAGATGAAATGTCGATCAGTCTGGAAAATATGACGCCCCCGCATCGTCCTCTGAATTTCTCATTTCACTTATCGCCGGCTGACATCTCAGTATCGACACAATGAGCCGGGGAACGGGGATATAATACCTGTGAGGTTTAGAGGTGGGACGGTAATCACACACCTGTCCATCTGCCGCCACCAGAGAACAGAGTGTGATTGTGTCTGTGGGCGTGAGAGACAGAAAGAGAGCAAAGCAAGCCAACGTGTTTGCGTGTGATAATGTGGCGTATAACTTTGTGCACGTGCACGGCCCCAGGCTATGCATCTCACTTCAGGGGGAGGAATGTGACTCCTGGAGCCTCGTCGCCAAGATCTTTTACACCACTGCTGTTTATATCGTCTGTCATCCAAGCGGCTTTCAGTTCAGTCAGTTTCACTGTTGTTTCACTAATTAATTCGTCCCAGTCTGGTCAGAAGTGTGAATTAACTGGTGGAAGCAGATCCTAGTTGAATTTTATGAGCGCACACAAATGTTCTTTCAACACCAGAAAACTGTGTTTGTCTCTGTCATCCAGAATAACACTTAGAAGCATTTTCAGATCTATTGCTGTTTGAGGTTTAGGGAAAGATTGTAGTTTAGGAGACCTTCATCGTCATGGTTACAGTAATAACCATGATGGAACTGCAGTGGTCATGGTTAAAAGCATGTTGACTGTGGTAGCCGGAGACACTTTAAAGGGAAATATTACTGAGTATGAACAGTTCAAATGAATTCATTAACAGTGAGACGGTTCAGTGTATTAGCCAATCGTTCCTCTCTAACCTTACGACTAACCTCTGACTTTCTGCATCAAAAGGTTCTCCGGAAGCTCTCAGACGGTTGTCATGGAGCTGGTTTAGTTATCCCTTTACATTTATATGCCAGGTAATCATATATGGATGGTCTCTTGAGTTGGGTGTGAACGGTTGGTGACCTTTATAAATCGATGACCTTTGACCTCCTCTCAGTCGATGCTGCCTGTGGTTTGGTGTTTTTCATTCAGTCTCTCAATCCCGGTCCTTGCTGTTTCACTGTTTCCCCCACAGCTGGCACACATGATGTCCAACAACACTCCTCAGCAGGTTGGCTGTTTTCAGCCACCTGCAATGACACAGAAATTTCATTTCAAGCCCATCTTCTTAAAACTTCTTAAAAACAAATAAGTGGACCTTACACTGACAATCTTTTAGTTGAACTAATATTTCCGAAGTCAAGAATAAACCTCTAAGGTAGCTGCATCACCACTGAACATTATTTTGCATGATATGACAAAACTACAAGCAAAACACTGGTTGAAAACAATTGGGTGCAAGGTTAACAAACCGGACAGGTTTTAATGATGGACAGGACATTAATGCAATAAGATTAGTGCAGTTTTGTTTAGAATTAGTTCAAAGACAGCAGATTCAACAACAGCAATGTAAGTATTTTAGTGATTAATTAGTCATTTTGTCACTATTATCTGCTCTAGATATGATCTGAGCTGATAAACAGAGATTTGTGATTCCTAACCTTCATAGAGTCCCAAGATAAATCTGAGGGGCTTTACAATATAGATAAAGGCAGAAAAAAAGATGAGAAAAAATCTGTTTCTGACATTGGATACTTTCCTCTCTTCAGGCCTCTAAAGGTCCTTCAGATGAATCAATCAAAGCAGGAAAACACACTCTCTATTACAGTTATCGTGCACAGTGAGCTTATGTCATGTGACAGTAAATGAGGAATAATATAAAATAAATCTTTGAGTTGTTGTTGGTCAGACAAAAAACACCTTAGACATAGATTACTCTATGATAAAAAATAATTATCTGTTGCTATGCCTAGCAGAAAACTGAATCTGTGGCTCTCCCATTTGCCTGCACTCTCACTTTAAAGGGAAATATTACTGAGTATGAACAGTTCAGTGAGACGGTTCAGTGTATCAGCCAATCATTCCTCTCTAATCTTAGAACTAACCTCTGATTATCTACATCAAAAGGTTCTCCAGAAGCTTTCAGACACTTGTCATGGAGCTGGTTTAGTTTGTATACCAGGTAGTCAAACAGTATATGGATGGTCTCTTGAGCTCAATCAAAGCAGGAAAACACACCCTCTACTAGAGCTGTTCACAGTTATTGTGCACAGCGAGCCTATGTCATGTGACAAGAGGCTGTAAGTTGATAATGATTTGTTTCATTGGTCACAAGCCAAAAAGGTTGGGAAAAGCTGACATACTGTAGCAGGCTTGTTAGCGTGAGGGCTTTCATGAATATTATGCCACAGATGACCCCTACTGGTCAGAACTAGACACTGCATCTCTACATACCTCTCCTTCAGTAATCTATAATGTCATTTTTTTGCTCCCATGAAATGACCTTTATTTTTGCATTGTGGGAAATAAAACAAAAACATCGACAAAAAGATCTTTGATTTTGAAACTATGAATGCACTCACTCATGCACACTGAGTGCGTGAGTCATTATCTTTTTTGACTATGGTTGTATTTTGTTTTGCAAAAAAAGTCTCAGCCCTGCCAAAAGGTGTGTCATATCTTTTTTTGGCTTGTGTGCAGACCATTTTCAGCCCTGAGGTGTTTTGGGGAGATAACAAGGCTCCACATATCACCTTTGCTTTGAATCATCCGACAACATAGCTGTTAGTGCCATGAATGCAACGTGTGTGTGTGTGTGTGTGTGTGTGTGTGTGTGTGTGTGTGTTTTCCCGTGTTATTCCCACAGTCCCATCCCCCCAACAGGAACCATAGTCTCCCCTTATCCCATTAAGACAATTGCCAAGACTGGCATTCAAACATGTGCACGTGTGTGTGTGTGTGTGTGTGTGTGTGTGTGTGTGCATGCATGTGCGTTTGCGTGCAAACACACACACAAACCCACACATACGGACGAATGCACACAAATATACCAACCCATACAGACACTGGGCAGAGAAAGAGTAATTTCAAAATCAATCCTTTTGGAGAAAAAGAGTGAAAAAAAAGAAAGAGAGCCCCAAAACCTCCACCAGTGTTGGCTGATTGTAAAGGACTGTCAGTTACTGCAGCCTTCTATTGGGCCAAAGGGAAGCAGCAGGATTCAACTTGGGGCCCAATAAAGGGCTATTCTTCCTGGAAATCGGCCCTCGCACATGGACTTGAATGCACTCGAGCGCTAATCTTCCGAGCTGTGGGAGCCCACTCTATATTCACAGGCTGTGCCACCCCAGCAGGCACAGCCCCGCATGCTGATGCTATTACCCACACTGCCAGGCTAATGCTAAAGCTAGCACAGGGTTAATGCTAATGTCCTGAAATCTCTGGGTTTGTGTGTCTGATTGTTTTCTGTGTTTGTCCTTATCACGCTGAATGTTTGAGACAAGTGTTTTGCACCTGCATTGTACAGTTTGTTTGTCTATATGTCGGAAATGTCTGCTTCTGTACATCTTATATAACTGGTTAAGGGTCAGGTCACCCATATATATATATAAAAAAAAAACATGCTCGCTTGAAAAAAACACTCAATTTGGAACGAACTGTCGGCAAAAGCAAAGTGCAAAATTTGCACACTTTCTATTGATTGAATGCAATTCACTGAGATGACCTGGAGTCTTCCTGCGCCTGGAAAGCAAAACTAATCTTATATAAAAGTGAAGGCTGGTAACAGGCAGCTACTACTCGAAATTCTTAGTAATTTTTGAAACAACAGGTTCCTGATTTCAGATATAAACAGACAAGAGCAGCAGCTCATTTTGCTAGCTGAAATAAAAACTGCGGATTTTGTCATCTGTAGCTAGCTAGCTAGCTACTTTAGCTAACATTAGCTCCATGAGTTGTTAAAACGCCAAATGATTTTTTTTTTATTGTTTCCAGCTGACTTGTTTTAAAAAGAGAATCCTGTAAAAGGGTTTGTGAACTCGATAGCTACATACATGATATTGTGCTTGGCTAAAGCGTCTTGTATAAAGAAAAAAACATTATTTAAGCCAAACGTGACGCTCTTTGGCCACTTGGCTCACAGACTTGGACAGTAAAACACAGATTAGATGCTTTTGTTTGTATTTTCAAATTATGCGCTGACATTTCTCTTTTGAGGAAAGCTATCACTAACCAATCTGTCAAGTGTAACGCCATCTTGGATACCGTGTTTGGCTGGAGTTGCTGGAGTTTAAATATCCCTAAATCCATTAAAGAGGAAGCGCTAACGTTAGCTTCAAAGCTGCTATAGCTGTAGCAGCACCAGGACTATCATAAGAAATACTGCACAATGTGCTGTATCATGAACCAGGGTTTCTTTATGAACATGATTATATCAGGTAGTGATATGCTGCTTGGCCTAGTGATGTGTGAAAAATGCACACACACACGGGGGCTTTAAATGACCCAACACGAACAATACATACAAACACACAGGTCCAGTGCATACTTAATTCTGGGGATGAGGATTAATCAAGTAATGAGTGACAGTCATTGCCGGCTATCGACCAGCAGACATGCAGCATTCATTATAGCTGTACGCTGACCCTCTTTTCTGCCTCATTTACAATGTTCTGAGCCTGGATCTATTTCTGCTCACTGTGTTCAACAAGGCGGTGGTCAATTAATAATCTCTATCCTATTTTGCACTGGTAGCACCGCAAACAAATAGCTTGCATCTTCATAATGGTACCTCAGGCAAACAGTACTCTTCATTTGAAAACTAATATATTTATCATTGGATGGAGACTTTTATTCCTGAAATTTGGCTATAATCTGTTTTTTTTTTTATCACTGTCTGACGGACACAAAGAAAGACTGATTTTTACCTCTTTCATAAGACAGAAGCACAATATATCTGACCACTCTTATGCTGATGATACACTATTGCATATTTCACCATCACACAATAACCTCAGCCCCATAGATGACCCTGTCAACTGTATCACTGACATTAGACACTTTCTGCAGTTAAACAATGAAAGACTGAGATCCTTTTGGGAGGTGCAGGAGGTCAAAGACAGGAGATCCACTCCAAACTGATTGCACTGTATCTGGATTCTGAACTCAACTTCATAAGCCACATTACAAATATAACTAGGGCATCATTTTACCATCTAAAGAACATTTCCAAAGTTAAATGTAAATCACTTAATGGTCTAGTTCCTAAATAAATCCCCAACCTGCTTACAAACCCTCCAAAACACCCAGATCATCAGTATCTTAACTGTACCAATGATCAGAAGTAACTCTGATGAAGGTGTTTTCAGTTTTTGTGGGCCCACTCTCTGGAACAAACTGCCTGATAATATAAGGTTTGCCACAACTGTGGCATCTTTTCAAAGCAAGCTCAAGACCTACCTGTTCTCTCAGGCCTGTGGCCTCCATCTGTCTGTCTCTCTGTCTTTCTTTGGGCTTGTGTGAGTGAGTATGTTTATGTTGGTGGATGACCAGTGAATGGACATTTTTTATGAAATGTCCTTTATATGTATTTAAGTGTTTACTCATGTTGAATTTTACTTTGCTCATATTTGTTGAGTGTGAAGCACACTGATTTTACATTGTGTGTAATGTGCTATATGAATACATTTGACCTTACTTGAACTGTAAATTATTCGTTTGTGGTTTAGCAAACACTACTGCTAACAGCTACACGTTTATGGTAAAGAGCATCTAAGATCGATGTAAAACTGTTTCTAAAGGTCGACAGTGAAAATCCATCCTCAAATCTTAAGGCTTCTTTTCTTGTAACAATGCTTATTTTGTCAGACATTATTCAACAGGGAGAGAAAAGTGATGCCAGAAACTTAATTTGTACGTCTCAATTCTTATTTAAAGCTTGCTTTTTTCTTTTCTTTGCACTACTTACTTCATGACGACCTTTGTTGTAATACCAAGAAACAATGATGCTGAGGAGACACTTTACAGGGATCCTTACAGAAATGTATTGGTGTATTCTGTTATCTCTAGTAAAATACTGCCCTCCAGTGGACATAGGCATTAGAGAAAACATAGTCGATAACTTTTTTATTATACAGCAAGCCCCATTCATCACTTAGATATTCAGTAATCATGTCTCCACTGACTACAGGAGTGTTGGGTTGGCCCTTCATCCATCTCATCTAAGTCAACCCAACATGCTGAGCACATTGTGCAATGCTTTCCCATCTCAAATGAGTCATTCTGATACTGGCAGGCACAGTCCCATTTTCAACTAACACAGAGATTAAGTCAGTGCTGTGATGTTTTTCAGACGCCACCCTCCCCATCAAAACTGGATGGGATCAATCCTGCACAAACCTACTTCAGCATGCTGCAGGCATCAGCAAATTGACGTCACGGGGACACATTTCCCATGTTGATGTGCAGTTCTTGAAAATCTCAGAGAAGCTTTCAAATAAAGTGTTGTCAAGTGAGTGAAAAGCACAGTGTTGTTTGTAACCCCTTTAGGAGTGTAATGATCACAATAGTTGAAATGTACTGTAACCACTATAGTGAGATGTGGAGCACGCTAACAGTAACTTATTAAAAGAACATGGTTGTTTGAGGCAGTGGTTGAACATGTGAAAGACATATGCTTGCCCCTCCCGCATTTTTTCGCCATGCTCTCACTGTCTCAACAACTGGAATTGATGAATAAGAGGGATTGCCATAAAATTTCATACAGATGTTCTCGGCCCCCAGAGGATGAATCCTACTGACTTTGGTGACCCCCTGACTTTTCCTCTAGCACCAACTTTAGTCAAAGTTTCAACTTGTTCAACAGTTTATGAGAAAATACCTGCAAAACTAATGACATTCCCGTCAGCCTCAGCTGCGTGAAGATGGTGAACATGGTAAAAACTTTCATCTGCTGAACTTCAGCATGTTAACATTCTGAGCATGTTAGCATGCGGCGTTAGCATGTAGCTCAAAGCCAGTATGCCAGTACAGCCTCACAGAACGGTTAGTATGACGGCAGACTTTTAATCTATTTAATGTTTTTTAATTAAATACTGGATAACGTTAACAATCTGAAATTCACGTCTTGCTGGAACTCTGTGGCATCTGCTTTGTCTTATCTTTTTTATGCCCTTATTGGAGAACAGACAGTACAGACAGAGAGGAAAAGGATAGAAAGATGGACATGACATGCAAGTGGGGTCCTCAGCCAGACTTGAACCAGGGATGCTGCAATTACATGGCTGTCGCCTTAAACCCCATGGCCATCAGCATCCCCCAGTACTGTCTCATTTTAAGAGGTCATAAGGTAAAAAGGTTGGGACCAACTGGTTGAAGGTGTGTTACATCAAGGGCTTTTGATCAACCTGAAAATCCCTGACATTTGCTATGAGCAGAACTGTTTGCGACAAATCAATGAAAATGGAACAACAGTCAGAGTGGACACTGGTAGGTGTAGCATAACGAATCAGAACAGGACATGTCACACGGGGCCAGGACACACCATGCTGGGTCATGCTGCTCTGGGAGATTTATTTAGTGATTTTTCGTTTTTTTGTTTTTATTATGTTTTTCACTTGCGCTCCTGTCAGGAGTGTGGTAAATGGGACAGTCAAGCAGCAAGAGTCACAGTTCATCATCATCATCATCATTATCATCATCATCACTGTCACCACCATTGTTATCATCCTCCTCATGGTATCATAATAATAATTTTCATCATCATTTAACTTTTTCCCCAAGCTAGAAAATAATTTACATCACATGTTTTCACTGACTTTTGAGACCACAAACATTCCAGCAACACACTCTAGGATTAAGGGTGGGTAACAATCAGAAAAGCATGACTTTTTGCATAGTATTAAATGAACAAAGACATTGAGTTCTTTATTTACAATTATTGTATAGATAAAAAAAATATCATAAAAACAAGATGAACACTTAAATCACTTACCCATAAATGGCTAAGTATGCCATAAAGTTATCTGTTGGCATTTCTCTTTTTCTTTGTTCCACAAACTGCATGCTGCTAAATACAGTACATCGAGGCAGGTGAGAATATATTGCAAGGAGTATCATTGATATCATCATCATTATCATCATCATTATTATCAGCATTATCATCATCATCATCATCATCATTGTCGGTGTCATTGTCAACATAATTATTGGTTGTTACAACACGTGTTATCATTTGGATGTAATGATGTGTTTCTGACAGGAGCGGTGATTGATTACATACAGCCAAACAGCTGCGGCAGTATGACTCGTTGTGGTGCATGATGGTAGATGTAGTCAGGAAGAGTTCCTGTTTTCACACCACTCCGCATGGAGTTTTTGTCCTCAGTGGACTCGTTGCTGTATTTACAAAGATTATTTTTAAACTTGTCTTCTTTGCATCCTCTTAAAGCTGAATGTCCTCCTGGATGTAAAAGTGGTTTGAGAATGTTGGCTTAAGTCTTTTTTTTTTTTTCATTGAAAATGCTGTTTGTTTATTGTTTTTTTACAGACAAACAAATAAATTGTCAAGTTGAAACGCTGGAAAGGAAACAAAATAAATCAACAGCTTCTAAGCAGAATATCAGGATCCAGACTGTTTTTCTCAACTTAAATAAGACAGATTTTATTCAAATGGTCCATGTTACTTTTTCAACACGCCTGAGCTGACTGGTGAAGCTTGTGCACCCTCTCCAGATGGACGGATCGACTAGGAAATGACAGAGGAGGAGGATATAAAAAAGAAAAGAGATGCTCGGATAAATGATTGTATATACTGTAGTAGTGTATAGGAGTTTTTTAAAAGTAGAAAACCGTCAATTTTTTCAAGTTGCATAATGAGCCTATCATGTCATGCTTGCCAATGACTTCGGTTAGTAATAGAAATAACAATAGTACAGGCTAGTTAAGTGGCCTTGTCCTTCTGAGTGCAATAAGACAGGGTAAATGTGCATTCTGTATGTAACTTCTCTCTGGTAATGTCTGATTGGTCAAAGCACAATAAATAGTTTACAACTAGTGAGTACAGTTGAGATGCTAGAGTACTGTATATTCTGTGACGGCAGGAAGACAAGCTTGGTTAAAACACACAAAAGCACATCTAGAATTACACCACAGAAGTTTTCATTCATAACCAGATAGTGCAGAAAAGGATCATCTTTTTTTATATATAGAAAAAGAGTCAAAGCAACATTCCATTTTTGTTGTAATTTGTTTTGTTTTTTTTGTCAGTTTTTCCTTTTTTTTTTCCAGATGTTAAAAATGCCAACAGCTTTGTGGGGCTGCGTGTGTCCCTCTGCGAGAGGAAAAGGAAAATCTTTTCAACCAAAGATAAATCAAAATCAAATAAAAAATAAACAACACAATATATTCCAAATTTTAAACAAAAACGAAATAAGTCTGATTTCCGTGCGGCACAGATAAGCCAAATATAACTTTGCAGATTTCTAGCATGACTCGATTGCAGCCTTTTTGATGGTCACACATATTTTTAAAACATCAAGTCCTTTGAACAAACAGGTTTATCTAGAAGACAGTTCACTGTAAAGGTCCTGATATCAGCCTTTGACTCGAGCCCTGACCCCAGGCCAGCGCTGAAGCACAGAAAAAAAAACACAATTTAAAAAAAAACGAGAAGAAGAAGAAGTGAAAAAAGAATTAAATATTCCCCCTCTGTCACAAAAAGGAGGCTTCCGTTTAGAAAAGGCAAGCCACTCCAACTTGATCCCAACAATCATATAGCGTAATACTAAGATTCCACATTTACTACGTATCCCATTACATTTTGGTTTCTTTTTGTTTGTCAATCCTCTAAAAATATCTACAATATCTGAAAAGATAGCAGGCAAATTCCAGCACACGGTTTTTCAGTAATAACACACCAACACAGCTCTGGTCCTTCTGCGCTCCAGCTTCACCTTTTCTCCTTCTAGAAACCAGGAAGTTTATCTCTACGAGGTTGTAAACAAATTACATTCTCTTTAAGACATAAATAAGTCAAAGTATTTTGAGCCATTGAAGCAGGAACAAGGCAACATGCCGACAAACAAAGATAAACTCTCTCTAAATATATTTATAGTATGTATTTATATTTATAGAATATATCCCATAAATGCTATCATCATCAATATTATTTTGCGTTCCTCTTTTCCGACAGGTGCAAAACTACTGTGCAAGTTGAGCCCCACCACCTCGTAACACATTTCTGTTTATGGATGAAATAAATTTTTACAGTTGGGTACATGTTCATGCCACACAGAAGAGGGAACTTTGCAGGCCAGGAACTCAGAGAAGCTGTCTTTAAAGTAGTAGTCCGCCTTGAGGCCTAGCCCATCACAACGAAAACTCCAATAAAATTAAAACCCTTTTAAATAAAACTTGGGTAATGTACATTCATGCAGGAGCAATAATAATAATAACAATAATAATCAGAATGAGAATCAGAATAATAACAATGCTTTTCAATTTAATTTAAACTATTATCAGTATTGACAATGTTATTGTTGAGGAGAGGGAGTGTAAGGGGAGTTTCGAGTCTGTCCTGTTTTGTGATTTTTACTCCTCAGCAGTGTCTCCCTCCTCATCGTCCTCCACCCGGTGCCACTAAAGACACAGTTCATACATGTGTGCAGTCAGCGGCACGCTAACACAGTACATGCTTTACACGCATATAGTCATACACACCACCGCCGCCGCCGCCGCCACCGTACACATACAACCACAAAAGCAGGATGGCTGTGTAGGTTTTGTGGCTTTGTTGCGCTTTTTTGATTGTATGTTAAAGTTTGTTTTTCTTTTCACCTTGCCATATTACTTTAAGATTTTCTCCATTTTGAGAGGAGCGGAGAGCTTTAAGAGCTCCAGGTTTACGGGGGAAAGATGGAGATTTTGCCACAGGACCTGTCCTGTGTAGGTGGTAAATGGGTGGGGGGGTTGGTGGGGGCTGGAGAATGAGAATTGAGCTGGACTGGGTGAAATTTTGAGGGTGACAAGGTGTAAGGTTGCAGTTAAAGGTCTGGAGGAATTGGAGGAGGCGCCCCCAGACTGCAAGGAAATGGTATTAGCGGTGAAGAGCTGGGGTTAGGATCAGGGTTAGAGGCTGGTCTCCAAGCTGTGAAGAGGGCTGGCGGGGCTGGAGGAAGCGGCTGATTTACTGGTGTCGATGGTGAGATTGATGCCACTGTCGATGGCGTTGTTATTCTTGTTGGGGGACGAGGGCTGGCTGGAGTACTTCCCCCTCCTCCGAGCAGAATCATCATCTGTGTCGTCAATGAGGGGGATGTTGGGCGTGGAGTCTTCTATCCTAAACTCGGGGTGTGTCATGAAGTTGTGGATGGATGATCTGGAGTCTGGTTTTTCCAGGCCTTCATAGAGGGAGCTACGGAATGCATTCACAACGCGGATCTGCCGTAAAAAAGGGAGGGAAAGGGAAGAAGAACGATGAGAGATGATGCCAGAGACAAAAAAGGAAGGGTTGGAGGGACCCTCGGGATGAGAGGAAAGAGGGAAGTGGGAGAGAGAAAGGGGCAGAGGGGAAGGAGAGAACCTCTTAATTGGGGTGAGGAGGAGGAGAAGAAGGCAACTGTAGTCTGTGTTCTGCTTTCACACAAGATGACTACAGTTCACAAGTCACTCAGTTTTGGCGTGCACTAAGAAAAGCCGTGTGGAACACAATCATAAAAAAAACACAACAAAATCATACATTTCCAGAAAAACAAATACCAAAGCAACACAAACGCTCGTTGTAAGTATACGCTTTAGTCCAATGTGCTGTATACCTAGAAACAAGCCACGTTAATAAATGGAATGCTCACAGAAAAAATTAAAGGAGAATATCACATGCAAGTTTGAAGAAATCTGGTGGACGAGGTCAGTAAGAAGGAAGGAGGTTAGATCTGAGAGATCCAATCAGGTGGTTTAAAAACTTCTGGAGGTACCAGAGCACTGTCTGGGAAAATATCCACACAGACTCTGAATGGGACACACAAACACACGGATATAGCACAGGGTGGGTAAAGCATGGTCCCAAACAGGGCAATGGAGACCGTCAAACTCAAGCCTGCATGGGGAGGTTGGTTCGACATGAGCATTGCAGTGTAGAAAACCACACTTTCAAAAAAAAAACAAACAAACAAAAACAAAACATTGGCATTTAGAGCGAACACAGCAGGTTTAGATATCATGAACACAGGAAGTAAACAAGAGGTAAACACAAACCACATGCAACAAGACAGGACGGTGGTGAAGAAGTGGACACCAGCACACAGACTGCTGACACGAAACATGTGGAAGTGAACAATGAAAATAATATGTTTGCTGTCAGGTCTGACGGTCAAAGCATGTCCTCAACTCCATGCACATCTAAGTAAACACTCAAGTATAGGCCCCAAACTAGTGGTATCTATATGTCAGTTCATTCAATTAGTCCATTAAAGGAAAGTGATCACAGCCCAATGTACAATGTCTGCTGAAATTTAGGATTTACGTGCACAATCTGATAGTTAAAAAGATATTATTTGATGCTTTAACAGGACATTGACTCATATCAGCACACTGGGGTAAACAGAACAGAGGTATCACGTCATCGCGGCTGCATTAATAATGTTTGCGTTGAATCACAAACTACTTCTGCAGGATTATTCTGTGTAAATTTCACCTCGTTTTTGAGATTTTTATGAGCTGAAGCCATAAAAATATAATGTTATTATAGCAACTTTCATCCCATCATATACAAATCTAACAAATACTGAGAGGACAGTGAAAATGCTAATTCTCTAATCTTAAAATTGTAAATGAAACAATAGTTAAATCATTGGACCACAACTGGAAGAATCTATGAATCAGCGGACACAAATGTTTTCAGGCGTGTAACTGATGACAATTCTTATTACTGAGTATATTTCAGATTTCATGTTTAGTGCATATAATAATTGCAAAAATGCCATTCACCATTTCCAAGATGTAAAGGTGACGTCATCAATTTGCTTGTTTTCCCCAGCCATTTATATCAATACAAAGCAGAGGAGAACACAGTAAATCCTCGCACAAGCTTTAACAATGTTTCATGTTTTTGGTCGATAAATGACTTTAGCAGTTATCAAAATAGGTTTCTCATCACTATAAGATTTAGATCTAAATTCATTCGAAGTGTGTAAAAACATTTTCAGATTGTAAATGTCCCAAAAATATTAGAATATCGTTATTATAGTTTTTCCATGGGAAGCTGCACTTAAATGCCACTTTAGTAAATTAATATAAATTACTCACTCGAGTGTATTATTTTGCTTTAAGACTTACAAAGATATGATATGTTATATGAATACTGTACATACTGTAAATATTGTAGCACTGCTACTGTTGTAAGTGTGGCAGAGTGGGGAATAAGGAGACAAAACAGACAAAGAAAAATAATAAGAGGGGCCTGTCTGGATGAGTGCATGTGACAGGATGTCTGACAAGTAACACTGATGGGGTGTCAGAAACGGGTGGGGGGTTGAATTTACATCGCTGGTGCTGCAGAGGATCTATGTCCGTAACTATGGCAACATGACAGTCAACTACACCGACAGTATGAAGCGACAAGACGGGATGAATTAGTGGTGTAGTACTGCTTTATGGTGATTCTCCTGTCCCCTCCATTTTTGTCCACACACCCTGAGCAGAGTTTTTACATTTGATTTTCATCAAGTAAGACAAGATTAGAGATGTGTGTGTGTATGTGTGTGTGTGTGCGTGTGGGTGTGAGTGTGTGTGTGTGTTAAAGGGATAGAAAGAAAGAGGAGATGGAGGTGGACAAAAGTAGAGATAGTCCCTGATACTGACAGTCTTCCCTCATGGTAGATTTTAGTTGCACCATTTGGGATCCCCATTTCAAAGATTTTTTTTTCTGCTGCTCTGCTGTAGCTTCCTTTATGTTTTCTTGTCACTGCAGATGATGTGTCAGCTGGAGGATACATCAAATAGCAGGTAAACTTTGCTTCAGCTCAGTTCAGTGTGATCTGCCTCATCAGAGGGCAAACTCACAGACGAAATAAGACAACACTGCGTCTTATACTTGAATGTTTACCCAGTCCCTTGGTGAGTTGATTGGAATTAGTTCACATTAATGTCTGTCAAGACATAAAAATGGAAGGATGGGAGGATGGGATGATGGATGGATGGGAGGGGGGGTGAGCAGAGGGAGACAAACTCACAACCTGAAATGTCACGCCGTGGGTATCACCCTTAGTCCTGCGCTCCTAGCACTCTGAGGAAACAAACACACATTCACCAATGAGAGGACAGTACAACCAAGCATGGGCGGAGATATCAAGATGAATTTGAAATCCAGTATGAACAGCAAAAAAAGACAGAAGAAGAGAAGAGAGGAAATGAAAAAAGTATATAGCAAGAAAGAAAAAGGTTCTTCAGAGATGCCAACCCCAAAATGGAGACTGTCTTGGTAATTTGTTTTGAGAATACTTCTCGAGAGTGGAGAAAGATAACTTTTTGTTCCTGACATGATGGCACCCCTGAAGCAAAGAGAGCACAGAAGCAGACTGACAGAGATCTGACTCACGGCCAGTAGTGGGAGGAGCAGTAGCAGCAGTAGTGCTTGTAGGAGAGGAAAGGGCATTGGACAAGGACACGTGACTAGGACTAGAAACATTGGTTACATCCTGGGTCTGGCTGGTGGTGGATGATTGCCGTCTCAGAGCCCCCGCCCCCTGAAAGGAGGTGCCACTCTTGAAGGTGTTGACTACTTCAATCTGTGGGAGGAGAGCGGGACAGGAGAGGACAAATGGCTGCTCAGAGTGACAGAGACCAAATGGCAACACAGGCTGACTGGCTGGGTGGCTTTGGTGGTCAATCATGACACGATGGGGCGGGGCTACGAAAGGTCAGGGTGTAGTTTCCCCTCAACGAAATGCTGAATTTGACTGAAAGGGATCATGTTCAAGATTTCTGCCCCCAACCAAAGACAATGTAGGTGAATGGATTTTCAGTTGTGGTGCTCACAGCGTTGACAAATTGCTTTAAAAAAGTCAAATGTCCCACTTTACTGAGGAAACCACTGACAGTGCAGTGCATTGGGTGGATTATCCAGAATAACTGGGACATTATATCTGAAAGTAGGTGTTATTGTTGAACATTTTCAGAGCTATTTATCATTGTTCAGCACCACAGAACTAAATTCAGTTTACCTCCTTTGTGCTGGCTGCTTGGAAGCAGAAATCTCAAAATCTAAACAAATGAAGCCAAAATTAGCTGCACGGTTAGAGTTTGCTAATTTGGGTGATGCGACCATTTAAAAAGACTGGCTGGTCGACGTATAGCATACAGATGCAGCCATTTACATCACTCAAGGTATCCACTCATTTTACTTCAGTTATTAGAGAAGAACTATGGTTTAGATCAACTTGGGTTTCATTTTGGAAGCTCTGGTGATTGATTCTATTGTTTAAGACAACAGTGTACTCACTAGAAAATAACTGAAATCTTGGAGGGTGGTGACATTGCTGAAAAAAGCTAAAGAAAAGTTCTAACAGGGCAACGAACACAAGTGCTCAGACAATTAGACAGGTTGTAAAGAAGTTTGACTGGTTTGGGAGATTGGCTACCTTCTGTATATTGTGTCTAACAATCCGTCATCACCAGTTTGATCATCTGCTCGCTCTGGTTGTGGGCGAGTATGTTATCAAACCGATAGCCGGAGCTCTGACGATCAGTTGAAATAAACCACAGTTTTCCTTTAATAATGAAAACCTGCATTTCTACCATCTCTGAACATGTTTGGCTGACTCTGTAGGATGCGGGTCCACGGTATCATGTTGTGGGATAGCTTCACCCTGGACCATCAGAGACACATCAGTGAGATGAAATCAAATCCAACACACAGGCCAAACTGTCTCAATTATCACAGTGATAACGGTGTGCAGCGCCGGTCACAGTGAGAACGACTCAGTGACTCTGTCTGGTTGTGTTTAACCCCGAGGTCTGAGTGTCGATCTTCCACAGGTGCACGCCGGTGATCGCCTCAGTCCAGCGAGAGAAAGCTGCATCTTCGTGAACCTAAATAAATCATCTTCAGATAAAATTACTTTAAGGCTGTTACTGACTATTGCGACATCCTACTGAAAACTGATGACATGACGAAGACAGACAAACAGAAAGCTTCAAATTTAATCTTGTTGGTGTTAATTGCTGCTTCTCTGACTAAACAGATTAACCCTGTTTGAATCAAAATTTTAAATATTCCTGTATATTATTTCTTTCAGGAAAAATTAATCAGGCCAAATCTCTCTGTGAAATGAAACCGCAAATTGCAACATGGAGGTTGAATTTGTGTCCCTCTCGTGTCCTCACCTGAGTCTGAATGCGGTTGAGTCCTCTGAACCAGAGGATCTGTCCCCTCCTCAGCTCCCTCTCTGCGTGGTCGATCTCCTCATTTTCTTCATTCACGTCCTCCTCTGGTAACTCGTCCTTCTGCGTTAACTGGCCTGCCCTCCGCAGGAAGCGCAACCTGCTATTGGGTACGGAGGCGATCACCTAACCAGCACAGAAAAAAGAGCACTGGGTCAAAAGGAGAGGTGACAAGCTCATGGCACAGAAGAGATACACAGAGAAAGAGTAAAACACGGTAAACTGGACTAAATGCAGGAAAACAAGCAAAGAGAAATAGAAAAACAGAGAAACAGATAAGTTTGCATGTTACCTGTCCCCAGACAAGCTCTCCCAGCCCGAGGAAAACGCACCACATCCACTTTTCCAGGTCCAGAGGTTGACAGCTGAACGGCTTCCCTCCAAACTGCACGATCACAATCTACACAGAGCAAAGCACAAACATGAAAACACAAAAAGCGTCTCAAAAAAAAAAAACGACTTTCACTTCTTTAGTTGTTCAACTCAGTTTGTCATGTTCTTCTTCTCTATATAATAACCAAGCAAAAATCCATCATTAATAAAATCAGTCTGCTTACCTGCACAGCAAAGGTGCCAAAAACAATAGAGCAGAAGATGGGGTTCCTGAAGATGCCATCGAAAACGTTCCTCTCTCCATGGATTTTGCGGGCGTTTATCTCGTTAAAGAGCTGCATCATGACGAAGGTGTTGAAGATGATGGTGTAGTGCTCAGATGGAGGAGAGTGGAGAGGAGCATCACGGCCGCTGTCGATGTCAAAGATCTGCTCACCTGCAGCGGGAAAAGAATAGGCAATTATTATGAAGTGATGAACTTTGGTTCAGAGCCCAGAGTGTCCAGCCGAGGAAAATAGCAGTCCATACCAACAAAGAGCAGCGTGAAGATGATGATGAGCTGATAGACTCCGTGTCCGAGGATGTTCTTTGTCATGGTGCTGGAGATGAGAGGCTTGTTGCGACCGTATGGCTTCCTCCTCAGCAGAGACTCTGTGGGAGGCTCTGTCGCCAGCGCCAGAGATGCAAAAGTATCCATGATCAGGTTCACCCACAACATCTGCACCGCCTTCAGGGGAGAGTCCTGGGGAGATGTGACGGAAAGCACAATTAAGAACCGATAACTTCAGTACAAACAGAGGCGGAATGTAACCGATAACCAGTATTTTCCTTATTGTAACGCTTTTTCCCACACCTGTATGTCTGTAGATAAACCATTGTTTTGTTAGATGCCTGATGAGTGACTGGGCTTTCCATGTAAGTAACAGAGTAACTGCTGCAGCAACAAGAGAATTTCTCCTGTTATTTCTCAATAAAGTCAACCTTATCTTTATCTTATCTTAGTGTAAAGCATAAACATGTGTACCATATGTACCGTATGTGTACTGTGTGACAATATGGTGGTGCTTATTTAGTGGTTTGTCTGTCTGTCATGCAGATGCCCAGACACACGCACAGGTGCGCGGGCGCGCGCACACACACACACACAAACACACACACACACACACACACACACACACTCCCCTCTGACCTGTGTGATGCAGGCGCCAGTGAAAGCCACTATGACGGCCACGACGTTGACAGTAAGCTGGAACTGAAGGAACTTGGAGATGCTGTCATAGACGTTACGGCCCCACATTACTGCCTTGACGATGCTGCTGAAGTTATCATCAGTCAGAATGATATCTGATGCCTCCTTGGCCACATCTGTACCAGCAATACCCTGGAAGAGTGCAGAAAAGGTGCTGTCAGAAAGAAACTAGGTATTCTAATACACAACTCTAGTGATTTCTATATTTGCTGATCATCTATTGCTTCATACTGCACAGCACCTCAATCTACAACATAAAAAATGAAATCAATTTGTATATGTCATCTCTCCATGCATTGGACAATCAGCTCTGATTATGTATAATGACGATGGAGACTAATTAAGGAGCCAGTGAGTGTGTGCTGGTGGTTTGATGACAGGAGGATCCATATTTACGGGAGGAGCAGGACGTCTTTCAAGACAGTCTGTCGTGTTCTGTTGAGTGGTATGATGACTGGCAGGGTGCGGCGCCTCATCAACATATTCAGACAACCTTACTCAATAGTGGTGATGGATGAAATGACACATGTGACGACATGGTTGTGTGTTCCATTCATTTAACCCATGTAGAAGAATTTGAGTAGGGTTGAAATATCAGCCTGAGTCAATGACCTCCCAGCAGCGTAGATCCAACAAATCAAAAGATGACTAGCAGCCACAACTGCACAGGACACACTACTGTTAGCCAGTACTAACAGCACATTAAGTGACTGTGTGTAAAAAGCAGTTAAGAAGCTTGCAGAAGTCAAAATACAGAGCTAAAAGTCAGGCCTTAATGGTTGTGTGTTGATGTGTGACACTCATGTGATAGGGCTGTGGAGTCATGGCAAACAGGTTGGTAACCACGGCCTTACGTTATTGACAGAGGAGGAAATTGTGCTCTGGACCAGACAAATTATTTAATTTGTGAGGTAGCAAATTAATATATAGCTGTGCAAGAAAAACAGAAAGAGTACTGTTTGGTTTTTGTTGGCATTAATCTGAAGTCTGAAAAGCATAATGCACTGCAGAGAAACTGTGTGAGTGCAGAAATCCAGTAGGGGGAGCTCCTCATCTACACAGCCAGAGGAGGAGTGTCTGAGAATAAACCTTAAATACTGCAGAGGTGAAGAAGATATCTGCAGATGTTGACTGAAATCAATGACAAAAGGCAGCAAGCAGGCAGAAAAGGAAGAGAAAAAAAAAGCAGAGAAAAGAAAACAGGGTTTAATCACCATGGCGAAGCCGACATCAGCTTTCTTCAGTGCAGGTCCATCGTTGGTCCCATCTCCTGTCACGGCCACCACCTGCCTCTGGTCTACCATTGTACTGTCGATAATGCCTGTTAAACACACACACTTATAAACAAAGCAGCGCATGCAGGAGCCCACATACATTGAATCCAGTATCTGAAATGATCTTTCAGTATAACATACAGTAACCAGCTCACCTTTGACGAGTGTGTGTTTGTCGGTTGGGGAAGATCTGGCCAGAACTCTGAGTTTAGGCCAAACCTTGTCAATACGCTCCTGCTCCACCTGGACAAACACACATGAAGAGAAATAAAAGGACAGGTATTGACATAGGTTTAGAGAGGTATCTTTCTTTCTCCCGAGCTCAGCCTCTCTCACTCTGACAGTAGTTACTGTACCTCTCCTTTCTCATTGCGGATCCTCCGGTTAAACTCTTTGCCATCGATGCAAAGGAAGTCCTCTCCGGGGTGGATGATGCCACACTTGATGGCTATGGCCCTGGCTGTGTTTATGTTGTCTCCTGTCACCATGCGTACTGTGATGCCGGCACGCTGGCACTTCTGGATAGCATCGGGCACCTAAACAGTGATGCACACAGACATGCGTAAAAACAATGTGGTACAACAGAAATATATACAAGGATATGTGTATAGCTAGTCAACACACAAATCACTTCAACCTGCAGTAATGTTTTGGCCACTTGGGGGCATCGCTGTAAACACATATTAGCGTGTAGTCATTTTGCTAATTCTTTTTGTCACTTTGTGCAATCCCTTTCACATGAAAGTAGTCATGTGAGCCATTGTCTGTAAACATATTGATCATAGTGGCTTAAAGAACATACCAGAGGCAACAATATTGCTATCTTCGACAGAAAAAACACATATGTACAAGTACACATGTACAAAACAAATCTAATTTCACTATACTTCATCTGAACAATATTCTGAGGCCTCTGTCCGTTTTTGTATTAATGAGATATATAATGAAGCATTTTATCTGAGCTCGTTTCCATCCAGATAGTAGTCTAGAGTAGAATAACTGGGAGATATTACTGTATGGAGATTGATCTGTGTTGAAACCAGCTAGAAAAAGCACAGTATTAATTCAGAAACATCTTCTTCCTGACAAAGGTCAGTGTGGGCGAGCACTGCTCTCCAAACCCACACATAAACAAACGTGTGCACACATACAGTAACAGCAGCTCGTATCCATTTGCACACACACACACAGGCCTGACGCACAAACACACACACACAGAGGCAGGAATATACATTTTCCACTTCACACTCACACACACTTGGGCATATTGCACATACACATGGGAGCATGCTTGTACTCACAAATCCACACGCAAAGTACAACATAGGATGGAAGACCAAATGAATCCACCACCGCAATGTGAAAACATATTGGCCCATTAAACGAATCAAGCCGCTCGTGCATGTAAAACATGGAGGATTTAATTTGTTTGAAGGGAGCAGATAATGAATTTATACAGTGGAGAAGGGCGGGTCTTTAATGAGCTGGAGGTTAAACAAACAAACATATAGTTTCATCTGACTTAATGAATTTCACATCTTATGATCCTATTGTATAGCTCATCAGAGATCGCTTGAAAGCGAGACTGTGTACAGAGTAACGCAAGCTCCACAGCTGCCACATGTGAAAATTATGATTTAATGCTAAAGGCTAAAACTTATATGGCAAGTATGACAGTTATACAGGAATATTTACCTTAGGTTTGATAAATTACAGTTTACAGCTTACAGCTTACATTAGCTATAACAGTGCTGAGTGTATTGAAGTAAACATGGGTGTGTTTCTTTGCTTCTGAATTGAACATTTCACTTGTAAAATTGAAAAAAGTTTTAAAAAGTAGTTCAAATTAATCAAACCAAACATATTCGATTGTTCAATGGATACCAGTCAAATCATAGAAATGCTAGAATTAGAAAAATTAGAAAAAAAACACCAGATATGATACATGGAAAAAGTCAATGAGGTCAAGTTAGCTTTGCATCATATCATTTACACAAAATAAAATAGTAAATTTAAAAAATGTGACTTGTGGCTAGAATTTTGCACCAATTTCCTAATGAGAACAAGGGCAAGGAGGCTGAATGTACCCTGAAAATTATGACAATATTATTCCCAAATGTCCACTTGGAGGTCGATTAACATCAGTATTCATACATGAGCAAAGTTGGTAATGTGTTACATAGTAAACACAAAAAAGACACAGTGCACAAGTACATTAATTCATTAGTTTTAAGTAATGTGATCAAAATAATGAAGCTCTTGCAGCAAATACTGTGGCAAGTGAGGCAAGTTATTACATCCTGCTCTCACCAAGTCATTGTTATCAAGATATCAAGTTCCCGTCTGCCTATCTGTCATCCCTTCTGTCCGTTTCACTCTCCTTTCCTTTGAATTCCCACTGCTCTAGTTGACTGGTCACCCGAAAGAGGAGGTGGAGAGAGGAGGAGACAAGAGTGGAGGCTTATTAAAAATACAATCTGGCCCGTCAGAGGGAGGGGGTAGGAGGCTAGCAGGTGAGACTGAAAAACAAGCCTCTCGCATCTCTTTCCAGATCTGCAGATCTGGTTACACACTCGTTTTCCTCCTGTTTCCATCCTTACCAGCCTTCCTTCTCCTGCTGTCCGTTATTCCTTTTGACATGAATCTGATTCTGAATCTGCTTTCCTTTCTCTATCTTTCCCTCTTCTTTTTCTTCTCCCTTTTCTCTCTCGTTCTCTCCCCTCCCGTCTCTTTGGGAGTGACCCTACAGAGCAGCCAGTTATTAAAAGGACATTGCATTCTGGAGGAAGATATCGGAGACTAATAAACAAACCAAAAACATGTTTACCGCTCTGTGTGACCTTTTTAGCAGAGCGGAAAGTCATCTAATTTCCAATATTAGCCAGTCTTGCGAAGAGACCTGGAAAGATGCTAGTGGAGTGCAGCAGTGTTCAGGGCAAGGCTTTTCTACACCAGTTATTGAAAATGTCAGATGTTAAGTGACTTCTGCGGTGGAAGAAAACTGAAGTGCAGCAAACTGCCAGGCTTGGAGCAATGCAAGGGACTGTATTAACACCTGAAGTATGAATGAATATCACAAATGTTGCAGGATCTGCTTGAATCTGCTTTGGCGCATGTCCAATGTGCAGTATTTGGCTTTCTGCTGCACATTTTTTGCTATTTCTGTTTTTTTTATGTTCATGTTTTCAGGATGACTCTGTAGTTTGCTTAAATATACAACCTTAAAAAACACTGTAATACAAAAGAGGTTTCTCGTTAGGCTGTCCAGTTGTCCCTAAGATTGTTAACTTATTCACTTTAAGCACAATGGTTTCTCTTTTCCCTTATTTATTTTTATCTAGGTCTGTTTGGCTGCTTACATACACTCGGCTCCAGACAGAGAAGGAGAGAAAAAGGATAGTGAAGAAGAAAGGCAGGTGCAGAGAAAGTCAAAAGAGAAAGAGAGACACCAGAGAAAGGTGAAAGTCAAACCCTGCAATATGGAGAAAGGTGGAAACGAGAAAACGTGATTGGGAGAGGTTGAAAAAGAGACCATGTTACAGATTGAGGAGGGGGTGGAAAAGATTAAAGGAGGAAGTTGAATAATGCAGTAGTCAGTTAGCTTCCTGCCTCCCTGTACCTGCACAGGAGCTGTCAAGTGAGGTCAGTTTTCCTACTGTACACAGATACCTCTTTCCACCAGACCGTCTTTCTGTATTCCTGCGTTTCTTCAAATGAAATTTATCATAAAAGACTTGTGCTGCGGCAGAAAACATATCTTGATGTATTACTTTCTTCTATATCTATATCAGGAGATATACTGAATTACAAGTGAAAATCCTCCAATCATATTACAGTAAATTACTAAAGAGTAGTGGAGTTATTATCATTATTGTAAAGAATGATTGAAGTGAATTAATGATGCCGGAGCCTATATACATTTATTTTTTTAACAAACAGTGGCCTGGGTGAGGCTACTAGTCTTACGCTTTAATGCAGTTTGGGAGTTAAAACTAGCAATGCATGACATTGTCACTGCAAATCAAATTCAACTCCTCTGCAGAGGATTTAAAGCATAAAATGGAAATACTCAAGTAAAGCAGCAACATCAGAAGACCTTTTTCTATCTGTATAGTGCAGTGTCTTGATTGGCATCTGCACAGTTATGTCCTAGAGCTGTGTCTCACCCAGAAGCTGCAAATTTCAGGACCTAATAAAATAAATTAATATATTGAAATAGCATATATAATAAATTATATATTCACAGCATGCAACATTGTAACTGCAACATATATAAGTAGCAACTACATGTGAAAAACACTAGCAACGTCCGAAAACCGAGCAACACACATTCAGTTCAGCTAAAGCTGACTGAGCCAGGCTGAGGTGTACCTTTCATGAATCAATAATCATCAGTGAAGCAACTGATCATACACACGCTCGAACGTCAAGTCTTCACAATGACACATGAACCCTCTCTGTCAGCTAACTGCGCTGGCTGCTGCTGTCACCAGAGTCTTGCTGCTTTGTTCACTCTTTGTCCCCACAGCTCCAGCTTGATATAAACAAGCGGCTCATTTCATGGAAGCGATCACAGGAGCTGGTCTGATGTAACCAACATCCATAAAACTGTTTATGTGTCTAAAGCTGGGCTTTCCAGGAAAAAAAAAACTGAGTTAACTTCTCCAACTGAATATTAACAATCACAGATTTGAGGGTTGAGGGTTGTTACATACTGAAAACTGAATTTCAACAGAGTGGCACACAGTAAATATCAGAGATTCTGTTCTAATAGCAGCTTTTTACCAAAACTCTTACATTGTAAAACTGTACACTGTATACAACATATATAGTTTTGCTGATTTAATTCTCCAACTTCACACACTTACAGTTCCTTAAGAGGCTTACTCATAATAGTAATTTGGGGTCAGCGTTGCTTCTTTCTGTTAATACTTCCATCAAACTGGACTACATTAAAAAGCACATGCACCTTTCTCCCAGTGGAAGAAATCTTTAAATGAATATTTATGTTTATGTTACTTTTTTAAGTAAACCCTTTACCTCCTCAGTTTAATTCTTACATTTTATGAAAGAAATTCAAAATTTTGGAAATAATAATCCAGACCAATGTCATGTCTCTTAATTTATGGATATATTAATGAACAGCTGTACAGAATATCTGCTCTTGTAACAGCAAGATATCATCTATGCTATTACTCAAATGAAAATTTTCTACTGACAAAGTTTTGATCTATGAAATGCAACTGACATTTTTAGGTCTCAGTCAAAGGTCTCAGATATTGTAGAACTGTATGTAGAAAAGCCAAAATACCCACAAATGTAGATATGAAAACTGTAACGATATTAGACAGTAAATACAGTACAAAGGAGAGATGGTTGATGTATAGTACTTAATTCATTCCTGGGGCAGCGTACACTAGTAGCACAGTAGAGACATGTGAAATCTTAATATGTCTAGAAAATATTAACACCATTGTAAGGACAGACAAGATCTCATAAATATATAAAATCTTAAGGTAAAAGTTATGGTGAAGATGCACCAGCGGCCAAGTTGCTGATACTGCAGCAAGTATTTATAACCCGTTTGACACTCACTCCTCTCAGTCGCCAAAATATCTGACTGGCTCCTACCTCTGGCCTGACAGGGTCCTCGATCCCAACAACACAGATGGCTGTGAGGTCATTGAGGATGCTGTTCTCATCATCCCAGTTGGGCTCAGGATCACCGCTGAAGTCACGGTACCCCACACAGATGGTCCTCAGGCCATCACACGCCATGGGCTCGATCACCTTCTTCACCATCTCGTCCTTGTCCCGTGGACGGAAAACCCTGGGCTCGCCCACCTCGTTCAGGACATGGCTGCATCTGTAAGCGAGGGTGGAGTGGCGGAATGGGGGCATTTTATATTGTGTATTGTAACTTCTGTCTTGTCAAAAAGAGCAAACATGGAAAGCCAAATACACAGCAGAAGAATCCCTGCCTATGCATCCGCTTTATACAGTATTTAGCGTTGAATGCAGTTTTTAAATCAGTGACTTTGAACGAACAGAAAACATTTTGCTCTTCATGATCATGACTAGTGATTCATCAGTGTTGGATAAATTAACAACAATTCACCACTCTAGGCTAAGCTAAGCTAACTAGCTGTTGGCTGCAGCTTTGTATTTCACAGACACATATGAGAGTGGTGTTGGTCTTCTCACGTAACTTTTGGCGAGAAAGCGAATAAGGGCAAATCCAAAAAGTCCAACTATTTCTAACTCCATGTTATGATGAGGATCATGAGATCAAGAGCAGTGACTAAAGGGGGCTTGAGGTGAGCTTGTTTAATCAACTGCTGCTGATCAGTGCTTATTTACGGTAAGTGGACATCCCATTGGCTAAATAATAAACATGTGTACTGAAATAAAGTGCAAGACAAAGACCTGGATTGAAATAACCTCCTGTAAGACAGCTAAAAAAGCAAATTAACTCTCATTTATGAAGTCATTTTAGGACTTTAGTCAGTTTTGGCAACAATGTGTATATAGCCTTGCATATAATCTTCAATTAAGCTTTATCTGTATTCATGTTCAATGTGTTAAATCCACAATGTCTACCAAACCCACCAGATATTATTTTTAATTTTACAATTTAATGTTACATCTTTATGTCGTTCATTGTGAAAAGGCAATTTCTGCTCCTTCCTCCAGTGGGCGGAGGAGGCTTTATACCTGCCTCTGATGTTTTTCTCAGAGCTACTCATTTGTTACCGTGCTGTTATTGTAATGTAATGTGAAGTGTCACAATTATGTGACCTTTCAGTGGAAAGTCTAGCCCACTCTCACTGCACAGCTTATACCCTCAAGTACATTATGCACTCAGAATGGATTTTCTATACATTTGGTAATACTTCAGCACTTGATTATATCATATTACCGTACAACAAGGTTATGTGCTGCAGTCATTATCAGACTCATTTGAGAAGCAGACTCACTTTTTGAGGACGATCTCCGAGGCTCCCTTGCTGTACATGCGGAAGCTCCCGTCAGACAATTTGATGACAGTGCTCATGGACTTCCTGACAGAGTTGAAGGTGTAGACTTTGTAAAGCTTCTCCTCTGGGATCTGGTTTCTTATTGGCTGGTAATCCCGCTTCAGGTCCAAGACCAATCCCAGCAGGCCACACTCTGTCTTGTTTCCCACCTGCTTCGGCAGACCGCCTTCCTTATCTGGGGGCTGGAGAGGCAGAGGAAGAGATTTTAATAAATGTGCCTATTTTTTAATTTCTGGTTGTTGTTCTCTTAACTTCCCAGTTTTGATGATTTAAAGCTATATTATATTTTTTTCTCACTGTACAAAACTGTACTTTTACGCATACATAATTACATTCTATTCTTTAGTTGTGCTTTCTCATATTGTAAAGAAAGACAATCCTGGCGCAGAGATCATTCAGTTGAACACGTTTTAGGAACAAATAGATTATGCTGTTTGTTCTGTGACCTATTCAATCAATGAGATTCTCTTTTCTTCAGCGCAGTGCGACCAATGTAAGGCTTGAAATAGCTGCTAGCAGTAATTACCCAGCTAGCAGGTGAAGGGGTTGCTCTGTGTGGGAGGGCAGGAGATGAGATAGATGGAATCAAATTTGAATGTTCTTATTTCAGGCATACGGCTCAACCCAGTGCAATCTGGACATTTGGTAAATTTGGACATTTAATTGTACATTTGGAACTGTGTTTTTCTCCGGTTCAGTGAGCATTTCAGTGTCCACATTTCTACATGACTGCGTGGACTGTGTGTGTGGAAACGTGGAGTCAGTTTGTTTTAGATAAAATGCATGAAATATATTTCTAATATGATGTTTAGATTTTTTTTAAATTCTAAATTAACATGCAGATTATTTTCTTGGATGACACTTTATATTAAGGTACAAATATTCATCATTAACTATTTTCTTATTAGCATGCATATTAGTTGCTGGCTCTTGGCTGTTTATTAGTCATTATGAAACACTTATTCATATCCCATTCTGCATGACCACACTCTGCAACTTCTAGGCCATTAACTAAGAGTTTTCCCTCAATAACCTCCTAATAACTACTTTTGGTCATAGGGAACTTGATCTGAATTATGATCTTGTAACCTAACACTAACTCTTAATAACTCTAACCCAGAAAAAGGCTTTAAAAAGAGCTTTATAATGACTAGTAAAGAGCCAAGCAACTATGCAACAGACTGTCAATTTACCGTCATAGAAAACAAAGAAAAAGGTTGGAACCAGAGAGAATGTCAATTTTTTTGCTTGAAAAAACAACCATTCAGTTATCAAACCTGTTTCTGATTAATTTGCTGATGATATTTAAATGCGTTTAGCAGCAAGGAAATGTTGCACAGTTGGTGATGTTTCAGCCTCTCTTATCTCGAGTGTGGTTATCATCAGTGGAGCCTTTAACTGTAGTTCATGCATGCGCCTGTTCAAAGCTGTGCAGGTGCAACAATTTACGTGTGAAATTGAACACACACTAACTGTATGCGCAAGTGTGTGACTGTGTGCATGTGGTCAGCTTGTGGAAGACTCAGCGTTGCCATGGTAACACTGGGCAAAGCATACTTGGAAGGAGAGACTTGGGCGGGGGGGGGGGGGGGGGGGGGGGTGAGGGTGCTCTCCCTGCCACTTGGGGATTCTTACTCTTTGGCTCTGATTCTCTTACAGGATTTTCACTCATCTCACTTCACACATGTCCTCGAGTCTTTCCATCGCCCCTTTTCATCTTTTCCCAGTCCTTATTTATTAGCATATCCTGAGCCTCCCTCTATTTACTCACTCTCTCTCAACCGTCAAATCACACAGCAATACAAGCAATAAAGCATATAATGTGACTCGTAATGGTTTTTTGTTTTTTTGAAAATGCACTGTTTTCTATTCAAGCCACTGCGATACAACAAATCTCATTATCGTCAATATCCTGCACACACTCACACACTGACCACTGTGGTGACACTGATGATCATAAGCCCTGACACATGTGAGAGTGTGCAATTCTTACTGTCATTACTCATAACGTGCCTCATCACATAGTCACACACACTCAAGCTGATATTCATTTTGGCTTGATAAAAGGAAATAAGCACAATTTGGGCAAAGTAAATCAAATGTTTGATGGCAAATAGCAAGTCAGTGTTGCTGTTAATCAGACCTGTGGAGTACAGTCCTGACTGGTTACATTTGGTTCCCTATTTGCTGGCACTAGTCTCCCTGGGGTCTTGCTATATAGTACCAAGAGTACACTTGACACCTACACTCACAGCTAAAGAACAGCTTGTCAGGTACACTCTCTCTCTCTAACACACATGCACATACACGTACACCCACAGCACGGCATCTCAAAAGCACGGTGAACATAGTGCTTCTGACTTGCTGCAAAGCAGACACCTTCAGTCTGTGCTATTTGCCCCAAAATAGACCTACTGCAGGCTTGCTGTTCTGCGTCTAAACAAGCCTCCGACCAGGATTAGATTTAGAAGGATAGCATGACATTTTGTCTTGTTGTTTTCTTCGCTCAGCACTTGCAAAAATGTGTTGAGAGAGATTCCGCATCGGCAGTGCAGTTCACATTCATACTCACATTAATGGTTTGTAGGAATTGGCACGCTCACGTTCTCCATCTAATGAACTGTTCTTGTCCACCTGCTAACGAGGCTTTGATAGATAATGCTAATAAACTGTTTTAAGGTGACTGATTATTCACTTAATACTGTCATTTAATCCCCATAGTGTAATTTTGGAGGGACCTGTGGAATATGGAGGAAGGCCGTATTAAATTTCTGATAGGGGCGACATACGATGTGTTGCCAACCCCGCAGAACCTAAGCCTCTGGGTACAGGGCGATCAATCGTGCCCACTCTGCTCAGGTACAGCAAGTTTAAAGCACATTTTGTCAGGTTGTAGAATTAGCTTATCACAAGGCCGGTATACATGGCGGCATAATCAGGTGCTGAGAAGCTTAGCCGCAGGCATTGAAGAGAGAAGGAAGCAGGTGAATTCTGGAAGTTCTAGAAAGGAGAGGTTAGGTGTGCAGTTTGTTCGAGAGGGGGAGAAAAATAGAGCTGCTAAGTCAGGGAGAAGGCAGGTAGGTGGCTGCCTGGTAGGGGCTGATGATTGGCAAATGCAGGTCGACTTGGGAGGAAAGCTAGTTGTGCCCCAGGAAATAGTTTATAGTAATCTGAGGCCGGACATTGTCTTATGGTCCATGAGTAAAAAGACTGTGTTTTTTATTGAGTTAACAGTCCCTTGGGAAAATTCAGTGGAGGCAGCTTATGAAAGGAAGAAGACTAAGTATGCAGATTTAAAGACAGAATCTGAGCAGAGGGGATGGAAGACCAGGGTCTGTCCGGTTGAAGTGGGGTGTAGAGGTTTTGTTGCAGGGTCAGCTGTTTCACTGTTGAGGGAGCTGGGAGTGCAAGGGCAAAATTTAAGGAAGACAGTGAGGGAGATGTCAGATGAGGCTGCGAGGTCTAGTCAGTGGATATGTATCAGGAGAAATAATAGTAGTTGGGGGGTGAAATAGGGACAGTGGGGGGGGGGGGGGGGCAGAGGTTAAAGTCTGAACAAGACACCTCTCCTCTGCTCTGCTTTCCCCGCCCCATCTTCTCCCCCTGCCAATAGGAAGAGAACCAGGAAGAGGAAGTTTAGATAAGGTGGGGGTGTGGCCAGCTAGAGTCTCTCTTTGGGACCATGCGGTGAGTTTGGTGAGTTTGCGTGGTAAGATACAGAGTTGGCTTGTTTTTTGATCTTTTTGGCTGTTTTCCTGTTTTGTTTGCTTCTTGAAGGAAATGGTAGGGTTTGTTGCTTCTTGAAGGAAATGTTAGAAGAGGCTGTTAAATCTAGTCTGTGGTTTAGGCCTCTACCTTCAGCACCCTCTAAATTTTCCACCCCCTACCCGAACAAGGGTCTGTATCCAATCCCTACTTTCATCTTTTCACTCTACCTCTTTATTTTCCACCCCCTACCCGAACCAGGGTTTGTATTCCCACCCCGCTTTTTTGGTGCAGTTGGTGAGAGGCAGGTGTAGATGATGGTAGTGTGGCAATCGGCAGTTACATGTGGCATCTAGGCCTGTGGTAGCATTGTAGCAGCTAACAATAGCTAAAGCGGTGAGAGTATGATAGTATCTTAGCAGTTAGTATTGGTAGCTAGCAATTAACATTAACAGTATAGGTGAATCTAGCTTTATTGTCTTCTTCTGTTCCTCTTAGCAGGTAGCGGTTAGCACGTAACATTAGCTAAATGGTAGCATCGGAACTGTATTGTCTTCTTCTGTTCTTCTTAGCGGTTAGCATTAGCATTAGCAATAGTTAAATGGTAGCATCGGTACTGGCCACTACCTGGAGCATCTCTGGGTCAGTTGAACGTGGCGGTGCTGTTTGGATTGTGTAGGAGCAGTGTGAACTGGCACTAGGGGGGGTGACTCTGGGACGCCGGAGTTCACCGCCTAACCTCCTGGAGGTGTAGTGGGACTAAGTAGGCGAAACACTGTTGAAGGGAGGTTTCCACCTGACGACCCCCAGAGACGTGTTAGGAATCACTGCTCTTTGGCAGGTATAGAGGCAGATTAGAGCTCCAAGGTTCTTCACTGAGAATGAATCCTCTTTTTGAGCACAAGTATCTTGTGTTTAAATTAACTTACTGTTGCTTTTTTCTCAGTCTACTCTGTGCACTGGACACTCTTTGCATGTTTGTTTGTTGTGTAGAAGTTATCCCTCCTCTGCTGCTGTTTGTTCCTTATCTGAACCGGGTCTAAGGATAGACCTGTATGCTGTCGTACTGTATGCTGCATAGACTGTAAAGCTCTTTGAGACAAATGTTGGGCTAAATAATTTTAAATTGACATGACTTGTCTTAACTTTCGCTTTCCTGTGTGTTTTTTCCCAGTAAATCCTACAATAAATGAAGCAAATACTACGGAGGCATTCTGAGGGATCTGTGGAAATGTGGCTTAGACATTGCGCACCTCTATAAAAGCTTAATTCATCTGTCTACTGGGTGATATATCTGCTTTCAATGTTTGCTTAAGCAGCTCGATATTTTGAAACCCCAATTTCTTGAGAAACAATGACTATTGATCGATTCAGGCTCAGACATATTTTACATGTCCGTTTCGATGCAGCTGCTATGAGCCCGGGGTTCCAGCTGAGAGCTCGAGAGAAAGTCAGCTAAAATCTCATTAATCATTAAAACCCAATCAGACTGCTGGCCCATGTTCACCTAGTAATTGGACATATCTGGTTAATGTTCAGCTGTGTGTCTCACAGATACAGACATGAGTATAAATACTTTATACCGAGTTTGCAGTAAATAACAGAATTAATGCCTCTTCCTAATGACCAATGATTACATCAGGAAGACACTGCCTGTCATTGGCTAATGAGGGGATGGAACAAATGGTCTCATCTCCACGGGCTGCTAAGTGTTTGGGAGAATAGGCTCCCAGCAACAGAAAAACACCACACTAAACAACTAAATGGAAACGACCTGCTGGAAATGATACAGGAAGTATTATTCTTAAAAACTTCAGGTAATAAGAGGTGTTTGCTCTATAAAACAAATTCAAAGATGCTAGCATTATTTTTGCTTTGCATGTCATAACTTCAGAACTTTTAGAAAAGAAGTAATTCAGTACTTCCACTCTGAACTGAACTTAAGAGGACAAATTTCATTTCAGTCATACATTTAACATTCAACCCATTTTATTCCAAAAAGAAGCTATTTGGCCAATGGCTGTCAGTAATCCCAATTGTTAACTATGCAGTTTCCCTTAGTTTGTGATGTCTATACAAATTAAGATGAATTCTGCTCTCTGAATTAATTCTGTGGCTTGTTTCTGAAATAAAGGTTTTACTTCCAATACGATAAAAATTTCCTGTCATATGGGATTTAATCACTATTCAGGCCCAAATGTTCTCTAAGACAATGTCTGTTTTCTTGACATTTCATTCGTGGGCCCGTCTCTCATTAAGCACATAAACTACATTATGTATTCATCATTCAGAGAGTCCTTCCAAAACAGGTGCTGCAAAGGTTCTTCTTATAATCAAGCTCATCTTACATTTGGGCTGTTTAAGTGCTCCTTGAGCCAAAACTCAATCATATGACTAAACAATGCCTTTGAGGGTTTTTTTTTTTGTTTTTTGTTTTTTGTGGGAATTAAAATTTGTAATTTTTGAAAGTATACAAATATACAAAAGGGAGCTACACATTACAGCATTCACACATTACATCAAAGCACAAACTGTGTGCACATTTTGTATCACAAAGCAGATTTTGAATCAAGGACACGTCACTAAAATTAATTTGGCACAACTCCTGCCGCTTTGTGGGAAAACACAGAGGCTGCTGCTGCTGCAAAAACAAATCATAGCAGGAAAAGAGCAATGAAGAAAGAGAAGATAAACAAAAGGCAGACAGCAACGCCGCTGCCTTTTATTCTCAGAGAATCCGCAGAGGTTTAGCTTGACGTGGGTTTCTACGCACAAGGACAGTTGCTGGCACGGGACGCCAAATGTTGGCATGACTGGGCTATGGTTGGCACGTCCTGACCTGGACGTGGCTTAGGACCAGCTGCCCTCTCCCTGGTCCTTGGGTGCTCCCGCAGGCGAGGACATATGCCAGAGGGAGAGCTGGCAACTTTACTTCCTATTCCACCTGGGGCTCTCCTTAATCCAACCCTCCTGTTCCTTCTCCTTCTTTTCCATTTTCTTCCTCATCTCTTCACAAATCCACTCCACCCTTTCACTCCTCTGTCTGTCTCTTCCTGTCCCTGATTTTACACTTTCTATCCTGTCTTTCCCTCTCTAAGTCCCGTGTATCAGAATCCTCCTTCCTTGCTCAGGATGACCTCCTCTTCCTCACTGTAAGTTTCTCTTGTTTCTTACAAGGCAGCCCACCTCCCCCCTGCCTCCTCCTTCCTTCTCATTCCCTCTTTGCATGTAGGCGTGGATGATATCCTAGCTCTCCACATGACTGTACCCACCAACTGGGCTAAGGCCTGGAGGCATGCTGGAGGGCAGTAATACAGTCTTCCAGTCCATGATGAGGACACTTGTCACGCGAGTGTGGTTCCTCTCTCCTCTTCTTGTATAATTTTCCCATCTTCTTTCATCATTTTTTTGCACTTATCCCTTCCTCTCTTTCCCTCTTTGCTACATAATTTGCCAAATTTGTTTTCAGCCTCGATCATTAAGCCTTTATTTCCTTTATTTCTCTTTTTATCTTTTATTTGCCCTTCTGCTGCAGGCATTTGATTTTTCAAAAACAACAGGACAAGACATGCGTCTCCAATGTAAATTAATACCAAATCTAATTTCATAGTGTTGTATCAAATCTGTCTTTTCAATAATATCTTATAACAACAATAACACTTCCTTGTATACGTTTTTTAACCTATAAATGAATATCGGCAGGTAATTTATATCAATCTTTAGAAAATACAGTAACTATATAATTGCTATAACAAAATCTGTGCATGTCTGAGCGTCTATTTTTCTCTGCATCAAAGAGCGAGAGTTGCCATGTAGTGATCTAATCTCTCCATGGTGCTAATAACAAAGCAACAGGAACTTGTACCTACATAGATTTTGATTGTGTTGCGGCTCTTGCCACCATTTAAGATTCCCTGTGTCTTACTTTAACATCATAATTGTTACTTTCTGGTTTCGAACAGTTGCAAATTCTGGCATCACAGACTTGCAAAGCTCCAAATACAGAAAGCTGCTCTACCCTGGGCGTTGCCTTTGTTGTGTGACTGGCGGCTTATTAATTAGCTGGTTAGAGTTGAGAGAGGAAAGATGTAGCTGCAGTAGAATCATTACCTGGTCTCGCCAGCATTCACAGCGACACATGCATTTACATACAGTTCATGGCTGTGGGATTTCTGCTACTTCCAAAGCTGCACAAGTTGTGTATGTGTTGTGTGTAAATTTACTTTAGGGTTGAGTAAAGTTAAGACAAAGTCTGGTATTGTGACCAGACTGTAGGTTTAACTGGTTATATGTAACAAATCATGGATATTTGTTAACCCCTTAACGCTGATTGTCGCAAATTCGCATCATCCCACTTTAATCCGCATTGCAGCCGAATCGCGCATGCATTCCTCTAATGCTGGTTTGTGCATATTCAACACACACCTACGAACCTTTTGCAAGCACTGGTTTCTCGTCGGACCAGTCAAAGTGAAAACTACATCCGTTGTGTTGTTGTTACAATGTAATGGTTGTAAGCCAATTTGTGGCTCTTTTGATGAAATAAATGAATTTTCAAGACAAAAAAAATGTGAAACCCTATTCTAGTTGGTGCTATAATGTAAATAGTTGTAAACAATTTTGTGGCTTTTAGATAGATAGATAGATAGATAGATAGATAGATAGATACTTTATTAATCTCCAAAGAGAAATTATGAATTTTGAAAAAAAGTACTTTTATTGCATTTAAGCATTAACGCCTGTTGTCGCTAATTTGCATCATACCAAAATTTATATCTATTGTATGTGCTACAGAAAAATTAACAAACTCCTCTTAATTTATGATCAATTTGAAAGCAAAAACACAAGATTTTTTTAATATAATTCTAAATAAATTCAGGCGTCAAGGGGTTAAAGGCTACACAAGCATTAATTCTATGCTATACTATAGATTATACATGTTTGATAAAATAATCTTGCCAAATTAAAGTGTTCGCATTCTCTACATAAATCTTCTGTGTAATTAACTGGTCTAGAAAAAAACTAAAAAAACAGTCACTGAAAGCATCAAATCATTCATGTCATGTGTGAGGGAGATGCAGGGAACCCATTGAGCTTCGTGTCTCTGAAACATCAAAGCATTGTCATTCTAATGTGATGACGACTTCTCTTTCACTGCCATCTCAGCACCACTGTCAAGTCTGTAAGCAAGTGCTGAACACACGATGAGAGAACAAGAGAAGAGAAGGACAGAAATCTGCTGAAGATTTCTCTGTCCCTGCTGCCTCCACTGATTCTCCATCTCTTTCTCCTTCTCAGTGTCCAAAATTATTTCATGGGGACACTGGGCGCTTCAAGCTAAAGACATTCAAGACACTCTCGTCTTTCCTCCATGTTGTGCAAACAAGCACGCAATGTCCAGATGACAAAAGCACTGTGAGCCAAAGCCAATTATATCAGGACCTCGCCTCTCGCAACTGAACAAAAACGAGGCGGTTCATTTTTAATCACAAACAATAACAATGATAAATGGAGTGTATTCCTGTTTGACATGAACTGAATCTAGGTTGCAACATCAGGCACGTTCAGTTGAGTTCATCTTTTTTAACTAGATACTGAGCTACTGTAGATGTCTTTCCCTTTCCCCAAGCACCTATCCCTGGCAATTAAAGCCATCTGTGTGTGTATAGGTGTGTGTCTGTGTGCGTGTGTGTGTGTGTATTATCTACCTCTCTTGTCCCTGACCGGAATAATGACCTGAGCAGGTGGTTGAAGCAACATGAGACTGATCTCCCAGGATACTCACACAGCCATGCTAAACACACGCTGCTGTGCTGCGAGAACATACACCTGTGATCTGAATACCTCCTACAGAGTGAGTATGCCTGATATGACAGATGTGTGTATTTGTGTGCATCTGCACCGCGCTAGTTACACAGTGTAAGTTACACAGTGAAGCCTTCTTGGCGACAATGTTAATATGCCACATATATAATGGAAAAAACTCAGAATGCTGAGTGAAAGTTAAGAGAAAAATAAATGAATAAAAGTAGGGCTAAGTCAATGGGGCGACTGCTTGCTATGAGGCTTTTGCCACTGGCAATGACGCATGTTCCTTTGAAATGACGTCAGTGTATGTACTGACGTCACCGAATGCAGTTCAAAAATGACTTTGTATCACACTTGATTTGTCCGCAAGAGATATCCAAGGCAAACTGGTCTGTTAAGAATCCAGTGTTAAGAATCTGCTTATTTGTATGCATGCATGCCAGGTCTTTCCAGAACAAAGAAATAACTGCATGTGTGCACATGGCTGTAGTATCTATGAGCATGTGCATGGACACTTTGAGCGTGCGTATACTGTACGTGTGCATGGATTCATTGTGTAAATGTGTGTGAATTTCTCCCTCGAGGATGAGGCTTCTTCACTTTAGACTCTGTATGTGCTGACAGAAGAAGTAGAGCTATACCACTGGCTGTATTATGAGGCCAGAGAGGCAGTAGGGGGACTGATATGGGTATCAAAGCCTGCCTCTTTGCCTTTGTGCCTTTGTGTGGTGGCCATCAAAGACTTCCATAGCCATCCTGGCATCCCACAGGATTGGCCACTTATATAAGAACACACCAGCCAGCATACTGCAGGGCTAGAGTGGTGCTGAAGGAGTGGGGGCGGCTGGGGGAGGGAGAGAGGGATGCACTAAATATTCCTCAGAAATTTCCCTTTGCATCCTGCTTTCGGAGCTCACTTCACTCCTTAATTACTTCTGTCCTTCTCTGTCCTGCTTTGCCTTTGTTCCTTTCTTTCATTCTAATAAGAGCTCTCAGTAAATAAACACATCCATGCCGACAAGTACTGTACTATCTACTGTTTTCTACATTTATTCATGTATGTACTGTGTACTTACTTATGCATGGGCATGGATAAATTAATGTATGTATAAGGATGTATGAATATGAATGCGGTGTAGTAGCTGGGTAGCTAAGTGCTAGCTGCAGTGCAGCACACATGCTGTAGGTAATTACTGTGGATGGAAGGTAGCAAACAATACAGGTACAGTATTTAAGCTAACATCATTCAAAGTTTACCCTAAGTTTAACTTCGACTTTGATGCATGAGGTAACCTCTTTTATGAATGAAGAGATTATAAAACAGAATAAATGTGCCATTTAATCCACAAAGTCTAAGCTGCGCTCTGCCGGTGTTTAATTCCGTTGAGCTAAGCAGCTATGGAGGTACAATAGTCTGATGTAATGCTGCAATGCATTCCTCCAGGTTTTTCTAAGGGGGATAACAGCTTGTTAATGTAGCATGTCTTGGTAAAGAAATGCTGAGGGAAAAGGGGAACTGAGGCAACCTCACAGTTCAGCAAACTAAATCACTATTTGAACCATGTGGCTAAACACAACGTTCACAAAGTTTTTAATAATGTAAAAGATTCACATTTTTTTCTTGGCCACTGCACTCGCCTATTACAGGTAGTTCCCACTAGAGACACAAAATACTTAATTGCCCTGTTCTGCTGGTTTTTCACATAACATATATCTTACTTTCATAGTTAACTTGTTCCACTCTGTAAGAAATAGATATATAGACTGACATTAAATGGCCACTATTTTGTTTCTTGGCTGTCAGTGTTCATTTGAGCTCCACCTGCATCTGGACTCTAACATAATCTCGAGACTGCTTTGGTTTTGACTTGTCTTGGACAGGACTTGAGTGGTCCTGACTACAACCTAGGCTATAAGTCTGGGTCAAATGCAGAGTCACAATTTTGGGTTTTGGAAAAAGGAGGAAAGATGCAACTGCAAGATCCACTGTAAATCAAAGTACTCTATTAGTATACTGACAGTAGCTAGAAACAGTAGAATGTGGGGTGTGAGGTCAGATCTGGCCAAGATGAGACAACAAAACCTTTATTTAAACAGGAACATTCTCTGTGGTAAAGGGCCTGCTTTAGAAACACAGGGAAAAGTAGGGCTAAATGGGAATAAATACGCCATGTTCATTGTTGTCATTGTTTTACATATTTAGATAGGTGCTCCGTGAACCCTGTTGAAAAGATTTTTAAAAATCATTGTACTCACTGGTGTAAAGCCTGGAAGGCACAATTATGCTACTTGTATGCCAGAAATAACTGCATTGCCAAAATGTATCTACTGTGTTTCAAAGATGAGTTAAACCAGAGTGGACACAAAATATGTAACTCTCCATCTTAAAAACCTAAGACTGCGATCATGCCTTGAGGGGTAGGAAGTGAAATCTGTGGGATCCTTCTATCGCAGATGTCCTGCCTGCTCAGCTCATTTCCCATGCAAGGTCCATCAGGGCATTTGTCAGTTCGTCAGCCATCAATGAATAGACTCTACAGGGGTTTACAAGGATAGTGATACACAGACGGGTACAAATGGTACAGCGTGCGTGTGTGTGTGTGTGTGTGTGTGTGTGTGTGTGTGTGTGTGTGTGTGTGTGTGTGTGTGTGCGTGTGTGCGTGCAGGTGAGTACACATGGTCATGCCAGGAAAATTATTACTCAGGCATGTTGCTCTACCAGTCTGAAGACATCCTGATCTTGGCAATCTTTGCTTTGACAAAAACATCTTTGCCAAGAGCTTTATTATGTATCAAACATGTGGCCTGAAGGAATATCACTGCAAACAGGTTTCAGATTCTGAGATAAGAAAATCCAACCGTCCATCTGTCTACATATTTACAAATCTATCTATCTATATATCAATTTCTTTTTGCAAACAGGTCTAATTGGCTTAGAGAAAATCTCTCAACGCTGCATTCACTGCAAACAAGAGATCATCTCAAGCACTTAGACCGACTGAATTCAATTACAGTCTGCTATGCTCTGAATATCAGATAAGACAAAATTACACAATCGTTCTAAAGGTGATAAGTTGAGTGAATGCCTGATGAATCTAAAGCAGCAGCCAAGGACACAGACTGCCTGCTTCGCCAAAAAGAAAGCACTGCAGAACTGTCTCACTGTTTCAGGGCTGCTCTCATCATATGGTCTCATTGTCACAGAGAGGGAGCCGAAATCTATGCAGCTAACCCAAGATATTTAAGTCTCTTTAACTAAATGGGCTTTTGTGTTGTAGAATATCTTAAATAATCCGATAGAGAGTTCATAGAGAGTCTCATATATGATGTTCACTATAAAGGGTATAAAGTACGATGTTTCAAATTCCATGAAAAAGACTTGGTTACCATTTTGTAGGAGATAAGTAATGAATTTGATGCAGTAACATTATGTCTTTAATTTCATGTTCAACCCCTAGAAGAAAGGCCTCTAAAATTCACTTCTACAATACAGGTGGCTTACCAGTATCTTGGTGGTATAGGCGCTGTTGATGGAGATGGCATTGACCAGTAACTCCAGTGATTTGGGTGGCAGAGCTCCAGGGTCTGGGATTTCTTTGTAGTGCATATCTCCGACGTAACATTGCACAGCTGTCATGCGGTTGGTGGTTAGCGTGCCTGTCTTGTCAGAGCAGATCGCAGTAGCATTACCCATTGTTTCACATGCGTCCAGGTGACGCACCAGGTTGTTGTCTTTCATCATTTTCTGTTGGTAGGAAAACATGATCAGGATGAGTTTCAATAAATATGAAAATATTTAAATTGACAGCCAAATTAGATAAACAGGCAACATGCTTTCCATACTTGGTCTTCATCAGAATTGGTTTCTGTGATTGCTGCTTTAAATCAAATAAACTTTTCACATAGGATGACCATTAACTACACCCAATCCTCACATAGGCTAGCAAATCACATTTTTCACTCTGTATGAGGTTCAGAAGTTTGCACAAGCAAATGAAAGTAGCAAAAAAACTAAATGCATATATATATAAATGAATGCATCCATGAAAAATGTGTGCCGTACAATGCATAGATGTACACCCTGCTAAATGCATACAATGTGTAAATGGACAGCACTTACAGTAGAAGTAGAACAGTGCCTCAAAGTATGCAAGGCATTTGTCCGATCTTTCTCACCTTAACAGAGTAGGCCAGGGAGATAGTGACGGCCAGCGGCAGCCCCTCCGGCACGGCCACTACCAACACAGTCACACCGATGATGAAGAACTTGACAAAGTACTGGATGTAGATGGGAGTGCACTCCGGCAACCAGGGGCGCTTCTGCATCACAAAGTTGTCAATGGCAAAGTACAGGACCAGGATGATGACTGTGATGGCTGACATGAGCAAACCTGAAAAAAGATACAAAAGGTCATCAACTGAGCAGCCGAATGACGTATAATGAAAGTGGGTTTAAAAACAGAACTGATGATGATACAGAGGGGGGGTGTGATTGGAGTGTCACTTAATGTGTGTCAAGCATTCCTGGAATTAGTCAAATTTGTTGTCTGCTTTACATGTATGTGTGCCAGTATCAGGATTTTGAGTAAGCTGGCTCACTTGGATAGCACACTTACACACCTAAACAGAACAAAGACAGCATTTGTCTGTGAGAAAAGTCAACATCATACTACTTTAGGGGGTAAACAAACCAAAGTCTCATTAAAGGACAACAGTAATCTGACTACTCTACTCTACTATTTTAGGAAGAGGATATCTGTTTATGCTTACGAATAGTTTTTTAAAGCACCAATTGACAAACTATTGGAAACACATCCATGCATAACACAATATAATGCAACAGCACCATAAACCACAGCCTATAAATTACCTGTCAACAAAAACTGAACATTCTAACCTGGAGAGGCTACGATTTGTTACATCTATCATTCTTCTTCGGTTAGAAAAACAGTCACGTGTGGATGATGGGTTTTAATTTGTCACAGATAAAGATAAGGAAATATCTGCAGAGGGTGGACAGTCAGTATTTATCTTCAAAGATGGCAGGTAGATTTCTGTCACACCTCTCCTGGCTCTGTTTGTGTATCCATACACAGGTGTCCATGTGACACTTGCTGCTTTAATACTATGTGTCATTAAGATGCATAGTGTCACTGCAATGCAGTCAAGTAAACTATACAAGTTTCGTGTTCAAGTATATCAGGGGTCTTCATTCCTTCTCTGAAAGCAAATGGCTTATTGAGAGTGTAGAGAGATCAGATAAGCCACAGTGACATAAAAACAGGTACACATGCTAGAGGGTCACAGGCCCTGGAGTGTATTAAGTCCAAACACTTTCTGCCAGGCCTGCAGGAGGGCCATATGATCTTAAATTGCTGCTTGTATGTTAATCCAGCCACGGTATTTCATTGTTCTGACACCATGTCCTCATTCCATCACTCAGACCAACAGTCTGACGTAACAGCACACTGCAAAAACAAGGACTTTTTTGAGGGTTTCACAGAAAATGAGAAACCCTTAACTTTTTTAGTATGACACATGAAAAGACACACACACATACACACACAAGCACGCACGCACGCATGCACACACACACACACACACACACACAAAGAGATAGCCCCACAAAGAAAGCCTTGGCAAGATGTTTGTGACCAGTTCCTCCAGACTGGACCAGAAGCCCTTGCATTTTTGCATGAAGTATTTTAGGTATGTTATGGTCATGGCTGTCAGTTGTTCAGTAATCCTACTATGTTGCTGCTGGGAAGACACCCACAGTGTGGGCATACTGGCATGTGGGCATCTGCTACTAAAAAAGGTGGCTGGTACAGACCCACTGCAAGTATTTTAGACGTCAACTCCTTGGTGCCATGAACTGCTTTGAAATTACATTACAGGCAATTGATCATGGTGTGGACTGTGTGCACTTATTATGTTTAATAAGTGTAATTAATGTAATGATTGTAAAATTGCAAAAGTGAACAAGCTGCATAATGTAGTCTAAGTTGTTCTCGCTACAATGGCTCAGCGAGTCCCTAGAGGACAGGTCATTTAGAAGATAAATCAAACAGGCTCTTCTTCATAATTCAGACACTTAAGCATTCTTCTAAACTGCTCTGATTGTTTAAAGCAACCAAGAAGTGAGTCTTATTAGTGCAACGTCTTGCTTTGATGGACAGGATGATGGTTCAGTACCTTGTTGTCCATAATTTAACTGGCTGGGTGAGTGATGGACTTGTCAGTGTGCAATTTAATGTACCTGCTTTGCCAATCTGGACAGCCAGTTTGGTCAGCTTCCCTTGCAGCACAGACTTCTCTTTCTTCGGAATGGACACCTTCTTCCTCTCTTTCTCATCAGCCTCTCCACCCTCAGCACTCTTTAGAGGCTGCATCTCCATGGCAGCTGCTCCATCCTGCTTCTTTACTGTAAACACCACAAAAAAAACAGACAGCAGCAGCGTTAGTAATGTGGATTAGACCGAGGGAGCGAAGAGGAACAGGGCGACAGGCTTCAACTCCCAGGTGTTACACTAGCTCCAGCACATTCAGTGCAGACATACAGGATTTAAAACCAGGAAGAGACGACATGACATCCCATGACAAGATGGGAACTAATTGGTATGTATAAAGCATTCACATACCATAACTAGGATTGTTTATGTTTGTCCCTGCATTGTCTTTGTGGTAAAACCAACCTTCTGTATTAAATATGAAAACTAAAAATTCATGATCCCGTAGGTCTTCTTTTGCTGTAGTATGGGAAACACTGTGTTTCTTATCTTTTCATCATAAAACTGAATTTACAGTAAGTCATGAATAATTCAGTGATCCTACATCCAAGGCCCAGGTATTTGCACAAAGTGAAGACGAAGAGACCTTATATACGGTGACACACAAATCACTGTGCTTCATATAAAAATAAAGAAAATACAAAGAACCAGAAAAGACACAAACAAAAGTGATGAAGAGAAAAAAGCAGATTAGAAGTTAGAAAAAATAATAATAATTTGAAGTGGAGAATATATTGTTTTTTTGTTCAAAACAGAGTCTCAAGCCTTCTGGAGGTTTGTTACAATGTGTACCATAACAACTAAATATCACTTTTAGTTGTCTAGCTGAACACTTTGCAGACCAGTCTCAAATGACCTTGAAGGTGTAGAGGAGTCACAGTCTAAAAGCCAGCTGGAAATATATTTTAACCTTAATCCGTTGAGTGATGTACAGTATAGACCTCGATGTGTAGATGTAAAGATGGCAGCAGTGCTTTAAAATCAACTTTATACCAATACTGGGAGACAGTGCAGAGATCAAAGTGAAGGATTCTGGCACTAATATGATCACAGAACTGCATGAGAAATTGTTAGAAGAATAAAATATAAACTCCACATTGTTGAAAGCTCATCTTTCATAATTATAAAGCCAGGAAACTAATGAAATCCCCAAATACTGTAGTGGAACCTTGGATATGAATATGATCATCCATTTTACTGAAACAAAAGATCTCAGGGAAGAGGCTGAATCACACAAAACGCATTGTATGCTGCAGACTGGTACATGCATTTGAAATGATTGTCAGAAAATAAAATTAAATAAAACTGATATCCATGGTTATCAATGCTCATCTGCTAAAATACATTGTGTGTCTATGTAAGTTACATACATGTTATGTATCTTAACACTTTGAGATGAATTGATATTTTATCTGCTTTATACTGTGGGAAGTGTTTTATGGTGTGGCAAAAACAAGATTCCATATTTTCTGTAATAAAAATAATGTTCGGACTATAAAACCAACCCTCAATTACCTCACTCTGTCTCCATCTCTCTCCCACACACACACACACACACACATACACACACACACACACACAGTACAGTACTTCTCTGTTAATGTAGCCCATTGCCAAAAATCATTTCAGCCCAGTTTTCCAATAACAATGACACATGAGTTTGATGCTCAGGAAAAAAGCTTTCAGCGTTGAACAGTTGAACACTTGTTATGCTGTCTGGTTGTGTATTCTGTTCCTCCACATCCATGACTCAAGACAGAAACTGTTGGTATCGTAAGTGTACGCAGCAGAAGAACAAGGTCAAACACTTGATGCTAACAGATGCTCAGGACAAAGGTTCATCTGCAGAAAGGTGCGTTTTCTTCTGTATTCGAGCGGTGCTGATCTAGACTCTGATCATAATATCAATGTTTACACAGTCTTCATTTACTCTTTTGCCCCTTTGTTCTGAGGATTTTTTTTTCTTTTACTTTTTCAGCTTATCTGTTATTCCATCTCACCATGTTTTTATTTTTAGAAAGGAAACATATTTTGACATGACATGAATTCTTAGACTTGCTACATAGACTTGTGGACTTGTTGGTTAAATAAATCAAGTGAAGCGTGTTGAGAATGCCATTAATTTACAAGTTTGACTATTTAAATGACTGAAAAAAGTACTGGTCTGGTTACATGAAGTAGCTATAGTAAAGCATCAGCCAATTACTGAATTAATGTGAAGTAATGTAATGTTAGAAAATGTACCTTTAATGAAAGTTTCATTTCTGAAGAAAAAACAATTCAAACATTTGCTGATAACAGCTTCTGAAATGTAGAAATTCTTTTCTGTTTTATATAATTGAGATTTTAAACACTTTTGTGTTTTTGGCTGTTTGCCAGACACTATAAGCTATTTCAGGGCATCTTTGGAAAGCATTGTGTTTAACATTTTACAAACTACACTGACTAACAATAATAAGCTTTACTGTAGTTACACCATCATAAATGTCACAGTATCCCTTTAATGCCAGACAATTTATGGCATATTGTCTCGGGCACATTTCATGAAACAGTGGAAGAGGGGAACCAGGGTGTGGCACATTACTCGAGGAGAGAACCAAGTGGACATTTTGGGGTGTGTCTGGTGGAAAAGGGCAGCCAGAGTGAGGCAGATACAGTAGTTTAGGGACATGTTTCTGTTCTCTCATAGAGAACACGACAAGTCAACGACACAACAAGAACAACAACAGAACAACAGACCAGGGACAACACATCAGTGACAGACAGAGTGAAGAGGAGGGATTTTATACCCTAATATGACTGCAGGTAAAACCTGGGTCACACACTTCTGTTCTCTGGGATTTACTCTGTCAGTGGTAGACTTTGTTATAGTGCCTACAATGAATTGGCACTGCACAATTACTTTAGAGACAGTGATGTGTTAAGAGTGTAGACTATAATCTGGGTTGAAATAAAAAAAGCAGTGGAGGATTTTCCATCTGCATTTGACCCAGAGTTTACACCACACACCATAGTAGGGAAAAGATGAAGAGAAGAAGAGGGGGCAGGAAGAGGACAAGGAGAAAGCAAGGGAGGAGAGGGTGAAAGATATGGTTTGGTTACCTTTAATCTGGTTGCTCTCCATATTGCCATCTTGCATTTTACCTATGATGGAGACATACAAGACAATAACAACAAAAATAACCAAGGCAGACAAGTCAACAAATTATCACCACAGAGACGACACACACAGCGAGAACCGAAAGTCACAAACAGGGAGACAGGAAAATGACTTTTAATACAACGTCTCTGTCACATAGAAAGGCTCGTGATGTGTCAGTGATGTAATGCAACTAGAAGCTACAGCTACTGACAGGGGGTTAATAAAACAGAATGTAATTGAGAGTCACACACCAATACTGTAGTGTGCAGATGTTCTTTATTAAGTGGGAGGAAATTAGGTTTTAATAGACTTTATTCTATTGCATAAGCAACTAATCAGGTGATTAGAGTGCTTAATGGGCCTGACACAAAAATATTTTAACATCTAAATACATCGCATGTAACATAATATTATGCTGTACATTCAAAAGAGTGCGCACGCTGTGCTGGGTTTTCTGTATTTAAATAGTGTCCTGACTTAAATACTCACACTATGAGCACAGGTAATTCCACACACATTATCAACAATGCGAGTCAGATCATCAGGGAATAAAATGAGATACCAAGACATACAGTAGATACAGCATTACACTGAACACTGACAGTGAGGGAGCGTACACCACAAACACACAAACACACACACACGTACAGTACACACAAACAAGACACGGCATGCGTAGAGGAAAATTCAGAAAGCACATGCAAGATCACACACTCAGAGGGAAGCAGTGAACACTACAGAGAGAGAGAGAGAGGGAGAGAGAGAGAGAGAGAGACAGAGAGACAGAGAGAGAGAGAGAGCCTGGAGGAAAAGCCTCCCACATGGCGCAGTTACATAAGAACAACTGGAGGAAAATCGAAATTTAAGTTCGGGGACAGAGAATTTTTTTATGCTGTTGGATTCTGCTTGCACAAGGAGTGAACTTAATTTAGATGTGTTTTTCAATCAAATGACATTGTTTTGAACTGAAGAATCAACTTGCTGATTTGCACATCATATATCATCCTGCAAGATGATGAAACATGAAACTCAAAGTTAGTCTTGTGCTTTCAAACCAAATGTATACAATATATAACGTATTTACAAAACAAGACATTAGAATTAAAAAGGCATTTATCATATACTGCAGTGTTGATCCCATTATCTACCCAGGCTGTAATTAGAGAGATATGCTCGGTTTGTCTCAGTGGTAGGCATGCTACAAATTGCACAAAATCTGTCTTTCAGTGTTCTGTACTCAAATGTCACAGAGGAAATGACTAAGGTAGAGCTGGAAGACCAGATTCTCTCAGAATCCTCTGCATGTACGAGAGAATAAATGGCTCGTTTCACCTCCACTTCCACATTAGCCAGTTCCCTGGAGTCACAATAAAGCTGAAGATGACAAATTGCTCTGTTCCAGCCCAGGACGGCACAAGGTCATCATTACAGTGCAAATCACGCCCCATCCTGCCTTGAGTACAAACATTTTGTGGCTGCTCTCCAAGGAGACAGAGATAAGAGAGAACCCAGTGCTACAATGAACGCAGTTAATCTTTTGCATCTTGTCCAGCTAACACAAAAACGGAAGATTTGCACTAAGTGATCTCAGAGGACACCCAACTAAAGGAGATGGCCCTACAGAATGATTTTGCCACCATTGTTCAGCTGGTGTCTTATCTACAGTCAGAAATATGAATTAATATAACAATTCTTTTACTACACAATAGCTAAAATAGGCACCATTTAAGGGAGTCTTTCTACATTTTAGAAGGTACCTTTATTTACTTTCTTGCTGACAGGTTAATGAGAAGACTGATGCCACTCTGATGTTGGTATGGTAAAAATATTAAACAGCCATCAGGAGTCTATTATCTTAGCTTAGCATAAAGTCTGGAAACAAGGGAAACAGCTAGTCTGGCTCTATCTGCCGGTAACAAAATCCACCTACCACCTCCTCTACAGCTCATTACTTAACGCATTATATCTTGTTTGTTCTGTACAGAAACCAAAGTGTAAAAATGACACTTTTTGGGGTTATATGCCAGGCTACTGACTGCCAGGCTACTCTCATCTAACTCCCAAATCTAACTCTATTTCCCAAAATATTGATCTATTCCTTTAAAGACGCCACACTCCAAACGATGCAAGACTTCACAAATGTTAACCTTGCAATAATTCACAAAAACGTTTTTCTAAGTGGATATAAAAAGGCTCAAAAGGCTCAACGAGCTTGTTTTAGTTTTCGATTAAGAAGAACATGAAGAATATACGTTAAAAGCAGTACAAGAGAAATGATAGCATAAAGAGAAGAAAAAGAAACACAAGACTAATTTCTACCACTACACTGGACATGCACTGACAGCATGAATACAAAAGGGTCTGATACAACTGAAAGAAAACGTAGAGCAGAGCAGAAGGTGAGCACCCATGATAGGAGGGAGCTGGAAGATGGAGAAGGTAGGAGGAGTCAAAAGTCACAACAGAAAGAGGTCAGAGATCAGAGGTTTTATCAACCTACCATTAATTAGGCTGGCACTGCCAGGGGCATTAATGCCTGCAGCCCCATCCGTGGCTATAGTTGCGATGGGGTGGATAGGGGGATGGGAGCAGTCTAGCCAGTAACAATGAAGGCCAAACATGAACGAACAAAAACAGGCACGCACGCGCCCACACACACACATACACACACACATTCACACGCACGTGCACAAACAAGACAATGAACAGAAATAACATGGTTATAGCACATTTAAGAGATTCAGCATATCCAGACTGTGATGAATACTGAAGTCTGGTGTTCGTAAAAACTGTATTGTATGTTACTAATGTGATTTACTGAATGTTATGTCAATAAAATAAAGTGTAACACTGGACAAACATGAAACATGAAATCTGAACATAACACATATGGAAATAACAAACCAGAACTACAAATTAGACAAACCAACTGTTGGTTGATTTTACACATATTTGTTATATATTTGCAATGTGCTGCATGTACTGCATATAATCTTCTGTCTCATATACTGCATCATACTGCTCATTGTTATTTTTTGTTTTTTTCTTAATTTGTTGCAAAGTGAAGTTCATTTAAACCATGTTATTCATGTATCTTTTAGCATCACAAAATCATAATCAGAGCAGAAAATCTGAAACAAATATGCTAAAAAGGTGTTGCACAGCCAATCTGAAATTAAACCTGTCCTGCAAAGTAAACAAAAATGTATTAGCCACGGAAATACACATGTGCCAACCAGTTCAGTAATGGGGCTAGTGAATATGAGCCTGGAGCAAGGATTTCTTGTTCATCTTCGACAGCTTTTACTTACAGAGAAAGGAAATTCAATGGAGGAATTATTATCCTGTGTCCTTCTGGGTACTGTGTCACAAAACGGCTATGATTTTTGTTAGTTTGAAGGTTTTATCACAGTTGTATAGTTCATTTATTATCTAAATAAGAAGCAGTTTGTGTAATGACACAGCACCCGAGTGATTTTAGTTCAAACTATAGATGACTTTACAATCACAAGACGTGTTTTGACAGCAAATCCATCTGAAGAAAGGCACTTTTGGCTGATGGGACCCTTCATGCTTAGATGCTTAAAGGTAATCTTCACTTTAACAATTTATATTCATACAGTCTTAATACAACTTTAAATTAAGCTGTTGAAGCTGTGCTGATTAGGCCAATATTGACTGCATGATGTATGGTCACATCTACCAGTGAAACTTTGAAAATACCAATTTTGATCAAATAAACAACTTAAAATAAAGAATGGATGATGATCAAGGATGTATCAACATGAAGGCCTTTTCAGTGAGTTTGGATAGTGCGCTGACTGCTTCCCTGCGACCAGATTATGTGTTACACCATACACTTTGTTGTTGGATGATTGGACACCTGGGATTATTGTTCTTGGTTTGATCAATGTGATCAGTTTTGTTGCACCTGGAAAATAACACATATGGCCACAGTGCTACAGCCAGATCAAAAGTATGCTGCTGAAGTCCTACACTTACTAGTCAAAACACGAACTCATATAGTATTTGAAGTTTAGATCAGAGATGGAAAGCACTGTCCACAGAGAATGACATGTTTTACTGTTACGTTGAATACGTGACAATTCTGAGACAGCAATGAAGCAAAATGCCTCAAAACACAGAGTATGCTATCCATGCAGATTACTTAATTTGGCAGATCACTGGGGTATGTGCTCAATAAAGCTATATAGCTGTCAGAGGCACTGGTAACAGTGGCAACAAGTTGCTAATGAAAATGATAAAAAAAAAAATGTGTATATATACGTATGTGAGATGTTCTTATGTCATACAAAGGCTTATATTCTACTCTCTACTGCTGGTACATGTGCTGCACACCTGCAAGGCTGTCACTCTCATGTCATTGTTCTGCAACACAGAAATGAGATGAGTCTGACAGGCTTTCTTTATTCATGGCATTCAATATGTCTATGAAACAGGACCAATGTTGAATGCTAGCTAGTTAGTTTGATGAGTGCAGCGCCTGTTATAAGGGGGGAGGATTATGCATTGTGAAATGTGTCACCTGTCAGCACTTAAAAAGATGCAGTGTTGTGATGATGAGGCTTCTCTTTTTAAGTGAGGAATTTAATTGGGGCAAGGGTGCTGGGCTACAGAAAAGGGTTGAAGAGTAGCGGTGGTTTATTGGGGATCAGTAGGGGTTAAAGGTAAAAAGGATCAAGCACCACTCCCAGGGGTCAGAGAAAGGTGATACTCTACCTGTGTTCTGGTGTCCGTCTTCCACTGCCCCTCCTTCGAGGTGAATTTGTAAGGATAAGAGAGTAAGGACAATAATGCACCTGAACCCACAGAACCTGGATACTGCAGCTCACAAGTTTCCCACCAATACTCATTTCATACAGTATTTATACACATTCATCAAAGTGCACTGTACTACAAATACCTACAAAAGGTTAATATGGTTCACATGAGTTAAACAGGTGGACAGTTTTTTGTTATATGTAACCCTTATAACCCTGATAACAAGAACAGCCACTGATATTATGCAATGAGTGTACACAGTTACACTTTCAGGACATAAGGTAATGAAACGACAAAAGCTTTTTCAAGGGTACGTTGCTGGGCAACACTGACAACAAAAACCGAATTACCTCAGTATTGCTGTAGCAACTGCAAAAAAATCTTACGGAGCATGTATATAAAAGAAGATGACTCTACAATATAATGATCTGACCTTTCTTTTCTTTCTTCTCTTCTTCCTCTGTGCCGGCCCCCAGCAGGGTGAAGATGATTCCAGTCTGGGAGTTGACACCGACCGCAGTAACCACCATGCGGCCTGACCCCTCCATCACATGGGTGCCTGGAGAAAGAGCAGCACAGCGTTATAAGATATTCCAGCCTCCATCTCAAGCTACTCTGACAGAGCTGATTTATATAGAGATTAATGAATTGACCTGTCTGGGTACCCATTCCTAACAACAAACTAAACTCATCACCCCTACACATAATGGTGAAATCACACCAAATGGTGATTGTTGCCCTGCTGGTGCTATTTTTCCTCGAATCATTTTTGTACAGTGAGAAAGTGTGAAAGTATTAATTGGCTTAAAGTGTGTTCCAATTTCATAGTACAGTATACACTAAAACAGCTCACTCCTGTGCCAACAACACCTCTGAGTGACTCAAAGAACATTCAGTTGTTTTCTCCAGAAAACTTTGGTTCTATATTTAGGCTCCTTGTCCTGCTGCACTGACCTTAAATTGGGGGACTACTGCATGTGTCAAAAGGACCACAATTTCAACACTCCACCTTATGGAGAGAGCACCTCCAACATCATTAAAGCAAAAGTCAGCACTTCATTCTCATTGACAGTTTTATTTTAAATCGAATGCGCTGGAGTAGTGAGCCAAAGGCAGTAAAAACGTGCCACACAAATATGTGCAGACGGCTCTATGCTTTTGTGGATGTGTATATGTACAGTACACGCACAGAACATTATTAACCTTTGGAAGAGTAAGTCGATGTGGGTGAATATGAGGCTAATTAAAGAAGGCAGCAAAAAGGCACACAGCTAATTATCCACAGGAAAAAAACACTAAGATGTGAGATCAGATTAACCCACGTTTCTGTTATCTGTGATATTCTTCATTTCTAAGAATCCTACAGCTGCAAATTCTGGTCTCACTAAAGAGGGACAGCGGCTTACAAACCAGGAGCTAAAAGGAGATACGTAGACCAAACCTAAGCCTGTTTCTCTGAGATGTTTCCATTGGCTGTCAACATGATATGGTTGCTTCTAAAATAACAGACAGTCATGATTTTTATATAAACATTTAGTATTTTCATTTTGGTCATTTATTTGCGGGCAGTGGATGGAAATAAATGGTTGCGACATTAGACTAGTAGGTGTAACAAACCGACCCACTTTTTTCCCCTCACCTTGAGTTCTGGTGCAGGATGACAAATTTGAACCAGCCCACTGGTTAAAAAATGCCAGACATGTGAGCTTGTTTTAAAGATTTATTAATGCTCTTTGATTCTCCTCTTCTTTAAACAACACTACATTCCAGAAAACAACTGAGACATGCAGTATAAACACATTCATCAACTGGCAACTTACCAGACAACAGCATGGGGTCCTTGTCTGCAGACTTCCTGACATGGTCGGACTCTCCAGTCAGTGATGACTCATCAATCTTCATGTCATTGCCCTGGATCAGCACTCCATCAGCAGGAAGAAGATCACCTGCACCGATAGAAATGGTAGAGTTGCTACTCACGTTTGTGGAATTGATTGATATTACCTTGCACAGCAAAACAGTGCAGCTATCTTCAAAGATTCATTCAAGTTTAACATGGGTTTTAACTAATGACCACTGAAGCATATTTTTGGTGCAAGACAACATTGGGACAGGATGTGTGCGTGTTTCTCCATGTATACGTTTGTCTGCAGCAAATTAATTTCTCAGCATTAACATACTGTAGCTTAAATATATTTAATTGCTTAAAGTGCACTTCATAACTTTAATCCCCCTCGGGAAATGAGGTGGAAGTCTATTTTCAGCTACCTAACCATGGAAATTACTTTATACAGAACAATGGACAAGCCAAACGAGGTAGCGAGTGTGCATGTCCAACCGCATCAAACTTATCAAAATGTGCTGCTCAAATTTGGTCTGTAATCACATCGCAAAAGAGGGAACACGTGAGTTGCACGCAATTAATTGGTGCAACAGTTTATAAAAGTAAGAAAAGACAAACTGGATAGATGACAATGCATCAAATATCAATCAATAGTCTAAACAGATAAAACAGAGTTAGTATTACTGAATGTTTTGCTGCAAAGTAATGTAGAATCTTTGAAATGCAAGACAGATGGTGCATGAAAAACAAAAGGTACATGTTTCACCTTTTTGTCTATGTAAAGATGTAAGGAAAATGTAGGCAACATTACTGGTAATCTCTAACACACATACACAGTTGACAATCTCCTAGCACCTACCGTATTTGACCTGTGCGATATCCCCCACCACTATGTCAGCCACGGGCAGCTGTATGACCTGGCTACCACGGACAACCTGGAATTTCTGCTCCTGCTCGATGCGGCTCTGCAGCCCACGGAACTGCTTCTCCTTCGACCAGTCGTTGAAGGCCGTCACCAGCACCACGCACACAACAGACAACAGGATAGCTGCGCCCTCGATCCAGCCAGCATCCGCCTCGCCCTCATCCTCGACCCCACCGGCTGCCATGCCGCACGCTACAGTTTGGTAACGGTGACAGGAAGGAGAAGAGGAACGTTATACAGACGTCATATATTTGCAAGCGCACTGTGTTTTCATACATGAACAAGTATTCTGTTGATACACACTTAAAGTACACACAAGAAGCCAACTTCCATATTTTATGTAGGTGTATATGCTTATTACTAAGGTAAAGTGTGAGCACTTCTTAATAAAACAGCCACAAAATGTATGTAATCAATGTAATCAAAGCTCACATTCACACAGTGACAGCTGTGACTGCGTGTGCAATAAGTGTGTGTGTGTGTGTGCGATATGACAGACAACTGAAATAAAATTAACTCTGGCTGAAATGACCTTCAGAGAATTCACTTCTCCTCGCCGCTTCATTCATTTGCTCTACTTCAGACGAATGCCCAGCAGTGTTCTGGCTGTTCACTCACAGACTGGGATATATTTGGGAATGAAACAAGGCCTATTCCCAGTCCTCCTCGTGCTGCTTCATATCATTCTCTGGGAGCCATTGTGGCCTACACCCCCGGCTAGCCGACTTCAAAAGCCCCCGGTGGTGTGATTTGCTTTGGACTATAAAACGCTTGCAGCTCACAAGGGAACCAGTGCAGACCTCATATTGTAGACATTACATATGCAGGGTCTGGTTAAACCAAGAACTAGACTCCAAGAAGCAATTTGGACACACTGGTGCACTACAAAGAGGTTCCAATCAATATGATTTCATTTAGTGGATACACTGCATACAGTAACAGGACATACCCTCCTTGTACTGTGAGACTGCCAGTACCAGAGCACAAACAAATAAATAAATAATAATAAACAAACAGTCCGATTTAATAATTGATTTCATATAATGTACTGCATATTATCTCTTTGTATGCATTCATATGCTATTTTTATGTATTCTTTTTTTAACATTGTCCTGCGAAGATAAGTAAGAGATGTTTTCTTTAGTTAATCATGTTCTGTCAGGGAAAATGAGTTCCTGACTTTGACAAGCAATAGCTCAGTATTTAGCCTGTAAATAATTCAGCCTGTCCTGCTTGGTCACTGCAGCACTGTAGTACAGTGAGTGCTGAAGCTGGCATTTCTTCTTATTATACAGCTCTCGGGATTCAGGCATGTAAATGCAAATGTGTGCACTCTTGTCTCTCTCTCAGAAAGACACACAAATACAATCATGCAGGCATGTTGTAGCTGTCCATGGTACTGAAGTGCCAACGCTGTGCAGCCGCACACCAACCACAAAATATCCTAACTGATGCTGCTCTCTGAGAAACTTTTACAACTGGGTGGCATGTATATGAATAAATAGAGGCTTCAAAGGCAGTTTAACAAATTGGTTTGGACACTTTGCCAAACAATGCTGGTTTCTATGGCTACTTATAGTATTTCCTTTGTACATTTCAGGGTTTTGTTTATATGCATGTTATGTGTTTGATGCAGACTCAATTAGGAGCCTCCTCATTCAACTGCAGCCAGGGTGTTTCATATGTAAATGAGTATTAAGTCATCCCACCACTTTCTATTTCTGGACTGTTGATCTTTTTTTGACCTATTAATAAATAAAAGAGTAAATCAGCAGTGAGAGATGTGCGCTTGTGTCTGCATGTGATGTGATATTAGCTATGCAGACTTTTCAGTTCATAAATGTTTTATATGCTGCAATTTAATGGGTTCTTCTTCCACATATATTTTAAATATTTTAGCTGCATTATTGTTGCATCATATATAGAGTCATCCAGTTTAATGATTTCCAGATTTACTGTTATTTAGAGTGTAAGAGTTGAGATGTGTCATCTAATTTTTAAGGGTGTCCCAAGACCATAATGTCAGCTGTAAAAAATCTTGCCGTGGTACACATCTTTTTTGCAACTCTTTACCAGCCAAATTTTAAGAATTGTTTGTGTGGAAAAGTACTACTGGTCAATATGTCAATATATCACATTTGGTGTTATTTCTGAATAAGGTGATTCAAGCTGGTAAGCATGCCTATCTCTCTGAATCACTCCGCTACTATTCCATACCTGTCAACCCTTCGATTATTCCTGCAGGTGGCTGTAACATCTACTGATGAGGAGTCATTCATTCAAAGGCCACCCACCAATAAAAAAAGAGGGATGAAAGTAAGAAGGATTGACTACCTGCCTGAAAGGCTATAAGCTTTGTAATTATCTCACCAAATGGGAGGAGGCTTACCCGAACTTAATGAAGAGCAGCGTTCAGCCAAACATAAGGGCAGAAATCTGCTCCACCAATGACTGCATTTAAACTGTTTCTGCCTTGAATCATAATGTGTACGTAATGGTGACATATTGTTCAAGTAATACATAAATACATGCATAAATAAAGTGCTGACTTTATATGTCCTTTTGTGCTTTCATTTCACTTAGTGTAGGAACTGGTTAACATGATCCATGTTGCTCTGATATTTTAAAGCAAGGAGCCTAGGAGTGGTTTTAGGATTCACTGTGTGTCACCTCATCTAAATGTCAGGGTTATGTGGACAGTGGTGAGGGTGGTGGGATGGCCCAGGTAGTCGAGCCGCAAAATTTCCCTTATTTTCAAATCCCAATGATAGCAGGTATGGCATTCATAGCATTCAAATATGAGACGAGACTTGGATATTGGTACCGTTTTTGCCTCAAGTTAAAGGGAAGCTTGATTATGTGTCTGCAGATGGACCCGGTTTTTAGCACAACATTTCACATTTATAGCTTTCTTTGGAGCTCAAAAGATGCAAAGAAAGGAAGCAAACCATGGAGGGAAAAGTGCTGGGCAATTAACCAATAATTTAACTGCCTAACTATTTGGCTGAGCACATCATTTATACACTCACTTATGAATCCTCTCTTAATCTTAACCAACCAACTAAAACCGTGTGAACTCAAAGACATTATTTGATTAGCTACCCATGCAAGTAAGACAATGGTAACTATTCCTTCTTTCTCTGGTATTTCTACCTTTTTACCCTTTGAAATGATGACTGGTCCCTTTGGCAGGCTGAATTCCATTACTGTGATAATGCTGGGAGCAATGACTGATGTTGCTGACTCAGCACCTCGTTATGGTCTCTGTCTTCGTTTCCTGTTTCACGGCTCACAGGGCTGATGTATGGGCAATGGGAGCTCAAGGTTATTTCTCTACTCAACACTTCATTAACCTTCCCGGTACCTTTTATATGCACATTTAACACGTTCATAATGTGCATGCACATACACAAAAATGACCCCTATGCCCCATGAGTCACTTGATCTCTAACGGCAGGTTACAAACCCAGTGCGACCTGCCTCACCAATTAAAAAGTGTGTGTGCATGCAGGACATGTACAGTAGGTGCAAGTGTGTCAGCAAGTGCCAGTAAGAGGTAAGAGGAAGTGATGTCAGTGGGCCAATGCAATTATAACCCTTTGCTGTCCTCAGCAATAGTGGAGACACCAGATATAACTGTGGGAGTGTGTGTCTGTCTCAAGACGTTGACATGAACGGCAAGAGAGAATTTTAAAGGAAGTGATGTCACGAGGGCTACTTCACTCACTCTCTCCGCCGCTCTCTCCGGGAGGGTGGTAGAAGGAGAGGCCCAGGGAGATCAGGGCAGCGATCTCCAGGATGATGAGGGTGACGTCCTGCAGGGCCTCCCATACCAGCTGCAGGAAGGTTTTTGGCTTCTTTGGAGGTATCAGGTTTTTACCATATAGTTCTTTTCTCTTGTCCAGGTCAGGTAGGGCACCTGCGAGACCTGAGAGACGAAGACAGAGAAAGAGGAGGAGAGAGGAGCAAAGAGTTAGATCGCATGTCTGTATGATGATCATCAATGTGTGAATAATATTCTTGCTGATGTGTTGCAGTGAGTTTTCTGTTTTATATATTAAGGGTCAACATCATGGTAACAAACAACGATCTGCTTTATTTCTACGTTAGATCCAAGTCACCATTTTTACCCTCACGCTCAGTTTAACACAGTTTAAATAAACAGGTGGAAATGGTTCACTTTTTTTTCTTTTTATATTAATATGTTTTAATGCTAAAAGCGATCTACAGCCAGCTTTGTGATCAATCTTTTATCTCTTACTTTCTTGTTCTCTTCACTCTCACACCACACACAAACCATCTCTAATTACCAGTTTGAGTCATGGTGGGCCACAGCTCTGCGTTTCTTATATAATTCTGTTCAAGAGATGAGGGCCTTGTGCTTTGACCTCCTCCACCTCCTCATACACCATGTACACAAATATCTTTGGCTCTTTCATCTGAATACAGGCTCGAGGCACAATTTACTTTTAGAATACTGTCCAGAAAATTATTCTCAAACCGTCGCTCATATATTGTGGAAAAAGGGTAAATTACATCAGATGTAGTGCTTGCACAAGAGGTTGAACATCGTAATACAAATAGGATTACTACAAGTGAGTAGTTTTTTTGAGAAATTGTCTTTTTTGACATTTTTTTTCTTTTAAAGATGCATTGTGTAAGTGGTACTTTAAATTCAGCATGTTGAATATGGACTTAATTTAGGGTTGAGTCTGTGGCTGATCGTGTATCTTCTATTTTCTTTTCCAGTCATCACTAATGGACCTTAAAAATTGAGGCTACTTTGCTTTAACTATTGTTCTTCGACATTTCTACTTTATGACGACATAAAGTAGAAAAAAAGCAGCAAATTCTCACATGTCAGAAAGCGTAACGAGCAGACTTCACTTATCAAGTTATTAGTATAATTATTATATTGAGTCTTTAATCTTTGATGTATCAATTTTTTCAGGGGATTAAATTACCTAATTTGGTGGAATTGTACTGTGGTTGAAATATATATTTTATCTGTATTCCATTCTTATATAATGGGCCTTAAACTTGAGTACAACTCAAACTATTGTACTTTATATTAATAAATGTTCATACATAGATCACATTCATTACAGCTACAATAAAATCTGGCATCACTGCATGTACTGTATCTACATTAAACCTTCATATTCGGCTATGGAGGTAACATTAAGTGTAATAATGGCAATGAAGATGTGTGCTCTGTATTGTCAGTAAAAATGATTCATAAAATATTTCTATCAAGCCACATTATTGGTTTCTATCTGGCTGCTTTTCAGTGTGCTACCATTATCTGGCTGCTGAGCGCACACACGAGCACAGTGTGTATTAACCGTCTCTGTCTGTCTCTGTGTGTCCCTCTCTCCCTCACAACCACAGACATTACCACAGCATTATGTCATGCATGGTGCGTCACTGGGTCTCCCAGGAGTGGCCCTGGATTGCACCTGATAACATCACTGCTGCATGACACTGTTTCACATGCTTATGACTGGGCGATGACTTATTAACATCTGCAGTGGATGATCCGCCGCAACCGATATGGGAGAAAGAGGAACAAAGAAAGAGACTGGCAGGAAAAAATAGGAGAAAATAGAGAAAAGAGATCAGTTTCACTTGCTTGTAAAAGAGGGATAGAACAACAGGGAGGGAGAAGGAGAGGACATAAGGAGGGCAGGCTGAAAAGAGAACAATTCCCAGCTCCTACGTAGGAGAATGCCCTGGTTACAAATAGATCAGTCTATAAATAGCCTCATTATCCATTCTCTTTTAATTGTCTCTGTGAGAGAACCTATCATGCTCTCCCATTGATCTCCACAGCACCCTACATCACATTACACACAAACATGTCTGTGTGTGCGCGCATGTGTGTGTGTGTGTGTGTGTGTGCACGGGTCTGTGAGTCATGGTCGCCTGCACGTGCTCTGTGTGTGTGTGTGTGTGTGTGTGTGTGTGTGTGTGTGTGTGTGTGTGTGTAACAAGGCTGGCCAAGAATGCCTGCGGTTGCTTGCACTATCACACGGCAAAACCAGAGCTCATATAATCAGGCTTTAGCGAGTTCCAGTTACACACACACACACACACACACACACACACAAAGGTACACATATATATGCACACACAAGTGGAGATGCACATATTTCTACATATCCAAATTCAGCTTGTGTAGAACCCCCCGCATCTTTTTAGCTAGGTCAGGTGCAGGTCAAATGCTGCAATCCACTTATATTTATACTAAATACTGCATCCACAGAATTTGTAAACACAAAAAATACATATGCTAATCCTCCTGCTCCCCATTTCTTGCATCTTTCCAGAGATGGGGTTGTATGCAGATTCACCATTCTGCATAAGGGCAGCAATCATTTCACATAGGTACCTCTGTATATGAGATGGTGCATCAGTTCAGCATGACATTTTACCTTGTGAAGTGTTTTAACTGCCTTCTCCTTAAATGCCCTTGAGATGTAAGTGACGCTATAATCAATCTGAATGAATCATCATCATTGCTTCCTGGAAAGTCTTTTTCTACATTAGCATTCCTTCCTGGATTGCTGATTGCAATGCTGCTTAGGATTCATTTGCCAGATTATGAAATATTGTAGTTTGAATACTGTCAGCGCACCTAACGGCTCTGGACAAAGATTTTGAGGAGGCAGCGAGAGGGCAGAAAAGCTGTGGCATACACAGATGAGTCACAACAATCTCACAGAGGATTAAGGGTGATTGCAAGGAAGTGCTAGAGCTCATTACCAAGTAGTGAAGCTCAAAAAGAGTAACATACAAGCAAACTACATATGAAATGCACATGAGCAATAGATGGGAATAGATAAGGAAGTCCCGGTACTGTATAACGGGCAATTAATTTCAAAGCTCATTGTAATTGTTCGAGTGGCGGTTCAAATGGTAAAAGCTTTTTGGAGAGGTCCCCCTATGAAAAATGAGAAATGAAATGAGAGATAATGCACCAACATTAGCGTTAGATTGCAGTTCCTTTTTAGATCCGTCAGCTGATGGACTTAAAACAAACAGTGGGCATCCTGGTGACTCAGCAGATTAAGTAAAAGCCATTTACTGTACCAGAAATGTATCCTGCGTTTTAATCTATTTTATGAATCTGGTTGCCTGCCATCAAATCACTCTTCTGTATTTTCCATCATTTTCCACTGAATTCTTGCTAATAAAGCAGATATGCTTAATAATAAGCCACATGTGGACATACTTGATTGTGAGCATTAGAAAGAGTTAGAATTGTCAATGCCCATTAGAAAACTTATGATTATGGCATTAATCATTAAAAGGACTGCACCCCGCATGATCAGGTTGGGCATCTGGGTTCAAATGCTAACATTGCTAGCATGACTTAAGTGACTCAAAACTGCAGTCAGTTAATTTCCTGTCAACCGTCAAATTGTTTGACTAGATTATACATTTAGAATTATTATGCATGACCAAAGATTTCCAGACATTTTTTAAAAACTTGATGAAGATAAAACTTTGAATTTCTCTCCTCCTCTTCGTCACTCTTCTTACTCTATAATTTATGGCTAGTAATGCACTGTCAAACACAGCAGGATCTGTGATTTAAATCGGGTTTGACAAATGGTTCCTACCTAACATCCTGTTTCCAAATAGAAAATAGAAAGGGACATGAAAAAAATAACAAGAAAAAAAACTTTACACCATCCTTTCTGCATGAGAGGAAATGGGATTTTTTTTTCAGTCAGAGGGAACATGATGGCATATTTTAACAGTTGGCCCTTTTTTGTCCGCGGCTTAAAATAGATCTCCATGGAAACACTATGCATCCCACTCATTGAGTGGAAATACCCGCAACTCTGAACCTTGAAGCATGTGTGAATATGTAAGTAAGTGTGTGTGTGTGTGTGTGTGTGTGTGTGTGTGTGTGTGTGTGTGTATATGTGTTTTGCATGTGTGTTTTGTGTCCAAGAGAATGCATGCATGTCTATGTGTGTGCTCAGGTATGTGTTTCAACAAAGAAAAGACAGTAACGGATGAAATGATGTGATGACCTCTAAATGACCTTGTTTAACAGACATGTCATAGTGTAGCAGCAAACAAATCACATTCATATATTAGAAAAATAATCTTCACATAATGGAGTGAACAGCATTTTAACGTGTGTGACTAGATCTACGCAGGATCTGTCTGAACTTTTTTTCTTTCCTCACAATCCTGTGTGCTACGCTGTCCAAAACAAGTCACCATGGCAACAGGGTCCTATGATTATGATGATAATGATCATAACGACGTACAAATACTGATGCTTTTTTTTTCTGCAGCAAATCAATAGCTTCAACATGTATTCTCAGCTTTCACCATTTTAAAAAGAGAGCGAATGAAGAGGGAAGACAGAGAGGGTTGAAGTGTGACTCAGAGAGCACAAGAGAGTGAGAAAAAGAGAGAGAGAGAGTGAGAACGAGAGTAGGCTGGATGTAGAGTAACTCTATGAATAATAACCCATCAGCGGCTAAAAGGTGGATAATTATCGTGCTCTTATTAGAAGATGGAGTGATGGAGAAATGTGTCACAGTGTCCTTGAGAATGACCTCCATAATAATGACACCATTTTGTGCTGTAAAAGACTCAGAGGTTTGTTGCTGTGCGTGCAAAGGCAGAATATAGTAGATCCAAAAGGGCTGATGTTCTCAAGGATGATGTAAAAAAAAACAATGTACTGTGTTACGTGTACGTAAATGACATACATAGGAGGAGGGAGTGGGATGGAGAGGAGTGTGAAAAGATTCAGACAATAACAGGAGGTACACACAAAGGCAAGCAAAGGAAAATGAAACACAAAAACAATAACCACTGTATGCTTTTGGGGTTATGCTATGAAGGCGGTGGGCTTGTGTCTGTTACATAGGAAGATATTACAGCACTACATACTGTCCGTTATTACTGTGGTGCTAGTTCAGGGGAGGCAAGTACTAGGTGCTTTAGCCTTCTACTTGCAGTCCTTGTTTTTAGCTGTATGACTATGTGTATCTCACCGCACATTTGTTCTTTGCACTCTATGTAAGTACACTGAGAGATAGAGTCTAAGTCCTTGTATGCTTAAAAATACTCGGCCAATCCGTGTAATACATGTGTGCAAACAGTGTTGCAAAAAGGTTCACGGTTTACGGACAATGTTCAGTTCCTAGGGTGATACATTTTCCACAGTAGTGAGGGAGCATAGCAAAAAAAATGTCAAGGTATTCACCACAGCTGGGAGAGAGACAGAAGTAGGAAAACCTGATTTATGCATAATCTTGTAAACTGCAAAGGTTTAGATGTGCTGACCCATGTCAAATGTGCCAACCCCCCCCCCCACCCCCCCCCTCCCCCCCGTCTCTGCTTCCAGCATAGAGGACACCATGAGATTCACCTAAATTGGTATTTAATTGAAAGAAAGCCAGATAGTATACAATCCTATCATACACAATGTTACGCACATTTCATTGCAGTTGAACGTGGGGCAATCCAAGTCCAAGTCACTGGATTGAACTTTAGGTTGAAGACATTTCAACACACTGTTTTCATATAAACAGCTTCTTTACTTTAAGATGACAGTGGGGAATATAACTAAATTGAACAGCAGGTCCACCCACTGTGAAATGAAGACATAATTAAAGAAAGGAAACCCTTTTTCTCACTTAATCACGGTGGGGCTGGATGTTTTTGGGGAAACAGCGGGGGCTTGATGTTAGTGCAGTGATCAAAACAGCAGGGGAGGGGTGTCTCAACCCCTGTCCTGTGTTCAGGGTGGGTTTCTCCAGTTTAAAGGAGTGTTGATTTGTCTTATTTGGTGCTGTCTTTACTTTATAGATGAATCTCTTTGCTCAGCCTAAAATGTGGTCTTGCGTGCTGGTTCTCGGTACGGCACACCCTATCAGGATTGAGAGCGTAAGAGCGCACGACGGGAGGCACACTCTCTCTGTGAGGACGAGTTGATGTGACATCAGTGTCGCAAAACAGGCAAGCAGACATACTATACTGTATGTAAACAAACAACTGAGAAAATACATTCTCTCATTTCACGGGGTCAAGATAACACAAATACACACGCAGATCTATCATCCACTTCCCCACGGACAGGCCCATCTAAAAGGTAATGGACTGGAAAGTGTCACTGAGCAATTTCTGACACCATGTCTTTCCTATCACACATGTGCAGTATGTGTGTGTGTGTGAGTGTGCGTGTGTGCGTGTGACACCATACCACAACTTATTACGCTTTCTGCCTGTGCAGACAAAATGACAGATCAGGATAATACTGCAGATGCACTGTGCTACATCTAAGAGAAACAAACTCTGGGAACAGGATCAGTGGCAGATTTTCATGTTTATCAGGTAACAGAGAGCTCAGAGAGGCTCTGTTCACAGTTGCTGCTTTTACTGGAAAAATACTTAAAGCAACAGTTTGACATTTTGGGAAACACACTTACTTGTGTTGCTGCTGAGAGTTAGATGAGACGGGGGGACTAGTTGCCAGGCAACCAGCGGAGACTCAAGGAAGTTACTGGTCCTGGCCAAGAAATAGTCTTGCACATAACCCCCTATTAAACAGCAAATTGTTTTCCTATTTCAGATATAGTGTGTTAATTAGCGAGCTTTAGAGGTGCTGGCAGGTGAATTTTGTCACCTTTGGAGGCGTTGCACATCCTACAAAGCTGAATTATGTTTAATTGTGACAACGCTGTAATGCAACCTCTAAAAAAATATTTTGGGTTGGTATTACAGATCTTTCAATATTAAGACAAAGAAGACACTGCATCTAATTTATTCTCTGATGTCACATAATTTGTGTTTTCTATAAAAAGGCACAAATGCCAGGGCAGTTTTAATGGTCTCCCAACAACCCAAATGAAATGTATGTTGCAATGCTGAAAATAAAATATGCAATTGCGTGTGTGTGTGTGTGCATGAGTTTGTGGGGGCAGCTGTGCATGTGGGTGAGTTTTGCTGTCATGCACTGTGCTCCATGAGTCTGACTCATGCGAGAGTGGAGTGAGAGAACACAGCTCACAGCTCTCTCTCTCTCTCTCACTGTCACGTACACATACACACAAACACGCAAACACACATGCCACTCACTCCATAGGATAACTTATTATTACTTAGAATTCCTACTTTATATACACACACACTCACACACACACAAATGTTGCAGTCTTGCGCAGAGGTGACTTGGACGAAGACAGCTGCATGAAAGTCTTTACGTCTAAAAGACTGAATATTGCATCCCACGTTATTTTTTAGCTATTATGTTCTGATGTTCTGACCCAAAGTACACATGCTCTTCGGTTTCTATGACGATTCTTCTGGTAGTTTTTTAAAATTCTATAATGTTGTGAAAATAGCTGATTATGTAACGTTATGCAAGAAACAAGCAACAACAAAATAACCCATAGATGTGGTTGGTGTATGCTGCTCATATCACAGATTTTGAATACCCAAAGGTTTAATTTACACCTCTGAGGAATCTTTTTTGGAGACCTGGCAAATAGCACATCAAGAGCAGCACAGTGGGAAAAAACAGAAACAAGCTGACAGTGACTCATGTAGGACGAAGGCTTCAGTGCATATGGTCCTCATCAAAATTCATGAAACAGTTATTATCGTGTTAAAATTCTGTGCATGGGTGAGGTCCAGTTCATATTATGCACCCACTGGTCTGTGCCACCCCGGGTGCATGCGACCCACATTTAAATAAATCATGCGTATGGGAATTAGGGTTGCACGTTTAATCATATTGAGATTGCACCTCTGTGCAATGTCATTCTTGTGTGATTCTGCTGTGTTTGCATTGGTGGGGAGATCCACTTCATCAAACCAAGAAAAGCTGCAGGTAAAAGTTAAAATTCCTGTCACCCGACCAATAAAACATCCACAGTGGAAGCCTTGAAAAGAGACGGAGTCACTAAGCATTGCACAAGAAACATTTGTGGAAAAAAATGTATTCTCATTTTGACCTGACTTGTGCAGAGCTGGTGTGCACGCATCCATGTGACTGTAGAACTGTACTTATTTAATGTGCTGTAAGTGAAAAACAACTGAAAAAAACTGAACTTATGAGTCATTTATTGTTATCTGTTCCACCATCTGAGCCTCAAACACTGTAATGTGAGCTGGCCCGACTGCCCTAGATGTGGACACAACATTAATGAGACATCTGTTTACAGCTTCTGTGTGTGGGGAGGAATGATGTGTGTGTGTGTGTGTGTGTGTGTGTGTGTGTGTGTGTGTGTGTGTGTGAGTGTGCGTGTGTGCTGGTGGGTGTGCGTGTGGCAAAGAAAGAGATAGTGAGAGTGTGTGAGCATGTTTAGACACAACTGCTTAGTGATAAGGGTAAAGTGTAACGGGGTCAGTTACCTCATCCTGTAATTCCAGACTGTTCAACCATTCATTCAATCAGTCAGTCTACCCATATATCAATCTATTCTGCCTTCCATCCATTCATATATCCATCCATACATCCATCCATCATCACAATGTCTTTTATTAATCTATCCATCTGTTATTCAGCTAATTATCAAGTAAACATAAAGTCAGTCAATTCCTGACTATTGATGTAATGTCATTGGTATTGAATTGTGATTTACCTCACAGACTCTGTGATTAATAAGAGCAGTAGCTGTCAGTAGCTGCAACAATGCAGCACCTATTGTTTTTTATCTGTTTGTCTCTCACTTCCTCTTTGCACATACATGCATAGGTGGAGGAAACACACCTGTTTCCTACTCCTTCATGTTTGACTGTTAGTATGTTTAGAAAGGGACTATTGACTGCAAGTATGCAGGAATATGTTGACAGCTTTAAACTACTAAATTTTTAGAACATACTGTACATTTCCATTTACAAATCAAAAAGTCTGAATCAAAAAATACTGGTTCATTTCAAATAATTTCCCAGTGAAATATTCATTGCATAGAAAAAAATCTAATTTGAAGAATGCTATTTCAAACAGTCCCAAAACTGTAATTTTGACTCCATGGCTTGTGCCAACCATGGCGATAAGAAGCTGTTGTATTTTCCCTCATGCTCACTCACACAAACACACACACACACACACGCACACACACACACACACACACACTCTTTCACACACACACATTTGCACAGTGGATGCACACTCACACAAATCAGCAAACCCTCCCCCCTTGGGAGTGAAAAGGGAGAGTGTCCAGGGCCAGGAGGCTGAAAGGGAGAGTGACAGTGGTCTATCTGCAGTCTCCCATCTGGGTGTCAGTCTCTGGTTTCGCCCAGGGGCTCAGATAAGCTCCGGACACAATAGGGACAGCTATTAAAATTCAAACTACCAGAGAGAGTCATGAAATAGTCATGACAGGTAAGGGAAATCTACACACTCTAATGTGCCCCTTATTATCTGGCTGCTTGGAACTGCATGGAAAATACACTGTTTGAGGTACAGCAAGAGAAGTGCTGCTGACTGTGTTGGTCAAATGCCAACTGAATTAAATATATACTAATAATTCTAACAGTAATTAGGCATTATTCAATATAATTTTTAAACATATTTGTATATCAATATGAAAAATATGTGCAATGGATTCACAAGCATATACGTATAAGCTTTTAGACACTCCACCTATTCTTGCTACAGGAGTTTCCAAACACTAACACTGTAGGGACTTTACAGTGCAAAGTTGAAAGAGAATTGATCTGTGCTTGCACTGTCGCATCACGGTTCAGTCAGAATGCGACTGAGCCCATGAAAACCCGTCTGAAAAGTTCCATCTGCTGCACAAATGGATGCATCTCCTTTAATATCCCTGACATGAAACAGATGCACTTACATGGTATTCAGCACAATTGATTTTTCCATATGCCGCTCATGTAAGGCTCGTCATTTGGTGTTGGCAGGGTCATATTTATGTGCTGTAAAGAAACACTACAATACTAGCACTAGTTGTAATAGTAGATTATTTGGCAAAGATTAGAATAGAGAAAAACGTCCCTCACAAGTTCCCAGAGCCCGACATGATGTTGATCAGCAGTCCACAGTCTAAAGATGTTTGCAGATATTTATGATGATATAAAACAGGGAAAAGCAGCAGTGTACTGGTGCTCTTAATTAAAGGATCTGACTACTTCTTCCACCACTGACGGTTTGATTTAAGGTTATGTACAACATTCCTGAATGAAAAGTCATTTAACCCCTTGACACCTGAATTTATTTAAAATTATATTAAAAAATAATTCTTTGTGTTTTTGCTTTCAAATTGATCCTAAATTAAGAGGAGTTTGTTAATTTTTCTGCAGCACATATTTTAGGTATGATGCAAATTAGCGACAGGCGTTACACGTTAACTCAGTTTTCACTTTTCACTTTGGCCGGTCCGACGAGAAACCGGTGCTTGCAAAAGGTTCCTAGGTGTGTGTTGAATATGCACAAACCGTCATTGGAGGAATGCATGCACGATTCGGCTGCAATGTGGATTAAAGCGATATGATGCAAATTCGCGACAATCAGCGTTAAGGGGTTAAATCCAAACCTGCTGTTGCACATGGAATTACAGGATAAAAATGTAATTGACACAAAATAAGTGGTTGGTGTGTAGATGCTGATTTTGGTGATTTGATCTTGTGCCCTTGGGAAATCTCTGTGACAGTATCTCCATTACTCTGAGACTAAACAGGTTTAGTTTCTGCTTCCTTTATGCCACTGGGCAAAGCATGGAGGGACACATATTAAAGTTTTATTTCTAAGATAAAGCAAGAAGGGATCCATGTTCCTGCCCCCATTTTGTGCTGCTGCTGGGATGTTATGGATTATTTCCCTCTACCGTATGTGTAAACTCAAATTTGAGTGATAGCTGATTTGCACCCTCGAGCAAGGCAAGGATGGATCCGGTCCAAGACTGTGTGGAATATGTGCCCTTGAGAAGGAAATGCTGTCTGTCTGTGTTGGCAGCAGTGGTACCACCCTTGTTTTGCCCCACAGCGGGAGAAGAGAGAGGAGAGAGGTCAACTCAGGAAAAGAGCTGACATGGAGAGAAACAAGCCAGTTATAGCCTGGGACTCTGCATATTCAGCTAAACGCATCACCACGCCTGTCAACTTGTTATCCATACTGCTGGCTTCCAGCAGCCAGTTCAGATTCAGAACATTTCAGAGGACAAGAACTGGATTTAGATGTATGACAGCAACCTGGGAGAGAAAAGCATTTGGAGATGTCATGGTCTGGCACTGTATTTTTTAGTGATTCACTTATCCAAGGACACCACACCCCAACCTGTACACTCATTGCATATTACAAGACTACCAGCTATAACGTATAGGTTAAAATTCAAAGTATGAAAAACAAGGCCTTGATAACATGCTTTACATCACAAAGTACTTCAAAGCCAATGTAGTCCGACAGGAAAAAAAAAAAGACTGGACAGTCATTCAGTGTTGTCTCATGCTTAAAAAATGACAATAACAACAAGATTAGATCATAATTAGGTAAGATGTGAGATCAGATGTGAAATAGCTACACTTGCTCTCAGCCCTTACTCTTAACCCATTAGCCTATAGCCAGCCTACACAGTACTCCAGCAGACCCAGGCCTAACCCTAACCCCGCCCAAGGCCCAGCCCCTCTGCCCACACCCTCCAGGAACCTCACCCACCAGCCGAACTGAATACTGGATTCTTTCATAATATTGTTAGTTGTTTTTTTTTCAGCACTGGCTTTCTTTACAGCCAGTTTTATATCTGGAATATACTCATATGACCACATTTATTATTATTAAATTTTTTACATTTTTTGTTATTTCTACTGAATACTAATCTGTACTCTATAGTATCCACTCACACAGGCAGACAAACTGTATACTGTTGTGAGTCAGCACCAGGCTCCATGGGAGCAGGCCAGTAGAGTCTGGTTTTTGGCATCTGTCCTCTTAATTCAGTCAGGCATCTCTCGGGACAGCTGACTTCACTGCCGGCCATGTCCGGCATCTGCGTGTGTGTGTGTTTGTGTGTGTGTGTGTGCACGCATGTGTGCGTGTCTACATATCTGTCTGACAGTCTCTATGACAAGATGATTTAACAGAAGAGAGTTTTCACTCCCTCAAATTTTTTCACTTGCTTTGTTTTGACCAATGTCTTCTAAAACAAGACAGAAAAATAAATAAATACACTTAATGTGCTGCACACAAAATACAATGACAGCTGTTCTTTTCACTGCAAACTGTGTCAACACATAAAAATGCTTCTCTAGCTCATCTGATTCTCCCTCCCATTGTAACTCGTATATTTGTCATGAGTGAAATCAATAGGTATACTGGCTTTTCAGCCAATATGCTCTGCTATTGATGAAAAGTGGTACAGGTTCCTAATCATTTGTACACCGAAGGACAATTTCTGAAAAAGAAATTAGGCTTGTTCTAGACTGGGGGTGCATTGCAGTGGACATCTAATGGATATACATTTTGTTTTAGACCTTGTTCAATCCCTGTCTGGGAAACCAGCCCACAGTGTACTTCTCCAGAGACAGCAATGAAACCCTGATTTAAAAGTCTAAGCATTCGAGAAGTGATTGCACTTCATAACATGTCCTAGCGGAAATGTTCACAAGCCATTATTATTATTTTCTCCCTACACCTGCCCATCTTTTTTTATTAAGACATTGGCACAGCTTTGCAACAAGGCACACTTTGTAGTAAGGCCTACAAATGGTTCATTAAACCAGTTGTCATTGACAACTTCAGTAATGGTTAATTTTTTGTGAATGCTTAACAGCAAAAAAAAAAAAAAAAACCTTTTGGGTTGCAGATTGGAGCAACATCCTGTTTTACATCAAGACATTAATTCTGCAGCTGTAATTGTTAGCAAGTCACTGATGAAGGGTGGAGGGCTTTTTACAGTAAGACATCAAGTTTGCAGTTTGTGGCATTGCTTCTTTATGACTAATTAATGCCAAAATCTGCATTGCTTTTTAACCAACGCACTGGAATGCTACATCCACCTCTATGGTTGACTGCAATGAAACAGACACAGCGTACAGATCAAATACTGAGCAGGTTTGTCTAGTCATACACAACGCTAGATGCTTTGTCATCTAGTGTTACAGATTACAGATTTAAAGATAAAGAAAAAAAAGATAAAGCAAGGTCCTTTGGCAGAGGATCTACGTCAGCCAGAGATCCTTATTTTACATTTTTGTGTACACTCTGGCAATTCAAAATGTCAAATTTTCATTTGATTAGTGCCTATTACTGATCTAGAAGCTTCAATAAAACATTAACTGACCATTGCTAAATTTCTTTACAGACATGTATTAGCTGAACGGCTCCTTGAGACTTCAGCACATTCCTTTCCCGACTAAATCTTCTTAGTATTGCATGTAAAATGCTGCTGCAGAGTGATTGACCACTGTGCCACAACACTGCTTAAGCTTGCCTCAAGGTCACTGCTACTACACTGCAGAGGAACACCTGTGTGAGTAGTGGTATGTGTGTGTGTGTGTGTGTGTGTGTGTGTGAGTGTGTGTGTGTGTGAGTGCCCACGATGTGGTTTTGCTCCTTCACGGAGCAAAATGGCTGTGTATCATTTATAATCTGTCCTCCGAGAGCCATCTCCCTCTCTCTTCCTCACTGCCTCCTATTTCACTCTCTCTCTTTTTCTACCTCTTCTATCCCTTTTACAGAGCCACTACGGGAGGGGAGGAGAGGAGAGGGGAGGGCAGAGAAGAGAGAGGGAGAGGAGGAGGAAGGGAGGAGGAGGAGGAGAGGAGTTGCAGAGCAGGAGAAATTGTCCTTTTTTTAAAGAGACGGAGAGATCCCTTGTGGGACAGAGATTAAATAGACTGCGTCAGAAGGGAACGCGCTTGTGGTGCTGCGACTGGAGGACGCGATAAGTATGATCATCAGGGAGGGAGGGAGGAAAAGAAAAGGGAGCAAGGAGGAGAGGTGGGATGAGGGACAAGCAGATGAGAAGAATGGAGGAGAGGAGATGACAGGAGAGGAGAAGGGAGGGGAGGGAGGATCAACAGGGTGAAGATTAGAAGAGGAATGTAAAGAAATGCAGCAGCACCCAGACTGAAATGTGGACTTTATTTCATGGGAGAAAAAAAAAAGATAAGAAGGGAAACAGGCAGAAGCTGGGTGAGAATGCAGGGAAATGAGAAAGAAACAAGATGAAATGGAGGAGCAGCAGAGGTGTTTCAACTAAACTCTGCAGTCACAGATAGGGTAGAAGAAGAAGAAGAGGAGTAGATGGAGAGAAGGTGGGAAGAGGCGGATGACAGATGCGTGGGGCAACCAGTTTCCTGAGTTATGTATAGAATTCATAAAGGCCTCGTCATGGGAGCAGTACTGAACATAGCGATTGAGATATGTAGGAGGAATAAGAAGAGGAATAGTAGCAAAGTCTTGATATTACAGAGGAAAACTACAATGATATGTAGATAATAGATGGACAGCTGTATCAGAAAGAGAAAAGGTAGCAGCAGACTAGAAAAGAAACACAAGTAAGAAAATTACCTGTTAGTTTATTAACCTTTATACATCTAACAAGATCCATCATTCATCCCATGTTGTCTTTCTCCTGCTACACCTCCATTTTTTCTTTTTGTTCTCTTTCTATATATTCTGCCAACCACACACACACGTGTCACTACATCTGTGTCCTTGACATCAAGGCAATGTCACTAAAGAAAAATAGATGCAAGCATCCAAATAACAGGCTACAAATCAATAGTCATACTGTATGTGAGACACTATGATGTGCGTGTGTGTGTGTTTGTGTGTGCATTCAGGGTCCGCTGTGTGCGTATGGTATCAAATCACATTTAGATAAACAAGTCAAGTGTTCACCTCAGTGAGTGGACTGTTAACACAAGAACCATCAACAACATCCTCCCATAAGCAATACAGGCAGCGCGTCTGATGTATCATCTGGCGACCATCCACTCCTGTCATTACTGCCACAAAAAGCAATGGAGGAGCATTCCCCTCAGGGATCTGCTATAAACACAACTGTCCTCAATCAACTGATTGGCACCGGCATTTCTGCAAGCCGTTATTTTTACGCTTGTCAAAGCCCACTGCAGCCTATGTTGGTCGAGGTGCATCAGTTTAATGCCAAAATAACTGTCGTGTTATATTTGTCGTCTTCATTGTTAAGTATTGTATCAAGTCTACACTTGATGGTAATATATTTTTCAATAGTTGAGGGACAAACAGAAGTTCATAAAAGGTGTGCTACTTTTGCACCACCGTTACATTGTCACTAACTCAGTAAAAGAAGTGAGAGTAAAAGAGAGACGATGAAGGTTAGAGATGTGGAGCAGGTCTATTTAGGCTATGCTGTACACTGGCCCGCTGGGATGCCAGCGACCGACCAGCACACCGAAATAGAAATGGGAGCAGAGGGGAGAGAAAGGAGGAGAGGTAAGGTGTGGTGAGACAGAGGAGTGGGACGTAGAGGGAGAGAGTAAGGGCAGGTGGAAGGGTTGATGAGGAGGAAGTCTGGAGGGGACAGGAAGGAGACATTGGGCAAAACAAAGGTAGGTAAGTGGTTTAAGTGAGAGTACATCTATAATAGAGCTGTGAAGTGGAACAAAGGTTTATTTGTTGAACCATTTCTTACTTACTCTGTATCAATCTTGTCATCTAACTTTTGGCAAGAAGCTGAATTAGATGAATTAGATTAAAATCTTGAAGTATTTGATCTGTATATGCAATATTTTAACACTTTATGGCCATTAGTTTGAATTATTTCAACTTTTCTGAGAAATCATGTTTCCTTCTGCTTTCTAAACACTGAAACACCAAAGCTGCTATCGCTACGCAGACGAACTCAGTCAGTCGTGAATCACACCTGTAGCAAATTCAAAATGCTTTGCTGTTTCTATTTTGAACGAAACATCAAACTGTGAAAGTGAACCGAAAATACAACGTTACCTGGCTTCGACAAAGCCTTTACAAAAATGTCCATCCCATTTGCAAAATGCACCATGGGAGTCACAGTTAACCTCTCTTCATACATTTGTATGTGCACAGACCAAACATTTTTGAACACAGTTACACATCTTTTGCACTGACCATTTAACTGCATGAGTTTTTCTGCACGCCCAAGCCTGAATAACCTGCCATTGACTATGCAGAAAATTAATGTGACTTCCTATGCAAGCCTGAAATAATCCTTCCCATTTAACAATCTGTGGGGTTAAGAAGAGGAGAAAATGGTGGATGGGAGACAGATGGAGGTGGAAGTATCAATACAATTACCTGTAGACATGGAGAACCATTGCCATTTTAGTCTGGAAACAGATTATTATATACATTTAAAATATACATTTTTATATTAGGTTACATTCTAGATATGCATAGTTTTGGTGTGGTAATAATATCGGTAAGGCTCTTGTATGGACTTGTGTTAAACTGTCTCTAAGGTTGGGGGAAGGTGATGTCGAGGGAGATTTGTAGGTGGTGGTGAAAATGTGTGTACAGTATGTGCAGTGGGAGTCAGATCAGGGAAACTGGAGGCCAAGGGGAGGTGCAGAGAAGACGGAGGCAGTAATGAGATGTGGAGATATTGTTAAAAAATATTCAACAGAAAAGGGGCAAGGGTTAGGATATGAAATTGAGGAAATCTTCATTGAAAACAAAATAGCTCAGTCCTAGATACTGCTGAATTTTACTCTTAGATTGAATTCGCATTGCCTATTCAAAGGCCCTACTGATATTAATTAGTATTTAGTGCTATCTCTCATCAGCATGCATGAGATAGCGCTTCATACCATCACCTTGGTGTGTAAAGTCATACTCCACATAGCAAGTGGAAATTATAAAAAAAAGACCAAAGATGTTATGAGGTAGATCTTTTAGGGGCTCTGGTGGACTTCTCGCTTTGGATCAATGTATATTAGCCAGAGCTGACTGGTATTACATACAATTTAGTGTCAGTTTGTAGTGATGCATATTTTAAAATGTTCACTGCTTCCTTTTTAAAGATATGTTACTTTATCCAAATGTGCAGTCATATCTAAATTGCATGAGGAGCTTACAGTGGTTTGTGACTGGAAAGACTGCTTGTTTATAATGTGGTTTCCCCATGTATCTATATTTACTCCTCCTCTTCCACATGAGCTCGATAAGCACCCTCCTGCCCTCCCTTTCTGACATCATCAAAGACTATTGATGCCCTGAGCACCTCTTCATCCTCCTGACCCTTGAGGAACGGCTCTGCCCTGAGCACTCTCTCTCAATTCCTTACCCCCCCGACCCAGGAGGACCTTCCCATGTACTGCAGCTTTCTACAGTCTCTCCAGAATAGTTAGACTGCGAGCACCCACCGGCCATCTTTTCTCCCATACCCAGAGCAGCTTCCAGCCGTCCCTACTCAGAAACTTAACTGTAGCCTGACATCCCATCTGGCCCCTGAATGACTCATGCCATTCACCCGCTGGCTGCCTGAGGGAAACGCTAGCTTCTTCACCCCACAGTCACCTACAAGGCAACACATAGGTAACTACATCCTGGGGACAGGTATACAGTACAAGGAAGCAGGTTGCTGAAAAAACCGAAGGGTAAGAAGTAGAGAATCAAGGATCAAGGCATGTTGCAGAATTAGGTGTACCACTGAATCACCATTCATTTCATCCTCGTCATCATCATCAGGTATCTCATGCAATTTTGATTTGAAAAAAGGAATTTTACTTCCCGTTTATGTTTTAACCTCAATATATGTTTTATATTCCTCCTCTATGGGTTTAGAAAATTCTTCCTCCTTTGAGGCATGAAACCCTCACGCTGTAAAAACCAGGCAGTTTTTATGTTAGAGGGTTTGACTTGTTTCAAGCTTTTTGTCCTTAATTATCTTAATGAGATATTGTAACTTCTCACTGAGTTCAGAAACATGCCTGTGAATATTCTCATTCATCCAGGTCATTGTAAGCTTTAGGGCATTCAATCGTTCGCAACTGGACCTCGTCAGTTTTTACTTAGAAGACGTTTCGCCTCTCATCCGAGCAGGCTTCATCAGTTCATGCGCACCAGACTAGATAGGACAGCTCTAGTCCAATGGAATGGTGTTAGGTTCAAGTATTTATCCTCTGAGTGAGGCCAAACCCCAAAACCAAGGACCACACACATGGCTCAAGGAGCCTCCCAATGACAAGAATTGGACTCTGTCTACTGTCGTTGACACCCAAGGGTTGCACCCTACCCCGCCTTAATGGGGGATTGTTTGCCTCACAATAGAGTGATACCATCATTGGTTTTGGGGGTTGGCCTCACTCAGAGGATAAATACTTGAACCTAACAGGTACAAAACTGCTTCGCTGATGTCAGAATTACTTTGTATGCAGACAGATGTACTTGTTTTTAGCCTGGACACACCATTTTTCATCTACCCGTGGGTTCTTTAAGATGAGAAAAGGTTTACTTTTTTTAAAAAATAATTTTGGGAGGTGAATTACCCTGATCATTTTGCTTATTTCAAGTAATATTTCCTCCATATTTTTGCTTTTTTGTTTGTTTTTGTCAAGAATTGATAAAAATCACAATCCCTGATGAAAATATGTTAAAGCTTCTTTTAGCTCTGGAAATGTTTAGATTGTTAACAACAGAGATGTTTCCCCAAAACAGAGCTATTACGTTAATCTGTTTTCTTTATAGCTAACGTGTATCATGTGAAGGAGCTATTGTAGCAGTTCTAAATCTCTCATGTGTTCTCCAATTACTCGACTTGGAAATACATTGAGTGCTGTATACTCTGGCATACGTAGTAACAATGCAGAAGGAGTCGGCTGTCTGTGTCTCAGTGTATGCGGTTATGAACTCAACCTCTTCACTGACTGCATTTCTATAGTCACAGAACCATTATACATTAATGCTGCATAATGGCCTATAGCCATTCATGAACTGTTGGTATCATGTGAAAGGGCAGGCATGGGCGACAGTATATGGGGCTAATAGGTCAACCGTGCTCAGGGCCTCTTACCATCAAGCGCAGGCCCCTGGGACCCATACACATTACACACACCACACATGATGACAGTAAGCAATACAGAATACCTTCAAGGATAATTACCATGATCATATTTCTGAGGTAACATATGTTCTCTGGAGCAACCACACAGCACACAAGCATAAACATAGAAACACTGGGGATCACTTGCGAATAGCACCAGATACCATTACTTAGTGAATGTTCCAGTGAGAGAGAAAATAATTAATTATAACAATTAATAATTATAACCAGGGATGAGAGAAGAGGAGCATCCTGCTTGTTAGCAGTGGGGCAAGATCTCAACCATAAGCTAGGGACTTGGTAAATGGGTTTACCCACTGATAATGTTGACAAACTATGACGTGGAAGCACCGGATTCACCCAGAATACTGCAGAGTGCATTCTCTTAAAGCCAATAAATGCTCAAATAATTAATTGCACACACACGCACACACACACACACGTGAGATTGTAGTGTTTTGAATACTGCAGCCTTAGGGCACTGCATTTACATACATTCTGATTTGCTCATCAGAGCAACTTTTGTTCGCTTCTTTTCGTCTTTTTATGATTACTATTTTACCCACTGGGCATATTAACAAGGAGGAAGTATAATTTGCACTGTGATCCAGAATAATGTTACAGTGGAAGTCAATCAAAATACGACTTTTGCACTAATGCACTTCTAATGTGACAATTTTCAATGTTAAAGTTCTATCATGCAATTATAACTCAACCTGTAAGAAAAGAAGGCAAACGTTCATGTACTTTTTATTGTTTTTGTCTTTTTAATGTTTTGAGGTAAGATGAGAGAGTGTAAAATGTGCTTTCCACTTAGTGTCAGAAAAAGTGTTGCTCATACAGTGGCACTGGTGAAATGTTAGGCTCAACAAATCAGATTACCAGTAACAGAAAGCATGTTAATAATTACAATATTCCTGTTTACATATCACACGTTTAATTACTTTAATTTTAGTTTTATTGAAAGTCTGCAGGCTGCGATCCTGGGTTAGTGTTTAGCAAACTGATGAAATGTAATGTTGGTGCATCTAATCAAGATGCTCGTGAGAATGGGGAAATGAAATTAAAATTTTATGTCTGTTATGATAATTTTATTGCTAGTTGAAATTCGGTTTCATTCCAGTATCGTTGTAACACTGCAGGCATTGTTTCGCACTTATGCTGCAAATATGGTGACGAGCACCACATCTTACTCAGTGTTCATCAGCGCTTTTATTCTATTCCATCCCATTTTGTTTTGCTCTGTATTCAGTCTTAATTCAACTCTGAGACTTGTGTGATTCTCTGAATTTGTCTATCTTACTCTGGTGCTGCCCGGCTGCAAGTCTTACCACCAGCTGACCTAGAAGTGGTGCTACTGGATGAGAAGACCAGGGAACACAATCTTCAGCCTCTAAGGTTACAGGTTACCTCTGATGTCACACAGGTGACACTGCGTGAATACTGATCAATGATCCCTACATCAAGGCAGGTGGATGATTTCAACACTGTTATAAATATTCAATATACAGATAAAGCCATTAGAGAGGTTGGTTTTTTGGATGCTCACTTTAATGTAGCTGGGGATGTAGCAATGCAAATGCAAAATCCTACGTTTATGTAATTTATAGATAAAGTAAAGGCTGAGCTGTTTTAACAATAGATGCCTGGTTAAATATTTGATTAACCGACCTAGCTAGACAGGTATCTGATAGAATGCATAAAAAGGGGTTTTCTGGCACCACATGCTGTGCTTGAATGAAATTCTCACATTTTTATTCCCTACATGAAGAAAAAAAGTCTTATAGCAAAACTAACCTTCATCTAAACAAACAAACAGAAAGTATCTGGTATTTGCACTTCAGAAATGGTATATATGTAGTGTTTGTGACAATTGTTCGGTGTTGCACCTATTTAGCTGTTATTTATTATTGTTATTGTGTTTTTTGCTTTCTCATTCCACTCATGCCCAGTGCATATTTGCAGAAGCCACAGTACATCCCACGTGGCCAAAACCTCTACCGTGTTGCCCCAGAGACCCGCTCCTTAATAAAGCTAAGGCTGATTGGCTGACAGGATGAGAAGAAGGGAATGACAAGGGAGGGTGGGGGGCTTGTGTGGAGAAGGGGGAGTGATAGGGGGGCTAAACTGTCCAGAGAGATTTCTATGCATACTAAACAGGTCTAAGACTCGCTGGCTGAGAAGAATTTTCATTAGTCTCTTCAAACAGGACTCCCTCCTGTCTGCTGTTCTGATGCTGTGCGTATGCATTTCTCCAGGTGCATTACAAGCGCTGTGCATGCAATGCAACAGTAAATACAACCAAAATCTACCATACATCATCAGTCTTATGATTGGCTCAACAGACAGTGGCAGAGCACATTCCTCAACATGAGATCGTCATGCGATACACACCAGTACACACACATTCACATCCAAACACATACACATTTGAGCATGTGGACTCACCTTCTGTGGGTGAGGTTTTCAGTCGTTTGCACAGTCCCTCTACGCCCCCGTAGTCCTCCTGGAGCTTGACCACCGCCTCTGTGCCACGCAGCTCCATGAGCGAGCGCAGCTCCATGAGCGAGCAGCCGAAGCCTGCTGCATGGTTGTCCTCGTTTCTTTGGTTCTTGGCATAAAAATCGCTGTTGGACATGTCCCCCATGATGTCAGCTTGTCAAGTCAGTTAGATTAGTGTTTGTTATTGCTTATAGGTCAATCAAAAAACTTGCACAACAGAAAGATGAGCTCAGTCTCATCCAAAAAAAATCCAAAATAGGAATCACGCAGGCAGCAACAACCCAAAAAGGGGGAAAAAAGAATGCCACTTGTAGGTAAAGGAGGCAGAGAGAGAGATTAAAAAGGGGGGAAAAATCCGAAGGGACAAATCGATGAGCTTCGCTCTTTTAGAAGAGACTGTCAGATATCAGTCGACCCAAAACCGTCAAAGAGAAGAAACAGAAGAGGAGAAAAAGCAGCAGAGAACAAGGAGAGGAGGGGATGACGAAACACAAGTGGGGAGCATCAAGGTGAGCGTTGGACAGCCCCAGTGGTCAGGTCCTGAGAAGGGCAATGATGGTGGTTACAAGTCCTGTCGGTCTCAGGCTCACCACGGCTGCAGTCCAGACCCGCTCCATGTGTGGCTTCCCATTGCTGCTATTCTGCTGTTGCCTCCGCTGCCTCTCTGTCTCTACATGGTGGTCTTCCCCATCACTGCTACAGAGAGAGAAAAAGAGAGAGAGAGAGAGAGAGAGAGAGAGAGAGAGAGAGAGACGAATCCGAGAGATGAATTCAAAGAGGACAGAAGGTGAGGGAGGAGGAGGGAGAGACAGAGAAAAAGAGCACAGGAATGAGCGTTGCGTTCTCAGGGCAGGGGTGAATGCAGTGGTAGATGGTGCACGGCTGAAGGACAGCCTCTCCTGGCTGCTGCAGTAACTGTGGCTCTGCTGTCTCTATCTACTGCTGCTGCTGCTAACCTCATTCTGAGGACACACCGACTGACAGAGGGAAAGAGAGAGAGGGAGAGAGGATACGAAAGAGAGGGAGGGCGAAGAGAAGAGGATGCTCCTTTCTGCTGCAGAGCAGAGAGGAGTTGTGCGCGGGCGGGAGGCTGGGGCTGCTCTGACGACAAAGCGGAGAGGCAGCACGTAACGCTGCGCTGTCACGGGGAGGATGGGCTGAGCTGTGGAGCTGCTGCTGCTGCTATCTCACCACTAGCTCTCTCTCATTCTACAGTAAGTGACCTCTCCTATGCAGTCACCTTATCCCACTGATCCATTCCTCTCTGCCTGCTGTCTTGTAGTGCCGAGCATCAATGATTTCGGTCCATGTCTCCCGCCCTCTCACCTGAGGACTACGCTCAGTTCAGAGAAGACATGTCTACATTGTTAAGGTGCCACACTGCAATTTACGGGGTTAAGAAATCTCTGACCAGTTTACATCAATTGAAAGTAAATTGCCACCACATTATTTGGTTTTAGAAAAAAAAATAATTACATACATTAAATGATGAATTAAATGACTTGGAAGAAACTGAAGAAAAGATATTATGTGTAATATGCAAAATAGAAGTTCTCACTATATTGATATTTATGATTCCAGTGAATAATTTCCAGTGAGAATCATGCTGTCTTCACAGAGACTATTTTCACAGAGGAGTACAGAGGAATGACAGAAAGGGTTATCACACTGTGCAACAACAATCACTTGAAGCTAAATATCAGCGAAACCAATGAGCTTCTGGTGAACTATTGCTGTATGTCTATTAGCGTGGAGGTTCATCGAGAGAAACTAAAAACAGAGTCAAATTCAGTGTGTGTGTTCACATGCTTGGCCAATAAAACTAATTCTGATAGGACACAAACTAGTCGCCAGGACAATAGACAATGCCTCAAATATGGATGTTGCTGCAAAGAAGCTACAAATGTAGAAACAGCACAGAAGATCTCTACAATCGTCACAGTTTCAAGTTAGACCCTAAGATTAGTACCACCAATTCAGCATCTGACCACAGGTGAAATTTGGTCACAATTTCTCCTTCTGTTGCTGAGTGTGTTGAATAATTTCCAGAAAATAGTTTTTGCAGAACATTATGATGTCACAGTGAAGTTAGCCTTTGACCTTTCGGATATAAAATGTCATTACCTCATCATTTCATCCTATAAGACATTTATGGAAAATTCTGTCGTAATTGCTGCATGAATTCTTGAGTTATAGCCAAAAATGTGTTTTATGAGGTTAGAGTGACCTGTGAGCTTTGACTATCAAAATCTAACCTGTTCACCCTTGAGTCCAAGTGAATGTTTGTGCCAAATTTAATGAAATTCCCTCAAAGCGTTCCTGAGATTTCACAACTGGCACGTTCACAAGAATGGGACGGACAGAGGGACAACCCAAGAACGCATTGCATCTGTCCACGGCTATCGTCAGGACCCCTCTGTGGCATTCAGGCCCATGCACATTCACCCCTACTGAAGTTGTATATATTCAAAAAGAGATGGGTTCATTCAAGATCAAGAAACCTGTTGGGCACTATGGTTAAGAGCAGGTTACTCAAACAGTTGAACAGACATTTGGTGCTCTGGTGGGTATTTTGAGCACCAGGACTCAAAGTAAACGACAGTGCTCAGGCTTATTGTAACAAAGTCACATGTGTCACCCAGTGAAATGGTGTGGCTCGTTGTGTGTTTAATCGTCTTTGGAAAACAACAGAAGTCGGTGGTACAGAGGAATGAGCAACACAAACAAAACTTGTTAATAGGATCAACTCATTGTTACTCTTTCAATTAGATTTGTTGATGGTGGTTTTCCTCACAATCTACCCACCTCCACACAAATACAAAAACACCTAATATCACAAAACAGTACACTATTGATCTGTCATCAATATTTTACCTGTGCACATCCATTTTCAGTCAATGAAATCAGTGACCCCCAAAGTGAACCTCTGGCTTACAGCTGCCCTTCATCACTACCTACCCACTCAGGGGGGAGACCTGAGTGCCACTGTATTGCATCAAGTTGAATGCTACAGTAAATTAACACTAACGCACTCTGTCATCTGAAATTCACACTGTTGAAGAATTCTTCTATGAGGTCCCCAAGGAATCATAATGGAGGTATAAAGCTGCAAAAAATAAAATAAAATAAAATAAAATAAAAAACAAAAAAAGTGGCAAGTGAAGACTCCTCATGTACATTCTGCCCTTGAAGGGTTCACCTTTGCTTTACATAACACACCAAAGGGTTGCTTTATACACTATAACTGAATCTACAAAATATAATCTTGTTTAGTATGAATAGGAACAAGTAAATCAGAAGTGAAACTAGCATAGAGCAAAAAGCTACATTCTTGTGAATTGCTTACGTTTAGCTGAAGCATGTCCCTTGTGACTGCTGCTGTGACTGTAATCTATATGTAGAGCAGAGATAATGGATCTACCCAGTCTTATGTTTTTTGAAGACCGCATTGATATTCTGTTGGAAAAAATCAAAAAGCTACATCTGTTTCTGGTCAAGCACTGTAATCATGGAGGAGCGCTGCCCTGTGAGAGTAGCCTCCGTGAGACCACGTCACCCTGTGTGTCTGAGCTGCATATGGAGGCCATCCTGCAGAAGATCCAAATGATAGACAATGCAGCAATGTTGTGTTACGTCAAATTCATTGATATTCATGAAATTTTAAATACTGTCTTATTGAATTGTTGAAATTCTATTCACCCACCACAAGATTAGACATTCTTTCTGATGACAAAATGCGGTTCAATCATGAAAAAACAGAATTCAGAAAAATTTAAGCGGAAAACAGAATTTGTGAAAAAATAAAGCGAAATGTGGAAAAAATAAAATAGGATTTCATAGAACATAGGACCCTACCTCGAAGATACATTGCTTTGGAAAAAACAATGGGAATAAACAGAACATTCACTTGGCAGCTGATAAACACTCAGATTTTTGGTGGTGGTGGCGCGAGCTGCTTAAATTGAGCTCACTGACACAGCAATCAGCAATGATGTCCCGTTGCAAATATCAAGCGTGATGATTCAGATGGGACTAGCACCAGACACAACTGTGAGCCCGGGAACAGCGGGGTACCGACCTTGTCACAGCAGGGTGGTGAGAGACCCTGCCAACATGTGAATACACATCTGTAACTCCACAGGAGCCAGTCCTGGCTGCTAATGCGCTCCAACCCTTATTGCAGTAACATAGACAGCATTGGCAAAGTCACCTGAACAAGTGCAACCAACAAACCTGCTAAACACTTATGTAAAGCAGATTGAGGCAGTGGTGGACCACCAAGTACATTTATGCAAGTACTATATTTAAGTACAATTGTGAGGTAATTCTACTTTGAGCAATTCCATTTAATGCTGCTTTATACTTTTACTGCTCCACTCCACAATGTAGTTACAATTGGCCCCACCTTTACCGGCTGCAACATTAAATGCTTCCAAGTTAATGCATCCATAGTTGTCCATAATGCAAAGATACAGCATACATGATTCTGAAAATGGGCCATTCTACATTATGAGTACTGAGTATATTTACTATATTTACTATATAATGAGTATATTTGTATATATTTTGACACTTCAGTCAAATTCTGAACGCAGGACTTTTACTTCTAACAGTGTGTTTCTACACTATGGTAATGTTAATTTTACTTAAGTAAACGATCTGAGTACGTCTTCAGCAACTGGATTAAGGTAAGCAAGGCAAATGTTAATTTTTCTACAGATTAATATAATAATGATATGCTAAATAAGACATTACATATTTCAGTTCAGTTAGTTTCTCTATTTAATAAACAAAAAAAAAAAAAAGGACAGCACGGGGAAGGACTGCATCTTCCTCTCTGTTTTTTCTCCAACCTTTTATTCTGTCCCCCTTTCCTGCTGATCAGGTCCAATCAATGTTGGCGGTACTCTTTGCGTGCCAAGGCAGACATCTGTGCCGGCCAGATCCTCCAAAACTGTCAAATGAAAGCAAACAAATGCTCTCCCAGGAAATTATTATGTGTGTGTGTGTGTGTATTTGTACACCTGAATGGTTAATCAAGCGTCTGGTTGAGGAGAGAAACTACATCAGAGGAACACCGCCTCCATCACTAGTTACAATGGTACACCTGTGCTGAGTAATGCTGGTTTTACATCACGCTAGCTTGTCCTTTGCAGCTAATCACTTAATCGGTCAGATAACTGGGCAAAATGGAAACCAGCAGGGCTCTGGGTCCTGCACGTACTGGTTTGAAAACCCACTGCCTTGACGGTTGAGGCTGTTGAATACTTGAGCTGGCATGGCACAGAGGCACAGAGAGAGATCGTCAGCATACTTGCAAACCAATATTGCCAACAATCGTAAAAAAGACAAAATTAAATAAACACATAATTAGATGCCAAGGCACCACCTTGAGTATCGATTTCCATTACTCTAAACACAGAAAGGTTAATTCTGTCTACCCTCTATAGTTTATAATGTAATACAGGCTTCAAGACATAAATGAATTTCACACAAGTCTATCAGGGAAAGCAGAAACATCAGCCAGCTACACTATGTAATTCATAACCATCTCTGCATATCACTGTTTCAGCCTTTACAATATTTTCTGGTTCGAAGAAAAAAAAATGATAGAAATGCAACATTTCATGACTAATTTAACGCAGAATGTCGATACAGCTCCCTCCACAACATCTGTTCACTACAGACTATGGAAGGCGCTGTGTTTCCAGCTTCACATTATCATGTTGGTGATGTAAGTGACTGGCAGCAGCGGCGGCGGTGTTATATTCTGCTGACGTGCCGCTGCCTATCTTTAAATTACGATGACATGCGCAGGAGTGGGAGAGATGGAGATGTGGGAGGAAAATTAGAAAAGAAAGAGGATGGGGGAGAGGGGGAATGTAGATAGCAAAAGACAAAAGTTGAAAGATGGATGATGGCGGAGACGAAAGCAGGGGGAAGCTAAGAAAGAGCTGGGGAAAGGGTAAGATAGAGGTGAAGTGCACTGCTGAAGCCTGAGCTGAGTAACTTCAAAGGAAACAATGCTCTGGTTTTTATGAAATGCAAACACACGTGCACACAGACAGGCACACTAACATGCATAAATGTACACAAAGAATTGATTTCTTCTTTCCTTGGAAAAGGAGGGCAGCTGTAAGTGGAGCTATTGTTGGTTTTTTGTATGCACTCATAGATAAAACCGTTATGAAGGCAGTGTGTTAAAATGGTTCTTCCTCACTGTTAAATAATTTAAACTTCAAAGGGTGAGCAAATGTCTTTTTCTCAAGTGTTGGGGATATGGGTCTTTTCATGATTTTGTAAGCACCTCTCAAAATACCTTCTATCTCCTATATTTCCATCACCATCACTCTCATTCTAGTCTCTGTACCTGTCTGTCTGTATACCGTCCCATCAGTCTCGATGTTGTCATCCTGCTTAACCGTCTATCTGTAGCTGACTAAAACACTTCCCTGCTGTGCTGTTCTTCTGTCTACCTCCCTGCCTACTTGTCAGTCTATCTGCATAATTGTTGGCATGCTACCCATGGCTTGACAGTGAGTAATGAGTAACATACTGTATGATCAAACACTCAAGAAGAAAGTGTAGATTTTGCAATAATTAACAGCTTTTTTTATCCGAAGTGCGAGAACACTTAATTAGACTTTATGAACTTCAACACCATATGGGATCCATCCACATTAAAATGTGAAGCTCCACGACCAGATGCTAAGACCATATGACCACCATACTGTACAGTGTTTGCCGTATGACAAAACTACTGAAAAAACACAGAGGGATCAACAAAAAGGTTGATTTACATAAAGCCAACGCAGCATCACCGAACAGCTGTCTCTACAGCCCGTGTCATGCCATTTTTCCGACGGCCCATTATTCCGAAACCCCAACAGTCCGAAAAATGTTCCGTTGGACTGAAAGCCCATTTATCTGACAGCCCGTTATCCCAAAAACAAACACCCATTAGGCTCTGAAAATACACACTGTGGTGTCACCAATTTACCTGCATAAGTTAACTGACGTAACAAATGTAAAGCCTGAATTTTTCCTAAACATAACCAAGAAGTTTTGGAGCCTATTGCCAAAGTTAACCTATCCAAACTTTTACCACATGCTGATTATTGTTACCAAGTCATTTGATTATACAACAAAGGTCACGAGACTATTCTTACCATGAGGATGCAGGTTACCTGATCACCTGGCTTGGTCTTTTGCTGCACCAACAAATACAGCAACAATATGAAGGACCAAGGAGAATGTCATTTCACAACAGCAGGCCTTCGGTGCAGCAGGCTTTTGTTTGTGGGTTAACAGGCTGTCGGACAAATGGGCTCCCGGTCCAATGGGACATTTTTCTGACGACTGGGGTTTCAGAATAATGGGCGGTCGAACAATGGCCAGTCGCCATACAGCCAAGAACTTGGGGCAAATATGTTGTACAATGATTGTGACCTAGAGGTAGTATTTTTGTGGTAACAAATGCATTTTTCATCTTTCTTGTTTAGTTATTTAACCATCTATTAACATTTTTGACTTAAAGTGATTGCAATGTTCATTTGAATGGCACATTTTAGAGTTAATGCACAATATAAATATAAATCAAATGTGCTGCAGCAACAGAGCAACCCTGCAGTACTTATTCTATTAGTGTTGTTGCGGGGGCACTGTTTTCTTTTAAGTGCATCACACTGGCAGCCTCAGTCAATAATTTCTAAAAACGTAAGTATATACAGTACACTCAACTAATGCATGACTAAAAGATGTCGTCCTGTCTTATCAATATTTTCAAATGTTATGACTTTAAGCCATTCAACCTAAGGTTCACTTTTGAGGTTATGTTTTATCATGTTGTTAAGCAAAATCCTCCCATCAGGCAGCTTTATGTAATTATGTTTATGACATCATCATCACAGTCCCTCTATGCAGCTTGAGACAGGACTTGTTCATATTCACACATTATGAGCAATATAATAATGTGTCTTTCTCTTGGCATCAATTTTACCTTAAATTTGAATTCCTCTATGTATTGTGCCCAGTGATTCATCTGCTGGGTCTCTCTGTTCTGCTCTGTGATTATAAAGAACAAGTGTTAATGATGAAACGGTACTCTAGAATAATTGCTGCTTTCTCTTTGATGAAAAGTTCCTGGTCTGACAAGCAGTGGGTAGCTTTCTGTCCTCCACAGTGAAGCTATGCGCATTCTCCGTGTCTGCCTCGAAATGTCCTTGAGCAAAGTGAGGCAGAGCCGAGGCATGAGCTGTGCCCACTGCACCAGCACCGGTACTGGCATACAGCCCCCCCTGCCTGTGACAAAAAATAGTGCAGGACACTTCACTGCTGCTCTGCACACCTGCACCTCTGTCAATATCACATTATAATTTCAGATGACAGGTTTACAAATGTTCATGGGTTTGTATCACGACAGGAAGAGAATTATTTCACAACATGTTCAAAAGCACCGATCAAATCCTTTTTTCAATGATGGCTTCACAAAGGTAGCATTTACAGCACTACTTCTGGATGGGACTGTATCAGATTGTGAATGTTCTGATACATTTGTATCAAGTCCGTGTATGTTACAAAGTACACAAAGAAGGTGACTTGCAGCTTGTGTATGTTTGCTGATTGTTTCTTGGTGTCACAATTTGGAAGGCAGAGATCACAAAAATGAAGGTGTACTTTGTGCACGATCTAACGACAGTGGTTCAAGCACATATATGTTTCAGTACACCGTACAAAGTTAAATTAAGTCAATAAACTCTCTTTCTGTGTAAACATATGTTAGGTATAACCTGCACTATACAGACTGTTTCTGCAATGGACCATTCATGTACTTAATTTGTCTAAGTTAAAAGAAAATTGTGACATAAAATAATAAATCAGCCAAGCAGCAGAAGCAGTTGGATGTACTCAGGGAATCCCCAAACACACGCAGACTCACATTAGATAGCAGCTGCATTGCAATACTGCACTGCATTATCCAAAGGCGCGTCAACTGACATCGTCTCTGAGGTGAATTGTTATATAACAACCACATGGAGAGCCTCCTTTCAGCCACCATCAGTGCTCTGTAATTGGGCTGAAAGCAGCTGTCATGCTAACTAAGCGCAGCAGACAGAGTCTAAAGAAGAAAAAGGTTATTTTGGAAACGAATGCAGGAGCTCAAAAAGGACTGCAGCTCCAACTCATATCAGGCTGAAGAGAAGATAAAGCGGAGAGGAATAAAGGAGAGAGAGAGGGGGATGAGTCAGAGAGAAGGCGAGAGAGACAGAGTGAGAAAGAGAGAGAAAGAGACAAGTACGTCCAAGTGTATGTGTGTGCTTAGCCTATGTCGGCTTATAAATGGTGAGGGGGTTTGAAGAAAAGCCAGGCAACCCCGATAGCTGCAGGGGTTGCTGTGTGTCACTGCAGAGTGAGACTGAGAAGCGAGAAAGTGAGAGCTGGTGATGATATGCTGTAGCTGTGAGATGACTGGGTTAGAGGATGGAGGACCAGGCACTGAGCGATATACGCCTTTAGTCTAAATAGAGAAGCCCTAATGGAACCAGTCTTTTACATCTATGAAATATCTCATCCTAAAGAGGACAAGCAGTGCCTCAATACGTTAAGTTGTGCCTCTGCGAGCGACTCATCTCTCCTTCGCTCTCCTCCTTACTTCCACCAGCCTCCTTTGCTTTTATGCCCCTGCAGTGTACATGCCGATTCTGGCTGGTGTACAGATGTCACCTTTCCTCTCGCCTTGGTCCACTGCTTTATATCCACCTGCCTGCTCGCTCCCACCCTCTCTCTTCTTCTTTTAATGGAACATCTTTTCATTAACATTGCTTTGTTCTCTGATAATTTGCAACAAATAAATTACTTGTTGGCTTTGTCCTTATTTCTCTTGGAAGGAGCTGTGCTGTATTCATGGCCACCTGAATGCCATGTCCTGGATATACCTAATGAGCTAATGGCATTATACAGCATAAGCCACACTGTCAGGCTGTGGAGGGAGATATGGAGATGTAGAGTGTAATCCTGCCTGGAGCAGCAATGTTGATGCACATAACAACTGTAACCAAATAAATACTTACATTTTATACCATGAATACTGAAAGACAGCACACAAATGTAGCATGAAAGTCATTATTATTGAAAAACCAGCTAAACCAAATATTGTCACAATGATTGAATAATGAATAGTAGTGTACCATTAGTTTAAAAGTGCTGAAGATACTCAGGTGCTTTAAGAGGAAATCCTGTAAATGAGTAGCAGTTTTGCTATCTGCTGGTGAATTCTCCAATCAAACTAGACTCCCAGACCAGTTCCACCTGAGCATGGCATCGGGCCTTCAATCATCTGGTACAGGAAATCAGGGGAGTGGAATGATATTCTGTAGTATTTTTCTAATTTTCTAATTTTCCTCTCTAATTAACAGAGGCTAGTGTATGGTGATAGAATAAATGATTAACAGTGAGAAAGGTGGGGCTGTCACTTTTCATTTGAAATTTACACATTAAACATTCGTTTAAACATGGGAAAAAGATTAATATTTGAGCAGTAATGGCCTGTTCGAATTCAAAATTTACAGTCTACAAGTGCAACAGACCACTGGAAGTAGTTTGGCTTGTGATCAGTTTGACCTATTGCATGCCCTGTTGACCTACCAGTAAACGAAGCTAGTGATGTTAGGTTGTTTGCTATGAAAATGGAGGACTTTGCACAAAGCAGCTGCCTTACTCTCCAACAACAACAAAATTTGCAGATTCACCTGCAAGCTTGTCACCCAAGTAAGGCAGCGGGGGACGACAAGCAACACCAAGTGTATAACCTCATCTGACAGCCTACTATTTGGCACACTCAGTTTTAGCAGCCTCCTTGCCAGAAAGTCATAAAAATATCATGACCAATAAGATGCAAGATTTAAATGCAAGAAAAATGCAAAGATATGCAGGGACAATGGTTTCAGGATATCATGATATACCATGTAAAATTTGAAGGAACAAATAAAATATACTATTATTATTGTCATTATTATGTATTTATACCTGTGTTAAAAAAAAGTTAATAACATTTAATTGCCTGAAAAATGTGATGTTAGACGGATGTAATGTAAATTTGATGTTTTCAACAGCATTATTTGGTGGTAGGGGGTGGATCTGATGTGAACTGCGTGTTATTTCAAATTCATTTCAACCTGATTTTTGGAAAAAAGGAGGAATTAAAGCTGGTATCAGAAACTGCAGGCTCAAGAGTATCTTTTCAGAAAGTCTATCATTAATATTGATCTCACTCAGATCCAGTTCTGGGTAGTCAGTGTGGTATGGTATCACCCTGCTATAGGTGAACTCTTTCCTGTAACTTCTGTAACTAGAGCCAAGGCTTCAAACAGTAAAATGACACCAGACCAAACAGTGCAGTTCAGCATTCATGGCTCAGAGCCAAGCATGTGACAGTTTCAGGGAAATAAGCAAGTTTTTTAACTTTAGTTCAAAGAAAACTTAATGGATGGGACGCCATGCTCTCTACTCTTACAGAAAACAATGCGATATGACACATATCAAAATACATAAAGTTGGAGAACTGTATGTTTTTTAGCCACACTAGCTGCTAAAAAGGCATGGTGAAAGCATGGTTCACTGCTTAAACCTCGATTTATTTTAACGACTATTTGATAGATTGTCATGAAATGTGCCCTTTGTAATGACTATAACTTTGATGCCCCTCATGTTTCATGCTCCCATCCAGCCTCTGTATCATAACCTGACCCACTTGAACTTAGTCGAACCTAGAATGAGTCTCTTTAAATCTGTTTCACCACCATTCACAGAATCAAACAAGTGGATGACAAATGTGCTCATGGGGATTTTACTAATCCACACACAGTGTGACACATGGTGCAGTCCACATGTAATATGTTTCACAGAATAGTAAGGCACTCAGTCTGACACTTGCTTAAGAGGGTTTCTAACCAAGAAAGGTCCTGCAAAACACACTGAGTCATCATCATTCCCAAGGTTGAATGCTTAAAGCTTGTGTGTAATGAGGCAGAGACTGTGAATTTAATGTAGATGTTTTGGGTTAAATCCGTGACAGTAATAGTATACCTGAGACTCTGAATACTCATGTGAGCATGTGCATAGACACAGACTGAAATCCTGTATTTCTTTATCAGTAATGCCACTAAAGTCCAGGAGAAGCATAGCATGTACACTGGGGTTTACATGAAAATTGGTTTATGTCAAAACCAAGTCAGTTTTGTTTCAATCTTGTTACCAGCTGATAAAAATGGCATTTCATAAGAGGTTATCAACAGTATGTTCTCATGAAAGGAGAGGGGAGGACTGCAACAACACTCACCTCTGTAAATGTCACAGAAAAATAAATCTGCACAGTCATAGCATAGTCATACATGAGAGTACTGGCATGCACCAGCCCAGACATTTGCATGCAAAACAAAACAGAACACGTGTTTTCAGACCACAGTCCGATGTCAAGTGCCTGAGCATCACTTATTGTAATGATGGTGATGATATTTCCGGTGTCGAGAGCATTTATTCGCTTACAAATAGGTATAGCAAGACTGCTTATGATGTACGCTAATTAGTTGGAGCAATTGTCTGTGTCAACAAAAACAAAACCCTGTTGTTAAAATGAAATGAGTTTGAGCCCTCCGTCTTCTTCCATTTGCTTCCCTGTGGGCCAGGATCCTGACCTCAGATTACTCATCTGTTCCTAGATTTGTAAACCTTTTCAAGGAAGCACTCTGTTCAGCATGACAAGCTGCATAATCTGTGTCTAGAAAACACCCGGGGATCAACAAGGATGATGCAGCTTCTTACTTCTTCTTGTGCAACTACATGGATAGGTGAAACAGTAAGGCTGTTGATTGCTTTATCATTTTTAAGAAATAGAATTCAGTAGCATATTTATTTTTAGCGTGAAACAATGAAACAGAGTACCCAAGTTAAGTTGACTGGAAAGATTGGGTGACGTGCTTCTAATTTTACACTTTTGAACAGGCGCTTACAATTTTTTCAGTGCAAAACATAAGCAAACACAGCAACACTTACAGATAATTTTGATGTGTTGGGGATACATTTGATTACAAGGTGAGGATCATCTCCCAAATTTCAGAAAAACACACTTTTGTGTTGCAGCTACAACAACAACAACAACAACAAACATGGAAGTGAAACATGTCTGCTCTGTTTTGTTTTTCACACAGTCACTCTCCTTGACTGTTCCCAGCCAGTCTCCTTTTAGATTTGAAATCTTAAGTATCATTATACTAAGACTTTAGGACTTGCCCTGCATCAAGTTGTAAAAATGAAATGTTTGAAATAACATTGATGCTTTCAGATGAACTGGAGAGCAAGTAAATAAAGATATTAAAGGACTAGTGTTTAGGATTTAGTGGCCTCTAGCTGTGAAGCTGCAGACTGCAACCAACTGAAACTCCCCTCCCCTACGGTGGCCGGTCCAAACATGAAGCAAGCAAAAGGCCCTCTCTAGAGTCAGTGTGTGGTTTGTCGTTCTGGGATACTGTAGGAACATGACAGTGCAACGTGGTGGACTCTGTGGAAGGGGACCTGCTTCCTCTGTAGACATAGGATAGACAAAGATAACGAAAACACGATTCGACTATACGTAAATGAAAACGCAACTGTGAACATAATATTCCATTTCTTAGAATAGATACCTCTAAATCCTACACACTGGTCCTTTAATCCTCCAAATAACGAGTTAATTTGTGCCAACTGCCTGCCACCATTCCAAACTATTGTAGGCTCAGTCTGATCCTAAACATCCTAAACACGTCATAATAAGCAAAATGTCGCTAGAATTGGGCTAACAAATCAGATAACATTTACAATGTCTGCTTTGTTAACAACATCACTCATCCCAGGCGGATGGCCACTAAATCAGCAAGACATTTTTCATCATTCTTACTTGACGCTTTTGTGTTATTTTTTCTCAATGATCTGTTTGTGTCCCACTCTTGTCTGTCTGCAACTACTTTACATATGTTTTAATTTCTACCACTTTCCCTACTTGCATTTCTATACACAACCCTGCCTGTCTGCCTGTTCTTGCTTTGAACTTGTGCTTTGCCTCCTGCCTGCCTCTTTGCCTGCAAGCGGTTCATTATATAATGCCCGAGTCTTCCTACAGGAGGACAGTTGGAGTCGGTAAGGATCCTATACTGGGTGGGGGTTGACATGTGCATGTGAGGGATTGGTATCTGTAAACAATCTGTGGGATCGAGCATGCAGGACTAACTTCTGCAACAATCACACAAAACATCTGCCTCTGGTGATGCATTTGTGGAATTGTTTTGTAAGGAAAACCATTGGTTCAGGCACGGGAATGAAAGGCCTGATACTGGTGTTCCAGGTTTCACTGAAAAATAGGACAACAGGCATAAGGCCTAGAAAGATAGACTAGCTTTGAATTCAGCTGTCTACAGGGGGATAAGGAGGAACTGAAATGGTGTAACATTGGCTGCAGTATGCACGCAGTAGAGCACGTCTATCTAAGTGTTAACAGAACAAAAGAGAGGGCTTACAAAAGACTCACCAGTAGCCATTTTAGTCCAGCAGAAAACATTTATGCCATTTTTATCCTGAATTAGCACCAGCTACACTCACACACTCAGACATTTCAAACGAACTGAAAAAGCATATTACAATATAACACTCTTTGTAAATTTTAAATTAAGTATCATCCATACCAGAAATGAGACATTCTGAAGACAAAAAGACAGCACAACCTGACTTTTTGTATTTGTAGGGGATGCAGTATACAGATAAAGATTATATTATGTATTTATCCATCCATACAGTACATTTATGTATTTATAACTATTCACAAAGCGTGATCACACACCTCATGCCTTTCAATACACCTGTCCAGTCACATGGGCATTCCTATGCCCCCCAACACACACACACACACACAAACTTCCTGCTGCAAGGTCACTGGAAGACAGAAAGAAAAAAAAAAGGCTGCTGTTGCCCTCTCCTTGCTCAAGATGAGCCTGTAGAAATCATGAGGGAGTTATTGGTCTAATTAAATTCAACACATACAGGCTAAGTGTGTAGAAGGGGACTAAAGAGAGGAGACAGGAGAGAAAAAATACAAAAAAATAATTTCAGATTTAAGTGAACAAGTAACACTTGTCTTTGCTGCGCATAACATGAAGATAGGAAATTCTGCAAAACAGGCTTAAGATTAATGGTATTATTTTATCTCCATAGAGTGCATTTCATTCCACACATCATCACACTGTCATATTATCAGCTCATGTTGTAGCACAGATAGTTAAGCGGAGAATTTATCTACCTTTTTATCTTCAATCTTAGATATATTTAAGACAGTTTGCCAATAACATCCCAAGTGCAAAAATATGTACTACTTCTCTAGATATACTGGGTTCTAACAAATACCTAACAAGTACAAACAGCTCCTGGGCAGAGTCTACCACATGGTGGTAAAGGCTTATAGTGGCATATGTCATCAAAATGTGCACTGGTGATGACTTGATACAAGCTGATATCACCACTTTTACAGGATTTACAGCTTTACCATATGCTCCTCTGTTTGATCAACAAGCTAATACTAGCAGACCCAAAATGTTGGAAATGATAATTTATTTAAAAATTTCTGACTTTGCTGCCCCCAGTGGTAGTATCAAAAAAGACACTGTGGCAGACACCAATGCAAGATGCTAATCCTCAACTGTAACACCCCCTTAATCTCATTAAAAATTGGACTTCATGTGCATTTAAATGTTTATAGATAAAAATGCATATCAAAGTGATAGAGATGCACGCACATCCACCAAGTAAAGCCAAGAAAACTGCTCTTTGAAGAATAATTTGAATGAGAGGTGGTCTAAGCAGGTAGAACTGCAGGTGCCGTTCCATGATGAAAACGAGTATCAGAGTTGCACTCTGCCAATGATACTCTGTGTTACCAAATCACCAAAAATAGCATTTCAACTTTGACTCTGATATATCTGCACCTGCTCAACAAAAGTGTCCAATAAGGTTAATCCCCCACAGTTTCCCCCATCATACTGATGTGATCAAGAAAGGAAAAAACATTTTGAACAAACTTGTAAAAAAAAAAGTGTATTTACCCTCATACAGTCTAAATATGGCAAGGAGCATCTCAAACATATGGAAGCTAAAAGAGTGTGAAATAACTTCTCAATCACTGGGAGACTTTCTAAAAAACCTCATCAACCAATCACGAGCCAACACACCAAAAATAGACGAAAGATAGAATAGCGAGAGCAAAAGTCAGTGTATCTACATCACCAACACGTTTATGTCCAGAAACACACTCCATGCTATCAGATTCTCAAAATCCAAAAGACGTTTTTCATCCCAGGAAACATGTCTGTTAACCGTGGATATTGACACTAGGTGTTTGTAAGATGCACATATAGCATGGTAAATCTAGCTTTGGCCCAGGTTTTACATAAAACTGTGCCTAGTGTTAGGGCAAAACTAGGGGGAATAATGCAGAAAGAAAACATCTAAATGACTATATTAGTAAGCATAAGACATGTTTTGAGTCAGTTTTATTTATATCGCCCAAAATCTCAAATTGCCCTCAAAGAGCATTATAATCTGCAAAACATATGACTGCCCTCTATCCTTAAACAGTTAAACAGTTTAGTCAGTTCTTAAAAAAAAAAAATTGAGGCCCGACTCATTGCATTTGAACATGAGGCTGAATTAGGAGTGAAAATTGAATTTAAACTGTCCTCAAGTAGCATGACGGACTTCTCCCTCTCAGTTGTTAATCTCACCTCTCGTTCTTCACACCGCTCCTTTTATTTACTTTCCTGTGTTTTCTACGAATTCTTCCACTGGTTGACAAGCTTACAAAATCAAAATGAGCCATTCATAATGCTACCAAGCACCATCTATCATTTCTTGCTATTATTAACAAGACAAGAAGAAACAAATTATTAATAATTGTACCTGCCCTTGGCTCAAGTCTCCAATTTAAGACTTTTTTTGAGAAAAAACAACTGTCAAGTCTGCTTTAGCACCGTGTTTCTCCCTATGCTACAAAGAGGTGATGATGACACAGCAAAATGTAATGCACTGCGACGCTAACAGATTCTCTCTTGACTATATGAGACATGACAGAGCAGAGCAAGGTATGGATTTTCTCTGTAAGCTGTTTGTTTTTCTTGTAAACATTTGTTGTTATTCTTAATGATAGTTAACTCACATTTAAAATATCATGACAGATTTCAGGAGCATAAAGAAATACTTTAAATTCTGTATATATGTATACTTTAATGCTTTTTATGCCTTAACAGGTAAAAGGAACCATGGCATTTTGGTTGAAGTCCATTATACTGTATTCATAGGGTTTACTCTTGAGCTGATGTGGAAATGGAAACTTTAACATTTAAAAATTTTTATGCCTGTATTATCTACTCTTAAGTTAAAAAGACTGGTGGAATATGTCACTGTATGATTGCAGCTTGACCTGTTCTGCTACTACTATCCCGCATTGTCATCCAATGTGCGGTTTAGATGTATAAAATAGTGTTTAAGAGCATGAAGTTTAGAGGACAATGCCGGGACATCATTCTTTTCACTTCTCCCTTGCTCAAAATGCTCTTTCTTTCCGTCTTGCACATTAGTATCTACTTTTATTCATGAATGTCTCATCACTGATATGTTTTGTGTGCTTAGACATATTATGGGACATAAAGAAAAAGACTGAGAGAAAGAATAAGAGAGAAAGGGGGGAAAAAGAGGGCTGACACTCTTCTTGTGAGCTGTCTGGCTGTCTTGGTGCAGTGTAGCTGATGGTCGAGGTCACACAGTCATCCCAGCCCCAACAGAGGCACAATCAATTTCCTATGACAGCCTGTCTAACAGTGTGCCTGACTGACTAAATGCATGAGTGAATGAATGCATGAATGACTGAACGAGCTGGTGGCGAGGCAAATGGCTGACTGGTTGTTTGACTGACTGCCGAGCAGTACTGATGTGAATGGATTTCTTTTTTGTTTTTGGTACACACACTGACTAACTGGCTGTCTACTGAACAGACTTGACAAGTCAGCCAACCAGACAACAAGCCTGTGACCCCGTCAGTCACTTGGTGTCATGATCCGTCATCTGATCGGACAAGCACGAAAACATTCAACTAACCAGCGAGTGAAATTACCAATTCATTGGCCACTGACTGTAATCAGCTAGACAATCAGGCATCCAGAAATCAGACAGATCAAGGAGGAGAGGTGATAACATTCCTTATTAATCCAGTCACCATGCTAAGCAGTCAGTCACCTAATGCAGCGAAGACAGCTGGCCAGCAAACACACATGATTAGTTACGGCAGTGAAGGCTGCTGCTATAACAGAACCAGTCAGTAAGTGTGACGGAGAAGAGAGACTGCAGACAATCTGCCAACAGATGGCCTGAAACATCTTCATCTTCAGAAATTCAAAGACGAGGGGATTTGATTTCTCCAAAAAATGGACCTACACAACATGTACGATATGTACAGTATGTGCATGCAGATATATGCATATTCTGATGCTTGGAAAAAGATATCATGCATACTTAAATAGATGCACGGAGATCAAACAGATCGCCAAACATAAATCCATTCTGCAGGAGAATTACTTCTACCACAGATCATTCTCATCTCTCCTCTACATCTCCAACAGATCACCTGCTTCTTGACTACCTTGCCTACACACAGAACACTGGGCTACAACACTATCCATATTCTGTATCCATCAAACACAGATACACATGGAACAATGCGTACACATTCATATTCACACATCAGAGCCTCCCGACATGCAGATGATTTACGGCAACAGGATCAAAAGTGACTAACGAAACCCGCAAACACAGACACGCTGTTCATTCACTCCCACAGAGAATGTATACTTACATGGCAGCAGGGTTATCACCACCATCACTGTTACGTGAAAATCCTCCCACCTAAAAATGATATTGCAACGGCACATGCAGCAGTGGACTAACCACCACAGCCGTGTCCGGTGTGTGTGTGTGTGTATGTGTGTGTGAGTGAGTGTAGGTGTGCGTGTGTGTGTGGAGACTCGCAAAGCTGCACACTCACCGCTACTGCCTCAGCTGGGGCTGTCTCAATGCACAGCCTGTACCATGTCGGCAGGCAGCAGGGGTGGGCGTGTGTGTGTCACTGCCTGTGTGGGTGTGTGTGTGTGTGTGTGTGTGTAAACGGTGCTGCATAGCAGAGAGGCTGCTCTTCACTTGACAAAGCTGTCCTTTAACTGCATAGAGGAATACAGATGGACAGATGGAAAGTTAAATTGATGGACTGATGAGGATAGAGAGGGATGAGAGGCTGGCAGCATGGGGTGAGAAAATAAAGAAGGAACAGATATGACAGATATTCTCTACATCTCTCCTTCTCTGTTGCTCTTTCTTATTCCCTCTGTGTGACATTTTTGCCTCACAGCAGAGCAGGAGGCCCACTGCAGACATGCACGCAACCTGGATTCAGAAATGACTGGCGAAGGAAGAAAGATGGAGAAAAAAGAGGGAGATAGATAGACTAGATAGATGTTGAAGAGGATAAGGGGAAGAGTAACACTGGAGCAAGAAAAGGTGAAAGGAGCAGAGAGAGAGCGACAGAAAGAGGTCCTAAATGGAGAACACTGGGGAGGCAGTGAAAGCAGCAACAAGAATGACAGATGTTGAGGTAAAATAGGAGCATGTGCATTAGAAAAGATGGAGGGGAGTGAAGAAGAGGAGGGCAGAGTAACTTTCAAGGGCATAGATCATTTTCAGGCTCATTCTTGTCTCTGTAGATCGGGATACCCATACGACGACAGCCCACCCCAGTGTACATGATGGCTGCAGGGCATAATGCCTTGCTGTGCCTGTGCCAGTGAGTGTGTGAGTGTGTCTGTGTGTGTGGCTCTTCCACGACACACACACATACGCACAAACACACCTGTTCTGCCCAAGCCAGTCATCTGGCTATCCAGCAAGCCAGCCACGACAGGAGAGGATAACAGCTTTGTGTCATGTTGCCGTCACGTCACTATCCCACATCCCATCCTGTCACAGGTTGCAGGGAGAGAAGGGGGGGAGAAGGGGAGCCAGAGCTTTACTGTGTCACGATGCTATCCCTCTCTCTCTTATTCGTCTTGTTTATTTCTTTCTCTTCGTGTCTTTTTTTTTCCAGGTTTCTCTCACTGTGTAGCACACTTTCCCTCTCTCTACCATGTTGTGCCATAGGTGTATTATATAAATATCAGATTTTCAACAGTACCAGCATCACTAGTAGCATCCCCCCACTTTAGGTTATTCCCACTAAGATGAAGGCATGTTACGCAGAGCTGAGCGGTGCATATCTAAGCTGGGCTGGGACAGCTGAAACAATACACAGCATGTGCTGACAAACCTACAGTATTGTAGAGGTCTCAGTTTTTCGCTTGCTGTACTGTAGTACTGCTGCTGCAGGATTGTTCCACTTGAAGTCCATCCCCAGTTCTCTGACAAGTTTTGAGTCACAAAATGAAGCATTCAGCACAAAAAGAAAAACGGGGCTACAGTGTGGCTGTTCAAAGACAGACTGCCATGGTTAATGTCAAGATATCAGGCTTGCTTGCTCGCTTAGCAAGCCTCAACTACTGCAAACACCCCACTGTAGCTGGCGTTAATCTGAGATACCACTTCTTGCACTGAACTTTCACTGCAGAGGATCACTTCAAAGAAACTTAGACTCCAACCAGCATACTTGAGTTGTTAATTTTAAAGTAGTTTGATGTTGCTCTTTGGATTTTTGTACAGAGATAAATATTATATAATTCGTTCATATATGTTGTGCAGGTGAATCAGTCTATTTCAGGACATTATGCATATTTTTGAATTAATCTGATAAGATAAAACTTCAAATCACAATCAGTTTAGTGAAGCAAAGCAAGACCTTGACTCTAGCATCACCAGGAGAGAGTTGCCACAGTAGCTGCAGCAATGCAGGTGAAGCTAAGTGTAATAGAGTTGAACAGAACAGAATAAAACAAACGTGCAGATGTTTGGCAGGCCTGAAATAGGCCTTTACATTATTGTGGTGACACTGGATAACTTTGTACCAACTCTGAGCATTTTAGTTCATATATAATGATTGTGTTTAGTGAGGAAGCCTACAGTGGCGTTTGGACAAAAAGTATTCAAGAACAAGTGCTAAGACAATTGGACAGGTAGGGAAACAGAGAGAGAGAGAGAGAGAGAGCTTCTGATGGAGGAAGCCATACAGCGGGAGAGAGAGAAGAGAGAGAGAAAAAGAGAGAGAGAGCAGTGATCGGGATCAGAAACAGGCCCTGAATATCAATGCAGCACGTCAGAGAGAATTCAGGGCTGCAGTGCACCAAAACCTGGGAGAAAGAGCATGCCAGAGCCAGAGCTGGAGGTATCACTCCTGCACAGTTAAGACCACCCATACAAAATCACCATGCTGCTCCACACCCATGACTTATAACACCAATGTGACATCCGCTGATTTCACATGTAAAACTGTCACATAGGTTTAAATAAAAGGATAGTTGAAAAAGTTTGTGAACTCAGATGTTCAGATAGATACTGCTGTACAGCTTTCCTGCTAAAAAGTAGAATGCAGCACCTCTTTTTTTGTTGTTGTGGGAAAAAATTATAGTACTTGTCTCATTAACATGAAAGTCAGCCCCCCCCCCCCAAACCCTACAGGTAGGCCAATTTTAAATAGATGCTGCAGGCACGCCTTCACAATCAAGAAAACACACGCACATATATTCAGCTTAAGAAAAAAATCATGCCATCCATCTTAATTAAATGACAGTCATTCAAGAAGCTTATTAGACACATTAGTATAAGGCTCCTCATCCTCTTTGTCCTCCTCTCTATAAATGGCCTCTTCCCTCCTTTCCATAAAAGCTCCATTTCCTTCCAGGAGGGATCTGTTAACCCATAAAGTGCCATGTTTACCTCAGGTCAATCAGAGATCTCATATCCTGGTCACTAGCCACCAGCCAATAACCATTAGCTTTATTAATTGTGGAAGCCTTAGATCATCTCCTGAGTGCTGCAGTAAAATAAGACCACGCACAGTGTCTGCATGCAGACATGCAGCTAATGAGATGGCTCCGAAAAGGTCTCTAACCCTTCTCTGAGAGGTCACCATCACACACGATCCTTCTTATCTAATATATTACTCACACACTGCATGTCTGTACTTCCTCGTAGCAATAATCTCAGACAGTAATGAAGAGTGAAAGCCCAGTGCCAATTCTAAAACTGTGTGTCAAGAGTGTGGGGCCTGCAACACGCAGTGTGCAACATGAGATCGTTTTCTTTCACATGTTTCACTAATCAAGACAAGTGCCAAATGTAGAACACATAAGTTAATGTGTAACTTGCGAAAAGAGCCCCTGAAACACAAGAATGTCTAAATGACTAAAGAATTAAAAATTAGTTCACATGTGCACTAGCATCTCAGTAATGATCAGGTTCCCGGTTATGTGTAGGGCATGTAGACATCTTATCCTGGTTTTGAGAAACACTTATATGCTACCTGGAGAAACCAGGATGCTGTGGCATGTAAACACCTAATTCAGGTTTATGGACATCCTTCATTGGTATAGAACATAGTGGCTGAGATGGTGAGAAATGGAAACACAACTGCTCAAAGATAATCCGAAACCTGGATAATGTTAGAATCATGTAAAAAGGGATATAAATAACCAGGTTTCTCATATTTCATGTAAACAATATATCCCGAATAAGATCAAAACTAAGACTCAAAACTAACATGTTAACATGTCTCCATCATGTAAATCTCAAATCCAATCATATTTTTTGCTGCCCTTCTCCTACCTGCAGTAAATAAGTTTTATTTGTGCTCCAAAATCAGTCATTCACAGCTATGCCTTTAGTTGAGCTTTATACACTGTACAGAAAGAAGAGCGAACAATTTATTACTAAAATAAAAAAAAGGAAGATAAAGACCATATCTAACCATAAATACAGGGCTTTCCTTACAACGCTGCACAATCATATTCTGCATTAACTGTACCGATCCACTTCCAGGTTAGGGCCCCGGACACTGATGATTATTTCATTATTGAGTAATTTACAAATTATTTTCTCAATAAATCGATTAGTCAATTGAGCAATAGAATACAGAATAATGAAAAATGTCCATTACAATATCTGAGAGCACAAGGGCACATCTTCAAATTGTTTGTTTCGTCTGACCAATAGTACAAAACCGAAAGATATTCTGTTCACCATCATGTAAGAGAAATACAAGCAATCAATTACTAAAGAATTGCCAATTAAATTTCTGTTGATCAATTGGTTGCTTGAGCTCTACTTGAGAATATGATGCATGTATGTTAAATTTGTTGGTAAATACTGAGCACCATTCCACTCAAAAATTCATGCAACACTCCTGTGTCTCCCTGTTGCTTTGAAACAAAGAAAACAAAAGAATCTGGTTATTTAATATGTGGGCAATCATACTGTGACTCATACAATCACAACCACCACAACAGGCAATACGCTACTATGACGGCCTCATCATCCCATCCGATTTTCTTCTCTTATACATCTCTACACTGCTATGTCCCTTTTTCTCTTTTCTTAGTCCTTGTTCTGAGAGTGATGGAGAGCTTCATCAAACTCCCCAAGGACAGCCATAAGCCATAAGACTAATGGAAACACACACACACAAACACACTGACACACACACACACACAAGCCTGATAGTCGCAAAAGGACTCAGACACCTGTGCGTACATCCACGTACACACACCCACACACAGAGCCAGCAGACAGGGAGACATCGTCCGACAGTTGGGGTGAACTCAGTCAAATTCTCTTTAGCTAAGCTTCCTGCATACCAAACCCAGAGGCAAGGGTAAACAGAGGAGAAGGGGATATTACACAATGACAGACAGTGCAGGCAGTACATATAACAGCGGCACTCTACCTTTTTCAATTGAGGCTGTCAAATATAGGAGTTTTGTTAGACGGTTGAATTTGTGCAGTCATATGTGCCAGCGGTCCATGGTCCCATATGGTACTGTTGTCAAACCCTCCCTTTTTACCGAGTGTTTCTGCTTGTTTTTTACTGCTCAGCAATAGAGCCAATAATATGAACTAACATGCCAAATTGTTTTCATTGACTTATTAAGTGCAGAATCTACACACTCAGATACAGTAGGTGGCAGTAAGCATGTTTAAAGTTGGTTGGTTTGCAATCCACAAAGGAGATGAAGAACAAGTGCTTCACGCTGTTGTCGCAGTCATAACGTCAACCTCAAATAAGTTTACGATTAATGCTATTTGTGTCAAAATATTTGTATTCATAACACACAATTCGTTTTTGACACAAACTCAAGGTAAGAGGAAATCACAGTAGCCTCAGGATTTTTTTTTTACATATTAAAATAAATGCAGCGAGATGCTTCAAAATATAAACAGGGAGCATTCAAACAATTTGTGTTGTTACAGTACAAGCAGACATGTTCTGTAGAGGAGATGAAATGTCATAGATGGCAGGGACAGCACATTGATTACATGACAAAAAAAATATGCTTTTATGCTTCCAGGGGACAAAAGGATAATGACTGGAGACTACCTGGGCAAACGGCCAGGTAACGACTGGACTTACAAATTAATTTAACACACTGGGCTATTTATATAAGGGTGAGGAAAAAACATTAGTACCGTATGCACCGTAACTACTGATTTTATCCCACTGGCACTGCACAAATTAGCATTAAATCACACTGATGGCAAATATGTGATTATTAAGTGTGATTTTAATAGATTCTGATTTTTGTTGCGTACAGGTCCAATTAAATCATAACAAATAAATAAATAATTTTTCTTCCTGGTCCACTATTCATATGAGATACAGTAACTTAAATTCAAATAAAATGTTTCACGTGTCTGCTTGGACCAGCACACAGGATACTGCAGGTTGGATAGATTTCTAAGTGGTACTGACAGCCAGAACTCAGACGTCACAAGGCTAATGTAGCTATATAAATGCAATAATTACCTAATCCTTACTTCACTGGATTCAGTAAGAGCACCTTTTTTGTATCTCACCAGAATGTCCCTTGTTAAATCTGAACAAAATGTTAACGGGCTGAGCAGCAGCGAAGAAACTGTGCAGAGAGGTTGGTGGCTCTGCATTTGTGATGGTGCTGAAATATTAATGAATGACCACATGGTCCATTCATATCACCTAACAACAAGTGCAAACGCAGAGGTTTTAGAAGGTTGTAAAGAGTCTGGTGAGGAATAATTGTATGTGTGGGTGGAGGACTAAGGCTCACTGTTGAGACATCCATGTCAAACAGGGCTTTTACTTTTCCTCTTCCTTGTGTCGGTAATTGACTGACACAGTTAAATTGCACATGGAAGGTGTGATTGGATTAGCTTTGCTCTCTACTGACACCTGGCATTAAAATTCTAGTGTTTAAACAAGAGTAGACTGACCAAAAGAAACCAAAAACACGTAACTTCTCTTTTCCTAATTTTAGATAATTAAAAGTCAGTTATGATCTAACAGTATTTTTAAATCTGATTTATTTTCTCAGAACTACAGTCATTACAACGTAGAGCTTTTACTATTCTAGTCAGGTGCAGACAGGAGATAAGAAAAGGGGTGATTTTAATTTTATTTCTCCAAGCGATCCTTACGTGTAGGTTTAGATGGAAGCACATAGAACCCCCCCCCCAATGCTGGCAGGGGATACCCATCAACCTTGCTGGTGGGGGTCTTTGTTCCTGATTGGCTGACCCCTGGGAGAAGAGCTGATTCTTTAAAAAAACACATTGTTGTACTGTTAATCTAACAAAGCTGCCTGCCTCTAAAATCTGTTCGGCTGGTAGGGGATTCAGTGAGGTACAGACGAGAAAAGCTGGGTGTCCAAAGCCATTAATCTACCCTGGCTTCCTCGCCCTCCCTCTTTTTCATTTATCTCCTCTCCCTCTCGACACATACACTCCCTCCTAAATAGCCATATATTGAGTTCTTATTCCCCCATTTCCAGGGGAAATTAATGCCTGGTTGAGGTGAGGTGTGAGGATTAAGCTGTGGCAGAGGATTAATCAGTCTTGCATGTCTGTAAGCTGGACAATTCCATAGTTTATAAAAAGACTAGAACATACGTATGAATAGATACAGCCAATTTTAAGTGAATATAGTTAATTTACAGTGGAATACAATAGTCTTCTCGGGACAAGACGGGACATGTACTGTCTTTTAAATACATTTTTATGGAGTGCTTATTATTTTCATCATAAGGTGTAATTACATAACTTTCTTGTTAAATTAATATTAAAACAGGTTGTCAGATAATGACATTGACACACTCACAAGACCATTTGGTAAGTTAAGGTGATTATGACTTAGCGCCTCTTAAGAGTAACAGTCATCATTTCCCTTAAAGGTGTCAGGTTCAAGGTGCCGTCCCTCTACATTTTATAACACAACTCGGTTCTGTTGAGGTCAGCAGTGACAGGTTTTCTGAGGCAGTGTGGAATCTGACCACACTATGATTATGTTTCAGTCCATATTGAGCATGGTCTGTCAGTTTAGCTGGAGGCAAATAAGGAAGTAATTTACTATGCAAATACATGGCAAAGTAAATTCTATCAAGTCACTTCGTCGCCATGCCAAAATTAAAGCAACGAAAGAGTTTGAAACTGGCTACAATATACTGGTCATAGCTTTACCTTCATCAGCTTGTCTTTCACCCTTCAGTGAATACTAGACTGCAAGTCAGGGTTTAATCCATGAACCTACAGTAGAGCCATCTGCAATAAATATCTACCACCTCCTGTGTCAGATTCATGCAGCAAAATGTGCACTCTGACTTCCTTTTTTCATAGACGAGAGAAAACACATTGAACTCTGCATTTTATACTACTCTAATTTTTCTACTGTTGGCCAACATATTCATATTCTCAGTGAGCTTTTCACTACATCACCCCACTTTAATGACTTTGGCGGTCCTCTGACTTTTTATCCAGTGCCAACAGCAGGTCAAAGTTTACATAGATATTCCTTGTTTACACACAGTGTATCCTAATGACTTTGTCTATGCCATGACTTTTCCTCTAACGCCCCCGTGGGAGTGACATTTGGAGTGTGAGTGTAATGACTCGACAACCATTGGATAGATTACCATTATATTTGGTACAAACATTCATGGACCCCTCTTAATGAATTATAATAATTTTGGTGATTCCATGACTTTTCATCGAGCACCATGATCAAGTCAATACGTCAAAACTAATGATATCCTCATCAGCATCAGTCTCAGTGTCTAGTGAAATTAACAAATGTTAGCATGCTAAAATAACATGGTGAACCTGGTTAACATTATATCTGCTGAACATGGTGAGAGTATAGCCTCATAGACATGGCAGACACAGTATGGCAGTAGACTATTCTGTTAGGTCTGTTAAATCATTAAAGCAACTGAAAATACTTACATTATGTAATCAGTTCAGGCCAGTTCAGCTCAGCCAGATCCCATTCTTTACATGGACAGTTAGAGCCACCAGTTGGATCCTTAACCATAAGCTTTCATCAGCTAGCAATAACTTCTTGAGTTGAGACTCTTGCCATTGGAATACAAAAACATAAACAGTAATGAGTCTGCTTGTTTGATAGTTTCAACTACTGAGATACAGCTTCAATAGTTTCAACTACTTAAACAGCTTCTTTGCCCGCTTCGATACATCAGGCAGCAGAGAAGCCATACACCTACCCTGGCAGGAGGAGCAGCAACAGCCCCTCCTCCTGCACCAGGTGACATCCTGAGGAGGATCAACACCTGCAAAGCTACAGGACCGGATAAGGTGTCAGGCAAGACTTTGAGAATATGTGCAGAGCCAGACAAGCTGGCGCTGAAGTTACACGCAGCGGGTCTGCCTGCGTCACTGTGCCACTGGATCAGAGACTTTCTCACTAACAAGCCTCAGGTGGTGAGAATAGGGGCCGCAACATCATCCCCTCTGGTCCTCAGCACAGGCACGCCACAGGGTTGTGTGCTCAGCCCAGCCCTCTTTACCCTGTTCACTCATGACTGTGCTGCCATCCACCCCACCAACACAGTCGTGAAGTTTGCGGACGACACTACAGTAGTGGGTCTCATATCAGATAACAACGAGACCCACGACAGAGAGGAGATACACCAGCTCACCCAGTGGTGTTCAGCCAACAACCTGGTGCTGAACACAGGGAAGACCAAGGAGGTCATTGTGGACTTCAGGAGGTCCAGAAAGACAGATCACGCCCCCCTCCTCATGGATAGAGAAGTGGTGGAGCGTGTTGACAACATCATGTTCCTGGGCCTCCACATCTCATCTGATCTCTCCTGGTCCATGAACACCTCCATCCTGGTGAAGAAGGCACAACAAAGGCTCTTCTTCCTCAGGAAACTGAAACGGGCTGGACTCTCCTCTCAGTTGCTCGTCAACTTCTACAGGGCCACAATTGAAAGTATCCTTTGCCTTAGTGTGACAGTGTGGTATGGCAGCTGCACGGCACAGGAGAGGAAACAACTGGCACGGGTGGTTAAAACTGCACAGGGCATCGTGGGCTGCCCCCCCCTGACTTAGACTCTATATATGCAGGGCGGTTCAGGAAGAGGGCAAGATCCATCACCACAGACCCCAACCATCCGGGCCACAGACTGTTTGTACCACTTCCATCAGGAAAGCGGTACAGGAACATCCGCACCACCACCAACAGACTGAGGAACAGCTTCACCCCCAGCAACCCCTCACTGCAGTGAGAGACTGTGAGAACTATGAGCCACTTTAACCACCTTAACCTCCACCTTCACCTGCACCTTCTGTGTAGTTAACATTTAAGTATACACACGCTTACCTAAATTGTCAGCTGCACTCAATATATACATTTTAGTATATTTCAGCTGTTGTTGGTATATGTTATTGTTTTAGTTTATTTTTATTGTCTTTGTATATTTTTATTGTCTTTGTATATTTTTATTTCTGGCATATTTTTATTGCATTTACGCAGATTTTTTACTGCATGTTTATTTTATTTTATTATCTTTATTTTATTTCATTATCTTTCTTATCTTTCTTATTATCTTGTTTCTAACACAGGGGTTGCAATGCAAATTTCGTTGACATGTCCATGCTCAATGACAATATAGGCAATCTTAATACCCTTGTCTTAACTTTGTCATCTCTAAAAAGGACAACTGGTCACTTGCTTTATCTGTGAGGCGATGCATCTTAAAATACGATGCAGAATGCATTTTGTAAATATATATATATATATATATATAAATTAACCAAAACAGAAGAAAAATAAAATAACAAAAAAAAAAAAAAAAAAAAAAAAAAAATGCACAGGTGGCATGACAAAACTAAGGGCTTGTGAAAGGAACCCACCTTTTAGTTAAACGCCGTTGTTTAACTGACACCACGGTGGTTGGGGTTTGATTAAATAGGGAACAGCATTTTGTAAATCATCTCTAGAGTGTCCTAATACAGTTGACAGCGAGGAGGTTTAAAAGAGTATGTTCAGTACAGACAGAGTACGACACTTTGGAATTGCCTCAACCTCAGTGTCCAATACAATTAACAGGAGAACTGACTGTGCTCACTATCCAAGAATAAACACGAATGCACTTTCGCACTTCAAACTCCATCTAAAATTAGTTGCTTTAAAGTGCGAGGAACTTTTCAAGGACCATGTTTTGGAGTTTTTTTGTTTGTTTTTTTAACAGCCAGTTAATCAGAGCCAAGTTGTTACACTGAACGATTGCCAGCTCTCTCCACTGCAGGACAGACAGGCAGAGACAGAGAGGAAGAGGAAGGAGAAGAGAAGAAAAGAGAAGAGAAGAGAAGAGAAGAGAAGAGAAGAGAAGAGAAGAGAAGAGAAGAGAAGAGAAGAGTGCTGACAGAGAGAAAACACTCTCCTTTGCAGATCGTCTTTGACCTTGAATGGGAAAGAAGCTGGAGACAGACTATCTGAGACCATAGAGAAGACAAGTCCAACACATCCAATGGCGGTCCAAGTGCCTGCAATATTGTTTACTGCTTGCTGTCTGTCTCTGTGCTTGTGTAGCCTTACAGTCAGGGACCATATGCATGTTAGACAAATCTTTTTCTCACATCTATCAACCTTCCAAATGGTCAAGCGTGTATTGAATTGTGGTTTATGTCCAGACAAATGAGTTACAACATAAAAAGGAAAAATGTCCCACTATGGAATAACAGAGTCACCCGTCAGCTCACATGAAGTAAATGGTATACAAGGACGCAGCTGTATAGAGGGAAAGACAGTACAAAAGGTGTCAGCATTAGTGTGACAGGGGAAGTGTATGTGAGTTCTCATTCAGTGGTATCCAACATGTTGTATTGTGCTGACAATAATACATATATTGTGGTCGAAATTAAATTGATATGGAGTAAAATATACATTGAGATATGAAAAACCAAACTGAATAAATACTATGGGCCTCTGCTTCCAAACACTGCATTTAGATCTAAACAGCAGCATCCAATATATTGAGCATGACATATAGACAATTAAACAAGCATTGCAGTGCCCCCTTAGGCCAATCAGTGTAATTTAGAGAATGCCAGAAATGAATAATGGCATGCGGTATTCCCTAAAGGTGTCTTTAAATTTGATTACCACTATGTCAGCTATGTGTGTGACAGATTGATGGGCAGACAAGCCACACTATAGTCCCTCCCACAATTATAATGTGGGGTTAACAAGGTTCTACTGCTGTGGTGTGCCTTAGTAATTCATATAACAGTGGACAAACCGGTTGAAAACCGACAGTAAAACTGTAGACAACATGTCAAAAAGCTTTGAAACGTATAAGTCTCATTAGATTTCAAAAACAAACAACCAAATAAAACCGTGTGCAATACATCACGGCAATTTTAGTGCCACTTGTACATTATTCAAATGACTGCTGTGTGAAACTACGCCAGTGCAGATTATGACCATGCTATGAAACTATAAAACTATCAGCAATGCATACAGTTATTACACTGGGTATCTTCATCTGCAAGCTACAATGAGAACGACTAGCACTATTTCAAGAAAAAAGCCAATATTCCCCCCTGCACATTTTTTTGTAAATATGCCCATTTCTCATCATATATTTCCATAAACAGTGTTTCATTTGAAATCAAATTTTATGACTCATGGCCTTTAAATAACAGCTCTGGTGCAGAGGTAGCAGAGTAAAGAGGAGACAGCTCTATTTAGGCTGCTGAGCAGTATGCAGCCACTGACAAGGGAGACTTGCTGACAATGTGGCAACATCCCTAACCCAGCACTCTGAATCGTTCAGGGCCTTTGAATTTAAATTAAACATCTCAGTAAATTACACCTGTGTTACAAAGCCAACACAAACACCTGGTGCGAGGAACAACCACGGTAATGGAGTAAAATACTAGATGTAAAAGAGTGAGAATACAGGTTTCAAAGGAAGCAGAGGTTTGAAAAATATGGACAGAGATGGAATGAGTATTAACAAAACGTATTTCTTAGAAGTCTTAATTCTCAGATAATTAAATCCAATGATTGAGTCCTATCTAGGCATTAACTCATTCTGTCAATGAATCATGTATTCCAAAGTGAGAGATACTGTATGCTTAGAATTTGCAGGTGAAAAGAAGGACAAAACAGGAATTGAAAACAGCCAGGGAGAAATAATTAACAGTTAAACAAACAGCAACACTAACTCACAACACCTTACAGAAACAATTACTTGTAACAGAAATATAGCAGCCATGACAACGCATAAGAACACATATCATACAGTAGTAGTTTATAGTTTAGCTGTGACCTGGTGTGGCATTAACTGTTAACAATGTCAGCAAGCTGTTGAGCAACACAACTGTGTTTATAGAAAAACAGAGTCACGCCAAGAGGCAGACATATATTGCAAAATGAGGGTAAGTAGAGTTTTCATGCCTGTTAATATCTGTAAAAGACAAGAGAAGCAGCTTTCATGACTGAGACCACCTCTATACTCAGTCATTTTAATTGTGCACTGAGACACCAACCACCATCATATCAGAAACTTACTGACCAGTTTCTGCCAATGGCACCCATTCTGAGAGTCCCCAATGGCAGTGATGGAAATGAGCCGCGAGTGACAAGTCATTTTTAATATAAGCACACAAAGTATCCAAACAAGGTATTCTTTTTCACACTCTGTCAAAGGCCCCAAGCACAACCGTGCTAATGAAACACACAGCAGTATGTGACAAGACCTGCAATGTCATTTAGGACATCCTCACTTGCAGCTGGTCAATCTCACTAATAAACAGTAAAAAGCTGAGAATAAGAGGAGTATACAGAGCAGGAACGTGGAGGTAATCTCCAGCAAGAAGCAAGCTTGTTTAACTGGATTCTGCTCTGACCTCTGGCACCATTCAAAACACACACGTACGCACGCTCCTTACACACAAGTCCCGCTGGGTACACACTCCACAGGGTCATTAATACCACTTAGTGCAGCCACTTCTGCAGCTTTACAGTACAGAACCACACTTTAATACAGCCTGTAGGTGTTTGAACACATGCATGTACTCATTTTCAAAGTATAGATATCTGACATCATAGTCCTCAACACACTGTGGACATGATAATGACAACAAAACAATTTGCCTTCAAGTTAAAGAATGTTTCTTGAATTCTTTTAAGACTTAGTAGTTATTATTGGAAACGGTTGCCTTTAGGTTTCTTTTAAAAAAAGATCAATTTTCTGTAAAAGTATTTTGCAGGTTGCTGTGTCATCTTCTGGAAGTCTGGAAACAAGCAGTTCTGTAGCCAACCGCACTGTTTTATGCATTTTAATGCTATTTATGTCACCAGTTCTGTTGGACTACACTTCAACTGATCTCTCAAAGTTCATGTGTTTGCTTCTCTCTCTTTACATGTCTTATGGTAATGTTACAATTATACATTCCCCTGAGCACTTAGGATAAGTAACAAGAAAGTGCACAGAACAGCATTTGACTAGACAAAGTTGATATTTGATAAGAATGTTTACTTATGCGTCATGAGACACATTGCGAGTGTTCCAGTTACATTTAGTTGCTAAATATCACCTAAACTACTTGTACTTCAGAAAATGTGACATTTATGCAAAGATTACTGTACTACTGATCTCATGGTTCTGCTGGAGTTTGGGACTTGTTGAGGATGTCACAAAATATACTGCGAGTCTAGCAGTTAAATATTGAGTGTAATGTAAAAGGATATATGAACCATTTTGTTTGTTTTGTGTAAGTAATGCATATCACAGACAACGTTAGGCTGTCACGTTATGTCTTTATTTTCAGAGTTATACTCAAATAAGATCCTCTGCTGTATTATGATTTACGGCCAGAGAATTATAGCATTAATAGTTTGGTTATGATTTCTTCAATTTGGATTTATGTTTTAGGTTATCTTTAAACTTGGATAAGGGAATTTTGGGGTATGCACACTATGTATCTCTCTCTTTCCATTTTTACTGTTCTTGTGCTTGACACATTCCACTGGTGAAAGATTTCCTGCCCTCAAAAAGTTCTTGTTGCTATGCAACTGATCTGCCTGGCACTGAGAATAATGCTAGCTCACATAGGCTACACACACACACACACACACACACACACACACACACACACACACACACACACACACACACACACACACACACACACACACACACACACACACACAAGGCAGCTCTTAGCCTACATCCTGTGCTTGTTAAAAAAGATTGGGCTATTAAGCTAGCACGAACAAAACATCTTTAATCTGTATTGTTTTTGACAAAATAAGCCTTTTGCATTACAGCCATTTTCATTCTCTCCTGCTACACGCTTTAACATTTAGACAGGCTAGAACAAATACAGACAAGAACATATTGCTACAAATAATAAGAAATGCATTACTGTTAATCACAAAAGGGTTGCTGGTATTAAGCATGACATTACAAGTTACAGTAACAATTTGTAATCATGATCTACAATTAATTTAGATATTCACTTACAATATGGTTGCGTTAGAAATGTTTGCGTTTGACAGCAGGTTCACTGCTCAAACTCAAACAATCTCCTCCAAAACGGAGGTACATTACAGAACGTGTGAAGCAAGCAATTTCAAACAAATCTGACTAATCTATGTTGAACTCAAATATGCAAAATATGCAGTTTAAATGCTTTCCTGTATTACACATTTCTCACTAAAACCATGCTAATATTTGTTGGTCCTGGTCACTTGGTCACAGTCATGGATGGATCAGAGAGGCACACACAGAGTGGGAAAGAGAGAAGGATGGTAAAACAGACAGAGAGACAGAAGGAAAGACAGGAACAAAGATAGAGGGATAAATCAATCTTGAATGACACCTTCAAGGAAGTAATCAGACAAGAGCCCCAATCCTTTTAAGTAATAAAATTTATCGCTCTGTCATTAACCATTTGTATTCAAATGGAAGTCCCCGGGATAAGACTCCTGGCCAAAGACTGCAGCTGAAGACGGCTGTCCCTGACATACTGTCTAAATACAAGTTTGTTGCCTTTCCAGTGCCAGTTTAAAAAAAAAAAGCCCTTGCAATATCCTTTTCTCTGCCATTTACGTTCTGCCATTTTGATACTGCATTGCTTTATTAGTCAAAACCGGCCTTAAATCCTTTCCAGTGGACAGTGAATGCAAAACTCAATGAAGTGAAACTGTGTTGGTGGGTAACACGGTAAAGTGTCAGTAAATGTAGAAAAAAAAACCTGTTTCCCATGAGCAAGATTACCTTGAAACTCCCTTCAAGGGAGGAGAAGAGAGTCAGATTAGGTGACCAGGGAGCATGTGATGAGGAGTGATGGAGGAGAGAGGAGAGACGCGGCTGAATTGGGAATGGTGAGCTTCAGAGGACAGATAGACTAGGCTGCATGTTAACCAGACCTGCCTGGTTGAATTGCGAATAACACAGGCTGTTGCCGTGCAGGACACACACACACACACACACACACACACACACACACACACACACACTGTGCTTCTTTGGCTCTCCATTTCTTATTATCTGAATATACACACACACAGTGAGAGCGACTTGCTCACTCACTGGCTTGCTACTGCAGAGCTTTAGACCATCTCCCTCACGGTCACACCAAGGGCATCAACTCCCCTGAAACAGTACAGCACAGCTCATCACAGGAGAGGAGAGGAGAAGAGCTGAGAGGAGGTGGTCCCTTTAATGATGATGATCATATGCATAGGGGGAAGAATGAGTACTATAAAAAGACAAAGGGATGAAATGTCAGATGGGTAAAAAAAAGAAAAATGAACAACATCGGTAAAGAAAATATCCAAACAACGATAATTAAAAATATTATGAAAATTAAAGGCAGAGCGGTGGAAATGGTGCAGGTGAAGGAAGGAAGAAGAGAAAACTGAAGGTGGATAAAAGCAGAGGGAGCACGCAGGATGTTGCTGGGTAATGGAGATGAGATGTTAATGTGCCTGCTAGTGATGCACTGCAGCAAAGTGAGGGAAGAAGGAGAAGTAATAGAAGGAAGAGGAGGTGGCAGAGGAAGAGGGTAGTGGGGAAAAAAAGAGGGAGAAGAGGGGGAGGTAAAAGAAGAGAGATGATAAGGAGATATGCATTAGAAAAGGAGGAGAACGGAAAGGGAGGAAGAGGAAAGGAAAGGGGAAGAGGAAGATGTTAAGATCTGAACTTCGATGAGGCTGGTGGTGCAGCAAAATGATGCTTGAATAAACGGATACTGATGTCTGTGATGAATCTATAATGATGCTATTAGGATTGGATTACAAGGCCAGCACTATATTCTAACCAAAGCAACTTTGATTTTCACACAAAGCTGAATTACAGACTGTTGTATTTATCTTCTGGCCACAGTTAAACGGTTTGAAAAGCCTCCTATGAGGACACATTCACGTATTCATCTGTTGAATCATTTCCATAATTTATTTCAACCCCAAATACACACACTGGAAATTGCGCTCTTGTTCATAATGAATGCATGAAGCATGAAATGGCCAGCTTCCAAGTCACATGCTATGTACTTGCAACATCGTCAGCATGACTCCAGCTTGTAAAGCCATGTTCCTTCTCCCATCACTGCTCACTGTCCAACTACACAAAAAAAGCACACACAATCTTCAAACGAGGCCGCTCGACACAGAGCTTCCTACATGAAGGCATCTTTGATGTTACAGTTTAACTATGGCTGAACCTGCAAAACATCTTATGTGTGGTTGCTCTCTAAACACTGACTAAAGAGAGAGGAAAAATAACAGCGCAACTCCATTAAAAGATGGAATGATGAAAAAAGCAGAACAGAACGAAAATGTAAAACCTAACCATTACCATGAGAAAAACACCTCGAAAGGAACTGCCGTGTGCCAGCTGAACCTTGACACACAACATACATAAATGACAATCACAGCTTCTTAGTAGAGAAAATGCATAATCCAAAGGAAGCAACCCACTGTCATAAACTGTTTGATGAAAGAGTCAGCATGCAGCCTAGCCCTCTGTCTGTTCAGTGCTACTGTGCTACACTGTGTATTAAAAGAAATATGAAATACCCATCTAAGTGTCCAACCAAGAATAAAGCCACCACAAACATCAGTGGTAAACTGTCTACTTTTGTTGCAGTTGCATAGTTTTGGATAACACAATATCAAGATCACCAAAAGGCTTTCCATCGCATAGACCAATCCCTTTTATTTCACAACAGAATATCACCAGTAGAGTCACATACCAAAGGGTACTTTCAAACATATTTTTCTACATTGCAAAGGCTCTATTGCTTGAACTTAAAGGTACTCATCAAAGCCTAAAAGTGTTGAAGTCCAGCGCAATGAAGACAGTGCTGTCAAAAATATACATTATTTAAATGCCATGAGTGTCCCATTGCGTGACACATCTTTCACGACCTCATAAAGCCAGAACATCATCTCATACCCCAATGAGCAGCTCCCTTGTAATGCCAATACGTACAAAGAATGCACACCAGCGTGTCTTTAAAGGGGCAGCTATATTTATCTTTAGCTCTATTAGCACGTACCTTCCATTAGATATGCGGTACATTTATCATACAGTATGAAGGATGTAAGTCTGGCCCAAAGCAAGCCAGGCTTTTCATTCAGAGCTTTTAGTGTGACTATGACATAAGAGGTAAGGTCTTTGTAGTATGGACCATTCACATCAAACATGAATGACTAACATCTGAACATGCCTTTGGCTATAGGGTTTTCTTTTATATGTTAAATGTTACTCTTACATAGGGTTAGTTCAGGTGAAAGTCAAATGCTTAGTATCTCACTTCAGAGGACACACAAAAATATACTGTAAATGAAAATGATCACTGTCTAGCGAGTCCAACAAGCACTGTGGCTTGGGATAAAGCCTGAGTATGTCACATTCAACCAGCCACCACAGCTAAAAAATGTATTAAAGAGGAATAAAGCATGCAAAACACCAAATGATCTGAAGAGGAAAACTGAAGAGGACAAAATTAATTCACCATTCTGTGGCAGCACCAGAGGGAGGGTGTTTCAAAGTAGACAGAAAACCTGCTAAATACTGGATGTAAGAACCGTGTTTGCTTGTGCTGTAAGTGAGGATGTTGCAATCATCTGTCAATCCTTTTGCTAGCTTCATCAGAACCAAAGACTTTTTGTTTTCTTTTTGTTCCCACATACCACGAATGTCTGGTGGGTTGATGGCTGCTCCATTCTTATGTAAGGATACCATGATTCAGTAAAGCTCAAAATAGGGTCATTCCAGAACTTACCAAAGTGCAAAAGAGCACACAAACACATTTAAAATGTGCATTAACACCTCATTTACTTCAGATTTTGAGAACTATGTGAGGTTTAAAGGAAAATGCTACGACTGTGACACATCAGCCAAGAGTAATGTTTTTCACTTGAACATATTTTTGATTAAGAATCACAAATATTTATGAAGCAGATATGTACAATCACCGGCATTTTACAATTGAAAAATAAACTTCAGTCGTAAGCCAAACAGTTTCTGCCTCAAACATATCTTTGGCACTCCCAAACGGCAATTTCTTGTTAGTCATCAGTAAACATACCCACAATAACACTATATCCTCAGTGGGGCTGCAACATGCAGATAATTCTTTAAATTAACGGTCTTTGAAATCCCAAGAAGCAGTAAAAAAAAAAAAATGCCCGTCACAGTTCCAGAGCCCAAGATGACATCTTCAAATGTCTTGTTTTGTTAGACCAAAAGTCCAAAATATAAAGATATGACCTAAGGACAACTTGAGAACATTTTCCCTTCTCCTCTACTTCACATCGACTATATCACCAATCAAATAATAATTAACAAAATTCATTATCTGTCATTATCCATACATTGCATAGGCATACACAGCATAAAGTTAGAGAAGCACTGTCTCAGTGATCAACTGCTTCTTCCTACAGGTATTGCAGACCTTGTAGCCAGCCTGGGTATACTGGTGACTAACCTGTTAGTAAGAAGATGCCAAATGCAAATCAGTACTTTTCCATTTTTTATAAGTCTAATGCTTTTCTTCTGTTTCCAGTGTGTGAGCTGAGCTAAGATAAATACCTCCAAGCACCATATCTGCACAAATAGAGAAAAAATGTTATGACATTTGACTGTGTGTGAGATGGCAAAAAAATGGCATATTTCCAAGACAGGTGAAGTAGTGCCTTAATAAGAGGATGTTCAATGTTTTGACTGACACCTAGCAACACAAAAACAGCAATAGAATAGGTAAACACTTCACAGTCCTTTGAAGCTGAGGTGCTGCATTATATCACATCATATATCATATATAACATTAGGTCTGGCAGAGCCTTTTGTCTGATTTCAATAATCTGCATTTTATCTTCATGTGTATGTCTTATGTTTGATCTTCAACACCATATCATACACACTTACAGTATGCTCCAGGTGATTCATAGGGGGAGAAAAGGTTCAAAGACTAAAATGAAAAGAGGAACGAGCAGGGAGGGAGAAAGATGATGGGGTGAGACTGTGAGGGAGAAACATAAAGACTTAGGATAAAAAGGAATGAGAACAAGCCTTAGATAAGACAACAGAGCGAGGCCAGAGAGAGTTGAACGGAGGAATATAAGAAAGGATGGAAAATAGAGCAGGAGATGGATAGAGGCTATGCGTGCCATATTACATCCTAACATATACACAAGCGAGGAAAGAAACAAGTTAAGACATGAAGCATGATAGAATAGAGAAAAAAAAATTGATGAGACGATGGACTGATGAGGTGAAGGAATCAATGAACGGAGGAAGAGATAAAGGACTAAGTAAGAATTGCTAGACATAAGATTATGGCTTCAGGATACACAGGATGTTGCTGTTCTGTCTAAAGTAAACACTGCAGCCACGTTTTTGTCACTTTTTTTCCCAATTATTTAGCTAAGTACATAGCTAGCTATGTTGAAGGATGATGTCAGCATTCTCAATCATGACGATGAACCTTGGGTTAGTTGAGTGTTTCTCCAACCAGCAGAAAGTCACTAAAAAGCACAACACTGGACCTATTAGAAAGTCAATAAACAACTTGGAGATGTGACCGGTGAGTTGAAGGATTGGAACCAGTCTAGCACTAGGGTAATGCCCAGAGGAATACATGCAGGAATCCTACACTGACACTCTAAATGGGACAGTGGACCAACTATGAAAAATAATTCATATCAAGTTTCTCATTTAACAAAATGAACTGTGAGTGTGACAAGGAAAAGCATTATTTTTAACTTAATGGAAATGGGATTACTAGCAAGAAAGTGTGTACGGACATTATAGCCCCTCCACCACAGAGCTTTAACAATGCTGCATGAAGAAACTGGGCAGGCATCCAGTATTACCTCTGCAGCAGAATAGGGTGATACATAACTCTTTCATATTCTACCTCTTCCACAAACACACATACTCATCAAAGACACTATATTTCTATGTATAAATGACACACACTTCTAAGCACATTAAAATGAACATGGCCCAAGTGCACAATGCACATTGGCTTACTTTTGATCATGCTATGACCACAGGTGCACAGCAGAGTTGGAAAAAAGGGTCATATTAGGGGGACTACATTATAGTATGTGTGTTTTGTCTGGTGTTAATTATGACCATTAAAATCACTTCTTTATCTTTCCGTCAAAAGCAGAGTGCTCTCCACTGTGGTGCCCTGGCAATATGTTGTTGCAAGAGAGCAGCAGGAAACTACGTTTCCTACGTCAGATGGGGCAGAATCACAGCAAGAGAGTACCACAAGTAAACTGCTGAGGGCAAATAATGTTGAACCTGCTTGTCTTGTGCATTTGAGCAAACCCAATTTATATTTTTATACAGTATATTAGAATCAACAAGTGAATAAAATTAACCAAGCAAATGTATCCAGAAAGATGCAAACCAATTGAATTCACAACACTGACATGTTTTAATGTCACTTGCAAATCATGATTTTCCTCAGGGCCATGGCTCAAACCATTCACACTCAATATTCAGATGATGTTGGGTCCCAATTAATTGTAGGGTGCAGGAACCTGAAGTACCTCTGAAAGGCCTTTTCCTACATCTTAACCAAAGAATTTTACTGCAGCACCGGCTACTACCACAGACATTAAGGTGTTTTCTCTATTATGGCAAACCTGACACAGTGTGGGGTGCAGTGTTTTGCATTTTAGCTAAGTCATTCCATGAAGAGATAAGACTGACAAGCTTGTCAGAAAAGTTCATATTATTTTCTGTGTCTGATTCTCTTGCTCTTGTTAATGATTTTTAGGTTGTAAAATGGATTGTTATTTGTGAGGCAGGAAAAGGAAGACACTTGCATTACAGTTCAAACTGTCATATTAATTATTTGTAATCCCTATTTACATGTCATTACAATGAATTACTGCCACAAAAACCTGTCTGGCAGTTTACCCCATGGACCAAATGAAGGAGTTTGCCAAAGCTGTCAAGATTTTCACTGTTATACAAGAGATTAATTGAGTTCTTAAGGTTTACAGAGAGGTTTTGGATAATTCAACACAAATATACAGGTAATTTCTTATAAAGCCTACAATTAACTCTTTCCTGCTGCCAAATGACCAACTAGATTGTATCAGAATGTATGCAAACAAATGCCTTTCTTCACACTTCACTGAAATGAAGCAACATTATCATCTTAATGCAGGCCTTTTTATACAGTATCCATGCACATGCCAAAGCCCCAGTTTAGTCCATCAACTCTTGAGTAAAGTTTCTGTCTTTAGCTTGTTATACGCCCAACTTTCTTGTACTACTACTGTTTGGCATTATTAAGTGGCACATGGAATTAAACCATTTAGAAGACATGGTAATAGAGTTAGATTTTGCAGGAAAGGCTACACTCTCTGAAGCAGTTCTCGAAAAATCTGAGCAACAAGGAGGAATCTGCTGGAAAAAATAATGAATATATAACTAAATTCTTCCTCGGTGAACACATATGTACTTGAATATTAAATCTTTGTTTAATCAAAAATTCCCCAAAATTGGTAGCATGACTCCTGTGCTCTCTCTTAATGTCATCGTCACTATTTGACTCAACGTGAAAAATATACAAGTTCAAACAGTAAAATGGAAAAACAGCATTTTTGTTTGTGTACATTTTCAATTAAACAGCATTGTGCACATCTGAAAGGCCCCTAACACTGTTATCATACCATATGTTGATAGTTATAGACATAGTATACATAATGACTTTCAACTCCCTGTTAAGAGTCGTCACTTTTTAGATGATGTGACACACTAATATGATTACTCCTTCTCCTCCTCTGCTCCTCCCTAACCTCCACTCTCTCTCTCCATCAGGCTCTCATACCATTCTTTCTACATATATCCTCTGTCTACTTCTAGCTCATTACAAGAAGCTAATTAACTCAGACAAATGACTGAACTGAGTAACCCCACAAGCGGACTGGGACAGATGGCTATTTTAGGAAAAGTTTGCTGTTCAGGCAGCATAGAGATACTATGCATAGAATGGGCACAACCCCTCGGCCCTATCGAAACAGAGATAGCTGGCAGAAAGGAATATCCGTGTCTCTGTATTTCTGTGGAGCAGGAACTGAGTGAGCACAGGCATGCAGGTAGCTCCTCACTATGCTTTGTCCTGCACTGTTCTTTGGTGCACTGAGTGCGTGGGTTCATTGATTGTATCTCTCTCCTGGCACTTTAATGGTTGTGGTACGCTCGTCTCTGGACCCAGCATTAGCATGGTCAAGTTATTTCCTCTCAGGGGCTATTTCCACTGACCGAACAGGATTTTTCCGTTCACTCCTTCAAACTTGTGTAAGAAAACGGCAAGCTGTGTTTTTCCATTATTTCCCATCCACTGTCTGGTGATGCAGGGAACAAGAAGTGACTGTGCTTTGAAGTATTTATTGGCAACACAACAGGCTTTTGCATTTTCATTCTTATCACTGAAGCAGTAAACCATCTATTTGGTAACCTACACACAGTCACACACGCAGTTTGCATTGCAGCTGACATACAGTGTGTGTTTCCAACAGTGAAAGGGAAAAACGATTTAATGTCAGTGTAGATACAAGTGTCTCCTAACTGTCTCAATTATAAACTGCATACATCTCTAAATCTGTGAACTGTACTTCAAGACATCACTACCCCAGACTGTGCAGTGAGCAGTGATTGCATACATTCAAGTGCAGATTGGTATTTGCTATTCTGTGTGTACTGTATGTAAGATCCTCTTGTAAAAAGATTATTAGCACAAGGTCTGCTTACTGTATGTATAATTTTCCAGAGGTTCCAGCCAGGAGGTTTCTCAAAGAATTAAAAAATAATAATAAGAAGAAAAAGAATTAAGGTCATAAGTCATTCATCCAGTCCAGTGAGTGGACTTTGTGCTTAGAATTTTTTGTAAGGTCGATAACAAACCTTCAAGTTCACTTTTATCAATCTTACTCCACTTTCATCCCAGAATATTGATCGTATGTGAAGGTAATTTTAATACCCATCATCATTCAACAGAAATAAAATCCCCAATTTCTTTTTTTTTCCAGAAATGTAGATAAATAGAATACATTCTGCACACTGTACTGCTAACAGGGCCATGAGACAGAGGTATCTAATCTCTGAATCTCCTACGCATGGGTAGACGAAAAGTAAAAAAATATACTCAAAGCTGAGGAGAAGGTGGGAGTGAGGGTAAGTAGGAATCGAGAAACAGGAAGAAAAAGATGGAGAGGGAGAATCCAAGTGGGAGTGCTCCATCAGGCAGCTTCTTCCCCTGCAGTAAAGGATGAGGGGATGACTTACTTGGGGTAATTCTACACACATGCACACACAAACACACACTCTCCACTGCAGGTAATTGGTCTCATGAAAACTAGCCTGTCAGTCCACCAGAAGGTAGCAGTGCTCTCTTACACCCCGACCCCGCATCTCACCCCATCATCTTCCTGCCCTCCACCCCCATCCCTCGGGTGTATTCGGTGCTGCACCTTTTGAGCTTCCTCAGTCCTTATACTGCACAAATCTGTCCGGAACCAGTGACTCTTCATGGCACTCAACAAGAAAAATCCTAAAAAAAAATAGAAAGTTGCCTGCAGACTGGGAGAGAATTAAAGGTATGTCAAATGCCACTCACGACAACACTTGAAAACCGTTCATGCTTTCTCTGTTACTTTAACAATAAAATACACATCTGCACCAGATGCAATTAAGTACATTTTGATTAAAGATGACTCTCGTTGCCATTGAGGATCCCCCTTGCAGTATACCACTGGATTACAGTATAAAACTGCAGTATGCCATGGGATTATAAAGCCTTTAAGCAGAACGTATAGCCACACGATGTCTTGTTAAAAGGCCATCGTGGAACGCAGCAGATGAGCTGTGTAGATCATTGTGCTGGCACAGGCAATGAATGAGGCCCGGTATTGCGAAACCCACTGCAACAGCCTGTATGGGTTAGGGTTAGACTTAGTGTTAGAGCAATATAAGGCTGGTACATTTAACACCTAAGTACCTGAATACTGACAAGGCGTAAGTAAGAAGAAACTTCTAAATCAGTGAAAATTAAGTCTATTGGCATAGCTCATCTCCATTAGCCAATGTATTCAAACTACCAACTACCTCTAGTGTGTACTAAGACATGTATGTATGTATGTATGTGACTGTATGAGAGTGTGTGTTCAAGCCTCTCTCAGGAGACTTTCCAGCCCCTTTATGTTGTCACAGGGTTTGGCACTGGTCTTGTTTCTCCAGATGTTCCCACCATCCTGTCTCTCGCTCTTTTTTTTTTTTTTTTAACATCTGCCTTCTCTCTGACTTTCCATTTTCAGGGATGAGAAACTCACTTTTAAACTTTCCATGTCTTGCTGTCTGCTTCCTCTGTCAAACACAAGCACAACCATGGCCCATATCCCAACCCCCTCCCTTTTCCCTGTAACTGATGAGTAAGATAAATGTTCTCCACGGGCACAAATATGTACCAAACTGCAGCATTTCCCTATTTAAACACATTGCAAAGACAGTCTCAACTAAGCATGTTAGTAATACGCGGTTGTGTTTAAACAAAAGGGGAAACTTGATGTTTGTACAAACATCAAGTTTAATCTTAACTTCCATACACTGACTGTCATAACCAAACATTGTTGCTCTACATACACTTCCACAAAGTCAATTACAGGCCAGTCTCTTCTTATGGCTTTGAACAACAAATAAAGAATTAATATACAATTTAACAGCGTGTTTTTTCCACACCACGGTCCAGAGCAGTGGTGATGACTGAGCCCATTTCAAAGGCAGTCTGATACACTGAAACAAACAGCGAAGTTGACTGTTACGACAGTAGTTACAGGAAGGCTCAAGTGGAACCGTGTTAAAGGATTACAAAAACTGAAGTACTTCACTACATGTCAAGTGCAGTGTAACTACTTTCAACTAATCCCTTTGTGCTCTCTCCATTGTGGCAAAAACAGCCCTCAAATTTAACAGAATGCCATTGTTTTAAAAGGATTTACTTACAGTGAAACTGTAGAGAGAGGAGAATGTGGTGGCAGTGCTAGGTACAGTTTCCCCAGATATCCCTTTTGGTGCTGATGATAGTTGTAGAAGCAGGGTGGCCTGTCCAAGACTAAATATAACCTAGAGAGCTTGTAGCAGGACCAGACGGCAGGCCAAATCTGGCTTTCCCACGTTGCATGGTCAGTGTATTGGCCATAGGCGAACTCATTCTGAAAGGCTGGAAAGCTGCACAGCACGGGAAAGTACAAGAACAAGAAGCTTCACACTAGGGCTGTGTCAAGAACAAATGAAAGGAGGGAGGGAGGGAGGGAGGGAGGGAGGGAGGGAAGGAAAGATGAAGGAAGAGAGCAAGAGAGAGAGAGAGAGAGGGGGGGAGGCAGGGAGGGATAGAGCTGGTGTTGTATAGGACCTGCTACCATGACCTCTTGTGATGATAGCACACACTGACACACACACACATAGCCTAAGACTTCAGTCAATCTTGAAAAACTTTATGAACTGACAGCCAACTATTTTGCACTCAAAGGGGTTCCTCTTGCTCTGCAGTAGATGAGTATGTGTTTGGTTTACATTGCATGCGGTTTCTTGATATGAGGCTAAGATAGAATCATAAACTGTAGAGAAACACTCTGAGTAACGCTCCATGTGTTACTCAGAGTTTAGCTTTATCACTGACTGAAATGTATCACTTTTCCAATCAAAAACCTAATTTCGACAAAAGGGTTGGTGCTAAATGCTGCAAGCAAGCCGTAACCCCCAGAGCAAAAAGTAATAGTTCAAAGGACCTGTCAGTCAAGTTAAACAAGCTCTCAGACATACTTCTCTTTCAGTTTTACTATTCTCTTAATCAAACAAGAACTTTAAAAATTGGCAGCAGTCGGGGAAAGACCGAGGACCCAGTAGTGGCGGAGGAGAGGGGAGAGGAGATGGTGGTGGCTGCACTTTTCCTGCTAAGGTTGCTAGCTTGGTGGTAACATCAGCACTCGTTCCCATTTCATTATTAGAATCTACAAAACTGCTAGCAGTAGCTGATTCTTCTGAGTGTGACTGTTATCATTAGGTGAGCTTTTCTTGTTGGTAAACCACTTACTTACGTCCATTTCCACGGAGAAATACGATTGCTAATACTTAAATCAAGCTAGCCAGATGCTGGCTGAAGTGCAGCATCATATTGACTTTAAAAAAAAAACAAAACATGCCAAACTCTTGATTGGATATCGTCACTCACGTTGTCTCACACAACCCAAAACCAGTCTAGCAGATCACCAGCAGAGGGTGGACTTAGACCGTATTAGAAACTGAGCCAATATTCTTCCAGAGTTTTATCCCACAATAAAAGCACGATATTCCATACAAAAGAAAGTGGATATATTTCTCCTGGAAGGGTCAAATTCCTGGATGGGCAGGCGAGGCCAGGTGCAGCCCGCCCACGACGGCAGGTCTGCATACGTGTACATCCAGCCTTTATGGTGGCCAGCATCCACAAGTGTTGCATTACCAACATCTGAAGGACTGTCCCTTGGCCCATCTACTGTGGCATTGCCGTTGTATATGTGAAGATGCACACGACAGGAATGTACCTGAATATAACTGCATGTGTGAATAGTCAGAATCATTAGCAGTGCCTGAATGACTATCTCAGTAATTTACCAGGGACTATGGATGAAAGAGGGTGAAGAGAAGACCAAGTAAGCTTTATTTCTAGAAAATCACAAGAGAAAAGTCGCAACGCCAATATTTCTCAGAAAAATCAGAATTACATATACCTCAGCGCTACTACACCCAAATGTTGCTTTGTACACCACTAACATGATGTGAACTTCATTTCCTTCAGTTACAGAAAGTGCATAAATGAGAGAGTGGAAGAGTGAAAGGGTAAAGCTAAACATAAACTTCATTTGGTCCTTATTTCAGCAAATTTGAGCATTTTTCAGTAGTGGTAGTATTATTAGTCCCTGCCAAAATGTGTTTTGGTGTAATTTGTATTTGGGAATGTGATGGGCACCCAGATTTACACCTTCTTCAGACTGTCACAGTAATGCTGGTCAAACCCACATCAGCCGCCTGAATGGATCAACACACGTCAGATGACCCCATGTCATATGCGTGTCTCCTGTGTTAGGGGGGTATTAGAGAAGCTGTCATCTTAAAGCACATCAGTACAGTCTGCAGCATTATGCCACATTAGTTGCTGCTTGGTTAAAGTACAGCAGTAGGAATGGAGTGCGCTGCCACTTTATTTCTATTTTTGTGCTATAACACAGTTGTGTTTATATTGCAAAGCAGAGCTGAAATAATTAGTAGAATAATGATTTGTATAACATGTACTTACTTATATATACTCAGCTTTTATTTTGTATTTTGGCTTTCTCTATTTCTGGTGCTTTTTTTTCCCCCCAACTGCTATTACCTGTGGCCTGTAATACACTTATTTCCCCAGCTGGGGATTAATAAAATCTTATCTTATCTTATTAGTTCAGATAAAAATACATTGCCAGCAATAATTCTTATTGAGAATTTGTTCAGAATTTAAGCCACTCAGCTGATAAAAAAAAACAAAATATTAGAACATTTAATTAATCAAAAAATAATCAACCATTTAATTAATTAAAAGAAAACAATTAATTGCCGCCATAGTGGGAGGAGAATCAAATGGCTCACTAGCTCTTCAGTAACTACAGTACATTACATTGTCTATTCCTCCACAGTATACAAAGCTTATTTTGAGAGATATCCGAATTGTTACAAGGCTTCCAACTTGTTACAGAAGAATAGTTTTTAATGAAGCATTCCAGGTTCAAGTTGCTTGACTGCCTGAGAAATAGAAGGGCAAGGTTTGAAGGAAATGAATGTGAGCAGGTAAACCACAACTGCTCTCATGTGGGAGCCTAGTCGCCAAACAATAGAACACCATTGTTGTGCTGGGCAGCTCAAAATGTTTAGACATCTCAAAGAGCCTCAAGGAGATCCTCAAGTAAAGCTTCATCAATTCTACGGCCTGGCAGGGAGTCCCAGGCATTTAAAGGCCTAGTGAAAGCAAAAAGCACCATTAGCTTCGGTAAGTAAAGGAAGACGAAGAATCTACTCAAGAGCCAATTCATCTACTGTAGCTCAGCTAAATTATTCTATTACAGCTGGGTGTAAAAGTATATTTTTGACCTTGGAACTAGTAGTTTGGCAAAAAATATCCCAATATCAGTCTTTTTCTGTCCCTTTCAACCCCATCTCATCATACTAAGCCATCATCACAACAACTGAGCAATACGTCCTCTGGACAGAGACAGTGAGATGTGGTTGAAAGGTCCCTTGTGTGGGAAAAAAAACTGTAATTTGCATTGTCAAAAAGATTACTGAGGGGGACTCTAAGGATTTAATGGCTGATATTTAGTTGATTTGGAAATACCCCAACACATTTATTTTCCTGAAGTAACCTGGGTATTGAAATATTCTTCAATTCAAAGCAAAATAAAGTAAAATTAAAGTTTGTTTTATTTTCTCTCTCCCTCTCTGAAAATAATGAATCACAATCAGTGGAAGAGAAAGTATTTGGCCTTGTAAACAACTGGCTGTGGGGTGAGCCACAAGGAAAATCTTGTTAGACAATTCCCCCTGAACAATTGTGAGTGTGCATGAGCATGCAGCAGAGTCATATTCTTTTACTTGTGCACTGAGACTATTTTCAGCAACCCTGACACAATGCACAATGTGTGCGCACACACACACACACACACACACACACACACACACACACACACACACACACACACAAGGATGACACATGAGGCAGAGTGGAGGTCTTCCCATGCCCCTCTGCCCTTTCTGTTAGACTTGGACATCTCCCACAGGCTGAGCTGTAAATAGACAGTACCCCCAAAACCTTCACACACACACACACACACACACACACATACACACACACACACACACGCACACACACACGTATATACAAACTCGTATACATGCACACACACAGAACTATACTTAGATGCCTATTCTGGCCCGCCACCATATACTGCCACAGTGAGATGGGGCACATCAGCTTGACTGTTTAAACATAAATGAGACGACATCTTCCCTCTCACTACAGACAAAGTTGTTTAAAGACTAAAGTGAAACAGTACAACTTAGGAAAGTTCTGCACACACTAGCCTGCTTAGATTTGATAAAGTACAGTAGCACAGAGGATTTCATCACATGCAGCGCAGCCCCCAGCCTTGCTGGCAAGCTCCTGGAACATATGTAACCGTTAATGTCCAAACAGATCACAGTAATAGTTTATGATATGTCAGGAGGGCTCTAATAGCCATACCACTGAACAAAAACAAGGTTTATTGAACTATTTGTCAGGAGCGAGGCACTTCAAAGATTGCACAGTAAATTACTGTTTTAAAACACTGTGACAGGAACCTACAGTAAAATACAGTAAATTCATGTAGTCTGAGATATAGCTCCTCAGGGGGGTGTAATTGTTGCTAGTGGCTGTAGAAAAACTAGGCACTGTGGAAAGATGTGTACAAATCCAAACATATAATCAAATCCCTGCAGCCAAAAAGCACTCCAAAAATGTTTAGTTCATTTAGTTTGTCTGGACAGAACGCCAGTGAAACTAAGGCAAAAAAAAAGTAACAAAATGAAGCCATGTTGACATCAAGAGGCAGTGAAGAAAATAACTTGTCCGCTCTGTGGTGGGGCACGGACGTTATAGTAAACTGCTTAGATGCATCGCTATCATCGTGTATCTATTCATCAGTAGTCCTGTGGCAGCCAATGCAGCCTATTACTTTTTAAGTAAACTTAGTAGTAGTGAGCAACAAGCTTGCAACTACCAAGCCAAACAAACAAACCACTGATTGATAATTACATCATTTGGTCTTTGAAAAAAAACATTTAGTCTTTAACAAGATTTGACAAGACGAGCACTGCAATGCAGCATTTCCTGCAGTACTGTGACCTTGCAGGGAAAGTGGAAATGATGGCTGGACTTAAATCTTAATAAAAGACCCAAAAAGGGGAAATAATTTGACAAGATAAAGAATTTGATAATAAAACAGAATCAACTGTAACGTGCAGAATTGCCAAATTTTCTAAAACTTTGATCAAATTTATAAAAATCAGGGTTTTCCCTATCTTATAAGCATATTTTTTGCTTAAGCTGTCCTCTGAGAGACAGAGAGAGAGAGGCAACACATTAGCAAGAGTCCATCACTTCAATAAACTCTCAGAAGTGCAACCACATCTGCAGGTACAAGACACGAGTTTGTTGAAGACTTTGCGGCTGTTTGTGTGGAGGCAGATATTTTGCTGGAAAAAATTAAAAAGCTACATCCGTTTCTTATCAAATATTGAAAATGTTGTTGAGCACTGGCCAGACATGAGAGCAGCCTCCGTCAGACCCACTAACCCAGAGTTCGACTTACAAATGGAGGCCGTCCTGCAGAAGATCCATTTGATAAAAAAAAATAGTGCAATGTTGTGTTTAAATAATTTATATTCAGAAAATTGTGAATATTTTCTGACTGAATCATTGAACTTTCATTCATCCATCATTCAAGATTAAACATTCTTTCTGATGACAAAATGTGGTTAAATTGTAAAACAAAGAATTCAGAAAAAGTGAAATGGAAAACATAGAATTTTGGAAACAAAAAAAAAAAAAACTGAACCTGTACAAAAACAACACAAGGACAACTTCAATGCCACAACAGTTCCACACAATAACAAAGGAGTGTGACTCCTGGATGACCTTCCTGTTCCACGGTATATTACTGTGAATGCACACCCCCACAGTACATTGTTGTTTCATTCTGGTCTACTACTGCTGATATTTTTGCAAGAGATCAAGGTCCTTCAAACCTTCATTCCTATTAAATGACCTTTAATATGTTAACCCCATGACCTGCCGCATGACACCTATCCAAAATCATTCCATATACAGTATGTCTTTATTACCAACATGATACTGTCAGCACCATATAAAATCCCATATCGCCATCCCAGTTTATATTGTAGGTTTAAATGACTTCTGCAACATCTATTACACACTGGACAACAGACAGTAAATCCTCCAACCTTGCTCTCAACGCACCTTTAAGATTAAAAATAACATGATGCTGATACACAGGTGTGGAAAGAGCAGCCCATTCAATCCAGATGTTGAATCTACCCACGCTGGCATGGCAAACCAATTTTAAACTGTTTCTCTACATTTCATTTTGATGATTCACTCTTCACCCGTGGGGCCCACATCTGACTTTTATTTCTTAGTGCCTTCAGCTTGTTTGTGGTCCCACACATGTTGAAGGAAACAGTTTTCCAAAACATGTTGGTACAAGAAATCTCATCAAACGAGATCAAATTTTCTCCAAAACCTTTTTTTTTATCTACTAAGTAATTATTTACTTTGATTGTGTATAGCATATATCAGCATGCCTGTAATTAACTGTAATAGCAGAGTTACAACTAGTGTTGTACTTGTGTTTGTGTTTAATATGATAGCCGTTTTTTTTTCTTATCCCCAACTTTTAACTTACCATCATTGACTGTCATCAGAAGCTGTTTATTCATAAATGAATGAACACTTTTAACTGAGAGCCATATACCAAAGTGTCCCTGGTTAACATGGGATTACACAATTAGACAATTTGATCAGCATTAGGCATAAAAACAACAGGCTAGGGTTGGGTAAAGATCAAGGTTGGGTTAAAATAACTACTAACTGGGTGTCACAGTTGCTGATTTGGTAGAGGTCAAGTACTACTACAGCTACTAAAGTTAGGAGTCCTTCTTCAAAATGGTTAAAATAATCATTTCCTGGTTTCAAACCAAATCCTATTTTAAATGGCACACATTTTGAAGAATGGCATTAACAGTTTCAAACGGCTCTACTGTGCACAATATTTTTTTCCGTTTAACCTTACAGATTGAATTGCGCTCAGTGAGTGTTTTCTAACTTTTAGACTCTTTGACTTGTCTAAGTTTTGAACTTCTATTTAAACATCAGGGAAATTAGTCATTAGGAACATCCCTAAACTGAAATATAAGTTACTGTAATATTGTAGTGTTATAGTGCTGACAGTCCCACAAATCCCAGACAGTCAGTGTCAGTATTGGGAAGTGTTCGCTTTCTGCATGGTTCTAGGGTAGAAGCTGTTCTTAACTCTGTTTGTCTGTAATTTGATGGACCAGAACCAGAGGGCAGCAGGTCAAACAGATGATGTCCAGGATGGGATGGGTCTTTCATACTGGCTGCTCGACTGAGGCAGCAAGAGCGGAATAAGTCTTCCAGTGACCCTCAGAAAGGCTCTCCTGTCCACTGCTGAGCATCTGGCATACCACGCAGGGATACAGTATGACAGCACACTCTCAAAGGAGCAGTGGTAGAAGGACACCAGCAGCTTCCACTGCAGGTTGGTTTTCCAGGAGGGACCCTATCCACGTAGTCCCCATTGTTGTACAGTGGGTCAGAGTCTGCACTGTTCTTCCAGAAGTCTACTGTAAGTTATTTGGTTTTTAAAGAGTCCAGAATAAGCTTGTTCTCTGAACGACACGCTTTCGGTCTTTGGACTTCATCCCTGCAGGCTGTCTCCTCTTGAGATAAGTCCAGCCACAGTCATGTCGTCCGCGAGCTTAAAGGTGGTGTTGATGGAATGAGTGGGAGCAGAGTAATGAGTGAGGGCATGGAGGATGGGACTCAACACACAGCCCTGGAGTGAACTGGTGCTGAGTATAAGGGTGAGGGCGAAGCATGGGTCCAACAGTCTGCAGACGGTTGGTCAGAAAGTCCTTGATTCAGTGGAAGGTGGGCTGGGAATGTCCTACGTTAGTAAGTTTAGTAATAAGTCTGCCCGGGATGACGGCGTTAAAGGCAGCGCTAACGTCTATGAAAAGCATCCTCACATATCTCTCCTGGTGTTCAAGGTGGATCAGTGGCAATTACATCCTCTGTACACCTATTTGCTCTAGAAGCAAACTGGTATGGGTTGAAGGTGGGTGGGTCATGATCATGGTTAAAAGAACCCAACATTAACTGTCGGTAGGAAACAGTGGTGCCCCATGTCCAACATTTTGTTAAACAACATTACTCAATTTCCTCTTCTACTACAAATGGACACAAGTCATAATTCAAATGGCAAATAGAAGGCTCTGTCACTCGAACGTAAACATATTTTGTTTTTGAGTGTTGCTGAATCAACTGAGTGTGTTGATTGTCTTAGGTTGACAGTTTCCACTTTTAAGACACTACTTACATAATGTTACAATCATAGCATAACAAATAAAACCTGAATTTATTGAACATTTTGCCCTCCCACGTTTCAAAAAAACAGAGAGGTCTTTCATTGAGAATTAATAGAGTTTGTTTCTTGGGTAAATTCTGGGTCTTGGGAATTGGCATTGTAATGTATTTACATCAAACACTGAAACAAATTATTCTCAAAGCAGACACTAAGAAGTTTACACAGATTTGGAAAAAAGTCTGGGTAATGTAAGTTCATTAACTACCTTATCAATACACATTACTTGTCTCCAGGGGTGGGTGATAAGATAAAAAATCACGCCAGAATCGCGAGATCATGCAAGAATCCAGAGCTGATTTGGTACATCGCTTGCCCGAATATATAGCAAGAGACACTAAGGGATAGCTTCTGAAGTGGAAATGGTAGAAAATTGACAAATCTTTACAGGTGGACACATTTATATACTGTTAGATTGCCTAACCCTACTTTTCTCACTTCCGTTCCACCAATTGCTTCTTTGACATATTCTATGATATTGGCATTTACACTGATTACTGATTGAAGACATATGCATCCTGCTGCATGTTGATGTTGATTGATTGCATTTATGAATATTTTTATTGCATGTTGGTTTATTTTATTCTAGTATCTTAATTTTATCTTAGAATCTTTCTTATTTTTCTTATTATCTTGATCTAACATGGGGGATGCAATGCAAATTTCATTGACACGTCATGCTCAATGACAATAAAGAAACTTGAATATTGAATCTTGATAGTTCTCAAAGTACAAGCAGTAGCAAATACACAGGCTTTATCTTCCAACAACAGCTCACTGGAATGGTTTTATTATTTTTTCTGGTTCTTATTTGTCTATCATACTCCAAAATAACAACAACATTTTTGTTTGCAGATGCTCTTTTTTTGAGCGATTAAATTCGTCCCTGCAACTGAGCATTTAGCAATTAGCCATCCTTCTCAGACGCAGAATATGCATTCCCAACATGCAACTTAATAATCTCCCACTCCTTTCTAATGCCACACAGACATGCCGAATGAATTGTAGGGGAGTGTAACACAGAACAGCAAGTCAGCAGGAAGGAACTTAGGTGACCACTCAGGAGGTACCTGCTGTGTCTCATACGTGGCAGGAATTTTAAGCCTAGGAGGTTGGAGTATGAAAAAAAATCCTAAAAACAATTCATGTGTAAAACATACAGAAACATATGTAACTAAGAACACTTGAAAGTAATATATAGATCACTTTATAGTCTATTGCAAGTCAGTGTTCTACAAGTTTGTCACTTAGATTGTTGCAATGCATAATTCCTCGAAAATGAAATCCTGCAAGTTCCTTTAGTCTCAGTGAAGGCTTTGTTGAGCAAAAGGTTTGACCTGAATGCACCCAATACAAACACCCCACTGTAAGCCCTCTAATGTGCAGTTTACCCTGGAGTCTAGATTATTCAACAACAAGTGCTGAAAGTCCACTTTTGCCAAGACTCAGAAAGTTGACACAGCATGGACAACAACAGCACAATTAGACATTCCTTACATAATAAGGTAAATAGTTGCACATAGCTGAATTGGGTGATAAAAACAAATTTTTATGCATTTAGTGCATGTTGGTAGTTACAATTGGCCCAATTAAACACTGCACCTAAGTATTTGTATCTCTATTTTATTAGCATAAAATGAGTCAGTTTACAGGTCGAACAGCTAGATATTTTGGAGGCAGTACTGCGAACATCAAAATGGTGCAACAAACACGTAACAGTTGTTCGGGTTAGGTGTGTTGTTAATTTAAAAAAATGTGGCTGTGTTCATCCAATGAACACTACCTCACTGTATATGAGAATATCCTGGTTCAAATTCAGCTGAAGAAGGCCTAAGCCAATGTCATATTTTACAAATGCAGAATAAGAGAAAGCTGCCTTGTTGTCAACAATTTCAATTGTCTATTCAGTGACATAAAGATGATTTTTTTAAGTGAAAAGTGGCATGTGCATACTTTACTGGTATAAAACTGAACAGTAAAAAGGTTGAGAAACAGATATGACATAGCTGTGATCTCAAGTTTTTAATTGCAACATCTGGACAGCCAAACAACAAACCTATTTATCACTGTCAGATGGCAGCGTGGACAACATGCATTCAATCAAGCTACTGTACTGAGCAAGATGGAGAGAGCGGGGGGAGGAAAGAGAGAGAAAACACATAAGAAACATAATCAGAGAATGATTCTCATCCATCTGTCCAGAGATTCTGTGAGGACCATAAAGCCTGCAATAGTGTTTTTGATTGTTGCAGCGAGAATTTGTCATGGTTAAATTAATTCTAACACTGCGCCATGATATGCAAATGACAGACAGAGGGAACACTGAATCTGCAGTAGTAATTAACCGTCCTAAATGGCTCATTAGAATTCATGATTTTATTAGCTAATCAAGTATTTTATGTGTGGATGCTTGTGTAAACATAATCTTTTTTTTTGTTGTTGTTGTTTTTGAGATTTCTACAGCTGGATCAATCACTCAACTAACCTTCTTTTAAGACTTAAAATACCTCTATAAGACATTTGTAACTGTAGCCAAAGTGTTTGCCCCCCTCCCCCTCTGTGTTACAGTACCGGACAGCTGTCCTGCATGCAGCAATCTCCCCAGGCCCTTACATTTCACATACACATTACTACGTCAGCTCTTGCATTGCAAATACAAACAAAGTAATTATGTATGCATTATTAATTGACAGTGTCAAAGGAGCAGCACCAATGGAGCCACTGTTTGTGTAGAGGATTAAAGAGAATGGCCTGCCTGTCTCTTTCAAACCCATATTTTACAACTTCATTACCTAAAGGAGGATTGCATTTGTTTTTTCAAAGTGGGTCTTGTTTTCATAGTTTAGGCCAATACTCTGTTGGGTATTATAGAATGCAACTCACTAGTTTCACTGCTGAGTTCAGGGAAAATGGCAACACTGGTAGCCACAGCTTTACAATGGAGAAAAAAGAAACAGGCATCTAAAATACATATTTGGGGGTGAGCCCAAGGGAGGAGACACCTGAAATGTAACTGTAAACCGCCACTACATGAAAGATATGCATTTCTGTAAAATTACAGTAGGCCAAAGTTGAACTACAGTATTAAGTTACTACACAAGGCCTAACAATTATTTACAGCAGATATAGGAAATAACTACAGTATCCACCATGGTTATCCTTTATTCTGACTTTAGACAGAATGACTAAGAAGCTGCTATATAACCACTTTTACTTCAGGGTCAACCCAAAAGCATTTTAGCAGCTTTGAAGGCTATTTGTTTAGTAAAAGATAAGATAAGATGAGATAAAACTTTATTCATCCCCAGTCTGGGAAATTTGGGCAAGGTGATGGAAAAGGTGATGAGCAAAATAAATACTCAAGACCCTAAATTTGCATTTGTAATGGAGCACCATGCGATTTTAACATTTGTGGAAAAGTGACAACAAGAAAGTTAAAAAAAAACTGTTTTGATTATGAAACTCTTTAAATTATATTTTGAGATTAACACATGTATTTCTTCCTTGTGTGCAGGCTCATGGATGTGGAGTGCATCATCTTGATTTGCATTGTTTGACCTTGGACACTTTGACTGCTGACAACTGTAACAATTAACCTTGTTCACAGCAAAAAACTCAAATCATGAGCCAAGACTGGTGTCAACAATTACACGTACAGTATATTAATATTAATGTCAGGGTCTCTATTACTCCTAGCAGTGTGAAGCTGCCCATCATCAGAAAAGCTACTCCAATTATAAGCACACAGTTAGCAAAAACTAAACACATAACTTATCACTAAGGATTTACAACAAGTAAAGTAAATGTTAGCCAAAAAGACAGGTCAACAACCACTTTATCCCTGGTTACATCTTCAGTTGAGCTACTTCACCGCCTCTAATGCCTTTAGTGTATTATAATTACATTTGAGTCACACAACTAAGCTCCAATTTTCTGAGAAATAAATACCTGGGGTCTATACAGGTAAATGTCACAAAAAAAAAAAATATGTATTTTTAAGAAAACCAAAAATATCAGAAAGACGCACCAATATATACCACAATAATAACATTCTAAATTTTAGTTCACATTGCACAAATTGGAGAAAGACAGGTGTCATTTCCAGCTACCATCTTTGTTTGGCTATAAGGAAAGTCCAAATTGGGTAACATGTAAATAATCTTTTCTGTACTGTCATATCATTGATATGTTTTTTTGTTTGTTTGTTTGTTTGTTTGTTTGTTTTGCCCAGAGCATTACACAAGTTTCTGAGGATTTTGGAAATGCAGTAAATATTTGTTAAACAATCAAATGCTTAGCTCTAAGATTTAAATGTTATGGTAACACATAAGAGGCACAAACTGGGTCTTTGAGTCATATGCATTCTGTGAATAGTATAAAACACAGAAAATAGGTCGCTCTATTATATCATCAACCAGACATTATGTTTCCAAACTGCGTGATATGAAGAACTTAGAGGCACTATGTTGCATGTGCAGCATACAGCCACAGAAACACAAGTGGGACATCAGAAACTAACTGGGTGCATCCGTCCCCTCTGCTCCACCGCATACCTGCGGCACAATGCACGTCTCTGTGGCAACGACAGCAGACAGAATGGGTAGCAACAGTGTGTCATTCCTGCCGACGCATCTCACTATGGATGCAAGGGCATCTCCCATTATCACCGACTCCTCTTCTGACACTGGCCTCCTAACAACCACGACATGGACAAACTAAAGGGACCGCAAAAACTAGACAGGAAAGGACTATTTCCCACCGCCACCCCGACTAACTGGATATGTGACATTTTCCAAATCGGAAGCGTGCCCTACCTGTTTCTGCCGTTCCTGGAGGGAGAGGAGGAGGCGGAGGAGGAGGCGCATCAGGATGAAGATAGGTGCCGCATTTGGGAGATAAGGGGATAACGGAAACCGAGATGTGGCAGGGACGTGTTGGTGCTCCCTCCTTCAGTCACGACGCACGTCCCGTCACTTTGCGCTTAGCAGCTACTTTTGGCGCACAGCCCCACCAACATGCAGGCGAATGAGGAGCACATTTGTTGCGCAATATTAACTGAGCTGAAATTGAGGATTTAATGCATCCTACTTAAGACAAGCTTCTAACCAGTGATGTAATTAAAAAAAGCTTGAACCATGAACTGAATTAACGGTTGTTACAGAGGCAAAGAGTAGCTAAAGCAAACTGCAGTGTCCTGTACATCCCGGTGACATCACATCAACAACTGACTGTAACTTTGCTTCTCAGTCAGCCTTGTACACAGAATTACCTAATCAAACAGAGGGTAATTAAAATGAGTTAGACTACTTTTCAGCTTTGTGTCTTAAACTTAATTTTTCCTCATTTCATTTTAAGAGCTACAAACTTCCTTTTAACATTTGAAACTGTAGTTGCCGTTAGCTAGTGTCAAGCTAACGTGCAGTGCTAGCTTGCGAGCATTTGATTTTCTCAATAACAAACCTCAAGCCAAAATTGAAACACAAACACTTACCACAGGATAGAAGTCGTACAGATCCCTCAAAGATTCTTCTAGCCTCAGTCTTCTGCTTAATGAATATAAAAACTGGTTCATAAACTTAACAAACATGGCTGCCAGAGGAGACATGCCAACTGCCACAAAACATCAGAAGAAGAAAATATAAGTTCTTGCTGGTTGCATAGAAGCCAAGACAAAAATAAATACATGAACTAACATTTAAAAAAGATAAATAAACCTGACAACTAAACCAACATTTCAGTCCAAAAGATTGTTGAGACTGATACTGAAATCAATGTTTTGGAATTTAAAAAAACTGATGGACATATGGCTCATTTAGCCAGATGGCTGTGAATACTGAAGTCATGTCCTCAGCGTATTTTTACCTTTTAGAATATTTTAGTACTCTAGGGCAATTACATTCAATGCATTTCACGATAAAAATAAATAAATAAAACATTGTGGAAAATTTGAAGGCTGAGTCCAGTGTTTTTAAGCTCAACATGTTCAATTTTGGCAACTTTTAAGACAACGAAAACAATATGATCCAGTAGAGAGGGCTTTGAAGCAGCATGCAGACTTTCATGTTGAAAGAAATGCGGTCAACACAGTTAAACACGTCGCTGAAAAAATCTTTTATTTCAACTCTAAATACAGTTGCAATAATGAGAAGTACGTGAAGAAGCAGCACAGGAGGTAATAATGACCTGATAGAAAATTCTGTATATCCTCCTAACTTCACTTTGACAACACACACATTATAGATGCAGCCTTATAGAGACAGTTGGCCTATAGCTCCACTGCATTGGTTGCCAGGTTAATTCCACTCATTTGGCTCTTCAGATTACACACCTCCTACAGCCACAATACCAAACGTGCCAACGTTTTCTTACCTACAGTTCTCGCTTGTTTGAGGTTGTTTTTGCTGCTGTCATTTTGCAGCGAGCGACATGCAGGGCGCTAACAATTGATTTACTGGCAGAGATTTTGATTTTTCCATTACACAGCACGCTGCTTTGCCAGGGTGGGTGGGTTGGAAACAACCCTTATTGGCTTATATATTCTTGAAAACACACCTGTCTCTGTCCTGCACTGTGGCAAAACTTTTGTTCTCTGCTGACTGTAATGAGCTGTGTTGTCCATTATTAGAGTTAGATGACAGGGGTCATGTTCACTTCACCCGGGCTGCATACTGTATTTCTATGAAGTCTATCAGCAGATGGGTCGCTGACCTGCTCTCTTACCCGGGCCCGGGGTGTGCAGAGGCACAAATGGAGCAGCAGGAGCAGATGGGAGCGAGACGGATGAGAGCAGGATGAGACGGAGCTGTGTGCTTAATATTTAACCAGTGAAGCCGCATGCTGCTCCGCTCAGGAGGGGAGGAGGATAAAACCATCACACTGAAGTGACACTGATTATAGAGATGCTAGAATTCACAGGTGGAAAGCTAAGTACTGTATTATCCTATACTACTCATATTTTGAAGGGGTGCTTTTTCTGAAGTGTTGAGGAGACTTTACCCTTTACCTTTCAACATCAGAGTACTTTTTAATTTTTCTGCAAATACTTCCTTTTACCTCACTCCCCTCTGGAAAGCGGCTACGGTAGATCGAGACCAAAACTTCAAGCAACAAGAATAATGTCTCCCCAACTGCAGCTGGCCTCATCAACAAGGCCCAGGATGACTCTTATAGCATGTTTACTTCCTATTCCTTTCTCTTACTATGTTTATTATTATGCGCCAAAATACCAACAGGAATTCATTTTATCTGAAAACCTACATGGCAATAAACCTGATTGATTCCTTAATACAAGTAAATCTTTGAACTCATAAGTTTTGCTTTGATTGGAGTATTTTATTTAACGTTTTAACTAAAGTGAATAAGTTGAGTACTTGTTTGACCTCTGTGTGTAATCCACTTTGGGTATTTTGGGTAAAATATCACAGTGAGGTTTACTGGGTAAATAGACACAGATGAGTTGGTACTAATCTGATACATTCAGGGTTAACTTTTGTGCTTTACCCTTTTTGAGCAGAGAAGCGGTTTACTGTAGGATACTGTGCTGGTGCTAACGGTGTAGCAGCCTGCAGTGAGCAAATGTTTACAGACACTAATAGTATACTACAAGATATATACTGTTTTATGTATTGAACTTGCAAATGAATAGCAAATTTACAGTACAATATGTGTAATTTACAGTATGTATGCATGTCTTATGCAAGCAGAGGAGAGGTTCTGCAGCAGTGCCCCCAACAGAGAGTTACCTGAACTGCCAGGAGGCAGTTCTCCCTCCTGGCCACTTCATTAATCCACACACACAGAACTTCTCACTGCACTGGCTGCTGCAGACCAGTGGGAACCAGGTTTCACAGACACAAATTAACAAGTCAGTACCCTATAAACGTCCCCTGGAAAGCCAAGTCAGCCTAAGACTGTGTTTAATCAGCATTCAAACCAGACCTCAAGGTCACTCACGTTATTAGAGAATAATGTTTTGTTCAACACTGAGTACGGTGACATTATTAACTGTCTTTTTTTCCTCAAGTCTCCAACAGAGCTTCCGTGCCTCTGTATTCTTATCCATGGTCAAGTCGCGTTTACACTGAATTGCTCATTCAGATCTCACAGTAACAAATGGAGCTTGCAGAATGACGCATGGACAGCAAGTTGTTGGGTCAGCTGTCGGCAGTAAATATGAGGCACTAGCTTTTCATCACTAAAACCTGAAAGTAGAAAGAGCGCCATGCCCGTTTATTGTTGATAGAACCCTCAGGTTGTGAGAAACCAGGTGGTTAACAGGACCATGAAAGTTTCTCAAAAAATGCCTGTCGTTGGGGAGAATGGTACCATCACACCACCTGGTAGTATTTCAAGCCAGAGAAGCCCGATATTTCACACTGGGTTTTCCCAACAATGATGGAGTCAAGTGGCCTTATTTTTACCAGTTAACCACTATCCATCTTACCCTAGTAGCCTCTGAGTGTTGGCAAAGCAAAGTCAGTAGCAAACCTTCTGAAAAGAGAAAACAGGCTGTCCATTTCCTCCGCTTGTTCAGTTGTGCTGCACACATTTTCTGAAAGCTATCGTTCGATATTTTGGGAAATAAACGTACTGGTACCAGTCTTACATCTGTCCACTTGTTATGAGCCAGGAGCTAGCAGCCAGTTAGTTAGCTTAACACAAGACTGCAAACGGGAAAGCAGCAAACCAGCATTTTTAAATTTCACTAGTTAACACATTATGTCTGGTTTGTTTAATCAAAACAAACAAAAACCAAAGTGTAGAAACAACAATTTGTGGTTTTCAGGTGGTTGTGTGTGAAATTCTTGAGCAGGTGCAGTGACTTCCTGGTAGCTACACATGTTCAAGAAACAGTCTGGCACATAACCCCACAACAAACTACAAACTCTCTTTTCTACATTTTAAAAAAAGGTGCCGGTAGACAGATCTTATTTCCTTGGGACCGAGCAAGGCAAGCTGCTTTCCCATTTCCAGTCTTTATGCTAAGCTAAGCAGCCGCTTGCCACGGGTACATATCGAAAAGACAGATCTGAGAGTGGTATCAATCTTTTCATGTAACATTCGGTGAGGAAGTGAATAAGCGTACTTACCAAACTGTCAGACTATTTCTTTAAATTCATTTATAGCTGCTGAAGACATTTATGATCCTTTGTATTTTATTTGCTGCAGTTAAAGAAAGTACCACAAGTCTGTCAAAATGTCTCAGGTGCCACATAAACAAAGGCAAACAAAGTTTTATTCCACAGACATGATGCTTCTTCTTGTCATTAAGAGGTCTGAGTGAGCAAAAAGAAAACATGCTGATTCTTCGTCACCTCTGATTTATTCCATTTGTCACTTGAAATAGTACATTATCCATGTGTTGCTCCTTTTATTAGAGAACCCTTTTGTCCTGAAGGTACAGCAGCCTGAAAATCCATTTCACCTCTTAAATGCCTTTGGAGTTGTCTGAGAATTCCCAATGCAATGAACAGAATAGGTTTATCTGTTAAATTCAAGAATGTGCGTAAGCACAATAGGCCAAATTGGTTTCCCAATTATGAGCCACAGCAATAATTACTCTGGTCTAAGGTTGCCTCAAATCTTGAAGGAAAGTAGCTGGCATAATTTTTATCATTCGCATAATAACGAAACCACATCCATTGTTGACAGCCAGACGGGCGAGACGGCTCCTGACAGTCTTTACTTCCAAGAAGATTTACTGAAACATGAGTGAAAAAAATCTTTAATTTTGAGGTAAATGAACCTTGTGGTGTAGTTTGATGTCTGGTTTTTCCTTCCATCAAATACACAATTCCCACTTTCCACAACGAGCCACTTCACACTTTGACATTCACACATATACCCAGCTGGTCTATTCAGCTGTTATGCATGAATAATAATTCTGTTCTTGAAGAGCATCCACTTTCGAGTGAAGAAATCATGTAAATCTCTTCTCTGTCCAGAATAAATATAGCCGGCAACACGTTGTGCTTTCTTAGAAAACTGTCACGTGCTGACAAATTAAAGACAGTATGAGGGAAAGAAAGCGCGACAGGGAGAACAGTACTGGAAGTCTTGGCTAAACACGATGATTAACTACAGTTATCATCACATCTTTGAATGTGCGGAAACACATCGAAATCTCTGGACTTCTCTCAGAACACTAATTCTGTGCCTGAAGTCGTTTTAGAAATTTCAAGACGTGTGTGATAGTGACTCTGTGGATTAACAGTTGTGAACTTGACAGACAAGCCTGCTTTGCATCAGGATTTCCAAAAAAAGACCGAAACGACTGACACCACTTCATGTCATTAATTCACTGTACATCAAAGGGCCTATTGGTGGGATTTTAGTGGTAAAAAAAACTTAATTCAGGGAACCTGCCAGGCATCAGGGACAAAAGTTGATGCCAAGATCCTCAGACGGCTTCTCTGGATTTATGCTTCGGCGGTTGTCGGAAGAACTCTCACAAAGAGAGTTTTGGTGTCTAGAGATTTTACCGATGAGTCAGCTGGCAGCTCTGAAAAACAGAGAGACATTAAATTAATTACAAAGTATGTTTGTTTATATTTCTGGATAAAATTAACTGTGGAAAAACATTTTAGCAATCACAGAAGATTACAGTTTTCGAAAAAATCTCAGAGGATCTTAAGATGCTCAAATTGGAAGGGTGGTGGAGATAATAATGAAAAACACTTAGTGTCATGAAGCAATGTGCAGTAAATGTTTCATCCATAATGCACCATTTTATTACATCCAATTTGTCCCATCATATCAGAGCTACTTACTAAGTGACCTGTTCACTTATGGATGAGGGGACATCCAACCCTCCTCTAGCATTTCATTAATTTTAATGTTATCTTAGTTGCAGGCCCAGAACTGAAGCACACTGACGAAACAAAGAGAAAGTGATATTCATTGTGTGACTATGCAGACAAAACGATTACAGTCACTTTCATTTCTTATATGTGGAACACTTTTGTGAAGTAAAATTGATTTGTCTTTGTCTACTGAAAACATTTATAAGTGAGTAAAAATAATTAAGTGGCTTCAGCTCTCCTGGCTTTCTTTGCTTCAGCTAATTTTGACAAACTGTGAGATGCGAAGACAAATGGAGCAAGATGGAAACGTTCATTAAATACATAGAAAATATACCGTATTTTCCGCACTATAAGGCGCACCGGATTATAAGGCGCACCTTCAATGAATGGCCTATTTTGAAACTTTTTTCATATATAAGGCGCACCGCATTATAAGGCGCATAGACAGAAAGTACCGTACTGTGGTGTCTGGGTTGCGTTATGCATCCACTAGATCAGGGGTCGGCGAGCCGCATGCGGCTCCTGAAAATAATTAATGAGCATTTATTTAAAATGTATTTTGTTTTAGTTTGTTCGTTTTGAAACAAACATTGCGCGCTCACAGATGACAGCTTATCCTGCGTGAAGATGCAGGTGACGGCGCACAGCGCTGATGTGCAGACGCTGTGCGCTGAGGTTCAGGAGCAGAAATCACATTAACCACATATTTAGCATATATTCATATTTTTTCATTGTTCAGTGAAACAGTCATTTTATTATTCAGGTTGACAGCTGACTGCACGCGCCAGTAAAAGAATGACGGCACGCAGAGAGTGGAACGCCCTTTACACTTTTACTGCTGTTACTTCGGCCACGACCCCTGAATACGATAGCCATAATTAACCAATATTGTCTTAAATGTATCATATATTGGTGTTAGCTGACAGAAGAGCCTTCACCCCTCAGTAATTTCTAATCAATCTGATCTTTCCCTCCCTCTGTACATCTCCCCAGAATTACTGACCTTAAATCAGTTTAAAAGCCTTCTAAATGGATGCTACAACGTGGCAGGTATTAAACTGGAATCTGTATCCAGATACGTTATCCTCATTGAGATCAGATCTCTGTCCTCTAGAAGACAACCTGCTGTGTGAGTTGTTGAGTTAGGGGAAACATTCTAAACTTTGTGAAACGCTGTCGGTAATACATTAAGTAACTATTTTCCTTGTATAAAAAACATTGTGTCAGTTTGCCTGGGCGTGTTGTGCTGGCGTGTAGGCGACTTTGAGACTACATAAATGTAATGCCTTGTGAACAGCAGATCAGCTGCACAGATGAGCGTGATGTGTCGCACACACTGTTATTTCTTACTGTGTATCATTCATTTCCCACCCGTACTGCTTTCATTTCTCACAAACTTCTGTTGAATAACAATCTTTTGGAGCTTTCATGGAGACATAAAATCAGGAGTTACAGGCGTGTCTCTTCTGGTCCTCTCGCTTGCTCGCGCTCTAAGTTTGAAAGATAACCTTATTTGATGCTAGCTGAAAACACATATCTGTGTCAATGTTATGGTGTGTACGGAGGCCAGCACGTTGTATGGATTGTGTTTACGTCTACCTAAAATCTGAAACACAATGCGAGCCAGACTACTGCCAGATGATGCGTTTACACCTTGCATTAACATGCATCGCATTTTAACACCAGGTGTAAATGGGGTGTGAAAGTCAGTACGATATCCATCTTTTCATCTCACCCTGGGTGAGATCTTGGTCCAGGTAGAGCTTGAGCCATCTGCTGCGGAGGCCGAAGACCTTGGCAGCCTCAGACAGCAGGCCTGAAAAGTCGAGCCCATTCTGGCCCACTGGGTTCAGCAGCAGGAGGGTGCCCACCTCTCCTGTCTGGCACTCTGGAGGAGACAGAGAAGCGTTGAAGAGAAGCGAACCAGACAGACTTTACTTCCTTTACAAATTAAGAAATGATTGGCTTGTTAGTGAGGTTTGTTCACAAGTCCTGGGAAGGGAGGTGACCAAGCTAAGCCTAGCCATGGGAAAAGAGAGGAGAGGGAGAGGAGGAATGATGGATCAGAGAGAGAAGACGAGAGAGAGAAAGCCTGGCTGATCAACTGATAGATGTAGGGGTAGAGGTGAGAGAGTGAATGACTTAAAGGATAAAGCTGGATTCTAGTAGATTTCCTTCAGTACAATGAACACTTGAATCAGCACAATCAATGCAGCCGATTCCAGTGGTGAAAAACAGCTAACTGCATTTATATGACACCTTCAGTTTCTAGTTACTGTACAGATTCTGATTTCATACATCAACTTATAAAATATGATGTTATAGTTTAAAGTACCCAAAAGTATATGTATAAAAGAAACAGTTCCACATTTCGGGAAAACACTTTGCTTTCTTGTCTGTATGGTAAATATGAAGCTATAGCTAGCAGCCGGTTATCTTAGCAAAGCATAGAGACTGAAAACAGCAGAAGCAACTAGCCTGAGTCCGCTTACCTGCACTAGAGCTCACTAATTAACTTGTTCAATCTCATTTGTTTTTTTTCAATCTGGCGAAGGCTTTTTATGCTGGATGCCCTCCCTGATGCACCCCTCCCCATTTATCCGGGCTGGGAGCGGTAATTAGGAATGCACTGGCCTGTGCATCTCCAGTGGCTGGGGAGCAACCTGAGGTTCAAGGTCTTGCCCAAGACTGGAGGAGGTGGGGATCAAACGACTGTCTGATGAGTAGACAACACACTCTCCCTCCAGAGCCACAGCTGCCCATTTATTTTCTTCTCATATATTTTTTTCAGTGCTATACAGTTTCTACATAGTTCAAAGCTAAACGACAAGCTTCAGTTTTATGAGGTTATATGCTGGATTATTTCTCTGCACAGGGCGAGGTTAGCTGTTTCCCTGGATTTTTGTTCTTTGCTACTTTAACTGACTTGCTTCATATTTACTACGCAGGCATGAAAGTGGTACAGGTTTGTTATTAATCAATAAATTAATCTTTATTGGTCCAAAGGGGATATCTGGTTGGCAGCCAGGTGACATAAATCATAAACACAAAATTGGAAAATATGCATACAACAATTCATTTATTAAAAACTATTCTATTAAAAAAACTGTTTAATTGAAATTGGCTCCATCTCAAACATGAATACAAGTCATTAATTTTGTGGCACTGCTTATTTTACTGAAGAAAAAGATCACAGAACCTTTTCCTCTTAGAACCATTGAGAAGTTTAAAGTGTCTGGGTCAGACAGCTGTTGGAGCTATGATGCTTCATCCTTTACGTTAAATAACATAAACAAAACTTGTCAGCAGGAGAAATTCGCTGTTGGTTTTGGTCTCTCCAAGGCATTTGTTGATTGTAATTAAAAAGAGCAATGGCAGCCTTATAACAATGGGAGGGACCAACTTATCAGGCGTGCATGGCTGTACAGTGTGTGTGTGTGTGTGTGTGTGTCTCACCAGCTGGTTGCGCGTTGCATAGCAGTAGGTTGATGTAAGGACACAGAGGGGCGTCGGTGGTGGGGGTGGGGCCAGGCGAGGCAGAGCCGGAAGTCACTGACAAAGTTTTGCCGCTCAGAGACTGGAGGTCCACTTTGCTGGTCAACTCTGTAATGAACGCACAAATGAACAAACGAGCACATGTACACAGAAACACACAGGGGAGCTTTAGAATTTAATCTGTGTTACTACAGAGCACCTAAACCGACAAATCATCAGACGAGGTTATAAGACAAGTCAAAAAATATAATGGAATACAACCATAAATCATTGTTGTTAAAGGGATCTTCAGACCCTCAAGTATTGATACATTGATACAGTTTTTACATGTACATTCAGCGTCCACTGTCACGATCAAAAGAAATACCTGCACATTGTAAATGTAATTGTATATACTGTTTATTGCCTCATGATTCTTTATTTTATGTTTTTGCAAGACTTTACTTATTGTTCAGTCTTTTTGGTCTTTTGTGCCTCCTTTTTTCTTCTTCCTAAGAAAGTACATTGAGAGCAATGATAAACCAAATCAGTCTAATCACTCACCAGTCCCGCCGTTGAAGAATTTGAGTTGGGTGTTGTTGGTTCCAAAGATGCTGCTGCTCACTTTCTTCAGCTTGTCCAAGTCTAGTTTGTTATCGCCTTTGGGGTTCTCCAGCAGCACCACGCCCTCTGAAGAAGAAACAAGTCAGACAGGATTGCTAATGAAGTTAACAGGCGAGGTGCACATCCTACTGTCTCTTCAATCAGCAGCTTCAATTTGCAAACAGACAAACTCCTACTGTCAGTTTGACTGTTCAACATATTGTTGTTCGAGCTTTTCTGGCTGTACAAAGAGACTTCATGTTTGGTCTCCCCTCATGTTACCTTGTTCTTTGTTGTTGACCTTCACCCGGAGGTTCACATAGCTGCAAGCTGGACCATTTAGAGGAACCAGAGGGGCTGAAGATCCTTTTATTATGGTTAACTCCAGGTCTGAGCCCTTCAGCTGCAAAAAAAAAGAGAGAGTAGGACATCAACTATGTTCTTTACAGAAGTGTACTTTAAACTAACAGTTGTATCAACTCACAAATACATTCAGAGAGCAGTAATAAGTGGAATGAGATAAAATCTGTCGCCATTAAAAATAAATTTCAGCTCTAAAATCAACCATCAAAGTATTATTCACACTTAGGATAGCTCACATGGTCTTTTCCCAACATGTTTCATAATTGTTGAAAGGCTGCGGTACACAACAAGCTGTCTATCAAACTACAGCAAGCGACCAATAACCCTGTTTGCCCTGAGGTGTCCTCTCATACCTGAGTCTTCTCCTCTATGATGACGCTGGCCGTCTTGGGGACAGGGAAGGGCAACAGTGGAGCCTTGGTGGTAGCCAGGATAAAGTCAGTGTGAGCCTTGATCACAGACTCCAAGTACTCGCCCTCTGGCTGGCAGCGGTAGTGCACAGTTATCTCATCTGATGGCACCAAATGGCCCTGAGACAAGGGATTGACAGATAGGTTAATTTCTACCAAACACAGTATTTCTCAGAAAGAAAGTTTCTACGGTATCAGAAGGGCTAAAAGACACCAGAACTTTCTAACAATAAGTGAGTAAACATGCTAAAAGTACTGCTTCAAACAACAATTCACAATAATCTGCAATTTGATTTAGAAGAAAAAGCTGTTTCTGATGAAAACAAATGATTCTCAAGGACACGAAGAATTACAATTTTCTGACAAGTAAATCTCTTGAAAGCTTTTGTTCTCTTCTATACGAAAATGCAATCTGGAAGAAACAGTTACCTGAACAAAGGCCATAAGGAGGGGGGGGGGGTAAACAAAATGGAAGAGCAGACAAAAGAAGAAAGGGTAGGGATTAAAAAGGCAAAAAGCAGACAGTATAGGAACAAATAAAGGCAGAAACACAGGGAGGTTTTTCATTGGATGAAAGCCCATCTATTTTGGCATTGTGTGCTGCCAGCTTCCTCTAACCTTGACACATTCAAACACATTGATCTCATCCTAATCTGCAGTGTGCAGCCGTGCACACGTGTGCACAGCCGCACACATTTGGATTGACTGTGTAGTACGCGCTCTCACACACACTCAAACACGTGCACACACTCCAATTGCAGTATGTGGCTCAAGGGCAGAGGAATAACGCTAGCCAGATACAGAGGAGCAGTCAATCAATGGAGGAAGGTTTATAGGCTTTTCCTGCCAAGTCAAGGTACTGACCCTTCCCTGAAGGGGCTGGTACATTTTGTGTGTGTGTGTGTGTGTGTGTAAACTCGTCAGATTAGCTACAGAGATCTCCAGTTTGTGAGCATTCCAATAACACAAAAAAAACAAACAAAAAAAAAAGGAAATGCTGACTCCCGTTTCTCAACCCTGCATATGTTCAGATCCAAAATACAAACACCCACGCAAACACTGATAAAAACACACATGCACACCTAGAAAATATGACCAAACATGTCAAAAGAATTGTTAAAAATTAATTCCCATCCCCGGGGTGGAAAATTCCTAACAGATCTCAGTTTGAAATAACTGGAGGAATTTAGCCTGGCCGGGAGCCAATGCACACCACTGCTATAGGGGGACGGAAAAAACTGTTTGTTGCTTGTGAAAACAAGGGGCTGTTGGCTAATCCGTCTTTACTCCCCAGACCACTTCAAAGCTCCAACATTAGAATCTGAAAGGGGCCAGACTGTAATTAAGCTTCCATTAAGCCTGCCTTATGATGGAGAAACTTCTAACTGTGACGCTGCAGTGGAAAGATTTCAAAACTGCCCCGACAAAATTAGCATGGGACATAAAGAGGAAGGGGGGAGGGCGGGGTGATCAAAGGGAGGGAAATGTAACAAAAACAATAAAGCTAATTTTTTATGCTCAGGGAACATGATGGAGTTGCAACTAATGATTATTTTCACTATCAGTTTTAACATGATGTCATCAAATTAGTTTTTTGCCTGGCAGACGGTGAAGTATGGAGGTCCAGAAGTGACAAATTGCAGTAAATCAAGTCTAAAAGTAAAAAATATAACTCAATACATCAATCAATAATAATTTTTGGTTAAATAATTAAAATGGAGCATAAAAACTCATATTTTTTTTCCGGTCCCAGACTTAAAGTATGACTTGATCTATTTTTTTATTTTTAAACTCCTTTACTTCGGTGCACATTCAATCATTTATCTATTCACTACTTTCCAACGCGACATTTCTCATTTTCCCCATCACATCTCCACATTTCAAATTTTTCTAATCTGTATATCATAATGTGAGAGTGTGCAACATGACAGGCTCTGTGGGAGAGGACCCACTCCCGCTGTAGATATAAAGAGCTTGTTCTAGGTAACGAAAACACAACAATTCATACTTTATTGAAAATGTGAATGTTATTCTCTATTCCTGCCATCCTGAATCCCCATAATTCCTACATACGGGACCTTTAATAAATAATTTAAACAATACATTTTAATAGTTGCTTATACATTTTCTGTTGATCAACTCAACTTTTAGCTCCACTATACTGATCAAAATATATGAGGAGAAGGGGGTTGTGGTGAGGGCACTGGCAGGACTAGAATGTTAATAATAAAGAATAAGAATATTCTGAAAACCTCCTGAAAAAGTTAAAGTAGCGTCAGCTCAAGATGCTGCATTTTATTAGTGTATTTCTAATTCTAGAGAGCCTGCAGTGTCACACACCTCTGCCAGGGGAGGACATGCAGGCTGCTGTCGTCATACTTGAAAATACCAACAGAATGCTGTGTAAATCTTTCAGTCCTGAGGTGCCGGGCTCCTGAAAGCTTCTCATACTCATACTCAATTTCCTCTTTGCTGCTTAACTGTCATACATTACTCACCATGCAACAGCCTTGAATGTCTTCCAGTACAACTCCTCAAACAGCATCAGTGGTATGTTTTGCTCACCCTGGCACAGCACTGATTACATGTATTGGCAAAGGGTTTCAACTGTGTCATCTTCTATTAATTAGACACTGGATTGCAAAATTCACGGGTGGTGTGTTATGTGTCACTCTTGTTTCCAGAGCTAGGAGTGCTCCTGAAATAATTGCCCCACCTTCTTGCGTAGTTTCTGAATGCGGTTGATGACCTCTCGGGCGACGCCTTCATCCAGCATGGACTGATCCGGGGTGACGTCCAGCAACACCAGAACCTAAAGGACAACAGGAGAGTTAAAGCCACATGTTGACCTGATCACAAAAGGGTTGTGATGTTTCCAAAGAGAGTATTATTATTATTATTGTCATTATTATCATTATTATTATTATTATTGTCGTTGTTGTTGTTGTCGTTGTTATTGTTATTATTGCTGTTGTTGTTGTTGTTGTTGTTGTTATTATTATTAATGAATCTGGGCCTAGGCAAGGCAAGGCGAGGCAATTCATAGCTACAAAAAAAGCAACCAGCAAAAAAGTCTCTAGACAGCAATCATCGTGCCTAAAGTAGCTTGTGTGAATGAGCTCGCAGTCATAAAAAAGGTAATACTAATAGCTAATTGCTAAGAAGCGGAAACCTCATTCAGAGGGGGAACCTGTGAAGGGAGAGCCTTGTTGCTGCTGCAGTGCTGCTGGAACTGGACAAAGAAAAACTGTTCCAAAGTGTCTGTTTGCCTGGAATAACTCATAAACATGAAGGAAAACCTGACATGGAAACTCAGTGATAGCAAGTGTCTGTGAGATTCGGCCTTCATGGTGGACATTACCAAGAGCCTCTGAACCTCAAGCTCCAGCAGTTTCTCAGCTCTCTGCTTTCAAATGTGACATCAATCAAAGTGAAATTAAACTAGTGCAACTGGACAGAGGAAACACTGGGCATTTTCCTACTCTGAAAGAACAAAAACCTGCTATGACCTCTGAACATGAAAACTCCTTCAGACATTTTGTGAGAGCTTTCAGGACATGAAAAGTAAACAAAAGGAAGTGGACATATTTGATACATCGTTTCACATGGAGACAGCTGATGTGCCTGACAACCTACAACATGAAATCATAGAGCTGCAAAGCAACGACCTCCTACTCTGAGCAGCCCTTCTCAGAACTGACTCTTGCAAAGACTCAGTCCTACTCGAGAGTGAATGACCCAAACCTGGAAAACCTGCTGCGAGTAGCATCATCAGCATCACTACCATCTGACGCCTCGCCAAAGAGAAGCAGCTCCAGTCAACAGAGGTTAGTGCGATATATGTGTTCAATAATTAAGTACGGCCCTCGAAGGATGTTATAAAATTAAAATGGCCCTTCAAAGGAAAAAGGTTCCCCACCCTTGAGTTAAGGCATGCATTAAATATTTGTGCTACGATTCTTTAATGGTGATGGAGGAAATTTAAAATCAGTTTCTTTTACTCTAGTCATGTACACCCTGCAATTATTGTAATATGCATTTGACAGAATAATAGCATGGAGTGACAGAACTGCACATGGTATGAAGACATTAACGTAGCATTCGTCTTCTGATATCATGTGTTCACTGTAGCCACTGAGACTCCTTCAGCCCCATGCTGCACACAACAGAACAGAAAAGGCAGGGTAAAATCCAGACACAGCAAGAGAAACCTTTATGAAATAAATCCAAATTTGCATAATGTAAAGATTAAAAAGAAGAAAACAACCAACCAAGCAGCAATAATGACAATATTGTCGCCTGTGTGAGTCACTAAAGTAAAATGGGTGTCATGTTGTGTAAGGCTGGGCTGCTGCCAGCCATGAACACTTTACCATGGGAAGAAGGAGGGACAGCGATGACAGGGCGACAGAGAGAAGTACACAAAGCAAACAGAGAAGCAGTATATGAGAGAACAGAGAGACCGACAGATGGGTGCAGGAGAGTCGGTGCAAGCAAGCGAGAGCAACAGAGAATTAAAAAGCCAGCTCTGTAAACTGGTATTAAGGTGCAGCCGTGTGGTGTGTGTACGGTTGGAGGAGCACTGATTAGAGGGGGCCTGTGGGAAACGCATACATGCAGGTTTGCACTTAGCCGTGAAATGATTTCATACATCACACTCACAGTAAAGACACATAAATGCATTTACAGTATATGGCAGCTTGGTGCAGCAGCAGAGGGGCATTTGTTTTTGTTTTTTGTTTTTTTTTTAGATCCACTTACATTACACTTCATACCTCAATCTACAGTTAGTAATGTAGCAGTAAGGAGAATAGTGGTGGGGGGAATGTGTGTGGGTTTCTATACACACATTTTTATATGTTTTCACTTGTTCCAACAAGTGCAAACACATTTAGAAGAATGGATGAACAGAATGGTCATTTTGCAAATCATTCCCTGTGTGCAATAAAATCCCAAGAATTTCCACAAGTTACAATAATATGTGAGACATATTTTAGGGTTAAGAGAATAAAATGGATAAAAAATATAACATCAACTAAAAATTTACATCCATTTTAATAAGAAATTAAACGGGGTGATTGCTGCCAGGTTAAAGAAACAGTTCCACATTTTAGGAAATTAGCTCATTCTCTGTCTTGCAGAGGCTTAATGAGAAGAATGACACCACCATTATGTGTGTAGTCATCTTCATGTCTGCATATAAAGCTACAGCCAGGAGGTGATTATCTTAGCATACCATAAAGACTGGATTATGAACAACTGTAGCCTTTAGTCCAGTCTATGTATGTCCAGAGAAATTATTATTAAATCTTTTTTTAAACTTTTTTCCTGAAAAGCTCTTAAATTTGGATGCTAAGGTATTTTATGCCAAAATGATTATCTTACCTGTGCATCAGAGTGTGCCTCATACTGTGCGGCTGAGCCAGAGCTCTGGTCGAAGGTGTACATCAGCCTCAGGTCCTCCTCATGAAGCTCGTGGCCGTCCACCATGATGGATCCTTACAAAGAACCACAACAATATAAAAAATGTTCAGAACAGTATTGGTACTGAACCTAAAAATAAACATCATTATATAGCAGCATACAACAACATTTATCATTTCATGGAAAAACAGCAACAACACTTTTAACGTGGTAACATGCTGTTCATACAGAACTCAACATCATGAAACCCCACTGTGTCTCTGCACCAACAGAGCACATGTCTGAACGGCCATAAATTATACAGCCCATACAAAGCTCACCAGGGGGCACGAAAATGAGACAAAGCATAGTCAATATACACTCATTAAATGTCTGCTAGCACAAATATCAAGATTTTCCTCTTGTTTTGGGATGTTCTTGGTAAGAATGATGTAGGACAAATGCGTGGCAGGGCCTAAAGAGCCAATCATGAAAAATGTTCCGGTACATAGTCGGTTTGATGTTGAGTGAAGACGGCTGAACTGCTTGGAAGTGCCAATATTTTTGTAAGATCAATAACGTCACAGCATAATAATTAAAATAGACAATAAAATAATAATTCAAGTAGACAAGTATCACACTGACTTTCAAACGTTTTCCTGTGAAAATCTAAAAGGATCCTCAAGTCTCGCTAATAGGGAGCTATCTATAAATGAAAATAGCACCAGTCTGATAAGAGAAAATGCTGAAGCCAGGATGAAAATGTGTTGATGCATTTGAGAATGATAGATTATTTAAGCCCAGTATGATTAAATCAATGCTGGCTACAGACTTTAGTGCAAATTTGATGATAAACAATTTAGTCCCCCACTATTCTCCTAATTAAATGTGAATAAACTGCCAACAGATTGTGTGAAATCAGTCTCCATTTGGCAGTGTTGGTATCTTGCGAAGGATTCTTAAAAAGGTTTCAATTACACCCAGTCGCTCTGAATAAAGTGCTCTATTAACTTGCATGCAGGCCCAGACTTTGTTTTGAACTAGCTCGGGTCTGGACCCGTATTTGCCTGCATTTTGAGATTCCTTACACTGCAGTCTTCCTGGCCACGTCCGCACGAAATCTGAGCTTTTAAACAAACCCAATCTAGTCAGGTTCATATCTCCATTTTGCCAGCAGCAGCAATTACCCACGTCTGTGTTCTGACTAAAAACCATGACCGTGTTCTCCTCTTCTCCTCACTTCTCCACACCCAGAGGCTGGGTGAAACGGTCACTCTGTTTCTCTCTAATCCGAGATTTCCATGCTTTGATTTCCTGTGTCCCTCCCTGCTTCTCTGCTCTTTTCTACCTTCTCTCTTAACCTGTTTCCTTCTGCCCCGGCAAAGTGATGGGATCAAAGTTACAGGTAAGGAATAATGAGTAATACAACCAATGGCCATGAACCATAATCAGTTTCTGGCCAAATTGCCACCCTCATGATCTAAATTGGAAGATTTTTTTTGAGTCATGGATCGTGAGCTGGAAATTGCTCAAGAGGTTAAAAGTAGACTCTCAACTGCATGTGAGCTGTTAACGTCAGAGGCAGTGTAACTTACATTAACTGACTGCTATACTTGATTTGGTTTTTGTTTTTTTTGTACACCTTTTTCAGTCCTTTTGATTTTGTTACGTTTGACCGAGCCATGCTAGCTGTTTTCCCCTGCTTCCAGTTTTTGTGCTAAGCTAATCTAACAGGCTGCCATCTTTAGCTTCACATTTACTGTGTTGAACTATTCCTTTAAACAAGCTTAGATGATGCATGATACAGTTTAGCACCTTAAAAACGGGTTTTGCACATCTGGCCTGTGATTACAAATGAAATGCTGTTTCGCTGGACACATTCTCTGTATGTCTCTTCTCGGCATCATTTTTACACCATCCTCCGCCGCATCGATCTCCTTCCATCACTCATCCACACTCGCCCATCCAATTGGCTGGACTTCAAACGTTAAGTTCCCACAGCCCAGCTGACCTACACTGCCTCTTTCCCCAGAGACTTTGGGGGCTCACCTCGTCTTTCTATAATTGGAGAGACAAGATACCTTGCACTGCTTTGATCCATACTGGAGCTCTGATTATTGTTTCAGCAGGGTTAGGGTTTGCCTTCTGAGGATATACTGGCCGTTTGTCTGTGCCTGACTTCATTGGAAGGACTCATGGTTGAGTTTTTGGTGAAATAAATATGACCCGATCCTGAAAAAGCTGTGTAAAACATAAATAAAACAGAATGTGATCATTTGCTTATCCCTTTTTGACACTCAATTGAAAACAGTTCAACAAAACTATACTTTATTAGTTTTTGTAAATATCTGCTCATTCTGTATTTGATGCAGTAACATGTTTCAAACATGTTGGGACAGGAGCAACAAAAGACTGGGAAAGTTGTGGAAAAACACCTGTTTGGAACATCCCACAGGTAAACAGGCTGATTAGTAACAGTTGATAGTTTCATGATTAGGAATGAAAGGAGCATCCTGGAAAGGCTCAGTAGTTCACAAGCAAAGATGAAGGAGGTTCATCACTTTGTGAACACATGATTGTACAAAGGATGTTACTACATGGGTTCAGGAACACTTTATAAAACTCTTGTCAGTAAACACAGTTTGTTTGCAAATGCTCACATTCTCTTTATATTTACGTTTTTCACAGCATCCCAACTTTTTTCAACACAATATGCAGCAATCATGCAGTTGTGTGCTACATCCTAACACTAACCTGCTGCGCTTCACTAATTCATTATTTGGTAGACAAAATCATTGCTGACTGATTAAGTCTTTGTATGCGTTTGGCACTTGTATAGTGAATGCATTTGGTATAGTATAATTCAAAGTAGTAGTAAAAAGAGAAAATACATAAACTATGTCATGTGTAAATGCAAAATTATCAGCTACTGATGTGCATTTACACTGCTAGAAAGTTTTAATTTCTTTGCACCCTGAGTGTGATTTTTAAGTCATGAGTGCGGATTTTGTACCTTTTTTTTGCAGCCACAACCACACAGCCACACACACAGCAATACCTGTCTTTTGGAAGGCCTCTAGCTGTTCGCTGGTGAGCTCCTTGATAGAAGCAGTGACAGCTTTGAAGGCTCCCTTTAGTCTCTTGCCCAGCACCATGTGGTCTGGCTCGGCTCTGAGACGGATACCGTACTTGTCCTTGTCTGTTGACAGTGTCAACTGCCGCACATTAAGCTCCTGAAGGATGAAAAAAAAGACACACACTATGTATTAGAAAGATAAAGTCACTGTCCTGTAGTTGCCTGTACAGAGTGTTAATATATGCAAGTATACTGATGAGTGCTAGGGTAATTACTGTTGGTAAAAACAATCCTGAAATGAACACAAATACGTTAAACAAATGAAAGTGTAATATGCACTGCAAAACCATCTCCAGTGAAATTAAATTATGCCAAAAAATTACTTTCAAGACCCAGCATTTTTATCATATGCAGCTAAACTAAATGGCAAAAAGATTAGCTCAAGAAAATGGACAAAGTTCTCCCAGCAACAGCACAGACATTAAATGACCCGACTCCATTTGTTCAGTTTAACGTTTGGAAAGCTCATCCTGCATCCAAATGTGTCCAGGCAAGACCCAAAATATATCAATGAGTTACAGTAACACAAAAACATAAAATATGTTCAGGATTATTTCATAAATCAACATAAAAAGTGAAACACAGAGTAAACTTTAACTGTAAATGTACATTGAAAATTAACTAAAACTAAACATAACAGAAAACTAAATTCAATGTAACAAAGAAAGTAAAAACTTTCAACACCCCAGGCATGTAAAGCAGAGAGATAATCAATATTTGATTACAGAGTCATTCACTCCAAGAGTAAGTCAGCCATGAAATCAACCCGTAAGTCAGTCAGTGAGCCATTCCTTCTATTCAGTCAATATTTCTGCCTTTCAATACGTTTCATTCTTCAACATAAATGGAGGGAGATATCTGTGATCCACTCATACCTGGTGAAGCAATAGAGGCGCTAAATTTAGTCTTTCTGACACCAACCCTGGCCTGTCACACACTGCTTCTTTCAGTCAATCACACAGAAAAATCGACTGAGGCTGACTTCTAGCACAGTTGCTGGCAGGGTGCACAGATAGGATACTGTAGTGGGCTGAGTAATAAAGTTAAGGGCAGTTTGGGGTTGAAAATAGTTGGAACTTCTGTTTTGTTTCCGAGCTTGTTTGGTGAAAATAGGATTGAATCAATGCAAAGTGCACAAAAAGGAAGTCTTATCTTGAGGGCATGCACGGCTTTGTGTGTGTGTGTGTGTGTGTGTGTGTGTGTGTGTGTGTGTGTGTGTGAGAAGGGTGGGCGATATGGTCCTAAAATAATATCACTATATTTCAGGGCATTTCTGCAATAATGATATTCTTGATAAATACAGAGTACACCTTGCCAAAGTTTCAGTGATGCTATGCTGAGCCAGTGTAGTTTATCTGCTTGATTTAGAACTCACACTATCTGTTGAGCTCTGCCTGCAGGATTTTTTGGCTCGCCTCAACCGGGTGCTTCTGCTGGAGGCAGTGAAATATGTCCCCCACCCCTCCGCTTTTTTTGTTACAGTATTCTTACATATTATTGTGCTTTGTTAAACATCTGATCTTCTATAACCAAACCAGCTGCCGAATTCGCTCCCCTTTTTGGAATCAACTCCTCCACCGTGGACCTGGTCCTGGGATGACAGAGCTTAATAATTGTTTAACTCTCTGTAGTTACCCAATTGGTTCACATTGAAGTAGTGGCAAAATAAATTTAAATCACTTACATTGACTTACCGGTTAAATAGTAACAATGACAGAATAATAAGAATGGAATCTAAGGAAAAGCAACAGTCGAAAGGCGAATCCAGACTTAATCCACCAAACTAATGTATCAATGCTCAGCTCGATTGAAACTAGATCACACAAAAGCACTGTGAGGGGGTTTGAAGGTTCTCTCCCGGGCTGCAGGACCTTAAACTGCTCTCAATTCTGATCAAATAAACCTTGTTTACTGGACCTAAGCTAGAAGTCAGAAAGGTTAAATGTTTTACCCACCAGAAATGAAACACAGTGAGAGATCAGAAGTGTCTTGAGCTAAGATAAAGCTTTTAGGCTCCAACAGAAAGTTGCAACAGATGACCTTTTCACACATGAACCTTAAAGGTGTTTAGCTCAGCATCACATGGGAGCAACAGCCACAATTCCATCAATGATGAATCAGCCATTTCTCAGCTTGGGACATAGTAAGGCGTCATTAAATATTTTGGCATTTTTAACATGCTTATTTAGGGCCGTAGTGGGGTCAGTCTGTGGAACAGTATTGACTTTTTGAGCTTTGTTGGTGGAAGACAAAGGAATAATGTCAGGTTAATGGCTTCCTGCACTAAAGGGCTATGACAATTAAGTCTGTCTAATGTCTGAGTAGCCATTTGTCTCTCGGACAGCACCTAAATGGAAAAACTTTCTGAAACAGCCAGTGACGGTCGGGCAATCGGATGACTATAACGACTATCAGTGATTGGCTGAATTCGGTGAGTTAAGGGTTCATTTTGACGAAACCACAGTTGGTGATTGTTGGAACAGTGGAAAGACAAACCAAGACAGTTTTGGTGAGTTTTATTTTGCTTCTGTCGAGTTGGAATGAGTGTGTGTTAACTTGGCAGTTAAGCTTCATTAGTCTGAGTTCAGAGAAAGAAACTTGAATTCAGATGGTGTGCGGTCGTATTTTTCTGTTTAAAAAGGAAAATAATATTTCATTTGTTGACATTTTGTCAGTTTTTTTTGTTTGTTTATTTATCAAGCAATTTTTCTAACCAGTTGGGCGGCCAGTTGCAGCTATGTGAACTATAATGATGCATATTACCGTCACTACTAAGTACACACACAGATTATCTGTAATATAATGTGTGTGCTAGAGAGAAAAAAACATACTGCTCGTGGCTGCACTTTATATTTGATGAGGGGTTTGTGTGTGTGGCAACTGGAGTAGATCAAATGTGAAACCATTTTCCAAGGCATCTGCTCCACCCCCTTTTTAAATTAACCAAGCACAGAAATTGTAATTACAGCTGGTGATACAAACGGCGTATGAAGATGCGCTTCCTCTGTTGTGCATCCCCTCTATCAATTCAACACTGATCAAAGCACGGTAAACAGACTAAAATAGGGAAACACTTCCAGGAACAAATGTGAAGAAGATGCACCTCTTGCCTTGAAACAGAACACTGGCAGAAAAGACTGTTTACTTACTTCCAGGATGTATTTCTGCAGAGACTGGATGTCTTTCAGAGCCTCGGGGTCCTGGTGAATAACTACCACCTCCTTCAATGGGTACTGAAATACACACAGACAGTTGGTCAATAGCTCCTGTACCAAAAACACAAAATCAGCATGACAACCATGCTGATACCATACTAGACCTTGGGCACTAATGTGACAAAAGCCAGATATACTTAAATCTATAGGAAGTCACCTTGACGGGCAGGGTCTTCCTGTCTCGGATCACTCTGCCCAGCTCAATCACAGACTGCATCTGAGAGACAGCGCTCTCAATGCGCTTGTCAATCACACTCTCTCTGAAAAACAGAAACACAAAGAAAATCTAAGTCTCGACACATCATAAATAGGGTTATAATGTCATGGTATGAGCATTTGAATAGCCTTTTAACTCTTAAGTTTGGGTCACACAGCGTTAAAGTGCTGCTTTCTCCATCTTTTCATCCAAAACTCTGTACTTGGTGAGACTTCTGCGGTTGTGGGTGCCATTTGACTGAGCTGCCTTCTTATAATAAGAGGGATAAGAGGGATGAGAGGAATATCTTTCAAAACAACCTATCTTCTACTCCTAGGATAAGCATTGCACGTTATGTAAAATTCTGTACGATTCCGGGCACAGGTAGGGGACATAGGTGCATTTATGCCATAACTCACAGGCAGCATTCGTCATTTTCTGGTTAATTGTGGTTTAGAAATTCAAATAGCTATTCTAATGAGGAAAATGAATAATAGAGCGTGACAAGGTTAGCAGCACACATCCAAATAAAGACAGAGTTCAGAACCATCAGCGCTAGAGTTTAACTCAGGAACATCCACTAATAAGGTACGCTAAGACTTCCACCTCTGAATCCAAATTAGAGCTGCACAGCCACTGATAATCACGCATAATAAGGATATTAGCCCCAGCTGTGTGCAGGAACATAGACTGCATCCGTGTGTATGTGCACAGTGCTTGTTCATTTACTCCTGCGGTGTGTTCCTCTGTGTGTGCACACAACAGTGGAGTAAAATGAGAGAGGAGAGGACACCAGGGACAGCCAATCATTTAATGAGCTGATTGAGGAGCAGCTGTTCCCACCGCCTGATTGGTGGCTGACCTTTGGGAGGGGGGTGAAGTGGTCCCATTCGACAGCAGGAAGGACAAGCGGCTAATAAAGCAGCAGAACTGAGTGCTGCCTAAGTGACGGGGGAGATTATATGAACCATTACACAAACTATTTTCCTTTTGCTAAATCAAATGGATATTTAATCATGTCAGAACTTTTTATAGTTAAAGATGATGCAATTAAGTTTGGGCAATTAGAAATTCCTCCCAGGCATTACAAAACTGATCAGCCACCAAGGCACAAATTTTACTTTCTGAAGTAATTGAAGAGAAACGAATGAGAAGATCATATTTTGTGAGCAACACTCATTTTCGGGGCTGAAAATCAAGAGAGTCCCTGTGCTGTTCTGTTGGGTATTTCTAGGTCTCTGCTCAAAGTGCACAAACTCCTATCACTCTCTAAAGAAGGTATCAATAGTTTTACCGGGTTAGATATTAGAGAACATATTAATGAACTTGAGGGGGGCTGTGCACAAGGATTTCAGTGTCTTGAACCAGGCTGTTGATTGGAGCTGACTTTATACCGCTGTGGAAAATGCATCATATTTGCTTCACTGTTATCACACAGAAACAAAAAACCTTGCATTTGGCTCATGTGCAGACAAAGACTTTTGAATAGTTCTGAGTGGATTTTGTAAAGAACAAATTGATCCCACAAAATAACACGTATAATAATAAATATTCAACTGGAAAATTTCATCAGAGTGGTCGAAGATGAAGTAGTGAACAGCGGTAGGAAAATGATTAAGACACAAAGAGAACAGCTGCTGCTGCAGCCTCACAGTTAGCTACAAACTACTGTGAACTCTCGAGTTAGAAAAGCTTGTACTCTGAGGAGTTCAGACTGTGATATGGTTGGGGTAAAGTAAGGCCGCGCACACTGGCTGAAACTGCTTATATCCTATGAGAAAAGGGGCGAACAGAAGGGGGGGGGGGGGTTTACTGTGTGAGCTGCAGGGTGACTGTGTGGCAGCAGTTGACCTCAGTTACATTCATTTGGTTGAAATCCAGTTTTAGTGAGTGTCTGCACAGTTCAAGAGTTCTTGAACAAGACATCCTCACTGATCCAGGGGCAGATCCTGCTCTGTAGCTGATGTTGTTCTGAAGAGGGGACAATTAAAAAAGAGGATTTCCCTGCAGAGAAAAACTCAAATTAAAGCTATCATTATTACTAAAAGATGGTTTCCTCCAAGAAATTTGTGCTACCTTCCCCAACTGTTGGGTATGTTATTATGACGTGCTGCTCTAAATAATTACTGCAGAGTGAAAATACCCTGAGATGATTAATCAATGTCACCTTGTGAGCTAAGTCAGATGCATCCTGATGCTTGTCGTTTCATGATCAATTTACTTTCTATTCCTATATTTTAGCCATGGCATCAGGCCTCCACTATGGAACACAGCAGGAAGCTCTGTTTAAAGGTCAGTGTGTAAGATTTAGGGGGCTCTACTGGTAGAAATGGAATATAATATTCATTAGAATGTTTTCAGTAGCGCATAATTGGAAAATCTGAAAATAGGAATTGTCAGGTTTTCACTGCCTTAGAATGAGCTGTTTATATCTACAGAGGGAGCAGGTCCACTTTCATGGAGTCCGCCATGTTAGACCAACATGTTTCTACAGTAAGCCAGAAGGGACAAACCAAGTACTGATTGTAGCGAGACCCTTTTGTGGCCACCACAGGTTCTCTTGGAGAGGGAGGGATGAGGCGAGGGGTATCCAATTGGTTGCAATCTACAACTCACTGATAGATGCCACTAAATCCTACACACTGGACCTTTAAGGAATACGTACATCCTCACTGATTTCTGCCTGGCTGATCCCAGAATATTTATGTCGGGGGTGGCCAGAGGCTAAAGAGGTATACAGATGCATTATACATCACATCAGCCACATTTAGCTAACATGGATAGCGACTATCCAAGGCTTTTCTGCCACTGAGTGATAATATGAAGTGGAGGACCCCTCATTCAAAATCCCTCTTTAATGAAAGTGGCATGAAGCAGTCAATGTCTATAAAAATTGAGCTTTACTGAAAGATTTTTTCCAACCTGACTTGGGGCAGCATGAGATAGTGGATGCTGCTGGCATCCTTCTCTTCGACAGAAGCGGGATCGATGAGGTGACGCAGATTTTGGTACATCATCTCTGTAATGAAGGGTGTGAAGGGAGCCTGAGAGGAAGAAGTAAGTAAGTAGACATGAGAGAAAAAAAGAGCAGAAGATTATTAGATGCTCTGTACTGTAGTTAATTTACATTTTCTGGCATAAAGGTCTTAAAGTCAGAGGCAGCTATAAAATCTGCATAAAAAAAAACCACATTTTCATCGTAGCCCCCCCCCCTCCCCCTTCAAATGGTGCAAAAGTTCAAACAGCATTGTGCCAGAGCGAGGTTACTTCTAATGTGATTCTCGTCTATTTCAACCACGGCTAATTAATTTGTGTAGCTTGCAGCTGATCTGTATTGATCTGGGTTAGGCTAACTAGCTCTTAGCGTGCCTCTTGCCTCACATGCAAACATCTTCAGTGTGTTATAAATAAAAACTCCTACTGCTCATGCATTATTCATAGCCATGCAACCATACACACACACCTCTTCCAAACCAGCATTATTTCTTTGTGTCTTGCATGCACAAAAGTAAACCCTCACCACAAGAAATTTCCTCCATGCAGCCTCTTTTCAGTCTCACACACACACTCACACACAGAAACAGTATGACTCACCATCAGCCTGCACATGGAGAACAGAACGCTGAAGAGGGTTTCCAGCGCCCACAGGCAGTCCTCTGTGCCATTCTCTCCCTGCAAAGTTCACACATGCATCAATACAGTCAGTCCCCCTCGGAACAGTGAAAAGATAAATGTGCTCCAGCAGACATCATCCCCAATCCACGACAATCTAATGCTGACCAGGAGTGCAAGAAACTGATTGCTCCACAGATGGAGGCCACGATTAAGAGACTTAACAATAGCTTAAATCACTGTTTCCATTAACTGAATGAATAATTCATGTGCTGCACAACAACAAAAAAGAAAGATGCAGGACATAAACGGTAAAGAGTAGCATCATCTGTTTTTATTCACTTATGTGCTGTATACAATTCTACTTTGACTCATTGGACCCAGTACTACTAGTGACTGTCACTCCTGGGACTGGATACCTTTTAGTCATTGGCTTTCAGCTGCTGTCAAACACCTGCACCTTGCCTCTTCCTTACATAAAAACAACATTAACTCTAGAAACAAGCACTGATTCAGAGGTGCTATCTCACCTTCAGGCGGCGTCTATTGGTCCTGACATACCAGTTGGTGAGCATGTCCACAAACTTGACCAGGCGAGGTACGACGGTGTACAGGCGGTAAGCTGCAACAAAAAACTGCTGTCAGTTTGTTTACACCAAAAATAGAAACGACATGAAGAAGTTGCCCGATGGGATGGATTTTAAGATATGAAGTGGTTATCTTCTCAGCCACTGTTCAGAAAATGATCAGTGTGGGAGTTTGGGTCTGTCTCACCATCCATCTCAGCCTTGAAGAACTGGATGAGGGACTGTGTGAAGGACTGAATCCATTTGTCCATGATGTTGTCACTCTGCTTCGCTGTGTTTTCATTGTACTGGAACTGAATGTCATCCTCCTAACACATAAATACACAAACACACACAAAAGTACACAAACACAGCATTAACACAAACAACCTTTTTTCACTCCTCTGATGAATTGATTGGACACAAAATATCTTGATGTGAAGTAGCTGAAATGGGAAATGTGAACCACATATCAGCAAGAATATAAGAAAAATAGTCGCAAAATAGCAGTTTGAACCTTCATATGAAGCATTGCTGATGGGAGCCATCTGCAGGCAAGGAAAACAAGCTCTGCAGCAATTTTGCCACCTACAGGCAAACAGTTACAACTGCAGTTCGTTCTATTTTCGTAGTTGCTGTGAGTGTCAGTGTGAGTAATGTTTGAAATATTGTAAATTCTAAACTTTTGTGTTGATTTACCCTTACATATCTGTTGTTCACTGGAAAAGAAGTTAGTGATGCAGTTATTAAACAGGTGACTGCTTAGCAAGATGATTATCACTGAGGCTCCCATGTTGGTCAAGTGCCTGAAACAGCTTGATGTTAAGAGAGGTCATAAACATTCAGTGAAAATAAATAACTAAAGAATGGAAAATAAATGGTGAATTCATTCAGAAATCTGTTCTTTTATTATTTTTAAAGTATGACTTGAAAGTAGAGAGACGACAAGAAATGAGAGGAGATGAACATGACATCCAAGAAAGTTCTCCAGCTGGACTCAAACTGGATATGTTGCGGTTTCACGGTTGTTGCCTTAAACCTCTAGGCCACAAGGGCGTTCCAACATTTGGTATTTTGCAGCCACAAGTTGAATGAACTACAGCTGCAACACTGATTGTCTGCAGGAGATGGAAGTAGCTCACGCTGCAGCAGTATGTTACCCTCTTTGACTATAGGTGGCAACATCAACGTGTTTACATTTTCAGATCTAAACTGCTGATATTAAAAGCTCATAGCTGAAAAGCTACTCGTTGTGGAGAATCAGCCAGCTAAAGCAAGTTTCTGACTTCTTTTTTAAAAATGTTCTTGCAGGACAGTTTATAGAGGGACACTTGGACCAGCCGTCAGTTAACCAGTTCCCTTTTTGTACCAATGATTACCTAATAATCATTGTTTAATAATAGCAACTGCTGTACTATCATGTGGTGATGTGTTATTTCAGACAGGGACTACCTGAAGGAATATTGCAGGAGTTGTGGAGGTAATGACCTTTCATTCTGTTCATTACACATGTACCTTCTGTAACCTTTGTACGTTCTGCACCAGGAAGCGATAGGCATTATACCACGGCAGGAAGACATCCTTCAACACGTCTCGCACTCCCTCCTCTTTGAAACGCAGGTTCTCTGCTCTCACTACGGGAGAGTTGATGAGGTACAGTCTACAAAGGGAGACAGCGCAAGAAGATTAACTATGAGTGAGCAAGAGCATACAGTGTGTACACAGGTAACAAGTTGAAGGCATGCATTGGATGTGTTTGAGTGGGGCTGTATGTGTGGGGCTGTAGGAGTGGGGCTGTAGGTTCGGGGATGTAGGATTGGGGCTGTAGGAATGGGGCTATAGGAGTGGGGCTGTATGTGTAAGTGGATCGACATAAATGAAGTCTGTGTGTTTGTGGTGAAGACAGAGAGATGTAAAAACAAAGTGACAGTCAGAATAAACTGAACGGCGTTGCCCCAGTTACACATTCACCAAAATCACTTTGACTGCACTATACAAGAAGGAACAAGGCACCATAAGAAGAGTGTTGCGGAAAAACAAAAAGTCTGCACCCAGACAGCTAGTTTAAAATCAAGTATAACAAAATCGCTCATTCTGGAAGAGACAGCAACATATAACTTAAAGTGAAAGGAAATACATCAAACACCATGGTGCCATAGATGCATTAATATTTGCTGTTTCCTTGCTAATTAAAGAGTAAGAGTGACAGGTTTGTACATCAAGAGCATGCACAATAAATCAAAGATTTGGAATGAGATGTTAACAGTCTGTGCATGTTTCCAGTGGCACGATCAGGCCAAGTCTTATACATGGAAAGCAGTAGTCTAGTCTAATAAGTGGCAACATTTTGCAATGTAACAAATAACAATTCAATTTATCCTGATTTCTCTAACAATGATAGAGATGTCCCAAGCCACTTTGCAAGATTAGTATCTAGGTCATTTTTCAACATCTACAGGACACTTATTGGACATTAAAGCAAAGCTGTGAGGCAGGCTGCATTTTCTTAATGCAAAACCATTCAGATGTCAAACATGTCTGGATTGGATTAGCATAACCAATTAGGCTAAATGTCCACCTTGAATATGTTCTGCACATATTTCTGGGCCAAAGCCTAATTTTACCATCAGCATCTCGGTACAAATTAATCTCTTCATTAAAGCCAAATAAACACACTGTTGACAGGACAACGACAGAAAATCAGAATTATCCACATCAATATAATAGTCTGTGGCAGGCATCAGCACACAGCGTAGACTGGTTAGAAAAGGTTTTGATGATGATTCTGGAAGCAAGCTAATGTGATGCAACTTCATGCAATAGGCCACGAGTGACTTGAATAGCAGCAACTCTAAGACATAAAATGCAAAATAGACAAAACTACCAGTTGGCCAAATAACTTTCTGGCACCTTAAAATGAGCCAACATGAAGACAGACGGTTGTCACTTCTGTTCATTCTACTCTGACTGAAACTGATACTTAAACAAAAAAACCCCTCACAGTGTATACTTCAGTCTCTCACTGGTTGTTTACATATAATGTAATGTCTGATGTAGAGAAGTGGCTATACTTTAAAGTTTTGAGGCACCAAAAAGGCATATTCTGTTGTAAATCAAAGCCTTAAAAAGAAACAGACCACAGCTTCTCTTTCTTTATCTCAGCAACTCACTCTTCATCAGTCTATATGTGAGCATATGGCGCAACTGCATAGTGCTTTATTCATTAGGCCATATGGCCATGGCACTCTCACTGCTCCGGGCAAAGGAGCGAATGTATGAGGGGAAACGACGTGTGTATGCATGTGTATGTACAGTATGCGTGAGTGTGTGTATACTGTATGAGAGACACAGAACCTGCCTAGTTAAGCGTGTATAGTGATTCAAACCTTTTAATACCAAGCCGCTAATAACATAAGGTAGGTTAACACACAGAATTCTGCCACCGGCACACAGGCATTCATGCTGCAGAAACACACACTCACACTCCTTCACATTCAAGCACAGATCTGACCTGAGGGCATCAGCTCCATAGTTCTGCACTATCAATCCTGGATCTGGGTAGTTCTTCTTGCGCTTGCTCATCTTCTGTCCATCGCTGCAGGAATGAGACAGGCAAAGGAATTAATGCATATACACATGCACGCATGCACAAAAGTGCATGTTAGGAACCATGCACTTGGTATTCAAATTAGTCCTTCCAGGTCAGCAGGCCAGTGAGCACAGTGCTGCATTTAGACCCCGGGGCTGAGGACAAGCAGACCTATTGTAGAGCAGCTCTAAGGGCTAAATGTTGAGCAGCACACATAACCACACTGATCGTGGGAAGCAGCAGAAAAACAAGGCGATGAATGAGCAGGTGAAGAATGGAGAAGAAACAGAATATAAAATGGAAGTAAAGGGGAGGGCAAGGAGTCAATTAGTGGAGGCAGACAAGAAAAAATTATGTCTGCAGAAAATAGCTTAGAAATTCATCTGAAATTGACTGAAAGGATAAGGTTGGCAACATCCTGTATTTTTCTTACTGTCAACAAATCCCATTAAAGACGAAACCAAAAATAGATGCTGCTTCTGAAAGCCTGATATACAGTAGCTTATTCAAATGTGCCACAGACCTCCACTGCTGTCCACAAACTATTAAAAGCACGAGTGAGCCACACCGTTGCACTGGCACACAAGTTCTTTCATCGTTATGAACATGGGCACTGTAAGTTTTTTGTCTTTAACGTTTTTTTTTGGGGAATTTCTTTTATCTAGATATTTACAGCTGGCGAGAGAAAGGAAAGGCAGTGGTGGGTGAGAAGGACGACATGCAGCGTTTGACGTGGGCTGGACTCAAATCCAAGCCGCTGCGGTAAGGACTCAGGCTTCATACATGGTACGTGGTCTACCATGTGATGCCGGGGTGCACTCGCACTGTAGTTTACTTAGAGTTCCACATACACCATCCTGCAGCTGTACATACAACCCTGAGTCCAGAAAAGTTGGGACAATGTGAAAAACGTATGTAGCAACAGATTGCAGTCATTTGCAAATGGACTGTGTTTACCGACAACGGTTTTGCAAAGTGTTCCTGAACCCATGTAGTAACATTCTTTATACAATCATGTGTTCACAAAGTGGTGAACCCTGCTCCATCCTCACTTGTGAACGACTGAGCCTTTCCAGGATGCTCCTGTCATACCCAATCATGATGCTATCACCTGTTACAAATCAACCTGTTTACCTGTGGAATGATCAAACAGGTGTTTTTGGAGCGTTCCACAACTTTCCCAGTCTTTTGTTGCTCCTGTCCCAACTTGTTTGAAATGTGCTGATGGCATCAAATTCAGAATAAGCAGATATTTACAAAAATCAATGAAGTTAATGAGATAGAACATTAAATGCATTGTCTGAACTGTTTTCAATTGAGTATATGTCAAAAAGGATTAGTAAACTATCACATTCTGTTTTATTGATGTTTTACACAGAGTCCCAACTTTTTTGGAATGAGGGTTGTACTCGCTACGCACCAAATCCATGGCTGAAAATCATCTCAAAGAATTTAACCATTTTCTCCTCTTTTTAAATAACGTTATATTTCTGATCAGTTTGTAAAGACTTCTGCTTTCTGTTAAAACGAGTGGGCTCGGGGGCTGAGCCACTAGCCACTGAAGGGAAAACAGAAAATAGTTGGCTTCAATCTTTTTATTTGGTGACAATGAGAGAAATATAGATTAACACCAGCATTAATCTTTAACGACCATGAATTTTATTTGCAAATTAAAGGAACATGTGGAGGAGCAGTTTGTTAATCAGTCAATGGTCTCACCTTGCAAGTACCAATCCATTAACAATGACATTCTTGAAGGGCGGCTTGCCAAACAGCGCTGTGGAGAGTACCAACAGGGTGTAGAACCTACAGTAGGACACAAACACATTGAACACAAGGTCAGGGTAAGAAGTAGGACTGAAACACTCAGTTCATTCCTTCTCTGCAGTAGGATTACGAAAAACAAATGTAGTAATTTAATCATTTTTTCTTCAGCCATTTGCCATTATTTACTACTCATCCCATCAATTCAAAACTATTCATTATCAAGTGTTTTAGGACCACGCCGGTCTGCCTGATCCATCCCTTCATGCTCTGCTTCTTCCCTCAATGAACGCAGCAGGGAAGGTTTTTATTCCTCATCTGTCAACCTCATTCCATCTATCCATTCACTCACAGCTTACCATCCCCTCGTCTGGTCAATGCCTTCAGCGATGAAGTCTGCTGGGAAAGTGTCCTCAAACTCCTTCCTGTTTTCGAAGGGGTAGTGGACCTGGGCGTAAGGCATGCTGCCACTCTCAAACCAGCAGTCAAACACCTCTGTGACCCGCCGCAGAGTGCCCTTGCCGCACCGAGACGGGATGGTCAGGCCGTCAATGCTGGGCAGAGAAAGAGTGGATAGAGGGAGGGAAGGAAAGAGAGAGCCGGTACAACTGTTAAGGCAAATGGCAGCAATAATAACTTGGCCAGTTCTGTTTTACTTTAGGTTATTACTGCCATGAGGAACTTCTTAAACATTTGTATACCATGTGGATCCACAGGTCTATAAGGTTTTTGGCTGCAGTTCAAAACAGCGATTTTATAATCTTTCACTCCAGGGAGGGAGGTTTAAGAAAAGAACAGTGGCGCTCATGTTGTGCTGACACCCACTACAATAAGGTCAGTTATTGCTTTATGCTTCAAGGATATGGATTCATTTACTCCATATATCAACTCACTCAGATTCAGGCCATGAACAAAATCACTGTTTCTTCGGTGAAGTTGCTTAAACTGAGGAAAACAGATGAACCAGGGTTATGTAGTAGTGTCAGAGCCTGTGTGAGGTACCAGGTTAAATTTACATGTATGTATTCTGGGGAAACAAACATCAAACAACAACAAAATGTCAATATTATATAACCACAGAAAGCTGATTAAGCACATGTCATTTATTTTTCCCTCCAGCAACAACCTGGCAAACATCTCCACAATCATTAGCACTCAGGCCAATAAACTGCAGATTACACCTTTAGTAACGTGCTAAGTTGCTTCGCTGCAGTACTCTGCAGAGCTCTGCTCCTGGGCCTATTGAGGAAAGGCAGAGTGGTAAGCAGGCATTTTCCAAAAAGAAGTGCTCTGCTGAGTGCATTTTGAGTAGTTTAATATATTTTTGTGGTGTGTCACGCATAAGACTTTGCTAAAATGTGCTTTCCTACAACTTGGGCAGAGCCATTATTGCTAACAGCTGGCCACTTATTACCTTATAATGTGAACTGATAACAGGCTGTGACTTTAATTGTTAGAGATTCTTACGTCTTCGGATTTAGAAAAGAACAGTCTTTCCTGTGCCTGGTTTTGCTCGGGTCAGGTCACACCAGCAAATTTCTCAAAATCTGATAAACTGTTACATAGCTAATGAGTTATTCTTTAATTAGATGAGTTTCTTTTAATCTCAAAATTGAGTTTAGCAATCTTCATTACTTCTCCAAGTCTTCCAGACCTGCTCAGGAGCTTGTTCTGTGCAACCCAAACACAGATGCACAATGAAGGCGACCTCTTCCTCCCCCCTCAATTAAATATGGCCAACCCCATGGAAGTGATTAAAGATAATTAGCGGATGAAGAGCGGAAGAGTATAAAGTGATCTGTGTTCCACAACACCCGTCTGGTTCAGGCAGACAGGTCACGTTAGACAGGCAGAGGGCAGATTTAACAGGGACACACACGCACGCACATGCACGCACGCACGAACACGCACACGCACACGCACACTCTGTGAATCTGAGGGTGTCACACTATCACAGCAGACACACACCAATAAGTACAAGTACAGGTAGATGCTGATAATCTCTGTGTTTGATCAGTGACTCACCTCTCCCGATGCAGATCAGTTACTTTGACTCCAGCCAGTTCCTCCAGTTCAGCCATGGACCCGACACACACCACCTGACGAACACACAAACACACACACACGCATGCACATGCACACACACACACACAGTTCAGCCTGAGTGAGAAATATCACAAAACAGCATTCACAGTAACTAATTCTCTAAATATTGCTGAAATGATACATTGAATTAATTAGTTGATCTAAAAGAAAATGAATGACCATCAATTAACAGTTTAGATCATCAAGTAAAAATATCTGACATTTGACGGTAACATGAGGATCTGCTACTTTCTTGCAGAATTTTTTTTTTTTTTTTTGTATTTATTCTAATTGTTTGGGACTATGTACAACATTAAACAGAAATGCTCTCATTTGATGCAAGCAAAGCAAGCTTTTGAGCCAATGAGGAAAAAAATCCATTGAATTAAACAAGATACAGCATGTTAATTAGTGAGCTTTAGAAGTGCTGGTCGGAGGATTTTGTTACCTTTGGACAGAGCCGGGCTAGCCATTTCCGATGCTAAGCTAAGCTAAGCTAACTAGCTGCTGGCTGTAGCTGAAGAGTGGCACTGAGCTTTTGATCTAGCTCTTCAGCGTATTCCCAATTATGTCAAACTATTCCTTTAATCCACAGAAATTGAAGCCAGTTGTATTTACCCTAATGTGAAGTTATTTGTTTAAAGCCTGCAAAGGACTATCCGTGTCAAACCTCCTCATTCTGATGTGTTTTTCTGCCTGTTTTTGTATTATCACACTACAACACAACTTAAAAGTAGGCCTACTTCAACACACTTCCTGAGTAACTTTACCTAAGAAAGTATGCTAAAGTGTGTTATCTGGTCTCCTCAGAGAGTTAACCTGTAGGCTCTGCTCTAGTTTTACCAAAGCACCAGGTAACATGGCCCAGATACAGCCTGAAACACCACCGTCATACGCAAAAGAAGGCAGAGCAAAAGAAACACATGCACAAAAGACAGGGACAGAGAGAAGAACAAAAAGAAAAGATAGTGGGAGATAGACACTGTACTGCCACACACAGAGAAGCACACACACAGACAGACACACGCGTTTAGTTTTGGGTGTGTGATTTGCCGCTGAGGGGTGTGTGAGGGAGGCACCAGGGAGCGCGAGTGCTCTGGAAACAGTCACAACGCTATTTCCAGCAAGCAGGTCGCTGGCTGTCCCTCTTTCAGCCAGGGGACCGACGCTTCATTTTTCAAACGCTCAAACAACCCAATTCTGACATCTCTATTCAGCTCAGTCTACTCCACGTAGTCAGACAGCTTTGGCGAAGAATATCCACAACCAGACGAACATTTACAGTTTGGCTGGCTTCTACGCCGTCTGTCTCTTATTCCGCTTCCATTTATTTTCCTCCTCCTCTTTTCATCTCTTATTTTTCCCCTCCTTCTCACATCTTTCACTTCCTCATTTTCTTCACCAGAGAATTTATTCTATACCCATCCTCCCCCTTCCCTTATTTTCCGTGTCTTCCTTCCTCCCCCCTCCATTCGCTGTTTGTCTCAAGGACCTTTGAAGTTGCCTTAACCGGCATGAAGAGCAACCAAACACATTTTGGTTTTGTGTTTATTTGCTGTTTACATTAATGAATCATTCATGTGCTGAGTGTACGCAGGCACTCTGTAATGTTGCCTGAGGGGAGCCGACTTTGACCGTGGTACAGAGTCACACTACACTCTCTGCTGTGACACCATGGTCACATCACTCACACTCTCACACACACACTGTCACACGCACACACACAAAGGGCCAGATATGCTCAATTATGTGAGTGTCAAAAAGAGGTCAGCGAGAAAAATTTTCACCCTGCCAATTTATGAGAAGAGCTGGATTTCTGTACCCTCGCAGCGGACCTATTTGCCTTTGGTGAGACACAAGAATCCACCCCCCTCCCCCCGCACTCATTTATATGGTAAATAAAAGTGAGAGTTATGGAGAGTTCAACTTTTCAATTATGCCCTCTCATGCTTAGCCCGGATTGATTTGTGAGTGCTGCCAAGGCTGCAATCAGCTCCCTGAGAAAAGAGGAACTGACTTGGTATTTGGTCATGACACAGACAAATTGTGTGATCTCTGCAGAGTACAAAGACACATTAAAAGCATTAAGTACTCTATTAAAGCATAACAAGTGCGAATTTGTGTGTTTTGTGTTTTCCTGACCTCCTCAAAGTCGTCGCTGACCCAGAGAGGGATTGGCGTGCCCCAGTAACGGTTCCTGGAAATCGCCCAGTCTCGTGCGTCTCTCAGCCAGTTCCCGAAACGCTTCTCACGCACAAACTCTGGAACCCTGCAGAGACAGAGAGATTATGATGCATGCTCTGGTTTCAGTTTTTCTTTCAAAATATAAAGCATGATTTCAACCACAAGGACAACCGCGTCTGCATGTAAGATAGAAGTCTACTTTTGCTTGAAATGACAACACAACAGGAAAACTGCTGTCACACTCATGTTCAAACCTTATTTAACAGCTTTTTTAAATCATCGATTGTCCTTGAAACCATTAACCAGAGTTTCTGCAGGGTTAAAGTTAAAGTTAAGACTTTTTAATATCTTTTTAATACCACATAAAAGGCAATTAAATACCTGGTTGACCTAAAGTATGCAAACACAATAGAAAACAAGTAGGGACTATATGACCTATAATAATATTAGTAATACTAATACTAGTACTAGCACTAATACTAAGAAGAAGAGGAATATTGTATCACACTTTTTTAGTATTTCCCAGGAGTATATAAAAATAATAATAATAGAAAAATAATAATGATACAGTATAACTATTTAAATTAATGCAACCTGGAGATGGAAAAACAGCCCAAAATTAATACATAAAGATATATAAAACTAATTAATTTATTTAGTTTTTGCTAAATTCGACACATGCCCCTTATGAGTTGATGAGCTTCATAGGCTCTTTTTATTTTACAATGCATAATATTTTTCAATAGCCTGCAATTAGATAAAAGATTTTTTAATACCTCTTAAGGCAGCCATGTCCAAACTATTCCATAAAGGGCCGTGTGGCTGCAGGTTTTCGTTCCAACCAAGGAGGAGCACACCAGGCTGGAATCAATTAATCAGCTGATCTCAGTCTTCAGCTGATAACTAATGATCCCTTGATGTTGATTGGTTGGCCTGGTGTGCTCCTCCTTGGTTGGAACAAAAACCTGCAGCCACACGGCCCTTTATGGAATAGTTTGGACATGCCTGTCTTAAGGCTTTTCTATTTGTAGGAGACTGAATTCAATGTTTTTCATGACTTTCAAGAGCTGCAGAGTCCCTTTAATTTAACGTGCTACATTTTATCACAACAATAGCAAGCACCGTCATCATGTCCAACTAACTGTGAGCCATTTGCATTCAGTATGTACATTTTAGTATATTTCAGATGCTGTTGGCACATTTCACTGGTATATTTTATTGTTTATTGTTTAGTATATTTTTATTTCTGGTATATTTTTATTGCATTTAGGAATATTGTTACTGCATGTTGATTTATTTTATTCTAGTATCTTATTTTTATTTTATAATCTTTATCTTTCTTATTATCTTGTTTCTAACATGGGGGTTGAAATGCAAATTTCATTGACATGTCATGCTCAATGACAAGAAAGAAATCTTGAAATCTTGAATTATTATTATATTTCCTCTACTTGCTCATTTTAGCCCTAAAAATAAACTCCACTGCTCTCTTCATGAAACTCAACTGCAAAGGTTAACATTCCCTTCAAGGCATCTTCCTCCTCTGTACCCCTTTCCTGCTCTCTCTTTTCCCTATTTTGCCTTGACCGATTTCTAGCTTTAATCCACTATCTCACAATCTCTTCCTCTTCCTCTCATTTTTCCTGTCCTCGCTCTCTTGCTGTGCCGGGCTGTGTTTCTCAGGAGAATAGTGCAGGGGGGTATAAATCGTCGTCAGGATCCACGCGCTAAGCAACGAGTTCATCAATTCCCATTTGTAGGAGGCATTTCTATTTAGGCCCCTAATATATCAATTTAATGATTTTTTTTTCTTGCTGCTGCTGCTCACCAACCCCACTTCAACACTCCTCCACCCTTCACCCTCCTTTTGCTTCATGCTAAATGTAGAATTTAAAGTGTGCTGTCTTATGCTCAAGACACCAAGAAGAGTCATTTAATATGTGCAGGCTTCTATTATAAGGCAGAGACGCTGGGGATGGATACGACACAGAGGGACAGAGGTTGTGGCGGCTTGGGGACCAGCTGAGTGTGTTCGGGATGGAGAAAAAGAAAAGGTAAGGAAGGTGAGAAAATGAGAAAAACAGAAACTGTGTTAAAGGACAAAATGCAGCTAATCAGGCAATTGACCGTCTGCCAAACCCTCCTCCTGAACAGTGATTGTCCAATCACGGCTTAGCAACTGTAACTATGTACAGCAGGTCTGCCAGGCTTTGGATTTATCCATATGCTGAGGCAGTGTGGTTCTCCTGGTTGCTGCTGTATTACAGTGCAGGCCAACATCAGCAGCTCTGAAGTTTACACTTCAGCAACCTCAGCCAAACTCGTTGATTAGTCCTCATAAGAGCCTTTTCTGATGTAAAGTTAAACCTGAAATAATAAAGTGAAATGAGCTGCTACCAACTGCTGTCATTTCATATGACAAAAGCCACAGATGCCGACTCGAGGTGAGAAGCCTGCATTTGTCTACCAGTGTCTGACTCATTGTTTCAAATTTTACAAAGCATTTCCAATGACAGACAGAAAGACGAAGGGAAGAAATGGACGAGAAAAACATGTCTGATTGCAGTCCATCAACACCACATTGTCTTCTTCCTCGTGGCCAAGACACTACGTTCTGAGATCAGGCGCCTAGTGACCGAGCTTCCTGCACCTTGAGCCTCAAAAGAGACCAGCTCCCCTTGAGAGCACTCATTAATTCTGTCCTTAATTTATTCAGACAGACATACATCTGGAGAAATCAGCCTGAACTTTCTCAACAGACACTTATCCTGAGCCTATGCACTGCACCATGTGAGTAAAGACAGATAAAATGAACAAATCACTTTGAGAGTATGGTAACTAGCACTTTGCTTTCTGAAGGATTCTTTTAAGTCTCTCATCAGCTAACATGAACTTCATATAGAGGTACTGAACTCTGCAAGGATTTCACTTTTAAAGATGCTGATGAGCTGGCAACCCTCACTGGCAGACAGACAATCGTCCAGAGACTAGAACTCAAGTATGAAAGTGGAGTCTAATCAGAAAGTGAAAAAAAAAATCTTCTTTTCACGAAATCAAATAATTAGGGCTGGAGAATGAGCTTAATTAGAAAGCTGCATAAGAGCATCACCCTCAGTGTGCAGCCACACAGACGCAGGGAGGAAATATGTGTGGAGACATGCGAGCGTAACAGCCGAATGTATCATTAAAAATCATAATTCTTTAGACACACACAGCACAGTAACACAATTATTCCATCATGTCTTTAAATATTGCACATCTCTCTGCAATCAACTTTAGAGCTAAAACGAATATTCGCTAGTTCAAGCTTCTCAAATGTGAGTCTTTGCTAGGTTTCTTAGTTTTCTATGAGAGTAAATTTAATATATTTGGGTATTTTCTGACATTTCATAGACCAAGTGATTGGTTCATGATAAATAATAATCTACAGATTAACTGATAGTGAAAATGATGGTTAGTTGGAGCCCTTTTCTGCTTCCAATATTGCAAAACACACCATCACATACAGTAAATTGCTTTAACATACACACGGATGCAGTTGCCTTGTATTACCTGCAACAGTAGTACCGCTCAGATAAGGAATATAGTCTTTAAAGTGGTGTGTGCGTTTGAGCTGGTCTCAGTGTACATGTGTGTCCGCGAGTCTTCACCTCCCCAGCAGCTAGTCATTCATCTCAGTTTGACAGTCCCATTACCAGAGGCAGCTACTGTGGCTCAGAAAAGAGCAGTGGGAGCACCAGGGGTAATACCACTTAGCAAAGCCATCATACTGACACTTACTCTTTCACCATTAGAATTAGCATCATGCTAATGTTTTCTACAAAACATTAGTGCTGAGCGTGTCATAATAAAATGTTTTGGAGAAGATTTGAACCCAATTTAACGACAAATGAAGAAAATTCATGCAACAACATCACATTTAAAATTACTTTTGCCCAGTGACACATACAGTAGCTGTCCTGCAGGGATAGGCCCTTGACTGCGACAAACAACTTCATGTGGTCCTGCAAAGTCGTAGCTGTAATTGTTTTGGGACTGTCTGGGAGGATTTTAGACCACTTGTTTGGCATGACGCTCATAGCTGCCAATTTGCTGCCACTTTACACCAAGCTAGTTATCACTTGTTTCAGAACACAGCTTACCAGTAGCATTTGTCATTGTTGTCCAGTAGTTTCTCCACCATGTGCTCCACTCGAACAAACCAGCTGGGGACAGCTTTGTAGATCAGGGGCGTGTCAGACCTAAAAGTACATAAAGACATTACATAAAACATAAGGTCTTCTTGTTAGCATCGTCATTGTGAGCATGTGAACATTAATATTTAGCTGATAGCTCTTCTGTGCCAAAGTACAACCCCACTGAGCTGTTAGCACGACTGTAGACTCCATCTTGAGAAAAATCTGCTCTTTCCCAACCACAGAAAAGTAGAGGAAAATAAAAGCAAGGCCAATAAAGTTGAAAAATGTGTTGTCAACGTACATGTGCTAAAAATGTAAGCCTCGGTTTTCACTATCGTAATTCTATTGACTTGCTTAACTCCTTGCTACCTCATGTATTAATAGTGTTGCACTTTTTTTTATCTCAACCACCAAGTTTTTTTTTTTAAGTTTTGTCTAAAGCTTCCTCCACCATGACTGAGTTCAACCTTACAGGTGCTGAGTGGTTAATAACACAACAATTTCATCTCTTCGAGCGTGTCTCCTCATGGCTTAGAGAGCACATCTCTGCATATATTTACTGGGTTAATTAATCCTGCTCAGGTTAGCCTGCAGCTGCTCCACGTGAGAGAGGGTTAGTCTGCTCAGAGAGTAAGTTTGTGTGTGTGCGTGTGTCAGTTATGTGATAATGTCAGACCTTGAGAGGTTGTTTGTGGCAGAGACCACAAAACCTCTATTGATGTCCTGCACTGATGCTCCTGAGGGAGGCATGAGCACACACTGTACTGAACGCTGAACGGTACAAGTAGAAAATATAATATTTATTTGTACAGGCCTAACATCTGAGACCTCTAACCCTGATCTTCGGCAGGTGGGGTTATTCTATAACCGTTGTTTTAAGGGTCAGCAGTGGAAGACTCAAAGTGAAGCCGTTAGTTAAAGTGAGTTTGAAGGAGCCACGCTAACATGGCGCAGAGCTAACATCCGTTCACAGTTTGAATTCTGTGCATGTCTCACCTCCAGCAGAAGGGGTAGCTATGCTTGAAACTGCTGGCATTGACGAGGCGACCATTCTCCTTCAGCCACTTGATGATATTCTTGTCAGCATCCTATAAAAAAACACCAAAACAATTTAAAAAATGATTCACACAATGAGAAAAGAGACACAAAGAGCAACAATACTAGGCTGAAACAGCGTTTCACTGCTCTCAGTCTTTTTTTAGTGGCTTATTTGCCACATAATCATAAGGCTCTTTTGCATCTCACTGTATTTTTCTCACCACTTTAGAATGGAAGCTTCGAGCCGTCCTCACCACAAGTGGATCCTGTGTTCTGTAACCTGCAGTGAAGCAATTCTTCATGCAGCAAATCTTCTCCTTAAATACACAATTTGTTTTTTATGATGTATTTTCTGCCTCTTCATCCATTGCTCATGATATTTTTAGCTCAATATTAATATCGTATTAATCATGCAGTATTTAACACCGCAGTGGAGAAAAATAACTTCTGGATGACACTGCACATATTTTATGCATCTCAGAAGTGAACAGAATTTAACAGTGCTTCATTAAGAACATGATAAAACATTTGTCTTTAATTGTGAACTTAAACATTTGTCATGCAACATATTGTTAAGCTCTTCCAATTAAGACAATATTGTGTATTTCTAATGTGTAGTAGCTCAACTGAAGCTGAACTTATTATTATAGTATTAGTTGGAATATATTGCATTGTATTTCATGATGTTACTGTATATAGGCAGTATATTACAATATATTCTATATAAAACTGTTTTTCCCGAGTACACGTTCTACAAAACAGCAACATTTTCTTATACTTTTACTTTATTTATTTCTTGTATAGCATGGTTACACTGCATCACTGGCACTGTGTTTCCCCAGCCATGGTTACAGTTAAGGCAAAACCTTCCTCCTACGTGTCCTTATTCACTTTTATATATAAATGTATATATACGGTATATGAATTTTCTCCTTCAGGTTGAAAAACTTTGGATCCTTGAACACACCTTGGCTTTATGCTTCCCTTTAAGAAAAAAAAAACAGGTAAATTCACAGCCAAGGTCATGGTGTGCTCGTGCAGCTATGATAAATACCATCATACAGGTAGGGAGAAATTGTCTGTTTTGTCATTCAGCTCCCTGTTTATGGCGAACAATCTAATATGCAATCAGCCCTGTGCCTTATCGCACACTATTTCACCTCCCTCTAACCAGGCTCACAGTGCAATACACAGGAAGCCCATAAATATGACTTTTCAGCGAGGTGTTTGGCAGACTGTTGGTCGTGACCTCTTTGTAGAGAGAGGGGTTTTAAACTTTCTCAGCCAGGAGTAAATTTTGTTATGCCCTGACCCAGGCTCATTAAAACATGAAAGTACACCTGTGATGTGGAGACTCATTGGAACTCTGCCTCCAACCCACTGAGTATATGAATAAATCCATTTCACCACCTGGCCACTTGAGTATAAACAAGGGCTACTAGATATATTATTAGATTACTTACACATATTTGTGAGTCCTTTAGAATCTCTCTGTACACAGCATAACTGATCACAGTTACTGGTTCCAATACAGCCATCTTTCTGTTGTTAAATAATTTGAACTAGCCCAGGTACCAGACCCAGCCTGCCAGCTGTAGAAAACAGCAACCCAAGGCTGCTGATCTATTTCTTAGTGACACATTTGGAATTTCTTTATAGGATAAAGCAAAAAGCTAACTGGCAGGTTGTAGGTTGACATGATGGTAGCAGAAGGTGAAGAGATGGATAGACAACAATATAGTTATCACAGAAAGAGATAAAGTGGATCAGTAAGAAAAGACATTAACGGGATTAACAGGCAACTCACAGGAGAAAGGAAAAATGATCAATGCATTATTTTGTATGCACTCACTTCAATCTTTATTAAGTAATAGTTGGTCAACATTAGTGTAAATGATCAATATAACATTTAATAATAATCAGGAGGCATTGTAAGGACGGGTGAGAACACTAATGATGTTTGTTCTGCTTTGTTTCAGATGAGATGTGACACACCACAGCAGGACAAACGTGCGTTTTTCTGAAGAAGGTGGGATCCTAAAGTTGGATCACGAGAAGCAGTGGCGGTGAAAAGTGAGCAGATGTAGCAAAGGGAGGTGACAGAAATGGTGAGAGAGGTTTAACAGCAGGGGGGATTCGGCAGGAAAAAAGGGAGTAAAGGAAAGATGTTTGACTGAGGAGACCTGAGGGCTGCCATAAAACAAGAACTGGAGGTGACAGAGTGACAGAGCTGGTTAGGAAAAGGCAAGGGAAGAGGCAGGAAGGCTGTTTGGAGAAAAAGATGTAAAATTTGAAGTACAGCAGACTGGGAAGAATTGGGAAGCAAGCAGATGTAAGGATAATGGGGTCAGGGTGTGGTAAGATAAGTAGGGCTGGGTATTGAAACTCAAATGGGGTGAAATGTTTCTGTAGCACCAGGCGCACAAAATTCTCAAGTACAGAAAGCTGACATCAAATGTTTGGTCAGATTTGTTATCTTGTTTCATATTTTCAGGTGAATTTGAATCAAAATTCGGAAAATTATTCTGTTAAGACAAAGTTCTTGTGAAAGAAAATTGGCAAGGTCTCATGAAAAGTCTTTTTGGTATCCACACTGAAATTTGGGTGTCAAATCAGCACTAGTATCGAAATATTTCAAACAACACCCAGCCCTTGGAGTAAGGAGGGGAAAACAGGGAAAGAATGGGTGTGACGGGAGAGTCTTTTCAACTAGAATGAGCTGATCTCTCCACTCCATGATGCTCTGGTCTTCTCTGTGGCCTCCTCTCATCCCAGATATTTAGACATCTTTGGCAATTCCAAGCCTGTGCTCCTCCCCTTCTAGCAGCTTCCTGTAGGTGGCGATCTCCGCATCCAGCTTGAGCTTAATGTGCAGCAGTTCTTGGTAGTCTTGGAGATACTTGGTCATCTCCAGTTTGGTTTCGCAGAGCTGGGCCTCCAACTGAGCAATGACACCCTCGAGGCTCCCCACCTTATCCATGTGGGCGATCTCCATGTCCTCCAGCTGCTGCTCCAGGGCCGCGTTGCTAGACCTCAGCCCGTCAATCTGGTTCTGCAGGTCTGTCACTTGGTTGTGGAAAGTTGTGATCTCGTCCTTCATGGTCTTCATTTGCTGCTCATGTTTGCCAGCGTGCTCCTTGAGGGTGTCAAACTTGGTCTTGTACCACTTCTCAGCTTCCTGGACGTTGCGGGCAGCGACAGCTTCTATCTCTGTACGCATGCTGCGCAGATAAGCAGCCAGGTCAGGCCGATCGCCGTCCAGCTCTCCGGTGATCTTTGAGTCCTCAATCTGCTTCATGAGGTCAGCCACCTCTTCATCATGCAGCTTCTTGAGGAACTCTATCTCGGCCACCAGTTGCTCTATACGCTTCTCTAGTTCAGCCTTCTGCAGTGTGGCATTATCAACATCCTGGCGGAACTCCCTCAGTATGATCTCTGCCTCTTCTTTGAGGGCCAGCTCCTCCTCCAGCTTTAGTCTCCACACTTCAACCTCTTCTTCGATGTAGCCTCGTTCAATATCAGCTGCTCCCTTCTCATTAGTCAGTGTCTCAATCAGCTCCCGCACCTCCTTAAACTTGAGCTCATATTCTTCTCCGATGCCTGCGGGGCCTCCTTTGTAGCGGCTCTGCAGTTCAGCCAGCTGAGCTTGGAGAGAAGCATTTCTCTGCTCTAGTGCCTGGACCTTCTCGATGTATCCTGCAAACTTGACGTTGAGTTCTTGCATCTCCTCTTTCTCGTTGGCATGGTGCTGGTGTATCTCTGTGCCCAACTCGATGGCAGTGCCGCGATAACCTGAGCGCCCACGGTTGTCATATGAGGATCCACGGCACCGGGAGGGCGAAGGGCTTTGAACCCTTACTCTGCCGCTGGAGCCACTAACCTGCAGGCTCTTCTGGGTGTAAGATGCGGCTCTCATGTTGCGTAAAATACTGGGTTTGTTTTGCAGTTAACGGAGGAACAGCTGCTCTCTCAATTTCTCTCGCTCGTGTTGTGACTGACACTCCCCCAGATCAACTGTGAGTTTTTATATGGCAATAAAGAATGTCTCAGACAGTCTTGAAACTCACGCTTGGATTTAACATATTTCAAACGTGAACTATGCCAGACTCTGAGTGAACTGTGGCTGCATGCTCTTTATTAGCTAACGCTGTACTGTTAGTGGCCAGGCGGGTCAAGTCCACTCCCAGGCCTTTGCACAAGGATGTGAAATAGTGATCAGATCATGTATGGCGGTTATTTTGCACTCACTCACTTAGGATGGTAGTGAAGTTGGGTGTGACAGGGAGGAAGAGGGCACCCAGTACACTGGTAAACAGAGATAATATGCTTTGGCAGCAGGTTTTCCTATTTAACTTTCTCAAACTGCTCTGACGTGGGTCCCCTCAACTCCTGTCACGTCAATGAACAAGTTGTGTATCTAAGGAATAATCTATTTGGACAAATATTAAAAAATACTTAATATTCTCATTTCAGTTGCCACATAACACAATTCTAAAAAGCATAAAACCTGGACCAAGAGGAAAGGGCACATACTGCTGAGAATGAAAGAGGAAAAAGTCATTACAGAAAGATGTATTTACAGATATAAACGGAGGAAAAAGGGAGGAATAGGAGAGTGGGTGACCAGAATGCTAAATTAAACCAGTATCATACCAGTGGCTGTCACAAGGGGTAGAGTGCCTTAAATGTCTGCTAGCCTAATCTACATGTAAACGTCTGATGTGTCACTCACTTTGACATACTGTCCCGCAAAGTCAGTGACCTCTGAAGTGAAGCAGCCCGAGGCGTCCACGGGGCAGATAGGAGCCTGGTCCCTCTGGATGATGTTGAATTCCGTGCACACCCTGTAATCATCCTGCAGAGAGCATAATCCACAGTTTACAGGGTGCAGTGGGTGAAGGTGTTATCTATATTTATTCCTAATGTAATACACAGCAAAAAAAAACATTTTAACTACAGCTGAAATGATTAGTCAATAAATCAATTAGTTGACAGACAGAAAATTGATTGCTAATCTATTAATTGTTTCACTTTTTAAGGAAACATGCCCAGAGAAACAAGTGGTTGCAGCTTCTCATATATAAATACTTTCATTAGTCATTTATGATAGTAAACATGATCTCTCTTATCATGGCCTCTAATAGTCGGATTAATCAATAACAAAAATAACTGTTCGCTGGAGCCCCAATTCCAGCATCATGTAGGGTAGCCGATTACTACGTCTTAAAATGCGTCATTATTAAAGTATCACTATTTTATACAGCCTTGATACAGTGATCCATTTATTTCAAGCTCAGTTGTCTCAACAGGTTTCTCCAAATAGATCAAACTGTATATGAAAATAAGTAATTATATCACCCCTTTGGTAGCCAGTTTCACTAGTTTAAAGGTATGTTATGACTCTGTATTAAATTCCTGTTGAGCTGGATACTTTTTGCAGTGTTGAAACAAGCACTACTGGTATGTGACAGCTATGCATGAAAGATCTGAGTCCTGTCCAGCTGTAGATGTATTTTGTATTCAAACACCCTGTCAAGATCCAAGATGGATGGCTCACAGGGTCATTTCACATCTAGTCATAACAACATTAAATTTGAAAAATGTACTTCAGCGAGGCATTTCTCCTCACTGTACATCTTCAAAGCAAATGCATTTGTTTCAGATTTTTAGCAACTAATCAATGTGAATGTGATCGCTAAATAACACGACCGCCACAGAAAAAAATCAAAACGTTAAAAGCAAATGTAAGTGAGGTGTTGATGTGGAGTGTTTACTCAACAGCCCCACGGGGACTGAGCTCCAGAGAGTGTCCACAGCTGGCTACAGCCACAGGAGCATCCATCTGCCCTTGACAAGGGCATCTAACCTATTAGCATTGACCCAATACCTCTGATAGCACTGCAACATTGGCTTCTAGACTGTAGGATTACCTTTATACTGTAGCACTCAATACAATACAAATTATCTTCAGCAAGCAGTGAGTACACAAAGCAACATGGTATTTCAAGGCTCAAAGTATTTCACATGCGAGACATTACTCTACCTTTATTAAACATGTGAACATGATAAGGAAACAAGATCATTACAAGATTCTTAACTAAATGGGTCATATTTCTCAAGTGGGCCCTGTATTGTTTGAAAAATGTGTTGGTCTTGAGCTCAAATTTTGAACCACCAAATGAATTAATGTTTAATAAAAAAACACGTTTAGGATGAAATTTAGCGCTACGCCCTCTTGTACAGCAAGACATACCGTATAAATATATTATATATTGACCAATGTCTGCATGTGTTAATCCCAGTATGCAGAAGCTACACTTACGATGGCTAAAGGCACTCAAAGCAATGCAACAAAAGAGACCGCAAGCAATGGCGACACGAATAAAAAACTCCTGCACAAATTCAGAAAACATAACAGAACATAATAGAATTGACTTATAACACTAAAGGGAATGCCTCTAGTCGGGACATGAAAGACTGAGCAGTTCTGGATGGAGTCTTTTTACCCCAGGTTCCACAGAGTTTTCCTCCAGAACCAGAATCTGCAGCACCAGACAATCAAGTTAACTGAAAGCAACATTTGTCAGCTTCTGATTTTCCAAATAACTCAAGGAAGTGAAGTACATTTCTAATTAAAAGGAGGATGGTGTGCATAGTGGAGCCCGACGGAGGAAGGTGGAGCCCAGTGACAGAAGGGAGCTCAGGGCTGCACACAGGACCCCATCTTCTCCCTCCATGCTCTCAGCTACCATAGTACAATATACCTATGCAAGCTTACACTTTGAAAGAGCTTCATGTATATCTTATACTCCGTTCATCTCTGTCTTGTCTAAAGCTTTAAAAGTTTCAATTCTGGGTCTTGACTTGATACAGAGTTCTGACTTCCAGGCCAATGCCCGTGACTCTCATCAGCTGTCAAAGTACATCCATTACTCTTCAGTATTTGAAAACACTTGCTAATAGGTGCTAATTTCACACCTCTTGCAGACATGTGCTCTTGGTAAACTACAGTGGTAATGCTTAAACAATTAGTCGATTAACTTATTACTGACAATTACAGAGTGATTTATTAAGTCAAAATTATACAAATTTGCTGACTGTCTCAAATGTGAGAATGCGCTGCTTTCTGTTTCAAATCAATGTAACTCGAATGTCTTTGGGTTTCTCAGGGTAATCTTGAGAATTGCAATGGGTATTTTTTACTAAGATTTTATAAACCAAATGATTATTCTCTGCATTAAAAAACAGATAACAAGGTAACGCTGTCGCTACAACAGAGACAAAGCAAAAAGCAAGAAAACGGCTCACTCACAGCTCCAAAGTAAGGCGCCTGGTGGACCACTCCTGTACCATCTTCCTCCTTGACGTAGTTATCCATCACCACCTGGAACGCTCCTTTCTCCCCACACTGAAATAAATGAGGATGAGGAGAATTCGATGAAGGGAGGAGCGAGTGGTGAAGAAACAAAACAAATAGAGCCACAGATAGTAAGAGAGAGATTAAGAGACAGATTTAGAGAACATAAGCTAAGATGCCAATTTGTGGTCAGACAGGTAATTAAAGTGAGACATAGGTCTGTCTTCACTTTGTGACAAACAATACATAAAACTGCATAACAGCCAGGGACAAGAGCGCAGAGTCTACAAACCTTGGCAAAGTACTGGAAAAGAGGCTTGTATTTTTTCCCTTTCAGGACCTTTCCAGGAAATCTATAACACATAAAACACAAAGTTCATTCAATATCTGTAATTCACCTTCTATGCATCGGCAAAGCTGCAGAAAACAACCAACAACCTTCAGACAACATTCAAACACAGAAAACACTGACAAAAATGCATCTTTACTATTAGTCATGCTAACATTTGCACACAAGTACAGCTGATGAATGATGGAAATTTGGTCGTACAGCAAAATGCTGGATAAATTATAATTTTAACCAGATGCATGCTGGATAAAAAGTTAGATCGCCAAACAATTCCATCCGAGGAAGGCTGTCAAATGTCGAGGCAATCCTTCCAACCATTGCTGAGATATCTCATTCAACTAATGTCAACCTCGTGGTGGTGCTAGAGTAAAGTCAGTAAGATTCATCCCCTGGAAACCATGAATTCATGACAGTCTATCCAGTAGCTGTTGAGCTATTGTCATATTGTTATTTCATGAATGATGCTGGTTGAAAATGTGGCTAAAAAATCTTAAAATCTATCTTTGCATATAGAGTCACTTCTCTCCTGAAAAGATAAGAGTTGAAAATAATTGAACTATACAAATACTACATAAAGTAGAAAAGAATAAAGAAGAAGAGTAAAGGTTAGCGTATCAAAAATAAAACAGTTTACATGGCATTTCAAATTTATTTTATTATACTACTGTTTGGAAAGAATGAGAACCATTAATGTGTCATTCTCACAGTTGAGGTAAATATGTCAAATGCAGCATTTAGAGAGTTTAATTTTATTTAGATTTTCTTTTGTGAAAGAAACTCAGACTTCATGTGACCTCCCACTTGGGCTGCAATGGTAGACTTTTTTTTACACTTAAGTATCTACGTTATTGAATTCTACCATATCAGTGTTACTTAAAAAATATTCCAAGTTTATACACAGGTTTCCTGTATGTCAGGACATAATATTTTGGGAAATAATAATTGTTTGTTCCTTTAAGGGTCATTGTGCCCGTCAATTATTTTCAGCGCCGGTTATCATACCATGAAAACCTCATACTGTTGCACCCCTAACTCCCACTTCTGAAACCAAAGCTTCCACCTTGTGATGCTACGTAACCAAGAGCCAACCAGAACAGCTTCAATCAACCACAGAACGTAAGAAAATAGAGAATTTCTAGACTATGACACAATTCCTCCTTGACCATCCACACTTTTGTTGTTTTTCTTTGGAGAGGACAACAACTGCCTGAGGATCTCCTCAGATCTCAATGTTTGCTTTAAGTTTGTGTTGCAGTCAGTCATCATACACTGTTTTCGTAATTATCATTCAAATTAAGTCCCTGAATATGACAACTGTGTCCCTGTAAAAGAAAAGGTTCCAGCCAGTCAAGACATTTTTCCAACATGCTGTCTTTATTGGCAGCTAATTTGTCCAGTATATGAGATGAGTGGGTATAAATCCTGCCTGGAAATGTCCTCCATCAGGTTTCAGTACATTATGTGTCATTTATTCACTCAGACGTTTCCTTTATTTCCCCACACATATTTTTCCATTCTGCACTTTCCCTTTGCTCCACAATCATCCACTGAACTGGGAAATTGAGAATAGGGAAACTCTGCATAAAACAACACACAGCTGGTAAAATACATATCTACTAATTCTCCTGTGAATAACTTTATTCTCGTCTTTTAACTCCAGAAGACAAGTTATAACTCATAATCATCATTCACAATGAATGTGAAACAAGTCCACTGCTGCCCGCCTGCTTTTCTAGACTTATTAAGGTTTCAAGTTTCACAACTTTTATTTCAACTAATATTAAAGCATAGAGACAGTGGGTGACCAAACACCTGATGGAAAAAGTATTTTAACACTTACAACGCTATTGCAGGAGTCGGCCTTACAACCCCTAGTCCAAAAAAGTTGGGACACTTTATAAGACTAAATAAAACAAAACGTGATAACTTGCTCATCCTTTTTGACATGTACTCAAATGTTTTACCTCATCAACTTCATTGATTTTTGTAAATTTAAAATTCTATTGTGAATTTGATGCCAGCAACACTTTTCATTTTCCTTTGCAAATGATTGGACTTTTAGTCATGTTTTACACAGCATTGCAACTTTTCTGGAATCAGGGTTGCATTTTGTGTGGTTGCCCTGAAGATTTAACAGTAATGAGACAAGACTTCACTGTTTTGTCCAGTACTGTTCCCCTGCAGCTCAGCAAAGGACTGTTCTACTTTGGCACCTGCAGGCTGAAGTATCTACAATTTGTGTGTGTCTTAAATGTCTTCTGTAAAGATATGAGGCTGTGTGGGCCCAGAGATGAAGCCTGATAAATCAGAACTCAGCCACATTCTTTGGAAATGTGAACCAAGTTTTTGCAAGCTGAATCCAAACACACACCTCCTACTATGGTGTTTCTCTGCATGCTTCCCCCTCGCTAATGCTCAAGTGCAGTTTTATATGACAGGTGGGTTTAGCTAGTCACCCCAAAACCACAATTGATTGGATAATTTATGTAACCGCTTCAGAGTTCAAGATGAGTCATTAAAAATATTTCTGTTTTACAAAAAGACAAAAGAGGCATTCTTTTACAGAGATACTCAAAAACATTTCTGACACGTATTACGCATTTGACAGAAAAACCATGAACACACACAAAAACAGAACAGATTTGTCGGATTGGTATTAGTCATTTGCACTCTTGAAGTATTTGTTAGGACTTACTTGTCCAGGACAGTGTACTCGCTCTCAGACTTGAACAGAGCTACCAGCCTGGCCTCCATCATGATGTAGATCTTGTTTGTGGTGTTATCTGAGATATGAACAAAGAAACACGTGTGAATGCATTTGTTGACGAAGGTTTTCACACTTTATTGCCAGGCCTATGTATGGAATAAATTTGGACTTACCATAAACCCAAGGCTCCTACATATTAAATACTGTATATATATATATATATATATATATATATAAAAATACAGTATATTAAATCCTGTGCTGCTGTTTTATGGATTATATGCACTTAAAACAAGAACACATCCCATTTCAGGATGCATACAGCAGAGCAATGACATTAAGATAATTCATGAAAGATTTTTAATGATTTTAATATTTTTTAGAGCAAATTCCAGTTGTACTGCAAAGCTCTGAAAGGTGTCGATTTAAAAATCATAAAATAACTGTTAAGATGTGCAATATTTTAGAAATTGATTCCTCATTGATGGACCAGCTTATGTGTTTTTAATTTATTTACCATTATATTTTTTATTATGTGTGTTTATTGTTTGTTTGTTTTTTTTACAACTCACAGAAACATACCAAGAACTGTAATGTCATGGCTGTTATGTGCATGTTAATTGTTCCATAAAGCATAAAAAGGCAAGTAGGATTAAAATGAATGAAAATAAGATGACATAGCAAACATTTAGATACAGTACATGTACAGGGGAGGCCAAAAGGAAAGTCAAGGCATAGCACTGGCAGAATAAAGATGACAATATTTGCTGAATAGCATAACAGAAAAGCTACAGTGCAGTAACATTTTCCAAATGCAACATTTATGATGTAGTCTAACAATATAAATATGAGGTAAGTCTTCATCACATGACTGTGGCATAGCTGAAGACTGACTCCGAACTGAAAAGCTTTCATACCGCACAGGAATGAAGACACTGATCGATGCGATGTGAAATTATTTTGTTTGGGGGGGGCGCATTTTTTAAAGTCTGTCAGATAAATAGCCCCTGCAGAATGACTTATGTCTATTGACCTGAATTTCATGTATGATAAACAGCAACTCATCAGGCCTGGTTCAAATCAAGGTATCTAATAGCCGTGCTACATGCAAGTCTACTGAACCTCAAGTCCCCCTTTATAATAATACAGTCAGCCATAAAGTCAAGGTCAGGTAAGGAATCCATCATGTGGCTACAACCTTTCAACCAGGGCCTCAGCTTATTGAGAAGTTGCCGCCTCATGTGCGATAACTGCATGACATTTTGGGAAAGTGAACCCTCCTGGAAAACTGGCCAAACGGGGATTTTAGGAAAAATAACAGAGGCTGAGAACAGCAGGGACGACAGCGGTGAAGAGGGCAAAAACCAAATGGCCTGACACAAAAAAGAGGGAGAGGGGGGCAGCATCAATAAAAGATGTTTCTTCTCCCTCAGTGGTGTGACAAATGACTGCACAGCTCAGACCTGCTGCTGCTGACAGCCCTCAACTCAAACAGCGACAAAGGCAGCGAGGGAGAGAGACAGACGCAAAATGAGACAGACTGACAGAAAATAAGAACAACGAAGGACAAAAACAGGTGGACGTGGAGGCAGAGAGAGCGATAAGAAAATGAGGGGGAACAAAAATTTGGATGAAGATGGAGTGAGAGAGAGGACAGGAGATAAAAAGAAAGACTGAGCTGATACAAAAAAAAGAAGAAGAAAAAAAAAAAAAAACATTCATTGGTATTCCAAGGCGGTCTCCCATGCAGCACAGCACAGGAGGTGCAGTAAGCATGACAGACTGTGCTTCAACAGTGCCCCCTGCAGGATCAAAGAGGCTATGACAGACTGGTATGAATCTAGGTCACCCTTTTAAAACCCACCAGTTTCTCTCACAGGGAACCAAAAGCTACAGCAGGAGGGTAACAGAAAAACAGTAGCCACCTCTCTGGAGAATCTTTTTTTATATATTTGAACAAGGACAACACTTTTTTAAGTGACCTGATTTGAGGTTCATCTACATTTCTCAGGTCTGAACTACACACAAACGCACATGATACACACACAAACGTGCACACACACACACACAAACGTACGTGCGTACACACACACACACACACACACACACAAACTGCTGCTTTAAGATACAGCGACAGGCCTTTTTCACAGAAGACATTTTGACATTGCTCGCAGTCACGAAAAAGGCTAATATCAAGTGTCATTACAGCTACAAACATGCTTAACTGGATGAGCTGCAAGGACAAATGTAATGACAAATGTGTGTCAATGCTCTTCTACAGAGTTTGGGTGCACAACAAGCAGCTTTAACAAGACCACATTCTGGCAGGTTTTGTGGTGAGCATGCTAATAGCTAAGAAGCTGAAACCTCATTCAGAAGGAGACAAAGTAATTGCTCCAAAGTGTCAGTTTGTCTGGAATAATTCAAAGAGATTAAGGAAAACCTTTTGTTGAACCTCAAGCTCCAGCAGCTTCTCAGCTCTCTGCTTTCAAATGTGAAATCAATTCAAGTGAATATGCTGGTGAGTGTGAAAACTCCTCAGGCATTTGGTGAGAGGTTTCAGGACATGAAAAGTTAACAAAAGGAACTGAACATATTTGTGACATCATTTAATATGGAGACAGCTGATGTGCCCGACAACCTACAACATGAAATTATTGAGCTACAAAGCAACAAACTAGCAGTTCTTCTTCTTGCAAAGAATCAGTTCCACTCAAGACTGACTGGCCCAAACCTGGGCAACCAGCTGCTTAGTGTGATATATGTGTTCAATAATTTGGTCTGGCCATTGAACGATGTTATAAAGATTAAAATGTAATTCTAGAGAACCACAAATGACAGTTTCCAAAATGAACAGAAAGTTAAATCAACACCTCTCTAGCACAGTTTCAATAATAACCGATTATAACCTTAATGAAGGTAAGACTGCAGGTCTGTTGTATTAGACTGCACTAGTTTTAGCTGGATGTATCTAATAAACTAAGTGACAGCAGAGTGATCCTTAACTTAATTTGTTTTGTTTTGTTGGTGTGTTCTCTTGTATTAAAGACCGTTCTATTTAAGAGAGACAGCAGGTTTCAGGTTATATTAGTCTTACAAGCACATAACATACATTCTGAGTTGCACCATTAAGAAGCCTGCATTTAACATTACAAAAACACTTCTGGGTGCAATCTGTACAGGAACCATTAGCAAAATAAATACATAGCTTTATTCAATGGTAGTTTGTTTAAATCTGATGGGGCCATTTTACGTGGGTGAGTTTACAGGCACTTGGAGGACAGATAATGTTTTTAATGAGCCCACATGAACATCAGCTATGCCTTAGCATCAAGTTACTGCTCATGAATGTGAAGCGTCTGGTTAGTTGTAGATAAAAACAAATTCCTCTCACAGAGAATCCCTTATTTCATCAGCCAACACATAGCCAAAGGCTAGAAAGTCCACTTACACATTATGCTCCAGACGTCCCTTCCTCTGGGTGCAAATTGCCAAGGCAGCAGTCCTCCTCTGTTAATTTGTTCTTGTTTGTTCTTTCTGAATAAAAACACCCATCAGCCAATACTGTGGTCCAGAACACTAAACCCACAAGGGAAACAGTATTTTCAGTCAGACAACTTTGGCCTCAGGCTGTAACATTTAACCAACGTCATCAACAAAGCTACCAATCCTGATAATTCAAGTAACCAACAACACAAACATGTTTGTGGGCAACATATGTGAGCAGATTTCCCTTTTTTCCCTACAATGTAATGAAAAAATTGCAGGCGACAGTAACAAAACAATGGTGCTTCTTGACAATAATCTGAAAGTGTCCAGGGGATAACACTGAGACTTGTCAATGGAAACAGTTTGGAAAAGGGCAGGCACCTCCAACAAGTACTTCACAGGTGACTGGATGAACCATCTGTCTATCGCCATCTGTCATTGGCTAACTTCAACCAATCATATCAACCAACCACATGACGTCACTGAGGAGTCTCCGACTCTCCAGTTCTGATATAACAAATGCTACAGCAGCAACTAAGCTAACCACCTCAGGAACCACCATTGTTGTTTTCGAAAGAACACTCATGCTGTCGTCACACCTCTACCACGCAGCTAGCCAGTAGCTGCCACTAGTTCTTCATTAGGTACCGACTAGTCTGAACGACTATCGTGCGACCACAGTATTATGTAATGTCCCGTTAGCATAAAATGGTCAAATATGCTGACTTCTTGCAGACTAACTCCAAAAACTGTATAGTACAAAGATTAGCATATAATTAGTATATGCAGCACTACTGTCAAGCTTTGTCTCTCACCTTTGACCTTGACATACAAGAACTCGGGGTTAACACAGAGGGCCAGGTTGCTTGGCAGTGTCCAGGGTGTGGTCGTCCAGGCAATCAAAGCCACTTCCTCATTCTCAACCAATGGGAAGTTAACGATCACAGATGGATCCTGAACATCCTGGAGACAAAAATGAAACAAGATGTTAAGTCAATGCAGTATTTATGTCTAAACAGAATATGTAGTTACATGAGACCAGTAGAAGCGTGAGAGGGCTGTGAGTTCAGCTGACCTTGTAGTTCTGGTGGGACTCAAAGTTGGACAGGGGGGTGTTGCAGGCAGTGGAGAAAGGCATGACTTTGACACCTCGGTACACCAGACCCTTGTCGTAGAGCTGTTTGAACACCCACCTGAATCAACAGAGGACGCATGAAAAAACTTTAGGAGGGAATGAGACTGCACTGCACACTGCACACAGGAGGACAGACTCCAAACAAGGATTAAGTCTGGTTTGTATTGCATTTTTTATTGTATATAGCTTTAAGTGTTTTTCTCTAAGTCGACTGTGGTTATTCATTGTCATCTGTGTACTCCTGTGACCTAAATGTTCAAAGCCTGGCTGGCTGCAAACTGAACTTCCATCAGGATGATAATAAAGTTCAAGTTGAACTTGAAGAACTTCTTAAGTGGAGCAGATACCTAAAATCCTTTAAATCTCTGGTGAAAAGGACTTTGTGCTATTACTACATCAAATAGCATCCTAGCCGAATTCTCTTAATACATGTAACATGCAAATTACGCGTCCTTTAGCTAAATGTGTACACATAACGTGGAAAATTTTACATTCATACCACACAGTCTCCATGAACCATGGGTAGAGAGTCTTGTAGTCATTCTTGAAGTCAATCCACCTTCCCATTCGCTTCACTGAAGTCTAGGAACAAAAAGAAAAACATAACAAATCAAAGAAACATAATAATCATATGCCAAAATCCTGCAGGGCTTATCCTTATAAACTATTATCTTTAGATCGGTATGAAGTGGAATCAACAACTTCTCAACGCCCCTCCAGCACTTCTAAGTTGTATTAGTGTTGGCGCCACTGTCACAAAGATAAGTGGATTCCTTTCCATTTTCCTCAGACCTCAACAACTAAAAACAACACAGGACACAGTTTTTGTTTCCACATTTCCATGAAAAAACAATCAACACCACTTTGGAAATGAGAGAGAAGAGAGAAGCACGTTCTCTGAAGAGGTAAAGTGTGAATGTCATTATTCTATATGGAGTAATAACACAGTTTGAGTATTGCTTCACACAAACAAGTGACTACAGCAGGGAATGGCATCGGGGTGGAGAGGAAAGGAAAAGAAAATATTAGGAGAAAAAAGCGTGAGTTCAATTATTTAGTCTATAACGGAAACATGAAAGCAGATGCCAACATGGCAGCCTGACTGGAAAGCCAATCGACTGAGTGAAAGCGAGGCACCAATCGAAATACAGATGGTGTCATTATTCAATAATCATTATATTCTGCAATGAACATCTACTTCATACTGTTAAACTAAGGCAAAAAAAATGTGTCCGTTTCCAGTTTAAGATTTTGTTTCCAGTTTAAGATTCATTCATTCATTCATTCAGATTCAATGAAACAATTTGAATCATTTCATTGTGAATGAAACACATTGCACATGTGAGATATACGTATGACGCAGCCTCACTATGCATTAGACCAGGGTCAATGCACAGCCCTAAGCAGACGTACAAACTGGTCTCACAGGTACGGCTTCAAAATGATCTCACATGGAGATATTATTCTGTCCTCTATGCTCACCTCCCACTCGTTGGAGTATCTCATGACAATGTTTCTGCACTGCTTGTTGTACTCAGCGATGCCCATCTTGGCCACATCTTCAGGCCCTTTGATCCCCAAGGTCTTATCAATCTCATACTCCTACAAAAACACACAAAACACAAGACAAATTAATCTGTAAATCTTTTGCTTTTAGTAAAATCTTAACAGCAGTCAGGATGACAGATTCTTACCACAGGCAGGCCGTGACAGTCCCAGCCAAAGCGCCGGTCCACATGGAAGCCGCTCTGGTGGGCAAAGCGAGTAACGATGTCCTTGATGGTACCGGCCAGGATGTGTCCATAGTGGGGTAGGCCCGTGGCAAAAGGAGGACCATCGTAGAAAGTGTACCTGGTTGGGAAATGGGTAACAAAATCTTTTAAAAGGTCTGGACAGCATTTTCTCACTGATACAAAAAATAATTGGATATACAAGATGACCATGAGATCTGGAAAAAACATTTTCTCAACCAGGCGTGCAAGATAACAGATACTTGAACACGAGGGATTTTTCCAGAAAATTAGCCGTTTTCTATCCTGGAACACAAGCACATGGGACAACAGGAACTGTGGTTGTATTTAAGGTACTTAACTTCAGCTACAGTCTAAACGCACTGGTCATATTTCAAGCAGCATTAAATGCAATAAGGAGAAATATGCATAAACCCATGGGTTCCCAACTGACTGCCTTAGTGTACTGTTTGGTGGTACAAATAATTAGTCAGTGTTGGTGAGGGTCTGCTTGTGACCAAAGTCACTCTGAACTGCAGGATTTTCCTGTTACCTAACATTAAATGTTTGTGCTGACTGACTTAACACATGATAATATTGCTATTAATGCATTAAACAGATGCCAGTACTGACACTCACTGAGATCAAATAATGACACGATACAATGGAGTCTAACAACTGGTTAACCAGGAAATGCAACTTCTTTACTTGGCAGTGCAACAACTGGAATGACAATCAGTAATCAACTGCCAGCATTTTCAGCTTCAACAAGATCACAATGCTGCTGTTCTAAACCACGATCAATTCACAATCATTTCTAAACAAAAAATATCAGCACACATTTTCTGAACAACCATGTAAAGCATATTTTAACACAGATTATCTTTTAAAGACTAGTTTAGCAAGTGGGTTAAAAAGACTCGTGTTGATGTGACGGTGTCATATTAAACTGTTTTCCAATTTCATCCCATAAAACACATCTCAAACAAAGCCAAACTAATTCCACCTGTCTTGACTGAAAAGTTTTTTCTTTTTTTCTTTCTTAGCTTTGCTGAATAATGATAAGGCAGAAACAGCTGGATGTACCTGGGCCTGTTCTTGGACTGTTTGAGACACTCCTGGAAGCAGTCCTTTTCTTGCCAGAACTGCATGATCTTCTCCTCTTCAGAGGGAAAGTTGATGGACTCAGGGACTGGCTCCACCATGGTGTCTGTCAAAACATGGAAAATAAAACTGTATTCATCTGTACTCAACAGACAGACTGGTGCTGAAAGACAAGAAAATTAAGAGTTCATGTCACGAAGTTCGCATGATAAATCTTCCTCATTGGATGTCTCCCACACTCCACAGGTCACTTTGTATCTTAATTATAGCAAAACTGTCAAAACATGTCAGTTGTCGATTATTTGTCAGCGGAACATAGTCTCTTTCAACATTTTCATGGTAAAGTCAAGTCTATCTAACATAGTATTTCCACGTCGAAGAAGCAACCGCAGAAACTTTTCCCAAACTCCTTAATTACATCCAGTAAGTCACTTTTCCACTGCAGTCACTTCACTAAAATGACGCCTCCTTGTTGTTAGCTAGCAGGCTGAGCTAGCCTCTCAATGCTCCAGCTAGTTAGCTTCTAGCTGAACAGACAACAAAGTTTGTTAAAGGCAGCGTTTGAACGCTCACATATAACAGCAGATGTACAGTGAAGTGTGACTGTAATCAAATCTTTAGCTTGTGATTTCTCAGTTTGAATGGATATACTCACATGTTGTCTGCCCCCGGCCGCCGAGACAAGAAATGATGCAAGCTGGAGTCAGCGTGAGCGGAAGTGACGACTAACGGACGCTGATCTGATGTATGAAAATAAAATGCGGACGTTTAAATCTGAATGACCATCAAAATAAAAGACAGGGACACGTTTAGCGTACATTTGAGTAACATGGACATTGTTGATTACCTTTATGATCCCCCCACTCAAAGATATAATTTATTTGATATCGCTGAGAAAGCACACGCAAAAATCACTGATTCATTCCTTGATAGCAGTGAAAGGTTTCTGACACACATGGAAACTGTGCACTTTATTTATCTATTCATTATTGAATTTTGTATTTTTGTTTCATTTATTTATTTAAAGACTTTTTCTTTCATTGTCATTTTTGCAGTATTTTGGTTGTATTATTCTTACTTGGAAATACCAATCAAAATATAAATAAGGCTGCAGAGGGTCTCGCTTTTTAAAATAAACTGAAATGTAAGATTCGGCCCCCATCTCCACCCCAGTACTTTCAGTTTAGTCCTTAATTCTTTCATTTTTCACAAGGCTGTTTCACTGTTATCTATCACTGCACAATACATGAGTTAAGCCTACAGTACAAACGGCACATGGAGAAAACTGTGAACATCAAGTGAGATGAAGAGGAAACCAAGCCTAAATGCAAATGAAGTGCATCAAGCCACATTCTGTATTCACGCTGTAAACTTATGCTTTTTCATCAGTGTTTCATTTGCAATACTTTGTTTTAATCTAATGTTATTTCTACAGTATTTATACTTTTCACTTTTTGGACATATAGAAATCACAACTGTTTTTATAAAAATAAATGTTGCACTTATCCAGGGATGCTTTTTAAGCCCACTTGTCTACATAGTTGTATTTTTTCTTTTTTATTGTCTTAACCTTTGTCCATGCAAATAGACAAATAATTTGAAAACTGAGAAGATCTAAAAATTAACTCAAATGAATGAGAGGGCTGTCTTTTCATGCCAGATGCAGTGACAGAAAACCCCAGTAATGCGTGTGTGTGTAGTTAACCAGTAGATTTGTGTCCAAAGTATGTAATTAGATTAAAAATCTAGAAAGCAATTCAAAAGTCAGCAGACCAGACAATCACTGAATTTTGTATTGTTTGGCCAGAAAGGCCTAAGATTAGGTCTAACTACCCACCATACAGGTGGGTAGAATGGACTAAAGTTCGACTGATTGCTGAATGCATCAAATACATTCAGACAACACTGGAATGTAAATTGCCGTCTGAGGATGTTAGAGAAATTATATACTCTCCCACTCATAAAAGCACTTTTAATAGCTCTCTCCTGGTCAGTGACGGTGTTTGTCAGATATGTCATCTTGCATCCGATATACTATCCAAGACTGACAGACTGGGATTTCTAAACCAAACCTTATGTTTTTATCTAACTTTATAATTAAGATTTAACTGGCTCAATGAAACAAAGACAGTGGAAAAGTGTATTTCCATCTCATGCTGAAAAACACAAAGCAATGTCAGAAACTAAATTTACTTACTTTCAATGTGAACCTTCAAATGTTTTTTGTTATAAAGATGTTTGACACTCAGCTGCTCTGTGAAACTTTAAAATTGAATCCTTATTCCCATTTATGATTTTGATGAATGAACATGACAGTCAACATCACCTTGGAGAAAACCCTAGGCACCTAATCAAGTGTTTTTTTTTTCCATATGATCAGAGTGGGGAAGTTTCAATAAAAGGGAAAAAAAAAATCTGATATGGGTTTGTTAACAAAGCATAGCTTTATTGTGAGGTTGGAAACGTGGAACGCTGACAGACATGGAGGTGACTGCACAATGGCTTATTTCGCCTGAGCTGCTTTCTGTGCCGCCTTCATGCCCCTCTTGTTGTGCTTCTTAGCAAAGCGCATGTTCCTCAGGAATTTAGGGTCCACCTGCAGCAAAGAAAGAAAACAAAGTGAAGTGAGGTGGTGCATTTCTAAGAGCTACTCTTTAAAGCAATAACATAATAAAGGAAAAAGACATACATGGGTTCAAAATGGGGGGGGGGGGGGGGATTGCAAACCAAACACTTATTAGTAGTGAAGTTACATATCTGGGTATTTGGTTTAACTAGGGAAAAAAAAAAAAACACCAGATGATAACAGAAGTAATACACCGGCACCCACCCTATACAAATCAGAAACATGCCGTTGTTGCCACAGTTGAACTATGACAGTAACCAGTGGCCAAGGTACGACAAACTCCTATCCACAGACTCAGCAGTTGGTTTGTCTCCGCTTGTATGTACTTTGCATGAAAATAAATCAGTTCCCTGTCAGTGAATGCAGTTTATCAAAACCAGATTAGCTTTCTACAATTCTCATAATGTGTCTCTATACAGATTACATAATATCTTGAGGGAATGTGTTTAGTATTGTTCTAGTGGAGGCAATGATCTAGCGTCAACTGACCAAAACTGCATTTCACATTGACAAGAACCAGCTGCAACTGTCAAACCTGCTGACACATTTACAACCCAAATAAGGCCACCCTCCCACAATACAATGAACCGCAGGGCCAATGATGCTTCCAGCGTTTTTTATTCTGTCTCTCTTACTCAAAATATCAGCTGCCCATGTAGCAAGAGCTTAATAAAAAGGAAAGAAAGAAAGAAACGATGTTTGGATTAAGCAGCAGGTCGAACAGCTCTGAATAATCTCTTAAAAACCCACTGCTAGTCTAAATGTAAGGTGAGGCTTGCCTTTCATTCAAGTGTCTCCACAAAAGCAGGAATGCAACTCAGGATCTCCCTCTCATTCAGTGCATTTTTAAAGAAACAAGAAAACACATCTTGACTTGGCCCTAAGTGTTCTACTCTGCTTTTTACAGGCACATCATCTCAGATAGTTGTGCTCACAAAACCTTCCCTCAATGCACTAATAACCCAAGTGCTCTGACACACACAAAAATCCAGGTTGAGGCCTATCACCTAAATTGAGAAGCTATAGATCAATTAAGCTCACAGCTGAGGAGAAGTGTGGTTACTGACCTGCTGCAAGTAAACACGCGATTTCGAAGCAAGATACTACCACACACGTTGTCGAACTATCTGCCTGATCTCAGTTACTTGGTATCTTGTGCACATACAAACATAGCATCCAAAAACACAGAACTGGCTGTACATACCCCCTTCAGTGACTCGTAACGATTAGATCTGGGCTTCTTGATGCCATTCCTGTGGGCTTTACGAGCTGTTCAGACAAGAGGCGAAACAACACATCACTTTATCGGTTCGGCCAAGTCCTTGGAAAGTACACCTAAACACATTCTTAATGAACAAGCATGCAAATCTAACAGCTGACATTAAAATATTCCTGACAATGTGCCACAAACTTTTATCTTAATAGCTTCCAGTTTTAAAGTTAGCTCCACAATGAGTAAACTTAAGCTGCGACTAATCACGGCAGTCGTACTCACACTGGTTGTGGGTTGTGTGGTTCTTGGACTTGGCCATTTCGACACTGGTTAATCTGGAAAGAAAAATGTAATAAAAAATTAGACGGCAATCTTAATTTAGCATCACTTTTACTGCTATCCACTTCCATGTTAGCCAAGGTTTGGGTTGCTAACCGGCAGCCTGGGAAGCTTTGTACAATGTAAACACTGCTACGTTTAAAACGAAACCTTGTAATTAGACAGTAGCAGCCATATATCAACCTAAATTTCATGTCGGACCAGAGATTTAGACAACTTTATTGAATAAAGTGAAAAGGTTATGGCTATAACAGGAACAACTGTATGTTTGCTAGCTGATATGAAGCTAATTCTACTCAGGGCGGCGTTAGCATTTTTCAAACGTAATTTTCTGCTTTCAATGAGGATCACATCTAAAATATACTGCACTGGAAACATGCTCAGTAATGTGATTAACCACAATTAGATGCTATATATGTGCGGGAATGTAAAATATACGAAGATTGATTAGGATATTAAAAGTCCTCTTAGGTAGAAAAACGGGGTACCTGCCACACGAACAGACGACAACCGGAAGAGAAAGAAAATCAAACCCAGCACACAAGAAGACGAGTCGGGTCAAGAGAGGAAGCCAGTGGGGAAAGACTGGTCGATCTAATGACACTGCCCCCTGTTGGTGGCGTCTGACATGACAGGTGGCCGCTGGCCACATGATGTCGCCCTCTGTTCATATTCAAGATTCAAGATTCAAGATTCTTTATTGTCATTGAGCATGACATGTCAATGAAATTTGCATTGCAACCCCCATGTTAGAAACAAGATAATAAGAAAGATAAGAAAGATTAGAAAGAATAAAATTAAGATAACTACAATAAAATAATGAAAATATACTAAGGCAATAAAAATACACTAAACAATAAAATATACCAGTGAAATGTACCAACAGAATAAAATATATCAGTAAAATGTACCGACAGCAGCTGAAATATACTAAAATGTATATAAACAGCAAACAATAAAATATACCAATGAAATGAAATACCAATGAAAATGAAATGTGCCAATATACTAAAATGTAAATAATTTAGTTAAGTGTGTGTGTGTGTGTGTACTTAAATGTTAAGTACACAGAAGGTGCAGGTGGAGGTGTAGGTGTAAAAGTGCGGTGTGCAGTGGTTCACAGTTCTCACAGTCTCTCACTGCAGTGAGGGGCTGCTGGGGGTGATAGCTCTGACAGCTTTGGGGAAGAAGCTGTCCCTCAGTCTGTTGGTGGTGGTGCGGATGTTCCTGTACCGCTTTCCTGATGAAAGCGGTACAAACAGTCTGTGGCCCGGATGGCTGGGGTCTGTGGCGATGGATCTTGCCCTCTTTCTGACCCGGCCTTCATATATAGAGTCTAGGTCAGGAAGGGGGCAGCCCACGATGCCCTGTGCAGTTTTAACCACCCGTGCCAGTTGTTTCCTCTCCTGTGCCGTGCAGCTGCCATACCACACTGTCACACTAAGGCAGAGGATACTTTCACTTGTGGCCCTGTAGAAGTTGATAAGCAACTGAGAGGAGAGTCCAGCCCGTTTCAGTTTCCTGAGGAAGAAGAGCCTTTGTTGTGCCTTCTTCACCAGGATGGAGGTGTTCATGGACCAGGAGAGATCAGATGAGATGTGGAGGCCCAGGAACATGATGTTGTCCACACGCTCCACCACTTCTCTATCCATGAGGAGGGGGACGTGATCTGTCTTTCTGGACCTCCTGAAGTCCACAATGACCTCCTTGGTCTTCCCTGTGTTCAGCACCAGGTTGTTGGCTGAACACCACTGGGTGAGCTGGTGTATCTCCTCTCTGTCGTGGGTCTCGTTGTTATCTGAGATGAGACCCACTACTGTAGTGTCGTCCGCAAACTTCACGACTGTGTTGGTGGGGTGGATGGCAGCACAGTCGTGAGTAAACATGGTGAAGAGGGCTGGGCTGAGCACACAACCCTGTGGCATGCCCGTGCTGAGGACCAGAGGGGATGATGTTATGTTCCCTATATTCTCACCACCTGAGGCCTGTTGGTGAGAATAGGGAACATAACATCATCCCCTCTGGTATAATATGACACCCCTTCAGTTTATGACAGCCATAAGTGAAATTTTCATTAGAATAAAAAGTGTGGAAAATACACAGCTTCCTGTCCGGAGCATACGTTCATTTACCTACCAAACTATTTTCTCTTTCTATCTTTTGCATTGTGTTCATTTATTTTCTTTTCTGCAGAGGTGGAAAGTGATCTAAGTTTATTGACACAAGCGTTGTACTTTATGTCTATTTTCTGCCACTTTATACTTCACATCACCTCATATTGTATTTTCTAATCCACTACATTTATTTCACATCTGTACTATTATTTACTTTGCAGATTAAGACTGTGTTTTGCAAAATAAATAAATAAGCAACCCTCTAGGTTATGAACCACTGGACCTAAATAAAAAAAAAAGTATCTTATTTTTCTTTCTCTAATACCTTTTACCTCTCTGTCATTCTGCCTCCTCAACACGACTACCCAACTATGATCTATTTGACCAGTTTACTGTGTTATCAGCAGCCGCTTCTAATTATTCCCAGTTGAATGAGGTCTGTGGTTACGCATAAGATGAAAAGGGTTTCATAATTTGTTCTATTGCATAAATTACTCCTGTTAATGTCTCATCAGCAGTGTAATGTTACCCTCTTCACCTCAAGTGATTACATGTGCTTCAGACACCGTTTAGCACGATTTGTGACGTTTGGAACAAAAATCATTAGCTTTTGATCGCAACAGAGCTTGCATTTGGAATCATTTGAAAATCATGAGCCCCATGAACAAGAAACATGTGTCTGTGGCCCAGTGTTAGCAATGAACGCAGGTTTGCCTCTAAGAAGACAGCACACAGTACTGATATCTGAGCTCTGAATGCAGTGTGAGGTAATTGCAAATGTGGTCATTTCATGACATACCGTGAGGAACAAAACATGCATCAACACTGTCATCTCTTGGCTACAATTGCTAATAATTGATTGATAATAAAAAAAATAGCAGGAATGTATAAAAAATGGTCACGGTGAGTCAGAATTCACCGTGTTTCAATTAGAATTTGGACATCTCTTGATTTTGCCTTTGTAAGTCTCATCAGTCACACTAGCAGCGTGACTCTATTGATGGTGATGTCACTCTGTCAGTCCACTGCTCTGGTCCAGACTAAAATATTTCGACAGCTATTTGATGGATTGCCACAAATTTTGTCCAGATATTCACAGTTTCCATAAAATGTTTCCTCATGTCCTTTTCTTCTGGCTCCACCATGACATTCACATGTGTACTTCTCTGTGAAATATCTCAATAACTGATTTGTCATAAAATTTGGTACACAAACTCATGTTTAGCATAATTAGGAAATGTTAAAATTCTAACAGATGTTAAAATGAAGCTTCCCACTGAAATCACTCTCAGTAATCCTTATTTCTCAGAAAAATAATGTCCTTTATATGTATTGTTAATTGCCTTTTATTGTTGAAAGGAAGAAAAAGTTTTTGCGGAAATATCAGGATGGTCCTTTCTTGTCCTCTGTGTTTGATTGACAGCAGCTGGCAGACTGATCCATTCTGTATCGCAGCATCCGAGAGCACGTCAAAACACATTTCTCTCGACCTGATGATGTGTCGTGACCGACATTGTTTATCTGCACATGCAGATATAAAAATAACTAGCTAAATTATAATCATAATGTTTCATTTTAATCGAAACATTGGGCAGTAGCACTGCCTCCACTGTGCTAAACATTAGCATGTTAGCAGTGCCATTGTGAGCATGTTAGCAGGCTGATGTTAGCGTTTCGCTCAAAGCATCACTGTGTCTAAGTACACCCTAAGAGAACCGCTTACAGTAAAGTATTATTGACTAATTAATTTAATTAACGTTCAACTTCATATCTGATATTGTTTACTTGATGCGATAAGCAATCATTTAGATTTACTGTGAGTATTGTCCAATATTTAATCAATTTCTTCTCTTTTTCTGAATAGAAATTGGTTTCTTTGCATTTCTCTGTGTACGTGTGATTATTAAAGCAAAACACTCACATCATAAGCTTGCATGTAATTTCTTTGGATGATAAAGAACGACAGTATAATGGAGTGGGTTTAGTTGTCAAAAATCTGAATGAAGTCTGGTGGAGATGATATGAGATTTCATTCAGACACGCTTGTCAAAGATGCTGATCAAAGATGGACCGACTGCTTCTTTTAGCCACTTTTCAGCGAGGCCACAGCAGCCAGCACAGTGAGATGATGGACATGTTGTAAAGCAGCCAGCATTTATAGAGAGATCCACAGAGATTACAGGGCTGCTGGCCCTCCCCTGTGCTGTGATGGATGTGAAAGGATGTACAGGCATGTGACTGAGCTTACATCTCTGTCTGTCTCTCTCTCTCTCCCACACACACACACACACTTCATCACACACTGACAGAACCAGAAGATTTTTCTAAACATGGCCCTAACTTCTCGTCTTCCTCTCTCTTCCTATCCTTTCCTTGAATCTCTCCCCTCATTCTCAGCTGAGGTTGGGTGATTCCCTGCTCAAGCAGAAGAAATCATGCAGCAGCGTCCTATATTTAGACCCCCGTTTGATCGTCCGAGCCTCTCCGCTCTGCAGCACTCGGCTCTGCTCAGTCAATTACAGATTTGGGTACATGTGTTTTTTTCTTTATACATTCTCCTTGATCTGATAGTGGTCTAGTGAGGACTGCTTTTGATTTCCTGTGAGATTTTTCACACATGGTACTTTTGATGGTGTGGGAGTGTGACTTTATGCCGCAAAACAAACACACCTCTGTGAATATTTTCTCAGTATTATCTGTGTGAAGACTTTATTAATGAAGCAAGATCGTTTCACATGGTTCACTGAAATTCACAATAATCATAGCTCTCACATAACAAGCGACAATGTTAGAAAATTGCTGAAAACAAGCAGAACTGGATGAAAGAAACTTGTTTTGAGAGCTGAATGGGCTCATTGTTGCCCCCTGTGGTCGCTGGGGGAAAAACATCCACTATGAATGTGGTTCAAAAAATCATCGACCTGCAGGAACGCCATGTCCCCGCCAAGACCCACAGGTTTAGACCTAAGCATGCATTTGTTTTTTGTTTTTTTTTGTTTTTAAAATTTATTATCAACAATACGCAATGGGTTTACTGAGCTGATCCCAAAACAAGAGCCACACCTGAATCATTATTCCTAATAATGGTCTGGACCTACTGCGTGTAGAACTGCGGGGGCTCTCTGGCTCTGCAGGTGGTGGTGCAGCAGTGCAGTTTCTCGCGGTTCTCACCAACCGTCAGGTACCAGTGGGTGTTTTATGCTCTACAGCCTGAGGGGGCAGTAATGAGGTTATTACAGCTTGGTACATCACAGTGAAGCAAAGAAGACAAGAAAAAATCCTTGGAGAAGTTACATTTAATCCGAAGTGTTTTAAAACAGTATTTTTCATTAAAAAACAACAAACAAACAAACAAAACACTGCTACACAGCTAACACAAACTGATCCGACAGCTCATGTGATATTCAACGTTGATGCTCATAAAGTTTCCATTAGGAGGTTTTTTCCAGTCCTTGTGCTGTTACTTCATATTTAACACACATACACAAAAATGATACCAATCTTCTTATAAACAACAAAGTTAACTTTTGAACATCCTCCAAATTAAATGATAAAACACTTTGCCTGTCCAGGCCCTCTACAACGACAAATAAAGTGTTTTCTTATCCCAAACTCCAATCAGCAAGACCACATCATTTCTCTGAGCGCCCCTCTTTAAAAAGGTGCGTTAAAATGCTGTTGGGGTGGTTAAGTTACAGTTACAGATATACAGTGTGATAGCTATAGCAGTTACTGAGTGGCTGGTTTGTGAGTCCCCGCAATGTGACTGTGTAAACACAGTCACATCTGTATGTGTATTACAATGAGTAATACACATACAGACAAACATAGACACACACACACACACACACACACACACACACACACACACACACACTTTCAGTTCTCCCAAGACCGACTCTAATTGAATTGCAGAATATGAAGGTCTTGCGTGCCAGCTAAACTGATCTTTGATATAAGATCTTATCTGAGATTCGGATTTTCAGATTTTCCATATGAGAAAAAAAAAACTCAACACACATGCACAATTGCACATCCATAATTGTTTCTGTTTATTAAACATTTTTCTTTATTGCTTCCCTGACATTGCATTGCCCATTTCATATCACAGAGAAATTCAATTACTTTTGCGTCTTTGTTTGATGTCATGATGAGTTTGTTGTAATTGGCTTTTTTTCTCAGGTTAGAAAGGTAAAGTATGACCTGAAGGCATCATTTAACATCACATAGCTACAGTATATACCGAGTAATGATGGTTTTGCACAGTGAGCATCTTCAGAGATGCTGTACTTGAAATCCCTCCTATAATAAACCACCAGTGCTGCCTTGTTACTTAACCGTTTCCCTCTGGGAGAACAGAAGACATCACATGCTGCTGTCACTGCTGCTGGGCTCTGTGCGGCTTTGTTTCTGTGTCTGACATCCTCTCTGTGTCATTCTTTCTTTCGCTCTCACACTGTTATTTGTTTCACTCTGAGCACTCGTGTCTCTGCTGTTACCCAGTGATGGAAAGTGAAATACTCAAGTAGATACAAGGAGATATGTTTACTCACTTTACAACATACAATCAGTGGCCCCTTTGTTAGGTACACCTATAATATCTAATGCAATCCAATGCAACAGCACCGCCATGACATCTATCTCTGCAAAGTGCAAAAATATGTAAAATAAATTACGCTAACTTCTTCTTATATTGAGAGGTATTTTTTTGTCCTTCCCAGAGCAGTTGTATTGGGTTGCATTAAACTATACAGGTGTACATAATAATGTAATCACTGACTGTGTGATAAAGAACTGTGATTGTTTGGTTTAAAAACGTTCCAGTATCTTCTCCTTTTTGGTAACGCACATCTTGAAATGCCTTTTCCACCGCAAATCTGCTGCTCACCACAATCTCTGCACTCCAATGCAATTATGGCACTGCATGGTCTAGTATTTTAGTTGTTTCATTGATATTTATTAATGAAACAATGTGGACCTTCCCACCATCGCTCCTATCACAACGTGAATGACAGATTGTTACTGTGGGATGTATGGTTAAAGCCAGTCACGGACAGATGACGTACAATACATCCGTCGACTGTTGTGGTGCTGCTGTCAGTTGGAGAAATTTGACATGGTGGAACTACGTTGGGACTCTTACAGTATTAACCCCTCCTGTTCACCATAAATCACCTCAACCGCTTATCTCTATGAACACATACCTGCATATGAACACAGAATCTGTAGGCAAGGGACAAGATTTTGGTATTGGAAGTGTTCTAGCTGCCATTTGTAATCGTTTGTTGTCCAAGTGGTGCTGACCGATCACATTTGAATGGGCTATGGTGGCATAAAGGTAAACTGTGTGGAGAGCGAAAGCTTGTATTGTATTGTATTGATTGTATTGAAAGCTGTTGATTGTATTGACATCTGTTTAGAAAGATTAACCAAAATGTTGAATTTGTCAATAATGACCTGCACACAAAAGAAGTCTTGGCCTGGATATCCGATGGCTGCGGAAGTCCCAAGACAACGGCCGCTGCCCCCAGAGGCTGAACCATCATCAGACAAAATGGGTTCCAAGACTGGCCCAACTCGACCTCTTGGGTTGTCAGGTTATAAAAAAATCCATCAGACTGGTCTAAGGGGTGCAAGGAGCTATTCAGCATAATGAACACATTTACAGGCATGTAAATAAAGTATATCTGCTGATAATGCTTTTATTGCGGCTTTTACTTTAAATGTATGAATGCAGGACTTTTACTTGCGCCATTGTTGTTATCGCTCACCAATTATCTTCCTAACCTTTGCTCTGCTGTACTCTGCTGCATTCACTTCCACCTCCTCCTGCTCTCTTTCACCGAGTCCAGCTCAGTCTTTTGCTCTTTCCTCTCGTTGCATTTCTCTCTCAGTTTTACCCCTGAACTCCCTCTCTTACTCTCCTGCTGTCTCTTTTGCGCTGCTCCCCACCCACTTTCGTTTCCTTTTCATCTACGAGAGGAAATCTCGTCTTTGAGCGGCACAGAGTCAATCCCTCAGGGACTCACTTCACCTCAACACATGAAAGAGGCTGCTTATTATGTCTCTGGATTATGGAGGCTTTATAGGCAGGCACCTCCAAACAGAATGGAAGATCCATTAAGTGTCACATACAAAGTGCAAATTAATATGTATTAGGCTAAAAAAAATAAACCCACAAGGATATTGAAGACTTGAAGAGTTGAAGGAGTTAGGAATATGTGATGTGTTCTTTGTTTGGCTTTAAATTAAGAGCTGAAGTTTTGTAAGCTCATAAATGGTTTGTATGTTTGTATGATTTTGTTTACCATAAACTCTGCTTAGTACCCTGAATGAGAGCTAATGAGGGGGGCCATGGCAAATCTAACTGCTTAACGAATGCCGTCTTTTTTGTGCGATTAATCAAACCCGCTCTTTAAAGGCCTGATACAATTGATTAAAAGTTTTCCATGCATGAACTCATCGGGGTTGTTTCCATCCAAGGTTGTTGTGTTTTCAGCAAAAAAGCTCAGACAAACCCGCTGTCCACGCCACTATTTCAATTTAGTCCACTGTCAACAGGCTGCTGCTTTATTATATTTGTACAACACAACACAAACATTACAGCAGTCAAATTAAAATGTAAAAACAAAATAAAAAAGTAAACCTATGGTGCCATAAGTTTGAGAATCCTCATCTGTTTTAGGGTTTTTTTCCAGTGTCCCAACATCACTGTTAAAAAATAGATTTCAAACAAAAGGGAAAGTTTGTAATATTCAAACAATGCAGTGAATGAGATGAGAGTCGCAGACACCACCCAAGAAAATGTGGTGCGTGCTCTGTGCACTGACCTCAGCCCCAGATGGTCTGGGCTTTGCCTTGTCCACTCCTGGGAACGCCCCTGGTTTTAGGAAGAAGCTACTTCTCGTCACAGGGAGCCATCAAGATGTCAGTAAACAGATAAATGTAGGTGCAAAACTAGAACATTTGCACAGCCTTCTAAAATAGCGGACGTGAGAATAATGTGCCCTTCTCGCAGTAGTGCCCTTGAGCAACATGGTGAATCACTGATCGCCCAGTTTAGCTGTTTAGCAGGGGGAATATGCAGCAGTTGTGGTGTGTATTTGTGCAAATCCTCCCTCACCAGATGCTGCACATTTGATGAATGTGTTCCTGCCTGCTTAAAATGAAAAATGACTACCGCTGTAATGCCCTCATTTTTGTTAGTTTGCAGTGCAGGCTAGTGCACAACAAAACACTGATTGTCCTCCATCACAGACAATCACACTTTTAAAACCTCCCCACTTCCTCTTCAAGACTGACAGTTGTTCACTGAGTGATTTTTCTCTCTCTTGCTGTGTGCATGTGTGCGTGCGAGCTTGTGTTTTGTCCTGGATGTACACAGTGTCCTGAATGCACCAAGGCAGATACAGTGTCTGAGATTTCTGTTATTCCGACCTGCAGCGTGGGCAATGATCCAATGCACAAAGTCTCTCTCCTGCACTGTACGTCCACATCTCTATGTATGATGGCACTGACACCTCACTGGCCCTGCTGCACTGACTTCATTCATTGTGGTGGAAGGACGGGGATCAGGATTCGAGAATGAAAGGCAGCAGAGTGTGCACTGGTGTCGGGAGAAGACGAGTGGGCGGCCTTCGTGAAGATCGACTTTTCCCATTGGTTGATGGGAGGGGATGAATGGAGGGATGCTGATTTGAATTAAAGCCATCAGGATACGAAGCACCGCTGGGATGACAGGAGGGAGGGAAGAGAGATGGAGGGAGGAGGCAGAAGTATGAGTCATTCTCTCCCTCTCTTTGTCCTACTGTCTGTCTGTCTGTCTGTCTGTCTGTCTGTCAATTCGTCTCTCGTCCCTCCATCCTCACTGTGGCTCAGCTGGCGCACACATCAGTACAAGCTGCAGTACAGAACAACAGAGACAGACAGACAGATTCAGACAGATGCATTCAAAATGAAAAAATAGAGTTAAAAAGACAAATTGTTGCAATAAAGTCATTTTATTTTATTAGAGGTAAACCTGAGGTCGTATTGAATCTAGAAATACTGAACTCATGAATCCAAGTCCTCCCACTACAAGCAGCAACCCCCCCAAAAAATGTAGGCAGACACTGAAAACGAAGTCATTACTGTTATTATTATTTGAATATTAAACCTGCAATAACAGATGTTTTTGGCCACTCAGGGGCAGCGTAAACAAGCTGAAAACTCCCAATGACATTTATTACCTGTAAAAGCTGATCTGGTGAACCAGCAGGCAGCAACATTAGCATCGTTGGGAGTTGTGTTTCTGGCAGCCTGATAAATTATCTCTGGTTTACTCTCCACTCACTCCTGAGGGGCATGAACTGCCAAACTCTGCTCACCAGCAAGCTGCTTACTCTGTCTGTCATCGTCCTGGTGTTGGGCAGGCAGTGTACAGCAGGTGTTTTTATAGTGTTTTCAACAACCAAAAGGCAGTGTGAGAGTGGTGAGAGTGAGACAAAACAGTAATGTTGCTGAAAAACTAAAACAATGAGCTGAAAGATGCTGACAAGCTGCACTGAGCTGAGGGAACGATGAATCATTCATCCTCCTCAGCTGATTGTTAGTCCACACTGCCAGTACTAACATTCTGGTGAAGAAATACTGAATCCTTTATTTATTTACATATTGGCCTAAAAGCAATCTCATTTAAATATATTGAAAATGACTGAAATCAGCCTGTGAACCACTCAGCAAATGTTCATTTTTTGATTAAATGTAACTCACAAAGCAACAGATTTCTAAGGCCCCATAATTCCCAGACAAGTTCAGAAGACTTGACCTAATTTTCTTCAATGGTAACTCGATTGTTTGAGAGGGGGGAGAAAAATAAAGCTGCTAAGTCAGGGAGAAAGCAGGGAGGTGGCTGCCTGGTAGGGGCTGATGATTGGCAAATGCAGGTCGACTTGGGAGGACAGCTAGTTGTGCCCCAGGAAATAGTTTATAGTAATCTGAGGCCAGACATTGTCTTATGGTCCATGAGTAAAAAGACTGTGTATTTTATTGAGTTAACAGTCCCTTGGGAAAATTCAGTGGAGGCAGCTTATGAAAGGAAGAAGACTAAGTATGCAGATTTAAAGACAGAATCTGAGCAGAGGGGATGGAAGACCAGGGTCTGTCCGGTTGAAGTGGGGTGTAGAGGTTTTGTTGCAGGGTCAGCTGTTTCACTGTTGAGGGAGCTGGGAGTGCATGGGCAAAATTTAAGAAAGACAGTGAGGGAGATGTCAGATGAGGCTGCTAGGTCTAGTCAGTGGATATGGATCAGGAGAAATAATAGTAGTTGGGGGGTGAAATAGGGACAGTGGGGGGGCAGGCAGAGGACATGCATGCCTAACCCGGCAAGAGAAGAGGTTAAAGTCTGAACAAGACACCTCTCCTCTGCTCTGCTTTCCCCGCCCCATCTTCTCGCTCTGCCAATAGGAAGAGAACCAGGAAGTTTAGATAAGGTGGGGGGTGTGGCCAGCTAGAGTCTCTCTTTGGGACCATGCGGCCTGTTCAGGTGAGTTTGCGTGGTAAGACACAGAGTTGGCTTGTTTTTTGATCTTTTGGTTGTTTTCCTGTTTTGTCTGCTTCTTGAAGGAAATGTTAGGGTTTGTTTTCCTGCTCTGTTTGCTTTTTGAAGGAAATGGTAGGGTTTGCTGCTTCTTGAAGGAAATGTTAGAAGAGGCTGTTAAATCTAGTCTGTGGTTTAGGCCTCCACCTTCAGCACCTTCTAAATTTTCCACCCCCTACCCGAACAAGGGTCTGTATCCAATCCCTACTTTCATCTTTTGACTCTACCTCTTTATTTTCTATCCCCTACCCGAACCAGGGTTTGTATTCCCACCCCGCTTTTTTCTTGGTGCAGTTGGTGAGAGGCAGGGGTAGATGATGGTAGTGTGGCAATCGGCAGTTACATGTGGCATCTAGGCCTGTGGTAGCATTGTAGCAGCTAACAATAGCTAAAGCGGTGAGAGTATGATAGTATCTTAGCAGTTAGTATTGGTAGCTAGCAATTAACATTAACAGTATAGGTGAATCTAGCGTTATTGTCTTCTTCTGTTCCTCTTAGCAGGTAGCGGTTAGCACATAACATTAGCTAAATGGTAGCATCGGAACTGTATTGTCTTCTTCTGTTCTTCCTAGCGGTTAGCAGTAGCATTAGCAATAGTTAAATGGTAGCATCGGTACTGGCCACTACCTGGAGCATCTCTGGGTCAGTTGAACGTGGCGGTGCTGTTTGGATTGTGTAGGAGCAGTGTGAACTGGCACTAGGGGGGGTGACTCTGGGACGCCGGAGTTCACTGCCTAACCTCCTGGAGGTGTAGTGGGACTAAGTAGGCGAAACACTGTTGAAGGGAGGTTTCCACCTGATGACCCCCAGAGACGTGTTAGGAATCACTGCTCTTTGGCAGGTATAGAGGCAGATTAGAGCTCCAAGGTTCTTCACTGAGAATGAATCCTCTTTTTGAGCACAAGTATCTTGTGTTTAAATTAACTCACAACTAGCTTGGCTAGTGACTGTTGTGAATAGAGCAGCTGACAACATGGGAAAGACCATGTGACTGCTTGGAAAGACAGCTGACAGGAGGGAAAAGACCCCACAGGTGCTGGTATGGGCTAGCAACCCATGGCAGCAGTGGCAAGCCTTAACCTTGCTACAACCAGACTTAGCTACAACCAATATAAGGAAAATACCCCAAGAGTCAGCGAGAGCAGGGGTGGAAGATGACTCACAGGTGGATTGCATGGTAACGAACAGGATAACGGATATGACTATGCCTTGGATACATGACTCAGTGAGGGATGGGGGCACGGACCCATCTCTTAGGGCCAGAGGTAGCAGTACTCAGGTGACAGGGAAGGCAACTAAGGAGAGCAAAAGTTGTGCAGCAGAGGATAAGAAGCTTCAAGTTTGCCCATGTGGCTGGCAGAAAATAACATCAATCCGAGGCCTTAGAACTCATCAGGGAAGGAGGAAGTGTTTAGCGGTGGAAGGGCAGAGTGGCCGCATCGACCAGTATTTCTTGAGAAGTCAGTCGAATCAGTCGGATGAAGTCCAGCGACAGGTAGAAAACCACAGTTCGCAGGATATCAGTAACACTATCCCTGGAGAGGAGGAGGTACGGAGAGGGGATGCAGTTGGTGTTGAGGGCAACAGGCCAGCCAAGGAGAGAAGCATGGAGCAGAAAGCTAGAGTTAAGTGGCCGAGGGCTAATGATAGCAAAGAGTGGGAGGCAGTTGATAGAGATTTATCAGTCATATTAAGCAGGCTTAGAGGAGATGTAGTGGAGAAATTGGATAAAATTGGAGATGTGATCTACTCCTATGGTCGAGAGAGATTTGGGGTGCTTGTCAAAAGGAAAGGCGAGAGGGTGCAGGTCGGCAAGTCTAGGCGGCAAAGAGAAATAGAGAAGTTAGTAAAGGAAAGGAGGCAGTTAAGAAAGCAGTGGAGGAAGGCGACAGAAGAAGAAAGGGAGGGAATTAAGGTGTTGCAGGAGGAACTGAGAAGCAGGTTAGCAGTACTCAGAAGGGCAGAACACCTTAGGGAGAAGAGAAAGAAGAAGGAACGTGCAAGGTCAGCATTTTTTAGGAACCCCTTTAATTTTGTGAAAGGCTTGTTTAATCAAGAAAAAGGAGGGCAACTTAAGGCAACGAAATCAGAGATTGAACAGTATTTGAAGTCGACGTATTCAGATTCAAAGGAGAATAGGAACATAGGTCTTCCACCTGACATGCCACCATTAGGGGAAGTGGAGCAGGAGATGGATGTGAGCCCACCTAGGTGGAGAGAAGTGGTGGAGGTGGTTAGGCGTGCAAAGGCTTCTTCGGCCCCAGGGCCTAATGGAGTCCCCTACCGTGTCTATAAGAGTGCACCTGGCATCTTAAGGACACTATGGAGATACCTGAGAATAGTTTGGGAGAAACAAAGTATTCCAAGAGCATGGCGCAGGGCAGGAGGTGTCTTCATCCCTAAGGAGAAGGAGTCATCGGACCTTAGCCAGTTTCGGATGATTTCTCTCCTAAATGTTGAGGGAAAGATTTTCTTTAGTATCGTAGCACAGAGGCTGGCTAAATACTTAGAAAGGAATGGTATGATAGATACGACAGTGCAAAAAGCAGGGATACCAGGATTTGCGGGATGCTTAGAGCATACTAGCATGATTTGGCATCAGATTCAGACAGCTAAGAGGGAGAAAAGAGACTTGAATGTTGTATTTTTAGATCTGGCTAATGCGTTTGGGTCAGTGCCACATAACCTTATTTGGAGTTCCTTTGACTACTTTAAAGTGCCGGAGATAGTTGTTAACTTGGTGAAAGCATATTTCCAAGACATCAGACTGTGTGCAAGTATCGCAGAGCTCACAACAGGCTGGCAAAGATTGGAGGTTGGTATTATGGCAGGATGTACAGTGTCCCCGCTAGCTTTCACAATGGCTATGGAGGTAATTATTAGGGCTTCCAAGTGGGTCGTAGGTGGAGAGAGACGGCAGAATGGAATGCGTCTTCCACCAATTAGGGCTTATATGGATGATATGACACTGCTAACTTCAACAGTGCCATGTACAAGGAGGTTGTTAGATAAAGTCAATCAGAATCTCAAGTGGGCTAGTATGAAGATTAAGCCTAGTAAGTCAAGGAGTATTTCAATATACAGAGGGAAAGTAAGTGATAGAAAGTTTGCGATAGATGGTGAGGAAATCCCAACAATTAGGGAGAAAGCAGTTAAGAGTCTAGGACGGTGGTACAATGTGGACCTGAATGATGTTGAACAGGTTGTGCAATTTAGAAAGGATGTTGCAGAAGGGCTGGAGAGAATAGATAAATCAGGGCTCCCAGGAAAACTGAGGTTGTGGTGCTTGCAGTTTGGCTTGTATCCTAGGTTAATGTGGCCAATGTCAGTATATGAAGTCCCATTATCTGTAGCAGAGAGAATGGAAAGGCTAGTTAGCTCTTATATTAGAAAATGGTTGGGTGCTCCCAGGTGCTTAAGCAATGTAGCTTTGTATGGGAAAGGAATGCTTCAGCTGCCAGTATCCAGTCTAACAGAGGAGTTTAAATGCACTAAGGTTAGGACAGAACTTTTATTATCTGGGAGTAAGGACATGTTAGTTAGCAATGTGGTTCCGAATCCTTCTGGGGGGAGGAAATGGAACCCAAGGGCAGCAGTGCAGGAGGCAGAGGCAGCTCTTAGGCATGCAGAAATAGTAGGAAATGTTCAATTTGGCCGGGGAGGCTTGGGGCTTGGCCCAGGCAAACCAGTGTGGAATAAAGCAGGTCTAAAGGAGAAAAGAAAGCTTGTAGTGGAACAGGTGCGTAGGCAGGAGGAGTTGTTAAGAGGGGCAAAAGCAGTTGGTCAAGCCAAACAGGGACAATGGTTGAATTGGGAAGGTGTTGAGAAGAGGAAACTTAGTTGGAGGGACCTGTGGAATATGGAGGAAGGCCGTATTAAATTTCTGATAGGGGCGACATACGATGTGTTGCCAACCCCGCAGAACCTAAGTCTCTGGGTACAGGGCGATCAATCGTGCCCACTCTGCTCAGGTACAGCAAGTTTAAAGCACATTTTGTCAGGTTGTAGAATTAGCTTATCACAAGGCCGGTATACATGGCGGCATAATCAGGTGCTGAGAAGCTTAGCCGCAGGCATTGAGGAGAGAAGGAAGCAGGTGAATTCTGGAAGTTCTAGAAAGGAGAGGTTAGATGTGCAGTTTGTTCGAGAGGGGGAGAAAAATAAAGCTGCTAAGTCAGGGAGAAAGCAGGGAGGTGGCTGCCTGGTAGGGGCTGATGATTGGCAAATGCAGGTCGACTTGGGAGGACAGCTAGTTGTGCCCCAGGAAATAGTTTATAGTAATCTGAGGCCAGACATTGTCTTATGGTCCATGAGTAAAAAGACTGTGTATTTTATTGAGTTAACAGTCCCTTGGGAAAATTCAGTGGAGGCAGCTTATGAAAGGAAGAAGACTAAGTATGCAGATTTAAAGACAGAATCTGAGCAGAGGGGATGGAAGACCAGGGTCTGTCCGGTTGAAGTGGGGTGTAGAGGTTTTGTTGCAGGGTCAGCTGTTTCACTGTTGAGGGAGCTGGGAGTGCATGGGCAAAATTTAAGAAAGACAGTGAGGGAGATGTCAGATGAGGCTGCTAGGTCTAGTCAGTGGATATGGATCAGGAGAAATAATAGTAGTTGGGGGGTGAAATAGGGACAGTGGGGGGGCAGGCAGAGGACATGCATGCCTAACCCGGCAAGAGAAGAGGTTAAAGTCTGAACAAGACACCTCTCCTCTGCTCTGCTTTCCCCGCCCCATCTTCTCGCTCTGCCAATAGGAAGAGAACCAGGAAGTTTAGATAAGGTGGGGGGTGTGGCCAGCTAGAGTCTCTCTTTGGGACCATGCGGCCTGTTCAGGTGAGTTTGCGTGGTAAGACACAGAGTTGGCTTGTTTTTTGATCTTTTTGGTTGTTTTCCTGTTTTGTCTGCTTCTTGAAGGAAATGTTAGGGTTTGTTTTCCTGCTCTGTTTGCTTTTTGAAGGAAATGGTAGGGTTTGCTGCTTCTTGAAGGAAATGTTAGAAGAGGCTGTTAAATCTAGTCTGTGGTTTAGGCCTCCACCTTCAGCACCTTCTAAATTTTCCACCCCCTACCCGAACAAGGGTCTGTATCCAATCCCTACTTTCATCTTTTGACTCTACCTCTTTATTTTCTATCCCCTACCCGAACCAGGGTTTGTATTCCCACCCCGCTTTTTTCTTGGTGCAGTTGGTGAGAGGCAGGGGTAGATGATGGTAGTGTGGCAATCGGCAGTTACATGTGGCATCTAGGCCTGTGGTAGCATTGTAGCAGCTAACAATAGCTAAAGCGGTGAGAGTATGATAGTATCTTAGCAGTTAGTATTGGTAGCTAGCAATTAACATTAACAGTATAGGTGAATCTAGCGTTATTGTCTTCTTCTGTTCCTCTTAGCAGGTAGCGGTTAGCACATAACATTAGCTAAATGGTAGCATCGGAACTGTATTGTCTTCTTCTGTTCTTCCTAGCGGTTAGCAGTAGCATTAGCAATAGTTAAATGGTAGCATCGGTACTGGCCACTACCTGGAGCATCTCTGGGTCAGTTGAACGTGGCGGTGCTATTTGGATTGTGTAGGAGCAGTGTGAACTGGCACTAGGGGGGGTGACTCTGGGACGCCGGAGTTCACTGCCTAACCTCCTGGAGGTGTAGTGGGACTAAGTAGGCGAAACACTGTTGAAGGGAGGTTTCCACCTGATGACCCCCAGAGACGTGTTAGGAATCACTGCTCTTTGGCAGGTATAGAGGCAGATTAGAGCTCCAAGGTTCTTCACTGAGAATGAATCCTCTTTTTGAGCACAAGTATCTTGTGTTTAAATTAACTCTGGTAATTACTGTATGATTAAAAGTTTCCATCTTATCAAGCTCGAATTAAACAACATCTTTAATCTGACATCATCAAGCCTTGATTACATTTTTTTCAGTGTAATATTAATGTAGTGTAATAAAACAATACTGTACACTTTGAGAAATATACACATCTTTCTACAAAATGTTTCTTTTACTGTATGTGACTAAACATTGAGTCCAATTCTCACAACTCGCTAATCAACAATTTTCAATGCTACAACATTTGAGTTGATATCAAATGATTGTCAACACCACTGTAACTACCTGACACGTTTTTCTACAGAACAGCACGTATCAGTCTTGGATTTCACATTTGTTTACACTTGTCGTTGTTTTTTGCTTGACTTTGCATATCAGTCTTTGCTGGTTGACTTTTCCCATCATATCTGACTTTGTGTGTCCATTTCCTTCAGGCAAATGGAAACAACAACAGACGTCAGTCCACATTAAACAGTCAATGAGGACATCTGACAGATGTAAAGGCCACTTAATACAGCAATTTGTGCAACAACACAAACAGAACGTCATAGACACCAAACAGAAGAGATGTGCAAAGTCACCAGCGAGGAGGCATGGAAACATGAAAAACAACATGCTAAAGGCCATAAAATCCAACATCACTGACACAACACGCATCTGGCATGAACATTGGGTTCACTGGTTTTGTTCATACTTCACCACTAGATCCTAAATCCTCCTTTGTCATTTGATGTATTTTATGGCTGCTCTTCATATTTTGCTCGGGTGTATGTTAATTTTCTTGCACAATAATGCTGCTAAACAACTGAAAATGAAAATAAAACGAATGAAACACAAAATATGAAACACTTAAATATCAAAACACGGCTAACAAAAATCTTGATCTCCAGCACTTCCACTATTCTTAGAAATAAACCCAAGCTGCAGCTTTTATTTTACTTACACGGTATGACCTAGAAAAACTGAGACATGCTGTTATTTCTTCCAGTATTAATTACTGTAATGTACTCGTCTCCGGCGTCCCCGCTCCGCTCTCAATCAAACTAATTTAAACCTCAGCAGCCAGAAAATGAATGTGAGCCAGTAAATATGATTACATTATCTCAGTCTCTGTTCATTGGCTCATTGTGAATGCACATATTGATTATAAAGTTCTGTTTCTAGCTACCAAAGCATTACACTGCCAGGCTGTGCGATATGAGTGCAGTTCTGCTAACGATACATGTTCATTGTTATTTTTAAAAGAGACAGCTCGGGGCAGAACCTTCTACTGTAGCTTCTTGACAGTATCAGGGGATCAGACGCTGTCTCATTATTGGAGACTCGGTCTAGACTCAACAGCATTTCACTATCTGCAGCCTAAAGGTTACCTGAGCTCTCTCCGCACCAACTGTGCTTTTTCTTGTTCTTTGCCTCAAGTGTTTCTCCGAATTTCTCCTTCTTCTGGCTGTCAGAACATCCCCCCCGAGATGAAATAAAACTTTATTGATCCCCAGTGGGGAAAGTCACATGTTACAGCAGCACAAGAGACAGACTACAAGGGAAACATTAAGAACTTTCTTGATGAAACGAATAAAATGAGAAATTCAAAACATGCTGTTCAAACAAAAGCCTTATACAGTATTTACATTACAGAACTGTATACTGTATAAATGAATTGTATAAATATTTGTGTGAATATACATGGGAAAAAATAAAGAGTCCACTGCTGCAACATACTGGATATTGACAAGAAACTATGTGTATAAACTGTGCAAAATATTGTAATAAATACAATACACATAAATGTATATACAAATATAGAGCAGTGTTTCTGTGCATTTGCAATATTCAAATATACTATACACACACACACAAACACACACACACACACACACACACACACACACACACTATACTAATGCTAATAATACTAAGCAGCAAATCTTTCCATGCAATCTTTCCATCTTTATTTGTACAGCCTATTATCACAGATTTGCTTAAAGTGGTTTTACAGTCTGGAAAACATTCAACATCCTCTACCCCCCCGTCACAACGGTGAGGGAGAGTGGCAACAAGGAAAGGACCCACGTTCATCTAACTAATTCAACAAAACTGCTCATTAGTTGACATGTGTGTGCAACTAGTTAACTAGAAAAGTGCTGCAACTGTTACACATGTTAACTAGTGAAATTTTATCAAATCGCAAGAGAGAATGCGGGATTGTATAAGAAAAAGCTAAACTAAACTTCTGCTAGAGTATCTTACGTCACTAGTAGTACTATAGTTTAGACTCAATGTAACAGGTGCAGAAGTCTTGTTGAGTAAATTACACATTACAAATGAAATGGATAAAAAGTTCGGCTTCACCAGTGTTATTAGCTCAAACAATATGTACCCCAGCTGTCTGCAATTATGCTTTTTTACGTCATGGCAACTGTGTTTATTTCATTTCAACTGTGAGCAATTAAAACAGTCATTCGGTCTAAAGCTGCATTGGATGTTGACTGAACTCATGTCACAAATCAAATACTCAAAACCGAGCTTTGGACAACACTCATGTTTTAACATCCACATTAGAAGCAGAGTATCTGCTTTGAAAGTCAGCCAGTGCACAATGTCTGATTTTGACTCTTTGAACATGAGTGATTGCAACCAAACAAACTATTTACAGGAGACAGTTTTCTTATTTTGGGAAGATTTCTGTTTGTCCATGAAGCACATTCAGTATGTTTCCACTAAAAACGCTCACAGTTACTCATAATAAACCTTCTTACTCATTCTGAGCTTGTCTGAGCTTTAAATTATTTTATATCATCACCACACACTGCCCACACAAAGCAACATTAGTTGCTACCCCATGGAGATATGTGCTAATATACCTAGCATGCTAATGTGGAAGATCATGACAGACAACCTTATCCACTGTGAGCTGACCATGTTTCTCATGTGTTCACTGTGGACACTGTGGACTGTGGATTGATTTATCTGTTTATAGTTTTTTTTTAAATTCACTCTGGACTGCAACATTTAACTTTACTGATTTTATAGAAATGCTTTTTAACATCTAGATTATTTATTCATCTCTATTACTTTTATGTATGTATTTGTCTAAAATGAAGTAGCCAGAGTAAACCCCCTCCTCACCAGGACAAGCAGGGTGACGCACCGGAAGACAAGGAGGTTCTTCAAGATGAGGCCAAGAACCCAGGTAGCGTCCTCACTGTAAAGCCTGTCAGCTTCGCAAGTCTTGGGCAAGTACATCCGCATGTGCGCGCACACACACACACACACACACACACACACACACACACACACACACACACACACACACACAAACATACTGAGAAGTGTTTGACTTGAGGACTTCGTTACAGCCATCAGCTCTCAGGAGCAGGTGTGGAGTCTGTTCCCTGAGGCTGAACTCATGAGGTACAGCACCATTCACAAACAGACACTCAGTTTATTCTCAAGTTGTACCATGAACAAACAAACAAAGGACACAAAGCCTTTGTCCCTTTTATCCCCTTTTTCCAGGGCATTCATGAACATCAAAGCGTCTCACTTCTCCAGTGATTTGCGTCAGAAATTGAGCCTCCTCGTGAACTTCAAGAGGTGGTCTCTGTCTGGAGTTCTACGATTTCCAACAGAAAGTACGTAAGCTTAGTTTAATGGTTTGTTGTTTCAGCATTTCCACAACCTCTTTGTATGATTGTGTGTGTACCTCTGCAGGGTGCTCATGAGTTCCTCACCTCCGTGCTGGACCAGATAAGATCTCTGGGCACGGAGCTTCAGGTGATGGCAGCCAGCATGGACATGAGCTACAGATGTCCAGTGGAAGATCAGCTGGTGTTTAAAATACAGAAAACCAGGACCTGCAAGAGGTATGCCAACACAGTCCAACACATCAAGCACACATTCATGTGCAGAGGTGGAGAAGGCATTCAGATCATTATACCACTAACTCAAGCGGTCACATAAATGTAGTGAAGTAGAAAGTACAATATTGCTCTCTGAATCGTAGTGGATAGAAGCCTAAAGCAGCACGAGAAGACAATACTCAAATTACAAGTACCTCAAATTTGTACATAAGTAAGGTACTTCAGTAAATGTGCTTGGTTACATTCCACCACTGCAGATAGCAAGGAGATCTTTAAATACTGAATTAGGTCTCATCACTGAATGGAACTGAAAGCTTTGTCACGACCTCTGCTCAGCATTTGTGAACCTGCCTAAGTGAGTATCATCACATCCATCACAAATGGCCAAATTCCCAACCACAGTGCACAGTGTTAATACGAGTTAACCTAGTGGTGTCAAACTTCACTGGCCCTCAGGCTGAATTGTGATTTATTGAAATAGAAGGAGTTAGTCATGGTGTATTCTGTCATTTTTCTCCATCATCTGGTGCCCGTACATCTTCTTTCTCTTTACAGGGTGCTCGTCTTGCACCTGAAGCTCTTCAGGTACACGTAGAAGTTCCAGCTCCAAAAGGTCCACCGTCCTGTGCAGAGACCTTGTGATCTCCTCTAACCAGCTATGGAAAAACTAAATGACCTTGAGAGCAAAAAAGAAAATAATTACCAGACTGTGGTGGCTGTTAGTCAGTATGTGGACTGTGTGTACTGACTCTGATGAACTGTGCTCCGTCTCAGGGTGGTGGCTGCTACAGTCTGGTCAGCATCGTCAGTCATCTCGGCTCCAGCACAGAAAGAGGTAAGCTAACGTATTATTTTACTTACACTCACATTGAGCATAAAAAAAAGATTTTTTAATTTGTTCTTATATTTATTTAATTTAGATTTTTTTTTTGTTTACCATCTGTTCTTTTCCATTGAGAAAGTCAGACACAAATATGAACCTTTTCTTTTTTTTATTTCCACTGAATTACTGTAGTCTGGCATCAGTTAAAGTCAGTTAACGTACATCCCACCCAATGAGTCTTGTGACAGCCCACCTAACACTGATTCCTCTCCCGTTAGGCCACTACGTCTCTGATGGGCTGGATCGAGATGTTGGACAGACTGACCCGAATGACTGCTGGTTGACAAACAACGATGCTCAGGTCACCGACACAACTGGTGCCTCTGCGTGTGAGCAGCGGAATAAAAGCTCCTGCATCCTGTTTTACAAAAGACACGTAAGTGGAAAACACCAGGCACATGTGCACTGACATGAAACACATCCAGGAAATGTGGCAGAGAGAGACACACACAGTACAAACACTGATGTTCTTTCATTTCCTCAGGTAGCCCTGAAAAGAGAAATTCAGAAAGAAAATAAAAACAATGAACTTTCTGTTCCAGCTGGGCTGAACAAATGATGTGGCAAGCTTCATAACACGGAGGAGCTCAAAGGACCATCCCAGCGGACGGAAAAGGTAAGTGTTTTTTTGTCGTTACTACAGGCCCGTGATGAACATGGAGTTCTGAGATAGCGTACTTGCATACCTAGCAAAGGATGGATGAAGACCACGTCCAGCAGAGGATGGACGATGAGCATGTCCCACAGCCAGGAGCAACAGCTGGTCCCCCAGCCCTCAGGAGGATGGGCCACCCCAGAGAGCCGGGTTCCTCCCAAGGTTTCTTCCTCCGAAAGGGAGTTTTTCCTTACCACAGTCGCCTGACGTCCGAGACATTAGCAGCAGCATATCAAACCTCTACCTCAAACTGAAATCCAGGTGGAACTTGTATCAGCATGCTGCACAGACACATTGGCTTGCTCTCTAGATGTTTAAGCGAAAGTCAATAAATACTTTGAAGTTTAGGATTTTTTCTGTGTTTATTCTAGTTAGACTCAGCATTATTATAAGTGCAGTTCGATCAGGAGAGACGAGATAAGATAAGATGAGACATAACTTTATTATGCTGTTCTGTTGGGCTAGTTCCAACAGAAGCCTGCAAACAAGTACCAAACTAGTACCACCATGGCCCCGAGAGCCACAAGTGCTTGGAAAAGATGAGAACTTGGGCCTTCGGTGCTACAAGTGCTGGGCAGGGCGGTACTAGTGAGGCCTCTGCCGGAACCAGTTGGTCAAAAGTGCCACAAGTTGCTGGAAAAGAGTGACTAGTAAGAGTTTTTGTTCAGCTATCTCTCATGGACTCCAGCAGCAGTCAGGCAGTGAGCATCCCTGTTTTTAGGGGGAGTGGCTTTGTAGGGAGGTGTGAAGTGAGGGGACGGGATTTTTCAGTTGTATGCTTTTAAAATCTATCTTTCTCTTGCTGGTTACCAACTCCAGCTTTAAATAACTGACCAAAAAACTGAAGCAAACAAAGTGTATTAATCATATTCTGGTGACTCACTCGTATCACCGCCACACTCGCTCACATTCACACGGCACACACATTTATTGCACATACAGTACACACACATATATGTGTTTTCACAACACACCCACTCACACACTCGCACACAGCGCAGCTCAGCGTTGGGTATTTTTGAACACAGTGTTGTTGGGTAGCCTGTTATACAATATGTGTCTCAGGGACAGCCAGTCTTACTCTGACCTGTTTTCTGTCTCAGTGGGAAGAGACTGGCCTCACAAACAGGCACGACTCACTATTGTCCTTCCAGACAGAGAGGGAAAGACAGAGGGATGAAGATGAAAAGTTATCATCCCCGCCACGGGGCATTTTCACTGATTTATACTCACAAGAGACGAGAACAAACAGAAAATTAGCAACTGCAGAGAGACAACATGAGGGGGTGTTGTGATGTGAGGTGCATTTGATTTGAAAATGTAATTTTAAAGTGTTGATGCTCTCGAAAAAGAGGTTTTGAATTAAATAACATATTGAGTTGATGTTATTATTGCTGGAATACAACATGTATTATGCTATTTTTAAGTTGCTGTCTTCATTATGTGTATTTCCTGCATACATACATAGTGAGCATTAAATTAGGAAATAAATTATTAATCATTATTTTGCTGCAGGCATTAAAATGACACAAAGAGGATAAAGTGTGCCAGGCTGCAAGTAAGTCATTTCCAACACAGCATCTGAGAACTTGTTCTGCAGTTTCCACATGCTGTCATGCCCTACCTGCCCTCTAGGCGTCCTCAGTGAGTTTCTTCTGGAATTTATCTGACCTGTTCAGCAGTTCCTCATTCCCTTTCTAAAAAAACAGCTTTTTGCTTCTTGTTTGTCAGGCTCAGCACATGATGATAAACTGATTGCATTACAAGCCCACTTTGTAGTAATTAAACAGAACGTCTAACGTTGGAAAAAGTATAGACAAGGGCCGTAGTGGATATTTAAGACTGGTTCATACTGTTGGGTCAGTCTTTAAGTTCATTAGATAGTTTCACAAAAATAAAGGCCAACTTATTTTGAGCCTTTAAAGTCAGCCAACCTTCCCTCAGGCTAGCAGAGAGCTATGCTTTCTGATTAACATTCAGTGACGCCTGGTGATCGGCGTAGCCAACGGACAAAAAAATTTTAAAAAGTGAAATGAGCAGTGAGAAGGGAAAGACCTTTCAGAAACAGCAGTAACCTGTTGGAAATATACAGCAGTGAGGACATTGTCAGTCATTTCAAGGGAACGATCCCAGCTGCTGAAAGAACTGACACAAAGCCAAATTTACCAGCTGGGTATAAGTTTTATCTAACAGAATCTGCATCAATTTGAAGTTATTCTAAATCTCATATGAACTAGTTAAACCTGTGGGGTAGGGATCAGCTGTCTTAGCAGTTCTTACAATATTTACTCTCCAAACCTGCTGTCGTATCTGCATTTAGATCCAATTGCCTGATACCAGAACAATGACACCCCCAATAAGAAAATAGTCCCTCAGTGTCCCTTTGCATCAGTTCATTCTGGCTCAGTGTAGACAAAATGTTGCTGCTTCATCACAAGAAAAGGAAACTATTGCAGCGGTGATGGAGAGCGAACAAAGGATGTTTGAGCAAAAGCTTCAGGAATGGGAGTTATTAAATGCAAACAAAGTGAAGTACCACAGCTATTTTATAGTATGTAATCACTTATGAAACACCATCGTATCAGTCACATCACATATTTAAACTGTGGTCTGGATGTATAATAGTCATATAACAACCTGTTTGTGACCTCTTCACTGGCTGTGCCAGTTCTGTCAATCATTTCAACCATTTTCACATTTTTTAGATAACAGACACTCTTTCTCACCTGTCCTATGTGTTATTATGTGAGTTAATTACAAACATGGCCTCTGGGCATTCTGACATTGACTAAATACGTACATACATAACGCAACAATAAGTCATTTTTTCATGCTTTACATAATGTGGGTGATCTGCTAACGTTCAAAGGCATAAAGTGACACTGTTACAAAATAAGCATATGTGATTAGCAGAGGAATTGTGTGACAAGCAAGCATGTGCGTCACTTAAACACCAATTCACACCATGGCCCACTTTCTGAACTCGTCCATACAATAAAGCTACTAAACCCTCAGTGAGCCAGAGTCTACGTAACGCCGCTCCTGACACTTTTCATTGCTGCTAATTTTACTTTCGCAGCTTCGTTATATGAATGGGCCTCTGAGATTTGACATGAATGGGACTTAATGTCAATAAGTTGTCATTTCATAAGATCTTGTTATTATTATCAAGGAAAGAAAAGAAATGAATGGATGTGCATTTGTGTTTTGAGTCTGCTGAAATCATTTAAATTGTCAGTCTACCACTCTGGTCCAGACTGAAAAATCTCTTCATGGTTTCCAGATGATGAAGCCTGAGGGTTCGGTTACAGTGAAGCAGTTTGTACAAACTGAAAGTTTATAGTTGTTCCAAAAGACCAAGCTAGAAAACAGAGTGAAGAGCTGGCGTCATAGAGACAGGTGAAATGTGATATTGTTCAAATATGAGGATCCTGTACGATCTTCATCGTGTTGTATTCAGCTGTTCACTTAGAAAGTGACAGAAAAATGAAAAAGAAGAACTTGAGATATGCTAAACTGTTAGACCGGAGGCTTACAATGATTGTATTCTATCAAGTTATCGTACGCAAGTTATAACACAACAAACACCGGCGTGCTATTGCCTCAGGGGCGAAGCTGTTCAACCACCTGATGAGCAGTTCTGATGAGACATACTGTATAAGCAGCTCAGGTGGAATCAAGACACTTTTGTATATTTTTGGTAAGATTTTTTGAGAAAAGTGTGCGTATTCTTACATTTACACAAAGTTATATGATAAAATAGATGTGTATTTGAGGTTTCACTCTGCTGAAACTGTTTAATTGTTAATTCATTGTTAGTGAAAGCAGCATATAGTCCACATATGAGAAGCCTAAAGGTGGCTGAAGTCTTAAGAGTCTCTGACTTAATAATTATTAATTTTTGTTTGTTTGATAATAATGTGGCTGCGTCTCGTTAGCTCCTCTGAAGCCGGATTGCCCAAAATAAATAAAATGAAAAATGTTTTTGCTCCGAGATGAGTTCAGTCTCATGAATCACTGTCAATTACTGCAAATGCCGTATGTTTGGATTTCTCTCTGGACACCGTCTCTTACCTTTCTGGTTTAAAAAACAAATTATAAGAGCACTATTATATGAAGCTGTTTTCCAAAAAGTCCATTGATGGCCATGCCTGGGTGTGTTTTTGACCTTCAGTATTCTTTGAATTGAACTGTGAAGAGATACAGTGTAAAATGTAAAAGAAATCCACAGAGTATCTAACAAGGACAGGCTCCTTGGAGAGTTGAGTCATGTTTATTGATGGGTTTGTTTGGCTCTTAGTTTGTTCTGATTATTATCCTGCATCTTTTCTTCAGGCCTGAACAAAACCACTCGCCAGTCTCACTCAGTGATGTGGTTTTCAAGCCCTTTGTCTAAGGACCCACATACTGGACCATTTTTCTAATTAATTTATTCAAACTGCTTTGAAGGCTAAAATTATCCTGGCTTTTAGGCCACGAAGAAATGTTACGTTATCCAGGCTGTTTCAGATCACCAGTGAAATCAGAGCTGTGCTAAAACTTTGTTTATGTGAAGAAAAGCATGCGTGTTTAACAGGGAGAAAAATAATAATCCAGCTGTACAAAAATATAAATAGATGTAATTCTTGTTTTGAATCTTGCAGCATTTGTAGACGGCAGAACCAGAAACAAAGACTCTCTTAAGTTAGAAAGTGAACTCCACACTAAACGACACATTGAAACTTGTTAGTTTGATGCTAAAGCACCACAGAAATGTAAGATTCATCTTAACTACTCCGGCATTAAGTCCAAACTAACCAAAATAGTGTTGCAGAAAATGACGTTTTCACATCCTGTGGTCAGTCATGAAAAAACTTTTTTTGGCACAGTGTTTATTGCTCTGTTGTCTGTTGTGCCCCATCGTCATTTAACAACTTACTACGTGATAGCAAAGAGAATGAACGGCTAAAAACGGCGTTAATCACCAAACAAGAAGACATCATGATTATGTGACAGCCTAATATACGACATATGCTGTGTTTGAAGTTATGCTTAGCTGGTGAAACATGCTGCAGCTTTCAAAGCAGATCAGCGTGCATACATTCCCCTTCAAATTAAGAGTATTGGACCTTTACCTCAGTGACTTGGTTTGAGTAAATCCTGAGAAAAAGTTATTCTGAGAAAAGGTTTGCTGTGGCACTTCATACATTTCAAATAATTTATCAGCTGAGACTTGTGTAAGATCTTAATTGCCTTCAGTTTCACAAAAAATAGTCTCAGATTTCAATAATAAGCTGTACTACTACTCTTCTGTAACAAACAAACTATCATATTTGACACCTTCTGAATTCTAATGAAATGCATTTTGTAACATTTTTTTTTAATTCTGTACATATGAATAATCTATATATTCATACACATCAAATATTTGTTCTGGAAAAAAAAGAAAAAAGAAGAGAAACTAAATATGCAAATCAAATATTTTGAAACCTGCATTCCCTCAATCTTCTTCCTCTTCCAAGTCTTCTTCCTCTTGTTTATTGCCACATTATAGCATTTTACAGCACGTTGCTGTCACCACTTCTGCAGCCAACAATATTGTGCATCAAATCATTCCTTCCGTCTTCCGTCTCTGCAGCGCATGCTGGCTGAACATGTGACACAAACAATATGGCGACCATCTCATCTGCTGTACAGCGCCACCACAGGGTGCCTTTTAAAGGCAGGTGTTCTCCAGTATTGTGGGTCAATGTTTGGCTTCACAATAACACATTTAAACAAATCAGTGATGAGGTACAGTCGCACCTTTCTGCCTGATTCCTTCTTCTCTGTTTTCTCCTTTTTCTTCTACACTCACTCTTTTTATTCATAGCAAGAATTAATCTGCTGTCAAGGTGCGTATATAATTACAGTGGAAGCGCTCTGGTGTTTGGCCTGTACTGTACATGTCCACACGCACAGGATGCAGAGGGAGAGCGGTGCTTACAGCTGGAGCCCTGCTGCTGTCTGTGTGATGAGGAAAAAGTAGGTCTCTCATCTTGTTAATCACACATATGCAGCTCGCTGCTAGATGAAGGTGTTGATTAAACACGCTGGTAACAGAATAAGAGAGCTGCAGCTCTGCCTGAGGATTTCTACAGTGAGGGGATTTTCAGGTCAAAAAAGTCCAAAGTGCAAAGACTCTCTGCTGATCAGATGGTTTCATCTTCTTACGCTGTAGGATTTCACAGATTTGGTTTTTTAAACAAAATATATGAAAATACGGTCATTTCTGCAAGGATAACATATGTCTGTGTGCTTGTAATGTCTGTAAGGGAAGGGAAGAACTAGCATAATAGAAGCATACATTTTCCACACCAGTTTATTTAGAGGTAAAACTGAGCACACTCAGAACATCAGTAATAATGCCTTGTTACACAGAATAGGATGTATGATGGCTGTAACACTGAGAATAAGGCCCAAGTTAGAATAAAAACAACAGATCCTTTCATATCAAGTACAAAATCCCTCAGTCAGCAGACAGTCAGCATCATTATCAGCATTATATATGAAATATTACACATATGACAACATGGACATCTGTAATGACTGGTCTGAAATGCATGGCCTTCCAGTACACCATCCACAATATGCACTACATGCACTAAATAAAGTTTAGTTTGTCCTTCACTCTACCTCTCTGGCACTCTATGTGCACTCACAATATACACTTCATTAAACCATCAATAATCGAGAAAATTGCCATCCCTTATCCGAATCTGATCTGTAAACAGTTACACTATCTCTGCTTCTCGGAAATCGGGCATTCCAGCATCTGGTTTGTATCTGCTGCTATGGGAGACAGCACAAATTATCAGAGAAACAGGGACCTGATCCATAACATTTTTATCCAATTTTAGGTCTTGCAGCTTCAAGTTGAATCCATAAGGGCTGCATGTGTCTTATTTTCTTGCAGGGCGAGGTAGACAGATTTCCAATAGAAAACACTGGTGCGGGTGGGAGTGATCAGGATCTCCATGGGGGTGGGTGGGAGCGTGAAAATGTGTGAAATATTGAAAATAAAAACACTGCCTGGCCCCGTGGAGGGTTTTTCACTTGGTTAATTACAGCAGTGATGCTTAACATTACTAATAGCATCTCACTTTTATAGCCAAAGACAATTTGTAACAAGGCTGATGAATAAAAGCCCCCTCTCCCACCAAAATGCTTCCCACGTGCAGGTGAAGTTAAGAAAATCCTGACAATGTGAGATGTGATCAGTTTCCCCTGCACTGCCTCATGTGTTTCTGAGCAGAGGCCATGTGACAGCAGATCCAAGCAAGCAGGCGGCGGCGGAGAGCAACTGCATAGACGACAATGCACAGGAGAGTGCACGCGCGATTACGCATGCTTTCATGCACACGCTAACGCATCTCTCCATGCATGAGAGCGAACATGTTTACTAACACATACTCCTTGATACAGACACACTGATGCGGATGTGCAGACAAAATCGTGTGCATGCACGAGGAAGAGCAACATATTTAGAAAAGTGTACACAGACATGCATGCACACAAGCCTGCTCACTCCCTCCGACGATCTCAGTCATCTCTTTCACTAACTAAAGGCCAGTGATGTGTGAAACCGAGATGTGCAGCATGTGACTCCATTAATGAATGAATAGCTCTCAGCACAGAGCGTGTGCGTGCTTGCATATGTGCGTGTGTCTTGAGTATGGTGGAGTTAATACTCCCTTTGATCCCCTCTTGCGGATCACTCAGTACCATGGATGGCTATGCATGTGTGTGTGTGTGAGAGAGAGAGAGTGCAGGAGCGAGGGGGTGTAAGCAAATCCCTCTCATTCAGCAGCTAGCTACTGTTTGATATATCATTCAGCTAAAAATGAGTCTTGGCGGAGGGGAGGGAGCAGCGAGGAGAACTGTGGGGATCAAGGCAGAAAAGTGGCGCTGACAGAGATGAAGCGAGGCGGTACGAGACAAATTTGGAAGAATAAAGATATGAGAGGGGCAGATAAAGGAAGGGGGGGGGGAGGTTGAGGGAGAGGGATGTAACTGGATAGAGAGAAAGACAGAACAGGAGAAAGAGGCCACTGCAAAGGATAATTAGAATCTAGGATCTACATTTCCTCTCCATTGATTAACTATGAATGGAGCTCAGCAGTGCAGTTCAGCAAGGCAAATGCAGGGCACTCACTCTGTGTGTGTGTGTGTGTGTGTGTGTGTGTATGTGTGTGTGTGTGTGCGGTTCGGATCTCTAGCTGTGTCCAAATGTCCTGACTGAAGCACAGTGATCTGGAGTCACATGATCGGTTCTGCTGTGAGGAGCACACACTCTAGTAGTCAGTTCTCCAGCAGGAACTGCTGAAAGAAAACAAGGTCAACAACAAGGATTTTACCAACGAGAACAAGAGCTTGTACTGTCGCCTTTCGCTGTCTCCAGGCAGTAACAGGCAACAGCACAGACCCGACATGGACTGAAAAAAAAACAGAAACTAAAACTTTATTGATCCCATGTCGGGGAAATTAAGTTGTCAAAATCAACTATATATATGTACTTTATATACAAATGAGTTGCCTATTGCCATAGCAGTTTTATTGTATTAGTCTCATAGTAGTCTCAGTTTTCTGCTGCTGCTTTTTTTTTTGAATGAATGAATTCTGAGCAAATTTGCATGAATTTAGCTTGTCACTGCTGCTGCAAATCTGTTTGATGTGGAGCTAAACTGCTTTCAATGACACACTTGATGGAGTATAAGAGGTGATGGAAAAAGTGACTTGAACGGTGCTGAAAAAGTGCATACTACGCTTTAGTCCAGACTGAAATATCTTAGCATATTTGTCTCCTCTTCATCTGATTTGAACAAAACCCGGTGGTAATGTTTAGGAGGTTTCACAGGATGTCTCCAGTGAGTTTAATTGGGATTACTGGTTAAACTTATTACCAAAGCATGTACACTTACATTGATGAAATTCTGTCCACTGGGTTTTGAGGTACGAGGTAAGATATGGACCCATTGGACAAATCGTTATAGTTGCAAATAGTTATGACCGTTTTCATGCTAAGCAAATTTTTTGCATTTTTAGTGGCCATGTTTTTGACCGATCTTGATTATTTATAATGGAAATGTATATCTCCGTCCCTTGATGCTGTATGTTAATTTTGGTGTCAAAATCCAACAAGTTCTATGTTACTGTCTTTCAAAAAAACCAAAGTGGAGGAAGATCCATCATGGTGGACTTTAGTGATCCAAGGGGATTTTTTGTAGAGCACATTGAGACGGACCTGTGTGTAGAATTTCAAGTCAGTTGGACTTTTTTCAGGAGGGCTTGAACCCTAAAAATCAAGACCCAGACAGAAGTAGAAGAATAAGGATCCTGATGCTGATTGTGTCTTAGTTATTAGTGACTAAGTGACTCAAACCTCAAACAGATTAAATTATTTAGCCTTGGGACATGTTGCATGAGTAGCAAGGTCTGCAAGGCCTCCACAGTGGGCTGTACAATAAACGTGATATGGTGGCGGCTGACCTTGTTTTCTGCTGTCCTAGATGAGGCACTGCAAAGCAGAGGGTTGTGTGTGTTTATTTGGGGGTTAAATTGTGAGGGAGGCAGCAGCAGCCTCTCCTGAGGCCATGGTCCATCTGGAAGAAAAAACACAGATCCAGCATAATATATTTTCTTTTTTTAATTCTTTCATTTCTGGTCAGCTCAACCTTGAAGGACTGCATCATACTGTCTTTATTCTAAATATGAGTGTATATTGAAGTTTTGGAATATGTTTGTCTGACCTGACACTTACCCACTCATCCTGATCCCACACAAATATTTCTCTATGTATGCAGATACAAATATGACATAGTGATACCTATATTTATAAAGGACTGGTAGTTAGCTTTAAAATATTGTTTGGCCCTAAAACGGTTGTTTTTTGGCTGTTTTGTTCCAGCTTGTAATGCTACAGTGCCGCTTTAAAACTGCTTGTGAGTATATGTTTTTTTTATATATTATATATATTTATATATATTTCCTAGCAACTGAATTAGAAATCACTTTTTACCAGTAGCCTAAATGACTTGTTTGAAACTAGCTAAAGGTTGCAAAGAACTTTTAAATTTGGTGATGGATTTTACGAATGGCAGCTGCTGCTCTATACGGGCTCCTGGAATCACAAAGCCTCACTGTATCATATCCAAAAAAAAAAAAATCACACAGCCTTTCACAGTTTTTTAAAAACAGATGCATGTATTTTTTCCAACTAGTGAACTATTGATTACTAACGCTGCTGTGTTTCATGCTTTTTGAAAGTGAAACACAGTCTGTTGTTTTTGTCAGGGCTGTTCTGTCGAGCAGGCCTGTGTGCTTCAGATCCCCCGAGAGACCGGCCCATAACTCTGACTGTGTGCCAGGGCCTCCACAAACTATCGATTCTCTGCTGCACTTTAGATGTAACCCAACTCTCGGCCCCCATCAATCCTCTCAGCCCCCTCTGCATCCCACTGCAGCGTCCAAAACTGCCTTCTAGGGTACCAGGTCTAACTGGAAATTATTGATCCTGGCACGGACCATCTGATTATGATGTGTTTTATGACTCTCAGGATGGGAGCTTTATTGTTTTAGTGGCCGCATCTGGTTTCTGATGATGGACTTGATGAGGTCAGAGTAAGGGGGAGAGGAGAGGAGAGGAAGAAAGAGGGAGGTAGAAGAGAAAAACAGAGAGAACAATCGAGAAGAGAGAGACAGAGTGATGTGTTAGAGGGGAGAGTTTAATCGATACTCTAAAGCATGACATCATCGTTTAGCCGGTCTGGAGGGACATCAGGCGCTCTGCCAGTAACCGACAACAGCCAGACCCCGGCCATGAATCATTAATGTGGTCCTCTCATCCACCCCTCTACGTTGGTTCAGTCCAGTCTGATGTTACAGGCCAGGGCACCTTCAAGCCAAGCAGCGTGTCAACAACAACAACAACAACAACTCATTTCAAACGCTGCTGTTGTGTTGAACTAATTTACGAAAAATGGAGCAAAACACACTCAACAACACGTAGCTGTACACTACAGACCATTACTACTACTGCTGAAAATACTACTGAAAATGGTCAATCAACCACAAAACGCAGTCACAGCCCTGCACTTTGTACACCCGCCCATCCCCTCCAACCAACTCCCTGTGACACGTTGCAATCAAGCAAAACTCACTAGAATAAGACAACTATTATGTTTCCAGTCAACACAAAAATGGCTGAACAGATGTAGAAACATAATTCCTATGAGACAAGGTTGAAGGTGATGACATTAGCTCTTCCTATTTTTTACTAGTACTAATATTACCACATAGAATACTACTTTTAGCAGTAACAAAGTGCATTACTAGTAGGATTTTGGTAATATTGTTATATTTAATAATTTACATTACCAAGTGGCGCATTTCCATTCCAAATGAGGTGTTCGACAGCTCTCAGTGATGCGAACTATTATTGATATTCAACACAGGAGACAAAAACATGGTCAACAAATATATCTGGGGTCAAGAAATGTAACCACCTCGCCAGTGGTTAAAACTGCAACATCATAAACACTATTGTACAAACACCAATGTTACAAAGTCACATTTGCATGTTGTTAAACAGAACAGCAAACTTAACATATTGTCTGATCTTTGAAAATTAAAACTGAAGCGTAAATGAACTCTTCAGGTGGCGATTACAGCCAGCTGAAACACGAGCCTGCACAGAGCCGGTGCAGACGGCGGCAGAGATTAAAATGAGAGCGCATCTGTTGCTTGAGACGTGCCGGCAAGAAAAACACGTCTGATGAAGCTTATCAGCAAAATCATTCGGCAACGTTGCCATAGGGACCAGATTATGCCGAAGCTAGCTATCAGCGGGTAGCGTTATTATTACAAACCATAATATAGCCAGAATATACAACCAAATACAATGCTAGTTGTACTTGCGTACTGTGGTTTTTTTGGTGAAAGTAATGCAAAAGTAGTGTAATCAGCAATGCATTACTCTACACAGACAGTAATATTGTAAAGTAGCACATTGCTTTAAAATGAAATGAACTACGTGTGTAATATATTACATGTCAAAGGTAACTTCCCCATGCTGGAGATATGATTGCCAACAGTGCTATAGTATCCAACTGTTGTACAACTATGACTATGACTACACTGCTATGTGTAATGCTACAGTTGCTATTGTTCCACAGCTTCAGTGCTCCATCTGCCTACACAGGATGCATTCAGGCACAGTGTTGGTCACACACATTTTGGAAGCACTCAGAGCCTGAAACACAATCAATGTGGCACAACTCATTTTTTAAATGATATACCATATTTTTCATATGACCAACAGAGATGGAGGAAGATCCACACAACAGGAGCCACCTGCTAAATTAAGCAAAGCTATTAGATGGTAAACAGGAGACATCCTCTAACTCGCCCAGCTGACCTCTAGACGGGACAGGTTGTCTCGTCTAGAGGTCGCTTATAAAAAAAAACACACACACAAAGATGCAAAAGGTAGTCCACGCATACCTACACACCCAAAGACATATGAGACACACACATGCACAGACAGAGAGACTGAGAAAGGGAGAGTCTGTGAATGGGGAGAGGAAGAGGTTGGTTAGTATTCCTGCCGTCTGGAGGTGAATTGGTCTCCAATGGATTATTCATGAAGCAGGGAGAGCCCCTTGTAACCCAGTCCTTCTCACCCACTTTAACTTTAATGATCCAGGCACGTCCGAACTGCTGTATATCCTTACTGTCAGAGCTGAGAGAGAGTCAGACAGACAGACAGACTGCATATTGTATTATCTATAATGCACCTTTCAAGAAGAGATGTTACAAAGAGCTCCGGCCGCTCAAATCTGAGCGAAAGAAAAAACTTTTTGCGACACACACAACAGCGACATCAAATCCAGTGACGGAGGTGCATCAGAGCGACTGAACATAATCCATGCTGCTACTAGCAGAGTGGTCCTCCTCTAAAAAATCACATATAACAGGTCAACTCAAACATACCACTGATCTAAATCAGTGTGCAGATTACTGTATATGAAATTGAAGGTAACCATAGCAACAGGACTTCCACTTACTTGAGTGCGCTATTAGTTCACTCTCAATGGTGAATCCAAAATGACCTCATCTAAAACTTCGCCTTCCTTATTTTTGTATATCAGGAAATCTCCTCTTGTATCACTGCGCAGAGTTTCGCCCCCAGCCATCCGACGGGACTTGTTCATAATGTTCCTGAGCTGGATAAAAAACAGGCGCCACTCGAGCCCTTGACATGCTAGTCAAAATTCAAGGCCTGGTTAAAATCCAACTCTTTGCTACCTAACATAAGAGCCTCGTTCACCTTCGGGACCAGGCTAGCTCGGCCACACGTGACAACATCAGCTGTGAGGAAGAGCAGATGTTGCACACTCTCATCTTTTTATATGTGGGATCAAAGGATTCCCACAGTAGCTGCTGCAATATCTAATGAAACCCCCCCTTGAATATCTCACTCACAGGCCTAAAGAGAGGTGAGATGTCACTGTATATCCACAACAGTTAATCCCACCATCGCTGCCACACATACGCCAACACCTAAACAGATAAGCACATGTTTATACACACAAACAAGTGTGTACATGCATCGAGGTACTTACAGTCTCACACATAAACACACTCACACTTCACCACACTAGTTATTGCTGTGCCCCAGTTGCCATAGAGACAGGGTGACAGAATATTGAGCTCTATGTGTGTGTATGTGTGCGTGTTTTGTCACACTTCACCCTCTCCGAGATCGTGTTGAGTGTTGATTTGTGAGGATTTCATCAGTGCTTTGCCAGAGCACTACTGTGTGTGTGTGTGTGTGTGCTTGTGTGTGTGTCAGTTAATGTGTGTCTTTGAGTGTGTGTGTGAATGACAAAACAGAGGAAACACTTGAGCTCGTCTGTCGGCACTCTGACCAGAAATAGGTCTTATGAACACCTACTCACCAGATAAGAGCCTCTTTTCCATTGAGCCCCAGACTGAAAATCACTCGAACCACTCTGACTAAAACATTACTCATTTTCTTCCCCTGAATCAACCAGCTGAGAGCTGCTAACTTTTGGAAATTATTGTCTACTTTTTTTTACTTTTTAACTATGATTTGGAGAAAATACTCAACTAAGCCTTTTTTTTTTTTTTTTTTTTTTTTTTTGCATGCAGAGCCACACATTAAAATTAAGCCTATAGGACTCAGGGTTTGTGCTTGTTTTCAGAAAGATACTCAGCAAAATGAGGATGATGATGATGATGATTTTGTGTAGTTAGCTCTATTCTGTTCTGTTCTTTTGGTTCCTGAATTTAAAGTGTTCACAAAATTTTAAGACTTATTTTGGACATATATAAAAAACAGGTGACGTTTTAAAAATGAATAAGTGGAAAAACTTTTTTGATCATATAAACTTTTACTGATGGAGCTCCACATTTAGAGATTAATAAATATGGCCCCAGTTCATTTGCTTCACTCAGGGTTCAGTCTGATTGAACTCTGACCCAAAAATAATAAGGCTCTTTATTTGCAGGAAGGTTACTAGTAATAGCTCTGTTTCTGGCTTCTGATTGGCCGACATGGCTTGGTGTTAGGGTTACATCGCTGCCTTTTGGTCTGGCGTGCTCCTGACAACTGTTTTCATATGGCCGGACAAACAAAGGAAGAAAAACCTCTTTTTAAGAAACACCCATGTGCACGTGGCCTGGGCGTGAGAGGCGGATTGATGAGGCTATTGGGAGCAGGTTTGTATGTGGATGTGAAGTTCAGGTGATCAAGAAAGCTTGAGGAAAACTGGAGTGTTTCTATGCCACAGCATTTCAGTAGAAGAGAAAAATCACTGATTGTTTAAGTGTAAATCCGTCTTTTTTTATTCTGTCCTATTTGTTTGTATTCTCCTCTGTTTGACCGAGTGGCTCCTCTGCTCTCTTTGTAACCCTATGCGCCCATCATTGCTTTAACAGGAAGTTCGATGGTTAGCATGTTGGATGTTAATGGTCATAGCATCTATTTTCAGGCTGAGTGCCGCAACCTGAGACGACTGGCAGCTGTGTGGACCCGGACTGGGCCACTAGCCACGAGCACAGAACAGGAAGGCAGATTGGACACTGGGGTTTAGGTGTCAGTACGTGTGTGTGTGTGTGTGTCTGAGAGGGCAGGAAGCGGACGTGGACACCCGAGTCGTCTGATATGTAGGGAATCTGTCGCCTCTGATCACATGGTGGAATCTGTCGCACCGGGCCAAGGACAGGCCAAGACTTTCCCACAGTCAGAGAATTAGTCAGAGAGAGACAGACAGAGGGAGAGAGAGTCATTCTGGCCGAAAACACAAGGTAGAGACAGTAGCACTTCCTGTTACACTGCAGCATGTATCATGACATAAAAACCACGTTGTTTACCAAAATAAAACCAGAATTTTTTCATATGTCTCATTTCTCTCCACATATATATTATTTTTTCATTATTTTCTATTATTCGTGATTCATTTTTGACTGGGCAAACAGCAGTCTGCAAAACGGCATCACCACCAGGCCCATTAGCAGCTGTTCTGAAGCTTTCGATTGTATCACACGTTTGTTTGTTTCCAATTTTCTGAACATTTTAAAGACTTCTTGGCCATATTGGCTTCTAGGATTCTGATGTGAGAGTAAAGACATGGATTTTTGTATTTTTTGGGATGTATTGTTAAATAGGTTCACAATATGTCCAGAATGGGCAAAAAGGCATTTTTCATTTCATCTTCACTTTGATTGTGCTCATGCCAATAAAGGAAATGTCAGTTTGACATCTGAAGTGAAGAGGAGAATAGGTGAGACAGGGTGACAGCAGAAGAGGGACAGACACATTGACAAGACCTATACAAAATGAAGCACAAAAGCACCAAGGACAAAAAATGACCACAAGAATAGAGCTATTCTGTTGCACGGTGTGACAAATGGATCCTCCTCTCCTGCTCACAGCAGAAAATCTTCCAATAATGATCTGTTTCCAGCTCAAAGAGCACACCATGTGTCACTGTCAACAGTGTGTGTGTGTGTGTGTGGCTTGTTAGCTGAGAGAGCGACAGGGCAGATTTGACTTGACCCTGTCACATGCTGCCGCTAACACAGCGAGGCAGAGATGATATGACGACCATCGGCCCTCTGAGAGAGAAGGCAGAGACTCACATTCACATGTTGCGCTGAATCAGCATCAAAAAGCCAAACTGCTCCACATGTATTACACAGTGTGGGAAATGCAGGTGTCACTTACAGTGACATCTGATTATTTGTTGAACTGGTCAGCTGCATCTGTTGTCTGTTATTGAAAGGTAAACAGGGACAAAAGCCAGTTATTGATTATAAGTATATAAGCATCCAGTTTTTTAACCATTACGGTGAACTCTGAACACTCACATAATTATGTTTTGACACATTAAACAAGCTTGTTTAAGATTTGGTCACCAAAACTTTGATTGATGGTGGCAAGCTAAACACAGTTTACGGTTAGTGGAGTACTTTCCAACCTTTTGGGGCTTATAACAATGTCTAGTTGTAGATATATATATATATAAAATGCAGATGAATTTCCAGAATTATGCAAGAAAAAAATTAGGGGAAGAAATTGACGCGTTTTGTGTCGCAGATCTTTTTCCCTTTTTTTTTATCACTTCAATTATCTTTTCGTACCCCTACACTAGATTAGTCTTAGGATCCCTTTGAGTCCACAAGCCCCAGGTTAGGAACATCTGGGTGGGTTGTTTCAGTCATGGCATGAAAAAAATAAAGACAATGCTGCCAGTGGACATGACTTGGAGAGCGGACGCAGGTTAACTGAGGTGAAAACAAATATTTGGGTACATTCACCACTTGGACCACAGCACCATTACTTTGACCCGCGTTCAATGTCAGACTGTTTGTAGTTTTTTTCATGCAATTCTTTCATGATGAAAAACGGATTCTTATTAACTGCATTTTAAGACACTGTGGTCAATGGTTAAATGTAGTTTTTCCATTTAGCAGGTGTAATTTACTGAGTATTAGTCCAGGATTCCCTCTTCTACTTAAAGGGATTCCACTTGGCGTGATGATAGAAAGTTATCTGTCTCTCTCTGTGTGTGTGTGTGTGTGTGTGTGCGCGCACACAGTAGCTGCTGTGCTGTAAAGCCCAGATTCATGTTTGCGAATAAGTAGCACTGACACAGAGCCTGGGCCGCAACAAGACCAGGGGGATTTGTAGATCATTAGTAGCCCTGACACACACATGCACGCACACACACACACACACACACACACACACACACACACACACACGGTGTCTTCTGCAGGAAATTACTTGTTGACATCCTGATTCTGAGCGCTGCATCTTTTGCTGTCCCCACAGATAATGGACACTTAATGAGGTGAGACAGACAGAGGCAAAGCGTCACAGGGAGACAAGTAGAGAGAGGGACACCAGAAGAGAAGAAAAAAGAGATAGAGACAGAGAGAGAGAGAGGACGAAAGCATTAACCACATGAAAGAAAAGAGATATGGGATGAATTAGCCACAGAGACAATTAAGAGCATTTGAATGAAACAAGAACACCCTGTGAGCACATAATGAGATTACAATGTGGAAAGAACATTCATGATTATTTTGAATCCACCAGAGAGCTCTCATCCCCGTTGATACCAAAGCGCGTACGCTCTTCAGTAATAAAGCACTTGACATGCAGTCTGTGCACATTTGCTTCGTCTGAACAACAAAGACAGAGTTAAGACAAGGAGGGAATTGATACCCGCTCATCATTTCACTCGTTTTTGCCTCTCAGTGTTCACAGAAGTGAAAAATGAAATGAAGCCGCCTCGCTACGCCATTTGGCCACGGACTGATGAGGAAGTGTTTTTGAGGGGTGTGTCTACAAAGTTGCACAATCTTCTTGAAAATATCTGCAACATGTTCACAATGTATTCTGTTTCCCCAGCAGTACGTGCATGCTCTTGTTATGTCGTCTTGTAACTTTGAATAATGTTTTTTCTGGTTATGTTTAGGCACTAAATGAAAAACCATCTCTCGTACGCTGTGATCTCAATGACTTGTTGACAGAGGAGATTTGCCTCTACCAGGATGCACAGACATGCAATTGATGTCATGTGTACACAGCTAGCAGGTTAATCCGACCGTGGACATGTGAGACAAGATTAATGCGAAGATGTCCTGAAGTTTAGTCATTCATATAGTGATAAAACCCCCACTTCCCATAATGCAGCTCTGTAGTCTCCTGCACTACACCCAGACTTTCTGTTAAACTTTCTGCCAAAGCCAAAAAACCCAAGCGATATCATTGTCTCAGACTTTGCAAGAAAGACAGACTTTGATGTGTAAAAATGGTGGCATGCCCCTTTAAATTAATCTTATTTCTCCTTCATACAGGCTCGTCATATTGAGACTTGCATGTCCTCCACCTGTCGTCCTGTAGGAGCTTCAGACAAACACACATGCTGCTCGTAGCCTGGAGTTAAATCTAAAAAACAACCATCTACGTATTGTATGACTTTTTTGGCGAGTGGAGCCGAGATGGTTGCGCAATACTACATTTCTGTCTTTTCATCGGAGCTGCTATTTTAAAACAGCACTATGAATAAACAGCCCTCAGTGAGTCTTTGTGAAGGACGCAGCTCGAGGTCAGCCTTTCTGTCAACGTGTTCTTGACTCCAGTCAAACATGATATTTAAAGCTAAAGGTTTCGCTGCAACAGGCAGAACCTGGTTTGGAGTAGAAACGCATTTATTCAAGCAGCATGAAACTCAAAGTCCTGGATATGAATCAGTTTAAATCTTTGAGGAACAGACAAAACTGAGATGTAAAATCTGAATAATTAGTGAAAGTTGTACTAATTAGCATTTTTTGCATTCTTCGTGTGAAGTCTCAACGTTGGTCAGATACTGAAGCTTTGTCACGCTCTTCACTGTCTCATAAAGAAGATCTGTATGAGACGCAGCAGCCTCTCAACTAACTCCACTGTAAAACCCATCTGCAGCAACATGACATACTTAAAGTAACGGCTCAGAGTTCTCATCCCAGCGACATATAAAGTCTTCCTTCCCGCAAGAATTTCTAACATGTAATTAATGTTGCTCAACGGTCGCAGTTCAATCACATTTAGGCGCCAGAACCACTTGGCTAGGTTTAGGAAAAGATCGCTCGCTTTTGGTTTCACTTGTGGTTTCTCACCTGACACGAACCCCAGTCTTCTGGCTGAAAGCTGTGTGATTGTTTCATCCATCCATCCACTCCCCCTTCCGCCATTTGCAGACTTTCTCTTTCTTCTTTTACACGACGTCACCTCGTTCTGAGCGTCTAATATTGCCGCGGGTGGGCTCACAGTGTAGTTAGTTATCATACAGACGCTGAGGGTGGAGACACCGAGGGGTGAGACAAAGCATTGGCGTTTGACGCTGTGGGAATCAGACCTGGCTGGAAGTCTGCTCTACAGGAAACCCTGTAGCATTATATAACACAACTCAATGTAGTTCAAGCCTTCATACAATACAAACAACAGAGCATGGATTTTGAAATTTAGGCCAGAGGAGGAATGGTTTCTTGGCTGCAGCACATTAGGGAGAAGTGCTTTTTGGAGGATTAAAGAGTAGCTTCTTAAATCTTCGTTCACTCAGGGAACAGGTCTTGAGTACAGGCTGTGAACTCTTTTCAACCTGGAGCTAACCAGGCTAATTTAACACTCTCTAAATGTCAATGAGCAAACCCTTTCACAGAGGTCGTGATAAGTTCTTTGCTCAAGAGCACCTCAGCAGAGGCTGAAGGGATAGCTCCACATTTTGGGAAATAAGCTTATTTGCTTTCTTGTTATGAATTAGATGAAGAGATTGATACCGCTCTATGTCTGTGCATTAAAATAGCTAATGACATGACGTTAATGGACTAAAGTCAGATGGATTAGCCTAGCCAGAGACGTCCAGAAACGAGATGTCGCACATAAGAGTAATTTCCTGTATCTGTGTCACGTGGGTGTTGCCACAGGCCCGCCCCCTTGGGAGACCAGCAGCGGGTTCTGAGTCTGTTCCTCCAATGGGGGAAGTGAGTGTGAGCAGATAGCCGTCTCATCGTCACCAAAGTGAATTGGACCCATTTTTCACAAGCCACATATCTTCCAAACTTTCTGACACTAAAACAGCATTTTTCAGACGGACAAATCAGGCAAACTCGAAAGCAGCAGAAACAAAAAGCACCAAGGCTCACAAAGTGGCCGGGACCTGTTACCAGGCTAGTGAGGACAACCATCTGGCAAAGATGGTTCATGCTAATAACAACTCTCACATGTTACTGTGGCTGGCTGTCGCTAGAAATAATTCCAATATGGCCCTATAAAACCACAGATTGTTGTTATAACAAAATTCCTTTCCCAAAATGTAAAACTATGACAAAACTGCAGTTAAACTTTCTGTTGCTAGTAGCCACCACTACAGTGCGCAGCTCCATTGCAGTTTAATTGACATTGTTACATCCACAGTTTTTCTTCGTTCCGTGCATTTTCTGTCGAACTCTTTGTTCTTGTGGACTCTATGGTTGCGTTTAATAGATCCATTGCTACAGTGGCCTACGAGGGCAAATGTGCTGCAACACGCTAAACTTTTTTCATTCGGAGAAACGTGCTGCAGCTTCAGAAATGATGCCAATTCAAGAACACACACGAAAATCCAAAACAAATACAACAGAAATGTGTTGTAAATACAGCAAAGATACAAAGTCTAAAACACACAAACTCTGACAACAGAAAAAGGCTGCATGTCCAGTCAACACGTAGGCCGTTCAACAGGCCTTTAGGGGGAGCACTAAGTTGAACAGCTTGGTTTTCAATCAGAAAGTCAAGTGTCAAACAAGTGTACTTGAGTAAGAAGTACAAAAATTCCCTTAATTGTACACCACAGTACTTGAGTAAACATACTGAGTTACATACCATAACGGCCCTTAATCTCCAGTAAATGTGATTGTACAGGCTTTTCTACCAAGTAAATACAGTAAATAGATATTTCCATGCTCCACTGTTGATCCCTGAAAGAGAAATGTGTGTTTCGCCCTGTCTACAGCGAGCTCAAAGTACACTCTCTGATACTGAATCACACCGTTTGAGTGGAAACAGAGTCATTTTCCTGCTGAAGGACACTTCAGCAAGGCGCACTTTTACTGTGAAGGGGCACTGAATCGCTGTGCCACCCTGCTGACCACTTCAGTAATCAGGGCGCAGTCTCGTGCACACAGTTCAGTTCAGCTGATTTGGGTTCACTACGGGGCACTTCAGGTCAACGGGAGTTTGCAGAGGCTGATTATGCAAGCCAATAGATAATCTAACGGGGTCAGATAAGACTCTGGCTAGAGTCCAGAGCACGCTGATAAGAGCTCACCACTACTACCACAACATGCTGCTACGCTAATAAGGCAGACCCAGTAAGAAGAGACTTTCTGCTGGTCGTGGCTTTAAAAGTTGTGTGTTTTATTATACCACGAACACACACATAAGGATCTTCCACAGGCTGTAATCACTTTTCTGATTTCTGTCAGTGGTTTAGCCGGTCCTGCTGAGCTCTGCAACAATTCCACTTCCTTCCTGTTCCTGGTTACCATGGTAACAGTAAAGGAGAACTCCGTTATCATCAGATGGATTGGGCTGCGAAATTATTTTTATCTACACTTCCCCATCGCTCTGCCTCATATAACCAGGGGACTGAGTGTCCTCATGGGTTTCACACTGCAGCTGGAGTGTGCAGCCGTTTCAAAGAATGTGAGAGGAGTTGAAACGAGATAAAACCACGAAGACAATCGGAGGCTCGTTGCTTGCAAATATTTAACAAAGCTTCTGATGCAAATAAACAGAGGCGCACACAGAGCAAAGGATGAGCGTGAGAGGAGCAGCTGTAACACAACCTGCAGACAGGAAGGCGACGTGTTGTAGCTCAGTGTTCAAGCAGCGACGAGATGTTTCTTCAATGAATGGCCCAGCGTCTTTGTTCTGTGTAAAAATGCCACCAAACATTAGTACATTAGTACATTAGAGACATAATGCAAAAGAAGCATCACTGAAAATATCATCCGAAGGTGTCATGTGATAATGTTTTAATGCTGAAGGGATAGGTCAGTGATATTGTCCTCATTGTCAACAAATCCCAGGAGAAGACCAAACCAACAAAGAACTGATCCCACTAACAAGCCTGATATACTGAGTCTTATCCACCTGAGCCCTCCATCGTTGCCCAAGAACTGTTAAAAACATGTCAGTGAGCCACACTGTTGCGTTGGGTACCATGAACATGGGCGCTGAGGTCAGTGAGACAGTCCCACATAAACCGTTCTGCTTTTGTAAACACCTACTCGTGCACTAAATGTGTATTAATCCACTGCTGAAAATAGTGCCACAGAAGTGCATTACTTACTCCTCCTTGAGTAATGTTTGCTTAAAACTAGAATCCTCCGCTGTGTTAGGAAATGACTGTGAGTAACATTGGACTTATGCTGTCTTGGTGGAGTTAGTGACACCTGTGGTTACAGGTGGTAACTGCACATGAATTAACAAAAAACAGGTACAACTATTTTATCGCATTTAACACTTTTATCATCCATTCGGGGCAGCGAACACATCTTGAGCAGCTTCTCCGTTAGAAATGCAACAGAAGAAGAGCAACATGTGTACAGCTTCTGTTTACAGTGCAGCCAAACAAACCGTAAGCTGAGAAGACGAGGAGTTCTGCAATGAAACAGTTTAACCCGACTTGAATTAAACCCAGTCCTTGAGTGCATAGTTTCCTGTGAAACCTGAATATTTGAGGTGGAGATCATCCTGATGCATACGCTCATCCCTGTGGGTGTCTGTTGCTGACTTCACATCCAGCGATAATGCCTGGTCTAGCGGTTTGTCTCAGAGGAGCAGACGGGGTGAAGAGACGAGCACTGAGATGGTCTAACGCCAGTCAGGTGCTCCAGAGACAGTCAGGCAATTTAAAGGAGTCAATGTGCTAATGGTGCACTAATCTGGCTCTGGGGAGCCCACCACAGCGTTTCATTCATCATTCATGAATGCCAGGGTAGAGAGCATGTCTAATCACTGATTATTTTATGGGCCCATATTACCTGTTGGCTGAAAAATGATTGGATATATCCCGTTAGTATGAGTGAGCAGATGTAAATGGCCAAACGCTGTAATACAGGTTTAAACAGGGTTGGACAAAAAAAGAGAAGACCGTGCCAGAGTTTTGGCTACCATTGTAAAAGTGAAGACCAGAATGACAGAGCAGTATGAACGGTTGTTGTATTTCTGTCACATAAAATAAAAAAATATCACTGAAAAATTGTGTACAAGTCAGAATCACCTGTCCTCGGCCTCAAACTTGACCAGCATTCTGTCAAAGCACTTCATCAGAAAATCACATCAAACTCTTCGCAGAAGGGACTTCCAATAATGGTGAGAAAGTCAACTTGACATAAACATGCTGAAGTTTTCATGAGGCGAAAAGGAGTAACACAGCAAGAAATTAACGACTTAATTAACATCCCGTATGCAAAGACTATTGCCTGTTGTAGAATTGCCACCTTTCAACCAACCTCTAAGCAAGACACATCACCAATAATAAGTAAAGACTGGCACGATCCTTAGAAAGTAACAGAAATTTCACGACAACCTAAACGACTGAATAGGTCAATTGCCAGTGACTTCTAAAGGCCACTAGAGGTCACTGCCTAAAAGTGGACTTAAATGTGAGTTGTAGTTACCTCCTTCAAGTCAACCAATATGGTCGTTGTTTTGTGGTGAGGATGGGCTCCGATATTAAATAATGAGCACTGTGATTTCAGCAGTGTTTTATCTAATTTTATCACAAGTTGTGGATACTAATGAGTAGCTTGTTCTGCCACTGCAGTGCCTCCTTTTATTCCTGATTTAATTTTTTTTTTTTAATATAGGCAGTGCATCCCACCGAAATTCAGTACAGACGTGTTTTCTTTGATGAATCTCAGCAAAACTTATGCGAATGCGAGGGTTGAAACCAGTTTTAAATGAATAAAGGCCTTTAACATAACTTTTCTCCTGAATAACGTATTTTTATCTGAGTATTTATCATCAGATTTCATTTCACTGTACAGGCGTTGCTGGCTTTTGTCCTCTCAGGACCAAATGACAAATCATGAAACTTATTCTGTATCTTATCAGCTGTAGAATTCACAGAAATGTTAGTATATCACAACTGTCTTACATTTGTAAAATGCATTAACAGCATTGTTTTTATGTTTCTGCCACTGGGACATTTTTCAGAGCTTAAAGATAATAAAATATCTTGTACAAGTACAGTTTCTTTTTGAGGCTGTTCAGCTGATATTTGTCTCATGTTGCTCAAGTGCACACTTGACTTAACAGTCATGTATATCCCAGACAGTGTTGCTACAATCTGGACTGTGGTCTGACCGACTGTAGTGTGGTAATTACTTGTTGTTGTTACTCTTTAACTGGCGAGCGGATATGCGGCGCACTTTATTAGCCTGGTGAGCACCTCGCCCTCACCCTGTCTGTAGTCATGTTACACCAGCTGGAGGGAGGAGGTGCAGGTGAGGGAGGGGGAGGATGGAGAAATGGATATCAAGACAAAATGAGAGGAACAGAGAGCTGGACAAAGAAAATGAAAGAGGATTTCAGATGTAATGAGAGGGAGAGGAACGGAGGAGTTGAAGGGGGGGTAATTTAGTGGAAAAGAAGATAGAAATAAAGACAGAGGGTGAACTGAAAGAACTTGTAAAGAAGCTCATTATGACATCACTGTGTGTGCCAAACTTTGCACTGAATCACATATTTCACTGGCTGGAGACTGGAAAGAGGTTTCAGTGAGGTAAAGAGACACAGGAGGCCACATGTCAGAGTGGAAAACTACAGCAAGCAAGACACGATTTTTACTTATTTCTTATTACTTATTCCAAATGCCAACCAAAAGAAAAACAACAAAAAACAGATTCAGGTTTCAAATATGTGTTTGTATCAATGAAAAACACCTGCACACTGACCACAAGCCAAAAACTGAACAATTCAAGAAGGTACGTCTGGTTGATGCTTCAAAATCTCAACAAAAAAATACAGTTAGAGGCCAGGAGGGTTCATCTTTGAATTACACATATATCCCAAAAAAGTCCCATCAGAAACACACGCGCATTTTATTTTCCTGTTAACATACACAAACATATGTGATTGTAATCTTCAAATTATGCAACTGTGCTGTTATAGAAGCTGCAGGAGTTACAGAAAAGTATATATTTGAGCGTTGAACGGATCAGAAACACATTCAACATTATGTGAATGAAATTAAGACACAGAGGCCCCGGTTAGGTAATGTCACAAAGAGATAAGAACAAACTGAATGTGTTTGCTCACCAAGGACAGGATCAAAGTCAAACAGTGGCCGCACATGTGCGCGCGCACACACACACACGCAGTCGAGTTTCCAGCACTGTTGGTTGCATTACATAGACTTACATTACTTTCCTGGATACTTACCCTAACCATGACCATAATCACTACTTGCCTAACCTGAACTTAAGTCTTCACCCTAAATTTAATGATTCACTTTATGGGGACTTGTGTTTTTGTCCCCATAAGGAAGGCGAGTCCCCACAATGTGACTGTGTAAACAGATTTATGTCCCCACAAGGTAAGTAATACACACGTAACAGACACACACACACACAAATAGTGTCTGAGATCATAGCTCAAAAGAATCTGGATCTTGCTGTAGCCTGCAGGAGTGTTTAACCATATTTGGGCTCGGTGAAGCTGCTCCGCATGACTTAGACATGGATTTATTTCCACAATGCCACATTTCCTTTCTGTTGGCTTTTGGGTTAAAAATGTATAAGCAAAAGTCTTTCATTATCTATCTTTTATCGTGAGTTTTTGCCTTCGTGGTGGCAGTCACTGTGTTTTGAGACGATGTCAGTGTCCCGCCGTGTGCAAAGTTCATTCAGGTGTGTGTCTAATGAGCTCGGGGGAAACACAGGTGAAGTGATGAGGTGTGCGCTCTCCAGCTGTTCTTGTCAAACAAGCGATTCTTGAGCCACGTGCCTCTGACCTGCAAGCGTACACAGGTTTTCTGCTTCACAACAGCTGATTTTACTGCTTTCCCCCTTTATGGTTAAAGATGTGCAGATGACTGTAATTTGTGGCTGTAGTGTTTGGTTGGAATGAAAATGTACATGCTGTACTTTTGAGAACGGCTCTGTAAAGCTGGTCCTGAACTGACGACGGAACTAACAGATGGTCTTTTGCTTTCAAAACATATGATCCAATGCCCCAACAGTGTCCTCACGGTTATTCTTTACTGTTTCAATCAAGTTTCTCCTAAATACTAAGGTCTTCTGCTCCCTTACATTGCTCCAGTTCAAGCTCACTTGTACTGAAGCATCTAAAATGAGGGTTGGACAGCCCTCCATCCAGGGTAAAACAACTTTTTCTTGCTCTGAAACTGAGCTTTTCCAAACCTGATTAATCATTTTAAATGTCAATACAGTAGATGATGCAGCACAGCCGCTGTCACTGACCTGTGCTGACTTTGTAGGATGATGTCACCATCATAAAATAATGATTAGTTCAGCGGGCTTCATCTGCCCCGCTGCTTATCAGATGTAAAAAGTCAGACAGCGCGGAGCAAGTGAAGTTTTCGAGGCACCTGCCAGAATACGCACCTGGCAGCACTTTGTTATCACCTGCTGTGACGTGATCCACACCCAGCTGTTCTTCTTCAAGACAAAACACTGACAAAGTAACACAAGGAAGACAAGAATAGCGAATACTGGTCAGGTGGTTGTTGATATGCAGAGAGAGGGGGATTATGGGATGTGGCAGGAAGACAAATAGTGACTCTGCGATTTAATTCCCAAATTGTTTAACGCGTGTGTGGTGCCAGGTGGTGTGAATATAGCTATCCAGGCTATTTTGTGTGCAGTTTGAACAGATTTCAGATGATAATCCCATTCTAAACAGTCTTTGCCCAGTGTAGTGAATTCTGTGGAGCATCTTATATTATATGACTTGTTGGAGTTTTCTGTCACAAGATGATGCAAATTTGGTTCCAGTAGTCAGCATCGATGGTATGGGCAGCATTTTGTCAGACTGTGATATTATTCTATATATTTTGGAGAGGAGTTTATTTGTGGAATGGATGTTGATTAACTCTGAGCTGGAGGGAAGGCTCTAACTTGATTCCTGTAATGCTGTAACAGTGTTTTTGTGTTGGAAAATGCAGCAGCTTTGCTGTGTTTGGTTTGTGGGGTTTGATTTGGCTTCTTGCGTGGTTGCTGCTCATTCTTCGACACAGTGGTGGCGCCTCCGTTGACCCTTTCGTGTGCGTGATAAGATCTTGCTTGTTCCACATTTAACCCCAGTTGCTGCTTTGTCAGCAGTTGTCCCAATTTGTTGCGTGACTTAGTTGCATATCGCTTGCTTGAACAGTGAACTGTGGTGTGCTATATTGAAGAATGAAGAAAAATGCTATTAATTATTATTATTTTTTCAAATAGGCAGCATTTTGTAGTACATGTAAGAGATCCTGCTCGTACTGGTGCTTTGGTTTACCAGGTGTGCCATAGATCCTGTCAAATCGATGTGTGATGTGCGTTGGCTCAAAGACTAATAGCAGTAGCACATGAAGAATATGAGCTGACAACATCTTCATTGTGTTTAACAGAAAAGGGGAAATTAGGCATAAGAGCAATTTAAAGCTAATGACAAATAGATAATAACAAGCACACACCAACATTCAGAGCTGACACTTGTGATGAGTAATAAGTCCTGCAGCTGAAACATTCATCTGTCTCTGCTTGCACTCCTCCACCCCTGCTGGTTTTAAAGTTTCCATTTTACAGGTATGCAGGCCTCGACATGATGAAACATGAACATCTCTCCCTCCCTCGCTGCTCTCATCCTCCCTCCCTCCACTTCCGCTCCCTCCCAGATCCCCCCTCATTATGCTCTTGAAGCGGTGCGTTGCTCAAGCGAGTGCTGCACTGGTTCTTTATATAACTGTAAAAGAGAGCAGAGAGAGTACAGTGCATCACGGTACAGTACCACTCACAGTGGGAGGACGGTGCTCGCCTAACTAATGCAGCTGCAGCAGCAGCAGCTATGTACTGTAATTATTTGAGCCCATTAAAGGAGCCGGCAACAGTGAAGCTTTCGCAAAAGTGGCCAGACCTGAGCTCTTCTGTTTTTCAATGTCATGACTGTGTCAGATGTAATTTATCTGCATGAGTTTCAGTTCTGTCAATCAGACAGAGAGCACAAGGAGAATCTCATTTGAAGAAGATGGAGGCAGGACCATTACTCAAATAAGTCTGTGGCGCATTCAGGGGAGCATAATGACCGCGTCTCATATTGAGAAAATCAAGTTATGTGTCGATGCCGCAAACTGACATTGAAATGATGGCACAAAAAAGCCTATTTAATGTTTTCGAGACTGCGAAAATGGCGGGAGACACAGTCTGTTCTCTAGTATTACATGTTCTGTCCAGGGTGTGTCGGCACCTGCAGCTGCTCCACAAGAGTAAGCGTAGAGATCAAATATCTCTTTGCTGTGACCCTTCCTCTGCCCTGGGATCGTGTCCACATTCCTAAACAAGCAGCAGTTTGGTTGATGCAGTTGACTGTCAGCCATGTTGGTTGTATAATCTTGTTTTATGGCTTTCAGAGCCCTGGTTGTACGGGGTGCAAAAAGCCTCTCAGGATTGCCATCACCATTGACTGACACAGAGAAGTTTGCTTTTTTCTTCTGCCAACCGATGTATTTAATTATTTCTAACATTTTGGCCAAACTTCCCTCTCTGAGGTGACTTGAACTCACTGTTGCCGCAGTTATGAATGCATTATCATCAGCAGCAGTGTTTATAATTTCTCTAAAATGGTTGTATACTCGTGCATACTCAGTGCCACAGTTCTGCAGGGACCTAAAACTGAGACCAGCCTGTATTCCTGTATCTTAAAGATCTGACCCAGGCTGGACTGTACTGCCAAATTTAAGACTTGGACCTGACCTGAGACCTGAGGCTGTATTTTGTTTTGACTGTACAAAAAAAAAGGTACCAAAAAGGAACAAAGTCGATGCAGCAGAATCAGAGATATCATCTTTTTTATTCCGCGCATTATTATTCCTTGTCAAAACCTGGCAGCTACATTACCCACAATGCATCTCGACTGTTGACAGTTTCAGGTATGTTGTGCTCGTAGCAGCTAATGTAGCCTTGAGCTGCTAGCCTCAAGCCGAGATGAGGAGTGGGCTACAGAGGTCTCCACACTGTCAGATTTAGTTTCTTTTTCTAACTTGTGGTCTTAAGACCCAGCTGAAGCTGACTCAAGTGACATCACTTGAGGTAAGTTATCAGGCTTCATGCAGCTCTCTCTGGAGTTGTAGTCTCTGTAAGGCTTCATACAACTGTCTGCATGTATGCAATAATACTCCTCAAGGCAAACAGAGACGGATGTGTGCAATCATTGAACTTCCCCTTTAAGATCTGACCAGGCTGAACCTGAGTGCCAAATCTGAGACCCGTTCATGACTCAAGAGTATTTTTCCTTAATTCTAACATTATAGCTTGTTAACTTGTCAGGCCAATGCAATACATTGGCCAAATTCTTCTTTGTTGTGACTCTTCCCGTTTGGAATTGTATCTACTTGCCACACTTAATATGTATGGATGTAAATGGTTGGCTCAGTTGGATAGTGAAAGAGACCAGACCCAAACCTGGCCTGGCCCCAAACCCAGACCAAAACCTGTCAACTTGTGAACAGCAACCAGAAAGGTGTTTTTCTGGAGACCAGGGTGAAGCATCAACATTAGAGAGCAGTTTGAGACATGTTCCTGGTTCTTCACAGAAGTGCTTCAAAAGACGACACTGAAAAAATGTCACTGAGCTGCTGATTAATTTCTTTAACGATCCAAGTTCATAATAAACCCTCACATAGTTTTAATTACTTCAAATTAGAGCTGCAAACATTTCCTGCTACATGAACTGTCATGATGATGATGGGCATTTGGTAAATCCTGTCATCATGTTGCCAGGAAACCAGAAAGTAATCAGTTGGCAGTGTCCGTCATCATGTCCCACATCTCCTCAAACGGGGTGGGGCCTTCATTTCCGCTATTTCACCTCTGCTGTCGCTGTAATATCCTGTCCGAATTACCATGAGGTGAATGGCTCATTGGGTGCAACGGCAGAGGAAGTCACAGCAAAAATGAACAAGAGCCGCTGTAGAAGGAGGGAAGAGAAGCGAGGGCACCACTGGAGGAGACGAGGAGAGAAGAGGGGGAGATATTTATAGCTGGCGAGCTCGGCTCACGGCGCCGTCTTTAAGATGCTCTTTTTATTTCCACCAACCTCTCGCTCCCTCGCTTTGCTCGTTCTCTTTCTCTCGTCCTCAGTCAGCGTTCATGTGCACATGTGCCATTGTTACTCGCTAATTGACAGGAAAGGAAAAGGCACTTTAGGTTACGTGGGAGGACGGTTAATGGACACAGGTTTCGGACACTGAAGCTCGCGGAAAGAGAGATGTTATTCCTCATTTCTCTGCAGCACACTTTGATTTCTACTGCTGGTATACAGAATTGAAAACGTTACGCTGGTATTACCACAAACATAATTACATACTCAAGCTCATTTGCTTTATTGCCAAGAGATAGATGAGAAGATCGACACCGCTCACGCACTTGTTTGCTAAATACATTGTGAAGCTGGAGCCAGCAGCTGCCAGTAGCTTCACTTAGCGTAAAAACTGTAAACATTGGTAAGCAGCTAGTTTGTCTCTGTCCAAAGCCATCAAACACATACCAGATCCGATAAAACTCACTGATTAACATGTTTAATCAAGTTTGGTCCATAGAAACTTAAATGTAAAAACAACATTCGCAGTTTTTTATGGCGTTTATGTGCAACTATTTTTTGGCTAAGAGCCATTGCTAGGTAACCAGTGGAGACACTTAACGTCCCTTAAAACCTCAACTTGTCATTTTTACGCTTCAATAGTGGGGATTAAACAGATGAGATATACATGTTAGTGAGCTTTAGAAGTGCTGGTAGGACGAATTTGTTAAGTTGTACAGAGCCAGGCTAGCTGTTTCCCCCTGCTTCCAGGCTTTGTGCTAAGCTAAGCTAGCTGGCTGCTGGCGGTAGCATCGTATGTCCCCTAGATACCTGAGAAAAGTATCAATCCTCTCATCCAGCCCTCTGCAAGAAAGCGAAATGTAGAAATATTCCCGCAAAAATGTACTGAAATACACATATGTGTAGTGAACGCCGTGAACAGTGATCAAAATGTTTGAGGTGGTTTTTTCAGTGGCAAACAAGCAACATGTTTCTTCTTTACCGCACACAAAAAACACACCGTGGTGTAGTGAAGGCCTATGGGAAGGGAAGTAACAGAGTTTCAGTTTAAGCAATCGGATATGTAACTGTCACAAACCTTAGAAACCACAGCGAAGACGCAACAAGACAAACCCTGTGCGTGTGTGTGTGTGTGTGTGTGTAAGGTTGTGGAGGGAGGCGAGGGGAAGTTTAGGCACAGCAAAGCCAAACAGCAAAAGGAAACAAATAGTTGCCACAGTCTTGTTGTTCGAAACACAATAATTTCCGCAGAGGATTATTAGCCCTCGAGGCTAAAACACGCACTTAACTTTAAGTCCACTTAAATCTGCGTACAACTGTATTATATTTAATAAACGGTTTCTAACATAGCTGTGTTAGAAAGCGTTTATTAAATGTTTGTCTACGGCTTATAAAAGCTAAATGGGAAGACTTAAGTGTTGGACTGAGAAAATTGATATCAGTCTTATGTCTAAAAAAATGAAGCTACAGTCTGCAGCAAGTGATCTTAGCATAATGGCTGGGAACAATTGCCTTGCTTCTAATCTTTGTGCTAAGCTAAGCTGACTGGCTGCACATACAGGCATATGAGGGACAAATATTCCAAACCATTGCTTTAATACCATAGAAACTGGTTTGTGACCACTAAAAAATAAGCAGCAGCTGGTTGTGACCAGTTCAACCAAAAAGTTGGAATTTCTTTCCTTGTCATTTGAATATTTCATAAAGACCTGAACCAGTAAAATTACTCTGGAAATAACAAGAATACAGGAAGTATAAGAAACAAAGTCTAAATAAACATAATTTTGTGAAGCATAAGTGTGTTTAACGGCTTTTCTTGTGACCCTTTTCATAAAATTCTTCCTCATTTTTGTGGCAAGGAATAAAAAGGAAACAGGTGTTAAAGAAAAAAATATTTCAATATTTATTTGCGGTATAAACATGTCTTGTGTTGTTTCCATATACTGTACAATACATAGGGTCATTCGTGTTTCCTTCAGTAGACAGAAAGGTGAAACTGCCCTGCTTAACATGCCCCTTGTTTTCATACACAGACAGATTGCATCTTTTTTAAAAACTGTTTACAGCACAATACAAAACAGCTATTCAACGTGTGTCTGAAGCTGTAACACGATGCAAGATGCATTGTCAAAAAAATCCCTGAAAAATTCCTCACTGAGGTAACATTTTGAAAATCATTCACTTTTTCTTTCACTTCGTATTCAGCGCCGCTCCCGCTCGTTCGCGTCTTTCCCTCCCGAGCACATTCTCGCCGAGATGTAGCTACAAGTTTAAGGACACAGAAACGGCCGTTCCCGTGAGCTGGCAAATTTACAAACAGAGAAAAAGACTTGATTTCTCTTTCATCGTTACAAAGACACAAAAACACAAGAAAGCAGCTTGAAATCAACCATATTCTGTTTAAATAGAAAAGCTCCATACTGAAATATATTTCAATCCTAGGGTGCAAGTGATCAAGTCCTCAACGTTTTCTTATTGTGTGTGGGGTATGACTACAGACAAGGGAAGTCCATTCAAGCATGGTAGTATTATCTTCATCTCTGATGCTATAATAGGAGAGGGTCTTTTGCATATAAATTCATAACATATATATACTTAGATATATATTCATATTGAAAGGCCACAGGAATAGCATAGAGCACGTTATATCAAAACAAGACGGAAAAAGACCTTGTAATTATTAAAGCCGGGTGGTGAAATCGTCTATTGTGAAACATAACTGGCATGCTGAACCACAGCTCTGGCTGTGTGAAACAGAGTGTGTGCGTGTGTGTGTGTGTTGGTTAGAGTGGGTCTCTTTCAGGTTGGTAACGGACACCCCAGGTGAAATGTTACTTCAGTCCACAAGCCGTATGGAGCTGGATCTTGTATGATCATATAGAATAGATATAGTACAAAAGAAGAAGAGTTTAAAAATTTTGAGGTCTTGGATCTACAAAATACTGCAAAAAGGTGTTTTGATATATTGCAGAGTAACAAAGAGGACCTCGTGTGACCCGTTACAGTAAAAAGACAGCTCACTGTCTATCATCACCGTGTTCTGATTCAAATAACAGATAAACAAACGCTTCTTTTTTTTCCTGCTTTTTTCTTTTACACGTTTTTCTAAAGTGAGATACAAAGAGTATTGAACAGTCAGCATTAGAAACAAGTTAGAAAGATTATATAAGGCCAGCTAAAACCAACCCTGTTCAGATTCAACTGCTGTCCCCCTGAAGCCCAGTTCTTAGTTTCTGCGTAGACCCCGTCCACATCACGCGCTGAATTTCAGCAGCTGGAGATGAAAAACGCGCCTCGCTGCAAGAACCGCTCATACGAACACATTCACCTGCGATTTATGAGAACTGTCACATTCTGGTTTTGAGGAAGACCTGAATTTGGTTGAAACATCACTAATAAAGCTAAAAATGTATTGATTTTCTGTCTCACTGAGGTTTTGTGAATGTGCACGTGACTTTTTTCCAGTGGTGATGAGGACCTGTCGGACAAGTCGTGAGCAGGAAGTCCTGCTGTCTCCACAGAGGAAAAAACACCTGTTTGACTCTGATGCTGTATGAGTATGGAGTTAAAACATGTTCCTAACATCCACTAAAACAAGCAAAAATGATTTAATGGGAGTGTTTTGGGTAGAAAAATCTACTCTCCAACAGCTGCCTCTGTGTCTTTACGCTGGTCACTGTCGAGCTAAACGTCCTCCTCCTGCCTCACCTTTAAAAATCAGATATGTTTGCTTTGGCAAGACGACTACAGCAATAAGCCTATTTCTCTTTTTATTCCAGGTCTCCTCTTGAAACTACAGTTTGTTATGTTTTCGTCTGCTGATTAATTCTCAGTTTTGTGAATGAAACCTGCCCACAATTTGAGCAGATCAGGTAACCTTAGGAGCAATTTTGGGGTGTTGATCATGCTAATGATCATAACTCAGGAATAAGCCTCGTGAGCAGGCGGCATTCATCAGGTCGGAACAAGCGATTTGTGCAGTTAGAAGCTGAATCCGCCGGAACTGTTCTTGCAGGACACCCGGCGTACTCACAGGCGCTGCCAGCAGTCCATGTGCTGCATGAAGCCGACGGCCGCAGCACAGATCTGTCTTGTTAAGGTGGTTCGGATGTGAACGGGGTCTGAGAAAACTCCTTAACCACACGCTGTGTGCCGCTGTGTTCGGCAGCAACAGCAGTTAAAAAAACGGTCCCCATCGTTCGTCTTCCCACCTGGTAAAGCAACATCCAACCTGTGGTTATGTCGACTGTTAGAGAGCATACAGCACCACAGCATGCTCAGGTATACAAAATAATGTGTTTACTATTAGCTCTATAATATATATATATTTATATCAATTTCTGTTTATCTTTCATATAATATACCCAAGGCTTAAGGGTGAATCAACTCAGACAAACTTCTCTTTGACAAAACGGTGAACCCTTTGCAGAAAGACCTTGTGTTTTCTCCAGTGCAGCAAAGGGACCTGAAGCTACTGAAGTAGCTAAGTGCAGTCTGTAGCCGAGGCCAGTCCCAGTCCACCATCATCCCAACACCAAGACCAGGTTACAATCCCAGATTATTTTTTTTGGCAAATTTGTAACTGGGTCCTAAGAGGGACCACAGACAGGACGACCTTCCTCTTAGGCGAAAAGAAGTAAGGTCATAGTGTTGAGGCACTTCCTCACCCACGGTTGCTAAGATAAGCTGCCCAAAAAGTTACCACCCCCCCCCCCCCCAACCCCAGCCCCCCAACCCAAAAACACCAAGCCTGACCTCTCACTCAAGCCTCAAAGCACGAAAGCCAGAGCTTTTCAGGCTGTGATGAACCACATCAGAGTTCCTGTCTGACTGAAATGAAACAAACGACTGAAATAATCAAAACAGCTGGTGGAAACAACTGGTACTTCTTGTTCGGCAACTGGATGAGCAGTCAGAAGGGGAAGGAAGCAGGAACTGGGAACTTGCACTTGAAACCAGTTGGCCAAATGTCAAATCTACCCAACCGCAACTGATAACTCCTTACCCCACCTCCTAGTTCCAGCCCCCTAACCCCTGGACCGCGTCCTCTGCTCCAGGGCCCGCCTCCTGCTCCCTCCCCACTCCGCTGCGCAGCTGTCGGGACGCGTCGCAGCCTGGGACTGGCCTCTCCTCTACGCTCCTCTTCTCTGAATGTCTCTTTATCTGCCTGCTGCTTCCAAGCGCTGGCTCCAAGTGCCAACAAGTCAATGGCTACACCACTGTGCAAACTGCATTAGGTCATTACAAACCTGAAAGAAAAACGAAACTAAAAGGAAAAAAAGAAGACAAATATAACAACAACGGTCCTCTTTGTTGGCGTCGCCGCACCCATCCCCCTTCTTTAGTTTTACATTCTCTTAAGCCATTATTGGATTGGATAGATAAGATTTCTATGCGTATATATTTATATAAGGTATAGATTTGTGCGTAAATGTACACAAAAATATACAAAAATGCATATAGACATACTGAATTTGTTAAGGACTGCCCATACATTTTCTGCTATGTACGTTAACATACAGTACAAACATACATACTTTGTTTATGTGTGTGTGTGTGTGTGTTAATTCCTTGGTTTATAAAACTCTACATTCAGTAGAGCGAGATTTCCTACAAGTAAATCCCAGATTCTCCACTTGGCACCAGTCAGCTCGGCTCTTGAGAGCCGAGTCAGAAAGACAGAGAGGATGTTGTTGTCTCATAAATTGAGTGCTGTAGATTTTTCCACGCTCCTATCTTTGTATGAAGCTGTCTGTCCTGCTGCCGCCACCACTCAGTCTCTCAGTCAGTTAAGTCTCCTCAGGTCTCTGTTACGAGACAAGGTGATCGGGGCTCTTCCTCCCTCGATTTCAAGCAACTCGGAGGAGGACGCCAGCGTTAACCCGCCTGTCAGTTCCCCCTCTGGGTTAAAAAAACTCCCCTGTCCCCTTTTTAACGTGGCATTGGTGACCTCCCCCGTCCCTCCAATGCTGCTCCGTGGCCAGGCTCTTTGCCGATGAGCCACCGGGAGGTTAAAACATTCATTAAAACTGGCTGCTTCCCTCCAGTGCAGCTGCTTGTTACCGCGACACCACCTGGACCCCCGAGAAAAGGGACAGTCCCCCGTCTAATTTTCATGTGGACTCCAGCGTGTCCAGCTGAAACACGTTGTGATTGGTCGGGGTGGTGAAGAAGAGCTGGTCGTGCGTCGGGGAGGTCGAGCGGTTGTCGCAGGGGCTGTTGAGGCCCAGCGTCCGCTCAAAGTCCAGCAGCTGGCCCATGAAGTTGAAGTTGGGGGAAATGTTGGACTTCTTCCGCTTGACGAAGTCGTACGCGTCGTTGAGCGACAGGTTGAGCTTCTGCATCAGGTAGGCCACCGTGACGGTCACCGAGCGGCTGATCCCGGCCAGGCAGTGCACCAGGATGCCGCACTTTTTGGAGCGCGCCTCGTCTGAGGAGGAGGAGGAAGACGGGAAGAAGAGAAGAGGGGAAAATATGAGGATTAGACTTTTTTTAGACTACTGCATGACTCAATCATTCACCTTCAAATTAACCTCAGATTTTCTCATCTACAGTTTTACTGACAATGTTCTGATCATCAATACTAATGTGAGTGAACATAAAATCAATCACTTCAGGTCGGAAAGTCCAAACTCAACAGGGTTAGATTGAGGGACTTGAACCGTAAACCCATCCAAAGGGCCTCTTCAGTAAACTGGCTGGTGAGGAGCTCCAGGTGTTTAACCTCTGTGGGTATTTAACCAGATATTCCACCTCAGTCCAGCTACCCTTGATTCAACCCTCCTCGGACCACCATGACCTGGAAGCCCGACAATCTTCACAGACAACCATCATCACGATACAACAGTCGTGGATCGGACCATCTCTTGTTGGAGAAATGTGAGGAATCCATTAAAAACGCTTGTAAGAAACAACTAAAGAGATTTATGTCGTTTCTCTGTTGTGCAAATGAACAGAGATTTCTTCATGTTTTATCACCACTTCTTCTCGCTGTTTGTCATTTGTTTGGTTTAATGTGATTTTACTGGTATTGCAGCTGTTTTAATTGCAGTATATGGTGTAAACATTAAATTATACTGTTTAATTTAATATGAACCCCAGGAGGAGGAGCCTTTCACAAAGTAACAACTAACTAACTAACTAACAAGGATCCGAATAAACAATCAACAATATTTACAGAATATCAATGTGGCAAACATGCTCGATATATTAAAAGGCTCTGAAATCCTATTTTCTCAATAAGCTTCTCACTATGAGCGATTGGATCCTGCATGAACATGCGATTTTCTGCCAAAGTCGGGACAGTTTTGGTTTTACACGACACATTTCTGCATTTTTTTTTTTTTCCTCAGTGGTTTGAAGTTGGCAGGGCCGGGCTGGAAAAACATGAAGCCAAATCACTCTCTGATGAGACTTGAGGGTTCCTGCGTGTGAAACGGCACCTAAAAATGTTTCTCGTGTTAAATTTGGTCGTTGCAGATTTAGTCGTGACTCATGATTGTGGATTAGAAGCTGCGTTTCTCATAGCGGACGAAAGACAACTGAATTGGGCTCGTTCGTTTGGACATCACATTAAATCATCACGACTGGGATTGAGATTTACAGTAATAATAACACGTCATGAAACCAGATCTGACAACGAGGTGTTTCTTTCCAAATATTTAATATTTGTAATCCAGCATGACCTTTGTCAATGACAGCAGAAAGTCATGTTTCATTCTGCTTTCTAGCTTTCAGTCTGCCGAAAAACCTGAATTAAAAAGAAAGAAGAAAAAAAACATCTTCCATTATTAACAGGCTACATCCATCCACCTTCTATCAGTTTCCAGCTCTTGCACTTGCATCACTACAGGCCATTAGAGCGAGAGCTAAGTGCTTCTTCTCTTTCTTCTCTCTCCCTCCTCGCTCGCTCCGCCTGCATCTCATGTTGGAGGATTGGGGTCAGTCGGCTCACGAGCTCAGGCTGCCAAGCGGATGCCGAATTAAATTTATATGCGACGTGTGCTCACGTTCCACAATAAGCGGGGCCAAAAGAAATCCTCATCGGGAGGCCCAAACCCGACGACGCACACCACTCAGGAGTCATGGCTAATCTCCTCGGAGCAGATCTTCAGATTGTGCGTGTGTGCGGCATTACGTCACTTTATTTGAGCTTTAAATGCATTCGAACGCAACAATCGGCCATTTCTGAGGCTGTTAAAACGCCAGAACATATCTGATTCCGCGCTCTCCGCTTTCTCCAATGCGTCAAAAAAACGTTAGTTGGATAATTTCAGTTATTTCAGGAATCCACAGATTACAACAGAACAGCGCAAGGTCACATCTGGATCTCCTTTTCAGCCCGAGCTTCTCTTCTTTACTCACAATTAGCCTGCCGCTGCAAAAAAAAAGGCCTGATGTAATCCCTGCACGTTACAGCCCACCATGCAGCGCCATTTAACATCAGCATGACCCGAATCTGCCACGACCCCCGTGCTCTGGCATATGTCACACCTCCTCCCACCTCAGCACAGATGTGTGTCTAGAAAACGTCTGGACAATCCAAGAAACGCAAAGACCCCGGCGCTCTCATTGACTCATCGGAGAGGGAATTTACTCACGCTCTGGGAGTTCAGGCAGAAGGAATGACGGGAATGATGGGAATAATGGGAAACACTGGGACCGGGACGAGACAGGGGCTGAAGCTCTGGTGGATTCAGTATGACCCCACTCTCAAAGAATCTGAGTCCATGTTTTATTCAAAACTTTGCTTTATCGTTTGTGAATTCATCTTCAGTCCTGGAGCAGTAAAACACAGGCAGCTGCTGCCGAACGTCAGCTCGCAGAAGCACGTTTTCAGAACATTTCCAACTAAATCTGTGCAAAACTATTTCCACAAAAATATGTTTATGATTTATGATTCAAATCTAAGATAAATGTAGACAAAGTGAGCAATGGACAGCCTGCTGTCCATTAAATGATTGGTTGATCATCAAGTAATTTCTTTTTAGCAAATATTTAGCTCGTTTCAACTTCTCAAATGTGAATATTTGCTGCTTTTCTCTCTTCTCTATTTATAGTAAACAGACATTTTTTGCCTTTTGGTCTGTTGGTTGGACAAAACAAGCTATTTTAAGATGTCAGTTTGGCCTTTATGATGAGAAAACGATGTATCAAGAAAATCATTGCTGATTTTGGACGAAACAGTAATCTGAAGACATCACTTTGGAACTTTTCACTATTTTCTGACATGTATAATATGCATATAATCATTACTTGCAGGCCAACTTTTAAATAGCACTGAAGTGATTAGTCGATTAACTGATTAGTCAATCAACAGAAACTAAACCCACAGCAGTTCTGACGATGGATAAATCCTGTGAGTGTGTAATTAAATAACGCTGTCGTTAATGAGTTCAAAAATGAGAAATGAACGTGAGATTGAGTCTTGGGTGTAATCTGAAGACGTCACCTCGGATTCTGGGAACTGTGATCTGCATTACTTATTCTTTTCTGACATTTTGTAGGATAAACCACTGGTTCCCAGCCTGGGGGCCGGGCCCCCGCGAGGGCCGGGCTCTCGAGATGATAAACAAAAGAAAACGTTCCTGCTTTTTGTACTACAATCTATTTTTTCTTTTTCCTTGTAGGAGACTTAAAAATTTGCCAATTTTCCAACGACTGGAACGAACCATTCATTGATTAATTGGAAAAGTAATCCAGATTAATCTTATTAAAGTAAATATTTACTAGCAGCTCTAAACGTGAAGCTGAGGCGATTAGCTGATTAATCAATTGGCTGCTGCACGGAGAAGTAGTTTGTAACTCTTTTGATAATCACTGAATTGTTTTTCCATCAGAAACAACAAATGTTTGCTGGTTCCAGCGTCTCAAAATGTGCAGATTTGCTGCTTTTCTTTGTCACAGATAGTAAACTGAGTATCTCTGAGCTTGGGCCTGCTGATTGGACAAAAACAAGACATCTGAAGATGTCACCTAGTTGTATTTCTCATTCTTTTGAAAGATTAGCCAAGAAAATCACCAGCGGATTAATCGATGACCAAGTGTCACCCTGCCGTCGCCACAGAGATGTGACGTGAAACACACACAGATGTGAGCGGAGTTCCCTCCACCTTCACTTACCAATGAATGAAATGGCCTCGGGGAAAAACTGCGAGAGGTTCTGGCTCCAGTGATCGGAGATGGGGATCTGTTTGTACTTGAAGTCCCCTTCGTGCTCGAACATGTTGGGCAGGTTGGGCGTCACGTTGAGGATGTACTTGATATTGTACTTGCTGAGAACATCCAGGTTGGTGGAGTCTTTGGCACAGCCCAGGTAAAGGTATGGCAGGATCTGGACGGGAAACGCTGGCTGGTTGTTGGGGAGCGGGCTGCCCTCCGACTCTGTGGCGCTGCCCAGCTCGCGGTCGGATTCCCCGTCTGAGCAGTCAGAGCTAATGCGGAGTCCTCCCAGGCCGAGGACAGAGGCTGGCGGGGAGCTGCTGGGACAGGAGCAGTCCAGATTGGTCTCGCAGTGTTCGGGGTACTCCGACTGGAACTTGTTGAAGCCCCCTGGTGGATGAGGAAAAGACCAGAAGAGGGTCAATGTCAGGCTAAAGCCATTTACTGGGTGCTATAAAGACCACAGGCAGGTTTCTGTCTGTGAGGCTAAAGTAGCTCAACACTGACAACATGGCAGCTGAGTGTCAAGTCTGCAGAACACAAGAGGTGCATCATGAACCTGAACGGGGAGAAATCAACCGTTTGAACAGGAGGAAATCAATTGGAGAGAAAAGAAGACGGAAATAGTACTTGCTAAATAAAAATGATACTTTAAAAAATGTGTTTCAAGAAAGATACAGAAGGTGATAAATAAGAACAATTAAACACACATTACAGGGCAAAAAATCACTTCACATCCCTTTTTCATTCACACTAACGCACCATAAACAGCATTAAACTCGCACTTTCTACCACGATATGAGTTGATAAATGAACAAAAACAGATCTGTGTGGAAAATGCAGTCATCCCACAATCTCTTCACGTGCGGCTGCATCCCGCCCTGACGTGACAGACACGAACATCTGCACCGCTGTCAGGACGCGAACATGCCGGACAGATGTGCTCCATTGAGAAAAGCTGAGCCCCGGAGCGGCTGAGCGGCAGAGCGGCAGAGCGGGACCGTCAGCTCCGCCGCTCGGCTCGCTGGACTTTTTGTGAATGGCAGCTCGGCGCGTGACTCCGGCGAAACGTTTCCGCGCTTCCCCGCATATCAAACGCGCCCGCGTGCTCGACCGCTGCGGTGCTGTGTGCGTCTGTGCGGTCTTTTTACTCCTAAATAACGATTATACTTTTTTTATGCGTCGTGCTGGAGGATTATTCCGCGTGCGTCGTCCCTGTTCATTCATGAAAAAAAGCCAGTCTTTTCCTGAAGGAGCACAACATGGCGGGGCCCGTTTCTGCAGCATTTAATTGAAAACATATTTAACCCTGCTCTCTATTCTCAGACACGGGACGCTGTTTAAGGTTTCATCTGATTGGTCGATCATTTACTGGGTCCTGATCACAATGAAAATAAAGACAATAATGTGCGTCGGCAGTGAGTGAAGGAGGTGTTCTGCCAAAGTTCATTATGACTTCACGCGAGTGCAGCTGATGTGTTACATGGATCTCTTAGAATAACTGTGATAATTACTGTGATAATGCTAGATTTATCTAACGCTGCCTCGTTATGAGACATGACTCATAAAAAAACAGAAACTTTCATCTGTGGAAGGAGGAGAACAGCTGGATTCATCTGAACTGTGACAATTAAATACAATACTAATTATTTAATAGTAGGTAATACTGTTTTATAACCACTAATATTCAAAGCGGGTCAAATGTGGAGATGCGTTTTGCCCAAAATCATCTTGTCCAAAGCGCCCAAATCTCAAATGTTTTGTTCCAGACCCCTAAAATCAGGCATCAGAGACAAAATCCAATAATTGTATCGGCTAATTCAACTATCGCAGAGCAGATGAGTCAGATTTAAAGTGTTAATGTTGCTCTTTTGGCGTTAATTCTTTGCTGCTTGGTGAGAACGGCCCCTTCGGAGCAGCCGCACTCACGTCCTGTAATTAAATCAGCGTGAAATCAAGCAATTTGTCTTTCTGCTGGAGCCCAGCCCGGGAGCGCGGAGTCGGACTCGGCTTTTTTTTATGAATTAAAGGGACTACAACACAGATCCAGAAGGCAGCCACATCTTACCCTCCAGATAGAAAGCCTTGCACCCGTCGTCCCGCAGCTTCTGCAGGAGCAGCCCCAGCACGGAGCTCCCCAGCCCGGACTCCTGCCGCTCCGGGGTCGCCTCGTCGTACAGGACCACCACGTCCGTCTTGCACCGCTTGACAAATTTCTCCTTGTCCTCGTTGTTGGGGATGATGGAGCGGATGGGGAGGTTGCCCTTCTTCAGCCTCCGGAGCATGAGGCCCGGGATGGCCAGGTTGATGGCCGACTCGATGTGCGAGGACTCGTACAGCTCATGGGGTCTGCAGTCCAGCAGCAGCAGGGAGCTGGCCCCGGACTCCAGCTCCTCCTGCAGCCACTCCACGCTCTTACTCGACATCATCATCATAGTCACGATCACAGAGCCTCTCCACAGATGATTAATTCTCATCAGGGAAACGTTAATCCGCCAGTCCCCTGCTGCGACATGAAACACAACGCGACGGAATAGAGGCAGAGAGGAAAAATCAGGGCGCTAAACTTCCCTTCCCGCGGCCACCACCGCCACCGCCGCCGCCGCCGCTGCTCCTGCTGCTGCTCCTGCGGGCGCGCACACACACGCACCCGAAACACACTTCCACACACGCACCCACATCCAACACGCGCGCACCGATGCCCCTCCGGTCCGGGCAGGAAACTTGAACATGCAGAGGTTTCTTTCCCTCCTTCCTTCAGTCCGATAGAAGTGGAGGTTTCATGCCAGTCCATCGACGTCCATTTGGCGATGTCCGCTCCGGCTCTGACGCGTCCGCAGACCGACGGAACGGCCCAAAGTCGCCTCGTTAGTGTCTCGGGATGCGAGTTTCGGAAGAGTTGCCGCGGCTAAAGCCCATGATTATCGTTAGTGTTTGACATGCTGGCCCGTGGAGCGCCTCTGGTTTGTCATTTCCACTGGATGCGTTAAAGAGGCTCTGCGGGCTTGTCATTGAGAAGAGGGAGGAGCGCACAGATTTAAAGGCGCAGAGCTGCGGAGGCTTCACAGGAGCGTTTTCATGACATTCATAACCATTCATTGATAGTCTGCACAGCACAGTGTAACTTTGAATGACACGTTTGACTTAGGATGCTACATCTTCATGGTACAGGACCTCCATGCGGCCTCTTATTTCTGTTTAGAGTGGCTTCATCCTGTCAAGCTGGGAATCTGTCTTTAATACATTTTCCTGGTGAACCCCTGCCAGTTAATTATTGACCTTTCCTTTGAGGTAATAAAAATCCAAAGCTGTTGTTATTGATATCACTTCATCGATGCTTGCAAACGGTTACTGGGCATTAGAAAAACAATCACGTCATATCTCGTTGTACTAAGTGGAGCTTGCGGTGAGATTGTTTTAAACATAAAACCTTTCAGTCTTAAAGAGAAAAATGGAAAATTAATGAGGCTGGACGGACACCATCTGCTGATGAAAACCATGTGATAAGATAGAAAGCGCCAGAGTAGCCGCTAAATGGCCCATGTGGTGAGACTATATAACTGTTACTTTACACAGAAGGATGCGACAGCTCTATAGGGTTATGCAGTGATCCCGGTTTTACGTATTTCAACTTTCTTCCAGAAAAATTATACTTTGAGCTTGATTTTGGCACGGCGGACAGCTCTAAATACTACAATACTCATGAGCCCTGTGTCGCTGGCATGGAGAAGCACCAAATCAGAGGCGCAAACCAGAGCGACTGCTAATTCAAAACAGTTCAGCTCCTCGTTGAAATGCACAATGGGAGCCGTAGTTACCTCTGAACTCGAAACTTCGAAGCTTTTAATCCAAGACCAGATATTTTCTAACGCAGTTCTTCATCTTTTGCACCAATGTTTCCACCACGAGAGTTTCGTGATCCAGCAGGCAGAAGGCTGAAACTGTTAATAAAAGCTTTGCAACTCGTAGGTTTTGACAGGAATGGGTATAAGACAAAAAGTCTTTTCCAACAGAAACAAACTGGGCTGCCAAACTGAGTCATGCAAGTGGGAGCTGAAAGGTGGCAGGGATGTTCCCATGTTTGCTGTTGTTAGTCTTGTTGGACAGTCAGCATTTAAACCAAGATAACACACTCAGAAACACTGCAACAACAGGACATTTCTGCACATGCTCACAAATGCAATGTATTTAACATTTCTGTCCCACACCAGACAACATCAACACATACCAAAAACTCAAATCTGTTCCTTCTTTTTTGGATTACACAGAAATCACAGAGAAACTGTAGCTCAGCTGTGGTTCAGGTGAGGTCATTTATTATTATTAATGCATGATGAGCTCAGTGTTTTAATGACTTACCTGAGGTACAGAGGTGTGACTCGTGCACAGGAAGCGGTGCATTTTCCACTGATTTCCCTCACTACATCCACAATGGCTTACCAATCAATTACTGGACACGAGTCTATCTGAAAACTGGCTTTTGGCCTCTAACTACGCAGCACTAACCAAGTGACAAAATGGTCTAAATGTACTCGACCATTTCCAAGTGTGAGAGTGTTATGTCTTTATCTCTTTCACTCCTGTTTGTTCAGTTTGTCTCTCTGCGACACTGCATCTGAAGTATCACAGTTTTTAAATCATCACAATTTTTAACAATATTCAGTTTCAAGATCAGAGCTGTGTGAAAATTAATCATGAAATATTAAGAAGTACACATGTGAGAAAAAGGCAAAATGCAATTTACTGTACGATGTGGAAAAGTTTCTTTAGACAGTACCTTGTTTGCACAAAATGAAAGTCTTCATCAAAGCCTCTGATGCTCACACATCAACAAAGTGCACATGAAGCAGAAACGGTAACATGTGGATAGGAAGCGTGTTTCTTCCTCCGGCAGCATTCAGCTCTCTGTGGGCACTTTTTGTTGATGTGTGCACTTCAGAATGATTCTCCCGCTACAGCTGGAACTGCAACAATTAATGTCTTTCCCATTGACTGTTAAGCACGACTATCCAGCTCAGGGTCAGTCGGGCCCTCTCGCTGTCCAAGACTACGTACAGCTGCAGCTGTAAATTTTGTTTCATTGTTCATTGCAAGTTTTTTTTTGATTAACTGATGGTTTCATCTAAAGCAGGCATCTCAAACCGGTTCCATAAAGGGCCGCGTGGCTGCAAGTTTTCATTCCAACCAAGGAGGAACACACCAGGCTGGAATCAATTAATCAGCTGGTCTCAGTCTTCAGCTGATAACTAAGTGATCCCTTGATGTTGATTGGTTGGCCGATGTGCTCCTCCTGGGTTGGAATGAAAACCTGCAGCCACACGGCCCTTTATGGAACCGGTTTGAGATGCCTGATCTAAAGGATATAAATATAAATGCCTATCACAATACCCAAAGCCAAGCCAAGGTGACATCCTCACCTCAGTTTTTGCCACTATAGCATAAGACCAATGATATTCTATTTAAAATGATGAAATGATGTGACGAGAAAAATAGCAAGCCATCACATGTTAGAAGTGAAACCTGTGAACGTTTGGCTTGTTTGCTTGATACACGACTTTCAACTATTGGCAGATTATCACAATTATTGTTGATTGATCAAATTTTCAGTCATTTGACTAATTATTTCAGCACTAGCTGATACCTGAACAGACATGAGACATTTAACTCTCACAGCCAGAGCCATGAATTGCTCATTTTTTAAATGTTTTATGTGTTTCATTATTTTTACTGTATTTAATTGTTGGATGTTTTATTATATTTCTCTGTACTTCCATTTGCCTGATTGTATTTAATTGTAATGCTGAATTGTTTAATTTCTCATATAAAGCACTTTCTAACTTTTTAAAGTTGCTGTATTTAATAAAGTTTATTCTTATCAATGCCGGTGAGTGTATGTGAGTTTTTTTCTGCTTGTGGCCGCTCAATGGTGCTGGTGTACCTGTCACGCTACACAAACCATCACTGGGTCATCACTACGTTTCACCATGAATGACCTAATAAGGCATCAGCAGGTTGTGACAGAAGCAGAGAGGAGGAAAAGAGGAGCGTTTGATTTCCTCACAGCTGCAGAGAGGAGGAGTGGGGGATGCACCAGCTGCAGACAATGGCTCTTTATCCTTGCCAGTGACTTACACACAAACACACACACTCACTAACAAAACACAGACACATACATACATGCATACACACAAGTACACACACACACACACACACACACACACACACACACTTTAGGGCTCTTGTGTTTACACTCCCTTCATGGACAACAGGCTCTCTTAGAGAGTGTGTAGCCGCTCTGTGTGTGTTTGTCTAACTGCCCTCCAGTAGTAAACAAAACATCATCGCGTATAGGATCATCAGTAGTATTAGCAGTAGCATTATGCTAGCTCACCATGTATTTTACATCATTTCATGCTGCATTCCCATTGGCTGACTTGTAAATGTGAGTCGTTGCTGTACTCTCTGGGTGGATGTGTCTCACAATAGGATCTAAGACCACCACCAGATTGACAGCCACATGCCACCATCACCATGTTGCTCTCACGAAGTCTGCCTTCCGTGTGTGACAGCCCAAAATCACAGAACATGAAAGGGTCCTGAAAGGGAAACTTTGCACATCACAGATTTTCAAAAAGTACTACTACACATGTGAATAAGAGTCATATAAAGTCTGTTGGAGCTCTAGAGGGAGTTGCATGGTATCTGATAAACTGACTCCAGGGATGTTGCTTGACTTGACATGCCCATAGACTTTATATTGGGACACAAATAAAAATAGTTTGTCTATGCCCTGGGAAAGTTATATACATGAAATATATATATATAAAAAACACAATAGAAAGAATAACCATGTTGATTACTTGAGGAGTCCTATACACAGTCTAATAGACACCTTTTTCATATTTGTGGTCTATGGGGACAATGTCTTTTTCATTGTAGTACCACTTGTGGCCACTGGAACAATTTGGCAGCATATCCAGCTCTCTTAATACATTCATGGACTTGAGACTGCATTTGCTGCTTCTAGCATGACACACTTGAACCTCTGATTGAACCGTTGGCGAACTATTGAGTGTTTCTCTGTAACCTTTACATTCATGACTAAATACACAACAATCAAGTGTGGAAAAAAAATGTTTTTGTACCGAGGATTTAACACTTAATGTGTCACCTCATCTGCTGCATCAGGTCTGTTTGGGTGGGGTTTGATCAGATTTGTTTGACAGTGCAAACAAAGCAAACAACCCCAGAACTGTCATCCAGTTTATTGTTAAATCCTGATTGGTGCCCAGAGGTGCATGACCTTCCCATTTTTCCAACAAATCCCAGCCCACTTCAAACCAGTAGAAAGAACAAATCTCTCATTGTAAAATAACTAAAACTGTTCTATCATTTGCTGTCATTTACGCAAAGTTAGAAGCTCATTGAGAAAATATGTTATCAGTGTCTTTAAAGATTGGTGGATGTACAGCACCAAGCCGGATGAGTTACATAATAAGAAAAGAACAAGACAAATAAGCTTATGGAAATATTAGGATATATTCACCGCTATCTGAACAAAAGACGTGAACTCATCAGCAGCTTTACCCACCATCGTGAGTCTACTTGCTCAAACACGCATCAACAGCCTTTAAGCTGCCATTCTGGAAAGTACAGCAGCTTTCAGATGGTCTATTTACACACATTTTCCTGTTTCACAATACCTTCAGTCTGTGTCAACACATCAAGTTTTTAGAAAATTACCCTTCTCCATACACCACTGCACTTTAAGGGTTTTAAGCTTTATTATTCTCATATTGAAACAGAATGTGAGGAGCACCCACGCTGCAAAGAAATATGACCGTACAGTATAACTTATTCAAACAGAAAAAGCAATATATGCAATATGAATCTATTGACACAGTCATCCTTCATTGATGGAAAAAAAAAACTCCTACCAGATGGAAGAACCTTTAATTCCAACTTAAATCTAAAGGTAATGTAATTTCCTGAGCCATGGTGTTGAGATGAGTGCACAGTCCCTTAGTCCCATTTGTAAATTCAAAGCTGGAACTGAGCTCCCCCCTCTGAATGAAGTGTTGTTTCCCTGAATGAAAAGCCACCTACCAAAAATATTACATAAACCCATGCAGAACCAAACAAGGATAAGGAAAACAGACGAGGGGCTGGTTTTGTCCATCAGGATGAAGTGGCTGCACCTGAAAGGGAAAATCCAGCCTGGAAAAGGAGTTTCTCACACTTTCAGATTTTTTGAATCTTAAAACAATTCATTTTTGCTAAGAAATCAGTGTAAATATCCCTTGTGTTTGTTTTGACTTGGGGGGGGGCTTTTTGGTAATGACTGATGATATCAGTATTGGTAATTTTCAATTCACATATGCGAGCAGGCAGTGCCAATAGTTTAGCATTAGCAACAAATAGACAGTTAACCAGCTGGGGACTAACACTGTCATCTAGCCATCACTTATAGTCCCATCTGAGATTTTAGCACTTCATTATTACTCATAGTTACTCCATTATTTGATTTGAACCACAGATAAAAGTGTGGAATGCAGAACTACTAGGCTTTGTCTGGGTCTTTGCCGTTACCACAACGCAAAATTATCAATCCTACTACTTTACTATCCTAAATGATGCATTAGTGTCCTTAAAATTTACCTCAATGGAACAAAAACAGTTGTGTCCATGCCAATACAGCACTTTAAGCTAACATTCCCTAATGGCAACATATCCACGCTCTAGATTTGAACATTACCGTTCCATGACTCTATACGTGTTACGTGATAAAACAAAATGAGCAATAAGTGTCTAAAATGTCAATTTACTGCTCATTGTTGAGTGTCTGTTATATGGGTCGTAGTGAATCAATGAAAAAAGTAGTGATTTTGGACAGAGAGTAGGTTGAGGGTGAAAGGCAAGTCAGCCTTGCTTGCAAACTTCCTCTTCCAAGTAGAAGCTAGTTAGCCTTGCTTGCTAGCTTCCACTTCTAAGTGGAACACAAAGTTAACTGCACGACTGGTACTCCCAAGTGACAAAAGATATCTTAAAGAGCCAACATTATGCACGCTTGTTAAAAAGGGCAAAAAAAATGTTCGCAGGCTGTACATAGCTACATGGCTAAGACGCTACAGAATTTGATAGCACATCTCCTAGGAACAGTTGCCGTCACATAATTGCAGTCAGAGGCCTGAAGCTTAAGATGCTGTTTCAGCTAATAACACCAAAACAATAATAAAAAAAAGGATGATAGCTGTAGTATCGTTATAATGCATATTTTCTCAAACAAAGAGGGCACTTCTGACACTGAATGAGAGATTAATCTGATCTATGTGGACTCGTCTGGCCTTTCTTACCCACGAACAGCATTAAACTGATCATTTCTGAGGCAGAAAATCTGCCCATATCCCTGGAAAATCACCCTGGGTTGTATCCAGTATACAGAAAAAGTCTCCCATTCATTGTCGGTGGAACAGCTCCAAAACTTTTTTTTCCACAGATTAAAATGTTCTTGATTCAAGCTTCTGCAGAGATTTAAACTTCTCGCTTACAAGACTGAACTGTACCTAGTCATTAGGTAGGATTTGTAGTACTTAAGCACTGATTTCTGATGTTATGAAGAGAACAACTTTTATCTGTTACTTTATCTATTATTATTATTATTATCAAAACATGCTTCATATTCCTTGTGATGAGCATGTAAATTCTCCTCCTTTCCTCCTGAAGAAAACTAGAAAAACACCAGCTTGGCAGTGTGCTCTCTGTCATGTCTTTGTCTGAGGTCTCTTTAAGGCAGACTGTGGTTTAAACCCACTCACCTCAGTGATGTAGTGAGGTGGCCTCCCCTCTCCCACGCTAACACTGGCATTTCCTCTGGTGTTTCCTTTGCCCCTAAACACGCAGGTTGCCAACACATAAAAAACAGGGCTGGAAAATGCATCAAGGCATTCTGTCTGTCTCTGTTCAGCTGCTCTGTGATTTGTATCTCTTCATTAATCACTAACATATGCAGGTAACGCAATTTGGATATTTCAGTTTCCCAGAAATGATCATTTAACTGACTGATTTAACTGTAATGTTGCAAGGTGCTCGCAGTTTAAATAGACAATTAAAAGCTTGACGAAGGCATTATTTGCCGCAAAGCTATTGTGTTGCATTATGCACAATATATGCACTGAGCTGCATTGCATCACTTACTTTACACAGTTCAACATAGCCTTCCTAAATCAGATAGCAATGTCATTTGGTTAAGTTTTCTTTATTTCATTATCATTATTTAGGTATTATTCTCCAGCAACTGTGGGTTAGGTGCAATAACTTGCTTTGCAAAAGACATAAAACCGAAAAACGAAACATCTGGAACGAGACTGCTGGGCGAACTGGTGGAGCGCTCAGCGTCCACACAAGCGAAAAGGAGGCCAGTGTGAATGCTGATGTCTTCAGTGGAAGTGTGCGAGCACTGACTGCTATGAATAATTCACGGATCCGAGAGATAGTCCAATAGCTGTGTGTGTATGTAAGTGTATATTTTATGTGGTGTGTGGGTGTGCCTATTGAAGAGTGGTGAACACGTGCTTACGCTGTGAACTGCGAGCAGTCTGTGAGCCATAGAGAAGTCCCTCAGTTCAATTCATTATGAAAGACCAAACGGGAAAGACGGAGAAAGAGAGAGAGAGAGACACTGACATAACACAGAGAAAAGGAGAGAGAGTGAGATGAAGACAAAAATGATGGAAATCAGTTCATACAAATGTTCATCTGAATTGAATCCCCTCAAAAACAAAACAAACAACAATGAAATAAAACATTAATGACTGTGAGGGCTTTATGCATGAACACATCGTCCCGTTTGGCAAATCTGATTTACCACTTATTTTGGAGGCAGTGTAATTATTCCTGCCTGTATCACGTCCATTGGCAATGTTCTTGTCCAATCCTGGTATGTGAAAGTGTGAAATCCTTAAAGTCCCAGTACGCCTAAAATGAACTAGTTCACACAACCACGTTAAAGTTAATATAAACCGTATCTGAGCGAGATGTAACCAATCTTATGAATTCAAATGGAAGAATGTGCGTGGGGGAGTTTCCGACACTGTTAGGCGCTCTGACAGGCACTTTGTGGGAAGCATACCGAGGACTTTGGGCTGATAAAGAACAGGACTTAGACAACAGGAACCAGGCTTTGTGTCTGGCGTCCTGCAAGTCGCTGCTGTATTAAAGCTCCGTGTTGAACTCAGAACATCGTTTGGTTACATTTTTAGCCGCTCCATGGTCGGTTGGTCCACCGTTGAAGTATCTCAGTAACTGTTGGATGAGTTTTCATGACACTTTGTACAGACATTCACAGTCCCCAGATGATGAATCCTAACAACTTTGGTGATTTTTCATCGAATTGAAAAACTTTAAAACATTGGTTTATGATCAAACATCCTTTTTTTTGCCTTTATTGGACAGCAGAGACGGGACATGAGGGCCATAACAAAGGTTGCTGGCTGAAACTGAACCAGCCACGTTGCCAAGGTGCTCCCAGTCTACCAACCTTAATGAAGCATGTAGACCCAGCGTCCGTCATAGACTTAATGGTGGGAATCCACCCTAAAACTGAGTCGCCAATCCTGTCCTCAAAACCACTCTGCTTTTGTTTGGAGCAGATCCAAAAGACACATTGACTGGTTTTGTCCCCAGTTTGAGTGATCATTTAATAAATCATCAAACATTAATTCAGTTTGACTCTTTATCTGATCATCTGAATCTTTTTTAAAACCACCTGTAACTTCAGCCCACCAACTGTATCTAATCAACCTGCAGAGCAAATACACCGTACCGACGTAGACCAGACTGTAAAACACCGAGGTGAGTCATCGTGTCAGTCCCTCTTACACACACACACACATATATCTTCAGAGTCACCCCATTATATTAGTATGACAGCTGAGAAGCAGGGTCATAAAGACAGATGGTCAAAGGTGGCCAAATAACACTCCAGCGATCTGTTCCATCTCACGAAGAGCTTCACTTTCCTCCTCGCTGTTTGCTCCAGACCGGCGGGAGTTGACTCACAGCAACGTCAACACGACATCAATCCAGCAATTTTAAAGCATGTACGAGTGACCTCATAACTACCGCTGTTACATAAATATAAGAAAAGATCTGAATGCCAAGATCCAGGGATATAATTGCTATATGTGGGTGTGAAAAATCAGTCTGTGAATCAGTTTGGATGTGAGTTGGCACACAGCCCACGATAACACAGCTACAGCACACAGCGACAGACATTTTGAAACAAGTTTTTACTTTAACGGGTCACAAAAGCTGATATATGTAGCGTACAAAGTCTTGGAGAAAGAATAATGTTTCTGACTGATGAGATCGTGTGTAAATGTCACTTTTAGGGATCCAACTAACGATTACACTCATTATCAATTAATCTGATTATTTGCTCAATTTATCTGCAACGGTTTGGTCCACAAAATAGTCAAAAATGTCTTCACATTGTTTCGTCCAACTGCCAGCTCAGAATGATCACATCTGAAAAGCTGAAATGTGCTTAGAAAAACGACGATGAAAGTTAAATTACATTAAAATCATATTTCATTTTCTGGTGACTGATTAATCCAGTTAGATTTTGACTAACAGCTCCAGTCACTTTCAATGCAAATGCTCTATTGATCTGTGTCACAGCTTATCGTTAGCTTAGCATAAACATCACAGAGCAGGCTGCAAATAATAAACACTTATTATACTGTCAAATGCATTGAAACATAATTACATTGAGCTAACTGTCACAATGCTGACTACACAGATACTAAAGTTTTAAGAGCTTCACAGTTATTATACTGTAATTGGAGCATGTTATAACACTGTTAATGTGACCACTTTTAAAAAGACTCTAACTCCTCCATGCTGTGGTCCTGCCACGCAGCAGAGTCCTTCCGGACAGAAGTGTTTCATTCAATATCAGTAATCATGAATAGGAGCCTCTCTCCATGTCCTGTTGTTTGCTGGCTGGGGTTAAGGGCTGCGCAGCTCAGGTCCAAAAAGAACAGAAAAGCCTTTTTGGCTGCTGAGAAAATGATTTTGTCGAATTAGAAGATTTGTAAAGCAAACATTTTTTCAACAGAGAGCTGATTAATTGAATTTTTACATATTCTTAGTATGCAACAGCAAGCAGATACGATACAGGATCAAGTGTGGAAATGCCTTCCAACATATTTTCACTTAAAGTGCATAGGCAGACACTGTCTCTGAGATGATTCGGAAAGTTGGTTCCCCCTCACAGGTCACGTACACTTAAGATCACCAGTCCAGATAACAAACTAAATGATGCGTTTAATTATGTGGCACTATACTGCAGTTACAGACACTAAACCTGAGGTCGAGTAAATGATTCATGACACTGTCAGAAGATCATTTCACAGCATATTAGCACGTTCATGTCCTCTTGGCTGATGTCAAGTTGTCATGACAGAGATCTCTACAGCACTGACCAATCTGCACTGACACTGACCCACATAACCTACAGCCACTTAATGAGCCGTTAATGTTCAGTCTTAATTTATGCCTGTTTATTTGTTCTGGTTTAGTGCTAAAACCATTATTTACCACAATCACTGTGGACATCTTGGCTGTGTGTGTGCTTTTTCAATGAAAAACAGCAATTCATGTTTCTGAAATTGAGCTCATGCTCACGTCAGTTTTCATATGATTCAGTGCTGATACGTTTTGTCGATTAATTGCAAAAAAAAAAAAAAAAAAGCTTGTTCTTGTTTGTAACAAATGAAAAATTGCAGGTTTTCTGTGTTTCATATCACTGTAATTGACATAAAAATTAGCTTTCGGGTTTGGGAATCAGGACATTTTTAAGACAGAAAGATTAATCCATTCAGAAAAAACAAACAAAACAAAACTGAAATGATTATTAGTTTCTGCTCAAATATTATTTTTTTAATATTGTTTTGTGAAATCTTAATGCACACCTCTTCAAATAAATGTTACCCTACAAAGGAACAAAAGCTGTAAGAAACATGGCAACCTGCTTTTCCATACATGACTGAGCTACATTTGTGTTGAAAGGCTTCCTTAAATCACAGGTGTGTGTGTGTGTGTGTGTGTGTGCGTGTGCGTGTGCTTCACATAGGCAGGTGATGTTAAGGTGGGGCTGTGAGAAGGGGGCGGGTGTTCTCTGAGTTATCACCAGGTTTGTTTTATGGGCTGGCCTGTCGTAAAGTAGGTCATCGATTCTAAACCCTCAGCACACGTCGACACACCTTGAGGCGTCGCTGAGCTGATTGTGTTTGTGTTAACAGAGCGGTGGCACCATTTAGAGCTGACGCTGGCATTTAGGTTACACTGCAGACACCGCACGTTCATATTTTACTGTAAGGACCTGTCAGAGCTGAAGAGCACCGACTGTATATTTAGTGAATTTAAATTATAGCTGTGTAGAGAATGAACCTCTTTTCTGAGCAGCAGATGTGAACAAAGTTCAGTCCACAGACGTGACTCCAGGTATGATAAGACGGCAGCAGAAAGTCTTTTGTAGAAGAAGTCCAGCTCCTTTTTCAGGTTGCCGCAACAGGCTAGTTGGTCAACAAGATTAAAACCCCGTTTTTCTTGTGTCGTACAACAGAAGGAAGAAAAAAATGGAACCTCGCTGCCTCCGTCCATTCACTCCCATTGGGATCGAATGGAAAAAAGATGGTTTTGGAGCCGAGGCCGAAGCGTGGGTCGGAGGAGCAGGGCGCCAAACCTCAGCGCCTGCCGACAAGCACGGCTCAGTCTCAGAGGGGGAAGGAGTAGGAGGCGATGAGGGGAGAGAAAGGGGGGGAGGAGGGGTGAAGCAGGAAATGAGGCACTGGGGAGTTTTGCCAAATCCAGCAGCGGTCAGAGACGACATGGCAGGACCGAAGCTCCGACAAGTTTCTCCCCTTTCAAACGTGACACAACTACTTTCAGTAAACTTCCCTTTCATACGACTGTTTCATGAGGGCTTTTCCCTCACAACATTTTATTGTTTCTATACACACGTCTATTTGTTCATGACACCCAAATTTAACATTTGTTACCTACATACAGGCTGTGGACAAAATAATGTTGGGGGTTTGGGGACGATGGCACGCCGCCCAGATCCTTATGCATCTTATGTCATGATAAATAGCCTGCTGGTAACCTCCAACCCGCGGGCTACAGCACCATGCAAACACCATTTGATCAGATATCCTTGAACCTGGTGTGGGACTCCATAAAATCTTTATATTGTTTACATTCTTTTCCCATAATGCGTGTATTTCGTCTCACACCTATGTATGTGGCAACTGACTGGCTTGTAAGGTATGCTACAGGAGACGTCTGACGTCAGGGCTTTGTGCCAGAAAACCAGTTTGATTAGGTTTAGGCACCAAAACCACCTGGTAAGAAAAGATCATCAGTGTTGACTCTGTGTTCCACATGGGACACAAACAGCGGCTGTCTGGCAGAAAGGCCAGAAGGCAAACTTCAGCTCACACAGGTCAGGTGTGAATGTTTAGCAGCATTTAGTTGAGTCTATATTTTGCAGGTAAAAGCCACTCGAAAATCTGCAGTGAAGCCTCGTCACATTTGACGCCGTGCCAGCAGGACGAGGATGTTAACAAAGTATTTTTAGGACAATGCACCTGCGGTTTGCACACAAACTTCCTCAAGGCTTTATTTGTGAGCTCATGTCGGTGTGAAAACTCACGTGATCACCAGGACTTTTATGACACTCAGACTGATATGAGCCACTTTTGTAGCCGTTTGTAAATGTGATTAACTCCAGGCACAGTTCAAGTCCTTTTGCAGTGGGTGTTTGCCGTTATTTTGTCTACCCCGTGTATATGGCTCTGTCTCTTCGGGCTTGAAAAAACATATAGTGCACCTGCTTTGCCGTGACTCACTGGAAACTCTTGTACATGGTTATTCTATGTTTTTCTACTGTGGTTCCTCAAAACTGTTCTGTGTATTTTGTATCCTCAAAAACGCCTCTCATTTCTTTCCTAGAACTACAAAATGTCCAGTTCCCCTTCGGCTCACTGAGCGGCGGCTACCACACTATTACGATGGTTTCAGCGATGGCCAACACAGACAAAATATAACGCGGGCGACAGTACTACAACTTGCAGTTCTAAGAATACGCACAGGCAGGAGATGTTTTGGGGAAACCGGTTATTTTTCATTCTGCAGTCACAGTGAAACTGTGTGTGGCTGCGTAGCCTCCACCTGCTGTAACAGGACGCAGCAGTCTGGCAGTGAGAGTGGCCAGGTCTGATTTCAGCCCCGCGAATTTGTCAAAATAGAGCCCAACGTTTGAGACAAAAAAAGGCAAGAGGAGCAGAGAGGAGAGTACAAAAACCTGACACACTGAACCAGTAAAGCACTGAGACACACACACACTGACACACTCTCAGGCAAGCAGTGGCAGCAACCACAGCACACCAGGAAAAACATATCCAGATGTTCTCCTCATAGGCTCACCAACCCCCTCCCACACCCACCCACCCACACACACACATACACACACACGTGGGCCACACATGGGCTACATATTACAGAGGCTTGCTCTCCAACTTTTCTTTTCTCCACTTCTTTCTCATGCACACACACACGCACACACTTTTCCAGCTATATTTGTAAGGGCTCTTTTTGACATAATGCTTTCTCTAAAGCCCCTAACCTTAACCATCACAACTACATCCCTAAGACGACTCTGGTGGGGGCGTATTGCTTCATGTATAGGTGAGACATGAAATATAATCCTGTGAGACTAATTTTAGAAATATGAAAAGTTATCACAGGAACAATAATTGTATCTTTAATCGCAGCCATAACCAAAATCAACAGGTAAACGGCAGAGATACAGCACACACGTTGCAAAGTAATCTACTAGGAATGTTTACTGGCCAATGCATCTGGTTCGACTTGGCACACCCGCTGCGTCAAACAAACTGGACTCATTCAAATGAATGAGAAGCCTGAACGCAGCCTGGCCCTAAACTGAATGACGGCTGCATCTAAAAATGATTTTCATTAATGATGCATCAGCCAGTTACCTCCTCGATTGACGGTTTGATCTACAAAATGCCAGAAAATAGTGCAAAACGCTAAAATCGCATCCTCTCAGAGTCTTACGTGACTTTTTCCTCTTTGGTCTGAACAACAGCACCAAACCCAAATAATGTCAGTGTTTTTCAATTAATTTTCCATCAATCAACTAATTGATCAGCTGACTAGCTGTTTCAGCTCTGTGTGTGTGTGTGTGTGTGTGTCTGTCCTAACCTTTAAAACAAATTTTAAGGCTCAAACAACTCTTTGAATGTCTGGCCTTCAGTGTGGACAGGCCAAAATGCAGAAATGTCCTCACCCAAGGTTTAAAGCTAAACTTGGTCCCCACAAACAATTATGCAGAGTGCGCGCGCACACACAGACACACAGACACACACACACACACACACAGACACACAGACAGAGTCAAGACTTGCAGTTATTGAACCCACTCTTTCAGCCCCTCCTCTCCTCCACTAGAGCTCCTGGCAGGCCGTCTGGTTGAGGCCCATAGTAAAGGGAGTCGTTTTCTCTGGTGTGTGTGTGTGTGTGTGTGTGTGTGTCCTCGGGCCCCAGACAGGAAGGAAGAGAGTGGGCCCGGCAGCACAGCTCCAGAATTCCGGTTTTGTTTTTCTTCTTTTTCCATCAGTGCAGAGCCGGGTCTTAAAGAAACAGTCATTAATATTTTCCCCTCTTAATGACGCCACGCTGTTCTCTGAGCGAGACCTCCACAATAGGACTCAGTCTGATACATGACTGTAGTGTGTAAACACATTACCGGTTTGTTAGTAAAAAAAACTCATCTGAATGAATAGCTCCTTTATGGCTCGGATGAATCTGTTCCTCGAGAAAACACAGCGTGCGTCTGAACATAGCCTCAGGCTCATTTTCACCGAGGCTTCTAAAAATAAAAAGTACTGATCCAGCATCAGTGGTCAGGTTACGTAAATTACTCGGCAGGCGAAACATAAAGATTTTGGACAGGCCAATTTGGCTCTCACCCCCGTGCTTTTGTGATAAATCATCACTCGAAATCTGGCAAAGAAAGGGTTGACAATGTATCACCTCGAGCAATAGATGACACAGCTCACAGCTCATGGTCTTTACATCTCTGCCGAGGACAATAAAGACGGAGAAGCCATCATTTCTCGGGCGACTGCTCGGCCTCGGTGGACCAATCAGAGCAGGAAGCAGTCCCTTAAAAGTAGCCGGTGACATCATGGACTTGGCAACGATTATGAAAACAAACTTCTCTCGATACACAAACACAAAAAGAGCATAAAGAGCGACGGGAATCGTTTTAAGAGCTGATTTCAAGTTAAAGATACTGTAAGAGTGAAAAAAACTTTTATTTAAAAGGTACACAATAAGTTACTTTCAGTGTATTTTAAGTTTCAGACAACAGGTATAAAGGGACGGAACAAGACGCTTTTAAACTGCAGTAATTACAATCAGCCGCTTTGCACTCACAGAACAGAAAATCCAATATAGCACCATCATTGTAACTTAAAGTGTAAGTCTGCCATTACTTTACATGACTTCCCCACCCTGACTGTAGCTCTCAGCCTTAAGCCCATTTGTTCCAAGTGTAAATCTTTAAAAATGAGACTCAAATATAAAACAGGAATAGCAGCAAAGACTTCTTAAACCGAAGAAACTACTGCATTTGATGAAGGCTGCTATCAGAATTAATACTCATTCGCAGCACAAGTGAGTATTTAAGGATGCAGCAATCCTACTTTCCTCAAGCTGGTACAGAGTGCAGATCCAATACCAGCACTCTCATTTTTATCATTTTAAATCCGGACAAGTCACTGCGCGGGACTCGTTCAAATCGTTTTCATGTTACGGTAACATGAGGCCAGGGATTGCTGTGGTACCAACAACCTGAGCTGGGAGGTTGCCATGACTGAATGAACGTAACTGATGGTGGAAACACGTAATCCTTATAACCATGCCGACAAAGAAACTGCACTTATTGTGATCAGTCGTCACAGCTGATACCCCAGCCGCTTAATAAGGCCAGAATTGGTGCAAACACCAATCCAGCGTATCAATCTGTGGTAGTATTTACCTCAGAGCAACGGTGTGGCTCATTGGTGTGTTTTTAACAGTATTTGAGCAATGGCGCACACATATATCAGTATTTAGCTTTAGCTTTAGCTACACAAACAATATCATGATGAGGATCAATTCCTTGTTGTCCACTAATAATGTGGTTGTCACTCTCTGAGCAGTGACTCATGACTTTTTCATTGAATAGCTTTCTCCAGTTTGCCTGTAAAAACAGTCACGGTGCCTTCTGTGCTTTTTGGCTGTTATTCAACGAAAAAGAGCATTTTAATGGACTCCATTTTGCACAAACATTGAGTAGAGTTAAAACATCCATGAGCGGTGCACAGACAAGTATGAAAGTCTCTTGCACGTGTCGACACTTTTGCAGGCATTGTGCTCGCACGCGCGCACACACACGCACACACACACACACACAGTGACTAGTAGCAGGTCCTTCGTCAGCATAAAAGGGACTGCGCTCTCAGCACTGTTGTAGAGGAGCAACTTCTCTAATATTCAACTCCTTCACTTCTGATATCTCTTTGTAAAATAGGCAGACACAGCACATCGGCAGTGAGGCTCAGCGTGCTTTTAAAGTCCAGCAGGGAAAGCGGTCCAGGTCAACTCCTCGCTAAACGTGTGAGCGGGTCACTGTGTGTAAGCTCGCACTTTTTAAGTGGGATCCAACAACAGCGAGAGGGCACTCTATGTGTGTTTCTGCTAATAGTGTCGATGTGACCCCATTTCCCTCACACCGCAGCTCAACCTTTCTCTGACGCCGCCATCTTTAGTCCTCCTCTTGTCCCTGGAGACGTAGACCGATCTCCATCTGGTTCTCCAAACACTCTTTGAGCTTGTCCTCCGTCAGCGTCAGCCGCTGCTCCAAGATCGAAACCGTCTGGATGGAGGCAGAGCGGGGAGAGGAGCAAGACAAAGAAAGAAAGAGGAGGGAAGGAAGGAGATGGATAAGAGAGAAAAAGCATGTTAGAGAGGGCCGTACAGCATCAGCCCGACAGTAATGACTGTATAATGGCTGTGTTTGTGTGTGTGAAAGAGGCAGTTTGTGTGTGTTTGGGACAGATGTTGTGCGTGCAAGACAATCCAGCTGATTATCGTCGAGAGATCTGCTGCCTGAGCCGAAAACACCAGAGTTTCTGTGTCTGGCACGCACTCTCTCTTGTTCTTCCTCTCACACAGTTGCATAAACACACTTACGCACACAGAGAAAACAAGAAAGTCACTATCCGAAACAGGATGGGCATGTGTGGGTAGTGAGATCACAGCGCGACATACTTTTCCTCTCAGCATCCTCCAAACAGTGACAGCATTTGTTGTATGTTTGTGTTGTACATTTGAGCACTGTGTCATCTGAGACTGTTTATCAGAGGAGCCTCCAGGTGAAATTTCCAGGGGTGCTGCCATCTGAATGAACGGATTACTGAGGATAGAGCTGGCTCTTCCATCTCTTATTGTATCCAAGCTTCAGCAGCCACATTAAGGCAATAACTAAATCAGCCTTTTGTCATCTCAAAGAGTAAGAATTAGAGGATTCATGTCCGGACAAACAAGAACCAGGAGAACTGAACACTGTACTTCAATTATTAAAGCATTATATTGGCATTGTGATTGTGGAAGTTTTAAAGAAGACAAATGGAGGAAAAAATGCACAAATCACTGTTTAGTTTATATTGCCAAGAGCTGTTAACAGCCTCTGGATGATAAATGCACTTCCAGATCTAAATTGAAAACTTTTTTCTGAGCCATCGGCTGATTTATTCCTTCTACTGCACTTTTATTTCCTAAACTTGTATTTGTCTATTATGTGTCGGTATCTATTATGTGTTATGTAAACTGTCAAACATCATTCCTTCTATTTCATTTTATCCGACATTACTTGTTTTTTCTTTTTCTCTTCACGTTATGTGTTTGAAAGGTGCTGTACAGACAAACCTACCTTGCTTTGCAATTACTTCGATAGTTAAGGACGTGATTTTTCAAAATCTGTGAGGTGACTGGGAAGTAAAACATGAATGAGGGTTGTGCTAATCCAAACCAAAGAAATCTACAATGTGTTCTGCAAAAAGATGACAGGAACTTGAATGAATTTTCTCCTGGAAACACTAAAGTGGCGACAGTTTTCGTCTGAATCTCTGACATAATTGTTTACTTGGCGAATGTTGCCTGGTGACAAACACAATCCCAGCTAGTAAGCAGTTGGATAGTAGTGCTCGGCAACAGAAATTTGGCTCAGGGCAGAAACAATCATTCAGTAAACATGTCATGCACAGACAGATGAGGCTCTCTAGATTTCAGCCACTGAGTGAAAGATATGTCAGCATGTCTTGACCTGTAATTCTGTCTCTCCTTGTGCTGGCGAGTGTACTTTTGAAAATTGCTAGAAAGCAGTGCAGCGATGAGTCATTGATCAAAATATAACCAGCTGTGTATGAGACATTGGATTTGCTGGATAGAAAGACAGACATGAAAAAACAAACAAATTTAATTTACCTAAAAAGTGGTTAAAACTCTACAGCGAGTAACTCAACACTATTATGTGATGTGCACTTCAAATGCGGGGTCTCAGTAAGATCTCTTATTTCATTACTGTTCCGGGAAGGTCTCTCTTTCTTGATAATTTAATCATTTAATTCTAATGAAAGAATTGACCACATCCTGAAGCATCTATCTAAGCTTTGGAGTCTGATTTGAAAAAAAGAAGAAACGCAAAAGAGGACAAAAATTCAAAAGCAAGAAATCCAGAGACAGTTTTCAGTAAGACGGACAGGACACACACTCAATACTCAAATTAATTATATACTCTTTCTACACTCATGTCAATGCGTTACCATCATAAGCACAGACTTCATATAATAATTGTAATATTTACAGTGTATTTGATTGTTGGACCAAATTCATCAACAGCAAAAACACTGAAACTGTCCGTTAATTTCTTTTCTCGTCGTTTCCGGTTTCACTTCGGCTCTTTATATATAATCAAGCAAACTGTAAACTCAGGCTATCTGAGAAATTACTGCAAACCGCTTAAAACCTAAATATCCAAGACACCACGTGCGGCATGTTCTGCAGGCTGCGCCCAGCAATCCAGATGTGTTTGCTAATTACCCGCCGAGGTCCTGCGTTGACCCCACAGCACCACACAATCCAACACACACAACCAGGCAGGAATAATCACACACGGAGGTATTGACAGATTGTTCAAATCCCTTAGATAATCTCATCCTCCAACACACACAGCACACACGGCGATGAGTTCAACAATGTGTGGGCGAGTGGTGTTTTCTTTTGGGTCATCAAAGTAGATAACATCTCCTGCTATTTCATGCATCATAGGAGAGAAAGGGCTTGTATTTCCTCTTTCTCTCCCTCTCTCTGCCTGTCTCCGTTTTCTAGATCAATACTACCCTGTTTATCTTCCCAACCTGATCCGGCCATCCAGTCCTCAGCTCGGCCAGCTATCAATGTTTGTGTGTGTGATTCTGCACGTGTCCCCAGGCAGTGGCAACATTATACGGGCATATAGTTATCATCTGGAGTAGAAACCAAATCTCTATGCTCCTAAAAATAGAGCGGGCTGTTTTTCTTTTCTCTCCAGAACACATTATACTCTCCATCGCCCTGAGCATTACTGGCCTCTGTTACAAAGTCTCATCGCTTTGGTATGACCCACGCTACAATAGTCTGAAAGTCAAAGAAAGACAAACTGGTGCCGGTGATAGGTGGCAAAGTCAGTTCTTTTCTCTCAGTGTGGCTAACTGATGTGTGTTATTAACTATGACATAACTGAACTGAGTTACAGGGACGAACAAAGAGGAGTAAGACTATAACAGAGACTGAGCCGATAAAATTACAGTGAAAAACGAGAAAAACTACAACACAACAGAACTGATAGACGGATGTTGTGAATAAGTCCAATAGTAATAAACTGCAGGTGTGGGGAAACCAACACCATTAATATCCATGACCAGAAGCCAAACGGTTATCTGTCAAAAGCAAAAATTTAAATCATTTAAATGCTAATATTAGCCTGCTAGCATGCTATGACAGCATTCAGCTTAAAAGGGCAGTTTGTTTTCAAGCTATCTCGTGATTAATTGAAGTTTCAGACAACTTGAAATTTTGAGCACAGCAAGAGGTTCACCAAGTCATGAGGTGACTGTAAACTTCAAACTAAATTATCCATCACAACCTGACTGACACTGTTTTTAAGGCCAATACTGGTATTGATACTGAACAGCTTTAAAAAACTAATAGTGATATGTTAGCTGAAGATAAACTATAAGAACCACTTAAATTTACTTTGTAAAGACATTTTCTAAAACACTTCTAACTAGGGCTGCTTCTCGTGATTATCTTCATCTGACAATTATGTAGACAGCGGTAGTTCATCTGCGATTCTGCTCGTTATCTTTTTTTATCTTAACTTTTTTTTTTTTTTTGGTTAATCAATGATTTAGTCCAGAAAAAAGTGAAAAATACCCATCATAATTTCCTAGTCCATCGTGCCAAATGCTAAAAATGCTTACAAAAAGACTCAACTGACTGATAATTAAAATAGCTTTTGATTTTCGATTTTGATTGATTTTCTGTCTAATTGTTTCTGCTCTACTTCCATCATTCAGTATCTTTGTAATATCTGTGATGCAATTTGTTATTGCTTATCAGCCGGCATGCGTACACACATCGATACTGATATATTTTCTATCAGTATCTATTTGCAAAAACTGGCTTATAAACCATCCCAGCCTCTCTTTTCCATATTTGTAGTTAACGGACTGGAAAAAAAAATACCACCATGTTTGCACTTGTACCAAATACAAAGACAGACATGAAGCCTTTTTCCAAAGCAATTTTATACTTTCAGAAGTTGTGATGCTTTTAAATCTCTCTTAAGTTTCCACATTTCTGAGAATTGTGGTAACGTATCTTGGGGAATTCTTTCTTTCACTCCAGCTCAAACAAAAAGTACATGAACTGTCCTGGCTGCAATTTTACAAGAAATGGTTTCATTCTCCCAGAGCGCAGCTATAAACATTGCTTCCAAATGCTTAGAATCTCAAACACTGTGGTGAAAACTTCTGCAATTCCTCCAAAGAGCGTTTGGTGCTTTCTTAAAAGTCCACAACATACACTTTAGTCACAGGATCGTTTTAAAACCTTTCTAAGGAACACTTGTGAGGAAAGTACAGGGACATGTTTCTTTAACTTTGTCGTAATTTTCCTCACAGCTCCACTAGTAGCTGCTTTAACAGGAATATGAATTCAGTCGACTGGTCCATGTCTATGTGTCTCTATTCTGACACACATGGGTTAAGCAGGAAAAAGCTAGCTACTCTGGTAGTTTCGGGGAATTGCAGAACGGAAAAAATGTCCTTTGAAAGTAACAAGTGTTCATAAAAGAATGTCTTTTATAGTTTTTAACCCCATGAGACATATCCAAGAACAAGTTCACAAAACAACAGTCTGTTGAGCAAGAAAGGGATGCTACTGCACTTGACTTGGAAAATGAAATTGAGAGAGAGAACAACTCTTCATTCAATATTCTTAATAATTAAGAGGGAGAGCGTGAAAGAAGGGGATAAGCGTGGGTACAGCAGGCTTAGTGTGAGAGGACATGTATGAGACAGAGGCAGAGAAAGCAGAAAGGGGTATGGGGGTTGAGGATTGGGGATGAGGGGCGCAGGCGAGTGAAAAGCAGCTAACGCAGCAAACTGTGGCTTTGGAAGCTTCAGTCTAATGTTGAATAATTCATCATCTTCCCGCTCAGTCTCCTCGACTATTAGAGTTACAAAGAGCAGTAACAGTGAAAAACAATGCTGGGGAAAAGACTTATGCAGGAGCAGCGATACAGGGCAGAAATAAATATTGTCACTTTGTCAGCCTAATCTTCAGATGATGGGGGCAGTAATTGAAACTGTCATATTAGTCGAATAAGTCGAAGAGAAATTAGAAGAAGAGATTATTACTACTCACGACTTGTTGTGCATTATAAAACAGAATGACAGCATTTTGGAGGTTAACTGTCATAAAAATGGGTTGAGCCTGTCTCAGGAATACTTTAGAGTGGGTAACATGCCTTGTATGCTTAGTCTGTAGTTAAGAGGTTTAACAGCCTCATGGGCTACAAACTAAACTACATCAACCGGCAAATTTTTTGATCTATATTAAGCAAATCTGACTTTCGGTTCAAGACGGGCTTCTGCATGGTGGAGTCATTTTTGTGCTTCTCAAACCACTGTTTCCGACATAACTATTTAAAGTTTTAGTGGTCTGAATGAAATTACAACATAATGCAACTGGTGGTTGTCTGAGCTGCACTGTGTTCTGCAGAAACCACTTTTTTAAACTCTCATCAACAAGCTGCGTATAAAACAGCAGGTGAGGCTCAGGTCACTGGTCTGCCAGTGTTAACATCTGTATGGGTGGAACATAGCATGTTGAGGCCTGTACCACCGAGGTATTTGCAGCATTCATATTGATTTTTATGCAGGCTTCTACACAAGTCTGCTCGTATAATTCACTGTGTGGACTCTCACACCAGTCTGAGATTCTTCAGTTTCATGTCCCATTGAACACCTGCTGTAACTTAAAGGTGCCCCTCATTTACATTTAACATTATGCTAGTAAAACTCACTGTGTGTGTCCTTGAAGCCTAACTATACTATAAAGACGATATTTATTGTCTTGCAGTCTTCTCATTTGCCTTTGCTGTGGCTGCTTTTCTTCAAACACTATCGGCACACATAGGTCAGTGGATTAATGTGAAGCCATTGGCAGGACTGTGAATGGTGTCACACATGAGACAAGCAAAAAGTCCACTCACGCATAGCGCTACTAAAGAACAAAAGCTCTCCACTCTACAGGGTACCTTTACACATTTTACAGTTTTTCTTTGCTTTGTAATTGTTCTTCCTAATTGATTATGTGCCTTTTTTATTTTAGTAGTTTTTAAATTAGTTGGAAACAGAAGTTTGAAACACATTCCCATAGTAAAAAAAAAGCCTATTAAAACACAGATTACAAGCCACATGCGGTATAACGACAAAGTCCCTTACTGCACTGACACTGCTGGAAGTCACTGAAAAGCCACATGGGGAGAACAATGGTTTTTCAATGACAGCCGTAAGATGGTTAGATGGTTAGATATTTGCTTTTACAGTAAATGCTGTATATATAAAGACTGCTCTACATAGACCACCACACATGATTTCTGACCAGTCAGTCTATTGAGCGAACCTAGAAAAGACATCATCCATGTTTCCACTCCTGAAGAATTCAAACCGAACAACAAAAGAGCTGAGGGATAAACCCAGATGCAGACAATCCATCTGGTATCAGGGTTGGGGTACAGTGGGCTTGAAAGGAAAAAGGTTGACACCATCCCCCTGGGAGGGGTTAGTTAGCTGCCTGGCTGCCCTAGGCCAGTATTAAATGCTCCCACATGCTGGACTGCAGCTTGAAAGGATAAGCAAGAAAGAAAGAAAGAAGGGGGGGGGGGGGGGGGGGGGGGGGCAGAGAGCAACCTTTGACAGAAACACACACGTACAAGAAGTGTTTCTGCATCTCTGCATGGCCATTAAGCATTTACACTTACTATCAGTGAGTGAGGCAGAGTGCTGCCAGCACTCATATAAGAATGATGTAGTTTCCTCGGGGCACGTTCACAGCCTCTGGCTAAAACCCTGTGCACACACACATACACGCATGCATGCACACACAAACGTGCACACACACACACACACACACACTCACACTCACAAACACACACACATACAAACACACACCCCTGTGCTCTGTCATTCAGCTCCTCCCATGTCTCTATCCTTCTGTCCCCTTGTTGCCTGTCTCTCTCCCTCTTCCTCCTCACCTGACTCTTGGGCTCCTCAGGGTGCTCTTGTTTCTCTCTTTTCAACCCTCCAACCATTTTCCTTAGTTCAGTTCTCACAGTAAATAAATTATTTGCTATACCTAGGCAAATAAATAAAAAAATATGGATGTCTTTGTGTCCAAGTCCTTCACCGCAGCATTATCCAGCGGTAAAACATTGGGTCTTAGATGCTGCCCTAAGATTGGATGCCTGAAAATAAAATCTGTTTTTGGGGCAACACCGCTCTTCTGCTGATTCATTATTTGGTGATTCTTTTGGTCAACAGCTCAAACTAAACACTTGGGAGAAAATGCGCAGCAGTTACAGGATAATGGTAAAAAATGTAAATAAACAATTGAAATGAAACACTCCCTGGCCTGCGGACACATTTGGATCAGCATACGAAATAAAAGTTTAATGCAATTATATCAGGAATGCACCGATCTTAAAACTAATGGGTGATTCTTTCCAATATCTGACATCCACAGCTGCATATGATTCACAATAAAAGCCCTCTATGAAATTAAGGGTTTTAATCATCTGCAGAGTCTTCATTTACAGCATCTCAACAGCGAAAGGAAAAAACAGCCGAGTAGATATATGAATAAATGTGATAGGTGTTAGGAACACCTTGAAGCGTGGCCACTGGCTGCAGCCTCAGGAACTGCCAGGGAGTTGGGTCAGCTAAACAAAACTCTTAACAGCAACATTGCACTCAATATTCACAACCCTCATTAATGCAAGTTGCAAAATCAACAGCAGCACTTGTTTTGGAGTTTAGATACCAAACGTAATAATTGCATTTGAAATAGTTTGGGCCACAAAATAAGAATTAAATGATTAAAACTTCCATTAAATGTCCCCACAGTGCTGAATAACAGAGGAGAATACTGTTGTAACCATTTCCCCCCTCCAGCACCCTTTGATTTTGACTTTGTTTTCCATTCCAGAAAAGCATAAATGACCCTAGATCAGGGATGTCAAAGTCAAAATACACAGAGGGCCAAAGAAACAGATCTGCTACAAGCCGAGGGCCGGACTGGTTCAATGTTTATTAAAACATATTTTAATAATTGCACATAGCCTATTAAACTAAGATCTAACACAATGTATATTACTTAATGATTAAATGAACAATCCAATATTCTTTTATGGCTCTGTCAGTCATTTCAAGTGTAAACATTTTTCAACAAAAACAAACTTCCTTCAAAGAAAAAAAGTCCTGTGCATTAAATGAATAAAGCAATATTTTCTTATGGCTCCGTCAGTAATTAAGGGAAAACATTTTCAACAGGCAAGTTGAGTTCAACTGAAAAATAAATCTAAATAAATTAAAATACGAAAATCTATAGGACACAGACAAAACAATACTTTCCTTTTTGGGGAGTGGGTAACTGAAAGTTAGTTATCTGTTCTGGCTGCTGATGAATAATGAAGCCGAGGCCCGTTTGCTGCGCTGCAGTGAGTTTGTGGGCTACCATTGCATTGTGGGGAATGTAGTATTGGTGCATGCAAAACACCAGCGGGCGGCTGCGGCCAGTTCTAATACTAATCGAATATCATCCGAGGGGCCGCATATAAATCATTTGCGGGCCGCATTCGGCCCGCGGGCCTTGACTTTGACATATGTGCCCTAGATCCTGATTGAACCACAACGGTGCAACTGAGCTCTAAATATTTTTGAAACCCGTCTTCCTCCAGGCCCTGGAAAGTCTACTCTGTAGTTAGATTAAATAGCTTTAAACTATGATTTGTCAGTCGACAGTATGTTGAGCTGATAGTACGTCATCCAGTTCTGATGGTTTTAACCCTGGACTAACACTCTGTTTCTATTTTGAAGTTTGAAGAATTGCTTTGCTTTGAAGCAACAACTCTGTTAATCCCTGCTTGTAATCAGCATTATTGTGCACTTGACACTGAAACAGGACTGTTCCTATTCAAATCTGCACAGAATTTGATGTTAAGTTTCCGATTCCTCCTACCAGTGCTCAGAGGCTTCTTTGTCCCTTTCTGTCCTTTTAGTTGTCAGTCTGGTTGAACCGTTGAACAGCATTTTGCTGTCCATGGTCAAAACATCACGTTTGTGTTGTTTATTGTCCTGACAGTATCTGTGTTTTCCTGGTTGCTGATGAAAAACTCAAATGTAACTATGAATGTGAGGAATAAAACCGACCACATTTTCACACGTGTGTGTAGAGTAAGTGTGCCAGTTTAATGCAGTACCAAACAGCTTGGAAGAGGTTGTTCTTTTTTAATACTTTTGTGTCTGAGCTGCTCAAATCATCTCTGGCCTGCAGGTTGAAAAGTAAAGGAAGCTTTTGTTCTGAACAGTGTGCGTGGGTAGCACAGACAAAGTACAATGCATGCTGTTTGTCATGAAAGATTAACACATATTCTGCTTACCTGAGTGAGAATATCCAGTTGACCTATTATGTGTTCCAGAGTGCTGGCTAGACCGGGGGGTACGCCTCCATCGGAGGACTGTGCTTGAACCTGGGGTGAATGCAGTGGTGGGCCCTGGGTCTGCGCCTGGTGGGTGGAGGAGGAGGTGGTGCTGGGGTTTCTGTAGGTGTGGGAATGAGTCGCTCTGCTGTGGCTGCCGCTGCGACTGCCGCTCTGAGTGTGGGCAGCAGTGTGGGAGTCCTGTCCGTTAAAATGTTCTGGTTCAGAAGCCTAAAAACAGTGAGGAAAGAGGGTGAGAGTTGTTAGAATCTCAGATGGTGCTTCACAGACGATATGGTAGAAATATGAGAACCTCGCAGTTGAAGGGGGGCATCATTAACATATTGTATAGTTTAGTGCACATTTCAGAGACTGAAATTATGTGTTTAGTGCTCTTGAATCTACTATTGACATAGAGATGGATGGAACAATGACACAAGGTTGTTATTTGTTTAAACCACAAGATTGGCTCCAAATAACTGTTAAATAAGGACAGAACAAAGTGCTGAATTAGACCATTGATGAATCACAAACTGACTGACTGAAGGGTCATCATATCAGTAATAGTATTAGTACCTTGTTGCGGCAGTTGTAGTTAATATTAGATCTCCAGAGACTTACTCAGCCTGCACAACGTATATATCATCAACAATCTTGTTTCATCTCTGGTATGAGCAACATATTTTGCTCAGATGTCCATCAGGCTCTCTTCATTTGCTGTGTGTGTGGTCGAGACCACAAACATTTGTGACTCAAATGTTTTTCTGACTACATCCTGCAGTCACCACCAACTCTTGCTCCGCTCAACTCTACACACTGTGTGCAAATCTTTTTCTTTTTCATCATGTCTTATGTTTTCAGTCTTATTTTTACCATCTATTTTCCATCCTAATTTTCCATATTGTGATTTTCCTATTAGCACGTCTCATCCTATATTTTACCACAGAATGTAGAACAGTAAGAACTTAAAATGCAGCTTGAAATTGGAAACCAATTGACGATGACTTTGCTTAAATGAGCTTTGTTTCAGTGAAGGAGCCTTTTACACAGACTTCAGAAGGGCTGTGGAGTCAAAAGAGGGAAACTGCTGACTCTCTCTTTCTCTCTCTCTCTCTCTCTCTCACACACACACACACACACACACACTCGCACACACACAAACTGCCAGTCAGTCTGCCTCCTGTGTTGTGATTAATTCAATGAGACATAAACACATGAAGGTCAGTGACCACATCGCTCCATCACCATGCCTATGTGACTAAAAACTGTGTGCACACATCTATAGTTTTTTTTTCAAACTTCTGTCTGTCTCTGTAGACCTCAGTCTGGTTGTGAAGAATGGTGTGTGTGTGTGTGTGTGTGTGTGTGTGTGTGTGTGTGTGTGTGGATCTGTCCCAAGACATCTCTTCTCCATCCCAGCGAGTCAGACGACTGTTGTACTCATCACCATGCAGCAGGAAATCTATTCACACTCAACTAAACAAGTTTAAGAGCGCAGTGTCAAACTGTGCTGTTCCTAAATGAAGCCAGATGAGCGGAGCTGTCAGCTGTCACCTGGCTCTGCATGTTTGCCACAGACAGGGGTAATACATACCACAGTGAAATGTTCAGTGATTCCCTGCAGTCATGTACAATGGGCTATGAGATGCTCCTTGATATGATTTTTCATCTGTTCCTTTGTCACCCTGTGTAAGTTCTGACGACACAAAACAACAATCGTACAATATAGAAGACATCTCACTAAAGGTGACATTCCTACAAAGTCTAAAACTGTAGCCTTTTAGATATTGTATAAAAGAGAAAGACAATATAAAAGAGGTTAGCTGCCAGCTCTGCAAGAAAGTTTAATATATGAAAATGAGATCACGCAGCCAGAATCAATTGCATGCTGAGGAAGAAAATGGAAGAAGAGGAACTCAATGCCCTTCAGCGCTTGCCACCAACTTGCAATTGGTTGAGCCCTCAATGTGATCTCAATACACTGCGCAGTGCACGCCTAGGCTGAGCAACAGAGGGATTATTTCTAGCACAGAGCAAAGAAACTCAGCATGTTTTTTTTTACCTTTCGCTCAAAATCAAAATGTACCTGACATCCTCCAGCACATGTGTGTTTGTACCTGTCTATCAGCCATCCCACAGCTTTCACGCTACAAGGGTTTGCAGTTTAGCTGCGTGGCAAAGTAAAAAAAAAAAAGGGTTAAGTGAACAAAGCATTTGTGAAGAAATACTATGCAGACGATTTAATAAGTTAATAAGAGTTGATAGATATTTCCTTCACTGCCATATATAACAGACTCAAACAGTACAGGCCACACTTTCCAGAGAAAACAGATCGGACAAGTAAAGTCACTGGTGTGGCGACAGCTGTATCGGTCTATAATCTGCCACAGACACAAGCCAATTTTGCTGTTTTCAGTATCAGCATACAATTCCTGGCCACAAAATCAAAATACTGTCATATCATCACAGAAATGATTCAATTGAAAGATGCTAAATAGTTATATTGAATTACTGCACAGTCCTGCTGATAAGTAATTAACATTTAAGTGTGAACTATATCATCAACATTAATCATTTTATAGAAGTGCCACACCATAATTAACTTGTAATCCTGAAGAAGAAATAAAACACAACAGCAGTGGATTTCCTTATTTTGTCTTTTACTACGGTGCTTGATTCCTCTGCCACTCTAATGTCCTGATGTTCTGCTGGTGGCAGCGCAAAAACAGGAGGAAAGAGAGGAAGAGAAAGAAAGAGAGGGAGGGCGGGAGGGAGGGAGAGAAGAGACAATAGAGCAGTTCTGCTGAGCGTACAAGCTCCACCAAGACTGGATTAACTCTTGTTGAGAGTACGACTTATAACTTTGTATTGAAGCAGCTGCTTAAACACACAGCAAGCGCTGGTCACACACACGCACAGTCATATACGCAGGGTTTTTGACCGCCAAATCTGAAGCTGAGTGAAACAGAAAACAACACTAAAACATTGTGGCGAAAATGTGCTGTTGAAGAAAAGAAGAAAGACGTTCGCATTATCGTTTTTAAAACAAACAAAAAAAATCCTGAGCAAAAAATGCTTAAATCTTTCACATCTTTTGACAGGTTTTTCATCTTCTACACGCATTACAAAGTCAAACTGGCAATGGACAATGTTGATTGCACAAAGTAATGGCTATAGAATAATGACACCATATATGTTTAGATTGGTTCCTTATATGCCTCATTTTCACTATGTGATTCGGTCTGGCACCGGGTACGACCCCCTGGGAAATTGAAGACTCGATTGATGACACAAGGAAGTTGGAAATCAATGGACAGAGAATATGTTAATCACTAGTCTTCGTTGCACAGTGTCATTCATTTTGTTAAAACATAAAATAGCCTGATACCAACCCAGTTTGCTTCTCTCAACACGTACTAAAGTATTTCTATCTACTTTCATTTCTCCATTATAGAACTGTAACTCCTAATCCAGCACTGTGCTGGATTCACAATGCCTGCAGGAAATGAAAGCTTGCTCAGCTACATTTTCATAGCAGAGCCCATTAGATGAGCTCGATCTCTGCCTGCACTGCAACTTTTCCTCAAAATGAAGTAAATTAAATCATTCAAAACACAAACTACCAGTGTTCATTGGCTGGTATTGCTTAATGCCACACTTATTAGATTCATGGTACGGCCTAATATTACTCAGCTAGATGTTTGGCTGACTGGCACATAATATTTTCAACATGATGAAACTACTCATAAAGTCAGTCTTACATTTTCTCGTATTGTCAGTTATAGTTGACTAATGTAGGTAAACATGCCATCGCAGGAACGGTGGTTACGCAACCATCAAAATGAGCCACAACTCAACCATATGCCTGCACCCATGTGTGCATCAAAGGTGCACGCCAGAACTTGTACAATTAACAAATCACCACTGAACAAGACTGACTTTTTGTGGTTCTTCACTTCATACTGCAATGTCACACAGCATTTATTTTCCAGATTACACTGCCACCTGGTGGAGACCAAATACACTACAACATAGTCAACTTTATCAATCTGTATCGGCTGTGACTATGACTCATAGAGCATCGCAATCAGTATAGGCAGCAAAAATAGGCGATCAGGGCATCTCTTCTTTGTTTTTTTTTCCGGCTTATCAAAATGCTACCAAATCAGACTAATTATGACTAAACTGCTTGTCTTTCAGATTAGTCATGAAAAAGCAAATTTAGCTGTCATTTGCAATCAAGCAGTAAAATGGTTTATGCAGTGTACTATTGTGAGTTTCATTTACCTTATAACATACCATTCTTTCCAATGTGACGTGTTTATAGCGAGACTGACGGTAAAGCAATATATTGTTCTGCAAACTTAACACGTCCTGTACCATCGTAGTCTTACGTGGGGGCCAGGGAAAACCCTGATTCGCACAAGTGTAAGCATACGCGCACATGCAAACACAGCACACACAGTAACCACCCTCCTAATGAATCACCTGGAGTGGAAAAACCAACAGTGGAAAATTTCCTGCGGCCCAAATTAAACTCTTCTGACACAGAGAGCCATCAATACACCCTGCAAGCTGCGCACAAAACCATTCATCATGCTACGCGCACACACAGTAGGTTACCCACCTGAAATTTTATAACAGGTGAAAACATGCTTATGCCTCAGCAGCTGGTTCTTCAATCAGTTTTAGTCTCAATAGGGTGATATGTGGGCAAAAGGGGTCGAGTCAACAAAGGATGCCCAGATAACTTAAAGACATTTAAAAGTATGACTGTCTTCAATTAACGTGATATGAAATGAAAAGTTCATTCTTTAAACTCTCATAATACAGGTGAAGCAGGGTGATGTACTGACAGTTGCAGGACCAAATTTGACCATTTCAATCTTGAAACCCTTATAGCTCCATGGATGCTGATGTATATCTGACCCTGTACGATTCAGCTGGATTCTATGTGTGAACAGCGGCGATGACTGCAACAGCAACAGTAAGAGTTTCCAGTTGAGAAAGAGCACGAGTCATGCCATTTACTCAGCGTGTGCTATGTATTCAGCTGGATTATGGGTAACAGACCTTTCTCTCTGCGGACAACTGGACTTGTCAAGCACAGGTGTAACTAATAACACTAATCATGGCTACATTTTATGTATGAGCACCAGTGCCAGAGCTCTGGTGTTATGAATGCTGGCTCACTGGCACGGCTTACTGGCACATCTAACAGAGCCATCATTAATGTTATTAGTTACACCTGTGCTTGACAAATCAAAATGTCTGCAATTAGAAAGGTCTATTGAGGATAGTGTTCACTGAGAAAATAGAATCTCCTACACTTTCACAGGATTTTTTCTTATGATTTCAACATTGGCACAAACTGCTAGGTAAGAGGAACTTACACCAAACAGTGGTGCTTTATTAGTAGTGAAAATGTGCCCCTTAAGCCTGAATGGTTAATCATTTTAACATAGAAATCATGTTTTGAAAGAGTGTGCTTTGAATTTCAAGATGAGTTCTTTGGTAATAACTTATTATTGTAACTCAAAACTGTAGCAAGTGAAAGCTTAAGGTGGCGACTGTTGATTTCAGGTGAGTTGGCAAAACAACAGCAAAAAAGCTGTCGTTTGGTTAACAGGCCTTTTTCACAGGAGATCTACTGACACGACACAGTAGGAACATCGTGTATCAGAAATAAAATGAAAAATGGCTGAATTTAGCTGGTTCTGTTTCAGGGCCCTGAGTGACTGTCACAATTTACTGGGACACTTGAATAAAACAGAGCGATCGTTAACGTTATCAGTAACACCTCTGCTTTTCCTACTATTAACAGTCAAAATGTCTGTTGAAAAAAAGGACAATAATAATAATGCATTCCTGTGTTTGTAAGTTTCATTCAAAAATGGTTTTGTGGGAGAAAAGACCAAAAAAAAGGTCAAGTCTCTTTCTACATAAACAATCTAAGAGGCCGCCTCACGTCAGCTTCAGACAGGTAGCTTGGCAGATGTTTAATGTAAAAGACAGACAGCTGGTGAACTGAGTTGGCGGAAACTCCCACTAAACTTGTAGTCACACAGCATCATTGTTTTTTTAAGCTTATCATCTTAAAAGCTCTGAATTGGCACCTTTGGCATTCAGAGCTGAGACTTAGTCGCTCCTGTCAGTCTGAGGCTTACGTTGGCTCGAGCATTTACAGCGCAGAGCCGTCAACATTAGCATCAGGGTCGTGAGTTTGATGTCAAAACACTGTCAGATGTAATTTACCAGCAGTTTGTCACTATTACATAACTGAGAAACTATGCAGCTGTTAGAATTGGATACATTAGATGAATGCAACTTCTGAATGTTATTGACCAGGCAAGCTGAGATGACAACACTGCATTCAGAACCGGAGAGGGTCTTGCTGCCCTCTCTTTCTTTAGTCTGTTTTGTAGGTAATTGTGAAGCAAAACTCGGTTTGTAACGTTTAAAAAGGGCTGATGATTTGAATTGTTCAGAGGATAGCCCCTTTTAGACTAAACTGTAGCATCACTACAAACGTTTCAATGTAAAGACAAAAACCATGCATAACAACAATATGGACCGAGGAGTACAATGCATGTTGCTACCACCTGTTGCTAATTAACAGGCCTTGGAGTTTTAACGGACAATTGAAAGATAATGTCTATGTTCTGCTTTAAATTCACGCCAATCATCCAGGCCCGCCTTTTCCTTCTACATTACTCCGAGCACAGATGGCATAGCTGGTGATAATAGATCTTGCTGTTCTGCTGTGGAAGAAGCTTTATTTTGTACATTTTTGCATAGCCTAGAAAAAAAACCTCCACAGACGTGAATATTTTTTAAGCAAAGACAATCCATCATACCTCCCTTCTGAGGCTTAATCACAATTACAAATTAAAAAAACAGAATAAACAGTATGTCTCCCTTTGAATAGGTAAGGCTGGAGGGTGTGTGTGTCATAATATAACATGTAGACAAATCTTTTCACCAACTGACATCTCAGTTCATTACACAGCAGGAGCAAACATTATATGACAAACTGCTAGTGATGCTGTTTGATGGATGAAGCCTGTGATGTGACTCAGCTCTGACTTATGCTTCTGGACCTGGTTATAGCTTACAAAACTGACAAGGGAGGGTGTTTGTCACTGAACCCTTTTATTAATGCTACTTAGTCAACTTCTCACTCTCATTTTCCATTTCTCCCTGAATGCCTCTCTCACTCATTCTTCCTGCACCGCTTTTTCTAACCACAATCTTTCTCTCCCTGCTCCTCCTGTTGTCTGCCTCCATTTTTCTCTTTCTTCCAATTTCTCCTGATCCCCATTTCTTTTAATGTCTAGCTCTGTCTTTAGTGTAACAAGGATGAACAAAGGTCTGTTAATGGCTCACAAATTCTCTCTTTTCATTATTTTCATGCTTTTGCACCTCAGTGTTGTTTTTGTTTTTTTTTCTCTCCAGTGTGCTAATATTGTCTAGCTCACTCACGTGCTCACCCTTTTTTCCCACTTTCCTACCTTTCCCTCTCCTTGTCCCTCACTGATGTTCTCTCGCTCCACTGGACCATTAGGCTCTCTTTAACTCCACTGCTATCTTGTCTTCCACACTTCCTTGTCACACCCCCTGCCTTTCCCTCTCTCGCTCGCTCTCTGTCCCCTGCTGTCAAATGCATTCAACTCACGCTGACAGAACAAGACCACCTGCCTTTCCATACCAGCACCTTAAAGATGCACGTACACAACCACAAATGCATCAGAATCCGCAGTCTCCAGCGCAATGCTCTGAGGTCTTAAATACATCCGTGCCTCATAGATGGTTTCACTGCTTCCACTGTTGTCGAGTCTTTAATCAAGGAGAGTGCCAGTGAAGTTTGGCCTGCTATAGCACAGCAACAGCAGCCTATTAGCCCTTGCAAATGAATAAAAATGGTGAAGACAGAAGTTCATACAGCTACTGCAGTCTCAGAACCCCCTCCCCGCTCTCCAATCCACATCCTAAAGCTGAGCTGAGCAGTGCAGTGATGTGCAGTGCAGTGTGTGTGTGTGTGTGTGTGTGTTGAGCTGTGAAGGGAAGCCTGCTGTGAGCGTGCAGCTCGTCTGCCTGCACACGTGAGTGGGGAGAAAGACCCAGATGTGAAGCTAGAGACAGGAAGGGGGGAGGGAGGGTGGATGGAGGGATTAGGGCGGATGTGATCAGAGAGAGCTGATCTGCCTGTCAGCAATGGTTGGCGCTCACGCACACACCCACACACACACACACACACATTGATGCATCCATTCTCACACACCGAAACAGCGACACATAAAGATTTGCTCAGCTGTGTTGTGCACAGAGAGCCTGACTGAACCACACACACTCTCAATCTTTAGCTGGAGAGACCTCATTTTAAAGCTGGCTTATTGTGTATAACAAATAGGCCTACATGTTCCTGGTGTAGTGCCCATCGCTGGCAAATTACCAGGGAGCTTCGCATCCAAGTACATTAAAGGATCAGCATATCAAATTAGCTTAGTTATGAAATCCCTGTGGATTTGATTCTGAGAGGGCAGCAGCCATGGGTGCCCTTTGCCTCCGTATGAATAAACACAGCATTACTGTCTCATTAGTCAATTTCTTCCTGGTGAAATGAATTATAGCCGGTTGTGTGTAATACTGGATGTTCGACATAGCAAGGAGGGACAATTTTAACACCTAGGTCACATTAGCTGATTTTGAAAGACACTAGAGGACTGCAGTCCAGCCCGCTTTCCATGCCAGCCTCAATTATGAATTATCTCATACAGAGCTTCTTGGTCTGTTTTAAAAGTCAGACCTGTGGTTTCTATTTCCTGTACAGTACTGACTGAAAAAAACACCTTGTCATTATAATGACAGGTGTTTCTATTATTTTGTCCACCCCAATAATATCAATAAGGCTAGGCTAAATAACAGAAATCTCTCTGTAAACTCAACACAGTTTAACAGCACTGCAAACTACATCCTCCAAAGTGATTACACACTGATTGAACACCTTGATACAACTGCAACAAACCGAACATCATAACCTTAATGAAGGTCGGATTTATTGGTGGACTGTTTAGTTTTAGCATAAACTGACAAATGAGTGGATAATAACGTACAGCCTGTTACTAGCTTGATAGAGTCTTTGGCGGTGACTTCGTTTAGGATCATAGTGGCCTGTATAGTAGGCAAACACTAGTGTGTCCAGTGTGCTGGGTAGTGATGAGCAGATGTAATCGAAGGTTTTCATTCAGGCTGGTCTTATTTTCTCGGGCACAGGAATGATGCTGGACTTCTTGAAGCATGTGGGTACAACAGACTGAGCCAGGGACAGATTGACTATCACTGAACACTGGCGCTAGCTGGTTGGCACATATTTTGGGGACTCGCCCAGTGATACGGTGATATAGTACTGTCTGGTCCTGCTGCTTTCTTGGTGTTCGCACGCTCGGAAGCCCTCCTGGCGTCATGCTCAGAACGGGTGAAAGGTGGGAAAGGTGCACCCACTCATCCACTGACCTCTGCTTAAGCTGTTTTTGCCTGCTGGTTGCCAACGGCATCAAAGTGAGCAGTGTATGGGGTTTATGACATTCTGCAACTCTCAATTTCCAATTTTTGCATATGAAGTGTAATCTTGAGTGTAAACAGGCTGATAATATTCACATTTTGTGCTTCACTTTAATTAGTTTGCAGTCAGGCTTAGCAAGCGGCAGTAGTGTTCCAAGCTGCTTTCAGAAAGCACATGTTTACTATATTCTGCAGCTCTGAAAATATGTCAATTCATAACATCGCATTAGAGCCACTTATCCTGTATCAGAGTACCTCTTTCTATTTTATACTCTCCCTTTAAACTCATAAACCCTTTGAAAACTCTTTCTAAGAGAGAAGAAAACGAACACATTTAGGCAATCTGGTGACATTTTTCTCCTCTCTGCTTCCTCTCCGGCAACACGTGTCTGGGACTTGCGGCAGTTTATGAGAGATGAAAGGGCCTGTATTAATAATAAATTATGAATGGCTAAATTATACATGAAAAGGAAAATCTAGGAAGCTGGCATTTCCAGGTGCAGCTACTACCATTACTTCATCTGTAACAACTGGCAGATGACAATTCAGATAAGATGAAAGAAATGTCATTGGTGGAAACTAACTCGGGTTAATTAGGTCAGTGTGTGTATGTGTGTGTGTGTGTATGTGCATACATTCTATGTGTCAATATTATTAGAACATTATTTGAGTGGTGCTTGTAGCAGTCAAAATATTCAATGGCTGTTAGCAGGAATTAGTGAATGTGAAGTCAAATACCAAAGCAGAGTTATTGTTTCAGTCAGTTTAAACATGTATTTTTTATGACTTGATGTTTCTGTGAAAGCTGAGTGACCCCTGTGGACATGATGTCTGCCACTGAATAATAAGCTTTCATGCTAACAGGAACACAAGTGACATGTTTAAGATGTAGTAGACAGCATAAGATTAAGTCTAACTCCACCAGGGCTGGCTCTGACTCTGTTTCCTCCATCAGTCAAATCTAATATGTAGCCAACATCATCAATACAACCGGGTCCACTTGCAGAAACTTGATGAATCTCATTTGGAAATGCTGGAACAGAACATTTAATTTATGCATGGGTTTTGCATTCATAGCTCTGTGTTTTGAATCAGCCATTGAAATACTCTGTATGCACTTCATCCACATGTTAAAAAATTGAATATTATCATCACAGGTGTGAGACCTATTTCATGAGAAACTGTAATTGAAATGTTGCAGTGTCTATCAGGATTATTATGAAGCTGACTGTGCATATGCAATAAACATTATGCTATACACAACACAATTTCCCCTGTTTAACCCTCATTGTGAAAGTAATAAGCACAAAATGAACCAGGTGGTTGCAAAAAAACAAGTAGGAGCTGCCTTTGTTTATACTGCCAGTGCTTAAAAACTATAAAAAAATTATTTTAATTATTAATAATTAATTTAATCCCAGATTCAATTAAATTTAAGTTCTCTTAAAAGAAAAAAAAAATTCTGCCAATGAAGTAAGATAACGTCATTCCTTGTAGAAGGAGATGACGGAAATAATACATGACATGAACTTTGTAACTGAAAAAAAAAAGAAGTCTTATTCTCATATGTCTAATTGGCCATCCTGACTCTGCCAGTTAAAGTCGCAGATACAGAACTTTCTGACCAACAACAGAACTGATACTATCATATCATATAATTTACTACTTTGTGGGTTTACTGTTGGTTAGACTCAGAGACAACATCTGAAACAGTTTATCTAAAATTGAAATGTGTTTGGAGAGCTTTAGGAAGCCTCAACATATATTGTTTTGCCAGTGTTCAAAACCCAGGTTCCAACTTCAATCAAAATGTTCTTTTTTTTTACCTTTCCAGCAATATTGTTTTAGATATGTAGTTGTAAAATATTAAGCGGTTAGTGGATTTTTAACAGCAAATCTCATCTTAGATTTTCTGAATGATAAAAAGGAATTAATGTTGCTGTTTGAAAAGGCTGTTATCTCTCACAGCAAAAGGGAAAAATTAGTCAGGACAGGGTTGATGAAAGTCACTGACCAAATATGTGACAGCCCTACACCCACTCAGCACAGCAGAATCTCAGTGGTCTAGGTCTGATACTGAGAGAAATAAAAACAGCACACGTTATTTTAACAAAGATGTCATTTCCCACCATACAATCTACCTAGAATGATTCAGTGAGGGATTCAAACGAATTTTGACTATCGAGCCCCCCTCCCTAGCTGGACTAAGCTGACCAGAAAGCCACCAGCACCCTTCTAAATCATCTTGGCTATCATCAAATACAGAACAAATACATGTACCATCATTTAAAAAATGCTTCTTGTCAACTTGTGTTTATTTAGATGATAGAGAGCGAAACCTCACTTGAACTGTCTTGCACCTTGTTTCTTAATCATGCAGATGTAAAGTAAACCGCTGAAGCTTCAGGCAGCTGTAAAAGAAAAACCATCATTCCCAATGAAAGGGTTCAGTGGGGTTTTACAAGAACAGTGGTTCTCAGAAGAAGAGAATACGTTTCATACATTGCACTAATCATCTCTCTCCTCATGGTCCAACTGCCCATTTTCTAATCACCCTTTGAGGCACGTCTGTAATAATGGCTGTTGAGTGGAAGAGCTATTAAAATCCATTTACCATCCTGTATCACAGCAGCGAGAGAGAACGGCACAGTCACACAGAGAGGAAGAAAAATAGGCCTGAAAGGTTGGTGGATGGCATAAAGAAAACGGGTGTTTAAAGGACATTAAAAGCTATGCAGTTACACTGTTGAATTTAATGTGAAGGAGCTGTTAGAAATAATCACCCTCACATAGCTAATGCATCTTAAACACTTGCTTCAAAATAATGTTGAATAATAATGACATCAGATTAATAAAAAGCAGAGACACATCTGATTCTGTCGTTTTCCGTTACCAATACCGTTGGTTGTAGTGGGAACATTTACCTCAGTCTTTTGTAATTAAGTCCCCATGTGACAAGATATTACTGGCAAACATGAAAAAGTTCATTTGTTTGCCATTAAAAGGATAGAAAACACACTTAACATGGCAATAACAGCGCATTATAAGAAATATGCAAGTGTTCCTTACCATTGTATTTTATCCATCAATCCCACCTAACTGTTGTATGCTCAGCTATTTAAGATTTGCTAATGAGTCATCAATTTTGCCTTTCAAAGCATTAACTAACTCAGTACTGCTAGTACTGGTTTAATATCACACCATGTCATTTTTTCCACTTGTTACACACATTGTTCATGATCTTATTTCTTATGCTATTGTGGATTTCAAATAAAGTGTAAAGGCAAGGCAGCGTCACTGTTGGTGGATATTAACTTCTAGCAGAGCAATCAATAAAAGAAAGCAGAGGCAGGGAGGGTGTTTCTGAAGAGAGAGAGAGAGAGAGAGAGAGAGAGAGAGAGAGAGAGAGAGAGAGAGAGAGACTGAGAGAGACAGACTGAGAGAGAGAGACAGAGAGTGAGACCTTGGCTATGCCCTTGTTGATGTAAGTAACACAGTAGCAGTCAAAGGGGTTGAAATCCAAACCATACCCTGAGGTTCCCCTGCCAGCCTGTGACACCCTGTCCTCTTTGTGTGTGTGTGTGTGTGTGTGTGTGTGTGTGACATCTGACAAGGTCTTTTAATATTTAAACATTGCTAATGGCTGAACTACTCTCTCACTTTCTGTTTGTTTCTGATGGTTTATCTCTCTAGGTCACCTCTGTGTTTTTTTAAACTACTTTTTGGTAGTTTAACACAAACACACACACAAACAAACACACACACACAATTTGAAGCTTCGAAACTTCATTCATAATGTTGACATTCAAATTCTAAATTAACAGTCGACAAATCATGATGTTTATTGCAACTTCAGCTACATTTGCTGCCTTACCGCTCCATTTAGTGACACCACAGACTGGTGACTACAGACAGAGAGAGGTGGTTGTATCAGATTATTGTGTTTTTTTCTGTGACTGATGAGTTATATTATTTAAAGGAAGTTGATTTAATGAAAAATGTCTAAACTAATTGAATCCAATGAGTCACTTTATTCATTGACAGCTGGTCCCTGTTCGGCTCCATAACAGTTGGAGCTGAACTGGTACATTGAGAGAAATTCAGCAGCATGTAAAACTCAATGCTCTCTTAACTTAAAAGTTAAACCTAAGTTTAAAGTTAATATTGGATTAAAATTTAAAGTTGGCGATGTACACACTGCATTCTCATTTGGTAGCACAACAGTCTGACCCGTTGAAAGCAGATTGAGGATTTTAAAACATGTAATATTACAAACACTTAGCTAAAACATTTGAAACAGTTGAGTCCTGGTTCAAACTTGGCCAGAACTGTAATCATGACAACTAGTCATTATTAAGTTAATGCTAAAAATGTTTTGCTTTTTGTGTGTTTTATTTGTTTGTTCATATGTTTATGTGTTGTCATGGATGGTTGATGTTCTTGTTTTTGACTATTATATGTTCTGATTTTCATGTTCTAAACTCTAACATGCAGTTTTAATGATTTCTTGAACAATCAATGCCCATCAGGGGACTGATGGGCTATATATACAGTACACCAGAAGACTGCTGCTGCAACTGTCAGTGTTTCTCTGTACTTGTCACTCACAATTAAACAAACAATCTAACTTATTAAACAGCTGTGTTCAGATGACTTCCTGATAAAACCAAGTGCTCCTCTTGTTCTGAGACAAAGCAAGCAGCAAGCCTATCACACGCAGATTGTATCACTCCCTCGTGCCTCCTTATGTCAAAAACACCTGAATGATGCCTTTAATAATAATAACAATGTACTTTCACTATATGACATGAGCATTAGTCACTTTCAAAACAAGTAATCAGCTCCTGCGTAGGTGTATATACCTCTAACAAGCTGTCCCACGGAGATATAGAGAGTCACTACGGTCTTACCCAACATAAACAGATATTTTGCATTTTCCTCTTTTCCTCTGTTTGGGCCTCTCGTCCACACACAAACATTTAACAATTTAACAACTAGCTACTATTCTTGGTTTTTAAGTTACTACCAATAAAGGAAAATAAGCCTTTGACGTCCAAACAAACTTTAAAAGGAGGGGGGAAATATCAGTTTTCAAAAATATTCATAGACAGTAGGTCAATGCATAACTAGTGCACTTAAACAATCAGTTTTAGCACAAACAGGGAAGAAACTGAAAGTCCCATTAGAAATTTGACTGTTTGTGTTTATTTAATACATCAGACTGAACTCTTGCAACAGCTGACAAGCTACCTACTGTAGTGCCTGTGCATTCACAGATAAACTGAATATTAGGTTTCATGAAGGGTACAAGCTTCAGTAGGCCAAAAAAAAGTTTCCTACCCATGTTTTTGAAACTGTGCGATCACTCTAAACTATACTTTCTTCTTGGACAGATTTCTACTGTAGATTTACACAGCAGTCAGAAAGGGTGTGGGTGAATCAGCGCAAGAAGAGACTCCTACTAAAATACAGAGAATGATGTTCTATTAAATTACTGTCATGAAAATGGAGGAGACACTGCCACAAAATATGCTTTTAAAGTCTGGAAGGCTTGATTTCCATCTGAATATTTTTTATAATATAACTGACTTTGGCATTTATTGACTCATAATATTGTCCAAACCACTTAACTGTCAAATTAAATAAAAGCACTAAGAATCAGGATAGTGCAGTATCACATGTATTGCAATGGCATTAGGAATAATGCCATTAATGTGTTATTAAGTTACAAATGTCTAATATAAAGACACTCAAATAGGACTTTTGGGAAATGACAAATGAGGAGTAACTTAGCATAGCACTTTCTCAGTGGCTTATTTCAGCACTATTGCTAACTTATAAGATACAATAATCATTATAAGCTGTAGTAAGCACATTAAACACAATCATACTTCATTACTTCTTATTGCTGTTTTCAATTTTGGTAATTTATCGTCATCTACATTTTCAAAACTCACCTGTAGTACAGCCAAAAAGAATCTATATTTTTTAAATTACAGAATGTTGTCATGAAATTAGCAAATATTAATATTTAATCTATGTCATGTGGTCAGACAGATAACAAAAAAAACCTTCCCCCAAATCAAAGTGTATTTGCAGGAATAAGTAGGTATTTCTCGCCCTGCTTGTGAGATATGAATGTAGCTTTGGGCCACACTGCAGACTTCAAAGGAAGGATATGCAGAGAGGAAATAAGCCAGCCGCACTGACAGCATGAAATAGTGAGGGGCATCTGTGCATGTGTTCCTTTATGTTTCTTTTTGAGACAGGCAGCACACATGCATGCAACTCTACATGCACTCTTGTTTCAGTTAGGCTTTTTTTTGGGCTAACTTAGTACATACTTAGACATATCTGTGTGTGTGCGTATCTCTGTGTGTGCGTGTGTGCTTTTAAATCATTTTGAAGTCTTCGTGAGAGCTTTACTTGCGCAACCCTCAGGACATAACCGCACTACTGGTAAAGCTCTACGAATATCGAAATCATCAGTATCTTGTCCATTATCTCCAAAACGTTTCTTCATTGTAAACTGTAGCCTCTGGCACCAACAGGTATTGCTACAGTTATGGAAATCCTTGGACTCTAAATCATCAATTTTCAGATGATCCCACAGTGATATGACATACAACAATCTTTAACATCTTGAAACATTAAAACCAACTGAAATATGGGACAACAACCTCTTGTCTGTATCTTTTCTGTCGAAGTATCCAATAAAGCAGAAAATGCAAAAAATGAATTTAAAGAATCTACAGAAAAACAAGCAGTGCTGCTCTTCAAACCTTTAAGCCAGACAAACCTCATTCTTACATTAGCTAACAATCAAAACCTAGCTTGCCAAAAAGCTGACACATAATGTAAAAATTTCCTGGTGAAGTCTGAACAGGTACTTATTTATTACGAGAATAAGGACAATGTGTCCTGCGTCCTGAGGACAATAGTGGTGTGTGCATGTACCAAAGGGGCAGGCGTGTTAGGGAGAGGGGAGGAGATGGAAAAAGTAATTTGAGTAAAGTAGCAAAGGGGAATGCATGAAATGCCGGATCTAAATGGGACATCAAAGTCGATTTGCTGTCAGTTCGCAGTGCTTGTCTCCAGCTGTCTGAACCTACCTGGCTGCGGAGCACAGATGGATGTGAGTTAAAGGGGGGGTGAGCCGTGGAGCTGGCTGGTGGTGGCTGCAAGCTGGGAGTAGATTTATGCTGCAGCCTGACGCCATCACTGCATTCAGCACAGTCAAAGTTGCTCTTCCACACCATTACCTGCAAGGTGAACACAATGTTCAAAGAATTAAATGTGCTACATAATACAGTTTTCTCTTTTACAAGGTCTTAATTTTTATAAGCGTTGTTTCATAAATTATCAATATATTATTTGGTATCAACATCAATAGTATAAGGAGGGCACATGATATGGACCTCTAGATACCAAAAAAAAAACAAGCAGGTCAATCAATAAGCAGTTTATCTTGCTTTCTGTCATCACCTGTTCATCAGAACCTCCACAGGCAAAGTACTCTCCTGTCTTGGAGAAGGCCACACAAGTCACTGGACCCTGGAGTGAGGGGAAGAGAAAGAGAGAGCTGGAAAACGGAGGTGATAACACAGTGAAATCAACTGTTTGCCATGTAACTGTCGCTGTGAGGTGCTGTGCTCCAAAAACCAGATGAACTAAAATATACAACAAGTTGTCAATTGTAAGCATTTGCTGCCTATTTAAGGTTTTGCTCATAAAATAATGACCAATATAAAGACGCAACCTTGAGCTTTAGAAGAGAGATGGGCATATTTTTTAATCAATTTATAGACAAAATGACTCATATAGAAGAGAAGTCAGATTAATCAAAAACTAAACTAATTCTCAGTTGTGGCCTTTAAATAAAATGAAGAATTCCCTGTGAAAATGGAGCTGCCTTTGTGTTGCAGTCAGCCCATTCATTCATATCTTTGAATTACATGAATAATTAATTTTTTTCTTCTGCCAAGTAATATAGCTGCTGTGAAAGTGTAGGTGTTGATGTGAAATATGGGGGAAAGTAAACACCACATAATTCAACAAAATGCACAACAAAAAGCACTTTGAAAGTTTTATATAACATACAGTGAAAAGACAAGTGCTGGAGAGGATTTAGTGTTTTTCTGTGTATCTGCTGCTCATAGCATTTAGGATACTCTTTTCTTTTTTAAACCATCAGAGGATACAAAACTATGCTCAGTACAGATCTGCATGTGTGTGTGGAGGAGCGGATGGGCTTGTAGCAGAGCAATCAATAACAGAAAGCAAAGACTCAGGTGGGGTGAGGTCACACATGGTCAGTGCCAAAAAGCATCACCTGGGTATGTCAGGACTTTGGCATGCTACGTGTGTGTGTGTGTGTGTGTGTGTGTGTGACTCCAGCTTCAAAAACTCATAAATCTCTCTCTCTCAGTTTATTCTTTTCTCTACCTCACAGTGCAGAATGGGGTCAACGATTACAGCTTGAGCCCTCTGACTGTGTTCAAAGAGAGGATGAAGGAGAGAACAAACAAAAGACGGGAAAAGAAACACACAGGGAGGCTGCTAAGAAGGAAAAAAAGGAGCTGTGTCCTGTGGCTGGCACCCAGACAGGCTGGTTTGGGTGAGGAATGGTTTCCCAGAAGCACCTGAGAGAAGCAGACAGTGTCACTATGGCAACGCGACGGCCTGACAGACAGCATGTTCTGTCTCTGCTCTGACTAATGCCTGCTGCCAGGCTGGCACTTGCCATGGGCAGACAAACACACACACGCGCGCACACACACACAAACACACACACACACACACACACACACACACACACACACACACACACACACACACACACACACAGTAAGAGTCTGACAGGGCAATGAACCTAACTGGCACATTTTATGTCCTGATAAATGAACAGGGGTTGTAAAGGCAGACAGGCCCCACACGGTGCTGTCCATTAAGTTATGACTACCAAAAACAATTACATGTTTATACTGGCTGTATTGTGTATGCTGTTATTAAAATATACCTCTAAGAGCCATTACAAGTACCTTAATTAAAAAACAAAGAGAACTAGTTTGAGATTGCTACTCAGTATCAACGGGAATAATTGCATCACAACACGTCTGGTCCAAATACACATTTTAGTTCAAACTTCTGCCCTCTTCTCCTTCTGTAAGCACATATATGACACAAATTGGACTGAGGAGCATATTAAGATTCATACCAATAAAATCTGATCAGATATTATGTTGTTTGGAGTAAAATCTGCTGGTCTACATTTGTCCTCTAGCGTTAGCACCAGTAATGTGTTGAAGGTCTATACTCACGCATCAGTTTGCAAAAACAAATCACTAATTGTGTGTGTGCTGACAAAGGTTCGGACACACTACACGCACTAACCGAGCGGTTGATTTATGTGTTGATTACTGTGGTGGCATGGTGGAACTGAACACATATATGCTGGCGGTGGAAGCAGAGATGTTCGGGTTAATCACGGCCAGCAGTCGTCCCCTCCGACAGATAAAGGCGGTCTGTGTTAACGTGAAAGTTATTCAGCCTCAAAACACTCATGTGAAATTGCTTATGACACAGGGACAAAAGAACAGGGAGGTACCGCTTGTGTCTGCCTTCCAAAGGTTAAATGTTAGAGTGCAGTGTGGAGTAGCAAATTAACCCTAGCAGGACTTTGCAACCTTATGATTAAAAGTCATCAAACTCCAGTTCTTCTTGCATTGTGGTGAGGAGGAATCCATCATTTATTTAAAAAAAAAACTACACATGATACTGCAAAAGTGGATCTACATAATAACAAGCTAACAGGGATGAGCGGTGAAGTGGCTCATCATCAACAATGTCAGCAGACCACTTGTCCTTTAGCGGCCCCTGGTTGGCCCTCTTTCAGCAAGCCGCTCAAAATGCGATCGAAACATGAGGGTTTAATAATAATGGAGATTTAGGTAGGTAGATATCTTGGAGTGGAGGCTTGTGGCTTTTACTTTCTGTTTGTTGTTGGTGTAGCTGATGACAGCATGAGAGGGCATCCAACCCTCTGTTAAAAGTTTAGGTTATAGACTATAATAGTCCTGTAAATGGCATTTACTGCATATATTTTCAACATATAACCAGCTCTACAGGATCCTGGACAAATTACTTGGCATGAGCACAAACAGTAAAATCGTGTTTATCCTCTCTTCGTCCTACTCCAACTCTTCCTTAATAGGGGTGATCAAGGTGATTTATTAGTGGCTAAAGTTGAACTCACAGGTGGTGACAGCTGTCTTCTTCTTACTTGCCTCACATCATAGGCATGCACCATGTGCACATGTGCCCCCTAGTGCACATGCACGAGATACAAACAAAACAGGGATGTACTCTTATAAAACATTGCTCACAGTGCCCATATTGGCCAAAAACACCACAGGAGGACCTTTAATAAAATGGCATGATAACTGCTTTCTAACCTCTACAATCAACTCTCACCTGACCAGGAATGCCAGTTTTGGTTAATGCTGTTTTCAGGGGTCAGTACAGATGACGTGACAGCAGTCGGTGGTCAGAGCTAGCTTATCAGCCCTGGTCTTACTTCTAGCTCATCTTTTCAGCTTTTTCAATGTGTTTAGTCACAGTACCTCTCATCGGCATAACGCACCCAGGAACCAGGTACCAAACTAGCACTTTGAATCGCTCGTCCTCTACCACACGGATTGGCAGCATATGTGTCTCAATCGTTCGGCACACCAATTGGGTGATGGCCTCAGACTGGCAAACATCACGCTTTCCCCCCCGGCTAGCAGCAATGTGATCTTGGGCTGCAAACAGCCAGCTGCTTGTTCTTAAAGTGGCACAGCATAGTACCAAAGTGTAGTAGCATCACACAATTTACGTTTGACTTTGCTGACTTTCTGGAAGAAATGTTCCCACACAGAGCCTCATTTAGTGCACTCACAGGCTTTTCACACTGCACTTATAGCACCAGGCTAAAAAAAAGCCATTAGCGGAGTGTGTGTGTGTGTGTGTGTGTGTGTATGTGTATGTGTATGCAAACATAACAAAAAGTAACCTATAGGCCGACATGCATAACCGGTTAGGAGGACATTAGCATCTTATGAGGTCTTAAAAAGCAGAACGTACTCATGTATTAAGTCAAAGACATTCAACATAAAACATTTGGATCACACAGTGAAACTCAGTTGTCAGACAGAGGAGCAAAGAGACAAATCAACTTAAATTAGAATGTTATAACCCAGCCAGGTATGGTCCCGCTGAAGCGAGGTAAACAACACGTTCGTCAGATCCACCAGAAAAAACACTCCCTCATGTGTTTTCACACACAGTACATGCACATAGGTCTGCACACATATACAGAACACATGCAAGCAGACATATAAACACACATAAACCTACACTCCCACAACGAACAGATGGGGGTCTCTTCCATCTCTAGTTATGCGACTGGAGAGACAATTAACACCCAGAGCGCTCCCAGCACCAACAGATTGGCGGAGTCACCACTGAGCCAAAAGGAACAACAACAGAAACGGAGACAGAGTGCAAGAGATGACAAATTTGGAGGTGTGAAGAGAGACGGGGGAAAAGTGCTTTTTTATCTTGAAAAAGAGAAGAGTCTTGGCAACCAGTTGAAGAGAAGCACAGGTGACGCCCACAAAAAAGAGACAGGCAACGTGTACAGAGGGATAGATAAACAGATGGACCACATGTGGTACTGGCAAGCCACTGATTTCCACAACTAGCCAGCAAGCCAATCCATCAGCTGTTCAAACAAACAGATACAGTCAGCGAGCCGTCCGGCCAACTAGCCGGCCAAAATGTGAGAACACGAGAGCCAAGGAGGGGAGGAGGTGAGAGCAAATAGAAAAGGACAAGGAGGAAAATGAGGATGACAATGACGGTGGCGATTCATCCCCAGAACACACGGACAGGAGTGTTAAAGTCAGAGAAAAAAGGATGGGACGGAAACAAAGAGGAGGAGGAAGACAAGAAGAGGAGGAGAGGATCCAGAGGAACGGAGGCAGAAACGCAGTTCTGTTTCCTTCCAACAGCCCTGAGACGAGTCATCATGAGTGGGCTGCCTGCTCGCCTGGCAAGAACTAAAATACACCACATACAAAAAAAGGCATCATACGCACACACTCACACTAATACACACTTCAGACAATCAAACATGTACAAAGGAGATGTCAAACACACTCACACATAACTGTCCACACCAAACCTTCAGTAATAGACACACACAGTAATACGCACACTCAGGGACAGCGGAGCAGACTACAGACATGACCCATGGTGATCGTGACTACGTACACTACAGATTTAGGCCTGTAGGATATCTGAACTGTATTCTGTGTGTGTGTGTGTGTGCGTGCGTGCATGCACATGTGTCTACCTGATGTCCGTGCAGTGTATAGAGTAGTTTGCCCTCTACAAGGTCCAGTATCTTCATTGTGGAATCGCTGGATGCAGTGATGAGGAAATTACCAGCTGGGTGGAAAGACAAGCTGTTCACCACACCACTGTGGACTGGAAAACACAAAGACAGACAGACAGACAGACAGACAGACAGTTTATGACAGGATTAATATACCGATATTTTGATACTGTTATTCAAACTGACTTGCATCCTGAAGTAAAACCTTTCATTGCAGTTTGCATCTTTATTCACCTGTTCGGCCTGTTGTAGTATGGAATGATTTAACATTAAGATCAAAATCATGATGAGGATAACAGTGACTTGAGCTCAATTTAAAGATATTCTCATTGAGGTGATGCTGCAACAACGTTTTGTGACAGAGACAATATATTATATTATAAATAGCAGATAAAAAGAACAACAAAGACACTGTTGGCCAAAGTTAATCCAAAGAAATTCCATACATTAATACTCTTAAAATCTCTCTAAATAGGAAGTCAGGCAACCACAGCAGTAAAATATGAGCTCCTATTGGGCATTTAAGAGTTCAGCGTCTTGCTGAAGGACACTTCAGCCAGACAGATGCTTGCTAACGTGGTTGCCAGGATCCCAGTGAAGTACACTGCTACTGTACATCACAATGCCTCAGTTGCTGTGTAACTTGACAGTGGCTTAACATCAGGTTTACATTAGCACATTTCATAGAGTACAGTAACATCAGTAGCCAATGGCAACTAATCAAAACTTTCTTGGACCTGAAATGATTGTACCATGTGGTGACTGGGTTCATGACGAAATAAAATGAGGACAGCAGACATTCGACAAGCGACATATTCCCTCTGCTGGCTGCAAGACGCTATGACACACATACTGATACCTGTAGCTGCAAAAAGATGCCAAAAAGCTGCATCCAACTACACTGACAGCAGGGGGAACATACTGTTTGATATGGCCCAGGTTCATGCAAGGATAGCGAGCAAGGTAAATTTAAAAGCAGAGGAATTATCCACCCAACACCAAAAGAATAAAGGATGACTAAACAAACTACCAATCACCAATAATTCTTATGGGTATCTAACAGTAACCACATCACATTTTAATCGCAACACTGAAGGCATAAAGCACAATTGGTAATTAACTACAGTGTGTGAAGAGAAGCACAGCCGAAAGGAGAAGAAACAAGAGGAGGGGAGAGAAAAAGCTTTTATCTTCATGCCATCACTCCTCAGACAGATGTGATTATCCATTATTAGATCTCACAACTCAAATCCATTTAAGAGAGCTGATGAGAACAATCGGACTGACTGGCAGGCTGACGAAAGGCATCAACTTTTGGTTTATTGAATATGCAAGAAATCATGAATCTTGATTACCACTTTAATCGTGAGCTTAAAAGCTTAATTTTATCTTGGAGTTATTTCAGTGATTTGCAGGGAGCATCTTTGTTCAGCTTTGCTGTCCTTGTCGTCTATTTCTACTGTCCTGTAAATTCTTCCTGGAACTGTGTGTCAGGACACTGAGAGCAACTTAAAACATATATGAATAAGATATACAACTCGCCTGTGTTATTTCAGTATAAAAGATTTTTATCTAACAGCTATAAGGCACCAAGAGCAGCTGAACCGAGAGCCTTGGAGCAAAAATATGTTGTAAATGATTCAATAAATAGTTTTGCTGTAGTAATTGCCCCTGATCTTCCAACGGTGTCACTGTAAACTAAACACGTCCTTTAAACAGCTTTTGAGGTGTCTTTACCTTGGTAGTGCTGTAGCATCTTATGGGATCTGATGTCCCACACCTTGACAGAGTTGTCAGTACTAGCCGCAGCGATGCATGTTCCACTCGGATGGAAGTCCACATGGTTTGCATAGCTTGGGAGAAAGAAAACATTTCATTAGGGGAAATTAGGTCTTTAGAAACACTGACTGTTCTCTCACTGCAAATCTTTGCCCCACACAAATTTAGCTACACGCATCAGAACATTTCTTATCCACATTTTTGCCATGCATCGTTCTGGCCTCAGGTCCTCACCCAGCATGTTCATAGAAAGAATGAATACACTCTCTGCTGTTCTTGTCCCACAGCTTTATAGTCTTATCATCACTGGACGACACAATCAAACGATCATCTGGAGAGAATCTGCAAGAGATACATTCTAGATCAAAAACTGGCTTGAATTTAAGTTCAGCTTCAATTTTCAGTAACGACAAATCAGAAATGTATAGAATTTTTTATAGGTAACAAACAATAGAATAAGTAGAAATATCTGCAGTAGCCAATACCATCTAGGTGTGAAAAGTCTACATTTGTGCATGTGTGTATGCAGCGTACTTGGCACAGCGGACCCAGTTGATGTGTTGGTTGAGAGAGAAGAGAAACTTTTGCCTGTGGACAGTCCACACTTTGATGGTCTTGTCGTCTGAGGCTGTGACAAGGGTCTGCCCATCACCTGAAAAGTTAACGCTGCGCACGGTGGCAGTGTGAGCCTTGAATGCTGTTGACTCAGCCTTCCTGTACAAACAAACACACACCAGGACAAAACTAAAGTTAAAAAAAAAAAACTGCCAAAAACCAGTGGGTGTTCAGAAATGTGTGCCTTCTACTGTGCTGGCAGAAGCAGGTGACTCGGCGTAAATGTCTAGTTTTGTTGTTTTTATGAGTCAGCATCATTGCCCTTTGAGTTAGCTTTGTCTTGAAAAATGATAGAGATGGACTGAAAAACAAATACTTCAAAACTCACATGCTGGGCACCCACAGGCGTACAGTCTTGTCTCTGGAGGCAGAGGCTACCAGGTGGCCAGAGGGAGAAAACTGAACTGAAATGACAGCATCTTTGTGTCCATCAAAACGATATGCTCGCATCTGAGGTTTCATGTTCCAGATCATCACACATGAGTCCATTGAGCCTGTGGCTGTGAGAGGACGGGAGCAAAGGTGAGTGAACACATTGTGTATGACCACAGAAAACATACCACACATAAAATAAAATGAAAAGACAAAATGCTAAATGAAGTGGCCATTACCAATCTGTTTCATGTTGCAGCTGAAGTCCACACTTGTCACAGTGTCCCTGTGACCCTTGAAATGTCTCTCCAGAGTTGGATCAGACTACATGGAGAAAGAGACAGAGACAAATTGCAGCAACCATATTCATGCCTGTGACAACGTTCTTAGCATTTCTAAATAACAATAAATAGTTCTGACTAAATAAGCAACAAAGTTCAAAATAAAAAAAAAATACAATAAAAAAAAATCATCTTTTGGTTTCACACTCTGAAACTGCATCATCAGGATATGTGTGTGTGATATGATTGACAGTGGCCTGGCAACATAGCAATCAACCCCATAATTGTCATACAAAGCTAGAAACTGATGATATTCTCTGCAATGAGTTTGAAAGTTTGTACAGCTGTCTGTACTCATTCAAATACAACTGAAGGCAAGTAAAGCCTGTAAAATACTGACAATTGTCAAATAATACTATATAATACTGAGAATCTAGCTAGTAAGTAGTTGTAGTCTAGTATTAGGACCCTGGAGCAAAGTGTAGGTTCACTAAAACACAGTAAACACTGAAGGGTTTGACACATCACAGTATGAACAGCTGAGGTGTAATTAATAATATTAATGATGGCTGAATCCGGGCTGCACAGTGGCTCAGTGGTTAGCAGCGTCGCCTCACAGCTAGAAGATCCCCGGTTCGAGGTCTTTCTGTGTGGAGTTTGCATGTTCTCCCTGTGCAGCGTGGGTTTTCACCGGGTTCTCCGGCTTCCTCCCACAGTCCAAAAACATGTGGAGGTTAATTGATAACTCAAAATTGTCCGTGGTTGTTTGTCTGTATATGTAGCCCTGTGGTAGGCTGGCGACCTGCCCAGGGTGTCCCCTGCCTTCACCCGAGAGACGGCTGGGATAGGCTCCAGCCCCCCCGTGACCCTGCAAAGGATTCAGCGGTGTATAGATAATGGATGGATGGATGGCTGAATCCCACTTAGCTGCTTCAGTTTCAGGGTCCTTGTATTGTGCATGCTAGCTCACTGTCAAGCCTTACTGGGACACTTCAGTCACTGCAATGTTGTATGTGACACCTGTAGTTTTATAATGTAACAAGTCAAAATGTCTTTTTGCCATTACGCCTATATCTGACTATTATAAATCTAACTTCTAAATCATGGGCATTGATACGCTAACATAACAGACCAGACTCCTCTGAGAAAGGCTTCCACAAGGTTTCGAACTGATGTCCATGAAAAACAGACTCAGACCAAAAGAAAGCGACATGAATGTGGACGACAGCCACGGAGCGGCGCTGTTTCACAGTGTACTTGTTCCCAAACGAGACACATCCAGACAAACCATCAAATTAACATTTGTTCTGAGGCTAGCGGTGAGGCTGAGTTCAATCTTCATCATTGGTTGATGAAATTAACACATTAACACGTAATGGTGTCTGTCTGAAGTCCACAGATGTTATTTTATAAGCGATGCCTAAAAAAGAAACGCGTCAAATACAGCGATACCCCGGATGTACAGCCCTGTGCTTAGCCTGTCAGGCAGCAGATCCGAATTTGTGCCATCGCCAACAATCTCCACCAGTAAGATTAGCTATTTTTCAGTTATTTTGTTGGAAAAACAAACATTAACGCGGGAAAGGTTTAGTTTTGGACCCCATATTTGAAAATGCAGTATCTGTAAGCATCGTGACAGGAAGTGGTGTGCCCGAAAAGCACAGTTGAGGGTAAAACACGCCCGGGGCGCTGAGTTACCAAGGAGACGTGAGCTGTGGTGCTAGTAACTGCTAGCCGTTAAAGTCGGAGGAAGAGCAGAGAGCACTTTCGCAGCCGCATGTTTTTGTGTAAGGGCTTGTTTGTAACATGGCAGAGCTGCATATTATAGGCCAGATCGTCGGGGGCAGTGGTTTCCCGCAAAACAGCCTGTTTTGCAAATGGGGAGTTCATACGGGAGGAGCATGGCGGCTTCTGTCTGGGCTGAAGGAGGGTCAGACCCAGGTGGATATCCCCCAAACAGGAGACATGGCGTACTGGAGTCACCCGATTGATCTGCACTACGCGACCAAAGGACTGCAAGGCTGGCCAAAGCTTCATCTTCAGGTGTGGCACCAGGACTCTTTCGGACGCTGCCAGTTGTACGGTTACGGGTACTGCCATGTCCCCTCCAGCCCCGGACATCACCGGATAAGCTGTGTGACCTGGAGGCCGCTCGGCTCCTGGCAAGAGCAATTGGCGCAAATGTTTGTCGGCGGAGGTCCCCAGCTCCGCAGCACGGATTTCATATACAGCGGGGCGGATAGATACAGACTGCACACCGAAGCCATGGGGACTGTGGAGCTGGAACTTGGCATTATCATGAGACACTTCGACAAATATGGCGTCGAGTGTTGACACAGTGAAATGAAAAGTACTTTGGGAAGTTGTTATGGATTCTCTAAATATGTGTTGCAGGCGGAGGTCTGGTTGCTTGTTTTTAGTAAACTTTTGTACATTTTTTCTAAATCGCATTTGCGTTTTTATATAGATCTATGTAAATAAATGATCGTATCATCGAAGTTGGTTCCTTTTTGATGTTATTTTTTCCATAGCAGAACATTATCAGACCACTCCAGCCCTGTACCAGTAACCAGATCACAGTTTTGCCTCATATCTATTTTCATCCTACATTATTACCAAGAAAGTTCTGACCATGTAATATTCAAATTGTCTTCGCCAATTAACAAGACCTGGATCCCTGCAACAACATTACACTGCTCTTAACTCATATTTTATTTGCTTTTTTAATTAGTATTATATTTTCTGCACTTTTCTGACCCTGATTGACATTCTCCAGCAAACCTCTTGGTACCCACAGTGGGTAAGTGGGTCCAGGCAGGTTAATAAGTATTTTTCCAGATCTAAATTTAAGTTTTTACCCTGATACTCCTTGACACATAAACAGAGGATGAACATAGATGAAGGAAGTGGCCAGCTAGCTTGGTATAAATCAGGGTGCAATAAGAACAAAACTGCACTATAGTTGTTTAATTGATCCAAAACTTGATAGTAAACTGATTCAAGGTGCTGAATGCATCCAACATGTTCTACAAAAATCATTTACATGGGCAAACGGGATTTTAACATGTGATTAGATGGTTTTCAGTGCAAGTCTCCTTGGCACATGAAGTTTATTTCTCTCCAAACATCTGGTAAACACACATACTTTCACTTTTAAATCAGTAATCCAAATATTTTTCAAAAATCTCGCCCAACATTTGTAGTGATAGGAACAGTTTCATGTGCATCGAGGAATTCATGTTTTGGGTGTTTGTTTGCTACAAAAGCAGATATGCAGCAAGTTTGAAGGGCAAATAACACATCAAATCTGTGCCTACGACAAGTTACTGCAGTGAGACAATGTATTGTTCATCTTAATGTTACTTTGAAATTATTTAACACACAGTCTTCGTGGGTTTAATGACTACATACTTTGTGTATAACACAGTCGTAAATATGTAGATTGCAGTAAAGGCATGGTAGTATTAATTAATAGTGATTAATTTTGACATAATGTGACACAACAAATTGCAAAAAACCCCACAGGAAGTGTTAACTGTAGGAAACATTTCCTGAAATATGCCTGTTTGGGACATAATTTCCATTTTGTTCCAGTTTCACATTTTCAGTGTGTGACCTATTTCGACCACAGACAGATCAATTAGCTACAGATTCCCGAATTCAGCGTTACCTCAAAACGTGCCTGTAATAACTACGAGACGTTACTCATGTGTCACAAACCAGATGGGTAAGTTAGCCTAATTTATGACGAAGTCTTAGATACATTATGTTCGTCGTGTAAAAGTAATTATCGTATCCACTTTTACTTGTAGTTAAGCATCGAATGTGAAGCTAGCGTTACAAACAAGAAACGAACTTCACATCTGAGGCTAAAGTTAACAGGTGCAGTAACAGTTCGAGCTAACGTACACTCACCAGTGCAGAAGTCATCTTTCCTGATATCGGAGACACACAGCCGGTGACAGAAACTGCTCTGGCCGTTACAGCTGTTCCTGTTGGCCACTCTACTTCTTAATCACAGTAAATGAGACAAACGATACTGTACTGTTAGCTCACCGGCTAACGCTAGCTTACAACTAGCTGCTGGTTGCTGACAACAACAAAATTCAGTTTACGCGCCGCGATTGGGCGCTGAGCATCTGGTCAGACTTCTTAAAGGGAAAGTTGTACCATTTAAAACTGTTTATGTGTAAACTTCCATGTCGCAGAGATAGAATTGTGCGAGTATGTTACAGTAAAATGTCATACAGTTAAGCAAACACGAGTAAATAGTTAATATGAAATCGTTGTATCATTGTAGATATTACAGTGATTATTTTTTCATTTTTAATTGTAGTGACGCGCTATAACCACCAGGTGTCAGCAGTGTTACACCGTTGGAAATCTTTAGCGTTGTGAAAGTAGATGTGTCAAGGGAGTGGAAAAATATTGATTTTAAACGTGACATTATTAGTAGTAGCTTACAGCTATAAACCTTGTCTTCAATGTAAACTGTGCAAATAGAATAAGCAGAATGTGATGGGTTTATCAGCCAGTGATAGAAAATTCGTGCATTTTTACTCATGGAATATAGTACAAATTTGAAGCACTTAAACTTTGCTTGTGCATTTATGGGAAGTTATGAAGGACTTAAAACTGAATTTGTAACAGGTTGCCTCATCAAGACAGGGCTTCATGTTCAGGTATTAAAGCAGGACCCAATTTAAATCCTTTATCATGTCAGCTGATAAAGTGCTTTACTGGTGCAGATTCCCATATATTCAGTGGCACAAACCAGTGGAAACACTTTGAAGCTTTTGGGCATCATGCCACTTGTCTGGTCTCCCTGGCTGGTAATCCAGCCTTGTGTATATGCAAATGTTAAGCATGTAGTAAGCATTATAAAAACATAGATTATCTCATGTAATAACAGTCAAAACGGCCCATTTAACCAGTGTAGTATTGTGTGTGTACATAAATGTACAACAGGTGGAAGAGGAAACAAAAACGTACAAATACTGATGTAAGTATTCAAGTGCGGTATTTCAAGGATCATTCACTCAAGAAATAATCCATTGTGTTGACCTGTTCGGTGTCAACACAAACCCTTTCTTTAACCAAATCCCCCTGTGGGCTGTTCCAGCTGGACGGTTGCTGTGTTACATAGCCAACAATTCACACCACAAATACTATCATAATATCCTTTCCTTAACCCACAGCTGTAGTATGACTGGCTGTAATTATGTTGTTTTCGTGTTATTTTCACGCCATGTAGTCATGTTTCTGTGTGAGGATGCAAAAACAGGCTGCACTTGACCTGGTGACCCAGGAGACGCTGAGAAAATGCCCCCAGACGTTGACAGTATGTGTGAGGCTTTTAGCAAATTTACAAAGCAGAGTAAACTTGTTCAGATAAGTCTTGTCCAACATAAGAGGAGTGTCAGTAATTTCACATATTGTATATACAGGGATAAAAGCAGGCAGTTGATTAGATTGATTTAACTGTCTTTTCTGCCTGATATATGCTGTATGAGACACCCATGGGTTTATATCCTCTTGTGAATGGTTGCAAATATACAGAACTACACAGTACACACTGCACACTGTCTGTGCACTAAAGTAAGGCCATGCAGTGCAACCCATCATGCTATTTTTGTTTTGAAGAATAGGATTATTTGATGGGAGCAGTTCATACTTGACATCGGTGTAAACACTTCCTCTTCATGGTCACTTCCAGTAAAATGGATACGAGGAGAAGGAAGGAGGAAGACAAACAGACCAATGAAGAAGAATCCTTTTAATCATATTCATATTCAGTAACTGTTTAAGGGCTGCAACAAACACACCGATGTGTTTTACACACACACACACACACACACACACACACACACACAAACACGTCACTTATCTAGTCACCTTTGTGTTTATTGCCAAGGGAAGTAGGACATACTTCACTGAAAATAAACCTGGGCTTGGTGCGCAGACACGCTGTTTCCTTTTCAAGAAGAGGGGATGTTTTTATTGTTATTTTCTTTATCTGCTTGAGTATTCGCGTCATTTATGACTGCTGCAATCTTATGCCCCTTACGGTAAACTTTCACCAGGATCCACGTGATCTTCAGTAGCTTGGTATTACTGTCATTGTATTGTTATTTTGTTTGCTATAATGCATTAGAAATACTCAGTTCACTTCAGTGGAGAGGAAGCTATGTCATGTGTCAAGTCGGGCCCAGAGGCTGGGGAGCGAACAGCTGGTCTCCAGCAAACTGCCCGTTTCAACAACTCCTGTGGGCGAGATTTACACTGAAAATGAGACCTTCGGCTGAATGAGGCTAAAGTTATGTGTCAAGTGGCTGCAAACAGGATCTCAGAATTCCCCATAATGAGAACTGAACAATGTCAAAATTCACTTGGACGTACAACAAAAAGAAGGGAGTTTGGAGTTACTGGAAGATGTTTATTTATTTACTTATTTTTAATTGTAATATTTCTTTACAATCGAATGTGGCTAGTTGCCTCCCTGTGCTTCCAGTCCTGTTGCTGGGCTAAGTTAGGTTTAGCTACAGTGTGGGCCTGTTGAATGTTCTTCACTAACTTTTGACTGTGGCTAGCTTCCAGTCTTGTTAAAATAAGCTAAACTACGTTATGCCACTATCTCTGTATTGAAAATACAGAAAAATAATTTACATTTACCTCCGATCTAACTTTCAGAAAGACACAAATGAAGGGAATTTCAAACAATGTCAGAGCCTTCCTTTCATGTGCTTGTAGTTTGTTGCAGCTGAGGATAGATTTTTTTGTGGAATGGATTAGTTTTGTGAGAGAAACATTCCACGACCGGCCTCTTGCTCTGGGCTTTAAAGACACACCTTTGCAATGGGAACTCGTTTTAAGCCGGAACATTCGGCTGCATTTCCATACAGCTTAAAGGTATGAGTGCTATGCAAAACTAACAATGTCTGACAAGCTGCGGTTTATTTTTCGAGACAAAAGTGATTAAATTATGTAGGTCATGAATGAGGAAATGTGAACATTCAGGGATCCACTGAACTGTTTATGATTGCTTCCATTGCGTACGCAGATCTGCATCATTACATTGTTGCTTGTTACAACACGGTTTGCCTGAATGGTTGCTCAATACAAAAGAGGGCATTATGTAATATCTGCTCAGTGCCTAACCTTTGAGGATCTTTTCTATACTTGTAGTTACAGAGTCAAAAACTGTTTTTATTGTCATCCTTTGGTGAGGTGTTGTTGCTCTTTTGCTTTTTTAACGCTGATGCACTTAAAAGAGAACATTGTCTGAGCCTCGCCTTCGATGTTAAGTAGCTATTGTCACCTTATGTAATAGCAGTGATCACGCTAAATATGTAAAAGGAAGCCTCATGGGTTGAATTCCAAACCGCTGTGTATTTATTTGGATTAATAATGTCTTCACACTGGATTGAAAGTAAGAAAATAAGGTCATATACTTTAATATGTTTTGTTTTGCAGGATAATATCCAAAAAAAAAAAAAAAAAAAGTGTTGCACGTAGCCTCACAAGTCACAGTTCAAATATAACAAGGTGAATTACACAACAAAACACTGAATGAAACCTGCTCTGGTTTGTATACATAAGTCTTTTCTTTTTTTTTTTTACACAAATCAAACCCTGTGGATTAAAAAAAAAATAAAAAGAAGCAAGTCTGACCACAGTGCAAATCTGCTGACTCATCCCCTTTTAGGATTACTCTCTGTTCACACTTTCTTCAACTAAAAGTATAATACTGCAAAATATTCTTGAACTAGATTTTTCTTTGATACAGCATGCTAATGTAAAAGTAATTGTCAGCTTTGATGGTACATGTTTTTAGTTGTGGTTTGTGTATTAAAGTTAATTTAGGCAAAGTTCAGGGAATAATCCTATTCTCTATATTAAGAGTATAAATTTGTTTGACCTCAGATAACTTTGGCAGTAAGTGCAGGTGCACTGGGCTCTTTCTGCTGCAGACAAGAAGAAGGCTGTCATGTTTTTGTGATGATATCTATGAAGGAATGTAGGAAAAACATTTTTGTGAATCAGGATCAAGATAACTCCCCACACAGATGCTGAACTTTAAAAGGGAATTCAGCAAGTCATTTACACTTTGATACATTGATAAATGAAGGTATTGTGCAATATGTCCACTCGTCCAACTGGTGTAATGTCACCTTTACCCAAACGAGGGTAAAGGTGGCATTGCATCACTCATGATGCTGCTGCAGTTTGTGATACCTTCTCACCCAGAATGTTATAAAAGAACTCAGAGCGCAAAGTTTATCACAAGCTGCACAAGTGTAACAAGTCTTCTGAAACTACTGTACAGGTGTTTTTCCTGACTGTGAAATCAAACGTGTGCATGCATGCATGGCAAGCTGTCCTCTTATGGGTTATTACGATGTTTGTATTGCGTGATGGTTTTGTTTAATGAAGCGTCTTGTTATCGGCAGGCTTGCTGTAAAAAAGGAAGGCTTTTGTGTTGCTTGGCCTGCAGCGCGGAAAAAGGAAAAGTCTGCCGCTGTGGCTGTTATCCTTTTATCAGCCTTTGTTGTCACGCACATAGGTACGTACTGCAAAAACAGCAGTGCTCTCTCTCTCTCAGTGGAAACATTCAATCGGACACACAACACAGCACATCATTGATATGTATTATACTTCATTGCTAATGTGCAACCGATTAAAACACCAATTGTTTCTGTAAAAATCAGTTTATGTAGGTTTCAAAGCTAAAATTGTAATGAAAAGTTTCATTTCCTTTTTATGGTTGGAACTTGTTTTGGTAATTGCTTGCTTCGTTTGCCAGAATAGAATGAAAACAAACAGGTAAGCTTTACAGCAATCTGGTACGACGACGTCTGCGACGGGAATAGTGGCATTCAGTGATGGCATGTTACCTTTACACATACTTTCTGGTGTGGCTTCGGGTGGGTGTGGACAAAGTCTGACTCTGCTTTTACTAGACTGAAGGTTGCAACAGGCAACAAACACATTTAGAAGACAGGGGTCATTTTCACAAGAACACCACTACCACCATAAGAAAAATGACACAGACTCAATCTTGACTGACTGAAATATCCAGGTCACTTTTCCAGAAAATCAGGATAAACATGTATTTCCCCTACCTATGGTGAGCGCTATTATACTCTCATTAGTAATACAATAATAATTCTGCTTTGCTGTTTTGTCCTAATCTGTAATATCACCTTGTAGAGGTTTCTAACCAAAGACAGGATGAAAGGCCATGACGGGAGAGGAATGTCCAGCTGGTGAGCTTGGACGCTGGCCAGTCATGTCTGTGTCTGCGAGAGAGTACAAAGGCCGATCAGAGCCAGCAAGCTGCTCACGCACTGTGATCAATATTCAGATCCACTGGGTTACACACACTGAACTGTCAAGATGACTCCTAATACTTGTTTTTATGGCTGTGTGATTTCTGAATAATCCCTTAATGGCTCCCAGGAAGTGTCCTCAGTAGAACTACAAATTTGGTACTAATTATGGGGGGAGTAGTGTGCAATTGTTGCACTTCATGCTCATTAATTACAACAGTTACAATAACCCAGGGGTGTTTAGTTAGCTCACAGTAGATCAACGGACAGGAAAAAGTGTGAAATCTGTCGAAATGCAAGCATAGAATTCAACATATTTTATTTGTGTTTCAAATAATGAATGAATATTTACTTTGGTTTAAGCTTTTCTTATCAGGGCGTTTCTAATTTCTCTATAATTAGCACCAAATTACAGTTCTTTCTAGGACACTTCCCAGGAAACCTGATTGGTAATTATGGACCTGTTAAATAAAGAGTTACCAGATAATCTTTCTTTAACATGAATGACCCCAAAGACAAGAGTATTTTATTTATCCTGCTTCATGCTGCAGGATCTGGAGATGGCTTCCTAACAGGAGCAGCTATTTTACAAAAAGCTTCTTACAATATGACTGCCATCACTTATCACTAGTATGTGATAGTGATAGTATGTGAAGCAGGCAGAGAATTGCTCCTCATTCAGTCATGGTGGGCGTCATTTTGCAGCACCAGTGTGTCATTCCTGTCTGATCTCAAGCTCCAGAAAGCCAAAGAGGAAACTCCAGTCATAAAAAAAATCTTACGGTAAATGAATGAAGCTTGTGAATGTAGTTCCCTGTATGCTGCACCCAATAAAGACCGCAGTTAGTTAGTAAGTAGTATTTCCTTTAAAAGTGAGCAAACAAAAGAAAGATTAGATAAAGAGTTGAGAATAAAGAGGTTCGTTTCCTAGTGTCTTATCAAGCAATTAATTATACAACCACTCAGGGTATACAGTCAAAAACAAGTACAGAAGATTTGTAATAATAAAAATATTGAAATGTTAAAGTCTCCACATTGCAATAAATCCATTATTGGCACATACTAGTATAGAAACTGATGCCACCGTACGTCCAATCCGCTGTACCGGGTCAAACTCTGGAGGGATTTCCCAACACATTTGTCACTTTGGTTACTTTAGCTGAGATGGGAAGTCTTAATTATGGTTCTCTAGGGATTTTTTTTTTAATGTTTTGTCATTTTCTGTTGCTCTGTCGCAAGAACAGACGTGTCTCTTCTCTTGTGATCTTCTGTCACCACAGCAGAAGCGCAATAGCCAGTGCAGTAACTGATGGTCCTTGGTGGTCGAAGCATTTATACAGGGAGGAATCCTTCAGTGTCTTCAGAGTCTGTGGCATCCATTAATAAATCTGATAAAGTTACAGAGTTTGCTGCATTTCTTCTTATTTGTGATTTGTTTTATTCATTGTACTGCTTTATACTGTGTACAGGTGATGAGTTCTAAACATACTGGGACTGAATGGACCTCCGGAGTTAAATGCTTCATATCACTCATAATTACTGTGCATGTCATCATAATGAGCTTCTTTACACTTGAACAGTGTGCAATACTGAGCATTTTAAAGTATAGATGGAGTTTCTCTTGTAAGTACAATGCCACAGAATGGGCCTCCATTAATACAATATACAATATTATAACTGCTGCACAGCAGTCATGGTAATTTTACTGTTATTGTCCCAGCAATGATTCACCTGTCCTCAAGAGATCTGTCTATGTTTGCATGCACCTCACGCAGACACATGCACTGCTCACTGTGTAGACTAGCTGAAACAGTCACATGGTAACATTCCAGGAGGCCCCCAAGGACGTGCGGTTATCTGGACCCTGATGGCAGCAGCAAGGCAAATAGTAAGGTCAGTGCCACAGACAACCGAACATGAGGATAAAACAACCATTCCAATTTCAATAGGTATTTTCATTAAGCTGTTTTTATTAGCTATTATTATACTGAGACAGGATCCTCAGCCACTTTGGCAATGCAATTTCAGAGTCTGTCTTTGAATCCTGGAAAGCAGAAGTGATACTCTCAGCTCATTTTGTGCATCTTTTTTTTTTTACTTGAGTTGACGTTGGGAACAAGTACATCCTGTTTTTTTTTGTTTGTTTTTTTTTTACAAAATAAAAAGATGCTATCTTTAAACATTTTAGAGCAAAGGACAGTGAGCCCAATAAAGTGACACCTGCGTCTGTTCTAATTCTCTGAAAGCAGGTAGAACACAGAGGGATGAAATGATCGTGTTTCATTTCAAAGAAAAATGAATCAGGGAAGATGACGCTGCAATTCTAAATCTAAAGGGATGCATTGTTTCCCAAAGCCAGCTGCAACAAGGGCATCTCCCTGAAAACGCTGGGGAATGTTCAAAACTTTGAAATCTAATGCTGTTGTAATCAGTCTCATGTCAGACAGCCACGCAGACACCTGGTGACAAGGTCATGGAGATTTTCATAATTACAAACCACAGTGTCGTGCGTTCACGTGTATCTGCAGGATGTATGTGACATACACACACAGACTCTGGCTGTTTAACCTGTTGACTGTCTTGATGTGTTTGTCCCTGCACACCTCACCCTCTATGTAATGAGGAAGTGACCTTTCTGAAAGAGATAAAGCTCTAACACACACTGGCCTTCAGTCCCCCCCGGCTACTAGGAAGATCACTTAAGCAACCCGGAAAAAAATTACTGAGACAGGCACAGTCTGCCTTTTAATATACCGTTCTTGTCTTTCACCGCTCAGCTATATTACACTCCACTTCCAGAACTTCCAAAAGTAGCAATTTTAGGAGGCCAAATTATATATTAAACTCATATTAAACAGCCAATCCTTTGTGAATTCAGGTATGACTTGTTTTAGATATATCTCCATACATGATTAAACCGGAAACTGATTACTCGGATCTACTCCTGTTTACAATCATTTAATGACTCCTCCACTCTCTACTTTAAATCCAAATGGGAAAGAGAAGCACAAATAACAATTTCAGAAGATGAATGGCTAAACATTTGTAAAGTTCAAATGAGCACTTCCACCTCAGGTTACTGGAGGGAAATCTCGTGGAAGAATATCAGTTATGGAAGATGCTGGAGAGAGTGTGGAAACATTCAAGCAGATCACTTCCACGTTCTTTGGGACTGTCCGATTATACGATCATATTGGAGGGATGTAGTAGAGGAAATGAAATCGATTATAGGCTTTGAGATAAAACATGATTTTTGCACAGTTTATCTCCCCTACATTCAGTGTTACTGACAAATATTTGGTTAAAATAATGTTAGCAGCCAGTAAAAAGGCTATTACGCGAAGATGGTTATTAAAGGAACCCCCTAGAGAGGAGTGGAGTGGAATTGTCAACGAAATATACGATATGGAAAGACTGACTTTCTCCCTGAACCTGTGCAAGGACAAATTCAACACGTACTGGAGCAAATGGAGAGCTCATCTCAAGTGACTGCCCCCTCATCACAACAGGAAGTGGTTCACAGTTGCTGGGTAGGACTAACCCCATGCTCTGCTTGATATACTTTTCTGGCGCTGGTTGAACGCCTTAGTAGGAAGACTTTTACTTCACTTCGAGGGGGAGAAGAGTCTGTGCTATGAGGGAGCTGAAAGAAATGATTATCATATTCATTTATCCCCCATCTGGCCCTGGACCTTGGCCCTACCTCTTACTACGTATATGTTGTCACCATGACTCCCCTCTTTTCTCATCTAGATAGATAGATAGATACTTTATTCATCTCCAAGAGAAATTTGCACCTGTGCCTTTTTGTTTTATATGTTTTTTTCTACACATATTGTAAAACAATTAATTCTATAAAAATAAAGTTTAAAAAAATCTCCATACATGAAGGAATGTGTGTATTTCGGAGTTAGCAGTTTAGACTGAGTTGAAAATACCCAATTAGGCTAACGTCATTTAGCCATTTGATTTGCTGTCTGAAGTATATTGTGTTATTTGTGGAAATGTTGATTTAAAGTCTCCGTTTAGGTTCTTATTAACAAGCATTTTGATCAAGCGTCCGGTCAGATGTATTGTTCCATTTCCTCTTTTCCTCGTCAATCTAAACGACTCATTCTATTTTAGCTTGCTAAGGCTAGCTTTGTCACTTGGTCCAGTTAGCTAGCAACAGTTAGCCTGGCAGTTAGCACCTGTATGTAAATATTTAGTAATAACCACTCTCTGCATAGAGTCTGCATTATAGAGTAAATTCATTTAAATTTACTGATGTCTGGGTCTCGACTCATTAAACATTTACATTATGACTATGCTAATTTTGAACTTTGTGACTGGTGAAACTGTCTCTGACTTGATCTTACCCTGCAGTCAAAACAATTAAACTGAGTGTCTGAAACCTCAGGCAACTCTAATTACTTACTAAAAATGTTGACTGAACTGATTAAGTTTCCAAACAGACCCTGAATATTTCCTATAACCATGACGGATAGGTTAACAGCCTGGTTTCCCACTGTGGGATTTCCAGAGTATTGTTACCATGCTGATAAGATGAATCATTCGATGTGGAAAGCATCTGACTCTTTAAACCTCCACCGTGAGCCTGCTCTAGGTTTCACGGGCTCCTTGCATTTGTCTGGACCCGGAGAGTTTGGCAGCCATGCAGGAATAAGTTGTCATGGAAATGGTGGATACGGGTGAAGCAGTGGGGTCAGGGAGATCACCTTGAAGCAAACAACTCTCTCTGTCTGTCTCTCTCTCTCTCTCTCTCTCTCTCTCTCTCACACACACACACACACAATGTATCAAGCTCAGAAGACTTGTGCACCTCAGAGCTAATCATCATTCCTGTTGATTTAAAACTATTCAGACAGCTCTCTTCACCAGTATGCAGCCCTGCCCAGCAGTTAAACTAACATGGAGAAATGCTGTACCAAGATCTTCTGTGACGTCAGATTTGTGTTGTAATAAAGTTTTTATCCAAATAAGGACAACTGAGGCTCAATGAGTCATTCTTTCATTGAGTTACTCTCTCTCTCTAGTACAAGTTTATCCATATCAAATTTTAACAACTGGTATTACAATATATATATTTTTTATATTTTGTATTTTTTTCACTTAGCTTCCCTGGCAATCTTCCTGCAAATACATCCAGACATCCAGCACTCATTCCATCCTAGAGGGATCATGTGGACGGTGATCACGAATGTTCTACCTTGATGAGGAAAATGATTCCTCTATGGGTTGAAGGAATAGCACATGTCCTTCACAGAGGCCAGTGTTAAATGTCCAAATTAAGAATTTATGCATTTTTTTATTTTGTGCAGGAAGTAGCAGAACGTAGCAAATCAGTCTAATTTACAGTAATTTTGTTTTTAGTCTTGACCATAAATTTAACAGTTTTCAGAGGAGTATGTAAGCGTGCAAAATGGACTGCAAAATTTTGGTGTTTGGAGTTTTGGTGGTAGTGGAGTGTGATAGAGACAACAGGTCAAGTTCAAAATGCCACCATTTGTACATGTGGGTTTACTTGTTTTTGTGTGTGTGTGTGAGAGAGAGAGAGCGAGACAGAGAGACAGAGAGAGAGAGGGGGGGGTTATTTATTATGCGATACTCTTATGAACGATGTATATTTTACGTCTGAATTTAAAAAACTCTCAATGCACACTCTCATCATGACAAAATACCTGACCCTGAAGATCTGAGTTGGCCATTTTAAACCCCATTTCTCTTTCCTCCTAGCCCCAGATAAACTCTTCTCTTAAATTAGTGTACCAAACATTGCACTATTATACAGTATGTCTACAGATGTTCTTAGGCAGACAGTGAGAGGAAGTGTAAATATAGTGGTGAACTGTACCATAGAGGGCACTTTATCGTGTTTTGCAACATGTTTTCCCCATCAACAAAATCCTCTATAAAACAGATTTCAGAGAGCTAATATGCAGTATAATAATAAAAAAACACAACACAATGATGTCTGTTTGTGATTATGCAGTGATATGAATTCAGTTTAAATACGTTTGTGTCTGATGTTATCGATTAATCATGCGTGGTGTGAAGTCAAATCAAAAGTGGAAGTATGTTTTTTTGCACAAAGCAGTGGCAACACCGATTCTTCTTAACAGCTAAAAATATTCCTCACTTCCATTTTCAGAGTAGCCCTGCCTCCTGTGTGGCAACAGTGGCTTTTACAACACCTGAACAATGGAGAAACGGTTCAAACTGATGAACATAGAGGCATTAAAACAACTCATGATGAATGATGTCAGTGTGGTCCAGCCTGTGTGCATGAGGCTGAAGCAGTGTCACGTCAAATCCACGACCACGGTGAACATGAGCCGCCTGTGGTGCGGTGCAGTCTGAGGCTTATGTGGAAGCTGAGCGTGCTCGGTTACGTGTTCTGACCATTGTCAGTGTGACCACTTTGATTTTGTGATTCTGTGTCGTCTCACAGCAACACTTGATGTAATCTCCATCTGAATTTACAGGACAGTGGGTTAGTAGGTCTCCCTAAGACACACACAGATGTCGCCTGATAAAATGGTTCAATCCGTTATCCTGTTATCATTAAATTATACTGTGTTTTCAGTAATTATAAAATCCACAAGACTGCATTAATATTTCGTTTTTCAAATATACAGGACATCTAGTGCATAATCATTTGTTCAAATACAGAACACTTGCCGACAAACTTAACAACTAATCAGACGCAGTAATACATGCAGCTAATAAGCTACCTAGTTTTGTTATACATGCGTAACAAGTTTCAGTCGTAGCATTGTCTCTTCCAGACGGTTGTCAGGATCAAACGCAATTATCTTTTTCAGTCTTTCATTCTTAATAAGCATAAGTAGGCCAGGGGATCAGAATAACTGGGTTACTCACACACACCTGCCAGTGGTACAGAGATTTAACCTTTTCATTTACAGATTCAGGTCGACTGACACCCATTTCGTAGCCTTACGAAAGCACTCAGTGAGCATTCTGCCTCTGAGCATCAGGAGCACCACGATGAAATGTCAGTCATCTGCCTTCCCAGGACAACAAAATAATGTATCAGTTAACCTAAGTCACGCAAAGTATGTTTTGCCCTGTTGTAGTATCACAAGACTATTTCAGAAAATGTACTTGCTTCAGTAGTTTTGTTTCTTTGTATGTGCTACTACAGGACAACAGTGCTGAATAAAAGCAGTCTTGTTTGTGTAAGGAGAGTTTTATGTGTATGAAAGTGTGTTTTCCCTTCTTATTCATGGTTCCTTATGAAATGAGCAGATTTAGGCTCTGCTTTATAAAACTCACAAAGGAAATACCAGACAAACACAAATTTTCTTTCTTTCTTTCTTTTTTATTGTGAGCATATAGAACATCTGAACATAGAGAACTTTAAATAATATATGTAGGAGAACTTAAAGATAATTAATACATTCTATGATAGTGACAGAGGAATGGGCATTGAGCGAGTATGTGCCGTCTTCAGCCAGCTGTAGTGAGTAGTGTTATGCGCAGGCCGAGATCGGGTGGCTGAGGCCATGGAAGTAAGACTTTTCCCTATCGCTCATGACCTCAAAGTGCAGCGGCTGCTGGCAGAAGGTGCACTCCGCTGATGAGTGGGGCTTCAGCTCCAGGCCCACCTCCTTCCATGTGTGCACCAGCCTCTCTGTAGAGGGAAAACAGGAAAGAGTGGAGGTCGAGTTAACTTTTAGAAATCTCAAATGAGGGGGAAGTTTAACCTCCAACAGAGTGACTTTCCATTCTAACTGAATTTATAGTATACTATGATATGACAAGACTACTAGATTTTCTTACCAACAAAGTATTTCATCATCTCAGGGGTGTGGTGAGGCGTCGGGGCGATACGCAGAAGCTCATCTCCCCTGGCAACAGTGGGGTAGTTGATGGCCTGCACGTAGATGTTATGGCGACTCATCATGATGTCACACACCTCTGTGTTTTTCAACGCGTCTGATACCTAGAAACAATAAAGAGACATACACAGCCATTAGAATGGAGGCACTGGGGAGATGGACTATGGACTACTTAGTATGATGTTAATTGTAATGTGGCTGGATGGTGTGTATCATATTGCGTGTAATTAGGCCATAAATTAAACTCTTAATTACCCGGACTGGGATGATGTGGCTGGGGCAGTGCACCACGGGCAGCCCAGAGTTCATCAGCATTTGTCTGAGCAGCTTGACGTTGCGCTGGTGCTTTAGCCTCAGCGTACGGCCCTCTTCACCTTTCAGAACCTGGATCGACTGCCTGGCTCCGGCCAGCAGCATTGGCGGCAGAGATGTGGTGAAGATGAATCCAGCAGCGAAGGAACGCACCGTGTCCACCAGGGCAGCGGTGCTCGCGATGTAGCCGCCCACACAACCGAAGGCCTTGCCTGAAGGAGGACATGACGCATAGGTGATTGTTCGATTGGCGCCTTTTAACATAAATTTTTGTTTTCAAAACAGTCGCTACAGTGATCGACGCAAATCCTCCCACTGTAATCTCACAAACCAGATTATCCTGAATTGGCAGCTGCATGGGTACGGGGGCTGTAGCTGAGCTGAGCTCTGAGATAGAAATAATTGGCCCCTCAGCTTGAGAGTGACACACACACAGAGGGAGTAATTCAATAAGAGCGCAACAAGAGCCCACAGTCTCCTAGCAACAACAGAGCTACTCAAGCTTCTTTCAGCCCTCTGGCATATTGTGTGACACAGATGAGGCCTGATCCTGAGCATAACAACAAAACAGAAAGCTACGAGTTTCCCACTAGCTGGGAGTTGTTTCATAAAAATAAATAATAGAAAAATACAGCAGACTATAAATGGAAAGATAAGTACAATGACACAAGTAGGCTTTTATGTGATCTATTAATGGTTCACATATTGACAAGGCATCAAAGTCAAAACGCTTCCGAGAATATTATCAGTAATGTGTTCTGGTTGAGGTTATATACTGACCTAGTGTCCCTGAGATGATATCCATCTTGTGCATGACGCCATCCCTGTCTCCGATGCCCCCTCCTCTGGCGCCATAGAGACCCACAGCGTGAACCTCATCTACAAAGGTGATGGCACCAAACTCGTGGGCCACGTCGCACATTTCCTCCAGCGGACACACAGCACCTGTGTAACAGAAAATAGGTGGAAAGAAAGGTTTAGCCATTAGGCAGAGTACAGGCACAAAATCAGTTCTTTTAGTCAAACCAAACATGTATTAACAACATGTCCATTGCTAGACTACTGTTAAATATCTAAATATGATCAAGTGCTTGTTCTTATGCAAGCAGACTGTGCTGTAGTGAATGAACTGGCATTACGAGCTCAGTGAGTTATAACATTGCCATGACAATTAATGAGCAACCATTTCTAAATGCTTAAATGAAAAACAATAACAGGAATCATCCTAAACTAACCATCCATGGAATGGACAGTCTCAAAGGCCACGATCTTTGGTTTTGTGGGATCTCCCTTCTGTAGAAGCTCTCGGAGATGAGCGACGTCATTGTGGCGGAAAATGAACTTCTTCACACCGCTGTTCCTGATACCCTGAATCATTGAGGCGTGGTTGCCGGCATCAGAGTAGATCTCACAACCTAAAACAGAACGAGAGGAAGTGAGAATAAGAGGTGTTTAAAGCAGATTTTTGCATTAACGTTACGCCACTGAATGCATGAATGTCAATGACTGACTAGAACATCATAAACGTTGGATTTATTGTAAACGCATGGAAGTTTTTTGTATACCAGGCAGCATCTTGGCGAGGGTGAAAAGGGTGGAGTCATTGGCAACAAAGCAGGAGGTGAAGAGCAGGGCAGCATCCTTGTTGTGAAGGTCAGCCAGTTCGTGCTCCAGTTCCACATGGAATTTGCTGGTCCCAGAGATGTTCCTGGTACCTCCTGCCCCTGAGCCATGCTTTCGTAAAGTATCGCTGGAGGATGAGAGAGACAAAAACAGAGTTTTATCTTGCCTGTTTTTTTTTTAAGCTGCACAGTTCATTAAAGCCTAAAATGGGCATTTTCTATGTTATCATCAGTGCAGCAAAAGCAATGTGGTGTATCATCAATAATGGCGTGCTATATTAGTAGATGGAATGGTAGTCTACATCCAAGTAGATTGTACATACACAAACGAGCTTTTTTATTTAAGCGGAGGCTGGAGTTATTTAAAAACATGTGCATTTTGGGTTGCATCATCTCCGATTAACAAGCAGCCCACCAGGAAATCTCCCAGTGCTCCGGATGGTCAGTCGGTCACCACACTGATGGCATACATGGCCTCTGTGGATTCCGACTGACAAAAATCTATCGTAACAAGGAAGAGCTTTAATCTCTGTGTTTCGAGGTGTTACTGCTGCACAGGGAATAAGAGAGCTACATGGGCAAGCTCAAACCTGCTTACGGAAAAGAAGACAAACATCCTGTCTCACTGGGCCCCACTGAGGTTTAGATGTAAACTATGACCAACTAACACTCCACACCCGCACAAACAATGAAATGGAACACTCATGGGTGTCAGGTTGTATTCAATTATGTGCTGTAACTCAGCTTTTCTCAGTTTCTTTCTCTCTCACGTCAACAGGAGACGTGGGCAGCCAAGAAAAATATTTTTCTTATTACAAGTAAACACGTCTAGACCCAAGGGACTGGATAAAGTGTTTTTTTCCTACACTACACTCACATAAACAACTCCTGCAATACTCACATAATGGATTGCATGACCCGTGGGTGTCGACTCATGCCCAGGTAGTCATTGCTGCACCAAACGGACACCTCCCTCTTTTCCTCTGAAGTGCCCGTGAAGTCGGTGGCCATGGGGAACTCACTGGCCAGACGATTCACCGTCTTAAACACACGGTATGTGTGGTCACTCTTTTTCTCCACTATCTTCTTGTCAAGAAAGTCATCGTAGTGGAAGGAGGACACTGTAACAGAGGAGGAAGACAACACTTACTTAATGTTGCTCGCATAGTGACGGATGAAGAAATGGCTAACATGATGAAAGTCTCGGCTCATCTTACTCAAGAAGACCAAAACATACCGACTTCAAAATGACTATTCAGTAACCAAATAACTGCATTTAAATTAGCATGCCAATGTGTCAGTGTTTCAGTGAAAGATTTGTCAGAGAGCTAGATAAAACGTACTACTTCCTGGCAAGTTATCCTGCAGCAAGTGGGACACCCTTTTAGGTCGCTGTTTCAGGAGAGTCTTCATTAGATTAGTTTGCTCATCGCCGCTTCCCTTCATGGCACTGACCAAGGGTGGCTTGTTCAACTGGGCAGGGGACACCTCTAAAAAAGATCAAAAGGACAAAAAAAAAATAGTACCAAATCATGTACAAAATGATGGGCCAAAACAATTCTCGAACAAAACCTTAAACAACTGCTACCTTTCTGGACAGTGCGGACTTCCTGGACATCCTCTTGGAAATCCATGCAAACCTGGCGGACCACACTGCTGTTCTTCTGGCCCATCTCAGCAGCCAGGAAAGGGCATTTGGAGGCCACTGCCTGGCCTGAGGGTGGCATAGGGTGACCAGTAGGCAGCTTGGGCTCCCCTTCCTGTTTGGGGCCTGCAAGTGGACATAAGTTTATGGTTTTAAGATATATCATTGTAAACCTATAACCAATATCATAAACAGCAATAATTCAGTCGTTACATTAACTGGGATATTTGACATGATAAAATGCAGCTACAGTGTTAACTAGGCTAAAAAAAATTATTTACTTCTTTATTAGCCTCACCTTCAACGGCAGACACACTGTCCTCAGTCTTCTGGTGGGAGGAAGAAGAGGAGTAGGAGCAGAGGGCCCGGGCCATTGATGGAGCCATGGGTTTAGAGGCCAACTCCATCATGATGGGGCATCGCTGGGCGTACGCCAACAGGGACTTTTTGGTCTGCTGGAGGAAGGCTTGGGGCACACGAGCCACGAATGGACAGCGGCGCAACATCAGATCCATAGTCAGCAGCTGTGATGATGATTGTCCAGGGGTCTAAAGGAGACAATTGAAACTTAACTGAAACGTCCCTATGCTGCAAAACCCTGTTTTGAATCGTGTTTGCTTAAAAGGCAAAGCATGGTACAAAAGACACTTTTGACACAAGATACAATTTACTTTTTACAAGGTCAATAATGGACCTTCAAGCTATGCTGTTCTAGCACAAGGTCCACATATATGAAGGTTTTGTGAATAGCTCCCTGAAACCTGAAACATGTTTGTGTACATTAGTTTTTGAGGTTAGTGTCACTCATCCTCCCCAAAAGAGCTGTACCATCTTACTTCTTGGACTGACTGAGCTGCTGGACTCACCACAACAGATGTTTGATGAGGTCATTGTAATAAACATGTTACAAACATCTGAATGAGATAAACCTGTTTTACGTCATACCCATCCCCCAGCTGAAGCCAGCTCTAAACATTCCAGGAGAGAGTGATCATTTCACTTTCCACCCTTTAAGTTCGGGAAAGGGGGCTCAGGGTGAGACAACTGAAGTCTAACTACTTTTATTTATAAATTAAGGCAACGAGCTACCTAAACAGCCTGTCGTGATGAGAGTGTTGATCAAATTTTGTGCTTTTTTTCCCTCCGATAATCAATCCGTGAGTCTTGCTATGCACGCGGAAGCTCCGCTGGTGTTGAACTGTTGTTAAACTGTATGCCCTCAGATTTCATATCCTGATTGGACATGCCGGTATCCTTGATTGCACTCTTGCCATCAGGTCACAAACACTGCTGCGTTGGCACGAGCCTCTAGCTACTATTACTTACGTTACAAGCGTGACAATTCCACATGCTCTCAATCGTTGGCAAGCGCTCACGAGCCCTTCCAAGTGGCGTTACGTGATGACTCGCGAGGTATGTAACAGCGCTTTCTAAACATTAAGAGAGCGAGAGTCACGACTTATCTGTCTCGATCGCTGATATGAACAAAATCGGTCACGATTATAGCGTTACAGGAAAAAAATTGAAAACTAAGATAAGTCTTACTTTACTACCTGAGTTTTAACGTTGGTACTACCGCTCGTGCTCTTTGCCGGTTGACCGAGCTTAACGTTAGCTAAGATGCTAACATTAGCTAAAGAGCAACAACTACAAGTGGGGCTGATGATGACGAAATAAGACACTTACCTCTTAAAAAAATCCCACTTGACGGAGTAATGCTCTTTATCAGGCGTGTAGTGGACAGGACAACAACAGCGAGGCCAATCTAACGCGACACTCGGTCAAAATTTCTCGTTGTTTTGAGAAGCCGAAGGAGGTGACTGCTCCGTTATCCTGCACTGAGGACGAACGAAAAGGGCGAGGACGCGCAACTGCTTATAAGAGCTTACGCCATGGCCGATGGCGACCGGAAGTCTCGCGAGATCTTCTATGTGTGTGCTTAAGGTCATTTCAGTCAATTAGGTATGTTTGAGTCACGCATAATCAAACACTCATCTAAAGTAGAGTATTTTCTCTATATGCGTTTGAACGTATGCATAAACTTTTGGCTTTATATTACATAAATTGCATATAAATCAATCTAAGTCTATGGACAGTGTTGACATTTTCCAGGAACTGCAAATTCACAAGGACATTGATGCGTGACTGTCAACTTAATGTCAAAAGTGGCATCTCAAACTGCTCCTTCAAGTATTGTATGCCTTAACTTTGATACAGAGCTGTGTTTTTATGTATACAGTTCTTGTCATACATACCATGAACTCTAATTTCAGCTCAAGACTCCATGGATCGGTTGGTGGTTTGGAGTGAGAGATTTTTTGTGCACATGTGACCCCTGGTGTTGAAAAAGACACATTGAACCAGAGCTGGTGGTTGCTCCGAAATCAATCTGTGTGCTTGTGTGACTGTGGAAGAAAGACTTAAAAACAATTTGAAATGTAAGACCAAAATGTGAATTTTCTACCTATTCACTGTAGACCTAGAGTAGATTCAAACCACACCATAAAAGCTGATTTTAATCTTAATATTCATAAACAGTACACATGCTGTTGCATGTTTTTTTTATATACTCTACACCTGCCCGTCAACAGTCTAAAAAAAAAAAGCTTAGTTTTTGTTGACATTGTTTGTTATTTTCATACAGTCAGTGGTCTATTCTCACTTATATAAATGGTGGGAAATAAAACATAAACATGCAATAACAATGAAATAGTAATCCTTAAATTGTAAAGGTTACAACACACTTTTGCATAGTCACTTTGCCATTGTTTAATGGATAGTGGGACAGCTGTAGCTTTACCAGTGCTCTGAACTATGACAGTGCATGCCTAACAAACATAAGCCGACAGTGGATTAAAATGCTTTGACATTTGCTCGGCAACTGCCCTCCGCAAAGCAGAGTTGAGAATTTCACACACCTCGAAAGATGATCTCCAAATTGTCTTCTGAGATAAGGAGGCAAATAAGCTTGACTGCATATCTGATCTATCTGTGACATTTGAATCTGTTTATGTCGCCTCCTCAGCCTGGAAAGACATGGGGTTTTTCTGCCCTCTACAGATCTCTTTAGGCTCTGGCTCTGTTTGATAAAAAGTTTTACCTGCAAGACTTTTGACATGCTTGGTTTGATTTAAATCAACCAGAACAGCTAGCAGACATCCAGAATGGAGTTTCTATCCTTGAGAACAAGGTAATTCAAAATATATGATTTGTCGTACACTGTATTGGAGGAAACCAATACATATTGGTTTAGTTGTTTTATTTACTTTTTTATTTGTGTTTTTGAGACGTAATTTAAAAAAATCAATGTTATAAAACCACAGTGGAAAAACTAATGGACACTAGTTTATACGGTAGATACACTGACACTGAATTAATTTGTTATGTGAGTTTACAATTAGTGTACAATAAGCTTTTTTGAGATTAGTGTCAAAGTTAATCAACCAGAGGGGCGTTAGGTGACAGGGTCATAGGAACAGTATATAGTATATATACACTTAAATTTATTTTGTTATTTAATTTTATTGGTTTGCCTGCTTCCTTGTCAATTCCTACCCAAGTCTTTAGTTTTTTTTATTAGTATCAGAAATGAAAGATTTGTCATTTTTCAGCAGTTTAAGTCCAGTGTGTATGTGTTTTAACTGGCTCCCGAAGGGGAATCTGCTGTATGTGAGTGGCTGGTACCCAACAGTAAATTGTCAAAATTGTCTCCAGGTTGATCAGATACAATATGAAAATCCTATTCACACTTTAATGCATCAGTAATAATATTCAAAATTTAAATAAATATTAACATAACAGTAACAGTAGGTAATGGGTACTTTTACTTTTGGTCTTTTGCCCATAACACTTGAATACTTTTACTCAAGCAACATTTTGAATGTAGGATCTTTACTTTTATTTTCACCTCGTGATAGTGCTATTTTTTCTCAAGTGATTAGTTCTTCCACCACTACCCACAAGAGATCAGACAGGAATGAGATCATAAATGTGCATCAGCCGTAGCTCCGTATAGCATGAAAACAACAATGGCATCTGCCACCTCCTCTAATGGCTCGGGTACCAAGTAATTCCTCACCCACTAATTTTCTCTTAGCCATCCTTGTAATAGATCAGTAGGGGAAACCAAAAGGTATCGCTGGGAGCCATGAGAGATCGAGCATAATAATCACCATTCAGATTAGTTACACTTACACACAAGCTTTATGTCTGAAACAGAAATGTTAGGCTTTGTCAGAGTTAGGGAACAGCTTTTGCTCTCTTAGCCACAAATACACCAGACTGCCCTCAGCAGCCGGATGCACTCCTGGTCTATCTATGGCTTGCAGGCTGTTTACCAACCACACACATCAGTGGGCTCAACTCACAGCGCCCACTCAAGAAAAAGATATGGTGGGCTAGTCCTGTGTCTGGAGTCTAGTTGAGAGTATGAAAAACTAAGATGTCTTACCCTCACCATTTCCTGTTGCCACAAACTTTGTTGCGCCGTAGCGTCTGCTCTTGCCTGATAATCACACTGATTTGCCATTTTGTTTTCACTCCATCATATTAAACTGGCTAATCAATGGAGAGCAAATTCACTGAGAACAGCAACTGAGACCCGAGCTGAAGAGAAGCCCAGAATTAAAATCGTTTTAATGCATTTATTACTTCAGTTTATCTTGTGCTAACATGGTGCATGATCCTAAAGAAATAGATCATCAAGACACCACAAACAGGGGGTCAGTAGGGGTCCACAGCTCATGTTTGCTCTGGGGCCACCTAAAGGTTGAATCGAGCCTTGACTCGGGCCCCTGGAAGTTGTGGTGGAAAGTTTTCACAAATCTTCTATTTATTCTATACAGGCCGGATGATCAGTTCAGCTTTAATAATTTTAAAGCATGAATAATTGGGCAAAACATGAATCTTTAATTAAATCTGGAATGAGTGGAAATATGGTAATGTGAAAACACTCTGTTTAGTCTTCCACTCAAAATCTACTTCAGTGAAAGTACAGCAGTAATATCAGCAGAATCCTTAAAAAATAAGCAAAATTAATCATTATGTAGAACGGCTCCTTTCTAAATACTGTATGTACATAATACACTTTTTAATAATAATAACTGGTTAATTAACATATAAGAAGCATTTAATTTTGTAGCTGCTAATGTTGTACCTACAAATTTACAGTACTTGAGTAAATGTACTTAGTTACCAAAGGTGGAAGAAGTACTCAGACCTTAATGAAGTAAAAACAGCAAAACTACAGTGTAGAAATACTCAGTTCCAAGTAAAAGTTCTGCAACCAAAATGTTACTTTATTAAAAAAAGCACCAGTATTTACATCAAAGTATACTTAAAGTACCAAAAGTAAAAATACTCATTGTTTAGATGTCTATTATATTATTAAATGATAATTACTGATAATGTTTATGTCACTTTAGTGTTCCAGCTGGTAAATGCAAAGTTGAATTTTAATTACTTTATATCTGGAGGGATATCTTGTGAATTTCCCCCTTGGTATTAATAAAGTATTATCTTAATCTATAATAATACATCATAATCTAAAAGTTGGTTATAATTTATATTAGTAATATGAGTCTGCAAAGTAATCAGTCAAACAAACGCTGTGCAAGTAACAAGTCCAACATTTTCCTCAAGTACCTCAAAACTGTACTTCAGTAAAGTCTTGAGTAAGTGAACTGAATCACTCCACCACTGTTAGTTACTTCAGGGAGAGCTGCATGGCCTGGTATTCACAGGGTCCCTGAGCAGGCTGATCCATCCTGGCAGGCTTTATTTATTATTGTATTTATTTATTTTGTCTGTCCTGATTAAAATAAACAACTCCAGTGGGATAACGTCAGTGGCGTTAATTCTTTTATTGTCTTCGGTAGCTCTCTGGACAAATGGCAGAAAGGAAAAAAACGTGACGGAAGGATGGGCGGATTTCGGCTGAGTGAGGCAGCAGCGCGTTTAGACGATCTTTGCAGCTGCCCGTCGCATCAGATCAGAGCTGCTGTTCCTAAACGAGGAGGCTCCCAGCTCTCTGCCTGAATCCGGGAATCCTGAAGCAGCCATGGCGTCAGGCCTGACCAGTATCGTTGTGTTGGCTCTGTGTGTCACCCTGGTCCCTTGTGTAGCCGGTGAGATTGTTTTTATATTTTTATAACTGTAACCGTCTTTCTCTCTCGCCTTGTCGCTGGCGTTGTTTAATTTACTGCGCGTTTTGATGTTAGCTCGCTTTAGCTAGTCACCGGCGCTCGGACACACCGAATTCAGGGCGATGCCACTAACGTTAGTTTTCCCGACATTGTTTTAACGTTAGTTTAAGGAACCGACCGAATCCACTTCTTCTTTTTTAAAAAAATTTTAAGCTCGACATGTGTTAACACAGCAAACACAAAGACTCACAGCAACACCTTTAACGTTGAAGGATTGACACAGCTAACCAACTTAGTCGCTGTTTTCCCTGCTTTGCTGTTTCCTCTACTCTGTAGCTGTTGACCAAAATAATGTGATCACTCTAAGTAGGAATAACGTTTTCTAAATAATCAGAAAAATCCATGTTCTGTCGCAGTAAGATTAACAGCTCTAGCTAAATAAATGAGAATGGACACAATATGTAAAACAACCCTCAGTATAACGCAAAGAACGTAAAGTTCAGTATCTCAACATACAACCTGAACATTATGACGTTCATGACTGTAGGATTTTTGAGGACTGTTGCGTTACACTGCATTACTTTCAGCTGTAGATATTAATGTTCTGGAGAGTTTCTGTTTTCATGTCTACAAAAGAACGCATACTGCCTGACAAGATTCCCCTGTTGTTTGTTATTGTCAGTCCAAAACCCAAAGATATCAGTTCATCTGCATGTTTGATTAAGAAAAGCAGATTCTCACATCGGAGGAGACAGACGTAGAGACTGTTTTTGCGTGGAAAATTACTGAAACTGAAGTGCATTTTCTGTCCATTAACAAATCAATCAAGCGCCTTATTGTTTCAGCTTGATTGGCTTGTTCTAGACCATTAAGAGAATATATAAAATCGTAAAAGCGGTGATGAAAGTGCTTGTGTGTATCATTTATCTTATTTTTTGTTTGTGCTTTACTCCTTTTGTACCTGTCTGACGGTAAAATCACCTCTACTGCTCTGTCTTCAGTGGCAGCAAGCCTAACCTTTCCTGCTCCTCTCTGCTTTCTGTCTCTGCTCTGTTACAGCTGGAAGCCGCGACTGCCAGTCCTACGTAGATATAAGCAACCAGTACCACTCATCCCAGCACTGCAGGAAAGGATTTTGCTGTGGTACCTGCTTAAACAGATACTGCTGTTCGGATAGTTTCTGGCGTTTACCTGAGGACCAACAAGAGGAATGGTATCCTATTCTCTTTAAATCTCTAATATATGGTGAATTACCTCTGAATGTAAGAAATCTGAAATGTAAGCGTGTGAGATTGAAGTGGTTTCCTTTTGGGTTGGTTGCCTTGTCCCTGTGTAACTGTGGCAGAGATGTCCTGTTGCAGCCTGCTATGCAATGGTTGTGCAGTCATGCAACAGGAAGCGGTGTCTTCCTGTGCACGACCACCAGCATGAAGCTAATTTGTATATCAGCTGCATCTTGCAACTTCGTAAAATATGTTTCACTTGCATGTCTAATCAACAAAGGAAGTGAAGGGATTTTTACAAATAGATACTTGATTCATTTTTTGTACTAGTAAGGTAATAGCAACAGAAATATTGTTTTGCATGATTATTTCTGTGTGTCTTTTAGTCAGGAATTCCATCGTTCACCACTTCCATTGGTCTTTGGCATTGGTAGTGTTGTCACCGCTTTCATCATCTTCATCTGCTGCTGTGTCTGTCCCTGCTGCTGCCTCTACAAGATGTGCCGCAAGCCAAGACGTAAGTAGCCTTCTACTTCTACAACGATTAATGCTTTTTTTTTTTGTTGTTGGTGATGTTTTTAGTTGCAGAACTGTCAGCTAGTTCTTTGGCTAGTTCGACTGCCTTCATATTTACAACAGCCGATGTTTCAGGAGCTCAAAACAGGCAGTGTTTTTTTTTTATTATTATTATTTGACTTAAAGAAGAAGTTTGTGTGGAATTTCTCTCAATAGTCTCTATATTAAGTAGCCTTAACGTTAGCATCAGAAATTTCCTCAGCATGACTTCTTGTGAAGAGACGTTAGGAAAGCCTCATCTTCCTCTTCTGTAGGTTGTCATGAGGAAAACTAATTTTGGTGCCACCTTATAGTACAGCTGAACAGTCAGTCAAAACTATTATTGAATTTGCAATATGGCAAAGTGCAAAATCAAAATTGCTGGAACGACATTTTTTTGATAAGGGTAAAATGTGTGACAACAATATAAATGAAACATTGTGATGCTACACAGATGCCCTGGGCCACAAATCATATTATCCACACATAAAGGGAAAATGAAATGCAAAAATTACCATTCCCACTAAAATTGTGACTCATATTGCAGTATTGGTCGGAATAATCGCAGTATGCTTTTGTTTTCTTACAATATGTGGACAGTTCAACGAAGCTACTAAAGGAACTACTAGGCTATAAAAATCAACCCAGAGGGGTAGCTTTTTGTAATGATGGTGCAATGAGTTACTCACTGGAAGCAGGGCTGATGATACAAGTTTTGCCTGCCACCAGAGATCTTGCTACACTGTGTACACCACATCTATCTCTTAAGTATGTCTAGTTGTATTGTTTACAAGTTCATCTGCCAAATCTTGATAAGCCCACATCCTTGTTCTACCTGAGCAGCAGGTTACCCACAGAAGGGGCAGAACAGGTGTTTAAGATAAACAGAAACTTATATAGGTGCTAAAAGACAGGGAAAGATGAAGTACTTTTATCTGTAAGGCATTTAATTAATGTAAACAGACATTCCCATCAGGTTATTTTAATCGTAAACAGCTGGCACCTTGTCAGACAAGAACGAGTGAAACCAGTTGACAAAAAGCTGTAGCCATCTGTAGTGGCAATCGAACAACAAAAATTGTGGTGCAAAAAACACTTAATTTATATCGAGATTAAAAGCTGGATGAACTGAATAGATGGAAAAAAAACGAGCTCATATGAAACAACAACAACACATCATCACCCAAACACAAAGACCCACAAGCAAAAACTAGAGTTTCCCAGCTCCTGCTTCCCCACAGCTGTTACCTGTTGCCAAATGGAGTATGACCACAGTGTTACACAAAAATGCCATAAATTCACTACAAATTCTACAAATTATTGCAACTGTAATATTTTCATATGGACCAATAGATTCATCAGATCAGTCAAGTGAATAGTTGTTAGACTAGCGGACACACATGAGCTCTGAGCAGTGACCAGGTATCGGTTTTAGTTGGGTGCTATTTTTTACAAGGACCAAGCAACGACACGCAGCCATGTGATGCTGCTTCTGCAACATGTAGCTGCACATGTGTTGGTTTCCTGCACACAACCAGCAACCAACCCTTGCTGACTTGCTGCTGATAGCTTCTCAGCCTACATAATATTCAGTGTCTGGCTTGTTTTAATGAAGAAATCACTCTTGGTTTCCAGTGTGTTGGAGTATTTGTCTAGTTTTCAAAGCAGAACATGAGGAGACTCATTTGAAGTCTGTTGGCCCACCCACCACATGACCTTCATTACTGCAATGGCTGGGCCTTACTAATAACGCAGACATGGAGACACAAAGCACACCGGTCCAATATTCCCCAAACCAGTGATATGCAACAGATATGTGACACTGATGGCAGTTAGATAGAGGTTATACTTGTGTCTGTCATAATTTGGTATGTTGTGCAAGGGTTCACCAGGGCTCTTTGATGATCTACCGTGGTGAGCAGCGCATCCCACAGGTTGATGACTCAGTTTAGTCGTCACTGATAATTGCTGTTTGGAGTTTTTAGAGTTTATGGCAAACTTGAGGATTCCTATAGTTCTATTGCTGGAAAGAGTTTGCCCTTAGTTTATGCTGCTGTTCCAAGTGAAGGCCTAATTATGTGCAATGCTATGAATCAGAGCCTGGATATGATAAATACATTTTCTGTGGGCTTGCAGCTGAGTGCCAAAGACAAACCTGGATTTGTTGACAATAACAAAACTTAGAGAATATCGCCAGCCTTACCCTAGAGATCATAATATATTTTACATGAATGCATCTTTTTTGTTGTCTCTAACGTCATACCATTTCCATTAAAATCAAAGTAAACAAATAAATGTGTCGATACATCACACGCGGTCTCTGTTTTCATGCTGCTGCCACAGAGGTGTGGTCAGTGGCCTTTCTGTCCGATATGCAGGCTTGCCTCCGGAAGTAGGCTTACAGTAGTTTTTTATGACCCTGGAAACACTCCAGCATCTCAGATCATAAACTGTAATGGCCTTGGCCTTTAACCACCAAATTTAATTAATTACTAGGAGCTTTAGTAATCTTGCATTGCACTGACAAACAAATGTAATGGGACATTTTCATATTCTAAACATCTCTTGCTTGTGCACGATTTCACCATCACCACCAAGGCTGCCGGTCACACTCTGTATGAGGGGAAGTTTAATTGACATGAAGAGTAAAAAGTACTATTTCACACCAAAGGCTTTCATGTCCTGCTGTCAGAAATAAGCAGGCAAAAAGCAATTTAGATTTAACAGTCTTTAGAGTTTAGAGGAGTCAGTGGTGCTGTTTGAGGACCTGGAAAAGTTTAATTAAAAAAAAACAACATCTTTTTAAAGCAAAGCTGTCCATGATTTATATGGGAGGTGATCAAAATGGATGTGACAGTCACAGAGATATAGCGCGAGAATATTATAGCCTACAATAGGGGATCAATCACGCTGGACCTGACCTGCATTAAGACCCTGAATTGTATAAGTCGCTGTGCCAAAATATTGCAGTAGAAATTATAAAACTATAAATTGGCAAACCATGATGATGATATGGTGGACAGAATATTTGCATTAAGTTTGTCATTGTAATAAATAAAATGTATTACAATTTTTTATTACAATTTTATTATAAGTTTTATTGAATTTTAAATCTGTTTTGAAGAAAGTATGAGAAACTTGCTGAAAACCATAAATTCTCCTCCGTCACCCCTACGTGCCACTTAAGAATGAATCTGCCTGTACAAGAGGTGCTTGCCTGAGGCCCTGTGTGTTTGGCTGAGAAAAGCATATCGGAAGGAAGGAAAGCAAAAACACAAAGAGATACAAACACAAATTGGATTTCCACGCCTTATTTTTTATGATCTTTGTGCAACAGACAGCCTTCATCCTCTGTTCTCTCCATTACAAGAGGGTGGATATAATTCCATTATATGTCTCTGTGGTCCTCCTCGCCTGCATCCCATTATTTCTGCTGCCAGATTTCTTCTTTTGTTTTGTTGTCTTTCCAGTACTTAGACTGGATATTACCTATGGATTCATGTCCACCATTTAACCCACTTCTTGTAATCAAATCCCCACAGTGGAGGAAAGCCCCTGAGTTGTGTGTGTGTCTGTGTGTGTTGGTGTTGAGACGCGAGCATGTACGCTGTTGGAAACGCTCTGCACTCTTGCACTTCCTGTCGGCTCGGTCTCTTAGCCAGCTCGTTCAGCTTGTGCCATGCAGCGACTAAGCTCTGGAAGAGAGCGGTAGGCTTAAGCACAAGCAAGAATTTGGATTCCTTGATAGGGCTGTTGCATGTTGGGATCGTATCCAGGAATGACAGAGCTCCACCTCGTATGACTCACTGTTTCCACGACGACCACAGTGGGGGAAAACTCAAGACCATCCCATGTCATTTACAGGAAGTGGTCATGATGACTCCCTCTCTGTTAGGAAAAAAAACACATGGTGGGGAAGTCTCACGCACACACACGCGCGCACACACACGCGCGCACACACACACACACACACACACACACGTTTACTTAGGTCACTTGTGGGGACATTACATAGACTTAATTCAGATTCCTCACTTACCATAACCACTACCTGGATATATATATATATATATATATATATATATATATATATATATATATATATATATATATATATATATATATTTAATAGTATTAGTTTTGGCTCAGTTTTCTTGTCACTGGCAGGCTTGTGCACTCGGAGAAATGCCTGGCGTTGTGATGGTATGCCTTAAGTCTTGTGGAAGTCACTTCTCTGTATGAAGTTTGAACGTCTCTTTTGTTTATATGTTTTTATGCTTTCTACTTACCATTATAGAAGTATAATTCTTAGTCTGGGTGAAGATAAATGTTGGGTAACCTCATGACTTGATGCTTAGCATATATTTGGGGCTGTTTTGTTCTGCTGTTACTTGGTATGTCAGCTTTTAACCAGCATTAGATTATGTTTTGCCAGTTTGCCAAACAGTCAAGCCAGACCAGAGCTGTTTATGTTGGTCAAAGCTACTTTTAGTTTGTCCTTTATTTTTCATTGCTTAGTGGTATTTTTTATATTAGCGCTGTTTCTTATCTGTTTCTGTGTTGCATTTGCTTACAGCTGTGATAGCAACCACTACCCACACCACCGTGGTCACCACCCCTGCTCAGCAATACCCCCAGCAGGCAGTTGCCACACCCGCACAGCCTCAGTCCTACCAGGGGGCCCATTATCCACCCTACCAGCCTGTACCAGTGCAGCCGGGTTACGGAGCCCAGCCCATGCCAACACTGCCCTACCATGGACAACAGTTCACTGCAGGACCACCACCAACATATCAGGAAGCCAGTGAGTGTGGATTTTTGTTAGTCTAGACAAAGACTTACAGGTGAATGGACAGCTTCCCTTTTGTAAAAACTACCTGTATTCACTCTGTCAACAAAATCAAGGACAAAAATATTTGTTGACTAGACTGAAACAAAATATAAAATAACCTTTGAAAAGAACATTTATAATGAAATGCATCACATTTTTCACCAGCACATGAAAACTAAACAATAAAGGGAAAGGTCGATGAGTGGACAAATGAACAAATTACTGTTACAATGAAAAGTTTTATTCTACAACCTGCATGCGTATGTAGAATTAAAGCACATTCAAACTAAACTAACACTGTGAAGGTCCCGGTTGGCTAAAAGCATCCTCCACCTCCCCAAAATATCTCTTCTTCAGAAGTCGCTTGAGTTGGTCAATCTGTGACACTAAAAGGCAGCATCTCTTCAGTGACAGAATTTCTCTGTCTGTATTGTTATCTAACATATCAGTTCTTAAATGGAAAAAAAGTAACAAATTTATAGGCTAAATTCACCTACAAAGAAAACACACAAACTCATTTGGCGAACATTTAGTAATTCAGTATTAATTTTAGCTCCATGTAAAGTGAATAAATGTGATGCTTTCCAGATAATGCTCATCTTAACACATTTTTATAACTTTATCAGCTAATAAACATTACCAGTGTCTGATATCCAATAATGAGGCACTGCCATTAATCATGGTTAGAAGTAGTGCAATAGTAGGAAGTCAGTAACACATTCTCAGCGTAGATGACTAAACACAGAGTTTACGATATGCTTACTTCTCTTTGTATTTTGACAACCAGGAGAAATGTCCTCCAGCGAAATCCATTCCACCGTCATTGAACTGAGAAACAACTAAAAGGTTGACTGAAATTAGACTTAAATTACAACTGCATTCCACTGACTAAATCTTGACAAAAACAGAACAAAAAGACAGAAATTTGACTTTAAACCAACTGCAGGTTTCAGGAGGCGACAAAGACTCAAAATTAACGCTGCAACAAAGCAGCTGAGACAAACCACAGAAACACGGATGTGAATGTAGCTCTGCTGTCAGCCAGCTTTCATTGTGTACTGTAAATGTTCCTCGAGATGTTTGCAAATCCAGTGTTTTAAAATGTTCACCTCAAGTTGCACAGCGGCAGTGAACAGTGTTGAATAAGTGAAGGAATAGAGCTTGATGCAGCAAACTGATAAGGGAGAGAAAACTAGACTGAAATGAAAAAAATGAAAAGTTTTTGTTGACTGAATGTCTCAAATTTGATGAAAACTAATAAACATTTTGTCAAACAGCTAAAAAGAAATAAAAATCAGATGTGGAATTGAACACAGCAGAAGACAAAGCCCTTTAAAGATAACCATCTTCAAGAGGATGTACAACTTTCTGATGTGGTAGATGATGCACAGCCTGAATTTGCTCAAACAGCCTTTATCCCCAGATAACCATCTAAATGCCTACAGTGAAAATTAGTTATGCGTCTGTGAGCTTCATACAGATTTTAGGAGGCTGCATTTCTCAAATGAATGTGCGGGAAATGGACAGAAAAGAATGTTGTGGGCTTTTTAGGATAAACATCATTATTACTCAGAGTTGATGATTACATGGTGTTTTTTTTTAGAAACACCCAGCATACTATAGAAAGCAAGCTTTAATGTGGGGTAATGACACGTTACAGTGTGACTTTAAAACACATTATGCAATTTTTGTGCTTCAAAAAAGCTGCAGTGGAGGTGGAATAACCGCCGCTGTTATAAAGTTGGGTCATGTCTGGATTTTGTAAGATAGGAAATGAACCATTTATGGTATATGGTAACTTGTGTAACTCTTTTCAGCCCTTAATCCTCTTTCTGTGTTTGCTTTGTGTGTCCAGCCGGCCCTTGCTACCCTCCTAACCCGATGCCTTACAGCCAGGCTGCATTCACCCCCGGGCAGCCGGCGTACCCCCTGCAGCCTCCTGCCCAGGCACAGCCTGGAGCCTCACCCTCTCACACAGACTACCTAGCCCAGCCAGCGTACAACCCGGATTATGTTGCGCCGCCACCCAAGACTGGATAATGGGCAACAGTACCACACCATCAGCCACTTTAAACGTGCTGCAGCATTTTCGAACTTGGCAGAACTGGAAATGTGTAATCAAGATGAATCAAGATGACAATTGTGAGTGTCTTGATTCATGTGTTTTGGTGGTTAAGTATGGGAAAGTTGTGACACGTTTGTAGTTCTTGTCGTGCATCTGTTCTGTTGAAGAGTTGCCAAGTGAACATGTTGATACCTCTTGGCTCATATTGCATGGACTTACAATATACAAGTGGTGACGTTGTTTTTTTTATTTTTTACTATTTCTTTGTGGGTCCATCTTAGTCATCTTGGTGGTAAATTACACACAAAACCACTAAGTCTGGTTTTAAAGAGAATATGAAGTGCTTTGACATTTTCCAGCCTTCTGAACATGCCTCAACATCTCCCTCCTAGTCCCTGTCTATACTGTGCACTGGCCGAACCTGCCTGACCTCTTAAGTCACCACATACAGAGATTGTAGTCAGACTCAGTGGTCAAACTTTGGAGGAGTTTTGGTGGTCGTGGCCATAATTGTTTTACGCCAGTATATTTCAGACCGATAAAGTGCTTTGATCCCTTTTTCATGTAGCCTGCTTTCTCACAGTCCTTTGTCGCTGGTATTTTGGAAGGCAGTTCATGCTTTATACGTGTGACTTGAGAACAAAATCCAGTCCAAAGTGTATATTTATTCTCACAAGAGGATTTATGATGCAAACGATAAATGTTATTGTCATTCGACTACTGATATGCAGAGGGTAACATTGAAAAAGCCTCCGACAAAAGGGAACGTTCATCTTATCGCTTCACAAAACAAGCCTTGCACGCACAGAAAGCTTTCTTCACATTAGAGTTTTATGTCCACACCAAGGCTTCTTTTTTTTTTATTAAGGTTGTTTTCATTTATTGTTTTTATATGTTCATCTTACAGCATGTGTAACTGAGCTGAAATGCATCAGCAGCTTTGAATGAAATAACCAAAGGAGATTTTTCTCCAATAAACCAAACATTCAGGCATGAATACAAATGTTACACTTACAAAATGCAAACAACGACTGTGCCTTCTTAGCCATATTACTTTTATCCATCAAACGCGTGCAGGTCATGTGCAGCAGTTTCAAATCTCATTTTCCGAGTGGCACCCGTTGGTGATGGTCATCAGTTTTTTACTCAGATTGATGTTATTTGCCTTCTCAGATCACAATAATTTTCTGTTTTCTGGAATTTGCCTTTCCATTGCCTTTCATAGACTGCACTGTTATAACAGTCACATTTAAATAAGTAGTCTATTGTAGTTTTTATGTAAGTACTAAACTAATAAACCCTCCTTGTTCTCCTTTTTCACTTCTGTTTTTCTCCCACAAAGGCATCTCTTCTGCTTTCTGCTGACTGAAATAACTTGACTAGTTTTACTGAAGTGACCTTTTTCTTATGATCCAGCTAAAGTACATTCACAGCTCATGTGACAAACTGGACATTGATCTTTTGAGAGATCCTGATTGCAAGCCCCACCTTTTCAACTTCCTTTCTTAGATGACGGTTGTGGTCAAAGAATACAGTAGCTAATATTTCATCATATGCGAGTGTCTCTGGTACTATTGTGGCTTATTTTATTTTACCAGCTGACATTAAGGAGAAATCACTGAACAGGGTCTAATGTCCTTGCATATCTGTAATTTGCAAAACGGTTATTTGTGGGGAATGTGCATGTGTCTATTACACCGACCAAACGATCTGTATGTACATCATTGTAGGCTTGCCTTTTGTCTGCAATTTGTCCTCATAAATATGTTCTGCCTGTGATTTCAGTCCTTCGGCCAGTGTTGGTTCCTCATGGTTTTCATTTGTGTGTGTGGATTATAGCCATTTGTTTTCGTTATGGAAGATATACCAGCAAAGATTTATTATTGTTTCATCTGTGTTTCTCATCCAAGAATAATTGACATTGTTGCTACTTTGAGAATATATGTAGGCATACGTGCTTTTATTTTGTTTAAAAAAAAAACCCACCTCTTATTCTGCAGAGTTCAATAAAGTATATATTTTCTGTTTTTCCCCAATTTTGTTTATTGAATTTTCAGAATAGAAGACGATAACTCAAAGTGTGCTTGTGTCACATGTACATTAGGGGGTGCTGATGAATGGGGAAGTCGTAAGTGCTAAAGTGTCAAAGTTCAAGGGAGAGTGGGTGGAGGCAGATTTGTGTGAAGATGAAGCATAGTCAGTCAGCGTGCAAAAAATACATTGAGTTTATGGTGTTTTAAGATGTTTTCTAGACTTAAAAGGGTTTCAGTCTTTATTAGGCTTTTATTTGGTTAAATGAAATACATGAAAAAACAAACAGCAGCAGTAAGAGTCACAACAAAATCCAATATTGTTTGAATGGAGCACTTTCTTATGCAAAAAATCTCTCATTAATCATCCAAAGGCAAGTCTTTCACATGAAGTGAGGAATGCTGCCGTGCTACCTGCTGTGGTTTGGGGCAGACAGACAGGTTGAAACAGTTGTCCTGCTGCACAGTCACTTCCTCATTACACTACATCACAGCAGCTACCTTTCCAGCTGTCTTGTCCGGTCTTGTGTGTGTGTTTTGTGTGTGACCCTGGTGCCAGCAGTATGGGGTGAGTTTTATTCAGGTGTTTTTGATGTCGGTCAAACAAGCCGTGAAACTGTGGCTCATAGATTCGGCTTCTCAGTGGGACCATTGGCCATGCCGCTTGTTTTGTGCTTGTGCTCTGCATTCATTTATGTTTGACTTACATAAAAGAGACAACTGAAAGTTTTCTAGCTGTTAATCTTATAGAGTTAATGTTTTATATCTCTCATTCTCACTAGTCTATACCATACAGCTGTTGACTGTAGCAGCTGCTGGGACATGAATGGTCAATACCATGACACTCAGCAACGTGTCACTAAATGCTCTGGAAACTGCAACCAAAAGCACTGCTGCAATCATAGTGTGTTCATAGGGGGGACCACTGAAAGGCAGCGGTGGCCCCTGGCTTTACTAAAAGACACAGTTACACGATGTGAAAAATCATCAGTATATTTAAAAAAAAAAGAATAAAATGATTTAACTTCTTTCAATGGCCATATCTGTGTCTTCTTCCCTGTGACTAGCTATGAGAGACAAAGCAGCATTGTCATACTCCTCGGAAGCATTTTAGGTTCTGTTTTTCCCATCATCCTCTGCGTGGCTCTCATCATCTGCTGTGTGGCTCCTTGCTGCTTGTTCTACAAGAAGTGTCGAAAAGGACGCAACCGAAGGCACCAAAGTAGGCCACATTTTGGTTGGACTTCACTTTGTGCAGGCAGCTACAGTCGGTCTATGTACTGTATGTGCAACCGTGACATGTGTTACAGTTACAGTTAAAGGAAAAGTTTTGGAAATATGCTTATTTGCTGTCTTGCTGAGAGTTAGACGAGACTGATAGCACTCTCAGTATGCTAAGCTAAGTAACTTAGCTTAGCACAAAGACTGGGAACAGAGGGAAACAGCTAGCCTGGTCCTGTCCAAAGGAAACAAATCCACCCACCAGCTCCTCTGAAGCTCACTAATGAACACGTTGTTTAATTTGTACAATGATAAGGACAATCATGAGATATTTATTGGTCAGTACCTGTTGCCAGGCAACCAGCAGGACCAGTAACGAAACGTAGCTCCAATGTGGTATTGAGGGAGTCAAAAACAAAGAGCATGAAACATATTTCCCAAAACCTCAAAGCTTTTCCTTTGAAAAGGAAGGTGATCTTTCGCATCCTTGAGTATATGTGACTTATTTTTAAACCAAACCTACTCTATGATTTTAACTATAGGTGTGACAAACACCACAACTGTAGTCAACGTACCCATGCAGCCACTCTCCCCCTCGGGGTATCAGCCAGGCTACCAGCCTGTACCTGTCCAGCCCGGCTACGGAGGCCCACCCTTCCCTACAGCACCACCACCCTCGTACTTGGAAGCGAGTGAGTTATTTCATGGCATTTATGCATTTTAAATTCTGAAAAGCTGGCTGGTGTGTTTAGACTAATTCAACTTGGCTGTACAGGTGTAGCAGGCTAGGTTTATGACAGACAGGTTGATAGAGCTGTGAAGTTGGAGGAGTTATTTCTGGAGCACCTGGTTCCAGAAATAAAAGTCCTCTTGATTTTTTCCATAGTATTTTTATACCCATGATTAAAGTCACATTAATAATCATAAACAGCTGCGTTAGAAAATATCTGGTTATTTGACAAAAAATCAAAAGTACAAGTCAGAGTGGTACAAGTTAACTACAACTCCCAAGGTGCATTTTGGCGAGAAACATCCAATCACACTGAACTTAACATTCTGCCACAGAATGCACTTTTTCAATTCTGGGTCAATTTTAGGTGAATTCTGCTGCTGGTATCGACTGGTTCATGCCTCTGACTGGCTTCTTCTCTATGGCAATGGTGTCCAAGGCTCTTGTGTATTGTGGTATTTAGACCTGACCTCCGTGCCAAATTAACAGACAAAACCTAATTTCTCAGAAAGTTTGCTGAAAAAATATATTGGCTCATTACATGATCCAGGAGAGTGTATTGTATTAGTAACACTGAGCGTTTCGTTAAAAGAAAAACTTTAAATGGTTGCACAGAATGGGGAGAAACACTTTTAAAACAATGAATGAGCCACAGCTTTGCACTGGGTAACACTGATGCATAATAAACAGTGCAGATTATAACAATTTACTGCTCATAGAGTAACGCTTGCTAAGAACTGCACTGCTCAGGCACTTTAGGTTATTATTGAGACATTCTAAAAATCATTAAACGATATCTTTTTCATGTGTTTTTAAAGATTTATATCATCAGTAGGAAAGAACAGGCTTTGTTGAAAAAACAAATAAAAATAGAATAACACCAATGTCACACCATGATTGTTGTTACAGGCCTTAGTCAGGCCCTACATGTTAGTCAGAAAAAATGAAAAATTGGGAAAGACCTCAAAGTTTTCAGTAGCGACAGTCCAATTATTTGTTTTTGTCTTTTCAGCTGATCCAGCTCGTTCTCCAGCGGCATTCAGTTCGGGCCAGCCAATGTACCCCCTCCCCGGCCAGCCTTATGGGCCGCCACCACATTTAGATGAATGTGAACAGCCGCCCTACAACCCCTCTTATGGCCCAAACCCCTAAACCTGATGGCTGCATGTTTAAGAACTGTGCTTGCACCACTGCTCTGATGGGAATGTCGAATGTGTGGATTACATTGTTGAAACCCCATTTGAAGGATGTCGAATTTAAATGACATATGTGTTGGGACATCTAGATTTTCTACAGTAGTGTATTCATAAATTGAACTACTAAAACTCAGTTTTATATTGCTGGTGCTGTTTTTTATGGATAAACCTTTATGAACAATAGCTTCGATAATGGGCACTTGTTTAGCAGTATCCAAATTTAAAATGTGACCAGTTTTAAAAGTGCTGATTGTTGAAAAATTCTGAAGAAAAATACAAGAACCAAAACACACATTACAGGTCAGGAGAGCACGAAAAAACGATTATATGAATAAAAAAACGACAACCACCGAAAGCATGAGCACAACAAATAAAGACAATATTGAGTCTGAGAATTATTTTTCTTTATTTAAAACTATTCAGATTCATTCACATTCTCCCAGCAAATATTGCTTGTGCTCATTTTTGGTTTATGTTTTGATAATTATAGAGTTCTCGGATTTTGCTCCACCTTAAAAGAGTTGGAACAGTAGAAAATACGATGAACCCCCCATTAAAAATGTTTATTTCTTAACAAACCCCAACTGCCACTAGAGGTCGCCTCTGCCGCACTTTTATTTTGTGTAGAAAGGGGAAACAGTGGGGACCGCATGCTGGTGCTACTCAGTATTTTTTGAAAAATAAAGAGTGCTTGCCTTTTGTGAAGCTACAGTGACACAGTACTAAAGTATGTCACATAGGTGTGTTAAGACTAACCACACTGTGGAACATGCATCTCCAGACACTATGAGGTGCAATTATTTTGCTAGTTCGGCTCAAGATTGGACATGTAATGCAATGTTCTGCAGTTTTGTCTCTAGCAATGCATCAAGCCAATGGAGACGGTTACTAGCTTGCTTCTTAAACCCTCTTACAGTGTTATAAAATCCATAATGTTGTAACTAAGTGCCATTACCTACACTGAGTCCTCTTCCTGTGGGATCATGTGCAGTTAAATAGCCAGAGTGGGTGTGCTTATATTTAATCCCATAATAACCAGCACCGCTTCCCCTTATAGCATCCCGCACTGTCCATTAATCAATACAGTAATAGTGCTGACTGTGGCTATCTCAGTCATCAATGTGACGGGGGGCTATAACAGGAAAACTGACCCTGGTGCTACATACTGCTCCCTGCTTGCCATCTAAAATAAGATCCCTCCTTGAAGCGTGGCTCCGACTGCTAATGAGCTCTTGCGTAGGGGGGCCAGTGTCATGGACGCTGTGGCAGATAATCTTTGCAGCCAGCCAACAGTACTGTCCTCTTCCTCTCCATCCCTTTCTTCTTCTCCTTTCCCTGCCTTCCATCCATCCCTCTGACCGTGCTTTGTTCTGTCTGAAGGCATTCTTGCCTGGCCCACTGCCCGAGCCGCAATTAAGATGTTTTCAGCATTTTCTCGACATCCCACACCATTCCTTTCTTCTTCTTCCTTTTCTTCTGCTCTGTGGAATCCTTCTGGTATTTATAGCACATGTCAAGGAGCGGGAGGTCACACTGTGGTACTGGAAATCAAAAGTCAGCCTTTTGATTAGGTTTTAGATGGCTATTCAGGACTCTGCGCTGAGCCAGGGAGCTGTGTGTGGGAGCAGCTGCTGCCAAGAGCACAAACTGCCCCATGCATGCTCTCGCTCAGCCAAGATGCTCCAAGGAGATACATGTATGCTGAACTCTCCCCTCCCACATGCTTGGAAACACAAACAGACTTGACGGCATTATTTATTTCTTGTTCTTTTTAAATCTGTTCAATCACCAAGCACAAGTGATAAGAACATTCCAGCATTATTTATATTTGGATACTTTTACATCTTTTCTGTTACTAAAGATAAGTGTTAGCAAATGTCCGGTTATGGTTCAAAATACAGAACCAATTATCATTGTTATTACCCATGCCAGCTGTGTGGTTGTAGGGATGGTTGGTCAATAATTTCGATTAACAGATATCTGCATATGAATGCAGAATCTGGAGGCAAGGACAAGTGTATATGTACTGTATATGTGTTTTAAAGATTATACAAAATGGCAAGTTGTTGTCGAAAGTCTAATGCTAATCAGACTGTCAACAATGACTGGCGCACAGAAGAGGAAGTGTTGGTCTGGATATCCATTATCCATTGTCCGGAAATCTGCTGGCTACATTGCAAGCCCTGAAACTTTGGCGGAGCTAAATCATTGGTGGACGACAGCAGATGGGCTCTGAGACTGGTTGGTCAACTGGTCCATACTGCAATATCTTATCCACGCATTCAATTTCATCAAATATTGGATGGATTGGCATAAAATCTTGTACAGGCATTCTTGGTCCCCAGAGGACTTTGGTGCCACCTGCAGGTTGACACTTTCCTATTGAAATAAAATGTCTTGACAGCTTTTGGCTCAATTAATTGTATTATATTATTATATTATGTTTACTCAAGACACTCGTAGTGCCTTCAGGATGAATTAGGATTATTTTGGTGATCCCATGACTTGTTATCCAGCACCATCATTAAGTCAAAATATTGTTTTGTTCAATGCAAAATACTGTTATTTAGCTTACCAGCACTGATATAAACGGGGTGGACAAAATAACAGAAACACCTGTCAGTATAGCAACACCACAAACTACATCCCCCCAAAATAAACATGAAGTTGAATCAGCACCTCTCTACAACAATTGAAACACAACTGTTATACTTCTCATGAAGGTAGGATGTGTTACTGGACTGCTGCACTAGACTGCATTTGTTTTAGCTGGATGCAACCAATAAACTGGCAACTGTGTAATGCAAAAGTTTACAAGCTCTTTTCCTAATACCACATAAGGGCAGCAGGGGGCAGAGTGTTTGACATGAGAAGCTTTTTCATGATGCCAGCCAGATCACAGGAGAGCAATTCATCCCTGTAGCTGTGTGTGTGTGTGTGTGTGTGTGTGTGTGTGTGTGTGTGTGTAGACATTGATGAAAGTGACCAGAGACACTTTTTTTAAGGAACTTTGTTGCCTTTTTGTCAACGCTCAAAGCTGCCTTCTCACACCAACCACCTCCAGTACGTGGTTAATGGTCTATTAAATGTTATGCTCTAGATATATAAAAACTTTCTAGAGGGGCTGCTGCCAAACACAGATACTGCTACGCAAAAACTGAGCATCACAAACTGCATAAAGACAGATGTTATGGCAGGGCTGCTGTATTGGGCTGCATTAGACTGTACAGGTGTGCCTAAATAAGTGGCAACTCTGTGTATATTACACACCAGAAAAGCTCCAAATAAGGAACTCTGAGATGTCTTTGTTTGTGGTGGAAAGCAGAAGCAGCTTGTCAAACCTCTGTAATCAATATAAAGCCAGAAAACGTGTCTTCATTTTGATATTCTCATAACCTCACCTCGTTTGTTCTCAGCACAGGTCGAGCTGAGGGATAACTTCAGAAAGAAATATGTTCATCTTGCACTTTTAGCTGCAAGAAAATGCTTAAACACTTGATCGCAAATACGAAACCTCGCCTATAAAACCTCTAGAGTCACGTCCCTTTTCATCTTCCCATCCTAACTGGGAAGGCGACATCCTAAAAACTGCTGGGACGTGCCCTCAAAATGACGTATTTTACCTCCTCGTGCCGCGGGTATGCAACTGTTGTGTGTGAGGTTTATTGTGTGCAACAGTTGAGGTGACACACTGACAGCTGCGCACAGATTTGACTCAAGAGAAACAGAAATCAGCTGGTTAAAACAGCAGCTGTGGGTGAGGGGGGGCACAACTGCTGGCATGATGTTTGTCTGGATGCTTGTAAATGTGCAGAAGCTCATAAAATAAAATTAAACCCAGCGAATAAGTAAAAACCACACATGATATGCTTTTCCTGCACTTGTCATGATTACGTCTCTGTTAGCATTTCTCTGTCACAACACATACACTTCTCCCACCCTCCCTGTCTAGTAGAGCTAAAGGTCAGTAATAAAGTTTCCTGGGTCACTGTGCACATTTCAGCCCCTTTTGTCTCCAGGATTCATCCACATCGCTGCCACCAGAAGTCAGACGTCAGGGCTGTCGAGCTTAGGCTGGAAAAAGGAGATTTTTCATCTGTCTACCTTTTTAACTCCCACGATTGTACCTCAGATTTTTCCCTTTCACGCCCCTCGGATCTACAAGCACCTGCACCACCAACGAGTGGCCACAGAAAGGGGCATTTCGGACCGTGTGAACTCAGATAAAACAGTCTGCTGTCCTTTCACCCTCTCTCACTCTCTATTCAACAGCCTCCAAGTATCTTGACAACCTTGCCTGGTATTTTGGCAGCAGTCCCTTGAGTGTTGATGTCAGCTGAGAGAGGGGAGGGAGGGCGGTGGAGGGACTGAAAGAGAGAGAGAGAGAGAGAAAGAGAGAGAGAGAGAGAGAGGGAGGGGGGAGGAGTGAGCGGGCTATTCAAGGCACTTGTCCTCTGTCTCCCTCGGAGCTTAGAGGAGGGGGAGGCGCACATGCATTGAGAGAAACACACTCACACACACACATACACTGGTGGCGGCCACATTTTCACAGCCTGCTCTTCAGACTGACAGCAGCAAACGGAGTTGAGAGCCAGCGAGGGAGGACGGGAAACAGGGTTGGAGGCATCCACAGAGGAGAGGAGACTTCTCAGGATTTGCCCCATTTCTTTTTCCTTTCTTTCTTTCTTTTGCCTCTATTAGCTCTCTGGGAGCCATAAAAGGAATCTGCCCTGCTCTCTTCTTGAACTGAACTTGCTCTGCACCTTGCTATGGCAGCCAACACCGTCTCCCTCTCATCTCCTTCCTCTCATCCGTGGACTACCCTCCTCTGGGCTCTGTTGACCCTTTTGAGCCCAGTGTGGGGCTTTAACCTGGATACGACCCACACGCTGCACAAGTTGGGAGACCGTGGCACCTTTTTTGGCTTCTCTCTTGCACTTCACCAGCAGCTTACCCCAGAGCCTCAGAGCTGGTGAGTGGGTGAATGCGGCGGTGAGCGTGTCCTGTGTGTCCTGTGTGGTTTTGACTTTTTGTTGCACCTTACACACTCACTGTAGATGCCTTGTATGTTTGATCTGCACCTGCTGTTTGTGCAAAATGTTCACTAGAACGTGAATTTTCATTCCCAGGGCAGTTAAAAGCTGAAATAAGAGTTGTGTGGCTGCTACAGTCAGCATTTCTATACTGCAGCAGTGCTCGGATTTGCTAAATCATTGTAAGAGCCATAACTCTGAGCTGGATGCGGGAGATTTAGCATGTACAGCGTGAGCCGCCTGAACTCAGAGTGAATAGATGATGATTTACTGTAAGTTGAGAGTGGATGAGAGTAGGTTTTGCTGAATCAGCAGGCAGGCTGTGATTTCTGAGGATGGGAAAAAGGGTTTTTAAGTGATTTTTCCAGAGTAGTTCAGGTCTGATACAGACTTCATGCTAGTAGAGTGGAGGTACTAACATGTCCTGTAGTGTGTAGGGCTGTGTGTATGCAGTCTGTGCTCACGGATGTGCTTGCTTGTCCATGTGTTTGTTCTCTGGTCGGCTGTTTGCCAACAGCTGTTTTGATGTGTCTTTTGGTGTGACTGGAACACTCATGAGCTCTTTTCCTGTCCTTCGGCAATCATGAATAAATTATAACAACAGGTCTGCCTGGAAATCTTTTCCTCTCCCGAAGGTTTGTGATTAGTGTTTCATCTGATGAGGTGCCAGAGACAACAGTTTTGTAATATATTCACAGGATTTTAAAGATTTTTTTTCCCATTAGCCCAGACGTCTGTTCTGTGTTTTCCATGACAATTATGTACAGCCATCCCAAACATTCCTATACGTTCAACTTCAAAATATTTTACTTAACATAACATTTTAAGACATACCAGGAGTAAGACATAAACACAGTGTACAGAAAGGTCATGAATGAATATAACCAGTGGTGGAAGGAGTATTCGGACCCTGTAAAAATACTCCGTTACAAGTAAAAAGTACAGTTATTACATGGACAATTCTACTTAAAAGAACTAAAGTATCAAACGTATTTGTTGTGCAGAAAAATGGTCCCCTTGAGTGTTACATTGTACTTTATTACATTTCAGAATGTTAAATTGATAAAAAAATTGTATATACTATAATTATCATTTTGCTACTGTAGTTGGTTTGCATAATATTTTAATCTGCAATGCAACTAGTAACTGACTAACTAAATGTAGCTGAGTAAAAAAGTACTGTATTCCCCCATAAAAGATAGTGACGTCGAAGTATAAAGTTGTGTAAAATGGAACTACATGAGTAAAGTACAGGTAGCTGAAACCTAAATACTGTATTTACCTACTTTCCACTCCTGAATATAACAAATGCAACATGTCTGTAATGTGCACCATTTAAAATGAATTCAAACACTTTTAAATAGAGGAATTAATTTACTACAGGTTCCTGTTTTGGAGCTCCATATTTAACTGTTGGCTCCTCAGTTTACCCGGGCCGGAGTCAACCTGTCGCCTGGTGAGACCAGTGACATCAGCACAGATACATAGACAGTCAGAGCGAGAGTCATGTCGCCCCTCTGAAACATGCTCACTGTCCAGCAGCATTCCTGCAGCTTATTTCAATAACTGAGGATGAGCTGAAAGCATTTAAAACTGTAACAGAGGGAGCACTCCTGAAAATACTCCTGCAGTGGAGTTAGAGCCAGGAGGAGACAGTCAGTAAGATAACCTGATGCGCTGATGTGATGCACCTCCTGGAAGAGAGTGCAATGAATAATGCTGTTGCCAGTTTGCTGTGACTTCACACCCGCTGTATGCATAGATGACTTCATAATGACAACATGTACTGTATCTTTAAATGACTTGCAGAGCTGTAGTCAGGATCAGCACACCAACATTTCATTAATTCATCTAACTGCTTACTTATACTGTCAAATTTGATTTGTCCTCATGAGGGATTTGTCTGAAAAACATTACTGGTGCTCTTTTAAGCAGTGTTTGGTTTGATGTGATACATTTTTGAGCACAAAAAATATTCACACATCCAGCAGTTATAGAACAACATCATCAGTCAGCTAGTCGCTAACTGTGTCTGGCTGCTGTTTCGTCGTGTGTAAGTGGTGTTCAGTGTGTTTTTAGTGACTTTTTGCAGAAAACAGCCGCGAAAACGAGCTCCTGTGTGATGGGAGTGAACCTAGACAGGAAAGTTGTGAGCTGGGCAACTAAACAATGGGCCAAAAGTTGCTATAAAGCCAAATAAGCCAAGACGAGCTGCAGATTCAGATTATAAATCTCTGTAGGTTCATCACTATGAATGACCTCTCTCACATTGACACTTTGTTTTTGTATTTTGATGTATTGTTATCATAAAAATATTGATTATGTATGCAAAGTTAATTGATCTATGTAATTACTGAGATAAAATATATATATATTGAATATGCTGAGTGTAAAAAACAAGGATATGTATGTAGAATGTAAATTTGCTGGTTCCTCAAATCCACAAATTCTAAAAAAAAAAAAAATATGCAGAGATCATGAACTCAAATGCACAGATGTGCATGAGATGACTTGATGTTATTGCACTTTCAGTTAGAGAAATGTATTATTCAGATAGCAACACAGCAATTATCTTTCCAGTCTGAATAATACATTTCCATTAAGCTTTATGATCGTGCCCTCTCTGGTTATTGCAGTTCAGATTTGGGAGTTTAGTTTCCATTGTCATCTCTGTCCCTCTGTCTTGAAACAAGTTGCCTCAGACTTATTGTAATTAGATGCTACTGACTCATTTTCTCTTTATATCGTGAAGATTTGGGTTACTGTCGCCTGTGGCCGTACTGTGTTGCTCTCATTGTGTTTTATGCCACTGGATTCAGTGGTGAAACTGATATTAGTGCTTTGATGCTCTGTTCTGTGCGTACTCACGGCTGCATCACACAGCCCATATTGTTTAAGTGCTAACAGAAATCAGCTTAGTCATAGTGTCACACAGTTTCATCCTCTCTGGTTTTGGAGTTGCACCGTTTGTTGGAGGCTCTGGACAAAATTCAAAAGCATCAGAGGAGCTATGTGGATTTCTTCAAAAGCAGGACGATATAATGTCGGGTTCAGACACTCAGCTTCAGATACAGCTGGCAGGTTTATGGGATGAATGTCTCTTTGTTCAGTCTTACAGTATCTCTTCAGTACAGACGTATGGCTCCTGCAAACCTACTGCTCCTTTTCAGTATGGCAGCAAAGGCCAAGGCAAAGGTCAACCCATGTGACACAATGACCTCATACTGACTGATGAGCTGATTCGGTGACATGATGGGAGGAAGTAAGAGTATGCCATGCTCAGATGGGGATAAGACTCTGAATCTGGCTTCCTGAACTTCTGTAAACTTTCCGTATGATCTGTCTTGGTTGTTGTTGTCCTGAAGCAGAGGCCCCAAGCTGAACTTAGGGGGCTTCTCCTGCTGCTCTGCTGATGCCAGACAGAGGATGAGATGAGAGTATTTCAGTCTGAGTTATGTGTGTGTCTGCTATATATACTCCTATGAGAAGTGCTTCCGCTAATAGTTCACTGCCTGGTGAAGACAGGAAGCCCCTGAGCTTAATCCCACCACTGCCAATCTCCCTTAATTTAGCTACTGCTTGTTTTTACATGCAATAACATAAACTCCAGAAAAACAAAACCCAACCTTATGGTATGATCTTTACATTAAATATTGTACTATTATCATATTATTACATACCTACGAGACAGTACTAAACGCTCTAAAGGTGCATAAAAGGGACTTTATAGCTTTATTCTTCTAATGTAATGCTAATGTCAGTATGCTATCATGTACACCATGACAATGCTAACATGCAGATGTATTGCAGGTTAAATGTTTACCACGTTCATCTTACTTTAGCTTATTAGCATGCTAATACTTGCTAATTAGCACTAAAAATAAGGCACAGCTGAGGCTGATGGGAATGTCATTAGGTTTGAGGGTATGTGGCTGTGTATGTGGCAAAAGTGCGAATATGCAAGGGCAAATTAATGATGGTGGAGCTAATTAAAAGTGAGGGGGATCGCTAAAGTTATTACAGCTCATCCTCTGGGGACCATGAATGTCTGCACAGAGTTTCATGGCAATCCAGTAGTTGAGACACTGTCAGTCTGGACCAAAGTGGTGGATCAACTGACAGACCCTCACTGCCATTCCTAGAGCCACTGCTAGCAGAGCTAATAAAAACACCAAGCCGCAGTGCTGATAGTCTATATTCAGGATCGGCTGATTCTATATACTGCAAGCTTTTAGTGTCATGCATCAATATACTTAGTACAAACCCATGACAGCATGATGTAGCAAGTGTACTGCATATATAAATGTTTAGCTCACTGCCAAAGGCTTGTAAATCATACTGAATTCAACATGCAGGAAAACCTTGAGCCCTACAGTTTAATTTCTTTATATCGATCCCAGCCACGTGATTGAATGTTGCTGTTTTGGAGTCTTTTGACAAAGATAGGGCACGGCAGTTCTGATTTGGATCACAAATCATCTGTTATTGTTTCCCTTTTGAAGGATCTCTATTTGGCCTTGAAAGACATCCATTGTGTTTGTCCTCTATTCTGATCCAATTGTTACTCTTCCTTTTGTGTTATGTTTTGAATCATGGCAGTAATTTCCTCTTTCTGGACATTTCTTTTCTTGGCAAATTAATAAGACGTAATGTCGTTTTTAATTGTGACATTTTGTTTGTTGTGTGCAGCACAGCCACACACTGACGACATTATTAGGCTGTGATTTATCAGACGGTCGGGCTGTTGATGTCAGTAGACGTGGAGTCGGCTGTGCTGCATTGCTGTCACAGGGAAAGCAGAAGGTGTCAGGTTGCAGCAAGGTTCATGTTTATCGTGGTCTTATCCATGGTTCCTTTCTGAGGAGAGGTCCTCAGCCTCAATGCCAGCGGGGGCACAGGTAGCCGATATAATCCCAGACATCTAGTCTGGAGTTTGGTTTCACTGGCTGACTAAGAATCTAAAACAGGGCTTTCTGAAGCTGAACAAATCCTCTCATTGGACTGGAGGCTTGATTAACAGAGTTTAAAAAACACGAATGGAGCGTGGAAGGGATTTTGGGTTTGCAAGAGAAGTGGTCTTCGGCTCCAGCCCTGAATAGTTTGTTGTTTAAAATAACTTCATCTTTGTGTAATTTCCCCTCAAGCTCTTGCACTGGACGCGTTGGACACGTTCACGTTTGAACTCATATTGCACACCGTTAGAAAGATGAGATTGTCGGGAAGCAGCTCACCGATTACGATCGATAACGCTAGGTCTAGTAACATCAACGAAGATGCTGCTAGCCTGGCTCTTTTCAAAGCTAACAAAATCCACATTCATGTGCCAAACTAAAAGTTGGCCGGTCAGAGTAACTTCCTTTTAAATAAATGTGGTAAAACATGTTATTTGCTCAGCTTTAGCCACTGGTTTGGACAGAGCCAGGCGAGCAGTCCCCCCCATTTCCAGTCTTTTTGCTAAGATAAGCTAACTGGCTGCTAGCTATCTAACTCTCTGCAAGAAAGCAAATCTGCATATATTCCAAAAGTCTTTTTTTTTTTAAATATAGTTGATAACTTTTACTATGAGGTTAAATTGTGAAACTCATCAGTACATTTTGGTTTTTGCCTCCATGAGTCAAACAAAATATCCTCTGTACCCTCCAGGGCCATTTCTTTTGTTGATTACACATATGTGTGTGTAAATGGGGCCCAGCATAACTGCTTCACACATTCATAACACAATGAAGAACTTCTATGAGCTAATTTGCATTAAAATAGCCAAATAAAAGCTGCTTTTTCACCCGCAGCTTAAGAGTTGAGAATGAACCTTCCCCCTTTTCCATCCTTCATTCAATTCCTGATTTTTCTGTTGTTCCTTCTCTCTTTGCTAAATCTCCTAGATGCCATTCATGTGAAAGCCTCATAAAATGTAGGAACTGTTGCAGAGCTTATTTATATGAGTGATCAGAAGGAGCAAAGGGTATATAGCATGGGCTATACAATCTGGCATGCACACACACACACACACACACACAATTAATGCTCTTCACTTGCTCCCACTTACTCTCTGTCTATTTAGCATTGCTCCATTCCTCCACACCGGGCTGTCGGGGCCTCGACAAAAGCTCGGTGGGACGCGGCGCTGCCCGGCAGAGAGCTTTCAGGAATATTACTCTGCGGACCACGTGCTCACTGGAGGGAGAGGGACAATCTGCAGAGTCAGGGGGAAACATACAACTTAGATCTGACGGAGGTGCAGAAAAAATGCACAGTTTGGCAGTGCAGAGGGGGCAGGAGCTGATTCTGCATCTGCTCTAAAGAGATAGTTGGCAGATAAAGTCCTGAGAGGATCAAGTTTTCTCGCATTTTGTTGCATTAACGATACACACGATTATCGTCTTTGGTGTTAATGACTTGCGTTTGCTTTGCCGGGTATTTGATAAAAACTCAGCGGCTAAAGCATTACCTTGACTTGAAAGCGAATATCATATGATCAGTCTGTGGGGGAGGGGTTGAGGCTGTGATGGGGATGGGAGCTGCAAGGATGAATAAATCATGGAAGGTCTCCCCTTTGATTATATATGTGTGTGTGTGTCCATGCTTACGTGTGTGTGTCCATTTGCAGGCAATTGGGTTGACTCTGGTAAGGACGCAGTTTAATCAGCTGATGGCAGCGCTACAGAAGCTGATACGGAACTGAGATCGGAAAGAAGCCGTGAAACAGGAAATTACAGGAGAGAGTTTTTGTTTGTATTTATTAGAAGAGATTTGCTGATTGGTTACAGAGAAAAGTCTTTGAAGCATTCTTATTGATTGAACATTTAAACATTTTTTAAACTGATGCCCTTTGAGTCATCATTGTCACTTGCTTATCTTGCGATGCTACATCGACTTTACACAAGTCTCCACCTCAACATTTCTTAATGGTGCCGTTTTAGTGAATCACTCATTTGAAACTTGTGAGTCGTTAGTAATTGGGTCGCACTTTGGAAGGTCACCTGACTATGACCAGCAACATGACTTCATCCTTTCCTGCACATTAAAAACTCACTCATCGAAAAGATTAAAATGCAGAGCCATGACACGTGAAATGACCTTTAAAGTGACGTTCTAGTTATACATCACGCCGTAAGATCACATTTGAATTATAATAAAGGTAATATGGCTGTTTACAGGGCTTGTCAACATGGCTGGCAGTCATTCGTTATAATGATTGTTTTCACCATTTCTTTAATCTTACTAATGCGGAAAGAGAGCCGAACAGGAGCTCATATGACTAGAATTGAAAGGAAACAATTAGCAGCGACTCACTTGTGTCTTTTCTTAATGTTTTTGTTAATTAATCTCCTCTTTTCTTTGCTTCAGTGATTTTTTCAGGTTTCTGTTTCCTTTACTCCTTCTGTTTTTCCTCTCTCTCTCTCTCTCTCTCTCTCTCTCTCTCTCTCTCTCGCTCTCTGTCTTTCTGTGTCTGTCTTGTCGTATCACATGATCACACAAACACACACACACACACACGTACACACACACACGATTTGTTCCCTCCAGGAAAGATGCAGGTCATGTAACCTGGAAACTCTGAATTGAACCTGGGTTTGACTTAATGAATGTGCCTGGATGGATGGATGACAGCTCATGTGCATCATCTTAACTGCCAACAAATTGTACAGAATTACAAATGTCGTACTATGAAGAAAGAAAACAATAAAAGGAAAGAAAGAGCAATTGAGATGGAGGCAGAATAATAGTGTATCTAGATAGACAGATCAATAGATGGATGAGTGGATAAGGGAGGAGAAGACAAGGAGGAAATAAAATGGGACAGGGGAGGCATTGTATAGGGGTTATCTCCTCTTTACACTTTGGACCTGAGGGCCAATCATTACCTCTTCTCTGTCTGGAAATGGCCATTTACTTATTGATCAGTAGTGGGGCAGGTGGTGAGCTTAGGGGTTGTTAAAGATGCATGTGAAGTGAGGATGGGGTTACAGTTTTCCTCCAAAAGCAAAGTGTTTGTACTCTTCTTCTTCCTGAAATATATACTTTTAGGTGTTGAATAGAAATTTGAAGTGTTTTGCTTTTGTTTGTTTGTTTCTGAAATTGATTTTAAACTGCCCTCGTGATCTCCTTGAACAACGCGTTTAAGCAGGAAGCTGAGTCACATCCGTGGGCAGTGGACCACAATATCCCAAAGGGGTTTGTGCGTGGCCTGGCAGCTGCTTCTGTCTTTCTTTCTGCCCTTTATTGAGCATTGCCCAACCCGTCCTCTCCTCTGCCCGGAAAGGGGAGAGAGCCGAGATGGTAAAAACATGATGATTCACAGCTCGGTCACCTCTCAGCTGTCATTTTTCCATCAGCAAAACTGAAAGGAGACACTGGAGTCAGGTGTGAATCCGGCACTTTCTGAAACAGGCCCTTTAGCTTTGTTTTATGGGACTGATGGTCACAGTCGACGTGGTTCGACAGGCTGCAGTGTGCTGAGCTGTAGTTTACACAGTTGTTCAACAGCCTTCTGTTGTCTGGTGCATAGCTGCACGTGTTGTGTTTATGAACAAATACTCTGCTCCATTTGTACACTCATGCCTCTATTAATGTCTGCATGCTTGCACATGTTTTCCTTTGCATGTATATGTGTGTGTATGTTTGTGTGTGCGTGTTTGTGTGTCCAGGTCAGAGGTCACAGTCTTGCCTCAGGATAACAGAAGGCCTAAAGACCCTGTGGCCCCCATGCTGATCCTGTAGAGCCACCGTCTATAGAGCGGCAGCCTCACGCTGCTGTCCGATGGGCAGATGTTAAAGGGTGTGAGCAGACAGATTAGGAGGGATGAGCTGAAATGGTCCAGAAACTGAATATTGGAAAAGGTTTAGGGTAAATGTGATTCAACATTTCAGAAACTTTATTAGCCTTCGAAGGTCCACGCCTGGAAAATTCCAGGGAAGGGATGGGTATATAAAAAAGTTTCATCTGTTAAAAGTTGCAGTTGCTCTGTAAACTTTCAAGTGTGAAACAGCTCCTGTCCCCTTGAGCATACTGTATTGTTTGGTCGATGTGGGCTCATTGAGGCCCTTTACAAAACAGGCTTATGTGGGCGTCACATTAACGTCCAGTATTTTCTCTCTCTCATACATCATTTATCTCTGATTATTCTACTTTTTATGCCTTTTTATGGAGTTCAACTCCTCTCCTTCCATAAACAAACAAAACCGGACCTCAGGAATTATCGTTTGATTGCAAAATACCTCTCTGCAGATGTTGTGTTTCTTGTTTGATTGTGTGTTCACATGTGGGCAAGTTTTTCAGTAACAAAGAAAAAGCAGTCTTTTTTTTAGCTTATTGTCAGTGGACTTTAGAATATTAATATGCATATAAACATTTTAAAAACTTTTATAGCACACAAGAGTTTGGGAATTTAGTCAACCCATCGAGCAGCATGCAGTCCACAATAGAAAACATGAAAACTGATTACATGGGACTTTACAAACTGCAAGTGCAAGTGTATGAGGACAGGGTGAAGATGACTTGATCACATGTTTTAAGGTTGTCAGGTGATCCGGTGGATCAACTCTCTTGGAGGTTCTTTTTCTTTTTGCAGTATCGTCTGAAGTGAACGATTTCCGGCCTGAATATTGGTACATGTGTGATGTATTGTTGTCCGGTCTGTGTCTCGCTGCCTGTATGGGAAGCAGCATGCAGGGATGTGACTCCTGACAGTGGGGGAGGAGTGAAGGAGAATGGGATTGTGTGTGTGTGTCTGACGGGGGGGGGTTGATGGGGGAGGGGTGGTCAGGATCGTGTGGAGCATGAGTCTTGGGGTCACTGCACATGCTCCCCTCAATGAGCACATGGGTATGAGTGTAGCGTAATGAGGTCCTGTGTGTGACTTGGTCTGTGATGATTAGCTGGAACAACAAGGATGATTTTATAACACTGGAGGGTGGGCTTATAAATCACTATGACATAAGCGGAGGCATATTTCAGGGGGTTTGGAGATGTGGAGTAAAACACTGTTACTGTTTCAGCGACAGTGGCTCATAAATGTATCCTGAAGCATGTATACGATACTCACAGTCCCTAGGTAATCAAAACCACACACAATGAAAATACAGCACACCTAAAAAGACAGAATAATAATAATAACATAACAATGTGACCTTATTTAACCAGGAAAGACATGACATTACTAATTTGTAACAGGTAATGCAAGATGTCTATATTTGTTATCAGTTCATGTTTTTCATGCTTACATTCTGAATTTGACTATGTTCTATATATTTAGCAGCGCTAATAGTGCCATGGTTCGATGAGCAGCAGTATCTGTGGCTCTAACTACTGGACATAACATCAGCCTCAGCTCTGTTTAATGCTACTTCGCCAATGTTTGCATGCTAACAGACTGAATTAGGATGGTGTACATGGTAAACACATTAGCATTTTAGCCTTGTCATTGTGAGCATGTTTGCATGATATTAGCATTTAGCTCAATAGCACTGCGGTGTCTAAGCACGGCCTCTTAGTAAACTCTTAGTCTTGCTTTAATCAGATTGTTGGGGGGGTGGCTGATGCAGGTGTTGTCCAGGTGCATTATCTAATCTGTGTATGCAACCCAGCAATGTACATTACACACACACACACACACACACACACACACACTTAAGTTATGCTGGTGCCGGCTGTGGCGTCTGGGTTTACGCAGGCATTTCACTAAACATCATCACCGTCACGTTCAGCACCCTGATATCTCCTCCTGGCCCGGTGTGCAGTGGCAAAAACATAAATACAGCCACTCATATTACACACACGCCCACCCACACACACACCATGTCAAATGTGGGTTTACTGAAAGATGAGCTTGGTAGCGGAGATCACGATCATGCTGTTCTGACTCAGTCCTGAACAATGAAGTCAGCTCAGAAGTGGTAAAGGGCAAACAAATGAAAGTATTACTCAGCCATGACGTTTTACGTTTTTTTGTCTGTGTGTGCAGGCCTTATTCCACTCTAATTCAATCACTAACTTCATACAAAAAGATTCACACATAACATTCAGGGCTGTGCTGATTGTTGGGGACCCACAAACAACATGTCCTTGTTTCCTTAAATCTATTTTTAAATGACTCTTTCCATTTCCATACAAAGATGTTTTTCATTTTAGGAGAATAAGGGGACGAATCGTCTCAAACAGGGCTGCAACTCACTTGTTTTCACTATGTCTTTATGAATCGATTGTTTGACCTAAAATCTTAGAAAGCAGCGAAAACCCAGTCATGGTTTCTGAAAGCCCAAAGTTACATCTTCAAATGTCTTGTTTTGTCCAATAGTCTAAAATAAAAAGATATTCAACTAACTATTAACATGAGAGAAAGAAGAAAAAAGCTGCAGATAGTGAATGGTTGCCATATTTGCCTGAAAAATAATTGAAAATCTTAATATAATTAATTAATAATATAGTTGCCAGTCATTTTATCTAATTGTAGCTAATCAAGTATTATGCTAGTAAAAAGTAATGATTAGTACTATTGCACAGTCTAAACTTTCACTCTCTTCTCCCATTAATTAATACCTTAAATGTTGGTTTCACCCCTTGTTTAAATGATAATGAAGTACTATGCACCATCTATATTAACTGAGTCTGATAATACCAGTACATCTCTTATATTCCATTTCAAATGCATGCATATCCTGTCATGTCAGTGATTTTATGAGACTTTTTGGTGAGAGGTGGCTCAGGTCAAATCATTTTGTTTCATTGCTGGATACTCAGTGTCTTCTGAGGGCTTTTCTCAATAAAGAATCATTTGAATCAGTCAGTGTTGACTGATTATAGAGTCTAGGCACATGGGGGCATCCAACCCTCTCCTCCAAATACTGGCAGTGTGATAGTTTAACAGACCTCCCACCTTACACCCTGACACCTGCCTGTGTGTCTGCACGTGCGGGAGGGAAAATAGGTATCACCTTAACTCCTAAACATAAACCAGAGCTCCCTGGAATGTGGAGCTATAAGAGGGATCAGGTCTCATCGGGTTTCTTCACTGATATGTTCTTCCTCTTTATCAAATCCCTTTTGTTTAACACGTGTTTGCTTGAGCTCAACACTGTTTGGTCGGGCTTCTCATGTGGACCACCAGTGATGTGTGGCAGTCACTACTTCTCATGAGATGTCTCGACTTTGGGTGGCTGTTTGGGCTCCTGGCTCATTAAGGTGAGGGGGGATCATTCCTGAGGCATGCACGGCTGCACTTCGACAGAAGCGGTTGTCAGGGAAGAGAGGCCAGAAGTAGAAAATAGAAAGTGGAGTTGTCAGGCAGTCTGGGCGATATCAGCGGTACTTTCTGGCTGTGTGGCGTTATGACGGCTAAGATGGAACGCTTTTTCTTTTACTGGAAGAAAAGATGTTGAGTCACGGTGGCAGCTGTTGTCACGGTGTAAAATTAGTAAGATGACTCGAACTCTTTTGTCCAAAGCAACATGTAAATGAGGCACAATCCTAACCAAGTGCCACAATTCTCGAAGGTGCATCCTCAAAGACTTTCACAATAACACGGACGCCTGCAGTCTGCTAGGAATGAGTTCTGGGTGAAAACCATTTAAAACCAATATTTCCACAGACTGCGATGGCCCTGCCTCGCAGACCAAATTTATTACAGCAGATTTTAAAGGTATCTGTCTGCCCACAATAATCCGTCTATCTGTGAATCCCAAAAATGCATTTGAGGATGTGACCTGTTGCAGGATGAGAGGTAAAATCTCTTGTGTAGGAAACACCATGCAAACAAATCACAGAGTAATGTACTAGCGGCTGAGCTGACGAACAGGGCTACGTTAGCACATGCTAATGTTTAGCATGTTATGTTGTATGCTGCATACAGTAAGCATGCTAACTTAAATTTGCATTTGTATTGTATTTGTACATGTGTAGCTACATGCCCATGTTTGTTAGCTATGTTAAATGCTGATGCTACCATGCAAGTAGCAGTTTGGTCAGCAGTGTTTAAGATATCTCGGCATGACAATCTTGGACGAGTGAAAAGTTTAACTGGTGCCGCTGACGTTAGCGATAGATTCAGGTGATCTGGTCCTCTGGGGATCTCAGGGATCTCAGTATCAGTTCAACAGTGAGATTTTTTACACTGGGCCAAGTCCTTCACCCGACTGTCCGACTAACCGACATAGCTTTTCCCAGAGCTGCTAAAAACTTGGCAAAGCTATAAAAGATGAAGATTAGTAATAAAGGAGGCACATACAGCACGTTTGACCCTTTTCCAGGAACAGAGCCAGTATTATAAAACGTACATGATGTGCTGTATCCAGCAACAGTCTCAGTTATCTGGCACAAGAGAAAATTAGTATGAGTTGCTGTGCACCAGCGCTCTTATTATGGCTGGCTGGTGTCTGTGACCACTCAGACGCTTACTTCTCTGTCTGTTTGCTATCAGCTTGCTACACTGTATTTATAGGCAAAATACTTCCACAGAGATAGCTCTAATTTAAGTGTGTACATAACAAAGTAGATATGAGGGGGGCTGGTGACGGGAGCTTTTCACACAGGCAAAGCTGCTAGTTGTCAGCCATTTGAGCCGAGCATTTCCTTTTCCAACATTATTGCTATAATTATATGTAAGCAGCAGCAATATTGCTATTGTTGTGGCACCTGTTTAATGTTGATCCCTGTCACTTTTGCCTTCCTCTCCTCTTTCAATCACTTTATTCCCCGATCTTCCTCCTCTGCCTCTGTTTCCCCGTGTCTCGCTTCCATGCATATGCCATGGCTGACGGTGTTGGGTGGAATGTGGCTCAACGTTCGGTTTTTAAATAGCATCCTAGCCTGAATCGGCCGCTCCTAATAAGGCAGAGGGCAGTGACACTGGCCCCAAAATATCAGCAACCACCTCACTGAGAATAAAACTTTTTCCTTGCCTTGATAGTGTGGGATGACTGGTGATAGCTACGGTATCTCAAGTCAAGATAACATGTTGAACTGTAGGTGGTCTCGGCAGGATTTGGATAGTTTTGCTTGAGGCTGCAGGGGTTTGTACTTAACAGTTTTGGTGGCTTAGGTTAGCTGAGGCTATTGTGTGAAATTAGCCACCAGTGACGTGTGAAACAATGTGAACAGGTGATGTACAATGATGCACCATTCCAGATAAATGTCACTGATGTTCCTTCAGGATCCTTGTGGGGGCGCCGCAGGCAGCAGGGCAGGGCCTGTTGAGGGGCAGTCGGCCAGGAGCCTTGTTCAGGTGTCCGATCACGCCAGAGGAGTACGACTGTGAGAGGGTGGATATTGATGGAGATGGTGAGTGCACTGTAGGAGAGCTGAAACAATAGATTTGTTGACACCAGATATATTTTTAGTCACTTGGACTGCTTGTTTTTTCTTTTTTGAATTTTCCACAGAGATTATCATCAGCTTTGTGCTCCATCTCTGACTAATTTGTAACAGGGGAATAAGCCTTTCTAGATTAATTTGGTTGTGAATTATTCCTTTGCATTCAAAGGCTTCTAACTAATGTTAGCATTAAAATGTACATACTCAAAATTATACTTATCCTTCGCAAAAACTCGGCATTGCATTAGAAAAAAGTAAACTATGATATGAATTTGAGTTCAATTCAATAACAAAGTGCTGCTTTCTTACTGTGGCTCAGAGCCTAATTGTTTTACAATATGGAAACTGTTATGATTGCCATTTCCTTCCTTGTTCTCCCTCAGTGAGTCTGAACAGAGAAAGCAAAGACAACCAGTGGCTGGGAGTCACTGTGAAGAGTCAGGGGATCGGAGGGAAAGTGGTGGTAAGTAAACGCATCCTGTAAATGCATCAGTGCAGGAAGCTGCAGAACACGGAATGAGGTTAGGGTTACCTGTCAATCATGGCGTTGCATCCACTTTTTAGAGCATCAAATAACCAATCAAAAATAAAGTTATCAAATGAACACAAGAAAAACGAACACTTCAGCGTACATCAGCATGATAAGAACACCCTAAAATGTCAGAAAGCATCTTCTTGATTTGTTTTTAGTTTGGCCCTTGTCCCAGCTAACATGAAGGGGGCGAGATTATGAGTTATACTGCAGCCAGCCACCAGGGGGGCGATCTAGAAATTTTGGCTTCACTTTTAAGGAGCAGTCATGTCATCCATCTTTATATAAAGTCATTGTTCTGATGATTTGTTAACAGCTTTGTTTAGAGCATCTTGCTGTTCAAAAGTCCAACAGATATCCCTTAAAAAATTCACTTCCTGTCCCTCATCAGACTTGCGCTCACCTGTATGAGCTCAGGCAACGTGTAAGTCAACCCTCAGAGACGCGCGACCCCATTGGACGCTGCTACGTCCTGAGCGAGGATCTGACTGAGCGCGATGACCTGGACGGAGGAGAGTGGAAGTTCTGCGAGGGCCGGCCGCAGGGACATGAGCAGTTTGGCTTCTGTCAGCAGGGCCTTTCTGTCAGTTTCACCCCGGACAACAACTTCATTCTGTTTGGGGCCCCGGGGACGTATAACTGGAAAGGTAAGGTGTCTGATTTGGCTGCAGAAGGCTGGATCACGCAAACATGGCTGTGAAAAGGCGGCTACACAGACATGTTACTTCCTGTTGGGTATTTTTAGCAATGTGCTGATGCAGCTTTAAAGCTTAATTAATCATTTTTGGCCTCTAGGTGCAGCAACAAGCAGACAAGCGCAGTTTGTTTTATCCAAATCGATGGTCTTCGAACATAGGCCGTCCTGTGTTTCACACATTTTAAAGCACTGATATCCACTTTATTTTGACTAAATTGTTCATGAACAACTGCACGCCAAGACGTCCAGCAGACAGATGTGAAGATTAACGAAAGAAAGTAGGAATTGTTTTTAAATTATGTTCACTAGTCTGTATTGATTACCCCCATTTTGCCTTCAGTAGTGCTTCACCATTACAATGTGCAACATGTTTATTGTTCTTTGATTTAAGGAGGGTATTCATTATTGAGTACTATGGCAATTTACAGTGGATATAAAGAAATATTGTCATAACTAATGTGAGCTGGAGAAGAGAGCCAATCCATGTAAATGGTCTGATTAAATCAGCATGATTAACAGGACAATACTGTTAGGGATTAAAGAAAATCTACTTGATTTATAAACCAATCTAGTGATTGGACAATTATGCAGAGCAGCGGCGAGCAATTAATCAAAGAAAGCACTGAGATTTATCTGATCCAGCAGTGGATTGATTTATGTTGTATTGGCATTGTTGAGATCAATGCTGTGGTTCGTTGAGATCAATGCACTGCATGAGAGTCTTAATTTATTCATATTCTAAAACACTGAAGTCTGCATTTTCTCTGATTGATGTGTTTGTTGTTGCTCTGATGTTACTGAGTGTTATCTTATAAAGCCTGTAAGACTGTTTCCTCTGTGTCCAAAACACAGAACATGTGTTTAGATGGATGGAAAGTGTGAGTGTGTGTGTGTGTGTGTACTGTCGACTGACTCAAGCCAGACAGGATGCATGCTTTATAGGGTGGATTTTTCAGTGTGCTGCTGCTGATGGACGCTGCTCTCAAACAATACAACGCATAAGAGACATGGAGGAGCTGCTTGTAGCTGAGAAAATAAATGGAAACGAAGTTTAATTTTGCATTGTCTTTGAAAAGTCTCAGTCTGAACGACTTCCAACATTACATGTGCATTTTATCACTTCCTGTTAGTATAAAGTATAAAGGCTGGTCAAGTATATTGATTGTTTTTGTATTCTAACTGCTCAGACTATGATATATAGGACAGAATTGGGACATGTGTGTTATAGTAACATGAGTATCTGCTGTGTGTGAAAGTGTGTCAGTGTTGTCTTTCTGTGGCCCTCACCCGTTTCCATTCCAGGTGAGATGCGCGTCCAGCTCCTAAACCAGACTCTGCTTGACCTCGGTTTCTATGACGACGGACCCTACGAGGTGGCAGATCAGAAACAGCTTAATGCCCAGCTCATCCCTGTGCCCTACCACAGTTACCTGGGTAGGACTCGCCCTCCCTGCTCACTGCTGCCTGTGCACAGGAGAGAAAGAGAGGGCCGGAGGAGGGGCGACACCAGGGCTCAGACTGTACCCCAACATGGCTGCCGCGACCACGGGAGCGAGCAGCAGTGGCAAAATGCCGCCAAATGGTCATTCCTGATCTGTGTGTGATGCGCACGGAACATGACTCCACTTTCCCATGTGACTGTGGGTGGAGGGTGGTGAAAAATATCCAGGGCTGACATGAATTCTTATGATGCCAACATTTGCTAAGGTTTGGAGCCTCTCCCTTTCTTTGCCTGGAAATATTTACCAAAAAAAGATCAACCCAGCAACAATGACGTTATTCTCATTCCTTCCTCATTTCATAAGAAAACATGTCAACACTCTGATGAGGGTGGCGTAGGACCTGTCAGGGTAGAGTCTGAGCCTCAAACGTTGTCTCTCCTCCAGGTACCCAGTGGTCCTACAGCAAAAAACCACTGTGGCACCACGAAGACAGAAAAAAAAAAAAACAATCAATCACAGCCTGTCTCACCTGCACCTCCCTCTCCCCTTTTTTCTCTCTTTTCACTCTTGTATTCCCCTCACGTTTCACCACCCCATCACTCCCCTCCCACACTCTGTCTCTCTCTCTGTCTTTCTCTTCCTGTCTTGGGCCATAGGGCTCTTGTTCATGGCTAGCCCCATTGAAGATGCACTGCTGTACAAAACTCTGGAGCCCTCCAGCCAGCCCACACCGTTTGAGGATGTAGCTCATAATAGCTACTTAGGTTTGTAGGCGTGAGGTGTCTTTGTTTGGACCGGACTTGGGCTTGTAGTGGAAGTAGTCCCACCCTCTTCTTCGTCTTCGTCTTAATCCTTTCTGCTAATTCCACCTCGTGTCTACGTATATAGATTTTTAATGTGTAATCTATGTACCACGTGGGACCGTATCACCTTTACTGTTATAAAGAGGCAACCATCCTTGATTTAATAAAACTTTTTGACATGATTATTTTTCCCACTCTGGTACTAGCTGCTGATTCGTCACTGGTAAGGAGATGGTTGTCTCTTTGAGTAGCAGCAGGGTGTTTGTCTGTTCTGTCTGTAGATATCTGTCGTCTGTAGTGTGTCGAGTCAGTCTGCATGTGTGTCGGTATGAAGCTTTCCAGGTGGTGGTGGTTTTCTCGTCAGCTGTTGTAGTTTTACTAAATCGTTTTACTGATTTCAAAGGTTTAACTAACAAACAAGCGTCTGCAGCTCCGATAGCAGCTCTGTGAGGCACAGCGGTGCTTTTGATGCTAATGTCAGCATGCTAACCTGCTCGCAGTGACATGACAATGCTGTCATGCTGATGTTTAGCAGGTGTAATGTTGACCATGTTAATAATCTTAGATTAGCTTCCTAGCATGCTAGCATTTGTTAATTAGCACTAAACACAAAGTACAGCTGAGGCTGATTGAAATGTAGCTAGTTTTGCAAGTATTTACCGAAGTTCTGGATAAATAAAAAGTTCCTGATGGATAAACAGCTAGTGAACCATGAAAGTTATTATAATGTCTGTACAGAATTTCATGGCAATCTGTGTAATAGCTGTGGACATATTTCATTCAAAACCACATCAGGGTGGCGCTAGTGGAAAAGTCAGAGGATCGCCACTGTCATCGGGATGCATTATCTGGGAACCATGAGCGTCCGTTTCAATCCATCTCTTACACGTAGAGATATTTCACTGAATCAGTGACAACTTTGACCTGCTGGAAAAGTCTGGAGATCAGGCAACAGGACTGATCCTCTGGGGACCATGAATGTCTTTACAATCATCAGATAGTTGAGACGCTGCAGTCTAGATGAGTGTTGGACTAAAATTTGCTCTTTTTTTGTCTTCTTATTTTAAGGAAATCTGAAGTGCTGTTATGAATCTGTTAGTGTTTAGTTTCCATGTGTACCAACCCATCACCTGCTTAACAGGATGTAGTTACTGTTATTGTGGGGTTTCGGTCATTACTTTTCACTAAGCGTGTGGCTTTTCCGTAAATCTCTTTATTCACATACCTCCAAGCCTGCTTACCCTCCCGCTCTCCATATTGAGCCGTCTCCTTGACAACACTAATTCCCACATGACCTTTTAGCCTTCATTTATTACTCACATGCTTCCATTGATCCTAACCAGATGATATGCCACACCTATGCATGCTTACTAAAAATGACAGTGAGACAGTGTTGTAGCTGCTTCGGATTATTTTTTTTCTGAAACTGTCATTCGATCTGATATGTCACAGGATTCAAGTTGTCTCCTGTGTTGTGGTTAGATACAGAAATTACATTTTAAGGAGGAGCTCTTGCTGATTAAAGCCTACATCTTTTTTCCTCCATCAAGGCCAAGTGAAGGAGCAGCCATTGTAAAGGCTGTTCAGGTTGTCATTAAAAAAACAAACAAAAAAAAAAACAAATGTGAGATTGGTTGATTTGGTTCACATGCTGCTTAGGTAAAAAGAAATGCTATAACAAGAACCAAAAAAAGGCCTTTTTTTAAACATTTTTTTGTTTTAATTGCTCATAGGAGTGTGTAAAAGTAATTTATAAATGTAGTTGATGGGATAAAACACACAAAAACCAAAAAATGGAAAAGTCAAAAAAAGAAATTCTGAAAAATAGGAAATAAGAGGAGTAAATAATAAAGTGTTTAAAGTGATGACTTAGCAAACCTTAACCAAATTTATATCAATTATATCAAGCTGTATACCCTGTGGCATAAGGTAATACAAATAATATTTAAGAGCTTAGAGAACATCATGACGATAGAATGTGGAGTGAAATAAATAATTGTAAGTTACATGAAAACTCAGTAGATATTTAAGGTAATGTTTACAGTGCAAAGACCTGAAGTAGTAGCTGGACTGAGGGCCTCTTTGGAAACATTTTGCTACTTCAAGCTTCCTTATTTAGTTTAATGGAAACGACCTTGTAGCAGCCTGAGTGTTAAAAACCACCCAGTGCGGAGAAAGTAGCACCTTTGTCTCCGACCGTTGGTTTTTACAGGACCTGCCATTCAGACTGTTACATTCCACACCTGCCACCATGGAGCTGTCCACTGTTTGTCTCGTTGTGGTCTCCCTCTGCATGTTTACTCAGGTCTAACAAACCCCCTCCTCTTCTCCTCCCGTGTCCTGATCGATTCCCCTCCTCTTCACACCCTCTGCATGTTTTAAACCTGGTGAAGCAAATGCATGTGGTTGCTTCCGATCAGGTGAAATGTTTGATATGATGTGCTGTTTTTCACAGCCTGATACCAAAATTTCAATCTTGTTACGAAGCAAACACGCACACACCCCTCCCCCTTCCACTTGTTCACCCCTTTCCTCTACCTGATTTATATGCATCCTCACATTCCTACACACACACACACACACACACACACAAGAGGAGTTGCTTTAGGTTATAAATCTGATTAACATCCACCCACTGTGTTTACATTCTGCCTTCTCTTGAGGCGACTGATACAGAGCAGCAGCATCATGAATCTCATGAGACATTAGGTGAAGCCCCATACATCTCCTTTAGCTCGCCAGCCTCCACCAGCGAACACGGCACGCAGGACATTTACACCCATCATGAGTTTGACATAAAATCAATAGTCACTTAAGGCACACATTTCATTAGTAAGAAGATGAGCAGGACATGCTACACTGAGAGGAGATGAACCTCTGAGCCTCACGGTCAATACTAAACCCAGGACCTTTCCTCCTCCTGCCCCCGTCTTCCCCTCCGTCCTGCCGTCTCTGTCTCACAGGGTTTTCTGTGGACTCCGCCATGGGGATAATGAGCCTCGGGGAGCTGACCTTCGTGGCGGGTGCGCCTCGGGCCAATCACACGGGGGCGGTGGTGCTGCTGAGGAAGGACAATGTGTACCGGCTGGTGCCACAGCACATTTTCTGGGGGGAGGAGCTGGCGTCTTCGTTCGGCTACTCAGTGGCGACGACGGATCTGAACAGGGACGGGTGAGGAAACGCCGGATGAGAAGATAAATGGGGTGGAAGAAGTATTCGGATCATTCATATAAATATATAAAACACTCAACAGAAAAAGTCCTGCATTCACAATTTTACTTAATTTTTAGTAAAAGTATATTGAATATTTTATTAAAAATATCAAAACTAAAAGTGCTTGTTAGGCACAGTGGGCCCTGTTATATATCTTTATTACTGACAGTCATTATAGATCAATTAACATATTACTGTGCTTTACTGAGTGCATCAGATTTTATGAATTGATCAGATATTTTATATTTGGAAAATCTGAAGTGTAACTATTAAATCCAGCTGTGGAGAAAATTAAAAGTGCAACATTTACCACTGCATCATAAAGAAGAAAAACTGAAATAAAGTATAGCTGGGGGGCTCCCATAACTCACTTCTGAGTTTTCAAAAATTTCTTTATGCATTTTTAAACTCTGTGTCTCTCTTCCTGTCCCCAGCTGGATGGATCTGATTGTTGGAGCTCCTAATTTCTTTGACCGTAAAGCAGAGATTGGTGGAGCCGTGTATGTGTACCTGAACCCCTTCGGCCACTGGGACGATCAGGCTCGGCCCATCCGTCTCAACGGGACCTATGACTCCATGTTTGGGATGACGGTCAGCAACATCGGAGATCTGGACCAGGACGGATACGGAGGTGAGAACAGTGTTTTTTCACACAAAGGCATGACCTCGTGGATACACTAAAAGCTTGACGCCATCAGTCTGATATTAAGTATAATGGAATATCTGTATGATAATTACTAAAGCAGTTGCATGTCTAATGTTTTCAATCATCTGTGCAGATATTGCTGTGGGGGCACCATTTGACGGAGACGGCAAAGTCTTCATCTACAGGGGCTCAGATGCTGGCATTGAAACTAAACCTGCTCAGGTGAGTCACGTGTTTCACACAGCAGCTCAGGACTGAGCGAACAGAGGGAAGCAAAGATGAAAAGAACTGAAGGAAAGGAATAAAAACACAAGAGCGACTGACCGCTTGAATGATGACTGATGGCTGTCTCTTATCTGATCAGGTGCTCGATGGTCGTGACTTTGATGTGAAGCGTTTTGGATACTCCATCTCAGGTGGTCTGGATATTGATAATAACCAGTATCCAGACCTTGCAGTGGGCTCTCTTAATGATTCAGTGGTTCTCTTCAGGTGAGAAAAAACTTATTGGTAACACTTTATTAGGTACATATATTTACCGTTAACTAGTCACTTATTAGCATGCATATTAGCAGCATATTGCCTCTTTATTAGTCATTATAAAGCACTTATTAATGCCCTTTTCTGCATAACCATATTCTGCAACTACTTGACCAGAATTTTCCCTCAATGGCATCCTAATTACTGCTTATTAGCAGTAAGTAAAGACATTGCTGTACATGAAGTACGATTTTAATAACCTCTCCTAACCCTTACGAACCCTAACCCCCCGAATAAGGCATTAATAAGTGCTTTATAATAACTAATAAAGAGCCAATATGCTATTAATATGAATGCTAATGAGCAACTAGTTAATAATGAATATATATACCTTAATATAAAGTGTTTAAAAATCCAAATGAGGTACATTTGACAGGAACCATAAAGACCTGGTATTCAGATTTTTATTGTTAGAAAATTCCAAATTGAAACAGCCTTATCATAAATAATGCACGTCCACAGTCTGATTTTCAGCATGATTTAGTCGTGATTTCTTCTGCCTACACATCTCTCTGTGTTTTTGTGCATCCCTAAGGTCTCGTCCAGTCATCCATGTGATCAGGGAAATATCTATCGGCCCTCAATACATTGATCTGGAGCAGCACAACTGCAAGGGCAGAGAGGGAGTCTGGTAAGATCGATAATCGGACAAACGCTCAGGATCACTGAACTAAAGCCAGATTTAAGAAAGAAAAAAAAACACGTCAATCAATGAGACTGATGTAAGAACCATAACACACGTACTGTTTTTCACTTTCCACCGTCTGCTGTTTTTAGCGTGGAGGTCAAGGCCTGCTTCACCTTCATAGCCCACCCAGAACACTACTCACCACACATTAGTAAGTCACAGCCATTTTTGTTCTTCTCTCATGTGGGACTTCAGCTCACCCCGTTAGTGACAGCAGTTATTTCTATTTACAGTGGAAAGAAACCTTATCTGTGGTTGAACAGGAGGCTTTGTTTTGATTAAATCACAGCTGCGTAATACTGTATTCCCTTAGATGGAGGTTTCATATGTGCTCTGCCCCTGGTGGGTTCTTTAAGTGCTCTTTCTGTGTATGTTCTGACATCTCGTTTTTTTAATCCCTCCGCCTCTCTTCACGCATCGCTCCCGTTTCACTCCCTTCAAGCCCTGGTGGTGCACTTTGAAGCCGACACTGAGCGCAGGAAGTTGGGCCTCCCGCACCGCGTCACCTTCCTGGGCCGCAGCTCCCTGGAGCCGGAGTACACTCAGACAGAAGAGGTGGAGCTGCATCGGCAGCGCCACCCTGAGTGCACCACTGCTGTCTTCCAGCTCCACGTCAGTAACTGCGATTTGTTCAGATTGCCCAGATCCAACTGCAGTTTTTATTGTGTTGTTAAAATCATAAATCTTTCATTTTTTGCTCAATTTGTAAAAAATGATTGTTGGTTCTTGATCTTGTTTCTTGTCTTTTATGACAGTGATGATATAGCAGGCAAAATGCTGCAATAATTCCTCACTCTTTTGCACCATGAACAAACTCTTTGACCCTTTCTTCTGTCCACCCATCTTTGTCCATGCAGGAGAGCATCCGGGACAAACTGCGTCCCATCTCATTGGCCATCACCCACACAATCAAGCCCGTGCCACCACGCAGACACTCAGGTGCCAAGAGGCTGGAGAAGCTGGCGCCTGTGCTGAATGTTTCGCCCTCTAATACACTGCACTCTGAGGTCTGTAACTAAAAGGAAGCACAAGAATTTTATGTTCGGGATTGATTTTAATTGACTCCACTTGCCCGCAGATCACTGTACAAACGCATGGAGCTTTAAGAGACACATTTAGGCCTGTCAGGGCTAGTTAAAGCCAAAGATATGCCATAGAAAGCATGAATTTCGGTTAACAGCATAAACATGGATAAACGTACAGACAGAGATTATTGTAGAAATATGGGGGTTCAAACTGGTGTCACCTCTGAATTTCTGGGTTTGACTCTGCTATTAAAAGATGGTTACTTCACATGCACCTCAGTTAGATACAGTACTGCTGCACAGAAAGCACAGTTAACTGAGAAGTTTCCTCAGATGTAGGAAAGTGCGACACAACTAGGGCTGCAATAGTTGTCTTTCATAATCTGTTCATTATTTTCTTGATTACTTACTAAAATGTCTAAAAATTAAAGAAAAGTGCCTGTTACCAAGGTGACACTTTTAAGAAAATGTCCAGACATGAGAAACTGGAACCAGTGAATTTGTGGCACTTTTGCATAAAAAAATAATTTAGTTGCTAATTGATGTTAAGTTGATTCCTCAAGTCCTCATGTCGTCTCATTTTCCCTGCGAAGGTGAACTTCCTGCGAGAAGGATGCGGCAATGACAAAATCTGCCAGAGCAACCTGAAGCTGAGCTACCAGTTTGGAACACGACCTCTGACCTCTGACCTCTTCACCCCTTTGCCAAAGTTAGTATGAGAGCCCGATCTGCATAAGCTGGTGGCCTCGATGATGTAAACTGTTTCCTGTGGGACAGTCGCCTAGCAACCCATACCTCAACACAAACGATTATGTGTATGCAGTGGTAATACAACCACTGCTATGATATTTCCCTAAATGTGTGTTTTCCCTCTTCTTCCCCCCCATGCAGAGATGAGGATGACGTGCAGGTGTTCTCCCTGTCAGACCAGCGGTTGGTGGTGTTGGAGATCACCGTCACCAACACGCCCTCTGACCCGCTGCGCCCTGATGAGGACGGGGATGACGCCCATGCCGCTCAGCTGCTCATCTCCCTTCCGAACACTCTGTCGTATGCCGGCTCCAGGGTCCCGCCACAGGTATGCGACAGGAAAAATCTTTTTTGGCAAGATTTTGGATTTCTGTTTTTTTGCTGATAGTATTTGTTTGATATTCTGATTGGTTGTAGATGAGATGCCAAGCGAACCAGAATGGCTCCCAAGTCGAATGTGACCTGGGGAACCCAGTGAAACGAGATACTAAGGTAAGGAAACACGGCAGCGGAGGACTGTCAGGATTAAAGATGAAACTTGTTGCCATAAAGATTACAGAATTGTTAAATCATTTCTTATACTTTCACAACTTTTGATGTTTCTTTCCCACAGTGTGAAAAAACGTCAGCATAATTTGCCACTAGTCATGCCTTCATCAGCATTATGCAGAATTATGTGTAATGATTTTGTCTTTTCACTTATTGCGTCTGAAATATCAAATGTTACTTTTTTCAGCTGAAGTTCTCCATCAACTTGAGCACATCTAACATCACAATTGAGACCACTGACTTGACAGCAGATCTCTTACTGACAACGTAAGCCCCCTACTTTGACACCAGGATGGACTGCAGATATTTAACTGCAGATAATTGACTAGTTCAGATTTAATACGTCTCTGATTGCAGTGTTTGTTCATGGTTTTGTCCTCAGTATCAGTGAGCAGCCTGACCTGACGCCGGTCACAGCTTTTGCTAAAGTTGTGATAGAGCTCCCTCTGTCTGTCAGCGGGTGAGTGACACCTTCACCATCGATGATTAGAAGTGGATGTGACTCAGAACTCCTGTTTTATCTTTATCTTACCTAAACATGAACATTTTATTCCATGTTAGCCTGACAGTGTCACACATATTCTGTAGCAGCCTGTTCCCACTTTTCAACTCTTTTTTTAAAAACTTTTTATTATTATTTGATCATTGTACACATTTAAATTACAGGATAAAATACTCGTAAAGCAAAGTGCCAGACATTTACAGCACAGTTTGGTTGCAGAAGAATGTGATTAACAGTTTATATTTTTTTCTGCAGGCTCTTATGAGATTGTGTTCAATTTTAGCTGTTTTGTGAGTATTTTGCTACTTTTAGTTTAAAGTTTAAACTTCTGTTTACACGTCTACGAAATTAGTTGTTAGGAGCATCCCTATGAGTGTAAAACACATGTTCTAGATATCATATGCATTTTTTAAACACATTTCCCCGAAATCTAGCCTGGCGTATTTGGTATATATGGCTACCGTGTGTTTAAGGTGTTTTAAACTTTGCGTATCTAATAAAGATAATTTTTTTTTTCACTAAATCAAGTCATCTTGCTCCCTGGAAGTTATGACTCATGCTACAATCCCAGGTTTGCTTGAGGGTTTAAGAAGCACAGCTACTGTACTCACACAGCTGTTTGAAGCTGTGTGAGCGTGTGTGCAGCTGTGCAGCCCACTGATGTCATCCTGCTTTTGCTGCAGGCTTGCTCGTCCTCACCAGCTGTTCTTCAGCGGGGCGGTGAAGGGAGAGAGTGCCATGACCAGTCTGGAGGACATCGGCAGCCCTGTGGATTTTGAGTTTGTGGTGAGGAACCGGTGTGTGTGTGCGTGCGTGCTGAAGTTCACTTAAGAAAACCGTCCGCCATCACAGGTCATGCTTCTTTTCTCCATCAGGTTGCGAATCCCGGGCAGGCTCTGCAGACGCTCGGCTCGGCCTTCCTCAACATCATGTGGCCGTACGAGCTGCCCAATGAGAAATGGCTCCTGTATCCCTCCAGCTTGAAGTTCGAGGGTCACCCGGACACGCAGTGCACCCCATCAGGAGCCTTGAATCCCCTGAAGCTGCACAGCACCTCACCTGCAGAGCTTCCACAGCGCGTCAGTCACATGGTAAGCAGAGCTGAGTTCATACCAGACTCTGGTAAGAAATCATCTGTCAACACAACCAATAAAGAACACACACATACAATGCAATAGAAAATCTCTTCATTAGGCCTACAATCTCTTATTCACAGTCTGGAGAGAATTAAAGTATTCATGCTGGAATACTAAAGTCAGATGACAAAAACACTCCTTTTCTCATTAAATTTGTCTCATTTTCCATCCAGATCATGGAAAAGTGGCTGGAAAAGGAGAGCCGATGTCTTTTTTATTTCATTTTTGAATGCAGCAGCATGTAATTGATCAAGACTTTGACATCATCCTCCTGTTCTTTATTTTTTCGTTGCAACATCATGTCTATACTAGCAATTCAATGTTTTTTTGAGCATGAGTAGACCATTTTTATAGACTGATTAATCTCTGCCTGCATGAATGTGCCTCTTCCACCAGGCGGGGCGAACGCGGCGCTCCCACCCGGAGGATGAAGGTCAAGTGATGACAAAAGGCAGCATGGGACAAACCACCCCAGCTGTGGCAGCGTCAGAGAGACGCAAGTCACGTAAACTGGTAAGGAGGAATATAGTTTTAATGATTTCTGGCTACTGCGTGGTGAGGCTACTGAACGCACCTCAAATATAGATGCACCAAAAAAATACTTAATTACATTTGCTTTTCACTACTTTTATAGCTGCGTCTGTCTCCAGTTTATCTGAAAAAAAGAAAAAATCCCCAGAGTGCTCAGCTGTCATTTTTTTCCTCCAGGATTGTCTCCTGGGATCAGCACGCTGCGTCCTGTTTCAGTGTCCCCTCCACAGCTTCTCGGGTCAGGCTGTCCTCAAGATCCACGCCAGGCTGTGGAACAGCAGTTTCATAGAGGTAAAAAAAAACAAAACTACACATTGCTCACACTGATCTACAGCAAGTGAATGAATGATAACTGTTGCAGTGCATTTACAGAAGGAAGCTTTGAAGTTGAGGCAGCCAGAAACTGTGAATACAGCTGTCAGCTTCAACCACTGAGTCACCTGCAGCTGCAAGTTTCACATTCAACAAAAAATATCCAACAGACACAGTGTTTGCTTTGTCCTTGAACATCCAATAATGCGGTCTTCAGATGTCAGTGAAAACTACTGAAATAAGACCAGGTCATAGAACAGAATTTCCCCTTCAAGTGCAAAGGTTTTATAAGATGTGATGGGTTCACTTAAAATCTATGATCACATGTTATTGGCTGAAACGTTCATGCTGCATCATTGTCATCATTGTTCGTCTCTCTGTCTCGCAGGAGTTTCCGGCAGTCAGTGCTCTGGAGCTGCTGGTCAGAGCCAACATCACTGTGAAGTCCAGCATCAAACATCTGGTCCTCAAGGATGCAGCTGCACAGGTACTCAGCACACTTCACAAGTTCGTTCACTAAATCTGTATTACTGTCAGGTACTCAAATGTCTTTACATAAACTCTTTTTGAATGTTATGATTACAGGCATGTGTGACTGTGGCTCGACTCGCTCCAGCAGTGATATGTATATATATCTCCTCTTTTTCCATTTCAATTGCATCCTCCCCTCCCCCCAGGTTCCAGTGATGATCTATCCTGAGCCTGGTCTTGCTGACCAGTACTGGATCCCCTGGTGGATTATCCTCATAGCTGTCCTGGCAGGCATCCTGCTGCTGACTCTACTGGTCTGCATACTGTGGAAGGTAACACACACGCACAAACACACACACACCCACCCACCCACACACACACACACACACACACACACACACACACACACACACACACACATACACGGAGGATATCGAATTGTAGCTGTGCTTGTGCTCTACACACCTTCTGTTCTGTGTTGCAAAGTCCCAAAACAGTAAATTTTGTCTTTAAAACATTTTGAAAATCTTCCAGCTGGACTAGTAACATGAACACTTGTGCCTCATTAACATTTATTTTAATAAAAGTATTGATAAATACGGTTCAATGGCCTAAATATAGCATGTCCGTATAGTTTCATTGACTTCATCCCTGATCACCTCACTGGCCATTATTACTGTGGCATTTTCTCATCATTTTCCATGGTAGTCCAATTATTTCTGTTCCCTTTGTTCTGTTCTGTCCTATAATCATTTTATTCCTTCCAGCTCACTCTCATCTGCTCCTTTCCTCTGTTGTACTTGTGTTTGCCCTCTGTGTGTCATCCCTTGTGTTTTGTCTCCTCTCGATTCCATCTGGGGACTCTCTATCCCTAACTCCCTGTTCTATTTCATTTCCCATTGTTTTCCGCTGTTTTACCCCCCCCCACTTCCTCGTGGCCCAGTTTGGGTTCTTCAAACGCAGTGAGCGGCGCCGACACTATGAGACGGAGTACTACCGTGCCCATTTGGGGGTCCAACCCTCGGAGGCGGAGAAGCAGGCGTCAGAACTATAATATAAAGAATATTTCACTCTGGCCTGCTCTCCCCTCCTCCTCTCCCTCCAAGCGGTAAAAATACTCAACCACAATCCCTTTGTTCCTTGAACCACTCTGATGTGTCTGGTGGTGTTCATTATAGCATGAGATATTGGCACATTTTGCCACTCTAAATAACAAAAACACACAGAGTAGCAGTGGATGGTAGATAATTGACCATTTGTTAAGCCCCGCCCCCCCTTAGTTACTGTTGCCATGCTTGGCAAACACTCAGTTCTGGCACTACACATGTGCAGTGAGAAGTTGGCAGATTTTGCCTCATAGTTGTTTGGAATTCTTAGTTATTTTGGAAAGAATTGGTCCTTGATTGCAAACAGAGGTAGACAAAAGAAAGCTTTTCATTTCTAGTTGGTGTCTATCGATTTTGCTGGCTAAAATGACAACATGCTAACAGATGTCATCAGTTCTAACTGACTCGCCAATTAAGCTAACACTAGCTCTAAGAGTTGGTTTGAAAATGAGTTTCCCAGTCGATGTTCCAGAAGAAATGTAGTAGTGTTAAGTATGTTTCGGATGAGAACTAACCAGTGTGTTTGGTGTATGTTACTCTATCCCAGGTAACGTTTGGCCGGGGTTGCTGGAGTGTAAACTTGAAAAGTAACAAGGAGCAAACAGAGCTGCTAGCGTTAGCTTCAACACTGATAGCATCAAGGAATACTTAGCACACAGTGAGGAAATATACAGTGAATGTGCTAGTCTCGGACTGGCCTTTTTTTGTTTTGGTTTGTGTTTACAAAATGTAGGTAACAAGAATTAGTTAGTGTTAACGATGTCTTCATTTGAAGCCAGTTAGCCAGGCATGCAAGAGTTTGCAGCTCACCGCAGACAAAGACGCTGTTAAGTCAATTTTTTATACTTTCGCCTGTCTTTTTGTTTTGGAAAGGCTAAAATACCTCAACTATCTGCGGAAAATTCAAAGTTTGACTGACCGCTGTGCTTAGTTATGGTTGCTAAGCTATGATTGGACAATCACTGTTTGTGGGAGGGGTTTAGCGAATGGTCATTTATGTTTATGGTGTCAATTCATCCAGCTGTGCTCATTCATACTGTTTACAAAGTCTCTTTAACCTTTCAGGCACTTGCTGAAACAGCCTGTACACTGTACCACTGTGGTGCTTTCTGTTATTACGTAATGAATAGCGAAAATGTGCTGTTTATTGTATAAATGAATTCCAAACTGATTCCTTTATTTAGCATTGTTTCTCTTTTTTATCCATGCATATTGAACACCATCAAGCCTTCTCTCCTTCAGGGCTTTCAGATGCCTGCTGTGCTGTGTGTTGTGCCTCTGCTCTCGACGTTACCATTTAATGATCTACGCTTGTTCATTCTGGCACTAGTCTATGACAACTATTCATTTTCATGATGAAGTTGTCACGCACTTTTCAATCTATTAACACGCCTAGTTGACTTGCATCACATGACAGAGTGGACTTTTCCGGTGCCAGAACCAACTTTTCATTAATATAAGTCGGTGCTGTGGTTCGTATTGATGTGTGCAGTTTTTTATAATGGCACTTTGGCAGCGTGTTGGTGTGTTGATAAAGGGCACTTTAGACTGATGCTGAACTAAAAATGCCGAGCATGCGCATGTGCTTTTTGTGTTGATGTGCCTCTTTATTGAAAAGTCACCTTGACTGCACAAGGTCATCAGGTAATCACTTTTTCCTCTCAACTGTCTGAGATGAACTACAAGATAAATGGCATTTTATACATGTCTTGCAAGGCGTGTTATTAGAAAGTAGACCAATTTATCTTCTGAAAAAATGGTGGGGAAATGCAGATAGTTTCTTATATATGCCATCAGCTAATTCTTTGATTCATTTCCTTCCTTTCTGCCCCTCCATTCCTCCCTCCCTTTCTTCCTCTGTCTGCACTCCTACCTGCCTTCCTCTTTTTTCCCGCCGACAGTGCGGTTTCTTCCAGCGGGCCCACTACAAAGACAAACTGCCTCAGTACCACGCGGTGAAGATTCCTCGCGAGGACCGGCCACAGTTCCAGACTGAGAAGTCAGGAGTTGTCCATAAAAAGGAATGGGCCACACACTGGAGCGACGGGACCTCGTAACTCCCCTTGGAGCACTGACTGACTGAATTAATTCAAATCACCACGTGTGGCACTCATTCTGTCTTTGCTTTGGAGCTAACAGACTAAAAAAGTGCACATAGACTGAGATCATGACATCTTGTGCGCTCTGTACTGTGTCAGTACTTCCACATTGGTGGCCTGTTACACTGTGACTGGATCTATCGTCTCCCATACTGTAGCCCGCTGATGGCTGGCCTTGGATAGTCTATTTCTACTGTGCATCTATATCAGTGTTTTACAGTAAATGCTGAAGGCCAGCAACAATAATTAGAACCAGTGTAGTTGCTCAATGTGTTTTACAGCCTGCAGAAGGAGCGCTGATGCTCACATGGACTTCACTGTCTGTCATCAGTTTGGCAGAACAAAGGAGGACAAACAATCACAACTCAACTACATGCATGAATGCACAAACATACAGTTTAATGTTAGACGCATACAGACACACTGGACGCTGTTGATGAAGAAGCCACTGTCCGCGACAAAGACTACTTTTTGCCTTAACTACTGTGAGACTGACGACTGATATGGGCAATGAAAAAATGCATTTTTTTATATAAACGATGTTTTGGGATTTTTCTTTAGTAGCACTGGTAAAACATTGGGAAAATGTCAGTGTATGTATGATAAGTAAAGTAAGTAACACTTAATGTGTTGTTCTCTGGACTTGCTGATTGCTCTGGGCTGGCTTGAAAAAGCCATTCAAGTTCACCTGATGGTTTTTGTACATCCTTATTCAAGGAGAGACTTTTTTGTGTCAATATCTTTTTCGTTTTTTGTTAATACGTCAGTCAAATGTACTGTACATCAACAGTTTATTGCCTGAGTGAACTTGAATAAGAGCAACAAAACCACCGTACAGCCTATGTGAGCCACGGCCATAGAACTGCTGTTGCATGAATCCACATAAGTCTGAAAAAGGAAGCAATATTTAAAATATGATCTGCCCATATGGAAGTGCAAGCAATTCAATTACTGAACCAAAAACTGAGTTTTAAATGGATTTCCAGACTCATTAGGGCTAATTTCTCCCACTTTCTAAAAGGATTACATGTAAAAACATGGTCTCAAATTAAAACCTAGAAAACTGACTGAATTAGGTAAATTTAAATTAAGGGACTTTCAAGCAACACCACCTGTCTGTTTTTCACTGAGATGTAAAACATATTTCAGCAGGACACATCATGACCTTTGCATAAACAGTTTTCAGACTTTTCATTCACATTATATAAACCTGCTTCTCACACTGTTCCTGGTAGAGCGCTCCAGTCGTACCAGCCGGGCGAGGATAGTACATTAATTTCAGTACTGACACTTCTAACTGCATACAAGTGCCTTATGGTAATAGTGGCAGACTGTGAGCAGCTGGTAAAGAACAGGAGGCAACTTGCAAATGAGATCATGCTGCCCTGAAGCATCTGTTGGACACCTGTGGACAAACAGCCCTCCAACGCTTAGACAACATGAAGAGAGGAGAGAAGATTTCCAGAAGAGCAGAATATGTTGGCAAGGAACCGGACACACTTTTTTTGGATGGATGAAGTGGCTATAAAGCATGAAGAGTCAGCTTGTTTTTGAGGTATTGCTGGACAATCTTGTATTTGCTGCATGAAGCTCCTGTTGCTGTTCCCCCATGTTTTTTTTTTTTTCCATGACTCAGTTGTTTTATTTATTTTATGTTTGGCTGCACTGTTTTAACACTGTAAATAAAGTAAAAGGAAACAAAATAAACCCGTAAGATAACATGAGTCGTGTCATTCTAAGCTAAATTTTAGCCGGTTGTACCAGCTTGAGTTGTTAAACCTGCAGTTCACTCGGAGAACACTAGATGGAAGCAAAGCGCTGGAAACGGAAATACGTCTTTCGCCTCTATAATACTGAGATTTTTTTCTATGTGAAACTAGAGAAATTAAAAAGATAAAACATGTAAATATCTCCATCGTAAGTGTTGAGCAGAAATAATTACAATAGCAGCACTTGTATGGAATGAATCTGCATTAATTTCATGTTGATGTTGCCCATAACCTTGCAGCGTGACTTCAATTTGTCAACAGGAGGCGAGACATATTACGCCACAAGGACAGAAATCAATGGCACATAAATGAAAGGGTTTGCTGCATTTTGCAAACACTTTACTTCTGGATGTAAATCCTCTGGAAGACGAAGAACTAAATGTATTTTGTTTTGTGTCTGTGGATGTAATATATCGATCTTGTGTTTGAGCTTGTCACTAAAATGAAACAACAACAAGTGAATAGGAAACTGACAGTGGTTCAAGAACAATCATCATCATCATCAGGGTATGAAAGAGTCATGGACCTCACTCTGTGCTCTGGTTCACTAAACAAAACCTACAGGTCAGACATGACCTTTAAATCCTCAGCTCATTCCCTGTTCTAACTGGCTGCCAGCAGGGACTTGATTAAACTGGTCATTCATGGTGTTTTCCTTGAGGTCCAGTTAAAATCCTCGTAGCCACAAACATGTGAACCAGCGGGAATGGTGTGTGGGAGAGATGTTTGACTTTGAATGAGTGTTGCAGCACAGGAAAGAAATAAAGAAAGAAAAAAAAAAGAAACGAGGGGGAGGACTGAATGCATCTCTCAGCTGTACAATGGAAGAATATGAAACTGGGTGTCTTGCACCCAGCGTCATTTGTGAAGATGTTGGATTATTCAGATGTTTAGAGAGAGAGACATTTTTTATTTTATTTTTGACTCAATACCTTGCTGTTGATACACTAATGATATTTTAGGCATCATTTTCAGACAAATGATCTAAACGAGGGCTGCATGAGATCGTCTGAAGAAAAGAAATGTGCCTGATTGGACAAAAACCTGAACTGTTCATTCCACAGTTCCATAGTTTAACATTTTATTAATACTTTACATTAGAAGATTTATATCACTCTTGTGTCTGTCTTCTCTATATGACTCGTCAGTCAGCAGCTGCTTAGCTTAGCTTAGCATAAAGAGGGGGAAACAGCTAGGACAGAAATCACAGCGTAGAAACAACATTTTTACAGTTTTCAGTTTCTGTACAGATTAAATTAATGAGATATAAAGTGTTGATTTGTGAGCTTCAGAAACATTGATTCATTGTCCCATTTTAAATCCACACTCAAAACACACCTGTTTAGAATCGCTTATCCTACTTGAGGTTAACTGGTCAGTCAAATTTTACGCTAATTTATTTTATCACTTCTTTATTTTATTGTGTTTTACCGTATTGTTGTTTGATATTCATTGTGTTGTAAAGTGTCCTTGAGTGTGTTTTAACAAATAAAATGTATTATTATTAGAGGCCCAGGCAGGCAGCTTGTGTTTATCTCTGGACAGAGCCAGGCTAACTGGTTCCCACTGCTCCTCGTCTTTAAGCTAAGATAAACAGCTGTAGCTTTATATTGAACGGACAGATATTACAATGGTATCAGTCCATTTTTCTTACTCTCGGCAAGAAATCCAATAAGTGCGTTTCTTCGACTTGCTGAAGTTTTTTTTTTTAGTCTCATATCATGGCATGGTTGTTGTGTTGATATACAAGTGAGGTCTTCAAAAAAAAAAAAAGAAAAGACATCACTGATGGTAATTATGTGGCCTGTAATTGCATTTGTACTGTTGGCTTTGGCTCACCTGTACTTAATTAACTACAATCCATTGAAATTCAGTACAATAGCTTTGCTAATAATTTGCTAATAATCTGTTCAGTTTTTGTTGATATTGTTGGAAATGTGTGTATTAACCACTGGACTACATTACATTGAGAGGTTATTCTGTGTTTTTTTTTTTGTTTAGTTTTGTTTTTTTGTCCTATTTACTTGACAGGGGCAGAATATTACAAGCACTTCTCAATATAATGCTATGATCCTCAATGCAATTCAACATACACCTGTATGACGGTGTCCACAAAAACGTCCTCACACACATCACAGCCATCAAAAGATGATCCATTATGGCAGGACACAGGTGGACCTCATAAAGGACAGTCAGTGTGTATTCATGTCAAAAAGTAACTTCATGTTGAGCACGATGGACTAAACATGAATGTGTTTTTTTCAATCATGTCAGAGTGAGTGAATTAGATTTTTGTCTAATCCAAAAGCGCGTGTTTTATGATCTTATTATAGTAATGAAAACTAATTCCCCTCAGAATCCTTAAGATGTCATCCTGTTGCCATGGCAGTTAAACCGGGACAGTTAGACTGTGTGTGTGTGTGTGTGTGTGTGTGTGTGTGTGTGTGTGTGTGTGTTTGTGTGTGTGTGTCTGTTGCAGTTTAAGCGGATTGTCACCCATTAGGCACTTTGATGAGCTAAATCTGTTGATGTCTCATCCAGTATTGAAGAAGTGACTAATTATTACACCACACACACAAACGCACACACAAACACACACACACACACACACACACACACACACACACACACACACACACACACACACACACACACACACACACACACAGAGTCAAAGACAGAGACAAAGTGAACACACAGTGGTCCTAATAAAGCCAGTGTCACTCTCACAAATCAAGCCTGAAGTTGTCTTCGTTTGAAATTAACAAAATGATGGAAGATGTCGTTTGACAAATGAAGGTTTTTCTTTCCTTCGGGAGAAGCTTCTCTCTGAAATCCCTTCATCAACACGCTCAAAGAGTCTCTTTCACTGTGTAAGCAAAGGTTTTGATGACCCCCATAATGCTTCTGTGCTTTGCATGTGTGACAGTAATCATCTGGCGAGAGCACGTGTGAAGTATTTTCAGTGAAACCTTTATAGTCCTGATAATGCATTAAAAAAAAGAAAGACACAACAGACAATTAAAAGTACGTACGCTCTCTTCAGCATCATCGAGGACAATTCAACCTGAACTGCAACCTGAGATACAAGACGCAAACTCTGAGGTGAATCCTTCACTGATGAGTGAACCAGTAACATTACTGTAAACCGGAGGCGTTCTCTGGTTTAGTAAAATATGAAAAAACGAACAGGCAGTGAATGTCTCACACTCTTGGTCTTTTCCTTTTTTTTGTTTCTGCTTTGTTTTTCGATTCATTACTCTGCCTATAGATCACTTGAGTTGTCCAGACTAATCTGTTTAATTTTGGTGCGTAATTAAGTGGGTAATGAGTGTTCTCACATATTGTTTGTATGTACATGAGCTGTGGACTGCTGGACAACAGGGACTGGTGGATCAGAGTCCATTTGCAGGGATTTATCTGTTTAATAACTGGGAGAGTTGTGTTTCACGACCCTAAGGGCCACATAATAACGCACTCTGGCGCTCAGTCATCACTAATGTCCTGATCCCGCTAAATGGACCTGGTTAAGTCTCATATTAGTGGATGGCTCTTCTTCTATCCTGTCCCCTGTTCCCCTTTGCTCAGAAGCATCCTTCTCCAGCTCTCCTGGGGGTTTCCAGCCGGGGATCGTGAGGTGTATAAAAGACCAGGCGAGGATGTCGCCACCACCAAAGTTACCCAGGAAGCTGCGCAAAGAGGACGCTGAACCCTGAGCGGGACGAGTCTTTCCTCTGTCCTCCAGGAGCCGAGCCTCTGAACTCAACAGGTGTGACCGGACAACCCAAAGCTCCCCTTTGTCATCAGCATTCATCTGACCCCCTCCCCAGTTTGAGATCATGGACACAGCTGCGGTGGTGACTCTCCTGGCTCTGATTATGACGATGGCTGGCGTCAGTCGGGCTCTTCACATCCAAGGCAGTCTGGACAGAAATGACATCCTGCCAGGCTCAGAGGAGAACATGGCCGACCACTTGCTGGGGCTGGTGAGACAGAGAACTACTCACAAACTTGAACTGCAGATTTTTAATTTAATATTTAATTATCGTCTTAACGCTTTGATGTGTCTGTAGCTGTGGCATGAAAATATATGAGTAGAATAATGCTGTTTTACCACATCATCCATGCTGCATCCAACCTGCCAAAATAATTCTGGCATCTGAAAATAAAAATCTAATTATGAAACATATCTCAGGCACACATGGCTATGTGTTAAAATATACTGTCTGTCTCAGGGCAGGATATAAATATGGACTGTCTGTGCCACGTTAGACTGAATGAAAAATTCTGTGCACAACCAGAAGCCCTGCCAACATTTCCAGAGAAGTCTGTCACTCCATGTGATGAAGTATGTAAATTGGATATGAGCCCTTTTATCAAGTGAGACAAGCTAAATCACACAATCCATTTAGATTGCAGATAGTGCTCCTCTTCATGCAAGAGTGTGAAATACACTGTAATATATTCTGGGGTCAACAGACAGTCAGGGCAAGATAGAGGAGGAGGATTCAGATCACAGGTAAAAATGTAATGTTGTCCCATTGTGGCGTGCAGAGACAGACAGATCTGAGTTTTATTTTGCATAAAGAAAAGATGGGATGGATACTTGGCTGTGCATGAGCGGCAGTCCTTTTCCGCTGTACACTGATATCCACATTTCAAGGTCTCTTGCCACAGCAGGACTGACTGGCTGGAGTTACAACCCCCAGGGTTTCGGTTGCAACCGAAAATTGAACGCAGTTACGGCGCCTGTTGTTCCCGAGACACTTCGTGGGTTGTTTTTTTAAATCTAAAAACAGAATGCAAGCTTTTTGATCCAAGGCTTTGCGTGTGTGTGTTTGTGCGTATGCTGTTGTGCTCCAGGAGAGTGAAAACATAGATAACAGCATCGATGATCGCCTGCTGACCGCAGTGCTGAGAGCGCTGCTGCTCGGGTCTCAGAGAGAAACCAGGAACTCTGTCCTCCATCAGCCACAGAGGTCAGTACCATTACAGAGCCTGGGTTTAGCACACACGCACACACAGATACATAAAAACCTTCCCACAAGAAATTTAAACCAGCAGTTTCTTATCAGCACTCATTTAAAACCAAGTATTTTCCAGTTTTCCTTCAGAAACATGTGACATTAAATGCAAGTACTATAGGCTCACTCAGTTTGGGTAAAAATAACATTTGCTGCATAGCCCAGTGTCAGGAAAAAACAAACCTTTAATACTTTGTAGTAACGCTGATGTCTGAAACTATCGATGCATGTTTCACTGACAGAGCCCTGCAACCAATAAATCATTCAGTTGTTCACGAAAGTAATAAACTAGTAAACAAACAAACAACACTGGAACACAGTTAAAAACAGTTACAATCAAGAGCATTAGTTTGTAATGACGGTTTCAAGGGGACATATAGGTGCTTTTGTGTTGAAATGATGAATATGAGACCAGTTCAATAAGGGAAGTATGACAGCATGTTGCCTTTAAGGGCTTTATATATAAATGGAAACCAATGCCTCTCTGGCTTATTAGAGAAACCCACCCAACCTTTTCATCCAAGACGCAGTGATGACTGTTGTCACCAGTAATTAATCTTAGGGGAATCTAAGGGTTTAGTGATTATTTTCATCATCGATCAATTGTTTGGCCTATAAAACATAAAAAAAGCAGTGAAAAAAGCTCATCCCAGTTTCTTATAAGTCAAAGTGACGTCATCAAATGTAGTTTTTTAAAGCTAGACTCAGACGTTTTTTTTTTTTTTGTTTGTTTGTTTTTTTTGCCATTTTGGCTTGAATCCTTGCAGCTCTGAATGCAGATACAATGACAATCCATGTTCCCGTTTGCAGCTGTTTTCCATATCTGAATTTTAAAATGACACAAGTACTATACGGACCATTTTTTAATATCATGTACTTGAGCTTGTTAGTGAAAGAGGTTCAGGAGCCAATCACCCCCTTCCTAACTAATTAGCGGTCTCAGTCTTGAGGGCTGAATACATCACATCGCTTAACTTTTTACCTGACCAGTTAAATACAGTTCAGGTTTGACAAACACAAGAGTAAGACAGACATGATTCTGTTTTATCTGCAGCTTATGAACTGTATGTGTCCGTGTCTTTCCCTTATTGAAACCATGATTCTGTGTGGTTGTTCCTGCAAAGATCCAAAAAAATTAATAGGCTCTCTATATTTTACTTTGAGTCACATCAGCTTCTCCTCCCTGGCAGGTTTGGCCGCGGCTCCAGAGGGCAGGTGGTGTCGGAGGATCAGATTCAATCCCGTGACTGGGAGGCTGCCCCCGGTCAGATCTGGAGCATGGCTGTACCCCAGAGATTCGGCAAGAAATAATCTGGCAGGCAGATCCACACATCGCTTTCCCGGCACAACGCCAAGCAACGGGCAACGGTGGAGAGACCAAATTTGAATGAATAAATCTGAATTATAAAAGCACATTCTTTAGGCCTTACTTGACACCCATTTAGTTGAAGACTACATGAGTTTTTCATTTTTTCTTTCTGATTTCAACACTACAAAGCATGTTGACGAGTGCCTAATACGGCTTTCTGAGCAGACCTCGTTTGTCCTCGCTGGAATGTTATTTAGGGCCAGAAGCATTTGCTGTAAATTGCTTGCTGCATTTTTTATTATCCTTCAGTTCTCTGGTCAAATAAAGGAGCTTTGAACTTGGAAAAGATGAACTTGTGTGTTTGTTTGTGCTCAGATGATCAATGCAAAGATCATGCTGAAAGGGTGTGAGCTTCAACTACAGTATTGAGTACTATCAATACAGGTGCTGAAATCTTATGAAATCTCTGCTAAGTTTCTTTGTTGCATCTGCTATCTGCATGGTACAAAAAATGTAATTACTTGAATAAATACTAATTTTAACATACAAAATAGAGCCATAACTAATGATTATTTTCACAATCAATTCATCAATTTTAACTTGTAGTCTGTGAAATGTCTGAAAATAGTCAAAAATAGCTTCTCAACTGCCTTGTTTTGTCCAAAACATCTAATTTCTGACAATATGAAACCATATTATTATTATTTTGACATGAAAACAGATTATAATAAAGATTATCATTATCTTAACTATAACTGCTCGTGTGCAGTCAATGTCTAGTCTATCATTGTTCCAGTATGTTGGGATTTGGTTGCTGGACAACAGCTGTGCACTTGTGATTGAATGTAATACATTTTGCCACAACTTATTAGCAGGGAGTTTTTGGCACAGTGCTATTCTGATGGGTATGCATAAAACATGAAAATATAGCCACAAGAAACTGCATCATCATTCAAACACTAATCACAGAGAATTTCTACAGCATGAACATCTGCTTGACCACATATGAGTAGATAATTACTCTGGTCATTTTTCCACTACATTAAATGTGCCTTAAATGGCTGGTGCAGACATCAGAGAAATGTAAAGTGAAGGACACACAAAGAAAAGATATGTACTGCGATGCATGCATGAAAAATACATCACCGGACATTTAGCTTCTTCACTTTCCTCTCTGCAGGCCACAGATGGCCGTGTGCAGGTTTCGGTTTTATGGGTTGTGGATGCAAAATGTTTTATCCAGCGATCATTTGTTCAGTGTAAGGTGATGCACAGCTCTGCTCCACAGACCAGTGGTGGCTGTTTGGTTTTGTATGTGGCGAATTTGCAGGCCACCTGGGGAAGCAGCGTGCAATAAGCCTCAGCACTAATTAAAACACAGCAACATGCAATTACTCTACGCTTTCACGATTTCCGCAGCCAATTACTGGGAAGGAAAGCACGTCAATCCCTCTTAGGAAGAGGCTTTTATTAGCCTGACCTCCCATTTCTCCTTATGAGCCCAGAAGACAGAATAAAGAAGAGTTAGATTGGAGACTATTGACAGATGACCTATCAATTTTTTCTGTGTTCGTCGTTCTGACCATTTGTGGTTTAATCAAGGTGTATTGTTGCAACATGCACATCACAGGCACAGTAGAGCTTCTTTTTTTTTTGTCTCTCTGCCACCATCAATTTTAAACACTTAGTAATTTTGTGCTTTTAGCAATTCAGCTTCAAGAGTACTTTTAGTTCAAAAACATTATACATAATGTTGTTTAGTTCTTTTTATTACCTGGATCATCATCACCACAAGAAGCAGGATAAGAAAACAGGCTCATAAGATTAAAATATACACAATATATAGACATATAAACAAAATACACAACAAGGAAGGTACACAATGTTTAAATAAAACTATGCAGACTTTGGTTGCACCATGTATTTAATTTGTACATAAACAACATTTTAATCAGGCATCAGATATGTCGATCATTTTCCACGACCTTTTAGACTCTTCAGTAGAAATGTGTCATTGTTACTCAACAGGCTAATGCTAGCTTTGACAAAGTGTTGAGCATGAATGTCAGTTTAGTAGCTGAACACTGAGACTACATTATGGCTAATTTTGAATTTAAGAACAGCTGATCCGGCCTGCATTACTAACTGAAATGACCTGTGTGAGTATGCAAACCGTTAATATGTGATTAATGACAGAGCTGCCAGTGCTGTGGTTATGGGTGCTAAGCAGCTAGCATAGCATCTAATACTTTTTCAGTGGTAGCCATAGCCTGTATCTGTGGTAACACTGTTACCAAGTAGGGACAAAGCGCAGTATTAAACACACTTACCAAGCTCAGCTGACGGTGCTAAGTTAAAGTATAAAGTTAGCCAAGAAAATCAAATGTCAGAAAGATAGCAGGCTAGCCCAAGCTTGATAGCTAGCTAGCTAGCTACTCACCAACAGTTGATTAATTTAGCTGTATTTTTATCTAAATATATTAGATATAAAGTAAATGTTCAAAATGACAAGGCTAATGACAAACCGCCACTGATATTTTTGTTTGTGTTAATACCATTGCTGGTTTGGTCATATTGAGAACATTTCCCCCTTGGCAATAGCTGTATTATTTTTAAATAAAATGCATCAAAATTTTAATGTAATGACAAAATAAGATAACAGTGGTGCAAATTAAAAAATATCTTGGCTTTCCTCTGCCATTGTTGCCATTGGAGGAAAAACACCCCCTAGTACTAGAAAATACTAGAGAACTTATTAGGACAAGTGACACCAAGGTCGGATTTATGCTTTACCTAAAATGTTTTCCAACAGTATTTTCCATAAAAAATAAGCCTTGTGAAATATAACTTCCTATAATATAAACTCCTTAGCTGCTGTTCAGAAAATCCAAATATGTAATACAATACACAAACAAGGACATACAGGTCTACCAAAACTGCCTACCTCACCAACTTCAGTGAAGACGAGAGAAACTCTCAGTAATCATTTCAGTCAGAGACAGACAGAGAGAGACACACACACAGAGAGAAAGACATTATCAGCTAACATATGCAAAAAGGGACTCCCCCACCACCAACGGGATGTTTGAGTGTGCACAAGGTGCACACTTAAAACAACACAATAAAATGTGAAACATCAAGGGCAATGACAATGAGATGTGAAAAATAAGTATGAAGTAAAAAGCAACATGTTGAGACAAAGAGATGAGACAAAGAGAGAGATCAGGGTGTGGGAGCTGCCTTCCACACAGCTGTAGCCTCTGATCTGACAGCTGAGTTAAAGGAAGACTCAACTCATCTGAATTTCATGAGTCTGCAGGGGGGCTCAGGCAAAAAGTCTGTGTGTGTGCAGCAATTATAACAGACAAACACAGAGAGAGAGAGGAAGAAGGAGAATGATATAAAGATTTGTAGTACTATGCTGTACCGACTAGCTGTAACTTTACAACTAAAACTATGAACTGCAGTTACCTTTCAGATAATTCGTCCTTCTGTATCTACGGCTTGATGACCTTTCCTCGATCCCCCCGCTCCCATTTTCCCCCTCCCTCATCATCTTGGAGGGCAGCCATCTTGAACAGCGGAGAGGAAGGTCTCAGCCATTACCAGCCGTGGCCATGACACAGCACAATTTGTCACACACAACAAGATTTAATGGCTGCAGGGTGAATGAAGGGGCTTGTTTTTAAAAAAAAGCAATGTCAGTGTCATGGGGGAAAATGCCGGGGTGTGCTCTCCTGAATCTCCCTTATTAGGGACACGGGGCACGCTCCGAGGCACTGGCTCCTGCAGCTCTGCTGCAGGAGCCAGTGACTCGGGGCGTAGCCCCGAGTCACTTATTACTATCCCGCGCGTTTCTTCTTCTTCTTCTTCTTATTAGGGACACGGGGCAACGTCCCGAGTCACTGGCTCCTACAGCTATTTCATAGCTGCAGGAGCCAGTGACTCGGGGCGTAGCCCCGAGTCACTTATTACTATCCCGCGCGTTTCTTCTTCTTCTTCTTCTTATTAGGGACACGGGGCAACGTCCCGAGTCACTGGCTCCTACAGCTATTTCATAGCTGCAGGAGCCAGTGACTCGGGGCGTAGCCCCGAGTCACTTATTACTATCCCGCGCGTTTCTTCTTCTTCTTCTTCTTATTATTTTTCATCTTCCTCCAAGTTTTCGTCCTCAAACTCGCCCCGCAGCTTTGAGAAAACCCTCGCAAATTATATATCAAAACGTGCGTATTGTTCGGGATCGGTGTGCTATTACTTTTCTCAAATTTATCGCAGTTTTTCGCGTCGTAAGACGCGAAAAACTGCGATAAATTTCCCATAAGAAATGAATGGGACCGGTGAAAAAAACAAGATTGAAATTGGAGTTTTTCAAACATCTGTAGCTCAGGCATACATTCACCGAGAGACTTCATTTCAACTTTAAAATGTAGACCCAAGTCTGGTCTATTGGTGTGTTCATCCACATTTTGATTGGTCCTATAGTTTTTGATCAGTCACTGTTCAATGACAGTGATCGTTTGGCGGGAAATTTTGAGATTATAATGGGTGTGTATTGCGCGGAATGTTCGTGCTAGAGTGCGTGCTAGAGTGGCACAGAGTCTAAAAACGATCTGAAAATCTTCTCTTTTTCTCGTCGCTACGGCCACAAATTACACTCTACACGCATAATTTTGGGCTCATTTTGTAGACAAACTTGTCCTCTTTCGTGTGATGTCCTCGAAAAAGCCGAGAGACTTACTGAATTTAAATAGTGAGACGTTTTGTGCAGCCAGCGCCCTCCTGTTCTCCCATTAAGTCCCATGTTAAAATTCAGAGCTGTTTTGTGAGCAAAGCAGAAATGCCTCCTGTCTTTAGATCGCCATAAAACGAAAAGTTGTTGTGTCAGGAATAAAACGAGGAGATGGCCGGACTCAGGAAGTTCTCGGGAGTCCGATGATCTATAGTACACTCTGATACGAGGTACGGTTCTCTCACCAGAGGATTTAGTTCAGGAGGTTCGCCGAACCCAAATCTCACTGCATACAATACAAACTCCTGTTCTCTGAGTCGCAGAGTCTTTTTAAGTCGACCATTTTGTCATTTTTCTAAAGAATATCTGGACATAAAACACACGTACATCTGGCCCAGACTTGTCCGCATCTCACAGTGTAATCGGTTTTTTGATAGCAGCTACGGTTTTGACACAATCGCAAGTTGTTCGGAAGAAACCGACAGCGAAAAAGCCACTTTTCAAGGGAGGAGTTTAACAGGTGCAACTGTCATTTACACACACACCGGTCAATAACCCACGCACACACATCTGCAGGACAACCAGCCTGAGAATGATTATCTTAACGAGCTCAGTCAAAACAAGGGCATTGTTTGAAAACAATCTCCATCCAACAAACAGTTAAACTCAGCTTCACCAAGCGCTTTGCCAAAAAGGTTGAGAAAGTAGTCACACAAACACACACACAAGCAGGGCTAACCAACAGCTAAAAAGTGATTAAAAACAAGCACGTCAAAACTGAACAGGAACAGGTAAAAAGTGGGAGAGGTAGAGAGGTAATTATCAGCAGGTGGGGCAGAAGTTACACACGCACACAAACAAACACACACACACACACACATTCAGACACACTAGGGCTGGGCGATATGGCCTAAAAAAAAAATCTCTGATTTTTTCACAAAAAATCCCGATTCACGATTTAAATCGATTTTTTTTTCACCCCCTACCTAAAATCAATTTGCAGATGACAAAGAAATAGTTCAAAACAAGTTTCAATTTTATTTTGTTTAAAGTCTCCCTTCTGGGGTTTAAGTTACATAAACAAGCCACAATAAAGAGATGGCAAGCCCTCCTACCATCGTAAACAGTGACAATGTAACTTTTCAGTGAGCTTTATCTAGTTTCAAAATGACACAATGCACTCTAAAACCAACTTGAAAAAATAAAACATAAAATAAAGTGCAAACAAAACTCTCAGCTTATGAAGTGCACCGTTAAACTGCATCACTCTGCTGGACTGCAGATCGGTTGTCGCGGAGTAGAAAGGAACTTCTTCCAGCTCTGTAGCGATCCTTTGGCATGTACTGTTATACAGCTGAGGCAAGGCAACTTCAGAAAAATGTTTGCGGCCTGGTAGCACGTACCTGGGGTCCAAAACCTTCAGCAGGTGAATAAATCGCGGCTTTTCCACGGTGTATATGGGCACCATATCTCTCGTAATATACATCGCGACTGCATCCGTGACAGCTTTCCACCGGGCTCCTTTCTTATCATACGGGATACAGTTTGTCAATGTTTCCAATACGGTAGTTTGTTATTTTGGTGACGGTGCTTGGGCTGCCGCGGTCTTGATCCATTCGTATGGAGCAACACCTCTCCCACTCGGCAGCATGCTTCTGTTTGTGGTGCTGCAGTAAAGTGGTCGTACTGCTACCTTTTGTAGCGACAGCCTTTAAACAGACTTTGCAGCGAGGTGCTGTTTGTTCAGTGTCTGACGCCACAAAGCCGAACCAATTCCAAATCATAGAAGTTATCTTTCCTTTCTTCGGGGTGAGATCTGCACCGCTCGCCGCCATGTTGTTTGTGTATCAAGCACGGGGGGCGGGGGCGCGCGCACTCTGAACTACGGGAGTCCAGCAGGCAGGCGTTGGTGGCGGATGTTGATAAGAAAATCGATTTTCATGAAAACAAATCGAGATTAAGTACAAATTCGAATTAATCGATAAAATCGATTTATCGCCCAGCCCTAAGACACACATATACCAGACACATCTCCATGTAGGAGCAGGTTGGGCTGCTTGTGTAGTTCAAGCAGACACACACACACAAACAGACGAAGACACACACATACGCAGTCACACACAATGACAGATACATAAACACACACACACAGACAAATGCATAATGAAAACCCCATCCCCCCGCCCCCTTGTTAACGCCGTTATTAGCTCTGTTAGCACAGTTAGCTCTGTTAGCGTTAGCGCCGTTAGCTCTATTCGCACCGCTAGCTGTTAGCTCCGTTAGTGTTAGCTCTGTTAGCTCCGTTAGCATTAGCTCCATTCATGTTTCTTGATTCAGTTCATTAATTCATGTTAACAGAGACATGAAGCAGAGGAGAGAAGCAGACACAGACAGCTGAGGTGATCAACAGAGACAGACAAGGAGAAAGCCACAGAAACACAGCTGAGAGCAATTCATTAATCAGGGACTGACTACCTCTGATATCTGCAGTTTTCTCACATTGCAGCCTTTTTCAATTGTCCGCTGCTTCGCCATAGTTTCTCCTAGAGACTTCATTCAAACTTTAAAACGTAGATAATTTTGTCGGCTCGAACACACCCCGTGTCCCTTTCAAAATTTCCCAGGGGGAATTTTCTAGTTATTTTTCATCTTCCTCCAAGTTTTCGTCCTCAAACTCGCCCCGCAGCTTTGAGAAAACCCTCGCAAATTATATATCAAAACGTGCGTATTGTTCGGGATCGGTGTGCTATTACTTTTCTCAAATTTATCGCAGTTTTTCGCGTCGTAAGACGCGAAAAACTGCGATAAATTTCCCATAAGAAATGAATGGGACGGGCGAAAAAAACAAGATTGAAATTGGAGTTTTTCAAACATCTGTAGCTCAGGCATACATTCACCGAGAGACTTCATTTCAACTTTAAAGTGTAGACCCAAGTCTGGTCTATTGGTGTGTTCATCCACATTTTGATTGGTCCTATAGTTTTTGATCAGTCACTGTTCAATGACAGTGATCGTTTGGCGGGAAATTTTGAGATTATAATGGGTGTGTATTGCGCGGAATGTTCGCGCTAGAGTGCGTGCTAGAGTGGCACAGAGTCTAAAAACGATCTGAAAATCTTCTCTTTTTCTCGTCGCTACGGCCACAAATTACACTCTACACGCATAATTTTGGGCTCATTTTGTAGACAAACTTGTCCTCTTTCGTGTGATGTCCTCGAAAAAGCCGAGAGACTTACTGAATTTAAATAGTGAGACGTTTTGTGCAGCCAGCGCCCTCCTGTTCTCCCATTAAGTCCCATGTTAAAATTCAGAGCTGTTTTGTGAGCAAAGCAGAAATGCCTCCTGTCTTTACATCGCCATAAAACGAAAAGTTGTTGTGTCAGGAATAAAACGAGGAGATGGCCGGACTCAGGAAGTTCTCGGGAGTCCGATGATCTATAGTACACTCTGATACGAGGTACGGTTCTCTCACCAGAGGATTTAGTTCAGGAGGTTCGCCGAACCCAAATCTCACTGCATACAATACAAACTCCTGTTCTCTGAGTGGCAGAGTCTTTTTAAGTCGACCATTTTGTCATTTTTCTAAAGAATATCTGGACATAAAACACACGTACATCTGGCCCAGACTTGTCCGCATCTCACAGTGTAATCGGTTTTTTGATAGCAGCTACGGTTTTGACACAATCGCAAGTTGTTCGGAAGAAACCGACAGCGAAAAAGCCGCTTTTCAAGGGAGGAGTTTAACAGGTGCAACTGTCATTTACACACACACCGGTCAATAACCCACGCACACACATCTGCAGGACAACAAGCCTGAGAATGATTATCTTAACGAGCTCAGTCAAAACAAGGGCATTGTTTGAAAACAATCTCCATCCAACAAACAGTTAAACTCAGCTTCACCAAGCGCTTTGCCAAAAAGGTTGAGACAGTAGTCACACAAACACACACACAAGCAGGGCTAACCAACAGCTAAAAAGTGATTAAAAACAGCACGTCAAAACTGAACAGGAACAGGTAAAAAGTGGGAGAGGTAGAGAGGTAATTATCAGCAGGTGGGGCAGAAGTTACACAGGCACACACGCACACACACACACACACACACATTCAGACACATATATACTATACACATCTCCATGTAGGAGCTGGTTGGGCTGCTTGTGTAGTTCAAGCAGACACACACACACAAACAGACGAAGACACACACATACGCAGTCACACACAATGACAGATACATAAACACACATACACAGACAAATGCATAATGAAAACCCCATCCCCCCGCCCCCTTGTTAACACCGTTAGCTCTATTAGCTCTGTTAGCACAGTTAGCTCTGTTAGCGTTAGCGCCGTTAGCTCTATTCGCGCCGTTAGCTGTTAGCTCCGTTAGTGTTAGCTCCGTTAGTGTTAGCTCTGTTAGCTCTGTTAGCATTAACTCCATTCATGCTTATTGATTCAGTTCATTAATTCATGTTAACAGAGACATGAAGCAGAGGAGAGAAGCAGACACAGACAGCTGAGGTGATCAACAGAGACAGACAAGGAGAAAGCCACAGAAACAGACGAAGACACACACATACGCAGTCACACACAACGACAGATACATAAACACACACACACAGACAAATGCATAATGAAAACCCCATCCCCCCGCCCCCTTGTTAACGCCGCTAGCTCTATTAGCTCTGTTAGCACAGTTAGCTCTGTTTGCGTTAGCGCCGTTAGCTCTATTCGCACCGTTAGCTGTTCGCTCCATTAGTGTTAGCTCTGTTAGCTCCGTTAGCATTAGCTCCATTCATGTTTATTGATTCAGTTCATTAATTCATGTTAACAGAGACATGAAGCAGAGGAGAGAAGCAGACACAGACAGCTGAGGTGATCAACAGAGACAGACAAGGAGAAAGCCACAGAAACACAGCTGAGAGCAATTCATTAATCAGGGACTGACTGCCTCTGATATCTGCCGTTTTCTCACATTGCAGCCTTTTTCAATTGTCCGCTGCTTCGCCATAGTTTCTCCTAGAGACTTCATTCAAACTTTAAAACGTAGATAATTTTGTCGGCTCCAAATGACCCTCGGCACATTTTGATATCTCTTACGGTTTTCGAGCTATGACCATCGAAGGCCGACGTAAGACGCGAACAACTGCGATAAATTTCCCATAAGAAATGAATGGGGAAATTTCCTCAAATTTCAGCCTTTTTCAATTGTCCGCTGCTCGGCCATACTTTGTCCTAGAGACTTCATTCAAACTTTAAAACGTAGATAATTTTGTCGGCTCGAACACACCCCGTGTCCCTTTCAAAATTTCCCAGGGGGAATTTTCTAGTTATTATTATTATTTTTCATCTTCCTCCAAGTTTTCGTCCTCAAACTCACCCCGCAGCTTTGAGAAAACCCTCGCAAATTATATATCAAAATGTGCGTATTGTTCGGGATCGGTGTGCTATTACTTTTCTCAAATTTATCGCAGTTTTTCGCGTCGTAAGACGCGAAAAACTGCGATAAATTTCCCATAAGAAATGAATGAGACGGGCGAAAAAAACAAGATTGAAATTGGAGTTTTTCAAACATCTGTAGCTCAGGCATACATTCACCGAGAGACTTCATTTCAACTTTAAAATGTAGACCCAAGTCTGGTCTATTGGTGTGTTCATCCACATTTTGATTGGTCCTATAGTTTTTGATCAGTCACTGTTCAATGACAGTGATCGTTTGGCGGGAAATTTTGAGATTATAATGGGTGTGTATTGCGCGGAATGTTCGTGCTAGAGTGCGTGCTAGAGTGGCACAGAGTCTAAAAACGATCTGAAAATCTTCTCTTTTTCTCGTCGCTACGGCCACAAATTACACTCTACACGCATAATTTTGGGATCAGTTTGTAGACAAACTTGTCCTCTTTCGTGTGATGTCCTCGAAAAAGCCGAGAGACTTACTGAATTTAAATAGTGAGACGTTTTGTGCAGCCAGCGCCCTCCTGTTCTCCCATTAAGTCCCATGTTAAAATTCAGAGCTGTTTTGTGAGCAAAGCAGAAATGCCTCCTGTCTTTAGATCGCCATAAAACGAAAAGTTGTTGTGTCAGGAATAAAACGAGATGATGGTCGGACTCAGGAAGTTCTCGGGAGTCCGATGATCTATAGTACACTCTGATACGAGGTACGGTTCTCTCACCAGAGGATTTAGTTCAGGAGGTTCGCCGAACCCAAATCTCACTGCATACAATACAAACTCCTGTTCTCTGAGTGGCAGAGTCTTTTTAAGTCGACCATTTTGTCATTTTTCTAAAGAATATCTGGACATAAAACACACGTACATCTGGCCCAGACTTGTCCGCATCTCACAGTGTAATCGGTTTTTTGATAGCAGCTACGGTTTTGACACAATCGCAAGTTGTTCGGAAGAAACCGACAGCGAAAAAGCCGCTTTTCAGTTAACAGGTGCAACTGTCATTTACACACACACCGGTCAATAACCCACGCACACACATCTGCAGGACAACAAGCCTGAGAATGATTATCTTAACGAGCTCAGTCAAAACAAGGGCATTGTTTGAAAACAATCTCCATCCAACAAACAGTTAAACTCAGCTTCACCAAGCGCTTTGCCAAAAAGGTTGAGACAGTAGTCACACAAACACACACACAAAAAGGGCTAACCAACAGCTAAAAAGTGATTAAAAACAAGCACGTCAAAACTGAACAGGAACAGGTAAAAAGTGGGAGAGGTAGAGAGGTAATTATCAGCAGGTGGGGCAGAAGTTACACAGGCACACACGCACACACACACACACACACACATTCAGACACATATATACTATACACATCTCCATGTAGGAGCTGGTTGGGCTGCTTGTGTAGTTCAAGCAGACACACACACACAAACAGACGAAGACACACACATACACAGTCACACACAATGACAGATACATAAACACACATACACAGACAAATGCATAATGAAAACCCCATCCCCCCGCCCCCTTGTTAACACCGTAAGCTCTATTAGCTCTGTTAGCACAGTTAGCTCTGTTAGCGTTAGCGCCGTTAGCTCTATTCGCGCCGTTAGCTGTTCGCTCCGTTGGTGTTAGCTCCGTTAGTGTTAGCTCTGTTAGCTCTGTTAGCATTAACTCCATTCATGCTTATTGATTCAGTTCATTAATTCATGTTAACAGAGACATGAAGCAGAGGAGAGAAGCAGACACAGACAGCTGAGGTGATCAACAGAGACAGACAAGGAGAAAGCCACAGAAACAGACGAAGACACACACATACGCAGTCACACACAACGACAGATACATAAACACACACACACAGACAAATGCATAATGAAAACCCCATCCCCCCGCCCCCTTGTAAACGCCGCTAGCTCTATTAGCTCTGTTAGCACAGTTAGCTCTGGTTGCGCTAGCGCCGTTTGCTCTATTCGCACCGTTAGCTGTTCGCTCCATTAGTGTTAGCTCTGTTAGCTCCGTTAGCATTAGCTCCATTCATGTTTATTGATTCAGTTCATTAATTCATGTTAACAGAGACATAAAGCAGAGGAGAGAAGCAGACACAGACAGCTGAGGTGATCAACAGAGACAGACAAGGAGAAAGCCACAGAAACACAGCTGAGAGCAATTCATTAATCAGGGACTGACTGCCTCTGATATCTGCCGTTTTCTCACATTGCAGCCTTTTTCAATTGTCCGCTGCTTCGCCATAGTTTCTCCTAGAGACTTCATTCAAACTTTAAAACGTAGATAATTTTGTCGGCTCGAACGCACCCCGTGTCCCTTTCAAAATTTCCCAGGGGGAATTTTCTAGTTGTGCTTTACAGCTGCCATTTCGCAAACCATGCTGATGTGTTTCAGACCATTCCACACAATCCTTTGTTTCCATTCATATATCCACATGATAAAGAAAACAGGCTCTTAACCAGTGAAGAAAAATCAGGCTACAGTGATACAGCTTCAGGTCATCACTGGCAGTTTGTGGCAGTGGTTTGTACTGACTTTAAAGGAAGCAACCTTTCTTCATAGGAGTTAATCGTGTTTTTGGCCCTTTTCACCTCTTGACATTGTATTTTCACATCTTGCAAGTTGCTAAGGAGATTGCAACCATTTGGTATTTTTTGTATTTTCTTCAAACACATTTTTTGAGCTGCTGAGTAACTAAAATGTCCCACTTGTGAGGTGGTGATCTGGGACTGTGATAAATACAACACTGATTCTGTTGGGATGCTATGTAAAACATAATAAAAACAGAATGCAATCACATGTGTTTACCGATAAAGGTTTTACAAAGTGTTCCTGAGTCTATGCAGTAATCTTCTTTATCCAATCATGTGTTCACAAAGTGGTGAACCTCGCTCCATCCTAGCTTGTGAACCACTGAGCCTTTCCAGGATGCTCCTTTCATTCCCAATCATGATCCTATCACCTGCTACCAATCAGCCTGTTTACCTGTGGAATGATCCAAACAGGTGTTTTTGAAGCGTTCCACAACTTTCCCAGTCTTTTGTTGCTCCTGTCCCAACTAATTTGATACGTGTTGCTGCATCAAATTCAGAATAAGCAGATATTTACAAAAATCAATGAAGTTGATGAGGTCAAACATTAAATATATTGTCTGTTTGTATCATTTTCAATGGCGTATATCTCAAAAAGGATTAGCAAACTATCACATTCTGTTTTTATTTATGTTTTACACAACGTTCTGACCTTTTTGGATTCAGGGTTGCAGTCTGATGGTCCTGAATCAGGGCTACCAAGACTCCAGTTTCTGCTCATAAATGTCCTACCATATTGAAATGAATGCAAACTAGTGGGAAAACACAACCAGACTTTTTAAACTGTACAGCATAAATATGAAAAACAGTGGAAAACATATGTGTACAATAATACTGGTATAGTCCTTTCAGGGAGCTACCTCATATTATGCAGCACTCTTGTCATCTATTGTAAGAGCGAACTGGCTCTATGAATTAAGGTGGCTGCTATTCAAGATGCATGTATGTGGGTGGTTTGATTTGATGATTCCAAGTAGTATTTAGATCTGTTAGTGGCTTTTTATTGTATTTTCTCCATGACCTGCAGTAGTTAATTAGCATAGAATAACACAGAATAACAGAACATTAAGGTTCAGGTTTAGAATGAGACAGAACATGCCTGCTGCATGATATCTGATGAAATCTGAACCACTGGCTGGCACTGTAAACACATGAAATAATAAAAACAATGTGCTATTATAGTATTTTATTAGTAATGAGCAGGACATTTTTTCTTCTTTTAAAGCTTTCTCAACCAGAGACACAAACACTACACTGGGTTTGAGAGATAGCACTGACTGTGCAATTGTACTTGTGTTTTTCAGTGCAAACGTATAGGAGAATATGCAGCCAGCTCTTTCTCACACACACACACAGACACACACACACACACACACACACAAAGAACAAGCAGTCTCTTATTTTTCTACTTTGATGGCGAAGGCATAATTCAGGAAAAGCTCCTATTAGGCTACTTATTACATCAACATCGCCCTTTCACTCTCAGCTGCAAGAAAATGAAAACGTGTCTTCTCCGTGTGGATGTCTTGTGTGCAGTTCCAGCAGAGCAGCAAAATGGCCAAGTTGAAAAGAGAAAAGAGGATTCTGATGTTGTTTTCACTTATTCATACATGGATATAAAGGAAGGGAGCTGTTCGGGTCAGGGGATTCACCTGGAGAGGGAAAATATACTCTTTATCCAGCTTACTGTAGGTCTTTCTCATCACATCCCAGTTACAGGCAAAATATAAACTGACACTCGACTTGAAAGACACAAATTTAAAGGCATCCCTGTGGACCTGTGGTCTGGGGCTCGTGCCATATGGTCACAGTGTCCCTGGTTCAGGTCCAGCAGGGGACCTTTGTTGTTCGGGGACCCCCTTCCCTCAGTCTTTACTCATATTTCCTGTCTGTCTCAACTGTGAGGTAGCATATCCAGGCAATATTTCTTTAAAAATGTATATTGCTAAAACAGTGCATAGTGGTCTAAATGAGAAGAAATCATCCCTAAAGCTACCAGCTATTGTTTGGAGGAAAATGTGAAATCATCATCAGTTTCCTCAAATATGAGCTTTTTAGTAAACTATATTTAATTAAAATACAAATTGAATGCGATTTCCAGTTAGGATGTACAAAAGGTGTACTTTGGAACCCAAGCCTAGACACAATGATAATATTTCTGAGGATGTAATTGCCCGGTTTATTTTACGACCCTGCTCCCAGTATGTCCTGCAAATCTGGAACGACACAGCAGTCATTTGCTTCTTGGCTGGTGTCAGGTATCAGGGCCCAGTAGACGTGTGATGTCGGGACACTCAAGCCAAGAGGCAATCAATAAGGATTGTGCTGGCCAGGCGGCAGCGAGGAGAAGCTTGGTCAGATACGAACCAAGCTCAGATGATCTTTTGACTGCTTCATCTTCAGTTTGGGCTCAGAATTGTCATCATGTTGCCTCCTTGTTTATGATACATACAGTAGTGATCTGGGAGAAATATCTGTTTGAATTAGTGTCAGAAGTGTGCATATGTAGAGAGAGTCACTGTGTTTGTGGTTCATTCTGAGTGAGTCTCTTACAGCGTAGGTTAAATTTAAGCACATGTAGGAAGGTGAATTTAAAAATACTTTCTCTTAAAGCAGAGGCTGCTCCATGCATCTTTTCCACCCAGCAGATAGAGAGAGAGAGGACGTCTTTGTCATCCTCTCTCTCCCGTATGTGCAGGGGCTGCTGCAGAACAGCCCTGATCTCAGACATCCAATGCAAACAGAAAGAAACGTGACAAGAGGGCGGGCCTTGCGTGGAAGGGAGTCCGGCACAGCGAATGAGAGCGAAGGAGAGGTGTTCCTAGCCCAGAATGCCCTTGCCTCCGCGCTGAGAGCCGGGAGAGACAGAGAGGAAGGAGAGTGAAGCCGGAGCAGAGACACCAGCAGGTGCTGAGGATAGAAAAAATAGGGCATAGAACAGGAAATAAGGTACCAAAAAGCTAGTTAATCAGGGAAAAGTGTGTTAAAAGATAAAAGTAAAGAGAAGAAAATAGTCAGACAGAAACTATAATACAATCTTAGTTTTTCCTAAACTGGAACCCACTTATTTTCTTTCTCAACCACCCTCACTGAGCTCTTCACCCTCCTTTTCTCCGGATTCTCCTTCCTTGGATTGTCCCCTCCTCCTCTTCCTCCTCCTCCTCCTCTTCTTCGTCCTGTCCTCCTCTTTGACAGACAGAGCCACCATGGAAACCGGGAGCCCCAGGAAGATACAGTTCACGGTTCCCCTGCTGGACACCCACCTGGACCCAGAGGCTGCCGAACAGGTGAGGAGGAGGGAGAGGAGGTGGTTTGGGTGATTCAGGACTTTCAGGCTTTTAAGGGTTTCATTATGCATCAGAGACATGACTGGACTTTTAGCTAGAGATGAGGAAATCGTAGTTAATGCTTGCCACTTTGCAAAGATTTTAAGAAAATACAGACAAACTGAGAAACATTCCATCCATCAAAGCAAGCGCTGCAGACATAATGTGCTGTGTCCAAAATGCTGGAGTACAGTCTGACGACAAACTGCTGCTTTAAAGAAACCACATCATCATCAGTTCAGTCTCTTTTTACTCCCCTGCAGCTAATTAACAAGCTGCGTCCTTTGAATGCAGCACCTAAGTGATCATGATGAATTTAAGATTGATTTTTTCCACCTCCGCTCGCAGCGTAGCAGGTTGTTAGAGGCAGCAGCATTAGTGTTGCAGTGTGTGGATGTGTCTCCAGGGGTTTGCTGTTGTTTCGCTTTGAGTGACTGGCTGCACGCACTGTACAGCAGGGAGATACTGACAAAAGTTGCTTGGTGTCACAAGATACATTTATTCCAAATCAAACTGCTCTTTTTTTCACACCATTCTCCAATATATTGTTAGACTGTTGCGGTTTAAAGCAAACAGTTATTACCAGGGGTAAGATCTCATAAACTTTCCATCACATAAAGACACAAAGAGCAAAGAACACTTATTAGTGACTGGAAAAAAAACCCAGTGGGTGCAATTCATGTGACTTTAGAGAATGTGGTAAAAGGATGTGTCCCATTTTCTCATTTTTATAAATATAACATGAACAGGACGGGTCATTCATAATGAATGAGCCTCGAGTAAAGCCAGCAAAGATTTATGAGTCGGACTGCGTTGAGTCTGTGTCTCTCTCTCCCCTTTTCTGCTGTTCACTCTTTTCCCCTCTGTGACTGTAGGACTCAGGATGTCCGGGGGAAAGTTGTGCATGTGTGTTTATGCAAGTTTGCCCCTGTGAGGACGTTTTATTGGGTGGTTTGGGGACACAGTGCAGTCGAGGTATGGTCCAGGTAGAGTTAGAGCTACTGGGGCAAGTGCCTAACTCTGTAAGGCTCAGAGGTGAGGAACTGAATGTGAATCATCTGCAGTGTGTTGGTGTACACTTGCATTTGAGTGAGAGCTTGGTGGGTGTGCCACACATTTGTGTATTTGTAGGGTTTTAAGGAATGACCCCCAGTGATATGCAGGAAATAAGACATGCAGAATTCTCATGTTCAGAATATTTTATAATGTCTCTGAATTAAAGCTCCCCCTGCTGACATAACTTCTATCCACATGGAGAGAACAGTGTTAATGGACACGTCATTTATCATTCTTTGTCATGGTTTGTAATCTTTAAGTACAAAAACACCACTCGGTGTAATTCCAATTTTATCTACTTTTGATACCTTTTCATTTTTCCTATATCAAACTATCTTGTTTCATGGCGTTACAAGATGCTAAAAGTGAAAACGAAACTCTACAAAGTGATCTAAATTATTGACAAATAAAAAAAACAGGGTACTTGTTTGCACGAGTCTTTACCCCTTTCATAAATAATAAATCATCACTGGCACAGCCAATAGGCCTTTTCTCTGCTATTAAATGCCAAAATGTCCACTGTGAAACAGGCCGACTGGTTTTAGAAGTCATGTAACAGAGTGAGACATCACTTGTGTGTTGTCAAAGTGTTCAGTTGATGGTAGTAATATACAGTACTATATGTCAGGAAGAGAAGTTGCAAAGCAGTTCAAAAGAGCTGACAGAAACCTTCATGCATTATTTTAGTGATACTAAATGAAGATTTATGGTTTTATATATATGGTCAGCATTTTTCTCAGCAATGTCATGCAATGTATTTACATTCAGTAATTAACTCTCGATACATTAGTAAAGTCCACTGGATTTGTATAATGTACACTATCATTGCAAAGTGCATATTTAGCACATATTAGAGCTAACATTGTGGTCTTTAGTCTTTATTCTATTCTTTTTTTTATTCTATTAATATTTCATTTATTCTTTTTTAGTTAAGTACATAATTTGGTCTTTTCATTGTATTTATTCACACAACCGTTGGTAACAGCCTCACTGTTTACTTTCATTCACCTTCAGTTAGATCATTAGCAGTATTAAGGTGCTACTAATGCAGATCCAACAATTCCTACTGCTGTTCCACATTAAAGCCATTCGAGTGGAAAAGCACAGGGTTTCTTTTATTGTGAAACAGTCACAGGAAACGATATGTATTTGTCGCGGACTTAATTGAAACATCATGAGTTTGTTTGGCTGCACTGGAAACAGATACACATGCTATTCTGGTGTATTTCTGACCAAGTGTCTGCTCCCACATTGCTGCTACCTGTGGTATCAAAGCGCGCTTACTGTTACTACGGCAACCACACGTGTTGCCAAATCAACCAATGGACCGAAATCTTCATCATCCTATCTTTATAGGGAAAATTGGCTACATTTATGTGGATGTCCAATCAGTGTTGATGGTAAATGTGGTCAATTGAGGCAATTAACTCCTCAGTGCGTGCTGCAAAATCTGTTGTTCTTCTGGCATCATAGCCAAGGAAGGACTACAAGTTATTTCAGCAGGTCTCCATCTCTGGGTATCTGCAGACTGCCACTTAAAAACAAACTTCCTTGTTCTCTTTGCTTGTATTGAAAGCTTGCATCGATAACAGCATCCCGAAACACAGTACATATGTGTGCAGAGGATGCTACAGACAAGCATACGTTTCACAGTGTTTTAGCTGACTGGGCTATTTGGCTGTATTTATTTATGCCAGAACATAAGGCAGAAGAAAAACAGCGAAGACAGGACGAGGCTGCAGCTGAATTGGCAGTGCAAGAGGATATGGCCGTCGGGGACCATCCAGAACTGCAAAGAGCAAACAGTGACTCTTGGTGTCTTTGCTCAAATTGCCCCCGATGCCAACAGAAACTGAATCATTCTGCTGCAATGAATTTCAGCGTGGGCAGTTTTTGTTGGATGCGTTCGCCAACGGCAACCAAGAAAACCTGCGAGTGTGTTACTATGCACAAAAGTTTTACTCCTCACTTGGACACAGGTGTGATGGAGACCTTCTTCAGGATCCCCAAGATAAACTGGAAAGGACAACCGAGACCAGCAGGGTCGAGAGGGAAGATGAACACTGAGTGAGTATTTCTGTCTCCGAATGCTGTGTTTTGGCCAACCAGGTGATCGAGTGGTGATACACGGCAACGTGGGCGTCAGAAGCTCGTGCGCACTGCATCTTGGTACATGCAGGCACTGTCCGCACAGCTCCACGAGCAAGAGAACTCAGCTTTTTCTGTCAATTTAGCACGCAGAGAGAAATTGATTACATCAATTGACCACATTTACCATCAACACTGATTGCACACCCAAATTTCCCTTTAATAAAGCTGCCAGCAGATGAGCATAAAGGCTGGATGGTGTGATTATCCAGGCCCACAACTTATTAGTTCGTGCTACCGTGGAGCTCATTATGTTGCAGTTTGAGCCAGGAATCATTATTATGTGTGTAATTGGCCAAGTGATATTAGAAACAGTGTGTCTGTAAATTGGTGCCTGAGGAAAATTTGCAAAAATGAACTTGGTGTGTGTTTGTGTAATAGTGTGAACATGTATCTAAATGTCTGTTTGTGCATCCTCACATTGCATTTGTCTCTTGTCTTTTTCTTCTTCTCTTCACATCTGAAAGATACAGATGTAACTGTATAGGTTGCTCAGGTCTTGCCGTCTGTCTTGTTTGTGTCTGAATGTCAGGGAGCTGATGTCCACTGTCTGTCTTTATGTAGCCACATGTCTGATTCCAGGCTCCAGCCATTCAATACAGATTCTTAAACATCTCCAGCCGGGTGTTCCCCTACTCCTCCTCACCAGCCGACAGATCGGCTTTTAGCTGTATACAAGAAATTCAGTTCACCTCTTGTGCAAATACTCAAGAGGGTTCTTAGCTCTCAGTCTCAATAAGCGTGGCTAAAGCTTGGCTGATTGCCATCAAGACTTTACCCTTTTAGGCTGCATTTTCTATTTATTCCAAGCCTGCTGTGAGTGGTCACTGAGCCTGCATGGCCTGCTGGGCCTTTTTATGTGTGTGTGACAGAAAGAGAGAGAGATTGCCCAAAGTCAGATATAAAGAAAAAGAAAATAAACAAAGAAAATCTCTAGATGTAAAAAAAAAGAAAGAAAGAAAGAAAATGGAATGTGTGTATGTGCTTGTCTCTGTGTTTGCAAGCACACTTATGAATGTCACGCCAGGGGGCTTCACCCATGGTTCAGTAATCTCTGCAACATGACACCTCCCAGCATGGTGAATCAGCCTCCGCAGAGAACTGCACGTCAGTCAGAATAGCCTCCCTGAGGTCTGACCCTCGAAACAACAACAGTACACACTCACCCTCTTATCCACACACAGATACAGTGTGTGCCACCTTTATCATAACCTCACATTAGAGCTCGCTGTGTGCTTACGAGCACAAACTGACTGTGCCTGATAGAGGCCAAGACCCGATGGAGTCAGTGTATGACATAAAATATGTGGTTTGCAGATTCTCTTTCTTTTTTCTGCATTTATTTCGATATAGAAGAAGTTATTGCTAGATTCTAACGTGCAGTTGTGGCTATTTCATGCAATAGTCTGACATTCTGGGAAATGATCGATACCACTCTAATATCTGTCATTTAAATGTGAAGCTGGAGCCGGGGCACAGTTAGCTTAGCTTAACATAAAGACCTGAAACGGGGAAACAGTTAGCCCAGCTTTGTCCAAAGCTAAAAAAAATCAGGTGGTTGCCTGGCAACCTCAGAGAAAATGAAACTCCAGGACGTCACTGCGCCTGGCCATACTTTTTGCATAATTAAACAAATAAGATATAATGTGTTCATTTGTTAGCTTTAGAAGTGCTACTAGGCAGATATTATTAACTTCAGACAGAGCCAGGTTAACTGTTTCCCCCTGCTTCCAGTCTTTATGCTAAGCTAACTACCAGGTCCTGGCTCCGCTCAGCTCAGCTTTATATTTAACAGACAGACATGAGAGTATTCATCTTCTCAACTAATTCACAGCAAGAAAGGGTAAACAGTCTCAAAATGTCAGACTGATCCTTTAACAATACAAAATACGGGCTATAAAGGCTTGAACATGATAAGAGCTCCATTAAACAGAGAACTTCTGCTGAATAGTGTTTTTAAAGGTCCAGTCAGGTCCAGAACCAGTCAAGTGTACTCCCCCTGTTTCCAGTCTTTGTGCTAAGCTAAGCTAATCGGATGCTGGCCTGGTATCAACCTTCTTGTCTAACTCTCGAGAACAAAGTGATATGCATATTTCTAAAAATGTCAAACAAATTCAACATACACACACTAATGACTCTATTATTATCAGGCGGTAAATTCATTTTTGTCTTTACTTGTTTTCAACTTTAAGTGAAGAATCAAATCTTATCCCACACCAGCAGATAGCTGATATTGAACTCGTTCATTACCTCTATCATTTAGATGAGGAGCACTTGCTTGAGAAAACTACATTCATAGATAAAAGAATTATCCTCCTTACTGAGCTGATGAATCATGACATTTTGGGGTGATGTTCTTTTATTGCAGACATTTCAGGGCTGACAGTGTCCTCCCTAATATTCCCCACGCTGACGTGCCGGACCGTCTTTGTCCTTCACTGAGAACATAACAATTACTCTGTATTGCCTCAGGAGGGCCATTTTCCCAGAATAACTTTCAAGTGCAGTAGATTATATTTATTATCACACCATGCATATCTCTTGCGCATTAAGGCAATCAAGACCAGTTGAACTGAAAATATATGGTTTTAACCAGGGGACATTCATGACTGCTTTGCACAGTTAGACAGAGTACATTTTTTTTGGCTGTTTGCTAAAACCCTCCTCAGGAGCTGTGGTAACCGTTATTAGACACAGCATGCAAGCGTTTGATTTCCATACATGCTGAAAAGCAGTGTGCATGGCGTTGTAATGAAAGCAATGTTTGGTTAGTTTTATTTTTGCTTGTGTTTGGAAATTGATTAAAAATTTTCTTTACCTTAGCCTAAAACACCTATCCAAGGCATACCCAAAGTAAACAGATATCTGTTCCTAAACCATTTGGAGTACATGCATGATTTTGGTCTTTTTTGAAAGGTAACACTCTGAACTGTTATCCCCGGCAGTCAGAATCACTGCAAGTGCTCCTGGCACTGAGCAGTAGAAGTTTGAACACTCTCTGCAAATAGTTGCTTGCAGAAGACTATATCTGGGCCTTATTAGTGGGAAAACACGATGGGACCAAAGCATTAAGCTCATGATACTGTCACCTGTTACCAATGAGCCTGTTTATCTGTGGAATGTTCCAAACAGGTGTTTTTGGAGCATACCACAACTTTCCCAGTCTTTTGTTGCTCCTGTACCGACTTCATCAAATTCAGAATAAGCAGATATTTACAAAAATCAATGAAGCTGATGAGCTACAACATTAGATATATTGTCTCTGTTCTGATTTCAACTGAGTATGTGTCAAAAAGGATTAGCAAATCATTAGATTACAGTGTCCCTTTTTGTTTTAGAATCAGAGTTGTGTTATAGTGATTAAATTCCGGCTTGTGAACTGAATCTAAACCCTGATCCTCCAGTGCAGTGGTTCTATGATATTCAGTGAGAGAGAAGATAATAAGGAGGATTGTTATTATGGGGAAGACAAAGGATTCATAGAAAGTGAGAAGGAGGCAGAGGACTGAAGAAACGGAGATAAAAGAAAGTAGAAGTTGATGATCTGGTCAATGTCCCCTCATTTCCTCTATTCAGAGCAGAATAAGACCACAGTTGGAGAGAGTCTGTGAGGATTTATAATGGCCGAGCACTGATTTTAGCCTGAACAATACCAAGATAATATTTCAAATGACAGGATGAAGGATGAGGAATCATCTGTGCGTTCCAGGCTGGCTTAATCTCTGACAGTTCAGCGCTGCACCCCAGTAACAAGGTGTGGGGAAAATATCCTTTAACCTTTATTTCTGCAGCAATTCACTGGCCGTGAATGTTCTTTTTCTGATTCAGGGTGCTGAGCGGGGCAAACACGTTGTTCTCTTGAAGGTCACAGGGCAACTGGAAGTACACAGACAAACTTTCTCAGAGGCAAATCAGGGTTTCATTTAGTCATGAGCTTGGTTATTCCGTGACAGCAAAAGAGTTCTCAAGGTCAAATCTGTTCCAAGCAGTAAAATCTGAACAACAGCTGCAGATCCTCCAACTGTCTTAATTCACCTCAGCTGAAATTTAAATGTGTTTATGTGAGTAGGTATACAATACATTGAAAATATTGAACAAAATGCTAAATATCACCACTGAGAAAGCATAACTTATGTCCTGTGTGAGGTCCCGGAGATCCTGGGCCCTCTGTGACAGCTCAATAAACACACATGACATTGTGACATGACATCAGCTTGAAAAAAACATGATTTTGAAATTATGTCATACTTCAGATGTCCACCAATGATGATGACAAATTAGCTCTGTCCGGGGTCTCAGAGTCACCAGCTGTAAAATGGATAAATACAATGGATGTTCACGCTCCATATCTGTGATTGACAGTAGGTATTATGCAGCACTATCCCTCCCAAATTCCAAATAATTCCACTTGGATTTCTGTACATTTGTTCATAAGAAGTCTAACAGGGAGCTGCACCAAACAGAAGTAAAGTCACTCAGGATAACAAACATTTCTTGGTCTAAAAAGCAAAAAAAGATTCACAGTGAAATGTGAAGTTCCAGGTTCTGTTCCAGAAGTAAGAAAACCTCATCCAGAATCCCGCTGACATTTCTAAGTACGCTAATAAGAGCCCGGCCTCACCAGAAAATCGACCATATAGCCCTGCGAGTACATTATTCCAACCTGTATTAACCCCCACTGTTAGGCAGAGACCTCTAGTGGCTGTAGTAATTATGACAGGCACAAAGAAGGTCAGGGTGGACTAGGTGGGTAGTCAGGTGGTCTAGTATAAAGAGCAAGAACGTTCAGACGTGGGGGAAGATGGATGGATTAGCCGAACAAACTCAGAACTTTCACCCAGGAGACCGCTGCTTGTGTCCCGTGTGGAGCTGAAAGTCAATGTTGACCCATTTAAAGTTACATCACAGTAACATATTTAACCCAAAACATGATCTTTTCCTAAACCTAACCAACTAGTTTTCGTGCCTAAACCTAAAACTGCAAGCGTTTCACAACGTTAATGACAAACGTCCACTATGATGAAGGTCCGCCTACGATGAGGGTCTGCCTTTGTTGTACCGACTTGTCACTGGTACTCTGCAGTGGTGAAATATGCCGTTTTATGAGTCCCTAGCAATCTAAACCTGTAGTCTAGGTACAGAGCCTTTCTCAACAGTTGACCTGGCTTCATATGTTTTGAAGGTAGTGAAAAGAAAAATGCTCCAATACTGTTGTCATTTTTTGTTTTTAGCATCCTTTAACAAGCCTGGTTCCCAATAGCTTAATGGCTAGTAATAAGAAAGACAGACATTGAATGTGAGATTACATGTTTTAGGGTCATACTTGTACTTTGTTGCCTTCATCTAATGTGCAATCTGAGTTTGCAGCAAAGGAAAGGTTTACCACTTCAGTCCTCTTCTATATATTGGGTTTTAATGAGGTCAGAAGAATATGAAGATACTGGAGGGAAAATAATTGTTTGATTTTTGAATTATTGTTCCGTTTTTGCACATACAACACTGGGGTTCATGGGACCACAAACAATTACAAAGCAAAGCCAATGTCAACAAAAGACAAGGGGTACATACAAAACACCTTGACTTCACTGTCTCTTGGCCTGACCTATATTTTCCAGCCGAGGGTATTTTGTGCACTGCCCCCCACACAGCAAGAATATCAGCCATGCGCGACTTTTCCTGCCCACCCATCACTTTCTGAGGCTGTTTTTGTTCATTGTTGTGAGAAGTGACAGCCTGCATTTTAAAGGGTCTGTGGGTTGAAAGGCAGGCATGGCGGTTTGTGGGGTGAGCCTGTCCAGTAAGCGGTGGTATTTGTGTGAGCGAAGGATCAGGGAGTTTACTCTGCTGCCGGCTGAGGAGAATAACAATGACTGTGGGCATAATCAGTTCTACACATTCATGGCCCGTTGTGCTTTAATTTGGGCTGGGGGCTGGATTTTAGGAATGGCAACAAAACACACACACATGCGCACAAGGCCAAAAGATTTATACTATATGCAAGAGTACTAAATAAAACTTGATTTTCAAAACCAAAGCCATAAAGTGCATCAGAGAAATCTACAGAACAAATCAAATAAAAATCAGAGAACAGTACAGTTAGGAGACCTTGCTGAGAAAGCCAGCAGTCTTACAGACTTTTGGAGTTTATAGATTTTAGCCTTGGCTTTTTTTTTTTTTTTTTTTTTTTTTTTTTGACAACAAAAAAAAACATTTCCCGAATTAGTTTTGTGTTTGACAAGTTGCAACAACGGCGTGTACTCGGGTTCTCCATCAGAACCACCCCTCGATCCTCACCAGCTCCAGCTCCTCCTCCAAATGGTCACTTCTGGCTCCAAAAATCCAAGATGGTGACCCCCATAGTGCCACACTCAAGGCTTCAAAACGGCAGTCAGCAAATCAATGGGTGACGTCACAGTCGCTACGTCCTCTTCTGCACACAGTTGAGACCAAGATTTTTAGACCAAGAAATATTTGTTATCCTAAGTGAGTGAGTTCACTTTTCTGTGGTGTAAGTCCCTGTTAGACCTCTTATGAACAAACACCACATGCAGGTTCAAATCTTTAAACACTGCATACTGTTCACACCAAAAAGGGGTTAAACATTTCTGCTTGTTTGGTTAATACAAGAAAAGGCAGTCAATGCCTCCTTTTATTCACGCTGCCTTCCTGGACTCCATGGCTGCGATTTGAAAGGTAACAAAGATGAAGCCTCTTCAAAACTGAATACCCAATTAGACTGTGATACTGAGACGCTACTGACTGCTCATTTTTCACGACTGCATGTTATTTCTGCAGTTACATCTGTATTTCATTCATTTCTTATAATGTAAAGCTAATCGGTTTAGGTCTAACACCATGCAACTGCAGATCCATCTGTGTGTGTGAGCTCAGGGAGATATCGCAGTCAGGCTTCCTGAGGAGAAGAGAAGCAGCCGACAAAGCCACAGATGAGCAGAGTCTGAAGTGATGTTTTGTGCTTCGAACTGTTTTGTGTTATTTAATAGTTTTCTCACGCATTTTGTTCAGCACAGCAAAGCCTCAAAGCCAAACCTGCAGCTTGGAAATGTAATCCAAGGGCAACCATTCAGTTCCTCACTTTCCCCAAATCTAACTTTGAGTGCGTCTGTGAAAAAAGGTGCCTGAGTCTGATCTTTAGTTTCTCAGCTTGACAGAAAAGTTTAGTTACTTGGTGATTTAAAACACCACGTGATGCTGCAGTGTGTAGGCTGAGGTCAAGCTACACGGCTGACTGCAGTTGACTGCACAGGTTTGGAAGTGCACAGGCAGCATTTAGGAAAAATGCATGGCGGACTGGAGCTCACATGGCTTTCAGCGTTAGTCAGCAACTCTGTCAGCTATGTGTAAGGAGTCTATTTCTCGATGTGTGTGTGTGTGCATCTGCGTGTGTGTGTGTGTGTGTGTGTGTGCGTGTGTGTGTGTGTGTGTGCATCTGTGTGTGTGTGTGTGAATAATTGATTGTCTATTAAAATTACAGCCTTTCAAGTTTATGGAGCAATAAAATGGAAAAGTAATGACCTGATTCTGGAGACAACTGAAAATTGCTCACTGCACTTTCCCCAAACATCTTTGGTCACAAAGTTTTGGAGACAATGCGGTGATGATTTCATTTGATATTTGCAGAAGCACGCAGTATATTTCACTCTAAAACTAACCATCTGGGATAAAAAACAACATATTCACATTGTGGGTGAATGGATCAGACTGAAGTCCAGCAAGGCAGCAAGTGAAAAGTCGTCACCAAAGACTGAAAAATTCTGGTGTGGTGTTGGACATAAAGTACAGAAGAATGTATATTTTGCATGATTTACCATAGAAGCAATTCTTGGAAAATGGATGTCAAACTAATATTTTTGGATAATTCTTCCAAGCCAACTCAAAGCGTGGTGACATACACTGCTGTGATTTTTTCTGTTTGCTACTTGCAAAATAATATTGGAATTTACTACAGTTGCTCACAGTTAAGAGGGTTACCGTTATAGGCTACTACCTATAATTTTACCTCCAATCTCTTTATTTCCATGAGAGTTGGGTTGATAGTCTAATTAAAAAGTTTTAAGGACTTTCCAGTAGCAGCATGCATCAAACTGTGCATTATAACTCTAGTTTTTATATCCACAGGCAGGGCTTTCTATTAGCTTTACAGTAGGTTTGGGCTCAGCAAAATGTGCATGTTCTTTGGTGTATTATCCCAGACTGCTCTATAGCTGCCACACACCAGTAGTCATGAGCCAAGAAGTAGGTGGTGGCAGGCTGCCCTGCTGGTCTCACTGCACAGCACTGTGAGATCCAGCGCTGCTCTCAACCAGCTCGGACATCTTCAAAGTGTACGACAACCAAACCCAAAATGAGCATCACACAGGCCGCGTTATGGGCTGAGCTGGCCATATGACTCAGGCAGCAGGGCTAGACTCTGACCCTGATTGGCTGTGTACACTAATATGCAAATTTCAGAGCAAAGCTTACTATTGTACTTTATTGTCATGTTGTAAGGGAACATGTTTTTTTTCTCACTTTTGCATGAAACTGTTCTACTTTTTCAGATCAGAAGACGTAGACCCACACCTGCCACTTTAGTGGCCTCCAGTGATCAATCATCACCTGGTAAGACACTTAAATGCAAGCACACACAGCATGCAGGCTATGTTTGTCCCTTTTGAGGACATTGTATTATCTCAAGGCTCACTTTAAACTTCACAGATAATTCTGTTCTATTAAAGGTTGTGTCTTATTGACCATCACTGTCTTTGACGACTGCATTCACTGAGTTTATCGGTGGAATCTGAGGACACGGGGACATTATTGAAAAGTGGGCAAATGATCACACTGGTTTAAAACAAATGTCCACACAGAAAACAGCCCTGTTATGGGGCTGTGTTAGTGGGAGGGCGCTGCTTCAGGTCCAGTTGAGAAAATAGGATGTCCAGTCTTTATTATCTAGTAACAAATTAAGTAATAATATCATGTTGACAACTATATTATCATTCATCATGATGACTAACAGCTAAGCAGCAGAAATAAGGTTTTGACTTTGCAAATGAATCTGTCAGTGGATGATATTGTGTTGGTCCAACTATTGTTACACCAGATTCAGCTGTTTTTCCTGTAGACCTCTGCTTTAGCACCATAAGCTTCGACACTGCACTCAAATGAACAAGCTGCAAGCCTTAGCCAAAGAGGAAGAAATGATCACACAAACTGTTGTAAACACACCAAATTCCGACTCCATCTTTAACAGTTTTCTTGAGCAGTGAGAGATAATTACCAACATTTTCTGGTTTATTTTTAGGTTTATTTTCAGCCCAACCGAGGTTTTTTGCCTTTTTGAGAGATGAGTCCCTCCAATGTAATTAAAGCAGGTCCACAGCCCTAAACACTAACAAGTCACCATCAGCCACAGTATGTTTCACATTTCTAGCTCTTACTCTGATTGCTGTGATACAGCATCTCAACTCTATTATGCAGCAAATTAATCTTCCTGCTGCTGTAGAGCAACGGAAACAGCCGTGTGTGCGTCCTCTCGTGGGACCTTCATGATCAAACACAACGGCGCTCCTCGAGAGAGTTATCCCGTTCGATGACTCATCCATTGGCTCCCTGCTTCCCTCCCTGCCTCTGCTGTGCAGGAGAGTGTAATGTGACCCGGTGCAGAATTAAAAGACGGTCAGCTGGGAATATGGGGTGGCAAGAGTAGTTTTCTCCAGGTGATCGAACAGAGGATGGTATTCTCTGTTTTGAATGACTAAATAAGAGTTGATGCATCATTGAGGATACCAGCAGAGACAGCCATTGCTCTAATGTATAAATCACAACATTTTATCACTGAGAGTTGACGTATTTAGTGTTTTTATCTTGAAAAAAATAGTTTTTCTAATTGGATGTGGTGAAAAATTGGTGCCTGTGATCTGTTTGATTAATGTGTATGTGTGATTTCATGTGCACGAGTCTGTGTTTGATTCAGTAATTGGATGCTGAGCACGAGCGTCTCCGAGTCAACCTTGATCTCTGAATGAAAGTGCAGCGAGAACCCTCAACAATCCTCCTGCTCAGTAGATCAGAGACAGGATGACAGAAAAGAGAGAGAAGAAACTAAAGAGGCCATCAAGTGGAGAAAAGATTTAAGAAGTGAAGGAACAGTGAAAAAAAACTGAGAGAAAGCATAAAAGATGAGATGAAACCAGGACGTGTGTTATTCATTAGATACTGTTATGTATTACAGTGTTGCACTGTTCTTTTTCAGTCATATTCAATTTACATGAGTTCTAACTTTTGTATTTTGTTTAGTTTTTGGTTGTATTGTGTTCTGCCTCCTAACATAAAAAGGCAGCAATATTTTGGGAAAAATATCATGGTAGTTCTTAAACTAGTTTCAGAACTCTTCTCAAATCATACTTGTGATGGGCAATGACATTGGCTTGATTATGTTCACAGGCTAAGGAGTTTTGGTCCACAACTAAGGTCCTGACTGAAATATCTCAGCAACTGTTGGATGGATCACAGTGAAATTTGGTTCAGACATTCATGGTCCGCAGAGGATAAATCATGATGACTTTGGTGATCCTCTGACTTTTTTAGTGCCAACATTAGGCTGAAATTTGCTGTTTTGAGTAAAATGTCACAACAACTTTTTGATCGATTGCCATGCCCCCATCAGGATGAGATGTAATAACTTTGATGATCCCGATTTTTGTCAGAATTTCAATTTGTCCAATAGTTTGTTACCTCCAAACCTAATGACATTCCCATCAGCTTCAGCTGCGCTTTGAGTTTAGTGCTGCTTAGCAAATTTTAGCATGCTAACATGCTAAACTAAGTTGGCGTATATTGTCTGCTTCAATTCAGTATGTTAGTACTGTCATTGTCACATTAGCATCCGCTCAAAGCACCTGTTTGCCTAAGTCTGGCCTCCAAAGCCTCTAGCATGGCTGTAAACTGTGGCTGTGTCTGTAGATACAGTTAAACATAGCCTTGTTTAATTTAGTGTCTAGACCAGACGCTGAAACTAGTTTCACCCTCAAATGAATCCTTATCACATCTAATCAGTTGCTCTGTTGTAGGCCTATTTTGGGCTGTCTTGCCTTCATCAGGGTGGTGACGATGGGCGGGCAATAAAACATGTATATTATAGAAAAGCTGCGAGGCATCTTTAATTCTGATGGATTTGAATTTAATCTCACACTGGGCTGCATCTCGCTGCGAGTGTCCTCAAAATTAGAAATTATGTGAAAGACAGCCATGTCATGGAAAGACTCAAGACAGGAATAAAAAAAAAATAGATAGAGGATTTGACAGCAGAGGAAAAGGCATACATCAAATCAAACACAGGGACACAATCAGAGAGCATGGCAGTTACAGTGTGTCTGTGTGTGTGTGTGTGTGAGTGTGTGTTTGTGTGTTTGTGCGTGTGCGAGAATGAGGATGTGCTGGAGAGGAGGAGGGGGATGGGAAGGAATAGATATGATGATGAGGGAGAGGAGCGGTGCTGGTGCGCCCCACATCAGACAGAGCCTTGCATTATTTAATGCTCTGCAGATTGCTCTGCCCTGTGCACTGTGAACCCCAACAGCACATCAGCCACAGATGTGCAGGCGAGTGAGACGCAGGCTGCGGGTTCAATAATGAGGAAGCAGAAATTGTGACAAGAGTGTGTGTGATTTGAATCTTCCCTGAAGAGGAGGCTGGCTTTTGGGAGGATTTATGCCTTTACTGTTTCCTGGAGAGGGACAAAGAGACAGCTTGAGTGAGATGTAATTAAAAGAGAATGTTAAGATTTATTATTGTACATAAAACTTGGAGGAACCTTGGAGTCTTTTTCGTGTACTTTGCGTGTCCTGATGAACTGCTTGCATTTGGCTGCTGTTATGAAATGTTCAATTGCTGTGTCATAAATCATAAGTCCTCTGAAAGGGAGCTACATGCCTACATAAACCGTGGGAATTGGCATTGCATGTTATGTAGTGCCCTTTAAGTGGGATTCTTCATTTCCACAAGCAGCTGCTCTGTGGATCTGTGGTGGAGTGATCGCTGCCACCTGAAACACTTTGGCAAATGTATGAAACCCTAAGCAAGAGAAGAAAATATGCAAAAATGTAAGACAGATGGATTAAGCTTTGCATCAAAACCTCAGTGAATATTAAATGTAGTACAAGCACACAAGCACACATATTTTACAATATGTTCACTACCTTTCTATTTAACAGTGATTCAGAAGTTACAATGATGAAAGCATTGGGATTTTTTTTGCATTTCCAAATGCGGTGTTTAGTTTCTTTATCCAGATATTGTGCAGCCTTGTGTCATCTGAAGGTTGTTTTATGAAATGTTACAGAATTTTCCCCCTTTTTTCATTTTGGGGTATTTTTTCCTTCATTAAAAAGCAGCCAGTGCTGTCATAGGAAATGAGGGGAGAGAGGAGGCAGACTCAAACCAGGGCTGTTATTACCACAAGGTCAGCGTCTTAAGTTAGATCAGCCATCAGGACCCCTTTCTGCTCCTGCTAGGGCTGGAACTAATAATTGAATCACAATCTGCAATATTCCTCTGTGCTACGACAGTTTTTATATTACTGAGGCAGAGCTGTTTCCTCACTTTACAATGGACTAAAGGAACTGTTCTATTTTCTGGCAGGTTTTCGTCAGTCTACTGGTGTTTTTCATTTTTGATCCTTATAAAGAGTTGTTTGAACCAAGCCAGGCTAGCGGTTTCTCTCTGTTTCCAGAAGTTAAGTGAAGCTAAGATAAGTGAAGAAGCGAAAGTGAATAAGCACATTTCCACAGAAATGTCAAAATATTCCTGTAAATTTTGGCAAGTGTGATCTTGCTTATGTATGGTGAATAAAAGACACTTAATTTTTTTGTATGCTCCTTTCTCCTGAACAAAATGTGACTTTTTGTTTGTGTCTCTCTGGGATACCTGCTGGCTCTATGGTCGACACTGTTCCCCTAATCAGGGTTTTAGGGTTTGGGTGAGCGTGTATCAGAAATGAATTTCTTTCTTACATGCACAGAAAGATATTTCTGTTGAGACCCATCTGACTCCATATGCACTTTGCTGATGGAGCATGACGATCATTGCAAGTTCATGTTCCCACGTCACAGGACAAATAAATCTGAGATATTGTCTTGTGTCCATGAGATAATCTTAATCTGTGAGCAATCACACCAGAGGGTTTTTTTTTTCCAATAAATGCAGCTTTTCTCCTGTCAGTATGCTCTCCTCAGCCAGCAGCATCTGCGTATTACCAGCTCTCATGTGCACTTTCTTCAGGACATGCATTCTGTAGTTAGAGAAACAGATCAACATCATTAACACTTCTATTTCCTTCCTCTTGTTGAGGCGGTGGTATGTGTTTGAATATAGTTAGTTGCTGGTTTGCATAAATTCAGATAAGTGGGACGTGAGGAGTAAGAGGATGTTTTCTTTGAAATGACAACAAAGGAGCCACACATTTTCATTTGTGCAGAAAGGGAGAGAGCCATCTCTCTTCCTCCCCCACTTTCTTTTCCCTTTGCCTAGCAACAGTAAACAACTGCAAGACGAACAAACATAAAACAACCCTTTCAAATGCACGACTAGGAGTGTACTTCTTTTTCGATCAAGCGTGCTACGCTTTTCTTGATTTTCTCATTTTTCTTCATCAATTGCAGTACACAAACCATATATCAGCAGCAGCAGCTACAGTAGGCGGCTAAATTACAGTGGCTCGGCTGAATAAAGTGGAGTCAGAAGACTGTTCTCGTCTGGCTTTGTGTCAGACTGCCAGTCAGCAGGGAGTTGCAGTGATAGACTCATCACTGCCAGAAAGGCTTTTTTATTGGCATTTTCTCTCATTCTGCAGCACAGATGGGCTGATACAACAAAAAAAAAAATCTGAATATCAGCCATGTGAAAGCCATATTTTATGCCTCTTGACCCGAATGATAGTTCAACCATGTCTCCTACTGCTGCTACTACTGACATTAATAACGTTTTCTAATTCAAGCACAGCTGCTCGCTGTTCTAGGATTTCAGCTTCAGCTCGTTGATCCGACGCACTAATTTGAAACATAAAAGGAAAAAGGTGAAGCTCCTATTTCGGTCAATCTGTGAAGCACAAGCGCATCTAATTATCATCTCTGAAAGTTTTACAGTTACAGAAGTTCATCTTTTCATGGTCAAGACACCTCCATCTTCTGTAATTACAGCATCTACTGCCATCACCGCAGGTGTGAAATCATTAGAGCTACTTAAGATGCAATAATTCTGCAGTTAAAACTAGCAACCATCACTGGAGGGGAACAGTTTTTGTTTATACCTAATATGATTCTTCGTCTTTTAGGTTGCAATCACATTAATAAAAATGTAATTAGAAAAAATAACGAACAGCTTACACAGCAACCAAATAATGATTAAATGTTAAAAACAGGTTATGAAAAGATGAAGATGAAACAAAAAGGTAATGCATGTGCATATTCATACACAGGCATCCATTCCATTCATATACAGCAGGGGCTCTAAAACTGGGGGGCAGGTCGCCCTGGGTCGCCATTGAAGCACAGTCATTTTTTGAATTGGTCCTTGCAGAGACATCAGAGACATATAAAACATGCCTATACCTTTAAGACGATGTGCACTTTCAAGACATGTCGACAACTTTTTTATTACTGCAAGAACTCTAATCGCAAACTAGTTTGACAGCTGTCTGTCAAACACCAGTTTATTAAGCTTGAGCTTTACCCTGTTACTTGAAGGACAGCCCATGGCAGGCCCATTTCCTGGGATTGATTTGAGACTAAATCCATATTGGTTGAATGAACCTTCTCATACTCCCTGGAGATGCTAAAAATAAGATTGAGCTTCCCGTATCACTGTAAACATGCACAGCGTAAAGATGAATCCGTCTCAAAGTGAGATTTAATGTTTTTTGTGTCACATTTTTATACACCGCTGGGTTTGTGTCGGGTGCAAAGAGAGAGGGTGATGAATAAAGAAACAGGCACATCACTGGCATTTTGAACAGCCTGGTGCATATTTCTAAGTAGGAATAACATATGCACAGACACACACACACATACACACACACACTCACAAATGCACAGTGCCTTCCTGGTGCCTAGGGATGCATTGGTTGCCAAGCAACAAGGTGGTGTCCTAGAAAAAGTTCCAAGGCTGAAAATGGGGGTTCAACACCCTCACTATTGATCACAGTTAATGGTTTCACTGTCCTCCAGTCAACTGATTTTTTTTTCTATTTCAGTCTTTTCATATAGCGACCGCAGAGTCGTGTTTCACATATTGACAACAGATGATAAAGCTCTGGGAGTCACATGAGCTCCACGTGAATGTAGTATCATGTTGAGGTATCCATGTTCTTCTAAACCAATATAATCTCAACAGCCATGTATACACACACTGTAGCTGCTTTCACTGTACTAACATGCACTCGGTGGCCTGTTTATTAGATACATCAAGCTAAAACTAATGCAGTGAATCCTACCTTACAGTTGGGGAATATTCATCACATCTTTGCTGTTTTTAATTGCATTAGTTTTAGCTTGGTGTACATAATAACCTGACAATTGTAAATCAACTCAGTTCCAGACTACACTGCAGTATGATGCACACTTGCTTCCCTTCAAGGGTTTTGGATGAGATAGTGTTTTACTGTTTATCTGTCATCAGCAGTTGGCTGTATGCAGGGGTCTATTAGGAAGATGAGGAAAGTGGATTAGCATCTCATTCGTTAGCAAAAAAAAAAAAAGTCACAGAGTTTTTACAGTGGAGAGCGGAAAAATAAAAGAATTCCACCCACCACACTCCATAAAAATTGAGCGAACACTTACTGCGTGGTCTTGTAGTGTGTCAGATAACCATCTGGCTGGAGGTCACCTTATATCCACTCTGCTCTGCACCGTGGACACACAGCAGCACTCCAGCTACAGTACACTGACATACTGAACACATCAGCTGTGCTATTGTGAAAAATATCAAAACTGCACAATGTGCTGGACCAGTGAATTTAATGCCTCATATGTTAGTCTGATGGTTCTGTGTTAGCTTTAAATCCTTTGTCTTTATTGCTTTGCTGTGTACAGAACTTAACCGATTATGTGCTTTCTCACAGAAATAGATGAAGATCGTCTCCCAAACCAGTTGTACAAGGTAATCTCATTCATGAAAGTCAATTTATTGAAACGAGATTACAGAAATAGAATTATGTGAATTCTGTTTTTCTCTTCTAAATGCGCTCCAGCTCTATGAAAACAGTCTCTTACATTTTAGTGCTCTCTGCCCAGCTGATACGCGATGTTGATGTTTTACAGGCAGCCTTGTTGAACTCCCCTCGACAACGGCGAAAAGGGCAAAAGGGAACGCCTACAATGAAAGGTAGAGTCAGCCATTAGTCTGGTCATCAAACTGCGTGTGATGTTGGCATGTTATGTGTTTGCTGGTAGCCATGAAACAACAGCAAAAGTCTCATTCTCTCAAAGTTTTTTCTGCCTTCTATAATGCAGCATTTTGTGCTACACTGTATGAGACACATTCTTTACTTAGGATCAGATTAATGGAAATGATCATATGCAACCAGAACTATGAACTTAATTCCATTTCTTCTTTCTTGTTTCTGTACCTGTTTTGAATGTCTAAATTGGCATCTAAGTATAGTTTTAAAGGTCCAGTGTGTAGGATGGAGGCGGACCTATTGGCAGACTTAATAATGTGATATTCACAGCTATGTTTTCATTAGCGTATAATCACCTGAAAATAACAATAGTCATGTTTTTTCTATGGAGTCCACCATGTTGCAGCAGCATCTTTCTACAGTAGCCCAGAGCCGACAAATCAGACATTGGCTCAAGAGAGCGCCTTTCACATTTTTTGCAGTCCGCGTAGGGAAGGGTGAGACATGAGGGATGTTCAGTTGGTTGATCTGCATTTTCACGGCTCGATGCCACTAAATCCTACACCCTGGACCTTCAAGACAAACTTCACAAAAATGTCAGACTGTCCTTTAATGTGGCAAAGCTCGTAGTCAGTCCAGTTCAGGATGTCAGATAACTTCAACTTACTTGGTGAAGTAGCGAAGCTAACGATGGAAGTTTGTTCTATCTCGAGCGTCCTATTTCAACCTCAGAGCCAATCAGTGCTGCACTTGCCTCAGCAAGGACTCATTATGCCATGTTTTCTGACCAGAACGTCTCCCAATTTCCATTTTTTCTGCCAAAAAACTAGGTCTCTGTGAGATCAGGGCGCCCGGGATCCTGTACCACTTAAAGAAAGCCTGAAGAACAAATGTAAAAAATGCACACGCAGAGCCCGAGTAGTGTTCCAGCACCTGGTATTTCTGCAGGCCGTTTTTGTCTCTGCAGTGCAACCCGTTTTTTTTAAGTGCCAATTTACAATGAAATACAAATGCAGAATGTAAATGTTTTTAAGCAGAAAAAACAGACAGAGAATGTTCATATAAAGAAGAGAAGGAAGGGTACAATAACGAGAAGATAAGTGAAACTTGGTGCTCTAGGACGTTTATTCTTCAATTAGTTTCACAGCTAAACAGCTCTGAGTGTGTTGAGTCACTTCTTAGAGGAAACCCAGGCCATCAGTGTGCTTTAGTTTCCCACTACAAGGAGATTAGAACGAATAAAACCTTGGATGAAGGAGGCTGAAGAAGGCGATTAACCTAATCGTCTCCCACCTCTGATGTACCTTTACCTGCCCCCTCACTCCAGTCCACACACTGCTGGGTGCTAATTAAATCCTGCAAGTTTATTAAAAATATTAACCGACAGTATTCTTTTGAAGTGCTGGATTTCTTGTTGAATCTCCACCTTCTCTGACTTTCCTTCCCTCCATCTGTTCTTCCTGTGTACTTTTCTCCCATTGGTTCCCTTCATCTCACACCACTTTTCTCTCTTTGCTTGTCCTCCTTCTTTCTACATTTCCCCAATGATTTTGTGCTTTTTATCTTCCACTCTTTCTTCCACTCCACTCCTCTCCCCTCACATCTTCACTCTCCCTCCCCTATTAACTCTTTCCTCTCGGCCAAGTTTTCTCTAACCCTTCCTTTTCATCTTCTCTTCCCTACTTCTCTTTCACCTCTCCGACCTCCACCTCCACCCCTCCCACCCAGAGCTGCAGTTCCTGGTAGAGCACCACCTGTACAGGCAGCAGCAGGGGGCCGGGGACGAGTGCTCCTCGGAGAGCTGCCTGTCGGACCGCCCGAGCCCCGACTCTGTTCCCACCGGGGAGGAGCTCCCACATGACGATGAGGCCACTGCAGAGGCCTTTGAGAAACTGCGCTGCCAAATGGAGGGTATGTTTGGAGAGTTGAGAGGAGCATTTTATTTGCTTGCTTGCAGCTTTGCACCTGCCTGTTCAGCAGCACAAACCTCCAAGAAAACCTACAACTGACGTAGGCACGAACACTAGTATTTAAACACTGGAAAGCTTTGTAAAATGAGTTTCCCTGTTTTTGTTCATGGGTTTGTCCTCTCGACAATCTAAACTGATCACACATATGAGTATTTGTCTATCTGAGCTTGCAACTCGTCAAATTACATTTCAGCAGGTGTGGATAAAGTACTCAGTGCTAATATAACAATATAAAAATACTCGATTGCAAGTAAAAGTCCCGCATTCAAGTAGTAGAGTCATTTTCTCATAAGCTTCTATACGATCTGACTTCTTTTTGAAACCAGTGGAGTCACCCCCTGCTGGCCATTAGAAAGAATGCATGCAGGTTTAAGGCACTCCTGCATTGACTTCACTTTTCAGACTGGAAAGCTCCATCCACTTATCACACAGTCTATGATCTTTAACATTTTAATGTATTTCATAAACTTATCCAATGCTTTTTTTTTGTAAAATCTTTATTTGAAAAAAAAAAAAGATAAATGAAGTGAAAACTACAATATTGCCCTCTGTCATGAAGTGGATTAGAAGTACAAAATTAGAAAATAGAAATATTCATGTCAAGTACCAGTATCTCAAAATTGTACCGTAAATGTACTTAGTTGCTTTCCACTTCTGTTGGTGCAAGCTAGTAACATAGATGAATAAATGAATGAATCCCATGCGTGAGTGTATGAAGAGCACCAAAAGGGTCCAAAACATGTCGTGGGCAAGAAAAGTTGTTGAGAAAGAACAGAGTACACGGACAAGAGAGAGTATGAGGATACTAGAGTGAAGGAAGGACATGTGTCCGATAAGGAAGTCACTGCTGTGGCCTCTGAAACATGGGTGGTGTAACAACACGACAAGAGTGGGAGAAGATGCTGGAAAAGAGTTTTAAGGGAGCCGCAGCTTATTACCATGTGGGAAGCATGGCAGGAAGCATGAAAATACCTGGAAGGGATGCATGTAAATGCATGATAGGATTATGAAGAGGAAGTGAAACAAAGAAATTGGGGAGAATTGAAAAAGGCTTCTTCACTTTTTGCCGAGGGTTAGATGAGCAGATCGATACCACTCTTATGCCCATATACAAAGCACTGTGTATAGCTTGAGCCAGTTAGCTTATCTTAGCATTAAGATGGCATAGTTTGTCACCTCTGGACATGGCCAGCTGTTTACCCCTGTTTCCAGTGTCTATGCTAAGCTATGCTGTAGCTTCACATCTAGCCTACAGACATCAGAGTGGTGGCAGTCTTCCCCTCATAACTGAACTTTTCCTTTAATGAAAACACTTTTTGCACCACCTCTGCAGATACTGTCTCCTTCCTGTGCCAGATACTTCACATCAGAGGACGAAAAACAGGCGTCAGCGTTTCAGCCCAGGGCAAATAATTCACTTTAATGGCAGGCGATGGTCACAGAGTCCGGCACATGCTGTACACATATTCAGTAATTGCCCAGCACTAATGCATCATGAGTGGAAAGGGCTGCCTGTTGTTATCTAGTGGAAAATAATTTTTAATTCACTAGAACACATGTTTTTAGAGGTGTAAAAGCTTGAGAAAAATGCTCAAATGTAGGATGAGCATATTTTTTATGGATTGTGGTGCTGTTTCTGGTACCCTGAGTTTGGACAGATGTGTGGAAAACTGCATCTTCCTGCTATACACCTTGGACATCTGCAAACATATCGAAAATGAGACACATTCATATCCTTTGATGAATTCAAGGGCATCATACAGTGTGTAGCGAAGGAGGCCTGTGGTTGCGTTTGAATATTATGTTGTATATTTTGCATTTTAATGTGTTCAATTGGACTTCCTGGTAAAATAATAAATATTAAAGCTCGCATGTTATGGAGGAGATGCAAATTATGTTCTCAGTCCAAAGAGGAAGCCGGGAGAAACCAATCGATGATAATTAACACCAGTCCTGTCGAGGGGGGCTTCACTTATGGATCATCAAGTCACTCAGCATGAGTAAATAACATGCAACTGTAAATGTGAGGTGGCATTGATAGACGAGACTATGTCGTCAACCTCTGTGCTCATAATTCAACAGAACACATGAGATTTTATCCACACCGCCATATGACAGCAAGTGTATTTTTTTGTACTAAACTAAATACATTCAAGAACTGTACTTTAAGGTATACTCTGCAGGATTTTACTGAAAACAATGTCTCTCTCTGGCCCCTGCAGAGTTCTCCAGGGAGAGTCTATTAGAAGCTGCAGGTGGACTCGAGTGCCCCCTCTCCAAGGACAACGAGGACTGTTCCAGCGTTGCCAGCGTAGCAGATCCCTCATCGCAACAAAGCAAGGCACAAGCAGGTACACGAGAGTGAAGAGAGCCTCGGTTACACAGGAATCCTTTCCTCTCAGGGGACTCTTCATCATCCGTTCACTAGGCAGGGTTTATTTAGATATGTTAAACAGTTCAACAGGCTTGGCTTGGTGTCATGTAATCATGGCTTGTCAACAAACATCTGTGAAGTGGCTTTGATCCGCACTTCACAGAGCTGAAATACCCTGGGAGGCAGCGACATGCGAAAGTGGAAAAATCTGTTTGGGGGGCTGGTGGGGTTGGGCTGATAGCGTGGGTGTTCTGTCGTTACAGTAGATTTTTTGTTTGCTTCTTAATTTCTTTCCATATTTATTTCTGTTGCTCTACCTTTGATCTACTGTACATTAACCTATTCTTTCTGAAAATTTACTTTGCTGCAACAAAATTACTGGCTAACACTTTGTGTAAATCCAGTTAAAGTGTGCGTGTATAAAGCGCAAACATAATGGAGCTAATAATTCATGACGAAGGCCTCCATAAACCTTCATTATGAGTTATGACGTCTTACTGTGTGTTCAGAGTTCAGTTTACAGGCGGTACTATTGGATACAAAGTTAATGAAAAGATGAGATTGGATGCAAATGCAGTTGAAAATGTTTTAAGATGATTTGTGAGGATTAATAAAAAGTTTCACCAAATGTTTATTGTTTAGCTGCAAGCGTCCATTAAAATCTTGCAGTCAACACTCCCCCCCCCCCCCCCCCTCTCTCTCTTGCTCTTATTGTCTCTCAGTCTTTCATGTCTCTGTCTCTGTTTTGCAGACACGAAAGCAGCAGCATCCAGCGCGAGTCAGACGGCGGAGGAGAAGACAAAGAAATGCAGCCTGGAGAAAGAGAAGTAGAGTGGTCTTCTGTGCGTCACAGCGCTGCTCAGTCTGCTCAGCCAGCCCAACACACTGACAGAGGATTGTGTCTCCAGATCCACTTTTTAGATGCATCAGTGCATCTGTGTTCCTCCACAGTCAGGCCTCAGTGATCAACCCAAGAACAAGAGCAACGTTTCTACAAACATCCCGCATAAAGGGGTGATTATTTAATTCTGTTTGTTTTCTATAGCTTCCCCCGCACTAAACTCAAACTAGCTCACTGTATGTGTGAACCAGACTGGGAGGTACTTCCTAGTTAGTGGGAAGGAGCAATTATTTTCCTGTCTCAGTCACACAATCATTATCATAAACTATCAGGACTCCCTTTTAATGTCCAAAGGCCACAAATATTCCATTCAATCCTTTCAGGCACTTTCTCTCATTAAATATGTGCCATGACGTCTGCAATTATTGTTCCATCTCAAAGCAATAAAATGTTTTTGTACCTCATAAAAAACTGGGACCGAAACCATCACTTTCAAATCCAAATGCTATCATTTAATCACAGTGAGTTAGATGCTGAATCTTGAATTAGTGGATAGCACATCTGGGTTGATTGACAGTTTAAATGAAAAAATATATTTACGTGGGTTTACGTGACTGGATCAGACATCTACAAATATGTTCAGTAAGTCCAACTGACATTAATCTTGTATCAGTCTTGTTGTTGTTGCAGGAAATGCAGCTGCAATGAGTAATTTGTGGATCCACAGAAAATGAATCAGCAACTACTTTGATAACCGATTAATTGTTTTGATTCATTCAGAACAAATGCCATAATTCCATCTTCTCCAGTGTTTGGGGCTGGTAGTTTTCTACCACTGAACAAAATGTTTTGGGGTTTTGGACAAAAAACATCATCTTGAGCTTTGGGAACCCATGAGGGACATTTTTCACATTTTCTGACATTTTATGGACAAAGCGATTAACAGAGAAGGTGATCAGCAGAATCATTAAAGAGAATAATTGTTAGTTGCAGCCCTAACAGCGTACATATCTGCTCTGTTAATCACTTTTCCTGTGTTTTCCTTTCAGAAAAACAAATCAGAAGGCAAAAAGGAGGAATTTATATTAAAAAATTTCAGGTTTCATGATGGCGCCCCCTAGTGTTGCCCACAAAGAGACCGTATTTTCACCCATCCAATCAAATGGCTTCATTTTAAACATAAACGGTTACATCATCTGTTAGACTAGCAGCCAGGCAGCAGCTACAGAGGAGCCGCAGCCTTCGAACAACAGCCCACGTTAGCATCCCAGCTGAAGTCTCCATCTTATCTAACCGACTGACACGAACACGCGTCTTGTCCTGCACCTTGTCGAACGAGCGACCAACCAAACAAACAAACTGCTGCTGGCGTCAGTGCACAGGCCAGAAAGCCGCACATTAAACCGCATGTAAACATACCTGAGATGCTGGCGTGGTCCTCACCCTTCAGCACCACTAACAACAAGCTGTCTGTCACACGACATGTAGGCTGTAACGTAAGTTTATTTTGTCTCTCTTCCCTGCCAGACCCCCCCCCCCCCCCCCCCCCCAAAAAAAAAAAAATATATATATATATATATATTAATAACACATTTTAAAACATGATATAATTATTTTTTGGTCTAAAGGGATAACCGAATGTGATATCAGTTGGACTTTAAAGTAACAGGAAGTAATATCCCAATTAACAACAACGATACGTCATTTTACAGTAATGCACACCTAACCAGGCTCTTATCAGCCCAGCTGTGTGGTTGCACATCTGCAGTTAAGAAGCAGAGTCCATGTCTGCAGAAGCATTTACATATTTTCGTCTAACAGGGAAAAACCCATCTCCAGCGATCTAATTGCACCCTCACATTTGACAGCTGGACGCTCTCTGGGAATCTAGATTCTGCTTCAAAAACACCTTCCTACATGGCACTGAATATTCAGTGACCTCATCCCTCAGTCCAAGATCTTTACTGCGCTTCATTTTTTAAACTAATTAAACTGCCAATCAAACAGTTTAACTACGGGACACAAATTGTAATGACTGGCTTTCCCTTTTAATTCTAGTTTTGTATGAAATAAAGACATTATAAAACAATCACCGCACACTTAAATGTAATTTCATCTGTTATTTGTATCACTGAAGTGGCATTATTATGTAGATTATGTGACAATCCTTGCGTAACCTTCACATTATACTCGACATGTTGGACAGAAATAAAACAAACTGAAACAGAGAAGTAAAGCCACCTTAGTATTGATGTCACTTGAGCAGATTAATCAGCCACAGTTTTGAGCTTATTCCCCAGCTGCCAATGACGACCACCATGTCCACAATGAACAACAGAGACAGTAAAACATTCCTGTGCAAGCTTTTGTTTTTTCCTCTGCAGTGTATTTATGGACCATGTAACGTTTCTTCTGTTTTTGAATGGTAATAGTGTACATGAATTCAATCTGGGGAGCTTTGTTCCAATTTTACTTGAATTGATCAATGATTACATCTGTAATCTCAATTTGTTTGATACAATAAAACATTTAAATTGGTGATTTTTTTTTCTCTCTCTTTCACACTGATCCAGACGCAGTCTATGAATTTTTGCACCCAGTCAAGTTAAAAGCGTGTTTGACAATCAGAGTCAGCCTAATGTCCGCTCTCAACTATTTTTAGAGATGTTGAATATCCAAAGCACATAAACCAGGATCTGCCTCCCCATTAAAATGTCAAAAATAATAATAATAATAAAATAAAAGAGGTACAGTATGTTGGGGAAAGTCTCGGAAAACTTCACTGCACCACTGGTCATGTGTTTAGTAGAAGTTTACTTCAACTACATCCTAAAAATAGGCGCTTTGTCAATAAATAATTCAATGTGCTCAGAGCTGGGAGCATAAAAAGAACATACATTTTTCATACACAGAACTGTTTTTTACAAATATACTTTGTAACACTGCAGCAATTTCAGCTACATGATACAGACAGTTGTGTGGCAGCCTGTGTGAGGCTGATGGCTAATTTTCCCTGTGAAAGGATGTCGCAAGTTATCGCTTCAGGCAAATATGCTGCAGGATTCCTTCAGAGCAGGAGCCAAACGTTGCAGATCGATGTTCTGTATCAGGGTGAGATACTCTGATCATACCTTAAACTAGCTCGTGGAAGGTGTCTGCAGGTAAATGCAGGAAATCATGCAGGAGCACAATGTGCAGGTGTAAAGAGACAAGATCATTGTTTTTTTTACTGTTTTGTGTGTGTGTGCGTGCATGCGTGTATGTGTGTGTGTGTGTGTGTGTGTGTGTGTGTGTGTGTGTGTGTGTGTTGGAGGTTCAGCACATTTAGGCAACAGAATTGTGTCGTCAGCCCGTATTGTATGGGGCTCTTTATTTAGAGTTTACAGCCACCTAGTTGAATTGAATGTAGAATAGCTTTGTTTGGCCTCGCTGCCTTGAGATGAAAAAAAGTGAAGATGCACTCGTGTTGACAGCATGAAATCTGGGTTTGAAGCCGAACCCTCTGGGCAACCCTGAAGCCATTCTCTCACTTTGCTCTACAGCTCCACCAGCTGGGAGAGCAGAGAACTGAAATCACTGGTGTTCCAGCCATGAGACAGAGTTTTATGGGGCATTTGACTTTAACAAAACTCACTTTTAAGTCATATGGTGGGGAGTTTGGGATCAAGATTTTGGATGGATTATGAAACTTGACCCATATTAAGGATCTTGGCCTCTGTTATTCAAGGAAATGCCATGCTAAATTGCTACAGAGAGACTTTAAATGTTCAGTGTTGGAGCGACATTAAAGGCTTATGATTATCTAAATGCAGGTACTTTAACAGTACAGGCACATACCCACTGCCTGACAGCTTAACTTAAACAGCAATGTGCGGTTGCATTCTAATGAGAATGGCCCCTAAAACTGACTTAAAATATCCCAACTGGGTAATAATTTATGTGCTACAACCATCACCTCTTACAGGCAAACATAACTACTTAAAATGACTGCAAGTGGCTTTTAAAAATGGATTTCACATCAGAAGACTGGGTGAAGGTATTGCCTGAGTTGGCTTTGTAAGTAAAAATGTGCACTCAGCATCATTTCCTTGTATTTTACAGTTATTGGATTGGCTAAATAAGCCTGAATGTGATGGAACTTCTTTTTTAGACTTGAAACTGAGTGGAAAAAAAAGCTTAAATTCAAAGGATTTTAAAGATTCAGTTGAAACATTTAACTGGTTTAACAAAAAACAACATGATCCCACCAAGGCCAGCCTAATAAAGAATCAACACCAAACTTCACATGACAAACTGACATACTCTCAACGTTTATTGTATGGTTAAATGATTTGTGTACAGTTGAAACTATTAAAGGTAAAATGTTCATTACAAGTGTTTAGGTGGCAAATTAAATTAATAACATGCACTATACCGTAGAACATGACCAGCATGTACACTTTATATTTAAATTATCATCGTATACGACAGTTAAAATAAGACATGAGGACGTTTCTGTGGATATGCTGCATCTTACCTTGGGAAGATGATGTTAACCTTATACCACCCCTCCCTCCTCCTCCACCCCTCCTCCTCTGACTCCCTCAATCATGGCGTAAGGAGGCGTTGTGGGTTTACCTCAACATTAAGTGTTACAGTTAAACAGTTAAGCTTTGTACAACCCTGATTCCAAAAAAGGTGGGATGCTGTGAGAGATAAATGAAACAGAATGTGACCATTTGCTAATCCTTTTGACATAAACTCAACTGAAAACAGTACAAAGACGATATGTTTAATGTTTTTCCTCATCAACTTCATTGATTTTTGTAAATATATGTTTATTCTGAATTTGATGCAGCAACATGTATCAAACAAGTTGGGACAGGAGCAACAAAAGACTGGGAAAGTTGTGGAACGCTCTAAAAACACCTGTTTGGATCATTCCACAGGTAAACAGGCTGATTGGTAACAGGTGATAGTATCATGATTGGTTATGAAAGGAGCATCCTGGAAAGGCTCAGTCGTTCACAACCGAGGATGGAGGAGGTTCACCACTTTGTGAACACATGACTGTATAAAGGATGTTACTACATGGGCTCAGGAACACTTTGTAAAACCATTGTCAGTAAACACAGTTTGTTTGCAAAAGGTTGCATTTTTTTATTCATGTTTTACACAACGTCCCAACTTTTCTATAATCAGGGTTGTGGATATTCTATGAGAGAAAAAAAGCACATATCATACATGAAGTCCTGTCTACTGTTTTGTGTCTGTGGTGGGGTCTGGCAGGGATTTTTCTGTCCTCACTTCTTGTCTGGATCTCTGCTCTTTTGTCACGCTGGGGTCTGAAAATCCTGGAGGATATAGGGGATTGGAAGAGGCATTGGAAAATTTTGTTAAGCTGAAAGGGAAACAATATCTGTTAATCTCCTCATGAGATCACCACAAAGTGAACGAAGATAACAAATCAAATCAGTGACACTGAGCACATTTATGGAGCAAAGTGGCTTCTTCCCTGCCAAAAAAAATCAGTCGCATATCTAGAACAAAGATCTTTTACTCTGCACTCGCAGAGCTTGTCAAACCTTTCATGGGTGATCATTTTAATTCTGAATTTAACGGAGAAAGAAGACTGTGATGTGGTAAGCCCTGCTGTGAATTTCTTAATTCTATGCAATTAAGTATATAAGTTTAATTAGGATACAGCTTAATTTAGTTTATATCTTCAGCATTTAAGCTTAACATAGATCTGTGACTTTACACTGTGGATACAAGACATTCATAACATGAATGAATGAATGAATACACAACATACCATTGGAGCCACTTTCCTTCCATTTGAGCTTGTTGTCTTCCGTGTGTCGCGTCCAAGTGGAGCGAAAGCTCACCAGCTCGGCTGTGATGTGGGCGAGACTCCACTGCAGACCTCTGGAGCTCTCCTTCCAGAGATTACTATTGAGAAATAACAGTGCTGTCACAGTAGTCACCTTTCTGTCTGTCTTCCTTCCATGTTTAAATAATTGTGAGTTTCTCTGTAAAATTATCGTCTTTTTTTAAAGAGCTAAATGTTTCTTAAAGGAATAGTTCAACAATTTGGGAAGCATGCGTATTTACGAGCCTCTCCAGAAAAAACAGCTGTAAAGATAGTAAAGAAAGATGCAGTAAAGATAACATACTTAAGTTACATCATGTACAGTAAAGTACTTATTTTAACTCATGATCTTTTCCTAAATCTAACTAATTATTTTTGGTGCCTAAGCCTAAACAACCCGTGTCACAATGTTAAAGACATGAGGATGGAGGGATGAAGCTTGTTGCTGCTTCTCTCCGATGGTGATATATGTGATTTTGGAAGTGTTGGCAATCAAGCTTTTCAGTCGTGAGAACGTGCTGGTATTTGCTTTCTTCCTGAGGGTTAGATGAGAAGATCAATACCACTCGCATGTCTCATGTTCATTAAATATGAAGCTATATCCTTTTAGCTTAGCTTAGCATAAAGACTGGAAGCAGGGGGACGCAGCTCTGACCGAAGGTGATAAAACATGTTTACGAGGAAGTCACTGTGGTTTGACTCCACATTGTGCAGTCCACTGCACATCAGTGTCTCTCCTGTTGGCCCTCTCCCACAGACTCTACATTGATATTAAAAAGCGTAGCAAGCGGCCTTGTTTGCAGTTGTCTCGTTAATAATTGTGGTTTGTGGGGACGATGCTTTCTGGGAGGTTTTTGTCTCTGTTACCTGTGTCTGTTGCAGGGGTCCGGTGGACCTGGGTTCTCCTCCACCAAAGGAATAACAATCTTTTCAGCCATGTCCGTTAGCAGAGAGAACGTAGGATACACGATGAAGTCAATGAAACCTGCAAGAGCAAATGTATAATGTGTAAAATGTAATGTGAAAGAGGATCAATTACAGTTAACGAGGTATGATGTTTAATTGGTGTCTATTACTATTTTTTTTTTTTATATAATTGTTTCACAGCAGTTTCATGACTTCACCAGCCAGAATGGTGGAACTGGATCTCTTTTAAAGAATTAAAAAAAAGAGAAAATAACATCATCGAGAGAGAGCCAGGTTTTGGAAAGAGTTGTGTCAGACATACCGATCTGGGACTCGGCTACCAGGGTGCTCTTTCGATCACACAGAGGAGAGAAGGGCAGGCCGAGCTCCGCCTCTCTATCACCCTCACAAAGATAGAAAGAGAGAGAGCAAAGATATCTTAAAGGGCGTCCCACACATCGCCTGAAAATAACTTTTTAAAGGTTATTTGACACCGACACTCACCACCCGAGGCTCGTTCAAAGAAAACCACACCAGCCCTTTTTTTTCCAAGTAATACAACAAACATTAAAGAGGCTTCACAGAAAGAGGTTTCTCACATCTTATTTTCACCTTCTCTATTCTGTTTCCTCTGCAAGTCCAGCGGGTGAAAATAGAGGAAAGAGGATGATGCGCATAGCAACTTATTGCTGTTAGTGGAAATCCACGCAGCCAATCTGGCAGGGCTCAGTGGGCATTTGGTTGAAAATAATGGCATTTTAAGTAGGTTGTGAGAACACGTGATTGACAGTTTTCTCCTTCAGCAACTCAGACATAAACACTTCCTACGTCTGATTGGATGATTGCGTCTCTTGCTGGGCTGTCACTGTTCTGAGAAATCAGGCCGACAGATCTGAACACAACACAAGGTTTCCTGAACAATAAACCAAAATCAGCTTTGAAGTAAATATCGGGCGAGATGCAGAATCACGCTTCATTTGATATCTGCAGCACCTCATCTAAATAGACCGCCGAGCGATCGCTCCTCGAGGTCCATTTAGTCATTGTTCTGGAGCTTTCAGTTATACCACATGATTCTTATCAGTAGGTGAAACTGTAGATTTTCAGAGTTGTTTTCTTCTCATCCATGTTGGCTTAAAAGTATGTATTGAATTTCATAACAACTCCATCTACTCATGAAGATCATGTTAGACCAGCTGAAAGCACCAAAACAGCAACCAAATGGACCTTGAGGTGTTTGCTCCATCGTCTATTGAGACTCCAGACGAGAGTGGAGATCCAGTTATGCAGTTTTAATGGATTATTAACATCCAAATCCATTCAGGCTCTCCATCCAACCATTTGGAAGTATTTATCCTGTTATTTAATGTTGTGCAGTCAGTCATGTGGTCTGACAAACTTTAAATGATCAGTAACAGTATCAATATATCAGAGTCAGAAAACATGAACCTGCTATCCAACATCACATAAATAACTTCCACTAATATTATCATAATAATTAAATCCTTAGTCTTTCGTAACACGATGCACATTATACCAAATTGAAATCTATCTCTCTCTTTTTATATCATTATTTTTATATAGTATTATCATATTTAAACTTTTCAAGTTTAATAAAACAATCCTCGACCTCAGAGATTAAACTTTCACTTTCTCCTGCTTTTGGCTTTAACTAAGTTGTCACACATGATGCTCCCAAAGGTGAAGAATGAATCACTGTTTCAACAAGCTCAAATGATCCAATCAAATCCCATATAAAGTCTGGGATCTGGTATGACTTCGAGCGACTGTCGCTGCTTCACAACTCAGGTGCTGTTCCTGTCGTTTTCTTTAGCTCTGACGTAACAAACCCCTTTGAAGGTTTCCCACTCTCTCTCTCAGACTCCGACGAGTCATTTACAAAACTGTTGTGCTGTTATCAGTCCAGCCTTTTGACTCATCAATTGTGCTGAGATAATGACAGACCGAACCAGTCAGATAAGAACAGCTGTGGGTCGGAGATGAAAGAACAGCAGAGAACAGAGTGGAAATGATCTGAGTGGACGTACGTGAAGGGGAAAAAATACATCAGTGGAAATGTTACACATGAGACCTGACATCAATACTTACAATGAGGCGTGACAATACAAAAAAAAGAAGGATAGTTAAACACAATATTATGCCCTCTTTTTTCTGTTATACTTATAAGTTTAACTGACATATATTCTGTTCTACGTCCCTGCACAATTGTCTACATGATGTTTTTTCTCCAATTTAACTGAAACAATTCGTTAAAATTTTGTTGTGCAAGAGAAAATGATTGTGTTAATCGATTAATCGTTCAAGTCTCGTTTTTTAAACAGAATGGGATCAAGCTTTTTCTGGTTCTAGCCTCTACGATGTAAATATTTTCTGGGTAGTTCATCCTCTATAACAGTAATCTGAATCTCTTCGCCACACGTCACAGATACGTGAAATTACACCCACATAAAGTCAGACAACCAAACCAGCGATGCAATCAAACCCTATTGCTGGAAGCAGCAGCAGCATTAACCGCACATGAAAGCAGGATGGATAGCTCTCACCATCAACACCACATACTTTAAGAGCAAAGAAAGTCCTTTGATTCGCCTCTCCATTTTTTGTGTAAATCAATACATCCCAACATCAAATTAAATGGGTTTGACTACCTTCTGCAGTCCTCTGCAGAAATCCTCTTAATGAAGTCAATGCAACCTTGATCGCTTGATAATTTATGGTCTCTGTGAGTTAGTTCTACATGATGCCATTAAAAACGACCCTCAGATGCCTCCTGGCATAAAATAATGTATGTCTGAAAAGAACAACATGTTGTATCTGGCTTTTATTTAACGATATTTTACTATAAGAAGGAAAAGTTCATCATCTTGGGAAAATACGCATATTTGCTTTATTGCTGGGAGTCTGATGAAAAGATAGACACCACTAACATATCTGTACTCTAAATATTATGCTACCACCAGCAGTCGTTTTTGCTAAGGGAAACAGCTAGCCTGGTTCTGCAAAGACAACAGAAATAGCCTGGCACGTGTAAGTTGACTGATGTAGGTTGCTTGACTGAATATTTCAGTTCTCTGAAATATCACCAATCAACCTGTTTATCTTTTTGTTTAATCCATAAAAAACTGGAGTGCAAAAAGTACAAGTCGCTTATATACGGGGGTTATGTGCCAAACTAGTTCTTGGCTTTGGGAGTGCTTTTGTTTGCAGGAGAGCTGTTTCCTCCTGTTAACAGCCTTGATGCTAAGCTAACTGGCTGCTCCAGCTACACACAAAGCCATTTGTAAAATGAATAAACCAACACCAACCTGTCTTTCCAAAAAAACCCATTTAGGAAAAGTCGAACTAAATCGAGCTAATATTCCCCGGAGATCACAATTCAAAAACATGATTTAGGAAAATAAATCAAAGGAGAGATGACTGCTCCCTTCATTCCTTCCATATGAGAGACTGGTTTCAATCAAATACATGTGGTTCCAAAAACATCAAACTATTTCTTCCACCAAGACGAACGATGCATTATATCTGTTTGGTATATATATATATATATATCTTATGCATTGTAGCATTCAAGCTTCGTTTGTGTTTTGACTGTATTATTGCACAATAATCTCAATGGCATAAGACTAATGCTTGAGCTAAGAAGAGAGAAGAGGGACAGAAACAGTCACGTTGTCAATTCAGGTCTATTAGAGTTCCTACCTGCCTGAAAAACTCCTCCATCAGGGCTTTGGTCCAGCGAGAGTGCAGCGCCCAGGGCTTAGATGGATGGCTTATGTCGGCCGTGTGGAGTAACAGAGACAGTGCCTTGGGCTTGTCAATCCTGTTGAAGAAAGCATGATGCACTTTCGTGTTTTTTTTTTGTTGTTGTTGTTGTTGTTGTTGTGCTGTGCATCTCAGACATGCCTAAAAGGCAGACTTGACACCAGCCAGCATGACACTAATTTGCTGGCCTGCCTCTGTGCGGGACATTTTAGTCAGCTGAGTCTGCTCTGAACGTTAATCTGACGGCCTGTTGAATATGCAGCACAGCGTGAAAAACAGTCCATTAGCGTTACCGTTCTTGTTGCTGAAGACAGGCCCTCATCCCTTTGACTTGGAGTAGGTGGGAGGACATATCCGTGGACAGCACCATCTCTATGACAAGTGACCGCAGCTCCCTGTAAACAAAGACACACGGAGACGCACAGTTTACCGGCTGGCCTTGGGTTGCGTGAAGGGGCTGTATGGAGTGAAAATGGCAGGACTCAATGGGGTTGTACCCTTTTTAGATTTCCTGATGGATATTCTTGTTCCCATGGTAACACTGACTGCTAGAAAAGCCTGTTACAGTGTGCTGCTGGTGTTTATCTCTGGTGGTATCTGCAGAGCTCGCCCATGATTAACACAGTGACATATGATGCATCAGCCTCCATAGACTGTTTATTGTCTCTTCACAAACTGTGATCCAGAGCAGAAAATGACTTTTTACTTTGTTTACTTTTAATGATTTATTTACATTAGATATCACAGTGTTATAGTAAATGATAAAATACACTCATTGTGGCTCCCAGAAAAGGTCTCGGGTGTCAGTCACTGTAGTCAGAGGAAGCACATAGTGACAGTGACACATACTGAGATTGAGACAGACTGAGACACTACCTTGTTGACTAATAAGTGAGTCACCAAACAGTAATAGTAGCGAGATCTATTATTGATTCCTGAAGGAAACACTTTATCTTAAGAGATCAGAGGCCAGGGTCGGCTAGAGGAGCAGGCGTGTGGCTGGTGAGGACTCCAAGGCTCAATCATGTCAGTTTCAGCTGGACAGCCGACTGCCCTCACAAGGTCTTTGACCCCTTCTGCCAATATATCACCCCGTTGCTCCTTGACCATTTTAAGTCCACCAGCACCAATTCCACCACTCAATTATTTATACTTCAAAAGATAAGGGATTATTCTTGATTTTTCTTACTGTCAAGCAAACTGAAAAAGCTCAAGTTTGTCCCGATACTGTCCAACGTCTCTGCCCTGTTTGTGACACTCTGCTCCAAACCCATTGTTTTCTACTGAAGTTATGAATCTTTAACAAATCACAAATGTATAGTGTCATTTAAAAAAAAAAAGACTGAATATTTTGCTAAGACAGTGGGACTGAACTGTTCATTGTTGGAAACTTTTTTTGCTGCAGATTAATACACAATAGCAGCAGGATGGAGTTTGTGGCAGTGATTCAAAATAAACTATAGTGTCCATGTTCATAGTAATTCAGGAAGTGTAACAGTGCGGTTCCTTAATCTTTTTATTTTTTTGGACAATGGAGGTCAAAGGAAAAAGCTATGTCAGGCTATGGCTACTATGGTTACAAAGACTGACTTGCTAATAGGATTAATTCATTGTTGGCTTGTCACAGGATTTTCTGACAGTGAGAAAATTCTTGAACATTGCTTGATCCTTTGAAAATATATGTTCTTGGATTTTTTGTCAAATATCTTCCATTGAGCTTTCTGCAGAAAGTGTTGTGATTCATGTTTTTTTTATCTTGAGAAAGGTTGTTGCCCAACATCTCTAACCTCTTCTTGTTTTAGTCGGTGAGTTCTCAGATTGTCTTTTGACAGAAAGAGAGCGACTGAGAGCTTGTAACATTCAGCTGTGTAGTTATGTGGGTGGAGAACAGTACGGTAAGGTTTTCCCAGAACAGAGCTCTTCATTTCATTTGTTCAAAACGCAGTCCTGGTCTAATGGGCTAATGTTAGCATCTCCTCAATGAGGTATTTCTCTCTCTTTAGCACTTTGATCATTGGTGCAAAGTACAGAATCATAATGAATCCTTTACTCGCAGAGTATGTGGATATTTATCATAAAAACTGTAAACTGTGCAAAGCATGAGATTAAGATTTGAGTTGAGTGCAGCTCTCTGAGATCACCCCAAACTACCCCTTAGTTTTTGGTACTTTTGATCAAATGTTCATATGTGTGTTTATGAATAGGTTGTTTAGCTGCTCGGTGCTTCTCGGGGTCTTTGAGAGCTCTCTCAAAGACTCTGCGTAGCGATTCTCCATAAATGGTCAAAACCTTGACCTGTCTCTGAATCTGAAACACCGATAACTGGGTCAGTTTTTGATGGTAAAAATGTTGCCTTGTCTTACATCCACTCCTCTTTCGTCAAATTAATGAAGATGTTCATTTGGTCGTCCTGCAGCAGGCGAAATGCTGCACTCAGGTGATGACTTTCCTGTACCGAGCGATCGTTGTAGATCAAAGCAAACTCTGACCTAGCAGACAGAAAAAAAAAGCAAGAGTGTGAGTAAAAGTGCAGCTGTACGATCCTGTCATGGTGCGGGAAGGAGGGGGAGGAGGTGAGAATGAGATAAAACCAAAGTCCTCGGGGAGTAATTTAAGCACTATGACTGTAGGTCTGTAATGATGAATTTAAAAGTGCTGAAGAGGGAGTGGGATGTGATAAAAACCGCCACCATGTGGGTATTAATGACTCAGTATTGCAAGTTAATTACTAATTTCTCAATCAGGCATCCTGTGTCCACTCATTTGCATAATCAACTTTATTAGAATGGGGGACAAAGTACACTCTGAAAACTTTTCTAATTAGTGATTATTTTGAAGCTTCCGCCAACCCATCACAGTGAGAGCAAACATAAAATAAAACACTTGTGAAAACATCCTCAAAGACAACATTCAGGATGTGTGTTAAAGTGGGCTGTAAAAAGTTTCCTCCTTCACAGAGAATGAGGCCACAGCCTGAATTCATAATGGTTACAGTGGTGGTCAATAATGATGAAATGCCCTGTAATGTCATGTAAGGTAACACTTTATTTTACGGATCGGTCATTTCCTGGGAAGGTAGCATCCTGGTAAAAATCTAGTTCTTGATTAATTGGACTAAAAGAAGAAATTAATCTTGTCTTTTATGATTTCTCTATGTTGTTTTCTGGGAAGTTTGATGGCTTCTATGATGTTAATTATTATTAATCTAGACATAAGCAACCCCAAGATCCTGTCCCTCCTATGAGAGACAGCTAGTAGTGCAGGCAATTTAAACATGGACGCTTCCACTGCCTCTTCCTACTCTAAAGAAGACATGCTCTGTGCCAGAAACATTAGTTGTAGCATCCAATTAGCATTAAAAAGCTCTTTGTATAACAGAGGGCTCCAGATCTTAACAGATCCAGCTCATTGTGAACGTTTGTGTTGCGTTTGTAAGGCGTCATTAATTTCCAGAGGAATTTCCTTCAAGGAACTGCTCAATTAAAGCTAAAGTGAATAAATATTCATTATTCATTTGTTTTTGGAAACTTCATTTCTCATAAACAGCCTGCTGACATATTAAAAAATATTTTTGCAAGTTTGCAAGCAACGAAAAGATTTATGCCAGTAATGAATTGTAATTAATGAGTTAATTGGAAATGAGCCAACTATAAATTTGCAGTCGCTTATCACTTCCGTTTTAGGATTTCATAGGCAGCTATAGTACCAATAAAATAAAGCTTAATAGTGACAAAACACACATAAAAACACTCTAATAAATGTTCTTTTTTACCTTGACTCTTTTGGTACTTCAAATGTAATCCAGCCCTGCAGCATTATGCACAGCCTCAGTCCGAGCCTCAGAGCTTTAAAGAGCCCCACTGTGCACCATGAAGCTGTTTATTTAGTCATATGTTGGTGAAATGTTGAGTGTCTGGAGCACACGGGTGGGCAGCGGAGCAGGAGTGGCTTGAGAGGTTTCAATAGATATTTTCTGTTGATCTTTTTATTGATCAGTTATAACCAACATGAATTCAAGATGACTTCATGTGTTAATGAAGCAGGAGACAACAACGTCAATGTCAGCTCGTAGCTCCAGCCTACAGGAGGAGAGTGTTTGACACTCAGAAGATATGTTATGTTGATAGATTCTGTTCAGTTCCTGTAACTAAGACATGTTCTCTTATTGTGGACAATTATTATTCCCAGACTAAAGCATGATGATGATGATGATGGGTGCCAAGAGACTGCGTTCTTCATCCCTCCTATGTGGAAAATCGACATCTAAAAATACTGTGTTCCCTCCATGAAGATGTGTTTGCTTTAGAGCGCTCGCTCTCTCTCCCCCTCCCTCTCTGTTCCTAAAATTGCACAAAGGCCTATAAGAAACACTACCTTACTATTTCTGCATTCGCTGACATCTCTTACTATTTTATCATTTCACAACAGGATGCAGCGTATATATATCACAGGACACGGTTACTAAAATATGTTTCAGACAAAGCGCTTACTTTGTGTGGATGTGAAAGTTGTTTGTGGTTCCCGTGTGTTCGTAGTCATGGATGGCTGCAGCAAACAGGGACGCCATCACCTCAAGCTCTGTCAGCCAGTGCTGGATAGACACGAAGGCACAAGAGACAAAACAAATGAATGTAAAAGCGTAGTGGACGTGCAGCAGGGAGCACATGCTGCACAGTGAATGGAAGTGTTTGCATTTGTCAGTAAGTGACATGGGAGTAGACAGTTTACTGATTTATTGTAGCAGCATCTTAAAGTCAAGATTGATTAAATATTCTGTCAAAGAACAACCAATTGATTCTTTCCACATGTGTAAAAATAGATTGAACCACTTGGAGTAAAAGGATAAAGCTTATTTTTCCTACTTTGAATAAATCCAGCTAACAAGAATGACCTACACAGCCAGTCTTATTGTGCCATCGACCTCCACTGTATTCCAAAAACTGTTAACAAGACTAAGAGCTAAAATGCTAACAATGTCAATGTTAACATGAAGATATTCAGCAGGCAGGTAAAATGTTCACCATGGTTACTATCTTAGCATAATGTGTTGGTGTGCTAACAATTAGCACAAAACATAAAGGACAACTGAGGCTGATGGAAAAGTCATTAGTTGTGCAGGTTTCCTTCGACAATTTGACCTGATGATGACGGCAAATTAAAAATTATGCAATGATTCATCCTGGGGGGAACTGGTATATGTTGTGGCTTGGCAATCCATCCAATAGCAGAGGAAACATTTTACTCAAAACCATAAATGTCCACTTCATGGCGGCGCTAGAAAGTCATTCAGCTCCATCCTCGGGGACCATGAACATCTGTCCAAAATTTTGTGGCAATCCATTCAATAGTTGTTGAGATTAAAGACAAAATAACTGCCACCAGTGTGGGTTAAAAAAGCATAAATGTGCCACACTGTTGCACATGTTGTTCAGTATGTTTAATACTGTAGTTTAGTCCACCAAATTATGCACGTGTATAAATCTGGAGCTGCAAATAGTCCCCAAAAGAGTGATGTTAAATAATGTTCGCTAAACGACCGCGGTCAGCTGTTTATGGAAATCTCTTTATTTTTAGATGGACAATACATTTCTTACCTGATTTATATCTTCAGTAGGAACAAATAGACATGGGGCAGAGTGCCGCAGACAGAGATGTCTCAAAGCACTGAGATACAGACTTAGGGTTGGATTATGCTCCAACACCACGTGTTATCTAACCACACTGGAAATCAAAAGTGCTTAAAGTTGTTCTGAACAGACACACTTGAGGCCATCTGTCTCAGATTGGGTGGAGACACATTATTGTTTAAATATGTGAACAACAGCACACCTTTTCAGTCTCCTGGAAGGCATTCAAGCAGTGGTACTGTTCACGTGAAAATTCAAAGAAACGGATCTTTGCTGAATTGTTGGACACAGCACCACTAATCTGACGTTAGGAAGGTGTGGGAGGAGAAAGAAGCAAAATTCAAGTGAGCTGAGTTTACCACGAGTCCAGAGCGCAGCAGCAGGCAGTGCAGCGTCTGAGTCACGTCAGCGGCGTGGACGTGGCTGTGGTAGGGGTTGCTGTATTTGCAGTATCCTCTCTCCAGTGCATTTAGGAACTCAGTCAGGCATGAGATGGGGATCTGCAAAGTGCATTACATAATCATTAAAGCCAAAGTTGTGTTTAAAAACCCAAGGTTCACAAAGGTTGTGTCAACAATAACAGCTACAACAGCTTGAATGTTGTAATACTGACAGGGCCTACGGTATGATGTGTCCGATTTGCACACATAATTTGGCAACCCATCGTTCCTTCAAGCAGCACAAATTGATAATAAAACCCAGATGCCTGATTAAATCTACAATTACAACACACATTTCCCACAAAAGTAGAGTCCAGGACAGTAATGATCATGTTACTGTAAGAGTTTTGATACAAAGCGGTGACATTCTTGCATTTCTATGAAAACATGTTGTATGGAAAACGCACTATATACACAGTGCAATGAAATCCAAAGATAAAAGACCTTAAAACGGCTGTTGAGCCCATATCTGGTGATCAGCTCAAAGAACAGGGTTCGTAGTGCGTGATCGGAGCTGGCTGAGTTCAGAGCAAACACGTCAAAGCTCCAGCGGTCGACATCCTGAGGAGAAGGAGAGCGACTGCGTTATTGATGCATACTTGTGGTGTGTATAGGATCCCTTTTGTGATGTCTGATTTACTGCACAAACACACGATGCACAGGGAGATTTATGGTTAGTGGAGGCTTACCCTGAGGCAGTTTACAACCGCCGCAGGTTGGTCTGGCATGGCTGCAGTGTAGGCCCTCTTGAACATCCTGGAATAATGCAATGTTTATGTTGAGTTCAGTTAAAGTTCAGATGTTGACACTGTGCAGCGAACTCGTTTCAGGAGCTGTTTATATGAATCCTACAAAGTCCCTGTCCCCTTTGGAAGGATGTTTTAAAGAGAAAAGGAGGCTAATGTTTCACAGTCCAGTGAAGCTGTCTGTGTTTTCTGTGGCTGTGATTGTAACAACAGTGTGTAAGCTTTTTTTAGAGTTAGAGTACAGATGTGGAAATGAGTCATTTACAGCAGGAATTTTATGGTATGAGATGATTGTTTCCTCTTTTACTGTATTTAAGTCTTGTAAATAAAACATATAGCTGCATGACTGGTGCTGTTTCTCATCTGCAGCAGCTGCATTGCAAGAATGAATCATGCAGACCTTGCTGAACAACCGTCCAAAAGAAAGAACACTAAACTAGAGATAAAATGAACATGTGTCACTCTACCTCTCCACAAATATCCCGGCCTGCACTGCATGCACGATGCTACGGAACTTGGGCTTCTCATCTGAGCGTCGTACTGGCCGTCGAACCCTCTGGGTAAAGGTGGACGCCAGCCAGTCAGTGACCTCTGAGGGCACGCCGTCTGACTGCAGCTGCTGGAGGTCGTCCTCAGACTCCAGACACTGCCTGAGAGAAGACAACACATACATGCAAACAGTGATTGTTAGACAGACAGTCTAAAAATTACATTCATGTGACTCTGTAACTGTCTGAGATGAAACAAAATGATTATGTTTTATGTAACAGGTGTTTGAAATCTGAATGTACTGCTCTCTATAGAGTGAGCTGTTGATATAAGGGGTAGTGTAGAGAATGAGGTCGTGGTTTTGTTTCAGTGTATAAACCTTTGCTGTATAATGTCAGTTAACCAGAGGCCAAACAGAGGAGCTGTGCTTTTCCTCCCAGGTCCAGCTCCAGGTCCGCACCAGGTCACCAGATAGTCAATTTCCTGCCTGAAGGCGGATTCATTCCCACCAGAGAGAGGCCCGGTGAGGTGTGGTGTCTTCCACAAACTTTAGAAGCTTGAGGGATTAATGACTGGAGGTGCAGCTGTTGGAGCACTACTGGATGGAGTCTCGATCGGATGGTGTCAGATCTGTCCCTTTGGCTTTCAAATCGACAGTAGAGCTCATTTAGGTTGTTGGTGCAAATCACTGATGGATTCATGGTCCTCTGGTCTGTAGTTGATCTGTCTGAGAAGTCTCCCAGACTACAGTCTTTGAACGTCTATCATCGCTTTGCTAAACCAGCATTTTCCCTTTTTACACCTGTCCCTGTCCTCACCCTTGAATGCTTTGTCAACCCCACAGCGTCATAACAGTTCAAGCTCACACAAATGTCCTCCACAGCATCCAAGGTTTCCTCTCTGGTTGGACCTTTCATGAACTATCTGTATCTGGGGGGTTGATGGATTAGATTACCTTTGATAAAGTCGTCGACGCCAATCACTGCAAATCCGTGTTTCTCCACTTTATACACATTATCCGGTCGGCGAGGAGGTTGTGTAATCATAAACCTTTATACGCGACACTGCGTCACGGGTTTCCGTAGTGTAGTGGTTATCACGTTCGCCTAACACGCGAAAGGTCCCCGGTTCGAAACCGGGCGGAAACAATATCTTTTCGTCATTGACATGAAATGAAAATTCATATATCAGTGAACAGGTCAATACACAATATAACTCAATACAGAACGATATTTAAGAAAAATATCACTAATTCCAAAATGCTTACAACTAGACAGCAGCAGCAATAGCAAATGTATAGGTGTAAGAATTTCTTTTTTTCTCACTCTCTTAACTCTGCCAATTTCCATTTCTTCTGCTCAGTTGCTGAGGTCGTTTTTTGTTGTTGCTGCTGCTGTTTTCACTCTGCCAACAGGACGGCTAGAATCAACCTTTTTGAACAAATGGCTGGATTCATGATGTGCTCGCAGCATTTACTGTCACTCAAATCCATGACACAGCAACTGTGACCGAATCCACTTTAAAATCTCTCGTCTGATCGCTCCAAGTCAAAAACGAACATGTGGTCCTGCATCTGAAATGTTTGCAGTTCAGTAAGCATCGGCATTAATGCAGGCGTGTGTGAGAAATGTGTTTGCCAGTTTCTGTGGAGTACTGGCTGTCATGTTCGCTTCACATCTGCATGACAGGTGGAGATTCTGTCCACTATACTGACAATTCACTCCATTTACATGGAGATACAGAGATATACAGGGAAACAGTTACGTCGACAGACAGTGACAGATTTTTTGCTGATGATCAGCTGATATTCAGGTCCTACTGAGGCCCTGTGGGACCTGGTGGTGCCCGGGGGCAGTTTTTTTTTGAAAATCAAATAAGTGATTTATTGTAGGTGGTCTTTATGTCTGTAGATTTGTTAGAGACAGGCAAATGGAAGCAACCCATCATTGCTTTTATTTTTTAGTAAATACATTTTTTTATATAAATAAAAGGAATATCAGTTTGTTATGGTGTGTAGCCTCACAACCCACCACATGGTTTTGCGCTCTGGTTTCCTCTCAAAGTCCAGAGATATACAGGTTAGGTTGATGCTTAAATGCAGGAAGGAGGGTGCTTATGGGGCTGCAGCCCCACCTAGTGGCGGCTGCTCACAATATTATATGCAATGCAAGAAAAACTGTCCAATAAAAATGGTTAGCCAAGGCATATCCAAAGTAAACTGATAAACTGATAACTTTTCTGAAACAGTTTGGGGCGCATGCATGGTTCAAACTGTACGTAATATCTCTACTAGCACGGAATTCCATCATTTGAGGTTCAGGAGTGTAAATAGCCAATTTCATTGGCTATTCAAAATATCAATCATCTGCAATTGGCTGAAATTGGTTGCAATTGGCTGAAATTAAAGGAGGCCCTTCTGTTGAAGTCAGACTGTTATTGGCCTCTTTGGTGACTTGGCTGCTTTCATATAGCAGATCGTGATTGGTCAAGTCAGGTGTCATTTGAAACCTAAGGCTCCACAGAGTAAATGGAAATACGTCTGCTCCTCTTGTATCCGGAAGTTGTAACTGGGAAAACACCGGACAAGCTAGCACATTGCCGACTAGTTTGAAAGGAAAAAATATCTTTCTGTAAATTAATATCATGCTTTGGACTAAATATTTTTTACTGCAGTGGATCGTCTGGATCTTTGTCGACATTACCAGGCTGTTTTTGTCGGAGTGTTATGATACATGGATCATCAAGAGATATAATTGGTGAGTCGCATCAATTTTAAAAATTGTTTGTCTGCTGCTGGTGTTGTGCTTCGTGTTGTGAGTGTATCTCGAAATGCAGCAATGAAATAACATGAATCCAAGCTTTCTAGCGATGTGTGATATGAGTATAAACGTGAATGTAGCATTTATGTCAATAGAGGCAAGAAAAATATAGAACAAGAAAGTTTTGCGCCAGCGGGTCGTAGGAACGTGCGCGCGCCTGAATGTGGCGCATGGCTGCTAGCTAAGTGATGGGTTGCTGTTGTCATTGTTACTGTCATGAGTGACATTGCCACAGAGCGCCTATTCCGCTCTAAAAATACATGTAGTCACACTTGAATATTCAGTTGGCAGCCCCCCTAACTGAAAACATCTTCCCCTGTGCCTGGGTTAATTGGGGGCTCTAAATTGCCCCTGGGTGTGAATATGAATGTGAATGGTGCGAATATAAGTGTGAATGGTCCATATGTGTTAGCCCTGTGACCTGCAGACTGTGTGGGACAGGCTTCAGCCCTCTGCCACCCTGCAAATGATGAGTGAGAATAGACACAGTAATGGATTGATGGTAGCTCTTATCTTTTTATGTCCTTTTGGGCTGGTGACCAAATGTAATAATCAGGGATTACTTCCTTTATTCCTTTACCATGCAAATTCAAAGTAATGTTTAAAAAGAGCAGGCATACAAAATAACTCAGTAGGTAATGTCAACAGATTGGCTTTCCAAAATCACATTATTCTACTGTATTCTACCTTGTTCCATCGAGGTAAACTGCCTCCAGTAGCGATGCTGTGAAATCCAGATTCTTTTTGATTTCTTCAAAGTCGACATCTTTCTCCTCCAGCTGCCTCAGCATGCTCCTCAGCCTGACACGAAACACAATTTATTTGAATGTGATCACAACAAAATAGAATGGTAGATGCCCTTTTTTTTGAAAGTACTGGAACTGCTGTTTCACCTCTCAAAACTGCAATCACTGAGAGGGAATAGTGGGTGTGAAAGTGGTTGGAGGTTACAGCAGTTTGGCATCAGAGTCTTCACATTAAATCACACAGGGTACAGCAATGAAACTTGGGGCTCTAGAAGAAAGGTCATCTCGAGCATAATGGGAACTTTGTGTGATACAGGCTTTTTTTCTTTCTCTATACATTGGCAGCACTTGTCATTGTCTTGAGTGAGTGAAACGAAGTCCGAGAGGTGCTTTAACAACAGGTCGAGAAATCCTTGTGAAGGGAAAGAATTTGGAAGTGATTTAAATGCCAAGCTGTCCAAAGAGGGCATCAATAGTGCCAAATTTTCCATGAGAGGAAAACTTCCCATGGTTGAGGTCTTATGTAACCCACATTTTGTCAAAGTGGGCTCCATGAAAACAAATATGTTTTTGAGTTTTTTAAGTGTTGGCCACATTCTGGTCTTGTTTGAGAACTTGCTGCTCATTTGTGGTTTTGAAACTTGTATTCAGGTTACAATAGAGAGCTGGAGGAAATGTGTTGATCTCCCGCAGTCTAATAAAATGCTCGCAGCTCGTGTCACCTACAGTCTCACCCACCTGCAGTGCGTTAATAGAATCTCATCCCACCTGTAACTCCAAAAGCTTTCATAGCCTAATAAAGCTCTGATAGAACTTGAATCTTTCTACTGCATTTTTTATTTTTTCTGTGACCATTTGAAAGAGAGATTTGCTTGATATGATGACATATTTGTGGCACAGATAACTCCTCTAAAAGATTTTGGTGAGCTGCCCGTATGGTGCCGTGACCAGAATGACTGTGTTCAAACAGCGCCAGGCCACGCCGTGGAGCCAACTCCTGGGGATGAGACGCTCACAGCTTTTCAAGTGTTTATCACGCTGGCAAGGGCTTTCAAAAGCTGTTGAGTCATAAAAATAGCATGTATCTGAATGCCACCGCTCACTTTCAATCTCAAGTAATCCTTCCTGATAACACAGTCTTTTTTGTTTCAACTGCTCGCAGTAGAAGAGCTTCTGACAGGACGTTTACAGGAAATTACTCGTCAAGTGCACTCGTGAAACTTTGTTTATAGAGACAAATGACAAATCTTCCCCCTGCTTGGACTGTTGAACCTACACACTGCATAGTGTCGTCCTTACTAGGTGCACATGAGCACGTCAGTGTAGAAGAGTTTGAATGGTATCAGCCTCATCCGCACAAACTTTTGAATTCATTTCTGTGGCATGTTCTACTCAGAAAAATGAAGAGAACAAAACCTTAAATCCACATCAGATCACATCTCATGACTCTACAGAAGTACTGTGAGTTGTCACCCACAAACACCTAACAAAGTCTGGACCCTGCAGAGACTAATGCATCAATGTGTTAACCAAAACAAAACCACATGACCCATCACCCACAGCACATTTTCCTCCCACAGCTGAGATGAGTGTTCACACAGCCACTTGGAGTGACAAGTGTTTGCTCTCGCATGCGGCTACGTATAGTCGGAGAAAAACTTGATAAACACCTGAAATATTAAAAATCTCCTGCAAATCGAAAATAAGAGGAGGAACTGTCTTTTTAAAAGTATGAGGTAAGGATGAACTTCTCTTTCTTTGCTGTGCGGTGATTGAGGTCTGCAGATATAAAATGTGTCCACTGCAGGCTGCTGTGTTATCTCTCATCACTGTGCTGTGCAGGGTGTATTTTTGACTCAAATATTTCCATTGCTGCAAAACAATAAAACTACATCAGGATATGATCCAGACAGCCTTACTGCACCAAACAGTGATTAATCAAATCCCCCAGCCTTATTCATGCAGTCAAAGACTAGGCTAGATAGGAAGGTAACTAACTCTGATATCCAGAGTGCTCATCTTAACACCCTGTCTTACCTAGAGATGGGGATCTGCAGCCGTTTCTTACGGATTCGCACCAGTTCAGCCATTCCACACTCAAGCTGTGCACTAATGGACCCCAGAGTTCAATAAAAAAACAATAACAGGATGAAAAAGGAAAATTGTTGCAGAGACGTAGTAAGCAGAAAAGTTCTCCAAACCACCAACGCAAAACTTTGTGTGTCCTGAGACAGACTTCTGTTTCAACAGCTCTCCCACCCACTTCTGGGGGGACCTACTCCACTTCACTCTGATTGGCTAGGCAGGTCTAAACTGTGTCAGTGTGTGCATGTCTCCGCGTGTGTGAGTGTCTCTGTGAGTGTTAGTGTATATGTGTGCACCCGTTGTGTGAAGTGTGAGTGAGCTGACCTCACTCACTGATGAAGTGTTGACTGCGAGGCTTTCAAGCCGTGTGTACTCAAATCCCAAATGAGAATTTTCCACCGCAGCCGCAAATTAGGGAACTACACAGAGAGTCTTTCACTGAAACCACCAGAGTCACCCGAACCGAAATACATAAACAAAGCTTGTCGTCAAAAGCCACCCACAACAGCCCGGTGGATGAACTGCTGTTCTCGATGCTGTGGTGCATAGAGGATGTGACAGGCCCCCCAAAAAAGAAGGCACCGCTGTAACAGGTTGCCTCTTTTTCCCTGCTCTGCTTGAAGATAATCGTCAGAATTCACCATGCAAAAGGAAAGTTAGTGCATTTACAGCATTTTTACAAGATACAAAAGCTGCAGAGACAGATGTGGCAGCTTCAAGCACAGACGATCGGTTGTTTACTCTAACAGCAGAGTCCAAATATTTTTTACTGAAAGTGCCACACCAATAAAAGTCAGCTGAGTGTTTTCTGAGCAGTAAAGAGAATCTGTCTGGCAGTTTTCTGTCCATTGAGACACCTAAAAAGGAAAATGCACAAACCTACAAAATCAGCAAGACAATGAAAGTTATCCTGAAACACTTTTACGGGTCTAAAGTCCTAAATCTTTTACTAGTCTTTATTTATAGATTATTGTGAGAGCTTGTGCGACAACGTGGCTTGGGAAAACCCCTGCCTGCAGTCCGCCTCCCTCCTTGCTGGGTCAGACTGACTCTCATGCTCCCATGCTCTTTGACATGGCACGGCATATCGCAAAGATGAAGAGAAGTAACATAACGACATATGATTCTCCATCCCTCGTGTCACTTCGTGTCACAAGCAATGTTTAATGCTGTGGAGAAAGCGAAAACACACAGAAATGAAAGATGTTCCTAATAGAGTCACACGCAGATTCATTCTGCGACACATCTAGTGCACTTACAGCCCTTTGTGCGCTTCCTTTTGCTTTACGCTGTTTTGTTTTTCCTCCATTCGTCCGTCATCCTATCAGTCTCCCTCTGATGATGACGAACGTACACCCTCTGATCTCTCTCCGTCCACTCAGAGACCTGAGCCAATGATTACTCACAAGCTCTACACTTCAGAGAGAGAAATCTGACTTTGTGGCACCATAAATCACATCAAAATGTTGTGTGTGTGTCTGCATGGGAACTAGATATTCAAGAGTCTAAGGGTGCTGAGGGGCACAGAGAGTGGTCGTTTTTGTTTTTACAACAGTGGAATCAAATAGATTTTATTTGAGTCAAAGGGTTTTTGACCGAAGTCACTGGTCAAAGGGTGAAAAGTTTATTATCTCAGGTTCCTCCGGTCTCTGGGATGAACCTCACACCCAGTCAACCATCTGTGTTTGATTAAAGGCTTGATTCATCCCAATTCTGAAAGGCATATTGTCTCACTTCCTGTAGTATTTCACCACGCAAATAGTTTCGGTTTGTTTATTTGAGTTTTCTGCCACCACCCAAATACAAAGTATGTGGATGGAATTTCATCTTTGTGGTGCTCACAGCAATGAGAAATCACATTTAAACTTAGTGTAACCTCTCTGGGAACAGAATATGCTGTGATCAGTTTTCATTGGAATTGCTTTTTACCAAAGAAATAGTCCCTGAACACTAACGACTGACTCTGCTGGCGACTTTGTCAATCAGTCAGACCACCACTTTGACCCGAGACTGAAATACTGTTGGTTGGATTGCCATGTCCCCAGAGGAAGAATCTTACTGACTATGATGATGCTTTACCTCCACCCTGAGGTTGACACCTGTTGTTCATCTCACACATGAAATTTGGGACAGATATTCATGTTCCCCTCAGTATATATCATCAGGTCAAAATGTTTATTTGCCCAGTAGACCTACTTTAGTTGGAGCCTGGTCTCATTCCCAGCACGTCATTTTGTATGAGACGCTGCAGGCTCTCACCTCACTCCAGTTATTTTATGATGAAACTGCTGCAGCCGATCTCCTGAATTTCCCTCTGAGCCCATTACTAGGTTGAAATTTGACCGCAATCCTTTAACATGCTAACATTTTAGCATGCTAACATGCTAAGCTAAGACTGTAAACATGGTAAGCATTTCTTATCATAACATCAGCGTATTGGCATTAACATTATGAGCATGTTACTAATGGAAGTGTTAGAATTTAGCTCTAAACACGAATGTTCCTAGTAGAGCCACTAGCATGGATGACAGGACCAATGAAATAAAAAAAAAAATGTGCATGCTTGATAGTGGTGGAGTGAAATTTCAAATTTTTGGGAATTTGAGCGAATTGACCCTTTAATGTTCAACTTATATATCTGTGCAGTGTACAACATTGTTTGCTTCCTCGTGCATCTTTTCTATATTAAATTATATAATTCACATATTAAGAGACAATGAGCCCAGTAAGAGCAGTGAGAAAATCTGTTAATGTGTAATTTGGACCGTAACTGTAAATTGAACTGACAACATCCCAAATAGAGATCACCTCACTACACAACACACCATTCACTGAGTCAACAAATCAAACCTTCTTCCATCTTTATGGCCGACAGCAACCCGAGAATGTTACTGAAAACTGTCCAACCAAAGATTTGCAGAAATTCTGATTGTTTTTCGTACATACGTAAATAACTGTTGAGTAAGAAAAATAAACTATGAAAGGCAGTCTTACCGTTCCAGCGTGGTCCCCCATGTCACAAGACTGAGATGTCTATCAGCTTCTCTGTGGGTCTTGCAAGTCGGTGTCATGATCTCTGAAAGCTGCTGAAGACCACATGTGTGATTGAAAGCATAAGAGAGACACAGAATGAGCCTGTGCTTCTGTTTGTTACTATAAATCCAGCATGTGTCATTGTCTTCTGTTTGAATGTGTGTATATAGTGCTGCAGTTTATGTTTAATCTACGCTTCTCTGTGTTTACACTCTCAGATCTAGTTTTGTATGTTTACTGTATTTTGCTGTGTGTGTGTGTGTGTGTGTGTGTGTGTGTGCATGCATGTGTGTGTAATCCTCGGTGTCAGCTGGAGAGGAGCTCTGTGTCACCAACACAATCAGCAGAGAGTCTTTATATCAGGACCAGAGTTTCCACCATTAACTATCCTCAGTGTCTCGGGACAGGATGCACGTTGGAGCTGCAAGGGAATAGTTCACTTGCATGCAAAGCCTTAAAACACACATATAACACCACCACTACTGCTACCAATATTAATACTACTTAGAACGAAATATAGATTTTATGTATATAAAAATAGAATAAATTGTTAAGGCACTTTATAATGTATTTGTAAGCATGTATAAGGACATTTTAACTGATTTTGGCAACAACTTGAACAGAGTCCTTGCTGACCTCCCTTAGGCCCTAAGCATTGCTAAGAAGCCCTGACCTGACCCATGAGCCAGTCTTGTTTTAAAATTATGTGCACCCATCAGGAGTGCCATCATGCCCATATATTGTCTGGACTAGTCTCCACGGGGGTTGCTGCCAAAAAGCGCAAGGGAATCAAGCGGAATCAATAATAGTATTTCACTCTCACTCTGTGATGAGAAGAATGGTTTTTTTCCCGGTTTGTTTCGTTCCCCTGCTAACCAGCTCGGCTTTGTTAGCAAGACAGAACAGAGAGATGCTCTGCAAGCTTGCACATCAATTTAATATTAGTGTTATTTGCTCCCACACTTGGAGAGGAGAGAACACCAGTTTACCTGATTGCTGTTCCCACAATTCACTCTCCTGGTGTTTTTTTCCCCCCTCGTTTTGTGACCAGAAGGATGTTGCCGCTTCATTCTCTCATCAAAGTTGTAAACACTGACGCCCACTTTGACACAAGGGGGAGGCAGGGCCCATGTGTAATTTGCCGGGCCCCACACAACTTGTGTAGTGAGCGTATAGAGCCGCCCAGCTCTGCTGATGAGGGCATTTTATATCACTGTGTTTTACTATATTATCATTCTGCTGATAAACCAGCCTCCACTTAAGGGTGCTTACAGGATGAATATAAACACTTTAATCTGCTTACAACTACGTTATAGTGTGTTATAAACTATCATGAAAAGTTTATATGCTGCTTATTTCGCCTACATAGTGAGCATGCAAGGGAAAATCCCCATACAATCTATAACAGTAAGAAGGAGTGAAAGAAGCATTAAGGATCTCACAAGAAAGGTGCAGCTTACAAGTCTGGTTGGTGCCTAATGGAAAACATGATGAAATAGCAATAGAGAAACCTCCCCACTGATATCTGGTTGTTCATTCTGCTCATAACAGAAATTATAAAGGTTTTTTTTTTTGTTTGTTTTAACAAACTGGATCTTATTTTTTTGACTTTTTATCTATTTTATTCCCTCAGTGGCACATTATGAACAAGGCTTTTTTTTTTTTTTTTGCAAGACTTTAACCTTTCATAAACAAACACACACTCACTCATGCAGTTTAATTTTGTTTGTGGTTTTGTATTAAGCATGTGATTTGGTGATGTGCTGTTTCAAGATCTGCCATTTGTTTATGCATGAATCCTCAACTGTATTCACACAAGTGTTGCCTGTAGTGGGAATTGAAATTGAACCTCTTGTGTTCTTGTGAGAAGCCTGGGTCCCTACACACACACACACACACACACACACACACACACACACACACACACACACACACACACACACACACACAGGACACGAACACGAACGGATGTGAACATCCATATCTCCAGCGTGGTAACCAAACAGATATAGCTGGAAACAGAAGAAAAAGGAAGAGGAGAAGGACAGTGCTGGCTGCAAAATAAAATCACTAAAGGGCCGTCTAAAATTAGCAACAAGCACTTTCGGCTCTGCAAAGCTGGAGTGCATGATTTAAATTGTACATGAAAAACCAAGAGGACAAGGCTCTCATCCAGGGAGGAAGGATGGGAGGGTATCGAGGGTGGAGGACAAACTGGAAATAGATGAGGGACACTTGTTGAATATAGACCAAAAAGAAAACAAATAACATATTATTATCATCTTTATTCATGGAAAATGTTTTACCCCAACTATTAATACAACAATCTATTAAAAAAAACAAACAAACAATAAATGTGGTTTGATTTGAGGCATATTAAAGAACGATTTCTTTGTCATGGCCCTCATAATGTCTCACACTGTTGTGTAAGATATAAAAGGGATGTTAGAGGATATATCTGATTTGCATTTCAATTGTTGTAATTAAAAGCTGGTATTAGTAATAACACAGCAGTCATAAATCTAAATAATAATACTGGCAGATAAGCACCATAAAAGCAAGTCTACCGTTCTTCAAATGCAATGTGGATTCAATGAGGGCTGTTTCACAGGAAGCATATCAACACTAACTGGGATGAAAAATATACAAGGCCATGGTTAACCTGGTGTGAATGTGCAGACCTGTATGAATAGGAGACAGTGGTTATGAAAACAAAACATGCACACGCGGTAAAATAGTCTCTTTGATAAATAAAGTCGAATTAAAAGTGTGTAACAGAGTCTTCAGCCCAGAGTGACGACGAAGGACTTGTACACCTCTCTGTAGGCATTTCGGAGCAGAACATACGGGAAGCAGCTTTCCAGCATGTCTTGGGTCAAGAACGGAGATTCCTCCACAATCTGAGTGAGTCAGAGTTGAAAGTGTTAAATAGGATTAAAGTGGAGTATTTAGCTGAGTATTCAGTGTTTTTCTTATTGTTAACAATCCCATTTAAAGACAAAAATCTGTCTGCTTCAGGTCTGTTCTACTGAAACTCACCAATTTATTGTTTCGTTTAAAAAAAGAAAAACTAATTTCCTAAAAAAAGCTGGCCACTTTAGTTTTTAGCAAACATTACTCAAACAGATGAAAATAGTCTATCTGCAGGGGACTATTTTCAGAGGTGGATTGATACACATTTGGTGTGCTAGTGAGTATTTAAGGCAGCAGGATGGTACATGTGCACAAGCTGCCGATGAAACATGTCGCCCAGTGCAACAGCGAAGCTCATTGATATGCTTTGTTTTTGGACAAAAACAGGCATCTATCACATAAATCTTATCAATGCAGTTCATCAGGCCATTGCTAGTTTTTTTTTTGCATGGGATTTGTTGACGATATAAAAAATACTGAATAGCACCAGTCTTTATTTGAAATGGATTTGCATGACACAGATTTTCGACACACAAAATTACTCTAATGTACGTTGAGGATCTCACAAAGTCATATATTAAAACCATTTATTCTGCACTTACTGTTCTTTAATGTGGATTTCTGTATTCTTAATATGGAAGAACGCCTCTTCATTTATTTGACATTTCAGTTCCACTTAAAAATATGCACACTTATTGTAAAGTATTAAGTAAAAGTATAAATCGTATTGTCCTTAATGACTTAATTGCTAATCATTCATTTAGTAGTGCTTTAAAAGATAAGGAATAAGTCATTATAGAAGACACTGCAGACGTGATGACTTATTGGAAAAAGAAAAACCTCAATTAATGAAGGTTTTTCCATTTGTCAACTAAATCCTCTAGTGCATTATTGTAGTTTGAATACGCATGATTAGTGTTGTACTGGCAAGCCTACCATGTGTAGGAGCAGGTAGATGGACTCTCGGTTTTTGCTGTCCATTCTTTCCACGTCTTGTCCCAGCTGAAGCAGAGTGGAGGAGGCCATCTGTGGAACAACACAAAGAAAAAATGGGGCAGATCAAACAACTAGAACATTTTTACACTGGTGGACATGACCTCAACTGGGGCAAAGGTTGGCAGAGTCTTGAGAAAGCTCTTTAACTTAAATATTGTCAGAGTAGTGTACCTCAGACCATTTATCCCTCGTCATATGCCTTTTACATTTAGTGTTTTTTTTTTTTGAGATTACAGTATTTTCTGTGAAATCGTTATTAAATCAGTGCTCCTCAGCCCTTCCTTTCTCTACAATATGAAGCAATGTCTACTTTAGAGTCCTCGTCACAGGCACAGTTCAACTGAAGAGTAATTATTTTTCTAATTTTTAGAGGCTTCAAGAAGTAAAACTATTCGGTATTCACAGGAAAAAGCAAAAATCAGCGAAAAGTCTGAAAAATAAAACATAAAGAATTGATTTTCTAATTTCATCTTCAGCTTGTGACCCTTATTTTGGACCCCTATGGACCGCAGTATTAAACACCTACCTCAATAACATGTTTGCACTCACCAGGAGAAACTCTTTGAGGTGCTGCTCGATGTTCCTGCTCTGAACAGTGAACATGGCAGCAGCCATCTGGTTGATTGCTGTAGCTAAACAGTGGATGTTGTTGTTGTGGCCTGAGAAAATAAAAAAACACAAAATTAAATACTGAAAGACAGAATTAAAAAGCATGTCCTGAAAAGTTAGCCACACAGAGGATGTTTCCGCGGTCCGACAGTTAGAAAAAATGTGCTTAATGATCCGTAACCTCTCACAGGGTAAATCTATTTCAAACATGCCAGTGGAAAATAGAGACAAAGAAAATAATCTGAGACAAACGCCACCCTGTGCTTTGATAGAAATCTCGGCTATTTGCTGCCCTTAATGTTGCAGTCCAGGCTCGGAGCCAAGCGGTTAGGGTCAGCAGGGCCACATGCCAAGAGTAACTGTATCGATGCACGTCAGCCAAAGTTATCTGTAAACAAAAGTCTCTCAACAGAAACGTGTTTCTCATTAACCAGCATACTTTGTTTCAGACCACGTCAGTCAGACTGGAAAGTATGATACACAGAGATGCTAATAAGCCTTGCCTTCCAGGGTGGAGTACCTTTTTTAGACACTATCAGCAGCTGGGAAGTAATGGCTGGAAGATGCAGTGATTAGTATTTGGTAGAGGGCTGTCTGGAGACTAATTGCTGTCAAGCAGTTTGTAGCAGCTGGAAATGAATGAATGAATGAATATGCACCTCCATGCTGACGGCTGTAGAAAGAGTTGGGGTCCAGGGCCAGGGTAGGCAGGCACACAGCGATGTAGACCAGTAACAAACAGGACAACTTGTATTCCTCATCAATTGACGTGTTATCTGAAAAGAAAACATTAAGGAATAAAAGAACACACCTGATGACTAAACCGTTAAGATCCTGCCGTCTACAGAAGTGGCACTAATAGTTTTAGTGTTACCTGTGTGCATGTTGCTGATAGCTGTGACGAGGGCCGGATCAATATCGCACGCCAGCCCTGCTGCTGAGGCCAGCTCAAAAATGCTTAGAGTCACCTGTAGGGTCAGAAAGCATTAAAGGAAGTGCAGCTAAAATAGGCATTCTGCAGCAAAGAGCTGCATTAAGCCATCATGATGTGCAATTTTAATTTAATGCACCATTTAAGTTGTCATCATTTTGTTGCCACATGCTGAGGAATGCCACAGAAACACAGCCAGTAGGATGCTGATCTGTGCTTTGCATTTTCTGTAGCAGCCACGTAAGTGACATACTGTCTATTCTCTCAGGAGTGACACTAAATCAGTGTTGGGTGTCTTTGTCTTGACACACAGGTTTTGATCTCATTTCTGGTTTCATGCATGGCTGGCCTGTCTGCGCACAATGTTTCCACTGATGTGGTTTCGAGTGCGAAACTGGAGCGGCAATCAGAGTCTCTCTCACGGAGGCATGAGCGGGCTGCTGACGTCTTTCGGGTTATCCTGGCCCCGGCTGTGGCACGGCTGTCATGCCTCACTCAGAGGCCAGACGTAAGTAAAGGAGGGGGAAGTTCATGAGTCACACAGATTACTCCAGAGGGAGATAAAGAATTTAATTTGGTTGGTGCTAGAGAATATAAAAAATGTGTTTCTCTGCAACTCTCCCACTCAGATCGACTGTTATACACTGCCTTTGATCAGTCAGACTCAAATATAGCTACATTTCGATGAATGTAAATACAATAATATGCCTTCAACATAAATTCTCCCGTAGTAAATTGTCCCTGTGAAAATAAACCATTAACATACTGTTGATCGACTGTGACTGGAGGTTCATTCATAGTGAAAGCTTAATTATTGCACTTCAATTCCTCTGTGGGATCTTAATATATAGATGCCCTTTTTTTATAGTGTTGCTGTAAAGTTGCTGTGGTTTACCTTGATGTCATCTTCAGTTGAGATGAAGTCTCTCAGGCACACAAGCGGTCCCATCAGGTACGGGCAATGCTTCAGCAGGATCTAGGTTGCAGGATTGTATGACACAATATTAGAGGAAAGACCTTTATGTATCAAGCAGTCAAGGACAGTTTTCTTCCAGTTTAAAAAAAAAAAAAGGGATTAGCAGTGCATGTAACCAAGATTCACTTGTAATGTTTTATTTTTTCTTATCTATATTTGTAAAGCGCTTCTGTTGCATTTTTGTTTTCTTGATTGAAAGGTTTTGTTTTAAATATTGAGACAGAGGATAAAGAAGGACACTACAGGGCAAAAATGTTTGTCCAGTTGATTATTAAGTTGATCGGACAGTTACCTGCCATTCAGTAAGGCTTTATTTTTGAAGAAAATAAGTAGTAGTTTGCTCATTTGTCATAACAAGCTTCAGGTGGTTGTACATATCTCCAAAATATAATATACACCTTGTTTATGACGACTGCTGATGAAGACTGTGAGATGCAGAGATTCTTATACTGTACTATAAAGAATGAACTTTCACTCTTTTCATTCATAAAGTATCACACTCTCTTGTCTGTTATACCTACGGTGTATTACAAATAGTTTCATTAGCACATTTAGAGTTTTATATCATCAGAAAATCTTGTAGGACTTACGTCTTTCAGACAGTCCTGTGTCATTGATCTGAAGGACAGGATCACCCCGATGATGGTCATCCTCTTCAGCATGTTCTCACCACCTAGAAGTGCATATGAAACGGACCAGAGGCTGTGAATCAGCAAATCAGTGTCCTCTAGTACGACAGTGTGGGTGAATGTGTGACTGTGTGTCTACTCCTCCCTCGTTTCTCGATAATGTTCCTCTTCTCTGTCGTCATGTTCCTTCTTCCTGTCTGCCTTTCTCGGCACATTTTATCCATTCCTTTATTTTTTCAATATCACATCTTCCTTCACATTTCCTCCTCTGATCTCCTCCTACATTCCCCTCTCCACTTCTCACCTGTCAGCCGCTTTTTAAGATTGGTCATTTCCTCCGGCTTATCGAAGTTGTTCTTCATCTGTACCAGGATGTCCATGTTCTCAATCACCAGTTTCTAACAGAAGAGAAGGGAGTGAAATAAGTGATAAAACCATCTTCAGGTGGGAGTTATAAAGGAGAGAGGTCATAGCTGTGACAGATCTGTTTCTCAGTAAGTTCAGAGCTGCAGCGCTGCAACCCCTCACTTCAATCATATGTGTCAAAGTGGGGAGTCTGGCACAATACAGAAGCATGAACTGGTCTCTTGTGTGTGGGGATCAACTGTTCTATTTGAGATACACAAGTTTTACAAGCTAAAAGTGAACTCTGAAGCCTAAAAATGCTTCTAGATGCACACATTTGCCTGCATAATGAGAAACTGTGCAAATTCAGTAGAATTAATGAATTTTTTTCATTATATTGTATCTTGAAGGAAACATTCATATATATCATATATCTGTATCTGTATCCACTTTGATGATTCTGACATCTTTACAAATTGACATATGGCTCTGAGTTGTTTCTCAGCTACATTTCCTCTGATGTTATTGCACCTTTGCAATATCTCCCCACATTTCTACACCCTTTGCATCATTCCATACCTTTAGTTCACTGACTTGAGAGGTGATGTGCCACATCAGGTTCTCACTCAGAAACTTCAGGCCAAATGGACCAATTAGCTCCGCCAAGGCCTGTAGTTCTGTTCAGAAGGTGATAAGACTAATTTAAGCATCATGATCAGAGGTAGATGAAGGATCAACAGATGGTGAATTTGATGTGTCAAGCAGCCAAATATGTTTGCAAAAACGCACAACAGGAGCCAAGCTCAAGTGGAGATACATGAATCTGACACAAAGCTTGACTGTCTACCAGTGACACAACCAAGAAAGGACACAAATTAAATTTGGTTTATGAGTGTAACTGAATCAATAAGGGAGAGACCACTGCAGCGATTAGACCTTTCACTCAGCTCAACATCTCCTCCTGAATATAGATGGATAAGGATGTGTGTGGTTAAAATTGGAGGTGGTTAATGGACGGGCGAGTGAGTCACCGTGAGGCAGGCCGATACCTCACTACAGAGTAAATATAGACAACGATGATGACGTTGTGAGGAGGCGTCTGTTGAAGTGCAGTGGTCTCCAAGGTACTGCGTGTGCATGACTTATGAATGCATCTCTGAGTGTAGGTGTCTATAATGTTCATATTTGCTGGTGTGTGCACGAGCCTAGGTCTGTAGTGGAGTGAATTTAGCCCTAATACAGTCATAAGGACGTCCGCTGCTCCAACAAGGTAGCATGGTGTTGACCAGAGAGGCTGTGTGGAGGAGAGACAAGTGATGCTGGAATAGTTATGAGGCAGGGAACGGGCGGGATGATAAGCATTACTGAACTTTACATTAGCCAGGCAGTGTCAGAAAAACCTCAGTGACAGGCAGTGTGAAAGAAAACACCGCACACCGCCACAATAACAAGCTCCACATCCTCTTGAGCAATAATTCTTCCCTCTGCAAGTGGTGTCACAGGAGTGAACGAGATGTGCAAGTTGTGCCATTTGAAAAGAGTGAGTCATCTCTTGGATATGTGGGACCGTGATCATTAGAACCGAAGACTACAGGGGAGCTTCGTGATTCTGTCAAGTCTAAGACCATGTGTCTGCAAAAAGTGAATTGGAAGAAAACATGTCTTCCTCACTGATGCCTTTTTGCACTTGTCTTGCAACAATTCTCCAAGCGAAAAATGTGTTGGCAAACTTTTCTCAGATTACACCCACACAACTAAATTTATCTGTACTTTGCAGGAGCTTAAATACATGAATTTAGGAAAGTTAGCTTGGTTGCTATGGATACTAAAATCTGCATGTCACAGATGACTGTCATCTGAATTACTTCATCCTACGATGCATCATGCAATGAAAGCTTGGTATTATTCGTCCTTTATTGCCTTCTTAGTGAAAGACGGAGGTGGCAATACAAAAAACAGCAAAAAGCAGCGCCTGTAGCTTTGTTATTAGAGCCATGTGCATTCATCCAGATATAATGAGAGATGTAACTTAAGGTTCATATTGACATATTGACTTGTGAGTTTAAATGACTGTAATTAAGCTCTAGGGGCCGACCTGATATATCTGAATACTCCTCTGCTCTGAAACTTGGCTCGCTGTCAAGAGTCTGGCTGACAAAGCAGTGCATTGTCGGACAGTGAACGATGAGGGCGTTGCTGGCCTGACGCAAGAGACTCTCCAGGAACCTGAGATGCAGAAAAAACAAGCAAACAAAACAACACTTCCTCATCTTTTACAAAACAGATGTTTGAATTGAGGAGAGAGAAAGTGAGAGACCAAGAAAGACAGGAAACAAGGCAGAGAGAAACCAAGAGGATGCACTTGCATGCTCTTCTTGCAGTGCTATATGCATGCACCCTTCTGTGTATGACGGCTGTGATAAGTGTCAATTAAGAAATATGTACTTGGATGTATGTGTTTTAAATGGATGGATGGTAAACTTGCATGCAGTATTGAGTAGATACACCTATATAGTACACACACCAATTTGTGTAGAGGGTCGTAATGGTCTGCCCTCCACGGGAGTCCAGTGGCTGCGTCTGCTGCAGTAGGACGTTCTTCACCAGCCGGGTGACGTCCACGATGATGTAGCTTGAGAGGCTGTGCAGGCTAGCTGTATAGGCTCTTAACCCCGCCAGGAGGTCAGAGGGACGGGCTATCTCGTGGGTGGTCTGGTTGTAATTGGCCATTCTCACGATGATCCTGGAGAAACATGTTTAACCAGCGTCAGTTATCACAAGGCCAGAGTGGACCGAGGGCTGACAGATGGGACCTTAAAACTGGTTAAACGAGCCATGGCTGCATGGTACTATACTCTCATTAGGTCAGCACATTCACTGCTCCAGGGCCTCACTCCAATTTTATTTGTTTTGTGTCAGGGCCCTGCATAATCTCTCTTTCTCTCCCTGACTAGACTGTATTTACAATTTTGGACATGGAAGAACCAATCACTGTGAGCGTGCTGCTACTCAAAGGGCGCTAATTTTAGGGTGACAGGGGAGATAATCATCAGCTAAGACAAGGAGACTAAGCAGAGCATATACACAGAAACATTAGGTTGCCCTGGTACCAATCCCTAATCTAAATAACAGTTAGCACTGAAATGACACAGAGCAAGGGAGCGACATGATGGATTCCTTCTCAGATTTTAAATGGGTGCAAGACAGCCTGACACGGAGGAATCAGCAAAGCAGGGTTCATTACAGTGATGGAGGAGACATTTCAAAGAGACAAGGTCCAAATGATTTCCTAATTGTCAGGAGGACTGAGTGCAAAACTGGGAATAAGTGACAATTTGGAGAAAATGTAACATTGGTGTATTTTACGTTTTTCCAAGTGCTCTGTCACATCCTGGTAAGAGTGTTTCTACAGCCTCCTCAGCATGGAGGTCAGCCTGTTAGACAGGATGTATACAAGCATTCAAGCAGTAAGTTTGGGCATAAAGTCTGCAGTATAAGATGGGGAAATGATGGCATTAGTACACTGAGGTACAATTGTACCACACATTTACACACTGACAGAGGAAACAATATTACATGGACGAAATGTTCCTTTCACCATGAATGCGAGCGCTCATGTCACTAATTAGGATATTTCTGACAGTTATTGTGGAACCGCTGAAGTGACATGCACATGCGACAGTTTCTAGTGAGCACATATTTAGAAGAGGAGAAAATTTGAAATGTCACCTCAGGGACTGTTTATACCTTCACGACTCATGACATAATTTATTAAGACAAATATAATTATGCCCCCATCCCATGCAGCATACTCAGAGAGGCGTGCCTCCAGATGCGAGATGAGGAACTCTGCAGGAATGACGATGTGGTCGAAGACAATAAAGTCACTGCAGAGGCTGTAGCAGGAGCAGAGCTCCGTCAGCATCAGATGCATCTTGTCCACACTAGGAGACGAGGGAGACAGGGAGAAGGGAGGATGCAAGTCTTAGTAACTTGGGACAAATATTTTTACAATGACTGTAGTATGGATGAGCTTTTGTCAGACAAATAAGGTAATAAACATGTTGGAGAATTGTAAAAACATCTCCACACTGAGGCACCAGGGAGGAAAACTGAGAGCACGTAGGGAGACAGAATTACAACTCCTCAGACTTAATTAGTGAGCTTTCTAACTGTAGCTAAATATAGAATATGATCAGCGATGAAAGGCAAGCATAAAATGTGCTGCCAGTAAACATGCTTTTTTTTTATAAATATGCTGAGGTGCTTTGTTTCTTTTTTTTTTAATACCTTGGTTTATTATCTGTCAACTCTGACTCAGTTAACTTGAAGGGTAATAAAGTTCAGAACAAATAATGCCTTGTCGGCGAGAGCATTTTAATCCTGTCTTCTTGATAACTTACATCAAAAAATGTGCCATGAGGTGAAGGAAATCATTTGAAACTGTCAGCGGATATTAAAATATTTCAGCCAACGTGAACTACAGTAACCTAATTGTCACCTTTGCTGTCAGGTGTTTATTTAACTGCCTGTTGACCTGAACAAGTACTGTTATATATAGCAATGCTGCATGTCTCCAGAAATCAGGGATGTATTGATAAGACACACTTTTCTAAACTTCTGCCAAGTCAGTATGATGACTGAGGGATCAGACCGAGTGAGATAAATAGACAAAGTGATGAGAATAATCAGAGAAACAAAGAGAAAAGCTGACTTGGTGGTGACAGTCCGGTCTTTCCTCAGGCTTTCAGCGCCTGGCTTCTCTTTCTGGACCTCTCCTTTCTTTGGCACCGGCTTCTTTTGCTTTCTATGGCGAGCGGCGCTGATGCTCTCGGCACAGTGCTTGGGCTGCAACTAAGGGGTTATCACATGGAAAGAGGTGGATCCAGAGAAGAAGGGGGGAGAGAAGGCGATAGAGAGACAGAGGGAGGAAGAATTTAGCCCAGCAGACATTGGGCAACACGCTCAAAGACAAACAGGGGAGTTTTGCAATGGCTTTGCAAACACTCAAAAAATAAACACTTTGGTCATATTTTCCTCGAGGGATTACAGAAACAACACCACATTAATCAACTCCAGAGGTTTAGACCTGTCTTATCACTTTACTCAAATTCTCAAGTCCTGTCCTCTGCCTCCCGTTACATCCACTGACGCCAAAGCTGTGACTCATGTGATTATATTTGGATATGGAGTTTGGCAGAATCGACCGGCGCTAGACAATTAGCTTTTTAAAAAAAAAAACTGAAATAGATTCAGATTTCACCTGGTCGTTGAGGTTGCACTGCTCAGCACATATCTCTAACACAACACTGCTGGTCAGCTTGGCTATCTGCTCCAGGAAGGTCACGCACAGGCGCAGACTCTTCTTCTCCAGTGTCTCTATCTGCACACACAAACAAGTGCAGTACAACGACAGAAGACACAGCTGAGCCTGTACACAGTTACAGAGCAACGCATCCCTGAACAAACACAGACAGAGACAAAAGTAGAAGGCATATTTCCCCCACAATTTATCTGCTTACATTTAGTTTACTCATTGCTGAAATTTAAACTTCACTTGCATTCTGGTTTTCTATCTCAGATTATAGTCAAAAGTCAAGTCAAAAGAAGTTGTCTTGAATGAAGAAAATGATGCTTTCATGGGGCAACTGGTGATGAGAAATCAAGCTTCAAGTAGAGTGTAGCCACTGATTCTCATGACTAATAGCTTGGCCTGCAAATGACTGAACACTGACCTCCTCTGGGCACAGAGGGTGCGCACACTGGCTGAAGTGAGAACAGACAGACGGGAAGGCCATGAGGTAACGCTTCATGGTCATCTCCTCACTGCTCTGGCAAAACATCTTCTCAAAGACACGTGGGTAGAAGCTGGGAATCAAAACATCAAAGGTTTCAACAAAGAAGGAGAGAAGAAAAGAGATGAGACAAGAAAAGAAGAAAAGAAGCTGACCTGAGTATGGACACCTCAGAAGTCTCCTGCAGAAGTTCTTCCAAGCTGTCCACCATCCTGGTGTGAAACTGGATCAAGTTCATCACCTTTGCCAAGTCAGTGTAGTCCTTTATTGAAAGAGGGGCCTTGTTCACACTTGTGTAGGCCTAAAGCAGAATACAAAGAAAACATTAGGGTGCAATTTACAGTTTAGAGTTTTACAATGATGCCTGAACATTGGGCAATATTTGATATGTTGCAACAAACATACCTGCAATCTCAACCAGTCCAGTCTAAGTGCTCTGAAGTCAAACTCCTCTTTGTTTTCCACTGCAGAGTAAAATTTAATTTGTCATTGTGCAAATCAAATTTCTTATGTTGCAACAGAGGAAAATACTGGGTGCACAGAAGCCAAGATAAGCTGCTGTATTTGTCTGTGATTACCTTGTTTGACTGACAGAGCAGACAGGGTTGAGACAAAAGAACTCATCAGGACTGACTCCTCTTCTGGACACACATACATGTTCTGCGGAGGAGAAAATGGTTTGTACACGTATGCCGAAGAACAGTGTAATGGAATTATAATTATAATGAAAAATGGTGGTTTTCCCCAATCAGACACTTTATGCACCTCAGTTATTGCGAGGAAAAATGCAAAGAATTTCATGTTGCGTCTCAAACTCGTGTTATGTTAAAGTACCTGTATGGTGTCATTTAGAACCAAGGCATCAAACTGTGCCAAGTACTGGACATGGTAGCGCTGAATCACATGGTTGTACTTTTTCATCAGACCTCTTAACTTCTCCATGTGGAACAGAAGCTCTGCCATCTGACTGGAAAAACAGAAAAAAAACAAATTGGCATAAAAAATATTCACTTTCTATTTTATTTCATGATTACGATTTAAAGAAAATCTCTTCTGCACGCTTCAGGATAACTGCAGTGCTGAATGTACATAGCTGCTGCACTGTTGAGAGACATCCTAAGCGTGGAGTTGCAGTGAGGGAGACCTTACAAGCTGCCAGATTTTTGCACACTATATGACACAGTGGTTTACGTCCTCTGCACCTATGACCTACTTGTCGACGTAGTCCTCAGGCGTCTTTATCTTTGGCATATTCTCAGAGTGCCTGACGAGCCACAGGACCTCGTCACGGGAAAACGACAGAGCCATGAAGACAAACAGGGCCTTGGGGATTTGATTGGCACACAGAACAGAGAAGAATGACTCTTAGCTATGATTAAAAAAAAGCCATGATTACTATGAAATGAAGGGTCGTTCAGTTCCCTCCTGCTGTCCAAGTATTCCCCAGAGCCCAAAATGTGTGCAGGATGGAAGCTGGATCAAAGATACTGACCAGAATTTCACTTTGGACCTAAAACGCTGTTTCCAAAAATATTGTGACACTGTGTAAAACACAAATAAAACAGAATGCAGAATCCTTTTTGACATATACTAAACTGAAAACGGTGCAAATACAATGTAATTAATGTCTGACCTCATCAACTTCATTGATTTTTGTAAAATATATGTTTATTTAATATGTTTCAAACAAGTTTGGAGAGGGGCAACTAAAGACTGGGAAAGTTGTGGGACGCTCCAGAAACACTTGTATGGAACATTCCACAGGTAAACAGGTTCACTGGTAACAGGTGATAGTATTATGATTGGGTATGAAAGGAGCATCCTGGAAAGGCTCAGTTGTTCACAAGCAAGGATGGAGCAAGTTCAACACTTTGTGGACACATGATTGTATAAAAGATGTTACTACATGGGAACTGGCACACTTTGTAAAACTGTTAAAGGGTTTGTTTGCATGTAATTGTTTTCTCTTTTTATTTATATTTTACTCAGTGTCCCAACTTTTTTGGGATAAGGGTTGTGTAACTTGCAGTAATGAGATGATTTAAATTCCTCATACCAAGCTGTTATGGTCATTAATTCGCGTCTACCTTTGGTCCCAGAAGGCCAGGTTCATCCTCCAGAACTTTAAATAATTCCTTCATTGCTCCCCTCAGAAAGTGCCTCCTCTCTCTGTGCATAGCTCCACTGGTAATAACACAGCAAATGGACATGGACATGTGGGTCTCACAGCTCATTTCCAAGTAACTCAATGAATCTTTAGGAACTTTGCTTAGTTTCCTGCCAGCCTCACCTGTGGACTATAGCGTGCTCACGGCATTCTTTGATATCTGCAACTCGCTTGCTATATCTGATAAAAACGAAGAAACAAATAATAAGCAAACACAATAAGAAGCACATTAACATCTGAAAAAAATAAACAGTGGACGTGGATTGATCATAGTGGTCAAATATCATGTCATAACTTTGTGGTGGAATCTGTTTTCATCTTCTGATTTTCTTATGATGAAATATAAATAAGTCTTACACTGTAATCAGTCAGTGCTGTACTGTAATCTCTATACTGTGTATCATATCCCCATCCCCTCTTTTTCTCTGTAGCTTTTAGTGTATAATCCATGTTCTTATTCTCCAAATATAAAGACACCTCGAAACATTAACCCTTTATCTTGTTATTACTTTGTAATTTTGACTTTGGTGTAGGAAAATGTAACATTATTTTATTGCCATACTCATTTTAAGTTGTTTTTACTCAGTTGTTTCCTTAGATATACCATTCATTCATAGAAAACATTCCCAATCTTTATAACGGAATGGATGTCTTTGGCTGTTATTAGTAATCGGATACCATATATACTAATTCCTCCTCAAACTCATACCTAACTGTTACATATCTGTAAAGAATCTGACATAGCCTCAGTCCTGCTCTTCATATCTAGAATTAATGAGCAGTCAAAGACCCAGACGAGAGATCCTCGTCAGTTCAGGACTCTGTAATCCAGGGCAGTGATAGGAGATGACTTTAGTTCTTCTTTTTAACTGTTTGAAATATGAAGGCACTTTATCTTGCACCCATTGCCTATCATGTTGTTCTTTAAATTTTTATTCTTCAGCTAGAACTATTCCTACTCCCGGTGTGGAGAGAGCACACTGTAGCAGCACAGCTCACGTACCCTTTCATGTTGTCGAAGAGGTCCTCGGAGACCTTGTGTATGTTGAGTATCTCATCTCTGGTGAGGGTGAGGTTGAGGCCGCTGCGCAGAGCCATCTTCCACAGCTCCTGGGAGGCCTGGTTTGTATTCAGGCTGGTGTGACACAACAGGAAGCCGACTACAAGGAGCACAGTCAGCCAGATTTATGCCTCACTGCTGCACGTGTTGTTGTTTTTGGTCTGAGATTTTGATTTCGTCTCACATGTCAAAGTTTTCAATATTTTAAACTGACATAACCAAAATTGAAACTGTTGGAAATGTTTTGGATTGTAACATTGACTGGTATTTAAAGTAAAATGTCAATCAGACGTCGCAGTGCTTCTGTCATGCAGACAGTGATCTATGAACATCGTTAACTGGCAGTGCCTCTGGAGGTAGAAGTAAAAATATCCTCTACTGTTGTTGTGTGTAGTTCTGTGTTTTTCCTACATGTGCAGGATGTCAGTGTGTTTGAAAGGTGCTTTCATCTACAACAGGACAAATGCTGCAGGCGCTGATATTTAAATACAGCATACTGCATAATGTTTATATATTTGTATAAAGTAATCGGATAGAGGATGTTGTCCTTGAGGATGCGTAATACTTACTAATGATCCAGCGCTCCATCACCTCCATAGACAGATATTCACATGCCATCTGTGGTGAACAACAAACTGATGAACTGCCAGTACAGACATTCTCACCACAGCCTTACATGTGTTAAACTTAAAAAGAAAACCTCTGTATGTGATGCACAGTGACTATCCTCCCTAAATGTGGTAAAAAGAAATGCAAAAATCCACATATTATAACGTAGCTCCACGAATCTGTAAGTATTCTCTATAGGCTTTAAGTGACTGTCATTTCCTTTGAAATATATTGTATCTTATCATAAGAAACTGTTGCCTGGAGGCGTCTTTCTTGGCCAGGCTACTGGTTCATTTATGAGGAAGCCACGGGCAACGGGGATCACAGTATTACATCAAAGGGGCCATAATGGTCGTGTTTGAAGCCAGCAGAGAGGATGACAGAGAACTGAACCGTGCAGAAAAGGGAGATGGGCTGAAATAAAAGATCAGGGAGGAGCAGAGGGGTCAAAACACAATAACAAATCATTTTCTAAATGATAGCTCCATAATGGGAGGACAGGGAAAACGGGACACAGAGCTACTAATGTAAGGGACCGTCTCTGACCTACAAGACAATACATATACTGTTATTACGTCTTACGATACCTTCCTTCATTTATGTGCCTGACATCACTGGGAGAAAGCATATTTTTTAATCACTACCGCCCTTCCTCTCTCTTTGTCCCTCTGTCAGAGATAAATACAGGAGGAGAGGTGACAGGAGGGCGGACTCACAGTGTCGCAGCAGGCTGGGTCCAGCATGGCAGCTGGAGCACTGAGCAGGCTGAGGAGCTGGGCGCTCCGCCACTGCTCCGCTGGCAGGTTCCTGCGTGGGTAGACCATCTTCAGAGACAGCAACGCTGCCGTCACAGACTAGGAGGGGGACAGAGAAGGAAAGGGGAAGTGAGGAAGCTGGAGAGAGGTACAGGCAAAATGACAGAGATATAGAGGAATGGCAACACTTTACTCCAAATTATAGCAAAAACACGCTGGAGGCTCAGAAGCTGTGGTTTGATTTTTTTGCAAAGAGGCATATTTCATAATCCGCCACAGAGCCGGTCTCTGTAACTGCCAGTGTTAAAAAAGTAAATTAAAATGATAGATCTTTTTATTATTATTATTATTGTATGAATTGTATTTTTATTGTGTTATTTATGTGTTTATGTGAGAATACAAATGTAATCTGTGGCAGTTATACGTCCATATACATTTGTGTATTTTTGGTCTGTTGCCATTTTTCATGGCTTGGACCGGCCCCCTTAGTGCCAATTAATTCTACAGTAGACAGTGATATTTTAGACAATAGTGTGCTAATGGTCTTGTGGCTGAACGGGGAAAAATGCCGGCAGGCAGGTCCCAAAATTGTGCGGAAAGCCTTCCTAAACAGTGGAGCACATTAATGATAATGACCTTTCAGGTAAAGCAAATCATCCACTGTTTTTGTAGCTGTATACTGTTCATAAACAGTGACACAGTGAGCTTACCCTTGTGTGAGGGCCAAACTCCTCCGTGAGCTTCTTCCAAGGATGCTCATACTCCAAAAACATCTGGCCGAGCCGTGGGTAGGAGGGATCACTGCAGGATTCATCACAGTATCCAATTAATCAATGCAGGGACAAGAAGAAGGAAAAATGTCAGACATAATAACACATCATCGCCAATACAGTGCCAGTCCATCATTACCTGCAGGGATTTTAGTGATGAATAAAAGTCTGTGATTTCATAAATACCATAATTTCTTACAATTTTGTTTTTGGCCAGCTGAAATAATGAAGAGCTGAGACTGTTTCCCTCACAAGGGGCTAGAGCTGTGTGTGTTATGCAAGTCAAATGTGACATTAAAATGTATGTGTTTGTGTTCCCTGTGGACGTCTCATATTGAGATAAGCATCCTGCGCTTTCTTTTTGTTTTGTTGTTTTTTTCTGGAGTGTATAAATATCATGCAAAGTGGGCAGACTCAGAATGCCACTCAGTACTCAGAAAAGGTTAGCAGTGGCCTGTTGATGTCTGTGACAATTCTAATTAATTATTAATTATAAAAAAAACTTCTTGGATTGATGGATGTATAAACTCGGAATGGCGTCAATTAAAGCACTTAAATTAAGTGTTTGTTGTAGCTATAGCTACAACCCTTTGTTGAATGAAGGATGTCTTGATCAGTAGGGGTGGTAAGGGTAGAAAACACATCCATCGTCCCATCAGATTACTTTGTTCTCCATCTATGATGTCACTTCAGCATCCATTAAGCAGTTCCATGTTTACTCACCTGCTCCCATTGGTCATCTCATGGGCACAGTTGAACATGCCCACCAGCGCCTTCTTGTCATCGATGCGAGACAGCGTTATGATGACAGACGTGTAGGTGATGATTAGATCCAAGTAATTTTTAGTGAAGTCAAAGTTGATCGCCTGAAATCCAAATTTTAGTGTAGTCAGTGGATCCGCAATTACTAGCCACCTAAAGCGACCTCAGTCTCACTAGAACACGGTGCAGACGACAGCAGAGCTAAATGAAGACCTAAAAAAAGACAGTTTTTCACTGTAGATTTCTGTTTGAAGTCTAAACATCTGTTTTGGGGGTTTTTTGGTTGAAAGTAAAAACATTTTATATTTTCTTATTGTCAGTATACACATGTTTATAGAGGTAAGCTAAAATCTTTTGACTATAACACACACACACACACACACACACATACATACACTTCTTGCAGGCTTGTAAAGTGGCAGTAAAACGGTTGAAGCTGCACAGGGGGAGGATATTTTGCCATATTTCAGCAAAAATCAGAGTGCTTGGAGCATAGCAGGCATAATGAGGCTGTGCTTCGAACGATGGAGATGTTTTCGTCAAAATCTGCCTCCATTGGAAATGGAGTCTGAATTATTCCGAGTGGGGTGGAAAGATAATGAGAGATTTGTGGAGAAATATCACTTTAATATTATTTGTAAGTTTGAAAAGGAATATGACATCATGGGTCCTTTTTAGGGTGTCAAAGGTGAATGCAAAATCTGTTATGAGCCCAATGATGAGAGTTCTTTCAAAGAAGCTTAAGTTGCCATTTATCGCAACAAATGGATCTGCAGTTATATTTAACGGAAAGGGGTCCACGTTAAGTGTGCAGATCAGATCACAGGAGACACGGATCACTGAAATATGCAGTAGGATATACATAATGGACAAGACAAGAGGTGCCACTTTAATTATAATTTTTAAAAAAATCATGACAAACTGAACAGGAGGTTGTGGGCGGGAGGAGAGAAAACACAACCTGCAGGATGTAGCAGGAAGGAGTAAACAGCATAGTAGCAGCACTGGCAGAATGAAGAAAAAGAGGAGAAATGAGTGGGAGCTTGTCAGATCAGCAGATGCTGTGTACGACTTCAGGGTTTTCCCTGACTTAAAACAATTACAAGCCCCAGAGTAAATACTTACTATATCAAAGAAGCACTGAGCTGCATCTATGGTGTTCAGCAGCTCATAAACGTGGTCCTGAATGAAGAACAGGGGAGAGGGAGACAAAAATTAGCAACATTCAAATTGTGTTAAACCTCCAGTGCGACTTTCTAATACGTTTTCATTTTCACAGATTCCTGTAGCCTAATAATCATTGGACTTCTACATATTTCTAGAACATCATGATTGAGTTATTCTCAATCTTACAAAAACAGATGATGCTTTGGCCTGGCTGCGACCTCCATCACAGGAATAATGCAAATGTGAAGGGAGGTGCAACAAACTGCACCAAACCACACTGAGCTAGCGGCCCTTGATATTTGGAATGAATCGATTATTTTCCTATACGAGAAATAAACCACTCTATATGTAAATTTACTGAGCAAAACCAGAAGGTCTCAAAGAATCGCGGCTCAGACGGAAGCAGAGAGAACAGTGCGAACACCATCGCTGCCCTCTATTATCAGATTTGTGTTAATGTATATTTATTCTTCATTGTTTTTCACTCTTTGTTAATGTGGACAGTTGTTGTGCTTCTGTTTCTCGCTCTGCGGTTTTTATGTGCAGTTAGTCCTCGTCATATGTCGGCAAAGCTGGAATTTTAAACTTAAAAAGAAAGAAAAGAAAGAGACAGAGACAGAGAGTGGCAATTACCCTGAACTCTATGACATCCAGGAAAGAGTCGTAGTAGCTTGTTGTGGCTGCCAACACTTCAGACTTCTGTCGCTGTATGCTGGTCAGATTTTGCTGCAATAAACGATAAAGAGAGCTTTTTATTACTGGTCGGATATAATGAGACAGGTAGACGATTTCTTGAAGTCCGTCCGCCTGTGGGGAAGTTAATTAGCTGCACTTGTGGCTCGATTAAACTGTGAGCCATATGCAAATATTTAAGTGAAACAAACATATAAACATCATCATCACATAAATATCATGTATTGTTTTCACAAGTCAGTATTTTACAGCCTCATAACAACACATTTGTTTTCTTGAGATCAGAAGATAGTAGTTCTTAGTTGTGATAACGAAGGAAATGTGGTTTTTTTTAGACTGTCAACACAAGTTTATAACGCGCATGGAATAGTTTTTGTGTCAGCTCAACCTCATGTCTCAATGTTTGCAGTGGATCACACAGTCATTATTAATTTACTGAGAACAAACAAACCTTTTTGTGTCAGCCTTCCAAAATAATAATGTCATAATCAGAACAAAGCAAAACAAAACCAAACAAGCATGCTCTTGCATAGAAAGCGAGGTGAAACCCCCCCCTGCAACTTGCAGAAAGGCTGCAGTCACACTTACAATGTTTCCTCTGAAGTCAATGTTGGGAAATTTCTTGTTGATGTACTTGATGGCGGACTCCATGCCTTTATCAGTCAGGAGGGGTGGCCGCATCTTCGGGTCTGCACAGGTCTGTAACAGAGGTTAGGAAATGGTAAAGATGTGATGACATCAGTTGCACTAGGACTGATGTTTTTGGCAGTTAAATCCTTGATTTTCTACACATTTTCATGGCCTTTATCAGGCTTTGCGGGTTCTCTTGACAGGATTTCATTGAATTTTTTTTTCAGCCAATGGTTAGAAAATCCGGCTTGTTAGAAGAAAGACACTGAATCCTCCGACTAGGTGGGAAAACTGTGGGCAGAGTGAGCAATAATGCTTTCCCCACCTCCCTCAGCAACCACCCTGAAGGTGACCTTGAGCAGCATCAAACTGCTTCAGTGGGGCTGTTAAGAAGCTGACAACAAAAGACGGTGTACAAAAATAAAAAATGCATGCATACTCAGCGACTCTTCACTGGGCAAGGTTTTAAAAAAAGCCTGCTCTTTCACTTCTCCTCCTGATAAATGCATTCATAAAGTACGTGTACACACACATGCTCGCATAGGCTCACAGAAAGAGGGGCAGTACACAAAACTTATTTCTGTTTTCTCATGAGGGTGTCATGGAGTCAAATCCAGAAATAATCAAAATAGTCAAAACAATCATGCTGTCTCTGGAACCAGCTTCCAATAGTTAATTACATCCTCTGATGCCTTCATTATATGTTTTACTGGTTTATTTTCTGCTATTCTGGTGTCTGAGTTTCACAGTATGCAGTTCAGAATAACTGAAATTTGAGGTGACTGACAGCTCAGGCCGACTTCCTGTTTGCACTTCCTCTTTGGAGAAATAAGCTCAGTTGCAGTTGGAAGGCACAGCTGCCTATTCTACGAAGCCAGTATACACACAGACCACTTTTGTTAACGGTTGTTAAAATGTTCTCACAGCAGTTCATTACCGCACTTTGAGTTACAGCTGCTGGAGAGGAGCTTGAATTTGAGAAACATTACAGTTTTTTGTTTCTTGTTTTTGGTGGTGGATCGCATCCTTTTGAGACTATGCAGTACTTTTGTGCATTACAGATAAAGCGCTTTAGCATATTTGGCTTATACAATCGTTCCTCTTTGTATTGAGGGTACAAAATGTAGATCTTCATCTGTGCAATCAGACTCTCGTTCCCTTTTAACAATTCTATGGGATCTGAAAATAGAAATTAATGTGTACAATTCTAAATATGATTCAGTTTTAGTTTATTCTTAAGCAGATGTGTTTACTCTTACATGTATATCTGGTGTAATAACTGTAGAAACATACAAATTCAGACACAGTTACCAAGCATATGAGATTAACGTTAAGTTCCTTATTTTTACTTTCTGTTAGACCGCTTGCCTCTGTACATCTCCCTCACCTTCTTAATGTAGTTCATGCGTATTAGCACCCCACTCCCTCTCTCATTGAGGATGGTGAGTTTTTCAGCCAGTTTCTGTTGGTAGTCCATGGCTCCAGAACCACTGCACCTCTCCCTCCGTCCGAGCCTTGGCCTCCGGGTCCCTCGTAGCTGTTGAACCCACGGAAACAAGTGCACCCAGGGCCTCACCCTGACAATGGGTCACATGGGTGGAGGTGGAGCCATGAGTGGAGTTGGACTGTGATCATCCGCATGCTGTAACTGTATGTCAAAGGTTGATTTCAATTAATTGAATGAAGAACAAGAATAAGAGAAATTCCAGATTAAAAGTTCAAAAAATGTCCTAAAATTACAAAATGTGGCAGAAGTGTTGGTTTTAATACTTTTTACTTACTTTACTTTTAAGAAATTATAGTCTCTATAAGTCACTATAAACATTTTATCGAGAATATTTAGTTATATAAATGAATGGCAACATAATGTTTCCTGTCTGCTGATATACTGTCTCTATTGTTTTGTACACTTTCAGCTACTTCCTCTTGCTCTGTAAAACATTCCTGTGAGCCACGATATCAGGGAAATCATGTTGATGTTATTCAAGCAGAGTGCATTGACTGTGATACCTCCACAAAGTAAAATAATATAATTCACCACAAGATGGCACTATTTACTAACGAAGCTCCGTTTCTCAGTGAATGAATGGGGGATCAATTAGGCAGAAATTATTTATGCATATGTACACAGAGGTCTCTTCTATAAAGTGTTTAAAAGCAGCATAATAGATAAATTCTGATAGTAATATATTATTGTGCAATAATAATAATATACTACATAAAAGACACGATTCCAATACAGAACTTGATGTTTATTTGCATGAAATGCACTTAACCACAAGCTACAACCACACTCTATGCTGTAGATACAAGGTCTACATTCACTAAAGATTACTGCTGTTACTTCAGGGGTCATAAGACTTAATTTCAATGTGTGGTCTGTGATGTGGTCTTGCTTGCTTCAAATGGATTTAAAAGGCTTGAAAACCGCGCAAGAGTCCAGACTTTGTCTCAAAGTGCAATCTGGCTGCTAAAAAAATAACACAAGTAGAAAGTGTCTCTTACAAATCAGCTGAACTCAGATGTTGTGTGTTTGTGTGTAAATGATTATCAAAGCCTCTACTACCTGGAAAGCAGCTGGACAGTCACATTACTTCCACGTCAAGATATTCTCACGTACAGCATAATTACTGAGCCTAAAGACTTTGTCATGTAAACTAGAAAGGCCTTGAGTTATGCAGCAACCAAGTGTTGTTTTCCACAATAGCTCCTCTTGGAATTTAGTAACGGGTTCAGTAAAGTGTGCATTGAAGACTGCAGAGTAGAAGAGTACCGTAGAGCTTAAGGGAAGTAATTTTCTTAATGAGAGTCACTAAAGTCAACCACAGCAAGCAGAACACTAAGCAAAGCGATGATTGATGTTAAGTGGACTCGAAGAAATAATCTGTTTATTATTTCCCTACTGGCAGAAGCTCAGAGAGCGGCCGACATGTTAACAAGGCTGTCTGGGAAAGCAGACAGGAGGATGTGGGAGGAGGGGGAGCAGAGGCAGGGGATGGGGCTTGGTGGTCGGGGGATACAAAGTTTATAAAGCCCTTACCTTCTATGAACCAAGCAAAACAATTGTTTTTTTACCTGGCTCGTTATGAAAGAGAGAGGTGCATGAAGCTGTTTGGCTTCCCATCTCATAATTTGTGAAACCTGGAACTTGTTCCAGATGCACAACCTGTAGCTGGTTCTGGTGCAGCAGCTGAAACAGGGTATTGTCACAAATACAGATTTGAGAGTAAGAAAGAAGGAGCCGTGGAATAGAGAGTGGATTAAAAAAGAGAGAGAGATTAGAGATACAATAAGACTATGCTGAATGGACCATCAGGTTGATTCAGGTGTTTTTTTGGTTGATGGCTTGAGATGGAAGTACGATCTATGGCTAAAGCGACAGGTTTGGGGTATGCTTCAAAAGCTCAATACACCTGATGTTTGACCAAATCAGTTTTCATCAATGATCCCATTGAGCCACACAGGAGTCATGCAGGTGATAAAGATGCAACCTCTCAAAGATCAAGAAACAGAGGTTTTTATAATGGATGCTGGATATTCCACCCAAAGACTTCAGAGAAAATTAAGAGGTGAAGGACCTACTAAAAAAAGTGACACTGACAAAGCAGATTTGTGTGCATGTCTAATTAAAACGAGTGAAAGCGGACTGATAAAACGGCCTTGGACGCTGAAGACAACAGGGTGTACCCTGCAGTCTGTGAGCAGGGCTGCAGGAGGAGGTAATGACAGTGGAGGGTTTTGAGGAAGCGCTCCAAGCTCCGGCTGCAGCCCAGATGTCGGAAAAGAGATGGCAAAACACATGGGCCCGTCTAATAAATACAATATAGGCACGTATAATATACGGTGCTGTGGTATGAGAGTTATCAACTGGTGAACAGAGTGCAGCATTTAGGAACTGAAGAGACAGATATTTCACTCCAAAACAGAGCACAGTAAATAAAACACCAGACTATTGGACTTAGCTGCAATTATCAGGTGGCCATACAGAAATGGCAAATAATGCTGCTAGTGTCTGCTGGATGTGTAAATAAGCAACCGTTTGCGAACAAGCTCACATCCTATATCTTTACTGCCAAACAATTAACTCCTTTTTTTAGAGCATACAAAATCTAGTTAGCTGTCCACTTGCTATATTTTAGCTGGCTAACAGTTAGCTGGTTTCTTGGATGTTCAACCACTAGCAAAACATTAGCCTCAGATTGCTAGCTAGTACAACTAATGGGTAACTAGCTAGCTGGTTTGCAGCAAAATGAAACAGCAGTAATGAAAGGAGTACTTACAGAGTGATGCTCCAACAAAAGTCTTTGGAGAGTATGTGAAAGATGCTTATGTCCTATAATTTAGCTAGCTAACAGTTTGCTAGTTTCATCACTAGATGTTGTACCACTAGCACAACATTAGCATCGGACAGCTAGCTAGTACAACTAACAGTAATGGTTAACTAGCTAACTGGTTAGCAGTAAACTGAAACTATATTCTGCTGAATCACATGTCAACAATCACAAAACAGCTGTAAAAGCAAGAGTAGGCCTACTAAATGTGCTAGTGAGGGAGTAAATAAAAGATGCTTGTCAATATTGCTTGGTTACAGATCTGACAAAATGGTGAATTTAACAATGTCAGTTAAACTGCTGTGGAGCAGTGTTGGTTGCTGTTAAGTTAAGTGTTGCGTGTTCAAGTGAAACCAGCCACTGGTGGCAGAATACGAACTGCATTCATGAGTGTTACTATCAGCTTTCACTAAATGACAGTTTACATGGCCACCGACCCCACTGTAACATGCAAACAGAAGTTCTACCAGGCCTGTAACTATCTATGATTTCTCAGCCTTTGGTCTGTTAACTTCTCAGAGCATGTGGCATTTCCCTTTTGAGAAAATCAGTGTGAATTTGGCCCCCCAGCTATGACATCCTGCACAGCGTGTAATTACACATCTAAATGGTTAAGCATATTGGGGGGTTAAAAGAGGCTGCATTCTTCCTTGGCACGTTGGGACATGGTACAGAGACAGAAGGGAAAACAAGACTTCAAGGATAATATACAGCCCTGATGAAAAAAGAGTAATATCATTGGCAGGCGGCAACAAAATAGATGCTTAGTCTTACCACTTTTACTGCTTAAAGGCAGAGTGGCAGTGATGAGTGAGGATTGGCTGATGATTATCTATTGACAATCAGACTTTATTTGCTTTGTATGTAAATCAGAAGGAAAACAGACTTTGTCACAGTCACTTTTTTCTGCATGTCGGCTGGTTTTCTGCTGCACTTATGCTCCTTCCCCAAGAGGACTGAAATCTGTTTTCAGCTGGAAGGAGTTAAATAGTTTATTATAGTACTTAAATTGTTCAAAAACAATAGTGTTTTCTATTAGTGCAATAATTAAATGCAGACTGACAAACTAGTATTGCGCTAGTTGGGATTGTAAGCAAAATGTATTAAAGGTAAAAGTACTCATTGTGCACCAATGCTCCAGTATTTATTTTAATGCTGCTGGTGGTGGAGAAAATTCAAACAACCTCATAGACTGTTGGCCATTTTCAGCGATAACAATGCATCACTTTTAAACCTGATTTTACATATTGTACGTCAAATCTGAATCTGCAAAGTAGCTAGTGACTATAGTTGTCAGGTGAATTAAAAAGTACAATATTTCCCTCTGGTTTTCATGTCACACTAATGGCAGTATGCGGTAGCTTACTTATGCCAGAGAAGGTGGGATGACAGTGAGGTGAGACAGATTCAAACTGAGAAACATAGATAGGAGAGACATGGTAGCTAGAAGAAGGATGTAGAGAGACAGAGTGACCAAATGACTGAAATGACCTGAGGCTGGCTTCTCCAAACTCTGGAGGAGTGTCACTGCAGGACCCCAGACCTGCCCTCGTACTTTGTCTGATAATTGCACAGTGAACTGACGGAGTGTGGAGAAACCCTATAAATTATGACAAGAAACGTGGCGAAATGGCATGCAATTACACACACACACACACACACACACACATACACACACACTGGTGGATGCTACAGGGTGTGCCAGTGGGCAGCGTCAGTAAATTCATGGCAGAGTGACATTCACAGACTTGTAAATCCAACAACCTGGCAAGACTTCACACAGACAGCTGAGAGACAGACAGACAGAACCGGGCGCACAGACAGAAAGATATTAGAGGTGGAAATGCAGGTCAGGGCACTGAAATGAAGGGAGGGGGAGGTGGTGGTGCCTTTTGAAGGATGGAGTTAGACAGTAATCCCCTCACCTGGCCGGAGGCTCAGCAACCAACTGTTTGTTTCAGATTCTGTCTGGGAGAGTGACCTGTAAAGTCTGGTCAAAACTCAAAGAGAAAGAAAAGCATTAGAGGCGATAGTGGAAAAGACGCTTAAACAGCAAAAGGCTGATAAATCAGGACTTTAACAAAGCTGATTGTTGGACTATATTCACAGCAGAAGCTGTGAAATGTGTGGAATTGCTCGACGGTTCCCACTGCACAGATGGTAGAGCTATCAACTCTGCAAGGTTTTCCAAAATACAGCAAAACTGTCATGTGATGGCTATATTTGCTGGTCATGTGAGGCCCTCTGTGTGATGGAGCATGATCAAGCACAACAAAAAAAGACCACATTTTAAAGAGGAAGATCCCCATTTCTTCTTCTTCTTATGATTAATAAAACTTTAAAACAAAAAAATTCACTAACCCCCTGTTACACCCAAACAAAGTACACAATTCACATTAACACTCAAACACTCAATAAATCTGTCTAAATCTCTGCACTGCTGTGGGTGAAATGTTCTCAAGGTTGGTTTTCCATTTCCCCTCACGACTGTTTTTTTCTTCCTTACCAGCACTTCGCTCTGGCATCTCCGAGAGCCTGTCAGGGCTCATTTAGCCGAGGCGTGTCCCTCCACTGCACATTGCACTTTTCAAAGACAAATTAGAGCTGTATTAATGGAGCAGTTTCTCCCACTCAAAACAATCCCCACCCCTTTTTTAATTTTCCACCTACTTTGTCTCAGTTTAGTGACCAAGATAATGTTGAGATCGCCCAAAAACAAACGTGTGCAATAGCTTGAGCTTGAAAGTGGGTCGCTTAAAAAGCCCTGGAAGTGGTTAATTTACAGTTAAAAGAAAAGGTCCGCTTTTGTAACGACCAGACAACTTGCAAAGCCTATGGCCACACTGTTATCGTCAAGTGTCTTTGAGGCTGATGTATTTTCTTGTATTCTATGAAGAAAATACATATTCTATGTATTTTCTTCTTCACTGAATTAACAAGGTGGCTGAAAATTGTCAAACCCTCTGTGAAAAGAATGCAAATTGCTCACAGACGGCGTGGCCCCGTACCGGAAACAGGTCAGCTGTCTGCCAGCCGCTCAGCTGGTAACACAGATTAAATAACTGGTGGTTTAATTTGCACATTTTTCTTTTTGCTTTTACCACTGCAGTGACCGACTGGATCGGTGACAGCTGGTGTATAAAAAGAAAGGCTTTGTGGCACACATTTGGAGCAGAAAGTGCATTGGTCGTGATTTATGATTTGTGTGTGTGTGTGTGTGTGTGTGTGTGTGTGTGTACGACAGAGTTGCATAATGTTTGGAGGTTGTGGTTTCTCTGGCAAAGTCTTTGCAGGAGTGTTATTATCAGTAAAATGTGATCATCTTCTCTGAGTCTACTGACCACAAACTTGACCTTGGAGAGCATACAAGTATGTTTTCTTAATGAGGCGTCTTATGTGCAGGTTGTATATATAGCCTTTTGATTTACACCAATAAAAACTACAGTTGTCGCAAACTCTTCCTTTTCCTGAAACTGCACGCTCCTTAAAAATGATTGAGGACTCTCTCAACATCAGCTGATGTCTGGCATCTGGTGTGAAAGCAAGTGATCAGGGTGGGAGGAGTTCACAAGATGAAAATAAGGACGGTGAGAGATGATTGGGCCGGGAGCGGGGGAAAAACGGGGAAAAAAACGTGGAGTGTCAAGAGTGAGGGGGCGGGAAGAGGAATAAAAAAACAAACTAGGTGACAGGGAGGAGGTAACAGTGAAAAGAGAAAATTCCTTCACTGATGGGGTTTCCTCCCTCCTCTAAACACAGAATGTACCATGTCACTTGCAGTGTATTGTGGATGTGTGTACCTTCTTATATGTTTTACGACACCTGGCGTTTCTACATTTTTAGAAAAGCCAATTGTTCCATTCCGCCGTCGTCTCCGTCCTCATCTTTCCCTCCGCCTGCCAGAGCGTCTCGTCGTGAGAGGAGAGTTCACGTATGCCAAGAGGAAATAGTTCTAGCAGTCGTGCATCCAAATCTACGAAGAGCTGCCACAGCGAGGCTCACTTTTTACAAAAAGAAAAGCTGAGATTGACCGTGCAGGAGGTGGTGTTATGCTAAATGGCTGTAACACTGTGGTGTTTCAGTTCTCACTGTTGACTTTCATTTGTTGGGAGCGTGTGGCTCCCAACACGCTTCCCCTGTGACCCCTTAAACGATAAGTCTGATTCTGGTCTACAGTTTTTAGCCACAGACAGGGTAGGGAAGTCAGACAGTATTTAAATCAATACATTTTATGAATAGAGAATAAAGTTGTAGTGTAGAAAACATAGAATGGCACCAGGCTTCTCTTTATCTGTATCTTTTTTTAAAAAGTTATATCTTGGGAGGCCTGCAAATCACAAGGAGTGACTTTCTTCCTTCTTTTCATGAGCAATTTTAAGACTATCTATTTATTCACAAAGCAAATATTAGCAGCCCCAGGTATGGAGCCACTGTATTATACCACCATCAGCTTATAGAGACTGGTCAGTGTCTCACAAAAACTTGTCTTTACCTCCACGTGCGCTCTCTCTCTGTCAGCACCTGTAGGTGGCGCACTCTTCCTGGCAGTAGCCATGGCTGAGCGGTGAGGCTCAGTAAGGAGACCTGTGGCTCTGGCTCGCTGTCTGCTGTCTATGAGGCCATTGTATCAATGAGGTAAAGATAGCATCTCTCAGTAGACATCACCTCCACAGACACAGAGTGCCCAGTGTTCACATCCAACCGCCCATGAATGAGAGCTCAGCGGCTGGCTGAAAACTCTGCTCTGCTCCCCCTGACAGGTCTCTTTCTTCTATTTCTGTTTTTTCTTCTCCCTCCCCCCGACCCCCTTCTCTCTCCCTGTCTCTGTCCTAATTACACCGAACACTGACCTCAGCACACTTATAGCCTCATCATCTCTCAGCTCCCCTGTAATGTGCTCACATAACCTATTGTTGAAACAACTACAGACTCTAAATAATGTAAAATAAACTCACAAAGAGAGGCCGTCCAAGTATCTCAACTCACATAAATGCTATAAAGGTGATACGATCACATATGAGTGGAGGGTTTGTTCGGTTGGAAATACCTCCCTTAATCTCAAACAATGATTAAATCAAGTGTTTGGTCTTCTGCCAGTGCCTTATGAACAGCTGACATGGATGTCCACCTGTTTCCACGGCAACTCCCTCCCCTGACATTCGACAGGGCGGCTAGCGAGCTGAAGGTCAGGCCAGGTGTGTATTAACCTGTCATCACACGAGGATGATCAGCTGATGAGGCTGCTGCGGGAGGGAGCTGACGACCGACAAGGTAATTGCGTCTGTCAGACGGGGAGATCTACTCCTCTGCCTCTCGGGTCCCCGCAGTGACGCCCAGTGAAGCACATTAAGCAGGTAGTTATCCAAATGAGCACCGCCCCATGCAGTGTGTAATTAGCAGAAAACGTAAGCTGTCACATTTAAAATTACATCTTTGTGAGATCAGCGTATATTTTCTGCAGAGCTTGGGGTCACTTTTAAGTCTATGGTGCAAAACATTTTTTAAAAAAGGAGGACTGATAAGACTATGTCTACCTACTCAAGGGTCCTTTTCTTGCCTCCTTCAAGTGAAAGTCTGAGGCTCAGGTAAGCTTTAAATGTAAAAGACCACATTTACGCAGCATATAGTCCTAATTTGAACGACAAAAATGTTCTGAAAGACAGATAATGATGTTTCTCACACCAAACGTATCTGTTAACGTTGATTAACACGTATTATCCTAATATCTGCTTGGAGCAACTACAGCTTAATTCATGTTTCTGTGGTCACGTTTAGACACTCAAAGCACTTGGTTAATATGCGAGAAAGATTGTGGCTCTTGGATAACTAATTTAAAAAGTTATCTCTGACTAGAAACACAAGTCATGATGTGTTTAGTTGTCACATATTTAGAGAAAAAATCAAGTGTTTTGGCCACCTCCCTATGACCTCTGCATGGTACTGTCCAACAACGCAGTACTTCTTTTACTGAAAAAAACGATACTGAATTTTTTTTGCACAGTTTATCTTTTCTCATCCTAGAAATTTCAGTCAGTGTCCCTAAAACCACTAAAACATGGCCTGTTGCAGTGTGCAGAATGACCTCTGTCAGCACTGGAGTGTACAACTATGTTCTGTCATTCCTCAGGTAATTCCTGGGACCCAGCCCAGCTGCACTTTCCCCCTCCTTCCCCACCACCACCAACTCAAATTACCACATTCCTTTCTCCCTAACCTGCTCTTGGGAGTCTAAAAGTGAAGGGAAAGGATGCCCAAGGAGACACAGTGCACACACTTTACACAGAAAATACCTGTGCAGAGGGGAGAGAGAGTGTTTCAGAGGAGGTTCAATGAAGTTCAAAGCTGACACAGACAATAAAGGACTGGTGATTAATTTGGTTCATGAGGTCACATCATTGTGCTGTGGACAGAGAGAGAGACAGTTTCAGAGTCAAAATGAAATAACTGCTTTACTTCATCAGATTATATAACTGCCATTTCATCAGCCTTTCTGTCAGGATGTAATGTGGCTGACTCTTATGTTGGTTAGCTTCCACTTCTGTAAGCTTTTATTGATAATTTGTAAGTTAAGGTTTTGATGAGTCCTGGGCTTTTTGTTGTTTAAAGGGCAAGTCTGTTTTTTTTTCTGCAAGTTGTGTCTTATTTTGGTCACTTTGACTGGTATCCTTGTCGTCATTGTACTCACAACGTAAAAACCTGCATTGATTTTCTGGCCACTTGGGGGTAGTGCAACAAGCTGTAAACGCAATGTTGACATATTTGCTTTCAAGCTCGTTGAAGTGAATGTGATAGCAAATGGTGGTTCATTTACACATCCAGTCAGACTTGGATTGGCAATCTGGCAATTCTGCCAAATGTCAGATGGGCCAACCCAGCTAGTCGGCCACATGGCCACCACCAGCAATGTGGGGAGAAAAAGAAATTGACCTGCCGGCCACAGTTAACTTTATGGCCTTCATCATGTCCCCCGACTCCTTCAGGTTTATCCATCCATCCATGTAATATCTGAGGTCAAGTTTGAAATAATCACATATCAAATCCAGTCAGAAAGAGCAGAGTTTGAATCAAAAATACAAATAAAATAGATAATGTACCAAAAAGTGAAAAGGTGGAGTGGAAAGGGGGAGAGGGGAAAAAGAAAAAAAAATGTGACTGATGCTGCAAAATGCTTTAACACATTAATTATTAAAAAATAATGTCAATGATTTCAGTGCCATGCAAAATCCTGCTAACTGCAGTAATATCTTTAATAGTGTGCCGATGCTAAAATGAATAGGAGGAGGAGCAGGAGGAGGAGGAGGAGGACAGGAGCCTGGACAGATGAGCAGCAGGTTGATAGGGCCTGATAAGAAGCGGAGGATGAGGATGAGCAACATGTCAACCTCCCACCAGGTGATGCTGCTAGTGTTAGATCAAGTGTCAGTGTTAACACTCTCCGTGATGATCCTCTCTACTGCCAACTTCATATCTGTTGCTTAGTCGATATGTTAGAAATAGCCTGATATTGCTGATAGTGCCTTCAGCAACTACATGCTCCACTATGTAAAACACCAGCTAGTTGCAAACTTTGTCGTTCACAGCATACATAGTTGTTTCATCCCCTGTCCACATAAAAAGATAGATAATAGCAGCTCTCATTGCTGACATATTGGAAAGCAGCAACAAACAAGCATTAAAGAGAAGCCAAAGATGGCAAGAAACACAAGTGTTCAAATGATCATACAGGTTTAAAAAAAAAACACACCGGCCAGACTTCTCCAGGAGAGAAAACTAGCACAAACTGTGGAATTATCACTGCACTTTCAACTTTATTTGTCCCCAAAGGGGAATTGTTTCTTCAGCAAGACACAGATACAGATACACCTCATAGGTGTCATCAAAGAAGGGCTGCACTGAACGTTGCAGACTCAGTCCCAGGTTGACCGTCCCAACCTTAGAATTGAAAAATAAAGTGCATCAACTGCAAGATCAACATCACCAATATGAATAAATAAATCACTAATATAGACACAATGTGCATATGAAAGTACAATTGAACCTTATGTGAACAGCATAGCTGACAATGTTGCATTGTGCATGTTGCATTCACTATTACGTTGTGCTGACTAACGCTTATCGCTGCCAGGATTATGTTCACAGTCAGTGTTTGTTTGAGTGAATGAAACACTGCATTTAAGTGCAGGACCATGACACCAGCATCCAGGGTTGGTGTTCAGCCTTTGGTCACGTTTAGGCAACAAAAGCAGTTTGGTTAAGGTTAGGGAAAGATCCTGATTGCTGCTGACTTTTTCTGCATTAAAATAGACCGTGATCTTTCCCCAAGTGCTGTTGGTGCAGGAACATAACCATAATAAACTGAATAATGCTGCACTCATGAGTGGATAGTGCAGTGCAAGACTGCCAGTTTTGGTGGAAAACAAATGAAATACATCAGTTAACATCTGTCAACATTTTTGCAAGTTGCCAGGTATGTCAATTAACAACATTTCCTCATTATATTGTAATACGTAATTCAGTAGGCATTATGTGTCCTTCAAAACATATCTGCCATTGCTAATTAGTCATATATAAACATAACTTCTAGGGCTCAAAAAGTTCAAATGAATTATCTCATTGTCTTTATAAGCACAAATTTCATATATTTACCTAATTAGTTCCTCTGGGCTGACATCTTTGATCTCGCATCCAATTCCAACACACACACTTTTTGTTAATGAAAACATCAACAGTCGTGGCCTTCAAGTTTCTCCAGCGCTGTAGGCAGCAGCCCAGGACAGACAAGGAAAGAGAGAAACATCTTCCCCTCAGGAAACAGGATGTCCCGACTCATTCCAGTGCCCGCAGCAGACTCAGATCCCCAAACAAAATAAAGTTCTTCCAAAACACAATATGGGGCAATTGGAAGCTGAGAGGCCACCCAAAGCTGTTTCAACCTTTTGATCATCCCTTCATCTGCGTCTTTATATCTTTTCAGAAGCAGAGCCGGCTCCAAGTTAAACAGGCTTTCTGCAAACTCATTCAGATGATGAAGAGGGGGATTGTGCTTTGATAAGAAATAATATGTAAATTTTAAACATCCTGCAATCAGTCTGCCGATCAGACTCGGCCGGCACCTCCTTCTTGCTCTTTCTTTTTATGTACTAATAGGAATGGAATCTTTATCCTGCGATTGTGGCAGAATATATATTAAAGTTCAATACTTCACATTAGACACACACACACACATTTGTGTCTCCCTCTATGACGTGTTTATGTGCTGCTTACAAAGGCTAATACGCAGTGTGTCTGATTCCCTCCCACCTTGTCCTCTGGACTGTGCGACCTTATTGCTTGGTGTTACCTCAAATAAAAGACTTAATTTCAAACGTACACTAAATTTAAAGGTGGATGAAATAAAGCAGTTATGCGAGCTTTACCCAGCAGCAGGCCGAGCAGGCCCACGATCCAGAACGGGTCCCACTGGCGTCCAACGCCATATGATCCCTCTGCCCACGGAGGAATAAGATCGGGCCTTTCATTTCCTCCCGGCTCTGCACTCTGTGGTGCAGATGCCTGGTTCCTTTCGCCCGTGTGGAGATCTGAGCGATCGTGGCTCACAGCACGCAGATCCCACTCCACAGCGGCGGGGACCTCTCCTCGTCTGTTGTCTTTGCAGATTTGCCCTTTGCTCTGTTTTCAGCATCAGGGGGGGAAACGTTTTCCATGACTGGGGAAAGGACATGAATGGTAGCTTTGTTGGTTGGTCTTCATGTTGGTTTGGTCAGCTCGATGAGTCCTCCCCCATGACCACCACCACCAGCACCACCACTGCACACACCCAAAACCCACTACCACAGTAACTATCCCTTTCTTACCATGTTGTCTTCATGTGTTCTCTTGATACCATAGATGTGTGAAGAGTTATATCTATTTCTCTGTTTCTCAACCCACCGCTCTCTGTCTGTCCCTCTTTGTCGATCACAGGAAGTAAGAAATACAGGGCAGGCCTGGTGGAGCTTTGATCCAGATGGGGCCGTTTGAGAGCGTGAGTAAGACCCGAGAGCCAGGGCTCAACAAAGGATGCTCAGTGCTGCAGGCCTGACCAACTTTATTTGATGAAGAGAAGGAAAGAGTCTCTGCTTTCATCTTCCATATTTCAACTTCAGCGCATTCTTAACTTTAGAAACTCATTTGATTTCACGGAGCTCGAGCTGATCTAATCACATTTTTGCAGGGATTAAACTTAAATGCAGAGTCTTTAAACAATCTCCTAAATTATCCCGAACCTCTCAGTGGCCGAAGCCTTTTCTATAGGTGTCAGCTAAATGTGCCTTATCTAATTTTTAGCCACATCGCCACTTTGGTCTAGATTGAAATATCTCAACAGCTGTTTGATGGATTGCCATTAAGTTTTCTACAGACATTCATGGTCCACAGAGGATGCATCCTATTGACTTTGGTGGCTTAGTGGTTTCTGCTAGCACCACCATGAGGTTCGCATGTGGTTTTGAGTGAAATGTCTAAACAACTGAATTGAATCGACATGAACTTTGGCGCAGTAATTCATGTCCTCGTCATTATAAATAAATAAACTTTGGGGATCATCTGGTTTTTCTACCTCCGTCATCAGGTCAAATTCCACTTTGTCCACTTTGGTTTATGACCAAATACCTGAAAACTAAGACAATGACACGATGGTGTAATTAAGTCATTTCTCCATAATGGCAAGGCAACAAGTTGGGATATTGATATTAAATCTAAACTTATTTACCCTAAAAGAGCTGTGATTGTTGTGAGAGCACAAATGGCAAATGTGCTGCCGCGCATACGGTTTCATTTTGCTCTGAGGGAGCAGGTGGAGTTCTGTCTCTTTGCAACACAACCCTTCGCAACAAAATAATGTTTGAGAGAAACTGATCAAAAAATAACATAATACAGATGGTAATATGGTAAATTGTTTTGTGAGCCTTGATGTTTCACTAACTTAGCGGTTCAGAGATTGTTGTTTCCTCGCCATTAATTTGTTTGCGTACGTATACATTTCCGTCTGCTGATTGCAACAGAAAGAAATGTCTGTCATACAATTACGATCTATCTTATCATCATTAGATTTTACAATTTTCTGTAGCACAGTATTTGAAAAACACAGAATTCAGCAATATTCTGTCTGACTTTTCTACTTTGAAGAGCAGGAATATACTGTATACTGTATAACTTGCCAACTTGCTACATAAATCAAGCAGGGGAGAAAAAATGTGAAAGACCTGGAAGGTGCTGTGGATCAAACCATATGTGCATATTACTGCACTTCTTCTGTACCATATCAGCTCGATGTGTTGTATACCTGCAACTTACTGTCTTAATTTTCCCATGTATTACCATTTATGAAGTTAGTACCATGCTGACAGACTAGCACACAGACCAGCAAACAAAACCCGTCTGACAAATTTGTTTAAACTTGCATTCATGATTATCATTATGAACCATGCCGCTAGAGAAAAAAAACAATGACTCTTCCAGTGCATCATTTAGTACTAATTAGTAATTGTTAGTAAATGTTAGCATGCTAACACACTAAGACTAAACATTATTAACATCAGCATCTTAGCAGTGGCATTATGAGCATATAAGCATGCTGATGTTGGATAGAGCTAGGCTCACAGTTTCCCCTGTTTCCAGTCTTTATGCTAAGATATGCTAAGTGGCTGCTTGCGTAGCTTCATATTTACCATACAAACATGACAGTGGTATAAGTCTTCTCACCTAACACCTGTCTAGAAAGCAAATTAACTTATTTTCCAAAATGTCAAACCATTCCTTTCAGTAGGAGAGATGAATCAGTTCCCTGTTAAAGAACAAAAAGAAAAAAAAAGCATACTGGGGGACAAAGCTTGAACTTTTTCATAAAAAGAAAAGATTGCGAGTAGCCATTGCTCTGATGCTATTGGACAAAAAAAAAGAAAAAAAAAGAAACAGATGTCTAGCAAATCATTCAATACCAGCTACACCTAAGCGGCTTTGTAACGACATCAGTGGTCAGAGAGGTCACTGAGGCCGACCTCTGTTAGTGGGAGGGCCGCTGGTATCCAGGGATATTGCTTGGAGAAGCCCGACGGATGCAGAGAGAGGTTAGAGGGAGACAAACAGAGCCGATGGTCAGTTTGTTTGGGATTCTTGAGAGGAGATAGCAGTTCACAAAGCCTTTCTAATGGGAACCAGCTGACCGCTAATAAAGCTATAGCCAGGCTAGGGCTATTTGCTTTTGTTGTGGACCTTTAGAGGGGGGCTTCTGTTTATTGTGCTTTATTCTCCCAAGCCCCTCAAACGGAGGCAAGAGAAATTTATACAGGGTTAAGTTTACTTTGAGTCCACCGGACTTTATCGAGCTACTCTATGAGTTTTCCCAGAGTGAGAGATTTGCTGATACACCATAAAGTTAAAGCAGACAGATCCTTTTGATTTGCTGACCTTGCTTTACGCTTTGAGTTTTGATTTTCTTTGGATGATTTGTTTGGGGAATGACTTTCAGGAAGTGCTTCTACAGCATATTGAATTTTTTAGTGCTGTAACTTTTGCATAGCATTTGGTCAGATAGTTTTGAAGCTGCCTTGAAGCGACAAGAGCTTAATGACCAGGCGTACAGTATGAGGAATGCATACAGACCTACAGAAATGTGGAAACTGGAGGTAGTATTTCTTGCAGGACTGTTCTATTACAATAACTTTAGCCAGGTGTACCTAGTAAAGTGGCAAATTAATGTAGGTATTTTGCCCACATCTTCGATAAAATCTGTGACAGTCAATCAAAAATAGCATTTTAGAGTATAATGAGCTATAGATGTCCATATTAGCTTTCTGATTAATGTATAAAGACTAGAGTTTATATGTTGACTTTAGCAGGACAGCTCATTGAAACTATGAGGAAATGCTATCACCCCTCGCTTGATCATGTGTAATATTCAACTGTGCACTCAGGCAAATCAGTGCTTAAGCTAAATACAAACATTTGTCAGGGTGTGTGTACTGCCCATTGTTCAGAAACCCAAATTTTTGATTGGCTAGTGTTGGTTGCTTGGTTAGGGTAAGGGGCAGGTGGTTCGTTCGATGGTTAAGGTTAGAAAAAAGGTCAGACCCAATCAGGGGCAGAGTAGGGGAGGGTCTTTGAAGAATACCCGTCAGATCGAGGGTATGGCACCCAGCATGCTAACACGTTCACAGTGACAATGTTAACATGCTATTGTTTAGCAGCTATAATGTTTTCCATGTTCACCATCTTAGTTAGCATGCTAACATTTGCTAATTAGCACTAAACACAAAACACAGTCAGTTGAGGTGGACTGACGTGAAACGACGTGAAGTGTTGCTCACATTAAAACTGAAAAGTCAGGTAAAAGTCAATAAAGTTATTGAAAAGCTTATAGAGGGATGAATGTCCAGTCTGGACCAAATGATGCACTGACCAGCACCCTGACCGGCATTACCATCTGTAGAGCCATGCTGCTAGCGTGGCTAATAAAAATAAATAGAACACTGTGAAAGTACTTAGTCCTGATTTCTGCTGTTTGCATCACAAGAAATATGAACCGAGGGTTTCTGGACTAACTGATACTGTAATAGTGGGTAGGAGAGAATATGATTATATTCGCTCCCTGTCGGCTGTGTCCCCCTCTCTGAATTATGGGATATGTCTGGTTTCCTGTGTAAGAACTGTTCTGCTGCTCATCCAGAATCAACACGGAGAGTGTGCTCAGTTTAGGCGGAGAGGCACCAGATAAAGGAGAATTTGTTTCCTCTCTCAAAGCTCCATGTCTTTCATTTTTCCTCCAAAGAGAAACAAGAGTGTTTTGTTTTGGCTGAGCTTCTGTTGTGTTGTAAAGTATGTCGCTACTCCTTTCACGACATGCTTAATTAAGCTTTGGAACTGATCCAAGATGCTGTGGGGTGTTGAACTCTAAATAAAACATATCATATGGAAAACTTTGTAAAGGCCTCTAATCACTGTCCACACAATATCACACAGATTCAAACAGACATGATTAACTTATCAACCTTCAGTTTCCCCAAAGAACAACACAGTCGAATCACAAATGATGAAGAAAAGCAACATAATACAGGTGGTAATACGGTAAATCGGTTCCACTGTTCAAATGTTTTTTTAAGTAAGTAAAAAGCCTTGATGCCATTCAGAGATTATTTTTTCTTCCCCATTCGACTGTTTGCATTCAACTGTTTGCGTAAATGTTCATTTCCGTCTGCTGATTGCAACTGCACTCAGTAATATAATGTTTATTACTCCCTCGCCCATAAGAAATGTCTCCATACAATGAGCTTTTTTTCTCATCACGGGTGGACTGGATTAGATTTTACATTTTTCTGTGGTACTCTATGTGAAAAACACAGTTAGGCAATATTCTGTTGACTTTTCTATTGTGAAGAGCAGAAATATATTGTGTAACTTGCTAGTTTGCCATATAAATCAATCAGGAGAGAAAAAAGTAAAGACCTGAAAGGTTCTCTGGTTCAAAGCATTTTACTGCACTTCTTCTTTTAAACCATATCAACTTGATATGTTCATTATTGTCCATCTTGCAACATTTTTTCTTCATCTTCTTCTTTAGTCGCTTACTATTAAAACAATAGCAGACACAGCATAAAGACCAGCAAAGAAAACTTTAATTATGAATTGATGATTCTGGGAGCCGTGCCACCGCAGTTAAGCCTCACTGAAATCAATCTAACAATAAGCTGTGACAGCAGCGTCAGGCTGTGCCATTCCTTTACATCACATATGTGACTTGAATAGAACATGTCTCGAATTGGAAAGTAGTGTAACAATTGCTTTGATTTATGAAAGAATAGTGTTGATTGCAAAAGGATGAGGCACATAAAAACAAAGAAAGAAACCAATGAAAATGAGGCCCAGATATAAGTTAATCAGGAGAGTTTTTAGTCTCATGTGCAAAGGGACAGCATGAGAAAACTGAAACGATGAGCAGAGAACATTTAAACTTTTTTTTCCCTACAAAGTGTCCATATTTATTATTATAAATTTTACCTGAGGGGTTTACTATCAGGATACTTACTGCTTTTTGTTGCATTGATACTTGCAGTGAGAGTATTTACTATATCTATACTGCCTGTGAATATTCTCATTCATCCAGGTCATTGTAAGCTTTAGGGCATTCAATCGTTCGCAACTGGACCTCGTCAGTTTGTCTTAAAAGACGTTTCGCTTCTCATCCGAGCAGGCTTCATCAGTTCGTACGCAACCAGACTAGATAGGACAGCTCTAGTCCCATCACATAGGACTAGAGGATAGGACTAGAGCTGTCCTATCTAGTCTGGTTGCGTACGAACTGATGAAGCCTGCTCGGATGAGAAGCGAAACGTCTTTTAAGACAAACTGACGAGGTCCAGTTGCGAACGATTGAATGCCCTAAAGCTATATCTATACTCTTTGTGCAATCTTGGAGAACAGGACCAACTGCTACTGTTCTGGATGTGGACTGAGAGAGTTTGCACGTGGGCTGAATACTCGCCAGCTGCCAGGAAACTTGATCTTACCCATGCCACTCTCAAACAATTTACAGATGGGCCACAAAACGCTGGCCTCCAATCAGACAATAGCTTAGAGGGAAACACTGAAGGCCAAACTGAATGCTTCTAACTGAATTTCTCCTAAATCTTTCTGTGCTTCAAAGTTCAGCCTATCTGGGGGTTACTCTTTGGCAGGCTGATAATTAAATTGATGAGCCAAGAAATGGGGGACGAAAAAAGAAAACAAAGTTTGGAATTAAACAAGCAAATTCATTTAATCGTTTCAGCAAATGTGTGGAGAGATTTGTGGATGAATGTTGTATTGTTGCACTGTGGTGGCAGCACAAAGAGCCACTCACTACAGTATACTGCACAAGCTGGGATCTCTCCTTCTCCCTCTCCTTTGGGAGCTTTTCAAAGCCGCTCTCCTCAGCGCTGGAAAATAAAAACAGAGTCATTGCTTCACATACTTTGGCCTGATTGATGTTGCAGTTATCATAAAGGGAGAAACAGACCCTTACTATTTATTATACCTGAGCTCTGATCTGCAACCCTCCTTCATTCCCGTTTGCATTTAACACCTAAGGAAATTTTGTGCAGTAACCGGCTTCTCTTTCGTTTCACTGTAAGTCATTCTTGGAAAAGTAGGCATTTCAGACTAATTCTAGTGCGTCAGACCCTTGGATAAATCAGGACCTTGTCTCACCCAGTATTGACACAGGCCTGTTCTCTGCTGCTTGAAAAGCTTTCACTGTCTGTACGAGGTGAACACTTCACAATCCAGACTTTTACCTGCCTGGGCACTGCGTAGTTCAACCTCGACGACCAAAGGATTCCACGTGCAGCACGTATAGAGGGCTCTCTGTAGAGAGGGGCAGAAAAATGTGCATGAAGTTGTTTACATAACGAAGGATTTATATTAAACATTGGATAAGCCAAACCCATTAGATATAGGGTCTAAGGTCTAAAAACCAAGTACGAAGATCAAACATTCAAAAAACAGGTAAAAGCTTCACTCGAAACATGCTGTGAAATCAAATCTAAAAAAATAAAAGATACCTGATTGCTGACCTTTACACATGACCAGAGCTATTTCAGACTTTTCAGGCTGAGCTCCCTTTAAAATTTGTAATTATGAAACACCACAATCTAGACAGCAGAAACTAATTGTCCAGACATGGAGGGTACAGAGGGCCACAGAGAGCCAAAGTCTAATTGGTATAACAACCCTCTGCCAGCTTGAGACCCAATCCAAGAAATAATGCTGTTTTCATTCTGAGCAGGCCACAAAACTAATTGATGTATTTTTGTGATTGCCTGGCAGTCACATTATGAGTATGATTAAGACAATGCTCCCAGAGCTGCATATTGCACATTTGTTAAGTGTTTAAGTGCTGCACAGCTGTCAGGCACAACTTTAGCTGTAATCTGTGTAAAATTCCTGCGCAAACCGTTTCACCTCACCTCAAATAATCAGACGTAGAGAAAGTCACTGGCTGGGGACACAGTCTATAAGACAAAGAAAATGAAACAAAACAACATTATGAGACAGATGCATACATGGGGCTGTAATAAGAGCAAGCACTATCTTTTTTTAGCCCTTCACAAACAAAATTGCAAGCAAAATACCTGCTTGAATGTAAGATCCAAGTGTTAGCATGTCCAGCTATCTTACTAGCTAGGTAACTCTGCTGACTCTTGTTAAGTATTACTTTACTCATGAGTGAACTACACTGTTTTATGGGATACACTTAAAAGCAATTAAACAGTAGAGCATAAATCTAGCCTCCTACCACTCCATGTATGCAAGCAAAGCATCCAAGCAGGGTTATGTCAATTTACATTTTTCCTCAGTAGTGCTAACAGTGCTGTTTAGGATACATGTCTTCAGGTTTGTTCGTGAGCAGGTGTGGATGCTGAAGATGTAAATTTAGCCTCATTTGGCACAAGCTCATATAGGTAGCCATCAAACACACATTTAAGACCTTTTTAATGGGTTCTTTTAAACCACATATGTCAAAGTCAAGGCCCGCGGGCCGGATGCGGCCCGCAAATGATTTATATGCGGCCCCCCGGGTGATATTTGATTAGTATTAGAACTGGCCGCAGCCGCCCGCTGGTGTTTTGCACGCACCAATACTCCATTCCCCACAATGCAACGGTAGCCCGTGAACTCACTGCAGCGCGGCAAACGGGCCTCGGCTTTATTATTCATCAGCAGCCAGAACAGATGTTAACTTTCAGTTACCCACTCCCCAAAAAGGAAAGTATTGTTTTGTCTGTGTCCTATAGATTTTTGTATTTAAATTTATTTTATTTATTTAGATTTATTTTTCAGTTGAACTCAACTTGCCTGTTGAAAATGTTTTCCCTTAATTACTGACAGAGCCATAAGAAAATATTGCTTTATTCATTTAATGCACAGGACTTTTTTTCTTTGAAGGAAGTTCGTTTTTGTGCCTGTTGAAAAATGTTTACACTTGAAATTACTGACAGAGCCATAAAAGAATATTGGATTGTTCATTTAATCATTAAATAAAATACATTGTGTTAGATCTTAGTTTAATAGGCTATGTGCAATCATTAAAATATGTTTTAATAAACATTGAACCACTCCGGCCCTCGGCTTGTAGCAAATCTGTTTCTTTGGCCCTCTGTGTATTTTGACTTTGACATCCCTGTTTTAAACTGAATAAACTATGGATGGCATTTTCAAATAACTCATGGAGCTAATGTTAGCTAAATTTTAGCCAGCTAGCTTACTTGCAGATGATAAAATGTGCTAGCATCGGTTGTCATTTCAGCTAACAAAATCTACGGTCGTAAGATAGCGATGAGAACTGATGTCAACTGAGTAACATTCACACAAAATATTGTATATTCTATTGTATATCATGAACATTTCAGCAGTTGTATATAAAACTACTCAGCAAATGCAGTATTTCTGTTTCTTTGCTTTGGCAGAATTTCCTTTATTGTGCAGCCTGTTAATTCAAATGTCAAGTAAACAGGGTCTAATGGTCTTGCTAATGGAGCAAATCTCATAAAAATGTTGTACATTTATGTGAGAGAAAGCATTGTGACTGCGGCTAAGCAGGGTTTATTTCCCTGGCTGGGGCAGAGGCTCTCATCAAACATTTGCTGTACTGAACTCATCTGTTTGGTGGAGCAAACGGAGCAACTAGGGCAAGCCACATTCAATCCCAGCCATCAGGGTTTGTGCAGTGTCAGAAAATACCTCTGCTCCAGAGCGGAGTTTACCTGCGGAAACATCATAAACAGAGGCACTTTTTAAATCCTGAAATCCTGGCCCGCTCAAAGAAAATAGAGCTGCCAGAGAGGGAATTTGACTTTCTACTCCCACAATAAACCTGCAGTTGGATAGAGTTTCCAAACTGGGGGGTAGAATCATCACAACTGGCACCCTAACAAACTTCATCAGCTTCTTTACTTTCCCTCACTGTTTGGAACCAAAACATGCAGAGGATATGTATGTCATCCCTCCACTCAAACATTCCCACCCCAATGACCCAATTGAAACCAAATACGAGTTCAGCAACACCTTCTGAGATGATAATTGTACATTTTTATTAGAAAAGCATCTGGAAAATGTCTGGAACAGCTCAAATGTCAACATCTGAAGTGGATAGAACCATACACATCCATCAACCAGGTGTTGTGATCAATCACTCGGACAAAAATTCTAATTAGTCTGCTAATCAGCAATTCATACGGCCACCCAATAAGTCAGTTAGGCAGCTACAGGAAAAGAAAACCAGTTATTTGTTCTCCAGTCTCTGGAAAAGTCAACCACTCTACCAGACACCCAGCTGCTGAGTCAGTGCTGCAGGCAACCGAGCTGAAAGATAATCAGCCAAGTTACTCGCACTGTGATTGGCTGGGCTGGTCAGCTTTCGCTGTCCACTTAGTCAACCAGGCAGTCTGTGAAATCTGTATAAGGACCAACATGTGCAGGAAGCAGTGCCCACTCCGGATCTGTTTCCTCTCGTGACAGACTGAGTGATTTATTCATTTTCCCACATTAGATCTTAGAAAGAGTCCCACAGTGAGAAAAAGATATGTGCTAAATATTCAACAATTTCATGAATCAGACATCACCGACAATCTAAACATCAAGATAGATTCCTTAATGGTTTGTTCCAGTCCATGAGTCTGTAAACTGTGAGATAACACAGGGGAAAAGATAAATGAGCAGTCTAGATCAGAGCCTTTCGCATTGCCTCATTTTGTTTTATATCCTGCTTTTCTCTTTCATTGTGAAGCATTTAGAAAAATGCCTCATATAACTAAACTTTACTTACTTGTTAAGCTTGTACAGCACTGTCTTTTGAGTATTTCATAATATTTTCACGTAACACGGCTTTGTGTAAATGAAACATCAGTGACAAAACACCTCCACCACCTCTTTCTCTCCCAGGATTACTGCCTTTTTGAGGGATTAGATAAATTCTTTCTGGCCTCTGCTTCTTAACTCCGGTGTCGTGTCAAAACTCAGCCCCCTTCCTCTAATCACTGGATGCTCTTCTCTCTGATCTCCTCAGCCTGTTTTCATGTGAGTTACTGGAAAAGGCCCCATCTGGCTGACCACAGGTGAACAGAGCAGCCATTCAACTCACTGCTAAAGTTATGTACTGGACCTCTGCCACCGGCCGATTAGAGATTGCTGGTCTACCAAGATAATCCACTGAGGGGGGTCCATGCTGGAGCTTAGAAACATACACACAAAGTGCTAAATAGATGTGGTTGTGTTGCTGCATTTTGAAGTGCATTGATGGCAGATTGACAGTGGACAGATTGACAGTTACAAGTTTTTCTCTGACCTGCTGATTAAAAACTGTCCAGGATTTTGAAATAAAGTGAATAAATGTGGTGGGACATGAAAATGCCAAGTACTGGTTTGCGCTGTTCCCTTTCTTGACATTTCTTAAGGTGTATTTTGACCACAGCTGTGCCTTCGCACTAAAGCACTGTCCATCAGACACATTACTTCAGCTCACTGAAGAAAACGAAGAAACTAAAAACAGCAGATCTCTCCATCAAGACTTAAATTCCCTTATGTGTGACTAAGTCCATTATTCTGGAATAAGCCCATTAAAAACAGATAATAATGCCAGCAGTGCCATTCTAGATACCCCTGAGTTGTTTGGCAGGAATGTTTAATTCCTGATTCATTTTGTTTAATGGTGCACTATAATCAGCTTAGAGGATTGTTGCTCTTTTGCTGAAAAGGCTGACATGCATTTCTTCCACAAGGGGGCCTTTTAATCTGAGGTTTTGCAAGGTTACACTGTACAGTACACTGAATATTGGTCCTATTTATGAATGCATGTTCCCGGGTTGAACACAAACATGCAACGTTCACCACGGTGCACATAGTTTAGGTGCCAATGAATTGCTGTCTTACACATACATACACACACAGCATAGTCATTCCCTACAGTATACCAAAATATAACAGCACGTTTCACTATTTCCAGCCCTCACACACACCTCTCTGTGTAAGAGATTCATATCCACACACATCATGAATAACTCCAACCACAGGACAAATATGCCAACATTTATTTGCTTTTCTTTTTATCGATTTAAGAGTTATCACCGCCATACGTGCAGCATATTAACTCTGGCCCATCCAGAACACTGTTCTTTTGTCCGCCCATGCAGGTAGTCCCTCTCTGTTGGCCCAGTGACCTGCTTCCTGCCTTCCCAAGCAGCCCTGATCATGGCCTAAAGTGTTTCTCCCCTCAGCTGGAGGCGGACTGGATTACAGATACCTGCAGAGCTCTGTTAAGGTGACTGTCAATCTTTGCTTGTGGCAGGAGGAACAAATACTTTGTTATCAGTATGGACTAATTCAGTATGTCGAGAGTGAGAAAACCCATAGGATGGAGGAAGGGAATGAGAAAGTCATATAGTCTGTCTGCACATCAAAGGTAACCTTTTTGTTAAAGGAAAAGCATTTGATCACTAGTAGCATAAGCAAGCAATGTTTTATAAGCAGGTTGTTTGTGTTGTGCATACGGGCGAGCAACATGACACATTCCTGCTGCCAGGGTTCACACTATTCTGTTGATTGACAGTTAGTGGCAGCAATAATGTGTCAACAAAGATAAGGAAGACATAGACTGCTAGCTAGCAAACATCAATTTATGCAATGCACAATTTAGATTTTTTTTAAGTATTTAAAGTGGGGAAAAAAATTAATTCAGCAGATTATTCAGACCTCAAGGCTATATGCATTTGTGAGAGGCACTGAACATATTTGTTTATTTAAAAAAAAAACTCCATAGGGCACCTTAAACTTCTTATAGCTTTATGAAATGATTTTCAACCACTAGGTGGCAGAAATACTCCGAAATGAAGTCACTCTTAAACTCTCTTATGACTTATGTGTTAAAAAATAAATTGGCTACTGACATGGGAGCACAACATTAGTGTGTTTTTCTGGCTGGTAATCACTGACCTTACAGTTCTTACTACATGCTTGGTGCTTTGTTCACAAGCTACTCATTTACTTTGGCTTGCCGTCGTCGCTTTAACGTGCACAGGTATGCCTGCCAGGGTTGGTGAGAGCTGGGAGACGTAACCACACAGCAAATGAGCCAAATCGCTGAGTGAAAAGAGACTAAAAGCTGCACAGAGCCACAGAGTTGGGTGTCAGTTTTCAATGGGCTCGACACAGTGAGCAAACCTTTCACATTTGATTCAAGGTTACTATCAAAATTATGGTTTGATGGAGCTTTAAGTGACAGTTTGTGTTGGCGCTCATGTGGGTATTCATTTGCACTCATTTCTGTCTATTCTTTTCTCTAATGCCATGAGAATAACTGGTTTGAGTTAGTTAATTAAGACGTTTTTCAAGGAGAAACATGAATGGGGTGGAGGAGTGATGCATCATATCTCTCTTATTGGATCTATTTAATGAAAGCAAGACCCTTGAATACATGACTGAGAACATATTATGTGGTCTGTTCCTGCTTGTCTGTCTTTTAAGCTATGCAGAAAAGGAAATATACATCACAAAAACCAAATGTGACCCACACCGCAGCCTGAAATAAAATCTGCTCCCACTTTGGTTTCAGCGTTCAGAGTTTGCCCTCATCCAATTACTTCATATTTGATCAATAAATGAAGCCAGCAGTCCACTTACACCTGTGCCTCATGCAATAAGACGCACTGTGCAGCCCTGCAGCAGTGTCGTCTGATGAACATGTGGTGGAAGCGAAGTCTCTAATCTCAACTGTTGTCAAATGTCAGAAGGACTGTAAATCCAACCCCAAAAGTAAAGATAAGGCAGTGAACATATGAAAATAAAGAGACAACCAAAACACTATTACAAATCAGTCACTGTATGATGAGTGAATTAGGATTATAAAAAATGGAAGACATTTCAAATGACTTGTATTTACATTACCTATGAGACCCTTTTGAATAGCCTTTATTTCGTGACATGTATTTCATGTAGTTACAGAATATTCCAGTATTTCCTTGTGTAAACTGGATAACATCTAAAACTAAAAACTACCCCCGAATATCAGAATTATATTTAATGTGGCTTTAATTTGTTTCTCTGTTCTAAGTCACATTTTCATCTAAACTTGCCACACAGTCAGAGTGGGTGATTTAGTCAAAATGCTCCTCTATCTGAACCATCAAAAAACACCTAAAAACTGCCCTCAGCAGGTCAGCCAACAGCAGAGTCCCGGTCTCCTTTTAGACCCCTGGAGCCTGCTCAGTGTGGGGGAGTCTGTAAACAAATCTGCCATCACCTCTCTCTGTCTCTCTCCCTCACTGTCTGTCTCTCTCTCTGTCTCTCTCTCCGCCATCACATACATGCCCTTCCTTTTCCTCCTTTTCTTCATCCTTCCTTCGCCCGTTACTTGCCCTTATCCATATTTCCTCCTTTGCTTATCACCCTCACTTTCTCCTGTTGCGCACATCATATGTTATGCACTGTTTCTTCATTTTAGCCTGCTTCTTCCTCGTTTGTCCTCTTCATCCAGCTCTTATCCATTTGTCACCATGTCTTTGCTAAATAGCTCTTCTTACATGTTTTGCATAAGGTATTCAAACAATAAGTATACATCAATGTCACAATCTAAAAATATACCAATATTAGTGAAAGCTCTGTATTTAAAGGGTTTTTGTGTGAATGAAGTGTGTTAGTTTTACCAGCAAACTGTGTTTTAAGTGTACCAGTAAAATTAGTCATTAGCCAGCAGAATGGCCCTTGTCGTTAGCTTTCCAACCAAATGTAGCACAAATTTTGACCAGATTTTGAGTAAATCTGCAAAAGAAACTGCAAAGTAATCCACATTAACTACCATTATGTGATTATTAGGAGTTGATTCATTGAAATAAACCACTGGTGGCACTAATTCTCTGGTGGGGTGCCATTAAACCACGACAAAAGAAGAGGGCACAACAAGATGATGTAATTAAATGAGCACCACTCAAACCTCAAACACTGAAAAACTGTAGAAAACATGACATTTATGTTAGTGTCATCTATAATGAGGAAGATTGCCGTCTCGTCATCACTCAACGCAGATCTGATGTTTCTGTCTGCCGCTTTTTTCCTCTCTTCAGTGGACATTAACGCCACATGCTTCATTTACATCATTTTCTATTCACTGTCTGTTTTCATTGCACCTTGTTGCATTTTGCTTTTATCCAACTTTTCCATCTAAGCCAAGCCAAGTGCATGTAAACCCACTTACTGTTAAATTATGATGCATTCTGTTGTTATAGTATTCCTACAGATGCATTACTGAGTAAGCAGATTTTTTAATAATGTGGCTAATTTAAATAGGGCTAATACTAACCCCTTTATACTGTTGGGTAGATTAATTTATCACACTGCATTCTATGTTGTCAGACAAAAGAAGAAGAGCTTCCAAGGCATTTTATGTTGATTACAGTGTATGTTTCATAAAATTTCATATGCTAAGTAGTTACTATAGCTTTCAAATAAATGCGCTGGAGTTAAAGGTGATGTACAAGTACCTTAAAACTCTACTTCTGTACAGTAAATAAATGTTCTTAATTCTGCTTCTTGTTACCTCTGTTCCTCTTCTTTCTGTCTCTCCTCCTCCTCCATTTCTAACCCTGTCACTCACCACCCCCCGCTTGACCAACCCCATCCCTGACTTTCCCTTTCTGCACTTCTGTCCTCAACCCCCTCCTCTGCCCCAGTCCTCCTTTTCTTCTTATCCTCCTAGATCTCATACCACACTCTCCACCACTTTCTGTCTCTCTCTATCCTATTTCTCTTTACTTTAGACCTCAGGCTACAAGTCTGCCTGAAACTGCTTCCTGCCCTAACCTAAACCAACCTCCATCTGCCCCCTATATCTGTTGTACTTTCCGTTACAACAACACAACTGTCTTTGTAAACAGTTCAATGAATAGAACTCATGGTACAAATAACCTTAAAAAAATAATACATCAGAGAGCAACAAAGAACAGGTTGGTTATTTGTTCATTTGTGCCAGTGAAGAGCAGATTATGGGGAACTACATCACAGTCCTGGATGGTCACATAAGAAAGTTTTGGGGAAGTGGCCGCCTTTTAAAGGATGTAACCAGCCGTGAAACCAAGACTTAGTCTCCATCTTTTCTTATATAAAACCAAAAAACTGTTTGAAAACACTTCACATCAAGCATAAATCTCACTTTTTCATCCTGCTTGATAAGATGACAGTTTGATGAATCATTCATTAGGTAATTAGATTTCAGATGTTTTCACCAGACAGGAAATATAATGTGCAGGGATGTTTCCTAATAGATGTGAATGTTGCTTTAAGTAAAAAAAAACTTTTATTTGACTGCCAGAAAGTGTTTGTGTGTTAGGGGGAAGCAAACATTTCATATTTCAGCCTCCCTCTGTGACTCTTCTTCTTCTTCTTCCTCTTTTTTTTTTTGGCCCTCAAAAGGAAAGTCAAGGTTTGCAAACACTAAAACACTTGATTCAAACACAAAAAAAACACCTAAAACTCAAAATAGTGTAGAGATTACGAGAAAGAGACACAAAGACACAAGACACAAAGGCTACAGTGGCACATGATGTTCTTCTCCTTCTTCATTGTCATGTCTCTATATTCCATATCCATTACCCATACCAAAGCCTCCCTCCCTCTCTCCCCAAACACCCCTCTTCCCCTCTCTTCTCCAAAGCCCTGCCATCTCTCAGCATTCCTCAGGTCCGCCACACAGAGTCCCATTGTGTCAGTGGGTTAGGGAGGGAGCTCACAGTCCAGCCTCTCACCATGTGCTGCCGCTGGACTCACCTTAGGAGACCAAAAACTACTGTACAGCCTTTTCACACACACACACACACACACACACACACACACACACACACACACACACACACACACTCACACACACCTTGCCTCTTTCTGTCTCCATTTCCTCCCCCGTTCCATCACCCTCCTCCATCTCCTGTTCCACCGTTCATTCCCTTTTCTTCCGCTCACACTTCCACTGCTTTTGGAACTGGTCCACCATCAACAGGCTTCACCCTCCTTTTTTAAACCAGTGTTTATAACCAAACAGCCCTGCTCAAAAAGGCTATTGATGAGACTCTGAGGTTTCAAAGCAAGACAGCAAGCAGACCCAGAGGAGGAGGAGGAGGGATGGAAGGAAGGGGGTGGTATAATTTGAGAGGGCCATGTTCTCCTGTATAAAATACCTGAGGTCCCAGAGTGAAGCCCTCCACCCCACCCTGCCACTCAATCTGGGTTGGTGGTTCTTTAAACAGCACAGAAGTGAAAACAGCCAAGTGAAGGAGGTTGAACCAGTTAAAGGCTGCATTGTAGAGAACCACAGAGACCCAGCCTGCTGCTAATCAACAGGGTTTGCATTGAGTAACTTTGATGTGAATGTTGTGAAAATAGCAGAGGCTCTATTGTCATTTGTATACCTTTGAAATAACACATCTAATCCCAGCTTCTGACACAGTTTAGCTTGGACTAAAAGCCATCTGTGGGCCTGTCAACGTCACTGTGTAAAGCAAGTCTATTCAGGCGTCACAAACTGACGGTGAAGAGCAGCTTCACCTTGAATCTTGATTAATGGTGGCACATTTTTTGTATTGAATCACTGAACCTGTCTTTACTCAAGCAAAACACTAACATGTCATCGCCTTTTAAAGTTGATAAGGTGAACATATTAGCAAGCAGCAGCTTGCTTATACATCGAGCAAAGACTGAGTAACATTAACTCTCATCTGGAGTCATTTTTCTGGCCACCCGCTAAAGTCGAATAGTCACAGTTTTTAGCTCTGTGTTGGTCTCCACCAACCCCTGAGAAAAATATCTGTTTTGATGCTAAATGCTCAACTGTGTTCACCAGCTAGTCGTTAATTTTGTCTGTCTGCTGTTCCGTGCTGAGCAGCGAGCATACAAATGACTTTTAGAGGGTTTTTTTAGCTGAAAGCAGCTGCCTGCTGTGACTGGAACCGAACAGTGAAGTTGCCTTAAAACCAAAACACTGAGCTGAAAGAGGCTGTAAAGGCCCGTAGAGCTGCAGGGAACAGCAGACTCGGGTTATAATCCTCTGTAGTTCATCAATATGAACTTCCATTTACAGGAAATAAAAATATTGATTACAGCTGCTTTAAGTACAGTACTTAAGTAAATGTACTTAGTTTATTGTCAAATATTGTCATTTCATCTAAATAACACACTTAATCCTAACCTTCAAAAAAGAACACAGATGAGCAGATTTACTAAATGTTTTGATGATGGCTGATACAATAATCATCAAGACAGTATTTACAGTATAAAGATGGCGTTACTAGAACTACGTAAACCCAAAATGTTGAGACAGGATGAAGAGGAAGCCAAACAGAGGCTAAAATGCAAAGAAAAATGGAATCAAAAAGGTGGGTTGTAATGAAATGTGCAATACAGGGTGGCTGTATTTGTGCAAGCATGAATTTCTTCTCCTTGTCTAATTTTATTTAAAGAAATATCACGCACATTCAAATCCCTTTAGGGTGACTACAAGGGAAAGCCTGTGCAAACTTTTTGTGGTGCAAGAACTGACCCATTTCACCAGCCTCCAGGTTAATGAGTTCAATTGGACCCATTTGCGAGATTATCACGTGTGAGTCCGAAGCATAATTCTGTAAGACTCTGAGGGTCCAGAAGGGTCGGCAGTCTGAACAACAATGTTGTTTTCTTGCTACTAAAAAGCTTTATATGTTATATACTCAGAGGTTTCTGTGTTGATTAAAAGAGCATTGCAGAGTCAGGCCGATATCATCGTGCTATTTCAATGAAAAGGGGCAATAATCTGCGAGATACTGTATGAAATCATAATGATGGTTCATGACCATCATATACACGCAGACAAATGCCACTGACACACACACAAGCTGAGGCACAACGTCTCACTCCGCACACATGCACACTTTGCACACTCGGTCCGAGTCTGAGAGTTCAGCATTCCTGAGAGGCTTAGATGCCGGCTGAAAAGAATGAGCAGCCACACAGAGGGATCTCCTCACGAGATAGAGAGCCATGTGGCCCGCTTTCAGCCAGATTATAGAGTCGGCCAGAGCACTCACCATGACCTGAGGAATGGAAGCAGAGAGAGAAATACACCAGTATCACCTTTCAAAACAGGCAGATTAGCGCGTGCCGTTACAGTTTGCTGTTATGATCGTTTACTTCTGCAGCGTAATGCTGTCTGTGTTTTGCGTTTGAGGATAACCTCAAGGTGATTTTATTTGATTTATTTTAGCAACATTACTAAATATCCAAACTAAAACATACAAGAAAAGGTGTTCCAGTAACACCTTTGCTTCATTTTTTTTTTTATAGAACACTTGCATAGTATTTTACTCACTGAGTTTCTTCTGTCCAAAACAATCGTCAGTTGGAGTTCTCCAAAGAAAATACAATAACTATGAACGCTTCTCATAACAGACAGGGAGCTCCAGGTTTGTTTGAAATTCTCTGGCCCTGAAGTTAAAACCTGCTCTCTGAGGACTCGTTCACAATGAACCGCAGGTTGTTTTTGTATCTAAAGACATAAGTATCAGCGTAGAAGGCATTTTGGTATTTGGATAAAGTGTAATAACTCAAACAAGTATTGTGCCATTGATTTGGAGGTGGCTTTGTTGCATGAATGACATTATAAATTCATTTATCCACTGAAATAGAACTGATACCCAACACATGTTTTCTTTAACATAAAACAAGATAAATAACAAATACAATGCATTTCTTCATAGCTGCTGACCGAATAGAAGGCAGGGCCATAAAAACGTGTCCTGTGTCCCTAAAATGCATCACAGGAATCTAAATCTGCATTAAAATGATGAAATTGTCGTTAAAATGTAAATTATGCTTTGTTTGTCCATTGCTTTCAACTTCAAATTGTGCCATATTCTATGAATATAAGCAAACAACTGTTCCATGTTGCATGCTCTATATATGACTCCAGCTAAAATGCATGCACAAAGCATTAAGTATTTGTTTGGCTTGCTGCGTCCTGCACAATTTTGCAGCCTTCATTTTAATCGCATTTTAACAGGGAAAGCAGAAAAGAAGAAATACTGTTTCCATAAATTAGGAATGATTTCACTGTTAGCAGGCAAAGACAAAGTAACAATAACCTGCTGGTGATCCCAGAGTGCAAACTCTGTCACTTAGCTACGTTTGCTCTGTTGACACGTAATAAAACTTTAGTAGCAGGAAATATGCCAAAATGTGTGCATATATGTGAGACCATGACCTCTTTCATTGTTTCTACGTACAAATATCTGTCTTTGCATTCATATGTACACTTCTGTCAGTGTCACAGCACAAAGTTTACCACTTGACCCTGTGGTGACTCTATTTTTATAGCCTCCTCCTCTGTTAGGGTCTGACTGATGACTATTGGTCGCCTGTCATTGCAAGCAATTAGTAACCATAGACGACGTGATGCAACGAGTGATACAACAACCTTAATCAACTGATGCAGCAGTGAGGGATCCTTCTGATTTAAGCAAATATTCAAAATATTAGTTGAATGTTTCAGGTGTTTATAAAATCTCTAATACACCTGTTAAAGTTATTTAAAAATCAGAGTTAGAAATCTAGTGTACAGTCCTGTCTACCTGTAAAACCTGGAAGGTGCTGGAGTCAAACATCCATCAGTAGGGTTGACAACATGATGTCAGCACTCCTCTCTGCAGAAACATAAAGTGTATAAGAGAACTGCACGGCTGGACTCACGTAACAAGAGTCCTTGTTCAAGAGGGCACGAAGCCGAGGAAAGAGCGGAGGATCTCATTCGAGTGTGAGGAATGTGCATATTTGGGAATGGTCTGGTGTCTTGTAAGTGTGAGTGTGTGTCTTTGTCTGTGTGCCACTGCCTTCCTGTATGACTAAGCGTATGTTTGTGCATGTGTGTGTGTGTGAATGTGCACGTGGATGCGTGTGAGTGGGTGGGGGTCAGCGGTGCACCATTGTGACAGTGCTGGCTTTTATTGATTCAGCTGGGCCGAGAGAGTTGCAAATGTCAGAACTGCAACAGGCAACAGCGTCCAAAGGGCCTCCACCACAAAACTTAGTGCACTACGCCATCCTGCTCAAACACCCTCTGTGACGGAGGCTTTTTGGTGAGAAATATTCATACAGTAGATTTGAACAATATCACGCTCCACTGTGAACCTGGGTGAGATGAGGATAAACAGGATTTCCTCGAGGTTGCTGTGTCTCTGTCTGTTGTCTTGTATTGGCACAGTAATGCAAGCGGCTTCATTAGAATGGCATAGATGAGTATTAAGAACAACAGTGAATTTACACACAGGTATGTACTTTTTCGGCAGAGGTGAACATCAAGCTGTTGCAAATAAAAAAAAAATAAAGCTTTTTTCTGTCCACGTCAAACATTTTGATTTTTAAACCTGAAAGTCGATTTTCTTGTGGGATCGTTTGAGGTCAAGCCTGAACCGATCTGCAAACCCGAATCAGTTGGGCAACTTTTTGCCTCTTTTTTTTTCTACCCTTTTCTGCTCTTTCTTGGTCATTTCTCTTCGGACCTGCAGGGGCACAACAGCTGTGCTGACAACAGAGCGCTTGAGCCGGAGTTTTCTCAGAGAGTGATTCCAGATGGGAGACAGGATGAGCTGAGATGGGGAGATCCTTCACAGCTTTTCAAAGGGCATGGCGGCTCAGACGTGGAGAGCTGCGAAGCTCTGACTGTCTGTCAGTTCTGCTGGGTGTGTAGAAAGTGTACAAGAAGGGAGGACAGAAACAAACAGGCAGACAAGCAGAGACGAATACTGAAAGAAAAAAGTGCCTGGGGATTGAACTTTTGTTTTGTGATCACAAAACCCTTTCAGCCAATCCAGTGCAGCAATGGTGAAGATGTCCCACAAAAGCACCACGGTAACCCACAACTCTTCTGTTTTTCATTAACACTCAAAGTTACCTTCTCTCTGTCTCTCCTACTCAGTCCAGCTCGAGGCACCGGGAATCAGTTCATCTTTCCAGCACACAGGCACAGCGCTCAATGTGTCTTTGTTTTCCAGAGGAGCGCTGTCCTCCTTTTCTTGAAATGGGGGTCTGTTTCTTTTGGACAAACTCCCGATCAAATCCACCTCAGATTCAAAGCTGGATGTAACTGTGCCAAGAGTTCATCTATTTTCCACAACAACTTAAACAGGGAGGAGAAATATCTACTAATTATTCCTTCCCACCTCTTTCCTTTCTCGCTCCCTCTCTTTCCTCCTGGATGTATGTCAAACCCGTCATTCATGGTGTTTGGCCAGGGGCTGCAGTTATATGTGGAACATTCCACTTACAGCAGCAGACGCTATTTACCCTGTGATTATGCAACCTTATTGTAGTCCACAACACAGCTGAGGGTTAAAATAATCTATATCCGCAATGCATATCAATTTGTAATGTTGCAGAGAATCACCAGCAAATAAATTCCTTTATTTGGAGATATTTTTCCCAGTATACTGTGGATAGACTTTTCATCAACTGTCTTTAAGGAATTGTTAGCTGTTTGGGAAATACACTTATCATCTTTTGCCAAGAGTTAGATGAAAGTATTGATACCACTTTCATGTCTGTGCAGTAAATATGAAGGTACAGCCAGAAGCTGGTTAACCTGGCATGAAGACCAGGAACAGCTTGCCTGGTTCTCTCCAAAGGTAATGAAATCCAACCTAGCAGCACCTCTAAAGCTCACTAATTCACACATTGCTGTCACTGAGAGGTTGGCACAGGCTCCAGAAAGTTACTGCCCCGGGACACATAACTCCTGTTGAACCGCAGCTTGTTTTTACGCTCAGGTTTCTGCAAGGATTAAACAAAACTAGATGTGATGTGTTGAGCTTCATTCCCAGCTGATTTCGAGCCTTTGTGCTAAGCTAAGCTAAGATAACTGGCTGCTGCTGGTAGCTTCATATTATCATTGTCATGCAATCAGTCTTCTCATCTAACGCTCTGTGAGAAAGCAAGTAAGTGTTTATCCCAACCATTCCTTTGAAGTCTCTTAGCTTTTTTTTACTTGACTCAGATTATTTTGGAATTCCTTTTCCTGCCAGAACTGAGTTTTTCATGTAAAATTAGCATGTACACGCTCACACCACGAGCCAGAGCCGCCACCATCCCATTTAACAGGGCACTGAATGACTGGCATCGCCTGAATGCACACCCCCCGAAACGTAAATTCAAGGATAAAAAACAGGCGCTCTTTGACTTAATGGCATGTTTTTGGTCAAATGTCTGTCATCTGAAGGGCTGGCGCGCTTTAACCCCACTATTACCCCACTAAAAAGGAGACTCTGTGATTGGTGGATTACCCGACCTACTGTAGGCTCTGCCGCATGACCCTATTATCAAAATATACAAGAATACTTGCCTCATTCAAAGCTGGTATACCAGCGGCTGTGGGGCTTTTTATAGGTCCCCTGTTCAAATAAAGTTTGGTGAACACAGAAAATAAGTATTTATATGTATACAGTACATGTGAATGAGGCAGAGACAGAAAGACAGAAGAAGAGAGAGGGCGGGAGGACTGTCTGAATCTGTGTGTACGCTTGTATACTGTATGTTCACTGCAACTTGACAGCAATTAATCTGACTGACGGCCTTATAATTATTACCAAATGTAGGTGTGGTGAGTTAAAGCCCGGGTCGCTGCGACTTCCTGTCATTTGATGGATAATTTTATGGTTAAAGAGGTGGTGGCCTGACTTTGATATTTTTCTTTTTCATCACCATAATTGATAGTTTCAGAAAGACGCACAGCACTGATATTTATCGTCTGGGGGTAAAATATGATGCAGTATCAGTACAGCAGATTGCTCCAAGAGGAGAGACACAGAGAAATCTGTCTTCAGCTCTCATGCTTCACTGTTGTACCCACGTGTTTCCTTTTTCTGGAGCTTCTTTCAGTGGCCTCGTCAAAAGTTTATCACTGCAACCTGTCAGAGTTGTGGAGGTCCACCATCGGTCAGGGGAGCCCAGCTTGCTCAGGTCCGCTTATGCAGCTGTCGCTCTGAGAATCAGGGGAGGGACCAGGCCTGGTTCTTCCGGGGGTTCCTGAGGACAAGAATGTGGTCTGGAGAAAGGGAGCACGATCATAGTGCTGAGTTCAGCGCGAGGCTGCAGCTGCTGTCTTTGATGCTTCTACCTGGACACTGAACTTCAGACAGTAACAACAAAGGCCCCATGATTCTTAAAATGAAGTGCTGAAAGCATCTGAACCCCCCTCTACACTTCATGCAGGATTTGAACACATTGAACTTCTCTCTCAAGGTCTCCGTTCTCAGTCTTCACACAACTACTGTTGCTTTTCATGTGTACAACTGAGTGCAACACCCCGAATCAGAGACTGTCAGGAAGTCACAGTAAAACAGAAGCTAAAGCGACATTTGTCTTTTTTGATTGCATGTTTTACAGAGTGAAACAGAATATACGACGGGGTGTAATTCCAAGAGGGCATTAAATGACATCCTTCAGATTCGGTTGGATCACTCAAAAAAGCGAATACAGCACAATACAGAGCTGTAGCGAGATACAGAGCTGGAGAGACCTCCACCCACACCACGCTGTTAGACCAGCAGAGGAAGAAATTAATGAATTAAAGCACAACCACAAAAAAAATTTTGAAAATATTTAACGTGTGTTGCTGTCTGCTATTGTCTGTGTTTTTTGTCTGAAACCCAAAGTCAACATTGTTCAAATGCTGCTCATCGAGGCTTTTTAAATTTGTTAGTTTCACTGAATCTCTTGACATGATAACCATAATCAACATTACCCTTAAAAATCTGTTCAATCAGCCACACAATCTCGCTTCTCACCACCTTTGAGATTTCACCACCTGCTTTCATCCACAGGACCACTCCGCTCCCATAAATAGGGCTATTCATGTGCCTAACTTGGACTGATCTCCTGCAGGAAATGAGCTCCATACGTAAAGTGCAAGGCGACCCCACAATACAGTACCCCCTCACAAATATGGCCTCCAGTGTTTTGACTGTGTCACAGCCATCAATTATAAGATGCATATCAAGCAGGACATGTTTTTGATGTGTTAAACGGTGTTTCTTGTTAGACTGCCATGGTGAAATATCATCTGAACAATGCATAATAGAGGTAGAAGGCTGGACTCTCTTGAACATGCTCTTTTCTTTAATTTATGTTGCCCTAACGTGCGTTTTTCAGGGTTTCTCAGAGAGCAACATTCATGAATGTATTTGAGCCTTAGTGTTGTATGGTGACAAAACTGTCTGGATGACACTTAAGGAAAATTTGCATCCAAATCCTAGAAAGGGCTCGTGTTGAGACAGCGGCAGTTTTTAAAGGCAGCGAATAAAGTCTTCCTCATTGGAGGGTGAGAAGTATTTGTCCCCCCGAGGAAAAACATCCATGAGGACAATAAACACACAGCCAGCATCTCTTTAAATCAGAGCAAGCGAATCAATCCCAGATGGAACGGCATAGTTCGCGAGGCAGTTTGTCACTCGCTCCTCCTCGCCGTCTCTGCTCTGATTGTTTGTTTGGCCTTTTACAATGGGAATTACACATCTTGCCACAGCAGTCATTGATTAGTCTACAAACGTATATGTTCATGCCCTCAGAGCTCCAATGAGAGGTGACATTTCCAGGACTCGACAAAAAGCTTTCTACATGAAGGTAGATTGTAGCTTTTTTTCACATGCAGCGGGTGTTCCTTTACAGGGCGTGAAAGAAATGAACACTTGAGGAAGAAAATCATCTTTGCAAGCACAGGTGGATTATGTTAGCTTGGGTAGCATGCCATCTGGTTGCATGACTATTTATTTATTTATTTATCCGATATTTATTTTTCTAGTGTTTCACCTTAAATGTGGGCACCAGTATGATCTGTAAGTGTCGATTGTCAGCCCTCTTTAAATTCCTAATAAATACTGATAAATGGAATTCAAGCAAATATGACCAAACTTCGTAGTGTTTATAACCGCGACTAATGTTTGTAGTTTAAGCCCTTTCCAGTAGGTGTTAACATTACTTTAGCTTTGTAAACCAGCTTTACTTAATAAGTCAAGTTTCCATCCGCATGTTGTGCAAATTTTAACTGAATTCTGAGAGGATCTGGAAAAGAAAATGCTAATCAACACACGTTCCAATGCACTTGCAAGGCAGCCAGATTCACAAGATCACGTGACTGAGGAATCCATCTTGCCAGGCTTCAATTTATGTCCTTTTGGCCATAAAACAGTAGTTCAGACCAATCAGCGTCCTGTGAGGACCTGTGACAGCTACAGGCAGGTGTGGTTTAGGTGTGTCGGCAGTGAGAAAAGCTGCTCTTCATTGGTTCAAAGAAGAGCAAAGAACGGCACTGAAGGCTTTTCTTGATGGAAAAGATGTTTTCGCTCTTCTCCAAACTGGCTTCAGCAAAAGTCCTGCGACATCATACGGTTGGCTGGTTGAAGTTAGCTTGTGATGGATGGTTAGAGACAGATGGTTCATCCAATCACCTGCCAAGTAGTCTCACCTGCCCTATTCCTAACAGCTTCCAAGGAAGACTTCCCTCATGGTTCTGTGTGACAAACCATTTGCCACATCAGGGTAGAAGGTGGCACATCTAATGCAGAAACTGAAGCTGTATATAAAACAGGTGGACAGACAATTACCTTTAAAAGTTTGATCAGCTGCATTTAAAGGATAAAGGACAAGCAGAAAGAGAAATGGAGCGGGCAGCAGGCAGTTTACAGTTCAGCTGAATGCCAGCTCCTCAGGTGGAAGTTGTTGGAAATCTCAAGAGGCCGTGGAGAGCAGATGTGAGGGGTCGTGCACGTGTGAGACCCTGGGTCTTCATGGACAGTTTCACTGTCAAGTAGTCTTTCAGTGAGTAGCTTTAATACTGTTCTCCACGATGGTTTCTCTCCACTAAAGGGAGTAATTGCAATTTTGTTGCTGTAGCCTTCATTATTTTCAGTGCAATACCCAAAATAAACCATTAGATATCATTCAGGTGCAAACGTTGAAAATCTGAGAATTTTACTAAGTTTTTCATTTCGTCAGTTCCCTTTGGCCTATGGTATCAATGTTGCGACAGGATACAATGTTCAGAGAGCTCGTAGATGAAAAATAGTGGACTTTTTTGGATGTGTTTGAGGTATTGAAAACAGCGAGCAGGAAACCTGACGTCCTGCAGAAAGAAAAACCTCCCCAAATCCCAAAGCTGGACCCGTTTGAGAGGTGGGAACGCTGATCACACTGATAGACAAACCAGACACATTTGAAGAATGGGAGCAAGAGAGCAAAAGGGAAAGAAAAATGAGCGGATCTGAAGAGAAAGACACTCAGAGAAGGGGAAAAAAAATCATCAAAGCTTCATGTTTCTGTCTCTGTTGAAAGTGTATTTTTCTCATACCTGAGGTGTTTCCAGCGTCTGTCAGCCTTTGCTGTCTACCAGTTACACACATCCAGACATAAGTGACACTGCAGGTGCTTTTCTTTATGAGAACTCTCCTCATTGCTCTTGGGGTCATTATTTATCCGGATATCCTACTCTTTAATGCCTCAGAAAATATTCTCTTTTCGAGGTATGTGAAGCAGTTCAATAATGTGTACGTCAGCATTCACAAATGCTCATGAAGTTTCCACTTCTTCCCCCCACCCTTCTCTCTCATCATCATCGCTCCTCTCTCTCTCTCTCTCTCTCAAAAACACATGCCCGGACCACTGAAACCAAGCTCTTCCAGAGATTTGGACTACTTCAGAGCGCTCCCCACCCCCGACTCCTTGAAGAGATTTCCACAGATGCTGCCACATTCTGCTGCTTTCCTCTTTTTTCCTCTCATTTTCTGACTCCGTCTTTCTAACTCATCCACACTGATCATATGGTCAATATCTGAAATCTGTCTCTTCTTCTTCGTCATCTCACCGTTGTGTCCTACCAAAGCTTAAACCTTTAATTAACTAACATGAAGTTATCTCTTGGTTGTCATTTCTCCATTTTTTTAAACTAGGGCTCACACTCTGGTGTCAACTGCTGCTAATTCAAATAGTGAGGGCTTTGTGCGAGACGGTCATTGACTTCTGCAAACATAAATTGGGCTGTGTTGTTGACTGATGCGCTCCAAGCCAGACAGAGGGGTGTCTCAGTCTGAATCATCAGGTACACAGAGGTGGCCACTCAAACACACACACACACGTCTGCATTCAGCCTCAGTCACACACACACACACATGCAATGCCATGAAACAGCAATAAAAGTCTAACTTCTTGCCGTCAACTCTCCAGTGGACAATTTAGTCTTTCTGAGCGCAACCCAGAGGGCATATTGTGGCCAGAATTTGCAACTTGCAACTTGCAATTCTCAATCTAAGGAAAATATTACATCCTCGGCTACATGCTAATATCCATATCAAAGCAGTGGAAGGATTTTAGCATCCCGTGCAAAACAGGAAAACACTGAGAACACAGAGCAAAACCATTGCTGCTTACAAACATAATTAACCCATTTGCTTTTAAGTCCATAACTGTGTTTGTTTAGTGGATGCAGTTTATTTAGCCAAGCTGGAACAGCATAAGACTGTTAGTTCCCAGCCTTTTTTTCTATGCTCCATCAATAAATATCTAAGTTCATGTGACAAGGCTGCAGATTTTACTGCAGCTGATTAAGGGTTGCTGGATGATTTAGACATGATGTAATTTGTGGTGCAAAAAACTAAGGGCATCAGTAGTCATTTTAAGTCCAAAATGAGTTAAAGTATAAGGGAAGAAATCCCATAAAAAAACAACAACAACAAGTGCACCATTTGCTACCAGCTGCATGATTTGATTTATAAAAATAAATCTAGCAGGTATTTTTATTATCAGTTAATGCTTTGGAGTATAAATGTTGGAAAATAGTAAAAGAAATATGCCACAATGTCCCAAGTGTCCAAGGTGATGCCTGCAAATTGTCCAATAAACAGTCCAAAGCACAAAGAAATGCAATTAAGTATGGAAACCTGGCTGGAAACAGTGAAATTTACTCATTTTTGCAGATTCCTTTTCAATCAACAAGCCAATTTCAGAATTAAACTACATATTTGTGACCTGCTTTTGAAGATTTATGCCTTCAGTATGACTGAGTGGGTTTGGGACTGAGCGCTATAGACAAGTCATGGACGTTTGAAGGTATATAGATTTGTTGACAGTAACAAGAAAAAATATTCCCAGGCTCAATGTTTAACAGGAGCAGCATGTTGGATGACTGAATGAAATTTGGTTCAGTTTATGGCAGAGCTAAACAATGTGAGCAGCGTGGGCTGTAAATTCTGGTTATACCCGTTTGGCCCCGTGTTGAAACCAGGCTACTGGAAGTAATGTTATTGTGGCTATAGGTTAGTCCGGCAGCGCCTTCTTTCTCATCCAGCCCAGCTGGTGATGTCATGGCTTTTTGGTTATTTCCGTGGCGATCTCACATGGCCTCACTTAAAGCCCTCCATACTGTGTGCACCTCTCTCGCTCCCTCCTCATCATCAATCTCCTTCCTGCTCCCAGCGTCCCACCCTCTCCTCCTCTTTCAGCTGTCCCCTCCCTCACTCCTGCATTCCATCTTTCCCACCCACCTTACCTCTCACACTCTCCCTCATTTTCTATTTTTCTGCAGCTCCCTTCTCCCCCCCAGCCCACCCCTCTCTTTCTCTCTCTCTCTCTTCTTTTTTCCCATACTCTCTGATTATCTTTCCAGACAGACTTCATTCCTTAACAACTACAGACCTATATTCACAGACTCTTCCCATAATTTTCTGCCTCTTTAAAGCTCAGGTCTTCAGTGTGAACTGTAAGAGGCACAGCCGATTGAACTTCCTGCAGCTGTAATTTGTCACCACCACCACCACCCAATTCACAGAAAAACATGTCACTTACAAATTATTGGCAGGCGATCAAAGTTTATTAAAAGAAAACTACATTTTAAACCTTCAAATGTATTCGGAAGTTGTTAAAAACAGTTAAATGATTATTTTTCCTGTCCTCATGTTGGCAGGAATAGTTCCTAATCTCTGAGACTCGGGTGCTTGGATGACATACATATGATACCTCAAGTGCCAGTGTTTATTTTCTCATCTTTTCTGAAGCATCGGGGACTCTGTCACCCTTAACCCCTCACCCTGTTGGAGGGGGACACGTCCGTCAGTTCAGCACAGACACACTTTGAGGAATCAGATTCCAGCCACAGGATGCTGCTGTCCATCTCTTTTCCAGACATAATTGAGGTTTGCAGGTCTGAAACAAAGCAAAGTCTTGTCTCGACTCATTGAAACTGAACCTTAATATTTGAACCGTCCGTGCACTCTCACAGACGTGGGCATGAGGAGCATGAAACAGCTAAAGTTTGAAGGCACAGGGTGTCATTTCCCTCTTCAAAGAGTTCTCTTCAAAGGTTTTGTGGTCTGTTTGCTGAAAGAGATCTACAGACATACAGCACAACATCTCTGCTCAACACACGCCTCACAATTGCTCCACAGACCCTGAAGCAGCACAGGCACTTCTGTCGAGCAATACTATTTCATTGGTTTCACATTACTGTTGACACATTTTCAGTCCACTGGCTGGTGTAGCCAGACTGCCACTTACTACCAGCAACAAGAAGCTATGGCTGATTTTAGGTCTGCAGCCTATGAATAGATAATTGGTGGTTAAGTGATCCAAAGTCTTTGATCCCCGGGTTGCGCAGGGTTTATGGGCCTGCCACAAGATCACAAAAGGAAAACAATTATAATTTGCTTGGAACATTGCTATACATAGTCGGACATACACTTTTCGTACATAAAATGTCTGAAACTATGCAAAATTACAAATTGCACAATTTTCATGTAAGCCTGTGGAGTAGGCATTACATGAAAAAGCAAATGTTTGAGGGACAATAATGCAAAACAAACACATTTACATGGTTTTTATAAGTTAGTGAAGAGTAAAAGGCCAAATATGACTCAGCTTCTGACCACATACGGCCCAAAGAGTTGAACTACTAGCGTATTTACGTCAAATTGCTTTAGGCCAAAAGAAAATCTGTGTTGTCCTACTGAAACTTGCAGGTTTCAGTGATTAGCATGCTTGCAGGTGTTTACAACTAGACTGATCAGCGGTCAGTCGTTACTCCACTTGAACCTGGACTCAATAAATGACCCTCACAAACAAACTAACATGCAGCACGGTTCTTTGACCCGCTGGACAACCGCAGCCCAGCGACAGAGAATAGCACAAATGCTGCACACTCAGGATGCAGCAGCTGCTCCTGTGTCCATTAAAGTGTGAGGGGTCAGAGGTCAAAGCTCACAGGTCACAACCTGCAGAGGGGTGAGAGCCCTGCATAAATGATGCAACCAAACTGTCCTTTGCCATTTATATATAGCTACAGTTGTACAAGTGGCTCTTCAAGGCATCCCCCACTCAGTTACTCGCTGTGATTTGTGACCTCAGCTACATGTGACAGGGTTAGACAGGGGACAAGAGTGTCATTCCTGCACAAACTATGGGCTCAGTCCAGAGGTCTGATGGAGGAAGATCAAGGCTGTTTGGCTTGGCCACGTGTTCCCTCTCTGAACAGGAGAGGTAGAAAATTTAGAAAAGGGTGTTGCTGCTGCAGTCACTGCATCTTAAATTTAGAGGAAGGGTTGTTTTAACAAGGTGAATAATGAGCAGTGGTGGAAAATAAAATGAATTTACCTTTGGTACTGTAAATCTGTAGTAACTGTTTTTTTTGGCCACTCAGGGCCAGTAGAAAGAAGTAGTGAACACAACATTCATATATCGCCTTGTTCAGCTTGCAAACTTGTTGATGAGCAGCTAATTTTTTGAACATCCAGCATTTATGAAGCAACACTATCATTCATGTGGAGCACCTGATGAATGTGAGTTCAATATTCACTCTCTTTTAGCTCTCTTTGGCCATGTTTGTCAGTACAATATTTAGTTTAGCTTCACCAGCGTCATAAAATCTTACCACATCTGTAATATATGAATATGAATATATGAATACGAATAATATGGAAACATATATTAATTCAACAATGACTTTGAAAGAAGATACTTTAATATATATATATATATATATATATATATATATAATGTATATATATACACACACACGAAGTGTCCTGAAGCCATCACTGTCAGTTCATTAGAAAGTTTTGTAGTTTCAAACTTACTTGTGTCCTGCTGGTCTGCAGCTGTAGTCCCTTAAAATGCACATGGCAGTATTTGAAATGACAATTTAACTAAATAAAGTCCTTCTAATAAAACTCCCTCCACCTAGTTTTACACAGTACCAATGAAACGTTGGGGCTTTTACTCCAATAAGTGTATCACACTGGATAATAAACACACCCAATAATAATAAACTGCATAACTGAGTCCTCTTTTAGTGCTTGTTTGTCCTTGGTGACCGGATTATATGATGCAGTTATTGAACTTCACCTTAAATGAGAGAACAGTTCATTTAACATGTTTTACGTGAGTGTTTTAAGCATATTATTTACCACCCATTATCATCCAGTCAGCTACAGCTACAAGGAGCAGGTTAAACATCACTGGGAGTCATTTATCTGATCGAAAATGACAGCAGAGCCATTACATAACCTGGTTGCCATAGTGACAGATGAAATACAGACTATAGGACATGCAGGTAGCATCTCTTCAAAGCAGTTTTGTCCTGAAAGTGAGATGATACTGAGAGAAAACTGGCAGTTCTAGGTGCATTCAGGACTCTCTATATCAGGGTCACCTCAACACCATGATACCACCGTATGATCACCTGATCAGTGCTGTGACAGTCTGCACGCTGCAGGCCCTCAACCTCAGCCAGAGTCATCCTTTCTCTTCCCACAGTCCTCTAAGGAAAGCCATTGCACCCACCATCAGGTCAAAGTTCTGCCCTTCACATTTAAGAGAGTGACAACACGGTGGACAAACCAGGTGGGACACCTGGCCTCGCCTTCTTTAGCATGAATCACTGCACTTCTTCAGTTTACAAGCCAGTGAAATCAGGAAGGAGAAAATAAATAAAGTCCTGTTTCAAGAAACTTAGGAGTCATACATTTTTGGCTGAAGGGTGCAGGTGTTACACAGCTGACGGAGAAAACAGTCCTCTATGAGCTTGTGCTGCAAATACAGAGTGAATATCACGCTGCTTTAATGCATTTATCCTCACAAACAACTCCTTTAGGCTGCAACTAACAAATATCTTCATTATCAACATAACTGCAGATTGTTTTTTTGATTGAACAATGAATCATTTAGTCTTTAAAACATCAAAAATGTCCAATTTCCCAGAGTCCAAAGTGACCGTTGTTCCTTGTTTTGTCCAACCATCAGTCAATATTAGATATTTTATTGACTAGCAAATACTTAATAGACACAATAGACAAGTTGGAACCAGCAAAACGCTTTCTTGAAAAATAAAAATATTAAATTGATTATCAAAGTAGGTGCAGGTTCATTTTCTTCAGTTAAATGACGAGTTGCTGCATCTCTGCACTCCATCCTGTAGGATGTCACAAACCCTTGAGGCTCATGGCTCAGTATGAGTGGATGAACTGATGTTTGCTTAGAAATGAACTGCTTGTTTATTGAGACTTTGATCACAGGTGCAGGAACCATCTCTTACAGCTTTTTTGACAGCTCGAGCACACATTAATAAATATGTAACTTAGAGTAACTTTTAGAAATTGATGGACTGTTGAGTGTGTATTGATCGCATGACTAATAATGTCCTCAGCATGAATCCCTGCTGGCTTATGGGGCTTAAAAACACATTTTACATTATAGAATGAGTTGTGCATTACTTGTGTATTACAGTGTTTGAACACTGATTTTATATTCTTATCATGCTATAAGCCACATGAATATTTTAACATCATAGGGACTGTTTGTGTCTGTAATATCGGATGGGTTTAAAGAGGTTTTCTTTTACTTTTATTTACTACCCACAGAAGTTAGAATATAGTTCTCGTCTATTTATTGCACACAGGTCACAGACTTAGATGGAAAAATGAAGAAACTCCTTCAATTAGCGTAACGAAGTGATTCCGACATCGCCATGCTTTCGATGAATAAGGGGGAGGTTGAAAGGGGGAGGGCACCAAGGCCAGGAGGGGAGAAGTTTCAGTTTTTTTGGGTTCTGTGGCAGCACGTGCAGAAAGGAGTGGTTTAAGGCTGGAATAATGGAACCTGGGAGACAGACTGGGAGGGAAGCGAAGCTCAGATTTCAGCCTGACGGGGGGCAAGGGGCCGGACTGATATTTGGGAATATACGAAGATTCATTGAAGGCAACGGGGACATAAAACTGTAGCGTCTGGCCTGAAGCGGTCGGTGCTGAGTTTCTGCTGCAGGTCCGGGTCCTGCCGCTGGATTCCCCCATCGGTTTTTGGGAAGGGTGAATTTCGAATGGTTCGACTTTTGTAACCGGGGACGCACACACTAAATACTGAGAGAAGCCTCCGCTCCCTGCGCACCCTTCTTTCTCCCTTGAGGGCCGTGCATGTCTAATATTTAGACATGTTGAGCTTTATGGATTCCAGGACTGTACTGCTACTTGTAGCAACCCAAGTCTGTCTATTAGCCATTGTGAAATGTCAGGAGGACGACCGTAAGTGACAGTTTTATTTCTCTCAGAGCTGTAATGACGAAAAACTAAAGCTGTGAAAAGGTCTATGTAGAGAGCAGGTGTTCTTCCAAGTTAGATGACTCTGAAATTATTTTATCTTTACGCACAGAGCCTTGAACTATGAAGCGTTTGCTTTGGTGCTTGGAGTGATTTGGCTCTTCCCTCGCACCTTTTACGCACACAAAGTTCATGGTTGTTTGGAGACTCCGTTGCATGAAAAGTTATCTGACTGATGATAGTTGTGGACCTTCTGTCTACCAAGAGTGCTGATCTTTGTGTGTCTGTGAGGTGTGAGGAAACTCAGTATATATCAGAGTTGTGGACGTGCGTAAAAGTGAAGCAGTGGATGGAGAGATGAGGCAAGTTTACGCAAAATAACGCGCACGGAGCAGGAGCTGTTGGCTTTTTTGCTTCTGTGGAGTTATTTGTTACTTACTCATTTTATTTTTTAGTATTTATTCATTCTTGTTGAAGTTTTACTTCTCTGTTTAGTTCGGAAAGTGAAAATCAAACAGTAAGATTCAGATTTTGATCCCCAGCAGTGGAGCCCATGCCTCCCCCTTCCCTCCTAAGTTAAGCTGCGGGACACCTGTGGGTGCTTTAGGGGCCTTGACAGGCCCTCCTTTTAACTGCAGATTCACTTAATATAGAGGGGGAGGGGGCTAGGGGATGGTCAAAAAGTGAAAGGTGGTCAGGCTCAAGGGCCTTTAGTGAAAAAGTGCTCACATTCCATTGCTGTCAGAGGGCATCCAGGCAGATCCTGGCTTGTTGAGGCATAAAAGTGCACCAATAACCAACATTTCCATTAAAACTTTAGGTGATTATTTTAAAATGCACTCTATTAAGGCTCACACTGGCCTCATATTATTCTTCATACCTGCAGACTTTCTACTGTCTCTGCAGTTTTGGGGGGGTTTTTTGAAAAAAAAGAAAATTTGAGCGGGATTATTCATCATCATTATTGATTTTAGTATCCACAAGAGACATTTGAGAGTAAAGGTACGCCAGCAGATTGGGGCCAGAAATAATGTTCCATATGATTGCAGGGTTTCCATCTGCTTAAAAGATTACCCATAAGCTGTGACAGTCAGCCCAGAGAGGGACAGAGCCAAGGTGCAAGAGAGAGGTGATTGGAAAAATATAAGACGGGCGGACTTTATTATTGTAATTCCGAGAGTCTTCTCGGTATACAATAAGTCAAGCTTACCAAGCTTTTAAAGCAAAGGTGTATTTTCCAAGAAGAAAGAGAAAAAAGGGGCATACTCACGCCAAAGTAATTTCAAGTCTCAGGTTACCTTTTCAGAGAAATAGGCCCCTGGATATAATGCAAGCCCTTCTTTCTCCAGCATTTTCTGGGACGCTGAAGTGGCAAAGAGGTCTGACTGTGACCCCAGCACAGCAGGCTCAGTGGCCCTGAGTCTCTATCGGGGGACAGGAGTCATTTCTTTAACTCTCCGTTTTAAGGCCCCTGACTGTTCATGTGGGCAAGGGGGCCATGAAGCTGATCAGACAGATAGAAGTGGGCTGCAGGCTTAAAGGTTACTAAATCCAGCGAAAACAGAGTTGACTCGACTGTCCTCCAAGTGCACCTGGGTTCACTTTGCAATTTTCATTGTTCACTTTTCTCCCCTGGAAAACAGCATGGCTGCCAACACATGGGAGAGGAGACATACAAATTATCCTCAGTGATGAAAAGCCAGCTTTCTATCAGCTCTCCAGTATACAGAAGAGCCCTTGTCCCAGAATATCTCTTGTCAGGAGAATCTCTCATATTTGAGCCAGTGAAAGGACAGGTGTAGTCTTTTGATGGCGCATCAGGGCCTGTAAAACTAAATGTAAAAAAAAAAAAAACCCACCAGGTATGTGCGTGAAAGCTGACCATTTTCTTTTCTCTGATGTGTTTGAATTGGCATCTGACACATCTATGGCTTCCAGATGGGGTTTAAAATGCGCCCCATGTTTATACAAGGCAATAGTTTGTGAATTGCCCACTCTGTCCCTTTCCAGAAAGACCTCATTCATTGGTGCTGAGGTCCGTTTGGTTACCTTGACTTAAGCAGCGCTCAGTGGTAAATATAACTACTGTACTTGCAGCTTCTCCTCTCACACTCTCAGTCCGTACCCTGAGGCCTTTCTTCTGCTGTGTCAACCACTTTCACCCCTGATCCAGGTTCAGTGGCTCCAATCAGAGCATGTCTTTGATCAACTGCTTGGCCTTCTGTCGACTTTTTTCGTAAGCTGCCAGGCTGGAAAATGAACAGGAATATGGTTAATTACTAAGGTCATTGTTATGTTTTCTTAAATCGCATAAGTACAGTACCTGCATTGAAACATGCCCCACCTCTATCAGGTTCAGCTGTGCACTCTTTGCCAAGCTGCGGTCTGAAAAAAGAGTCCAAGCATTTTTCATTTGCTGAATGCAAACTCTGTCTCCTTTGCAGTAAATTAGGGTGTCTCCCCCAATGTAAACTCGCCCTATATTTAACTTGTCGAGGAATTTAGGCACATGGTCTCCAGCTCCTGTGAAGTTATTGGAGGTTTCCTGCAGGTGTTGCTCCGCTTCCCTGTGATTCTGTGATGCTACAGAGCCCCCCTGTGGCTACTTGAGAGGTTGCATGTTGTTGTATTAATTCAATAACTGGTTCAGTTTTGATTATTGAAAAATGGAATGATGTCACAAGATGTTTTTGTGTGTTAGCATTACTTTTGGGGCAGTTTAGCCTTCATTTGATGGTGTAAAGTTGAGAGGCAGACAGAAAATGTGAGGGAAGAGAGGTGGTGATGTACGGCAGAGGTGCAACAGCTGGATTCAAACCAGAGAATTTGTGGTCAGTGCAGACTAGAGCTGCAACAATTACTCGATTAGTGGATTAGTCAGTTGGCACAAAGTTAATCCGCAGCTATTTTAGAAATCAGAACATTATTTCAGTAATTTTTCGAGCAAACCCAGCAAACATTTGCTGGGTACAACCTTTCAAATGTGAGGATTTGATGCTTTTCTCTGACATGTACAGTATGATGGTAAACTGAATGTTTTTGGGGTTTTGACTGTTAAACATGCAACCTGAATACGTCACCTTGGCCTGTGGGATGTTTTTTCTCTCTCTTATTTTCTAGACAAAATGATTGATCAGTTATTCAAGACAACAGTTGGCAGAATAATCAGCCATGAAAATTATCGTTGGTTGAAGCTGTAAGTTCGTGAGCATAGTTCGAGTTCCCGTGTTGCCATCTGTGCTGCTGAAGTGCCGCTGAACAAAGTTAATCCAAAGCAGCTCAATGAAATATCACATTAAATTCCTATTAAGAAGAGGATGTTTTGGGGTTTAAGTTTAAGCTTTCCAACATGTTTTTTCTGTACGCGCCCCATATGCCTTACTTTATAACTCAAAGCCATGTTATGATCATGATGACACAACAGCTGATGTTTATGAGTAACACATTTCATACCTGATGCATAATCTCCTTTTTCCTCCCACCACCCACCTACCACCTGGGCCTCTGTGTGTCCCTTACTATGACCACACACACAGAGGAGGATGTTTTTAGCTGTATACAAGATGGACAGCGCTATAGCGACAAGGACGTATGGAAACCAGAGCCTTGTCGCATCTGTGTGTGCGACACTGGAACCGTCCTGTGCGATGAAATTGTCTGCGAGGAGCTAAAAGACTGTCCCAAACCTGAAATCCCATTCGGAGAGTGTTGCCCCATCTGCGCAGCTGACCAGTCTCCACCCATTGGTCGTAATTTATTTATCTCACATCTTTCATAAATAAATTACTCTATGAGATCATGTTGTTTATTTTGGGGAGAAAATGACACTGTGGTATCAATCAAAGGTTGGCCAGGTGCGGTTTTTAACCTCTTTCACTTTAATGTGTTAAATCAGGCTTTTACTAAATGTCAGCCTTCGATTTGAATACAGTTTTCCGTCCCCAAAGTAAACAAATGATGAGAATTAAGCGGCAACAGTGACACCTCTGACCAGATTTCAGAGAAATGCTACCTCAACGTCTTTTTTCCATAGCTGGCTCACCTTGGCCCCATCTTGTTTGAATACTCTGTCCTTCCCTGAGTATCATGAGAACATGTGGGAGTCATTAAGGAAATACCTCAGTCAAGCAGACAAGGCCTCACATTTCTACTGTGTCCTCTCTGTGGATTTCTGCTGATCTGATGGCAGGAAAAACTGTGACGCTCCACCGAGGCTTTTCGAAGGAGCCCTTCAGCACATTTAAATCTGCTGTCGCCTCCTGATAAACAGGGAGCTTGTCGGTGAGCTTCGGAAACTCAAAGTCAGCTGAGGAGCATGAGTGAAATCAGAAGTGTCACTGTTTGCGGTGCATGCTTGTGTATTAAAATGCTTTTTAAAATGCTTATCTTCCATTCAAGGCTAAACAAGTGCTTAGTAAGAAGTGTGCAACATGTTCAGCATCATTTTAAGCTCTCAACCACCTACAAAGAGGGCTGGCTGTCGAACCACAACACTTTTTTTATACTGACTGAAATCTGACTGAACTGTCGAACACTGTCAAGTACTGAGAATTGACATTGATCTTGCCCAATTATTTTTTAATCAGTTCCAAATTCCAATCTGAAATTTGCAGATTTTAGTTTATTTTACTTTATGGAGGCAAATGCCTTGTACAGCTACTTGTATTCAGTAACTTCTCATCGATACCCAGCCCTACCTAAAAACATATGCAAACTCATAATGCATCAACATTGCTACTTACCAATGCCGATTATAATGCTCTGAAATATAAAAGTGACCTACATCACATTTAGTGTTCCTAACGAATCTTTTGCTTTCTATCATTCCCTTTTATCTGCAGCTGCTTTGCTTCTGCTTTGAACTCTTAAGATGGTGATTCAACCAACACTTTTTCAATCCTGATGGGCTCTTTGGGTACCACAAACCTGATTTGGTGGTGGTCTTCAGAGTAGTTTAGTTTAGGAAAGTGCAATTTGCACAAGGCACTGTCTGAGTTTATAGGGAGTACTGTATAACCCTCATGGATTCTTTGTGTTGCCCGCTCGCTAACTGTGGTCTGTTTCTCCCCTCTAATCGGCTTGACCACATAACAGGAGTACCTGGAGCTAAGGTGAGACGCTGTAGGATATTAAGACTCTGTGTGTGTCTGTGTGTGTGTGAAATAAAGCTCCCAAACACCTGCAATTAAATTATGCAGCTATCCAGACTGATATCAGTGCTGCAGGACCTGTACTTTATGGATTTAGATGAGACCTTGATATGAAAGACTTTTGCCAGATGGATGATCGTTATTTCCTCCTGCATGCTGTGTGCCATGTGTCCAGTGATACTGTGTCGGACACTTAATTTCAACATTTTGCTGCAAACTGGTTTCCTCAGGATTGCTAATTTTCCATCTGATGTGCTTCTGAGGTGTTTCTAAAGACAGATAACTGTAAAAATATCTGAAAATATGTCTGTCGTTTTAATCCTAATTGGTGTTTTTATGCTTTCTCTTTTCAACATCAGGGTCAGAAAGGTGAACCCGGAGACATTACCGATGTAAGTTGACACCATTGTGTCTGTGTCTGCCCTCTGATGGTATTTTCTCACTGTGCTGTGTTCTGGATGTTTCTGGGCGTCAACCTTTGGGCAGGGGGTGTGTAGCCCCCAGCCAATAACAGCGTGCATGGTGTGAGGGTGGGACTGTATAAAAAGGTAGCGACCAGGTGCCAGACCATAAACACCATCCGGGGGAAGCCGCTATATTGTTGAGCCAGGGAGAAGGGGCCAACTTTGAATGTTTACAAACCCACAAATTGTACTTATTCTGCCTTTAAGTAAAAAAAAAAAAAGAAAGAAAGAAAGAAAGAAAGAAAAAAGCAATGCATAATTACTACAATTAATAAAAAGTCCTGCTTTGAAAATGGATGTATGGGAGTGTTATCGGCAAAATGTACTTTAAAGTATGCTTAAAGCATGAAAATAGTAGGAAAATGGACCTTGTGAGTGTCATTCTATTGGATATTATACTATTACATTATTATTACTGTATCAAGTAGTCAAGTAGCATGAAATGGAAATACTCAGGTCAGTAAAAGTACTCCAAATCTGCTCTGAAGTACATTACTTGAGTAAATGTGTTTAGTTACAGTCCACCACTGTTGTTAGCATCTTACCGCTGGCTGACGTGTGTAAGAATAGTTTTTAGTAGAGTAATAACTAGAGAAATAATAATACATAATTTGAGAAATGCCAAGAATAACCTAGTATTAGTCAGTCTAAGAAGGAAAGGGGTGAGTCAGAGAGAGAGGAGGCAGGTCTGTTAGCCCAGTCATCACAACACAACCGCCATACAATCCTCCATAAAGACTCTTATAGGCCAGTGAAGAATGAGAGAGAGAGCAAACTCTCTGCTGCTGCTGCTGCTGCTGCAGAGCTGCACCTGGAAATGCTTTACCCCTCTGAGTCCGTGGCAGGAAATAAGAAGGCATTGTTTATTGTATGTTTCTTGTAATGCGTCGCCCGAAGAGATTAGCCATTAACAAGTCCGCTCTGATGGGAGAAAGATAATGTTTCCTGATTGCGAGCAGAGCTGAGCCTCAACTGCAACTACATCTGGTAGATATGAGCTGTAGTGGTGGGCCTGAATTTAAAAAGCATTCAGTTTGTGCACTTCAACATGCCTTCATTATCATGACCTTATAGATGACATTTTCTAAGAGATAACTGACATCTTCTCTGTATTTTCCCTTCTTTGCTTGAACAGGTTGTAGGACCAAGAGGACCATCTGGCCCAATGGTATGCACCAAGTTCTGTGTTTGTACATTTTTCCTTAGTAACTGCTGTTTGAAAGCTTTTACAGTTTGCTTTATGCATTGAGAACTGGACATAGAAAGAGCCTGCACCCTGATAGCATTACATTAAGTTGCCAGGCGCCGTTACAGGAAGTGGAAACTGATCTGACATAACAGTAGCAGAGTTCACGAGCTGCAGCTGTTTCTCCTGAGAAAACACCTGAAGTTACTGACTCCTTCGCTGTCTCCTGTTCACCAGGGCCCATCAGGAGAGCAAGGACCCCGCGGACCCAGAGGAGACAAGGGAGAGAAGGTCAGTTTATAACAACAATTAAACATAAATAGTCGTTTTCGTACCAAAAGCTGGACCAACACTGTGCACGGTCACAGCATGTCTTATTGAATCTGATAGCTTTATGTCTCTGAGGGGGTGAGGTGGAGGCGTGGGTGGGGTAATCTGCCATAGCATGCAGGTCTGCAGAATGCTGGCTTTCATTGAGCAGTCTAACTAGTCATGTGTCATTTCCATTAGGCTGTGTGGTCTGGGTTGTTTAACAGATGTGGGACTGTCAGAAACTCATAATGTAAACCTCCGCTTCCCTCCATGTCTCAGTCAGTCAGTCAGTCAGTCAGTGTGGGAAATCATGTGTCGCAGCATTCGCCCGCCTTTGATCACTGTCTTAATGTACCAACAGTTGGATGTGATAATGGCCGCAGGCGACGAGTTTATGTCGTGTAGTCGTCTTGTTTATGCAAATTGAAGCACACAGTGGGCTTTGGCTAGCAGAGGAGAGGCAGCCTCTTAGGTGTTCAGCACATTCTTCGCTCAGGATCCCCTTGCAGGGTAATTTGTCACTACATGCACAGGAGCATGGGAGTCTCACTTGCTCTGATAAATCATCAACGCACTTTACAACCTCAAAGGAAAAAATCTGCATTGTTTTGAATTGTATAGTTGGCCGTGGTCTGAATATTAAAGGTCTTTTTGACGTTTTTTTTACCTTTAAATGTCGAGTTTGGCACAGTTCAAAAAGATAAACTTCAGTCCTGATGGATGACTGGTAGCCACTCAGGTGTTGTAATGTCCTCTCATGTAGTCCGCAGAACAGTTTGGAGACAGTTCAACTGAGCATTAGGCTTCTGTCAACAGTATCTGACAAATGTAGTCCAGTGGTGCATCGTCTGCCAGCGGCTGTGTAATGATTTATCCAAAGTACAACTCGGCTCAAATATTGGCACAAAGGCCTGGAATTAATCAATAGTGACTTGTAGCGATTATTATTCAACGCTTTCCTGCACTCATGTATGCTTAGAAGGTCTGTGGTGTTCGGCTTAGCGCGTCTATAGTTAATGCACCCTTACAACAAAAAGATGATTTTTATTCAAGGACGTATAGTTTGCATTCGCATTACATAGAACACTGGTAAGCTTAGATGTCAAAAAGCACATTGCAGACAGAAAATATAAATATAAGCTGCATATTTGAGTATACTCACAAATCTGAATATTTTTTCGCTGTTTTCTCTTTATAAAATATATATTATGTTTTGGCTTTGAACTGCTGTTTGGACAACACAAGCCTTTTGGACATGACAACTTGGGCTTTGGGAAATTGTAAATGGCTTCTTTTTTCTTCTTTTTTTTAATTATTTTCTTACATGTTATGGACCAAGTCATACACAGATTTGAGTTATTCTTAAGATGCTGCTTCATTTGGTCATTTCAGTTTACAAGAATCAGATTGATCTAATGACAGGTACTCCTTTGATCAGGTCGTACTCTTGTACTTTCGATAGATGTAATAGAAGTTTTCATTCACTGTAATATTAATCATCGTTTTCAGGGAAGCCCTGGTCCCCGCGGCAGAGATGGTGAGCCTGGCACCCCCGGAAACCCCGGCCCCCCTGGACCTCCAGGACCTAATGGACCCCCTGGCCTTGGTGGAGTAAGTATCCCATGACAAGTAGGGGGTTCGCATTCACTGCAGACACAGGAGCTGACAGGTTGAACACTGATGCAAAGCCAAGAATGGCCTCACTTTGACTGGGTGGAATAAGCAGAGAGAAACTGGAGCAAGGAAAAGAATCCAAGAGCACAAAAGATGTGGGAAACTGCTGGCGTTGGGAGGAGGCAGAGAGACAACAGCGAGTGGATGCAGAGAGAGAGAATAGATCGAATGCCTCTCATTCTTTGCAGGAGAAAAGGAGGGAGGGGGTAGACTGAGGGGAGGGGAGGTGGAAGGGCAGGAGGTAGTATGATAGACTTGGGGAGGGGAAGGGAAGGAGCTTTTTTGCAGGGGGGGACAAGGAGACTCTTTGTGAAGGCAAGAGAGATGAAAACCGTTCACATGCCCTCCGTCTCTCCTCTGTCTGCATCAGGATTCACATAATTAGCTCTGCTGCTGATAGTCTGTTAAAAGCTGATCCTCTCCCCTACCAGAGCACCACAGCATCCTCCAAACTCTGCAAATCACTGACAACACATCTGGCCTCCAAGATCATCCTTAAATTTTACATCAGGAAACAGCCAACGCTCACTTTTAATGTGGAAGCATTTCCTCTTAGATTCTTGACCCTGCACTAAATGAGACTTTACTTTACTCTTTACTTTAAAAGCTTCATATCGCTGAGATTTTATAAAAAGGGACCTAAACTATGTTTGTGCATCCTGAATGATGCTTTCCTTTTTTCACCTTTTGCAGAACTTTGCTGCTCAGATGGCCGGCGGTTTCGACGAGAAGGCTGGTGGCGCACAGATGGGTGTGATGCAAGGACCAATGGTGAGCGAGCGATGATGAGATCTGCTGCCACTTTTTTTTTGTTTTTTGTTTTTTTTTTTACAGTTGGCTGCTTGTCAATCTGCTTGGATGCTGTCGTCTCAGAGAGATCAAGAGCTAGAAGGCATGATTAGATCTTCCCATCTGAAGACCCGGGTTAAAGACCTGTGCTGGCCCTTCCAATCCAGTTCCAGTGTTTGTGGCTCATCCTGCACCTTCACCTTTCTGGAGGGGCAAAGACTTCTTTACATGAAGAGCAGCTTCAAAACTGCAAGATGGACACAAATCGCTCATCACCAAGAGAGGAGATGATACCCATTTAGGATTTTAAATCATCAAGGATGAAAGGGAATAAGGAAGAATACCATTTCAAGATGAATCCCTGCAATATGTAGCATCACATCTGGGTTTTTTTACCCTCCTTTGTTGTTGGTTTTTGGAGAAATTTTAGACATAAAAAAGTCAGCCCCCCCTGTGGTGAAGAAAAGAAACTACAAAGTTCTGCTTCCTGATGGAAAATGAGCACCTCACATGGAGTACAGAGGGGTAATTTTATAAACTGAGGAAACAGCCATTGATCGTTATTACATCTCAGGCCTGTGAAGTCGGCTCGCTGGCATGGCAGCCTGCCTGAGATGGAGTGAGGAGCACACTGGGAGCTATTTTGGTTTAGAGAGCTTCAGAGCAGCTTGGCAGCGCCTCAGCCCAGCAGAGGTTTGAGACGCCAGGAGAGGGGGGTGGAGGAGGAGGGAGGCGGCTGGAGTCGATCAGATCCCCACAGTTAGCAGCAGTCTGTGTGGCTTCGCTCCTACTGACTGTCCTTCCACAGTTCTGCCTGAGACCTATACCAGTTCCTTTCTGAAGCCAGCAGCTTGCTGTGGCTTCTGGGGGAGAGAGCAGACTGGTCTGATGTCAAATCACAAGTCAAGCTTATAACCTCTTATACATCTACTCAGAACGCACATATACCAAACAGTCAAACAACGGCCTCACTCAAATGCATGCACACACACATGCATGTACCTGAAACACACATTCAAAGCTGAAGATATAGAGCCCCATTGATCCCCGCTGTGGTAAAGGCTTCCCTCACACACTGAAAGGGGACTTTCATTCGCATCTGAGGACCACTGTGTCGCGCTGCGATGTTTGCTTTGGCCGCTGTCCCTGATTTTTTTTTAAAGCACTAAAATGTGGGTTCATAAAAGCAGGTCTGCTGAAAGGAATATGTTTTTATGCAAGAGGAAAGCTGTCACAAGTGATCTGAATTTCACTCAAGACGTTTATTGACACCAGCTCGTACAGTCGCATCCTTGTGCAGCTGGAGCTCCTCTGCATGTGTGTGTGTGTGTGTGTGTGTGAGAGAGAGAGATAGAGAGGCAGACAGAGAGGAAAAGCGGGGGGATTTGGCTCATCACCTCCACAGAATGTGATTTTCTCCTCTTGAGCGGCGATGCATGAAGTAGAAATCACTTTGGCGTGTGACTCCAACCAGAAGCTCTCGCAGAGCAGATTAAGGTTCAGTCAGAGAGAATTTAGCTGAACAAATCTCGCCTCCCGCTCTGATGCCCGAAACGTTTAGGGATGAAACATTTCGACAAAACCAAACAGTCGGGTATTATGTTGTTGTTCATTCCGTGTCAAGGTGTAAGCAGTCACCTAGAGTTCAAACATGTAAGAGAACAGCACTACCGCTGGTGACCTTTGAACTACAGAAGCACACAGCGGCTGGGAAAAAGAGCTGAGAGAAGGAGAAGAAGAAGAAAAAGAAGAAGAAGAAGAAGAGGGGTTGGAGGTGAAAAGACAAGGATAGAGACAAGAGAAAGTCGAAATGCCACTGAGGAATTTATGGATTTATGGATTTGACAAGTACAGCTGTTGAGTTTTGTGTAGCTTCAGGGCAAAGCAGGTGATATTTTTCTTATAGCTTCTGCAGAATTCAAGTGGACCAGAACTCGCCCACTCCCCTGAACTCCTACACTCAAACCAATTGTGCATTTGTCTGTTTTATTTGTTTATGTTGTTTAAACTGTGTGCATTGGTAAAAAAAAATTTTGTCGTTAGCCTGACGTTGTGTCTCCTGTCTCTACCCCTCAGGGCCCTATGGGTCCCAGAGGACCACCTGGCCCCACCGGATCACCTGTAAGTACCTCCAGACAGCACACAAACCGGGTGCACCTGTAGACGAGATCCTGTGCTCAGTCACAGCCTGTGGGCTAAATCTCATAATTGCAATGAGCTCGATGTCGTGTGCACATACGCCGCATAGTCTGCTTCCTCCCAGTCTTTTTGATAACAGTAATGACCCCAAAAAGACCAGTGACCCTGGCAACAAGGCGGGGATGCCGCAGGCGGATAGATATCAACATTTACACACGGCTCTATTTTAACTGCGAGCTGCTTTCTGGAGGAAGGTGAAAATACTTTGGTCTCACAGCTGCGGGCTCCGGGGCTTTTTCCTATGCCACAGCCCGGACGTGCTGCAGAACACCTGTCAATTTACCGTTCACAGAGCCTATGGGCTTAGACCTCTGCAAACACGCCCCGCCCTTTTCTGCTGCTGCCCGCATCCGAGCTCCACCTGTAGCCCTTTTAGGCCTCCCAGCCTCCTGAGCAAAGCAATTAAGTTGTAGGCAATGCCAGCTGACTTGCCTCAACTTGATGGTTTTACTCACCGTGAGCCCACATTTGGAGAGATGTGTATTTTACTTTAGAGGGGATTCAAACAGGGAAGTGGAGTCATTTTGCGTTGCTGCAGTTTGAAACGTAGAATAATGTGTTACAAAGAAGTAGTTTTTAAATTGTTAGTGTAGTTTTACTCAAAACTGTTGCAACTGCTATGTGTTTTGCTAAAGTTATATATTCAACTAACTTCATAGATTAAGACCATTTAATTATCTACAGGTTACACAGATTTATTACATGACCAAGGTGTAATATAGCCAACTGTTTATGACTGCAGCAAACTCATTTATTTCCATTGTCAGTTGCTCTGATGGTTATTTTTTCAGTTGTTTGATTATTTATTGATTGTTTGGTCTATAAAATATCAGAGATTAGTAAAGGAAAAAATTCCCATCGTGAAGCCCATGCTGGCACTTTCAGATCCCTGACCAACAGTACACAATCCAAAACTTTCAATTTACTATCACAGAAGATGATGAAAAACGGCAAAAAATCTCATGTGAGAGGCTGGAACCTGTGATATTTTTTGGCATTTTTGCTTTTAAAAAATAACAGTAAAAGTAATTTGATTGTCAAAATAGTTGGAGATTAATTTTGTGATCACAGAAAGTTGCTTTTTTTGTATAAAAGACGTTTCACTCTCATCTAACGACCTCTCTCTCCTTTCTACATCCCAGGGCCCACAAGGTTTCCAAGGCAACCCAGGAGAGGCTGGAGAGCCCGGACAATCTGTAAGTATCCCACCGGGTCGCGCTGTAGTCCTTCCCTCAGTTCACACTGCAGGGTTTTTAGAAAAACCTGCTCTATTGCCCGTAAACCTCCTCTCATTTTTATTACCTTCTTTTCCTTTTCAACAGGGTACTGTCTGTTTTCAGCCACTGTACCACATTCCTGTCTAACCTTTCTTTGCTCACCACCTAACTTCTGTATCCCGGTCTCTTCGACCAGCCACCTCCTTCTGTTACGACATTTACAACCCTCTTCAGTCAGCACTTACAGTGTCTCAAACCCAGTGTACTCTCACTTTGTGGGGAGCAGAATTGCAGTTTTCACATGATTTTCTTCTCCTTTCGTCAGACAGTGTCTCACAGACAGCTTCCGAACATTCTCCTTAGATAATTCCCTGCCAGGTAGAAGACCCTACTTTTAGTTTTCTCCCTCCTTGCGGCCCCAGCTCTACCCCCTCTCCACCCTTACATACCCCTCCTGTAGTTTCCACCCTGACCTACGTCCAAGGAGGCTTCCAGAAATCTGCCAGCCCTCCCTCCCCTGTCCTTCCCGTTCCCTCAGCAGGTAGACAGGGCAGGGTCTCCCCTCTGCTGTGTTAATCTGCTCCTGTGGAGCTCAGATGTGCAGCCCCCGAGGTGCCCTCTCTTTCAAAGGTGTTCCAGTGCATCATTATGTGCGATTAAAATCAAGCCTCCTTCCAGAGAATAACTTGACAGTTGCAGAAAGGTCACGCTGTTGGCCAAGTGTTTGTGAAGGCCGGAGATCATTTTAGCCTTTGAAACCATGAGTCAAAGACGGCGTTTTTTTGCATCTGAGCATAAAATTACCAACAAGATGCCTTTAATTAGCTATTAAGATAAGGAAAAATAAAAAAAGCATTCTTGGTGTAACATCTCTTTTATTGTAGTCAGTCAGTGTTTTATTCACAGTGTCTTTTGTCTCTTGTTCTGCCAGTTTAGACAAGAGACAGACTAACACGGAGTAAAAGGGAGAGCGGCCATTTAGATGGAAACAGTGACAGAACCAATAGATATATTAACACACATGGAGAGAGAAAGCTGAAAAAGAAGCTGGCAGAGGAGAAGAAAAAAAGATGGAAACACTGAACTTTGTACAAAGGATTTTGGACGACGATGCTGAAGTATTTGTTCCATCTTTTTGGCCTCATCCTGCCCATAAATCCTGCTAAGTCTGATCTCTTCAAAACACGTGCTTCAATACAAATAGATTTACATTACTTAGAAAGCGAAGTTCACTTATAGAGCTGAGATAATGATGAAAGTCTCGTGCTGTCATGTGTCAGATCTGGCAGCTGGTTGTAAAGTGACAGAGAGTAGCAGTTAAACTGCATAACATCGCCCTCTGTTGGCTGTGAATGGGAACTGTGTCTCACCTTTGCTGGTTTTCTTTTTCATTAATAGGGCCCCATGGGTCCCCGTGGCCCCCCTGGACCCTCTGGAAAACCCGGAGACGATGTAAGTGTGTCTGTCAAAACTAAATAAAACCGTGAGCACATTTCTAATGAGCAGGAACTCTGACAAGGCTGATACATAATGAAGCTTAATTACCGTCCTCATATCAAGTATCCTGGGTGTATTCTGTAAAATATCAACATCTGTGCTGAGTGTCCTTTAAATGTCATTTATTAATATCCCATTCCAGGCCTTTCGACAAGTAATGGTTACATAAAAACACATTTTTATTTATTTGTTATTTGTTTAAGGATTCTATTATTACTATAAATCACATTGTCCCCATTATAAATTGATTTAGCTGCTATTTTTAACCTCTTGTTATCTACAGCTTGCAATATGTTTGTTTGGTATTATTACTGTTATGCTACCATAAAGAATGCAGGATATCAGTGTCATTTTACTGTCTGTACTGTTTCGATCAGTCCACAGACTTTGCTGCTCTGTGCTAAGCTAACACAGCAACTTCGACAGTGCTATGAGACATATCTTGTATTACTTCCATACGCTTATGCTTTTACAGTATTCAATAAATTCTGTACTGCCTTGTCTATTGCTTATTGTGATCAAACACAGCACTCGTGATGCACAACTGGATGAATCTTTAACATCTGTCGTGGACATTAATGTCTCTCTTTCATTCAGCATTATGCATAACGTGAATAAAATATTTCATGTTGCTTTCTTCAGCAACCTAAGTGTAATTCCTACTTTTAGCCACATGGTGGCAGCAGACATGACATATCACAGATGTCCACAAGGAGTGCTCTCTCTCTCCCACACATCACTACATTAAATTTCAGTACCGCATTTAAAAAGTAATTAAATGGAAGTCGTGGATTTAGACATTTTTAATAACATTTTGTCTCCGGCTCTCTGTTTGTGTTTTAGGGTGAAGCTGGCAAGCCTGGAAAATCAGGCGAGCGTGGACCTGCTGGACCCCAGGTGAGATTTCTGTGGCTGTTGATTCAGTTTTTGAGCTCTGAGACTCTTTTGATATGCTGTAAGGTTTTATTTTGTTTGTGCCTCCGATGGTCAGCAGCCAGCCTGGTAATAAGTTGTGAGAAATGAGTTTCTAATAGCAGCTGACACACTGAGGCAGATTCTTTGGCTGGAAGTAATCTGATTTGGGGTAACTTTGTCTAAACTTTTATGTAATGGACTTCACATTCAGTTACAGTGATGCTGTCACTTCAGAATAATCAACTCAATTTGTCATTAAACAATAGAGCAGCTTCCACCATAACTGACAGTAATGATGGATGACTGTACAGACTGAGCGCCTAAAGATTTTGATTAGAATGTTCAAATGTAAATTACTTGAGCTAAAATGATGTTCAGATGAAGTCATTTATCATGTCAAGCCAAGAATTAGAGCTTCTTTTGTTTGGTCTGAAGATCCCATGTGATCAATACTTGAGCCAAAATTGGTTTTAAGTTTTGGTTTCAATAGCTTGTTCCAACCTAATGGAAATAACTGCTTCAAATCTCATTTTAAACCTTTTAATGTCCTGATGTTACCTTTCCCACATCTGTCCCAACCTTGACAGCAACATTATTTTAGCATCTGTTTAGCATCATCTTCCTTCGCTCTACTGTATTTTAATCTCCTGCACTGTTGCATGGCAGGGAGCTCGTGGATTCCCGGGAACACCTGGCCTGCCTGGCATCAAGGGACACAGAGTGAGTGTGGTTGCTGTCCATTAATGGTTTCCAGGGAAGTTAGATTATTGGTTGCGTTCTCATGATCGGCCTCCTCACTGTGCGCAATCTCTCTTTGTAGGGTTATTCAGGTCTTGATGGTGCAAAGGGAGAGACTGGAGCTGTTGGGGCTAAGGTAAGTTTTACTCTGTGCGTGTTCAGAAGAGTAGATAATGGACTAACTTGCCTCGCCTTACTCACAGATACATATCCTGTCCTCTTCTTTAGGGTGAGGCTGGTGCTCCCGGAGAGAACGGCGCACCCGGACCGATGGTGTGTAACACCAGACATCACACCAGCAACACGTGAAAACAAAAATAGAAGTACAAACCCGCTTATAATGGCAAACTGATCATTAAGGTTTCCTCTCATCTCCCTCACCCACACAGGGACCTCGTGGTTTGCCTGGCGAGAGAGGCCGTTCTGGACCCAGTGGAGCTGCTGTGAGTGTCTTCCTGCTTTCTGAAACTCTCCACCAGTAGTTGTGTCTCATTGTTAAGGGACCAAAGGTTTTGACCCCATGTGCTGATAATATATTGTTCATTCAGGGAGCACGTGGAAACGATGGCTTGCCCGGTCCTGCTGGTCCCCCAGTAAGTTTTTTTTGTCTCATTTAATTCATTTTCATCATTCGCTTGAGTAAGAAATACATACATATGAGATTTTCATGGTACAATAGCTGTCTCAGAAAATGTCTTGGTATGATCACGCTATCGCACATTTTATTATCGTTGTTATTTTTATAATCAGTTAAAATGACCCTTAAAGAAATGAAGACAGAGGGTTTTTCTGGTTAAACAAACTCTTCATTATAATGTCACACATATTATGTCCTCACTAATTCAATAACACCATTGATGGTGTTATTGATGGTAGAATTCAGTATCGTAAACGAGTAATGTTGTGATAGCCATCAGTATGTATCATGAACCAGTCCACCACACACAGCCCGGCCTGCAGCCTGATGGGCGTCTCTGCACCTGCATGTGTCGGTGATGCTGAGCTAACAGACAGTCTTTTCCTCTCTGTAGGGCCCCGTCGGTCCTTCTGGAGCTCCAGGCTTCCCTGGCTCTCCTGGTGCAAAGGTAAGTCACAAGTTACCAAACTCGTACCCCCACTTCCTCTTCACCTTCACCTTTGTGGGTTTATTCTGTGAATAAGCGACTCTGTCTGGTGTCTGTCCCGTCTTTTCTGTGAGAAAACTAGTTGAACTTCTGTCCTACTCACTGTGGGCTTTCACTCTAAAAAAACAAGTTGTGTGTACAGCAGGTGCAAAGACGTGGGTTTTGTCACTTCTGTGTAGTTAGAATAAGACTTTCTTGAATCCAATAAAAAAGTGAATATGTAAGAAAATGGCGGCGCTCAGCTCAGGGAGGATTTTGTGAGGACAAGTTGAAATGCTTTAGTGAAATCGGAGAAGGGTGCTCTGCATTGAAAAGTGCTTTAAGCCTCCATCTGTGTGGAAAATTAGGGAGGAGGGTTTTTTTTAAAGTGTTATTCTCCCTCTCTCACTGTCTTCTTGCCTCTCTCTGCTTTACATCTGATTTATTCCTCCTGCATGGCAGACAGGCTCTGCTCTGTGCTCGAGGGCCCAGACCTGGTGGTTTGCTTTCTTCTTTGAGCCCCTTGGTAGTTTGGGAAAATCTTTTAGGAATTGCAAGTGGAGTATCTCTTTACAAAATCCAGGAGTTTCCCTTGAAGTAATCAAAGCGCACTCGGCTCAAGATGGGAAAATGTGCGTCTGTGTGTGTGTGTGTGTGTGTGTGTGTGTGTGCGTCAAATCAACATACATCAATTTACACTTTGTTTGTCTGCAGGAGAGTCTGTGGTCCTGTGTGTGAGCGTGTGTTTTTGTGTGACTTTATAATATTCCCTGAAGCGTCCCATGGTGAGGAACGTTAAAAGTCTCATATTACGTTATTGTGCTGTAGCCTGCCTGAGAGCTCATGAAATGCAGCCTCGTCTTCCTTGCTGAGCCTTATGAGCAAGGCTTTGCAGTTAAAAAGGACCCAAGACTAACACAATAAAAAAAGCTAGCTAGACAAAAACAACACAGTTATCTGAACCTCAGCTGAATAAACCGTGCTCCCGAACTGAAAAGACCTAACAGAGACAACTTCCACCCGGCTCCAACCGAGCCTCGGCGGTGTATTTTTCAGCACCAGCCAAGCTTTCGCCTCTAAAATGCTGAGAATTTTTTCCACAACTTAAAAAAAAAAAAAGAGCAGATGTTCCTCCCTTTGCCCCACTTTTCATCTTTGTTTCAGAGCCAGTGAAATACTGGCTCTGACAGCACCGGCTGAGGGAAAAGAAAAATTCAGTGCACTACATCACCATTTTTCACAAACACTTACAATCTCTATTATGTCATACTATTGAGTCTGCAAAGTCTACAAAGCTGCAGCAACAGCAGAGGAATTCCATTCACCAGCATGCTGAAAAAGCTGCATACCACCAGTGTGGTAAAATCTCTGGCTGGTGTCTGCAGTTCCTCTGAACGGTGGCCCAAGACCTATTTTTATACCAAACCACACGGCCTGCAAAACTATGCACCTGGCTTTGGAGAAAACACTTTGTAACTGCGGTCGAGATTATTTTTTTTATTTAAAGTGCAACTGCTTTATAAGCATGGAACTCTAATTGTCTTGACATTGAAATGTCTTTCTGTGCGATGGTTTGTGTTCTGTTTTTTCTCAAATTAAGACCGACAGTATGATCGCAGATTTTTTAACTCAGCTTTTCACCTGGTATTCTTATTCTCAGATAATTTAATCACTATGTAAAGTAACAGCATGACAGCTTCACAATGCGATCACCCAGCAGCAGCCAAAAGAGAAATGAGCTCAGCGACCACAAGGAGCAGATCAAATGTGATTAAATGCGAGGCTGTATAAAACACGTGCATGGTCTCCATGACGTCATGGTCTCCATGTCGTGATAGGTTTCTAAAGAGCCGTTGAAGCTCAGCGACAGTGGCTGTGGCCGACACCATCTCGGCAGCGCCTGACTCTGTTGGGTGGATCTGTGTTGGGGGCCAAATTAGCCCTGGTCGTTGAAACATAGCGGCTAGCTGTCACTCAAAGAAGCCATGCCCATAATTATGCATAATTTTAAGCCTTAATATAATTAAAATAAATAAGTTATATAAAAATTCGCCCCTGTACAGTTGAAGAAGGAAATTAGCTCCAGAGACCAGAGCTGTTTTTCGCACCAGGCTGTAAACATTCTGCTTTGAAGTTGGGTATGTTAATATGAGGGTCTATGGGGATCAACTCGCTTTTGGAGGCAGCCTCGAGTGGCCATTTGAAGAACTGCAGTTTATGCTGCTTCATTTTCCAGCCCTGGAGGATGCTGGTGGATTAGCATCTACTGTCCCTCTCACTCCCCGGTCTCCCCTCCCCTTCCCCTGAGCTGACGTAGAGCAGTAATACCAGCAGCAGCATCTGCAGCCATAAGCACACAGTTGATGAACTGCACATGTCAGCAGAAACGGTGAATACTTGAATACGCCTGTTGAGGTGGAGCACAGACCTCTGGCACCTCCATGGATGGTTGGTTAACTGATTTCAGTTGCAGCGTCCCCCAAGCTGTCAACACAGACAGGACAACTCAACCGCCTCTGGTCAAAGGGTGTGTTGGATGTGTGTTGCTGTGTGTAATTGCTGCTGTCATGTGAGATCAGCAGCGCAGCTATCTGCCTGAGCTGTCAATCATTTGTTGCCTAGCAATACTGATGCTTCGCTCCCACATTTAGATTTATACTCCATTCAAATGTCAGTTGAAGTGTTTTTCCTGGGCTGCTCTTCTCTTCTTCTTCTTTTTTATATCCGTTATCTCTTATGTTTTATTGATTTACTGTTATTTATGTCTTGTTACAGTTAAAGGAATTTCCCATTAAAAATTAGACCCCAGATCTTTTAAGAACTTTCTGGTTAAATCTTATCTCCTCTTCTCTCCTATAACACAACCTTGTTGTTTAAAATCAGCCCTGTGGCAAAAAAACAGACATTTATAACATACTAGAACATTTATAGCCACCAGCTTAACTTCTACTTTTTCTGCAGCTCGTTTTCTGTTGGATTCATCTGTTCTATTTTAGACGATCGCCAGTTATTATGTGTACTTTAACTTCCCAACATCTTTGTTTGCATGTTGATTTAATGTCACCTTTCCTCAGGGAGAAGCTGGACCTACTGGCGCTCGTGGACCTGAGGGTGCTCAGGGACCCCGTGGAGAGTCTGGCACTCCTGGATCACCTGGACCTTCTGGCGCTTCTGTAAGTGATGCCGTAAACACTCATTTAAAAGGAGAAACATAGTATATTAACTATAGCAGAGCATTATGTCATGTGTTGTACTTGTCGACATTTTTCAGGTGATAGAAACGTTTTAATGCATTAACAGAAGTGAGCTGTAGGAAGAAAATGCATGTTTTAACGCTGCAGATTAGACCAATCACTCCCAGGACAATGATTGTCTCTTTTTCTGTGCAGGGAAACCCTGGTACTGATGGTATCCCTGGATCCAAAGGATCAGCTGTAAGTATAAAACTCTTCTTGGAATAAGTCAGTTTTAGTTAAATGTGGCGCTTGTTGTGTTATGTTGCCTTCGTACTTACATCAAGCAGGGAGGAGGATTCACTGTGAACGTTACACTGACATTATTGGCTCACAGCAGAATGAATGGTAACTCATTGTGGACTTCATCTGCTCAGATGAGTGACTGACGTCTCTTCCTCTGTAGGGTGCTCCTGGTATCGCTGGTGCTCCTGGTTTCCCTGGACCTCGTGGGCCTCCCGGGCCTCAGGGAGCAACTGGACCTCTCGGGCCCAAAGGAACATCTGTATGTCCTCACTGTGTCGTTCATGGATTAATCATTCATTTCATGTTCCAGATAAAGACATGGCACAGAAAGGATGATCACGACCTGTTGCTTTCTCTCTCTTGTGTCTCTCTGGTTGTCTGTGCATCTGTCCGTTATTGTCTAGGGAGACCCAGGTATTCCAGGGTTCAAGGGAGAGGCTGGACCCAAAGGAGAAATTGTGAGTTCTATTTTCTTTGACACCAAACCCTAACCCGTAAACACAGTATCACTTTGAAGATCTATTAAATTTAAAATCAGCAGATTTGATGCTTCAAATCAAGCCATCTGAACAGACTTCTGAAGGTTTCTCATGTCCTGTGAGAAGTAATTTCTGTTGCTGAAACCAGTTTCAAGTCATCAATTTTCTACTTAACTTCTCTACTTTTCTGCGAGTCTTTCTTTCTCGCTGTGATAACATGCTCTGTTGTGGTTGTGTTCCCCAGGGACCAGCTGGTCTTCAGGGAGCTCCTGGCCCACAAGGAGAAGAAGGAAAGAGAGGACCCCGGGGCGAGCCTGGTGCTGCTGGACCACTTGGACCTCCAGGAGAGAGAGTGCGTAACATCTAATGGTTGAAGACATTTTATAGATTTATAGATCAATGGTTGTCAAATATCTTAATGTTGTAGAGCTCTTATAATGCACAGTTGATTCAGTGGGTGTACGGTATACGGGGTAATATTGGTGAAAGTAAAACTGTGTCTACATTTTTAATGAGGCTAATTTCAATCAAATTAAACTTTAATAAAATAGTTTCTTATTTTGTTTGGCACCACCTGGGAACCTGTTCAAGAACCACTACTTTGTTGTTATACTCATAACCCTGACTCTGTTTTCTGTGTAGGGAGCCCCCGGTAACCGTGGTTTCCCTGGTCAAGACGGTCTGGCTGGCCCCAAGGCGAGTATCACCAGTCAACAGTTACACTCGTTCCTGAGAAGTGGCTTTATTACTGCTGTAGGAACAGAAAATCTGCTCTGAAAGAGAAAATGAAGGTGGACGCCTTTAGAGGACGCAGATCTGGCAGAGGAAGAGGAGAGATGAAGAAATTTATGCAGGCGACGCGTCAACAGTCAGTAAATCTGTGAAACTGAATTAACGGATTCCATATGCTGCATATTGCATATGGAAATTGCTGTCAACAGCGATCAATATTCTCACTGGTTCTCTGCTTGTTTTAAAATGTAAAAAAATAGCACGAATCACATATGGCCCACACGGCTCTGCTCACTGGAGTTTACTGCAGCATCATCAGGACTTACAGACATGCCTGACGTTGTCAGTCTCTGCAGAATGACAGTAATGACAGTAGTATAAACACTAAAAGACCATATTAATTTAGCTAATATACAGTAATATTCAATATATATTGTGATTATGCAGCCATAGATATGTACATGGTGGGATAGTGCACATAAAAGCATTTCTCAAAGAGTTAGAGATGTAGAAATTATGATTTGTGCCAGTTTTAGTGATATTATCTACTGTATTCTTTGACAATACAAGAGTTACAGATCTACAAAATTGCATTGTGATGTTTTTCATAAATTAAATGAAAATCAGCATCTTACTGTAAAACCTTAAATTTCCCAACACTGTGAATTGTTTTTCTCCAAGACATAAAAAAAAAGACTTTCACAGTCATACTAATATGACCAAAAAGTTGTATTATTCTGTAGCTGTAACTTTATTTCATCTGTCGATATTTAGCATTTTAAATCTCAGGACTGAGTTGGTGATCTGTCCTATACTTGGGAATGATTCATTTAGAAATCAGAATTTGGAAAGTGACCAAAAACTCATTTCACTGAGCATTTTATTGACTGAGTCGCTCCTGATGACATCTCTAAAAGATCATTTTTCACCTCATTAACTCATAATAACTCCTGAATCAGGCTAAATTGCACAAAGCGGTGTACAGCTTTGATACAGTGTGCTCGATGAGGTGCGTAATAAGACTGAACTCAGATCAGCACCTTCACTGGTGAGTGAATGACGGACATGATACATTTCCAGTGAGGAGCAATGAGTGAAATTCATCAGCACTTCCGTTTCTTCATCACGTCACCTGGAGCTCATGTGCAGCCGGCAATGAAGCATAATCAAGCGTAACTCCACGGCGTGGCCACAAGATGGCAGCATAGCCCAGAAACTGGTCAGGCACCGATGACCTACATGTCCCTCGTCGGCAAAGCCAGCGTCTCATTTAACATTATCTCCCAGCACAATTTCATTTATCCCAAAATGAATCTGTCAGAGTTTAATCTCCTCATCTGCAGCAGGTCAATGAAGCTCCTTCACACTATTAAAAGAGAAGCTTATTTCCTCTGTGGTTTGGGAAGGAAGTCTCACCTCCTTTATGGCTGACTGAGTGACCAACCCCTGTTTTATTCTCTCTCTCTCTCCTTACACAGGGAGCCCCTGGTGAGCGTGGACCCTCTGGTGCCAGTGGTCCCAAGGGTGCCAACGGTGACCCCGGCCGCCCTGGAGAGTCTGGCCTTCCTGGTGCCAGAGTAAGCACTTCCTTTACCAATAATGACATGAATCTGGATGTGGGTGACCTGCAGAAGTATGTTGTAAAGCATGCAGAAATAAAGAAACAACCAATGGTTTTTAGATTGATTTCAATATATCTTTAAATCTACTAGATGTATTTACAATTTGTTATCTGATTGCACTTTAATATTAAAAAAGTTAATGTTATTGAAGATTCATTCTCTGCTGACCACACCGTCGCTGTCCTGTGCAAACCATGTATCTCCATTCAGTTTTTAATGGGTTAAAGGCCAGTCCAAGAAAAACAGCCCTGTCTGCTCCCTGCTTCGTGCAAAGCATTTTTAGATCCAGTGAGTTTTTCAATGATTAATTTAGTCTAAGAAGGAAGAAAATTTTCTTATCTCATAAGGGAACACTTAAAGAGGTGCTCCAGTGATTTAGTACTGCACTTCCAGAAAGTTTGGGGACTCAAAAGAGCTTCGGAGTCAGAGGCCCAAATATCCTGAGTCTCAGTCCCTTGTGTGGGTCAAGATCTAAAACCACTGGACTGACTGTGAGACTGTCACCACAATGTAACCAACTGCATTTTCCCATTAAATACTACCTGCCAGATAAACACCCTCATCTTTCAAGTTTGCAGTATTGGCTCCCTGTTAAAAGAGAAGCATTGCACCATTACATTGCTGGAGCTGCAATGGACATTTGTTTAAAAAGGATCGAAATCGATACAGCAGAACCAGAGATCTGAGCTACACACTTTTTCTTTCTACTTTTAGTACGTGCTGCCACTGCCCTTACAAAGTTCAGTACATGCACCTAGATCTTTAGCGCGAAATTTCAAGACAAAAGTATGTGATTTGGAACTTAGCTAATATGCTCTCTCTGAGGCGTGGTCAATGTGACGTTATCTTCTGCCGTGCAAAGGATTGTGGGTCAGAAGGGACAGAAAAGCATGGTGGCTTGCATACTACAAACTGGGGCTGGATACAGTGGACTCTCCTGGCATTATGGGCATACTGCATTTGATGTACTGGGTACTGAAATGCAGCCATCATCTTTTTTTATTCCCATATACTACCCACAATGCAATGCAACCATTAGCAGTCAGCCAGAGATTCAGGTGTGTGCTCCAGCGGCGACTGTAGCCTCAAGCTGCTAACCTCAAGCAGAGATGAGGAGGAGTGGGCTTTTTTTTTTTTTTTTTTCATTTTAAACTCGTAGTCTTCAGCTCTAACGGATGCTGACTCAAGTGGCACACTTTATCAGACTTTGCACAGCTTCCTCTGGAGCCACAAACGTCTTTACGCAACTTTTTTCACGCACACAGCAGTGGTACTCCCCAAGACCTGTAAACAGACTTTTATGTTTAAAATAGGTTTCCCTTTAACAATTTGAAATCTCTAAACCCAAGCTGAGATAATGCTGAGACTTGGCAAAGCCCCTCCAGGGCCACAGAAAACAAAGTGCAGCGCTCCCCATGTGGAGCACACTGACCTTTATGTGTGAAATTGGTGGAATTACCCTTTAATCCCTTGTTTTATGTGAAAAAGTCACCAGCTTTTTGGAGATACATGGTTTTCACTGGGGAGCATTTGCACCTCTGTGTGCAGTGATTTCACTTCCCAACAGCAACACAGGTGGTTAATATTTGCAATCACTACAGAGGAAGTACGCTCGTTAAAGTAGCGAGTCCATTAACATCAGTAACCTGAAGTTTGCTCTCATTCATAATTCAGGTGTTCATCATTTCCATCAGTAGGTGTTGAACTGCTTGTTGCACACGGCAACACAGTTCCCACCTCTCTGAGTACATGTGTGCATATAGATGTCTGATGACTCACCTGGCTCACGTGTGTTTCTGTTCTCCTCTGTCAGGGCCTGACTGGACGCCCCGGTGACGCCGGTCCTCAAGGCAAAGTTGGACCTTCTGTAAGTGCACTTTTTCCTGCTGTAATGTGTTTTTTGCGGCCCTGTAAATCCATAAAAACAATCACATCTATCCTCACGCAGCATGAGCGGGGTTTTTTTATATATATATACATGTGGAACAAGCAGTTAGAGACTTGTAATTTTGCTAAATGTGCTCTCTCATCACGTAATGACTCAAAAGTGGTTTCATCAAATTGAATTTCGGGAGACTCATCCACCAATTATCCACCAGGCCCATCCCCAGTGCCGTTTTTGTGTGCTTCAAACCGGCTCAGCTGTTTTTAGAGTGACAAAGTCTTCAACATTCACGTTCAGTTCATGGACAGGCTCCTCTTTCACCTCTTCATTCATTGTTTTTGGTCTAATCCATTTCTTAGCAGGCTGAAAAGTCCAATAAAAGTGTTCACCCCAAACGTCCTCACTGAGATATTTTCAATAAATCAGCTCCTCTCTTAGCTGTTGCCATTCACACATCATACAGTGCAACCGCACATCTTATGGTAAACTTGTGCTGCACTGTGATTACGCACTTCCTCATATTTGCTGCTTTTATGTCGGCAATGTGAACTTTATGTTTGCACCTTTGCAGTCCAGGGACTGTTTCATTAAAACATCGTGGTTTACTGACAGATTAAGACTGGCTGACTGAAGGACTGGCATCTGGTCGGTCTGATAATGATTGATGGACTGTTTCATAGGTTATTTCTGTGCTTGCTGGCTTTCCCAGTTTACCCCTGAGGGGCTTATTTATTTACAGCCAATTAAAATTTCTACAAATTGAGTAACTGTTGCATGTCCTTGGGTCAGGCCGGATATTTCTCTGCTCGACGCTAATCCCAAACCTCCAAACCCAATTCTGACCAGATCTTCTCAGCAATTACTGCCTTGCAGCCCCGATTTTCAGTCAAATCCACATGTGATTATATGTTTACCACTGTTGTTTACCCTCCACTGTCAGACCCAACTTTTTACTGTACTGTATATTGCTCAGATTAATAGACTTGATTTTTATTTGACTTGACCAGGGAGCTCCTGGTGAGGACGGTCGCCCAGGACCCCCAGGCCCACAGGGAGCCCGTGGACAGCCTGGTGTCATGGGATTCCCTGGACCCAAGGGAGCAACTGTGAGTAATTAACACATGAATGTGTAACCAAACTTAAAGTGTTTTCTGTATATGTTCACCTGCGTCAACATCACTTATTTTGGTCCAGCAGAACCCAACGACACACGTCCAACAACAAAAACTGGACTGCCGCTGAACAATTTCACACCATTTGATATGCACCACCTCGTGCACCCTCTCTCCTCCAGAAATAGATGCAGAACCGAGCCAATCAGCCGTGGCCCTGTGACTAACCGCCGCATTTTGTTTCTGTTGTGATTAGGGTGAGGCTGGAAAGTCTGGTGAGAAAGGACTGGGTGGAGCTCCTGGTCTGAGAGTGAGTCACTTCTCCTTTTGTGCTTTTAATAACTTCCTGCAGCCACTGAACTGGATCTTACATGTACCGTAATTAAAAAAAGGCAAAAATCATTAAGATAATATCATCACATTTTCACTGTACCGCCATCCTCTGATTGACACACTGTTTTCAACATATAAATATTCATGTAAATCACGAAAGAATCAGACATGGAACGTGTCCTGAAATACAAAACAGAAAGAAAGCACTTAAAACAAAAACAGAAAAATAGCTGCTGAAGTAGCGTAGACTGTGCTTTCATGATTATTCTCACAATAATCAAACAGGTTAAACTTTTGCCTTTTTTCAGTGGTTGTTATGTTTTCTCTAACATCTGTGACTCACCACCGATCTACTGTTATTTCTGTAGTTCAGCTTCCAGCATGCTGAAAAGCTCAATTATAGCTATCAGATGTCTATCTAGTTAAAAGCATCACCTTTGGCTTAACTGTTGATATCTATTTGTCTGCTCCCCCTCCTTCCTCCTTCTTCTCTTTAGGGTCTGCCTGGCAAAGATGGAGAAACCGGCCCTGCTGGACCCCCCGGCCCCGCCGTAAGTATCTCTGTCTCCCCCCACCCTACTCCATATAGCTTCAATAGTGATACTATCTTCCCCTTTTTCTCTGTGTGCACTTAGAAGCAGCCTTCGGTATCTCTGTTTCCCAGACTGCAACAACGAAAAGCTCTATTTTACAGAAAAAAATTGTCCTTGACACAAATGCCTGGACATTGTGGGACGGCATCACTGACTCACAGACTTTCAGCTTGTTTTGAAGTGTGTGCTTCAGTGCGCTGAACAGAATAAAGCCTGTTTAGCCGGAAATTATCCGTAAATGTCCATAAATGAACAAAAATGTGGCCGAAGCTTCAGACCATCTTAAACATCAAAGTCCTGTGTGATGTTCCTGACGTCTAGTTGACGATAGAAGTTGATCGTGTTGATGAATTATCTGTTTAGGGCCCCGCAGGAGAGAGAGGAGAGCAAGGACAGCCTGGTCCCTCAGGTTTCCAGGTGAGTCTGCTTCAACCTTCACCTGAAATCACCTGTTAAAGCTTATGAATGAAGGCAGCTGTTTTTTCCTCTTATAGCTGTAATTGTGTCGCTACATAAATATTCTGTTAAGCAACCTTGTGCTGATTTATTGCTGTTCTTATGCTTTTTGTTTTTCATTTCTGACTCTTTTTTGTGTCTCTGCTGTGCTTAGGGTCTACCTGGACCCCCTGGCCCCCCTGGTGAGGGAGGCAAGCCTGGAGACCAGGTGAGTGCGCTGTTTTCAGTGAAGTTTGTCTTATAAAGTCAGATAAAATCAGCGTTCAAAGACTGTAGAAAGCAAGTAATTTGGCTGACACAGTTATCCAAATGACTTCACTCCAGAACTGATCCTGTTTAGATAAAGGTTAGATGAAAAATAATCGTTCTTTTCTGTCAGGGTGTTCCTGGAGAGGCTGGAGCTGCTGGTGCCACCGGACCCAGAGTAAGTGGGCAGTCTGTATTAAACGTCACTCCTTGTTTGACTGACTGATTGTCAGACGCGCCGCTGATTGTCGCTGTGTCGCCGTTCAGGGAGAGCGCGGTTTCCCCGGAGAGAGAGGAGCTGCTGGCCCTCAGGGTCTGCAGGGACCTCGAGGTCTGCCCGGAACTCCTGGAACTGACGGACCCAAGGTGAGTCCAGCACCTGGTCTAAAACCAGATTACTATCACCTGAGGTGTTCTCTCACCGCTGGCAGATGTGCTTCTGTGGCAGTTTTCTGACACATTCTTATCACATGCAGCAGCAGTAACACGTTCATGTGAGCATGTGATTCAATGATTATCACCTCAGGTGTGGAGTGGAGCTCTGTTGACCTCGTTCAGTGTTTTTCCACAAATGTCATTCACTGGAGGTGATAAGTCATATCAATCATATCAATTTATGATCAATTCAGTTAGTAGATGACAGTCCATGTGGCATTTACCATATGAAACAGCGCCTCAGTCTTCCTGAAGGCAAACATCGTGTTTATAAGTGTATTATTATGGGATGCCACGGTGATTTGAGGCAGCAGCTCCTAGGATGTCACAGGATGACTCTGAGGGGTCACAGGATGACTAAAAGGAGAGAGAAGCAGAAAAATATACTTCTTTTCTTTTTCCAGAGCTCCCTCTAGTTTTCCCTCTAATCTTGATGAATTACTCGACGCTATTAGATTTTCAGGACTCAGGATATTATTAAAATCCAGCCATGTAGACCAGCAGACACTGTTTTGTTTTAGGGGTCTCAAGCTATGTATGTTGGGAAACGTCTGGCCCAGGGATGAGGGCGCCGACCATGAACTAAAACGACCTGGTTCGATTCTGGCCCGGGGATCTTTGTTGGCTGTCACTCCCCATCTCTCACCCCTCGTTTCCTGTCACCTCTCTGCTGTCAAAGCCCTGATAAAAGCAGACAAAAGCCCCCCCCCAAAAATAATTAACAGGGTTTAATTTTATTTTCTTAATTCTTTTAATGAGAAAAATACAATAAACATACATAAACCTGCGCAATCATATACATATATGCATACAAGCATACACATCTGGATATAAACATTATATCAGTATATGATGGGTAGGATACATATATGAATATAATACAGACAAAAACGGTTTAATTTATAGGGTTATTTTTATGTTTAACTGTATTTTTGATGTGATGTTATAAAGGAGACAGTCTTTATTTCTGTCGAGGAAACCCTGTATACTTATCGTTTGCATCAACGACTGCATATTTACCATTCTAAGGATCTGAACGATTCAAGACTTTTTCAGGCATTCAGATCCTACATTTAATGAATCCCTAAAATTGGAGTATTTTAAAGAGAAATCAGATCTTCTCTACATTTCTAAACAACCGGTAGCTGAGAGGGTTTTCCAGTCAAGCTGCAGCACACAGTCACTCGTTTTTCAGCCATCAACGCATTCCAGCCAGCTGCAGTAATTTGTCACAACTGCACTGTGAGTGAAGGAAGAGCTCAAAGCGGCTGCAGCTCTCACTTCTGGATTGTTATCTGGTCCGATAGAGAGGATGAGGATTAGAGAGCTGACACGAGTGTGATGGTGATGGAGGGGGGGTGAGCAGGCAGTTTGTGGAGGCTCGGTTCCGGGCGAGATGCAGAAGGATTTGCCGCGAGGAATAAATTCTACATCTGCCCCCGTCAGTAAGAACAGCGTTTGAATGTATTGACGGCCGACGTCGAGGCTGCGTGAGCCCCGTGGTTACAGCTCAATGACTGCAGATAGGCCGCAGCAGTCGGTGTCTGATCTCCCAGGCTGCAGCAGAAAGCAATGCTGATAAGCCTGAGGACTTCTGACCGGGACTGGGCCTGGTGGTCTGCATTTGCCTCCATTATCTCGGCTTTGATATGTGCAATAGAAATTTAGTCATGATAAAACTCCCATTTCTAAATCAAAAGAACACGTGGAATTTGAGATATTGGAAAGTTCACAGGACGGTTAAGTGAGTAGTTACTAAAGAACAAGTGAGGAATTAATCTTTAATTAATTAATTTATGAATAATTGTGATTTGAGGAAAATGTCGTAGATAATGATGATTCACTAGAGAACAGCCAGTGAGATACTATATTAATGGATCGTTAGGTAATAATGTGTTTTAACGTAATGAAGGATTACTTAGTTACTGCTCAGATCTATCACTTCAGCACAAAATGAGTAACTAATGATTATGTAAGGATTATGTAATCAGTAATTAATGACCCATGAAGAAAGTGGTCAGTAATTATTACCTAATGATCTGTTAACGTGGTATCTCCCAGTCTGTCCTCTAGTGAGTCGTCGTGATCTGCTAAACAGTCCTCAGATCACACTTATTCAGATATTATTCACTAATCGTTAATTCATTTACTCATTCCTCACTCGTCCCTTGGCAGTTACTCACATTTCTGTGTACTTTATTGTTGAGCTGCAACAATCAATCGATTAGTTCTCAGCCACTAAATTAAGCGATTAATTGGTTTGAGTAATATTTGAAGAAAAGACAGTTAAAATTGTGCATTCCGGCCTCTTAAATGTGAATCTTTTCTGGTTTCTTTACTCCTCTGTGGCAGTAAACTGAATATCTTTGGGTTGTGGAGAATTTTTACAATTTTCTGACATTTTTCACACCAAACAAATAATTATTTAATCAAGAAAATTATCAGCAAATTAATCGACCGTGAAAAGTTATTTGCCGCCGTACCTCATTGTAAAGTGTGACTGAGATATTTTTTTATGTCTAACGCCAATCGGCTAGTTGGTTTCTTGTTTCTTGTCCACTTTAAAGCTGGTTAAGGTTTATTCTGATCCAGCAGGGGAGCAACCTGTGTCCGGGGAATAACACTGAACTGATGGGTTTTCCTTCTCTAAACCCTGAACAGAGCGTGCAGAGACAAAGATGAGCGTGGGTCTCTTTGTAGAACCCGTCGGTGACTTTTCGCTGAGTGACAGCGCCGCTTTTTGTGTTTCTGACACGCATAGAAATAAACACAATGTCTCGGAACAAGCTCACAAAAGTCTGGGCTGTGGACGAGAACTGTTCGACACATCTGGTGCATACGCTCAGTCATTCGGTACACGATGACCCTGAAGTGCACTTCCTGCCTGTGTCTGTAGCCTCTGCGTGACATCTTCTTCATGTGTTTCTGCTCCATCACAGGGAGCCATCGGACCTGCTGGTGCTGCTGGAGCTCAGGGACCCCCCGGCCTGCAGGGCATGCCTGGAGAGAGAGGATCTGCCGGCATCCCTGGACCCAAAGGAGACAGAGTAAGCCACCGTGGGAACAAAGTGTCAACCACTGAATATTTAATCCCACACCTCTGCCAGGTGACTGACTTGTATTCTTGTCTCTTTTTAATCCTAATAGGGCGACATTGGAGAGAAAGGACCTGAAGGTGCTTCTGGCAAAGACGGTGCTCGAGTGAGTGATTGTCATCCGTTTTGATTTTCATGAGCGATAAGAAAGTTAAATTCCTTTGTTTTTACAAATAGCAGCTGATTTGAAACTTTTGCAAGTCTTAACACTGTCTTCCTGATTCCTGTCACAGGGTCTCACTGGTCCCATTGGTCCTCCTGGTCCTGCTGGTCCCAACGGCGAGAAGGTGAGTGTTACTTTATTTATTTCTAATAATTTGTTGGCAAGCTATGACTGTAAAATTTTCTACTAGAGGCTTTCATTCTCATACTGTTGAGTTGAATTTAAAGGCTGCTGTCGGTATCCAGCTGTGTTTGACTGCACATCTGTCTGAACCCACTGATCATGGCTCAGTGTGTGTTGCTGATGCTTCTCTGTTTCCTTACAGGGTGAATCTGGTCCTGCTGGTCCTTCTGGAGCTCCTGGTACCCGCGGTGCTCCTGTAAGTGTCACAGTTTTTGCTTTAGAGCCAATCACTTTGTAAGAGTAAAGGCGGCAGCTTTAACATTAGCACAACCTCAATTCCAGCGTCGCAACTTATTTTGGACTTTTGGACGTATCCAACTTATTTTGGAGTATGGGTTGTAGCTGTCTGTGTTGGAGTTTGGAAGCTTTTATCAGATCAGTCAGCACTGCAGCCTGAACTAACCTCTGTGGTTTTGTTGCCTCTCCTCTTTCAGGGTGACAGGGGTGAGACCGGACCTCCTGGGCCTGCTGGATTTGCTGGACCCCCTGTAAGTAACTCTGACCAGCTCTTAGCACTTCAACCCGAAGAGCATGACTCCAGGGTCATGGACTAGATATCAGTATTCTGTTCACCATAACTCCACTATTCACTCCACTGAAGAGGCAAATATTGTACTTTTTACTCCATTTATTCGATAATATTAGATACTTGTACAGATATAATCAACATATAATATTGCACATTAAGGTAAAACTTTATTGATCCCTGGGGGAAATTCACAATCTATGCAGCAGATAAAGTACAGAAAAAAAGTTCAAATTAGCCCCAACTTTATTAGCTTTAACATTAAAGTGATATAAACATTAATGCATCAGTAATCATAATTCAGTCATATAATTCTGTGGGCCATTCTGCATAATGAGAACTTTTGCTTTTGCGAATTTAAGTATATTTTGATGTGAATGCTTTTGTACTTTAGAGATTTTAATTTGAAACACAGTATTTGTACACTTGTGTTTCATTAGTGAAACTGTGTGAAGCTCAGAAAACACAAGATTGTACAAAATACCAACAGCTTGTCTTTCTAAAGTTGAGTTGAACATAAAAACTTGTACCTAGTAACACAAAGTTAGTTAGTAAAATCTTAAACTCAGCCTTTAGTAATTTCTCTCTATTGAAAATAAAAAAAGATCAAATGTTTCATTATTGGATTAAAGCGCAGTAGGTCTATAACAGATAACCTCAACGTCTTGATAAAAATCAAATCAAGTTTCAGGCAAAATGTGGTGATTTTACTCTCTAGATAAAAAAAAAACAGATACAAAACCTAACTGCGTGTTTTGCTGCCTGGAAAATGAGACTAAAGCTTTAATTGATTTTTGTTTCACCAAAAAGAGTCACGAGCTGAGAGATGACAGACAGCTTTTCTTATTTCAAACCTTTCTATTCCTGCTATCTGGGAACACTCTGATCTAATTGTCTTTTACCTCCGTTTTAGGCCTCTGTGAGGCATTTTTTTATCTTGACGCAGGCCTTGTTTCCTCAGTGTATTATTCTTTGGAGAAAAATTAGTGTGTCGACAGTCGGAAGTCTTCGTATCACTCATCCACTAAGTCCCCTGCAAAGACTCCGGGCAAACATCAAATAAATGTTTTTAATAAGCTGCACCCTTCCAAAAGCATTTTCATCAATATGTTTGTGACAGCACAATTTATCAAACATTTTTTTTTATGATTAATTATTGAATTTATGTCAGGATGAATCACACTACATGGTGTCTAAATCATTTTAGTTCAGGGCTCTCAGTCTGTAACATCCCACCTCATTACCGCAGAGACTGAAATACACAACGATGCTACATAAAACATCAGCTGCTCTTATGAAATATTTTTAAAGTTCACTCTTGCACACTTTTTCTTTAATTGTTGTAAAGCTGCATCTATCCAAGCATTGCTAACATTAGCCACCATAAGCTACTGCTCATACCAGACCAACTATAGTCTAATCAGCAAAATCATGAGTGTGTTAAACTGAGCTTGAGTGTGTTTTATTGCTCAGGAATTCAGTTTTTCGTCTATAGGAGGAAGAATAAATTATTTCTTCTATCAACAGTTACATAGTTCCATGTTTGTTTATATGTGACAGTTCAAATCTTCAGTGTGAACGAGTAAAGTTTAGTGGTTGTAATGTGTGTTGGCTTCTTGTTGGTCACTCGTTTGATTCAGATTTAAAGCACAATGTTATATGCATTCTTCATCTTAATGCTCCAGCAATTTAGTATTGCACTAATGTCACTAAGCAGAAATCTGCATATAAATGCAGAATCTGTAGGTAAGGGACCAGATGTTGTTATCAGAAGCGTTCTGGTTTCCGTTTGCAGTCCCTTTATAGCTCAAGTAGTACTGACCAATCATGTTTGAGCGGGCTTTGGTTGCATGCAGGTAAACAGTTTGTGCAGAGAGTAAAAGAGGCGAAATGCTTTGATTAGCTTTTTACTTCCTTTTTTTTATTCATCTGCAGATATCTGTTTATAGTGATTAGCCATTCTCTCCATTCTCACGTCACAAGCTGTTAATTGGACTGTAAACAATGCTCAGCACAGGGAAGAGGAAGTCTGGCCTGGATATCGGTTATGCACAGCCTGCACTGAAAGCCCCCTGACACTGGTTGTTGCCCCCAGAGGCTAAACGGTTGTCAGAGGTTAGCTGATGGGTTCCTAGATGGATATTGCTCTTCGGTGAATTAGGAAGGCAACAGCATCAGAGGATAAAATATTCTGAGTTTTTGTCCTTAATATAGGTCAGGCTCCAAAAACACTGGATCCTACATTTCCCATAAGGCAACTCAGTTGTACCTTTGTATTGTACTCTCTCTGCCTGCTAAATCCTCAAACCTGTAGTTTGCAACGCAGACTTTCTGCTATAAATTGTGAGTCCTCACGCATAATGCTTTTGTTTTCACAGGGTGAGCACTGCGAATCATAACTAGTAAACTGACCTTTATGTGTAAAGGCAGTGGAGTGCCCCTTTAAACCACTTTCAGTTTATGGATTCAAGAAGCATGGTCCTCCTAAACAAATCACTCAGTCACAAATCTGAACATCTTACGTTTTTCATTCATTCAGCTGCTTCTGTCTTTCTCTCTCAGGGTGCTGACGGTCAGCCTGGAATCAAGGGAGAGCAGGGAGAGTCTGGACAGAAGGGTGATGCCGGTGCCCCTGGACCCCAAGGACCCTCTGGTGCCCCTGGACCTGCAGTGGGTGTCTCTCTAGAATTAGTTACATGGTTGCTGAAGCAAACAGCTCTGCCTAAGCCCTATTTAATGAGGCATTCTGCCAAACCTTGGATGTTTACAGCCTGGTGAAATTTTTCATAATCAAAAACATTATACAACAGCGAGACCGCCACTGATTGGCAGTCTTTTTATGAGAAGAGAAAGGTGTTATCTCTGCACAAAATCTGCAGAAAATTCCTCTTTTATTCTCACATTCCAACATTTGTGTCGTAGTGAACATCAAGTCAGAATGAAAGCTGTCCTTGTCACAGATTGTGCCGCAGCAGGCGGAATAAAAACTAGCTGAGGCGGACGCAGCCGCCACTGATCCGAACAGATTAGAACATTTTGCTGTCATTCATAAAACAAAAAATACATGTCAGACAGTAATGTAACAGTACGTGCTCTGTTCCAGGGTCCTACAGGTGTTTCTGGACCTAAAGGTGCTCGTGGTGCTCAGGGACCTCCTGTAAGTGACCTCCCTTTGACATCGCCTTCAGTTCATTTATTGTTTTCTTTTTGTCTCGCAGTGGCACATGTAGAAACCGTCTTTTTGTTGGGTTGTTTTTTCAGGGTGCCACTGGTTTCCCTGGTGCCGCCGGCCGCGTTGGACCCCCTGGTCCCAATGTAAGTTCACAACTACACCCTTCATCCACATGGCCGAGCCCATAACCATAATAATAAATAGATGTAGCACACTTGTTTTGTTATATATGTTTAAATGTTAATATTTGCAGTCTACTGTTTTTTAAATAAACTTCTAGAATAAATAAAGTCAGCCTTTATTATACACTGCAGAGATACTGGCTTCATTGTTCATTCCAAGTGTGAAATTGGGTACAGGGAAGAAGAAGAAGAAAATTTTGCTTGATTTATCTTTTGAAAGCAGGTACCAGGTGCAGCAGAACAGATACAGGAATGTTTTCTGAAAGCCACCTGACTTATTGTCACCCAAAAATCCTTATTAATTTGCACCTGTATAGCATTTACCCAGCATGTCTGACACTGTGGGAGCTGTTGTAGTTTGCTGAGAATATTTTTAGAGACATGCTAAAAGAAAGTGCCACAAACAAGTCTGATCCTGTGAGGCTGCTGACACAAGATATGTGTTAATAAAAGTTATTTAAAGATGCGCAGACGTCCTGGAGCTCGACAAAATAATAGAAACTGCGATCCCACATTCTGTAAACATGATGTGTGTTTGTTTACGGGTGCTTCTACAACATAGAATTGACTGTATTATAATTTCATTTAATGGGTGTTATGTCTTCCTCCTCTAGGGTAACCCTGGACCTGCTGGTCCTGCCGGCCCTCCTGGTAAAGATGGACCCAAGGGTGTGAGGGGAGATGGTGGACCCCCAGGCAGACAGGGTGATGCTGGGCTCCGCGGTCCTGCTGGGCCTCCCGGAGAGAAGGGAGATGCCGGAGAGGACGGTCCCCCTGTGAGTTTGTCGTACTTTAATCATATTCCTCCATATAACACTCAAGGCACTGTGTAATATGGAACTTACTGACCTTGTGACGCTTGAAATACCACTCCAGCCCCTCCGGCACCCACATGTTTAGCCGTGTTCTCTCCACACTGCACATCTCCTTGAACAAGGTGAACACAGGTGTCCATTATAGAGAGAAGAAAATGATTAAATGTCTTTGTTTCCTTCATTTCTGTGGACTTTTACATAGCTCTTTCAGCCCAAAGAGCCAATTTCATCAGTAATGGACAGCCGCCGAGCTCTCTCTCCATTTAATAAATACACAGAGCTGTCGGTGTCCATCACTGACTGTAATAGCAGACCAAGACATGTGACAGCACAGGGCAGCACAGGCCCAGTGACAGGCTAATGACAGGACCCCGGGCTTTTACCTCGCCTGCACTCAGCGCTACGTACACACAGCCGTCACACATGATGACGAGTCCTGTCAAGATAATGACACATCACCGATGACTGCACACTCAAACATGAAGTTAACATCTGTGTTCGGACCCATCCCGTGTATAGATTACATACATTAAATCCTGTGCCATGCATCAACACGGTGGGGTCTCAGTCAGCTGAATGGCGTGTCTCAGGGGTCACTCTGAGTCAGGTGTTTATTGCGAGCGTGGGTTAAGGGAGCTTTCGCTGCATGCTGCGGCGGACGGAGCAGGTGATGTCGATGTTGATCTGCGTTGCTGGAATTGGGAGGTGTAAAATCCAGGGTGGAAAAATCGACATATGATATAAATCAAGTAAAGAAGCAGAATGAATGAAACAGAAATAAGAAAACCAGAACCCAAATAAAACTTTCTCAAACACAACCACGAAGACAAAACTCCAGGAGATCACAGCTCCCAGCCAAGAAATAGACATAACCCCCCTTCTGTTGTTATACAGATTAAAGAAGTGTGTTATAGCATGTTAACCAGTGAGCTTTAGAGATGCTAGTAGATGCTAGTAGATTAGATTAGCTCGATCAATGAATTGGCCATATGGATCTATCACCTGATATCATCTTATTGCACATATATTGGGTGTGGCACATTTGTCAGCAACAAGAAATTTCAGTACAGAAATACCAAAGAGATTATTAAATAATAAGAGGTCCTTTAGGAACAATGCCACTGAGTCATTGAGAGCACTGTAAAATGTTTTACTCAGTACATATCTTGGTAATAATTCTTTAAAATAAAATGAAAAATAAAAAGTGAAGGATCCTTATCAAAAATCTTGTGTCTGTAATTAACAGATTTCTGTATACATGCAAAAATGAACCATAATTAGAATGATACCACATGATTTGGCTTTTAATACTCACTGATCTCTCTTTTCCTCTCAGGGTCCTCTCGGGCCTTCAGGTCCTCAGGGTCTGGCTGGTCAGCGTGGTATCGTCGGTCTGCCTGGACAGCGTGGTGAGAGAGGCTTCCCTGGTCTGCCCGGACCCTCTGTGAGTGACACACTGCCGGCTTTATCAAATAATTTAACGCACAGCAGCTGTTTTTTTTATCGATTAATTTTTCACAATGCATTGATTATTTGTTTAGTCTAGAAATGTCCGTAAATAGTGAAAAGAGCCTGTTACAGTTTACAAGGTGGTGTCTTCAAATGGCTTGTTTTGAAGGAATGTGTAACATATTTAATTCACAATAACAGCGCTGAAACAGTTCTGTCAATAGAATGTTAACCCAACAGCCTGCATCCATCCAACTGGTGGACAGAATTTATTTTGATGATTGATTAATTCTAAGCAAAAATCACCAAGTTTCAGCCTCTTAATTTTGTGTCTCTGCTGCTTTTCTTTGTTTTTTGTGATTGTAAATTTCAATTGTGCCACTGAAGAAAACACATGAGTGTCTATCAACTTGTCTTTTCATAAACTGCCCCGCATTGCTCTTTCCACTTTGACACTTCACGGCTCAAACGATTAGCCAATTAATCGAGAGGATATTTTGCAGATTGACTGATGCTGAAAATAGTCAGTTGCAGCCCTTAACTTTGTTAAAATGGAGAAAAGCGGCCAGCAAAATAGTTATCGATTAGTGCACATGAGCAAATGTGTCAAAATAGGTTTTGGCATTGTGACTTTTACTGCAATGTTGATTGGTTGAAGGGAGGATTATTAAACATCAGATGGTCACTGCTGAGTTCTATACAATGTGAGGTGTTTCTCTTTCTGTTAACCTTAAAGATGAAAACAGGCTGTTAGCTAATACATATTCATGAATCTGCCCTTGGAGCACCATGTTCACAAGGCCTGATGTTTTGTGACTCTGCACAGGGGAACGTAGACGGCCCACAGACAGGCTGTGGACTGTCACTCCGCAGTGGCCTAATTGGATCAAAGTCAGATCACATCTCACATGAGCCGCTACTTTTCTCCTGGTGAACTGACTCCATTTGATGTTCAGCGTGACATGTGACAAGAAGGCTCCCCTGCTTACATCTCACACCATTTGATACGTGATATGAGCCATGTCCCCTACTTACAGCATCTCAGTGGGCATGTCCTTACCATTCATTATTCATCAGAGCGGATGAAATGGGGGGGCCAAGAAATGATGCTAAACCCACCCAGGAATGTTCCAAGCAGAGAATATGCAGAAGTGATGTTTGAACTGCAGAGTTGTTCTGTGACCGTCGGCTGTTTGGTCCCTTTGAAGACAGCAGCTGCTCAGAGTTTGAGCAAGTACGAACACCTGTATTACTGAAAGGAGGCAATCTTTAGTTGTGCCATGTTTCCGTCCTTGAATTTGATCATTTTTGTTGATAAGCATGAAAGGATGGAGCAAATTTTCACAAAGAATGAGGAGAAAATAGCCTCTAATCAGTTTTTCAGGTAACTGGTTGTCATCTGGTTTGGTCGTGGGTAAATTAGCATGCCAAGTGGGTTGTGCAATAATTAGATTGCAGATAATTAGTAGATAATTGACAGCTGAACCTTTCAAACATCTGAATGGACAAACACACCATTCCCAAGGCTGTGACTGGTCTTTGCTTCCAGTTTTCTAACTGAAAAACATGGCAGCCAACACAAATTTGTAAATAAATCTGAGGCGATCATGCTGCATTTTATACAGTGTTATACACATTTTATATCATCACACATCAACCTTTTGTATATGTGTGTCCATTTTTAAACATTTTCTACCTGACAATCATTTCACTGGGATCAAAATGTTTCCACTTAAATAGATTTGTGCTGTTGAGTCAGTGTGCAGCTGCTTCTCTTTTCCGTCTGGAAACTTTGCCAAAACTATTGACCAAAAGCTGTTTCTAAATAAATCTGAGGCATTAAGAGGCCAAGCAGTTGCAAAAACATCACTGCAACACATGGTAATAGCTGTAGCTTTATAGCTGTTAACAAGGTTTGGGCGTCTGTGGAAGCGGCAGTCATGTTGCCATGTAAACATTTAACGATCGATCTGGTACCTACAGAAGCTGACTGGTCTAATTCAATGCGCGAGTGGTTGTTTTTAAGCTGTCGTTTTGCAGCAAACACTGAGCTTTTGAGACGCAGACTGGCTGGCCAACAGTGAAGTGTTTTGATGTAAGTCAAACTGTTGTCATTGTGGGAAAAGCCTCTCAAATGGATTTAGTCCATCATATTTTCGAGCTGGCTGTAGTTATGAGGAGTCACCACTGATTTTGCAGAATGCTTCAATGGAAAAAGGTTTAATAAAAGCTGGTCCTCATCTCCTCATCTGAGGACCCCCCTGCACACAATACCCCATTTTGCCCTTATCAGTGTGATATATCAGCCCGTGTGCCAGGTGATCTAACCCGGCTGTTCAATGTGATGTTTCCAAAAGCAGTGATTCACTGGGATGTTATCTGAATATAAAATTACAGAAGAGCAAGTGAACGCACCAGTAGATGAATTACATGATGAGTTGTGTGTCCGGGCAATTCATGATGCCCTATAATTTGACAAATCTGGTTTAGGTGTAGTAATGATTCCTCTTCTCTCCTCTCAGGGTGAGCCTGGAAAGCAGGGAGCTCCAGGTGGTAGCGGAGACCGTGGACCCCCTGGACCTGTGGGACCACCTGGACTCACTGGACCTGCCGGAGAGCCTGGCAGAGAGGTCAGACAATGAGCAACACACAGCATACGTGTGTGTGTGTCTGTGTGTGTGTGTTTGGATCCACATCCGCCACTCTGCATTTAGTCCATGACTGAAATGACAAAACCTATGGCTGGAGGCCAAGTTGATTAAAATGCACTGCGATTTACATCATGTATACATTTGCATTGTGTTTGCACTGTATTTTTAATGCGCTTTGTTGGAGAAGGGTTCATTATTCAGCTGATCAGTATTCAATAGGACATCTGGCTTGGTATTGGTGGAAGCTGTTAACACTTAACATCGTTCTGTCATCTGATAGGGCAACCCTGGATCTGATGGACCTCCCGGTAGAGATGGTGCTACTGGAATCAAGGTGAGAAAAACACAATCATGCTGCTGAGACTCAAAACCCCTTTTAGATATGCTGCCGCTCAGAATAGAGATTATGCTCTTATTCCTCTTGGTATGTCATTAAAATATGAAATGCACAAACACAAATACTGTACCCTGATGAAAACACCATCTAAAGCAGTAAACAGCAATAATCCCACCTTAGCGTACCGCGTAGCTTTTTTCTGACATGACTGATTTTTCTGCTGTTGTGCTGCAGGGAGATCGTGGTAACACTGGTCCTGCCGGTGCTCCTGGTGCTCCAGGTGCTCCTGGTGCTTCTGGCCCAGTTGGTCCCACAGGCAAACAGGGAGACCGAGGAGAGTCTGTGAGTAGCGACTCCAACACAAGTGAAACAGCAATGTCGTCTCTTTACAGCATTGGTGTTTTCAAGGGGTGAAATTTGGATCTTACTGTGAAATAAAGAGCAGAGGTGGATTTTTCACCTACTGGAAGTTAGCATATGGTCTGATGGCACATAATTACAGAGAAGGATGTGTCAAGTGTTTTATCCTTGACTAACTGACCCTTGTTAAAGGTAATTTTTTCTCATTTATATGTTTATTCAGTGTGTGTCAGCAGAGGTTTTCTACTATTTAACATTATTTGGTCCTAAAATTCACCTTGTGGAAAAAATTGTTGTATTCCAGAAGACATGTTTGACCTTAAGGCTAAAAAGAATGCTTTTGGAAAGTTGAACAGTAGTACTGTTTAAGCGACAGAGGTAGATAATAGTACCATTAAAATATGTGTTCATGAAGTACAGTATATACACACACAACATGTTAACAGCCAGTTTAAACAAGGAAATGAGGGTCACAATCCACAAACATGTACTCATTTCATAAAAACATGTTAATATCAACAGATGATATGACAGTAAATGGAATCTGTGCTCCAATAACAACCATCTTTTATTTTTCTTTCAAAGGGTGCACAAGGACCTGCTGGACCTCCAGGACCTGCTGGAGCCAGAGGAATGCCTGTATGTATCTTTCAAAACATAAACACACACACTTACATGCTCAGTTTCAGCCTGTACCTTTTCCTAATTAGGCTGTTGTCCACTTGTTCTCAGGGACCTCAAGGACCCCGTGGTGACAAGGGTGAGGCTGGAGAGACCGGTGAGAGAGGACAGAAGGGACACAGAGGCTTCACCGGTCTGCAGGGTCTGCCTGGACCTCCGGTAAGCATCCAGACTAAATGTAAATCTATGTGTGTCCAGACCTTTGTGTTACACCTTTCATATTCATTTCTCCTCATCATCCCTTGTTTTCACTCACAAGTAGAAATAGGACATTAAGTATCAGGGTATCTGTGTTTTATGCCACTTATCCAGATCCTGCTGCATTCATTTCATTAGAAATGATTGCTGTATACTGCTGGGAAGTACTGAAAAAATGATATAATAGTAATGAATAATTCAAGGTCATATTGTCCCTACTGGGTTTCCATCATACTTTCATGCTTTGAACCATATTACTGTGAAATGGCTATTAAAATGCATCATGTATGGTATTAAAAAGGCCTTAAATAGTCTTAAAAACCCTGCAGGAACCCTAATGTGTGAATGTAATTATTATCTGTTTAGGGTCAAGCTGGAGACCAGGGTGCTACTGGACCTGCTGGACCTTCTGGACAAAGAGTAAGTACAAATGTTGCCAACATACTCAGCAGCAAGAGAAAATCAGGAACATCACTTGGAATTCAAAAACTGATGCAACGGATTTGTTCACATGCAGCCTCTTTGGTGCTCAACATCAAGAGTTTTCCTCCATCTGTGTGTATAGGGACCACCTGGACCCGTTGGCCCTGCTGGAAAGGATGGTGGAAACGGTCTGCCAGGACCCATTGGACCCCCCGGACCTCGTGGTCGCAGTGGAGAGACCGGTCCCGCTGTGAGTGCCCACGAGAACTTTCTCTGCCTGTTGTGTTGCTCTTCCCCTGAAAATGATTCCAGGCTATAAATACCTTTTTAGCCACCGTATGTGACTGGAACAATGTTTTATGTGTTACAGTTATTTACAGCCCTACATTGCGTATGTTATGTTGCACATGTGTTACATGCACTGTGCTGTTGCTGGGTATGAACTGAACCAAGTGGTATCCCAGATCAAACATCCCATATGATGTGACCTGCTGACATATAACACCAAGTCATCTTTATATTCATTGCAACCCTTTTTAATTTTTGCTCTCACCTCCTGTTTGAGTAGCAAAGGCACTGCCTATTCTTTGCTAGTGCTAAATATCTCAGTTAAAGGAGCAGTATGTAAGATTTTTAGTTTAAAACATTCAAAAATTAACTAAAATGGTCAGCAGAATGTGAAGAAATAACAGTTCTGACATTATGTCGAAGGTGTCTATGTATTGTGTTGCAGAGATATTTACTGAAGTTAGCATGCTAACCAGCTAGCTTTGGCTCATGATATCACTTTGCATCTCAAGAAGCAATAATGAGTCACAGCAGCATCCAAACTGTCCCCAGTCCAACAACAGTGAGGTGGTTTTCTTGCCAGGATTTGGCTCCTGGGACCCCGGGACCTAACCCAAACCCTTACCTCCACAAAGTCATCACATAAATCTGGGTAATTTAGCGCTAGCAGGTACAAAACTTGCTTAGTTTAAACATATGTGTAATCTTTTGAGACCACTTGAAGATTTAAGAGTAATGTAAAATGTTTCACAAACTGACAACAGCTAATATTAAACATAAGAAATATACATTTATTGATTCCCCATATGTCACCGGTGATACATTGGCAAAGGATAGTAGGACACTGAAAACAGTCAGTTCATATGCAAGCTCTCAAAATTAAGAATCACAACAACCTCTTTTTTTGTGATTTACTTATCAGCTGTGCTCAGATGTTAATTTAGGATCATTCATAATGCTTTTGCAACTCATTCTTTAATACTAAACTGTGAATTACAGGGAGGCATTACCAAAATTTATTATAAAGCAAATGCAGCAATGAATCGATATTTAAACAGTCACAAAAATCAGATGGGAAGGGAGAAATTCAGCAAAGGTCAAAATTGAAAACAACTAAATAAGATGTATCAAGGAGTCCAGTTGGCATCAGCTAGTTTATGACGAGTGCATTGTTGAAGCTAAGAGTGAAATCCTAACCAAGAAAATTAAAATGAGGCGAGAGACAGATTGCAGAACAGATGGCAGCATTTCCTGCACCCATAGAGGGAGACGAGGAGGCAGAAGGAAGAATAATCCACCACTTGTGAGCAAGAAACAAGGAGTGAAAAAGATAAATGTCTAAATGCGTGTAGTGCCTAAAATAAACCTTCAATCTTCTTTTCCTCTCAGGGACCCCCTGGAAACCCCGGACCCCCCGGTCCTCCTGGTCCCCCTGGCCCTGGCATTGACATGTCCGCTTTTGCCGGTCTGGGTCAGACTGAAAAGGGCCCTGATCCTCTCAGGTACATGAGGGCCGACCAGGCTTCTGGAAACCTCCGTCAGCATGATGCTGAGGTCGACGCCACACTCAAGTCTCTCAACAACCAGATTGAGAACATCCGCAGCCCCGAGGGATCTAAGAAGAACCCGGCTCGCACCTGCAGAGACCTGAAGCTCTGCCATCCTGACTGGAAGAGCGGTGAGTGACACCCAGAGGAATTGGTCAAATTGGGGTGAGGTGATAAAGTCGACAAGCTGACGTTAGGTGACATTTTACATTGGCAGCTCAATATTTAGGTTGAATATATTTTGTGTTCTCTGGGTGTTGTCTCAGAGTGCGGCTCATTTTGAGATATCAGAATTACACAATATTCCATAACATCATACAGTAAATTTTCAATGATTATGAGCTTTTTATGTAGCCAGAGAGGAGGTACAATATGAAAAAAGTCTCACCCCTGAAGTTGATGTGTTTTTTGATTTTCCCCTGCAGGAGAGTACTGGATTGATCCCAATCAGGGCTGCACCATTGATGCAATCAAGGTCTTCTGCAACATGGAGACAGGAGAGTCGTGTGTCCTCCCCAAGCCATCCAGCATCCCTCGCAAGAACTGGTGGTCCAGCAAGAGCAAGGACCGCAAACACGTCTGGTTCGGAGAGACCATGAATGGAGGATTCCACGTAAGTGGCGCAATGGTTTTCAATCAGTTGAGCTGAGAAACGTACCCTCCTCTACTGTTAATACTGCAACGTTATCAGAGGTTGACTCTTGACATTACCATTATACGTCAAGTCTGAGGCTCAGAAATCAGGAAATGTATTTGTTGATTATTATTATCAGCCTGTCAGTCAATGTGTGCTGGGATTGGCTCGAGCCAGTGGCAGGACATGACATCCTGTGACATGATGAGTGGGTAAAAAATGGTGAATCTGGATTTTAAAGAATCAATAACAAAAAAATCTGGTTGAAAATCTGATTCATGAAATACATTTTTTAGCACAAATAATTGAAGGGTAACTTAACTAATTTCTGAACATGCTGGTTTTGCTGCCCTCCGGTGGTTTGACTTCTCACCTTGCTGCAGTGATTTGCAGGTGTACTTACTGCTTTATAGATAAGCATACGTATGCATATCACGTCCAGCTTTTTCATATAAGATGCAATGATGAGCCCTATAAACATCACCAGAAATAAAACTAAGAGCAAAATGATGAACAGCATCCAACAGCTACAGAGGCATGCCGATAAATCACATCACCAAGAGAGACGGAGAGAAAGACAGCCTCAACAATCCTTTTTCTAAAAATAATAGAAAAGCTAGTTTTATATATATTTAATATATGTATATATATATAAAACTAACTAATATATATATACAAAAATATATATTTATACAAAAAATTGTCAACAAAATTATCTACATGATATTCAAATATGCCATTGTTTTCTATACAAACTCTGAGGTATTTATGTTCTGTAACTCAATATTGGATCCCTGTACAGTGGAAATATGACAATTTTATTACATAATAACAACATAAACATCAAACAACATAATTAACTGCTAAATGAATGTTGTTAATGGAATGTTGCGTCGCAGTGAGTTAGAAATTAAATAATATTACCAATATAAATTGTAAAAAGAAGTGGCCCTAGGAATGAACCTTGTGGAACACCCGTATTAAAACGGTGAAAACTCTGACTGCTGCTGATCAGACAGGTAAAAATGCACAAGCACTTGAAGTAAAACAACATTACTTAAAATATGTAAAAGCAAGGAATGATCAACAGTGTCAGCAAAGGACACCTCTGATCACATCCAACCACACCCATCAGTGATGTTTGCTGTGGTCAGAGTTAAATCTTTCAGCCAACGAAACACATTTCAGCCTGATGTTGTTACTCTGTAATGATACGGATCTTTTTGATTTTTTACAATACCAGAAGCAAAATTAGTGGTGTCCTCATCACAAAAACACCTTATTTACCACAAACTGTACAAAAAAAGAGAAAACCCAACAAATTCAGGATGTGCAGGAACAAAAAATCTGGATGAAAATCGATTAAAACCAATCTGGTCATTTTAAAGCCCCTGCATGCACAATTTGACTTTGGCAACTTTTAGCTGTAGTTTCAAAAAAGACACAGTGGTAGGTAATACACTGCCAATCCCCCCTTCTGGCATTGTCTCATTTTTATACAGACATCAGAATAAAACCAGTTCAAACAATCAAAAAACAATCAGCAACCATGGTAACAGAGATATTAACTATTATTCTCACTTCTTCTTTCTCACCTGCGGCCCAATGCAGTTCAACTATGGCGATGACAGCCTGGCACCCAACACTGCCGCCATTCAGATGACCTTCCTGAGGCTGCTGTCCACAGAGGCTTCTCAGAACCTCACCTACCACTGTAAGAACAGCGTGGCCTACATGGACGCCTCAACGGGCAACCTGAAGAAGGCCGTGCTGCTGCAGGGCTCCAACGATGTGGAGATCAGAGCTGAGGGCAACAGCCGCTTCACCTACAGCGTGATGGAGGATGGCTGCACGGTAAGACTGGACAGACGCAACATGTGTGCACACAATATTTCACGTAAATATACATGCATGTGCTGAATGAGGTGCACATCAGTAGATAATTTAGAGGATATTGTGCACAGTTCACTTTCCCTCCATGGCAGACTTCTTCTCTCTTATTCTCTGGTGTTCACTCACCAAACCAATCTCATCCACTGCAATTCCAGAGAAAGTCATAGGTCATTTAACATACGTTGTGTTGTTTTTTCCCGCTGCACAGAAACACACGGGACAGTGGGGCAAGACAGTGATCGAATACAGGTCGCAGAAGACCTCTCGTCTGCCCATCGTGGACATTGCTCCCATGGATATTGGTGGAGCAGACCAGGAGTTCGGCGTGGAAGTCGGAGCAGTCTGCTTCTTGTAAAGAACGAGGGATCGAAAAGGAGAGAAAGAAGTGGAAATTTGAAAATAAGTAAATAAATAAATAAAATGAAAGAGGGGCACGCTTCAGATAAAGGAGGAGAGAAAGAGTGAAAAATAAAAAATCAAGACACTTTTTTTAAATGGGACTTTTTTTCTAAGTAAAAAGTGCTTTTTCCAAGTCGAACTCCGTAGGATATCTGCACTGATTGGCACCAGCAACTGTCATCTGTGATTCATGCAGCATTGCCTCCAGTCACCTCGCCCCAACCCCAACCCCCTGCCCCCATGGACACATTCCCCAAAAAGCCCCCGCTTCACCCTGGGTGAACAGCAACCTCCCCCACCTACCCCACCCCATGAACAAGAGGGAGGAAGTACGAGGAGAGTACGGGAACATACCAGGGAACTAGAGAGAGAAAAATGTGTTGGTGTTATTTATTTATTGTTTAGGTTTGGGTCCCAGGTGTGGTAGGACTGAGTTTGTTGCTAAGTAATAAAAAGCCCACTTACACATATTTAAAGAAAACCTTATCCACCAACTTCCTCTCTTACTTCCTCCTCTTTTCTAATCACCCCATCACTCCTGTACCATATCCACTAAAGCATACATATCTCTTTGAAACCAAAAATCTAGCTACGTAGAAAGTGCAGGTGTTCCTATTTCTACCACCACAGTGTGTATCAAAAAGTTACTGTGTATTATAATAAAAGTCAATGGTGCTATTGTTGTAAAACAGTCTGTATTTTTTAACAACCAGATACTCATATGTAGTAACTTGTGTATATGTATATATATGTATATGTGTGTATACATATATATACAGTTTCTCAGAGAGCATTTCACCCTGGATTATGAATTTCAGGGTGATAAATGTCCCTGCCTCACCCCACCCTCCTGCTTCAACCCCCACATGCAAACAAACATGCCCACGATGAGTTCCCATGATCAAGGCATGCCCAATTTGGAATCAAAACTGAATTTTATTTTCTTTTTAATTTTGTTTTGATATTTTAAAGCTACCTCACACTAAAAAAAAAACGCCACAAATCAAACTTTTTCCCGCTGATTCCCATATTTTAGGTGAACATGTATAATGACCAATATGTTTGAGAAGCTTGGTCGTGAAAAGCCCAGTCTGCTGCCCCCCACCCCACTTGCTGTGACCTTTGACCTTGGATCCCGATCCCTCTCTCCCTCCCATCAGTCCCCTCACACAGGGCGCGCCCTCTGCCTCGGCGTACACACTCACACACATGCGCAGTTGGAGAGATTCAGGGTGTGTTTGACTTTGTTGCTCCAGTTCTACAGCCAGCGCAGAGGGCTCATTTGTGTGAGGTTGTGTATATTTGTTATTATTAATAATAGTATTATTATTAATAATAATAGCATTATTATATTATTATGATCATGACTTGTTTTTGTTACGTTTTAATTAATGTAAATTGGAAATAAAAGACAAAACCAAGTAACAGGCTGAAGTTGCTTTTTATTTATATCCTGTTTTGTTCTCCCCCATGTTGAAATATCTGGGGCGATGGTTTTGACTCATCTCCAAGGAGATGACAAAAAGTCACACCTAAACATTTCACTGTGCTTCCACTGCGTGTTTTTGTGGTGATATATTTCCGGGGGGAGAAACACCTCAGATTTCAAGAAAAGGCAGTGTAGAGATGGATGAAAGAGGGGTCATTTTGATTTCGTTTGGTGATTTGTGAAACAAAACAAAAAAAAAAAAGTTGAAGAAGGAGGTGGAGAAAGTTCAGATCATGTGCTTTTCCTTTTATAAAATAGCTTTTCAATCATTTCCTTCAGCTTTAACATGTGGTAGAGTAGAAATAGGAAACACTGCCAAGCATGATCAGCTCAGCTTCTGTGAATTGATAATGTCTTCCTGTACTTCCATTACTACTCTTCATCTTCTTGTCTTTTTCAACCTACAGTAGCAATAAAAGGTAGAAGCATTTCTATGAACACAGTAGAGCAACGTTTCTTTTATTTTTTTTATATATTTGTTGTTGTTTTTTTTCCCTAAAATCACTTTTTGATAGATCATTTATTGTTTGATGTAATGGTTTCCGATCCATGACTTTATCCTTGTTTGAATAATTATCGACGTACAAACAGGAGTGGAAACAAATCACAGGGACAGAAATACATCACCAATAAAAAAAAATACCTTCAGAAAAAACGACACAGACGGCATGCTTGGTTTTTGAGTTCTGGGTTATCGGCATCATTGTACCTTAAAGACTGTATTAGAAATGCATTTGGGAAACTGAACTCTGGCACAAGATTAGACGAATGACTTTTGACGGACAGACAGCATTTGGGAAATGTAAAGTTAATCCCACAGTTGATCCACGAACAGTTTTCTCTTGAAACTTACAAATATCCAGCCTCTTATTCCAATCTGTTAGCCTGTGGTGTACCAACCAAGACCATGTTTTTACATGGACCAGTCATCATAACAATATCACTCAGTTTAACTCTAGTACTAATTCACACTGTTCTCTCGAACAGCACAAGCTTAAACCAAAACACAGACACCACATTTAGCACGTTACAATACACAGAAAGTTGTCCTATCCTAGTTTTGTCTCAGCTCTTTCCAACCCAATCCTTAGATAAAAAGGGACACAGTTATGCTTCATTACATCTATGAACACTAAGGGGGTTGTAACTGTACACTTTAATCACAGATCAGTCTACGGCCTCGCTAGCGCCTCCGTGAGCGTGCACTGAGGCACAGCGGTGCTAGGAGCTAAATGCTAAAGTCAGCACGCTAACATGCTCACAATGACAGCGCTAACATGCTGATGTTTAGCAAGGGTAACATGACCGTTGACCAACTTAGTTTAGTGTTGGCGTGCTAACATTTGCTAATTAGCACTAAAAACAAATTACAGCTGATGCTGATGGGAATGCTGTTACTTTTATAGGTGTTAAATTTTAAACCCAAATGTTGGACACATACAATTTTTGACCTGATCGTGGTGTGAAAGAAAAAATGTCAGGATCACCAAAGTTATTTGGGAAACATTAATGATTGTATCAAATGTTATCCTAATCCATTCAGTAGTTTCCATGATTCACATTTCCACAGAGCCACACTACTAGCATGGCTAAAACATCCTTTTTTAACCTGTGGTTCCCAACCTATTTGGCTTCAGACCCCTTAAAATCAAGCAATGGCTGCCTCTGAGCCCCATATAATCTGTTACATAGCCAATATTTGCTCAACCAAAGATTGATTTTTTTTAAAAAAAGAGTTTTGTTTGAATAATTTTTAAGTTATCCAATAATTAGCAAGAACAAAAACAATAAACAAAAAGTATGAAAAAAGTTAACCTGATTTGTGCAGCAGAAATATGCTTTTTTTGCTTTAATATCCTGTCAATAATCTCATGACCCCTCAGATTGAATTCGAGTGCTTTTGTTGGAGTCCTGACCCCCAGGTTGGGAACCACTGACCTACACACATGAAATGTTGCTGACTATCAAACTGGGAGAGGGCTTTAACGGTTTCTATTTGTAACAATGTAGAATAACAAACACTCATACATTAACTACACAACACATCCTCCTCTCAGAGAAAAATGCTGCACAGCCAAGAGGGAATATAATTACAATGAAGTAAGACAATGTGGCTACTAATCCAGTCAGGTTTTGTTCCAATTATGCAGGACTGAGCTAGATATTCAGTGCACCTAGGGTGTACAGGAATGGCATTAATCTTAACCGTGCAGCCATAAATGTACTAACTGAGGAAAGTATGCCATTTATTTTCAAAGTGTTTTGCTTGTTTTTTTTTTACCGTGGCTTGAAAAAATAAATCAATTAAGATGGAGCCTATGTGGAAAAAGGGAGACGGAACGATTTGTACACGGCAATCAGTGCAGAGAGGACTGAAAAGCACGACTCAAGAGATTAATTAAGGCTAAACTAACAGCTCCCCTCAGGATAAATGGTCATACTAATCTAATTTATAACAATGATCCACTTCTTAATCTGGAATCTGAAATTTCTCTGTACCAATCAATGACAGCTGCATGTACACTACGCTTTCCAGATATTTTAGAGCTGATTGCTGCAGCTTGGAGATGTAATAGTTCACCTCCAGCTCTAATGGCTTCCTGAGTGTAAATTTAGATCAGCAGTTCTCCACTGGCACCGAAACAATTGGCTTAGTGACCGTGTATCAGGAAAGCATCCGCGCAAGAATCAAAGAAAAAGTGGCCATAAGAATGCACAAAAGCGGCACAAGAGCTCACATACATGTAAAAATGAAGCAAGGAGTTAGATGAGGACACACATTTGGAGTTTGCACACACTCCAGCTGATTAATGCTTTTCAAGTCTTCATTAAGGGTCAGTTGGTCAAAGACTCCTAATTAGAGCCTAATGAAAGATAAAAGACCACAGGATGAGACATGAAGGGAAAAGCAAAGAAAAGGAAAGAGGGAGCGCTGAGGGAGATAGAAGGTTACAAGTTCAAGAAATTCAAGAAAATAAGTTCAAAGAATTTTCTCCCTTTTCTTATTTCATCCTTTCATCTTCTGCACATTTTCATTTTTCAGTTTCCACTCCTTTCTTTCAGTGCACATGGTAGAATGAGTATGGAGAAAAATGCAGTAGGTAAAGAAATATCATGGACAACATGGGGGGAGGCTCAGTAGTAAATCTCAACACACAGCTGTAAAAGGTTCATTTCCTCTTTATCAGCACTGTCCACTCTCTGCCACGCAGAGTTCATCATAAAAATGGTATCGGCTTGCTATGCCATTGAAATTACAGCTGAGCAGGAGTTTAGAAACCAGTGCTTAGAGTGTCTGTCTCTGTGGGGGTCTTGCGTGGGCTGGGCAAACTCTTCAGGTACTCCAAATGCCTTCGGGCCTCTGCTTGGTTCTGCCTCACATAGTACACTACATACACAATGACCATAAAGAACCATACGAACATTGTCACCAGCATGGCCACATCAGTGGTTTTCCTCTGCAGGCTGCAGAAATTCACCCCAGAATCCAACAGCTTGACCAACGGTTGACCTGCGTGCTCGCCCTGCGACCCCGGGTCCTCCCACCTGCTCCCCTCGCCCACCCCCCGCACAGAGCTCTCACAAATGATACCATTCACCGTCTCGGGCTCCAGGTTCAAAGTCTCCATCAGCTCCTGAAGGGTGCAGTCACAGTGCCAGGGGTTGTGGTAGAGCCGCGTCTTTGCGCGAGTGGAGCCGAACTCCTCCCTGCTGGCCTGCCTCAGCTGGTTGTGAGAGAGGTCCAGCAGGCGCAGCTCGGGGCCCAGATGCCGCAGGGCTCCTGAGGCGAGTGAGTCGATGCGGTTGTGGGACAGGTACAGATCTTGCAGGTGGACCAGGTTGCTGAAGGCACTCTCAGGGATGCTCCGGATGTAGTTGCGTTCCAGGTGGAGGGAGACTGTTTCCGGTGGGATCCCCTCTGGGATCTCCAGCAGCCCGGCATCTGAGCACAGCACTGTGGCCGTGTCCCAGGCGCAGTGGCAGCTGTCTGGGCACTGGGGGGACGCTTGGCCCCACAGGGCCGAGAACAGGAGCGAGACGCACAGCCAGGGATGAAGATCCACTCCTTCACCTCTTCGTCTTCCTCCGCCGCTGCTGGTACATCTCTCCTCACACCAGCCTGTGCACATCGCCTCACCATAGCCCCCTGACACACATGAGGTCCCAATCAGACACCACACAGCGTCGCACCAGGAGAATCTGACAGATTGGGGGAAAAAGGGTCAGTCAGGCTCTCTCTCTGTCTGTCTCTCTCTTTATAAACCCTTCAAACACATGCAATCAAAAATGAACACTGACAAGGGAGATTATGAGGTTTGGGAGGAGGAGGAGAAAAAGGGTCAGTGGGTAAAGAGATTGACAATGAAATGAGCTTAAGCCAGTTTATCTGATAAATACTAGACTGAGAGACACTGTAAAGCAAAAGCACTAAAACATGTAAGAGCAGAACAATTTCTAGGCAAGAAAAACATCCCTTGTTATTGACAATAATAATTGAAATGATCTAATAATGGCTGAAACAACTCTTATATCTCTGCATTAAAAGGACATTAATCATATGTGATTATGTGAAGTCCCTCCACCCTTTTCCTGCTGTGTCCTTTGTGCAGCTCAAATTCAGGATCAGAAGAAGAGCATCAAATTACACTGATCAATACATGTTCATCTCGTTTCTCCCTCAATTTATTTTCCTTTGATGCCATAGCAACTTAATCATAATCCATGGTGGTGGAGGTAGAGGGTGCATTGAAGGGATGGAGGTTAGACGTGGAGGGTGGGATCGATAGCCCAACTATTGCCTGCTGCACTATCAGCAGCAAGAACATCAATCCTGCCCGTGTCCCACAGTGTCAATAAGTGACAGCGGGGAGAAAAAACAACAACCCAGCAGCGGTGTGGCTGTTAGCATCTGCTCACTGTTCCTGCAGGCAGGAGGCAAAAGTTAAACAAGAAAAAAAAAAAAAGAAATTTGGCAAGACTCTGCATCCCATGGGCAAAACCACTGGAGAATATGTTACATGTGTTATGTGTGTTAAGTTATTTTTGATCCACTCAGCCTCATCTGCCTGTCCGTTTGACTCTCTGTCTATGTGGGTCTGTAAATGGTGTCACTTCAGTTCATTCGAACAATTTTTTTTTTTTGCATGATTCTCCTGGTTCCAAGGCAGAAATCACAATACGCTCCTTGGATTTGATTAGAAGAGCATCCTCTTAATGTCAAGCACTTTCTGCTTTCTACCCCCGGCTCTGTATTAAACTCAAAAAACTGTCATGTGTCTCCATTCTCCTGCACAAGAGAGCGAACCCAAAAGGCTTCGACACTGAGACAGATGTGTTTGATGAGCCTGAAGGTGACTGACTGACTGACAGCCCTGTGATGTCCATCAAGTGTGTCTTTAAGAGCATAGGTGAGGATTTTCTTCACCACCAATTAACCGTCCTGCTATTAACATACTGGATGGGGATGCATGCAAATCCCCTATTAGCAAAAATAATCATCCACTGCATAATTATGAATGGAAATTAGAAAGGTTGAAAGGCGGGGATGGAGAGAGGCTCTCACACAAATACAGATGGCACTGTAGTTGCAGCTGATGATAGTTTGCCCCTGGATATTTGTGCTATTCCATGACTTAAATTAGAAAACATCGCAGAGACCCCCTGCTTTCTAAAATTAACCTCCAGGACTGATTTCATCAAAAAATAAAAAACTCATTTAGAGTAAATGACATTAATCTGGGTGAAACAGGTCAACTGGACGACCCGAAGGTACCGACTGTAGGGGATTTAAGATGCATGCAGGAAAGCAGACGCGACTGATTCATGCGTCGCTTTTGCAACTTTCCAACCATAAAAACGAAGTTTGCAACGCGATTAAAGAAAGCGTTCGCTCCGTTTAGATACTCTTAAAAAGTAAATGCAAATTAAACAGAGAAATCCACGACCATCGCGACAATATGGTCACTAATTAGTCCCCCAGGCACATTATAATAAGAATTTAATAGTTAATGATTTATAGGCTGCGGACTTACCTGTGAAATGGCTTCTTTGTGAAGTTTGAGATGCAGAAGGCGATTTAAGATGTTTTTCTAAAATCCGTTTGACGTTTTTCTTCCGATTTTTTCCGACACCTGACTGATCTTCTTCTTCTGCTGTTGCCTCAGTGTGGATGAATTCTGGGGAGAGAACTATGTGAGGAGCATCAGCGGTGGATCCGTGGTTTGTAGCCCGAAGACAGCTTCATCACTGACTGCTGTAACAGAGGGTAGTTATAGCAACAAAGATGTGGGGCAAACTCTCTCTCTCTCTCTCTGTGCGTGTGAGAGAGAGGGAGGGAGAGAGAGGACATGGGAGGTGTGCCATCGTAAGTGGTCTTGGTCAGTGAGTTTCTCAGAAGACACTGGTTGCCTCCATATTAACTTAATTACTCTTAGGTATAATTAGATTCTAATGGTCATCTCTTCCTGCAAAATGTGACTGATTCCCAGCCAGGTAGGCACACAGGTGAGGAGGCAGAGGCAGAAAAAAAGAAGAAATAAAAACACACTAAATAACCACAGCTTTTATACCTGAAATATGAAATGTCCCCTGGCAAGCAGTGGGCTTGCAATAGGTGTCAGATTATCCAGAGTAAGTATTATTTTCCATTCACAGCAGGAAGACAAACAGGACAGCTGACTGATGGAGCCAAAAGAAAACAGCATTAAAGGAAAAATGCAGCTCCTTCAATCACTCATCTTTTTTTTTCCCCTCCAGGCTCAGTATTGGTGGTCAAGTAGAAAGAGAGCTCATCTGTCACTGTGTAAACACCACAAGCAGCAGTCACTCGCTCTGTGTCAAATGAAATGTCAAGATTTATTTGCACATGTAGATAAGCTGCATCTACATCCATACTAATAAATAATAAACACAGGAGGGGTTGGACACAAGTTAACCTTGACAGTCAGGCGCTTACCAGGGTCACACATTTCCATAAAAATGATAACAGCGTGTACACACAAACATGCACAGTGACACAAATGTATGTGGAAATTGTTGTTCACGGAGGCTCACTTTTAGGACGAGTGCCCTGCTCTCGCTTTGCTTTTCTACCACAAGCAGCAAGAATATCCATCCCTCTACAGAAGAGCCCTCGGGTGGGGGAAAGGATGGGTCTGACAGGCATGATGGCACCTCACATCCCTCCTCTGCCTCCCCAGCCTGTCCTGCTCCTCAACCTGCTAAAAAGCTATGACATCCAGTCCTGACAAATATAATGCAGAATGCTGCTAGTGTAATGCATTTTTTGTGCCGCTTTACAGCTGAATTTTTGTGAACGCCGCGCCCTTGACGGCTGATTGTCTCCACAGTTGCCACAGACAGGGCTGCAGACAGACTGAGCCGTGTGGTTTTCAGATACAAAACGGGGGACAAAGCGGCGCATAATGAGAAAACACATGATTGCAGAGGGAACGATCCCCCCCGCCGGAGAAAGTATTACACATAGTCTGTTTTTCAGGTCCCCGAGCTGAGAGTGAAAGGCAAGATGATGGGTGAGAAGTTCAGTTTCCAGCAAGAAAAACAGAAATGGGGAAAATGGGTTGAGGGAGGTGGCTGTTCATGTCTGTTTGGGATGATCTCAGAGGAAGACGGCCTCGGAGCAGTTTGTTGATGACAATGTTGACAATGTGAACTCTACTGGAAAACCTGACTTCAGTGAAGTGAAGCCGTTTGGCATCATCTGTTTGGTTTGGTTGTAGTCCTCCGAGGGGAAAACTGACTGAACCGTACATAAATTTGTAAACTGATAGAGGCGGTGGAAAATATCTGACAGCCAGTGGCAGAAACCACCTCCTCTAAGACAGGGAGCGCATGCACGGTTTGATTCTGTATATTACCTGTGTCGTGAAAAGAAAGGAGGACAAGAAACCCAAAATACATGTCCTGGCTGCATGTCGACTACGCCTGATGGAGTGCGAGAAAGAGATATAAAAGCAACGAAGCATTTCTTGTAACTAGCCTGTCATTCCCTCGGGATTGAATCCACTAACAACAGGTCAGGCTGGGGGCAGGTGTTCTGCTGAGGCTCCCAGTAGCCATTTTTCCACAGCGTGGCCAACTGGGACTTGCCAGGGCTGGAGTCGTCTAAAAATGCTTACAACCCAGGACCAACACAAAGGTTTGGTCTGTTGCTGCGTCATTAGAAACCACAACGCAGACGGAAAAATCATCCCTGCTGACAAAACAAAGTATTAAAAAATGTTGCTTTGTAGGTAATTTGGGTGACAGGCGAGGACTTAGTGCTGGCAAGTTCGTCGGGGGAAAAAACCAGAGCATAGGCTAAAATACACATACAAAAACCCACAAAAAATTCAGGAAAAGGCTTTTGGGGACGCTTTGAGTTTTAAAATACAGAGTCTTGTGATTTCCTGTGCACAGCAATCAGGCGAGTGCACTTGATCGTGAATAAGCCTGAAACTGTGCGTGCAAGGGTAAAGGGGTGGCTGGAAACTCAGATCAATACATATTAGGCAACAAATCAGTTTTTTTTCCTGCTCTCAGTTCGATGTTTCTTTTCAAAGTGTCTTCAATTACGCCGCTGTGGTGAATACACCTCTGCTGTCTCCTGCTTCTCTCAGAGAGGTAGACGCTGAGAAAAAAGGGTCATCTTCTGTATCTCCCAAAACAACAGAGCGCTGGTTGGCAAAGATTACAGTATGAACCGTGTGACTGTAAAAGGCTGTCACAAATGTGTATAGATTGGATTGAGACCTTGGCTGAGGTCCAGCACAATAGAGAGCAGAGTAATAACACTAAAATGTGTGTGAGTGAGTGTGTGTGTGTGTGTGTGTGAGAGAGAGAGAGAGAGAGAGACAAAGGTAGTGTGGAAAATAATATGCAAAGGGAGAGCACCTTTCCACAGCTATTAAAAATAGCCAATGCACTCTCAGCTAAAAGGGAAACAATAACTCAGCAGTTGAAACTTGAGACTAAATATATATTAGATGATACACTAACAGCTACAACAATGTGTTATTTCTGAGCAGGATCCACTCAGAGGATAAAAAGTGTCTTTTAATGAGGGGAAAAACGAAGCACTAGAGCGATGAAGAAAGACAGTAAAAGGTCCTCATCACTGAAGAATTAACAGTCCACACCGCTGAACACCACAAGCCACAAATGAGGAGCAAAGAAAAGAGGCAGAGCAACGTTAGCTGCGAGTAACAACACATGAATTATTTGCTCACTGTTGTGGCATTTGCACAATGACAGCGGCACTGATGGAAAAAGAAAGCATGCATGAAACTGTGGAGCAATATGTGACGAAGGCGCAAGTGCAGAAGGGCAGCCTAGTGGAGAATGCAATAAAGTAGGAGTAACAGGTAGGGATGGGGTAAGAAGGGGGGAGAAAATCTGGAGTATTAATGAGAAATTCAAGGCACATCCCCTGACTTTATTAGAGGGAAATTGACTGCGAGGCTCGTCCCACTGCTGGTAACCTTGTCACGACACTGGCTGCCATAAGGAGCACCTCTTTGTGGCGTTTGAAAATTTAATTTCTCAGAATTAATCAGGCCTCATTATTGATGCTTTGATCTTGGCGCCAGGCGGAAGTGGCCTCTGCCTCCCTTTGTAGTGCTATACTTAATGTCACCATGCTGGAAATGAAAGGATGAACCACTGTCCAGGTGTCTACATAAATCGACCCTTGAAAGGTAAGACCGTGGTATTCGCAGGCTTTGAAGATGCTGGTCGGTCGGGCCGTCTGCATCATATTCCCTTGACGTTGAAAAAAGAGAGATATGAGCAGAATTTGAAAAACAATGGCTTTATTGCCGGATTTAACTGAAAGTTTTCCAGAGGCAAGAATATCATCCAAAAAGACTTTTATTGCAAATGAGCGACAAAACAGACCAATATTTATAAGAAGAGGCAGGTAGAAGAAGAATAAACATGGGTCAACATTATGATTCAGAGTGAGTCTGTGTTGGAATACAGGTATTTAGGGAAGTGGTCCAAGGTTACTTGGCTGCCATTTCCATACCGTCCCCATCCTGGCATGGCAGAACAAAACAACATTAGCCCTGGCTGGGACCAATAAGCTGCAAGCTAACACAATAATATTAGAATCCTTGCTATCCTCTCTAAAGACTGACCCCGAGAACAAAATGTGCTGCTGGCTCTCCTCTCTGACCCTTCAGCTGCTTCCGTTTGCGGGGGACTGGGCGGCAGCCTGCAGGGTCCTGCGGGCCATCTCCAGGGCTCCTTCCTGGGTCTTGTTCCCGCCAATAAAGCCTCCAGCGTGGACGAAGACGCAGCCCTTAATCCCGCTGAGCTCCGACAGTGCTTCGTCACGAACGCCGCGCCACTCCTCCAGCAGGGACAGCCTGGGACAGGAAGACAGACGGGCAAGTTGGCTTACAGATGGACACTATGCGCTCAGCTGCTCACTTCCTGCTGACACATTGCGTTTGCAAAACACAATGTGCTGTACATGTCTGCACAACCAGAAAGACAGTAATTACGAAACCAGCTCTGGACTCATGAATATTGATAACAAAACACCTGAATAAAACTAAATAGAGCTGCAACAATTAGATAGTTGACAGAAGAAGATAGCTGGTTGCCAAAATTGTGATATGCATTTGACCCAATTTCCTAATATTTTATTAATCAACTAATTGAGAAAATAAACAATAAAATAATTGTTAGTTGTTGCACTAATGGCAACATTTAAAATGACATTTTAAGCCTTTTTTTGCAATTTTAATATTATTTATTCATGCACAGCAATTACTGTGGTCTTTACTGATTTCATGACCAGAAAAACTCTGCAGTAACCATCATACGCAGCACCACAGCAATCAGCCCCTGCAAATAGACCAATAAAAGTCAGCTGTATTCTTCTCCAGAAATGTGGAAAATCAGTAGTTGGAAGGCCATACAATTGCAACCGAGTCAACGGGCAATCTCGCAAAGTGGGGGAAAGATTGGCTCTGCGAGGGTTTATGAGGGGACCTCGACAAAGTGTCCCTGGATGCAACATCCAGAGGCTGAAAATCCCTAAAAATGTAGAGCAGCTCATTTACCACCCACTGCATGTAGTATACACCTCTATCTACTGGGTGGCACATCATTTAAAACACATAACCAGTGCTCTTTGGTGTGTGTATGTGTGTGTGTGTGTGTGTGTCTGCGTGTGTGTGTGTGTGTGTGTGTGTGTGCGTGCCATTCCTGCCTTGATGGAGTCATTATCTCCATTATTTCAGACACTTCTTCTCAAAGTATTGATATATTTAGCAATGTCTCATTCTGATTCTGATTTCATTCTGATTCATCACTTCGCTGCTCACCTCTTGCCCCTCCACTGCTTCTGAAATAGACTTTAAATGCCTAAAAAACTGGCCAAATCCACTAAAAGCTTCAGATTACATAAAAAATGTCAGCCCGACCTCAGGCTCATCTTCGCCTCTGTCACATGCCTGATGAATTACAGAACTGTACAGTTTAACTTGTCAGAAATAAAGCGGCACGGTTGTCAAACAAGGCTGCAGTTTGAATTGAGTAAAGTGTTTTCTCTTGTTCTCGGTTTTGAGGGGTTTATTTCCCAGACATTCTGCTTCTCTTTGAATATTTAACGCCATTCTGTAAAATATCCTCTAAAACTGTCGTAGCCAGAGAATGAGGAGCTTCAAAAGCACAAACGTGAACCGCATTGTCAAATGGTTGACATGTGCATAGAAACTCACACTAATTCTTCTCCAAGCCTGCTCTCCATGCCATCATCTCTCCGCAATCTTATCCTTATTAAGACTGTCATAGGACAACATCCCCTAATCCCTGTTAAACGAATCAGCCGATCGATAGCTCCACAGTATGGCTGGAAAACGAGCTCGAGAGGAAAGGTCAACAGGGCTGGTAATGAGGGAAGGAGTAGGAGGGGGATGCCTTGTTGTTATGAAGCCAGGAAGCTCTGATTCTCAAGATGACCTGTCAAATAATGAGTGCACAATTAGCAAATTAACCTTTCACTCGCCTTTCGGGCCTTTACCATACCATAACGAGACAGATACTGGGAATTAGTGCTTCATTAGGGAAAAAAAAACGTTACTCAAAGTTAGATACGCTGGAGATAACGGGTCATGAAAACAGAAAATATCAGCTGCATGTGTTCAGTGATTCTGTTCAGAGCTTCAACCTTCTGTTCGTTCTTCCTCTCCAAGACGACAAGAGACACTTGTATCCATGCAGAGGTGTTGAATCCTCCTGCAGCCTGCTGACTCATAATTCATCCGTCCCTACGCCAGAGATTTTACACACTTCACACATTCTCCTTTCAACAAAGGCCATACCTGTGATTTAGCCAGCTGATATCACCAGAGGTGCCGCAGAGGAATTTTGCTCCCTTTGAAGGGAAATTACATGGAGTAATTTCTTTTCATCACTTCCTCATTACAATTTCTCCACTTCTCCGGGCTAGGAACAAGACGGCTTTTTATCCGCCAAGTCACACACGTTAGACCGGAAAGGATTAGTTTAACCGGTTGACAAAAACATAATCGACTATTTTGCAAATCAACAAATCATTTTAATCATTTTTCGAGCAGAAATGTCCAACATTCACAAGCTCCAGCGTCAAGATTTGCTTTTGCTTTTCTTTCCCTCATGTGATAGTTAGTTTTGGACTGTTTGCCAGACATTTGAAAATGCCATTAAGGGCTTTGGAAGCTGTAATTTTTCACTATTTTCTGACCTTTTATTGGCCAAAAGATTAATCGAAAAATAAATAACTGAAATAACCATTAGTTGCAGTCCTAACACAAAGGCACAGACGATAACTGTGACAGCAGCCAGTGTTGTTGTTTTTCGAGGAACAGAAGTATATGTTCTGGTTCAGCTCATATTGCTGTGAACCTATAGTATTAATCTACACAGCAAATCTCCTAGGAAGGGCTGCTTCCTCTCCTCTCTTCCTTCACCCGGCTCACATTTCCTTAGCAATGTGATGCTGATAAAAATAGACCAGTTTCCCCACAGGTGCAGTAGCAGGGACACAGGTGATAACAACACCCCTTTCTCAGAGGCGGCACATGCCCACTGGGAGGAAGCAGGCCACCCAGAGAAAGGGCCATCTGGAGCTATGTTTTTTATCCACCTCACAAGCCATTGTTCTCATGTAGCTCCACACCAACCGCCATGTTTGCATTAAATTAAATCTTTGAAGTGCTCCACGACCACAAGCAGGTGCCTGCCTTTTTAGTTGAAAGCGCTGCCGCTTGATGAGATTCTGCATCGGAGTGGAAAAAGTCTAGCGAGGGGATGAGGCGAGGGAGGGGCGGAAGGTGTGAAAGGTGAGACAGCGAGATTGGGAAGGGGGGGTTGGTGAGGAGGGGGAGAAAAAGGATTAATGGGGAAGACAGCAAGACAGATAGGAAAAAGGTGATGAAATGGAAGAGGATGATTATAGCACAGAGACAGAAATACTGTACATAAGAGAGAGAGAGACAGAGAGGGGGGGGAGAAACACTAATAGGAGAGCCAAGAGCAAAGGGACCTCATGGAAAGAGGTGAAAACAGAATGCATGTAACAGAGCAGCCCCTGGTCAGAACAGGACTGAACCACAAAGCTATTCCAGCCTCTTCCTGTGTCTTTGGGCAACCCACAGTGTATCAATAATGAGATATGTCAAACCCAAGATAACAGCATAACGGCACATACTGTCCGGGTAACAAGTCATTTAAAAACCATGGTGGCCAGGTGGACTAGAGGCTTAGAGGCCATCTGCTGTGTGGTCTCACGCCTGGCATGAGGTGTATCTGAGATAACACGTTTGTAAAGTACATTGATCTGTACATATAGACCAAAACCACAAATCTGTCTCGGAGGGTTTATAGTCTGTACTATAAATGGCACCTTCAATCTATATACCCACGATATGAAAGAGGAAAATTCCACCATAAAAAAAAAACCCAAAAGACACTCAAATGAAAAATGACGCCCAATGTCGGCAGGATTTGTGTTCCAGGACATTCAATAGATGTGTACCAAGCAGACAGAAGTAGCTGCAGTAGAATAACCATGTGGACAATCAGAATGATCATATTAGAATTAAAAAACATATTTGGTACTATTTACGTATTGAATGCATTATTTCCAGCAACAGCCATTCAATGTATTTACCTTTCTACATAGTACTTTTCATTGTTAGTGGCGGAGTCCGCCACAGGAGTCAACAGGTAACATGAATGTAATTTAGCACTATGGTTTTTGATCTAATCTCATTGATATATTTACTGTTTGCAAGGAATAGCAAATTATCACCTTCTGTTTTATCTATGTTTTGCACATCATCCCAACCTTTTGGGGGATCAGGGTTGTATACAGTATAATTTCCAGGGAGTGGTAATTATATAGAAAATGTCACAGCTTCTCAGAGGTATTGATAAAATGATCTTCTCTTGGACACTTATTAAAGAAGCTGTCTTTTATAGGAACTATTTTCTATTAAACTTTCTCTTGGGATAAATCTGCATTTAGCATGAAGGAAAATTGCTCCTTAAAATCATCCAGATGGGGGGTTGGGATAAACAGATACCTAAAATAGAAGTCGCAATAATAATTACTCACCCCCTGGAAAAAAAGTGATTGAAAGCTGCGTGATTTGTGCTCCAGGGGGAATAACTAATAGGAGTGGAAATGCCAGACAGAAAGGTGGGATTTAATTTTTTGTCAATAATTAAACAAGAATAATAACACAAACACAGCTCAGACCAACAAACATATACAGGAGGTAGTCCTAACAGGTTACAACATTTCAGATCATACGGCTGCCAGACTTTGTAGAACTGATCTGCTTTGGTATGTAGAGTACTTGGAAGATATTCCAAAGGACCCAGCTGAACTATAACTTTGGACCAGTTCTTAATAAACTGTCCCTCATGGTCAAGCCCGTCGACAGGGGGGGGCAACCAGGTATGTTGTCCCAGGCCTCAGGACCATAGGGGCCCCTGAATGACCCTTAATTTATTTTAATTTACATTCACATATTTCTTTTAATTAAATCATTGCCTGATATATATATTTTCCATTTTTTGCACAACACCCCTACCCCCCGTCTTAGCAGAGAATGGTTTGACCCCGCTCTGGCACACTTAAGGCTACGCTACATACGTGCCCTGAAGCGGGGGGCCCTATGATGGTCTCTTGTCCCCGGGCCCCAGCAAGTCTGTTGACAGCCCTGCTCATAACTTGTCCACTGTAATGATAGATGATTTCTTCTAGGAGCAAAAGAACGTGATTAGGATTTTTTAAAATAGGGTATGAGGTCTGAGATAAGACAGGACACAGCCATGAGTTCAGGTGTTGCCTCTGTAATTGGGAGATTAGATATTTCTTTGAAACTGAAGTTACGATAAAACAAGCAGTTAGGATATTTTTTCTGTAATGAGGCCCCAGCTGCACATTAACCAGAGAACATCCAAACTTTTTATTTCAGCCATTACCAAATCACCGTTAGTTATCCACAGCTGATCTAATGTGCCGCCAGTGATGTCTGTTATCTTAACCAGCGGTAATTGCATTAAACTGATAAGCCTGCTGCCTGCATGCTTTGCACTGCTCTTTGCCAAGAAAAAAAAAAATTTAAACCGGGATCAAGAATGGATCCCCTGGCAATGTTATTCATCTGTACAGCTTTGAAAAGCACTAATTACTACTAATATTCTTCCACTGGAGTCACTGTCAGTCAGTCACTTCAGCGCACATGGTGAAGACTCAGGGATCAATATCAAACAGCACAAGTTATCAAGCCCTGGAGCACGAGAAAAACCAAATCCAGCATGAAGCAACACGGCTGCTGGAGAGATGTTCTGTACCAAATGCAAAACGAGGCATTCTGTGCAACAGTCAGTATCTGCTGGAAAATTAATCTGAAAATGTGTTTTGCATGATAAGCCTGGAGCACCTATCCTTGGCCATACATCCATCAAGGTGTGCTGTGTGCTGGGATTTAAAGTAGCAGTCAAACAACACACAAACTACAGGAGTCCAGTGGGGATGCTGATGACGTTATTAGAGCAGCGTTGTGGGTCAGAGCGCGAGAGGCTCCTCAGGTAAACAATTCCCCTCCAGAGGTAGAGAACACAAGCCTGAGAGATATTATTCATCTGACAAGTTTGCACAAAGGCTCTTTGTCTTGTCATCAGTGTCATTATGTACAGAGTGACAAGACGAGAAAAACAATGTGATTAAACGAGCGTGGACGAGGCATCTTTTGCTTAAGTGCCCGACTTGAGGGTTTGAGGGACCTCATTATTGCTAAAAGATGCAGAAATGCTCCACAACGACAGCAACGTGCTTAATGGTGCATGGTGCACAAGGCAAAGAAGGTCAAGACATTTGTATGCATGGGACACAAACACAATTCAAAGTGAGATACGTTATATAAGACATAAAACATATTAAAAGTTTAAGAAGAATACGAAAAAGAAAAAAATACATATATCAAGAAATTAAAGAAAAAGCTAAGAATAAAAGTAGTAGTCAGAAATAAACAGCCTAAAAGTGTAATAAAAGGAATACCGAACCCTAAAGGCACTTAGAGTTGGTGCAGAACCAAATCTTTTTCCAGATATCTGATGTTTAGAAACTAAATGCTGCTCCACTGTGTTTTATAAGCAGAGCAGTCCCACACGAGACTTCTGAAGACTTGTGACACTGAAGCAGATAACACATCTATTTTGTTCATCATCGAAACAAGTAATAGTATAGTATCCATGCTTTGACACACCCCAAAAAAAAAAAACATGGACAGGCTTTTTATCCATGGTAGAAGTATAGGGATGGTAATGGAGCTCTATTGGCTAGATTATAATATCTCAAAAATATTGGATGCATTGCCATGAAATGTTGGAGAGAAATTCATGTTCCCTCAAGGATGAATCCTACTAACTTTGGTGAGCCCCTAATTTTTCCTTTAACATCCCCATTAGGTTGATATTTGAGGTTTTTAGTGAAATGGCTGAACTTTTAAAAAAAACTTTTTTTCTCATGAGATTTGGTGCCTACATTCATGTTCCCCCATTGTTCATTTTGTCAACAGAAGTTTTGACAATAAGCATTTGTTGTCATCCGTTTATGTCATGACTAAATTATAACAACAAAACGAATGAAAAAAGTATTGACAAGAAAAATTATGGTAAAATCTCTGGATCTCTGATGCAGTGATTCATATACCTGTGTCATGTTTGAACCCTCACTGGAATTTTTTGACAGTTTGTTTACCCCTACCTTACGCTCAATCAGGCCAAATATGAGCTTGGGAAGGCCGTTACCTGTCGAGCTAAATACATAGTACAAGGTCATATGTGTCCGGTCCTGTGCCAGCCATTGTTTGCTCTGTTTTCCTGACTCGATGCACAGTGGCAACCAGCGTCTCATGTGCTGGTCCTTGCTGCTTGATTTCAATATTGATACTGGTTATAAGAAAGACTCAGAGGATGTCATGGCTGATGCTCTGTCAGATGGGGAGGTGTTATGGCTCAGGGTCAAACTTGTTGTTCTGGTGTTACAGATGTCTCTCTCCTCCCTTGAGTGTGTGTGTGTGTGCGCATGTATTAGTGATGTTTCCTCTCTGTGGTAGCAGTTGGTGGGAGCAATAAGCCGTTTTTGTTTGTTGCTTTACACCTTCTCTCTTGCTTATGGTTAGGAGCTTCGGTATACCTTTTAAGGACTAAATGAAATGTTGATATAGCACAAAGTTCTTTGTGGATTCAGGGCATGCTAGCGATTAGCTTGCCTTTCTCCATTAATAAATTATTAAATATAACAGAGCTTACAGTTAACATCTACTCCTTCTGAAAGATCATTTATGATTTCTTATGGCTCATTAAGAGACACTAACTCATTCAACAAACACTTGACATATTCTGCGGTTTCTACATTTTCAAAACTGCTGATTTATTAAATAAGAGTTCAACTGAGTGAAACATGAGGCCAACTTTAGCAGAAGCCCTCAGTAATATATAAAAAGTCTGCTTTGTACGGTAATAAACATTATAATAAAGCAGGCTGTGACCGGTGACAGAGAGGCCCTGTAACATCACTAATGTCAGATTAGATTGCTTTGAGCACATTAACATGCAGGGGCCAGAAAGGATTGCTGTGTGTTGTATGCGCAGAAAATAAATAACAGCTGTGAAGGACATATGATTGTGCTGCAATTTTTCTAACAAACTTTAGATAGTAATTTATGATATGAAAGAAGTCAGTGACACATTCTCAGCCCAGATGACAGAGCACATTGTTCAAGGTATGTTTGCTTCTCAGGAATTTTGACAGCCAGGAAAATTATCCTCCAGCAAAATCCTTTCCAGTATTGTGAAAGTGTCTGAGAAAATCTGATGAAAATAAACCAAAAAAAACTCGAATGTGGCTTTGAACCAATTACAATATTCAGTAAGCAACAAAGACTAAATGTAATTTAAAATTACTGTCAAAATTAACACTGCGTTACATCTGTCCAGAGAAACACCTGCAAACCTAAAAACAATCCCATCAGCCTCAGCTGTGCTCGGTGCTTTGTGCTACTTAGCGCATGCTAGCATGCTAAGAAGCTAAACTAAGTTGGTGAATTCAAGATTCAAGAGATTCAAGAGTCTTTATTGTCATTGAACATGTCAATGAAATTTTCATTGCAACGAATATTGTAAACTTTATACTTGCTCAACACTAGCATGTTAGCATTGCCATTGTGAGCATTTTAGCTTGCTAATGTCAGCATTTACCTAAAAGCAGTACAGCCTCAAAGAGTTGCTAGCATGGCTTTAGACTCTGTTTCAGGACCGGAACAAGTGTGACTGTCTTGATTTGTCTGTCTTAAGCACATTGAACCACTGACTTGCCCAGCTCCATTACTTCAAAATTAAATGGGATGTAGATGTGTATTGTCTTAGTGGCCTCAACCATACTGCCTTCATAACATGAGAGGTTTGGGAGTACACAGAGCAAACATATTCATTAAAATTCACTTCCATAATATTAAATATTGGAGTATATTTAAGTAAGGAGCTGTAAATAAAAGTGTCTGTCAAACCAGAATGTTCTGTATATCTGCCAGCTTGCTGTATTTGGAGCAGCGGGTGTAATTTACCTTAAGAAAACAAAAAGAAACACCTGAGAGAGAGGGGTAGGCACAGAGAAAGGGCTCAGGTGTCTCTGGTGAGGTGTTGGGACTGTTTGTAGCCTTTTCAATTCCTCAGAGAGCAACGTGTGAACAAACCCTCTGCCTTCACTTAAAGATCACCCTCATGCATACCAACCAAGTATTTCCATCCAAGCCAGAGTTAGTCTCTCACCGGATGATGCGCCAACCCTTCGTGAGTAGTTGTCAAACGGTCCGATAAGCATGAAAGCCAAATCGTACACCACGCATCGTCTCCATCACCAGAGCTCAACTCAATTCAGCACGTCTGGGAGACCTGTGCCTGTCACTGTGTTTTCCACCAGCGTTTAAAAAAAATCCTGTCTGGGACAATTTCATGTGTGTGAGTTAGTGTCACAACATCGCTGCAAGCTCATCGTTTGATTTTTGCTGAGGTGACTCATGCAAGGTGCTCCCTCCACACATGAGAGCACCAACTGTACCCCATGAAGCAGAAATGGCATTTAAATAACCTTTAATAAAATCGAACTAAAAATAGACTGTGGGTGAAGACGCACCTGTTCTGGAAGGTGTTGAGCCCAGCGGGGACACACTGGACCCTCCACTGTCCATTCTGGTCGGCGTAAAGGACAAACTTGATAGGCGTCTCCACCTGGAGCTCCTTCTCCAGGGCAAACAGGTGCTCCTTCCAGGGACACCCACCCTGGGAGAACAACACCACCTCCCCACTAGGATCTACCTGGAAATGAGAGTAGAACCAGACAACTAGGCGTCACTTCTGTGCATATAAAGGACCGACACAAAGAATGGAGATGTTCAGAAACAACTGCAGTTCTCTGTGTAATTTAGGAGAGAAAAGAGAAAAGAATTGTAAAATAACTGCTTCATCTTTACAGCTTCATGATCAATTTGATTATAGTATAATATACAATTATTACTTTACTTCACATGAGTATTTCCATTTTATGCACCTTTATACTTCTACTCCACTACATCTCAGAAGTCAATATTGTATTTTTACTGCACTACATTTCTCTGACAACTTTAGCTACAAGTTACTTTATAGGTTGCAATTTTTCATACCCCGCCTGTCCTCAAATGTAATCTCCAAATTTGGTGATTTTGAATGTTCTTGATGAACTGAAGGATTAAATGTGCCTTAATGGATTGAGAAAACTCTCCTCCTTCTACAGCTAAATAAACTATTAAAAAAGCCCTTCTGGATTAGCTGGAATTAGCATTAGCATTGTCCCAGAGCTGAAAACAGGCTGTTTATCTGAGATCATGAAAAGGTGACACAGGGATCAAATATGGAAATCACCCCCAAAATCCCTCTTCTTCTACTGTCAAGGAAATAAACAAAAAACAAACTGCCACTGTATAAAAAAAATCAAAAATTAAAAAAAATTAATGTTACGTGGTTAAAAAGAAAAAAAAAACTTTATATATGAGTCATTCTTTATTCAAGGGGTTTTTATGCCCCATCCCGGGCCCGATTATAGACGATGCATCAACAGTTAGTATTTGGTTAGTATTTGCCATTATTTCCCTTTTTACCATACATTAATACTGTAAATTATAATACTCAATTTAAACAATATCAGTAGAATTTAATAGAGAATGGAGAGACCCACTGCTGATTAATTAGGCACCATATACAGTTATGGTGACATGAACAATGGACAGTCAATCTTGACAGCTTTAGAAATTTATTTTTTCAGGACCCATGTGCCAAATCACAATGTTTACAAGGGAAAAAAAAACGAATGCACACATTAGATTAGACAGTCTAGTACCTGATGCCTCCCCTTAACAGCTTCCTCCACCACGGCTCGAGCCGGCAGCCAGGAGGACTGGTAGTACTCCAGGCGGTCCAGGAACTCCTCTCCAACCATCTTCATAGCCTTTCTGAAACCCTCCTAACAAGAACACGTGTTCATCTTGTTAAAAATGGTGTGAGGGCAGAAAAAAGTTTTTTGATGACTGACTCGACTTTCACTGGCGTTTCGATAGAAAATTGAACTCGCTGCTCAGGCTTAAAATCCTTTTAGTTCATGATCATTCTCAAACACACTTTGATGATAAATACATTAAGTGAGACCGTGTGCTAGATAAAAGGGGGTGATACAGTCTTGTCCGACCATCTCCATACTAATCCCTGCAGCCCTGCTTCATCAGCTTCCTCTTGTGTGCTGCACAAACCTCAGTCTGACCTCACTCACTCTCCCATATTGTCACGAGCAGAAACTCAAGAAAGCACAAGAAAGAGAGGCAGGCACAGAGGCACGCTATCACAAACACTTAAACACACAGTTTGTCAGGCAGAAGTCTGATCCATATGCAGGCTGCATCTGATTGAGGGGGGTGTGGTGGCCATGAATTTTAACACTAACTTTTTCAATTATCACAAACAGCCACTGTTGAGAGTTCATCATGTCGGTCTACCATCAAGTTGTCTGTCAAACATTTCAGAAGCAAATCTTTCACACTTTCCGATCTCCCAGAGCTGTCTTGCATCGCAGTGTGAGTCGGAGGGGGGCATTGAAGGGAAGTGCCGGGACAAGAATTATCATCATGTGAACTCAAATGTGAAACAACCAAATAGACGAGCTATTCCCCCAAAAAAAGCCAAAACAAAAAAGAAGTTTCTATTATCAACATATATGTAAAGCCAGGCTGCAGGAATCTCATGAGAGTCTGCAGAAAACAGGCACTGTTCGCCTGCAGGTATTCCCCTCCTGCACTAATGAGAGGTGGAAACGTCACACTAGGTCATTTCTGGGCCTCTGTTGTTTCTGCACGGCTCTAAAAATGACCTGACTGTGCTGCACTGCACCGCTCGTGTTTACCACAACGTTCTCAACCAATCTTGTGTTTTTGTTTCACTACAGGGTGCCCATTACGTGCGATTATCATTAAACGATGCAGCCAAAAGCCTGACTGTGGAGCAGCCTCCTATTAAATATCAAGGTCGTCAGGGAGTTCAGGTCAGGCTTCCTCCATGACGCAAGGTGACGAGTTACTGAGTCATCAATTATATACTGTTTTATTGCTGTATTTTTAATTTGAGAATGATGAATTTGCTCTGATGTAATTCAGGTTTTAAAAAGACTTTTCGTTGTTGAAGTTCATCGTTTTTTTTATCGTCTGTCTGTCATGTTGAATATAAGTAAGGCTCAGCGATTAGTGATCAGAAAATGAATCAGCAACTACTTTGATAAATAAATTAATCACTACAGTTATTTTTCCAAACAAAAATTCCAAATATACACAGTTCCATCCTCTCCAATGTCAAGATTTGTTGCTTTTCTTTCTCTTGTACAACAGTAACTTACTTTCGTTGTATGTTTACCTCTGGGTGTTTGAAAAACAAATTTTTAAAGCAATTTGTAGAGAACAAATTGCAATGGCTGATTAATTGGGAACATAATTTGCATATTAATCCATTCTGAAAATAGTTGTTAGTTGCAGCCATAGAATAAGTGTTGTCGCTTTAAGATGTTATCCCTTCAAGCTGTCTCGTAGAAAGAATATCGGCAACATTACTTTTCCTCATGTTTCATCCTTGTGGAGTCATTTAGTTGCTAACATTCAAACTGCAAGACACAGAGATTATGTTTCATTTCATAAACTTGTATCACAGATACAGACCCACATGCAATCTCCTCAACCTGATATATAAGAAACATGCAGCATCAGACCAGCCTGTGTGCTCAGTGTGGGTTACATTCACACTCGTGAGTCCCTCACCTCAGTGTCTTGACTCTTGCTGTTCCAGCGTGGGTTCAGGTGGCCGACACGTGCGCTCAGCGTGGTGGAGACAGTGTAGCGGGCCTCCTCGTCACACTGTGAAATGCCGTTGTCTACGGCATCCACCTCCTCCACAAAGTTCTCGTACAGCTGCAGGGGATTGGGAGAGACACGTGACAAGAGAGGTTATGAACCTGTAACGACAAGGGAATCGGCCGTTTTGTGTTTGTGCTCATGTTGCAAATGGAAGAATTGGTCTTTTTTAAGGCAGAGAAGTTAATGGTTTCAGAAGATGGAGGAGGAGGAGATGTATTGGGATTACATTATCCTGATGAAGTCCATTTGGTCACAGTGTGCAGGCAGTTACCGAGGACATAAGTGCATGTCATTAAACCAAAAGACGAACTGCGTGCTGTTTTACAGTTCACAAAAACAAAACTCAAGAAAAGTGGAAGAGGAGCAGAGAAGTAGAGACATATTTAGCGCTGAAAAGTCCAACTTCTCGGTACATCGGAAGGTCAATCTCCAAAGGGTTGACATTTTGCAAGTGGCTTACAAGTGGAACTAAGTTTTGGGTCAAAAATAGAGGTTCACTTTGTCTGAACTGGCAGAACACAAGACACGCATCATCCTAAAATAAATAAAGCCCCAGCAGCGAGGAAAAGGATTACTTGGGGCTTTAAACAAACTGACACATCAAAAGGCCAATGATAATATGAGTTAATAGCGCTAATATTTATGGTGACCTCAGATTTGGCTTGCTTAATTTGCCTGGACATCAAAACTGCTCTGTGTGCCAAGGCCTCCTGCTGGCCCGGCTGTCTCAAATGCGTTAAATATAACTGCAGTTCTCGGTTTGAATGTGGCAGAGGAACACATCTCTCTCCTTTTATTTCTGATCTGACTCTACTGCCAACTGTCTGATGGAGGCAAAATGCCATAAAACAAATGTTAACAACAAATATTTAACATTGTCTACATAGAATAGTGCATGGATTCTGTTTTTACATTAGACTTTTCTGTTGTCAGTCTTCCAGCCTCGTGATGAAATTCAATTCGCCGGCTGCGGAGATGTCTTTGATATGAGCAAGGCGAGGGAAAACATCTGTTTCCAACAGACTGTTTGTGTTGTGAATAAAACACAATGGTTGCTAATCCACTGCCTGCTATAAATCCGTCGTCTTTCCCCTCTCACCTTGTCATAGAGCACCTCCAGCTGCCTATCATCCTCCTTCAGCTGCGTCAGCTGGGCCAGCAGCTGACGGCCGAAGTGCAGGTAGACCAGGCCGGCTGAGCTTAGCTTGGTCACCCACGGCTTCTCTGGACACAGGCTGTGGAAGCTGTCTGTGAAGGTCCTGAACAGAGGGAAGACAGTCTATCAGCTGAATGTAACAGAAACACTCAAGACAATATTCGAATCACAGAGTGACGAAAAGCTAATTATATAAAAATTGTCTATAGTTTGTATGTGCAATGTTTGGAAACCTCCCACTTCATGTATCCTTGCCCTGCGTAGGTGCCTATACTGTGTGCACTTACTGTATAATACATGAGTTTATCAGAATTAACCTAAATTAGGGCTGTAATTAACACTGTCTTCATTACAGATTAAAATCCTCACTTTGGTGAAGCTGGAACCAGAGCTTACTTTTCAGACACATTTGCTTGATGAATTGTTGCCAATTAATTTTCTGTTGATCGATTAATCGATCAATAATTCTAAACTGGATCGTGAATTGTTAAAAATAATAACAATGAAAAATGTGAAATATGTATTGCTTAATATACAGTATATTACTGATTTCAGCTTCTTAATAGTGAGCTTTTATTATATATCACTGTGAATTGAACATCTTCGCATGATGGACAGTTGGTCAGTTTGAAAACGTCACCTTGTGCTTCAGGAAACTGTGTTTTTTGTTTTTTTTACAGACCAAACGACTAATTGAGAAAACAATCGGCAGATTCATCGATAATTGAAATTTTAAATCTATTCCCACCATAACAAATTTAACAGTGAAAAATCAAATTGAATCAAATTGTGAGTGAATTCTGAATTAATGCACTTCTTTGCTGATATTTTACAGCAGAATTCTCGTATTGCAACAAGAGCCATGTAACATACAAAGGAAATGGAAAATCATCTTATATCAATGCTACAAGATGAAAAACACTTCATGGTCTATAGGCAGATGATCCAACACTCAATACTAAAGCAAAGGCTTGACATGCAAAGGCAAACACGCGTGTTCTGCTCACTATTCACATTTTTTCCAATAACTGCCCTCTTCAATAAAATGTCTGCTGCATCCAGATGTACTCATGCTGCACATTACTGGCTGTGTCTAAGACATCAATAAAAGGGACTTGCACTCAGTTTGCATTGACCGGAGAGAAAAGCACGCTCCAGCGTGTTTGTAAGCGTGAGCACATAAATAAAAGCCACCGGAGGTCTCTCCTCTGCCACGTGCTGAGATGGGAGGGCTCCAGCACCTAGCCACCGCTGGTCATTTAATTCAGGCTTAATTAGGATGCTTGGGCTGCAGCACAGCGGAAAAAAGGCCGTCAAATGAATGAGTGACATGCTAGGGAAGCGGGGGGTAATCACAGCCATTAGAAGGGCTAATTGGCCAAGCAGAGACATTTCTATGCTGATTATCAAGATATGGGAGTGAACGAGCTGGGGGAAAATGACAGAGTGAAATGGAGAAGGCTGAGAAAGATATGCTTACCAAAAGAGAAGTCATCAAAGTGTTTGTGTGAAATCAAAGGTGGTTTTATCTCAGCATAACTAGCATTTACCACACAGAACTAAAGCAAGGTGAGTCAGTGAAGCAGAATACAAAACCAAGAACTATTCTTCACAAACACACTCAACATACACTGGACGATGACACTGCACCAGCTGCACCACTTCCTTTCTCTGATGCCTCTCTGTCGATTCTCTGCGCAAAACTATGCCTCATGAATCTTTCCCCTACTCCAAGCATCACAAGAAACTCAATGACTCACGAAGGTCAAACACTTTATGAAAATAATAATACTGGACAGTCATTTCCCATTATTCTGTGGGCAGTACTCCTTTAGAATTATGTGAAATTTGTCTCACAGAGAGACAGACGCTGTGTGGGCTTTCATGAGCTTAAAATGTGGGACAAAATAGGTCATTGTCACTGTGCTGTCAATGCTTCTCTGACTACTGGGGCTGAACCACTCAACACTCCCTAGCCCTGAACCATCTGCAAACTACTTTTGAAAATAAGAAAAAGTTCAGTCTAACAAATGCATTCAGATTACAGTATTACAGTATTACGAACCCCTGTATTAATTTACTGTGCACACATGTTGAGTTAATGTTACTTTAATGGCAAATTAGGTGAGTGAATTGTAGCCGTGTTACTGTCATGTTGTGGTCATGCATTATAGATATTTAGTAAATAAATGTGTCCATGAATCCTGCTTTCCTGGTTTGCAAGCAACACACAGCTAGTGTTCCCCTTAAACTTTGTTATAATACGGATTATCTATTAGATTTCTCTACAGAATGCAGACCATCACTGCGTCACTGTTACAAAATATATTTGGTTACTTTTATTTCTTTGCTGAGTGGGAGCAGCGAGTGCATTTATCGTATGAGCAACCACAAACGTAATCCCCACCAGATCAAACCTGTGGTGCTTTATTAACCTTCAGTCAGTGTTTAGAGAACGCTTCTCATGCCTCCAACTCTTACAGCCACTTTCTTCCCTGTTTAAGAAACTTGTAAAAACTTCAAAGATAGAAGTTTTCCACTTCTGCAGCAGTCTCCCACATTAGAAAGTGTCTCAAAGTAAAAAAAAAAATCACAAATGTTCTTTTTGTCTTTAGACTACCATTTACGGGGAAATTATTTGTAATCACAGAATTTATATTGCCTATTCCTAAATTGGATCAAAAACAAGACACAAACCTCTATTAATTGCCCTTTCTCTTGTCTATATAATAGTTCAACATTTTGTCCAGCCAAGCTAACAGTTCCCCCCTGTTTCCAGTCTATATGCTAAGCTAAGCTAACTGGCTGCTGGCTCCAGCTGCATATTAAACATTCCTCTTATCCAGCCCCTGAAAAGCAAGCAAATAAGCATGTTTCCCATAATGCTGAACAACTCCTTTAATGGCTCAATTCCACAATCTAATTTTACAATTATTTCTGTGACGTATTGGCATTGCTGTCAGCTTCATCTGTACACCGTCACAGTTTTGAAAAAGTGCTTTCAAAACGAGGACTGATTGTTCTTGTCAGCTGCTTCTCCAGCTTCCCCGGGCACCCCAGCCCACTTACATCCATCCCCGCTATCACAACCGCCTTGCTCCCATCCGCGCCTGTGAGTGACAGCCGCATTCTCCTGCAGCCCCTGACAGTGTCGTGGCAGCCTCTGTGCCTCGTGAACCAACAGCAGGGGGGCGTTCAATTGAAGGAGCGCTAATTATCACTAACCACCTGCCAGGAAGAGGGCCCTGGCATATCTTTATCACCGTGGTCATAAAAAGCTATCACTGATTATCATCAGGACATTAAGCTGACAAGACATCTGGAATAGGCTGATTACTCAACGTGATGAGACTTCGAGTGAATGCAATCATTTGGAAGGAACTTTGGCAGGAAATTTAGCAGAAAACATAAAGCCTGTTCGTTCGTGATTGATGCAATTAGGGTGCCTCAGCGATGTCAGGACAGAAGCCAGACTCTTTCTCAGACTCCAGATAATGAAAATACGTTTCCTGAGCCACAAAAAAAGAGCAACAGGTCTAAACTTCAGTTTGATTTTCCAGTCTTGAGTTTAAGAAGCCATGACAGGGATGTGAACCTAATTACAATTATACAAAGACTAATGTGATTAACAATACCTCTTTACTTTAGAATGAACACAGGCCTCACAACAAACATTTACAGCTTAATAGATTCTTCTCCACCTTCCCCTTTTTCAATTATAGGGCTGCAACTAAAGACTGTATTCATTAATTTACTGTTATTTCCTCAATTGAGCGACTAATTGTTTGGTCTGAAATGTTTTTAAAAGTGAGAAAGCTCAAGGTGGCATGTTTACAACTAACTTTTTTCCCATGAACATTTAGTCTGCTGTATGACTGTATTTTGATTGACTGTTTTGTCTATAAAATGCCAGAAATTAGTGGAAAATGTGCATCGTAATTCCCAGTGTCAGACGAGATGTCATCAAATGTCTCTTTTTATATGACCAACAGCCCAAAACCCAAAGGGCACAATAATATAAAAGACGGGAAAAACAGCAAACCCTCGAATTTGGATAGCTGGAACCAACTATTTTTGCTTGGAAAGATTAGTTGATTATCAAAACAGCTGCAGATTAATTCTGTATCAATATATCGTTTCAGACGTAAAAACATATTGTTTTGTCAGACCACAAAGAAAAGAAAAGCAGATAATCTTCACTGTTGCAAAGCTGGAAATCTTCTTAAACAATTAATCATTTCTGAAATAATTGGCAATTAATTTTCTATTGATCGACTAACCTAATAAATGACCAATTGTTTCAGCTCCAACTGATGCAGATATATCTGCATGAAGCAAATATTGGCCAAAAACATCTAATGAAAAATAAGATAATTGGTCTTTTTCACAGCAGGCACTATGACAGGTTAAAGCAGCAAAAGTCCAAGTGTAATTTATTAGATAAATTATGGTGGCAGGCTTAATGACATGCCTTACCAGCACATCTAAATGGAAGAAGCCATTGTTAATAATATTAGCTACTCCTGGCTGTGTAGCTGTAACAAGCTACAAGTCAAAAATGTCAAACACGAAAGAGGCCCACTGTGTTTAGCCAGTTTATCCATCACTAAAAAAAACACATGGTGTGCATTTCTTTTACCTTCATATAAAGATCGAGTGGTTTGAGAAAAAAAAATACAGTAACAGCCTATTGAACTAAAAACTCTTTGCAGCAGCATATGGCCAAAGTTGTACCTCTGATGATGGTCATAGCGATGCCTCTTTGGGTCAAACTCTCCTCCCACGTCTACAACAATGTCACACTCTGCCAGCTGGGTCGGGTCCCTGGTCCGAATGATCTCAGCATCCTGTGCAATGAATAGAACGTTTTGTAGATATGCAATCATCCGCCATCAAGCATCTGATACATTTTCAGGAAGGAAATGACATCTGGCTTTTATTTATAGGCCTCATTAAACCTTTTCAATCCAAGAGCCAAGTGCATTTAAATCATTTCCTCCAAGACCATTAATTATAATATGAGTGTGACCCTAATTCTACCCACTGGAGGCAGCCCTGCAGCAGGTCTTGAGCTCTAATAGGCACAATCTATAATTTTTCACCACATAAATTGCATGTAAAGTCACATAGGTAATTAAAAGGAAGGTGGGGGAGTATTGTCAGCTTCTCATGTAATCATACATGAACATGTAGACCTCCTTGATACTGCATTTATAATAGGACAAACTTTATCTGTACAGCACCTTTCAAACTAAAAAGCTCAAAAAGTGCTTTACAATAAAAACAGAACACATTTAAAACACAAAGAGAATAAAACAAACTAAATAAATATAGTATATAAAAAACTACTCCTCAAATTCTTAAACACAAGGTGAGTAAAACGAACAAAAAAAATCATAAAACAAATAAAATCACTGTCAAGCTATTTTTGAAAGTGATTTAAAAGAGCAGCCTTAATCTCCACAGGCAGGTCATTGGAAAGTCTGGCAGCCCTAACTGCAAAGGCTCTGTCACCTTTGTGTTTCAATCTGGATCTTGGAACAACTAAGAACGATGCATCCGTGGATCTCAGGGAGCGGGAAGAGATGCAGAGCAATATTTTAAATAACTTGGGCAAGGCCTCTTAGGGCTTTTTAAGTAATCAGTAATAGCTTGAAACCAATACTGAACAGTTAGCCAGTGTACATTAGTGATGCTGACAAAATCATTACAATATCAGAAAAGCTATTAGTTGCTAGCTGCTTCAACCTAGTTATTATCTAGTGGTGTAGGGATAGCCAATCAGATTACATTTATTGCCACACTGTTTATAGAGTGTTTGCAGTGCTTTTAAAGTGCCATTTACTACATTAGCACAGTCATGACTAAATTCATTATGAAGTTTGAAAATGTACTGTATTAAGATACAGTTTCTATCAATATCACTATATGAAATTAAGTATTTCATGACAGCCGGTGTTCAGTTCTATAAAAATAGGAACAAGTTTATACAAAGTTTGTAGCGGTTGTAAGGTGTAAGCTCAAGTTTTTTGCTTATTTGCTCAAATGTAAAATGCATGCTAGAATTATTGTTGGCTATATATCATCTCTAGGAGCTCCTTCTATCTGTACAGCAGCGCCCCCATTTGGAACGTTAAAGCATGACATGGGAGCTGTGACAGAAGAATAAAATTAAAAGCCTCTAAAAAAATCAGCCAGTGACGACTGAAGAAACACATTTAAAAAGCGCTTTATTAACCGGGTTTAAGCAGAAATAGTAAAGACAAAGACTGGAGTTAAACGGCAGCAGTTGAGGGAACAATACAGGCGCCCACCATCCCTCCATAACACCCTATCGCTGCATGCTGGACCTACCTTGTACTCAGGTAGCTGCCGGAGGAAGAAACAGGCCAGAACTTCGTCGCAGTGGAAGGTGCCGTTGTGAGTGCCGATCTTTGTAACGGTCATGTTTCCAGTGCAGAGTCTCTTGGGTTGACTTGACATGTATCGTGGCTGTAAGCGAGTAACGTCCACTGAGAGGGAGCAGCGGCAGTTAGCTTGTGAAGTTACCAGTCGTAACACTCCTTTTGGTTTGATTAAGTTTATTTCAGATGTGACTTTTGTTAAATGAATGGCTCCCGAGCGCGCACACCACATTTAATCACAACTGCACGAGACGCGCTGCGGGCGGACAGATTTAGCAGCCGGACCGGATGTGGTACGTCTGTTTCGTGAACCGGAGAAACCCGGGGAAAGTTGTTTTTGTTTGTTTGTTTATCGTTCTTTTTAATAGATGTGTGTGTGTATGTGTCTGTTAAACAAGTGTTTTTGATAAAAATAACATAATTGAATTGAACTGACGTACGAATAGATAAACTATGACAGGGATTTCAGAAATCAGAATGCATTTTTAAATTATTTGACAGCAGGGGGCGGTCAAGGTAGTGAAACAAAACTCAAACTTACATTTTTAAATTCTTTTTAAATTTTATATTTCCATATTACAGCAGTGGTCGAATGTAGCAAACAACATTTTCTCTAGTACTGTACTGTATTGCAGTTTTGAGCTACTTGTTCTTTACTTGAGTGTTTCCATTTTATTTTATACTTTATACTTCTGTTCCCTATTTGGAGGCAAATATCATAATTTTTGCTCCATTAGTCCACTCCACAACAGTAATCAGGCTACTAGTTACTTTGCAGATTCAGATTAATAATGCAGAATATAAAACAACTATAAAATAACTTATGGTAAGCAAAGGAACTGAGTAGCACTACAGTACAGTTTAGTATTTTAATCTCTCTATAGTAAAAAAAAGAAAAACACTTTGAAGAGGAATGAATGAACGTTATAAACATCACAACAAAATCAAACTAAACTCCTGATTGTATTTTTAGAGTTGCATAGCACATATTTAAAAAAGGAAAAGAAAGAAAGAAAGAAAGAAAGAAACGATGGTTTGTGTTAAAATCATTAATAATTAATAAACAATTATTATTGGTTGGTTTAAAAAAGTGAGCATCTAATTATGGTGGTACAAGTGATTATAGTAGCCTAGGACATTCAGGATAAATTAAATTTCTATTCAGAAATTCTATCCTTTTTTATTTATTATTCATTATTTTATTGCACATTTAAATCAATTCAATTTGGCTGTAGAAGTAAATCTGAACTGCAACATTGGAACTGGGGTGGGATCATCATACTCAGCTCTCATCCCCAAATCCCGTTCTCGCGGTATCACTGTCAAGAATTATTGACAAGGTAATTAGCCAGATGGGACCCCTGTAGTAGTCACGCTGAATGGAGATATCACGGTTTTCTCTCTGTTACTTCTTTATTTACAAAATATTTACCAAGCAGTCCGGAGCGTCACCGCATTTAACACCGAGCCTGCAGAAGGTAGATATTTCTGTTAGAATTATAATCGCAGAATGTGTGTCTTGCAGGGTGTGATTCATCCCTGCGATGCTGACCACCCAGTTCAGTGTGAATGCAGGAGTATGAGGTTATGTGCACATATTGCATTAGCAATTATGCACAGTGCACGAGTTTTAGAAATGCGGTTTCTGTCATCGTGAGAGGCTTTCAAGATCCCAAGATCTGGATCAGCAAATCTGGTCGGGTAACATTTGCGGTGTAGTTTAGACTTCCCACCGGCAGGTGGCGTTGTAGAGCAATCACTGTGCAGCTGCTCGGTCTCGGTCGCATATCCCCAGCTCACCAGGCACGTTGACAACTCTTTATTTCAGCCTAATGAAATCGATAAAAATTGATTTGAAGCCGGCTTCCGTTTTCCCGAGTGGGCAGGGTGCATGGTTTGTCTTCACAAACATGCCCACGGCCCATCTACACGCTGTAATAACCCCGTATCATCTTGTCTTTGATTTGGTCCAAACGAATCTCTTCTGTGTGGTTTTAAAAAGTTTGGTGGGTTTGAGAAGATGTGTCTGAAGGCCACAGTGTCCTGCAGAAGCTGTCCAAACTCTTCGTCTTGTATTGAGCCTAAAAGCTCAAATTTCACAACAGGAAGAGAAAGGTTGTTTCACTTTCCGAAAAAAAAAAACGTTTACAGAATAGGTGTTCATCATTCAGGTGAAACTCTATCACTGCTGTCGATGCTGCCATCTTATTCACAAACATTTAATTTAGGTAATTAAAAATCCAGTTTGTTTAAATTTGTTTCAGAATAATTCGATTGTTAGATTAAAAACATGCAATTAGACAGTTTATTCCAACTTCCCACCATTTTTAACATCTTATTCCCATTCATAGCCAGAGGCTACATGAGTAAATACATCTGGTACGTTTTGCATTTCCCATCAGGGCCCTCTTGGCCCTGATCAGCACCATGGACAGCGACGGCACTGAAACAAGAGGCTGAACTCTGCGTATTGCACTGTGCATGATTCCTTTATGTTGGCTGCTTGTTTTTGAGGTACCAACAGTCTTTTTCACTCATATCCCCTGATTCTAAATGTGCCATCCACTTCCACAGTTTTGCAACACATCATAATTGGCCTCTTTACTTCAGCTGAATTAATGACTATTAATGCAGGTAAAATGTGATCCAGTCAAGTGGCTAATTAGCATAATTTAGTATAATTGGTGACTGGTATTCCTCCAGAATACAAATTTGGAAAACAATGGCACTTCCTCTTATTATTCTGAATACATTAGGCAAATGAAGAAAAGATGGTTTCATTTTTAGCGAGTTATGTGTTGACAGAACACTGCTGGACGCCTACAGCCACCTAATAGAACAGACACGTGAAAAGACAGAAGAGTCAGTTTTAGTGACTCAAGAACCCGATTGCGTAGTATGGAGTACAAGCAAAATATACAATAGATTCACAGCATAACAATGAGACCTGGTGGGAATGAGGTACAACAAAAATACCACACACAAATGTGTAAGATTCCTCAGAGAAGCACTTCAATTCCAAACAGACTTATCTGACTCTAATACCAGTATTTATTTTAAGCATTGATGGACGGTTTAAATAACACTTTAGAAAGTAATTTTCTGTTATATAGTCATCTCTGTTATGGCTGTAAAGATCCTTCAGATCAAATCATCTGAGAGGGAGAAATCACACTCAAAGCCGTAAGTTATGATGGCAAGTAGGAATTAGTGACACCACTGTCTTAAATTGACAGACAATTGAAAAGAAAATCTTAAACAAAAAAGAATCAGGAGATATCCGATTCCTTTGTTTTTTTCCTCAGGGAGCACTGTAGCTGCCCCCATTTTCCCAAAAATCGAATGAGTCATGGTCACAGGCAAACTGAAATAAACAAGCCTGAGGATAATGTTCACTGGCCAGCCTCCTACATCGCTGACCAGCCAGCACTGTATCTGTCAGCCAGCCTGGCCCCCATTGGCTCACCCCAAACCATGAGATCCAGCTGTGGGTGGTGACCGAGAGAGCGTCACACTGCTTGTGATTTTCCTTGCTGCTTCCAGTTTTACACGCAGCGATGATGGGAAATGAACCTGCCCTGGCTTTCCTTAAAAGGAAGCGCAAAGCAGCATTCCATCAAAAAGTCAATGATTTGCTGTAGGGCAAGTGTACGTCACATTCACCAGCGCTATAACACTGCAGCGTCTGCTCTGAGAGGCAGGGAGTATGTTGTCTCAGCTGTGGATGTCAAACAGTGAAGTGGAAAACAAAAATATGACAATATTGCTTCTTACATAGTCAAATCATGTCAAAAGCTTCATGTGCTCAAACGGAGCATTCACTGATTATTGATTATGTCAATGGTGACACAAGGTAGAGAAATTGTGTCCCTTTATTGTTATTAAAGTTTGATCAGCTGCCAAGTCTCCCCTAAGGTAAAAAAAAAATATAGACATGGGATGATACTTTTACTTTTACATTATGACATTAATAATTAATGACCATGAAATGAGCAAAATAATTCCAGCCTCTGTTACCTCAACACGTTCAGGTTATATCACAATATTAGTGGAAATAAAAGATTTATGTTTTTGGTTGTCTCATTCTCACCCTCAAATGTGTTGACTGTTGTAATGAATTGCTTTCGTCCAACCTGAGGCCTCACAAATCTCATATTTTTCATTGATTCATTGAAATTATCATTATTGTAAGGATTCACACGTGTGCGTTTGCTGCTTCTCTCGTCCTGCACTCTGAGAGAAAAAGTCCATTAACATGAACTGTTTCCCCACAGTGGAGCTAATGAGATACAAACTGATTCCCCTGCAGCCAAAAGAAAAAGACCCTCAGAACAACAGCCCTAAAAATCGGCTGCATAATTATTAACACTTCCCTGTAACAGCTGGTGAGCCTCTACACTCAAGGGCATTTGGGAAGTGTAGTTAATCCAATGATAATCTTGAGCACGGTTTACACATATTATCGCTTTAATTGCTACGTGTGCTATGCAATTATACCGTCACCAATTACATGGCTATAGTTTACTAGCCTGCCTTTGGTTCCCTCTAATAGATGCCCTTTATCAACCCATGCAAGTGAAGCCACCAAAATGTACACTAATGGATCTTCCATTGACATAATGAATTAATTATATGTTCTGATGCAGAGTGGTGCAGGATAGTGCTGAGCCACGCAGTAGATAAAGCGGAGAGGAATGGGAGACTCTAACAGAAGAAAGGGCCGAGGTGGATTGAGGGTTTGAGGTGTTGTACTGAAGGTGTAGAGAGAGTGTACTGGATGCGCGCGATCGAGTGTGTTTGCGCGTGTGTCCAGCCATTAGAATGCAGAGTGCGTCCTCCAGTGTGAGTCACCCCCTCCCCAAGCCACCCCCACCTCCTTCCCCACCCATCCACCCACCTCACACCACCAGCAGCATCTAACTGCAGTCACCGCCTAATATTCCGCTTCTGACTTCACACCGGCCAACTGAGGATTCTGTTTCTACGGCAACACGCTCCAGACTCCTCCCTCTGCTCCTCCAAACCCCCCTCCCCTTCCCGGCACAGACCATGTGACTTTCAGGAAGGCTTCTCCAACCTCCCCTTTATTGTTATTAACCCTCTCCTGACCGGACCGCTGCCAGAGGCTCTCCACAGCAGGCTGCCTGGCTGGCTTCTCGCCTCTCAGAGGTTTCAAAGGGAAATCAGACGCATCTCTAATCTCCTTGCAAGATCAAAGCAGTGCTTGATCTAAATGTCGGATTTGCATATTTTAAAACACGCCGAAATGAGTCAGTATGGTTCTCCAGTTGTCTGGGACCGGTCTTGTCAGCAAGAGAGTGGTCTGTCAAGTTTCGAGCTGCAGTAGTCAATATTTTCATATTAAGAATGGATCACGTCACTACTTTCATCGATGTCATTGGCAAAAAAGCCCTAACTGTAGCCTCAAACAGCAGACAGTTCATGACTGGCTGGCGAACACAGTGGAGCATTTAGCAGCTAAAAAAGACAGGTATGTCCCACAGGAGTTGGTGGAGACCAAAGCAGAGCTAAAATGAAGGTAAATATTTGACACAGGTAAATCAGGCGGCCAGAATCATGACTCTAAAATGAATGCTAATATTGTTCCTTGTTTTCTGGATGTTGTAATAGGCAACTGTTTGCTAATATGTTCAGAATCTGTTAATGTTAATACGTGCACATAAATATGCACAAACAAATGTGTTTACCTCCTATCCAACAAGTTTTCAGACAGCTTTCTATCATAACATCTTCTTTCCGCTCCTGTATCGCTTTAGTGCAAGGTCGATTGGTGAAAGGCGTCAAACACTCATCCTTTGTAGAGTTTTTAAATGGAAAGAGGAACCTTGGCATCCGGCAGTGATCTCACCTGAATATTGCCTCATTGGCTCAACTGTTTCCTCAGCGTCCCATTGGGAGACACGTTGGTCGTGTGTGTTTGTGCACGCGCCCGAACATGCGCACACGTGAACGGATGAAGTTTGTGAATGAAAACTCTTCTTCCTGAGCGGCAGACAGGAGGTGAGATCATAGGGTTGAAATGGAGAATCCCGCCACCCACCAACCCCCTCACACGCCCACCAATGCTGCTTGGCGCCAATCTTAATGAATCCCATCAGTGGGCAGCAAGGATGAAACACACAGTGGCGACCTGATTGATTGCAGTGCCTTCCAATATCAGCTTCCCCTGACAGAGACGAAGGGCTCACTCTCGTGTACCATCGTGTACATTGACACAGACATACAGAAGCACACACAGATATAGACACACACATACCTGTCATCTTTCATCAGAAATCTAAGAGAATGTCTCTGCCGTTGTTGGTTTTCGGTCAATATGATGTTGAAACAGAGTGCCAATTAGCTTTGCTTCCTTTGTTCACGTTCCTTTTCGGAACAGAGTTGAGTGGATTTGATGATTGGCCACCTATTCAGCAGTGTGCGAGTGGAAGTGACAATGACTAGCACAAGGAGCTCTCAATGAGGATCCATAAATAGGCTCTCCAAAGAGCCAGAAGCTGCCCCCCCCCCCCCCCCCCACCCCCCAATTCCCTACAGCCAACCACACATACACACACCTCTACACCACCCCCTTCCCCCTTAACCGGGCTGGGACAATCTGTGACCACTTGGCACCGGGCCTTTCACAACATACTGCGCACTCGTAGTCAAAGGCACATGCACACACATGACATTCCTCTCGACATCCTTCACTGCAGGCCTGTGTTAATTCCCTCCCACAGATTACGAGGCATGTTGCCAAACAATGCAGCATTTTACATCAGACGGTGATGGATACCTTAGAGTGTGCAGTCATTCCTTCAGTACTCAGATTAAAGCTTTGTGGTTCTAATTATGTGCCTCTTAAATAACAAGATTTGCATGTATGCAGTGTAACATGACAGCGGCAGATCGCACGTAGCTCATTCTGAATCCACAAATCAATGGGAGTCCCACTGCATATATTTTTTTAAAAAGCTGTCACTTTGTAGATTTGAAGTTTTCATCTGATTGGGAGTGGTACCCTGCGGTGTTCATTCTGTGCTTGTTTCTGCTGGAGTAACCACAACAGAAGCAGCTAGTTGTGTTGGTGGACATCAGAGGCAGCAGCGCGGACCCTCAGAGAGCTGAACATCCCCGACGAGGAGCCATCCTGCAACTACAGGCACTGATAAATAAATGATGGAGAAAGTTTTCAGAAAAAGATGATAGAAATAGAACAGAGGATGTACTGCTCCATTCAGAGCGCCTTCAGACAGACTAGGGCGAGGAATTATAGATATGGATGGCATAAAATAGCAAGAATGATTAAAGCTGCACATTTTTGCCCTTTTTTTCTATTTCATGTGATATTAAAACCAAGATTAAACATTCATAAACCGCATTTTTGGCAAGAGTCCGTTGAATATTCATTTGGGAACTGGAAGATAATTCTCCATTAGATTGTAAAATTAAAACTGAAGCATTCAAGTCTGCTGCCAAAAATAATTTTAGTCCCTAATGGTGCAAATGGTTGTCTCAAAAAAGGTAAACATTTAATTACTTGCATGAAACAGCTCCTTTATTATTTTGCTATTGCTCTCCCTTAGTGGGTCTGTGGTGCCTCTGTCTTACTCCATCACAGATAGAAACACAATGCAAAACACCCAGAGAGAAAATAATTCTTATTTTCATTTGGCAAGGCTTCAAAAGAAATGAAAACAGAGGCAGTCGTTTTTTTCCTAACCAATATCACTGCAGGTATCAAACTCAGCCTGTGCAAAGATCTTATTTTCATCAGAAATTCATAAAGCTCTGCAGAGAGAAGAGGAGGGGGAAGCTTTGAGTTGTTGTGTATTGTGCAGGTTTGTCAGTCTCACATGGTCTCACTCTGCGCACAAGTTAGGGTTTCCCCGCCGTAGACAAGCGGCACGATGAGGTCATCGTTAGGATTTAAACCCAACACGAGCTTAATCTGGGAGATAAGGGCTGGATTTGGATTTAGCACTCAAAAAGGGTCATGTGCCATTTAGACTGGCAGTAAATACACAGCTCAGACAAGGGATCCCCAGCTGTTCCACAAACTGAAGTCTTCCTCTGACTGTTGGAAGATTCTCCAGCGTTTACAGTGATTTCATGATCTCCCACGTTGGCCTGCAGAGTTACGCTGACATCCCTTCATCATGCAGGAGTCCCCTGACTGGGATGTGTCGTATACTTGCGGCTTATGAAGATTTAGTTGCCATTTCTGGTGAAATTATACAAAAACTTCGATATATTCAAAGCTTGAACAGGTTGTTCAGTTTTGATGTGTTCATGCACAAAGTTAATTTTAAAAGCCTTGAAAAGGAGTCCAAAATGAAAAGTCCAAAATTTAATTAGTATTTATTCTGATTTCTCCCGTATTATTCACTGCAGTTTTTGCCTGTAATTTATTAATGTTGTTGTTGACATAAAGGTCTGAAAATCCAGCTGTGATTTCATTATTTTTGGGACTTTTTGCAGGCTGTTTTTGTTTGTTCTTAAACATCTGCTTTATGTGACTCTGGTGTGTTGTCTTGGCCCATTGTTCATTCTTTTATGATACAGCCTCGGAAATAACACCTTGAATAATAACTATATTTAAACAGCAACCTTAGAAGATGGGGGTCTGGCGCTGTTGCATATATCAGGATCCTCAAACACACACAAATTTGTGTTGAAAGATTGTCAGTTGTTAAAATCAGTGTGATTTTTTTCATTCGGGTTAATTGAAGGCGCTGAGGGAAACAAATCACGCCTGGGGAAAGTCCCATTTAGGTCCTGCGCTGTCCCACTCTCCCTGTGTGAGAGAAATGGGTCAGTTGAGATTGGAAATGATAATAAAAAACGACCTGCCGTCCTTCCTGCGTGCCCCCTCTGTGGCAGAAGGGGGTAGCGCTCGCAGATTATGCGCCAATTCCGCTGGATGCGCAGGGCTTTAATGGGGTTTGAGGGGATTTGCGCGGCGCTGTCCAGTCAAACGCTGCATGCTTTGGGGATGACATCATTTTGATCACCTCACACACCGGCTGACCCCCCCCCCTCCCCGCCTAAGAGTAGCCTCACTCCCTCATAAACCCGTTTACCTGCGCTCGTCCCGTGTCTCACCGGACTCAGCTCGTCACAGCGCATTGCTCCTCTGATAGGCGCACACCGCCTCCCTCCCATCCCTGCTCTCCTCCGCTCCTCTCCTCCCCGGTCGTGTTTACTATAGGTGAGGTAGCCGTATAAATTCGTGAGTGTGCGCAGATCGCGTCCTCAGAGGAGAATGGAAAAGGAGGAGGAGGTGCAGGACAAACAAGCGAGCCGAAGGGGAGCGCAGTTATAGCTGTGTTTACTGCTCGCTGGGATAAACGCGGGAGAAAGCGCAGACTTCCAGTCATCCAGGGCGGAGAAACCTCAGTGGATGCAGCGAGGAGGAGGAGGAGGAGGAAGAGGAAGAAGACGCGTGGATGCTGATTGTAGCCAGACAGAGAGAATTATTTGGTGGTTATTAGAATAAATTCTAAACAATACAGTGGAATAAGCTTTTGCAGTCACCAGCGATGGACTTCAGCTGTCGGCACTGAGGTAGGAAACGTTGGTTTTGCATTGGCGGCGTCATGAGCAGCAAAGCAGAGAAGGCAGCCGGTTTGCAGCTGATCTTATCCCCGAATAACGCATCCGGTCCCTTCTCATTCAAAGATCAATCGCAGAACTGTGTTTGAGTGTAACTTCAGTGCTGTCGGCGGTGCTCCGCTGATGCACCGGGGATATTCACCGCAGGAGGTGCGAGGAGAGGCGACGATGCGCACAAGAAACCCCTCCGATACATCCTCAACGCAGTGGCCTGTAACAGACCGTAGCCTGCTCCTGCGGCTCCCGCAGCTGATACCTCGAAATAAATAAAGTGCGAGCTGGAGCAGGACCATTAGCAGGCAGGATCAGTCGGATGTGAATGATGTGTGATTATTCCAGATTTCAGACACCAGATGTGTCTCAGTGGTCGGGTTTCTCCCTGCGTACAAAATTGTAATGAGGAGGATTTTTCCAGACTTTGGGCTTTATGGTTGTGGTTTGGTTAATGAATCCTTCAGGCTGTGTCTCGTCTTGTTTTGGTTATGTGATTTCTCTCTCTGTCTCTCTATGAATTATAAATAAACAGCAGTAGGTAGGCCTGGTGGTATCAAGACACAGTGGTCCTTACACATTAGATGCCAGGCACATTACTTTAAGTGAGAGTACTCCTCACAGAAGTGTGGTTGATATAATTGTCTTAATTGCTGGTGGATATATTTAGGCTCAGTAATTGGACTCAGATTGACCCTCACGCTGACCAAGATTGTGGACAAATGTAAGATACCTGATGTGCACCTCACAGTAACTAGACAGTAACCTTGGAAAGAAAACACAGGTCTGTTTCTACAGCAGGATGCTGCCTGTGCTGTGAAGGATTTTGATTTGTATCATTATTTTACAAAGCAGGTAAAACCTGTCACCTTGTATTCTCTCTTCTCAGAGATAGCAGAGGAGGAGTGCAGCACTTCAAAAGGCTCTGACAAGAAATAATGCGTTTTCATTCTCCGCTGAGCATGTACATGCTGTCGTCCTTGGAGGAATGACAAGCTTTGAGGATGCTTGCAGAATTCTCTCGTTATTGTACAGCCATCATTTGATCTCATCCATTCGAATACACCAGTGATGTTGCTCTAGTAGGATGTAAATAACCAGCTGTGGCACCATTCTGCCTACAGATCACTGGGTTTGTTAAGCATGAGCATGCTAATCCAAAAGCAATGCAACACTGTGTATGTAATATTCTGTAAGTGGTACAGAAAATACTTAATTGAGGTACAGTGACGCTGAGGTACCTTTTAAGGTTGTCAAGTGGGCCTAAAAGGGGCGTTTGATATTATTTGCTCAGCACTTCATCAGACATGGTGCTGGACTGAGGCTTTCTCAGATTTATGGTCCAGACAGGCTGCTCCCTGTTCCTTTATCCACACATCCTGAATCATGTTTCACATTCGAGTATTGATTTGATATCTTCAGAGGTCAGACATCATGACTCATAAGTTAATGTCATTGCCCTGATCACCAGTGATATATTAGAAGGAAAGCCACAGTACCCTTCACCTATATTTCAAAATGCAAATTGCACCAGTGCTGCAGCAGTACATTGTTACTTCTGGGCTCTGAAAAATGCTAAAAATGATGATGTGCAATCTTTGTATCACAATATTTCTGTTCTATGCTGATGATGAACATTTCCCTAAAACAGCATGTTTTTCACTCAGTCTGCCGTGTACTCTGTGAAATGTTACCCTTCACCACCGAGCCCTACACAGTCCTTAAAACCCCTCTTTATAGAAAGCTGCAAAACACTCTCCGGGATATAGAACGACAGAAAAACATTGATGTGAACCAGAGGAGAACAGGAACTATGAATGTGCATTTCTTTGATATTGATTATAGCTCAAGGGAGATGTGTCCTCTTGTCTGCCTGCATTTACAGATATTTCAGAGCTGCATGGCTCAGATCTGCTTTTTGGGGTACAGAACAGTGACTCCATTGAGTTCCTCTGCATGATAACTTAGCTACTATTGCTAAGGTTTTACTTAGAGGAGGCATAAATAACAATCTTCCAGAGGTGACCCTCTCCTACAAACTCAATATTCTGCTAAATCAGCCTTCATAGCTCCCAGAGGGTAAGCGAATAATTTTATCTTTGATTTGATTTTTAATCATTTCCATCTTGTTTCTCTCTCTTCCCCTCTCTCCATGTTTGGTCTTGTCAAGGCTCCCAGTTCTCTAGTTCTTCTGATGACCACAGGCCCTCATGGCGCTTATTCATGAACCTCGTGCCCCCTCTCCTTCTCTCTCTGGCTTCAACACACCCCTCTCTGATCCTCCATCCTTTCGTCGACTCGATGCTGAAACACCCTGCACCCCAGAAATGGACCTCACCCCGACCCAGTGCGTCCTACGCAATGTCCTCTCCATAGACACCGGAGGTGCTGTCGAGCCTGGGGGTGGAGGAGGAGAGGGGCAGACTGCTGGGCACAACCAGACACCGGGCGAGGAACAACAGGAGCACTTTGCCAACAGTGTCCTGAAGCTCCACGAGCACGACGGGAGTCCTGGACGGACGGAGGGAGAGGGGCAGGAGCTGGACAGCAGTGAGGTCAGGAGCCAGGCGGATGACGCCAGGCTACAGTGCCAGTCCACCGGAGGAGGAGGAGGGTTTCTGGAGGGGTTGTTTGGGTGTCTGCGGCCTGTCTGGACTATGATCGGCAAAGCTTACTCCACAGAGCACAAACATGACCTGGACGGTAAGTCTAGCCGTCAAATGCGTTTCAGTGGAAACACATAAACACACTAGCATCAAGGGTTGCTTTTTATGGTTGCAGCAATCACCAGCATCCCATTTGATACCAGTCTGCATCTTTGATATGCTAATGGAGTGGTCTTATCTCAACTGTTTAATTACATTAAACAGTTGGTAGAAAAATGACTCCCTCAAAGGCCATGTCGTAAATAAACACTTTCCTTGACGTGAAAGAGCTGCAGCCAGAGAAAGACTCTATCAAATCTGCAAAGGGTTCATTTTCCCCAGATATTTTCTCCCCCATCCTTTCGCCTGCTCGCACCCACCCCACCTTCCTCCCACTACCACCCCCCCAATGAAACTAGCTCCCTGTGATGCTGTGTTGTTTATGTCTGCAGCCACTACAATAGCGCAGAGCTCCCCCGGGACTCCTCTGCCAAATCTGCCTCATGAATTATGCATGGCCACGCTCTGACCCCGCGCCTCTCATCTCTATTAACGCAAACCTGACACACGCACACACAGACACACATATGTGAGCATGCACTCAGGGATGACTGCACGCACACATAAACACATCCACAAATAGAAGCGCTTAATATCGCTGACACGAACACATAAAGTCAAAAAAGATGACAAACTTGATGAAATAAACGCGACATCACACATCAGGCTCGAAGGTGGCAGATTTATACGTCTTCTTGTCTTTATAGCCTTCTGATATTTTATCACCCGTTTGACTTCCATGTCTCCCCTCCTCCCTCCATATCTCATTGTCTCCTTCCCTCTCCTTTTCATCCTGTGCTGTTATCACTCCCAGCCCATCTGCACCTCGCTGCTCCGCTCCTCTTTGCAGCCTCACAGGGAGTCACACACACTGACGCGAGCAAGACGGATATTATAAAAGTGAAATAAATAGGGGCACTGCAACTGAATGCCTGCTCGCCGTATCACGATGCACTATTCTTAAGCTTTGAGTGGAAGGCACAGTGTAGCACAATAGAGAGCAGGAACCTCGTCCGTCCTTTATTGATTGTAGAGGACTGTGGGCTGCCTGGCGATGTCCTAAATTTCCTCAGTTTTTCAGATCAAACAAAGCAGACCTGCTGATATTATCAGATGTGGTCTTATGTCTTTACTGTGGAACATTTTAGAGGCTCATTAGAGACCTCAATTTATCACTGGAGAGCGTTAATCATTCATACCATCCTTGTTAGTATGACAAATGTGCCTGAATCTTCTTTTCTGGGGTAAAGAACAGCAGCAGAGCGGGCTGTATATTTCCTCTGTATTAACAATCTGTCTTCGGCCACATGGACCCCTGCCGACCCTTGGGGAATCCCCCTCCCGTCTTTTCACACACACACACGCACACACACACCACCTCTACCGTCACCACCCCTCCACCTCCTCGTTCGCCATGCAGCCACATTAGGCTCTCAGATCCCCTCCTTCTTCCAACCCTCTCCTGAGCGTCGTACCCCTGTTTCGCTTCAGCCCCACAATGGCACTAAGCAGGATTTAGGAGGCTGAGGGAGAATTACCCACAGGAGATTAGAGCTCCCTGTCTGTCTGCCTGCAAACCCTGGGTCTTAGGTTAAAGTGAGGTTCAACTGCAGAACAGGATATCAGCTTGGGCTCTGCATTGACACTAAGAGCCTAGACTTACAACAGGTTTTACTATTACAGGTCTATTATTGCAAAACAGCCTGTTGTAGTGCTGTATGCTCAATGCTACTATCTTAATTTTACATGGGCCTATAGACTTTTTGGTGTATGTATGTATGTATTTTGTCCACCTTGATTTAATAGTTTTAGCCTTTTATATGTGTTTTGTATGTTGTGAATGTATCAACAACTAAACATGAAGTGAGTGCGTTCTTTTCTTCATTTTGCTACCATAGCATACGAACATGTCGCCATATTAAAGGAATGGTTTGACATTTTTACGGAAAAACATTATTCGCTTTCTTGCTGAGAATAAGATGATAAGAGTGATACCACTCGCATGTTTGTACAGAAGATATGAAGCTATCGCTAGTAGTCAGCTAGCTTAGCACAACGCCTGGAAAGAGAGGGAAACAGCTGGCTTGGCTCAGTCCAACAGAAGCACCTCCAAAGCTTGGTTGTTGCCACTATTTACGGTTTCCTTAATCCGTACGAAAACCAAAGTGTACACATGACACCTTGTGCTTTTAGCACAAGGTGTCATGTGTAGACTGTTAATCCTCATCTGTTTCTTGAAGTCAGGCAATCAGTGCAGCTATTTCCCCCTGTTTCCAGTATTTATGCTAAGCTAAGCTAACCAGCTGCTAGCTGTAGCTTCATATGAAATGGGAAGACATGAGCGTTGTATCAACCTTCAAATCTAATTCTCAGCAAGAAAGTATGTAAGCGTATTTCCACAAATGTCAAACTCCTCTATGAGCAGACTCAGGTCAAAATAACTCAATCATGTAACCAGACTAGGCTGAAATATCTGTAATAAATCAAAATGAATCATCACAGCATAAATGTAACAAGAAAAAGTGAATTAAGATAAATTGTAGACTCAAATGAAATAAAGAACAGAGAGGATACTTCTATTGCTCATCAAAGATGCAGTCCCTAATAGCAGTCTGGTGTTTATTAATGTTATGAAACATCAGCTGCCCTCAAGAATATGAGTTTTCAGCCTGGTTTCCTGCAAATGTCTGAAAATAACCTGTAATCAGTACAGGTTAATATGATAATTGTCACTGTGCTCTACATGCTGCTACACCCATAAATTCACCAGCTGCTTTCCCTCCGTCTTCTTCCCCAACCGCAGAGGCCTGGGAGGTCCCGTTTGAGGAGATATCTGACCTGCAGTGGGTGGGCAGTGGAGCCCAGGGCGCCGTCTTTCTGGGCAAACTGCACGGACAGGAAGTGGCCGTAAAGAAAGTGCGGAATATCAAAGAGACAGACATCAAGCACCTGCGCAAGCTCAAACACCCCAACATCATCACTTTCAAGTTAGTAGAAATACTCAGTTGGCTTATTAGATCACAAGAAGTGCAGAGGATTCCAAGCTTTATATTTACTATATGTATATATGTCAGTTTTACAAAAACTAAGAAATGCAGCCTGAATTGTAATTATGGGGCTTTTAATCTTATTGTTTTTTATGTTTCAATAACTTGTGAAAAGGTTGTATAAACTCAAATGGTTGTAACATTTCTTCATGTGATCCTTCAAGTCACACTGTAACGTAAAATGCTTAAAGGTTTTCCACTCATTGTTGGCACTGTAACAGCTGTAATATGTTGTGTTTTAACATACTGTTCATACTTCTCTACATTCTCAGAGGCATTTGCACCCAGGCTCCATGTTACTGCATCATCATGGAGTACTGTGCCCAGGGACAGCTGTACGAGGTGCTCAGAGCAGGCAGGAAGATCCAGCCGTCCCTGCTCATGGACTGGGCCATGGGCATCGCGGGGGGCATGAACTATCTTCATCTGCACAAGATCATCCACAGAGACCTCAAGTCACCAAAGTGAGTTTTGTAGGTCTGGTGAAAGTTATCTGTGTGATTACAGCTTTGTAATTCAGGTGGAAGTGATAATGGTAGATAGTGTTCTAATCTCTTTCTGACGTGATGTGATCAGTCTGACTTGGATGAAAATTGGAGCAATGTTGAATATTTCGACTGTGTCCCAACTTTTAGAAGAACAGTTCCCAACCTTTTGAGGTGTTGACCCCTTTAAACGAAGCAGTGTCAACTTGCAACCTCATGTCACAAGCTGCATAAGTCTACCATTTGTCGTCAGGTTATTTGAATACTTTTTAGAGTCCTGAAATGACTAATTGAAATGAGTAATTTACAGGATAAAGCAAAAGAAAACAAAACCCCCTTAGATTTACCTTGTGACCTCCCGACAGTGTCTGTCGTTTCCCAGCCTTCTTAAGATGAAACCATGTCCACGTCTGTATGAAGAAAGTCTTGACGGCAGCGTTCCCATTACGTGCTTTTAGTTGCTATCATGCCGATGCCAGCTAGCTAATCCTTGTCTCACTTGTGGTTTGATAAACAGTAAATCAGTTCGTCGATTTCAGTGCCCAATATCGCTGTTTTTCAAGCTACAAATAATACAGCCTCTATGCTTGACTCAGACTGTTAACTCACAGACCTTTACCTATTGCTCAACAGCAGACACCCACTGAGCAAACAGTTTGGAAACAGCGTGCTATCTGGCTAAACCTTTTCTCATTTGTGGTCTGATAAAAAGTAAATTCATCAGATTCAGTGCCCCATATTGTTATTTTCCAAACTGGCTGTCGTGGACCACGTGAAAGCAGTTTCCATGGGAACACAGCCATCGAGGCATATGAAGGTGGGAGTGGTTTCACCTAAAGTAGGTTGGAACCCTGCTTTACAAAGATACACTGATTGGCCAAATTCAGCTGTAATTAAATTAAACTGACACATTACTGGTGAGGTTTTGACAACACAAGGAGTGATAACGTGTCATGTTACTGACTGGCTCAATGATTGGTTTGAATTAGTTTTATATTTCTTAAACAGCTGTTTTTACTCAGACGTGCAGACATAAACCTGCCGTTCAATGTTTCATTCCAGCATGCTGATCACTTATGACGACTCAGTGAAGATTTCTGATTTCGGGACGTCCAAAGAGCTCAGTGACAAGAGCACCAAGATGTCCTTTGCCGGTACAGTGGCCTGGATGGCTCCTGAGGTCATACGCAATGAGCCCGTCTCAGAGAAGGTGGATATTTGGTAGGTGTCATAACCATTTTACACCTTCTTCTGCAGTGATGAACCTTTGCAATTTTCCCTTATGGTTTGTCTTATCTGTCATAGAATCTCATTAGCTACAGCCTACTACAGTATACAGCGCAGGATCCTGTTTCTAGAAAATCTATTCAGTATTATGTTCAATATCTCATTACATGAAATTCTATAGGGTCTCTGCCATATCTGATGGGTTGCCCTGTGTTAGGCCCTGATCTCCCCCAGTACATTCTTCTCCCCCCCTCTCTCTCCCATCCTTCATCCCTCCATCACTCTTCCTCTCCGTCCTGAAAGGAACGCTGGCTAATTTAATAATTGATTTGCCAGATGCTGCAGTGCTCAGGAGAGGCTGGAATAACCTTCTGAGCCTGTGGATGGTTTGGCCCAGAGCCAGCAGTGCATTAGCAGAGAAGTGAAAATAGGATTAAAAAGCTTTTGATGTGGAAAGAAAGCAAAGCATGGGTGTATACTGTACAGTTTTGTTTAAATTTATGTTAATTATGTAGTAAGCCACACCACGAAAGGAGTGAATCAGAGAAAGTGAGGCAGTGGTCAAGTATTATCTTGTATGTGTTCATTTTTGGTTTGTGCTGACATTTTTGACAGCAGGTTCAACAGATATTTACATAAGGACTATAATAAAATAGCTGAATTTAACATGAAGATATAACCTAGTTAATTTAAATTAAGTACATTTACTCCTGAAAGGGTAATTATATTGCAGCAGCTCGCCTCACAGATCAACATATGAACGGACAATAAATAGGAGAAGAAGGAGAAAGCACTGGTCATCACTATGCTAAAAACAATAAAAAGCAATAAGATAAAAGCTATATGTGGAAGGGCATAAATACAACAATAGCTTAATCACAGAAAGAATGTCGCACAACAACATAAGAAAATGTTGCTTACTCCAAGACATAGGCTGACAAGATGGAACCTATATATTGACTGGGTTCAGTATAATGCTGCATTGCATTATGCAAAATAATTGTAATGCAGCAAGAATTTGCTTCCCTTGGTTATATAGCTACTGGGTCTGCAGATTAAATAAGATTCATTTCATAACAGGAGTGGAAATTGGGGAGAAAAAAAACCTAATGATTCAAATTTTTCATTTCTCTGTTTTCAAATGCAAAGTCTTGAAAGTTTGGAAAATGCTTAATTTAAACCATTATGCTTTCAAGGTAGGAATATGATTAAATTCAAAGACGTTCCTTGAAGAATGCTTGATTTTCAACATAATCTGGTGTTTCATGCACACAATCAATCATGTAACCAAAAATCTTTTAATATTTGAAATGAAACAATCCTGTCGTCATATTTGTTGTCTCCTGGTGTCGAAGTTAGCATGAATTAAATAATCATGATCAAAACATACAATCAGTTAATGTGAGCAGCTGTTATGATAAATATAATGACAATATACATTGATTGCTGTGGGTATAAAGGATTTCTGCAAACTTTATTCTTCACAGTTTCATTTATAGCAACAATTTAGATGTGATAATGAAGGCTTAGAGAGTTTTTGAATTTTTGGTAGGTACCTTGAAATTTCTTGAAAATTGCTTGAATTTTACTATTGAAAATCTGCAAATTAAAATTGTAATACTTTACGATAAGCCATACTTTACTGGCAAAGGGGTCATTCCTTATATTACTGAATGTTATGATACAGCATGAAAATAAACTGATAACACAATTGTAATCCATCATCTAATTAACAGCTAATATTTGACCTCGTCGTTAAAAAAAATAATTGATTGCCTTGAAATCAGGTATCTCATCTTGTGCAATTATATCACGAATCATAAACAAGTAGATGGAGGAACTCTAAAAATACACATGTAAATACAACATCACACACACACACACACCTCCTCAATGCTGCGTGTTATGCTATTGGCACCCTGGATACTGTACGTGGTCGCCATGGCAACCCAGAGAGTCACAGACAACACACGACTTTCCTTAGTTACCTTCCCCATGGGTGCCGCTCTCTTGCTCCCTAACCAAACATACTTAGAACATACTTACATCAATGAAGCACTGAACTGTAGTGAAATAAAGCATCATGTTTTGGCAAAAGTTGGTTGGTTATTTTTTGGGGCTGTGATATATTTGTCAGGGCATATATATATATATGTGTATAAGTATATAGAACTTTCATCGCACCAAACTGATTAAACCTTGATGATAATCAGGTTGAGATACCAGAGACTGCCCACAGGCATCAGCATCAAAGGCTTTTTGCAGTGATAAAGTTCCCGTCAGATACAACAGTTCTAGCGATTTAGATTTTCGTCTACAACGTTAAGTGTGACATTTCACTCATGCTTCCTTTCATCACTTCACTTCACATCTTCATCGGCATGTCTGAATGTAAATACGCCGCGTCTCTCTGCAGGTCATTTGGCGTGGTGCTGTGGGAGATGCTGACGGGAGAGGTGCCCTATAAGGATGTGGACTCCTCCGCTATCATCTGGGGAGTGGGCAACAACAGTCTGCAGCTGCCTGTACCTGATAGCTGTCCAGACAGCTTCAAACTGCTCCTGAGGCAATGCTGGTGAGCAGGCGGGAGGAGGGGAGGCAGAGGGAGGGACGGAGGGAAGAAGAATGATTTGGAAAAAGAAAGCTGAGGCATCAGCACAAAGAGAATATAATGACGTTAGAAGCTTTAAGGAGGTAGGAAAGAGAATATTTTACAGAGAGGGAGCTGTTCATAAGAGAGGAAAGGCCATTATCTTCCACACCCCTCACATTTCTGACAAAACATTTGTTTACAGGAACTGCAAGCCAAGAAACAGGCCTTCCTTCAGACAGATCCTCCTGCACCTGGACATCGCCTCTGCAGACATCCTCTCGACTCCACAAGAAACTTACTTTCAGTCTCAGGTGAGCTCCCTTTCTCTCTGTTGACAGTCCCAACTGAAAAGCTGCGTTGACATCTAAATAATGGGCAAAATTTGATTTCATTAAATGTATGCATTCATTTTGTTTTTATTGTTTACCAGTGCCAGTTTAGAAAGCACTAATTCACACCCAAGGAAATGTGTATTTAAGGGACAATATAATTGAAAACCATCCTCTCTAAAATCACAGCCTCCCTTGTCAAATAAATACAGAAATAGACATTAGATGAGGGACACACAAGCTCTGTATGTCTCCTAATAGAAAACCTCCTGCAGCAGCCAGTATCTCTAATAGTCATTTTCCTGTCAACCCACTGCCATTTGTTTCCAGTCCACTGCAGTAACTACAGGCAGTGCAGAGGGTGCAGCTGCACGGGGCCCCAGGCCTCTCGAGAGCCCACTAATAATACCTGTGCTTTCAATCACAACATATTATAGTTGGTTCTTTGGTCTTTGTTCCTTGTCGAATGTGAGTGCTGATTTGTGGTCAAAGAGGGAACCTTTTTCGACCTCCATCATATCAAAGCATGATGGAGAGGGCGGGTGTGGGGGATGGGTGCCAGTGACAAATACGTGAGACCACTGCCAATCCAAACAGATGAAGGACAGCAGACTTAGAGGAAGAAGTATAATTGTGTGGAAGATATGTGTTAACTCAGCCATGCTGAACCGCAGATCCATTTATAACTCAAGCGTTTATAATCAGGAGACGCACTTGTGCACACAAATACAAAAAGTGGATACGATTTCCTTTTCCCAGCAGCCCACGGCCTCCTCTTGCATTTATATCTCACCATGCAAAATACAAAGCTTCACTCTTTCCACTTATCCTTGATCCTTTATTTCTCCCTGCTCCCCTTCCCCCTCTTGCAACCCTCCCCAGTTTCTCTCCTCCATGCCCCATAATGGATTTTTCTTGTGACGTTGGAAAGAAGTATTTGCTGCTGGAGTGTATTGATTGCTTTAATGGCAGGGAGCAGAGAGCAGAGAGAGAGGAGGAAGCGGGGACTGGAGACATAGAAAAGTGCGCACAGAGTCCATTAGCTTAATAAGAAGAGCATCAGTCACGGACAGACAGAAATACACACACACACACATGCATGTATGTGCACACACTCATATATCTGACTTCCTTTGTCCTTTGATATGACAGGTATCAGATAACAGCTGTCACGCTCCACTGTGTACAAGAAAATGCCCTCGCTGTATTTTTGTGTGTATGTGTGTGTGTGTGTGCTCATGTTATGCCAGTTCATGTTCAGTTTCACTCCCAGCGTATTGATCATCATCTGACAGCTTAATGGGTTTTGTTTCAATGATACACATGAACCTCAGTCTCTCAGCAAATTAAGCGCTTTTTTTTTACTAGATCAAGGTGCAATGAAGTTTATTCTCAGTATTAATCATTTGTTGTTAATGTCATTACTTCATTATTCAAATGGAAAACACAGGGATAGCAGCATTTTCCAGGCGTACAAATCTAATAAAACACGAAAAAAAAACAGGTGCTTTGAAAAATGCCATACAAGCTGCCAAAATATTACAATTAAATTCTGCGTATGTGATGAAGCAGGCTGTCTGCTGCATCGATAGAGGAAGTAACTACAGTCCACAAATGATCTGTCTGATTTCAGTCTGCATTACCTTCAGGTGTAGGCTGCTGATTCCTGACTAAAACTGGTGACTTTACAGGCGGCTCTGGCTATTTTGAATTTCTGCACAGACAGAATAATAATTAATCGTAGTGGTAGTAACACAAAGGCTGGAGGTAGTAATAGTAGTGGTGGCAGAAGTATTGGTAGTAGAAGCATTGATCATAGTAGAAGTGCTGGTAGAAGATGAAGAAGACAACATTTGTACACTAATTTAAAACGATATGAAATCTTTTAACCACAGACAGTCTTTTTATTCTGACCTGTAAGATGATGAAATATTAAGTTAACGTAAGTCCCACTCTGATGGATGTGTCCAGGTGGAGTGGAGGGATGAGGTGAGGCACCACTTTGAGAAGATCAAGTCTGAGGGGACGTGTCTTCACAGGCTGGACGAGGAGCTGATCAAACGACGCAGAGAAGAACTCAGGTTAGCTAATCGCAACACGGATGTGGGGATAAACAGGAAACCATCAAAACCACCACTAACAAAGACATAAGGATGAGCTGACTGTTGTTTTCCTCTCCTCTCAGACATGCGCTGGACATCCGGGAGCACTACGAGAGGAAACTGGAGAGAGCCAACAATCTCTACATGGAGCTGAACGCCATCATGCTGCAGCTGGAGATCAAAGAGAAAGAACTGCACAAGTATGAAAACTGCTGTTGCTGTTTTATTCCATTACAACACTGACTGAAAGGGAAGTTAATGTAGCTGCAGTTTTGCACTTGCAATAGTTCTTCACAAAACTGCTGCAGTTCTGTCAAGTTGCATGGGGACTGTAAGATTATACAGTAATGGTTAGAGATCAAGTTTGCATAAGGTAGCATACTGTAGTCATTTTCTAGTTATTGAAAAATGCATCACACTGTAACAGTAGGAAAACTCAGCCTGCAGTCATTGAAATACTTTGTACTAATAGCTTTATCTATCACCCTTGGTGAAGCAGTGTTTTTGTAATGAAATAGCAGAAAAGAGTTCATCCGTAATGCGAAGTGAATGGCCATCACATCCAGTCGCACAGGGCCATTGCATGTAACAAAGTGCTCTCTTATTCCGAGTATCCATTGACATCCATTAAACGAGTATTGGCTCTGTGTTTAACCATCAGGAGGGAGCAGTCGCTGGACAAGAAGTACCCGGGCTGCTTCAAGCACCACAGCTCCAGACAGTCAGCCTCCTCCAACTCGATGGAGAAACTCATGAAGAAACGCAACGTACCTCAGAAACTGCCTTCACACAGCAAGAGGTGAGACAGCACGTTGTTGTCTATATTTGCAGCATTTATATGTCGATGGTTTGATCAAATCGCTCCCCAGGGCAGTTTTAAAGGAAGAGAAAACCCCCCAGGAACTACCAAAAAAGATCATGAATGTTGGCACTGTAGTTTTAGTTTTGTTTTTGAGTTGATCCTATAAACAGCAGCCTACTGCTGAGGCCGAGCTCCTCAGACAGGGTAGAGGAGTTAAAAAGTATTGAAAGTTGTACTAACAGATTGCTGTTTTTTATTGTTTTGATTTTAAGGTAATTTGAGGACAATGATATTTTTGAAGATACAGTGAAGAGTGCAGGAAATACACGAGCATCTATGTAGCAATTAGTGCAATATTGAAATGTTTATTCTTTGCCTCTGTTTTTCATTAATTATGCCTCCATCTTCTCTAGGCCAGACTTACTAAAATCAGAGGTCATCCTCCCCAAACTGGACTCTTCCATGACCCAGGTCACAATCCCCAACAAGGGCTCTACCTCCCCCGGCCGCTCACGCCGAGGAAAACCGCGCTACAGGAAAGCCGGCAAAGGCAGCAGCGGGGACTTGGCTCAGCTGAAGGCTACTCTCTCCTCTTCACTAGCAATGGTCAACTCCACCACATCTGTTCCCAGCAGTAAGCAGCACCTAGACCCCAGTGCAGCCCTCAGGGGCCTGCAGCATGATCTGCTGCTCAAGAAGATGTACTCCTCGAGCCCGGACCTAATTTCTACTACCTTGGAGGCTGAAGGCAGGAGGAAGGGGCAGGTCAGGCCAGGGTTGGACAGAGCGGGCAGCCAGAGTGCCTCAGCCGGGCTCGAGGAGAGCAGAAGCGGAAGGAATGGAGGGCCGGAGGAGGGGCCAGATGTGGGCGTGGGGACCGACGACTTGGCGGAAACACCTCCACGCAGTGACACGCCCAGCGAGGACGCAGCTTCTATTCCGTTCTCCAGTAGCCCTGACTCGCCGTGTGGCAGAGGGGCAGCGGCGGGGAGGGCGTCCGTGCTCGGGAACCCCCGCGTTTCCCACGAGGGCGAGGAGAAGGAGGACGGGACGGTGATTACGCGCTCGCCCAGAAGTCAACGCCTCACACCTGCAGCGCTGCTCTACAGGGCTGCAGTCACACGCAGTCAGGTGAGGCTTTGTCAGCGCTGCCCAGTTTCACAACATCATTTTGACTTCTGCCTTATAACAGAGCAACAATGACTTGGCAGTGAGAAGCTTTGGGGAAATCAGCCCATTTTGATTTCTTTTATTGCAACGATTAAGCAAAACACAAAGCATTACCAGCCTTTATCACTGCCTCTATCTTGACTCAACTCGCTGTACAAACCAGCATCTTTAGAGGTGTCAAACGCGCAAAAAACACTGCCAGGCTGTGGTGATTTTCACATGTCATGTTACTCTTCTCCGCAGAGACGTGGAGTGTCGTCAGAGGAAGAGGAAGGAGAAGTGGACAGTGAAGTGGAGTTGCCGCGGAGACGGTAAGAGTTCAGCAGAATTACTGAAGACCTGCTGTGTTCGCATTTCCATCTGTGCATCCATATAAAGCAGTTCATATGTTCAACTTCCCAACAAAAAAATCCAACATTACATTTTCAGGCCGCCACACAGGTGCATTCACTTATTCAGCCTGATATAACATCACCCTAAAGGCTAATCAGCCAGAATAACTGACACCTGTGTGGGCATGCAGGGTCTTTAACACATAGTCTGTGAACAAAAGCGACAAACAGTTATGCTGGCGTGATCCTAATTTTCAGACACGATTTAATGCCAAATGTGGTTGAAGAGACTTTCTGGCATGAATATATTATCACATTTTTAATACACGTCTGTGTCATGGTTCAACCCCTTTTCCACGCATCATATCTCTCTACTGTGAAGTGCTTATAAATGCAGTAATGCCATTAATATAAAGTGTTTTCTCACTATGCTATCTATGTATATGTACTCTTTCCTATCCCACTCAGGCGTCCTGTGAGCATGACCAAGTGCCAGTCCCTGTCCACCTTCAGCTCAGAGAACTTGTCGGTCTCGGACGGCGAGGAGGGAAACACCACCGACCACTCCCACAGCGGCACGCCGGACGTGGTCAGCACCAACACGGACGAGCGGCTGGACGACAAGAGCGACGACCTCCTGTCTCAGGGCTCGGAGATTCCCGCTGACCCATCTGACCCCGCCCAGCTAGGCTCTGACGGGTTGTCTGAGAAGGAGGCTATCCTTCGACAAGTCAAGACCCAGCTCGCAAGCAATGACCATAATTATGAGGTAGGCTGCATGAGAGCTCATGACATAGAGTGATATATAGAGGCAGACAATAGGTCAGAATCTGCTTATGTACTCAACATTAAAAGCTCTGTTGCTGTTCTAACTCTGATGATTCATGTTTTTCCTCCAAACCAGGGCCTGTATGATGACTCGGACTGTGACAGCACAGAGCTGGACCATTCAGGCAGTGCAGAACCCAGCCAGCCTCCAAGCAACTGGTGAAAATCTGACACCTAAGCCCACTCAAAATGCGTCCAGATCCAGCCTGTGAATGCCTCTTTTACCCTTACAGACATTGGAACACACGGAGTCATGATCAGGGACGTTGCAGAGAGGCTGAAATGACCCCTGTGTCCTTCTTCGGAAACAGGAAAACACAAATCCTTGGTGAGCGTTCTCGAAAAATATCCCGGAAAAAACTGAATCGGGGCACAAGCCGAGCTAACGGAGCAGCAGCCCCCTCTGTTCCTCCCATAGCCACTGGCCCAAAATCAGCATTGCAAGAACACTTCAGATGACACCTCAGTGACAGAGGCCTCAGTCAGAGAGGCCCTCTGCTCTACAGTCTGTTAATGTCTCCTGTCATCATCATGTCAGTTTGTCTTTTTCTCTCCGTCATGAAAACGTCATATTATTTCACATCATGTCATGTGAGAACATGATTATAAAATCCTATCAGGGCTTTTATTATGTTTTAATGTTTCTGTCGTCAACATTACTGGGACAGCTACCGATGCTGCTGCTTGCACTCGATTGATGAAATGTATAGATTTTCTCGTGATCATCGTGTCATACTGCATTTCCTCTCAAAACATTATGCACTGACTAATTTATTGTTACTTTTCAGCGAATTCATTTATATTACTCAGAAACAATGTTTACATTTTTGTGTTGTTTACATTATTTATTTAGATATATGCCATGGATTCCGTTTTCCATTTTCTACTTCTGTGTTTTAATATCAATGTAAATATGTGATGTTGTAAAATGAACAAATTTTTAAAATGTGAGATTGTATAATTTTAAGGTGCTGATGTTCCTAATTAGGTGGCGCTACTCTATTTGAACCTCAAAAAGCTTATGGTGGTAGAATGTACTGTAGCTGCCGTTCATGTCTGAGCATCAAAACACATTTAAAAGAGGAACAACATGTGAATGAAGAAAAAGCAATATGTCTGCTCTGGTACAGTATGTCCTGTCACTGAGTTCATTCAGGCAGACAGGCTTTGTTTTTATTAGTATTGCAGTGTTTACTGTATTAAAATGCAATACCAGTTTGAAATCCCTTTCTAAGTATCTGGGGGTGTATATAGCATCAGAAAAGCATGCTAGTGGAAAAAAGTACAGATAGCCCATTGGTCACTGTTTGTGGCTCAGATCAAAAGGAAAAGACACAACAAGAGCAAGACTGCAGATGTCTGGTAGACTTTTAAAAACTCCAGTTTAGTGGCTGAAGGCACGTGGATGATGGGGACACAAAACACCAAAATAGATCTCAGAATAACTGCAAATTTCCAATTGCACTCATGGTTTTCCGCAATCACTCCGTTCTAACTCGCCAGCCGTGCGGCCTCACTACGTCTGCAGCGTACCAGCACACAAAAGATGACTTCCTTTTGACAGACATTAACGTAAGCTTACTCAGTATCAGTGGGAGATGCTGAGCACTTTTCCTGCCCACTCAGAAAACTTGTGCACACCTAAAAATGAGGCATGTGACATCATGATTTGTCCACTTTTAATCTAGCAACTTAACTTCTACAAGCCCAGTGTGATTCATCAGTTTCCACAAAGGCCACTCTGACATTGTCCTCACCAGCTGAAATTTTGTCCAACAGATGGTCATTTTTCACTAATGTGTAAGGGCTCCTCCATAATAGACAGTATGATACATAAAACTCTGGTTTTGATGTACTTGTGTCCCTTGACAAGCCTTCTTACATGCATGTGATTCAATCTGACCATAGCACATTACTTCCTGTTCCATTAATTTATGACTGATCAGGTCCCACTCAATAAGCTAGAAACGGCAGCTTCTCCTTTTTTTTTCTTTATCTGGTGTTAAGTTTTGAACTTAAAATTTGTAGAGAATTTTAAACTGATTGTGCCCCCAAGATTTTGAAGCTAGAATTCCTCCTGCAGGATGAAATGTTGCCAAAAAGCAAAACCTACTGCCCTCTAGTGTCTCGATTGTGGAGGTACTCCTTTCCCAAGATGCTGATTGAAACAACCCTGTATGAACTGAAACGTTTGCTTTTTATACTGCATTATTGTAACTGTACATTAAATATATTTAAGAAACAATTTAAAATAAAACCAAACCTGTAAAAGCTCAACTTGTGTGTTCAGCATGCTTCGGTCTGTGACAAAAATCTCAAGACAAGCTGCGGTTTGAGCATTTCACGTCTTTATTTCTGTATTTTTTAAACAATGTTGTGGCACCCAGGTCTACAGTCTCAAAAACGTGCACAAAAGTTTTTTCTTTCCTGCAAATAAAAAATAAAATAAATTCTGACTTGAGCAAAGCAAAGAGCAGGAAACTAGTGTTAACTCACAACCCTTTCTTTGTCTAGTTCCAAAGCTTCAACGGTTTCAGTTCTCAGCCTCATCACATTTAATAGACATATCAGTCAGTGTCCAGGAGTTAATCCCCCTTTGGTAGTTAAAAAAAAATATTTCCTCCATTTAAAACAAATATTCCAACATTTTTTAGTATATATCAGTCTTTACAAAAAAAGCGAGGAGAACCCTCTGCTTCCGACCCCTAGAGCCAAGCCCAAACCCCCAAAACCTCCCATCCCAGCAAAATATCAACACATGATCTCAGGACCAGGAGAGGGGGGGGAAAAGAAACAGGAATGACACGCAGAGGGGCGGAAAGTGACACGCGTACTAATACACATTTTAAATTATCTGGATAAATTTAATTGTGAGTGTTAGAACATCTGTCGTCATAACCAAATATAATCTGTGACAGTGCATGTACAGCTACGTCTTCTCAGTGACACAAGTGTAATCCATGTTACAAGCACTTCAATTGAAAAGGTGACAAAGGGGGAGAATGCTGTGTATATTTAAAGCAAGTGAGTATGGACATAAAATGGACAGACTGACTTGTGGAACTGGGTGAGGAACAAGGGGGGGCGTGTATATAAACACAGAATAAAACAGTCACTCTATTCTTATTTTTGATACTTTTTTTTATTTTTCCTTTTTTGTCTTTTCCTTTTTAAAGAAAAAAACTGACTGTACAGAACTAAATCTATATGCCTATTCAGAGTTTTCCAACTCTACTCTTCTCTGATGGTAAAGAAAGAAAAAAAGGGAAGAGAGCAAGGGATCCATCAAAAAAAAGGAGAAAAAAAGTCTAATAATAAATCATTAAAACCTCCAACCTGACTCAAAAAGGGAATTAAAAACCTAATTATTTGCTTCTTTTGACTAAAACCAAAACAAAGAAAATAAATAACGAAATCAGCGGATCAAATCAGAGGCAGATGACATGACTTCAAATGAGGAAGAGGCGGTATAATATATAAACTCTTAAGTTGGATAGTTGCATTGACTGATTTATGGTAGCCGATGATATAAAAGTGAGATTTAGTGCAGATGCAGTGTCTTATCAGTTGGCTGCCAGTCCTGTGGCCTCAGAGGAAAGCCTGGAGAAACAGACAGAGAGACACCGAGAGACCAGGGAGAGAGAGAGAGAATAAGGCATGCAATCAGACAGACAAGATACATGTCATTTACTGTACATTACATAATCAAAATGAAAGGCTAGATCATCTGGATTTATTAAACAGGAAATGCATGCTCGGATTTATATTTAAAAATAATAATAATAATTTGTCCAGTTTGGCTACTCCTCTTGTCAGTGATAACTCTTCTCAACAGCTGGTTCAGAGTCAGATCTCAAACCGATTTGGTGATGCAGCTGTGTTGAAGAAATAGTTCGACAACTTGGGAAACACGCTTATTCGCATTGTTGCCGAGAGGTAGAGGTGAAGAGCGATAGCAGCTGGTTAGCCTAGCTTTGCGTAAAGGATGGAAACGGGTGGAAATGGCTAGCCTGGTTCTGTCCAAAGGTGACAAAATACAACAAGCAGCACCTCCAAAGCGCACTAATTAACATATTGTGTCTCATTTGTATAATCCGTATCAAAAAATAAGTGGAGACTCCAAGAAGTCACTGTTCCCAGCACAGCCTAAAACCACATGTTTTTACTCTTTGATTTTTGGCCAGATTGCACAAACTGGATAAAACACGGTGATTATTGATCTTCTGAGGTGCTGGTAGCCAGATTTCATTACCGTTGGAAAGATCCAGCTGTTTCCCTGTTTGCCAGCGAACCGACAGCTTGCTCTAGCTACATATTTACTGCACATATGTGAGATTGGTATGAATCATCTAAATATCAACAAGAAAACAAATAAGCATTTCCCAAAATGTCAAACTATTCCTTTAAAATGAAGCTCAATTAGTTTGATGCTTTTGTGTTTTTTTTATCAACAAAATGATCCAAATAAAGGGTGGTTTGGTGCCTTTGATACCTGAGGGCAGATTTACTTGGAATTGAAATTACAATTGCTTCTTATATTAAGAAAAAAAAACCCATCATCATACATACTATACTCTTCATTATGACCGCTTACAATAGTCGCTTAAAATTCACTACAAGAACACTATTCCCATGAATACAATGTGACATCTTAAAGAGAGCCGCTACCTGAGCAGAGCTTACACAAAGAGAGAAATGCTTCAGTAAATCAGTGAAGTAACTCACTGTCCATGCTAAGTTCAAAGTCCTTTAAAAATATAATGCACTCAACATGTAATTTCTGTAAGAGACAGGCCAAATCAAGCTACAGATATCTACTTTATAAATATGGCAGCAACCATCCGTCTGGCTGTGTAACACTTGTTTGTGTGCATTCGTTTTCCGTATTAAGCGTGGCATGGCACAGCCAGATACAAAAGCAAGTGCAGGTACAGACAACAAAGAGCATTGTCAGTACTTAAGTAGTAGATGACTTATGTTTCCTTCGTTAGTAAGGGGAGAGCCTTCGTCTTTTAGACTTGGAGCTCAGCTCTGGGGCGATTTTGGGCTCAGTGGGGAGAGGGTGTGCGGGGTTACTGGCCCCGCTGACAACATGGAGGGCCAGGAGAGGGAGGGGCTTGAGACTGAGGAGACTTGACACACAGGCAGGAGAGCTGGGGAGCAGGGAATCAGTGGAGGAGGAAGAGGAGGAGGAAGAGGAAGGAGGAGGTGGCCCTGGAGCCAACAAGGACAGGGGGATGGAGGCTGAGGGGGGCACCACACAGGAGGAAGAGGAGGAGGAGGAAGAGAAGGAGGAGGTAGCAGCAGAGGAGGTGGTGGTAGTAGTAGTAGTGGTAGTAGTAGTAGTAGTAGTAGTAGAGGTGGAGGGAGGGCACGGGCTGGTCTGTTCGGGGTTCAAGGAGGAGGAGGAGGGAGGAGGTTTAGAGGACTCTACACTGTAGAAAGAGAGACAAGGAGAGAGGGACAACACAGTCGGGATGGATCACAGGGCAAGCTGGTGAGCAATGGGGGGTAGGAGGGGGAGGAGGAAGGGTGGAGGGGTTGAGGGAAATCACTCAGGGATGTGATCAAAACACAAGAAAAAAAAGCTTCATTAGAAATGAATGTGTTAATCCAAAAAAAAGGAAACACACACACAAAGAGAGAGAGAGAAAAAACACATCTCTAGTGGTGGATCAATGCGGAGCAAAGCAAAGGGGAGAAAAGGAAAAACACAAGTGCAGACTGACAGAGAGCTAGCAACACCAAAGTGACGATTAGCAGTAGCCAAAAAATACCATTAATCCAAGCTAGAAAAGCTGATGCAGCAGGTAGGCCCGTTATGCATTTGCATATGATATTAGGTATACCAATTATTTGACTGTTTTATAGAATTCTGCAGTATTGTGACATTAGGAAAAATATATTAAACTGAACTCTTCAGACAAATAATTTGCCTTAAAATGAAACTACTGCAATGTTTTGATTTTTTAAAGCTTGTGACTGAATGAATCACCTGTTGAGAGCTAACATAGTATATAAGTTATTAGCTTACCTGGCGTTGATGAGGTACTCCGCCAGACTGATGCTGGCAGGTGAGCCTGTGATGGTGACCTGGCGATCAGTCGATCCATCCACTGGATTTGCAATCTTGATCTGGGCGCCCGACATTTGCCTGATCTCGTTGATCTTGGCTCCCTGGCGGCCGATGATGCACCCAATAAGCTGTAGTGAGGAGGAGCAGCAAAGGTAAGTGACAGGAATGCTTAATAGATTCTGACTGACATAATGAACTTGTGCCTCTGCTAAAGTTAGCAACTTGGAATGAACACGCTCGAAAAAAGCATTTTACACACAAAAGCTGGTCAAACACCAGTTTTCACTTCTTGATGACTTCAATCCCAGTTGAACAGCACAATAACAATTTTTAAGAATGACTTGTGAATGAGACAACATGCCACAACTTCGATTCTTAACAGGAATAAAAAAATAGACTTTATGAAGCACTTACATCATTTGGAATGGTCATCTCATGGGAACTGGTTTGAGCAGAAGCATCCATCCCTGGTAAATAAGAAAACGATAACCAACAATGACATAAATAACCAAAATAATATGATGAAATGTGAAAATCAATATACATGCAATATGAAGTGCGTAGAACTAAGTTACTAAAAATATTTGATGTTCAGTCACCAAGTCAGATGGTACTTTAATAAGCCTAAAAAGCCCCAAATTCCAGCCAGGGAGTTATAAAACCTGAGATTTACTGTGAAGCCCTAGATATGGATTTGCCATATAGTGAGAGATTAGGTACAGTAATATCACCGTACCAGACAGTGAACACAACACGCAAAACTAACATTTAACTGTACTGATTATACAGAAATGAAAGGACATGTGATACTTGCAAAAGGAAAAGCATTCATAGAGTATATTCAATGTACTTCAGTGAGGCATTTGAACTTTGTCCAACTTTAGCTGGAGTTCAGGACCTTTACAGATAAATGGACGTTTCATTCACCAAACTCTTTTTTTTAAGTCAAATCTGATTTTGATGAGTTTGATGTACTAAAACAACCTAGCTGATTTTGAGCTTGTGTCCAACAAATTCTGACTTTTAAAGCTCACGCATTGACAAAATGTTGCATTGAAAGCCGGTGGGCCTTAGTTGTGTTGCATACCAGTGAATCCCTGGTTGCTTGGTGCGATGGGGAAGGGGCTCTGCTGCATAGCCAACTGGTGAAGCTTGGTGAGCTGTGGAGAGATAGCAGCAGAGGAAGACTGTGAGAGTGAGAGAGGAGGCAGGGAGAGAAATGGAGGAAATGGAAAACACAGGAAGAGGGAAAAACAGAACAAAAACATCACAGTCAGTACAGACAGCAACACAAAAAACCTTGAAAAAGAAACAAAAAAAGAAGACACAGCACACATCACAAAGACAAGTCACATCATACTGCTGTGTGTAGATTTCTCTACATGGATAACTGCTGTCTGACAACCTGTGTGTTATATGACTCTGTGGGGTACCCCAAAGGTATTCCTCCATAGTGCAGGCTGCATCTCTTGGTCATGCTTTCCGACAGCCTTCAGGGCAAAGTTAGGGAGCTCTCAATCTGTATTATGAATTAGCATCACCAGTTATCACCACTATAGCTGGAAAAACGAATTAAGGAGGTGATCACAGGTTCTTGTATCACTTTACAGGGTTGTTGTTTAGGCACCGTATCCAATGTAAGCCAAATGAACATAAATCAATGTGGAGGACGGGGCAGATATTTCACAGGGACCAGGGGGGGCATGGCTGCTGTGGCCCCTCAGTTGGCCTTATGCCCCTCAAAACATTATACGCCCTGTGGCCACAGTGGCCTTGATGCCCCTCCTGCGCTGCCCCAGCTGATTTCAGCATTTTCTCCTGCTCCTCTTTTCTGTCAATACAGTTTTTAGACAACTGTGTCTTTGGTTGAGATTCTGAATTCTTATTGGACAACATCACTTCATCAATGGTGGGTTCGATTTCGAGCCTGTTATGAACAGCTGCAAAACCATGCTATTTATGATGATTTTGGTTTCACATAAATCTAGCACAAACCAGGAGACATAATTTCTTCTGAGAAGAGAGGGGTCGACTGAGCAGAGGCAAGAAAGTCTAAAAATTAGCGAACAAATAATCCAAGAAACAGCATTTAATGCAACAAGGCTGACACACGAGCAAGGCCCACTGGCCTAAGTCTTATGTGTTTAACAGGTATTATAGGTTAATGTGTGTATTATATTTCATGATTTCCGTGGACTTAAACTCATTGTTTTATTGGACGGCCTTCATAACCTGGCCTTTGTTCCCTCAAAATATCATCATCATCATCAGGACCAAAACTGACTAAATGACTCTTCTCAGATCAAATGGTTGTAGTTGGTCACCAGTGGATTTCTTTAAGATTTTTGGGTGTTTATTTATGTATTTTGTAAACAGTTTTGTAAACAGATACGGTCATAGTAATGGTCCAAAATTATGTGAAACTGCATATTTTTAATCGAAAAATGTGGACTTTTCTCAGGGGAGGACCCCCAAACCCCCATCTAATACATGTCCCTACTATAAGTCTTCCACAAACTTAGGGAAAATTACATTATATAAAACACACTCTAGTTTTAAGACAAACTAATTACATAGACTAGGTGATCACACTGCTTGAAGGCCTAAAAATAAAACACAAAATTGTATAAATGTTTTCATGTTTACACAATATCTGACTGGTACTTCCTTGCTCTGCTGCCACTATTCAGCGGCAGGTTAGACTAAAAATATATGATCACATCCAATACTCCTGATGGAACATCTAAAGCTCATTAAAAGAGAGAGAGAGAGAGATTAATTGAGTCAAGAGACCAGTGGGCAGAGCACAAACTAATAATGAAGGGTTAATGAAGAGGTGGGGAAAAAAGAACCACATGTTTATCTGGGAGTGATGAACGAGGCATGTGAAACAAGACAGGAAAAAACAGGAAAAACAGAAAAGAGTGAGCAGCAGGAACAGATTATTCTTCACGGAACAGTGGAGAGTCTGGACAAACACAAACAACAAATGTCAGTTTAATTAAAAACTGACTGCCAGTCAACTGTGGAACTATACAAACATCAAGTAGTAACAGTGCTGCTCTCTGAATGGTTACAAAATCTGATAATAGTAGGTCAAAAATAAAGTAAGGGGTAAGTTCAACTACTGTTATAGACTGTAGAACGAGGCGTGGGGGGGCGGGTGATTGCACATTTTGGAAGAAGACAGTTGTAATTATGGGTGGGAGTGGGGGGGGGGTCATGTAAAAATGTCTACTGCACTTACATCTGGCTGTGGAATCGCGTGCTGTCCTTGTACGGCATATGCCTGAAACAAATGAAAACAAAGCTTTCATAGGCCTCACATCTGATTTTGATTACATTACCTCTCCAGCTACATCTCTCCTAATATATAAATATATCCTGAAGACTCAACACATCAAAGCCTACACTGAACTAATATCCTTTAAAGAATATCAACACACATGTCTTGTCCAAAGTCTCCACATTTCTGGGAAAAGAGAAATCTTCAGATATGTTGTAGTGGAGTTAAGGAAAACTGGAAGGAGAAATCTTATTTACAAAGGATAAAAAAGGTATTGTGTGAGATAAAGACCTTGTAATGTTAGGCCAACAAGAGCCAGAAAGCATTTTGGTTCAGACCGACAATAGTGGGAAATAGGCCACCACACCTCTAAGACAATAAAACAAATTCTTGGGAAAAATACAGAGAGAAGGCAATGTTACAAGCTGCCTCTAAGGCAAATGTCTTATGGTTATCAGACTACAAAAGCTGTTGATCCTCTTGTCAAACAACTGGTATGAGCAACTCTGTTTCCTCAACTTTAATACCCTCTGTAGCCACTCTTCAATATTATGCCCAACCATAAGCAGGTGTCAAAACTGGATTTGTTCATCGAGATGTCTCTTACTTTGAAATAAGTATGCAATCAGAGCTTTCATCACATATTAAAATTTCCAATCACATTCTGCACAAATATGCATCACATGCTGCTACAAGCCACAATAACAGACAACTGAACCAATAAACACCTCCCAAAAGTATCATGAATGAAAAGGGGAGTCTGTGTCCCTCTGAAGTGTAATATGTACCTGTCCGCCTGCAAAGATGACGGGGGATCCTGAAGGCTTGGGTCGGTAGGGGATAGTGACCCCCTTAGGGGGAGACTGTACAGGAGACAAAACAGGTGGATGTGTAATTACATTACTACCCATGTTATCATACGATTGCTGCAAAATCTGAATTATTATTTTTTTTAAATTACAAATGTAGTGCACCACTGCCAGTACAAGCAATAACTGTTGCAACATCAGAAGTATAATCTTTACAAAAAAGCCACAGCTCCATCAGGGATGTCTCAATTTGGTCCCCCAGTTCCAATCACAGTACTCTGAGTGTGTGCCAATATGAAGTCTCAATTTGATGTTTACATTTTCCTATGGGATTCAGCTGCATTTGCACATTCATCCCTAGACAAACAAAATTGAAATTGAAATTGAAATATGCCTGACAGCTCAATACTTTTGGATTGGGAATATACAGTAAATATTACAGTCATCCAATATTTTGTAGATTGCTTAATAGTGATTTCACAATATCTGTAAAACACTACGGCCCCAATCTTGTGGATCAGCTTCAGACATCCCTGGTCCAAACCTAACACACAGCAGCCACAGGCCCAGAGATCACACTATTTCACATCATTAATTTGCAGGTTAACAGCTGCCACATCATTTGCTTCATTGCTTTCATGAGTCCACTTACCTCGAGCATGACCACACAGATCTGCTTCACACACTCAATTATCGACTGGGGAGTGCCAGCGATGGTGATGGCTCGCTCCGTGGAGTTGGGGAGCATGTCTCCTGCCACTTGTACCTGAGCACCAGTTGACTGGAACACACGACCGGAATTAAGTTCAAGACCTGCTGCATATTAGCGGTTGTTTGAATAACTTTCACAGGTAGAAAGTTGACCGTCAGCATTGGAATTCAGACGGTTTTGTATTATACGTTTTGTATTACATACTCTTCCCTATGTATACCTCTCGAATTTCCTTGATCTTGCAGCCACCTTTCCCAATGAGGGAGCCACATTGGCTGGCAGGCACCACAATGCGTAGGGTCACTGGGGGCTTGCTGGTAGCTGTGCTGTTTGTCATTGAGCTGCTTATGTCCTGGAGAAAAAGTGGAGACCAAGATTAATTGAATTTGTGTTTGGGCTGATTACTGGTAACCTGTGAATCCATTAGTCAGTATAAATTGTGACCTACCTCTTCCAGCTTTTCAATGATCATGGAGAATGCTTTAAAGATGGCGGTGGTTGGACCTGCCAAAGTAATGATCCTCTCAGGACAGTTGCCCTCAGAGATGTTGATGCGAGCCCCGCTCTACAAAGACAAAAGCAATTTGGAAGCCTTACTATAGAAAAGATATTCAGTGCAAATCTACCAACTGTGGCCTCCTGTACTGAGTTGACACAACTCGCTGACAGATCCAAGACAAATTGGTGCCCATGAGTGACTTTGACTGGCAATGTCAGCAGTGCCGATTTCTCATGTGTTTTGACTAAATGTAGTTTGGAAACCAGATAGACTTGACAGGGATTATTCGCAGTGAAATTTCTTGTAACACAATCACTTATGTAATGTGCAAGCGAAACCATCAAGGCACTCCATCTTAACACAGTTGATCAGTACAGCAATCTGACAACTTTAAAAATCACATAGTGTGTAGACAACATTAGTAATAACATGACATCCATTTGCACTTTGCCATAACTGGAGTAAAGAAATAATAGAAAAAGCTCTCACCTCTTCTCTCATCTTCTTCACAGATTCACCTTTCTGTTCGTAGAAAATACAATCAAGTCAAATTTCCACTTAAAAAAAACTTCAAATAATGACAGACAATCAAAACTGCTGTTGAACTGAACAGCAGCTTACCTTTCCGATAATACTTCCAACTTCCTAAAATAGGAAAGAGAAAAAAATATTTTTAATTAAATACCAGTCACTTTTTACTCCCATAGAGTTTGACCCATCTAACTTCTCTAGCTACAGCTTGACTTGTTTATTAGACAATGAAGAACCTTTCATAAACAAGGCTATATGGTTTCCCCAACACTTGGACAACAAGAAGTTGTTACAGTGAGTGCACCTCCTTCAGAAATTCCTCAGTGGTCATGGTCACTAGATCCACTATAGAGGTTATAGATGCTCCCTCTGATCAGACGCTAATCAAAATAGACATAGTTTATTATAAATGGTTCAACTGGTGGTCTTTGAATTGAGGAAGACACTCAAACAACCTGGATTCATCATGAATTCCACTGGTCTCTACCATGGGCAGTTCTTGTTCTGTCTGATCCCACACAGACTGAAGATGGTGCTGTTACCCATGGTGAGATCCAGTCAACCACACAGTGTCTGTAGGCTGCTAAATCCTAGTGCTGGGGCCTGTTTTTGGATGCTACGAGCTAACAGAGCTTTTGTAGGATCATTTTTTTGAATGTCACTTTGCATGTCTGCAGTATAAACTGACGTTTCAGTATCAGATTTTGAGCAGCTGCTTCTTGTGACATGGAATCTCAGCATTTAAAACCACAATAACAGCAGGCCTCTGTGGGACTCAAGATGCAACAAGTGCGTGGCTATGAAGCCGAATGAGATTAACGACAACTGCAAATGCAATGTCATGCCTCGTGGTAGCAAATTTTTCCACGTGCCAGATATGTAGAAGTGGCTGTGAGTAATAACATTTAACCTGTGATCATTCAGAGAGTAATGGAGGGGAGGAGTCTCCACAATTTTGAGGATATAAAGGACATAACTGCTTATTTAAGAGGAGTATAACTCCGTTCTCAGACAAACAGCCTATTATTTCTTAAATAACCAAGCAGCATAAAAGTAGCAAAGAGGAACATATTAACATTTTAGCAAAGTGTCTAGCTTGGGAAATTACACATTTAGACACAAGGTAAAAAATGGTCTCCTATGTGAAACAAACACCATTCCACCTTGCTTTGAGGTAAAAGATCCAATGACCAAGTCAATAACCTTGCTCATCACATCAAAGTGCCTGCTTATATATCCCTGAGGAACTTTCATTTCCATAAATATAATGTCATAGACTATTAGAATGCCAGCACAAGCAGCTGATGGGTAACCTCACCTTGCCATGCATGAGCAGCCTAATGGTAAGGGTGACATTGAGTCCTCCTTCAATCACACCGGAGTCCATAACTGCAATCTATTTGTTTGTACAGAACTGGGGTCTTTGGTCACAGAGATGGATCTAAAGGGGGACACACACAAAGCAAACAAGACATTTTATACCAAGGATGATAATGTGACAAGACCGAACTGCAACTCTGTAATGAAAATAAACAAGCCCCCCCCCAAATTAAAATATGTATAATAATCAGGGATAACAACAGTAAGACGTGGTGTGCATGTAAGTCCATGTATTAAAGTGGCGCTTCTCTCTCTCTCCCAGCATGTGTATGTTTGTGCATACATATATATATAAATACACACACACACACATTTTCACATCTTAACATTGGTTAATATACTGTGGCATACTCTGACCTACAGAGATTTCATAGTTCTTAAGAACTGCAGATTCTTCCCGTTTCCATTCATCAGCATACTCTGGTTGTATACAGATATAACGTTACTATATGGCCACAGATTTACATTTGCAGCATTACACAAAGTATGAGAAAACCCCTGGATGCCATTTACCTAGTTTGCTAAGCAATCAAATAGCATTTCCTTAAATCCCATCAGACCATGTAACAACCTTTGGCTAAATGCGTAACGTCAGATGATAAATTTGCAAATATATGAGGGCTATGTTTGGTTTTCCATTTGACCAATTACCCCTTCGAACATAAAAATGAACTAATTCATGAAAGGAACATGATAAATCTGCCATAGCTTATGCTAACCTCAATGTTTATGAAAACGAATGCGTACTACGAAGTATCATAAATATGGTTTCGGGCTTACTTGACAGTGACAAGCAACTTACATGCTGCTCGTTGGGCTGATTTGTTGTCAAACATCTGAAAGCTGCTTCGATCCAAGTTATCGGACTTCAAACAAGTTAATTAGCACTGAATCCATCGCAATGCTAACTGAAAAGCATATGACTCGTATGCTAACGATGGCTTCATCATTAGCCATGCATCAAGTTTATCAACAAATGTGCGTACAATAACTGCCTTATCACCACAGTTACATATATTTCGTAAAATACATTCACAAGTGTGTCCGGCACGAAGAGCAAATATCTAATTGCTTACTTCGCGTCTGTTATTTGGCTTAGAGTAAGTCCATTTAACTATTAGCGCTTGTTGTAAGTCTGTTAGCCTTTTAGCATTTTGGTTGCTCGCCGTGCTGGGAAATGAATGAAGCATGCGTGCGCTACTTAGCAAAACTAGCTAGTTAGCTTAAATAGTCAACGTTATTAATAGCTGACCACATATCGGCAGCTTTTGTGGCATGGTGGTTAGGTCCTCTATTTATCAATTACAGGAACTAAACAGCAGAAAAACATTTTAATACGCCATTAAAAGCAAACTCTCTCGCGACTAGCTAAGCTAGCCAAATGATTCAGTCCGGAGACTGCGTGCTCATCATCACGAGGCCCGTTAGCATGCTGGACAAGCAGCGGCTAGCTGCTGGGCGCGATTTCTTTCCGTTACTTCTGATCACAACAAAAATATAAAAACACCAAACATCAAAATAAAACTCACCTGATTCGTGTGCTGGTAAGTGATCGGGGGGAGGGTTGGGGTTGTAAGGGTAGAAGGGGAGAGGTTCGGGAGGGTAGAAACCCGGGGGAGAGTTTAGAAAGGACTCGGGGAAGAGGGAAGAGTGATGTGAGATCGAGCTCCACTCCTTTACACAAAGACAACAAAATTATCACCTCTGAACTTTCCCCTTTCACCCAACCCAAACCCCCATACCGAGCTGACCCGAAGATGCCCCAAATTCACGTCCGGAAAAAAAAGTTATAGTAGCACGTTTGTTGGACATTATGCTACAATATGGCTGGTTAAATGAAAGTATATAATTTAAAGAGAAGAGTTATTGCGCATGATAGAAAATTGTTGATTGGTCTGAAACGTCACAATAAAAATCGTCTGCTGTTGGAAATAACCGATGGCCCACGTGTTTTACATGTTTTTAAACCTTTAATACCAAGCAGGTATATGTTAATGTTTCTGCTATGCTCATATTAAGAAACTTAGTGAAAAGACCATAGACTGTAAAATACTTGTATACTTACAGGGCTACTAGTGGGCGTAAAGTGTATTGCAATTGGTTTATAACTTCAATCATTCACCATCGTTGGACTTTTTATTTACACCCATTTATTGAGCAGGATTAAGTAAAGACCCTTTATATATAATTACAATTAGTGCAGATACAAAGCAATGCACGATAACAGACTCTATAAGCCTAAATAAAGACTCTATCTGTATAATTCTCCATCTCTAGGTTATTTAGAAAAAAAATGAAGAAAAGAAAGAAAACATAGTTTACATATTTTCTTTTACTATATCACAATGTTAGTTTTTTTTCAAACAAAACAAAGTTTTGTTATTATTTCAGTATGTTTATGCACTAATAATACAAACACCACAAAAAAAGAAAAGGCAAGTAATTCAAAACATAGAATGAATGCCAATACAGCCAAAATACAAGATATGATATGATCCCATGCAAGATATGATAAAGTACTGCATTTTCACAGAAATCCTATTAAAGTGATAAGCATGATGTTTGTGTGTTTATGGTTAATACTCTGGTTGCCCTTTTGCAAAGCAGCGTTTCTGTGAAAGCCTAGTCTTGAACTGGTGGTCTCAGTCTGAGTCGCTGCTGCTGCTGCTGCTACTACTGCTGCTGCTGCTGCTGGAGGACTGTGGAGACAAAGAAAAACATATATGTATTCATATTTTAATACATTAAGAGTTATAAACACAAACAATGGATGTTTCATGTATTTTAGGCTGCACTTTACATATGCAAAGTTTCTGCTGAGTCGGTGAAAGGTTAAGAATGAAGGTTATTGTCGTCTAGCTATTTTTAAGGACAATGACAAACCTGTCGTCATAGATAGTAATGGATCATGGATAACTGTCACTGCTCAGGCTCAACCACATTCAAAAATTTCAAGCCAGTCTAGCCATAAAACAGATCAATATCTCACCTTTGTTCCACCTGTGAAAGGCAAAGCCCATTGGTTTCTGATGCAGCTTTTGTTTATTAGCTATACTTGAGTTAGGTGTGTCTCACTGTCTCTTAAACCTTGTGTGGGCCTTGTGTGTGCATTTTTTGCATCTTTTTTATCTAGCATTGAAATCAATACTTCACCTGCAGGAGGGGCCATTTCAAATGGCTCTTATGTGGCGTATTGTTAAACCCAGTCTCACCTTGCCGTGTTTGTGGTGCCCATGTTTGTGCCCCTTATGTGCTTTCTTCATCTTCTTCACCTTTTTGTGGGCTACATGTCCGGCCAACCCCATTCCCATTCCTGCCAATCCTCCTCCTAATGCTCCAGTCATGGGATTTACCCCTCCATGATGACCTTTATGATGACCTTTGTGGTGACCTTTGTGGTGACCCCCTTTTGGAGAGTGTGGGTATGGACCAGGGTAAACACCTGCAGGAGGGACTGCTGGATATCCACCTGGAGCCATGGGAGGATGAGGTCCTGGATAAGGCATCAGCCCTGGAGGTGCATTTGGTACCATGGGTGGATTCATACCAGCCGGGTACTGACCAGGCTGGGGGAGGACTCCTGGTGCAGGTGCAGCAGGATATGCAGGGTTGTAGCCAGGAGGGTAGGCAGGGTTTGGTGGGCCCACTGGAGGGGGAGGACCTGACAAGCCATGAGAATGCACCATACACACCTTTTCAGTCAGACCACCAATAACATAAAACAAAGGCAAAGTAATTATTCTGGTATGTATGATATCCTACCTTGATTTGGCCACATTGTGTTTCTTTTTCACCTGAAAGGTCAAACACTTCACCTGAGGAAGCAATAAGAAAATAAATGCAGTTAACATATAATGAAGTAAAATTACATTCTATGAATAAAGCAAGTTTTATGAAGGGTGTAACAACACTGTATCTTCTATAATTTAATATGTGGGCTATGATTCTATCAAATTCAAACAAGTCCCCGCGCATTTTAAAAAATCTTTTGTATCTGTCACACCTGGTTGTTTTATATATCTGCTTTATGTGCTGACATATAAAAAATTCCCATTGGTGTAATACCTTTTTCCAGCAGGCTGTAAATACTTATTACCTTACAGTATCAAAGGTCAAGAAGATGATGACTTCAAAGGTCAGAACACATGATAACCGCCCTTCTTTTTACATCAGACATGAATGCCCACATGCTGTCAAAACTTATGCGTTCAGCAGTGACTTTTAGATTTACTCTTAATTGAAATTTTATTGCTTGGGTTAAGAATTATTGTGAGATCCAGACATACACTTGGTTGCAGTCTATTAGGTAAACCTAATATTCATTAATTAACAGTGTTGGTAAATAAAGTGAGGTCATTATGTCTTGAAACTTTATAACAACAGAATACTTCAATGGCAAACTGTACCTCTTGCAGACCTTACTACACAAAGTCGTTTATCTCGGGTCATAAAGTTTGTAACACGGTGTCTAAACTGTGGTGTAATGCCTCAACCACCAACAGTAATTTCGCAACACCTGCTCGATTAAACTCTATATTACAGGTAACGATGTGATGAAACAGCTCTAAATCATCGGATTGTTGTGGTTTCGTCTTGTTCCACTCACTCCATTTCTAATCATTGTTTGTCAATGACTACATTTCCACGGGCTTACCTTAAAAGCTTGCTTCAAGTCCTGTCAGGAATTCTGAGCTCCCTGTTTGTCTTCCGCATTGATATCCACGGAAGCAGCTGAAAACGCAGCAGGAAGCCACGCCCGTTGTTAAAGCCCTCGCTCATGATTGGCAGCAATCCAGGAAGCGCTGGATGAAATGTTGTTCTACGTGTTTCTGCGTGAGAAAAGATAATCATGGTGGAAGTGATCCCAACCGATATTGTTGTTGGGGTGGGGTTTGCCCATGATGACACACACAAACCTGACTTGAAACCGCTATGACTCATACTCCACAGTCACACATACATCCATTAGTGTAGTAACCAGGTTAAGTAACTCAGCATGCAACACAGGGCCCTCTATAGTTTTAGTACATTTCTTTTGAACAAAAAAATCAAATCAAACATTTTTAGAAACTCTTGAATGTAACATCATGCTCTGACAAGTCAAAATGTGTGCTGTGAAAAAGGCATATTACTTTAAGTGTAACTTCCACTTTTATCTTTTTTATCTTTTTATTATTTAGACACAAAACCAAAATCATATATTGTGGTTACATAAAACTGTGTTAACAATACAAACAAACCTATAGCTGAGAGTTTTGTTCTTTCTCCAAAATAATCATTTTCATTATGGATACGCTTATCAATATTCCAAATGTAAAAATGTACCTTACTTACAATTCACTCAACCAGCTATAAGTATGTAATAGAACAAGGAGAGCTATGGAAACTATCTGGCTAAGCTATCTATACAATTCACACTGATGAAAATATACTAAAAAGCTCACACATATTGACACAAAGACGACAGCACAAATGCTTGATATGTAGATTACAAGAAGTCAGCCTGGAGATGAAAAAGGAAAAAAGTCATGGAGAGCTGCAAGACTGAAGAGAGGACAATCTGTCTGCAACACACTGAGCAGTCAGGCGGGCATCGGCATCACGGTCCCAACAATCTGCCAGGATCTCCTGCAGCACAGATGCCTGAAAGTTGTGAAAATACATAGTCAATACATTGAGACACTTTCTATCATCACACAAACTGCATATACAAAAAAGTAGCACCAGGTGTAAGAATACCTGTGGTAGCATCTCCCAGTGTGGAGGTATGGAGGGTCTCTCGTCCATGTGACACACATACAGGATGAGGCTCTCCTGAGTTACACTGGCTCCCAGCTCAGATTCATAAGGCAACAGATGCGGTGGAGCAATACCGCCTACAGATGGAGACATTTACATGAATTTTAACATCCCGTTAGTACCACAACACAAGTAAAGTGTATCCAACAGAGCACCAAGGTAAAGTTGGTGACACTGATCAACCGAAAAAAAAAAAGGTAAAAAACAGATTTTGTCAAAATCTGACTGCATGGATTGATTGATTGTTTATTAGTTTTCATAAATTATTATGATGTGTGGCATTCAGAATGGTTAGATCTTCATGAAGTACAGAGTTTCTGTGGATTACAGTAGCAATTCTGAATTACTGATGGCTTTTTCATGATTATTCAGATTACCTCAGATCTGGTGGTGGTTAAATATCATGAATAATGTCTTAAACTCTCTCCACAACATACTATTCAAACAGTGGAGTACCTTCAGTCAGAGACTTCAGCTGCTCTGTGACAAGGAATGCTTGAGGAAGTCATTTCTGTCAGCCGCCATCGCACTGAACAACGAGTGCTGACTGGGGGCTCCTCTGCCAGTCACGGCTACATACACTGATGACAGACTGCTCACCTGGACTTGTGTATTTATTTATTGCATTCGTTCATCACATCTCTTGTATCACGGAGTCATCTGTCATCTGCTTTTCATTTGCATCTTTCTGACCCTGAAGATCAACATCTGCATATACGTAGTGGAAATTATTCATAGAGTCTTATATTGTACAAATATTGAATGCAAAGCTAATACTGTTTAATATCCAACGACAATCATGTCTTTATCTGTACTTAATCTCAGTTTGTTTTTTGCTCATTTAAATTTCTTCGTATTGTTTTGTGTTATGTGTCTCAGTTCTTCACTTATTTTAGTCTTAATAACATTGTTACCTCAGGCGGACTTACCTGGTTAAATAAACATCAATTAAGTAAAACTATTTTATTCTACTAAATTGCTATTTCTATTCTATTTTACAACTATATTTAGTGTATTATTTATTTACTGTAGTTATTCTGTTTTGTGCATGTATGTACTGTATGTATGTATAGTATATATGCATGTATCTATCTGATCAAGGATGGCTACCTTCAAATAAATCCGAGCAGCGCATCCAGATCTCCCACAGCAGCAGTGCCAAAGCATAGATGTCCCCCTGCATGAGACACCAGGTGTTTTGCAGGTTTACAGAGCCTTCCAGGATCTCAGGGGACATGTAGCGCAGCGTGCCCAATTGAGCATGACCCTGCAGATGGACACATATTTGAACCTGGTGTTTTGTATGTATTAGACATTGCAGTTGAGCAGGTTTTCCACCCGGAGCTCACCTCCATGTTTGTTGTGTGGCCCTGCCTGCAGCGATGTCCTGAAAAAGGACGCAGGATGGTGGAGCATCCAAAATCGCACAGGGCGCAGGTACCATCTGCTCTCACGAGCACGTTAGAGCTGCTTAAGTCTCTGTGGGCCACAGGAGGTTTATGCACATCTGCAAGAAAAGGCATATTGTAATTTGACATAATGAGAAGATTCTGATATGTTTGGTTATTTAACTGCAGCGGACTTCATGGATCAAAAATTAATCGTAGTTTATCTATTAAACTTATTGGCCTCCCAGTGGTTAAGCCACATGAAAATAGCTCAAATTCCTCCCCCTCTACAATGCAGTTTAACTGTGAAGCCTGTTTACTGTTTATAATTATGAATCCCTGTAATCTTAGCTGTATGCAGCCTTATGCTTTTCTTTATAAGAACCCAGTCACCTTGATACATTTAATCAGATAACAGCTCAATCAAATTATAAATTGCTAGTCATTAGTCATACTTTGGTTGACATGTAACATGCACAAGACATAGACACACACACATACACACACAAACACATTTGTCACACTAATATTCTGGCCAATACCATGTCTGCAAAGGTCAGAGTGAAGATAGGAAAGTCCCTGTGATAAAGACTGGCACAGCTTCAAAGACAGCATCCAGTTGTTGGTGTTTTCACGCAGAAAGGAGTGGAGAGTACCCTGAAATCAAAGGGACGACAGCTATTAATGTCCAAGAATGTCAGCATCAAAGAGCCTACAGCAGCTTCAGGTATACAGCAAGGAGAGAATGTGGTGTGTTAGACTGTACAAGGTGAGCTAGATTTAAAATATTCATGTAATCATGTCTACACGTTATCCACCTTGTCTCACTGGGCCATGTGGACATTACAAATCCAGCTCCCAACAGAAGACATGCTAATTCCCCTGAGCAGAACAAATGAATGGAAACGCTTACAGCTCCTTTGAGGTGAAGGGACAAAGTGAAAAGTTATATCTACTCTTAAAATGTAAGTATAGAATGGCCATAACAATCAGAGTGAAGAAAGGTCAACAATTTGAAAGTTATAAGAAACTTCAATTTTGGTGTTGTCACTGGTCTAATTTGCTGAAAATGACACTGCAAGAGCTGTGAGAGTGAAGAAAATGTAAAAGTACATATCAATGTTTCCTTTAACGACTGCTTGCCACTCACACGTTCAGCAAATTGCAGGACAATGAGCCAACCGCCTCCATCCGGTTTCATCCCAGTGCCCAGGAACTGTACAATGCCAGCATGCTTCATGAGTGGTAGCTCATAAACCTCCTTCTCTGCAGTGAATTTATGTTTCCAGCCAGGAGGGAACACTTTCACAGCCACCACGGATCCCTGGTATTTCCCCTGCCAAACAGTTGCAAATTGCCCATGGCCCACAATCTGGAAAAAAGTATCAACATTTGGATAAAATGACAGTACATGGTGAGTGTATCACGTGATAAGATTTACCAATACTTTGCAAACTGCTGGCCACACAGATTAATTCCACGTGATAGCTCGGCTTACCTGCTGTAGCTCAATGTTAGCAACGTCAATCTCAGAGGCTTTTGGTGTTTCGCAGGAACACAGAAGTGAGACATTGTAATCATCAGGGGCGAGTGGATTCTCCTCTACTGTACATACTGTCAATAATAAAGTAGACAGGTCTTGTAATCAAGACACAGTTATTGAAGGTGATCTGGCTCTACAATAAAGTCACTTTTCAGTTTGAACTGGCCTGACTGATTAGCCGTAGAAAAGACAGAAATCTGATTGAAGAGAAACAAATGTAGGACGAAGGTAAAAGGGAGTGTTATAGCACAGATAAAACACCAAGGCCAGTCCAGTAAGAGAATGAAAGGTTCCAAGGTCAAACAAAGACATCATGGGAGCGGGAAATGAGTTTCGAAAAATGTGGAAACTTGACTGAAGAATGTTTTTTCTCCAATCCAGAGAGAGTATTTGATACAGAAAAACTTCTTGTAAACAATTATACAGCCTGTCTGATCTGAACCCAATTGTAAGCCCTTGAAAGCGATAATTCAAGAGCTGTACCTTTAACTCCATCTTCCTATGAAATAAACAATAAACTCCCTGTGTGTGTTTGTGTGTGTGTGTGTGTGTGTGTGTGTGTGTGTGTGCCTGCTTCAACACCTACAAATTTCAACAGCTGACTCACTATAATGCCATTTGATTTATTCTAGTTTAACTCCCACTTTTTGCTACGGTATTAAATGAGGCAATTCAAAACACATTATTAGCGATAATAACAAAATTATTTTAACCTTTACATGATGTCATCGTTAACTCTGGCAAGAACAGGTCTTGAGATATATTGCTATAATGATGCATACTCAACTCAGGTCAAATTCAATTTGCTTCTCAATGTTGTCCACTAAAGTAGACAGTTAAATTAAAAAATGGCAAAAATAAATGAAAATTAAACTAGTCGAGCAAAAATAAATGCATTTTTTGCACTGCTACCATGACATTAAAAACAAAAAAGACCTTACTTTTCTTTTTAAAGAGGCATCTCTGTTTGGCAGCAACGACCATGAAACACAGGACTAGCAGAGTTCCGACAAGAATTACAGCAGTTTTCACGGCTTCATCTAAAAAGAAAACAAAAAGTATGTTAGTCTTATCTGTAAATGATTTTATCACTTTGAATCTTTCATTATTAGCTGAATACGGCCTGTTAAAAAAGAGCTACAACATGATATTAGCTTAAAAAAGGAATCTGACCAATCACTGTCATGTGACAGTCAAGTGTCAAATTTCAAATTAAAGTCAAAGGTGTTTTTTGTTGGAGGAGATGGGGGTGAGGGGGCAGGGGTATAAAAACAAGTATTATTTCATATTTCAATAATTAGTTATCTCATTATTATCATACCTCCAGAGTATGAGTAGGTGAGCAGAGGCTCTTCTGACTCTGATGTCCAAGTGATGTTGCTGTTGCAGAGGTCTGTGTTGCACACACACTTAATGACACGACCGTTGAAGCGTGTTTGGGCCTTGCAGGTTGCATCTGGGCACGACTTTTCAACTATATCACAAGCTCCAACAGAAAAATAAGACTGTTAAAAACATGAGAGCCATTCTGAGCCTTCAGACTCACCTACATTTACTACATATTACAGCAAATAACCAGTTTCAGCTAATATCAGTAATATGTTGATTAGCTATTAAATTTGATTGGTTTCTTACCAAGAACGTCAACCGTTGGCTGTCCATTAACGACCACATAATAGCCTACACAGCATTGGGTGTTCTCACAGACCTGCACCGACCCATTCACATTGCCAACAGTTGTGTATATGTTGTTCTGGGGAGTCACTTGGAATGCACACTGTCTCTTCTGAGGAAAAGACTGACTGGAAATACATATAGAGATACATTCTGGGAGGAGGAAGAAAGGCAAACAGCTGCGTTAGATGTGGTTTGGGTAAAATGTACCTTTTCCCACTGGTCATTGCAGTAGGCTTTGTGATCTGGGCTTCATGGTGACTCTTCAAAACTTTAGCTCAGTGTAAGGTTTCCCTGCAGATATAGTATTATGACTTCATTCTGTATGACTTGTGTGTCATTAAGTCAAGAAGAAGAAATCGAAATGTGCACAATATTCCTTGCAACACAGAAGTTTACTGCTGTTACACTGTTCCTGACTCAAAAAAATTCCCTCACAAATAATTTTGGTGATTTACTGTTCATAGCATCTGTTCTCGTAAAAGTTCTTTCCTGATGCTTAATGCTACAGGTGATATGATCCACTAAAGAAACACCTTCCAGTAACATTGAATGAGCACTGTAGTTACAGGGCATACAATGGTAGCACACCCACCTCTTCCCTTAAACCTAGTCATACATGTATTGACTTATGCAGCACTCATTTTAAGCAAAAGCAAGACTCAAAGGAGGTAGATATATTCATAGCTACAACTTCTCTTCAAGATTAAAATCTGGAGTTTACAGAGTGTTGAAACAGTATCCAATGGAGGGAGTTAATAAAGACCTAAATGCCTAATTTCTTAAATTCTAAATTTCATCAGCTAATCGTGTTTTGTCAGGTGATGATTGTATCATTATAATTTCATTATTATGAGCTGCAGCAGGCACACACCTACTGAACTGTCACTTCAGTATCAAATATACAACGCTTCAGCAATTACGATTGCGATCAGCCATGAAACTGCAAATTATAATTCATTAAACAATCAAAATATAACATGGAAAATAAACCAAAAGACAGAAAGAGACACATACACATGCAAGAGCTGCAAAGAAGGTAGTGTTTCTTGAACAGCGAATGCACTCACCCACAGCCAGAATCAGCCGCCACTGTTGCCGCATGATGGTCACTCTGAGCCCAGACTGGCCAAGGAGTGAATATTTGTCAGTCCTGGGAATGTGAGAGGAGTTTCCCACGTTTTGCAGCATCACTCCCACTGCCACACACCTGCATGTACAAAAACTGTGTGTCATAGCATGGGCTGTGGGAATACAGAACAGTTATCAACATAATCATCTCCCACACCAGAAATATCATCCGCTATCAAGTGAGATGTTGTCTGCAGTTTACTCAGCTCTTTAGGGTCACAGGTAAATGCAAAGAGGTTTCTTTAACTCAGTAACAACATTCAGGGACTGTTTTATTTTTTTTCCTCATTTTATTATAATCCCTAAAAGCATGGAAGCCCAATTATGCCTGGAACAGAGGAGGATTGTTTAAATATTTGAAAGACAATAATACAAATACTATAGTGAGTCAAAATTAGATTAAATGTTATGATCAGGAGTTATGAAATCAACATTATGAGCTACCATTTATATATACAAACATTGAACATGTTAGCATGTTGATGTTAGCATTTAGCTCAGTCTCAAGTAGCTGCTAGCATGATTGCACTTTCACAATCTCATATTTTTGTTTTAAAAAGTCAGAATTTAGACTTCTGATTTTTAAATTCGAACCAACCCTTAAAATACTTCCCAGTTTCCACATCTTCATTTAAAATCTCAGAATTCTGATTTACTGTGAGTATTTTAACTTTTAGTCAGGCATGGATAAACATCCCCTCCCTTCCACAGTGATACAAACACAAGCTCACCTTTGCTGAGACTCAATCTTGAGTGCTTTGGAATACATTGTTATTGTTATTTTTATTGGCTGTCTTAGATACACTCTACTTCAATGCTTGCATTTTATTTCAATCATCATCATGAATCTTGAAAGGCTGCTTGTTTAGACATTCGGATCACCCCTTGAGGGCGGAGTTTAAAAAGCGACATTTCCCGAGGCTAATTCGTTTCATTCGTGTTGCCCAAAACAACAAAACAGGCACATCTAGCGTTCAATCAGATAACTGCAGAGGCACCTGCGCGCGTGCCACCTAGCTAAACTTGAGGAGGTCGCATTTACTTGCTGTCCATGGTCATCAAAAATAAAATGGTAAAGTAACTTAATACTATATATTTTTCAGGGCAAGTAGGTAGTGCGCACGGATTAAATGTTTTTAAGCAAAGTTTGCTGTTCTATCTCTTCAGACGGGGGTTTTGGGAACGCAGTCCGTGGCTAAGGGGCTAGCATTAGCTGATGTTTTCGCGGAGGACTCTGAAAATGAGCGAACATTTTACGGCTTTTCTGACAGTGAAATCAGCGACCACTGCGTTAAGGTGAGTAATCTGATTTAAACGAAGGCCTCTAAATTTAAATATTTAAATTTAATAGGCACCTAGTTTGGTTGGTTTATAATATAAAACGCTCACATCAGGAACGTTGCCCTTTATGGATCTGTCATACAACGAGTTTACTCATTTTCACTGAAGTGCATCTGACAGACTATCCTTTTTATTTTCTGCTGTAATGAGGACAGTTTGACCATAACATATTTCACTGTGAGAACTATGGTGTAAGAGACGCATCAGTAGCCAAATGAGAAATCACATCCCTTTATGTCCATCAGAATTCAAAGTCGGACAGTGAAGATGAAGCCCAGTCTGACTCTTCCCGCAAGGAGCAGAGAGCCACATGTAAACCCTCCTCTGGTGCCCACACCTTCAGACTGAGGGTGGCTCTCCGCTCCACTCACTCTGCCCAGCAGTCCACTGATGATGAGGAGGAGGAGGAGAAACAGAAGACAAAAAAGCGAGAGGTCAAGAGGGCAGGGCGGACCAGTCACGCAACGAGACGAGTAAAATTTAAAGATGAAGAAGAAGAGACAGCAGTGGCTGGGAGGTGTCCGTCTGATGAGCATGACTCTGATTCCGCAGAAGATGTAGCGGAGTCTTTCCTGGCCAAGAGACAGCAGAACATCAAGGCCAACAAAGCAATGGTAAGCCAGAATCACAGGATCCTTTTATAGTATAGCACTGGCAGACTTCTGTTGCAAATAGTGTGGCTGTTGCCAAACTAGTGCCTAAGAATACCCAACAAAATGTGAGGTCAGATTTGATGCATTCATTGCATGTTACCCCACAGAGAGATATATTATTAACTGTCATAGATCTATTAAACTGTATTTATACTCCTATTTGCTGCTAGCAAATAGGAGTATAAATACAGTTTAAGGCTGCTGTAAGAGCTGCTACTGTAGACAGCAACTTGCAAAACATTCAGCTCGAAACTGGTTAGTTATTTTAATTGTGTCACAAGAATAACATTCCAAAGCACTCCTGATTATTTTGCTTCAAGAAGTTGTAAGAAGTTTATTTGAATGTTTATGGATGGTGAGCATACATTGCCACCAGCCTAAACTGTACTGATTCATGGCTCTTTTTTGGAAATTGTGATATAAGTGTTGCGCCACAATGCTTTTAGTTTCAAGTGCTGGCAGATTTGCCCTGCTGGAATGCCTCAAGATGTTGGTCAGCTGCCATGGATCTAATCATTCTTATACCCCTGTTTTCAAACAGTTGGCTCAGCTGATGGCAGACCTGCAGAAGATGCCAGGAGGTGCAGGGTTTCTGAAAAAACAAGCAGGCAAACAGAAGACAAAAGAGAAAAGTTCTGTGAGTAGATGATGAAAAATCCCAAAAGCAGTTGTGAATATTTAACATGACGGATGGTGGACAGAAATTTAGATCCCCAAGATTTTGCTAGAACTCTTGAGAAAACAAAAGGTGGAACAGCTGACAAGGAAGCCGCCATCCTCTGCCGTCTCTTCAGAAATCAGAGCTCTGAATGACAGCAGTTCTAAATAAACCTGTGTATTGACGTGATTTTATCGAACATCGTCCACAGCGTCCACCACGTTCACGTGCAGCTGGAGGAGAAGCCAGGAAGAACCCAGAGCCGGAGTCTCGCAGATGGACCCGCTCCATGGGGGGAAGTGAGGATTCTTCAGCCCCTAAAGAGGAAGAACTGGAGCTCAGCTTGGAGGAGGAGCTGCTGGAGGTAAACTCTGCCATTTATCCAGGACCAGTTGAAAGCATTGAGAAAAGGATCGGGAGCCACTATGGCTCTTTGTTTATTACACATCTTAAGTTTTTGCACTGCAAATTGTCCAGTAAACTGACTTAATTTAGTGAGAAACAAAGACATTATTTCTTATTACACTACAGTAAAAGTTCTATTTCGTTTTATTGTGCCCCTGTATATTTTGAATTGATTTGCTTTAAAGGTAGATCTCAGGCAAGAAAATCAAATGATTTTATAGTCAAAATAGATTAACAACATTTTTCATAACACTGTAGAACATGCTGTAGGATTATGCATGGATGCATTCACAAAAACAGTGGGATGATAGTGTTTCTATTTGTATAAATGAGTTGTAACTTCTTTTTTCTCATCCATCTTGTTCTTGTAATATATACTGTATAATAGTCTATATTTAGCTAACTTAATCTGTACCTTGTCAATTTCTGTGTAAAACTTCAAGCTAAATAGATCTATTTTTTTGCCTTTGTGTTCCAGGTACGCCGAGCTCCACAACGCCGAGCTCCGCCACGGCCTAATCAGAGCAAGCCTCATTTTATCCGCCCTGTGGAGGACATCACAGAGGACGAGATTCAGCTTGTCGCTGACAACATGACTGATAAAGTCTACAACAGAGTCACAGTGAGTTCTCAGTCGGACTCTACCTGCAGTTCCTTTAATGAGATAAATGGGTAAAGATTTTTACCAATATCAGGGCAGTTTGTTGTCACATCAGTTAGGCCAGGAACCACAAAGAAAATCACTGTGCAACTGAGTCCTGATATTTGAGGAAACACTGATGGTTATTGGGGCACTACCACGTAGCGATCTCTTAATTACTAAAGCCCGAAAATCATGCTCAACCTCTGTATGACCAAGTATTTGGATGGTGTCATTTAGCGTGATCTATTGTGATGAGATGTGCTAAAAATGTCAGTGTATCTGTCCACCATCTCTGTTGTTGAGGCTTCTTTGTGTACTTTCAGGGTTCCACATGCCATCAGTGCCGTCAGAAAACTACTGACACTAAGACGTGCTGCCGCAGTGAGGACTGTCGGGGGATTCAGGGTCAGTTCTGTGGGCCGTGTCTGAGGAACCGATACGGCGAGGATGTCAAGAAGGCGCTGCTTGATCCGGTCAGACTGCTGACGCACTAACACACACTCTACACCTGTTCAGATACATTTTACATGCATCTTTTCAGTATTTACTGTTTTATTTTTATTTTCTATAAAAAAAGTTGTGCTGTAGAGGTACATAGAGAGATAGGTGAGGTGAGTCATTTTGGAGAAAGAACTTGTTGCTGATTGGCTGTAACAGTGTTGTGTGGCTTGATTCAAGCCACTTTGACTGTTTCCCATTTACAGAGCCAGCGCTGTGTACAGCACACACACAGAGCGGACAGCTAGAGGGCCGTGAGGAAATACTTGCTGATACTCTCCAGAATGACTCACCCCACCATAAAAACAAAGGGTTTAATGCACATGCAGTTAAAAAATGGTTGTTATTAATCCCTTTTCCCGAGATTTAAAAGCCTCATGTGAACATTATTAATCAATTAAAATCAAGTTTCTGTCTTCATGCACATTGAGATTTGACTTTGGGGGTTATCTTATGGATCATTATTCTGTACATTCACACTTGGGCCTGAAAACACACTTCCTGTAACTTACTGTATTTACATCCATAGAAGCACAACCTTTCTGTGCTGTGCTCTAGGAAAGCTAAGCCTGACAGCCTCTGTTGATGGATTAGAATGCCCATAAAAATACTTCTGCAACCAAAAAACACAAAATAGATCCTGACACAACAATTCTGTATGGTGGGTCAAACAAAAGTGTTGTTTGTAACCATAGGCTAAAAGAGAAGAGTACCTACAGTCACCCCACTAAGCCTATCTGATGGATAGGTGTGGCACATTTCCTGTGCACCATTATTTGTCTTGTCGTCTGAACAAACATCAGACACACACTGTCTTTTGTCTAATGCTCATGGTTCCCGCTGGAGCTAGTGGGTCCTTTTGACATTTATCGAATTTGAATTCACATGAGACACATCACAAGTACAAACATTTGACAATTGGTGAGGATTAAAAGTGAAAACGTTGCTAGAGTACTCTGAAGTGACAATATTATATATATTTTTTCTTTTTAAATTTGGACTTTTTTTTTAGTTGAGGTAGGTCGCTGCCAACTTCTGTGGCCTGTAATATTGTTATGAATAATAATAATAGTAAAGTGTTTTACAGTAAAAGACTAAAAAGTAAATAAAATCCAAAACACAAGATATGAAACAAGCTAAAATAATTTAAATAGTAATTAGTAAATAGTAATTCATCAGTCATTGTAAATAGCATCTCTTCATTAAGTGACAAGACAAAAAGACAATAACTCAAGTATTTCTAAGACAGAATTGTACACAGGCTTTGTCTGTCTATGCTGTTCATCATTTGCACCTTTAAGTAAGCAACCCTGCGAGTCAAAGTCGTAGCACTGCAAATACTTTTAAAAAATCTTTTTACTTGTCTACATTTACTTTCTTTCTCTGATGCCTGTTAGTTCAGTGTTTAACCATTTGGTGTTCTCCTCAGGAGTGGAAGTGCCCTCCCTGTCGTGGCATTTGCAACTGCAGCTTCTGCCGGCTGCGTGAGGGCCGCTGCCCGACTGGCATCCTGTTCCCCCTGGCTCAGTACCACGGCTTCTCTGACGTCCACTCCTACCTCAGCAGGTGGGGAAGGACATAATTTTGTAATTAATTCAGGTTTCTATTCAGGTGTTCTCAAGCTGCTAACAACTGTAACGGCAACATTCGATTCACATAAGCATTTTTTTTTTTTTTTTTTTACAATGAAAATACCCATATGTATGTTTACGTAGAGTGGGCCAGGGTAGGGTGCTTTCAGAAAGACAGGCAACACATCATTCAGTTCAGCAGTTGGCCCTAAGATGACATATCAAAAAGCTGGTTATCATGCTGCTAATCCACCTTACTGAGTGATGATAAGTGCTGGAACTGACAAACACCTACAATGTAATATTTCTCTTACAGCCTCCGTAACAAACTGAAGACTGAGGACGATGTAGACATGTGATAACACCAGGGGGGCAATTGTTCATACTGTTCTATTTCCTCTGTATTAAAGTTTTGAATGTTTTTAGTTTGAGTGATTTTAAATGAATAAAGGATGTTTTGATCAATTGATTTGATTAATTGTTTGTGAGACAAGTTTGCAAAGAAATGAAACAAAGTATATTTTTTATTGTAATCCAGCTGTTGGCATTTGCAGTAGTTGTATACACACCATATAAAATCCCTTATTTAAAGCGGGGCAAAAAAATAAAAATAAGAGCACTTGTCTGTTGAACTTAAAGGAGAGCTTTTAACATACATTTGACATAAAAGTTATAATTGTCTTTCTCAAATAAAGCAGACTTCCAAAGCAAAAGACATTTCAACAGAGGTGAGAAAAACTGACCCTCAATATATTTTGCAACTTATTTATTTAGAAAACAAAGGGATGTGTGTCCAAGATTAGCCTCAAGCTGGGTCTTTTCCAGTTAGAAATGTAACATATGCATTACAAGAGTAAAAATTAATAGAAAGTTGATGGACCAAAGAAAGATTTCCTAGTTTTGCTTATAAAATGAGTATGAACCTTTGGTTTTAAGCTTACATGTTTATGCTGTCTGGACAAATACTTCAGTCTGACCATATATGACTAAACAAACACTTCCACAGAAAGAAAACAGAGGGACTGCAAGGCAAAGTCTCTGATAAGTACACCACAGGAAAAACATACTGGGAAGATCTGGACTGTATAGAATACAATATTCTATGACAAAAAGGCTTGTAAGTTTACACATTTAATCTACATATATATAAAATAAGATTAAGATTGATTGGGCATGAGAGGTTCATATAACTGAAAGGCAATCTCATGCAAATGTGTAAGATGATCCTTCCTAAGCTAAGAAATTCTGTAGCCTTTACCAAAAATATATATATATATACATTAAAAAAATCAAAATGTTTTTGCTATGATAAACATATCAAAGCATGATGGCTTTAATGTGTGCACCTACATAAAAGGTTAAAGCAATTCTCAGGATTTCAGTGCCCTGACACACCTACATCCTCACACTGATTAGTGCTTCTGGCTCCGACCTCATCTATTCCAGTCCTGCTCTAACAGTCCCCCCTAAAACACTTAATTCTTTTATTTTAAACATATTATTCCTATGATACTGGGATTGTTAATTTGTGAACATGCTAAGTTTGCCCACAACTGCATCCATGGACAGGTGAGAACCATATATTTGCTGCTTGAGATTAGAATTAGAATTTTAGGGGTGAATTTAGCATTATGAGCCGGTTGGCCTGAGGGGCATTCCTGATACAGCAGCCCAGAGGGCCCCCGAGAGGGCAGGAGACACCTGAGGCGAAGAGGGACAAGTAGCAAAGCTCACAGCCTTGTAGACAAGGGTGAGAGTCTGACTTGGTAGTGTCATCTCTTTACTAAAGAAGCTTGTAGAGATTACTTGTCACCAATTCAACATCAAGTGTGCCGGTCTGTGTATTTTATTGCGGTCTCACTATCAAATCGGGTTGGGTCTTCATGTAGGACAAATGTTAGTGTAGTGCTGTTTCCATTCAGAGGAAATGAGATTTCATGACTGATTTCTCTAGTCTGACATTTGAATCCAACTCTGACCCCAAAATGCCACAGGTATTTAATACAAGATGGAAATCCATACTCATACTGCAGTTCTCAAATTCAATAGTGTCCAATGCATGACCGCCTCTCCTTTCTAAAGCCTTTGAGAGGTTCTGTGTCTGAAGTCAGACATGCCCTTTTTAACCCCCAACGTCCGAATGCAACATCCACCAAGGCCGTCTTCCTGCTCTGCCACCGTTCTTAGTAGTTGTTGCCATTAATTTGGTGAAGGTCCACCTGCATCATGTTGATCCCGCTGCTGGCTAATCGAGCTATGCTCTCTGCTGATAAGGTTTCCATGGTGACGATGGTGTGCTGGTCATTGGCTGACACTTCTCCTGTTTCCACTTTTATTCCTGCTGCAGGGGAAACAGCGTCAGTCGAGCCTGTGGTGCTGCCCGTGGCCGCGGCAACTGCTGCTGCTTTCTTGTTCATGTGGGTTTTGATGTGCTTCGAGAGGTGATCACTGCGCATGAAACGTTTGGGACACTCCGGGCAAAGAAACCTTTTTTCACCTGAAAAGGAGGGAGAAATAAAAATCTAAAAATAGCTGCAGCTGGTATTTACCAGACTACGACAGACACTTGGCAAGGCAGTTGAAAATGTTAATGAGAAGAACTGATGCACTATAGCGCAGTAGAGAATACATTTTTTAAATACTTTGGGGGTAAATAAAGATCAGCAAGATATTAAGATGATACAAGATTCGAGTGGATAATTCATTATTCATTATGATTATATTAATTATTATTTAGATTAATTGTTGTACAATTGCATGGGACACATCAAGGACCACAAAGAAGTCTTTGAACGTCTTTGTCATTTTTGAAGCTTTGTAGTTGTGCAAAATTTAATGTCCTCATATTGTCAAATAAACAAAAATCATCAATGTCACCTGTGTGCGTCCTCTTATGGCGCTGAAGCTCATCTGAACGGGTGAATCGTTTGCCACAGAAAGACCAGCTGCAGACGAAGGGTCGTTCTCCTGTGTGCCAACGGAGATGGGCCCTCAGGTGGGATGTCTTGCCGTAGATTTTCCCACAGCCAGAGATGTGACATATGTGCTGCTTCTTTTTAGTTGGGTCACTGCTCGATGTAAAAACATAGATCAGAGTTGGAAAGTTGCTGTGAGGTGATCACATGCAGTCAACTGAAATGGAAATGTAGTGTTTCTATTTGATACTCTTAAGAAAAGCTGTAGTTTATTACACTTTGAGTGTTATTTTTGTAGTTCTGGACAACAGTTCTATAAATGCTTTTTCTTAACCATTGACATCTAACAATGACTTACAAATAACAGTATATCATACAAATAGGATTACATAATAAAAGAAGTTACTTTCTGAAGAAACTATCTTTACAAAGCTCATAATGTTCAGTGCTTGCTTACACTGTTGGAAATGCGTAAATTCAACTATGTTTATTATTGATGTCATAGTTAAAGGTGATGTTGGACTGGACTATGAGAAATACCTCAATATAATATTGAGGTGTTTCTCATGTTTTGTCCTTCCTATTTACACCTATTTTAGAAACCCCTCCAAATTTAATTCAGTCCAGTACAACACATAACTATGATGTGTTGTACTGGACTGAATTGCGCAATGACAACAGAAACTGAACAAAACTGAGCATGATAAAAGTGGAATTTATGGCAGAACAACTGTATTAGATTGTATCACGTGTACAGGTGAGCCCAATAAAGTGTGTCAGTGACATACCGTCCTTCTCCATCCTTGCAGAAGGGACAGGTGCAGGCTTCCCTGCGGTTACGTCGTCCTTGAGGTGGTGGGCTTATATCCTCATCATCCATAGCTGTGCTATCATCCAAACTGTCTCCGCCTGTCTGTAAGGCCTGCTCTCCTGCAGTAATGGAATAGAAAATACTCAAACGTGAGACAAATTCTACAATAGTTAGGGAGCTTTTTGGTTAATAACTCATTACTAAGTTCACATCACACTCCAACTTTATACATCAAACGTCAAGTTTTTCATGCCATCTTTTCTGCAAAATGAATCCATTCCATTTCTCAGAGAAGTGACAGCTTTCTTGTACTTGAGAACTCATTAAAAAGTCAAACACTCAGATACGACAGGGACCCTTAATTACTGCCTTTAAATAAATAAATTTAACAGCAAGTGCACCACTCTTAAGATAGCATATATGCAAAGGAATAAATCAGTTACATACTATACATTATAAATGTGTGCTAGCCTCAACTGTATGTTGCCGGCAACTAAAAGATCTAGGTCATTTCTGATAAGATCTACTGCAGATAATTTCCAATAACAAATAGTCAAGAATTTCACTAGTTACTTTCTGATATTTCCTCATTTTCTGGCCTTTACAATAGCTTTATTCAACATTGCTTAAGACTTAAATAACAATACTTAACCTAGGGTGTTCAGAAAAGTATTATTTTAACACTAGTAATATTACAAGTAACACAAGTACATACAGTCTAATGCCACAAAGCCTGAACCCGCCAGGCTTTAACTACTCTGCTTAAGTAAATGTTAGTTTAAGGTTAGCACTGACACTGACGCATACAAAAGCTCAAAATTCAGAACTACTGGAGTCCAAACACAGCAGGTACATACACAGCTGATGAGAAGCACATGACTTCATAATAAAGATAAAAGAGCAAAACTACATGCTGAAAACACGCCCAGTGACTCCTAACAAACGTTAGCGTTTGATGAAATGTCGACTAGCAGGCATGTAAACTTAATGGGAGGGATTGCCAATAACAGAACTGAAGGGTTTAGACGTGATTGAGGTTGCTATAAGATGGGAGGAGTCAAGTTACAACCCTACAATGAAACAGAAAATGTGGCCAAACCACTACAATACTGTAACCATCTTCTGAAGAGATACAGTGTCAATCAGAAAAAAAACAAAAAAAAGCAACACAAATACACGCAGTGCAGTAAGGAGCTCTGGAGAACAATGGTCCAACTGAACAGGTTAAACCAGTATAGAGCACTTGACACACAAAGAGTGAAAGAGATTAAATCCAGAGATACAAATATGGGGGAAAAACTTCAATACAGCAATAAACCTAATGGCCAAATGATTACTCTGTATGACTACTCTGTATTACTAGATAGATAGATACTTTTTTAATCTCCAAAGAGAAATTTGCAGTTCCAGCAGCTCAAAGGGTGGAAACACAAGGGCATGCATGATAAGAACAAGAACAACTTTCAATTAAATAACAACTTTCAAGTAAGGAGGCAAAAATACAATACAAAATAACAATATAAGAATAAAAAGTGAGATAAAAATATAGAACTAAGCTTTACAGGATAAACATCTGGCAGTTAAATATGGGCACAGTAGTGCAGTTGTGCAAAATGACAGTGTGCAACAGTCGGTTTGTCCACACTTAGGTCCAGCATATAGATGTGTGTGTGATAAAGTGCGTGTGTCCATGGTGTGAGTGTGTAGTGAGTCTGGAGTTGTTGTGTTGATTATTGCTTTTATCACCTTCCCCGAGAGGTGTTGAAGAACCGTACGGTGTGGGGGAGGAACAATCTTTTCAGTCTGTCCATAGAGCAGGACATTGACCGCTGTCTGTCACTGAAGCTGCTCCTCTGCCTGGAGATGGTGCTGTGCAGTGGGTGATCAGGATTGTCTATTATGGACAGGAGCTTGTTCAGTGTCCGTCGCTCTGCCACAGATGTCAGACTATCCAGCTCTGTGCCAACGATAGAGCCTGCCTTCCTCACCAGTTTGTCCAGGCGTGCTGTGTCCTTCTTCTTCAAGCTGCTCCCCCAGCACACAACTGCATACAGGAGGGCACTCGCTACCAGACTGGTAGAAGATCTGTAGCAGCTTTTTGCAGATGTTGAAGGACGCCAGCCCTCTGAGGAAGTACAGGCGGCTCTGTCCTTTCCTGCACAGAGCGTCAGTGTTGGCAGTCCAATCCAGTTTCTCATCCAGCTGGACTCCCAGGTATTTGTAGGTGTGAACCACCTCCACGCAGTCCCCTTTAATTATGACCGGTTCTGGACACGGTCTGGGTCTCCTAAAGTCCACTACCATTTCCCTGGTCTTGGTGGTGTTGAGGAGCAGGTGGTTGGAGTCACACCATGTGATGAAGTCTTGGATCAGTTTCCTGTACTCATCCTCTTGTCCGCTCCTGATACAGCCCACTATGGCTGTGTCGTCCGCAAACTTCTGTACATGACAGCCCTCCCCTGTCCCAAGCTCAGGTTGAATATGTGCTCAAGGGGGTGTCCCAGCTCCCTTGCACAGGCCTTCAGTAGTCGTGGTAACACATTTACTAGACTCTGTGACTGGACCTGGACAAGTTGTTGGTTACCCGTCTTGCCTAAAACAACTGAAACTAAACTCGAACAAAGGTTTTTTAGCCATTTTTGATGATGTCTGAAAAGTAACGACTGCAAATGGCATACAACATATGTACCAAATCAATTTAGAAATTTAGATGGCGCGACATGAAGATTGGATCATTTAGTACCAATAAAGTCCTTCTTCACACAAAGGTCACTTGGTTTTCGAGAGTCACAAAAAGCTTAAAATGTCTGAAACATGACAGCTGTTCATTCAGTATACTGTATGTTAATATACTCCAAATTCCAAAAAGCAACATCCTAATTTTTTTGGACATTAGGTTGTATTTCACTTTTCAAAATTAATGCACACATTTTTTACACTGAACATCAATTATTTCTGGAAAGCATGCCAGTAACTGACCTGCTGTGCTGGCAATGGTGATGGGAACAGTCTGCAGCTGGTGCATCTGCAGCCCGGAACCTCCGAGTGTGTTGAGATTTATGGTCTGGATGCCTGGGATCTGCACTGTGTTGACAGATAGTCCTCCAGCTGCAGTAGCTCCCTGAGCCTGGCCAAGTTGGGGGAGAGACTGCACGGGGGCCAGCGTGATCTGCGGTCCTGCCGAACTCTGGATCTGAATGGTCTGCCAGCTCACCTGGCCATTGGGACCCACAGTGCGCAGGAGGATGGGGCCTGCGTTTGGCATAATTTGAAGATTCTGAAGCCCTTCCTGGCTGAGTGTCGGAGTTGCAAATACCTGACCACCAGGACTGGCCTGGATGGTCTGGATGGGTGTTCCACCTTGAATAACCTGCTGAGGCTGGATAAGGATCTGCTGTGGCTGCTGCCCATCTCTGTTGTCTGGTTGTATTGGAACACCCAGGGAAGATGCTGCATTTTGCTGGAATGTCCCTGTCATCACTCCATTGCTGTTCTGTGTTTGGGTCATTCCAATAGAAGTGGAAGTCTGCGTGGTGACAGTGGGTGCATTTGTCATGTAACACGCCCCGCTGTTAGAAGACACTGGACGTTGCGATTGCTGTTGCTGTATAAGTTGGCTGACCCCTGTATCCCCTCCACCATTTGCATCTCCCCCTGTACCACTTGTTCCAGTACTGACGGGCAACAAAGTGATGTTCCCATTTAGTGACATTGGCATATTCGCCAGGAACTGGGGCTGGTTTTGTAACACGCCATTGCCTAAGCTTATATTTTGAATGGGGATGGCTCCTTGAAGGAGACTGGGCATCGTTATGATGTTTCCTGCTGGACCAGCTCTGTTGGTTGTGGCTATGATCTGCTGGCCATTAGGAGAGGATACTATCTGAAACTGCTGCCCTGGTCCTGCAGCAGCAGGTACAGTAGAATCCTGCTGGGCATGTGCCAACTGCAGTGGCTGGCCATCTACTGTCTGAAACTGGGGAATAACCTGGTACTGAATGTTGGGCATCATACCTGATATGGTGGTAAGAACCTGCTGACCCTGCATCGATGGAGCCTGAGCCACAACGTATTGCTGTGGCTGCTGCTGCTGTCCCTGAGTGCTTGCAATGGCTACTGATGGTGACAGCACCTGTCTGCTCTTTCCTGCATCTCCTCCTGTCATCACCCCTGAGGAGTCAGTGGTGCTGGTGCTAGTGCCTGAGGATGCTTGAACACTGAGAGGGATAACCTGCCAGCCATTGGCACTGGAGGTGAAAACACCCTGGTTTAGGTCCAACTGTTGCTGCTGGTTTTGTTGTTCTGACGGTGAATCATTCTCTCCTGGGGTGTCAATCCGACTGCATGTGGCTGCCAACAAGGCAAGAGGAGATGGCTGTTGTGAGTCCTGGAAGGAGAGAGAATATATGAGAGGAAAAGACAAGGAATTCATAGGGTAAAAACACATCTTACTATCTAACATACAAGTAAAATACAGCTGTGACAAAAAAAACAAATGGCTTTCGAAATGTCCACTCCACCATTTTACATTTACTGGTGCAGTTCAAAGTTGTATACTGACAGGAAGATTTTTTAGCACTTTTATAAGCAAACTTGTTGTGCAATTAAACAGGCAGAATAAAATAAGAATAAAACAGACAGGATAACCGCACAAGTATTTATAAAAATTTTAGGGTTTTAAGGAACGACTTTAAAAATAGGTCTAAAGATGAAGAGCCTGGACTGAAAAGGCTAGGCAATCTTTTAAAAATAATTTTCACTTTGATTAAAAAAAAAAAAATAAGATTCCATATTCATCTGATCTAAATGTGAGGACTTATTTACAGTACAGTAAATAAGGCAAAATCGACACAATAAATTTTGTAAATGCTATATTGCCACACTCCCAAAATGCCAATCATAACATTAAACCCTTTTTTGTCATGCATGTCTCTTTGCAGCACTTCACAGAGTGGGGCTGGAGTGAGAAGTCCAGGGGGAAGCAGGGTGGGAGAGTATGGGAGGGACCACATTTTTTCCAAAGCAGCGGCGGGCTCGGCTTCCCCTCCCCCCAAACCCACCCATCTCCCTCCCACACTTTATTTTGCCCTATAAACTGACACACTCCTCTAGCCACCCCCTCCAAGGCCAGCCAAATGGGCCGAGCGAAATGCACATGAAGTGCCGGGGTTTGACGGGAACACCCCGTGTGGGCGAAATTTACCTGCCCATTCCCCACCCCAGTGACATGTGCTCTGCTGAGAAAATCAACAACCCGTAAAAGTCTCCGCACAAATGAACTGCAGAATCAAACAAACTGTCAGAAAATGCATAACAGGTACAGTGGGCATGAGTAGGGAGTGTGGTTAATGTTTCCCGGCTGACAGTCATCCGTTTTGGCAAGTCCGCTGAACCTACTTGTGAGTTCGTGTTTCGCTTTTGACTGAAGCCTCCACCGCTCTCCACAGCGGCCATTTCACCCTGCTGCTGATCTGCGGAAGAAGAGTTTGTAAGATCACTTATCTTGAAATAGTTACGTTGAAACAGCAAACCGCCCCAACTGAGTGACCGTTCGATTCAACGACTGGGTGGGAACACAGTACGCGCACGGTCAAGCTCACAATAATAAGTAAACTTGAGGAATTGTTGTAGTGAACGTAAAGCAATTAAGGCAAGAAATGCAAGAAAATCCATGCCACAAGTGCTCGAAGGGCCAGCTAGCCTGTTGGCTAAGCTAACATAAACTCACCACAAGTAACGTAGAGAAAAAGTGCTAAGTAAGTCGTTGGCTAAAGAGACTGACGTTATTTCTACTACACTACTAAACATAAATAGTTAGCTTGCTCACAGGAATTGGATAAAGTTAAATTGTTGTGTAAGCAGGTATTGTCAGAAGTTACGTTGATGTGCAACAGTTAGCTAGCTTCACTTGGTTGGCTAAATGTTGTTAGCTAAGTACGGACAATTAGCAGTTAAGTAGCTCATTACTTTTAAACTGCTTGAGACGCTAGCTAGACAATACAATATCACCCGTGAATACATTTAAAACAATGTTTTTACATTTTACTTGTAGTGCTAACTTGATGCTTCGTTCACAACATGCCTCTGAGTTTTTCAAAAAAGTTCACTTACTGTTCATAATTTGAAGACGGGAGGAGTTTCTCTGGTCTTTTTTCGAGTTGACAACTTTTCACAACTTCACACAAACTTGACGCCCCCTCTATGAAGGAGAAAGATGGGCGCGTTCGATTCTTTGACCGGTGCAGCCTTCCATCTTGGCGGAGCTCGAGCAGGGAGCAGCAAATAGCTGTCACAATGTTTTATTTAATAATACTGACTCATGGCCCACTAAATGGATTTTCAACCACATCTCACAATGCTCATCAAGTTTACCAATATAACTACACTGACTGACAGTTTTGTACATGAAGATCCTCAATTAACCAGGTCATGCACAGGTTAAGGCATCTGAACTTGCTTTAAATTCTCGATGTTTCAAAATGTTTCTTCACAGCCAAAGGAAGTCAATGGGCGTTTATTTAGCACTTCTGCGATTTAAGTTGATTTCCATTTTCGGTTCGTTCTATATGACATTAAGGATCGAATCTAAAATATTAAAACGGTATTTTACTTAGGCTTTTAAGCAACACCTCATTTAAAATCGTCCTTCATTCAACTTTATTTGTTGTTCTCACTAGTTTAGACTGCGGCCTGCCCAAACCGTATTACATTCAGTAACAGCATCCTCTGGAAGGACGGGACGATGTGTTTGAAACTCAATTGAATTTTAATGCATCCTGTCACCTTGTACAGTCGCACTATGTCAGTAAAGTTAAAAGAAGCGCACCCCTCTGGAAGCCACTTTCGAAGGATTGCTGCTTTTGTCCAATGAAAATGGTCTTTCTTCTAATGAGACTCAACCAGCCAATCTAATTGGACTACAGACGGGCAATTAGGCGGGACCAAACAAGGTAGGTTGTAGCGGTGAGTATGATTGACGTTGGGTTATCTGTTTTCCGCTTAAAAGGCGCCAGGAGTAAATATCTTCAGGTAAACATGGATATTTCTCTTTACTGCATCTGTGATAGTGTCTTATCATTCAGCAGTGTGAGGATGCCATGGCTCATGTCTTGCTTTGGCCGCTTCGAACCAGGAGGTTAGGAAGGAGGAAGGCGTATTCGGAGTTTAAGTCTTGCCTCCGTGGCCAGTGGCCACTCCCTGGTGGCGCCATGTGGGCTGGGTAACAGCAAGGAGGCGGGAGGAGTCAGTCAGGGTGGAGGAGTAAAGACCCCATCACACTCAAACACTGGCTGTAACCGCGCTGGGAGGAGGAAATAGCTTGCTTGTGGGAGGGCTTTTATTATTTGGATGTGTGAGGGGGCTGTCAGTGAAGCAGCACATGTGCCCATGTAAACAGGACAGAGGGTGGAGTCCATCCTCAGGCCAAGCCTGCATCCACCCAACTCTGTGTGAAGTCACACACAGTACTTCAGAAAGTCATACATATGACTATTTGTGTCTCTTATTTCTTTCCAATTCCGCCCCTCACAAACGAACGCCCAGTCAAGTCCAACATGTCTTATGTCTGTGCACAGCATCTGGCTGCCAGCACCATGCAAATACAACCTTCAGCAGTGGAAGAAGTTATTGGAGCCTTCACTTCATTAAAAGTAGTAATATCTCAATTTAGATACTTCACTACAAGGTAGCCTACATTTCAAGGCCTATGCTTTGAATTGTACTTAAGTCAAAGTACAGAATTATTATCATAATATACTGACAGTATCCAAAATACAGTATAAGTAGTCTACTTGTGCAGCAGACTCCAATGTGTTATTTTATATTATTAGTGATGCATTAATTTAAAACCTGCAGATTACTTTTGTAGATTGTCGAGGTAGAGTTCACTTTGACTGCATTTTACATTGTTGGGCTGTTATATATAATAAAGCATTATAAAAGTGTATCATAGTTTTGTAAGTACAATAGGCCTTTTTCACAGCATGTATATTGACTTGGAAAAGCACAGGTGGTACTAATAACATTCATGATGGCTCTGCTCAGTGCAAGCTTCCACTTACAGAGTGGCTGTGAGCCAGCATGCACGGCACTAGCATCCTGAAACTAAAGCAGCTAAACCAAATTCAGCCACTGTTAGTGTTATCTATACCTGTGTTTTTGTGCTTTGACATGTCACAGTGTCTAAAGCACAAGCAACCATTGCTGTCATAAATTTAGTCGACTCCCAACAAAAAAAACTGGGACGCTGTGTAAAAGATAAATAAAGCAGAATGTGATATTTTTTATTAATCCTTCCTGACGTATACTCAGGTGAAGACAGAACAAGGACAATATATGTGACGCTTTAGCTTTGTTCAAGAATCAGAGAAAGGCTTTATAAGTTGTAACTAATGACTTTACAGACATAAACTAATGCTTTATAAATCAGTTATAAGCATTAATATTTTTTAGTAAAATATCAAACCCCCTTACAAGAAACTACAAGATGAAACCAAGCCAATTCATGTGTCAAACACATTAAATCAGATATCATCTAAACAAATCATACATACAACGCTCTCATACATTGATTTGACATAATAAATAAATAAATAATAAAAGAGCTCTGCCTTTTGATTCATTCAAAAAGTCCAGTCATAAAGTGTCAAGAGTTTGTCACTTCCTAATGAGCCACCAGGTCAGTAGGTATTTAGTAAGTCATTATAAAAGGACATAATCCATCAAGTTGCCATTTATAAATGGTCATAAATCATTAGGCTGATAGAGAATGAAGAGTTTTAGTAACATTTAGATCTGCAGTTATGAATGTTTCTAAGTCATTGATATGAGGTTCCTGCAGTATGCAGATGTGCACTTCTAAGTGTTAATAAGTCGTTAATGAATAGATCCAGATGTGGTCCAGAGGAGGTCAAACAGTGCTTTGGAGGGTTAGAGACAATGCAAGTGAGATGATGAAGGAGGACAAACAGCCACAACCTGACACGATGTCTTTAGTTAGTCATTAAGATGTCTTAATTAGTAGCTAATTAAGTGTTAATTAGAAAATGCTGCCTGGTGCGCCCACGCTGTGAATGAAGTTAATATCATAAGATGATTTTGTGCTGTGTAATCAACCTTTAACATCTGACATTTCCAGAAAGCCGCTCTCGTCTATCTGCTTCGGTTCGTGCAGGATGTGTCGCAGGCAGCTGCGTCCCACGCTGATAAAACCGTTTCATTTCAAACGAGATGCAAACTCACTTCCTACCAGCGCGGTCAGAGCTCATCCCCAGCAGCAGCAGCAGCAGCCGCCGCCGCCGCACAGGTCCCCCTGCCTCCCCGGCGCGTCAGCCAGAGGAAACGGCCAGAAACTCGCCCTCCTACATGAGCACATGAGAGGCCGAGCTGACTTGATGCAGTCCGACAATTTGCTAAAGATCGCAGATCAGATTCAGGCATCTCGACCTGCGACAACAGGAAACGAGAGACGAGAGCGCCTGTGACAGAAGCGAAACCCGCTCCATGAAGGTAAAAGCTGCTTTTTCTTCTTCTCAACCTTATTCTCAACTGCTTTTCTCTTGGATGGGAGTTTAGAGAAATGTGAGGAAGCCTGTTTGATTCAACTATAAGCTCACCCTGGAGACACCTTTTCATCTCTGGATATCAAGGTCATTTTCTAACACAGGGCTGGACGGTGACACGTTGTAACGCCTTCATACTACACACATAGAACACATATACTTTAATTTTACAATACAGTTCAACAATATATACAGCTATGTTGCCTATATACATATATGCTTCTATACATTCACTCAGAAAGTAACAGATGGTGTTGATCTTAACATGCAGTCATGAAGAAAACCTTTCCAATTCATGGATGACACACAAAGAACTTTTACAATCACAACAAACTTTCATCCATCAGTATAAATAACTCATATTCATCAAAATTGTATGTTTCTGGTTATTAGACAGCATTAGACAATTGGGACTTTCACATAAGCATCAGTTGAAATGATGTAATTCTTACACTTTGCATCTGTTTCTCCTGGTTTGTATCTGTGTTTATATGTCTGCTATGAACTATGTTTTTAATGTTTTTATCTTTTGACTCTGCTGAATGCACTTCATTGGAACATACTCAGATATCTATTTAACTGGAGTTTTCATGCAGCGATACGCTTTAGTTATTTGATATTTTTTGTCTTGGTGTCTGACATTTAGTCCTGAAGAAATAATTATTCAGAACTTTGCTCATTTATAATTTCTTCTACTTTACAGTTAATTTTGGTCTTGTTGCAGTGTCGTTGTTGCTGTTTGTAATAGTTTGGGTTAGACAGAAAATATCTCCTCTATAGAGATGGTGGCTGCTAATGTAAAATAATCCACCTGTCAGAGTATTACAGTATTACAATAGTCTAGTGTTTCAAAGGCTTGTCCAACTTGCCAAAGAAGACAGGCAGTTGTACAATTTATGAGGAAGCATCCTGTTAGAATTATCAATTACATAAAAAGCTGTAATGATACAGGATTCAGGCACAAACCAGGGACTGTCATGGACTTCAGTGTAAAATGTTATCAGCCTCAGGCTTTTAAGGCAAAGCATATGTGAAAAAGTAAACTCTATGTCATCATATTTAATCATCCTTCCCTGTGTCTCTGCAGCTTCCCAGCATGTTCGCTGGCCGTCCTTGAACTGAGGCGATGGAGAGCCCCTCGTCCACGGTGAGGCGGCGAGCCTGGATCAACAGCAGCCGACAGTGGCTCACCCTGGAGGAGCTGGACCCCGAAGGGCCGCAGTGCAAACTCCTGTCTGGCTCCATAGCGGACGACGATGTCTTTTCTGACGGTGAGTCCAAACTCACACACACACACACACACACACACACAAACACACACTACCTACACACACACACACAAACGCACACTACCTACACAAACACACACACACACACACACACACACACGTGTCCAGTGTCTACAGCTTATAACAAAAGATCAACTGAGCTTGAGAGGATCCCCATGATCAAGTGAATTTAGGGGAAGCGGTGGGAGATTTTGTGGCCAGTTTGTTATTACAAATATTAAACAAAAGAAACCTGGATCACTTCTCTTTATTACAGAGAAATAGCAAAAGAAACACTATTGCTTCAGTTAAAGGTTCCCCTTCTTCACAACAGAATCTGTCCCAAGTTAGTATTTGTATTTTTAACGAGGATTACTCATAAAGCTAACGTTCTGTGCATGTGTGATTTCCACAGGATGCTTCACAGGAAAGATTGAGAACTGGCTCCTGGGTTGCGGGTGAGTCAGCTTGCCTTTCTACCTTTTGTTGTTTGTAAGATGATATTTTTCGAACTTGAGCAGGCTCTGAAGGACGAGGTGTCAGTCATTGGAAACTGGTTTAGCAAACAGTAAATAGAAAGTGGAAACTCTCTGAGGTCAGGTGTTCCAGGAAGACGCTGCGGTGAGTTAGCCACAGTATTGTTTTTGCCACAATAGCCTTAGATGATGCATTTTTTACAGCTCCGTCGGGAAGAAATAAGCTTATTTTAGTTCTAGAAAACCACAGTGTTAGCATGCAGACAACTTTTTGGTTACCGTCAGGATGTACATGGAGGCATTTCAACAAGCCTTCCCGTCCTGTTCCACCAAGAAAACACACAACTTTTGACTTTTTCTGAATTTCCTTGTGGTTTAGAGTAAAAATTATTATATAACTAGAAGGAAATAACAGTTTGTTCTTCCTGTTATGTAACTGATTGGAGGACAGAGGTCAGCACACATACAGACATTATTTAATGTCTCTTATTTCATTGAAAAGGAAGCTCCACTGGTACCAGTCAGTGATGTCCTCCAGTCTACAGCGTGGCAGCATCTAAAAGGCTCCTAACGCTAACAAAGCATTTACTGAAGGAGTGGCGTGATGGTTTACAGATTCTGAACCCTTGACATGAAAATGACCAGCTCGATTTGGAGGTGTTGACCTGAATGCTAATTTTTACAAGAGGAAGTTGACTTCAGCATCGTGTCGAGAGCTGATTAGGGAGCAGATCTAAGTGGTTTAAACAAGCCCGTACTGTAGCGAGGCTGCTGTCAAACGTCAGATGAGGCTATCTATGCAAACACACTCACTTAGGAGCATGCAAATGTCGCTGACCGGATATGTGTGTGTGTGTGATTAAGCCTTAAATATTGGGATGTCTCTCACAGATCAGAGGCCTGCTCAGAAAATTCCGGTCAGCTAAGTTTCGGTGAGTATGAACTGAATGGATCCTTGTCATGTACCATTTAGCCCCATGAGCTGATTTTGATATCTGTCATGCACTTAACATATTTACTGTTTTCATATTGTAAATGCAAACCAGCAGCGGTGGAGGAAGTTTCCAGGCCCCTCAGTTATGTAAAAGTAACATTACTGCAACACAAAAATACTCAATTACTGTACAGTACAAGTCCTGCATAAAAATGTCTCTTAATTCAAATTATGTAAGTATTATCAGCACTTAATGTATCAAAAGTAAAAATACTTTATTTTAAAACTTTACTGTTGTAGCTGGTGATTATTTCATATACTGTTGAGGAGTTTAACCTGCGGCAGTGCACCATGTGTGAAAAACCCGTTTTCCATGTAAAATCTTACAGTAATTAGTAAATAAACCTGTCATGCAAATATAGTGGAGTGTAAATTTAACTATAGTAGAAGTACTAAGTAGCATGAAGTGGAAATACAAGTACCTTCAGTACTTGAGTGTACTTAGTTTCCACCACTGCACACCAACCACACATGCAAACACGATTCTAGAAACTTAAGATATAATGTGCAACTTTTATATGAAATGACTTTAATCATTGACTGTGTGTATTTTCTTCAGAGTCTGTGCTGAAAGCCAACCACTTTGATGATGAGCTGAGCCTTGGTGCTGATGGTAAGCAAGCACACGCATGCACGTACACACACGCGCACACACACACACACACACACACAAACTAACAAAGCAGGAAATGTCTCTGTAGGAAAATGAGATGTGCATCATGAATGTTCAACAAGCTTATGCTTTGTTTGTAATAGTGGTGACAAAGACACACACACCGAACCGTCTGCGCATATCAGCTGTAATATGTCACGCAGATGTCCAGAGTTTCGCAGCATTACTGTGTCTCTGCCAAGAAAGACATTTTTTGAGATGGGGAAGTGTAGAGTGGGAAGTCCTTTTTTTCTGCTAATGCCTCAAAAGTTAGTCATCACTAAAAGATTTCTGTTTTTGTATGAAAGTTAACGATACAAAAATAATGCAAATATCAGCAACATTTCACCCTCTGTATCAGTTCAGCTTTACTAAACATGACGTATGACTTCAGATTTGAGATACATGTCAGCATATTCTTCCTCTGTGTTCCAGCTTCTGTGTTAAATGTTGGAGAGTTTACACCAGACGCTGGGTGAGTAGCTACAATTCTAGTTGCAGTGACAATGAAACGCGTATCGAGGAATGCTGTGCTGTTGAATTAGTGAATGTTAGCTCGCATGAATCCACGATGCTTTAACTGTTCTACTGATGGAGGCCATTCTGTCTTTCTAACTCCACCTCTTACTGTCGGAACACAGTTCATGTAGGAGGGAGATGAGCTGTTGACGTTTCACATGTTTTAGTCAGATCTGGTCACATATGAGTTGCACTTCCAGTCCAAAATGCAACTCAGTTTAACTTCCCCACCCACCACCAACACCACCACACCTGACTCCAGCCGAGTGTCCTCACTGATGTTTTTAGATCCTGGTTGCACCCCTGCACGCTTGCACGCTGAGGCGATTTCTGCTGAAATGATTCAGAGGTGTAAACGAGATGCAATTCATTTCTCAATGATCGTCGGCGAAAGTACGGCCCCTTTTAGGAGGCGTATTGGAGGATGCGTGACTCTCTGAATTTACTAAAAACTAAAGGTTAAAGAATTATACTGTCGTTATTTTTCTTCCTCTCCCCTCTCTGTGCTGACCATGAAGCCTCACGCGGCATCCTTCCTCCCAACAAGGCCACAGCAGACTCGCCAGCAGGTCAGTGGCACATCCTCCTTCTTGTGTTTGCTTGTGATGAGATTTGTAGGTTATAACTATTCACATGTCTCGTCTGTAGCACCCCGCGTCAGGCACTATGTCTGCCGTCACTGAACTTGGGCCACAGCATGGCCTCCAGCTGCCTCTCCTCCTCCACCTGTAAAACTACATCAAGGTGAGGCTCCGGCGCTTTGAAAAGGTTTCTTCTTCTGTTGGGCTGAATACTGATAACCAGCTTTGCTTTTGATTGTCCTGCTTGACAAGTTACAGTTTTCAAGATTAACATCTCTCTTTCTCTGACTTGATCCACTTCTTCTCAGTTCTAATCTGAGTCCAATACACAAATTTGGATATCTGCCAATGTCAACACTGGCACTGATGCTTTTTTATTATTATCATTACTGTTATAAAGTTGGTTTTATATGTAAGGTTGAATGAGGCTGTAATAAACCACACAGCACTTCTTATTCAAAGAAATTACATTCAAATATGTTCCAGAACACTTTATTTGAACTGTAGGTTGAATAAGCTTCACATTCAAACGGGTGTAGGAGTGCAAATTGCCATGGCAACTCCTTCCATGTTGTTAGAAACTAAAGTGCACAGCAATGAGCTCAAAAGTCATAAGATAATTTCAAAGAGTGCATTGACAAACTGACAGCTGCTTCATGCAGTATGGTTTCAAAGTGAATATTTAAATCGAAAGTGCAAAACCCCTCACTATCTGCAGACTATGGAATCAGGATTGATACACTGATCAGTTCAGCATCTAAGAAGTTAATTAAGTCAGTACCAGCACCTGATGCAGATATCGAATCGGCTCTAAATAACACGCTTTTTTATTCTGTTTAATAGTGTTTCATCCCTTTTTGCATCTTTATCTATTGTTTTCATTTCTATTTATTGGTTTATTGTTTCATTATATTGTAAAGCACTGTGTAACTCTATTAACAAGCATCACAAATGCTCGAAAACAACTTTCAAGTGAAAGCAGTTGTATTTTTAAAGGCCAAAATCACAGTGCTACCTCAAAGGGCTTCACAAAATCGCTTTTTTTTCTCACATGCACACCAGTGTATCGGAGGTCCTGCAGTTGTGTTCGGAGGATGCAGAGGAGACGCTGTACGAGCTGGGCTTCGGCTGCGATGAGCCACAGGTCACCGTTCGTATCCCCCCTCGCTTCTTCACCTTCCCCTCTCTGGCTCAGGGCATCAACTTCCGCCTCTTCCTGGACGCACAGCTACGGCGGATACGAGAGGAAGACCCCAGCCTCTCTCTCGCTAGTAAGACCGTTATTAAATGAACCGGCAGTCGGTTATCTCTGTCATGTGGATTGCATAATATGGTTTGATGTGTGATAAGATAAGGTGAAATCATTCTGGGGTGTAGCAAATGAGATGCATATTATTTGTTTTAATTAACATTTTGTTCTCTCCACAGGTCGTTTCAGACAAGTGCAAGTGCTCACAGCGATGGCCAACGCTTTCTACTCCCTCTACTCTCACGTGTCCCGCACTCCTCTGCAGAAACTGACTGCACCTGAGTTTTCCTTCTCCTCGTCGCCCGTGGAGAGGATCGAACGCTTCAGGAGCAGCGTCCGCAGCGAGCCGCGCTCTCCGGTGGAGAGGCTGAAGGACACCGTCTCCAAGATGTGCCTCTACACGGGTTCTCCTCGCGGGTCAGACTCCACCTCTCCGCAGCCCTCACCCAAAAAAAGATCCAGCCTCCCTGATGTTGTGGATGTAGTCCTGGAGAAAGTCAAGACTGGGGTGACCAAGAAACTGGACTTGAGCGAATATAATTCATCTGTGGATGTGAAGCTGGGCATGGATGATGTTCAATGCTGTGACGGCGGGAAAGAGGAGCAAACATTGCAGAGCGTGGCGGAGGATAATGTGGATGCTGGTGAAAACGCTGGTAAAGCAGCAGACTGTGACAGCAGGAGTCACGGTGTAAGAACATCTCTGGCATTGTCATTATCAGGAGAAACTGTGATAGAAACAGATCGTCAGTTTCTTTCATGTCAGCCAGAGAACTCAAAGTGCTCAACTCAAAGTGACACAAGGACCGCTCGTCTGAAACTGGTCGCCAAGGTCGCGTATGATCTAATCTGCCCGCAGATAGTCGAGAGCGTACACACGGTGCCTTTCTGCACAAGCAGCCCAAAAACAAACACTTCCCCTCCTATCTGCTCTGAGTCAGAACGTACAGATCGATCACGTCCTGGATCACTTACACAAACTGCCGTCTCTGAGCCTGACAAGGACTCACACGCACATGCATCCACGTCACTTCCTGTCCCAGCCTCCAGTGGCGGCTTCGCCCAGTGCTGCATCACTGTCACTGGCTGGGAAGGCGACGACATCTCTTCCTGCAACCTCAATGCACCGGATTCCAGTCACGCTGCGGCTGTCCCACCTGTCCAGCCGTGCGAGGTGTCATTTGACGAGGGGACAAGCCGATATCTGAATCCAATGACGCATCAGGGCATGGGGCACGTCTCCACTAACCTGCAACAGGTTAACTCCTTTGAGCTCGAGGAGGTAGGAGAGTAACAACATGTGTGTGTGAAAGTAGGGCTGAATTATGGTGGAAAAAATGACATTGAGCTATTTTAGTTTTTTACTGTAAAAATTGCAATATTTAAAAGAGAAGTTACAAAAATTCTCCAGATTACCGGTATGTATTAATTGTATTTAAACACACAATATATAACATTTATATGTTGAGTTGATAACTTATACATGGTTTAATTTTGGTCGCATTTAGTGGCGAAAGGGTAAACGCCAAATGATTCGTCAGAGGGTGAGGAAGAAGGTCGTGACTAAACGTAATGTGAATAAAACCTGAATACGCTAGCTCATCCATGAACACGTCTGCCTGAGTCACGTCAGATAGATTTTCTCTGTGGTTGTTTAACAGTGAAGACCACCCATGATCCCTCGCTGCTTCACGACATCATCAAACTACGTGTGTTGTAGGAATTACATACTGTTCTTTTAACTCATGCCGCTCCATTTGGAAATAATTAATCACAAAAGGATTGATGATTTATTAAAGGAGATTTCAGTCTAAACTGTCATTGCAGTTATTCTAGCATCCAAAACTTGCTCTCTCCTCAGTGGATGGTGTTCGATGGAATGTATGGGTGATGGTCAAATGAATTAATTGAGCTGCCTTTTGTTGTCACCATAGTGCTTGTTGCTGCACGTTTTTATTCAGGCCCGCATTTTAATTTCAGGAAGTTTTTTTCATTGTTTTTTCCACTAAACATGTCGCTCTCAGAATGATTTTGATTGGTCAGACGGAGCATACTTGCAAAACCATTGAACTGAATGTAATCAAGTCTGTCTAAACAAAATAAATCAGAGGGATTAGAAATGAAAAATGAACACCGAACCACTGATACTCCATCAGCACGTGGGTTTAAATCTTGTGGTTTAGATTATAACGTCGGATCCAGTGCACAGTGTGATGCTGATGATGAAATAGTACATTGTTTAGCCCTAATTGTGTGTACATCTTTCATGATATGGATTCCAAATTCCAAATTATGCAACAGTCAAAATAGACATACAATGATTAATAAACACTTTATACCTTTTGTCCCCATAGGTGCACAGTGCAGGAGAGGACGATTTTGGACAATCAGAAACTACAGGAACAACAACAACAACAACCTCCCTTTTGTCCAAAAAACAGCAATACAAAGGTATAGTATAGTATAATATAGTGTAGTATAGTACAGTATGTATATATATGTATACATATGTATATATGTATACAGTATGACATTTCTTGCATGAATGCAGGTCGTAGGCAGTAGTTATGTCTGTCGCTGTGCTACAACGTGCAAGACCATAATTGGCTTTGTGGTCACAAATTGCGAACCCCATTCACAATGAAAACGGCATCCAATGGTTCAAACAGTTCTAAACGTGTGAAGAAAGGGTGTTGTCAGTCAACACTGTGACAGCTGCTGTCACCAGAACGCTGTCGCTCAACGCGTGCACAGCCATGTTTGAAATGCACAAAAAGGGGAGAAGGACATCAATCATTAAAAAGTCTAACTAGAGTGTCCTGTCTGTCTTTTTTTCCCCCCTCTCAAGTACGTTTATTGAGTTTTGTTCTTCTTTTGTAACCACACAACAATAACAAAGGGCTCGGCATGACATTGGTTTAAAGCATCAGCATGAACACGAGTGACAGTTAGAAATATTGAATGAAAACAACGTATCAACAGCACAATGCATAGGTGCTTTTTTTAATATAAAAAACAAAACCCAAGATATAGCAATACATTCTGCAATTTCCCAGCTTTGGATAAATAAAGTATATCTATCTATCTATCTATCTATTTACAGGCTCAGATGACAAAGGGCCATTGCTATTACAGTGTTATAGGCAAGGTGCAAAATCGGGTCCATAATTAGTGGAGGAGTGCAAGTGTCAGTGGAGATGTGGAGCCTCTTGATGAAATGTCCCTTTGAAGAGCGAAGCACAGGAGTCAATTGTTCAAGACTTTAACACTCCATCTTTATCTTACGGCAGTTGTTTTATTGGGAGGTTTGTCATTCATCCATGATGTTAAGATATTTTTCCTTGCAGCATATGAAAGAATATCAGATTGACTGTCAGAACTAGCACCAGCACTGCATCTCCATGTGGATGACAAATATTTTTCCCCTGCCAAACATCCATCCTGTATGCTTGAATTCTAGGACAGGTCCAGACACAATTTGACTTTTTAGGCACTGAGGTGAAAGCCGGGGGTTCATTTCAGATTGTTTGTTGTTAGAGATTTGCTTTTAGGTGCACAAACAGATTTCTGTGTGTGCAAAATTGCTTGCTGAAACTTGAATATTTCACTCTGAGCTCACTGTAGGTCTTGTATTGAGGTCAGACATGACGTGTGGGGAATTGATTACTTAAAGTATGTTAAAAAAGATGAACGTGTGAGCACATGTGTATGCAGGTCACTGAGCAGGTGTATGTCTCACCAGGGGCATACCGTATGTGCCTTAGTGTGTCTATTCAGGTCAGACTGCAGGCTGCACTCGTGCAGTGGTGTACAGTTGATGGAGCTGTTGCCTGACTGTGATTGTCCTTGTGCAGGTGAAGTGGTCCGGGGCGACAGCATGCAGTCAGACAGCAGCGGCTACGCGGACGAAGAATTCAGCCCCTCATCAAACGTACATGGCAGATGAGAGGAAAGCCAGAGCTCCATGAAAACAGCAGTAACAGACTTGTTTACATGTGAAACTTTCAGAGGAAGGACACTGAAAAAGCTTTTTTTATCCCCATTAAGAAAAAAATTCTCCCTTTGCTCACACTGATTACAGAATATTGTGAATAAATAAATGTGAAACTGTTCTTAGGTCTTCATGAAATACTATGTGGAGCACATTTTATTAGAATGGATTACAGCAAGTTATTATGACAATAGTAAAGTTTATAAAAACGTTTTATTGGAAACAAAGTCAGTATCACATGGAGCTTACATTGTAGTTCACAGTTTTTCTACAACTGTATGTCAGCATTGACTTTAATGGTGTCAGCACATAAAATTCACTAAAAACCAGCAGTTAAGTTCCTTATTTCAATAATCAGAAAAACCATATGCAGATCTGCTTTTTCAGAGAACGAGGCTACATCAAACACACTTCACTGTATACCAGCGGGGGTGGAGGTACAGAGACCCGGTCAGCCTGCACTGTGCAAACGACGTTATCTTTTCAAGTAGTGCAAACTGTTTACCATCTTCAATAGTTATTTCAGATGAGTGCAAGGCAGAGTACAACCCTGGTTCCACAAAAGCCTGGACGCTGTGTGAAACTCTGTTTACCGACAAAGTGTTTCCGAGCAACTCACCCTTTCCAGGATGCCCCTTTCATACCCAATCATGATACTATCACCTGTTACCAATCAACCTGTTTACCTGTGGAATGATCCAAACAGATGTGTTTTTGGAGCAGTCCACAACTTTCCAGGTCTTTATTGCTCCTTGCTTTAACGTGTTGCTGCATCAAATTCAGAATAAGCAGATATTTACAACAATCGATGAAGCTGATGAGGTCAAACATTAAATATATTGTCTTTGTGCTGTTTTCAATTGAGTACATGGCAAAAAGGATTAGAAAGTTATCACACTCTGTTTTATTGTTTTAAATTTTACACAGCGTCCCAACTTTTTTTGGAATCTGGTTTGTATCAAATACAGTAAACTGGATGGTGACGGATGCATACAACGAGACAAAACAAGTACTTGGAGAATCACCATCATCAGTTTTCAAATATCATTACAGGAATCAGTCACATTGACAGAAAATAATCACAGGGGTTGACATTATAAATGAAACAACACTGGACATAAAGAGCACAACATCTGAAGGTCAGAAGTGAGGCTTTGGGAGGTTTCAGTGATATTTCATCCTGATCATAATCTTGTCTTTGTTTTCCACCAAAACCGATTCATAGAGCTCCTCATGCAAAGAAGTAACAGGACATAATTTTAAAGCTGTCATGTTTCACTTTACAATGTTGTTTGCACATTCAGGAGTAAATGGAATCAATAAGTAGATTTTAAATTTAGCTGTAATGTATTTTTTTAATTATCCTCACATTAAAAACACGCACAGTATGACGACTCTCTCTCTTTCCGTGTTTGTAAATGTAAAAAACTTCTGGTGATTGTGTTGAGAGTTCCTAAAATGCTCTGAAAACATCAACAGCAGCCCAGGAACTCAAGAAAGGGGCAAAATTTCCCACATTACAAACACAATTCAAATCCTTGTCACTCATCTGAGTCTACTGATCCTTCTCCCGATTTCTACTTTGTGCACGCCAAAGAGTGACATAATTAGAAAGGGTTAATTTCCTTATTTGAGTTCATAATGGCACCCCAAGATAACATGGTGAGTTTCAACTGGCTGCAATATTGAAGCATTTTAAAAAGAGAGGGGGGGAATGTCCAAAAATCCAACATTGAGAGCATCATAACAAAAGCTACATTTTCGATACTCGTACAAGCTCATCTGAAAACAGGGCAGTCTTTAAAATAGTCATCCTCTGATTCAACAGAGTCCTTTTCTCTCCACGTTTCTGCACGTGGCTGGAAATTTGTTTCTTATGTTCATCCATGTGAACGGGGATTAAATGAGGCGCCAATAATCGCTGATTCCACAGCCTAACTTGGACAAACCCCTTTGACCTTTTTACTGCATCACAATTAGTATGCAACTATTTGAACGCACTGCAAGAGCACCACTTATAGATATATTTTAAACTTTAGATTTTAGGAAGAAAACAGTGCTGCACATGGATGCTGAGCAAAGAAAAACTGAAAATACTAAAAAAAAAAAAAAAAGTCATTTAAAATAATATGTGACAAATATGCAAAATTTCAAGTTTTTTGGCAACTAAATCTTCATTGACAATAACAAGAAATCGACGTGACCAGAATGCTCCAAGGGTTCATTTGGGGGACAGAAAATGTCTCTATTTCCAAATTTGAGGTACTTCACGTTATTTGAACTCATCGCAAAAGCGCTTCCTTCGTCCAAAGACGAAATCTGTCTTGCGTTGTGTCGTGGCGAGTTCGAGTCTGTGAGGAGGCAGATGACATCACTTCCCTCCCGCCATGATTTTGAGGTACTGCAGTGCATTGTGGGCTGCATTGGCTCGGGCGGCGTCTATGCTGGGAGCGAAGCCGTGGCACACCGTGATTGGCTGCGTGGACAGCTCCACTAGACACTGGCACAGGCCGCTCAGACTGCGCTCCTCTGAAACGAGAGAGAACAAGAATGTTTAGAGACACCAAACGCTGTTCTTTAACGCTGACTTTGTTTTGTTTGCTTCTTGATTCCACCGTCTTTGCTGCTTTGGAAATGTCTCTGAAAGTTAAAAGACATCATTCTGATTCCACTCCAGTATATTTCAGTGGCGTTTCACTGACAGATATTGTCTCCATTATAAATCTAATGAGGGATTTGGCAGTTATGACCCTTTTTCATGCTCTCTCTTACCATAAATGTGTCACTACCTTTTCTATGCATTAAGCAGTCAGATACCAGCTATACTTCAGTCATGATCTTATTCTTTAAATCTTTGAACATTTAATACTCTGCAATAAAGTATTTGGCTAGAACTACTGATTATTTTGACAGAAATTAATGCAAATTATTTATTGTCATTTGATTATTACTTTTCTCTGAAAGGTAATAATCAAATGACGGTGAAGGTAAAATATTAGCTATGCATCACAAGTTTTAATGGTGTAAAACAGAGAAATACAAGCAGCTTTATTAGCTTGTACCCAATGAAATATTAAGTATCACTCCTCAATAAAACTGTCATTTATTGACCTGTGTTTATGACACAAATTTTGCGAACACAAGTGTGTTAATCTCAAACTTTCTGGGTGCTGGCTCCTCAACAAAATCCAGCACACATTACACATTTCAAGAGCCCAACTAGTAAATTCAGCACTTAGATAGTCAAAGGGTGCCACACATGAACCTGTCAGCATAAAGTTCTGGTCCATCTGTGAAGTGCCGTCATCAAATAAAAGGGTCTGCCAGCACAAAACCGTGACAACACGCAGCTGTGTTCAACTTCCTATGCACTGTATGTGATGACAGTAATAGAAACCACACAGCGCGCCATTTGTTTGTGTGAACTCACCCAGATCCAGGTAGCTGACGTCAAAGCGCTGCTCCGCGGACAGGTCGCTCAGCAGAGAGCAGAAGTTGGAGTCGGAGGGCATGCCCAGAGGGTGGCTGCGGAGCTGGAGGATCTTCTCTCCAGCAGAGTTTCGCAGCGAGTCCCACGTACAGCTGAAGCCTTTACTTTTGCTCGACTCAGCTCTGCTTCCCATGTGCTGCGTGTGCAGAGATGAAGTTCTCAATTAAACACTATTATTATCTGCCAGCAAGATTTATGAGCAAGGGTAACTGGGTAATAGAAATTCCGGTGCTTGGCTTATGGCTTTCTGCATTACATTTGAAGGACAAAGAACTGATGAAGCACTATGTAATGCAAATACAATATTTGCATGCTATCAAGGGAACATTATTCAGGATGTGGTAAGTCCTTGGGTTTTAGTTACATTTGCAGAGTTTTGCATCCTTTCCTGTAATGCGCAGAATACTTCAACATGCAGGATCTTCATCAGCTGGTGCACAGATATGTTTGTTTCTGTTTCTGTTCTGTTCTCACCATAGTGAACGTGTCATCTTCTGTGTCAGCGTCGTTGCTGGTCCTCAGGTCCACCGGGACGTCGTGTATGCGCGATAACATTTTGGCTGCTGCGTTTCTCTTGGCTAGCTTCTTGGAGGTTCCACTTCCTGGAGAGAAAGAGGAGCGACAGGACCACTGATTGATGACGAGTCTGACTCTGTGATATTCATTTAGTGAGACTTTGATTGCTTGAAATCTGCTCTAATTTTGATAGCCCGATCTTTATTTTGTTAAAGAAACTACAAGGAACTTTCGTTTTGTGTTGATTTTGGCAGCCCTGAGGACAAAGGTGGTAGTGTTTTGTTTGTTGTGTAAAGATCTTGATCTACGAGCGTGTGCATTTGTTTCAGGAGGAAACGAAACAATAACACAACTTATTTTTCATGTTATTTTTCTTTTTTTAAACACAAACCTCTCACTGATGGTCTTGTTTGACTAATATGTAGGTCATATAAAGGCAGCATAGCTAGTTAAAAACTCCTTGCAGTATGTTTAAATGGGACAATAATATTGCTGCCTATTAGAGGCACCTGTAAGTTATACCAGAGACTTGTCAATGCTCATGGATTCACGTTGCAAGTGTAGGTCAGGGAAGGTCAGAACTTACTCTGCACCCCTGCAGGCATCACAAATGACTTTCTATAGTGAGCTGTTTTCTGTTATTATTATTTCATTAGTAGCATCAGCGTTGAAATGTATCATTGCTGATGGCCAACTTCAGGGCATGTTTGAGGACACTGTTCAAGTGGCATGTCAAAAAATTCTTTTAAAAAAAAAGTGCAAAAAGGTGGACATGATCTACACCAGAGACAAAACCTCTAAATACACACAGCACGATCTCCATTTTACCGATTTCGACAAATCTCTCGACTCTGCAGGTCATGGTGAACTCTTTGCGGTGTGCTGGACCAGACTCCTGTGTGACGGTGTACTCTGGCAAACGCCAACCTTTCTGCACCACCAGTTCCTGACAGAGAAGAACACAAACAAATGGTGAGCAGCTGTAAACTGTGCAGATGTTGTTAATAACGCAGACCAGGGAAGGACTGACTGAACAATGACATTTGTTAGAATTTATTTAGTATTTTTACAAGCCACACAGTGAAATAAAACCTGAAGTAGCTCTCTTCATTTATTCACCTGCAGAGCTCCTACTGGGTTACATTCAGACTGCTGAGAACTGCCTGAGGTCTTCATCTCTGACTGGGAGCTGTGCAGAAGATGAGATAAACAAAAAAAGAGGAAGTAATGAAACCACACAGACCTCTATCTCAAATGTGTTCTGTGCTTTGACACGCTGACATGAGCTGATGTTGGTCACAGTTTTCTTCCAGTGTGGCTGTCTATGTCTCGCTTCAGAAGAAAAAAACGAAATAGGAAACTGACCCGTCTCCATCGGCAGACACGTCAACCCCAATAAACCCGTCTACTCCAACACCGACTCCGACGGAACCTCCAAGGCCCCCCTTGAGCATCTTCAGAGCAGCCTCGGCTGCTTTGTGCTTGGCTGCCTTCTTGCTGGGCCCTTGGCCGGTGCAGCTGATCTCTCCGACGGAGACGCGGAACGTGAAGTTGGGCTGGTGGGCCTGTCCCTCGGCCTTCAGCAGGTCGTACACTGGGGTCTTGCCTATCCGCGTTCCATACTCCTGCAGCAGACTGATGGGCGTCTTTCCGGGATTCACAGCCAGCATTTGCTCAATACTAAACAAAAGAAAAACCTGGCATGAGAAGGACTGTTGAGCAACTGTTGATTAATTTACAAAGGGCTTTGGAAAACTGGGTTATTTATTCCTTTCAAGAAACATCACATAGGTCTTTGCACTTTATTTAGCCTGATTTAAGGGTCACTTCACCCAAATTACAAAAGGTTGCGATATCCAATCCACCACCCCAATACAAAACAATGCAGTTTCAAAATGCATAGACAGCACTCACAACCTTAAAGCTTAAAAACACATACACTCAGTTGCCAGTTTATTTGGTACAGTTAGCTAAAACTCATGCAGTCTAATACAACAGCCCTGCAATGCATCCTACCTCCAAAAACATTATAATGTTCAGCTATTGTTGAATCTGTTTTGAGAGGTGTTTGATTCAGCTGTATGGTCATTTTGGTTTGTGGTGCTGCTGAATTGCATTGTGTCATACTGACAGGTGTTTCTATGATTTTGTTCACCCCATTTAAATCAATGAGAGTGGGCTAAATAGTAGAAACACTTATATTATCACTCTGTATTATCTTTAGTGCTTATAATAAATTATAATCAGAAGTTTAGTGCTTGAAGTTTGTGCACATTATCTACGGGGAACTGGGTACACTATTTACAGAGTGTTACAAAGGGCCTTATTAATAAAGTTTATTCTTATTGCTGCAACTTGGGCTGCAGATGCCCTGATAGCAGCTGCGGGTCCCGAGGTACAACCATCAGTAAATACACTGTCATCAACAAGTGGAACAAAAAGAATAGAAAATTATTCAACTGATTCAATGGATGAGGAAAATGGGTTATACAGGCGTAGATGGAAGTTCAATCGATGACAGTAAACTAAGGCTGGCACCTGTGTATCTTTCACTCACACATCTGGCTCCTTGTTTAGAAGCTATCTGAATAAAGTTTATACAACCACAATTTCGGTGTTTTAGCCAGAAATGTAAAATCAGTAGTTTTGTTGTGGCTGACACTACAAAAACCTATATATAAAAAGGGTCTAGCTTAATTATCAGACTGGCTCCCTCGTTAGCCCCTGTGCTACACTAGCTTAGCTTCTGTGCAGCTTCACCTGGAGCACCCGGAGTTTCTCTTCCAGCTGTCCGATGCTGTCTCGTCGTTCATTCCCTATTTCACGCAGACAGAGCCGATCGCTTTCGGATGTTTAATCCCCCCACCAAAACAGACACTTGCTTTCATTTGACGGTATTTTGCCAGACAGATAACGAGGTAACGACATGTGGAGAGCAGAACGAAGCCCCCTTTCGCCCTGCAGCGAAGTCGTTTTGGAGCACAGATATGACGTAAACAGATCCCCGCGAAACTAGAATTCCCATTGGTCGGTAGACGCTTTGGGTTAGTTCGTTTTGTTCACCGGAGAGCACCGATGGCGGGTTTTCGACCGTATGGAGATTGTGCGAGGCCAACAAACTAAAATGAGCTTATTTAACGTGAACATAACCAAAATAAATAGGGTTTTAAATAGATTTATGGAAATCCGTGAACTGCTGCATTAAAAACAAAAGAAATGCACTTATGAGTACCGTTATTTTTTGCAGCTCGCTAGCCAGCCAGCTATCTTAAATCTTCAAACTGCAGCTGTCAGACAACGGCAGCGGGTGAAACAGCACCAGAAAACCCAAGTACTCCAGTAAGTGCCAGTACCAGCTGTACCTGAGGAAATGTTCACGTCAGTTGCTTCTATCTCCTGTTTGTTCTGCGTGCGATCATTTGTTCTGCTTGACAACTTTCATTACTTTCTGGCTCCATGTTCAATAATTGTTATGACTGAAAGGAACCAGCAGATGGCGACAGTCCGTCACTGATCTGCCCATCGGACGAGGCTCTCTGCCGCTGCTCAGTGAGTGCTGAGGGGCCTTGGGTTGCCTGGCACCTGTCACCTCCACTACGGAAGTAGGAAGTTTTACCAGTCCGGTAATCAGTCCATCCTAAGTTAATTTAAAAAATGAAGATGCTTTACATGGGACAATCAAGATTGATACATTTCCGCATTTCAGTTAGGCAATTAAAAGTACAAAAACTGAAAAAGAAAAGGCTTAATTAACAGTCAACGGGAAATCAATGTGGTGCAATACAATGTAAAAACAAAACAACAGTGAAATAAGAATATTCAAGTAAAATCTGTTGCAATGACAACGAGCCCATGTCGCCTTTACCCTTTAGTATGAGTGTTGTGTGTGGAAGCAATATGGCAAGCAAAAAGTGATGGTAATGCAGTTAATTATAGAATAAGCCTACAGCCAGACATCTCTAATTTTGGTGTTTCTGTGCTTAGTTTGGATCCCTGAGCCTTGGTGAATACCCAGAGGAGTCATGCAGACCCTTAAAATCCTGCGGACCCACAAGTTCAGAACCTCCTGCCCAGCTAATGTAGCAGCGCTTCCATAAAATATTTCAGTACATTTTCCACCTTTCCATCATTTCCATTATTTCTGTGGCTCGACAATTAATCCCACGATGGTTTGCTCGTAAACCCCTGCTGGCCACCGCTGAAGTAGAGCTTGGACTCTGATGGCTTCATTCACTGGCATCAGTGTGTCAGTGCGGATAAGCACATTTTGCCAAGTGCAACACAAAATGAACCGGCCATGACAATGAGTAAAGTTGTCTCCCATTTGAACTCCCAAACCTACAATCAAAGCACTGTGATTTATCTGTGACCAGAGTATACCCCTCCTTCTCATTATTCATACTTTCAGCGTTAATTTGCCTCGTTCGCCGGGCCTTCATTTCACAGTTGAAAGCCCTAATTTATTGACCTATAACGTGATAATGTAAGTGTTTTTATTGAGCTTGTGGTTGAATCACTGACTGAATGAGATCAGAAGTGAATACCGTCTGAGCAGTTACAGTACATCCAAAATGGATGCACACACACACACAAACACACTTTCCTTTTCCCTGTCTTGGCCTGGTGCATTAGTGTGTGTGGTTCCTTGGATGCCAAAATCATCAGTAGATATCTTCAAGCATGGAGCTGTATGAATGCTCTTTTTCCCCTCCTTCCACAATATGATGTGTTTCCTTTTTTGTGTGTGTTTTGATCCCTCTCTTGCGGCCAAGCTGCGCTGTGGTGAGGCGCGGGTTCGAGTGGCGCTCCTGTGTTATTTTTGGCAGCAGCAGTGGTTGGTGGCTGTTGAGGAGAGAGGAGACAGAAGGGGGATAGTATGAAGCCCAAAAACCAGAGGCTGTTTAAAGGATTTCTGTCTGAAGGAATTGCTTTGTAATGATCAGAGGCTCGTTATGGATGTGTGCGTGTGCGCACTCGTGCGTGAGTGCACGCGGAAAAAGGCTGGCATGCACATTCGTTCATTTAACACTTCACAAACACCTCATATACATGTTCTCATTCACAGACCACACACTCGGAGTTGCTGCGTTGCTCAACACGCGAAATACTTTAATTTTTATAGAATCCATGTATGATGGAGCCGACATTTAAATCTACCAGCAAATGCAAATGTTTGGCCTTATTTATTTTGCAGTTGCTCCGTTCCTGTCACATGGGAATTATTTCTTGTTTGTCAACCACTTTGGTAATGCTCTCTCTCTCTCCTCTGTGGGAGTCAGTCTGAGACATGCCGCCCGCTCAGGCAACATGCAGTGTCAGACATTCACGCTCCTCCCTCCACGCTTCTGAAAACACCATTTGAAAAAGATTTTCTCCAACTCTATTCTTGGCCACAGATCAAGAGAACGTTATTACTCTGCTTTATTTATTTATATATTGTGGTGGTAATGTGTGTGAATGTATGCGTGCGCGCATGTATGCGTGTGTGTGCGCGGGTGAGTGATATGTAATTGTGTATGTATGTGTGTTAACCCACAAAGATATTTCAATTTCTACAGAATATTAAATAAACATGCAGCAGCAGCAGCAGCTTCAGTGAAGCGCTGCCTGCCAGTGGGTTTTGGGTTGGATGGGTGGCGGTGCTGGTGGTGAAGGGGGAGAGGGGGTTTGTGGCCGTGGCTCTCGGGGGGTGAGGCAGCTCATGGTCAGGGCCCCCGCCGGACACACTGGCGCCTCGCGCTGGAGGACTTCTGAACCACCACACTCCTCCACCAAAACCCTGCCAACCCTGGCTCCCTGCTCCCGCTTCCAACCCAAATCACTCCGCTCTCTCTCTGCGTTTGACGCTCTCTCCCTCTCCCTCTTTCTGTCTGTCTGTCTTACTGTCTCTCTCTCTCTCCTCCCTCCTTCCTCCCTGACTCTTTTTCCTTCTTCAGTTTCCTCATTCACTTGATCCAAATCCAGATTCATTTGCTATTTGGCCGCCTTCTCATTTCTCACTTACCGCTGTACATTTCGTGGCAGGTCTCTCTGATTGTGTTTTCTCTACCTTCTTCTCCTGAGGATTTTGTGTTTTTATATATTCACCACCCCTTTTTTCTGCACTGTCTCTCTCAAATCCCTTCACTTAAAATGTTCCAAGGAAGTATTTAGTGGCTTGAACTTGAAAAAAAAAAGCAAACAAGAATGGTTTGGGCTGTATGTCAGTCAGAATACCATCAAGATAGTAAGCATTTTCGAAAGGAAAGAACAGTTTATGGGCACTCCAGATATTTGTAAGGGTATTAGGTTATAATTGGCCAAGTGTTTTTCCAACCATCTCCAAACGATAGGGGGTTATTCCTCTTGTCCGTGAATAAAAACTTTGTATTGTCGCCAAAATGAAGTAAACCATGCCAGCTTTACTGTATGTCCTCTCACTAAGGTCTGTTTAAGTGGAATGAAATCTGAAATCTGTAAGTAAAATGAATAGTTTGACATGCTTGCCAAATATACATTAATGTTACATGATGAGAAATACTTGGTATTACTGATTAGGAGCCAAAGAATGTACTTGCCTTATGGCCAAGTGTGGTTATTCACAAAACTGACTGCACCTACTGCTATGTATAATTGAATTATGGATGTCAAACATCTTAAGTTGAGTGGATATGTCTTTACGTGTCACACATGCAATTTTCTTAACTTAATTTTCTCCTGGAAGCAATTTGTCATCCGGAGGCCATTAAATGGGAAGCATATTATCTTTTTAAAGGGGCACAGAGTCACCCACAACCCTCCCACAGTTCCTATAAACAAAATGGCCTCATTTAGTGCCGCATTTGGTGCATCGGGCGGCCGGGGAAGACTCCCTTTAAACTTTAAAGGCTAGAAAAGGCCGTGACACTGTATGGTTAGGAGACGGAAATATGGAAAGCACTCCAAGTTTGATGATGCAACGCACACAGACTCCTGTTTGTTTAGCCAAAAGTGAGAGGGTGGTCTAACCTCCATCACCAACGTGATAATGACTCAGTGAGGAGAGATAGGAGACAGTGCTGCAAGATACCAGAGTGTTGCATCAGCTGGACTCATGTTGCCACAATGTGTGCTGAGTTTAAATGAAGAAAAGCCCTTAATCACAGAGACATACAGAATCTGCTGTATTTTTTTAACATGCTCTTTCAACCCCTGACAAATGATGGTGAAAAATGAGAAGTAGACATAAAGTACATCTGCGAGACAGCACGACCTTTTTACCTCTTGCCCTCTCTAATCTGTTATGTTTTCCTCTTCGGCCCCTTTTTTTACGTAGCCTGACCTCTTCGGCTCTTCAGGTCATGTTATGGTTCACTCAGGTCAGTTTACCTTTCCCCTCTGCCAAAAAGCCTTATCTTGGTTGTACTTATGGCCTGACCGCTGAGCCTCTGGGCGTGCTGACAACCCCCCCTCTTCCCACACACACACACACACACACACTTACACCACCACAGGGACCCCATCACACCTGCAGACACCTGTGCTTTTGTCCTGCCCCCCGCCCTGCACTCACTGGAAGGGTTTAGTAGGTAGGTAGGTCCTCGCCTGTGGCTATGTCAGAGCACAGGCCATTGTTTTACGGGACTATTCAGTTAGGACCAGATAATAGCAGGAAAGGCAGAGTCATTAGCATTTTGTTCAACACACCATGATGAGTTGTTCTGTAAACAGCAGGGATCTCAGAAAGCAGAAACCCCCTGGAGTAATTCATTTAGCAAAAGTTTATGTAACCCATCAAGTGGCTAAACTAAACACTGCTTGAGTGAATGTTATAAAATTGCCCCTTCTTGTTAGTTAGGTCGGAAATGGGCTGTGTGATGGCTTTAACAGGTGTGCCTGGGATCCTCTGGAATAACCCTTTTAGCCCTAACAAATCTGTGTGTTTGCATTGATTTGATGCTGTGAAAGGAGTAGAGGGGCATGTGTGGGCAAACCATATGGAACAGATTGTCCAGCTTCTTCTTTCGCCCCTGTGTGTCACTCCATGTATATTTTTCTTTTTATGACCTTATTTGAAGCAACACTTAATGTTTCCTGGCTTTCTAAATAAAAGAAGTAAAAATAAAGTTAAGGCTACAGTGCGCCACCACCGCTGCTGAGGGAGTGTATTTTAAAGAAGGCAAAAAATACCAGTAGCAGCCGAGGTTTTAAAAGCCACTGACCGTCTTCTTAACCCCCCACCCTCACCCGCTGGCCTGACACACCCTACTCATACCCCATTCCCCCTGTTTGCCTTTTATGTTGTGGACTCGACCGTGCGCCCACTTCAGACCACCATAAACATGCCGGTCCCTGATGACAGAGTCGGCCCCGGGACGTTTTATATAAATTGACCTCAACTACAGCTCATTAGAAGCCCTAAATTGGAACCATGCAGCCTGGGAAGTGTAAATGTTACAACAGGAGAGTCAGTAGCTTCAGGGGGGTTCCAGCTGTGCAGGTCTTCACCTCTGGGATGAAACTCCTTACTTTTATAATAAAAAAAATTCTATCCACTTTTCTTGTTTTGGGACTGGGAAAATTCTGTAGTTTAAAAGGATGTTGCGGAGAAGGATTTTAACATATTCCTGAAACATGCTTCAAGGATTTCAACCATCACCTGTTAACCACTATGTAATTAACATATTATAAAGATTCAGTCTTTGAATAATTCTTTGTCTGGTGCTACTATAGTGCACAACACATCTGTCGTTGGCCTCATTTAGTCTTTCCTGAGGCTATCTCTCTTTTAATGCAGAGTCCACCCGCCTCAAGTATTTTTATTAGTCTGCAGTATAGCCTGCATGACCTGACGGAAAACCGGACAGAAAGACCCACAAGAGCCACATGTCGGGACTTTGACTCATGGACAAATGCACAAAAGTGTCATTGACAGCACAGAGATTTTGTGAAAGACTATGAAATATACCCAGTGGTCAGCTCGTCTTCTCTGCCTCCGCAGTATCTCCACATCACATCTTTCGTCCTGGATCCTGCCTTAATTTGGGTCCTTTGTTTGACCGCCTCCCTCAATAAACAATACAACCACAGCTCCCCTGTCCTAATCCCCTCTTCTCCTCTCTACTGACTCTGCTGGAGCATCGCTCTCAGTAATTACCCCTCTCAAGCTGGAGAGTGGAGTAATTGTCTTGAGTGTAACTACAGTGGCTCTGTGAAAGGGGGTCATTGTGCGGAGTTAAGACTTCACTTCAGTGGACGGCTTTGTTTGTGCTGCAAAAGATAATGAAAGTATTTGGTTGGCCACGGCGAGGTGGAAATATAGTAAGATATGAAAAGAGCGACAGTGAGTGAGGAGAGGAGAGGAGAGGAGGGGATGAAGTGTGGAGGAGCGACTGCTTTCCTGTTTTTCTTTCCTTTCTTTTTTGCATACGAATAAATCCAGCAAACAAAATGCTTTTGAAATTTCTTTACTTTTAAAAGCACCAAAATTGTCATGATTCCACCCCACAGCTTCTGCAACATGTTTACCTTTACGAGGTTTAATGCTTTATCACTATTTACAGTATCTTATACACTCATTTCACAACAAGTCAGCAAACAGTGGTAGTTCAATTCTACCGTGAGCAACGACAACATGAGCAACAAATCAGGCTCTTGTGTTTATGTTTCTGATTCTGATGCATCATAGAGATCTTTTTCCTCGTGGAAAGTTACACAAAATATAGAAAATACATAAAAAAAGGTAGAAAAATAACACACCTAACAATATCTATATACTGTTGTAAATATATAGTATGTACAAACAAGGAGAAGCCCTTATTAATCATTACTTTGCCAGGTGTGGAAGACTTCACAATTAAAAGATTATATAGAAATAGTTTACACACACATCTAACTTCAAGATCTATAAATAAATCTTTAAAAACATACCCCCAAACTCCACGTTATAACTAATAAATAAGAAAAAAAATTAATTTAATGCATTTTATTTTCTTTTTGGCCAGTTTCAACCATCTTGCGTTTTTTTTTTTTCCAGGCATTATATTTCCTGCAGGATGCAAGATAATCTTCCATGTGTATAATTTAAGACATAAATTAGATTATTTATGTAAATATGAAATTAAATTAGACATAGTAAGAAGCAAACAGCAAACAAAAGTGAAATGCAAAACCTTTTACATCAAAATGTCTTTGGCAACAAGAAGCAGTAAGTAAGACTGTCCATTGATTGTTTCAAGAATAATGAATAAGTATCAAAGTACAGCTGTAAATCAGATTTTTCTCTCGGCATGCAATGCTCCATCAACTCCATCTTCCTAACCATATGTCTCCCTCTAGAACTACTTTCCTTTTGCGGCTTCAGAGCTCTTTTCCTTCTGCTTTCGCAGATTAAATTTCCCCAGTGGTTTGTCTCATTTGAAAGGCAGAAAATGTGTATAGGCTAAATGTGTGCATGGGCGTGTTTACTTGCATGCGTGTGAGCAGGCATAATTCTCTGTGCGTGCGTACATGCATGTATGCATTAAAAATGCTTGCACATTTGCTCAGTTGTTTCTGTGCATGTGCGCACGTGCATGCTATATTTGTCTTCATGTACATCCTGGCTTGGTCGCTCGTATTCGTGTCTGTCTGCATACAGACATACAGACTGTTGCGTGCGTGTATTTGTGTGTGTGTGTGTGTGGTCCAGAGAAAATGAAGTGATCGCTACCTGCAACATGCTCAGTCATTTATCATATCAAGTCTTTTCAAACTTGTTCTGATGTCCTTTGTATGTCTTGAAACAAAATACTGTCTTTTTTATTTAAAAGGTGAATTTTTCACCATATGAACAAACCGACTGGCTAGAAGACTTAATGAAGTCAGATCTCCAACAGTCCACTGCTGTTCTCCACTCCATTAGGTGTGCCAGTCTTCTCATCTCCGTTGGTGATTTGGTCAGCGACAGGATTGGTGGGTACAGCGCTGGCGTTGAGCTCTGTGGTCTCTTCGCTCCGAGGATCTGTTTCTCCCTCTACAGCTACAGCTTTCCCCTGCATCGCAGAGTCCGCGTGGGTCTTCTGGTGCTTCGAGAGGTGGTCGCTGCGTGTGAAACGCTTGTTGCACAGTAGACAGGTGAACTTCTTCTCCCGCGTGTGGGTGCGCACGTGCCTCTCCAGTTCGTCCGAGCGGGTGAAACGCTTCCCGCAGAACAGCCAGTTGCAAACAAAGGGCCGCTCGCCAGTGTGCCAGCGCAGGTGGGCTTTGAGGTGGGAGGCTTTGCCGTAGACCTTCCCACAGCCTGGGATGTGGCAGCTGTGGACTGGCTTCTTCCTCAGGGATGCAGCCGAGGCCCCCAGCCTCTCCAGCTCCTGGCAGTTGGGGCAGTCACATGAAGACCTGGTGGGCGCGCTCCCTCCGCTGTAGCCCCCTGATCCCCGAGCAGGCTTTAGGCCCATGGGACTCTCAATCAGCCCTGTGCTTGGCACAGGCTTGGGCTTGTACATGTCCTGGGGCAGCATGTGCTGAGAGGGCTGGAGGAGGTGTGAGGAGGAGCCCAGTCCCACAGAAGGGTAAGGAGCTGGGTTGAGTGGCGTAAAGTCGGTGCTGTAACTGGGCAGCTGTGGGCTTAGGGAGGCCTGAGGTGCTACAGGCTGCAGGGAGGCCTGGAGACCGCCGTCCGTCTGGGGCTGGGTTGCTGACAGCCAGTTGGAGTTGGGGTGGACATCCCACCAGGAGGACGTGGCATTAGCTGGAGCAGCAGTAATGCCAGGGTGGATACCGGCTTTATACCAGGAGCCGTAGGGGTGTGTCATATCCAGCGAGGTATAGACACTGGTGAGGCAGTCGGCCGTAGCGTGGGCCTTGGACACTAAAAGAGACGGGTCCTGGGAGACGGAGGTCTGGAAGGAGTGGGAGAAAGGGTTATATTCTGTAGTGTAGCCTCCGGCTGAAGGAGGGGGGCTTCCAGTGGGGGTAAGCAGCCCGCCGCCTCCTCCTCCAGCTGTGGTGAAGGAGCCAGTGTAGGAGTCCGCCAGGCCACTGCCGTCTGCGGTCCGCCCGTTCTTCGCTGTCTGAAGGTCAGAGGTCATGGTGTAGGGCTTCTTTACTGGAGTAGTGCTGCCGGTCTTCCCGGGTGTAGCTGAATCCCTGACGGGGCTTGTGCTGCCAAACTTGTTACAGGTAGCAGTTAACATAGCCAGAGGACTGGAGCCATAGCGTGCGTCTTCCTGGGGAGGAGGAGACAAGGGGGAAAATGAGACTGTCTGTCTACAGGAAATGGCTGCTTGCTGCCGCTGCTTCTGTCAGTGTCAACTCTAATAAAAAACTTATGTCTGACTGCCACCGCTGGCTTTTCCTGCTCTCTCCGTTTTCAAAGTGGTCAGGGCAATTTCAAGCAGTGAATGTTTATGCTTGTGAAGGTTCTGCTCCGCTCAGCAAAGGAGGAATTCCCTCGCTCTTTTGCTTCACTTAAACCACTATCTACAAGCTACTCTTAAGTTTTGCCTTCACAGTCTCCAGCATGCAGAAACATAGACTGTTTAATAATGTCAAAGCGCTGTACTAGTAGCTGTAACTGTGTCTCAGTTATAGCAGACACAGATATCTTGTAAGACGTGTTTCATCTCATAACTTTACCACAGTTTTGCATTCAGTGTCATTTCTGTTTATCATCGTGTTGGTTGTCAATTTATGAGGCGTCATTTCACGGAAACACTCACTAGAAGCAAACAAGTTCTGGAGCACATGTGACTGAATCCCACAACCAAAGGAATGTGTAATACTCCTTTTTCTAGTATTTCCCTTTTCCATGTGGCAGGTAACACCACAGCAGCGCATATCGGATGTCTTTCTATTGCTACACACTGTACACGCACATGCAGCCAATGAAAAATCATCTTTATATTCTTAAGTACGGTGTTTATTTAGTATTTAATGATATGTTTTCTGGCGTTATTGTACTTTCAACTGCATGTTACCTGCTGTGGTGTCATTACACGACTATTATGATAGTCCTATGGGGAATTAATATGCTGTGAAGTTGTCTTTTTCTGTCCAGGTGTGGTACATCTCTTTTAATCCTCGCCTATAACTTTGGTTCAAATATTATCATGACTCTAAGACTTAGACCACAGTCCTCCTATTCAGGCTGACACTCCATTCAGAGGTGATTAATGGTTATCTCCTTCTCTTCCAGCAAGCCCTGGGGTCAGCCCGGTTTTCAGGTTAACAATGTTTCATCGCAGGCTTTAAGCTCTTTTATGTACCCCTACAATGCCTGCAGTCCCCTTGGTTTCTTGCTTCTTGCTTGTAACATAACTTGTTATCGAAGCCTGTTTGCTCTTGCATGTAGAATTCATATGGCTGTGATGAACAGAGGTTAAGATGCGAGTAGTAAAGTTTCATCGTACTGAGCCAAGCTCAGTTGCTTTAAATTACCGACCATTAAAAGATCTTTCTTCATTAATGCACGTTCTGATTTTTATCATCCTGCTATGGCACAGATTTATAGTCAGTCATATTTTATTCTTAAGACGGCAAATACCTTCCTCCCTTCAGCTCACAACTGCATGACCTTGATATAAACTCTAGCTGGAATTTCAACAGCATTCAAGCCATAAAAGTTGAGATTGTAGAAAGAAAAAGAAGAAGAAAAAAAATCTACTTACAATTACATTCCCTACCTCCAGAATAGATGCGGCCATCCCTGAGAAACAAAATCCTAAGGAAGCTGAGGGGAGTGGGAGAAGCGCAGCTCTGAGTCCCGGGACAGTTTGGGAGAAGTTGGGCACTAACGCGGGGAAGTGTTTTGAGGCACGGGGAGCCCGCCCCCTAATTATAGGCTCTGGGCTCTTTGAAGACTCGCTAAGAGGCAATAAAAACCCAGAGATGGAGGAGAATGGACAGAGATTGGTGGATAGAAAGAGGACATCCCACCTCCCCAAACGGAGGGTGTCGAATCATTTTTCAAGATAAATGCATGAATGGGTTACTCATCAATCACCATGCGGACATTATTTCAATTTCACTGGCATTATTTTTTCCACTGGGATTAGTCCACTGGAGTCTGGGGAAAAAGACTACAGTTAGCATCATCTCACAGAGAATTATCTCGCCGGATTTCTCCATAAAGAGCTTGGTGAAAATTGTATTCCTGCTATTAGACATAATGCTGTAAATAAGAAGTGAAAAACCGACTAAAGTTTTCCTGTGAGAGAGGAAAAATAACAAAAGAACATGTAGCCTCGGCCTGCGCCACATAAATCAAAAGAATTAAGCTGCCCGAGTCTGTGGTTTCCATCTGAGATTTTATTATTCTGGTTTCAACCCTCTCTCTGTTTCCAATATTCTTAAATGCAGTTAACTGCCTTTTTAGACATTAACTGTGATGGTTAAAGAGACTGAACTACAGAGACAAGTGAAGAAGAAAAGGATCAAGTCATTAAATAAAATAAAGAAGAGATTATCGCATCAAATAAAATGAAATCAAATGGCGAATTCACGAGGGGGGCGAAAAAGACTCCCAAAGATCGTTTCCTCAAGTCAGACGTTTGATAAAAAGGGGAAGAAATTAAAGAGGAAAGCTGACACAAAGTTAGAAAATGTAAGAATAATATAACATAATACCATGAAGAAGTCTTGCCAAAGGCAGTGGTATTTCAAAATTGCTTGTCATTATTGATTTTCTAGTCTGGGATACAAATCTTTCAGAGGAAAATATGAAAATATGTACTGGCCTTATTTAGCTGACCCACCAGTTTAAAGTTTTATCCCCAAACTGCAGCATATAAGCTAAAGGCAGCGCTCTCTCTGCCTGTTAAACCTGCTGAAAACTATTTTCACACCAGAACAAGGATCAGAACCATATTGATTAATTGTAAAACTCCTGAGAATTATATATCTGTTGTTTTTCTTTAGACACAAAACAGCTACATTCAACAAGGCGGTATGACAAACCCACCAAAGCAAATTTTCTTTATCACACAAGTATTCATACACATCATAATAGAAACAAGCAAGTATATGTGAGGTAAATAAAAAAAGTGGTTATAAAATATGTTAGAATATCTTAAACTGCTTTGATGGCCCAGTGTGACACCAGTGTCACAATGAACACATGAATGGTATTTGGGAAATAAATCTGTTTTTAGGGAGAAAAATATGCTCATATTTTGTGAGTTCAGAGTAATTTTATGTACTACAATATTAAACTGTGTGAGGTTTATAAAATCTATAAACTAAGGATTCATTTGAAGAGATTTTACTGTATTTGTGACTGTCAGGTATATCAGGTTCATTTCAGAATTTCAGAAAAAAAGTCAAAAACTCAACTTTCAGTCTCGAGTACGACAGATTCTCAGCGCCTTTTTGTGGGCGTCTCGTTTTGTGAAGGAGAGCACAGAAGATTAAAATTGTTGTCAAAAATAAACATATAATTTCTGTCCTTATTTTCTCCTCAATTACAGGGCATGGTCAGAGCTGGGCTTGTCGTTCTGGAGAGTCTGGCCCTCACATGAACACAGCGGCTATATTTGGCAGTCTGCTCTCCAACTGACCTTCATTGCTTTATTTTCTTATTCCAGAAGGGGTGTGAGTAGAAGAACAAAGGCTGCTACATGCAGTAGTTTACACTGTCACACACTCCTACAGGATTGCGCTCGCAGGCTTATAAATGCGAGGGCAAAGTGTCACAGAAGGCCAACGACAACGTACAACACCTGCATTCTATCGATCTATCTAATATAAATCCTCAGATGCGTGTGCTATACGTGGCGATCTTTTCACACTTTCTAAGGCATCTCCTTCCCCTTTCATTTGACACATGGCGTGTTGCTGGCGTAAGTCTTTAAGTGAACTGTTCCTTTTCTTCTTGGAGTTCATCAGTGCTTCATGTTTTACATTTAAGTGAAATGAGAGGGGAGGTAAAAAAGCTCCTGTACTGCTGCGATGTGGTCCGCGATGGGCTGCTTTTCCTCATTTTTATAAGTCTTGTAGTAATCTAAAACTTTGGCGTGCTCCCATTTACAGGTCTCTTCAAAAGAGAGCAAGTGAGATCTATAATTAGGGAATGCGTTAAGCTCTTAAGAGCCTCTTCAAAAAGCTTTCTCTGCTCTATTTACTATTTTCTGCTCTGTGTGGTTTTGATTTTTGGGTACGTACAGTAGGTTACTGCGGGCTTGATGAAGCCTGGGGCGTTGGGTGGGCACAATTACGTTCCCCAGGGCTGATTATATGTTTCACAGTTATTGTCCACATGACAGCTATCAGATGTATTAGTAGTGTTGGTAGCTCATTAGCACACGCCCGTTTGAGTGCAACAAGTGGCATGTGATTGCTGAATTAACAAAAATCATTGCTTCAGTTTTCTCCTGAATCTTATTTCCCCAACATTCATGGTCATTTCCTTTGCTTTTCCCACTGATTCTGGTCCAACTAGGCAATAAATGACATACATATAGCTCAAGCAAGCGTGCTGCACCTTATTCTTACCACTGCAATCATGTGCCCTCAGAGAATTCTGGATATAACCTCAGATCAGATCTCTGACTTCTGTCACTTTGTTTTTGACTTGATCAGTGCGTTTGATAGTTAGTGAGTGGTCTTAGGGGATAACGCAGAACTTGACAAAATGTTAACGTCTGAGTCATAAGACCACCCTACGACCAAACACCAAGTTGGGCTGCCAGTGGTCCGATGCACATGTAATAAAATTGGACTTTTTATTTTTTGCTTGGCATCAACTTCTTGCACATTTTGATCGAAGCTGGCAGAATTTTTTTTTTTTTTTTTTTTGGTTTCAGAAAATGTTTCTCTTTGTAAGAAGCAGGAAGCAATAAGGCTGTCTCCAACATAGACTGTCTCCATCATGTTCACCAGTGGTCAGCTTTTCCGTGCAAACCTTCTAGTCGAACCGTTTTCACGCTGGCAAAGATTCCTCTGGTTGCTCGGCTCTACAGAAAATGAAACCACTCCCTGTACAAGTTGATTGAAGTGATGGCAGTGAGTGCGTGCATTGTTTGCTCACGTCTTTCTGAGAGGAGATAGTCTGCTCCTTGCCTCAACAACACTGTCAACTCCTTGTCTCGACACTGTTCACCTTTTGCTGCTGTCGTCACAGGAGAGACAGACTTGATGGTGAGAGTTTAAGTGGCACAAGTGGTGTGCCAAAGATGCTCAAGTGTGTGACATTGAAGACGAGGTGATGGAGCATGGTACCAAATCTTATTTACCTTTTGAGTAATGAATGAAATGTGTCTGTAGAACCTGGTTTTGAAAACTGTCAGTTACCAAAACCTGGTGATGAATGCTTGTTTAGTTGTTCTTTGATCAGACATTTCCTCATATAACCATAATTTTGCAAATTTTAGACTGGTGAATTAAGCTCTTCTACAGTTGTGAGTTCTTGCCCAGCTGCTTTGTGTTGAGACAGCAGCATTTTGAGTATTTGGTTAAAATACAGTACAACAAAACATGTTTGTAATATAATTATAACTTCCGTCTTTTGCTCTTATTTTTTTATTTTAGTATTGGTCTCAAAGCTCAGATATTACGTTTCAGACGATGTTCAGTCCTGCCTGACACTGTAAATGAGTTTTACTTAAGTATGCTGCATAACTGTTCACTATCACATCCGTTGCACGGGACAATGATGTTTGCCTAAGAAACTGAACAACTTGTGTGGCAGCTTACGTTGAATATTCAGCCAGAAAACAAGAGAAAATTAATCTCACTTGACTTGTTTCTGATTTTTTTTTTGGTTCAGATTTTTACATATATCTCTCCTTTTAACTTTCAAAATCATGGTGTCTGCGTTTCCAATGAGTATCTCAGGGAATTTCATTAAGTAAGTTATTTTAGAGCATCTGCTGGTACATTTTTCGGACCGCTATTTTTTACTTACTACTAAAGTAAGTTGAATATCAGAGGTTTACCCACTCGAGTTGTAAATTCAAGCAGTGCAGGCATGCAGCACACCCAGTAGCTTCCTTTTGTACACTTCAGTACCAGCAAGTTCATCCAGCAGGCATCTTTCTTGAAATAGTAGTGAAAGGTTTGCCAGATAATTCGCCTTGGTGGTAACGCGAATGCACAGCAGCATTACAAACAAGCATGAAACAAAGCAGTGGGACTCCTTAGATGTGTGTATGTTGCCATCACATGCTCGGTTTTTAATGCATCTTTCTTTTGGGGGGTGAATAGCCTTCTGTTTTCTACATTGGTTTTAAATTGGCCTCTTGGTATCATTAGGCCATTACAGCAACCGAGTAAGTGTGTATAATGGTGGATCAATGGAATATCTCGCCATAATGCATTTCCCTTGACATTCCCCTCTGGGCTGCAGCCCTCAGAAAATTAACAATGTTAATAATACTGCGACGGAGGGGGAAAATTGAAATGATTAGATGTGTTTTACTTCGCTGCTGATGGAAATGTGGTGAGAGGGAATCAGGGTCAGGGATAGACTTGCCTTGCAGCATGACTCCGTGCTATTTTTCCAGGCTGTGTGGTCAAAGATTCAGAGAGCTTGTCAACGGAAAATGAGAGAGCGAGAGAAGTGGGGGAGAAGAGAGAAAGAGGGAGACGTATAGACAGAAAGGCTGCGAGGAGAGAGAGGCTTAGAGGCATGGTGGTGGGTTATACAACACACCAGTGAATATCGTGTTCATTTGTACTGCTGATCATGGCATCGCATGTTAGTCACTTTGGCCTTTTTGAGTCAGAGCGTGAAAAAGCGACGACATGCTTTTAATAAAACGACCTGCCCGGCTCGAGTGGTCCGTCTCCACTTTTGGACACGTCGGTGGTTTTGACTAATTCGACCACGAACAGACTGCATTTCAACCAGTGCACAGAACATATTCAGTCACCAGACGTGGCGGTAATCACTTCTAGCAACGAGGAGAAAGTAATCCTTTCCCTATGCAAATAGAAAAGAAGCTAAATATTTCCTGCTGCTCATTACTTTGAATAATGTTTCTAAAGAGCGACGTAATTTCAGTCTGACATTCCCACCCCCAGCAGAGTCTGGTTCATTCCCGTCTCGCTGTGATGTCTCCGTGACCACACATGTCAGAAATAATCCCACATGGCAGTGGGGAGACATGGATTCTTTTCCTCTATGAAGAATTTTTACTGTCGCGGAATGACAGAGTTATTATCCCACTTTGGAATCGCATGTGTTGTGCAACATGCTTAATACGCTGTTTATCGCACAGGATGGTACATGCAAGTATCAGCTCTAGAAACACAGAAGTCCATCAACTCCCAAACAAATCCCAGTCTACCGCCTTCTTGCTGTATACAAGCCGACATCTGGCCTGTAATCTCCCCGTCTGTCGAGGAGACCTGCGGCCACCTAATGACCCCAACAGGCGTCATGCATGCAATTGCTCAGGATGGTGCAATGACAGTCTCTTTCAATATCTCTTTATACATACTTTGTGAAATGACAGGGACTTTGAGGAGTACTATGTTTTGCGCTGGACACTGCAGGTTGTCTGTGAAGCAACATGCTAAATGCAGTGTGGCACAGTTTGACATGTGTTCTATCCTTAATCAAGTCCAAATTTATATATATATAGCACATTTTATACAAAGTAGGCTTCTGTGCTTCACACACAACAAATATGAACAAAATAAACTGGAACATGAATATGTAATATCTAAACCTTTATATGTGTAGGGCAGTGTCCAGACTAGGATTTCTATTAAACTGATGGTTAATGTGTGGAAAATGTTTGCTTCTTTGATGTAAAAATATTATATTTCATGGCAGAGCTGTAAATACATTAAACTCAGACTGAAGTCACAATCATCAGGACTTCAGACTTGACTTTTTTGAGACTTGACTCCCCGAAGACTTGATCTCTCATCTCTTGAGACTTAGTAAAAGCATTGAGGTCTCATGTTTTGACCCGGTGAAATCACATAAGAAGAAACAAAAAACTGCCTCACAGCTTAAATATTTATTTATTGGTCTCAGTTGCGTAAAAGTCATTATTACAGTAATCCAGCTTTGAAAGGAATGTCGAAATGTTGCGACATTGTTATGGTCAGCATTCAGACCTGCAAGACTTGCAATTTTCCTCTGAAGATTTGTGACCTGGACTTGCCCTCGAAGACTTAAAGGTTCCACTGAGTGCTGACAAAAAAGTATTTTCTCCTTATACTTCTGCAAGTCCGATCTGTACCAGCTGTGTGCTGATATGTACTGCTTCCAGGAAATAGCCATATGCTCGACACTGACGAAGCCTTCTCCCTCCTGTTTCACTGCCAATCACATAAATGAAATTAATTCAACCTAAAAAAGAGCAAACTCAGTCAGCACTGTGCTTGCTTTAATCAGTGCAGCTGGTGACTGACTGATACTGTTTTCCCCTCAGGGCTCCTCTATGTAGAAATGCGTCATTGCGTGATCTACAAATGAAAAATAAGGTTTACAAATGTGTACAACAATTGATGTGCAATTTTGTGCACGTACAAGTACAAACAATTAATCGTTAAGCCCCGCCCTCCTTAGTAACTGTTGCTATTGCCATCAAGCTTTCCATTCTCACGGTGACAGATTTACCATCGAAACTGGCAGTAATTTTTAAAACACTAGGCCTCTGATTCCCTCACAGACGTAAACAAGTGCTGGCTTCTCATTTCTAGCTGATTGCCGTGGAGTGTGTAGACTGAAATAATGACTCTTGCCAGCAGATTTTAAAAATGTAACTAGCTAATGTAAGCTAAAGCTAATGCTAATGCTTAAACTCCATGAGTGGGCTGGGAAGCCTGTCACCAGCTGACATTTTCATGTGACACATTTTAAAACAAAAACACAGTGAAAGGGTCTTAAACGTGTACGTGATGGCTGCGGACATGACATAGTGGTACCAGTCTGAGCATAAAGCCGCATTTCCCAGGCATGACCGCAGCATCCTCACCAGCTGTCCATCAATGTAATGTATACAAGGGAACAGCATAGCATTGTATTAAGAATAAAACATTAAAACTAGAATTACTGTCTTGTAGCTGTTTGCCTCTGCCAACCAGTCAAGTTGCAGCTTACATCCATGTCTGTCCAGACTTATATATGTAGTGAAGTCTTTGATATAATTTAATAAAAGATGTGAATTGTACCTTTTTTTGGTGAATTGGAAGTTCTCACTATATTGACATGTATGATTCCAGTGGATAATTTCCAGTGAGAGACATGCTGTCTTCACTCAGAGACTATATTTACAGAGAAGTACAGAGGACTGATAGAGCGCTTCTTCACCTGAAGCTCAACTCCAGCAAAACCAATGAGTTTGTAGGCTAGGATGCTTTAAATATGGATGTTGCTGCAAAGAAGCTACAAATTGTAAAACATGGATGCTTCGTCCTCAACCCAGCAGCACAGAAGATCTATACAACAGCTACATTTTCAAAATAGTTTCACCAATTCAGTGTCTGAGCAATTACATTGAATAATAGCCAGAAAAGTGTGTTTGCATAATATTATGATGTCACAGTGAAGGTGACCTTTTGGATATAATATGTCATCACTTCATCAGTTCATACTGAGACATTTGTGTGAAATTTTGTCAGAATTACCATATGAGTTCTTGAGTCATGGCCAGAAATGTGTTGTTCGTGGTAACAGTGACTTTTGACCTTTGGCCACAAAAATCTAATCAGTTCAGACTCCAAATGAAAGTTAGCGCAAAATAAAAAAAAAAAAAAAACTCCCTCATGGCATTTCTGAGATATGCCGTTCACAAAAATGGGATGGATGGATAGACAGATAACCCGAAAACATAATGCCTCTGACCACGGCTGTTGGCTATGCATAGGCATGATAATAAAATGTAGGCTAATGTTATTCATTCTAACATAACCCTTGAATTGTTTGGATACTTATGACAGATAGAAACATACTTAGACAAGCAAGCTAGATTTACTAGATTTAGTCAGATCTACTACTGTCGGTAGTATTTCAGCATAAATTTAATATGTTTATGTAGCCCGCATTCTTGTGGCTAGAAAGGTAAACAACAACAAAAACTTGAAAACCTGAAGTACTGGATGCATTTAGCACTCCACCTTTCTGACTTTGGAACTGGTGGTGGGGGCGGGAGGGTGCACCTACTTACGCCACATTTTGTGTGTACAAATACGTGGAAACAGCCTGAATGCTTCTGAGTGAAGACAGTCCAAATGTGTGCGAAATTATTTATTTGTTTGTCATTTGTACGATTATTTCATCCCTCCCTTCTCTGTGACGGCAGGCTTTTCACCCCCTTCAAGTGTGGCCGTTTGAAACAGCTATGAGGAAGTTGCCTACAGACGTGGTCTGGTGACACTTCATCCAGACTAGCCTGTGTCAGCCAACCGCTAATCTTAATTCTAAAGTTAAAGGATAACTTTCGTTTTTTACAACCTGGACCTTATTTCTAGCATTAAATACGACCATTTACTCACCCAGACAACTTTGGTGGCATTTGGAGTCGTTTTGAAGAAATTAGCCCCAGAGGAGCGGTGCGTATATCTGTATAATGCGAGTACTCGGGGCATCCATGCACAGCCTCTATATAACGCATAATCTGTGGCGAAACTCGTTCATATTCCAATATTTTGCTATGATATGCTGGTGCTAATCCCCTCTGAGCCGGCGGTCGGCCAGTTTAGCTGTAGTTTGGCACAGCTATGGTTCGTTATTGCGCATTCTTAGCCGACCACCGCAGAGTTAGCCGTGTTGTGGCTGGCTGCTCGCAGCGCGCAGCGTTCGGTAATGACGTCAGAGGTAGTTGTCTAGAGACGAAGAAGTCTGTAGCCAACATGTAACAGGTGACATAAATAAAATCTATAAAATAAATGTTCATTTTAGGTAATTAAGACAAGTGTGGTTGGGGGGCATAAATAACTCTTATGTGTGAGTTAGAAGTCCATGTACAGTATTTATTTGTTTGCTTCCACATGTTTCATCTGACCTATCACTGCAGGCTGCTTCCTTGCTGTGATGCCGCTGATCAGTCAGCGTATTTTTGCTATCACATGTTGACCTTTACTGATTTCTTTAAACAATGCCATGTCAGGAGGTACTGAGCCGAGCGGCCCGCCACCTTCCCCTCTCCCCCCACTGGTTTATACATATTTAGTCAGTGCCCCCAGACCCTGACAGCAGCTGGTGCTGAGGTTTGGGTGGGAGCTCATTACTCCTTGGTGGAGCCCTGCCAAAAGGAGGGGAGGGTTTTTTTAAAGGGAGTAAATTGAGGTTTTCTTTTTTGGGTTACTTATTTCGTACGGGCAAATCCGACTCCATGCGTTGTGTGATCTGTTCCATGTGTCGTGTGTGTGCCACCAGCAGTCTTCACTCAAACTGGAAGTAACTTCCGTTCTCCTTCATTTAATGAACTCCCCTCTCGGATGTGCTTATTTCAATGAAATAACCAGAATTTTACCCAGTATTTGGTAGAGCCTCACTTCTGGAGGTTTTTTTTTTTTCACAAGGCAGGTTTTTTCATCTTCTGACATGACATTTACTTTAGTTTTCCTGAGAAATAGCTAATGGTTTACTACAATTATATCAACCAGCAGTCTTATTTAAAAAATAAAAAATAAAAATAGTGAAATAGAAAAGCAATCTATACTCAGTGGTGGAAAGTGCGTCAGTACATTTACTCAAGCACTGTGATTCAGTATAATTTTGAGGTGCTTGAGCATTTCCATTTTATCTTACGTTATTCTTTCACTCCACTTCATTTTAGAGGCAAATATTGTACTTTTTGCTCCACATTTACATGACAGATGCAGTTACAAGTTTGCTTTTCAACTTACTATTTTACATTAAAAACTTGTGATATGTTTATAAAAAAATGTGTTGTTAAAGATTAAGCCAGTGCCTCACAACCTTTTTGGTTTGTGGCCCCTTACAAAAAAGTTGGGACCGTTTATCACATTTCAGATGTATGTTGTTGGCAGTTCCACCAAAGGAACAATCCCCCTCTGAACTTGCCAGATGTTTTCATTTATTCCTATGAATTTTTAAAAAAAATCCACCATTGAAGAAAAATTTTTTAAAAAGTCTACAAATTTGTGTCAAAGATTAATCTCAGATTTGTATTGTGTCACACTGGAAGGGGCCTGAACTATGGGACTAAACTACCAAACAATAAATGAAGTATTTAAAATTAGCTCCACCTCGACCATCTACAGCAGTAAACTGAACACTTAACAATAATATCACATGAATAATGTATCAGTCATGGCACAATTTTCTATCATGCGTGTACTTTTACTTTTGATACTTGGAGTACATTTTACTGTTGTACTGTACATTTTAATACTTGTGTATTTTTTGTTAAGTAGGATTTTGAATGCAGGATTTTTTTTTTGATGGAATACATCGCAGATTCCAAAAAAGCTGTGAATCTGTGTAAAACATAGATAAAAAGAGAACACAATCATTTGCAAACTGTGTTTACCAACAGCAGTTTTATAAAGTGTTCCTGAGCCCATGTATTAATCTCCTTTATCCAATCATGTGTTCACAAAGTGTTGAACCTCCCTCCATCCTTGCTTGTGAACGACTGAGCCTTTCCAGGATGCTCCTTTCATACACAATCATGATACTATCACCTGTTACCAATCAGCCTGTTTACCTGTGGAATGTTCCAAACAGGTGTTTTTGGAGCGTTCTACAACTTTCCCAGTCTTTTGTTGCTCCTGTCCCAACTTCTTTGAAACATTTTGCTGCATCAAATTCATTGGGGTTAGCAGATTATCACTTTCTGTTTTATTTATGTTTTACACAGCATTCAATCTTTTTTGGAAGGGGGTTGTGTTTTTTGTTTGTTGTGCTGGTACTTTTACTTAAGTAAAGGATCTGAACACATTTACAGGCTTTACTTAATAAGTCTTACAAAACACAAGCAGCACATTGTGAGTGCCTGAAACATAACTATGACTGTGAGCATTTCTGCGTGTATAGAGTTTCTTTTCTGTCCCTCATGAGATCGACTTCAGCTCCGTGGTCCGCCACTCTCAAGACAAAGCCTCTCTAGCTTCTCTCAGAGCACTACATTTGATGTCTTAGTGCCATAACGATGTGGTTTGGAGGACTGGAACGATTGTTTATTTATGAGAGACATATTGCACTGCAGGAGAGGGATAATATCTTCAAGTGGGTCAAAAGAGTGCGTTCGTCTCTATACTCTAGACGGGTGACCAGGAGTATCAGATGTCCCCGTCTATTGAGTGATTGTGTGGAACAGAAGTGAAGTGTTCTTGACTTGTGTTTCCTCTTTTGGAGAAGAGACTGATGTGGGCACTTCCTGGTGATACTGATCAAGAAGAGAGAGGGGGATCAAGACAGGGTTAGAAGTTGTGGGTTATGGATTAAAGCAGGGTTCAAAACTGGTGGTTGATAGATGCAAAAGGTCCAGAGTTTGAATGTGCAGCCGGCTGGAGCTGGAAAAAGGTTGTCAGGGCTCATAGAAACGGTGAGAGGAGCGGGCAGGGCACTCAATACAGAAATAGAATGACATTATAGGTACGTAAAATAAGCAGGCCATACCTAAAGGAGACTTTATTACTTATAACCGAAAACCCCTAAAATCAAAACAAAAGGGCCAAGCCGCACCATATGTGTGCAAGAGGAAGCTCAAGTCTTCTCTCCTTTAGACCACCCAACGCTTCACCCACACACTCTGCTGCAAAGCACTGTGCAGGACTGAACCAACCAAACTTCACATATTTCACAAGATCTAGTAACTAAACTTAATTTTTTCACTTTATCAAACCTTTTATGATTGGGAGAAAAAAAGCAAACCATATGACTAAAACAGAAGGATTAAAGGCGATGGGATTTTCAATTTCTGTTTCTCTTGAATGGAAAGTGTCGGGGCCAAACTTCAATCAGGAAGTAGGATGGAGGTTGTGTTTTTTTTAACTTTTGAATTTTTTCAAATTTAACAGTTTCTCCACACTGACTGTGTCGACCGGAGTGCAAATGTAGAAATTCTCCCAAAGCTCATGGCGCTTTGACTGAAAATAAAGAAGAAACCTTCCTTCCCCCCACTTGCCTGAAGCCACAGCATGTGGTCTACTCTGTTGCTGCTCTAAAAATGGAAGGCGGGCGGCCTCGGGAGAAGCCCAGAACAGCCTCCACCGTAATGGCCGTGTGGGTGTGGCCCCTCGTAGATGGCTTTTGAGGGGGCCCCTCCCGGACGCCCGCACCCCTTGCCAGCGCCCAAGGGCTCCAGGCTGCCTGACCAGAGACACCGCGATGCGGCCTACGCTGAACCCAGGCCGAGCCGGGCTATGGTGGGCTGGGCTAGGCCAGGGCCAGGAGAGGCTCCACAGCTGCTGCGCGGCAGGTTCCTGCGCTCCTGCCCTCTACTGGGGTCACAGAGAAATAAGACAGCAGAAAAAAAGAGAGAGACTAGTCCATCAAAGACGACCTGACGAACACGGCCAGATGACCCACTGATCCCAGAAAAATGTATTTTTTTAAATGTTTTTATTATTTATTTTTAATTTATATATTTACTTGTCTCCATGTATATGTTGTTCTAACTTTGTTAATTTATGGAAAAAAATAGAGACTCTCTTATCTCACAAAAAATTAACACAAAAGCTGAGAAGCATTGCAATACTTGACAAAACTTTTCTTGGGGTACTTGTATTTTACTTGAGTATTTCCATTGGATGCTGTTTTATAGCTCAGCTCTGCCACATTTGAAGGTAAAGATTTGAGTCTATAATATGATGCATTGCTATAGGTTAAACTACTGCCAACAGTAACAAGAACTGCTTACACATTAATGTATTAGAAATAATATTTCAGCATGTAATAATGGAACACTGGACTGCTGATAATACCGTACTTACTGTTAAGTTAAATTTTTGCATGGACTTGGACTACATGTAATTGAGTATTTTCACTCAGTGGTATAGCTACTTTTAGCAGTGACATCTGAATACTACTTCCACCAATGCAACACTTAAAGTAAAAACAAATACAGTAGACTTCTCCAAAACACAGACAGTATGTGCAGTCAGTAGTAGGTGCCTGGCAAAGACTGACGCCAAAAAATGAGAGAATGAAATGAGCTGGTAAGCTATGTGCTACCATTTCCACTGTTTTAATGTGGTGAAGAAAAGGCTTTAATCCTTAAAAGGATCTTTGGCAGGTCAAACAAACACACTGCAATTCCATGTACGCATCCTGTAGAGAAGAAGCCTGTCATTGAAAGAAACATACGGCAACAAACCCTGAGGAACACTATACATCTGAGCTCTTTTTTCGCATCTTGAAGCCCTGTAATACAGAGAAAACTGAAGTTTTGAATGAAGCACGCTAATATATTGTGTTTCAGCACATTTTATCAAAGTTGCTCAGTTGCTGATTGTGTTGATTTTTAACCTCCTGGCCTGTACAGTCGATATGTGTGTGATATGTGATACATTGTTGCGTGGTCGTTGCAGGTTTTGCATGTAAAACTGCAAATCTGATGGTAACGCGGCCTGAACGGTGATAGTGAGCGATGGGGTGAAGCCAGCCAGTCAACTTCTGGTTCGAATCAGCGGAAGGGGGATTGGAGGGGGTTGCTCCCGGTAGGTTGGCTTTTATTGCTTCTCCCCTTTGGTTTTAAACAGATCTGCCTGTTTGTGGAAGTGTGGCTGGCGGTTGGCTCCTCAGCTGGCAAGGCAGCGGCGTTTAATTGCTCTTTGTTGTGGCGGGTTGGGGGAGAAGGAGGCCCTGTGGTCGCCGCTGCACAATGGCGCATTGGCCTGCCAGCGCACACGCACACACACTGGGACACACATGGATGCACGCACAGGCACCTACACACTCACACAAGCGTGCTATGCATACTTGAACACACACATTGATCGGCATGCAACACCAGATGCACACGTGTATCCAAACTAAGTTAGTTAAAATTCACATTTCCCGAAGGCTTTTCTTTACTTTCCCGTCCCTCGCAAAAAAAAGTAGATGTTAGCGCTCACCAGCCACCATATAATACACACATAGGAAACAGCTTAATGGCGTAACAATGTTGGTTTCTAATGGATTAAGTAAGTGTTGGAGGAAATAAAGGAGGAATTACGGGGAGAATAAACAGAAGCAGCATGGTTTGTATATTTGTGCTGTTCTGTGAATGGGCAAGCATATAATTATCACATTTACAGGGAAGAGCTGCTGAATAATGGGTCAGAGTGGGTGTAGTCGCAGGGCAGTGTATCCTCCCTGATTGGCCCCTCCCTGTGTGTATGTGTGTGTATGTGTGTGTGCATGTGAGAGAGAAACCTGAAGAAATTCGATCAACAGTCATCTCTCAGGGCTAACGCATCACTCAATGAGCTCATGTTTGATCAGTGAGCAGTAATTGCAAGTTCATCCAAACCAGATCACAGCCTGATCCTGATCGGCGTTCCCTCCTAAATGTGCATAAAACATTGTGGATCATCACACAGCGTAGTTTAACACAGCTTTACCCCCCCCCCCTTCTCGTATTCACCGTCTCCAGTGATGCGTTCGCTCCAGCCAAAAATTTCTTTGCCTTGTTTACTTTTCCTGCAGCCCCTGCACGTGTGTTTATCCAAATCTAAAGTATTCTTTTTTCTGCTCCTCCGTCACGGTGGCTTTTGTGCTCAACTGTGGTGAGTGTTGTGTATTTTTGTGTAATTTACTCCTACAATTGGAGGAATGATGTGCTCTTGTGCTCTGACCAGCCCACCCCCCCCTTCATCCCCACCCTCCAACCACCCTTCTCCTCCCCCCTCTCCTCCCTCCCAGAGAAGTTCTTTTCCATTGATGCACTTACTGTAAAGTGTTCCCTCTGCCTCCATTGCTGACCACATCAACTTGGCCAATCACTGATGACTCATTATACACACATAAACAGAACAAAGCACAAACAGTCATCACAGAGTTACTGCATGCGTTTACACATGCAGCACAGCAGAGTGTCTCTCAGCTCCCTCTATCTCTGTTTGTCTTTTTCGCCCTCCCCCTCTCCAACTCTTTATGTCTCTCTCTAACACACACACACACATACACACACACAACATGGATGCACGCAGAACGCACAGAATGCTACACCACTGTAGTTTTTGGATATGAAAATGGAAACTGGCACCAATTAGGGAAACCAATAAAGTAACCTCAGTTCTGTACGTCTGCCAAGTGGTAGAGGGGATTCAACTGGAGAGTATAGGGTTACATCCAGCCTTTATCATCCAGATAACATCATCCATTTTTTTTCACCATGGATGCAATTATATCTCAGCCTTCACAGAAACAGGACATCATATAAAACACATTTTGTCTCACTTGGAAGGAGCATGCTCCTTGTTCATTTAATGTCTTATGTCACAGATCACAGTTTGTGTCAACAGGGCAAAATAATTCAGCCTGCTCAGTAGCCTTTCATTAGGTAAGTCAATGTTTACATCCACTGGCTGCACAGCTAACTAGCAGCGGAGCAGGGAGAGGGACGTGTTTTGATTTACTTAAACACTTGCTAATTGTGATCCTCATGGCTGCTGCCATTAATCGGTTCCTGCAGAATGCTGTAGATAAGAAAGCAGAAGGGAGGCGGCAGATGGGGTGGTAAGTTTAATCCTGCCTCTGGTAGAGACACAGTAATTGGGTAATGATCCTGTGGCCCTCTGGTGCTGATGTGGTGTTGAGAGAGCAAAGGAGAAAGGAAAAGAGAGAGAGAGAGAGAGCGACCTGAGCTGCAGGAGAACCACTAAATGCTGCCACATTCATCCATGGCAGTGACGCCATGCCACACGCCAGTCACCCAATCTGCCACACACTGATGTTTACACACAGATACACACTCTCTCTCTCTTTCTGGAAAGGGCACACACACACACACACACACACACACACACACACACACACGTCAGGTATAGCAGCATACAAACATCTACAAGCATCTTCACGTCGGTCTCACAGACCACAAATAAAACATTAGCAAATTGAGAAGCAGTTTGACAACACGTACGTGGCATACAGTCTTACAAAACAGCACAACTTTGACAATAACAGTCCCAACTGACGGTCCACGTTCTAGCTTTTACTGCCGGATCACATGGTGTTTAGAGAAATCCCTCCAGCGGGCTCTGGTAATTATGCCGGGGGCAAAGCAGGAAGTAAGATGACATCATAGAGCGACAAAGCCAGTGTGAGGTCGGGTTGGATCGATGGCTCAATAAAACATTGCACTTTAACATGGGACACTGCTGTTCACTTCCTGTTTCCAACCATCAGTGCTTATTTTAACCCAAACCATGATCTTTCCCTAAATCTGAGTCTTTTTTTTTAATTATTTTTGCCTAAACCATAACGTAGCACTGTCACATCATAAAACCGTGATTTGAAATGGTTTTGGAAGGCACAGACAAATGGTGTCGTCCCGTCAGATCTTGAAAACACTTACATGTGTTGTCCTAGAGGGCATGAATCTGTTGAAGACTGTGTGATGTGATTGAAAGCTTGGGAAAAAGCAGGCAAGTGGACCATGAAGGGTTGCGTACAAAACAAATTAGATCATCTAGATATGACAGTAAAAGTGTTTGTAGGTGTTAAGAACAGCCGCAGTCACCATCATAAGCTGTCAGTCTCTACCTGACAGAAAGAGGCAGAAGTGTATTAAGACTGGTATAAGAGAGCTTGAGAGAGACTTTCAAAACCTCCTTCCTTTCTCCTTGCTCTGTGGCTGTCGTACTGACAGTTTCGTAAAGTGGCATAAAGTTTGCATGCAGCTCTCCCAGTTCCCTCTCTCCCAAAGGTGTGAGTGGAGGGAGTTCACGACACCATCAGATGGGCCAACCAGCACTTTGTTTAAAGCATACCGAGTCTGTCATACTACCAGTCAGGAAGGAACTTTCTTGCTTTGTGTAACAACACAAGTTTCCAGAGACACTGGTGAACACGCCTGTCAACTGTTAGCGATGTTGGGAAATGAGGCAGCAATGTTTATTTTGGTTTTACTCGTTCTGATTAGACTGATATGATTAGAGATGAGACTTTCATGAAGCTTCAAATTTCTTTTAGATAGATAGATAGATAGATACTTTATTCAACTCCGAAGAGAAATTTGCAGTTCCAGCAGCTCAAAAGGTAGACATACAAGGGCATGCAAAAAAGAACAAGAACTACTTTGAAGTAATGAACAACTTACAAGTAGAGATCAACTCACTAGTAAAGAACAACTTTCAAGTAGGAGGTAAAAATACACTACAAAATACAAAATAACAATATAAGAAAGAATAGTGAAGTAAAAATAAAGAACTAGGCTATCCAGGATAAACGTCTTAACATCTGGCTATACAGGATAAACATCTGTAATACAGGATAAACATTCGAGCAGTTAAATATGTGCATAGTAGTGCAGTTGTGCAAAATAACAGTGTGCAATAGTCGGATTGTCCACACTTGGGTCCAGCATTAAGATGTGTGTGTGATAAAGTCCAGCATTTTGATGTGTGTGTGATGGAGTCCAGCATATGGATGTGTGTGTGATAAAGTGCGTGTGTCCATGCTGTGTGGTGTAAGTGTGTAGTGGGTTCTTTTGTCATATTTTATGATGTCATGACCCTATAAAAATTAAAACTCCTCAATCTGAATGACGTGATTCATCATATTAAATTAGTTTTCTTCATATACATATATATATATATATATATATATATATATATATATGTAAAATCATATTCTCTAATGAATAGAACTCATCCATTTCATCAACATAAACAAATGTAGGCAACCGGTTGAACCAATAAAGAAATAATAACTGTGCCCTTAGGCTTAGAGCGATGTTGTTCTATGACAGAAATGGCAATAGAGTAAATCAGAAATTTCTAATAATACTAATAATATTACTGTAGCCTAATCTTTATCTGCAACTTGTGCAGAAAAACTCCGTTTAAACAGAATGGACAAAAAAACAAAACAAAGCAAAAATGGCAGCACGACTCGTTTCAGGAAGGCCCCAAAACAATAAATACTTACGTTCAAGTGGCAAAGCCCTCTAGTGGCCAAACTATTTATGACGGGAGGAAAGGATGAAGACAAATGACGTTGACGACAAAGTCTGCGAGGGGAAAACATCGGACTTTACTTTAACATGGGAGGCTCCTGTTTGTTTTCCATTTCCAGCCCACAGTCAGTGTTGGTTTGTTTAACCTTTCCCCAACCTTAACCAGTTGTTTATTATTGTAACCATGATGACGTAGATCCACTAATCTTAAGTAAGTGCTTAATTTAACCCAAACCATGATGATTAGGAAAAGATCATGGTGCTTAAAACTAACACAGTTTTAGAGGGCATGGACAAAAGGCCCAGTTTGTCATTCAACTGTTCTTGGCTACATGCTCAGCGTCGGCCTTTCACGAATAACTAGTGTGTTCATGTAGTTTTCTGTATTCGGCAGATGTTTCTTCATGCATATAAAAAATATTTGTTTATTTCTATTTTTCCCAGAATGCCAAGGTTGTCCGAGTCGTAAATGTGTTTTCGGTGCATATAAGCGGTCTCGGCTGCTGCTTACGCACACGTATTTGTGCGTGTGCGTACATGCTACACAATTACGCACATGCACACGTGTGCTGAAAAGTTTCCGATAGAGGGGTTGAAACACAGAAAAGAGTCGAACTGGTATGGCTCGCACTCACAGACTCGCCAACAAATACCCAACACACAGGAAAAAACAGACATGTGCAAACATCCAATCCGCAGTAAGGCCGGTCTGTGTGATGCAAATACAATATATGCACAGTCACAAACTTCTCTGTGTTTTCTTTTCATGAAACCTTCCTCACAATGACTCATGTATGCACTCAAATATTTTTTATATTATGAAAACAATTTCCCTCTGGACAGTAGTTTGTTTTTCAAAAGGAAAAGTCCCCAAACCAGTTCTCTGTGGCTCTTTGTGAGCACCCATTTAGCCATATCCTGACGTCGGCTTCCTACTCCTCCTCCGCGCCTCCTGTTCTATACCATATACCGTTTCCTGTCTCTTTTCTCCTTTCCTGTCTTCCATCCCTCCTTCAGTCTCTCCATCCCTGCCACCCCCTCTGTCTCCCTCTCCCAGCCTTTCTGGCCTCTCTGTCTCCCTCTCCCTCTCAGTTGGACTCATGTGGGACTGATTGAGCTTGAGGATCCAGCCCTCATCAAAGGCCGAGTGTGGTTGAATGCGAGCAAGCCACTGAGGCTCCAATCTCGCACTGGTTAATGAGCCCCCTCTCCCCCTTTCCTCCTCCTCCTCCTCCTCTTCTTCCTCACCCCCCCAAAGCCCCGGCATCCCTCCAGCGGCAAGCTCGTACGACACAACCCCCCCTCCCACCCCCTGCTTCTCTTTTTCCCTTTTCTCCTCCTCCCCCCAGCCTCTCCACACTTCAGCCTTCTCATATCACTCTTCTTCGCTGCTGCCTCTTTCCGCTCTTTTGGCTCGTTCATTGCTAATACAGCTTCCTCCTCTCCTCTGTCATTCATTTATCTTTCAGCATTTCAATCACGGAAATTTTCGCCTCCTTTCCTCTTCTCCCTCTCTCCCTCGTTCCCCAGTCCCTCCGCTCTCCATCAGCCACAGTCCCTCTTCAGGCTCAGCTCCAAACCAAGGCTGGCGTCTGTCTCTCTGTGTCCGACCCCCTCCTCCTCCTCCTCCTCCTCCTCTACCTCCTCCTCCTTCTCTAACCACCGCCACCATCACCGCACTGATGATACATACACTCTGTCACTCTCTCGCTGCGGACCCTGACTTTAATCACTGCACGCACTCCAGCCGCACACTTGTGCAAGTGCACTTACCGTACTGTGTGCACACGCATAAGCAAAAGCTGCGCACACACAGGTGGGCAATTTACAGGCCGCTTCACTTATGCACACGTACTAGTAAACACACACACATTGGCATAATTTTGCTAAAGCATACATGAATAATTTATCAATTCTACCCTCAGTCCTGTTTTACTGTAGAAAGCAAGAGAAATGCCACAGTAATTTACATTAATACAGTAATGCAGGGGTACAAAGGAGCCACTTTTGATTGTATTCCAGGTGGTAACCGGGTTTTTGATCATTAAGGTTAAAATATGACTTCTAAACTTACAGGAAAGCAGTGAAAAGATGCTGCAAACTATCTTGTGATTAGATATTATTTATAATTCAAACCGCGAGAGAGGTGAATAAACAAAAAATGCAGTCGTTTAAACATGAAGCGGTGAAGCTGAAACTATCAAATGACAAAATCATTTTAATTGGGGAATAATAATATGTTGCTTCTCTGTTTGTCTGTTCCCTGATTTGCATGTGTGACTCCAGTATTGGAAGGGCTAACACAGCTGGCTGCTTAAAAAACAATACATTAACATTTCTTTTAAATTACTTCTATTACTCTTCTACTTCATTTAAAACAACGGAACTTCTTTAATTAAAATATGCACAGCACAGATATAATAATCAATATGCTAAAAGTTAGCATCATATTCAAATCATATCCAATAGTTAAGAAACAAGGACTTACTGTAAACATATCATACCCTCTTATTCTGCAATAAATGACCTCCTGTACCTTTTGAGGATTTTTTAAATTTGTTGTTCGACAAGGTAGAAATGCTAAATGTTTACATAGTGAATGAATCCTGTGAATAATTTAGATATGAGCCAATTTGTAATATTCTAATATTCTAAAAATCAATCCTGACATTCAAAAACAGCTGTTAAAGCAAAAAGTATTCGATGACTCCAGAATTACTGCATGAGATAACATGAACAAGATCATTATGTTAATCTCAGCGGTTTCACTTCTGAACGATGGTGATCTTTAAATGTTGATATGATTTTGCTAAAAGTTTGACAAAGAGACTTTTATCACTGCTCTGGTCCCCGAGCTGTCTGCCGGTGACAATATGACTTCTGCCTAACTAGTTTCCACCATCGCTGTCCGAGGCATGTTTACCATATTGTGTGCCTGAAATGATGAGTTGTGATCCAACCGAATCAAAATGCGATGTGTAATTTTCACGCTTAGCTGCGGTTGCATTATTGTTGTAGAGAAATACCTTTGACTCACCACTCTGTCGCTCGGTTCTGGGCAACAAAGACACACAGTCTAGTCTGGTGTGCCTTTCTTTAGGGAGCCATCTTTGGCAGAGGACACGAACATGGTGCCGACATCCGCGTGCAGAGAGCACGTTTGACAAACCAAGAGCTTCATTTTGTTACTTGGCGAACTCACCAGATTAATGAGTCACAGCTGATAAATCCAAAAGCGTCAGTTGTCATCTCAACTGTGAATGCAGATGTACAAAAGAATATTTTTGCTGCATGTACAACCTCAGCTCCTTGTGCAGCAGCTATTATTGCCCACCATACAGTGCTTATTAGATTTTGTTTGGTTTTATCCTGTCACTGAACAACATATACATACACAATACAGAATGCAACTCCCCTCTTACACCCCCAAAACCCAGTTATTCTTTCTTTCATACAATATTTATGGTCCACCATGTCATCTGCATTTGTTTAGCATTTGCTAGTTGCCGTCTTTCTTCCACAACATACTGCCAGTCTGCCATAAAACGCTGCCCATGTATCATCACCTTCATACTCAGCCTCACACCATTTCTGGCCCATCTCCCGTCTTTGTTGTGTGTAGCTGTCTGGAAGAGGCAGAGGGTGGAAGACCAGCAGTCAGACCACTGCATGTGTTTCCAATTCCCCCTTGCAGACCTTCCCTCTCCTCTCTTGGCCTCCTCGTGCCCTCTCTCTTCTCCTCTCCTCTCTTCTATGTGTGTGTGTGTGTGTCTTTCTCTCTCCATGTCCACCAAATTGCCCATTAGACTCTATTTGTCTATCTGCTGGCCTGCCTGTCTGTGGCGTGGCAGCCAGCTGAAACTATCCCTCCAGTCCATGCCAATTACACCATGGGAGACCACTTCTAACATTTTATACTACATGGCTGCCAGAAGCCAGCTGGGTTCTCCTCCTACACACACACATAGTATGTGCTTACAAGAAAGTATTTATTTGGATCATGCAATTTACACATGCATGTGCTTCGTTGCATTTTTCGAAGCATCCACAAAATTCAGTCCCAATGACTGAAAAACACCCAGTCCGGTAAATGCATGATTCATGTGTGTTATGTTTGGGAACTGAGGAATTTGTATCAGACATTTTACATTAACATTGAAGCTCTTCCTCTGTCCTATTTTTGGTTTATATGTCCATCATGTAGCTGCACGTAAAACTGTAGAAACATAGTTCATATGGGTTCGACATTACATCTGGTTTTACCCTCATGGAGTCTTACATATACTGTATGTTAAATATATATACAGTATGTGCTTTTTTTTTTTTTACATCTCTTTTAAGAGACGTTTAAAAAAGCAAAAATGCGTCTGTTCCAAGAAAAACTGACTGATCAACCTCACACATTTCCAGTCCAAGACAGTGACCAAAAGAAGTCAAACGATGCGGTCGAATGCTTAGCTAAACATTGTTGTTGCATTCTGTAATAAAGAGAGGAAACCTACAAAACCAAAAGGCCCTCTGAGGGAAAGTTATTAATAACCTGTCAGCAGTAAATTAGCTGTACGTGTACATGTCCCTGCTCCTTCTCTTTGTTTTGTCTAGCAGTGGTCCTTCCATTGCTGCGACTGGCTGAGCGTGTGTCCCCCTGTAGCGGTTAGACAGAGACTGCATGGTCATAAAACTGCTGACAGAACTGCAGAGAACAAAAGGAGCCCATATATAGTACATGTGTACATGTGCTCGGGTTGTGGAAGGATGATCTATAGTCAGTAGCAGGATGTGTTTGTATGTATCTATACGTGAGTGAAATAAACCAACAAAGCATTCAGACCAAGTCAAAGTCCAAGAACAAGAGCCATGGCTGCCCTGAGAAATAGTGAAGAAGAGACCAAAGAAACAAACAGAAACCGTCTGCCTGTACCAATGAAAATAAATCAAGATGAAAAACATGAATGAACAAAAGGTGCCAATATGTCTGTGCCTAGAGTATGAACCGATGCCACACACAGTGACAAGATCCTCTTAACGATGTTAGTGAAGTCCCACCGATGACAGGGGTGTTTGCCTGACTATAGTGACTGTAGTACAAACTAATTAGAGACAGTCTCCAGTAGGTCACAGTTTAGTCTGTAGTGGCCTTAAAAGAGACAGAGTGGGAGTGAGTGCACAAAGAAGGTGAGAAGAAGAACGAGTGTGGAAACTGGAAGGAAAATGTCACAAAGGTCATTCATCGTGGTGCAGAACTTTGTCCTTGATGCATTGGTGTAAGACGTATTCACATTCTCTATTTAAAGCTGCACTAATCAATATTTTGTATACACAAAGGATCAAATGACTATGCCTTATGTGAAAGGAGTCATTTGTACTGACAGACTCACAGAAAATAACCATCCGACTCTGCAACTCCCTCAGCTCTGAAGAGCAGTTTCCAGCAGCAGCAAGCAGCTGTGTTCAGCAAAAAGGCTCTGATAAACTGAATTTACACGACCTGCTCAGTACAAAATGACTGACGTGGTTAGCAAGTAGCTGATGAGGAAAGTCATACAACTAGTAAAGCTGGAGACAGATATTTCCCTCAGGTGTCGATGGAAACTGAAATATAGCTAAACTTGTATTTATTATGCCAATACTGCTCTGTAACTTCTGGATGTGTAAATACACAATTATAACTTTATTAGGTGTTTTCAGTTGGTTCTGCTGCCCCCAAGTGGCCAAAAAATCAAATAATGCAGCTTTAAATAAAAGCGGTAATAAAACAATGTAAAAAAAAACAACCCTCCCATCATCACATGTAAAGTCGTGTTCAAAACTTTGCTTAAAGCTGCTGTAATTAATATTTTTACATCAATAAATAATGAAACGATTTCGCATGATGATTTGATTATTCTTATTGTTATAAGTGCTAAAGTGAATTTGAACTATTTAATATATAGTGTAACTCAATGTACAGTATAACAAGGCATCATACTTTATATGCTTATAATATGTGTTTTAAATCTTTATCTGCAAAGTGATTACTAGTAAAGCTGCCAAATAAATGTAGTGGAGTAAAAGTGTAAAACTCAAAATTCTCTGAAATGTGGTGGAGTATAAAGGAGAAAATGAAAATACTCAAGTACATGTACCTCAAATTGTTCTTAAGTATAGTACTTTAAATGTACTTAGCTACTTTCTGCCACTGACTGGAGGTATAGCTCTGATGTGTGACATTTGATATGCATTAGAAGAAGTTAATGTTGGAATTAAATTACTAGGGAACACTAACTTTAAGAGCAAAGAGTTTGGGATTTTAAAATCGCCTGTCATAAGTAATACACAGACATGTGCACAACAAACCGAGTGCAGATCAATGCAGCTTTTGGAGGTTTATTTCCCTGGAAGTGGATCAGACTACATCATGCTCTAACTGTCCAACTCGGTTAAAAATTGTGATATATTGGAAGCCATACTTGCTGAGGAAGTTTACTCTGCATGAGTGCCATCCCTCAGTGCTGGTGTAGGCTCCTGCTGAAGTCTGCATATCCTGCTCGCCGCCTTGTTAACCCAGAATACCCTAATGACTTCCCCTCTCTCGCTGCCGAGCCACACTGTGAAGTCATCCATGTTTCCATGTAGCCTAAAGCGAGGAGAGGAGTGAGGAGGAAAGGAAAGGAAAATAGACAGTACGGAGGACAACTGGTACCATTAATGAGGTGTTTTCTGATGACATAAATCCTCCTTAGAGTGAGCAGCATCTGAGTGGCTCCGCCCACCAGTGGACATCCGACATACAGTGCATTACACTCATAACCACGTATGGGACCACATCCTGCCACACTCTGCTGTAAAGCTTTAATATTCCTCCTGAGTCTACTTGAAGTATGGAAAAACAGTTAAAGATCCCCTCCACACATGTATTAAGGCAAAACATTAAAATTGTCTAATGTGTGCCTGAAGTGGTTTCGCCAGAAAAAAAAAGGATAATCACGACATTAAAATCCTTAAAATTGCATCTACTCCTTCTCCCTCATTAAAAATTCCAGGCTATATCAACTTGCAAACATTTTTCATTCCACAAGTTCATCTGCTGGACACAAGATGTCTCCTGTCCATTCACAGTGTGTTTGTGCACCGAAGATCTCATCACATCACACTTCTGAATATTTGGCTTCAAGGCTGTTAGTGATGTTGCAAATCATGTTCGTCGGCCCGCCTCTTAAAATCAGATTTTCAATTAGGAGCTAGGAAATGTCGACTTTCAGCAATGAATGTGAAACAGCTTGTCTGCACATACATCATTCAGCACAGCAGAGCACCAACATTCAGGAACAACAAAGAAAAACACATTTTTACTGGAGGAGGACTTTAAATAACCGATTAGACTCATTTATTGCCCTTCCTTTGGGGGAAATGAGAAAAAGGAGACGGAGAAGGCGGGAATGCTGCAGCGCTGCCTTTGCAGGCCACAGAAATGTTTGCTGGGTTTTATCGCTGTTTTACATCACTGTCAGCTCGTGAACATTGTTGTTGCAGAAACCTCACATACTGTATGGATGATTCAGGATTTTAAGAACTAAGAATAGTGGAACCACGTATGAGACACAAAAAGTTGTATTCTACATGCATCAGTAGCTTTATAATTTTTTATTCTATTAATACCACTAACAAACAACACAGCTGTTGTTCTTTTTTATATTCTTATTTTTTTATTTTGAAGTTTGAGATGTGGTACGTACACAGTCTTTGTCCTTGATGAAGATGGTTGAAGCTCTCAGTGCAGCAATTGGTTGTCGCCATCTTGTGGTTGAGTTTCCCACTCAGTTCTTCTTGCATGTGATCCATGCATGACACACACATACGTGCAGGCTTGCAAACACGCACACACAGATGCACACTTGCATGCGAGCGCGAAATAGGCCTGTAAGCAACATGCATGCTTAAAGCACATGTGTTACCAATAACTTAAAGGATGGCTCTGTTCTGTTCAAGTGTCCCAGTAAGTCATGACAGTGTGACAGCAACAATACCAGGACCCTGGAAGTGAATGTCTTCAGTGAAAAAGGCCAAATACGCAAGCGTGGATGCACACACACGTGTGAACACATACTGTATACATGTGTGACTGTGCACACATGCAGCAAAGGCCAAGCATTTACTAAAAGGGTTAGAAATTTCTTTCCCATCTAGAAATATCACCCTATCCTGGTGTCATGTGTTCAGTATCACACATCTCCGGTATAGATATGGATTGGGAGAATGGTTATGTTAAACAGAAATACAACATAGTGTATAATCTGTATTGAACACAGTGAACTTCAGTAACTGTAACTGTGGCTGTAATGAAATTGTGAGTAGGTGGTTAGAATGGCTCCCTCGTTTCCTGCAGCCTTCTGTAATTTCTAATTTCGTTATTGATTTCAATAACAACCCCAGTGAGAGAGCTGCTGTCACTTGGACCTGCCTGCTCAGACAGAACAGAAATGGACCAGTAATTAAACCAAAGTCCCAGTGCAAGGGGATGACTGACTGTATATTTTTTCTGTGATGTTTCTGTGGGATAGCTATTATTAAGCCAGAAACAAACAAGTCCAACCTGCAACAAGATTACTGGGACTTTGCTTTTAATTGCATCTCTGTGCCCTAAATTCTCCTCAACATCCCTGATTCTCAAAAAGTTTTGATGCTGTGTGAAATGTAACGAAAAACAGAATGCAGTCATTTGCAAAGTGTCCTTGAGCCCATGTAGTAACATCCTTTATACAGTCATGTGTTCACTAAGTGGGGAACCTCGCTCCATCCTTGCTTATGGACGACTGAGCCTTTGAAAACGCACCTTTCCCAATCCCATTACCCAATCATGATACTATCACCTGTTACCAATCAACCTGTTTACCTGTGGAATGTTCCAAACAGGTGTTTTTGGAGCATTTCAACACTTTCCCAGTCTTTTGTCGCTCCCTTCCTGACTTGAAACGTGCTGCGGCATCAAATTCAGAATAAGCAGATATTTACAAAGTTGATGAGGCAACACAATAAATATATTGTGTTTGCACTGTTTTCAGTTGAGTATATGTCAAAAAGCATTTTAAAAAATGTTTATGTTTAGCATCCTGACTTTGGAGAGAGTTGTATGAAAGTAAGTAAACAACCTTGATTATGAATCCATTCAGTTTTGATGGGTAATCAATACAACATCTCTTGAAGCAAGCCTGGGCGAATACTGTCATCTGTAAAATGAAAATACTTCCTTTTACATTCAATTTTTATTTGCAATGAACTAAAATCATGAAGCCAAGTTTGTATTTTTTAGGCAGGTTACTGTCTGCCAATGCGAAAGTCATCAACTTCATTTTAATTCTGGAGTGGACAAACATGGGAGTACACTGAGAATTTGTTGTTGACAGTTTCTATTTTAATTTCAGTTGAGGCAGTTTTAAACATTTATTCATTTGACATCCTCTTCATGCATAGAAAAATGGCAAATGGATACTGATTAAAAGGTTAAATATTCTTTATATTGGCAAGCCATTGGCTTTTATCATCAGAAGCAGGTAGAGGTGTGGGAAAACAGCTAATCAAAACCAGGTGTGTCAGCTGATTCTCCACTTAATTAGTTTGATGGTGTCACAGGTCCAACCGAAGGCTTGAAACTGCAAGAAGCACCTTTGCTGTTTAAGGGGTAACTTTACTCTTACAGGTTTCACATATAAGTGGATGTGATCTTTTTTGGTAAACCTGAATTTCCATAAATATGATCACTCAAAACGTTCTGTCTCACAATGAAGTTTAACAGTGATTTGTAAGAAGTGAAATAGCTACTAAATGTTTGGATTTAGATTTTATTAAATACTTTCTATTCTACACTAAAGCGTACTTTACTGTAATTCACATGACCTCAATAGTTTTAAAACACAGTGATCAAAGTGGTCTCTTCTTCTTTTGACTTCCTGTTTCTAAAAAAAATCGACTTCAGTTTCAACCCTCATAAAAGTCCCATTACATCTGAACAAAACACTTTTATAGCGCTCCAATAGTGGTGCATTTACCTAAGTATTGCATTCAATGAACATGTGATGTACTTGTATTTTACTTGAGCATTTCATGTCACTTTATATTCCCACTCCACTACAGTTTAGAGTCAAATATATGGTCAAGTATGTGTGCACATACGAGGAATCCAGTTTAAACATTGCACTCAATGTACTTGCATAGAACAAAAGACTGAACAATAAGTTAAGTTGTGCAAACACATAAACAGAATATACAAAGAATGATGAGGCAATAAAGAGTCTATACAATGAAATTTACAATGTGCAGGGATTTATGTTGACAGTGACAGTGAGTGGTGAGTGTGCATGTTAAAAATTGCATTATTAAGGTAAGAGTTTACACACAATACAGTAAAAATGTGTAACATTGCAGAAGATTTAATGGATATGACCATATGTTAGCATAAATAACAGTAGTGCAAACTGTAGGTTTGTGATGCTATAATGGGAAACAACATAAGACACAGTGTTATATTAAACAATGCTGGAGTTAAATAGTCTATGGGATGATAAATGATAAATACTTATACCCAACTTATAAATACTTACTTATAAATACTAAATGATCTGTGTACTTCCTCCCTCACTGGCAATAATACACTCATTTTAAACCATTAACCCACCTGACAAGGCCATTAACACAGACAATGGAGTGTATCTGTTTTGCTGTGGCGCCCCCTGGCGGTGTGACGGTGGCGTTTCAACCGCTTTCCAAACACTCTATTATCATTGGTTTAAACAGTCACCGTCGCTTTCTTGACCAATGGCACCAGTTTGACTCCGCTTTTACACATGCACGCTCCTCCCTCTTCTGCTACCCCCTCCCCCTAACAGACACACACATTCTGACACACACCCCAACCCCCTGTGATGCCAACCGTTCTGTGGCTGAACCGGACGGCGTGTCTGTCGAGGCGGTATAATCTCAAACCAAACCGGGACCTGATGGAGCCGTCGATGTGTTGACGGAGATGCGACGGCGCGTGAAAGAGGTGATTGAACTCGCAGCCTTGCACATTAATACACGCGCTAATATTCCTCCGCCGCGCAGTTAGCAGATGGCACTAACTCGCCTCTGTGTGTAATCAGTGTTTGGCCGCATTGTTGCACGTTGTCGTCGCTTTTCCCCTCAGAAATAATCCGGTCGTGTGTGCGGTGTCGTCCGCGGAACAGTCCGTCTCCACGGCGGGATGAACTATGATCGGCGATAAACGAGCAGAGGAGCGCGGAGACAGAAACCTGACTCACTGTAATCCATCAGGGCACTGGGGGGGAAGATGAGGACCATGATGGCTTCGATGAAAACGGCATTATTCGTGCTTCTACACTGGGGTGAGTGCAGTCCGCCTGGTACCTGCTCGCTCTGCACACAATGAATAAAACCGCTTGGCCATCTGTCACATGCAGATGCATTTGCATGATTGTTTCTTCATGCCAATCAGACTATTCAGTTGCATTTTGCAGCTACATTTCATGATTTGACCTGCCATTAATGCAGGACTTGAACTTGTAACAGACTGTTTTGGGATTGCATTGTTACTCTTACTGGAGCAGTGGTGCAATGCAACTAAACTCTACTTTCACATTTCAGACCAACATTGTACTTTCTACTACATGCATCTCCAATTTTAGGTGTTTTCTGAATCTGATTTGGCTGCGCATCAACTTGCAGCCCTGTGGGTCATCGTATGAAGCATCATTTCTCACGTTCCTGTGGTGTGCGAGTCATTTTCCTACCTGCTATCTGAATAGATTATAGATTTACAGCACAGATGGGACAATCCACCATCAAAGAAAGCTTGGACACAGTCTGTTTTGACGGATGGTGAGTCAGTGGTGTGAGAGAAACAGGTTTTAAGCAAATAAACCGAGTTCCTGGTGGCATACAGGAAGTCCCAAGCAAAGGTATTCACACAACAGCTGTTTTATTGTAGTCATACCAACCCTGTAGAAACACTAGTTAACATATGAATTATATTCAAACCTTTTTAATGCCTTCAGTTTTATTGTTTGACTGTGGCCGTTTTGTGTTGTCACTATTTGCTATTCCTATCAGCCACGATTGAAAATGAGATAAAACTATTGAATCTTGAGTAACAAAGCTGTGCTTTCTGATCCCAGAAGATTTTTTTGCTTTTGAGGATGTTCTTTGTGAGGGAAAACGTGGCAAGATAACCAAAGAAAACAAAGGAAGTCAGTTAAGAGTTTAAATAAGACTTAATGTAAAAGGAAAAATAGGATAAACAAACCAGATGAAGGCAATTACGCTAAAAAATGCAAAGCTGTCTTTTAATATTTCTGCCATTGGAGCTTCTTGTGTTTTTAACTCTGTGCTTCATATTTTCGATGCACAAAAAGCAACAGTTTAGACACACAATATTCATAATTCTATGACTCAGATCTAATAGCCACACGGCGTTCAGTCTTCGGTCCAGCGTGCATCTCTTTGTGGGCTCCCCTTGATAAGAAAATCGGGGCTCCCTCCTGGTTGCACAGCATCTAATCCAGACAGTATCGAGCGTCGTCGCAGGCTGCGGTGTCCCCCAGCCCTATCAGTCCGGCCCAATGTTAATTAGGACATGATCCGCTTAAGCCTCCCACTAGTCTCCCATGTCATTATCTATGGGCGTGGTGTTATGGGGCCGCGGCTCGGCCTGTGAGAAAGCTCCAGTTGTTTCTATGTCTCACAAACACACACCCAGACACAGAGGTGGGGAGTGCCGAAACACACCCAGCTTGTATTTCTAGTTGATCAGGTAGTTATCAGCTTTGGGTGATGGTAAAAGGGCGTGTTGGCTGGTGCTGATCCTCTGTCCAGTGTCAGCTCCGCTGGTGGGCGCTTGTTTGTTCATTATTATGTCGGGTAATCACATCTCATTTGCATTTTTGAAATAATGATAATAAACATGTAAATTTAAAGCACTTGGTAGGAAACAGCATTGAAGGCGTGCACCCTTTTTCATGTCTTTAACAGTTTCCTCCCACAATATGGAATAAGTTACTCTGGAGTCAGGCTGTCTGACCTCCGGCTGTCCATCCACTTCAACAGCTTAATGCCACTCTAATGAAGTCAGTGTTAGCTGGTGTGAGGTATTTGGGTTTTTTATGTGTTTAAGTGCTTTTAACCGTGGTTTTGAAGGCATGCAGATACTGACCTTGTTAAGCAGTTAATACAGCTTCCTTGTCAATAACACTATAAAATACTCATAGTGTTTCTGCTTTCTGCTTTTAAATGTGGGGAAAAAGAAAGCACCCTGAATCAATATGGGGAGAGAAAAAGATCGATGCGTCTTCCAGGTTTGGAGTAGGACTACTTTTAAAGTAATTTTTGTAAGCTTTCGTGATTATTAATATTCTTTTTTTTTATTCCAGATGTATTAGCTTCATATTAGCATTTGTCTCGTTTATCAGTTGGTTAAAATGACCAAAAAATTGTGTTGTTGCAAAAAACTAAAGGAAGAAATTAAACGAATTTGCATATAAAAGATGAATATAAATTCCTAAGGAAGTCTGTAGAGCCAGTCCAAACACATGCATCATCTCAGATTGCATTCTTGGTAAATGGTAAAATCATCCACAGTGTTACCCTTTTTAAAAGCGGTGAATATTTATTAATGTGAATATTTTAAGCACCCTTATCCTGAGAAAACAGTAGTGACATGAGGAATTTCAGTGCCTGTGGCTGGAAGAAGCTTTTGGTATTTCGATAACCCAGCTTGGTCTGAGCCTACAGCTCCTTCAGAGAGGTTTCAGGGGAAGTCGGGTATGCGGCCAGACAAAATGTGAAATACAATGAGTCTTGAACCTGGAAGCTGGCAGCTCTCAGCCCTGAGGCGTTCACACTGAATATTTTTGCTCATAACCAGAACTCCAGTGTTGCCAGGCTTTTGTTGAACACTAATGGGGATAGAGTCCATTTTATTTTTCCTTTGGCCTGAGGAGAGTTGTTTTATTCAGTTTCAGTGTGATTTGCAGTTTGGAGATATCCGGTTTAGCTCATTCCCAAAACATTGCACTCAGCAACCTTTGGGTTCTGCTGCTTTGAGCATTGAGACATTACATCTGCATAACTCAACATCAACATCTTTTTCTTAATATATAACGCAGCTGCACACAATAAGCCACACACCAGTTTCATAGAGAACTACTAAGTACACCAGCAAACCACCTGCTGGACCTCTTTAAGTTCAGAGGGAACACATGTTGCAGTTGACTTGGTAAAATTTGCTTTTTAGAGCTGAGACGATTGCTTCATTAATCAATAAGTGGACAGAAAATGAACCAGCAACTGTTTTGATAATCGATTTATGGTTCATGTTATTTTTTGAGCAAAAAAGCCAAACGCGACCTAGTTTCAGCTTGTCCGTTGAGATAAATTTCTGCATGTCTTTGTTTCATGTGACGGTAAAATGAATACTTTTTGGTTTTGGACTGTCGGTCCGACAAAAGAAGCCAAGACAAGTTGAGCATTTATCACTGTTTTCTGATTGCTTGAGAATAATTTTAATGGAAAATGAAAATAACTGTTATTTAGAGCATTATTGTTTTTTCAATGCTTCTATTTCTGAATGCCACTTTTACTGTTTTGCAGTGAGACACAGCCAGTTTCAGCAAGTCTTACTGAAACTGTAGCTGAGTACAAACTTCAGTTTTTTAGTGAACTGTTCCTTTAAATTAACCAAAGTAATCAGGGAATGAGCTGATAAGCCCAGTGAGATGATTGTTTAATGTTTTTCATTTATTAAGTGTGTCATTGTATTCAGGGGAAGCTGGCCTTGCCCCAACCCTCGTGTTTTTTTCTCCTAAGCTATTTCATGTATTGATTCCGTTAGTCAGTCATCAGCTCAGGATATTGATCGGTGAGCCCATCCACCAAACATGCTGCGAGACTGTGACCCGCAGAAACACTGTCACTGCTTCCCATCTTTCCTAACCACTCAACGCTTTCTTTCTCTTTCTTTGTCCCCATTGTTCTTGCACAGTGCTCCAGTGCGCTGTGTGTCGCGACGTGTTACTTCCCCCTGGACCCCTCTACCGTGTTGCAGGGTTCCCCCTCTCCCTGCCCTGTGCCGTGTCAGGCTACGAAGGCCCACGTACGCAGGACTTTGAGTGGTTCCTGTACAGGGATGATGCTGGTGGTAAGCATATGGCAGTGGTGTCCACCAGAGACAAGGGCTTCCCCTACGCCCCGTTCCAGGCCCGGGTGAGGAACGGGGAGGTGAGGGTGGAGAGGGACTCGGGGGACAAAGTCAGGCTGGTGATCCAGAGGCTCCGGGCCGAAGACCAGGGGAAGTACGAGTGCTACACACCCAGCACGGACAGCACCTACCAGGGGAACTACAGCGCCACAGTAACTGTGAAAGGTGAGATATAAATATAACTAAAAGATTGAATAGTTTTTGGGCAACAATGGAGGTCTGTGACAGAAAGGAAAAACAAACATCATACTTGAGAAAATCAGTTCATTGTTGGGTTTGATCTTTTCATGGTATCTGTTGAAAATAGGAAAAATAGAGAATATCACCAGACTCATCCTTTTACCAGAGAGAAGATCAGGGATCAGTAATCCAGATGAGATGACATCAGAAAGCTACTATTATGTACAATGTCCTAGCTATTACGTACAATTGATCACATGTTAACAGTCAGTAACGTACAAAAATATGAAAACAGATGCACAGTAAAACAATAAATAAAACACAACCCTGATGATGTCAATACATCCTGGAAGTCCAACTGAATAAAAAAGCTAATCTAAACGCGCAGCAGGACCAGCAAGCCTCTAGCTTCTTCCTGTTTTTTTTTTTTTTTTTTTTAATAGCCAGTGCTGGGTACGGAGTCCTCAGTCCTTTTTTGGTAAAGATGAAAATGTGCCAGTAGTACAGAGTTTTGAAAAATGGCAAGTCAGCAGAGGCTGGCATTCAATGCATGCCCGATTGAGTGAAATCAAAATGTTGCTAATTTTGCCGGAGTGTGTGTAATTGTTGGGCTGCTCGTGTTAAGACGACCTTCAAAGCCCGAGAGCTGCGGCTTCGTTTGTTAATTGGAAATATCTCTTCAAGCAAGCCAGCGTTTCGGTCTTGCTACCAAAAGCCTTGTGTCATATCACCAGCTGCTATCACATGATTCCAGACGATAGCCAACCCCGGTCCCGTTGAGATGGCAGTCATAGTTTCGTCGTGAGGTGTACTGGAAACCAAACTGATGTGTTCAAGTTCACCGGAGTGTTTAAGATTTTATCAGCGACTCTGCGCTCAATCAGCCAGATGGATGAGATATTTCATTGATGAATCATACTACGTGCTCAGCTTAGTTCTCATCCTGAGCTGCTATTTATACTCACTGTCTGCAGCTTGTGCTCTGCTTCCTCCTCTCTGTTTTTCTGTCCTTCTGCAAGGAGCCAACTGCTCAAGCTATCCAAAATATTCTGGCAATTTTCCACCATCCATATGGTTACCAGTTCTGTTTCTATTCATCATCAGCATCTTTGTGCACCACTGAGTTTGTGTTTGTTGGGTGCTGGGTGTTAGTTTTCCAGCTGAAGAGTGTTATCTTCAAAACAGCCAACTAATCCCTCTTTCTTTGTCCAATCCATTGAGAGCTAAGGGTGGTTAACAGCTTGCAGTCACTCTCGGCAGCCCCGTCTCATGATTTAGTGTTCTAAACATAGACACGGTACACAGGTTATAGGAATTAAATTTGGCATATATTTTCCTCCCATCTGGCTCCTGCAGCTTCTTGATGTAATATAATTGTCTGTGTCCACACCCGCAGTGATCCCTGACACACTCCAGATCAGCTACTCCCGCTCACTCACCAGCCAGCCCGTGCCAGAGGGGGCCGAATTAACGCTGACGTGCTCAGCCGGCATCCAATCGGAGCAGCTCACCCATCTGTCCATCATGTTTGGGAAGCGCAGCGGCGGAGAGGGTTTGGGGAGCGGAGCCGGAGGGGAGGTCAACACCGTCAGAGAGATTATCTCCATCGACAAGCTGCTGGGGGTCGTCCCCGGACGCTCGTACAAGAAGCGGTACGACGACGGCGAGATCACGCTGGAGAAGAGGAACGGGGAGGGCGGGCTCGGTGTGTACGTGATGAGGATGAGAGCGGTGCAGCCAGACGACACCGGCTCGTATTTCTGCGAGGCCTCGCAGTGGATTCTGGACCGGGATCGATCCTGGCAGAAGATCGCACAAAGGACGATGGACGTTGGCAACTTGACCGTTCAGCAACTAGGTTGGTGTAACCGAGAAACCGTGCCAGTGTTTGTGCTGACATTTCCCAAAACCATGATAGCGTGTGGCAAGTACAAAGGTCGCTCTGCAACAATCATATTGCACAAGATATCATGAAGTAAAGCTGGCTGCTCTAGTTGGAGAATAACCCAGAGACAATAAAAGCGGAGTGACTGAAGTTTGGTTTCTACATGTCAGTTCAGGAGTCTTGACTCTTTCTCTGTGGCGTCAGTCGGCCTGGACTTGTTGTGCTGTTGAGGACATTGGACTCTTTCCAGATTTCAGACTGGATGTTTGTGTTACTTAGAGCTTAACTGAACGTCTCGCTGGCTAACTGAGCAGTTCACTGATGATAGAAATGGGCCTGATTTAAATACTGATGCATCTGTAGTCAGCACATTGCCTTGTTTGTTAGCTGGTTGTCGGATAGAAAAAAGAAAGTGTTGGGGCTTCTGATTGGCTGCTTGGATGGCCTGGTGGGATGTGCTTAGCTGTGTAGATGGATGACGATCTTACTGCTAGGGCTGGAACGAATCAGTTACTCTTCTTATGTTCTTGATTAATTGATTCACTCTTTGATCTATAAAACAGTGAAATATCTCCATATCACAGGTGACTTCATCAAATGTCTTATTTTACTGCACTGTTGTATTTACTATCAAGTAAGATTGTAAGAAATTCTCACATTTGAGAACCTGAAACTATTTTTTTTAAAATTTTTTAATGGTTTAATGGTTAAACAGTTAGTCGATTATCAAAATAGTTACCAATTAATTTTGTGTCAACTGACTAATTGCAGCTCTACCTACTGTCTGTTCGGGACGTCGGCTGTCAGACCTCCTGACTGACGAGCGTGATGCTCAGCTCTCTTGTTGATTATCCAGCTGGATTTGATGGGTCGATGGCTCGCTGGCCGAGCAGCTGGATATCTGCCCGCTGCCTTGCAGCTTGGCTCAATTTAAATTGTAAAGAGCTTGTGTAGATCTAAAGGATTAAGTAATCTTTTCTCCCAACTTGTCCTCTCGGAGGACTATCTCTCTGTCAGACTGATGTGTCAGAACAGGACTGTCATTTTGGATGGAAACATTAACCCAGTATATGTGCATATGTTCTTTATGTTTGTTTATAGGACAATACTGCAGATGTTTGCCAATTTACCATCTTCATCCATATAATCTGATTAAAATTAGTTAACACACAGTTTTGCTTGAGCTGGATTGAAATGTTATTTATTATTACTATTTAGCTTTTTCTTGACAGAGTTGCTGATGAGAGATACAAACAGCTTCTTCGTAGGAAGTAGTGGAGCTAAAAGTTATTTAGGTGAATTATTTTCTCTTCAGCAGTAAAACTGAAGCTGCTGTTTGAGCTTTGAATCTCATCAATGCATGCATTGTTTTTTTTTTTTCCCGACACTCGCTGACAAGCACTATTTCGTTGTGTATTTTCTGGCCCTTGTTGTCTGGTGAACACAATGGTCTGACATGTCTCCTTTTGTCTAAATAAGTAATGCGAGCAGATCTGTGTTTAGAGAAGTGCTGTGGTGAAATGAGGCTTTGCTCACACAATGGACCAGTCTTTATATCTTCTAATTATACCAGGGGATTAGTACAAACTATATGAAACCTTTTCAGTTCGTTAAACAAACTTGCACGTACTCATTTGTGCTATGTTCTGCCTCTGCTGTTCTGCTTTATTTGTATGTCTGAATACAACACAGCAAGTCTCTTTCATAGAGCAATAGTAGAAAATCACGGCGCAAATGTAATTGTCAAAAGTGCTAATCCCTTTTATCCTGCATGTTATCCACAGCAATGATACTGATATATCTCTTCTGTGAGATTTTTACTGTCGCAGTCTACTTGCTTGCTCCTCTGCACAAAGGAGGATTTTCTTTCACTTTTACTAAGCTGCCTCCCTCCACCTTTTCCATTCCCCAGCGGCGTCTCTGAGTGTAACATCCTCGCCCAGAGGGGAGGTGACCCTGCAGGTCGGTTCACCTCTCATCCTCACGTGTGAGGTGTTGGGGCTGCCGTCTGAAGTGAGCTCGGGTCTGCTGGTCCAGTGGATGAGGAGGGGATCTGTGAGCAGCGATGTAGCTGGGACCGGCGGAGTCGAGGTACTTGTTCTCAGTATGCTGAGTTCATGGACTAACAGGGTTTGTTGTTTGCAGGATATAGCTCAATGCGTGCGATTGTTGTGCATAGTAGAAAATGTAGAGGTGTTATTTTTTGCTTGCACAGTTTGACAGAAGTGTAAGTGAATGCATCGGTTCTTGTATGAAGTGAAAGAGGGAACTGATGAAACATTTCACATCAAATTAATAATATTACAGATTCATAGTTCATTCATAGATTTAATTGCAGAGGTGGCTAGGTAATCCATCATAGTCACCATTAAGTGTAATTTATCTTCTCAGAGTTACATTATTGTTTCACGGTTATTCAAAATTACAGATAGATTTGAAATATTTTTAGGCGTGGTGCATTCAAGTGCTAGAGGCAAAGCTGTGATAAATGACCCTTGAGAGTTGGCTTTCAAAAAGCAGCCTTTTTCATTCAAGAAGTGCAAAACTGGACATTATGGTGTGTTTGACCAACATCATCAGTCTACTAAGCTGTAGCACACTTTAGGTAATCGCCAGCAAAAATATGAAGTATTCACAGATTCTAGAAAGTTGACTGAAATAAATTTCAGCTTACAATCTAACACCTGCAGACACGTTGTGTTTTACGTTCAGGTGGAGGTGGCCCGGATGAGCCCAGACGGTATTGTGAGCTGGGAGGACGACCTCAGCCGAGCTAGCGGGGGCTCTATGGAGAAAGTGGCAGAAGGGAGGTACTCTCTGAAGCTGTTCTCAGCCCGCCCCTTAGACTCGGGGGTGTATCGATGTGTGGTGAGTGTGTACGCTGGAAGAAGAAACCCTGGCCCCTCTACTCCTGCAACGCTCACCCAGAGGTCTGAGGGGGTCACCATCAACCTGAAGACCAAAGGTGAGCAGTGCTGCTAAAAAGTAAAGGATTAATGGTTGAAATAGCTAAAACTAATGTTAATGGATAAATGGTCAAAAATATTTAGCTAAAACCTGTGTATTGGTTTGGTCTAAGAAATGATTTCAATACATTTAAGTTCATGGAGTGCCTTGGGGGCCGAGAGGTCTGGGCTGTGGGCCATTTGGCTGAGTTCAAGTCTGCAACAAGACCTCTGATGCTTGCTGTCCCAAGCGCAGTTGCAGTTTTGCAAATCTGTCTTAAAGTTTTTAGTAAATTCATAAAGCTTGAGTATTTTCTTAGCAGCAGTTTTACTGAAAACATCAGGGGTAAATGATGTTAGTGTAGTGTTCAAGTGCTCAAGGCTAGACTGCTAAAACTGCAATCTGTGGTTTGATCTCTTCATATTTCTCAGAAATGCATATTAGCTCAATTTTCTTTAAGTCAGATCACCTTATTAAGCTCATTATTGACCACAAATGAAAATCATACATTTGGGTTTTGTTCTCAAGCTAGCACACATGTTCAGTTCACCCTCCATAAACTAATCTTTGAACGTACCACTTCCCTCCACAGACGTGCTGGTTTCAGCTGTGGCTCAGATCCCTCGAGGCCCCCTGTTGAAAAGAGGCAGCACCGTCACCGTGATCTGCAATGCCGCCGTGACAACCACAGGTCCCGCCCAGGCACAGGTGCAGTGGCTGCGGTGGCCACTCCCAGTCGTCAAAGAGGGGCAGAGCCCAGCATCTGATGTGACTCTGCCGGACCCCGCCGTTGAGGAAAAGCCCAGAGTGGTAGCTGCCCTCATGTACGACGGTGTTGCAAAGATCTACACCAACAGTAGTGAGGTTAGCGTCGACCGCCTGTCCGCTGTCAGCTACAGACTGAGGGTCCACGCAGCAACGATGGACGATCAGGGCATGTATGCGTGTCATGCCGAGGCATGGGGGCAGGACCCGCATGGAGGCTGGTACAACACGGGGGCCAAAGCGGAGTCAAATGCAGTGACTGTTTACCTGTATGCCAGAGGTAAGTTGGTTTTTATAATCTTAGTGATGGTGGATAAAAGTAATTCACATCTGGAAGCTGCTCAGTACAACTACAGGCTGATCTGCTACTGAGCAGCCCCACTGGGGCAAGTGGGGGTAAGTGCCACCCTTGCAGCTTCCCCATCCAGATTTTTCGTGCTGGTTTGGGGATCAAACAGGACCATCAGTCACAGACTGACAGGTAGCCTGTGTCTGCACAGTTTATAAAGATAGATTGTTGTCCACATCCATCCCAAGCAGATTGCAGGGCATGTTTCTCTGCGTTTATATCTCAAATATGTAGATATGAACTTCATGTCTCGTGTTCCTGTGACATGTCGCAGTAATTTAATACTGTGGGACTTTCAGAAAACTAGTCATGGTCCTTGAGTTCAAAATGGGCTTGCAAGCAAGGCTGCAATTACCCATTAGCTTCATGATCGATTGATCTGCTGATTATTTTCTCGACTGGTCGTTTCATCTATGAAATGTCAAAAAAAAAAGGCCATTATGATTTCCCAGAGCCCAAGGTTTTAAATGTTGTTTTGTCCTGCCAACATTCAAAAACCCAAATGCATTCAATTTGTTGAATTTGGAAAAATGTGCGGCTAAAACATGACTTGAACGGAGCTGATGTGGAGATTAAACATGAAATGTGTATTTGCTACATCTGGAGGTGATTTGGGTGAAATGATCTTCAGTGCATCGTGGGTAGGTTTGCATTGTTATGCATTGTGATCCCATCTAGTTCCAGTCTAAAAATCCAGAATATATTTGTATAAAACATTTGCTGGACTCGTGATCATTTGTACACTAATGATGGGTTTGCACTGGTAGCAGTTTTAGTTGTTGACCCTCTTTCTGTTCTACATTAAGACCAAATGGACTCAGTTTCCAACACTAGATGAGTGAATCACCAGAGCAAACTGTGCTTTTCATTTATCCAGCTGCACAGTCCATTAACTTGCTTTTCATCAATATGTGTGCTGCCTGGATGTTAAAAGTACTATAAAAGTCCATATCTGTATTAGCTTGAACCAAACAAATCAATTTTTCCCACCATTTTCCTATTTATGTGCCATGTATATTTGACATTTCCCCATCTGAACATGGGTTTTAATGCTGTTGAAAAAATAACATCAGTCAGTTTACATCACAGCATCCTTCTCTCTTTATTTATCTTCCCGCAGCTGCTGACCTCCTCCTCATCCCCTTGGTAATCGGAGTCTCCTCCGCCTTGTTTGTGGGCATCATCATCATCGCGACAGTAACTTGTTGCTTCATGAAGCGACTGGCAAGACAGCGTGCTCAAAAGTAGACGTCTGCTGTCGCCGCCTGTCTGAAATCTGAGTGTTCGTGAAGAGGCGCGAAGAGGTCAACGCGTAGAACATAATTAATAAAATGGCCAAGAAAAAAACTTCAGGACAACATGACTGTCACCCCCGTTAGATGATTTTCTGTGTTTTGACCTACCTGTTGAACAGTCAATGCCAAAAGATTCTGTTTTATATTCTCTTGTATTTTTATATCCAAAACTTCTCAACATATTTTAGTGAGTCACACACCAGTAGGCGTAATATCCTAGATTTTTGAAGCCAACACCCAATAGCTTCTCTCCACCCCTCATGACGGGAAACACTCGAAATTGTATTAGCAGTAATGATCCCTTTGTCCCAGATTATCGCTCGGTCTTGACTGCAAAGGGCTCAAAATACACAGGCAAGGTCAAAAGTGAGGAAGGTGCTGCAGGTTTAATTTGAGCCTCTCAGATGTCAGGAATCTCAGATACTGTAAAAGTCTTGTTTCTATAGAAAGGCCAAACAAACTACCCGCACAGATGTCATGGTTTGATTTTTAGAGCACGAAGGAAGCCAGTGGTTCTCGGTCTGTCAAATGTTTTGAATGATGCAGGGGAGAGAGAGACGGGATGATATGCAGCAAAGGACCCGGGCTGGAATCGAACCCAGGCAGCTGCGGTAAGGACTCAGCCTTGATGCGTTGTACGCACTCCACCGAGTGAGCTACCAGGGCGCCAGAACAAAGAATATTCTGTGTTTTCATAAATTGTTGATGGTGTTCCAGTTGTTCTTTCCTCAAACTGCATGTTTTTCATTTATTACAAACATCAACAAGGTCCAAATGTGTTTGCATGGTTAAGCCTCTACCACTGCCACTGAGGGTCACATGAATGCTGATTGGAGCAGCTCAGCCTCCAGAAACTTTATGTGAGCCGGGCCCTTCCGCCGCCTGCAGCCCGGCACCACTCTGCATGTAAACAAAGTCTGTCTGTTACTTAATAAGGAAGGCGCTGGCTGGGGACTTTCTCATGCCAAGACCAATTGAGCACCAGTTCCAAACACAAGCATTCCTCGCCTGCGATGCTTCACGCTGTTTCTATACAGACTTGTATAGATTTGACAAACAGAAATGGAAGAGATATCCGTAATGCACTGAGCTAAAATATGTAAATACTGTACGGAGTTTAGCTGTTTTATTTTTCTTAATGTAAGTAAGAATATGCTGTAGTGCCACGTTTTTGGCAAAGCACCTGTGTTTAACATTCTGCAGCAGTCTGTTCTGCTCTTTTGAAGCACTTGGACAAAAACGGGACTGGGACCAAAGCCCCTTGGTATCATTCTTTTACTTGATTTTCTTCCAGCCGAACAGTCTCGTCTTTGCCGTACTTGAGCGAGTACTGTGGGTTTTTTTTTTTTCTTTTTTTGTGTGTGCGATTAATGCTTCCTTTTACTGTGAAACAGAATCCCCCGTTTGTTAGACTGAGTTAAAGAAAAGCCGTTGTTGTGTCACACTGTTTAGGATTTTTGTCCCTAAGGTGAAAACTCCCCCGGCAGTCATACGACCTGAGTTAAGTGAAGTCTCGCCATCGTCATAGTGATCATGTGGTTCAGGCCACACATTTCTGCTGCCTGGACTTATTATGACTGTAGCCCCCGCTGCTAGCCCGCAGAAATCTGTTGGGCAGATTTACTGTGTCTGCGCACTTATTATGAGTGAAATCCATCCTCCTCTTCCTGTTGAAAATAACACTTCACTTCACGCCAGTGTGAGCGTTCAAAGTTGGATACTTGTTGAAAGGAGGAAGGTTGTTGTTATCCGGCTTGTGGCTCTCTCGTGAGACTATTTCAGGTCACTTTTCTGTTTTTCTACGTCCGTTTGCGCTGAGCTGTGCTTTGCTGTCTCAGTCTGTCTTCACTGCCTCTGCCTCCTGGTCGGTTTTCCATGTGAGAGTCCCTCTAAATCTGCCCGTCCTTCCTAACCTGCGCTCTAAACCCTGATTATAAATGTTGTTCACGAACATTAGGGAATAAAATCACAGCTCTGCTTGCTTCCTGAGCCACTTTGTTCCAGATCAACTACCCAAAGCTGATTTGTTCCCCCACATACTCACCCCACCACATGATTACACACTTGGACACATACGTGTACACAGCAGCAGCAGCAGCAGCAGCAGCAGCATAGAGCTGGCTGGCATTTTTGATGGAAGCGAGTATCTGCGTGTTCATCTCTAATCCCTGTTTATAACTGCAGTGTGTCCCGCTGCCTTCCCCCCTTCTCTCAGTGTGGCTCCCATTCGATTCATGTCAGTCCCTCTTCCATGAGAATTGCAGCCAGCTGTAAAAAAAAGAAAAGTGTAGCGTGCAAAGTATGAAAGCTGCTGTCTAAGCTGTGCTTTTGTTTGAAGATGTATTAAACCCTCTCATGAAGGTGTTATGTTTTCTTTGGATTGTTTACTCATGCTTTAATACCACTGTTCCTGAAAGCATCTTGCTGCCATTGAAATATATAAAGGAGGGTTATTACTCAGTTTGTTTCTTATGGTGCTTTGGCAAACCTGCCAGCTGATAAACCAATAAACCACTCTGGATTTATAATGTCACTTTCGTTTTATTTATTCCTATATTTTCTGCTGCTGTGACTGAAATCTGTTTTCGGCAGAGAACCTGGAAATGTTCATATCGGAGGCCGCTGGAGACAGCTGAGGTATTGCAGGACATTATGTGTGGAGGGAAATAATCCAGTGTGTCTGCTGCTTGAGCACATTTTCCATCTATATAGCATGAAAAACCAAAAAATGTCTTGTGGTTGCCGCAGTTTCCGTGTTAGGACCAGCCAAGCGGAGGTTTGTATTTCAGTTCAAGTTTTCTCTCAACACTTTGTCTTGCAGCTTTAGAGGTAAACAGGCAGAACGTTTGACTTATTTTGTTACAGAAGAAGTACTCATGCAATCCAAATAATAAATTTTATATGGCTCATGCTGGAGAAAGTCATATAAATGTTCCTACATTTAAACTGGCAGTACATGCTGAATACATATGAGATCTCATATGAGAGCTTTTATTGTATTCATTTATTGTGTAATTGGTCCGTTGATGATGTCAGAGTGCATCACATTTGCAGCCACAATTAATAAATTACTCAGTATCTCCCTGACATGGTGCTGGCTGATCAATTTCATGCTGTAGCTGAAATCTGCCAATGCAGCAGTGCATCAAAAAAAAAAAAAAAAAAACATGCAAAGATAGATTAATGCTGCCATTATCTGTATCTTTATATTAACAAAGGATCAAGTCACTATATGTTAAAACCGTTACTCTTAGTGACAAACCCACAGATGATTCAGCTCTATAGAGCGTTTAAGCGTCCTTCAGCTTGTTTTGGTTCACTCACCTCTCATCAACCTTGTTTCAGCAAAGAAGCCACTGTGTGCTGGTGAACACAATGGAGCTTTAAGCAGCTAAAAGTCTGGATATTTCATTATTTATTATTCTCAGAAGTTGGTGGAAACCAGAGATAAAGAAGCATATTGGATTTACGTTCGTCAGCCGGTCAGAAAAACAACTCCAAATGAATTACAGTGCTGTTCTGTTCCTGCTGGGTGTGTAAAAAGGCAACAGTTTGCAAAAACAACTTTATATTGTGATTTATGTCATTTGTTTCAGAGGCCAAATTCAGCTTTCATGAGGAGACATGAAAAGATTTATATTTGTTTCAGCAATGTGGAGAGGAAGGAGAGGTTGGCTCATTAATGGCTGACATGGACAACTGCATCCATCAAAGAAATGTGTTGCAGCAACTTCCATGTGTGTCAGAAGAAAGCTAAAGAGAAAAAGGACGTCAAACACAATGTAAAAATTAAAATACAAGAAACAGATTTTATTTTCAAGCATAGAATTTGATAAACTATGTCAAAAGATGCAAATATATGCAATTCTACCACTGAGGCTGCCACTAAAACTGCTGTGGCCCTCTGAGCTCTGTGGTATTACAGTATATCAGTTTACAGAGCATTACATCACTAATGCAAACACTGTACCGATGTTAATCCTCCTCTTCCTCTATGAGGAAGGGAGGGACGTGGCAGGCAGACAAACAGAGGCTTTGTGGCAAACCGATAAGACGCTGCGCTGCCTGTCGTTGGTTGGTCAACGTACCTGCTGTCCCAACCAATCGCTGCCAGCTGAATGTCAACCAAGGCAACACTAAACACGCAACGCTGCAGGCCTGCCCGGTGCCGTCACCGTGGCGAGGCCTGTTCAAGGCTGCCTCTGATTCCATCCATTTTCTGTGAAACATCTACTACAACTATCAAAAAGCAAAGACACGTGGCTGCTACAAGATGAGAATAAAAACACTCCTGTTTCAGGTTTTGTGACGTTGCTTTACTATAAATATAGCAGAGATAAAAATGCAATTACACATTTTATTTACAAACAATACACTTCTCTGGGTTCATCTTACAACATTTAAATATATTTAATAATTCAAAAGATTATGTTCAGGGAGGTAAAGAAATCAAGATAAATGCAGCACATGTTTTTGCCTTTCTGTGTGAGTCAAGGGGGCAATTAGCCTATCTTAGCATAAAGACTGGCAACAGGGGGAAACAGCTAGCCTGTCCAGAGGTCAAGAATCTGCCTACCAGCTCACTGATGTTGTACCTTGTTTGTTTAATCTGTGCACATATTATCTCAAAACTCCAAACTTGATAAAAACCTTTCTTCGTCGGTAAACAAGCCACTTGATGATTTATGTGACACAGTTTGCTAATGTTCCAATTATCAGTCAGCGGCTGGCAAAACAAAAATCAGTCCATAAAAAAATTTTTTAAAGAGAGCATACTATCAGCACAAATAAACACGTTAAATAAATCAGATGTGATAGACCAGTGATGCATCGATATCATCACACCTGACGACGTAAAGACACTTGACCCAAAGAAATCGTCACTAAAAACAGAAAACCTCATATATTTACATTTCAAGTTCCTTCCTCTCTCCTATGTTCAGTCCATCCTGATTTTCACACCGCCGTCCGTTCATCGTTCACCTCTCGAGCAGAGCGTCCGCCTCATCTGCAGGACCACGACCGAGGCGTCACCAGCTCCAGGAAACTATTCTGTTGAGAGAGAGTTGAAGAACAGGGTTGAAGCCTTCATACGGTGCTGCTGCTCCTCCTCCTTCTAGCAACATCATCTGTAATGCTTTTATACATTTCATTTGTTTGATTTTACATCCACTCATTATCACGTAATCTCATTTTACGGATGCCATGTCTATTTTTAGGCGGTGGTGATCTGTGTTAAGCCATTGTGTGTGTGAATGATGGCTTTAGAGGATGCCTTAGCTGGGGATACACAGAGATGTAGTAGTTCATAGTGGTATAAGTATGTTAAGTACATCTGCGCCCATCTGTCAGGCAAATCCTTCACATCTGTGACTTTATTAAACTCTTGGGGTTGGACGGCGGCTTTTTAAGGGTTAAATACATGTCAGATTTTTGTCCGTTACTCAACATGTATGTCTCTCCTACTTGTGTGTGTAAGTTGGGTTTGTTTTCTCTTTAAGAACAAGTTTAAGCACATCAGCCATGTAATGTTCTTGTGTTGTACATATCCATGAGTTGTTGTTCTTGGCTTTTAGTCATAATGTTATTTGTATTTCAGGTTCGTTCACCTGCTGACCTACTTTCCATTGAAGTGTGTCAGGAGGTTCTGTGTAATGATGTCACTGTAGTGCCGCACACTGCAAACAAACTGCCGATTCTTTTAAAATCCTCGCACACGGTATCTCATCGTGTGTCTGCAGCTCTGCCTATTCAAAGGATTTAAAGGTTTTTCATGTTTTGTTCTCAGTCGCGCAGCTTCTCGCTGAGCTCAAACACAAGCCTCGTTCAAGCCTTCAAACACCGAAATAAATCGCTCAAAGAATCGAACAGTGTAATTACGTACGCCTGCTGCAAAAAAGGGTCACAAATGTCACTTTCTGTCAGGCTTTATTGATTTTATTACAGACAAATCCCCTGCTTGTGTCACAGATGCAGGCAAGAAAACTGCAGTTTAATAAAACCTGACAGAAAGCACGTTTTGTTTCTTTGTTGCTATAAAATATAACAATGTCTGCTTGTCAGTAAGCCTGGAAAGAAGCTGCAGCAGAATCTGCAGGTCTGATGTCATCAAAAAAAGACAAGTAGAATCATCCACATCGGAAGAAACGAATTAAACATGCACAAGTCTGATGATGGCATTGCTCCTTATTAGCAGCTCACGTGGAGGTGGAGTACATACCCCTGTCCGAGGGCAGTGTATCTGGGCGTACCACTCCTGGCAGTACAGACACACCTGGACGCCCTGACCCAGGAAGAGACACGCCCACATGATGATGTTGAACACAGGGCTCTGTCGCTTGTCGTTCATGGTGAAGTTGAACACCACTAAGAGAGGGCGACATGGGGGAGTGTTGTTAGAACAGTTTAATTGTTGAGGTGCGAGGCTGCTAGTATGAACAAGGGCAAGAGTGTGAAAATAATTTGCCAGATGACTTCTTAATGAGTCCCAGAGGAAAAGGACATAAGTTCTGTAAATATAATGAGAGCCGTCCTCTGAAGACGGCTGCTAAATGCATGTTCGATTGAATGATTACAGACGGCGCAGTCCAGAATGTAGAACAGGACATTTACATATTTTTAACAAGCTATGGACAGACGATCCAGAGACAGTGTTTTAACTTCAGCAAAGGTAATGAGGCCCTTTGAAAAGGCAAGTGTGTTATCAAATGCTTTTCAGCTGCCAGGTCAGAGCGCCGGACACCGGTAACTTCTGCTCATATCGCCGTGGAGATAATGAGTGTGACCCTCACCTCCCAAGATGGCAAAGAGGCAGAACATGACGGGATAGAAGAAGCCGAGGCCCATGGACAAGGCGTACTCGTGGACGACAGCAGAGACGATGAACACGGAGAGCATAGCAGCTGTTCGGAATTTCCTGTTCGACAGCTGCAGGGATCAGAGAGGCACAGAGTTCAGGGGTCAGGCTGGTTCAATGGGGAATCTGTGTCAGTAGAATTTCAGGACGACTGTCAAACTACTACACACGCATCATGGGGTGACGTGCTGCTTTGGAGATACAGCCGCTGGGACATTATTGCTTTTCCTTTTGTTGTTATTTATGTCATTTTAGATTGCTGGGTTTGCACACTGCTCACCCGGAGGAAGTCTCTGTATCCGTAGTAATAGAGCCAGTCATGCACCACCACGTTCCAGGTACGGTAGTAGTTGGCGAAAGATGTGGAGTTCCACCAGTCCTGGAAAATCAACAGAGGGGAGTAAAATGAGCGTGGGGATCAAAAACAGAAGGGTCACTTCAGTTCGGGGACCTTTTTTAAGTCATGCTGGTGGGAGCCAAACCTGTATGACCTTGTCCCCTGATGTTAAATTAAATGTGGTCTTAAAACTCAACTAGAGTTTTAGGGTTTGTAGCATAAAGAGCTCCCAGTTACTGTAGTAGACTCAAAGTTAGAGGTAATGTTTTGAAGATCTCATCTGCCGTATATTTATTTGTTTAAAATGCAGAATTACAAGCACGAAAGATTTCATCTTATGCCTTCATAGTCCAGCCTGGAACAGGTGCATGCAATTAGAGCAATAAAGCACCTACAGCAGATTTAAAGGAAACAGCATGGCCACGTTATCATCACAAGCAAATAAGAATACAGCAAAAGAGAGCTTCAGAAAACTGCTGCTTGAAAGGAGTAGTTTAACATTTTCAGAAAATACTCTTATTTGCTTCCTTTATGAGATTAAGAGGAGAAGATTGATATCACTCTCATTTCTGTGCATGAAGCACGGAGCTGATGCCAGGAGGCCATTAGCTTAGCCTAGCATAAAGACCAGAAGCAGGGGGGAACAGCTATCCTAGCTCTATCCAAAGTTAAAATAATCTACCTACCAATGCCTGTAAAGCCCAGTCATTAACATGTTATACCTTGTTTGTTTAATTTGGCCACAAACTGGGATGTAAAAACGACAATTTGTGGTTTTAGGGGGATTTGCAGTACACGCAGCACTTCGTGGTGTCTTTGCTTTGGCTCACTGAAAAGCTTGTTGTTGTGTTTAGAAACAGCTACAGATCAGCTATAGCTCCCCCTAAAACCACAAACTGTCATTTTTGCATCCTGTTTTTTCTATATACAGTGTCATTTGTGAGATTTACAGGTACTTGTAGGTGGGCTTTTGATCTCAGGGGAGATTCAGGGTAGCTAGCCCAAGCTAACGGTCTCTGGCTTCCATATTTAAGGCACAGACATGAAAATCAAATCAAATCAAATTAACACTTTAAAATCTTCGTTCAGAAAAAAAGTGAACAAAGAAATCCTTCTCCAGCAAACTTCATTATTATTTTAATGTCAACATTGCAAACACTGGAACAGATACAGTGAAGTTGATCGATGTGCGTTGCATTGTGTGCATTGAGGTGGAGGACCAAGATAGAATTGGCCCTCCTCCACGTTATTTTTAGACCTAAATCAGTCTGTCAATTTGAATTCAATCACACCTTGCAGGACTTGCAGGAACACAGGTCAAAGCAGCGAGTCACATGCACGCGAAACGTGAGGGGAAGTGGCCGACAGCCTAAGTCAGGGTTTTGTCTCTTGTTCAAGAGCAAACTGAATCAACAGAGCATAATGGATGGAAAAGTTAAACTGTTTTGGGAGCATCGGGCCACCCAGCTGTAATTTCGCTTGTCATTAATCAAACGCTTTCCCGTCTGGAAAAGCAGGCGTATCTGAATGTAACGTGTTCGCAGCAGAAGCGATGCCACGCAGAAGGAGCCATACCACACACCTTGTAAAACATCCTGTCAGCAAAACACAGCAGCTCCCCGAAGAGGTTGAGCCAGCAGTGCAGGAAGGCAAAGAAACACAACAGCAGGAGCATAATACCTGAGACAGACACACAGAGAGAGGAAGGTTATGAGGAACACTTTCATTCTGGGCATCGCTCCCAGCTCTCTCATAAGACTTGTCACTGATGCTCTTATATCAACACTTACTGAAAAGCTTTTCACTTAAAGAGAGTAATAAACACGCCGGTCTTTGATACCTGTATCTGATTGCATAATAGCATCTTTAATCTTATCACAGACTTAAAAACACTAGAGACTCATTTTCCCTATTACCATCTTAAGTGATATATTAACTAGTGCTGATTCACACAGATAGGAGATAATAGAGGTGAGAAGCACTTCATGTTTGTTTTACTCCTGACTTCCTCTTAATAGGCTCAAAAGCCTTCCAGAGAAATAAGCTCCATGTCAGTAGAGAGGAAAGCGTACAGTACCTGGTAATATTGAGTTGAACACAGCCAGAACCATTGTTCGTTTACTAAAAGGCTGGCGGATCTCAGATCTGAAGAGGGGCACGCAGAGGCGGACCAGGATGAAGTAGCCGTAAAATAGGGATCCCAAGATCTGCAAATTGAGCGTTAAAATGTAAAAAAAAAAAAGTTACAATGGGAATCCAGGAAGAGGAAATAAAAGCGAGAGCACACTTGAGAATCAGCAGTAGAGAGCTAGAGTGGTGTTATCTGAGTTATCAAAGATTAAAGCTATTAGGCACCTAGTTTATGATTGCTTCACCTTATAACACAATGCTCAAATGCTACAAGCCACTTCCAGCTCAGACGCTTTCTAGGTCAGTAACCTCACTGCATAGACCTTCTACTTCAGATGAACAGCTCATATAAAGGAAGGAGTTTAATCTTACCATACCGAGCGTGACGCCAACATATTTCCATCTGATGTGGGAATTCCTGCAATGAGCAGACAGCCCAGGTCAAAAAGTAGTACACTTATTATAAATATACTCTACTGTTTTCTAAATATTTGTTAAGAAAGTCATTACAAGTACACGTTTATGTTTGGTGCTTAATTAAGTATGTTTGACTCTTTTTTTTTGCAATAAACCATTAGCATGCTTAATTAAAATGTACTTTCATTTTATGTCATTTGAAGTATATTTATGTGTATTTCCGACACACTGGTGATATAATACAATTGTACTGCAAGTGTGTTTTGAATGCTCATCCTGATTTTCACTGGTGGACTTAAAGTATACTTAAAGTTTGGAAAAAATTATGCCAATTTAGCAATTTTTACACTTCAAGTACACTCAAGAACACGAGAAAAAGTGAACCAAGGTCAATGCTTGACTTACAACATGTGTTCACAGTAAGTACATTTATGGGAATGGGAAATTATTTTTTTCTGCTTGCTGAATGTAAATCAGTTGGATCAATGCAATTAATTTAAGCTGGTCCAAATAAAAAGGGACAGTTCAAGCCAGCAACTGCGACACAAAGTGAGCAGCTGCTTTTCATTTTCAGTCATCCTTGCATGGAAAACTTCACCAACTTAAATTGAGAGTAGTGTGATATGATCTCTGTTTCTGTGGTGTCAAGTAATTAAAAAGATCATTTAAGTTGTTGTAGCACGTCTTACCGAGGATATGATTCCCTGTAGATGAGCGTTGGGCAGAAGAGGAAGTACAGATAGCTGGATAAAGTTGGAAATCTGGGACTTTCTCCTGAAAAGCAGAGACAGTTTAATAATTATGACCACCAGAGTGCAGGGGTCCACTTTTAAGTCCTAAGATCTGCCAATGAAATTGCTTTTATCCCTCAAAAGCTGCCTTAAATTATTTTTTTAAACATGTTAAATAAGATCTGTGGTTCAGACATAAGCTTCCCATTTCATTCTTCTTGTTTCATTATGTGGCACAATACCAGCCATTAACTTCCTTTTCGAACGCCTTACTGTGCCTTAATGCAGGGACCTGAAAACAAATGGCTGTCTTTAAAACTCAACGACAGCGAGTTTATCACAAAATCGTTAAGCCATTATGTCCAGTTGTCGGCATTTAAGCCTCTAATCTCTTTTGCTGAATTATTAGCTGTGCTAAAGTCCAGCTTCAACTTTTTATTAATGGTAAAACAGTGCTTTTTTGTGCAAATTGCGTTGAACAGAAACATTAATCTGCGTTGAACGAGGAACTTCAGCCGCATTCAAACAATGGCAGGAAATGGACTCTTCTATAAAGGCATCCTTTATGCAGACTGCAGAGTTTTCTTCTGGTGATATTTTACTGCAGTACGCATTCATGTTTATTACTATGAGTTTATAGTAAAAGGAGACACATTCTTCACCACTAACAGACTTTTACAGCAGGATCTCATGGGGATGCACACACTTGATCTTATTTATTGTATGTGGGTTCATTCATTGTTAGCAGGAACTTCAGCATGAATCATTAGGTGGCAGCTTTTTCTTTTAGTCATTTTTCTCGGCTGTCTGGGAGTGTCACCGTGAGTAATTATACTGCCTGAGGAGTAAATACACCTGACATCAATACAATACAGTACAGTACCTTCCTTTGGTGTATTCTTCACGACAACAGGAGCCGTTTCTCTTATGAACGAGTAGCTCTTCATCAGGAATCGAATCTGTGGAAAATTGACACAGTTATTATGTGAAGTGGAGCACAGTGTATCGATGATAGCTGTGTCTGCGTTGTCTGTCTTTATTACACGAATCGGCAGGATGTCTGACATGAACAAGCGACATCTTTATGGCCTTGATCTCACGCTTTTTGTGTCTGCACAGTATATATTGACACAGTGATATATTATTTGGTTGTTTGCTTACTTCTTCTGCAATTGATCAGGAGGCATCACAACAAAGGGGAACTGTGTGGCATGGCAGAGCAGACAGAAGCACATTTGGAGAAGTGTTTTTGTTTTTAGTCTGTCATAAAACGCAGTTCAGACATGATGCACCATCAATCTACATACAGCAGGGAACCACTTACACTTTCAGTGAGTGAAACACGTTCAATTATGCACCAAAAATCAATGCAATGCAGTTTATAAAGGGTGCGGGCAGCATCAGAATTACAAATAGACTGATTGGACGCAGGACAGATGAGGATCAGGACCCGGTTTCCCAAAAGCATCTGAGCGCTGGGATTATCTCACTCCACTGAACGCAGCTGAAATGATCTAAGCAGTAAGTTTTGGGAGACCGGGGCCAGCGTCATAAAGAGGATGAGGAGGTATTATGGTGCAGGTCCGTGATGTCCAAAGGTTGGCTACGCTGAGATCTGCTGTCTCTTTTGGCACCAGACCAGCTGGAAGCCTCCCATCTCTGTCCAGCAGGCTTTCCTTATCACAATGTTCCTGCTGCGTCCAGAATTTGGATTACCGACAAATATAATGTTACAGCACAGGGTGTTTCTAGGTCAGGTCGTTCCTAATAAGAACTTGTGGGATTTATTCTGATGGGTTTTTATGTTCAAGCTGCAATAAAAACACTTGAATCGTACTGCAGGAGTTATTAAGAGAAGAGTGACGTAACTCGGAACTGTAAAAACTGATTTCACTAAGGAAGCGCTCATGTCAGCTGTTTTGTGTCATAATCCATCGTTGTTTGGTTACCTATCATGTTCATACAAGTGTACTACGTGGCCTTTACAATCTTACATAATTCCCAACGTTAGTTCTGGTAACTGTCTCACGGGACATGATTTAAGCTTGCTATCGCTGTTTTACTGAGCTCTAATCATCATGTGTGTTAACAGCTTCTTCTGATCCTGCACCATATAACCATGGTGCCATTTGTTTGCATACATCAAAATATCATATCACATCTTTATCATGAAAGACTGTTTCCTCCACAGTCTAACTGTTCCCCTGCTTGCTGTGTGGCATGACCGTGATCCAAAAACATCATCATCAGGTGGTGTTGCTAAAGGTGGTGTCTGTATCACAGAGAATTACAGTTACATCTGTACTGAATAATGAAAAATGATTCATTGTATGTGTCCGCATACTTGGCCAGTAAAGCTAATTCTGATTCAGATACTGTTCACTAGTTTTGACCTTTATTTGTTATGTTTGTTGACTTCCCTCTGATGTGATGTCACACACACACGTGACTAGTTGGGGGCAGATGTCAACTAATACTGGATTTTTTTTTTAGGCCAATAGCAATATTTGAGAGTGAAACAGACATCTAACAATTTGAGGGCCAATGTTGATTTTTTAATAGAAACACACAACATGAACATTTTTCATAAGGATAAAGCATAAAGAATTGAGCGAGACGTGTTCAGGAGGACATTTTGCAGCTGAAAAAATAACATTTCAGTGCGCTCTGTGCCCATTCACCTGACAAAATCAGCTATTCCATAGACAAGCACTCACCTGTTCCAGTATGACAATGAACCGTGAGGCTGGTGGCAGCTGGTAGTGCACAACCACGTGAATGGGGAACTGTCCCAGCACGTACATCTGCACTGCAGACAGGACCAGGCCCGTGCCGAGAGACAGCCCCAGCTTGGAGGGCATGCTGTGGTACAAAGAGCCCCAGAACACCAGGGTGTAGTAGGGAACCAGCAGGGTGTAGGCGAACATCACAACCCAGGCCCAGGTGACTGTCCCCAGCTTCCCAAAGGCAAAGAACAGCAGGTCGAACTCCAAGACCAACCTGAGATTACATTAAGAATTACACATTCTAATTATTACGTAAAGACAATGGACATTTTATCATGAAGAGGAGACTTAGTTCCAGAAAACTAACTGTAAAAAACTGTGGCGTGTTGTAGCTTTAAACAGGGTTTTAATGACATTAAGGCATGTCTGGCTTTGGATATTTACCCATTACTTTCTCCCACCTGAAAAGAGCCCTCTGGCGATAATGATAACAGATTTTAAATACCCACTCGTAGCAGGAATGAAGATTTGTTTAATTCAACAAAACCACTTGCAAGTGTGATATTATCATTTTTCATTTCATCAGCCTACCCATATTAAAATCAATGTTAACTGAGGGTGGATGCATTGATCCATTTGCACACAGTGGACAGTTGCCCGCTGGCACTTTCTCTCAGTGCCAAACACAAGAATTAAACTCACAACCCCGTTTCTGCAAACAGCAACCAAATCATTACCGAGCTGCCCAAAGCGGCAGCAGAAATACTCAGAGGGATTGATTGCTCTATCGCTCTGCTGCCAGATGAGCAGAGTGGCAGGGAGAGGAGGAGCGAGGGAGGGACACGGCTAGCAGAAAAAGAAGATAAGACGTGAGGGAGAAGAAGAAGGCCTCGGGGTAAGTTCAAGGTCACGGAGTTTGAGATGCGTCAGAGTCGTAAACATTCGAGCTTCCACAGACACACGGCGCACTGACCTGCCCTGGTCGATGTAGTCGACGGCCAGCGTGCTCAGACAGAAGATGAGGAGCACGGCTATGAACATGTGGTAGATGGTCCTGATGTGGCTGATCTCGAACAGTTCACTGATGAAGAGGAGGAGACGCAAACATAGAAACTGAAAAAGCTATGTTGAATTCATTTGCTTATCTGTAGCGCTATTTAGAGGGTTATTGATCTCTAATACACACAAACACCCCTGTGGAATGATCTGAACCATCTGTACTTATTGACCTCGGTGCACAATCGTGCCACAGCAAGTTAGCAAGTTGCATACAACATGCATCTATTTATATTTCAGCTGTCTTGCCCTCATCAGGATGGGATATGAGGTTCACTAGAGACTACAAGAAAAATCTAAATTAGAATAAATACAGAACGCACAAGAGGGGTTTAAGTTTAAATACTGTATTTGGAAAATTATATTTTGTGAAGACACCATCAAGATGAAGGCAGGAGAAACTAAAACGATATGGCTGTGTATACTTGATTCATTTTGAGGAACTTGAATTCAAGTAGGACTGAAACTTTATATATATATATTGATCGATTAGTTGACCAACAGAAAATTAATCTGCAACTATTTTAGTTAAAAATGTAAAATGTTTGCTGCTTTTCTTTGTCTCCTGTGATTCTAAGATTAATATTTTGAAGACATTTGAAAGAGACATTTGAAGATGTCTCCCGGGCTTTCAGAAATTATGACTATTTCTCACCATTTTCAATTAATGAAGGCAATAACTGTCTGATTTATCAATGATGATGACGATCGTTAGAGGCAGCCCTATATCGATGTTCCCACTGGTCTGCACCTTGCTATGTCTCCATTCTCTTAACTAAAAATAGACTGCCAGTCTGTCATACTTACTCCAATAGTGACGGCCTGGGCATAAAAATTTTGCCATCATCCATTCTCTGAGATCTGAAACAGATGCCACAGAAAAACACACACACACACATTTTACAGCAGTTAAAGAGAGGATAAATCTGTCGTCCAGATCAATAAGGAATTTTATGCGTTCCAGTAAAAGTGGCCGACCCCTCCTCCTCACCTGGATGACGGTTTTTTAGTCATCTTCCCATTAACTGTTGGCTGGACTTGAGTAAAGGGCTGGACGGACTCAGTCAGAGCTTTGTCTAGTATATCACTGAGCTGATCCTGGACCTGCTCCAGGACTTTCACCTTCACCTTCTACAGGAGGACACACAGGAGAAAATGCTTGTTTTAGCTTTGTCAACTTAAAGTCTTCTCCATTCGTTCACTGCACGCTCTAAGTGCTGTACAAGTTACCTCTTTTGCACACTTTTAAAACATCACTTCACACTGTGACGCATTTATTCTGCTCAGCTTTAGCTTCTGTTTCCTTTTTCTATACGAGTAAGACAGAGGAGGGACTGTTGGGCAGGTTAGTGGCTGCAGTGGAGTTGTGGGTTACCTGTGCATGTTTCTGCCACTGTCTCAGATCATCTTCCTGTATGTTATTATGGTCCCCAGCTGCAGAGAGAACAACATAAATTACATAAGCTTATCAACCAGCTCAATACATTGCACATATCGCACCTGGATTAATATTCAGTGAAAATCTAGGCAGAAAAGTCAAGACATAAATGGAAATCCCAGACTTTGCACATATTTCTGCAATAATCCTACATATATAAATTTCAGATAAACAAAATCATTTTAACCATGGTTTAATGTGCTTTATATGAATGAATGTATCAAATGTATTTTTAATCCCCAAACCTATTGAAAAGTTGTAACTCTTCATTATCATGGAACCCTACGGTAAATATTCCAAAAGAAATACCGTATATATTAAATGCTATGGCTGTGTGTAAATAATAAAGCAAAATATGCAGCTACTCCTAACAAAGCAACACAGTAGAACACAAAACCACCTAATAACACACATTGACCATACCATGACTGGAGATCTCCTCTGACTGGGGGGCCTTGATGTTTCGGAGCCGGAGTCCGTTGGGTGGCTCTGCAGTCGTCATGGCAACCACCAGACCACGACACTTATGTTCTGCTGGGACTCAGGCGGACAATCCTGTGCATATCAGAGTTGTGGGTTACTCTCACACACTCCTTCTTTCCCGAGGATGAATGATGGAAATCAAAAGCTACTGAGGCTTCTGCATCGTCTTGTGATGTGTGGTTTATTAATGTTGCCTGGTTTGTGTTTGGCCCGTCTAGCCGGTTGTTTTCTGGTCTAATGCAGATGGGAAAACATAAAAGCCTGAGGTGGCTCTGTTGAGTTTACTACTACTCATGATTTGGATGCACACATGACGCAGTTCCTGATTATAATCTGAGGTAAATCCACACCAGATCACTTAAAGCAGGAATAAGATGGTGCATTGCCCACTCTGAGACGCCCCAAAAAGTGATGCGAGATCAGGTGCTTTTGCCCCCTTAAAGTGCCGTGACACCACTGGACGAAGGTGCAACATGCTCAAAACCTTCAACCCATTGCAGCATCATTTTAAATTAACTCTTTAAACTACAAATTGAGAGATTAAATGAGGTCACAGGCACATTGCTGGCAGGTTGCCTCATGCCAAAAGGCATTAATATTCCTGATGAGCCTCAGTTCCAGGGAGCTCAGCTTGCTTCGTGAATCACAAACTGCAGAGGTGCACAAACTCCTGGTCTGAATGCAGAAACATATAGGTGAGGGGTTTTGACCGGCAGTGACCTCCAATGCGTTTCCATAACATGAGTGCTACCACCAGTCAATGTAACTCAAGCTAAACAGTGTAAACACACGATAAAGCCGGTCTACCTTTTCCCTGTGGATGTCCACAGACTAAAGATAAGATACAGATGAATGACGGAGAGGCTCTGTTAACTCTGAGGGATGGACTAAAAGACACTGAGTGACCTAATTCTCTAAACCATGCTGTTTGATCACTGCTCAGGAGAAACGTCAATATAGCTGATTAGCTTTGCATAGATATAGAGACAATAGATGAAAGAAAACATGTTTTTGACCAGATCAACCCTTTTTGTTTGCATGTCTGGGGTAAGTTGAGGGACTATGCATGGTCACTTGCAGCCCAACTTTCCTCTGATTTGGTTATAATAAACACCTTTATCATAAAATAAGAGTTTTAAATTACATACATAATATATATAATGGGAATTAATAAAAAGCATTATAATAAAAGCACCAAGTAATAATTACCTTTCCAGCAGAATTTAACATAAATTTCAATCAATCTTGTTGGACCTGTTAGAAAAACATAATGTTTCATCACCCATTTATTATATATTATTTTGGCTCATGTTCACCTCCTCTGACAGCTGAAAGAGCCAGAAAATTGCTGATTAAATAGCAGTTTCCCTTCAGAACAAAGTAAAAACCTGGTCAGGATACTCAATGAAGAGTAAAAAGCTGTATACAGCTTTTTACTTAAGTGCTTCCTGTTTGTACATGTAAAGAATTTCCACCCACCACAGCTTCCACTCTGTGTTGTATTTTTCTCATTTTTAAAACTGCGGCTTATGCAAAACTGCAGAAAATTGAACCCATGCAAGTGACAGATGTCAGACACAGATGTGTGAGGCAGACGTGACCTACATGATCAACATTGTTCAGATTTATACTCACACAGTCTTCTAGCCTCGGGCTGAGTCGGCGGTCCACAGGGGCGAGAGGCACTGTTTCAATAGATGAGTCCCGCTGAGACAGAGTTGCTGGAGTGTTTTTAAGTGAGTGTGTTTCACAGCTCTTGTGATCTCTGTCCTCTCCTTTCCTCAGCAGCTACTTTGCACTTTGCCCTTTTGACTCCTGGCCCTGGTCCTCCGGAGTCCAACCCCCCTGTACTGCCTTAAAAAAATCCTGAGGGGAACTTTAAATATGGAAATAAATGTATTCATAAACTTTCCTCTTTTGTGGAAACATGTCTCAAAGTTTAGCTGTAAAATTTAAGGCTGACAAGAAAATAATGTAAGAAGTCTCTTATTCATAACTGCAGTATATGTACCTCATAAAACTGACAAATACAGGAAGACCTGCATGATGTAATGAAACTATGAGCAGAACGAAGGCAAAGGTCATTTATGGCCAGAGCAATGCAACTTGGTACTCAACAAACAAACAGGCGGGGCAATCAATTTGCTTTATGTCCCAGTTTTCAAAAAGTGGTTAACTTGGACAGGAACTTCAGGTAAATGTTTCAAAAGTTAAACATTTACACAGTGCTTAGAGGGACACGTCTGTTATTTCAATACAACATGTGGGGTGAACAGCTGGGTAACTAATGAGCAGCGTGAATTTAAATGACAAAGAGACAACTGGAGGCTCTTTGCCACATCAACAGTCCATGAATTTTACATGGATCAGTTTCACCATCGTATCAACGAAAATCATTTGCACCGAACTGTATTAAGTTATACCAGTTATGTGATGAATTTAAGTCAAAACCACAGCGGAAAGCAAAGTAACAAATATAAACAAATCCACATTCTTTGGTCGGTTATGTAAGGAGTGTGACTGAGAGCACGACCCCGTCTGGATCCTGGTTTGCTCTGCTTATTGATTTGTTTTGGCTGAATGTTCCTGTTGGCTGATGTGCTTTCCTCTCCCACTCACAACAATTCAAAGCCTACAAATTACCAACATATCCAGAGTGAGACATTCCAACACTTGAATGTTCAGTTTTTCAGATCAGCCTCATTGTACACGACTGCGGGACAGAACAGTCTCTAAAGGCTCAATCATGAGTCAAGGTAGGCGCATGTTGCAGATATTGATTTGTCTCGTCCTGACGTGGCACTGACCGCACTGTTACAGCTGTTTTTACAGCTGCTCAGCCTGTTATTATATCTGGATTTATTGACAACCAACTGTGCCACTTGAATGCTTTTATGTGCTTGGGGACTGGGGGAGAGGGGGGGTTATATTTAATTTTATAAACAAGCTAAACCCTATCCAGCGTTAGCAATATTTACAATGAAGCCTTCCCTTCCAAGAAACTGCAACACCCCCCATCCCACTATCTTAAATCTATGTATCTATCTAGTAAGTGGTGTAAATAAATTGTATTTTCAGTATTTTGGTATATATTTTTTGTATCTATCATAGGAGTGTCAACCTGTTTAATGTGCCTTTTTAAAGTACTTAAGTGTAAAAATGCCACTTAATTAGAGTAGCAGTGTAATAACAAGACGATGCAATAATGATATTTACACAGGATCATTTTTATTGGAAGGAGTTTCATGAGATAACAGTACTGTTTCTCAGCAGCTACAGAAGAAAGTACTGCATGCACTAAAATCACACGCTATAAACAAACCAACCAACGCACAAATGTACAAACAAACACAGACATGTTGCCTCTGTTTTTTTCTTTTAAACCGCCTCTCCCCGCTTGTCATAGTTTTATTTCTGCATACTTAGGCTACAGCATCACATATTATTTACCTTGCCAGAATATTTTCAGATTGCTTACAATTACTGTAAAACAAACAGAACAAAAAAGACTGAAAATAAATTCTACACTCAATCGTCTGAACGGTTACAGCTCAGTATACAACCACAGCGCGCGTCAGGTGAATCGTTGTTTCCTTCGTGGTTTTCACTGATTCACAGCAGACTGACATTCACATTCAACTCATGGTTTCTACAGGTTTGTGTAAACTCGCTCAAATTGCAATGCTAATGTAAAGTTTGTGACCTTTTAGGCCCTCTGGAGAAAGTCAAACTGAACCACTGAAGTGTTCAGTGTGAAGGCTTGTGAAGGGGACAAAGAGACACAGCATAAAGAAAACTGGTCATAAAGTGCTTCATGTGTTTCTGATGTTGGTAACGCTTTAGATTACAGCTCAGTTTGTAACGTAATAATTACGCATTGAGTTAAAGACTAACTGGGTGACTATATGGGATAAATATAGGGAGGGAAGTACAGGGAAGAAAACAAGATGGTGGGTATAAAGGGGGGCAACAACTTCATGTTTAAGAGGGAAGATGGGGCAACAGTGCAAATTATGGCATCATTTATTTTAAAAATGATGATATGTTTACTAAAGCAATTTCTTTAGGGAAATTACACTGTAAAAGCAATCTAAATATAGAGTAAAAGTATGAATGAAAATGTTATTATTATTATTATTATTATTGTTATTATTATTATTATTATTATGGTGTGCTGTATAAGTCGCTGGGGAACAAAACATTAGGTTAAGCTTATGCGTAACTTTGCAGCTGCAGCTATAAAATAATAATGAGTCTGTTCCTATTATGATAAAAGGATGACATCATATTTAGCATTCACGCCTGTAATAAAAACACGTTTTTATACTGAGTAAAAGTGCCAGATGTAGTCTGGCTCCTTTTCAAGGCATAGCTGCTCTGTGCTCCTCCTGTTGGTCCCCTGTCTGTACCCTGGGACTTTCAACATGCACCAGTTTGTACCAAAAAGTACTGAAAGTGTACTTTAAACACAAATTTCTCACCCCCCTCACGTACACCTTCCCTTGTGCCTATCCGGAGTATTTACACTGGAAATGTGCAGGCTGTAATTTAATGCTGGTCTGTTTAGTTAAAAAGAGACTTTAAGACTTTCAAGAAAGTCTCTGCTGAGATACAGCTCCTGCTCTCTCCCAAAACACACACACACACACACTCAGCTACAGTCCCCCCACTCTCACTCTTGACTCTCTTATCCTGACTGGCTGATCAGGAGGTCAACAGAGCCTGATGGGCGGCTAGGGGCGACTGACCATTACTCAGGCAGTCAATCACCTTATCTGCTCCGACTGCACCCGAGTCATACAGTCTGTGTACTGTATCTGTATTTTGGGGTCAAAGGTTAAACAGCTGCCTGGCTGATGACACACTGTATCTGAGTGTGTGTCAGAGGAATAAGGCAGGGCTGTATCAGTTGCTGATAACCTACAGTAACCCTTGGTTTATGTCTCCTTCGTGTGTACGTTGATTATTGTAGGGCAAGATCCTCTTTCAGTGACTCACTGCAATCAGGGCTTTGGTTCCAATCTGAGGTGGTTCATAAAGAGCCGTAGGATCGCTCAGTTCATATGAGAACACGTGCGCGCATTTTCATTCAGTGACACAGCTGAAATCCAGTGTAAGAAACCCACATTTACACATCAAAACAAACGCTTCACATTCAACAACTGCTATGAATTAAGAATAAATTGCAAAAGAATAACATTTAAAATAGAGCAAATTATATTAATATAGATTTCCTTTAAAGTAGAACTAGCAGTATAAAAATAGTTGCTACACTTTTTTTTTTCACTCTGCCATGCTTTTGGTTGACATGACAATGACTTAATATCTGACAGACGATCCCTGACAGGCAGCTTTTGTAGGGATAATTTACAGTCTCTCTACTACAACACAGTCAGTTATCTATTTTTTTAAACAATCAGGAATCATGTGTTTTAGACTTCCCTCGTGGTTCAGATGAAGATGCTTTTCAGACCAGCTAAAACCAGTGCAGTGAAGCAGAACTCAGACATGTGGCCACCGATGTTAACCACTGAATATTTGAGTGTTTTATTTTAAACTGTTCGCTAACCAGCTTCCTGTTTTAGCAAGATGGTTCTTCCTGCTCTTGGTGACATGTTTCACTGTCAGAGCCGTCTGAAGATTTAAGATTTAAAAGGTTTTTATACAAAGAGTTGTGATCAAAAACTGGAGGAGGCGGTTCTGTATATTCCTCTTCATCTAACAAGAGAAGAATGTTGGAATATGGAATATAGCTTCCAAGGGGACCAAAATACAAAACTATCGTGTCTTGAAGAGTTTTGAGACCGGAAGCTGTTTTAAATTTTTCTCTTTAATGCTGTTATCTCGAGATCAAGAGTTAATTACTTCGTTATCTCATGAAAAAGAGAAGTTCTACTTTCTGAGATCAAGATAATTTTTCACAACAAAACATTGTTTCCAGTCACAGTCATGTTATACAGCACAAATCATCATCACGAATCATGACACATCTTCATGTGCCAGTGTTGGAAAGCTGAACGGAAACGTTCAAACGTGGTGAGATGCAACATCTGGATCCAGACAGGATGTCTGATGTGTACGCCATGTTGGCTCGGTGTCTTGGGAGATTACATGTGCACCTGTTTGTTCGATCAGTCCCGCATTGGTCCTTTCTGCCCGTGTTAGACCTTGATTGAAGTACAGTCCAACGTGTTGATCAATAATGGGTCACCTTGATCTGACATTTTCATCTTTAATCAGCAAGATAAGTAATAGGAGGAAACGACCTTTTCTTTTCACGTGATAACGGGTCGAGTATCTCGTTATCTCGAGATAACAAAGCTTTTTTTAAGATAACAATGTAATTAGCTCATGATCTCGAGACAGCAGCACTGAAAAATAATTTTTTCAAACATCGCCTCACCTGCTTGAGGAGTGACATACTGTACTGTCTATATAAACTTAATCTACCTTTGTTTAGACTGAGTGAAAAAGGGCAAATGAAAAATTGTCTAATGTCTGAATTAAGGCTTCACCAACTTTTTTTTAGTGTGTGCTGGTTGTTACTATGGCTACTGACATGCTTTCTAAAACTTAGAATTAGCTTGAATGTTGCTTTTAGTTTGGATTGAAACTGCTGAATGTTTCAAAACTCACTTTAAAGGACAAGTCTGGTGATATTCTATATTTTTCTCTGTGTGAACAAATTCTGTAAAAAGACAAAAAACCAACAGTGAACTGTTCCTCCTAGCTGGTAGCTAAAGCCTGATACAGTATCTTATTCCTCTGAGCCAATGACCTCCTTTGTTTCCAGTACCAGTCTATGAGCCAATCAATGAGCCACGCCATGAATATATGTGCTATAGTTTATTTTCAGTCAACCCCGAATACACCGTCCTGCTGCTATAAACTCACTAAACTAAAAAATTTACTACGGTTTTAGTAATACTGCAGTGCCTGGTTGTTTTTTTTAAATGAAACAATATGTTCAAGGCCTGTTTAGGAGATTTATGTCTTCAGTTGCTTTGAGACTGAGAGGCACCAGCAGGCGGAGCAAGTCAGAAAACTTTGAGACAGAGGAACATGCTGTTGGTTTTGGCCTTTTTTACAAGATTTATTGACTATAATATTGAATAATGCCAGCCTTATCCTGTACACACAACTTTTTTTTAAGACTGAATTTCCCGTTCACATTGAGTTACAGTGCTTCTCCTGCACTGGTGTTTGGACTGAAACTTTTTATGATAATGTTGCCTCACTGGCTCTCTTCCTCTTTCATGTATTTTCCATGAAACGCTGAAGACCAACATTGAAAATCAACATGCACAGTCAGAAGTATAAATATTAGTAAAGTGAGCTCGAGGTTCACACTGTTTTCAAGTTGTTTAACACATTTTAACTTGGAGTTTTCAGATCCATACACATGTTTAATAATGATAATAATAATGATAGTGATGATAAAGACTGACTTCAGCTTGCTGTTAAATGTACTTGTTTTATATCCACTGTGATTCCCTCACTGAGACAAACAGCACACCCTAGTGGTTACCTACAGCACTGCACCTTCTCTTGCCCACCTTTCTATCTGTGGTCCCTGTTTTCCAAGTCATGGGGGAGGGTGTGCAGCAATATGGGTGTAAGAGGCCAGGTCGGGATTTTGAGATGCAGTGCTTGCCATGGATGCTACTGATACCCACATACATCCCGCATCATTGAACAGGAAGGAGAAGGGATTGAAGAGGAGCAAGCAGGGGATTGAAAAGGGACACAGGAGAGAGAGAGAGAGGTCTGTTTACAGCAGGTGAGGATGGGGGAGGAAAGAGAGGCTGGATGCATGCAGATTTACTGAGGAGGCCTCAGAAAGAGCGTCTGCCTGGAGAGAGAAACACACACACAGAAACAGAGAGAGCGACAGTCAGATACATTTGAGGGAAACACTGAGCGCAAACGATGGCAGAAAAGAAGAGACAGAAGCCAGTGAGTCATGCTAACATTGCCAGAAGGAACACGTCTCGACTCATTTTATTTCTGGTGTCTTCACTGAGAGTAACTTGTGTTTGGGAACTGCATGGAGCACTCTGGGGCCAGATTTAGACTTCATAGGATGCAAAATTCACCAACACTGTGCAAAACTTATATTTACTCTGCAGCAAACTTCATGCCAGCTTGCAGAGCTTGAAAACTTGGGGTAACTTGTATATTTTGGCATATAACTCTTATAAATAAGTCCTCAGTCTGCAGTAGTGTGAGAATATTACATATTATTAGTTTAGTGTTGAAATGTGTGTGTGTGAAAATGATGTTTGAATAAATTGCAGCACTAGCTCTGCAAAAGTAGTCAATTAACTCCCTGTGACAAGTGTTGTTGGATATTATTAACTTGAATACATGAAAAGGGCAAAAAAATAAACCCTGTGACTGCAAAAGTAGTGGGATGAAGTAAAAACCCAGAGCCAGTGATAATTTAATCCACCTTTCTCATACGGGTCTTTCCCAGAGCAATATTTTACTAATGTATAATCTTTAACCCTGCTGATCTGAGACAGATGCTGTTTGTTGGCTATTTTAGTGCTTCACAGTGCAGTCAGTGAGTGGAGGTATTTTTAGTGTGGATGGCCCCAGAAAAAAAAAAAAAAAATCAGTCCCTTCACCCTGACAGCTGGCCGGGTTTCTGCTGTAAACTGCACACAGCAACCAGGAGCTGAGACCCAATACCATCTCAAGTCATAGCGATAAAACATAGTGTCAGACAGTGTCTGCTCCATTCTAATACTACTTTAATATATTGTTGATTTTATTTAATGTGCAGGCGCAACATGCAAGCTGCAATTTACAACATTAGATTATTTCCTTTCCTGTTAATTTTTATATCTTTCAATAATCAAAACAAATGCCATAGTTGTGATTGCACGTGACTGCAGGACACAACTGTATCCGAGCTGCAGTCATGCATGAGATGTGATGTTGCCTTCACTCGTGATCTTGTCAAATGAATCCATGCTTCATGGTTCTTAGCATTCACATTAATTATGTAAATTCAATGATCAAGTCAATTTTGGTTATATATCCCGGAACCTCAAGAACAGGCCCTCGGTTTGGATAAGGAAAAACTCCCAGATCCCCCCCGAAAAAATACCTTAACAAGATTTGCCAAAGTATATATAATCACTGACATTTAATGTCTTTTGAGGAAAGCTTTTTAATATCAAATGTGTGCATATGTAGCATTTTAAAAACATCATATGCAATTTTAATTAAAAAGGTTCAAAATCATCATTGTATTGAGTCACAATGTCACAAAGCAAAACTATTCAAAATGTTCTGGCTATTATTTATGTATTGGGTTATTTAAATGTGCAACAAGAAGTAAAAACTGGCAAACTTGTCATGATCGTGTGTTCTGCAGCAAATAAACCGAAGAGCTGCTCTGCTTTTCTGTGCTCTTTCTTACCTGCTCTGGACTATTAGCTGGCCGAAGCCTCCGGCTGCAGGCTGTAGAGTTTGGCTGGGTCCTGGTTGTCACAGACGTCAGTTCTGGTAACAGAATTCACATTCAGACACATGCTACCAAACACAGCAGAATCACAGGCGGCCGCAGCACCGTCACCAGATTCATCACCAGCAGCATCCACAGCAGCAGTGGCAGTGACAGCAACAAGGGGGCAGCGATGGAGCAGAGAGACAAAGCAGTGAGGGAAGCAATTCAGTGATGCTACAGTCTTAAAACACAGGAGGTGCATGCAAGGTACATGAGGCAGTGTCACACTTAAATGTGTCCCTCGCCCATAACTGACTATTATCAAACATATTAAAAGTATGAGTTAATTACTTTTGGCTCTGCGACAAATTTTGAAATGGACAGCTGATTATTTCCTAAAAGTAAACATTTCAGGAACTTCTGCTGTCAGAGGTTTCTGCAGCCTGCAGTAAGACAACAAATCAAAGCAGCAGGTGTCTGCAGTAGTCAAAGACAGTGTGCCAGCCTTACCTGTTGTCATTGATATCTGTGGTGTTTCCTGCAGACAGAAAGAGGTGCATAAGGAGGCAAGCAGGTGCACAGTGAGAGGGTTAGAGGTGTGTAAATTAGGGAAGAAGTGGCTTTGTCAGACACACACACACACACACATACTGTATGGGTTTAACTGAAAGAGCCCAAAGCCATCGGAGATGACTTTGGAACAAGCAGCTGCATAATGTGTTGGTTCTGAGACAACAAGTCATTACACATAAATGACTGACTGGGGGGGTTTGTCTGTGCATTTTAAAACAACCCATACGTGCATTTTACTGGCGACCCAATCAGACAGGCAAACACACAGCAGCACTTTTTACGGCAAGAAACCGGCACAAACTGTCGGTTAAAGCCTTTGTACCATTTGTAACAACCAGCCTCCACCTGAAGAGCTTTCACAGTGGTGTAAGAACATTCTACTGAACATGAGCATGAGTAATTTAATGGTGTTTGAACAAATGACCAATGTTGTTGTTCTGGAGAGGTTTTTATTTGCTCACCTGCCGGAGGTTGCTAGTCAGGAAAATGTGAAAATGGGTCATTTTACAGTGTTTGACCAAACAATAAATTCTGCCATATTTCTGGTGAAGACAGTCATATTTCTGCCTCTACCAGTACAGTTAATAATAGCAATAACAAAGTGCTTCACGTTTTAAAAGAAGGCCCTTCTGGATGGCTCTTTTTGTAGTTCATGGATCAAAGTTACGTTATATGGAGCCTGATTGACTGCATTCATTTTCCAGGTGTATCAATGGTGAGTGCTTTGTCAAAACTCCTCCTCCTACAAGCTCTTTTATGTTATATTCACACCCAGACATATTAAAAAGCTTCTGCCGTTTCTCCTGCAACTGAGAAGTCTCATTTATTCATTGTCATTCATGGCAGACAGTTTACCTCAATTTTGATGAGTGGGCTGTTATCAAGGGACCTCATGCTTGACTGGATTATAAGGCTGTTCAATTTAATCTCTTAAAAAAAAAAAAAGCTGTGACACTTAGCAAAAATCTTATCCTAACAGGAACTGTCAGGGCTACACCTCAACAGACTAAAACGACCAGAAAAAGAAACAGGCCACGCAGAGCTGTTTGCAGTTCTACACTTTCCCATAAGCTCTTATTGAAATTCATGACACTGAGTAGAATTATATCCCAGAGTGAAAATTACTAGTGATGGACCAGAAGAAAATTTCCCACCGAGCCTGACTTCAGAATACATCACAGCGTACAAGCACTTTCGTTCCAAAATGTCCATTTTGGAGGAAAGCACTAAATAAAATATAAGCAAAACTGAAGCAAATGAATCTAAAAAAAAAAAAAGGTGCAAACTAATTCTATTCTTTACGGTACAAATATTTACAAATCTCATCTGAATTGCTGCCAGTATTGAGCGTGAGGATTTCAATGCCAAAAAGAGACAAATATCACCATTTTCCCCCGAATGTTGCCAGGGTTCACTAAACAGCATCGTGGGGAACATGAAAATTCTTTAAAGCTTCACTGCACGACATCTGTTATTTAATAAAAGGCGGGTGCCGTGGCAGTAGATTGATATATCGGCTCTAACGCTGTTTCTGACTTTTATTGATGCTCCTGGAGAATCGAAGAGGTGTGGCGTTGTTACGTACACAACTCTACAACTGTCATCGCTGGGTCACGGGCTGAGGTGGGCACTCGGCCCGTCTGGCCAGCTATCTGTCTGGCAGAGTAATGACACTGCAAGCTTAATCTATCTCCTCCACAGTCTGTTATTGATGGGCGCAGACACACACACACACACACACAAACACACACACATACACACACACACACTCAGACGCAAACATGAAGATGCACAAAAGTACACACAAGTAGCAGCAGTAGTACGTATAATAACTAAAGAGAATTTCCACAGTGATTTTTAAAATGTCAGGCTGTGTGAATATAGGGACACGTTATCCATAGAGTGTTGACTGATGCTGAAACCCTCCTCATCATCACCAGTGGCTCAGTATTACAGTCAAGGCTGCTGACTATGAGCCCATTGCAAGAAGAAGAAAAAATAAAAACACAAACAGCCAGCAGAATTGTTATTGTAGTGGCGGGGCAATCACTGTAAAATGGTTTAACAGCCACCACTCTGTAACATATATATATATAAAACAATATCCTAACATAATGGCTTGTATGATAGCATAATGGCAACCGCTATAAAATCTTTGTAATAAGAAGTGAATTCACCCCCGCTGATCTCAATCATAATGTTTCTCATTATTCTAACAGGCGTCATCTGAGCAGGGCTCACCATTTTCTGAATCGAGCATCTCTGCAGTGTTCTTCTCTGCTTGGCTCAGCGGCTCAGCCGGAAGCCTGCAGAAAGCAGAAAGAAATGTTTTTCAAAGTTAACGGAGGGCTCTTTGCTTCAAAACCTTACATACAAATGCAAAATATATGTGAGCGCTCACTCGGCCACAAAACAATAAATCAATGTCAGGACGAAAAAGACGTAAGTTAAAGTGGAAACTGGCTTTTCGAAGTGGTGTTATTGTTGCTACTATTGCAAAGGCAACCGGGTCGCTTTCCGTTTTCCTCTGAGCCCAGCAACTACCAAAAACACCAGACACACCACATTTATTTCCAAACTTTCATGAAGAAACAATCAACACCACTTTGGATGTAAGAGAGAAAAAAGAAGCATGTGCGCTGAAGAGCGCTGAAGGGCGCACATTCTGAAATTGTCAGAATTTTAGAGTAATAGCACAGTTTGAGTATTTCTTCATGCAAAATAGTACCTACAGCAGTGTCTGCTGTCAGGTCGGAGGGGGGAGTGGAAGAAAATATTAAGAAAAAAAGCACAAGATCATTTATTAATTTAGTCTATAATGCAGACATGAAAGCAGCCTGACTGGATCGCCAGCCTTCATTTTCTTGGGAGATCGTAGACAGAATTACACATTGAAAGCGAGGCATAGGGAACCAATCTGAATGCAGATGGTGTCATTGTTCTATGGCCATTACGCTGTGCAATCTACATTTACCTCATACTGATAACCTAAAGCAATAAACTCGTCCATTGCCATTGTTTAACTTTGATCTGAGCGTGAACATTCATTATCACCCTTGGAAATTCACTCACTAGCTGTTTGTGAAGCACTCAACTGCATTTCACAGTCATCATCAGGAGATCGTCATGACAACTCTGCTGTGGTTAAAACCTCTGGAAAAAGCTAGTAAGTGAGCTGAGAGAAGTCTGAGCTCTTACATCCATAGACGTGGCATCGTTATCACCTGCAGGAGATCACTCTCTGTTAGATTCTAACACAAGCGACAGAGTTTACTCACATGTTGTCCTGAGCATCGTTGTCGTGTGAATCGTTGTTTTGGGAGTCCGGGTGTTTGGCGGGGCTGTTCTGGTTGGAGCTGGCCTCAGGCAACCTGGGCTCGCTCTCTGGCGTGGCGGGCGCGGAGGGAGCAGCCGCATCTTGGTTGTTGCTGTTGTGGAAACCGGCTTTGCAGAAGGCAACGGGGTGATCGCTGTAGCCTCGGATGAAGAAGGGGTTGGTGGGAGAGCACGCTGGATAGTGGCCAGGACGAACAGGCTTGGCTGTTAGTGATAAAAGAGGATTCGTCTTATTGATCGATCCATTCATCCAGAAAATACAAAAACATCATCTCTATTTTGGCCTGAAGGGATGGTGCCACACGGGCGACTGTAGCACAACACAATACATTTTTAATGTGACTGCAATACAGAGAATACATAAAAGTCCAACTGAAATCAAATTCCAGTTCTTTGTCTGCTGCAATTTGCTCGGTAAATCACTCTATTCTCTTTGAGGAAAAATCTGAATATTTTTGGGTTGCATGATGGCGTCCACTAGTTTTGCATTAATTCAACAGGAATAATGTGTCAGTATGTGTCCCAGATGGAAACTTCATCTCAATACAGTCGCATTAAGCAGTATTGTTAGCTTTCTTTCATAGGCAGAGATGATCACATCGTCTGAGCCACTGACTGTGAGCAACAACCCACATCAGATTTCCCGCAACTCTTTACTGCACCTTAGCTTGTTGAATGAGCCAGCAAACAAACATTCACAGGGAAAAGCACACCTACAAAAACTCTGCAGTCCATGTAGATAGGGGGTTCTGAATGTCAATTTAAGAAGCCAGCGAATGATTGAGGGCAGTACAGGAAAACCCACATTGTTGTAACTTGCTGTAGGCTTCGTGATTAGTCTCGTTACAGCGTTTAATATTAAATTTGTTAAGGACTAAATTCACCTGCCTGCAGATAAAGCAGATCACTTCATCTGTCCCCTGAGGTCTGACGAAGTAAGGATTGATCCATTTTTCACCTCCACCATACAGCGTTTTGTTTCCATGGTGGCTTTTCCATCTCACATCCACATGAAACTGCCGAGTTGTCCATCAAAAATGCTAACTTTAGCGATCGGCACCAGCACTGATGATGGAACGTGATTCCCGTGACAACAGTTGCCATGCAACTGACAGCTGATTGTTGGGGGGGGGGGCATTTTGGCACAGCAGCCAAGTAATGTGTTAAATGAAGGCTATTGAAAGTGAAAACACTTAAATGGACTTCACAAAATGTTTCTGAGGGCCCCCATTGCCCCACATGCCGCACTTTGAGATACTCTGATTTATATGCTTTTTGCTGTCCTTCCTCTTCAATACCACTAACAACACACTGTCCGCCCATAACATGCAGACTACAATGCAAGTTTGTTTACTTCGTCTCTTGTTCCGTATGGTGTAACCGCGGCACTCTGGCAGCCTGTCAGTGGCTGTCAATCAAACACAGACAGGGAAACGCCCCTCCAGCCGGCTGAGATGCTATTTCCCCAAAGACTGTTGTGCTTCCTTTTAAGAATATAAAGCTACTAAAAAAACATCTGAAAAAAACACTGACATTATATTTCATTACAAAAAGGATGTGAAAATGTGATTTCAGTTGGACTCTAATAAACCTCACAATATCACAGTTATTCTCAGTTGCTTTGGTATAATTCTCCACTGAAAATCATTATTCTAGAAGCACTCTCAAATCAATAGCTGATTTTCTCACAGCAGCATATGCGTCTCGCATTTCTTTCACACAGGCTTCAAACGCATAAGTGCAATTTTCTCTTTTGACACAGTGATGAATTGAGTCTTGCTGATCAAGATGGATTACAGTGCTTTTCTCACAACTTGTCTTTCTCTCAGAAAAGCATACTCACTGTGTAAATCCTTGTATGCTAAGTATTCAACCATCGCACCAATTCAAGCATAAATATTGCATAAAGCATTTTGGTGTGATCATGAATATGGTCAACATTGCTGGAAGCTAACATATGTTGTTGAATGTAGTTTCTACCAGTTCCCAACATATCGGTGTGTTCCACACTGGTGAACCTGAGCCTCTGGTACTTCCAGTCCCTGCGATAGAGGATTGGTGCCGAAAACCTGTCTCGCAGCTCACTCGTGCATGAGGAGGAGGTGCATGAATGTGTCCTGTTCTGGTTGGGACGACGACAGATGATGGAGTATGAGGGAAGCAAATCTAAAGACTTGACCATTTCACAATTTTTGTCAGAGGAAGCGGATAAAATACTGTGGCCAGAGAGACTAGAGTGTTACCATGTGTGACCTGAGCGGTAAAGTGGTGGAGAGGATTCGCATTGCCATTTCTTCAATATTTCCTGTAATAATTTACATGAATTTTAAAAGTATTTTGAGACATTTGTCTTCATTAAGAGAAGAAATATGCTTTGTTAAAACTACAGGTGTGTAGCATCAGCTTTGATGGCTATAAAGGTGGATGGCTGCAGAGGAAATCGGACATTACCATTGGGAGATTACAAAACTGAATTTCAGTGGACTCACATCGGCACATTTCCTTGAGAGAATTATAAGAAAGCAATTAATGTCCTAAACAAGAAAGCAATGAAATACTGGAATATTGCATGTTAATACCCACAGATCAGATTATAATGGATGGATGCAATGGATCAATGTCTACCTACAAAGAAGAGAAACTGCTTTAATGCCGTCATTCTATCCGATTACACAGCTGTTATGAAATGACACACGCAGCCATGTAAAGCAGTGTGCAGATCACTGCTGAGGGCTGTTCAATTATTCTGAAACAGCAGAATCTGTGAGCAGGGTGCATGTGTCACCTATCTGTGCAGCATGGGGACGGCGGAATGGATTGCGAGCCCTCATCACATCTTTGATGCGCTCCACTTCCTGCTGGTAGCGGCGGCGGTCCTTCATGGCCCCTTCCTTCGCCTCCTTCAGTGCACCCTCCAGCGCCTTAACTCGCTCAGCTGTAGACCGAAGGCGTTTCTCCAGCTTTGGAAGCTCACAGCGAAGATCTGCATTGTCACGGACCAGCTGTCTCACACACACAAGAGCACTTTCAGTATGCCCACAGGGATTGACATAACATGTCAATGACCATGCAGTATAACCTCCTATATATAAAAAAGATAGTGATGAGAAAAAGTTAGAAATATTGTTTGAGTCCCTTTGAATTGCTGCATGCACCACTTTGAGACGTGGGCATGATGTTTCACTGTTTTTCTATTGTGTTTGTATTGTAGCCAAAGGATTAAGGCGATTTTTCTTTCTGACTTTGTGCAGTGTGAGTGATCCCCCTTTTGTAGCACGGAGAGAAGAACAATGAAACAGTGGAAGTAGCAAAGTGACCACATTGCCTCTTCGGTTTAAACTGGAACATTCCTGTCAGTTAGAGCTAAATCGGTGCAGCAGGGTGGAACAGAGGAGTGTCAAGTACAATCTGATGGGAAAATTGTCTGAGAAAAGACAGCCTATACTGCCTTTTACGTTGAGGAAACACGATCGACTGGTTCTGCTGGCAGACAGTCCCAGATCGGCCTAATAACATATTTCACTTATTCAACAAGGAAGACAACGCATAACAAACCACTTTTATCGATATTAGTGTTGCATCTTTTGCTAATAAAAAATATTGATTGGTACCTTTACTATTTTGACCAACAAAACACCTACAACAAAGACTGAGTTATTTTATTGACTCCATAATAGTCTGCAGGAGTAAGAGTAAAAAGTATTCTTTAGGTACAGTAACAATGACGTAAAAACTTGGTTTCAAATTGCTGCACACTGCATGTTTCTTCTATGAGAGAAAGATAAATGTGAAAATCCAGTGACTGAGCACTGAGAGTTTGCTGCTACGTGATCATGAAAACTAATCCGCGCCCTGCAGAGATACCAAGTACAAGACTAGAGGGTTTATCAAACAGGGCAAAGTTATCTAACAGGCAACGCAGGCAAAGGATTCAGGGAATTCAATAGAGCCACTGGAGGCTTAGCAGTACTAGGTTACTGTTTTGTGGTGAGTCATTTTGAAGGCAAAAACAAAAAAATGGAGACCAGACAGGAGGTAAATTATGTTATAAAAGAGCTCATCACAGTTGTGTGTGTGTGCAGATGGATGGAGAGACATTACTATATCTGTGCTGGGGCAGAGACACTCATACATAGCCCCGTTGCACTGTCCACTACCAGTCTTTGGGAGCCTTATCACTCTCCACTGGGAGTTTGCTGATATATGACCATGACTTTCATCTTTCATTCCCACAGTATCAGCAGGTGGTGGATGGGTTGGAGACTCCCAGCAGCCACTTTAGGATTGGTTTTCTGCCTGACAAACTGCTGCAGTGCAGCTCCCACCAATCTGCCAGACTGAGAATATGTGCCAATCTGCAGAACAGTTAGCACATCAACACTTAGCCCACTGCTTTAGTCCATTTAGGAGTATTAAAGAAAGATGTGAGGCGCGCGTGTGTTGATGCCGAATCTTTTCGAGCGCTGGGTTGCTTCTGAGAGCTTGTGTGTGACAGCTACAGAGAGGAGACAGACTCTGTGTGTCTGTGTGCACCTGCACGGTGAATTCATTTGTGTTTATCAAATGTGAGTAAGTGTTCTGCACTGCGCGGCTTCCTTCCCCTGAAGGCAGCACGCTTTAACGCCTCCTGCCGCTCTGTTTTCAAGGCGACGTTCGTGTGAAGTTGCTCTGGTGAGATGATTGATGGTGCTAGCATTACTTTTGCCCGTAGGAGAGCAATGACAAACGGCGCACACTGCTCTGTATTTAAATTTGGCTAGCTTTTTGTCCCCCTCTCATATTCTACCCAGCAAAGACGTTTCTGCCTTACTGCTCTGCTACGACACAGTGAGAATCAGGCTTCCAGATTAAAGGAAAGGCCGATGATCCATCCTATTTTTTAAAGAAATGCTGGCCTGGTAAAATGGCATTTTCAGCCTCTTTTTACTATAATTCTAAGTTTTATATCTGCTGCTTATACTGTTACCTGTTTGTGAACTTTTGTAAGCTGGTCCAGGTTGTTTTCAAGAAAGGAAATCTTCTGTTTCTGGGTGATGTATCCCCCGCTATCATCAGGCTCCATCCCCGCACTCTGTTAGCAGAAACAACAGAGATATTTATTTTTGTGTGAAAAAAACAAGTAAAAACAAAACAAAACAGTTCCAAAAAAGTAATTTGCATACAGCCAAGGTAAAACCACATGTACTATCTCTGCAGTGGTTACTGCATATGTGCGGGATTAAAGGTTTGTGTTTGTGTGTGCCTTACTTTTCTAACTCGAGTCGTGAGGTCTTGAACAAAAAGCTTGCGCAGGTTGTGCAGGGTGTGGAGCTCACGAGCCTTCCGTATTAAGGGAGAGACAGAGAAAGGAAATAGTGCAGTTCAAACAGTTACAGAGCATTTAGTGGATCAGTGGTCTCTGAGGGAGCAAAGTGAATAACGGCGGCAAATAATGACTTACAACCGTCTCCTCCAGCCCTTTGAGGTCCTGCTTCGACTGCTCATGTCGCTCATGGAGGAATCTACAGATAGACAGAAAGATATAGTCAGGCAGATAGAGAGGAAATTCAAAATGAAATTCTCTCTGCCAAGTTATTGCCAGAATAATTCATGAATAAAGAACGAACGCAGCATGGACCGGCTGCCCCACTCATGGGCTGTAACCCATCTGCCAATCTGATGCAATACGCTGCAAAGGTCAGTTTAGAAAGAGGCCTATTAGCAGCCAGCTGCTACCTTATCCCAGTAATCTCCATAATGGAGAAGTAAAGAGAGTTACACAATCAGGAATAGAAAGAGGCACTGAGAGGGTTAAAAGGGTTAGCCCCCAGGAAATTTCAGCCTCAAACTGTATGACTATAATACTCCACAGCGACAGAATGCTCCATAAATAGGATAACAGTCAGAGCTGTAGAGCGAGACGAAAATAAATAGACAAAAGCAAGACAAAGGACAGAGGGAAAAGGAAGACGTGAATCAAAAGAGGCAGCCCGCCCTCAGGCCTCCATATGGTGAAGCGTTTGAAAGCTGTCCAGGACGGTAAAGCACAGACTCACGTCAGTTCCTCCAGCTGCCGGCTCTTGTGATGCTCTTGGCTCCTGAGATGCTCAAAGTCACAGTGCAGTTGCTCCAACTCCAGCTGCTGCTTCTGGTTACAACTGGAAAGGCGAACAATGGCTCACTGAGGGATTCAGTGGATAGGTTCAAAATAGATACTTACTCTCCAAAAACAGAATACTAATATAGAATTTAATATAACATGCTAAGTAATATAGTGAATTCACTATACCTACTACCTAATACCTTCTACTATGAAATTCATATGTTCTTTATTTAATTCAACTTCGACTACCTCAATGTCCATCTTTAATTTTACTGCTATATCGTCAGCTATTTTACAATTAACGTACACCAGAGGGTTTATAATTGTTTTTAAACTGGCAGAAAAATGCTTTTTCATAGGCTGATTGCTTGTATTGTGACGGGGTTTTGTTGTCTTAGAATAGCATGACAACCCCCTCAGTGTCACATGAGAAGAATAAATTGTCTTTCCTGAGTCTGAGGTGTGAAGCTCCAGCTCAGTGACATGCACAGATTTTCAAAGCGAGCAAATATTATGAAGTGTTTCTGCATGCATGCATTTTGGCTGATCACGGGGGTACTTGAGTGGTCTGAGGTCAAAACTAAAGTTCCATTAAGGTTCAGATACAACCTATTTAAGAAAATAGGTCAAAATAGGTCAAAAAAAGCTGCACACTTGCACGCACCACTGTGTGTACCCTTAATTTGAACCATTTCACATTTTACTCTCCTTGAATCATGGAAGAACATTTATCATGTACACCCGCTCTGGCTACTCTACCTCAAAGATCTGAAGGGTCTTACTCCTCCTATTTCAAATGTATTCTTCGTCACTGACATCCAACCATCCAACCATCCATCCATTTTCAAGCTGCTTATCCAAATCAGGCTGCACCAGCAGGGCGAGCAGTGCAGCCCTAAAAGTCTTTTCATTCATAATTCTCAGCAGCTGCTCCTTGGGTGTCACCAGACACTCCCAGGCCAGCTGGGAAATGTACTTTAGTCCCTCACGAGGGCTTGCACTGCAGTCTGCAGACAGTCTGCTACAGAACATCTTCAAAACGAGGCACCTGAGGGGGGCGTCTTTTCAAGGAGCCCGAGCCAGCCGAGTGGCTCCTCACATCGTGGTTCAGCAGCAGCTTGGCTCTAAAGTCCTCCCACGCTGCAGTTTCCTCACCATGTCAACCTCCCACACACATTTATTTCAGATTTCAGCCCCTCTTGCAGCTACAGCAGGGCTTAGACTTCTTTCAACTCAGCTACTGACTGAGACCATGTATCCCAATTTTAGCATTTCCACGCTGCTTAAAATGGGAGAATTGAATTTCAGACTTGAGCCTCGAGTCAGCTGAGTGGGTAAGCTGTCTGCTTCTGGCCTGTATTGTATAGTGCCACACAGTCCAGTCTTTCCAGGACATTTGTAGAATTTTTGTATACTTTGGTGTATTCATATCTCTGCTTTAAAATGCTCCTGTACTTCTGTTTTTATACTCCTACACAAGTCAAGAGCAGAGTCCTGATTTAAACCCTGGTTTAGTCAGAGAAGGTGAAAAATGACAATAAAGCACTGACTCGGTTAAGTCGTCGATGATCTTCTGCTTCTCATTGATCTCGTCTCGCAGGCGGCCAAGCTGTTTGCTGTGCACCTCACGGTGTGACTCCATCTGCTGCTCCAGAGCCCTCTGAGGTACAGGCAACAAGAGGGGGGGGGGGGGCATACATATATAATGAGAGAGAGACGGGACCAGGAGGTGGGAACAAAAAGAAAACAAAATGACAAAATAACAAGAGAGGATACAATTACACACACCGGTGCACATGTGGACATAGGGGGCCACATGGGCACTGAACACATACACACAGCAGACCGCCACTGATTACAAAGAGAGACATGGCCAGTGAAACTGGAGCGTGTTGCACGCTGACATGCAAAAAGACACTCGTGAACATGTGCACAAACACAGGCAGGTGATCAAAAACAACAAACAGCTGTACAGGAGTGTTTGGCAGCTGAAAACCACATGTGCTGCATGTTTACTGTGACGCCTGATCAGCAGCTGGACCTCAAAAACCCCTCAGTTCACTGTTTGTCAGCTGCTTTTTGGACATTTTATTACTTCTAAATTTGCTTAGGAGTTTGCACCAGTCAAGAACAGTATGAAGTGGATTCTGCATTATTGCATAGTCTCGTGTCCTTATCTGTACAGGAGCCCTGTCTTATATCAAAATATATTTTACACCTTTAATATTTTACATTATATTGTATTCACATGGTGTATTTTTCAACATAAAATTGTATTTCATCAAATTTACACAACCTAACCTGGCATACAGAAAACCTAAGGCCTGGTGCTATTCCAGTTTACTGTTTATTTCTGGGTCTTTGTGCAAAATATACCAAAGCTGCGGTCTTTAATGCGCTGTGTGCACTGTATGTGATGGGAACCCGCAGGTAACAGATGCCCAAAAGCAAATGAATACTGAAAAACCGAAAGTCATTTATCAAAGAAAAATGCCAAACAGTTTCCAGCTTCTCAAATGTGAGGCTGTACTGCTTTTGTCTATTTTGTTTAAATCTAAATTGAATATCTCTGGATTTCATTTGACATCTGGGGCTCTGGGAAACTGTGATGAGGCATTTTTTCACAATTATCTGACAATAAAGGAATTGTTTGACGTTTGGGGAAACATTTATTTGCTTTCTCACCAAGAGTTAGATGAAAAAATTGATACTGCTCTCACGTCTGTACAATAAATATGTAAGTGGAGGCAGAAGCTCCACTTACATATTTAGACTTGAAACAGGGGGAAAGAGTTAACCTGGCTCTGTCCAAAGATAACAAGAACTTGAAACTTTAAATCTTGATTGTTTAATGCATACAGAAACCATAGCATAAAAATCAGAAAGTTCCATTTTACAGACAATTATGTATCAGGCAATTTCTTGGCTGGCACCAGTTGCTAGGCAACAAGTGGAGACTCCAGGAAGTTATTCATCCCAGCCAATAAATAGTCAGCAACATCGCCCTCCCTGTAAAAATATCAACGTTTCATTTTTATGCTGCAATTTTGTTGCCTTTGGACACAGCAAGTCTAGCAGTTGCCAGTCTTTATGCTAAGCTATGCTAACTCCAGCTTCATATTTATCACACAGACATGACAGTGGCATGAATCCTGTCATCTATAGAGACGAAAGCTAAGCAGCAAATGTCAAAATGTCAAACTATTCCTTAAATCAGTCAGTTTGTTGCAGCCCTGGTTTACATGCAAAAGCACTTGCACTCATGATCCCATGCACAAGCACACAGACACAGTATACTGACACATGTATGCATGGAAGCAGTCGTAGACCATCAGACCTTTACACAAACACACGCCTCAGACCCACACAGCCACACACATACACACATATACCTACACACACACAATATACACTTGCAGTTAGCTGAGTGCTAAGGTGGTGTGATTAAAGGTCATCACACTGAGTTGCTCTCACTGTAGCCATGATTACCTTTATATCACAAGAATCCTGGACAGATGTGTGATGCTTCCCCCTAGCCACCTGTGACATGGTCTCTGAAACACACACACACACACACACACACACACACACACATTTTTAGGAGAAAAGACAGAAAGAGAATGACAGTGAGCGAAACCAGGGCGAGAAAAAGAAGACATAAGAGGAAGAGAAAAGCAGCCTCATAAAAGAGAGTAACACTGTGATGTAGAGAGAGGTGACAGTGACCTGACTTTGACAGCACAGCACCACTGCCGCTTGATGTTGACAGCGAGGTCGACGCGATCTAAGCTGTGCCTTGGGTGTAATAATATCTATTATTGATAAAGACAGCTATTGTTTCACACTGATCTGATCTGTTGTTAACACACTGCTGTTCCTGGTGTCTGATGATGAAATTACAGCGCTCTCTATCTCACACCAGCCTGCGTGATCGACGTGACCTGCGGCACTTTGTACTTATCCACTCCTGTAATGACTCGAGGACCACCTGGCTTAGGCGCGGCGTACGGCCAAAATTGATTGTCCTACCCTTAAATCCAGCAGTAATTTAATGCAGTTCCGTGGGACTCCTCGGGAAGAATGACTTACATTGCCTTTGGCCTGGTTTGTGAATTGTGCCAGTGTCTTGGGAGTAACTGCAGTTAGCTGGACCTGGCACAAATTTCAAACGTACCAGTAATCTATTCGTGCTGTGAAATGTTTGGGAGCCTAAGCTGTTCATCACTGTTTACTCTTGTTTTTCTTTTTCTTGACAGGGTAGAAAGGCCTCTGGCACAGACTAAAGCTCTCCATTGAAGCCAATAAAATTGTTTTAAGCGAGGAGGCACTTCCTCTCAGTTCTAGTCTGGTGGAGCTGAAATGCAGTCAAACAGACAGGCTTGTTGTCATTTTTTATATTTCACTTGGTTCAGACATGATTCTGTTTGACTGTGGCAGAACATTAACCTCATCTTTGACTTTGTCATCTGAAATCAGCAATTTCTCAAGATTTATAGTGTAGATCAATCTAAATACTGTCCTTAACTGTGCAGTGAGTAAAAATGTCACAGTGCTCAGATCATGCTTTATTATTTCAGTCCCTTTAGCACGATGTCATCTTAAAAACATGTGCTTCCAATGGGCAAATGTTCTGCTTTAAACCTGCCGTATTTTTGGATTTACTGAGCAAAGATCTGATTTGTTGACTGTTTGAGCATGCTGATTGGATTTGTGCTGGAGGCTTGTATTTTGCCTGATTTATCAACCATAAACATTTTGTTTTGCTTGTCTGATCATACTGATGTTTTCAACTCCTTCATCTTAGAGTCTGAATAAATGTTAAACTCTTAGTTCCTTGTTTTTCTATAAGTTCGCTCACATCGGTCAAACACCCCAACCTGTGCCTCAGGCAAAGACACTATTATTACAAACACAGAAGCTGTGCATTTTATATGTACTGCACTGACTGTGTTTATGCACTATTGATCCTTGAGCGTCAGGTTTGGCTGGATTTCACCTCAAAAGCTCAGTTCATGTGCTATTGCAAATACTCAGCCTGACTCTGTAGTCCAATATTAGTATTTTAAGTAGTGTTGACTAAACTGTCACACAAGCATCATGGCTGTATGGATGGAAATGTTGGTTGGTTCAACACTTTGGTCCGATGAAAAATCATTCATGGTGCTCAGAAGATTAATCCCGATGACCTCCCCCTGCTGACTTTGGTGATACCTGGACTTTTCTTCTAGTGCCATGAGGTTGAGATTTGAGCTTTTCATTGAAATGTTTCACAGCTATTAGATGCAAAATTTGAGACAAACGTTCATATTCCCTTCAGGATGTAGGCATTAACTTCGGTGATGCCTTCACTTTTCATGTAGCAGCATTATCAGGTTTGTCCAGCACTTTGGTTTATGACTAACTACCTGCAAAACTACTGACATGGTCACCAACTGCAGCTGTATGCTAATTTATGGTGGTGAAAATGGTACACATACACTGGCTTAACGTCATGTTAGCATGCTTACATTAGCATTAAGCTCAAAGCACCACTGTGCACTGGCTGCATTCTTTAGGCTGGCTGGTTATCTGTTCTCTGTGTTTCACATTTTGATAAAGCTACTGTTGTACTTCAATCATGATGATGTTTTTTACTGTAATGAAATAGCCTAATGTCGCATTAGTCAACCTTGAGCTTGGAGTTTGGCCAGTTCCTCGCTCAGAGAGTCATAGCTGTCCTCCAGGTGTCTCTTCTTCAGCTCCACATTCTGCATGTAGTCCGTCAGAGAGCGGATCTTTGCCTCGTGCTGAAAGTCAGAACACAACGTCTCAGATGCAGAGAGTATACTGATGAGCAAAGGACCTACCTGAGACAACAAGGATAAAATGTCCTTACTCACTGTGGGATGGATTTGATCTATGCTGAATGATCCTTGTCAAGACAGTAAAACTCACATGATGGCTTTTTCCACATCAGCACCAAAATACCCAAATCTCCCACTGGATTAACAGATTTACAAACTTCTTTCTCACACCAGATGTTTTCAGATGTTGCTAGTTCCTCCATCAGTCCCTCACCTGTGAAACGAGGAGGTGACACGAGGACAGCTCTCTGCCCGTCTCCTCCATCTTGCGGTGACACTCCATCTGAAGGTTTTCCAGGTGGCGGCAGCGCTTCACCATGGACTTCACCTCTGACTTTATCTTACTGATGTACAGGCGAGCCACTGTGAACTCCTCCTCGATCACACCAGTGATCTCCATGGGCTGGAGATAAATGAGACAGACAGGAGGAGAGCTAGTTAAAGGAGCAGCAGAGACATCTGGTTAAGATCGAGTGGGGATGATTTAAAGACAGCTGGGAAGGTAAAGAGAGAGGGAGGTATCTAAGAAACCCTCACTGCCATTTTGCATGCACATCCATTAGGTTAACAGCATCATTTAGCAGATGCTGTGACTCCTGCTGTATGAAGGATAGAGAGTCTAAATATTACAGCCAAGATGGATATCAGTGGATATGCCCATAACATATCCTCAGGTATTACACAGAGAGCTTGATAGTCAAGGGAAGTACATATACATCACTATATTGTATAATGTATGCGGGAATTTCTACAGATGGAAAATATGTCAAGCTGAATTAGATATAATTTTGCATAAAATAATGAAAAAGACATTTTGAATGTTCAATTCTTGGGTTTTAAGATTTCACAGCATGATAAAGGTTTAGTGGCCCATGGCTGGGAATCACTCGTGTGGAACACATTTAAACTACTTGAAATAATTGGGTTTCTGCCCGTAGGTTTTCAGCACACAGCAAATAAATACTGTATACTGTATATGAATGGATAAAGTGTTGGAGAGTCCAGAGTTATAAAAACATCACTGACAGACATTCTGAGTCTCTGTAATTTAAGAAATGTACTATTACAAACAACAAAACACTACTTTTCATGCACTTCGTAGTGATGTAAGTATAGGTCGGTGGGTAGTAGTGTCACTGAGAACAGATGTATGGACATTTGTCTTTAGACATGGGGTGTTTACTAGAGAGACAAGCTGCAATGGTGCCAGGAGTATCTGTGCACTCTGGATATGACTTTAAAAAGAAAAATATTTTATATATATATATATATATATATATATATATATGAACTGTATCGATTGTGTCAGAATAGTTAAATGTTATTTGACTGTAGGGGGATAAGAGGATTTAAATGTTTTAGGTAGAAAAGTTTACTATTAAAAATGATCATCATCTTTTGTCACAGAATCAGGTGTTATATATCAGTGTAACTGTCTGTTCCTTCTTAAACGTCTCTGGTAAGTGAATACAATGTCCCACTCACCAGCTTGATGTCTCTGTTTCCTACGATGGTGCTGAACTCACTCAGGTCCCTCATCAGCCCGTTGAGAATCTCAGCGATGCGTTTCCTTTGGTGGCTGCTCACTTCCTGGATACGGGACAGCTCCGCCTCTAAAGCCACGAGGTGAGCCTGTGGGAGGAGAGGAGTGAAATGAGGGAGTGAACAGAGAGGAAGACGAGGGGCGGGGGGAGAGGAAGGAGAGAGAGAAAACCCAGGAGAGGAGAGAGGGGAAAGAAGAGGAATAATAGGGGGAGAGAAAATTGTGTAGCAGAGGGTTTAGAGAGGTAAGGATTGGGAATCCTCTAACCTGTGAGCACACACTGCCGCCAGACACATTTTTACCCCTGACCCCCTTCTCATCCAAGAATCCAAACAGCAAAACATAATGGCCGCTAAATTACAAATCAATAAACTGCCGAGATGGAGTTTGATGGCATCTGCGCTGAATGAAAGCATCTGGGAGGGAGAATGATGGAGCTTCCTTTGTCCTCCTCCATTTTGTACAGCATCTATAGAATGCTGTAGCCTCAATGGCTTAAACACAATTACACAATTTGTGTCCAATCGATACTCAACAGGTTTGAGGACATAAACTGAAGGAAGGGCAGCTCAAAGGTTGCATCCTGCTGCACCATGCATCAACTTTTCAATATGATTAACATGAGCAGCCATGAATGAGACCGAATTTACCCCAGTAAAACCCCATCCCCCCAAGAACTGTTTAATAGCTGTCAAAAAACTTCTCCTAATTTTATTTATTAATTTAACTGTCCACTTACTACATATACGGCTTTAAATAAAGTCATAATGCATATAACTTATGTATACATTGCTATAGAATTATAATTACTATAGATGATTTCTCCGCAACGCCAGGATAAAGTCCTGTTGGAAAAAAGTAATTGTATTTTCCATTTAATAGTAGTTTTTGCCAAGAAACAGACAATAAAGAAAATATACAGTATTTTGACCAAAGAATATTAAAATCAGACTTCAAAACCAAATTTCTGGAAACATTATTGAGGAATGACCTCTGCGTCCTCAGTGGTATCTATAACCTTGTTCTTGGTTTAGTTCAGTGTGACCATGAGCAACAAAAATGTATTCCTTTCAAATAAAGGTTAATCAAAAATAAGCTTTTCAGTTCTACACACATTGAAGGTGTTTCATTATATATTAAATGAATCGTCTATTGTCAGATAAATCATGTACTTGAGGTCTTTTTTAATGGTGTATTTAAGCTACAGCCCCCACGGATCATCAGTCAAATGAACACACCATTAGCGGCCTTCATTAAATACAGCAACATTTACTTCTTTATCAACCTCTCCATCTTCATCCCTTCATTAGCTTCAAGCCATGTGATCATTTTCCAGGTCACTTCCCATGTCAAAACATTAGCTTAGCAAAAAAACGGCACTAAATAATTAACCGAAATCGATTCATTTATGAATAAGTAAAGAGAACAGGAGAGTGGAGGTTAATGAAAAGTGTTTAGTTTAGTTGAAGAAAGATTCATGAAGAGATATTGAAGAGGAGAGATGGTCTGCTGAATGATAAATGAATTTAATCATAATGATAGAAAAGGGGCTTGAATGGATGGGCGGATGAAAGAAGGCGCTTAAAGGAGCTGATGAGTGACAGTGACAGTGAGCGATGGCATGGCCTCCTGCAGAAGAAGAGAGGGGTTTCCACTGAAAGCAGAGATGAAGACAGCTGAGAAGACGGTGGGGTGAAGACAGTGATGAATGCACTCCAGTGCACCATTTTTCTCGGTCAATGCTGCCCCATTTCTACTGTAGATAGGGAAAAATTCAAAGAGCGGCAACAATACACATCAGCATAACAGCTGGGATGCAGTAAATGGAGATTTGCTAATAAAGAGTCAGGGGGAATGAAGCTGGAAAGGGCCTCGAGAAGCTGGAATAATTGGATTCTTTTTAGATCACTGGGTGGTTTCCTGTACGTGTTGAGCTTCCCATCTTGTCAGACTGCCAGGCAGCCTCTCTGAGAAGACGCGTCAGGAGAGAGGTCAGGACAGGACAGACTGAAGAGGCCACAGAGAAGCTGAGCTAAGTGAGATGATTGAGGAAAAGAGAAAGATTTCAGCTGGCTTTAGCCCACTAAACTGTGCATTGAGTAGTTATATTGTCAAATCATTTCATCAATTTCTGCGCCAGCTCCGGAGAAAGACGGAGAGGGAGGAGAGGACACTGTGGCAGATTGTAAAGCGGTGCATGAAATATTGAAGAGGTCTTAAGAAGGTGAATAATAGTCCTCTCTGTTCACCGAGCCAGCCACAATAACTTTATTAAGGACTGACCAGCTCTGCAAATACTCTTTCTTTTATCTCAATTTGCCTTTTCAAAAGTGAGTTAGATCCAGTCACATTCAAACCCTTAAAATCATCAATACATACCACAAATTTGCTTCACTGATGCCACATTTTAAAGGCCCTGAAAACCTTGCCTTCAGCATTTCTTAATAACATTAAAAATTCAAGACTAAGCGGCATTCAAAGTCCAGAAATGTCTTTAGATGTTACTTATCAAAACTTTAACATGAACGTAATCTCATTCATCAGGTGAGTGTTGTTGTGGTTTTGAATGTTTCTTAGAGCCTTATGAGTGAATTCAAGGGCCGAGGCCAAGAAACCAGCTCTGGCTCGAATTTGAACAACATTTGTGATGTTTTATGTCAAGTTGTTGGTTACTGTCTAGAGTGATTATGGGAAATAAAATAGGTTTACTTTTTTTCCCCCTCTTCTTCCACTTGCCACCCATTATATTTATACTTTCCTAATATTTCTTCTTACATGGATCTGCAGCTGCACCTTTTATCTGAATTTTCTCTTTTATCTTTTCCTCCACGCAGCTCTGCTCATTATCTCTCTAATTGCATTTTGAACCACTAGTTCTACATATTCTTGAAAGACATGGATTTAAATGGATAGATGGATGGATTACTTTATACCTACATGCTCCTTCTCTCTGTTTTTTTTTTTTTCTAAATGTGCTTCCAAGCTCTGCATACCACACCACCACCTCGGTCCATGCCTTCATCAGTTTTCGCTAATGCTAGGACAAGCATGTAAAACCCCTCTCCGTTGATCCCTCTTTGCATTTCTTTTTCTCTTCACCGTTCTCTCTTTTTCCCTTTTGGCCCATTTTGCGCTGCAATAAATATTCGGTCTTAAGGCATGAAAGTGAGCCTCCGGCAAGCCAAACCCACCATTTTCTTTGCAAGCTCTTCAGCCAGCAGCTTGTTCTGCACGCTCTTCTCCTCCACCTCCAGGCTCTTCTGGTCGTAGTTGACTGCCAGCTCCTCCAGGGCCTGGAGGACTTCATTCACCTCAGCCTTAGCAGACTCATTCTCTGTCTGCAGCCTGCCGAGCTCCGACTGCACCTTCTCACTATCACCCCTGGATGATGCCAGAAGCTGAGGGACAAGGACATTTAACAGCTAAATATGAGCTGCAAATAAAAAAAAAAAGATTTGGTGTAAAAAAGGAACAGAGAGAGTGAACTGTCTGCGAGCATACAACAAGCAGCAGCTTCTTCGTTATTCACGAGGCAGAGCTGTGTTGTTTCAATAAAACATAATTGTGGGGTTTATCTTGCTCCTTTGCTAGTAAGAGATACGCATGTCTACCAACCCTATTACACAATACAGGAGCAATCTAACAGATGAAACATATTTTAAATATTCATGTTAGATTATCACTTGGCACTGTAAGAGCTGGCATTTTTCTGCCACCGTGGTGTTTGTTTGCATATGCACTGCTGTAGTCCACTGTGGGTCATTTTATTGAATGGGTGTCATTAAATGTGGATGTTGCTCTACCCAGGGTGCCCGCGTGTTTGTGCTGTAGCATACACATTATGTTCGGATAAATGGGTGTCATGTCACTGCACGCCAGCTAAGGCTGGGTAGTTACCTTCGTGTCAGCTCAACCACAGTAGACCCATTTTGGGATATGAATGAACTAATTTTGCAAATGTGGAGTCTTTTACTTGGCAGCGTATTACATGCAAAAAGCTTGGTGCAGGCCGTTTGGCCCTATGGTTCAGCTCCTGTTATGAATGCATGCTGTAAATACTCTTCTTAATTACCTTTTAATGAAGTCTTTTGATTGCTGTGCTTCCCACAAGTAGTTATATACAGGCAGACAGTTTACTGTAGATTTGTGTGCGAAACAGGCTTAAAACCATTTACTTGAACAAAAAAGTCTCCAAATTCACAAAGATAGTGGAGTAATGCTCATCCACAGCACATTAGATCACATATCAGATCAAACGCGTGCATTTCTTTGTGTGTTAATCAGCTACAATGTTACAATGTTAACCTACATGCTTCAGTCCTTCATCAATCTTTGTATTGATCCTTCCGTCCAATCATTTGTGTCTAAGCAGCCACTGAAACCCATTCCAATTTAAACTGCCGGGAACATACAAATACATTCATGATCAATAACAATAATGCTTTATGTTCTTCAAGTGCTTTCTGGCACCTGAAAAGTGTTTTTTTTTTTTTTCCTTTATTCATCTCAAGGGCAAGATAATAAACCTCTCACGGCTGAGTTCTATTCAAAGTGTGTGTTTTCAATGTCACGCTTGCAGGCGCTGCAGCCAACTGTGGGCCGTTTAACCAAACGGATGAAAGGATGTAAAACAGAGGTCTTTTACCTCCTCCTGGTCCAGCATCTGCTCCTTCAGTTTCTCAACCATCTGGCTCTGGTGGTTGATCTCATCATCCTTCAGAGACAAAGACACACATGGACTAGAAACAGTTCATTTACAGTGTTATGTATTGCACACACTGGTTCAGTACAGATACTTCGTACACTGGTGTCTAAATGAGAGATATGTAGTACTTTCAATACTATTTCAGACAAAAACTTCGTAAGACTTTATATTGAGCTACATATATTCACTTTTTACCAGTTTCTTACTAGAATTGTATTGTATTTTCCTCAATAACCTCCCAATTACTGCTTCTTGAAGGAAGCTGTTGTATATTAAGTATGATCTTATTAATTTAACGCTCAATAACCCTAACCCCCAGAATAAGGCATCAATAATTGCTTTATAATGACTAATAAAGAGCCAATATGCTACTAACATGCCTGCTCATAAGCAACTTATTAATGATGAATACTGTATGTGTACCTCGATATTAAGTGTCACAAAAACATCAATGTAGTATAACATAAAAATAAAGAAATGCACAGTATATTAATAAGGGTATGATAAATTACTAAATACAGCAGTTATTTGATGGGCTGTAGTCAACTGATCATGCATACCACAATGGAAAATGCAAGCCCTCTCAATGCTAAACTCCACTACCTCAACCAGAAACACTTCAAGCAGAAGTCAAGCCACACATTTGTTGTGTGTATAATACAGGTCTACTTCACCACAGAGTGCATCCCCATGGATTTCCCTGCACAGTATGTGCAACTGCATACCTGCATCTGCTTGCTTGTGTGGAAATGTCAAAAGGGTTATGTGTAATGTGCTTTCTCATATGAAATGTAAAAGGAATACAAACTGTGCCACACACGACCTGCTCTGCAGATTTAATGGAAAATCCGTTGACAAAAGCAATAACAATACACAGCACTGTGGAGCACAGCATACATGTGCATAGACGTTGAACATTACTGTTTCCCCAACGGCTACTAATAGCTGTTACATTAGTCACTACTTTGTGCCTGATCTTGAAATTATGAACATGAATAATGCATGCATGGTACGTTCTTTGTATTCATGTGGGCATACCCTTATAGAAATCTCCTCCATCGTGTGTACATGGCTCTACGTTCATGCACACAAACAGGCCTCATGCAGCATCCATTCATCACCTTATCATCCAGCTGTTTGTACAGCTTGCGGATCTCCTCCTCATACTTCTGCCGCTCCTCCTCAGAGATGTGAACCACAATGGAGGAGGCAACTGAGCAAGGGCTGCAGGGGCTGCAGATGTCGAGAATTGGCTCCTCAGATTCGGGAGGCACCAGGGGGACGTCCTCTGATCCTGGACTCAGATGCTCTAGCTCAACAACACCCTCACCTAAAGGGACAAAATATTAGATTTTTGGTGTTGCTCTTATCTCTGGCAAATCCTCCACTATGGATTAAAGCATAAAAAAAGGGATTAGTGAGTTAATCTTCAGGGTATGTCCCTTCCTTACTTATGGACACATTAAAATCTCAGGTTTGAGATATTTCTGTGCTATAAATGATCTTCCTTTCTATGGACTCAGTACAGGAGCAGTACAAATTACCAGACCTATATAACATTAAGATGTTAGATTTCTTGTGTGTCGCGTTGGCTCAGACTCTAGTATTTCAGAAAGAGAAAGGCTGTTGAATGCAGAAAAGGGAGAATATTCACCACGCTAATTGTTCACAAGTACAAGCACCTAATGCCTTGAAGAACACAGAAACAGGCTCAGACCGATTGTTACTCTGGTCATGCGTCTCTGGCTACATGCTCGTCCTTACTCATTAAGGGGGTGTCCCTTGGTATAGGACACAAGCAGGAAGTGATGCGATAAATACAACAGAGCACAAAACCATACATACATACAACATAATAGTGGGATGATGACGCTATTGGTAAAGAGTAAGATCCTCTCACACTGGCTAACTTTTAACACATTAGCATTTACATTATTCATAAGGAGAGACAACAATTCTGTTTCCTGGAAAAAAAATAGATATACTGTATATTTATTAAATATTGTTTTCAACCAGACTGGAATATTATACTAACTTAAACCAAATGCTTTTTCAAGATTCTTTGTGTCAGTAAGTGCCTGTATTTGTGCACTTTTATCAAGTATATTAAATTTTCAATTTTTTCTGCATTCAACTGCGCCCCCTCTTTTTTTCTTTGTGTTATAACTGAGCCGTTTGGGAAGCCTTCTTCCACTGTTTTCTGTGTCACTCCAGCATTTCACAGCACTGATTTGATTGATGTAATGTAGCTGGGAAGAAAAGGATCAATTGGGATCAATTGAGTGCTTTGCACCTTTAAGATGAGGTCAAATGAATCCATACAGGAGACAATACACCTTTTGCACCTGTCACCGATTAGGCCTTCTTGTCCGTCTGAAGGTGCACTAATAAAAACAGCTGCCTGGTTTAACGCCTGAAACCTCGAAGCACATGGCGTCACACTATAGGAGATCCCCACTCTAGACTGTAGAGGCGATGGGGTGGAATTTACTCTAAGAGACAGCTGTTCCTGTCTTTGAGCCATCCTTGACTAAAGAGCCGGATAATATGATACAAGATGGAGGTCAACAGCATTTGTCCCAGGGAGATCCTGGCCTGAAGTGGGCAACAATATATGGAGCAGTGAAGGTGGGAATGGGGGCAACGATGTTGTCAAAATGATCCATTAGGAAATTAAAAGTACTAAATTGTGAGAGAGACAAAGATGAAGAGAGGGCAGGGAGAGATTGTGTGTGTGTTTGTGTGTGTGTGCATGCCTGTGAAGGAGAACGAGAGTAACTAAGGCGGATGAACCAATAAAAGGAATCATTTTCACTGATAGGTGTTCAATAAAGATGTGTTACAGCGTTTTTAAAATTCAGGTCAAGCAGTGAGGGAATGATCTTCAAGAAAAACATCGGACAGGATTCATTACATGGCTTGAATGTCAACCGATCACTACTATTGAGAGCTCTGACATTTGAATTGACCTACAGTCCAGGAGGAGAGGATGCTTAGAAATGTGTGTGTGTTTGTATAATTAGCTGTGAATTTGTGTGTGTATGTATGCAGTGCTTCTTGTGCTTGTGTTTTTGTATGTGCGCCGACACAGACGGTGTATGTGTGTGTGTACCAACATGGAATGGGATCGGTGTACGTTATGGCTTTTCTGTATATGCGATTAGCTCTTGTTGCTGTGAGGATTAATAATACATAAAGGATTCATGAAAGATAAAGCCTCCAGTGATTCTTGCCTTCAGCACAATGTGAGGGGAATCAAATTATACAAAGTGCAAAAGTCTGAATAATATGAAACAGAAACCGCCAGAACGGGATTTTTAAGTGTTTTGGGCACAAGTCCAGCGAGTCCGTTTGGCTGCTCTCCTCCCTCATCACCACTGGCATGTATTCAGATGATATCAAATGAGGTTAAACCTGCACGTACGCAGACTGAAAAATAATGTCTGCAGGCTAGCAGGATGGTAAAATTTTCATTCCTGTAAGTAAGTACTATTTCATGCATGAAGAGGGACTGGAACAAGGAGATATAGTGGAGGGATTTTTCTATGTGGGACTATGTAGAGGCTGTATTCACTGGACTTGACTCTAAGCACTCTTCAGGTCAAGCTCCTTACCTGCAAATACCACAATTCTCATTTTTTTTGCCGGAGAGCAGGAAGAAAAAAAATGACTTAGTGTCCTGGTCCTGTCCAATTTTCATTTATTTTGTGTCATACATGTTAGGCCTACAGTAATTTAACATTCCACAGCTGTGCTGTGAGGCTGCACAACAGTGTTTAGTTATTATAATATTAGCATGTTCACCATTTTAGTGTAGCATTTTAGCATGCTACCATTTGCTACTTAGCAATACGCACTAAACAGAGATGAGGACGATGGGAATAAGTTGCAATATTATTAGTTTTGCAGATATTTGGCCATAAATCAAATTATTGGTCAAATTAAAAATTTCACCTGGTGGCAATAGATTTAACAAGTTATTACAATACATCCAGATAGGGATATAACAAATTTCAATGGCAACCCATCCAATGGTTGTCAAGACAATTCCCTCCAAACCATAACCGAATGGTGGTGTTAAATGAAAAGTCAGAGGAGCATCAAAGTCATTAGGATTCGTCCTCTGGGGACCATGAATGTCTGTATAAAATGTCTTGGCAATCCATCCAGTAGTAGTTGAGATATTTCAGTCTGGACCAAAGTAGTGAGCCTGACACAACACCGCTTCTGTGGCTAAAAACCTGAACTCAATTTTGATAATGTCAGACAGCTTGGGCAACAATTTTCAGTTCACTTTGACATTCTGTGTTTTTGGAAGTTGCCAGCGTGATAACAGTGTAAGTATTACCGTTCCTCCAGTGGTTCAACTCAGTCTCCAGCCTTTGAACAGTCTCCCTCAGTGACCTGTTCTTCTCCTTTTCCTTCTCGTACTTCTTCTTCCACTGCTCTGCTGTGAGCTCCAGGTTCACCGACACAGTATTTCTTATGGTTTTGGCCCTAATTGCAGTGATGCGGGGAGAAGCAGGGAAAGAGCAGAAAAGAGAGAGAGGGAAGGAGTGGTGGGAGAGTGAGAGGAAAAGATACAGAAAAGAGGAAAGAAAGTGTGAGAGAACAGCAGAGAATAGAAGAACTGTCAACAAGGGTATTTCAGCCCTGGCTGCTCAATGAAAATGGGCTCGCATCTCATTAATTGGTATGCAAATTGGGTTCCTGCCAACTGTGTTTGATGATGCATGTAGGGAGAAGGAGGTATACGGAGGCAAGGATTCAAAACGTTTCAGACCTCTTACAAGACATTCACATAAAATATAGCAATCGTACAATTCATACAAGAGCAGAGGAGTACTGTATGTGGCTATAAATTATTCCTCAATTATGACGCAAATAGGTGGCGTCACAGAGTTGAAACATTCATGATGCTCCAGCTGCAGCACTCAGCTCAGGCTGTGAATTTCACATCAGGGGCTATCACTTCATTTTACACTCCAGTGAGATAACACTGTTGTGATTATTCATTTATTCCCCGATATTAGCAATACAAGCAGCCCCTATCTAAAGCTGCCCCGTCACATCAGAATTCAGATAACACGTTGTTTGGATAGTGCTGATAATCAAACATCAGGTGGCAATAAAGTTAATGTTGAACAAAACGGTAATGGCTAATTTATGTGCTGCATCTATACACTATGTACCCAAACCATCCAACCATAAAATCTCTACTTCTAATAGTAATAAAACCCCTAAAATGAACCCTAACCGAGACACTGTATTCAGTAACCTGCTTTTAATGCCATGGATTCGCCTCAAGTCTATTCATTTGTGGATATTTTTCTGAACCATTATAGTCACTTGACACGTTGATAACACTGAAAATATCCAAATAAAGTGTGACAGAAATTTGTTTAATGCCATGTCATAGTATTTTGGTGCAATATTGATTTTAGGAAAGAGATTAATTGGGTGTTCAACAGCTACTGTGGCTGACAGGGGGAGATAAGAGACAAAATTTTCTGCTCAGTAAAATTCTAATGTCTGCTCTGGATTCTGTCACTCCCTTTGCTCGGTCATACATTATTTATTTCAGCCAACTCTCATGTCAGTCTCTATTCAAGGAATTCATTGGTAGGGGGAAAAGGCTTGGGAAGCATAAGGAGGCTTTTTGGGGATCTTTCTTTCCATCTGTGGGTTCCTTTGAGTTGACAGTGAGCAATAGGAGTGGAAAGCTGGCAAGCAAACCAAACCGCTGCCTCTATGAGTGCAGCTTACGCTTAAGATTAGAAAAGATACTCTTTAAGCAATCCCAGCACGATCAGAAACCAAATTGCAACACAGACCCTGCCTCCAAAGCAGGGTGTGGGCCGTCAAAAGCAAAGTTGGAGGCAGTAATATGTGAGCAGCATATCTGAGCTGAGCACATTTCAGCAGAAAAACATCCCAACAGCTGCAGCTGAGCGAGACAGTGATGTGTGTTGTGCCGCACAGTGCAGCAGCCCGTGGCTACTTAGCATGGAAGCAAGTTACCGTTGGCCAAACATCAAGGTGGATTTGGTCTCCACATCATTGTAGCTGGAGGGAGAGCAACAGATGAACATGGTGGTGCGACAGTTCCCGCCCAGCGAATCCTGCAAGATGCGAGTCATTTTGCTGTCACGGTATGGCACGTGGGATTTCTGCAACAACACAGAGAGAGGTTGTATGAAAGGGAAGCCATGACGGTATGAAAGACATTTTTAAAAAAAAGACAAGCAGAAAAAGGTAAGAAGATCACAAACCACCATGCAACTGAATTCCTTTTAAAACATGACAAATATGCTGCTGTGAGCATCAGCAGGAAACAAGAAAGATGAAGTTTCTGCTGCATCATTCACAATATTACTTTTTTAACCTCTGGAACGTCTTCAAAAAAGACTGTGTCCTTGCTCAATGAATAAAGAATGAATGCCAGCAGATTATGAAAGATTTGTGAGCCATTTACAGTCTGCGTGCCTTTCCGTTTTATGAGGAGTTCCCTAAGAGTTATATAATATTAGTGAATGTTTTAATTATGATGATGATGCTTGGAACGACTATAGAGCAGGCAGAATGGATCCAGTGGTTGAATTTCCAGGTGGCTTATATGAATATGAGTTACCAGCTATAGCAGCGTTGGGAATTATAGATGAGGGGTCAGAAAACTGGCTAGCATGTCACTGCAGCATTTTTCTAATCCAACTGCTAGACAAGAATGACAGTATGGGAGGATTCAGTTAAATCTGGTTTATGTTCATCGACAACATTAAAATTCTTGCTTTCCACAGTACCTGTGCATGGCGACTACGGTATGGTCCACATTAGGTAAAGATAAGATAAGATAAGATAAGATAAGATAAGATAAGACTGTGGTTATTGCAACTAGAATTTTGTTAAAGGACTAGTTTGCTATGTTGGGAAACACACCTATTTGCTTTCTTCCCCAGAGTTAGATGAGAGGATTGATACCACTTTAAAGGGTAAATATTGAGCTACCACAAGCAGCCCATTAGCTTAGCTTAGCACTCAGACTGGAAAGCATGACAAACAGCTAACCTGGCACTGTCTGAAGGTAACAAAATGAGCCTACCAGTAACTGCAGACCTATAGACAGAGCCAGGCTAGCCCCTGCTTCCAGTCTTTATGCTAAGCTAAGATAGCCAGCAAGCTTAACATTTACTGTACAGAAATGAGAGTGCTGTTGATCTTTTCATCTAACTCTCAGCAAGAAAATAAATAAGCATGTTTCCCAAAATGTCGAACTTGTTCTTTAAGGTAGGGTTTAGGTTATGGGCATTGTTCCTAAGGATAAAGAGACCGGGCTGATTAATTGTACTCTGTGATTTGGCTATTAGAGACTGTTTTGACACTATACAAACTAAAGACGTTGAAGACATTTAGGCTGTTCTAATCTAATGCATTCAAATAATTCACTGCAGCCCAGACTCAATTTTGTAAAATACATTGCTTTGGCAGCAAGTATCAGGTACACAATTGAGAGGAAAGGCATTAGGCAGCTGCAACACACATAGATAAGAAAAACTGCATAGATTTTCTCCACCATACCGTTCCCTCGGCCAAGGCTGAGATGACGTTCCCCAGGGCCGACAGAGACTTGTTGATGTTCTTGGCCTCATCCAGCACTGCTCCCTCTGCACCTGTCTTACTGACCTGACACAGATACACACACATAGGAGAAATTAGCTCTGTTATCAGCATAAAAAGCATTTATTTTTCTTTATTTATGCATTTAGTTTCTTTTATTTACCAACAAATTACATGATTTGTGACTGTAAATTCATAAGCAGGTTCCTGCAGATGACTATGTAATTGGGTGTCAATTATTAGAAGAACAATTAACCAGCCAAGAGAGTCTTATAATCAGTGTACAGCAGCTCAGCTGAACGAGCAAAAATGTGAAACTCGTATACAGGCAAGCATGCAATTCTTATTTCTGGAAATAAGCAACTGGAAAGACCACCAAAAACACTTGTTTTTAGGAAACTTCCAAGAAAACTAGTCAGAAATAACAGACCTGTAAAATGAAGCACATATTGTATTGTAAATGATCAAAACCAGATAGGAAACACTGAGAGTCGACCGGTTTTTGCAACACTTTATGCAAGACATTTGACTTTAATAGGAAAGGCACACCATACTGTGTCACAGTCGTCATGGGATACAATTATTTACAGCAAGATAATGAGGAGCTTAATTATAGAGGAGAGCAAGTTGAGCAAGCTGTCTGCGGAGCGTGCACCAGCTTCACGTCTAAGAAGTTGTTGGAGCAAAACTGTTTAACCATTTCCTCCTTCATCCTCAGGGAGGACCAAGACAACTTACAGACCTAGATTCAGGACTTATTAGCTAAACCATGTTTGTTAGCATCTATCCAGGCTGCACGGCTACTCTAAGCAAGCATTATTCTATATTTTGCATAAATACTACAAACAATAGACTACACCCAGGAGCCAGCTTTGTTGTTGATGTATTTTGTGTCTGCTTCCAGACTATGACCTATGTCCTGGAGATAAATTGCTTCATAGATGGTGTGATGGGGCTGACTCAGATTTCACCTAAAAGGCCTTGAAACAGGGAAACAATTAATTGTTTGTGGCTCCCCTCAGTTTGACCTCTGTCTTGGCTGAAACCTTGTTAAAGCTTATCTGTACGAAGAAAAATAATTTTTGAGAGTCTATTATTACTCAGAAAATGATTTTTTTTGCCTCCCCCAGTGGGATCGACTGAATTCCTTAAAATGAGAAAACATCAGCCCTGGCATTGCATCAGTGACTACAGAATTAAACTGAAAAATTCAAGAATCAAAACGAGAATCAATCCTCAGCCTCCAAGATGGATTCTTCGTAATGCAGAATTTAATAAAAATGTAATGCGGTGCCATAAAGTGAGTGATTTAAAATGCTTTAAGGGCGAAGTTCAGGGATTTAATGCATTGATTATCTGATTCTTAGTTGGCTGAAAACACCATTTCTTAAGAAAGATGTCTGGTCCCAGTGTTACACAATCCTGCAGACAGTGAACGTTGCGAGTTAATAGCATTTTTAATGTTTGTAGAGCAAGATACCCCATTGGTCCTACCTTCTCACTACCAGCAAGGTCGACCAGGTACAGCTTTCCACTCAGCTTCTGCTCTGTCTCCACATTTTCTTGTTTGATGTTTATCAGGAAGATGCTGTGACTCCGGGAACTGTGCTCATTCATGTCTAAAGAACAAAGTGAGGACAGAGGGGACTCTAATTCAGACTCATTTTATAAAATGTCATTCAACTCATTATTTCTCATAGACGGTGTTGTTAAGCGAGATGTTCACTTTGCACCTCATCGTGCATTTCTCTGCTTTGCACCTTAATATTGTTATACTTAAACCGGGAAAAAAAAATCTGATGTGAAGTGTCTGACAGTGTGAGTGTCAGAACATTACAAACTACGACTCAACAGAGTGACTCACTGGTGACAGCAACGTGACGGTTGGCCTTCCCTTCGTCTATCACATCCATCACTTCCTCGGGGCTTGTGACGAAGCGCTCCGTGCAGCCCTTAGTGAAAGAAAGAAATGTGCAAGCGTTCATTTGTGCTGTAAAGAAAACAAACAAACATCTATACACATATGCTGTATACATAGCATGCAACCAAAAACATGCTGTATCTGCAAATGAACGCTCCCTTAAGCTTCTTCTTTGCACACAGTTGTCTGCACAAATAAAAACACATGAAATCAAACAAAGATGAAAGAAGTTTGCCATTTGCTTTACTTGAAATCATCATCCTTTAACTTTAAAGCAAAAAATTGACATTTTGGGCAATAAGCTTATTTAATTTCAGGCACAGAGTTTCGTTGGCTAACGAGATGTAAAGATTGACAGCACTCAAAGCTATAACCAGGAGCCGGTTATCTTAGCTTAGCACAAAGACTGAAATAGGGAAACAGCAAACCTGTCCCTGTTAAACGGTAACAAAACAAACCTCCAAGCATATTTTGTTTTGTTTGTCAAATCTGTAAGAAAAATAAAGTATAAAAATCACAATTCTCCATTTAGCAGAGGGCTGTGTCTCGGATTATTTCTTGGCTTTGAACAGCTGCAACTCCAGGAAGTCGCACCAGGAAGTTAGTTTGGCACACAAACCTGTAACAAGGTGAACTGTTGCTTTTTAACTTTGTTTTTTGTATGGATTATACATAACAAGCTATAACATGTTAATTAATGATCTCTACAGAAGCTGGTAGATGATTTTGAGCCAGGCTAGGTGATTACCCGTTTCCAGTATTGGCGCTAAGCTAAGCTAATAGCCTGCTGGCTGTAGCAGAAACTACATCTACATAAAAAAAATCAGTCTGAATCATGTCAGACTGCTGATGACTCACCTTCACATAAGGAACTCTGTATTTGTCTTCATGCACTGACAGGTTGGTTTTTGTCACTAGGGTGTGAGGGAAAATAAGGAGAGAGGTCATGGTGTTACCCAAAGCATTATCTGTTTGTGCTGTGTGTGTGTGTGTGTGTGTGTGTGTGTGTGCAAATGTGTTTTTCTTTATTCTCTGCACAAATATATTCAGACCTGACTATGTTCCCTCTTTATATGTGAGTCAGACAGTGATGCTGTAGCTATGAATGTTTTTAATGGAACTGAAATATTTGTGCCAAAGTAGCACAGAGGGTAAAAAGATGCCTCTGCTAATGTCAGCAAAGAAAATACACATTTCTGGCAAAGCCACTTATTGGCCCGAATGGCTGCTTCAGTCACTTCACATTTGAAAGTCCTATCTTGTCGATGATAATTGAATTTCACCGGATTGCGGAGGCTGTTTTTTCCTTGGAGACTGTGTGCTTGTGTGTGCATGAGCGTGTGTCTGTGTTTGTGTTTTATCACCCTACAGTCACTTTTCCTCTGTGGAAGTTCCTCCACAGGGTGTTGTTCTCCGCACTGCCTCGATTCATCTCGCTTGCTGTTGACTCGTTTTTTGTTCGTAGCTTAAATGCTCCTCAGCTGCTGTGAACTCCCCTGCATACAGATGGGGGCTTTCACCGCCGTCTCTGGCTCGATTAAAGATGCAATCACAAGGATGCTGCCTACCTCAGGCCTCTCCATCACTTTACACTGGTTATATATCTCAGTGATAAGCCTGTGAACTACAATGTTGTGGTGCTACTGTGTGCACAATGTGCAAAAACCACAAACCTTATTGTCAGGAGCAGAAGAGAATAAAGGAAAGCATCCTGGTTATGTAATTCTTCAATTCAACTTAATCAATGAAAATGTCTTGAGTTTTTTTTTACTGTTATCATAACTTAACCATTATCACCATGGCAACCAAGTACATATTTTTTTGTTTCAGGAGTGTCTATATAGAAATATAGATGTATTTTTCATTTATAACCTGCAAAACATGTAGAAATAGATCAGCCCTGAGTTATGTCTGCAGTCCTCCCACCTTCCATCAATAAGGCAGGTCAGATCATGTGTAGCACAAGAGGTAAAAAGACAAAGACTCTAGTAAAATTGGGGTGTTTGGGTGGGTTTATGCCCTGGAAACTATGTCCTGGATGTCAATGTTACATTTTTATCTATATGCACCTAGCTATAGGGGTTTGAATTTCCAACTTCATACTTAGCCTGTGCAGTATTCGCAAATACAAGTTGTGTTTTCACTCTTTTAAGTCATGTGTTCAGTGCAGAAACCCACCATCCAGCAGGTCCCGGATTTTATCCATGTATATCTCAAAGTAGGAGACCTGCAGCAAATCAAAAAACATGAGGCAGTTAATTTTAGGAAAACCGAAGGGGAGAGACAGAAACAAGGAAGTGACACAGAGAGAGAGGGGGGGAGACAGAAGGGACGCTCATTGTGGAAATATGCAAAATGATGCTGCAGTAATCTGTCCTCTTCTGGGTCTGACGAGGTATTATCCTCCATTAGAAGACTGTGGTGTAAAAGGGAAAAAAAACCAAAACAAATATTGCGGGATTATCATGGTTTATATATTATGATTTATTGATGCTTGGCTGATTCCACTCAGTCCATCCATGTGAGGATTACATCACAGGCCCCAATCTGAACTCCCACTGAATGTATCAGAGTGTGTAAGACCAAAACTGAGCATGTACATCCCTGTGTGACACCTGCACCAATGTACACATAAACAGACGCACATTGAAATTCACACCGACCTTTATGTGGAATTCTAGGTTCTCATCCATGGCAAATATGTGCTCAAAAATGTCCTCTGAGATGCGGGGGATGATTCCCATTCCCTCTGGATCGTGGAGGTTCCCCTGCGAGAAGAAAGAGGCCAGATAAGAGCATGTCAGTGAAGAGCAAATGCAGACCCTGGGACGGATTAAGCAGGGAGAACAGTAAAAGACAGGAGAGCGGAGAGGCTTTTGACTTGAAAAGGAACAGGGTCCTTTCCCAGAGAGAGTTGTAAAGGAGGTTAGTGCCCACAGAAGGCTGGTAAAGACAGATAGTGAGCGATGACAGTGATGGAGGGAGATGTACTGTCAGGGCGAACAGAGGAGCAGATACTCTATAAAAAAAAAGGGGCGTGTGTGTAAGGGCATGTGTTCCACAGCAAGAAGTCTACTTCTTGAATTATTTAGTGATACTATACCTCCATGGTGTGTGTTTTTCCAGAGGAGGTCTGCCCATAGGCAAAGATAGTCCCGTTGTATCCACCCAGTACATCTAGAATGAGAGAAGAAGAGAAAAAAGCATGTTAAAGAAAGAAAAAAAAGCAAAGCAGAAAACCATGTGAAAATGAAGAATGGCAGCACGACTGCCAGACAAAGGGAAAACGTGACTAAATGTGACTCAAGCTAGACACACGGCAGACAAGCACCCAGACAAGGCAAATATCTTTGACCTTTGCTCCAATGACAGATCAAACTGTGCCCCGGAACGCCTGCGTGCACTTAGAAGCATGCGGCATTTAAGCTTGGTTAGTCGCTGAACAACCTCTGTGGTTGCACACAATAAACAACATTTACCTGCAGTGTCAAAGTCACCAGGAGGCACTCAGTGAAGTCCCAAGCATGTATATCTACATTATTCTCCCCATTCATCTGGTAGGAGCCGCAGCGAAAACAGCACTTCCTCACCAGTCGGGGTTATAAAAGCAGTGGCACGGCTGAATGTCATATTGCTGACACAGTCTAATAAACTCCTGTGGCAAAAGTCAAACATGGCTAAAGAAAAACACATCACCCTGAAAGGCCACCAGCTGACCACAAACTAATCACAAAGGCTCTCAGCTGAAAACACGAGGTGCCCTTTCTTAATTCTTGCGGCCCTCAGCTCGGAAACACGTCTTCTTCTGCCTCCACGCAGGTCACGTTGCGGCCAAAAAAAAGAACGTGACACATAAAAGAGCAAAGAATAAAGAATTTGACGACGAGAGGATATAAAGACAGCGGGAGGCAAGATGGCCAGACATCAGAGACCACCACAGAGGGAAAACACAGAAGGGAATAGACAGAGAGCAAAGACAGCGTGAGTGTGAGAGAAAGACAGTGAAAAGGGCAAAGAAAGAGGCAGGACAACAGAGGCAGACAGCCAGAAGAGGAGAGAATGTGTAAACATGCATCTCCAAAGCAGCTTTTTCTGGCCTTGCTCGCCCTCTCCATTGCCCTTTTTCCTTGACACATTTCAAATCACACTTTTCATCTCATTCCTTCATTTTGCTAAATGCCTCCCTAACCTTGAATTTTTCCCAACCCTGAGCTGCGATTCATCTCGCCTTTTTATTTCCGTCTTTCCTCGGCCTGCAAAGTAATCTCACACTGTAAGTAATCTTTCTCGCCGAATCAATCTCTTTTTCATGCTCCATCTAGAACTGGTTCAACCGAGTTCCACGCTCGCTTTGAGGGAGGCACGGAAAAAGAGACCCTAACCGGGCGAAAAGGGGGCAGACAGATGAAGGGAGATGAAGACGGAGGGAGGGGCGAAGGAAATAAGACTTGGCTCTCGAGGGCGTTGATTTCGTTTGATCTACTGTCTTCTGGATACACCAGTCCTGCTGTGCTGTGATAAGCATGTGTCTTGTTAATCAGCACGTTTTGAAGCTCATACCTGTAGGTTGTGTGTCTATAGAGCTGCTAATGCATCCAGTCAGTGAATAGAGCGTAAACCCAAGGATACAGTGATTCAAGATGTACTGGCTGTCTCCCTTTTGTGTCCCTCACTAATCTTGGACAACAAAAAGGCAAAAACAATGTGCACACGACTCACCTTTGACAATCTGCTTGGCACAGGCGTTGTAGACCTGTTCCTGGGAGGTGTTGGTGGGGAACACCTGGTCAAACACATACGACTTCCCCTGTGAAGGCCAGCACAAACACAGTCAGCTACACAACCGCACAGACAGTTTAAAGAAGGCTTCAGATTATTGTCAACACCTCATCCTCCCCTGTGACTCGCTGTAAAATCCGCCCTGGGAAGTTTGTGAAGCAGAGCACAAGGGTGTGTGTGAGTGTGTGTCAAAGGGAGGAAGACTTCACACATCGTGTGCATCACTAAAACATTATGCAAAGCCATATTGCCACAATACAAAGTGCCACATCAATATTTCCTTTACGCACAGTGAACATGCTTAATGGACCTTGTGTCCATCTGTGTGTTTTAGGCCTGAACAGTGGCGCATATATCATATCAAGAGCCCCATCTGTCTCCTTTGAGAGGTATGCATCCCAAGTTTGAGCTTGTGCCTAATTTTATTTGTGTGTATTTGGTGCTATTGCGAGGCGGTGGGTGTTTTGAATGAGCATGAGGCTGGGCAAAAGGCTGTGTGACCCCTAGAGAGACGGAGAAAGGGATCACGTCTGAGGTGAGGCCATTAGAGGCGGTGTTTGAGGACTTGAAGAGTGAAGTGATGGAGTGGAGAGGAGGAATGGAGAGGAGGAGGAGTAAAGCAGAGGAGCGCAAATGCGGAGAGGGTAGAAGAAAGTAGATGACCTGCAACCATGCGAGAGAAAAACACAAAGAACGACGGGGGAAAGGATGGAGAGACTGAAGTGGGTCTTGGGGGAACCCAACAGGTCAGCCGACCAGCTAACTATCAGAAATTGAACGAGTCACACAGCCAACCAGAGATATGCTAATTCGACACACAGGCTCGGAACCTTTGAACCAATTAATTAGCAAGCTAGAATTCAGCAGGAAAGCCAGTTCACCCAGATACTCAGTCAACCACCCAACCCATCATACTTAGCCACACGTCAGCCACATTCTGGTGATGAGAATAGTGACTGGGAGCATTCCAGTATCCTTAACACAACATGCCTCACTGCTAACGGGCCATATTTTATGAAGAGTGTGTGTATGGATGTATATGTGTGTGTGCAGGTGGGTGTACAGATGCACATATCCACACCCTGCAGACATCCACTGTGAGAAGCAGGCACTTCTCTAACCTTCACACTTGTGTTATATCATATTTTTTCGCTTAATTGTGTTGTGGCTGCATGACCAACTTTTTGAGCATTAATGGAAGGCTTATATACTGGAGTGTTTTTAGGTATTCTGACTTCAGGGGTGTACCATTTCTAGACATGTTTTCTAAACTCTTCCATGAAAGTTAGTGGCCTTTATCTTTTCTTTCTTTTTGTTTAATGCCATTTTTGTCTTTACGGTACAGAGAGACAGGGAAAATGTGGTGATAACATGCCACAAAGGCTCCCAGCTGGATTCACAACCCTAAACCATGAAACCACTGGGACACACCAATTTATTTGTTTAATTGTCGGAATCTGCATTTCGTCAAATTACATCATCATTTCAAGTGCGGAGGACGTAACAGAACCAGACATAGGACTCATCTCAGGTCCTGATCTATAATTAACCATAGAAAAGTGACTCAGCTATGTCTCTTTCATGCCTGTAGAAAGGACACTTATGGCTGTAAGTAAGGTTTCTTATGTAATCTGGATGTACTGTATAACGGACAGGATTTATAGATTTATAGTGGCCACAAACCAACAGTTTTCCATTCTATCTATATTGTCCTGAGGGCTGCAAAGTGAGTAGGAGCGCCACGTTATATAAGCAAGGCATTAAAGCCATACATGCTCCACTAGTCTGGTTCTATTCATGCTCCTCTACTTGGAAAGAGAAGATTAATTTTGCGGAGGGAGAAGCACATTATTATTGCTATTACTACAATTCAGATAAAACAAACTGTATAAGATTGAGAAAAAACAAAAGTTAGGGATTGAGACACAGTTTAGACACAGAGAAAAGAGAGAGAGAGTGAGAGCAGCTCCAACAAGCTGCCATACGTGGTGCACCATCTTGCATGTTATCATTTTAGATTGGTCTTAATATGCTCATCAATTGCCATGCTAATGCTTTTTACTGTTACATAATCTACTATGATGACAATTTCATTTTAGTCAATACGCATTCAATACAATTAACCAAGGGTCAAGCAATGGCTTAACCTACAAACTATACATGTGTTCACAAAAAATATATTTATTGTTTCAATTTATGGGAAATTATTCATTTTTGCTTGCTGAACAGAAGTCAGTGGGATCAATAGGAGGGACATATGAAGGAGAAAATTCCTTGTATACACACTACACATATTGGGCCAGTAAAGGTGATTCAATAGCTGAGACATCTCACTAAAATGGAAGGAGCCTTTGTCATACTCAAATAAAAAACTGTTCATTTTCAAGTTTTTGTACTGAGAATGTATCTCTTTCACACATGCAATTCCAACTGAGTCTTTAAGGTTACAGCTTCCCCCATTTAAATCTCCTTCAGTTTTTTATGGATAAAGAGCTGGTACAAGAACTGAGCAGCTCCATGATCATAAAGCTGAGTTGCTGAACTATCAGCTCAGCGTTGCAAAGGAAAAGTGTGCAACTGCCATGGCTGACAACGAGGCTGTGAGCCAGCAAAACGCTGCCAGCTTTGTCAGATCCTGGAGGTGAGCAAGAGGCTTCAGGCTGAAAAAAGCTGAGCTATTGAGGAGCAGCGTCTGACCTGCTCAAAGATCTGCTCCAGCTGAAGACCAGGGAGAACGAGGCCCTCCAATCCGAAATCTAGTCCCTCAAAGTCAAGCTGAAACCCTGCGACAATTTCAACGCAGACAAGCATGACAAGGCAATTGCCCCCAGGAGACGTCACCCCACCTTTGTGGATGGTTGTCCCGGCTGTTCAAACAAGAGCAACAGAGGCAAACTCAACAAACTTTGCATGTTTTCTACCTAGAGAACAATGAATATGTGGCAGTAGAGAGGCTCAGCAGTCGTGACTGCAGCCACACAGGATGCAGCTCTAGGTTCAAACCCAGACCTGGAGCTGCTTCCTGCCTCAGTGGGTTTACTCTGGGTGCTCTGGTTTTTCCCACACCACAAACACCTACAGGTCAGAATCATTCACCAATTAAAAAATGAAATCATTTTTTTTTTCTTGTGAAAGGAGGGATATAGTAAAATGTTAAGTCTGCCGCTAACTGATGAACAGCTCAATCTTCAGAGAAAATATAAACAAATACAGAAACACTGCAAGTTGCAGAGACCAACATTAGCCTGTACATCATATGCACATTATTTGGACAATGTTTCCGCTACAGTAAATGCTTTACATAAAAGCCATACAACTCTGGAGGATGCTCTAAACCGTTATTATGTCTGCACCAGCAGTCTGGGATAAAATACACCAGTAATCCCCTGCACCTCCAAGTATTACACACAGGCCCTGCTGCCGCTCAGCCTCTTAAACGACACATTCAACAACAACCTCGACACAAAATCCCAATGCACACAAATTTATCACGGCCTGAATAATAAGTTCTCTTCCGGGCTTTCAAGGATGGATTCTTTTGTGGTTTAACTCACAATTTATCATGTTCATTTTCAGTTCACAAGCACATTTATTATGTTGGTTTTCAAGTTGCATTCAATTTAAACCCTTTCATTTATCCGTCAGTGAAAAGCAAACTTGTCACAGTAAAGATTTGATTTTTTGTATGATCAGTAATCAATTACGGTAAGCGAAGATGAATGATTGACACCAAAATTTTGTTATGTTTTACAGAGCAGTAACCAGCATACACAACCAGGGAAGAAAGCAGAATAAGCATTTTGAAGGCTATTTAGTCAATCTCTGCAACACATAAAAGTTGTATAACCTTATTTGTGTTATAATCAGTGCTAACAAACAAAATGTGTTATTTTAGATTATTTCAATTATAGATTCAAATATGTTATTTCAATATATCTTAACCAAACCAAATCACCAAATCATTTGTATTTAGACTGGAATCAGTTAACTGCTACTGCTAGCCTAGCTACATTTGGCAGAAGATTAGATTAGCTGCTACTTTTTGTTGTTACTATTTCATTTAGCCACTGCCCGCATTAGCTTTAGCTGAGGCTAGCTGTGACTGTCTCACCAGTTAGCTTTAGCTAGTGCTGTCACTGCAGTTTCATATCTCTGTTTTCTCTTTTTGCTTTGTGTTTTTTTCTTTTTTTAAATACACATTTCTGTGGCATAATGTCATATTGTCAAAAAAAAAAACAGTTTCTTAGTACAACATTTCAATTTCCATGTATTTTCATGTGGTTCACTTGAAATGAAAATTAGATATAAGTACTGTCAGTGGCTACAGAGCAGCTCGTAGCCTAGTCCCTTTCTGTGTTGCCATGATTTAACATGCTGTAGGTATACTGTCTAGTTGATACACTGAGAGAGTGACATAGCCTGCATCAAGAAAAGAGTATTTTCATATCTGTCAGAACAGAAAAGTTCAACCTTGTGATGTTTTTCCACACTTTCTTAAGCAATATTTTTAAGGCCAATATATTGAGCTGATATACTGAGATTAAATCAGACTTGTTATTTCAGTCTGCCAAGATAAACCAGATGTTTCTGTTGTGCCACTCAGTGCTTCTGTTCTAACCTATTTTATTAAGAAAAGCCACTAAGCAATTCGTGCCACTCTTAAGAGCTGTGGCTGAAAATCAGGCATCACTACAGAGTACAATGTTGAGTGGGAGCATTCCCACAACGAGCTCCCACTTTACAGTTACAGCTTTGTGTAAAATAAATTGTTTGTGACAGAGGGTGAAGACATTTTGGCAGAATCCAAGCTTCAATTTGGTGTATTCCTCTTCCACTTCTTTATAAGGTGAACTTTTTTGCTGTTGTGTTCAAGTGCCGTAATCACAGCTGCAGGTACAAACAAGCTTCCCATCAGAAGTAATTAGGGCTGAGACTGTTCCCGATGAGCCATTTGTAATACTACACAGAGCACACATATGCAGAGGGAGGGGAGTCTGGAGGGAGGGAGTGAGGAAATCATAATGTGGTCTTCATTGGGGTGAATAAAATGAGTCAGTTATATAAGCTGGATGAAAAACAACCCCTTGCCAATCATTTGTTTTGCCAGCTCCACCTTTAAAGCTCTAATCTGCTCCTGTGCTGCATAAATATGATGATAGCATAAATGCACAAGACGTCCTGTAAGCTCTATATCAGCATGGCCATCTCTCAGCCTGTCAGTATGGCTAGGTATAGAAACATTTACTTGTTTGTGTGTTTGTATAATTTAATGGATGTCTTTTCAATTACGTGCATGCACACTGATGTCGAATGCTGAAATGGGAAGCAAAGCGCGTGTGTGTACGGGTGGAGATAATATATCAAATTATGCTTGTACATGCAGACATTGTTCACGGCCCTCAGCCTTGTGTGCCATGTCCAACACCCACAAGCCCTGTACAGCCTGCAATCTGCTGCCGTCTGCCAGGAGACAAAGAGGCGGTCGCTGGGTTGCAGGCAGAGAGGGAAAGAGAGAGAGAGAGCAGGGACAGAGCGAGAATTAAAAACTGCAATAAGCAACAGAAACTGTGAGAATCGCTGGCAGTGGGCAAAGAATAGCTGAAAACAAGGCTGAGCTGAGCAGGATGGCGAGGAGGGAATGATCAGTGAGGAGAAGTGATGAGAGTAGAAAAATTAAGACACATAATATACGTAGACGACAACAAACCGAGAGACAGAGAGAGTGAAATACAGTCAGGATGAAAAATGATGGGGGGAGGTGAACAACATACAAGGAAGAGAAAGAGGAGAAAGAACAGAGAGCGGTGAAGGGTTGTAGCAGCAGCTGTTGGATTTAGTTGGAGGTCTTCTGGTACACAGGGTTTAAGGCCCTTGGGGCCAAAGCGGCCCCCGTCCGACCAGAGGGCTTGGCATGGGAATCACAGACACATGCATGCAGCGTACAGAAACAGTGACATTTTGTACTTATGTCTTTTCACAAACCATAACATGCAATAAAACAACAGTGAAAACATGACACCCAAACAGACGCTTAGAAGGATCAACTTGGCTCAAGTGTGCCTGACTAAGCTAGCATTAGCTAACACTAATTAGCTAGTAGTGTTTGGCTAATTTCAATTAGGATAAAAAGCAAATACAAATAATAATGAGTATTGTATTCCACTTTATTTATGTGTTTGATTTGTTTTCATTTAAAATCTTCCATATGTAGGCAAAGTGCTGCTGGGAACTAAATGCTAATACATCGCAGTTTGGCTTGGTAGAATGCTAATATTAGCTAATTAGCAGTAGACACACTACAGCTAAGGATGATGGGAATGTCATTAGTTTTGCAGGTATTTGCTCAGTAACTAATTGAAATTCAATTCAATTAAAGCAACTGCAATGATTACTTCCAATGCTGCGCACATGCACATAAAAATGACAGTCAGGTTTTTTTACTTAAACCTAAAGCAAAGGAAACACCAAATTCAAATTCTGTTGAACTTCATCCTGAGGAGGGCATGAACGGAGGGCATGAACGTGCCAAATTTCATGGCAATCTAATAGTTTTTGTGGCATTTCACTTAAAATCACGAATATCAGTAGGATACATCTTTCGGGGACCAAATTTTTGGATTAGTCCATCTAGTAGTTGTTGCAATATTTCAATTCAGACCAAAGTGGTGAACTGACATTGGCATCGATAGAGTTTCATATAGTTTTCATATAAGGGTTTCATCTGCAAACTAAATGATTATAGTCTGGTTGATTAAAGGTGCCCTGTGAGGTTTTTGACCACTACTGGTGCTATAGACCACTGTCTTGATGAGTTGGTCCCCGCTCATACACCATCCACCCCAACCTTCAACCTTAACCTGTGCAATAATTACCTCATGCTACACCCACCTTTGCTCCTGAGAGACAACAGGTCTTAGTCACATGGCCACAAAAGATTGTTTCTCAGGAAAACATAGTTTCAAGTGTTTGAGCAATTGAACAATGCCTTAATTTTCTTGGTGAGGTACTGTAGCAACATCCACAAGAGAGGGCTGACACAGAATACAACTGCCTCTGCATATGGCGACTATTTGGTGCCTGCCAATACATGCTGCGAGGGAACAATACTTTCCAACACAAGCACACGCACGCACATTTAGCTCCCATTCAGGGTGGCTGAATTCTTGTCACATCCTTCCTCTCCATCTAGTTTCACACCAAAAGCGTCCCTCCCACTAACCAGGAGATATATAGCTATAACATTTTAAGGGAAGAGCTGGATGAGATGATAAGAAGATTAGGCATGTGTTCCTCCTCCTCCTCCACATTGATGGGCTGACAGGCAGGCGGCTGCTCATTTTTTGCTCCGTGGCTTCACGGTGGTTTGGTGCGAAAGCTTGACTGAGGGCAGGGGAGGAAAAGAAGAAGGGGTCCTATTTTCCCTTGCCAAATCCCGTGTGTGAGTCTTTGTCAGTCTCTGTATCAGTCTCCCCCACAAACTCATCAGCTCCCTTCTCTCACATTTGCACACACAAGCACAGTGAGACTGACTGAAGAGGAGTTCAGGCTGCCAATGTCTGTTCCATCAGTCAAGCTAATCAGGCTTCGAGCCCTAGATAACAGCATCATTAGTGATTCTTTCGACGATAGAAAAGCCCTCACAACTGCGAAAAACTCCAGTCACACAATATTACCAAACATTACTGTATCTCCTAATACACCCTGCTGACAAGTCTAAGTGAGTCGGCTGGCACAATGCCTCGAGGGCAAAACGGCTCGCAGTGCCTCAGATATACAGTAGTGAAGACTGAATGGTGAAACGTGATGGTGGTGGTGTTATTTTGGATTTTTTTTTTTTTTTGCAGCTATCTTGTACTTATCAAAACAATTTAGTAGCTGTTACTTAATTACTAGCTTAGGGAACCAAAGTTTACCGCTCAACATTACTTTCTTAACAGAGAACTAATAATTGCACTTATTTTTCTACGTCAAGTTTTTTTTTTAGGAAGGATCCACACATTGAAGTGGTGCAATTAGTCTCCCATCAAAGTGGAATACTCTGCATAATTCATCAGGATGAGTGAGGGAGGCAGGAGGCAGAGGAGTGGAGAACGAAGGGGAGGGAAGGGAAGACAGGGCTTTGTTAACTGAGTTTCAGACCGGAGAAAAAGAGCAACATCAACCTCCCTACAGACATTATGAGAGTGAGTAAAAAGGAACCACATCGACATCCAGTTGAGGAGACTGAGACAGAGGAACTGATCACGAGAACCACGAGATATGAACTGAGATGACAGCCAGAAAATTACAGAAAGGGTAGACACAGATAAAGAAAAGACAGCGATAAACAGTATTCGTTTATTTGATTCAGAGTGTGTCTGGAAAATGACAGGTGCCATGGTGGCTCCATCTTTTAGGCCTGGATATTAAGCCTCAGCGCTTCTTTGGTTTGCTTTCAGAAACTGTCAAGTCCTGTAAGCTGCCATTCAATGTCTACTCATGTTCATAATCTTACTGCATCAGGTAGTTCCTAATTTAAATCATTTTTACCCATTCCATCCATTATGATTTATTTGTAGCAAGTCCAATGTTCACTCTCTTTTAGCTCTTTTAGTTTTTGGTTTCCACCAGCTCCTGAGGGAAATATCTGGGTCTTCAGCTGTTAAATGCTCCGCTATGTTCACCAGCTGGTTGCTAGCCGTGACTGTCTGCCGTTAAGTGGTGAGCAGGTAGTGTACAGTGAATTTTTAGAGCTTTTTCACTGAAAACAGATGCGTGCTGCAGCCGAAAATGACACCAACAGAGCAGCAAGAGTGAACCAAAGCTGTAGAAAGTTGTGGGCGGACAGCTAAACAATGAGCTGAAACTATAAAGCTCAGTAAATCCAAGGGGAGCTGCAGATTCAGGTGATAATTCTCTGTAGGTTCATCACTGCATCACAAACAACCTCTCTCACATTGTCACACTGTCATTTGATGCATTATTATGGTAAAAAAAATGGCGAAAATAGCCACTTTACAGGAACAGGTCAACATTTTGGGAAATTTGCTTATTAGCTTCTTTGCTGAGAGTTTGATGAAATGAGGAGATCGATACTCTGCTGTAAATCTGGTGCAGCTGGGCAGCTCAGTGTAGCAGCACAGCCTGTGAAAACAGCACAACGGCAAGCCCTCTGAAGCTGACTAATTAACATGTCTTATTCGTGTAATCCATACAGAGCAGAGGCATAAAAGTGATACGTTGCTATGTGTGGGACTGCCGTGAGCAGTGCCTTCCTGGAGTCTTGTCATCACTATGAGGTTGCCAGACAACCAGCGAGATATAATGTGCTAATTAGTGACCTTTAGAGGTGCTGGTTAGCACATTTTGTTAACTTTGGACAGAGCCAGGCTAGATATTCCCGTTTCCAGTCTTAATGTATCCAATAATACACAGCTTTTAACATGTACGTTCATGACTCACTATCACTGTCAACAGACATTGTAAATTTCATTGTATATATTGTTTATTGCCTCATCATCCTTTGTATATATTGTTTATTTTATATTTTTGCACTAATGAACTTATTGTTCAGTCTTTTTGTTTTGTTATTTTTGGTCTTTCTTTCTCTATGCAAGTACACTGAGTGCCATGTTTAAACCGGAGTCAATTTCTTTGTATGTGCACACATACTTTATGCCAAGCTAATCTAATCGGATGCTGGCTATCGTATTTCAGTCAAGTATTCCATTAAAATATGGTAATTTTAAACATTTACAATTCAATGACAACTGAGCAAACTCCAACTGCTGATGAAGATCAAGTGATGAGGCTGAAAGCATCTACTAAACAGACTTTGAGGTGAAATTATTTTGTTAGATAAGTTTCGACAGAATTTGACTGCATTATTTAAGCAATTCTTGTACACCTTATGATTAAAAAAACATGTAACATTTGAGAATTGTTTACACTTCTCAAAGTGAGGTGTTGAATAAAGCAGGATTTTCGTATGGGCTTTGAAGTGCAGCTATTATATTGGCACAAGGATCCTAAACTTGTAGATAATACAGCCTCTCTTTATTGTGAGCTCAAGCACATATATCCACTCAGGAGAGGCCAGAACGACCTCTAACAGAAAAGCACACAGAAAATACCAAGTTCAAACACACTGGCAATGAAGATACTGCAGAGACTGAGAGAACAGACGTGGTTGAAATAGAGGGAGACTGAGGAAAAAACTTGTCAGCGATGACGAAGACTCCCCATCACCTAAGTGACACGTTGAATGTTCCACTGCTTGCCTGCAATGTCACATTTGATTGGGTCTCCAGCCTTTATATGGACTTTGAGTTATTTACGTAGTAGATTTATAGAAATCCTACAGAAAATAGAAATTAACCCTGAGAGAAATGAGTTGTCACACATGAGCTGGAATCAGTAACCTCAGCCTGCAGCAAAGAGCTTCGATTACAACCTGAGACAGTCTGAGAGCCCGGCTATTCACTGTCCTGCCTCTCAAAGGGAATATTTGATGTCAAAGGAAATATTTGATGTCAAAGGAAATATCTAAAATATTAAGGCCTTGAAGTCAACACCTCTCTTTTAGCCAGCATCCACCTGCATTCAGCTAAATCTGAGTACATGTAAATCCAGGTAAAATTAATTCACACATGATACAAGCTAACTCCTGACAGCAGCTTTGCCTCTGTCTGTGCTGCTTCAGCACAACAGGGAAAAAAGCCAAACACATTTAGCATTTAATACAGAGGAAATCAAGCCAAGTGACAAGCTTACCTTAAAAAAGCATTGTGCCGAAGTGCTAAAACATCTCAGAATGTGTAAAATAATCCAATCAACACTTACTAACACTGTGGGAATAGACAGGGCATCAATTTATCACAAGTAAAATTTTATCCGAATGTTTTCTTATTACAAAGTGTGCATGTTGCACCATTTATTCCGCAAATACTAGCACTAAAGACCCTCTCTTTTTCCTAGTGAAGCCATGTTTGGAAAGAAAGCTCTTAACAGAGCCATCAATCCCTCTCTATCAGTAATTCAATTTGTACATAAGCCTGTGAGCCAACTGCATTGAGTGAATTTAGGCGAGATGTAGTGGTCCAATATGAAATGATAATGCAGGCAACTTATAATGCAGCAACCACAGACATCTCTCGCACTGTGCCAAATTGAAATAGAGATTTTGTGTGGTCCTGGACCACAGTTTCAATTAAATCTGAACTCAGAGCCTCAACTGTGACTGATCCTCAAAAGCACAAGTGCCAGAGGAAGACACATGCAGTAATCCACCAACTGTGCCAACGAGCTGTGTCGCACCATTAGTATGAGCCCTGTTAATGACCACATGTGCCGGAGAATTAATAAAAAATTAGACCATAAAAGGGTATACATAAGCACACGTTTCTATGAACTTGCTGACAGCAATTATCAAAGTCAGGGAAGCTGGCGGCATAGCTGGGTGGAAAATGAAGCAATCCAAGAGCTAGTAGTGAGCAATGATTTAAATGTGCTATAATAATCAACAACACTGTTATGGGGGATTCTCTTTGTAATTCAGCCGCAACTAATGACAGAGCCATGCAGTGAGGTTATGTGGATGCCAAAAAGCCTCCAGAGGAAAAAAAAAAAGAAGTGAATAGGGCGGTGTCAGAATTTGCATAAAATGTAATTAATTAGCTCCGGGAGACAGAAGCAGTGAAGTGAAAGAGAAAAAAAAAACAAAAAACTGTGTTGTGATTATTGATGTACCTACTGGGAGCCACAAAGAAGCAGCATCATGGCTCTGTAGCCTGGAGAAGTGTTTCTAAAAGTCCGGACTGGGACCAATCCAAGGCCGTGCAAAGATTAAAATAAGCCCGCAGTTCATGTTTGCCAAGCTTTTCCGTGTCTCTTTTATGTCATGTATATAGAATACAATCCTAAATTAGATTAACCTAGATCAAAAACAGTAAAGGAAAGGGTGCTTAAAAGCATGGCTCCCCTGAGAGAGGAAGAACAGCGACCTAGAGGAGATGTCAGAGCTCTCAAGTGTAAGATCAATAAACTGAACTGTGATTAAAGGAAACAGAAGTCCTGTGCATACAGAAGGCAGGGATGCTCCTTTTGTCTCCTTGGGATTTCCTTGCTGTCCTATCACCACGCTAACATAGCACCAACTGCTTGGGGTCCTGGCGCTCGCGCTCACACGTGTGTGGACATGTGCAGCTGGTTGCGATGTACTGCCCTGCCCGCAGACGGCACACGGAGGGCAGACGTGGGGACCAGGCAGCATCCTGGGCAGGGCCGTGGCTAATGAGGAGAGGATGCTCCATTAACGCTCCCCGGAGCTGAAAGCCTGGTCGTCACAGCCCACTTCTGTCATGAAGGGAGCGGAATGGGCAGGAAGAGCGTTGACGAAATGGCACGGGCTTATCTAACCCCGGCATGTGTGCGCGCTGAGTAAAAATAAAGATGAGCGGGAACTGGCAGCTCATATGCTGTTGAGGCTGGCAGCTGACTAAATTGGTGTCAGTTTAATGTTAATATGAAGAAAAAGATGAGTGGGAAAGCTGGCAGTCCTTATTGGTATGGTCGTGGGCAGATAGATTATGTCCTTAAAGTCCATAAAGTAGTGTTGATTAGAATCCTGATTTTACTCTTGAAATACAGCCAAATTAATCTCAGCGAGTGTGTTTTTCATTTTGGAGATTCTCACATCTCTGAGCTGACTGCCGTGAAGTAAACCTCACCAAAGTCACTTGATCCCTCCTGATTGACAGGAGCTTCCCCCTTGACACCATTAAAACCTGCTAGCAGCTCCTACCTAACTTAATGAGACGGCAGACCGAGTTGAGCTTCTCCTCTCACATCTTCCCAAAATTGCTGCTGAGTCATGGGGAAATGAGCAGCAGGAACATAACACCGTGAAATACAGCTAGACAGAGAGAAATTCAGTGAAGCATGTATTGAGGAGAGACACAAGAAGACATGAAGAGGTGCACAAGATGAGGTTTGATCCCAAGTAGTAGCTCCTCTGATGGCGGTGTCCAGCGGGAGAAATGAGTGTGGATCTTGACCCTATGCAGCAATCCCATTACGCTGCCTAATTGGATAGGGTATGTGCACTGCAGTGATAGAATTAGAGCAGTAAAGCGTGCACTGGCACAGGGATGAGGGGAGCCCTTTGGACCTCCATTTCTGATTCTGTTTGGTTTGCAGACAGTTAAAGCCATTGCAAAGAAAAATCCGACAGGAGAAACAGCACCAGTGGAACTATAAATAACAAAAGGTACGAGGCAAGTAGATGATTTTACATTGCGCCCGCCATGCGCTGTCAACAGTTTGTTTCAACAGCAGCTGTTTTTCCCTCCTATTCTCTACCTTGGCCCCTAATCAAGGAAGCGATAGGAGAAGAAAAGAGAATCAGCTCTCGGGCGAGCACGTCGGGAAAAGAGCCGCAGCTCCATCAGAAACCAGACATCCTAAAAAGTGGCCGCTGATGAATAATCGTTTAATTTTTAACGACATTACATGCCTATTTTCTGCAACAGTAGCACACCATATGATGATGATATGACTAATTCACTTTCATTATCCCAGAAAAAGCTTTCAGGAGAGCAAAAATGCCTGCTTGTGGCAAGCGCAGACAAAATGATGAGCTTTAGTGCAGAATATACTTTACTATGTCAACCTTTTGACACAATTGTTCTAATCCTCTATTCTTCCTAAAGATGTAAACAGCATTATGCAGCTGTGAATACAGCAGAGTTTAACGCCCTGGGGTTTCTATAGTAGACTTGTAAGCACACAAGATAACAGCAGCCAGGGAAAGGTAATCCATAGAATTACAAATGGGGTGCAGAAAATAGAGAATCAATAGTTCTTTAATGCGCACATGTCAGTTGGACCTGGGTGGAGGAACCTATTTCATCACAAATAAGTTCATCCTCCTGCCATCTATCATGGCCAAAAAAAAAAAAAAATGCCTGCATATGACAATGGCAGGGAGGTCAGTGTAGAGGGTATGAAGGATGTTTTAAACTATAGTCAACACAATTACTCAGCATACACACATGAACAGGCACGCGCTCACACACTGAGGTTGAGTCTGACAGTATAATAACTGACAGTTTGGGTAACAAACACAAACAGGAGACTTTTGTTGCTGTTGTTGTATTTTGGTCCAAAACAAAATCAGCCTGGTCTTGCGCTGCAATGCAGGCTCAATAAAATGGGTGCTCCAAAATCTTGGACAGTAACAGCATGACATAGAATGGACTCACAGTTTCAGAGACACAATGACCTATAGTTGAAGAGACACTGCAGGCTAAAATCCACTCCGGAGGTCTTAAGCATTTCCTCTTGCTCGCTGAAAATTGGATCTAATAGCCTGTGTCAACAAGTTATGTCATGCTACCATACCCCCTTAAGTTAAAGTCAGCCCAAGCGTGCAGCCAAAAAATAATCACGTTGGTTTGCAACAACAGTAGCCAAATGAAGCATAAAATTATTTCATTTTGGACAAAGGGAATGAAAGAGCTCCTGTTTATCCAATCAAACCTTAAACCTTTTGCAGCTTAAGGAGATAACACAGGAAGTGATCATGGAGTGAAGAGCACAGGTCTGAAACAGAAGTTATTTCTTACAGACTCCTAACCCATATCTTATCATCATAATACTGCCGCTGGTATGATGCATATGCATACTATCTAATTTTAATAAGCCGACTCTGTGTATGGCGCTGACATGTGATCTCTATATGTCATTGTCCGGGAGCAAGAAAGAAAACATTCCATATCTTGCCACCTCCGAGGCAGCCATGATCACTTATTTATTCATAGAACTGAGTCCAAAGCGTGATTCATCGTGGCAGTCTTTTGTGCCTGCCAGAAGATTAGGAGGGACAATCTGGCCCCTGTGACGCCGCATTATTCCAGACAGTGAAATACTAGAGACAGCTGTGTCACTCCAGCGTGGAGCAAACACAAAGGCCGTGCCTCTGGGCAGTGCAGACTGAGTATGGTTATTACTGTCACACAGCCACTCAGCCCTGCGGAGCTCCACAGGTGGCCATGCATGTGAGATGAAAAAAGACATGAGAAGAAAACTAATAATAATGTGGGGTGTGACATATTGCTATTGTCATCAAAATTACTCATGGGAAAAATTGTGCTGCAGTGCCTGGAAGTGCTTCGAGGAGCTGCTGAGAAACCTGGCCGTGTAACTCAGGGCTGTGCAGCAAAAGGTTTACCTGTACTACATGTACAAATATCATCTGTCTCTTTTATGGTCCAACATTTCAGGCCTGAATGAGTGATTCTGCTCAGCACTCTTTGTGCTGCTGATGAGTTTCACAAGACTACTGTTAGCCCTGACTCACTGCTGATGTCAAGGGAATGCAGCATTGCACATCCTCTCCTATGGCAGCAAACTCACCAAACCTGAAGTCTCAAGTCAAGTCCTGAGTGTGCGAGGTGAAATACAAGTCCAAGTCACTGAGGTGACGTCTGCGTCCAGTCTCGACCGACTGAATTGAGTTCCTGGCACTCAGGTTGGTGCCAACTTGGGTCTAAAGCTACAGTAATCATATTATTAATGGATCAAATGTGTAATGTGAAGTGGTGGCCAAACTTTTTCCCTTGGAAGGCCAAAACTGAAACTTAATGGTGGACAACGTGCCAAAAGCACACATCTGTTGTAGTTTATTGTGTTGATAAGATGCAAAATGGTACTTCCCTTAATTGACTGGCTTCCTGCACAAAGTGTCAGTCTGCCTTCCGTGCTCAGACTGTGAAAAATAAATAATTAGTCATCCTACATATTTAAAGAGCAGACTCTGCTGTTCCCCACAGTTCTATGGTGTGTTTTAGCATCTTTTAGATTTTAGTTTTGCTGTCTCCAACTGCATTGTTCTGATTCAGTCTCAACGCTCTTGTCTGCCTTGATTTCAGCCACAGAGGGCATCTCTTTTCAGTTAAAAAAAAAGCTCTCATGAACTCACCACAGGCTGCCTGCTGAGCATCAAACAGCAGACAGTCAGACGGAGCCACTAGCTGGTGAACATGGAGCATCTAGCAGCGAAAGAGCAAGATATTTCCCTACGAAGTTCATGGAAACCAAAACTTATTGGACTTTCATCATGAGGTGGCCAGGAACACAACTCCCAGTGGATATTAATGCTGGAAGTAATAACACCTTTATGAGGTAGCTTATGGAGTATTATTTTAGAATAATTGGACATATACTGCTGTGTAGCTAATATTTCAGTTTGCCATCTTTACGACACTGATCTACTTCTGCTACTGCCGCACTGTGACACTAGACGTTATTAAAGGTATACAGTCTTGCTTTACGTAATCTCTTAGAATAAATTATATATATATATGCATTATATATACTGTATATATATGGCTAATGTAGGTTTTTTTGTAATTGACAGACGCTCATATAAAGATTTAGGGCAGCACATAAAAGGATGCAGAGTAAATGTTTCAGTTAATGTGTCTACTTAAAGTGCAAGTCTGAGTTCAACTCATCAAAATTCCAACTCAAGTTTTGACTGTGGCAGGAAAACACTCTACATTTTCTACCCACTCCCAACGTTTTGATGCCCCAGAGACGTTCCTCCATCAATTCAGAACACACCAACACAGCAGCTTCCCTTCCCTTCCCATCTTTAATCTCTCCAAGTGTCCTCCTGCCTGCCACCCAGGTGCAGCCGAACCATCACTCAACAATTCAAATCATTGCTTCTGTCAGTTAACAAGTTCTGGAAGGTGCAGACAAATGTGGGGCCATCAGTGCTGCCCAGATGCGAATTGTTTTTATCAACCGTCAAAATGTCGCTACCGGGTCCCTGCAGCGTGCCTGTTTGCCTGCCGGCCTGATATTTTAAATCCTGATCCAATCTGACGGCCACAGCATTTAAACTCTCAGGAGACTTTTTTTTTTTTTTTTTTTACAACTTCCTCTGAGCGTATTCCCGAGCTACATGAGAAATACCTCAGATGGAAAACACACAGTCTGACTCTACATTTGCACACCTAAAAAAAAAAACCCTTCCATCCTACACGCCTCCAAAATAATTACATTCACAGAGATGTAAACGCTGCGCATGCTTTTGTGATTACAGTCATCTTAACAGAAGGAATTTGAGGGCTGGTGCATGAAATACATGTAAAGAGCTGCCTCTGTTTCCAGACATTATCAGTTCTGAAGGTTCCTGCTGCCATACAAAAGGGTAGGCAGGGATCTCCAGCAGTACAGCGTATGTTGTCCTTTCAGAGTAATGGATCGTATTTCCCTCAATTAGATTATATGATTTTACTTCATTTCTGCACAGTTTCCAACTGTCATCATCTGTAGAATAATGAAGCATGCATTCCCACTGTCTAACACACTATGTAGCCCAAATGGAACAGAAGCACTGACATCCAATCATTTAAGACAGTAAATCAAGACAGTCTGCAGAAGTTAATACTGAGATACAATTGTTTAAGATAACCTGATAATCTGCAAGAATGAGCATCTGAATGCTTTTTTTTCATTCTTGTGCTGCCTTCAAACGCACCACGAACACAGGAATGAATGATTTCAAGCTGTTGTACTGCCAAGCTGCCATTTCCAAATAGCATCAAAATAATGCGATAATGAGCATTCAATCTGCTTGTGGAAGACATCCTGCTGATACAACCAGGATATACAAGACAGTCGCACAGGGATATCTACCCCAACAATGCTGTCTTGCATTTTAATAGGGGTACACGTGTGTGTGTGTGTGTGTGTGTGTGTGTGTGTGTGTGTGTGTGTGTGTGTGTGTGTGTGTGTGTTGCATGTGTGTGACAACAGAGTGAGCAGACAGGGATTTTCTGCTGTCTTCATCATCACTTGAAGTCAACCCTCAGGCCAAATGGGTGTGGATCTCTCTTGTGTGTGTATGTTTTAGAGATTGCATGCGTGTCTATTTCTGTTTCCATGCTTGTGTATGTATTTGTGTGTGCGTGTGTGTGTGTGTGTGTGCGTGTGTGTGTGTGCGTGTGTGTGTGTGTGTGCGTTAGCCTTGGCCCAGATGTGCTTACATCTAAATAATGAGAACATTTGCATTTAGAGCACTCTAATCTCACGGTTAACCTCAGCCTCAGATTGATGAACATGTTATAGCCTGGTTCATTTCCATTGCTGCTCCATAACAGTGACAGTAACCATCAGTTGATATTCAGTGTGCACTGAGAAAAAGCCCAAATCTATTCACTGGACAGAAACAACCCACAGAGCTCAGTAGATTTGCAGCTCCTAATAAATCAACGGTGCATTAAAGGCTGACTACACAAGATACATCACCAACTCTCCATCAATCCTGCATAATTTTCTGATACAGGAAACACACCTAAATCCTGCAGATCAATACCACAGACGAAGCAAATGATGAGGCACAGCGTGGGATCACAAAGGTGGGGTCCAGATCCAAATTCCTTTTTAACACAACAGAATGAATTTCAGAAAAGAAAAGAATGATCTAAAGACATGACATGAGAGGCAATTCATCAGCTTGATCCAGCCTTTTACCCTGCAAAGCTCAGCCTAAATGACAGATAATCAGGAAGCCTTGTTGCTCCTTCACGGCAGCAACACACACCTGACCGATGCAGCATGCTGATCAGAGTATTGATAGAGGTTATACTCAGTTTGATCCCTGTCATGAGCCTTTGAGCCCCCGGTCATTATCTGATGTGTGTGCGAGATGAGAAGTGTAACCCCTAACGTTACCGCTGATCGACTGCATGGAAGGGTGGCAATAAAAAGAAGAGTAGATGGTTAGAAATAACTTACCCCGAAGATGACAGTGTCCTCTCTTTGAAATATTGGGATGAACTTATCTCCGCGGATAATTTCGGACTTGTTCAGTGGGCGAAACCGACACAACACCTTGATATTGCATTCCGCGTTGGCATCAGCCATTGTGTAAAGACAAATAGTGGACGCGCTTCCAAAAGATAAAGAGGGATTTCTTTATCTGAATGAAAAATGAAATATTCCCTGTGCAACCTTTTCCCGTACAGCACCTGGACGCAGGCTGGAACCACCGGCTACACAAGCGAGACTGACAGGCGAAGCATTTGGACGAATGGTCAACTACGACTTTTTGGAGAGGATACAGCCAAATTCATTCAGGAAATGTCAAACAAAAAGGGAGAAAAAGAAGCCGTTTGAGAGTGTTTCGTGTTTCAGATGCCCTCGATGCAAACTCAGGTGCAGCTGAGCGGTGGAGAACAGGTGGAGAGTTGTAAATGAGGGGAGTATATTCCAAACTGGTCCGGTCGGCAGTGTCTGGATAGGCTGCAGGCTCCTCACAAGCATGCCTTGCATCACTGCCATCCCTGCTCTCTCACTGGGGGCGGGGCGTGGAGAAGTAGCGACTCCAATCCTCTCTCATCAGCACCACTGAGCGCAGGGACCGAGGCGCGGGGAAGAGAGCTCCGCGTTCCCGCACACACACCTGCACTGGCCTGCATGGAAAAGTTGTTATCTTGCTCTTTAACTTGCACGAAAAGCTAAAGGCATTGATTGCATGAGGAGATATAATCTCTGTGGCCAATAGTTTTTGGGGAGAGTTCTTTCTTTTTTCTTTTTTTTTTTTTGCAGGTCCGCACCAGACTGGTCGTCATAGCAATGCTGTTTTGCATGACAAACTGGGTGGTCACATGGGAACCAAAGGCTCCATAATTTTTTGCCCTGAGATTTAAAGGGATACTCCAGCGATTTCATCAAGTTGGATGAAAGTGAGACAGATTGAGAGACAGACTGATGGAAGTTTAAGCAGCAAATGTCCTGATATGCTCACTTTTAGTGTCTAGGGCTCAGGCTGTTCATGGGCTAATTACCCCTCATGATGAGTAAACAGACCTTCATCTGCAAAATTGGTGAAGTGCCCCTTGTAAAAACATATGGGTTCTCACTGTGGTTCCTGTAGCACATGCAAGGCAAGAAATTCAGTAAGACTGAATAAAACTATGGTACTTACAGTAGGCTTACATGTAAAGTGAACACTGTTTTATTTTTTGCATTTTATATGGGGAGTAGGTAGTATAGAGTATTATGCAAGCTATGTATGTACACGGCCATATCTCAAGAAATAAATTTGTACTATAGGCTTAAACTTCCCACTGCTCCTTATATTTGTTTACTGATAATAAGTTTTGCTTTTGATAACACTGTTCCACTATTTTTGAAGAAGCCTAAGAATACAAATTAGATGATGCTCAGTCAGCTACTCAGTCATGTGATCGGTCTGTTGCATGAGTTATAGGCTAGTGAGGGGGAAAAGAATCATTGGATGACAACGGAAAAAAATAGAACATCATCTACATCTTCATTGATTCATAAATATGTGACATGTTTCCCAATATTGTATACAAGTCTAATTTCCCTAAGTTTGTTATATGATACTGATGATGCCACTTTCATTGTATGTATGTTAAATCTACTAATTTTATGCTTTATATGTCTAGTGCTGAATGTGACATGTGTTAATAATGAAAAACAAACTTGCATTGCTAGATCAAACTCCTATTTAATTACTAGACTTTTTATTTTTGCTTTTTCATTTAGGATATGACAAATCAGTCCCTGCATTTTGCTTTCACTATGAATGGTATGTAACAAGTGTGACATAGGCAACAGAATACTGTGATACATCTTTTTAATGAATGAGAAATTTCATTTGGCAATGTATTCAGGATTTTCAATGTAGTTTTTTGTCCTGAGACATGACTTATAAACACTTTAGATAAGGTATATCCATCGGAGTGAATCATCTTATTGATCGACCATCTTTGGCTCATTGATGAGTTGTTTGCTCGTGCTTTTAGCGCCACCGTGTGACACATTGGCTATAATTCAACCACATACGTTTTGTAAATATAGACAGAATAATTTTGTTGTTGAAGCAAGTTAGCTGTTAAATACATTATGGGTGCAACTGCAAATATTGTGTTTGATGGTAAAAGCAAAAAGAACGATGATAAATAACAGAAATGGGACGGCTACATCATATTGGTCAAACGGCACGCATGCGTACGACGTTCCACTTTGTCGGGGACGTTTGTTTCGTTGGTTTTGGCAGGCCGTTAAACTCTCTCCTGTTGAAGGAGCGAACACATCACCGCCCATTTGCCTGCGCTTGCATGAAACCCAACGTACACAACACACTGTCAAATCAAGCTAGTGACCACATCAGCCTGGAAACGTCCGCCGGCTGAGAGACTGCTGGCTCATCTATCGTTAGCTTTTGTTACAATTCGACTCGGTTCATCGATAATTTACACGTTTTAAGAACTGTTATTGTTCTCTGTCGTGATTTGTTCTTCTAGTATTTGCTTCCCGCTGACAATGGCTGATCCTAAATACGCAAACTTGCCAGGAATTGTAAGTGGCTAACGCTAGCAGACAGATTAGCTAGAATGCTATTTGGAAATGCTAGCGCCAAGCTGTGGCAGATATGTTAGCTAACGTCCCTGCTGTTTACCGTGTTGTATTGCTCGCAAGTGCGATACAACTAGCGTTAATAATTGCAGACTGGATTAGTTGCTAAGTTTTCAGCTAATGTTGTGTCATGTAATACAAACCAATAAGGCGCAAGGGTTAGCAAATACGTGCTGTTGAATGGGCCGGGGCGTTGGCCGGCTAATAACAATAAACTGGAAATGTCATTGTATTACATGTTGTTTTCCTTATTGTTTTAATAGGCCTTTAACGAACCGGACGTGTACGAGACCGGTGACCTTCCAGAAGATGACCAGGCTCAGTTTGAGTCGGTGAGTGGACGTTTTGTGTACACTGGGTTTGTCAGTTTGTATATTAGTAGTTTAGTCGCTGCATACAAGCTAACCTAGCCTATACAGATTAGATAACGGTACGTATTTCTTCATTGTAATCACTAAGCATTATTCCTGCCACGACTAAACAGCTAACCATGCAATTAGTTGTGTTACCATTTCTACTTACATGGCAAATCTCTGATTGTAGGTCAGCAGTAAGTTACTGTGTTGATGCACGTAAGTGACGTGATGTCCCTTAACATTAATTATTGAGCTTTCATTTACGAAATAAAAATAATTGTAATTCATATGATGATTTTGTGTCACCAGAAATTATTTTGATTTTGTATAAATTTAATTCAAAGGGCCAAGTTGCCCATTTCAGGTTGCTGTTTAACTCATCTTCCATATAATGTGCATATTAGTATATTTGCTTCATGCGTGGAGAGAAGTAAGTAAGGAAAAGCGAATATAAAATGTTTGAAAAGCATACTAAACATACATTCTATATACCCACCCAAGCACCATTATCAGGAAGATGTCAAGGAACAAAATGTGCTGTGGATGGTCTTGTGACTCTTAGAAATGTCTATTTTCACTGTCATCTAACTGCAATGTCAAGCAGTAATCTAGAGTTAGCGGTCACGTTGCTAGAATATAATCTTTTTTTAACTGTGATATTGTAAACAGTCGAGGGATGCTGGTCTGACATTGCTTTTAAACATGTCTGGGCAGTTTACTGACCAGCTGAGTGAATTCTAATTGGCATTTTCCCTTCCATGTTTCCACATTCGTTCTTCCCATACCCTTGCCCTTGTTTTGACTCTTCCCCACCCCTCCTGGGACCCTAGTTTGTACAAGTAAGACTGGCTCCATTTTACTCTCAGTGAGCTTAATGCCATGCTTTTTATGCATGTTTTTTAATCTCATATCCACTTTTCCTGCCTCTATTGATTGGGATGATGAAATGAGAAATAGATTGATGGAGTGACCCTTTTGTGCTCTGTAATTCATCATTTTTTGATTCTTTTGAAGTGCAAGGAATTGATTCTTTTCCTCCTATTTGTGTCGCTCATTTAAACTACTTTAAGGGAATAATGATGTTGATGGGACTTCAGCAGCACTTAAATTTGCTCTCTTTCACTGGGTCATCCTTTGACCGAGCAGTGAAGGCTCAAGTATGTGTCTGTGTGAGTGTGAAGCACTGCAGGAGAAAGAAAAGTGTTTATTGATTTTAGATATTTCCCTTTTTAACCTGTCATCATGTTCTAACAGTTGCTTCTTGGCTAACCACACTGTTCTAACTAACTGGACATTTTAAAGGCTCCTATACACTGTGCGCTAACGTCTTGCAGGTTTATTGCATTGTCACGCTTTGCCAAATGGATGTAGTAACAATAGAATATGTGTGAATCATAGCATTTATTCTGTCAGTTTAAAAAAAGGCAAGCAGAAACACGCCATCACTTGTGCAATCCACCTGTGGTGCTCTCGTGTTTTTGAAAATGCGCTGCACAAAAAACAGGCTGTCATCATGGTGCTGACCTTAATAAGGTGATCAGGTATTGGCGAGATATGTTGCCGATCCACACTGAGATGAGTTTCTTTGTCAGCATCATTATGAAATTCTTCCTTTCCGTTATCAGTTACAATCATTCAGTCATAGCAGGTTAGTTTCATGTCATATTCCAGTTGGTTGGTTTGTTGAAGTCATCGTGGAAGAAATTACACTTAGAATTTGGTTCACAGTTTCTGACACTGTCAGAGTTCTGATGCTGACTTTCTTGGGTCACCAGTGCACTAAATTGGCCATGGGTGAACAGTGTGAGTAAAGACCACCATCTTGGATTTATGACCAAAGATGTCATTATGTGGCATTGTCTGGGACAGCCCAGAATCACACAGTGTATAGGGACCTGAACTTGTATATACCCCTTTTATCGCTTTGATTACGTCTAGCAGATTCATTCAGATTGAACTGCATGTTATTAAGCTATAAATCCCCTCGACTGAATGATTTATGAGAGATATAAATTTTCGTAAGGGAAAGCATTTCAGGGTTTTCAGGCCTTTAAAGTGTCTTTACTTTTTACTTTTAGGCACACTTAAACCATCATGCACCCTTCATTCTTACTCATTGAATGTTGTTTAAAACACCAGTCCCCTGCATCCATAACATAATGTTGTGAGACCTACAATGCCCTCGATGAGAGCATATGGTTGCACTGCATTATAAGGTACAGTATGGTATCAAATGAGAAAGTAACTTGTTTTATGTTAATGGTCCATCTTACCACCCTGAATCGGGGAAGAGAGAAAGAACTGGAGACATCATAAGCAGTCTGAACAGTGTGTCTCCAGGGTTTGTAGCAACTCTCAGAACACTGCTTTCTTTCTTATCTTTCCCCAACCCTGGCCAGCTGTTCCTGTTGTGTGCATGGCATGTGATAACCACATTAATCTGTGTTGTCTCTCTCTCTCTCTCTTTCTCCCCCCTACTTTTTTCTCTCCCTCTGCTCTTCCGTTACTTCCTCTAACTCTCTTTGGAAACCCAAGGAGCTGGTAAGAGCCTGACTAACTCTCCTTCTCACTACTACTCCTCCTCACTCCTCCTCCTTACATCTGTGCAACTGTCTTGTGTTCAGTGTGTTTCCTTGATCTGTCTTTTTTTATCCGAATCTGTGTGTTTGCCCGGACTCATGTCATCTATCTGTATGTGTCAGTGGTGTTTTAATCTTAACCATAACCTCTAGTTCATCATAATTGATCACTAGGAGGCTTTGAACAAATGATTCACCTTTTTTTTTGTGCTCCCCAGAATCACTAATAAAAAAAGTAATCTAGAAAAGAAAGTATTAGTAGCTTTCAGCTTTGGTTCTGCCGTTTTCATTCACATAACATTGATTTACCATCGTAGACTTATACCACATGGATGACATTTGTTATAAAAGGTACCTTTTTAAAGAGCAAGAGTCTACAATCATACCGAGGTAAAACTAAATTTGCACATTTGTCTCTTGCCCGCTGGTTCTCAAAATTGTGCTAAAATAATCTGGTTCTCCATAAAATGGCCCCAAATAATGGGACTGAAATGATTCATGGCTACACTGGCTTTTAATTTCTGATGCTGACCTTTGTAAGCAATAATACACTTATTGACTTAATTGCAGAACTCATGATCTTTTTAAATCATCGTTCGGAGCAAAAGATCAAGCATAGAATGTCCTCTCAGATCATACCAACCTGTCAACATATTTCAAGTCTACCTTGGGCTTTGAGACTTTTGGCTCACTGGCTCAGTAAGCAAAGGCTCATTTTTAAGTCTTTGCTGTCTGTATAATCTAACATGCCCTTAATGATTTTGGTCATCGTCGTCTGACTTTATTTACTGGTGTTTCAATGACAGGAGGAGCTCTGCAGTGACAGCGTGGAGAGGATTGTGGTCAACCCCAACGCAGCCTATGACAAGTTCAAAGACAAGCACGTCACCACCAAGGGACTTGGTCAGTTTATAGTGGATGATAAATCATTTTCAACTTCTCTTTTTATTGAACATATTCACTTAACAGAGGGCTATACAGAGGGACACCATTACTGCCAGTAAGGATATGGACTGAGAGTTCACAACAAATGCAAAATATAATGGAGCTGTAACTCCTATCCTATCCTATCCTTAGGCCTCCTCCTCCTTCCTTAACAGTGGGGTGGACAGAATCATTGCAACACAACAATACAACCTGCACACAAAAACTGAACATAAGCTGAGCATTCAGTTCAATTTTTATGGATTTATTGCAGGACTGTTGTATTAGACTGCATTATTTTTAACTAGGTGTACTTAATAAACTGGTAACTGAGTGCATTTCTTTCATCATAGAGGTTGCTGAGGTTGTTTCTGTTGTCCTTACATACAGTACGTCACTCAGTCCAATGGTGACCAATAATCACCATGAATACTCAGTGTAAAAGACAACTTTACAATCATTTTTTTAGAAAGTCTTTTATAAAATACAATATTTCCTTTTAGTGGATATTAACATACAGCATTATAAACTAATTTTCATGCAAATGCTTTTTGCAGAATGGAAGACTGGCTGTTGCTTCAAAAATGTTGCTCTTATTATACAGGTGTAACAAAACCAATCAATCCTTTCATTGATTTCAAACCCCAAATCTTGTTGTGGCTCAGATTGGGCGTCTTCCTGAGACCCAGGCTGCTTTTTCTGCCTCTTTTTCCGCTTCTCTTCTAACCCATTTGTCTCCTTTTCCACAGACTTCTCAGACCGAATCAGTAAAAGCAGAAGAGTGGGCTATGAGTCAGGAGAATATGAAATTGTGAGTGCATTTTGTTCAGCAGAAATTCATTACTTCACTTTTTATTCCTTTAGAAGAGGATCCACTTTGAGGGTAACAACACCATTATGATTTTTATTTCACCCGCTACATGTGCTTTCTGATAAAGTTAAGAGTCTGAGATCGTGTTTATGTGTGATAGAACATCTCGGGGCTGCACTCTTCTGGACTAGACTCATTTTGCTGTTGTGTAATATTCATGTGTTTTTTTTTCCTCCACTTTCTCATCTCTGTTTAGCTTGGAGAGGGCTGTGGAGTGAAGGAGACGCCTCAGCAGAAGTACCAGCGCCTGGTGAACGAGATCCAGGAACTCACTCAGGAGGTGGATGCCATCCAGGTGAACTGACAGCGATACACACATGCGCCTGAGCATTCTTTTCCCTTTGCCCACAGAACTTGGCAGGGGTTGGTCCACTCTGATAATCCGGCTTTTTATCTTGTTCTCTGCAAACAAATTAAATTGCCTTCCACCGAAGCACTTTCCTCCACTCTGCTCCTCAACAGTGTCATCATGTATTTATTCAGTGGAGTGTAACCTTGTAGAACATTTTAAGAGTTGGAACATTTATGTCCGGTCCATTGTCGCACTACAGAGCTGAAAATGCAATCCAAAGCTTAGTATGGTGTGTGCACCAAAGCATTAAAGTCCCCCTGAAACTAAGTTGATTAAAACCAGTGCAAGGAAGGACTTACAAAGACACCACAACCCAGAAACTAATTAAACCTTTGGTGTCATTAACTTGGATACACACAGAGCAGGGCCTGCTGCTCTATGAGTCTATCACCGGATTCTCATTTAACCTATGAATTGGCAGTTTTTTTGACAGTGTGTGTGGGTGTCAGCTCATACGGGTCATGCTAGCAGAATAAGCAGCCTGACTGTGGGGAACAAGCTGCTTCTCTGCTACAGCCTCTAAATTTGCACTTATGAAAGACCTCCGTGGTGCAATTGACTCGCTTAGAGTAATGTGGCTCCATTTGTCAGTGTGACTGTAGTGAATGAAAAAGTCAAATGCTGCATGCTTGGGGAAGAATAGACTGCAGTTCAAAGATTAAATAATGTTTGATGATACTGTAAGCTATCGTGCAGCGTTCACTCCAAAAATGTGAGCATGCCGATCCAAAGTTCTACCTAACAACAATAAATCATGAGATCATCAACTGTGCTTTGCTGTTGTCAATGTTAAAGCAAGATTCTGGCATTTGCCTTGGCCTTATTCTCATAATTATGGTTGTTTTGATGATGAGTCCAAATAATTTGCGCCTGCCACCTCTGTCATAGAGATTCAGGAAACATGAACAACAAACAACTCTCTAGCAAAAGAAGGTGCATCAGTAAAAGCAGCTCAAGTCTCCGAAGGTTACCAAACAAAACTTACACAAGTCATTTCAAACATTCGTCTGAATTGAAACAAAAGGAAATACATAAATTAGCTGGATTTTTGTATTTAATTTTGCTACCCTTAAGTAGATCCCTATGCGGTTAGCTACAACAGCTAATGCAAATCCATGTTTTTGTATTGGAATATCCCTTTAACTTGTATTTGTATTGTAATTTGAAAAATAGTGTCAGAACAAATCCAATTGACATGCCTCATGCAAGCATGCATGTTTACGTATTCAATACATTTTCCTTAATTTGGCATGGGGCTCAGTGGAAAAACATACCTGGTTGGCCCAGACAGACTTCTAGTCCTCCGTTTCATCAACCTCTTTCAACAACTGTCATTGCTGCGTAGATCTCAGTTACTCAGTGACTCTGGTGTTCCTCTGCCTCCAGGCTGCCACAAAGGAAAGCAATGCAGAGGAGCGCCTCACCCCGGTGGTACTCGCCCAGCAGGCAGCCCAGCTCAAACAGCAGCTGGTTTCTGCCCATCTCGACTCACTGCTGGGACCACAGGCACACATCAACCTAGCTGACCCAGATGGAGCGCTGGCCAGGTAAGCTGAGAAGAGGGGGGAGGACAAAACAATAAAGCAAGAGGACAAGCATCTGGAATCTGAAAGCTGAAGCTACAGACCCTGACAGAGTGATGAGCTAGTAGGCAGGGGCTTGACGGAAAGAATGAGAGGAAAAGAAGAAATAGAGGGAGTCTGTAATAGATGGTTGGAGAGAAGAGCAGGGGAATTAATTTTACTGAGCCTTGGACTAAAACCCAGATATAAAGAGTGAGAGAGTAGTAGAGGTATCAATTGCTCACATAAAATCCCACTGGTCTCAGTGTAGCACTACCTGGGGAGCACAAGAACTGATGGACGGATGATTGAAGAATGGAAATAAAAACTGGAGAAGGTGAGAGAAGTCATAGTAAGCGTAAAGACATACTGTTGGGACAGGGAAGGAGGCAGTGACACTAGTGAGAGGAGGGGAGGTATTGAAAAGATCCAAGCTCACCTTGACCTTGCAGTTCAAAACAGAGCCTGACAAGATTTGTGTCAAGAGAGAGGGAGGGCACAGCAGCACATGGGGCTGATAACAATATTGAACATATAATCCTTTTGTGTCTCCTTTTCCTTTCGTCCCGCAGGCGTCTGCTCACCCAGCTGGAAGCGGCCAAGGGCAGCCGCGGCGGCACCGCGGGAGACAGCAAGCCGACGGCATCGGCTAAGGCCCCAGATGGAGTGGTGCTCTACGAGCTGCACAGCAGACCAGAGCAAGAGAAATTCAATGAGTCTGCCAAGGTAAAATGGAGAGGGAGGTGGATGAATGTGCGCGCAAATGTCAAGTGGTATGATCAGCTAGACGCGTTTTGTATTCATTCTCATGGGAGGAATGTCAGAATATTTGATGGCAATGAACGGGACAAAGGCAGGGAGGTATGTGCGTGGGCGTTTGTGCGTGTCTTGTGGGATGCTGTTGTCACTGCCAGCCATGTGTTGCCTTGTTCTGTCCCTGTAGATGGCGGAATTGGAGAAGCGTCTCGCTGAGCTGGAGATCGCTGTTGGCTCAGGATCAGACAAGCAGGTACACAGTGACTCACACACAGTCTTGACACACAGACACACACACACCCTCTCTAATGCTTTTCTCTTTCATTCACACTAATTCTGTTTATCTCTGTCTCTCTTTCACTCTGACACCAGCTGAATTTTCATGCTGCTGTTGCTGTGTAACCATCCACAAAGTGAAATTGAAATAAAATCTTCCACTTGATTTATGTAAATTATGGGGGTGGCTTCACTGCTTCTTGTTAAAATGTATTTTTCCTCCTTTGTGTTAATGTTGCAGGGACCTCTGAGTGCTGGCGTACAAGGAGGCAGTCTGATGGTAAGAAGTCGACTCCTTTCTTTTGGAAAACACTGTGTGGAGTTTGTGTCTGTATTCATAACTCCGTGTATCTGATGTGCAGCCAGAGAACTGGGTCATGCTTCAAATATGACATGAGTTCCTCCAAGTTTGTTTACTGCTACTGTGCCACTAGTTAGGGCAAGAACACAAAAGTTTTGTCGGCAAGCTTATATTTAACTTGTGTGCTTTGTGCTTGTTTGTATCAGGACACCATAGAGCTCCTGCAGGCGAGGGTCAGTGCACTGGACTCTGCTACTCTTGATCAAGTGGAGGCCAGACTGCAGGTAACAAATCCATGCACACCATATAGAACAGAGGCTTTTGACATAAATAGACAAGTCAGTTGCAGTTTGATAGCATTGATTTGTACATCATGTTTCCCTTTTAAAAACCTTTTAAAAGAACACTGAAATGTTTGTTTTGCTGTCTTATGGAGAGTTTGTGACAAGCTTATATTTGGTCTTGTTGTATTCAGTACAGAAATTGGTTAAGATGTACCAACCAGGACCACCAAATGCAAAGCTTATTAAAAACTAAACACTTCTAGAAACTTGTGTATCTAACAAATGTGAATGTCTCAAATGAGACATCTAATGATCTCCTCTTCTGCAAGATCTCAACCCTTCCTCTGACTCTTTGTGTTTTGGTTATGTACTGTAGCTTTCCCGCTATAAAGAATCAAAAGTTAAAAAGGTGTTTTTGAAATGATGCCTAGCATTGGATGGTTACTAAAACACAGGGAGGGGAGCCATGCATTTGGACTTGGTGGTGAAATATTGATAAATACTTTTGAAAATGTACTTTCTTAACTAATATTCATACGGTTGGTGTATCCCACCGTGAGAAACTGTCAGTTTACCACAGTATTAACATTAACCTAATCAATGCTGGTCTTTTTTTTCTATTTATGTCTTTGAATGCCTCATCTGAAATTGTACCTCTCGCACAAAATAAATAACTTCCCTCTCTGTCATTTAGAGTGTCCTCGGAAAGATGAATGAGATTGCTAAACACAAGGCAGCGATTGAGGACGCTGATACACAAAACAAGGTTTGTAATCCCTGTACATCCATCAGTGCAGAAATCATCACAGATGGTTTCACGCCACGTGGCAACTTACAGTCAACCTGTGATTCCTCCGTTAAAAAATGACTTTTAGAGGGATGGTTCCCCCAAGGAGTTAAGCTTGTATCAGGGAGTTGTATAATAGGTCCAGTAATCTTGTAGTCTCACTGAAGAGTCTTGAATCTTGCTAGTTTGGTAAGGATCTGTCAGCTGGCCTAACCAGTGAAGAGCAGCATCATATGTATGTTAAATTTAAAATTTGTGTAATCTTTAACCAGCAGCAGGCACAGCCTTTAAGCGGTCAGAACCAAACCAAAATGATCATCAGGCAGTTTAATTTTGAGTCACTAATAATAATAATCAAAATTTTTTCAGGTTTTTCGTGTTAGATTCATATGAGAGAACTGAGTGATTTCCAGGCAATGTTCTTTTGAAAGTGCTGTACACTGAAAAGGCCAGCAGAGGGCAGGGCATGATAAAGATATCATTATGGTGAATGATAAAGTCATGCAGTGTGGTTTATTTTTGATACATATTGTGCATTACTGTTTGATTCTTTGAGAGACTGTAATGTACTGTAATAGCGATTTACTATATAGGGTGCGTGACTTCATTACTTGTAAAAAGTATAGGTACGGAAGCAGTGAACTGTGAGACTATGTAGCCACGGTAGCTGTCTTCAGCTATAAAATACAGCTGAAGCAGCATGAGCAGTGTTTGTAGCATTTGATACCGCAGCAGAGTATTAACACAGGTGTGTCGTAATAATAAATGCAGTATGTACGCAGGATTAAGAGAAACTGAAGTCCCCACACGGCTCACATGTCAACTACCAAATCACCACAGCAACACCTATTGCTCTTTTGACAGAGATGCATGAATTTTATCAGTTTACATTTATATGATTTACAGTATAATAATTATTACACCAGAGAACTCAGGACAAATCTGTGTTCTTGGCTAAAATAAACATGTTGTTTTAGCTGGAGGGCTTTGTCTGGGTGATAAATGTGCCTGTGTGTGCTTACCTGTCAGGTGTCGCAGCTGTATGACGTGGTGCAGAAGTGGGATGCCATGTCCACTTCTATACCCCAGGTGGTGCAGAGGCTTGTCGCTGTCAAGGAGCTGCATGAGCAAGGTACGGTAACACACAGGAACTGGAACTGGTTCACAGTGTTTCAGCCCAAGACTTTGACATAAGTCACTAAGCCATGAGACAATAGTAGTTGTTGTTGTGGGAGACGAGTTTACTGTCACATCACTTTACCCCATGACATTATATGACTGGTGTACTGGTGTTGAGTAATTGGTTCATACTGCAAATATTGTAATAATATTGCTCTAGGGGCAAGTTTCACCCCAGTGAGGATGATAACAATGAAAACTTGGATAATTTATGTTCTGTTCTTTTATGTGGGTGAAGAACCTTGAAATGACACCCCTGAGAGTTCAAGGAGAGGATATATGTAGGTTAGTGGGGGTGGGGAGTGGGATTAAAGACTCAAAATATGTAGGATGTAGCCACAGAACATAACAGGGTGTGAACCCGGATCACATTTCAGGCCGCGTCTGCGCTGGGAAGCGATACTTGGTCTGAAAGATTTGCATTTGCAATGGGAGCGTCTGTGTGCGAGACAAAAGATGAAAACTAAGCGAAAATGGGATTCAAAGGGATAATGGAATTAGCCAAAACCATGCCATTCTATTATAACAAAGGGCAAAAAATCACTGAAAGGGAGCCTCAAAATGGTAATAGAATTACACTAAATCTAGCAATACTGTTAAACACCCCCTCAGGGAGAAAGAGATGCATGATATTATATATCACATTATCATCTTTTTATTATTTAGCACATGAAAGCAGAGCCTTGGCATTAATAGATTATATTGATAATTCATTTCTGAGAGCTGAAGGAGGTCATTTATCATCCAGACTCTCTTCGCACCAATCTGTCACAGTCTGCAGCTAAAGTGTTCTTCGCTCAATAGAGTTTAGCTGCGCTGACTTTATTTTTCTGTGTTTTTCTCTCCTGATCTTGCTTTACAGATGAAGGCATACGAGTAACAGAAAAAACTGTTAAATGTTTCAGGCAGCCATTCATCCGTTTCAGATGACATTTTTCTCTACTGCCCTTCACTTTAGCTGGGAGCAAAGACAACATTGCATTTATTTTTAGTTTTTTGAACCACAAATTTGTAAATTTGAAAACTAATACTCCACCTTACGTATTCCTTCTCCCTCTCTATGCTCGTGCCTCTCGATTTGACTTCATCCAACCCCACCGTCTTGTAGCCATGCAGTTTGGCCAGCTGCTGACCCACCTGGACACCACTCAGCAGATGATCAACAACTCTCTGAAGGACAACAACACTCTGCTAACACAGGTACAACTTCAACATAAATCCTTTTTAACACTGAGACCACACCACTTAACAGTTTTGGCCACTTAAATGTTGACCTCGTGGTGAACTACTACAGCCACAAGACCATCAGCATGAGGCCAGTCGATGTTCATGTTTGTGTCAGTGGTTGGTCCACGCAAAAAGATTTCAAACAATGCTGAAATGTTGCAGGAACTAATCACTTTTTACAGTCAGAGACTGAAATTCATCTTTTTAAAAGGTAGAAACCTTGAGAAACCCTGCTCTAGTTTTTGTCTATTGAAAATGTTGCATTCAAATAAACAGAGAGACTGGACAAACTCAACCACTTGGCAAAAACATCTTGTGCATGCAATAAATGAGTGTAAAAGGTGTCCTCTAACACACTTTCAAGTGTGCTGTGAAGCCAAAACTAACAATCTAACAAAGTGCAGCAGCTAGCCATTAGAAGGACAGACGCTGTCTCGAGCCTCTTCTGGCCTCAGTCAATACTCAACCTGTGCTTTCACAGTTCAAGGCTTCTGGCTAGATGGTCAAAGCAGTGCCTTGTCAAGTAAAGCATTTCTTTTGATGGTGTTTGTTGAAAGTTAAAATATGAAATCAGAAAAGTTCTGTTTTTACTTTTCATAGACTTGCACCATTTTCTGAAGTGGTGTCCTAAGGCTTTAGAGGATTATTGAATCTGACGTTAACATACTTTCACAGAAAATGTCATTTCTTTTGTGGCAAGCACAGTAATTCTCTCGCCTCCTGGAACAACTTTGCCCTATAATGATGGCTTTCAGTAGCATTTTCAGTCATTATTTGTATGTTTTAACTCCCTGTGAAGTTTTCCTTTCACATCCATGACAGATTTATGTAGAAATATTAACAGGGCTTCAGCGAACAACTATTTTTTATTATCAATTATCCTGAAAAATGCCCATCACTGCCCTAAAATGACATTCTCAAATTGCTTGTTTTGTCGGACCAACCGTCAAAACAGATGGATATCCCATTTACAATGATACAAAACAGGAAAAGCAGCACATCCCCACACTGATGAACATAGAACCAGCAAATATTTTGCATGTTTGGTTGATTAAACTAGTGAAACAATTGTTTCTGTTTCAGCTGTAATATTTAAGTAACCAGTAAGCCTTTATTTTCATTCCTAAGTGATGCCTTTAAATGTCTTGTTTTGTTCAACCAACTTTCCAAAGCCAGATGTTCATTTTACAGTGATAACAGACACAAAATAGTGAATTCTCACATTTGAGTAGCACCTGATTAGCCTGCTATGTAACCGGGCTCTCCCTTCTTTAAGATCTTGTTGTCTTGCTGTCCGTTGGCTTTTTGCTTGTTGTCTCTGGCTCCTCACACTGTTTCCCTTTCTGCATCTTCATTATGTCTGAACATTTTCCTGCTTCACATCAAATCATTATCATCAGTCCTCCCGACCCACAGCTTCCTTCCTGGCACTTCTCTCTACTCCATCTGTTTCTCTTGTACTCCTTTACACTTAACTTTCCTTCCAACTCCACTTCCTTCTCTCTTCGCTAACCTAGCTTTTTTCCGCCCTCTTCCCCACAGGTCCAACAGACAATGAAGGAAAACCTGGTGGCTGTAGAAGAGAACTTTGCTGCGCTAGATCAGAGGATGAAGAAGCTCTCCAAATAAACGGAGGCAGAGCTTGGACCGGTCCAGGAGAGTGTAGAACATGGACAAATAAGAGTTGGCTAGAGAGCACAGAGGGGGGGATTTGGGGTTTTGCTCTGTCCTTTCTCGCCATTCCTCTCTTGCTCTCTACTTCGCCTCTGCCTTTTTTCACTAAGTGGAATGTTTAGAAAGATGGAAAAGATGGATTAACAAAAAAAAAAGGAGACCAAATGTTCTTGTCCACCCTCCTTTCCTCTTCCTTTCTCTTGCATCAAATTGATATCAACTTAAAACACATTTGTCCACTCTATACATGCCACTGATTGCAGTCCCCTGTTAAGCTTGTTAAGTTTTAGACTGGATTGTTTTTATAATTATTGGTATTAAATATAAGAAATTCCTCCATTCCATTTGGAACCTCACACTAATACTGGATTTGTACTGTATACCCTGGTCAGATTAAATGGATCACGGTTATGTTGGGCTGATGGATGACACATTAAACATGTTGTCAGCTGTGTAAAAAGAAAATCAAGATCCGTCGTCTTACAGTGTTGTAGCAGGAGCACGTCTGTGCGAGTGTCAGGGCCAAGTCACGGAAGGAAAGCTTGTAAATATGCCTGTGTACCTTATTGTTTCTTCACGCTCAGTCGCTTGTAACTATATTATTATGACTGAGACCAGACACCACAGACAAACTTTTAATCTGCTTTGTCATTGCCTACAAGTCAACTGTATTGTACATCTGTGGTCATGGAAACTGATCAATAAAACAAAGTGCGATAAAATTGGCTCCTTTTATTTCATGATATGAAGATCTTTTTTTATAATAATATTACTTGATTGCTGACCTGGCTGCCCATCTCATCAAAAATAAAAATATGACTAAATTTATTGTATAAGTCGTTTTTGCCAATTTTATGGATTATGTGATCATGTCTTGCCAGACACCTGAACAGTTTGAAAAATATCAGATGAATGAAGGGATGATGTAAGATTACATGTTAAGAGTCATCAGCTGCTGGTATTGCAAAATATAGCTATGATACTTGTCATGTAAAAATATATTCAATAGAGAGGGATACATTTGAAAGTCATACTTGCCTTCTTAATCTCTTATCTGGTACACATACAGGTATTTAAAATCCTAAAAAAAAAAAAAAAGCTTTGTGTTTTCTTGAAAGGAATTGTTATGCCTACCTATGAACACTAGATGGCAGCACAGCCTCTAATAAAACAGGTCAAGCTCACTGTACAGCTATTCTGCTCCTAAAGATAAAAAGATACTAAATAGATTCCATCAGTGAAAATTATTCCGCCATACTTTAACATGTTTCTGTCCCTGTAGAAATATATTTTATTACACTCCTAACAATCTAGTTGCCTTAGTTATCCCTAAAAGAAGAGTGACTTAGACACTGCCTACAGTGTAAAAACTACATTTAAAGGGGTTTAAAAACTTGAGGTAAACAAGATCTCAAGGGGCAACATCCCCGATCCTCGAGTCTGGCCCATCTCACTCATCACTCTCCAGTCGACTATCGATACTCGATAAGACCATTGTCCTGAAGGATTAAATAGCAAATGTTCTTTTCCATTGCGTACACGACAGCACTTATACTTGACAGTGAATGAAGACTTACAGCAGAGTAAGAGACACCAAGGACGACTAGTCTTCGTCACTCACAGAGTAAATTAACATAAGGGACTGAATTTCCCTGTGAGGTAAACCTCAAATCCTTCTGGCATTAGCAGGTTTATCAAAACAAAGAGCTTGCTCGTGTTTGATGTCAGGTGATGGCATTAGTGGCAAAGGCACAAAGGTAAGGGTCAGGTGTTTCTGATGAGTCATCCAGACACAGCACACTGTAGTCCAGAGGTCACTTTCACAAACATGTGTGCTTCTGGCTAATTGTGTCTTGTCTGTGGATTTCTCCTGTAGCTGAGTTTCATAGCTGCATCTTATTGCCTGTCTCACATCTTTCTTTATTTTTCAAAGATTTAAGTGCTGTGCAGCTTTCCGTTTCCCCTTCATGAGGAGGGACTTCAGCACCGGCCTGCTTGGACAGGACATATCAAGTGTGACTTGGAGGGAATTAGATCCAGAGCTCCAACTTAGAAGGGAATGCCCCAGATGAGCACAGAGACATACCATGTACTGTATATCATGTTATACTGCATTTGTCCTTCTATTTTGGGTGCGCTACATCGGGTCAGCCCGGCCCCATCTGTTAAGACGCATTTAAGCACAATTACAAACTGAAGATTAGAAGAGGTCAGCTCAGACTGTTCGCGACAACAAGCATTACGGTTTTATTTCAGACTATAGCTCTATATGTGGCCCTGAATATGAATGAGAATAGAAGGGTGATGAATGAATGATAAACAGAACCCCATTTGAAAAACAGGCTATTTTAGCAGTGGGCGATAAATCCAAACAGGGCTTTTACATAACATAAATGGCATTCAGTCATTCTTGACTCGACCGTGAAATTACAGCTACTTATACATGTCAGCAGTCCACACCAACCTTTACTCCACTGGACAAAGTAAATATTTAAGTCCTTGGGCAGCACAGAGCAGCTGAACACAGAGGAGGCCGTAGGGAGCACCAATTGCTCCAAAATCTCCGTTTCTGGTGCTGAGACGGGGGAAACTAAGAAGAGAGGAAGAAAATGATGGAGTAAGAGCCTGGAGTGTGTGTCTCGCTGCCAGTATACGCACCTGTTCAGACAGGCTTTTAAAGTTTAATGCCTTACAGTCTCTTGCTTGGGCTTGTTTTTATGCCTTTGCCTTTTTTCTTGTGCCTCATGTTTGACACATGTGTCAGGAAATGAAGAAATCAAGGCTGTCTGTATTGTACTGCACTGAGATTTTTGAGACAATGTAATCAAAATCAAGAAAATAACTAAAGGCAATCATATGGACTATTTGGAGAAATTTAAAGATTGCGGAAATTGACTACAGATTATTAGAATGTCACATAATAAAATATTTACTAAAATTTCAATCATTGCCTTTACTGCATGGATAACACTAATTTGGAGGAAGAGAAAAGTAGAAGCAGGGAAATAACAACTGACATCAGAAAGCAAAAATACGCTACAGAGAAGAGAAAGCCGATCACATGAGGACCTCTGCATCAGTTTGTCAAATTTCCCTGAATGGCTCTGGACAGGTGAGAAGCTTGTGGCGAAACAGAGAGAAGGACAGACAAAGCGGGCGGAGGTAGGCAGAGTAAAATGGGATGGATGCTGTCGTGGGGCAGAATGAGGCATGTAGCGAGTGGAAGAAAAAAGAGAAGACGGCGGAGACGGCGGGGTGGAGAGAGGTGAGGCTGAGAGGTAAACAGGGTTTTAACTGACTAACAAGATTGATCTGCAAAGTCGTCCTAAAGCTCCAAACACAGAAATCTCAACAAGTGGATGTGACATTCAGCTGTTCAATCTGGACAGGGCGAGACGGGATTGAGTGGATAACCTGAACACCCTGGAAAATAAACCTGAAATAATTTCTTAACTCTGAGGGAATGAGGATAGTTCCTGCTGCGTGTGGGTGCAGGACATCTTCCTTGTAAAGGAGATGATGGATGGGGAATTAAAATGCTAATGAGTTGATTAATGGGCATCATCAGACAATAGAGAATTGCAATATTGGCCTCAAATCAGACGGCCATCGGCAAAAGAGATGAATGCAGTATCAATGGGGACCTAAAGCTTAAAGACAAAGCACCGTTAGTAATGATTGTTGGCAAAATACCCCATTTGTATTGCCGTAGAATCTCACACGTGCCACTTTCAAGTTGACGTTTCATTGCTCACACAGCCGCAGATTTATTTGAATCTTTCCGTCCCAGTTCTTGTCAATGGGCCGGACTTTTTTGACAAAGGTGAGGAGGGTCTTTCTGCTGGTTGTCTGGGACCCAGAAGAGGAACTGAAACAAACAAGCAAACAAACAGCGAGACAGGGCAAGCCAAGGGAGAGAGAGAGAAAAAGAAAAGGATTTACCGTATCACCAGTACATGTTAACAGCTGTATCAGTGGTCTCAGTTCAGAGAGGGGAAGGATTCCGACAGCTGGTGTGTGTGTGTGTGTGTGTGTGTGTGTGTGTGTGTGTGTGTGCGTGTGACAGGGGGAACTGGGTGTGGAGCTTTGACCAAGGGCAAAGGACAGAAAGAAGGGAGTGTGGTGGCTGGAAATTCCCCAGACACTTTGTGCCTGTAAAACAAAAGAAGCAATAGCCCAAATCTTAGTTTTGGAGAGATAACAACTCAAAACATTAACAACTGTGTCTTTTTTTCATTGCTGAATGTTGGTTATAAATGTGGTAGCATGACAAAGAGCAACTAATAAATAAGCAAATAAATACATAAGGTGAATTCCTCTGTCCACACTTTAACACCACATTTAGAATTCAGTTCAGTTCTTCTCATTATCATTGTAAATTTTGGTCGGCTTCACTTGTTTGTCATGTTATTACAGTCTGGTAAAGTTAAAAACACGTGATGTAACAAACGGCAGATGTGTCGAAATTACAGTATGTTGGTCTGCCCAAAAAATATTAATGAAAAAAGAATAAAGAAATTATATTCAGTTACTTATGACTAGGCAGGAAAAAAGGGTATTTAGTGAGCTTGTAAAACATTACAGCAACACCACTGCAAAAAGCATCAGTGAATATCAATCAGTGTTTCCTAAAGCTTAAGATGAGGTCCTCAAATGTCTCGTTTTGTCCACAACCCAAAGATATTCAGTTTGCTGCCATAGAGGAGTACAGAAGGCAGCAAATATTCACATTTAAGAAGCTGGAGTCAGAGAATTTAGACTTTTTGTCTTAAAAATTTACTCAAACTGATTGATCGAATATTAGAATAGTCTGCGGTTGATTTTATAGCTGACAACTCACTGGTTAATCGTTGCAGCTCTACAAGTGATGTCTCCAAGTACAATCAGTGAACTGATCCACATTACCAGACAGTTGTCAGTTTGAGCGCTTGTTTACGCTCAGCTGTCTCATAAATCCTACATCTCATCTATAACATACAGTGTTTTTATTTTTAGTTATTTAATTTAATTTAATTTTTTATTTTTTTTTATTTTTTATTTTTTTTACTTTTTCCATTAGAATAATATTTGAAACGACAAAATGAATCTAAAACAGGGGTCGTCATCGCCAGACTATGTTGAAACGGGGAAAAAGAGGCAACCTAGATCTGGGGTTGTAAACAGTGTTTTATAATGAATACAACACAGACGACGGGACTGACAAAATAAACAGACGGCCGGGGTGGAGAGGGAGGGGAGGGGAGGGGGGGTGCAGAGAAAGTATGCTGAACTACTCAGCAACAGCCACTCAAGCCGTGACGTGTTCACGGTGCTTCCTGCAGCGCTTTAACCCGGGTCCTAGAGACAGTATTTGAGCTTTCTATTCGCTGCTTGGCGCTGTTGCTATGGGGCTGTGCATGTTGAGCCGTGCATGGAAAACAGTTTGTGTGTGCTGAGTTTGGGATTAGGGCACAAAGTGTCAGGAGCGGGGCGCGGAGCCCGCGTCAGGAGCGCAACATGATGAAACGTGGCTTTATTTCACCGTCACTTTTGTTGTTGTTGTTGTGTTTGTTGTTGTGTCAATGGTGACCGTCCAACAGTTACTGTACTGGGCTCCTTGCTATCTGCGATGATGACCTTACCTCATGTTATATCACTTAATTTTTATGAGGGGGGTTTATTGTGTGTTGGTGACCAATATTTTGTTTATTTTGACTTCATCAAGTCTTCGGCGTCACAAATCTATAATGTTCGCCTGAATAGTATATTGACAATACAATCTCTCATAGAATATCTATATCTGTAAATGTGACATTAAAGGGACTGCTGTGAGTCTGTAAGTGCGACCTCTTACATGGAAACACTAACATGTCACTGGTGACCTATTAGTGAATGTTTTCTCTATAAAACAATGGTACTCATCGTGACTTTATCGCTTCTGTGCAATCACAAAGCCATAATATAGCTTTTCATATGCTATTTATGTGTAACATCATAGGGGCTAAAGTTGGTCTATAAGTGCGAATCATACAATGGTAAAACGTTTCAATTGGGACCTACATTGTGTATATCTATATATAACACAATATTGCATAAGGCGTCTGTAGTGCTCAGTGGTGCTTTTTTGGCGTTTTTATCAGCTATAATCTATCAAACATTCCCATGAAAGTGCTGTTTTGGTGTGATGTGTCAGCCTATATTATTCTAGTAAAATTCAACCTTGTATCATAGCGATTTATAGTAAAAATAGCCAAATAAATCAGTAAATATCAATGAAGTAAAAATGATAACACACTTATCAGAATACCGTGTAAGAAAAGTTTTTAATCGCGGGCTAATGGAGAATTGTGCTGAATTCCATCACTAACAGCTGAAAATATGACCGGACAGTGAAAAGGGGGACAGTCTGCTGTTGGTTCACACCCAGCAGCAGCTCGCGCCACAGACGCTCCGCCGGCCGCCCGTGTTTTCATATCTCGCGGAGCTGCGACAGAGCGCGCGGTATGAAATGAATGAGAATATGACACCGCTGTACATGTGTGCTGAACGTCCGGACTGTGGCATATTACAAATACCTGGCAAATAAAAGACATCTGTCTCCAGAGCCACTGCGGTCCGTTAGAAAAGTGTCGTCTCGAGGGGAGGACCGGTTATTTTTTTTTCCTCGTGGACTATGGAGCGAAGGGGGTGTGTGTGATGTCAGTGCCACCGACAAACTTTAGACTCGCACCTGCAGTCAAAAGACAGGTGAAAACAATCAATTAATGTCACAGTGAATAAAAACATCAGCAATAAGCGCTAAATTGACACGTAACGGACTTTTTTTCATTGCGATAAAACACTTCGTGAGAAAATCGATTCAGCTTTTGTGTTCCGGAAACAAACAATTCTTCGACATTAGATATCCATGCATATATGTATATTTTTAGATTTTAGTTAGAGCCAACACTGTTTAATAAAACATGTTCTGATTCTGCTGGTGTTATCCCCAGCTAGAAATTGGTTGCCAAGCATTGCATCATTCCTTTCATGTGACTCCCATACGCCCCAAATTCGTCCTGGCCGTCTTATGACTGCATCACAATTGCTGCTCGTACAAACTATACGGGCTGGAGAGAGAACAACCAGCCAAGACGACCTTAAGCCCCGCCTCAGCACTGATTTCGGGTAACCCTATTGGATGTCGCCAAGGAAAAGATCTTAACTTCGTTACGCTGATTGGACTTTTGAAACGCCAGCCATCTCCGTCCCTGCTAGGTTGTGATGAAACTACCTTCCCATGCATAGTTCGGTTGGCCTCTCCCTCCATATAAACACCGCCGGGAGTTTCCGAAAAATCACATTCAGCCGTCAAGACTGAACAATGGTTAACATGAGCTATCACCAATTTTTACTAAAATATCCACATTCGAGTTCAAGACAGTCGAGAAGGCGAGCGAATAGAAGAAAAAGGGTAAGTGGAGCTTCTTGTCAGTAGTTTTAGCTATTAGTTGCTCGATGTTTTTCAGTCTTTCGGGGAGTAACGGCTACTTAACGCAGTCCTGAAGTGGTCTGGTGTCCTGGAAAGAAAAAAGAATTCCTGTTTTTGGCAGATATCCCAGTGCCATTTTTAGAAGAACAGTTGTCTTAATCAGTCACACTGTACATCTAGTTGTTTTCATGTGTCGTCTGCTTCGTTTGACAAGTTGTCAAAGCTCATACGGACTTGATGCTAGGAAGTTTCGAGGCTTTGGACACGAGCGTGCCAAACGTTTTAAAACAATTTTGTGGATTTTGTAGCTTATAAAAAAAAAAAAAAAAAAACAGTTGGATATAGTGTCATGTCATCTGAACAGTATAACAGACATTAGCCTCCTCCGTGTGACGTCTGACAGTTACTGGTGGGGCTGTTCACTCGAAACCGCACGGGTTTTATTTTTGACAGCTGTGCGTGTTTTTCACACTTTGGACAAACCCGTGTAAAGTAAACGTTTACCGCCGAATGAATGGATGTTTATATTGTTTTGTCCTTTTCCTCTCAACCCACTCTTTTCCTCTCTGTACATATCCTTTTGTTTCGCCCATTCCTCCTGCTGGACTTGAATTTCCATGACGTAATTGTCTTGGCTCACAGTGGACATGTAGCCCAACTAAAGAAGACATTATTTACACTTTGAATACTAAGTAATTGTAGAATAAAATAATAATTGGTACGGTATATTTACTGAGACAAAGTTTTAATGCCTGTATGGTGGCGCTACCACGGGGAGTTTAACGTTTGGCTTCAAGTTAAGGAGGATTTAATTGTTCTTTATCATTTGGTAATTTAGTAATTCACATCCCTGCCAATGCTACATCTTTGTAGGACTGTTTACATTCCCCCCCCTATTTTTGTCAACAAAGGAGCAATAGCGGAAATTCCTAATAATAGGAAATTATTCAGCTACAAGCTTTATCTACAATAAGCACAGTATTTATGATTGCTTTTGTCAGTAATTTGGACAGATTAAAGCAATTAATAAAAATAACAGACCTGACTGTCAGAAAGAGAAAGATCAATGAGGATTTACTCGCCGTTTTTAACCACTTGTTTATCGAACCCAACGTGTTTTGAGGACCGTAGAAAGCAGGGGGCGCAGTAGAGAACATTTTGGTCTTTGTTTACAAGAATTAAGTGACAGGAATTGTATTTTCTTCATCCCTGTTGATCATTTTAACAATTATTGACAATTTATTTTGTTGAATCATTCTTTTAATTCTTCAGAATTTTCCAAAGCAGCCATTAAATTTTCATTTAAAGCACCCTTTGTTCTCTGTATTTGTGCAAATCATCATTTCAGTTCTGAAATCTCAGCAAATTTCGGCTGCCAGAAGAAACACTTTTCACATCATTTAAGACTAACCTATTTTTTTTTTCTTTCAGAATTGTTGGGACAATCTATCTCCAACAAATTTGCAGACTTGATTAACAGAGACTTTCTAAAGGTAAATTGGTCTTCTCATATTTGACACTGAATGCTGCATTCAAAGCTGATTTTGCATTGATCAATTTGTTTATTTTAAGATTGTATTGAAACAGAGTTATCGAAATGTTTCATACATATTTTGAATTCCTTGTTTCAGCAATTCCAGTGCAGTACAGACATTTCCTCACTTAGTGTCACTGTTATTCCATTTCACAATTAAGTGGATTACACAATGTGGTGTGGTTTGGTCTAGTTCTCTTTATCATGATGTAAATAATTCTACAGATAAAGGCTTCTTGTAGTATTCTCAATAATGATACATGCCATCTTGTATGCCTGCATACCTACAAACCATAGCTCAACCAGTTGCGTCACGGTAGAGATGAAACACGAATGACTTTTAGTGATGTGTCAGTTATCTAATGTACGGCTGCTCTGCATTTTTCCCTTTATCTTTGTCGTTTTCCCAACCCTCCTGTGTGTGGCGGCAGGTCCAGTGTGAACCGTGTGGCCGAGTATCTGTGAGTTGTGACTGACTGGCGAGATGACTGCCGAGTGGCTACACCTGCCCCCGCCGTACCCCCCTGGCGTGGGGCCGTTGTGTGGTGCAGAGTTGGAGGCGTGGTATGAGGACCTGCAGGATATTCTGGGCTCCGACACGGGAGGGGCAAAACTGGCACGTGCCCCCACATGCACCGAGGTCAGTAGCTTGAAGAGTGAAATGGCTATCACACCCACGATGAGTGTGAGTGTTTTTGGCAGTTGCATTTTGGTTAATAGATTTGTTTAGTGTTTTGTGAAAAAAAAAATCCATTCACACACAAAGTGATGTGAAACGTTCTTATACTGTGATGTTTTACATGTTTTGGGAGGTGTTGACGTTTTCGTTTTGTGTTTGTAGAAGGAGCCGGAGTTTCTGGATGTTCTGGAGAGTTGTTCTCTGACGTGGCTGACAGATGGAAGCCAGACGTGGGGCGAGGGTGTTCAGAGGGCAACAGAGGAGATCCACAACACCCAGCCTCTGCATCACACCTCATCATCATCCTCCTCTTCTTCCTCCTCCTGCATGAGTCCAGCTGTTGCAGAAGAGCGTCGGACGGAGGCTGAGAATGGCAGAAGTGGAGAGAGCTCGGCGGGAGGTGGCAGTGATCTGCTACCTCCTGAGTTCTTTGAGTTGCTGAGTGAAGGAGGAGTGGGAATGGTGGATCCGAGCGGAGCGGTGATCAGCGGTGGCTATTACTACCACCATCATCAACACCACCAAGTTACTAACGTCCATCCTGCATCTCCTTCAGCCAGCGAGGAGGAACTGCCCTGTGTCCCTGATTCTCCATCCTGCTCCTCCTCAGCCTCCCAGTCGCCATCGCAAAATTGTTCTTCTCCCTCCTCACCTGTCTCTTCCCCCTCTGTCTACCCATCCTCCCGGCTGGGAAAACGCAAGAGGACCACCAGCGAGAGGGCCAACGGTGCCTTGCCCTCTTTCACCTCCTCCACGCAACGAACATCCTCATCCTACTCATCTGCCAAAAAGAGTCGCAAAGAGAGAGAGCAGGAGAACGAGAGGAAAGTACAGGAGCTGACGGAGCAGAATGAGCGTTTGAAAGCAGAGATTGAAAGGCTGGGAGAGGAGGTGCAGAGGACACGTAGAGCCCTGATAGAGAGATTAGTCAACACCAGGAAATGAGGGGAAAAAAAATGAAAGACAGGAAGGAAGACAGGAATTAAAGATGACAGGTCCTGCAGAATTGGAATAAGCAGTGGTGGGGAAAGGTGTAACATGGTGGTCATGAAATGCCTCTTAGACAGATGGAAACCAAAGATATATTTCATAAGCAAGATGATTTTTGGAAAAGCATGAGAGCTGAAGATGGCAAGAAGCAGGAAAGTGATGAAAGTCAAGACAAGAAAAGGCACAGAGAGAAGGGGCTGCAACAGCATTGCGGCAGATAAAAAGACACAGCACGTATAAAGGAAAGGGAAGAACAGGCAGCTCTAAGTGCAAATGATGCAGTGGTTTTGATGAATGTTTGTCATTTTAAAGGATGCCTAACTCGAAGTTCCACCAAATAGGATGGCAGAAATAACAGTTACGAGCATTTGATGATTTGTATGTTGGACAGAAAGGAACTTAATTCAGAGTGCATTTCATTGTCATCCGTTCCCACCATTTTGCAATAATTGTAACTCCTACGGTAAGGGCTGCAATCCAGCTAGCAGAGATTATTTGCCCCAATTTGTGGAGAGTTAAGGAGCTCAGGAAAAGTTTGAAAGTGCCCTGTGCAGTGTGAGTATGAGAGAATGAGTTTTTTTGGGAGAGAATTCATACTCTTTCTTACTTTTTTATAACTCATGGCTTGTGTGTATGTGTATTTAGATAAAGTAAGTAGGACCCGGCTATACTTTCTAAGCTGACCTTTTCTATCAATATGGGAATTTGTGGTAGAATTACCACAACTTGTTCTACCCTGATTTACTATTTTTATATACCACTGTAATATATATTCACAATTGTACTGTAATGGCTTGTACTGTAAAATGCCAACATATCCACTTTTGTTTTCTCATTGTAGTCACATTAATTGTTAATCGTACAATAATATGCATGGCTTTTATCATTGATGGCATCAAATCCATGTATTTTACCTAACCATTTATTTTATCCTTCATTGTAATCTCAAATTTGCAATAAAAGAAAAAAGGTGCAACTTTTCGTGTCATGTAATGTTTATTGGTTTTCCTTTTTTAATGACCTGTGTATTAATCTTTTTTTTTTTTTTGTAGAAAATAGTGTCAACCGGAGGTTACTGAGAGAGGGCGAGGGGAAGAGTACAAACTATTTTTAACAGAGCTTAATCAATTAATTAAATGTTTTGGATCCAAAAGGTGTTTGCAGCAAATGGCAAACACAATTTTCCAGGGGATATATATATATATATATATATAAAAAACATCTTTAAATGCAACACACCTTCCAACGCTAATATCGTATGCTGACTTTATCACAGGGAGAGTATAAAATCAGTTTCTTTTGGTGTAGGGATTTGGAAAAATCCCTCCATTCTGTAGCTGTATTCATTTGACTCTCTCTTTGTGTGTTTTCGTTTCCCCGTCGGCCTATCCAGCATTTCATTAGTCCTCAGTGCCAATACCACATTGTCTTAGATCCTGTCACGGCTTTGCCTTAAGCTAATACCCTCATCTCTCTTAGTGTACATCTTGTTCCCATTCTCCACTATCATACCTCAAACCATTCTACTCTTCCCTCCCTCTCACAAACCTCCATCATTTTGCTTTCACTTTGTCTGTCTCACTTCTTCTTGCCCTTCTGAGATGCAGGCTCAGGGCTCTTCCCCTCAGCCAGAGCCAGCTGTTTCTTCAGGTCCAACAGTTTGGCCACCTCTGCTGTGATCACGGCCTTTTCCGCCTTCTGGGCTTTGAGAGCTCGTACCTTCTCCCCCTGCGATAGATAAAATGACAGGTTTTAATAGATTTCTCACACTCGCATTTGTCTTTGATTAAACACTTTAGCTTTTATGGTCAAATAGATGTTGCCAACTCTTTTTATCAAATAGTACCCAAATAATTAAGGCGGCATTTTGTGATTTTAAAAATTATTTGCGTCACTCTGGGTTTGGAAATATTGAGAATTTGAAAAATTCAACCGCACATTTGTAGGAATAAGTGTAATGTAAAATGCCAAAAATCTAATTTGCAGATAAAAACAAAAAGATCAATTAATTGAATGCCTGATAATTATCAAATAGATATACAATGTAAAAAAAGCTTTTAAAATTAGCCGTTATTTATTTCAGCAGCCAGTAGTTTGTTGCATGCGTGATTTGATTTTTGGAGAGATCGTTTTAATTCCGTACTAAAGATGACGTCCGTTTTGTTATTGCTATTACAAGACGGCTATTTTAAAGATAAAATAATGCAATCAAAATGAACTTATTGAAACACAAAATCTGTCCAAATAACAAATGATTGATTCCAACATGTCAAAAATGTAAGAACTGGGTTTATGGTTGGTAACTCAACGTTGCGTTGCCGCTAGTCAGCGATCTCACCTGCTCAGCCACAGCCTGTGTGAGCTGCTTGGCTTTCTCCGGGTCCACTTCATTCACCGTCGCCACCTCAGCAGCAGCAGCAGTAGGAGCTGGCACAGCGGCAGGCTGAGTGCTGGCAGCGTTCTGAGCCGTCGTCTGAGGGAGGAAACGGACAGATGACGATGTTTAAATTTGAGGCGTTTTGATGGTTATTATTTCTACAGATCACTTATTTCATTTCAGACAATATCGCTCATCACTCAAAATGCCGACAGGATTTTATGAGTCAGGGAGTGTGAATGGACAGTGAATCACACTGGACACACGGGGATGAGTAAAAATTAAAAACATTAGATGAGGTGCTCGTGTTAGTGAAGGCGTGCACTAATCAACATTGACACAACAGTGTGACACTTCACACACAAATACCGCTCAATACCTTTTTTTTAGGTGGTTCATCTTCAGGCTAGAGGCAGGCGGTTGAGAAGAAGGTTTACAGAGGGATTATTTTTTATCTACTGTATATGATGGATGCTATGTACAAATTCTTATTCATGACGGCAGTCTGAGGGAGGGACTGTGAACGGCTATGCATTATCAATTCTTTCTCACTTCATTATTCATAAATAGTCAACCTATATTACCACAAGACCTAACTAATGCACAGACCATTAGGCATCATAAACATCAAATACCTGCTGTCCACCAAATCTCTTCTTCAAAGCCTCGATCTGGTCCACCTCCAGTTTCTGGAACAATGGGCTGACCTGGGATAAAACAGGTTGACAAAGGGAACAAAAGGTAGAAATTAACAAAAATATATGCACGAATATTGATAAAGTTTGCGCTTGTGGATCCAGCCCAAGGCCAGTGTAGCTGGAAGATTTAACCTGGAGGCTCAGTGCTCATCTTTGAACAAAGAGGATTATGCAAGTAAGTAAGTAGATAACTATGTATGAGAAATTTGCAGAGTTTCAATCATGATCGCCACTCTTCCAATGCAGAATTATAGTTTTGACAAAAGGCGTGATTTGATGAGCGTCGTGTATGGTGCATTAGTGTGACATTAGTGTTGTCTGCCGCTCCTTGCCTGGAGACCTCAGTCACGAATCATCATAGCCTTGGAGGCTGAATGCGGCGTTGGCAGGCTGCTGCAGACACAGGTCACCACAATTAGGCCTGAAGGGACAAGTGGCCTGAGAGAAACTTGCTGTTCGAAAGGCTGAAGCCGCGAAACCCCGTCTAGGCTATTATTCTCAAGTGTGTGTGTGTATGTGTGCGCCCACACGACTACAATGTCCTCCAGAGCGCTGAAATATCGACAGACTGTTGCATCCTCGTTGTATCACCCAGCGTCAATAGGCTCCACAGGTTTGTGGGTCTGCACATGTATGAACTGTGTGTATACTTTTTCAGGTTGTACTCACAGTGCCAATGCGGTGGCCGGCACTCAGGGTGCACACAAAGCTGCCAGTGCCTTGCAACATGGCGTTGACGCAAGACTGGGGTGCGTTGAGTTGATCCCTGATGGTTTGGCTGACCGTTGGCATGTATGGCAACAGCATCACTGAGAGCAAGCAGGCGATGTTTACAGAGACACCGGTTACTGTGCCCGCACGCTGCCTGAGTCAATCAGATCATGGATATAAATGTTTTGGTTAATCTTACAATGCATAGAAATTACATTACTGCTTGATTACTGCTCCTCTAATTGGCTGTAAATACACCTATTTATTTCTCCTAAGAATTGATTTTATGACCTCAATCTGTGCTAAATCAAAAGAACTTTTCCTGTGCTCAGAGATACATGACTGAATGAAGGTTTCTGTTTTTAATATAAAATGAGAATTCACACATCTGAGTCACAGCTAACAAAGTTTTACACAGATCTATCTACCTTGCACAAAACTACAGAGGTACAGATTGCACTAAACAGGTCAAGGCAACCTCACCTTTCTGTGTCTCCTCCCTTGATTTTCTTCCAGGGTTCATTGACTTGAATATACTGGTTGCCATGGCGAGAGATGTTGAGGATGTGTTTCAGAGCATCGCGGATTCTGGTGGAACATTTGAGAGAAAATTAGAGATGCATCTCGAGATGAGACAACTGCCAATCTAAAAGGAGTAACTGAACCGATGATTTACATGTTTCATTTTCAGATTTTAATCACTTTAAATCCATGAATTAAACTAAAGCCAAGCAGAATTTAACTTCTTAACAGTCATTTGAATTAAATAGACGAGTTTCCGTCTAAATCCCAGCGTAAGCCATTTGACAGGTATGTAAGTAGTCTTACTTGACTTTGTCCATCAGCTGGATGTACTGCTGCAGCTCCCAGCCCACCAGAGCCAGGAGCTTCTTATCTTCCTGCTGTAGCTCCATCGCAGGCACACAACCCTCAAAGAACTTGGTGACAAACATACCAGCTCTGGAGGAGAGAGCGAGAGGGGGGTTTTAATGAGATGGATAAAGAAAGAAAAAAAAATTGGGGGTCAGGAAAAAAATGTGGGAACACAGTAAGAAAGCCAGTGAGAGAAAAACTGTGAAAGAGAGAGAGAGCAAAACGAGAGAAGGGCATTTTACTTGACTTGCTAATTGTTTATAAATTATAGATTTTGTTTCCAGATGTAACGCATTGCTCTGCTACACAACAGTTTGCTGCATTGAGTCGCCTCACAGCTCCTTCATGCCATTTTTTAACGTAGATTTATGTGCACATCAGGAGGGCGTTCTCAGTGAGAAGGTCTTTATCATGTTTGATGTAACAGACCTATATTTAACACATGACTCAGCTTCGATGTAGGGTCTGCCAAACCAAAATGCTTTGACATAACCGCCAAATTTACAATGAACTGTGACTCTGATGTGTGAGCGTGAACTTTGTGTGACCTGCATGCTTAATTTGTCCTTAATTAAGTCCTTCAATTAGTCAAACTGATGAGCCCTGAGGTGTTTTTTCATCCTGGGACAATAAAGAACAATATTCTTACTGCTAATGATAACTGAGTAATCCAAATCAATAAAATAATATATGCTGGTGGTAAATATTAAGTAGGGATTTACTCATTTCTGTTTGTCAAGCTGATTATTTGTGAAATTCTCAAGAGTCAACATTTCAACTGAAGCGCAATTAGCTGGAGCACCACAGCCCAGAAACCGTTATGAATTTGAAAAGCCGCATAAGATGGACACAGTGTCGCTAATGATGTGATTTAGTAACTGGATCCAGGCAAGGACAGAATTTCTTTTCTGAAGCAGAATACTTTCTACCTCCAACACCTTAGGCTGGATGCAATCTACAAGATATTTTTGAGCCAATTAGGCATTAATGTTGCTGCCCGAGACCAATTTTGAAGATCAAGGTACTTTGAAAAAAAGCTGCGGAGAAAAATCTTTGATGTGGGATTTAACCCCGATCTTTTAAAAATCATTTGAGGCGATGTAATTGGGGCTAAATTACGCCATCCCAAACAAATTTAGAAAACTAGGGTGAGCCTCTTGTAATAGTTACTGCTCTAAAAGACTTTTTTTCCCAATGAGTACAACAATCTGAAAACTTAGTTGTTAATTGGACTAGATGACAGTTCTGCTGTGTGTTTACTTTTTGAGTGAAACTTATTATGTACAAAAATGTGGGCAACTTGAGGTGGATTGCCCCATTTTTTTATTTCACTGGTGACTGATCTCAGTTGATAAAAAGTGAAGTGGAACAAAAAACAGGAACACAAAGTCACAAAGTTGAATGGCAGGGAACAGGTACTTACTTTGTTGGGGTCATGGGGCAAATCTAAATTCTGTAGTAAGTCTAATTCTCACTAGTAAATTCTACCAACCTGTTGATGAAGTTGCCCAAGTTGTTGAGCAGCTCAGAGTTGTTTTTCACAGCCATGTCAGCCCAGGAGAAGGCTGAATCCTGTCCCTCCGGACGCACATACAGGAGGTAGAACCGCCACACATCAGACGGGATGCCCGTGTCCTTGGCCATGTCTCCAAACACACCCACGCCTCGGCTCTTGGAGAACTTAGTGTCCTCATAATTTAGATACTCTGTGGGGAAGTTACAATGTAAATTACCGTCAAAGCTGAACCTTAATTTCCAGTGTGAATGGGATCGTTCATGGCGTCCACATTGCATAACTGCCATACAGAGTGAATGAGCCATTATTGTAGATTTATGAGCATTTCAAGGTCTCTTAGTCTAATAATATTGCATGTAAATAATTAATCAACCTGTGAAATCAGTCAGTCTTACCAGTGGCAACGAGGTGGTTGACCAGAGTGTAGTTGTCCTGAGCTCCCAGTAGAGAGCAGGGAAACACCACACTGTGGAATGGTACATTGTCTTTGGCCATGAAGTTGTACAGCTCCACCTGATGGCACAGACACAACACTGCACTATTAGGATGACATCATATTAGATCATCATGAGATCACCCGGTTCAAAGAGGTCTTATCAGCTCTCCCCAACCCCCATCTCTCTCTCTGTGCAAATACAGGCCATCACACACACATTACAGGAGCTCAATCCTGGGGTTTTAAGTGGAGATGAGATGAGTCAGAAAGAGTGAAGAAGATATGTTAGCTATTTTTCTTTTATCTATAGGGTTTTAAGAATTTTTTTTAAAGAACTTTAAAGCAAGAGTCGCAGTTTAAGTCCACATGTATATGAATGAGCTAGCTAACTAGCATGTGTCAAATAATTCCCCCTTTCGAAGTAAAGCCGATGTCAGCATCATGGACAACAAAAATCAAGAAAATCTATGGTGGACAGAACATGCTGAGACTTTTTTCTGAGAGGTGCGGAATCTAGAAGTGGGCCTGTATTGCCTTCTACACATTATACTGACTGTGCGTACATTGTAGCTGTGGGTACTCAACTGAATGTGCATTTCATTCACAATCACAATGAAAGAGGTTATGTCTTCATCTGTTTCACAAGAGGGTTATATGGGGCTAGGAATTACACTGTTCTAATGGAGAGTGCAAAAGACCAGATGGGGCAATGAAAAAACCAATCAGACCCATTCTGTGTTTTAAAGAGTACAAAATCTGTGCCAAGCTCGTGCATCGGCACTCTGCTCGGCTCATAAATTCTGACAACATGTGTGTGTGTCACGGTGGGTTACCTGATGAGGATTCTTCCACCACTTTTCCCATTTGTCGGTGTAGTTGGCAGTAATGGACAGATATCCAATGGGGGCGTCAAACCACACGTAGAACACCTACAGAGGCAGCAAGAGGCATGAATGACAAAGGATGCAATTTTTGCATTGCTTTGTGTTACAGAGATAAGTTCAGGATCACATGACTCACACTAAAAAGGACACAAAGATTGGGAGGAATGATAAAATGACCTGGATACAAATGCTGATAATAAGTGTGCATGTAACTTTCCTTATGCGTTTGTGTTTGGAGAACATTTTAGAGGTATGTACTAAAAGAAGTGGTCCGTGTTCCGATATGTTTAGACATGTCAGACTTAGAGAGCCTCCCAGTTAAGCACAAGAGTGCTGTTAGAGAGCACTGCAGCATCATCAGTCACTGCAGCATTTGTAAACAGCTAATGAAGTGCACAGTCATTTTCAATGTTTAATTAGGAACCTGACCTTAGATATTAAGTGTTTGCATTTGTTATCTCCTCAGCAGGCACTTTAGCTCAGCCCTAGGGCTTTATTATACTTCAATAAAAGATGAAAAAAACACAATGGTATGAGCATATTTTCGACTGTATAATAAACTATAAACAAGTAAATGTTTTCAAACAGCAGTTTTTACGTGAAAAACGCTACAACAATAGCAGACCTTCTCTTGAAAGTCAGGATGAGGTACTGGCGTTCCCCACTTCAGGTCCCTGGTAATGCAGCGAGGTTTGAGTCCATCTCTCAGCCAGGAGCGAGTGATCTGTTTGGCATTTGCTGTCCAGTCTCCTGTGCTGGTTGACTTGTCCAGCCACTGCTCCAGCTGAGTCTCAAGCTGCATGAGCAAAAGAGGGAGAATGAAAATGCTGACAAAAAGAACCGAATGTCTTAACTCTAAACCACAGCTCTAGAATGAGTAAAGATGCGTAAACAATAAAGTTACCACAGGGACGACTGCCATCCACAAGCTGTTTGACTTTCAATTGCATGTTATGCTTTTACTCTCTAAACAGGCCAACTCTGTCTCAATCCCTGCTGCCAAAAAAGAACCATCTAAACTGTCGAACGGACAACCCAGGCCATTACCATGCAGTGTGAAAAGCATACCTTTGGCAGGTCCAGGAAAAGATGTTTGGAGGAGCGGATGACTGGAGTCTGCCTGCAGACCTTACACTGGGGTTCCTGGAGGGGACAGCCATCAACAATGATCAACACTGGTTAGGTTGAATTTAACCTGATTTTTACCTGAATCTGCAAGTATTTTTTCCTCTGTGAAAGCAGAAACAATTTCAAATGTTTCTGCGCAGCTACATTAACAGCAAATGAAAGCTCACAGTGGCAGAGTCTGATTAAAGGAGAAAGTCTGCATTTCTAGATTGACAGTTCTGCACAAAGTGAAAAACCAATACAGTAAGCAGCCCAAAAAGATCATACAGGTACTGCTGCTTAAGTAAATGATCAGTTTTTAATATATGGTGCAGCTGCCATCACAGATGGATCACAACTCAATCTCAAAAAATATATCTATATAAATATCTATACAGACAGTATGGCAACTGCTGCCCCCAGCATTCTCTTTCTAATAGTCAATTAATAGAAGTAATTATAAAATCATAGATTCATCACGGTCATCTACCTCTTGCCTTTTATCGTCAACATGCACCGTCCAACTCACCCTGAGCTCCACAGCATTAATGAGCCTTCCACACTTGTCACACTGGTCACCACGGGCTTCTGGGTAGCTGCAGTGGGGGCAGGTGCCTTCTACAAAGCGGTCGGCGAGGAAGCGCTGGCAGTTTTCACAACGCAGCTGCTCCACCATGTCCTCCACTAGGAAACCATGCTCGTGGAGTCGCCAGAAAATATTCTGGGCTATCCTGAAAAGGTAACAGAGGACAAAGATGGTTGAAAGAGACTTCAGGCGTCGTGCCTGGGATGCAAGGAGAAAAAGGCTGTCTTTTGACCTAAATGAAAGGTGTATGCAACTCTATTTTTGTACATTTTTTGTATATAATGTATATATAGTTGATTTCTTATTTTGTATTCCTTTTTATTGCCCATTTTGGATTCTTTGGACAATTTCTTTTTTTTTTATTTTTGCTATTATTGCTGTCTGTAACAACATAATTTCCAAAGCGTGGGATCAATAAAGTTCTCTTTTCTGATCTTATGAACACACTGAAAATTGTGTCATGTGGGAAGTAACACGTCTTTGAACCCTGACACCATTTCTGTTTTCCAACAACTAATACCGCTCTTCCCTGTTGACTAGAAAAAGATGTAAACTTAATGGATCAATATAGCATCATAGATATAGAGCAATATTCTACAAAAAGAAGATGAAGGGAAGAGCGTTTGTGTTATTGATTTGTTAAGAAAAAAATGGTACAAAAACAAAGCTGATTGTAATCTTTGGTGGTGGATAGTAAATCTAAAATGTAAGACCTAACATCCAAAGCACTTTTCATGAATCGAGTCAAAAGACTTTAATCTGTGGGCTGTTTTCATTTTTCAAAGCACATAGTTGTGGTGCAGAGAGTTTGATGCCTTTTATGTTGTACTCTATCAAAGCAAAGGCCCCCAAACAAGAGGTCTTATCTTGGTAATATTTTGTAAGTACAAGCTTGAGAAATTCTCCACTTTTGTATCCCATTTCCACATATAAGTAGATGAACCCACCAAACCCCATTATTTATAATTTATTTATTATTGATAATTAAACTATAGAACATCCAGAAAGAAATATTTTTAACAGGATTTCTTTTTCTTATTTGGTAAACTCAAGAAACGTACGCATTAACCTACATTCTACAATCACGTTCGATAATCTGAGATTAAGTAAAGCAGAATTTATGCTTGAGAGGGCTAGACATCCACACCAGTATCTAATGCAAGATTACAGTAATCCTATGTTGCGTAATTGTACAGTAATCACATGGAAACGTGCTCTCACATACCAAAGCCAGACAGTATCAGAACCTTCAACCCACTAGAGGACCAGGGTTGCGAAGCTCAAATAACAGCAGATGATATTTTTTACAAAACAGGCCAATTACAACCATCTTCCCTGCTTCCACTTACTCTGTCTGCTTCTCAGTGGTGGTTCTCCCAAAAAAGTCAAAGTCAATCTGGAACCACTTGTAGATGCTGGAGTGAATGGCGTGGTACTTATCGCAGATCTGCTGCGGCGTCAGACCCTCCTCTCTGGCCTTGTTCTCTGTAGCTGTGCCGTACTCATCTGTGCCACACACAAACAGCACATTCCAGCCTCGCAGACGACCGTACCTTAGAGGAGGAGACGCACACAGTCAGCACAGGAAGACATGATAGGCGCTCAGAGAGAGGGATGAAAGTGAGGGAGACAGGTGTAGAGAAGAAAAAAGAAATGGAGAGAGATGACAATGGGGAGCTACACAGTGAACAACAGTGAATTTTACTTTGTGAATTGTGGGTTCTTAACTTCTTTCATGATCATCAGGATTTTGTTGCCACCTATGTAGACAGAAGACTTACAAGATTAAAATCATACCTGCAGAAGACATCAGCGCTGAGGACGCAGCCGATGATGTTGCCCAGGTGGGGGACGTTGTTGACATAAGGCAAGGCGCTGGTCACGAGCAGGTTTCGTTTGCCTTCCTGTGGCAAACTGATAAGAAAAAAAAAACAAAACAGTTCTGGGTTTTAATCTGCCTGTCTCTTACTCAAGAGTCTAGATCCGCATGGATGAATTTCTAAATACTGCAGCTCAACTCACTCTACTTTTCTGCTGTCAAATGATCACTTGACAAATTTCAAGAGTTTAGAAAATTAGGTTGCTTCTCTTGAGACTGTACATGGTGTTTGCTGGGTAACATTTTAGATTGTGGGAGTATCCCACAGGAAGATGATCTTAGGTGAGGTGATCAAACTATTTCATATAATAATAATAATGTCCTATATTTCAAGTCATTGAGTGTCTGCTCAATGTCTAGAGAGGGACACATGGTACTTTTAATTACTCACATGGGACACTGTCTGTCTGGAGCCAAAGGGCAGGCATTCAAACCTTTACTCCAGGTGAGAACAGCTGCCTCCATCTCCTCCTCTGAAACCACACGCTCACCTTCCTCCCCCTAAACAAACATTTAGATATAAAGAATAATCAGGTTAGTCATGTCCACTATTAAAATTTAGCATTTTAATCCTGCTGTTTTCTTAATTTTAATTACTTAAATATAATAAATATTTGTTTAATATAGACAAAAATTCCAAACGATACTGAGACATTATGACCTATACATTTTCGGAAAGCAGTGAAAGGCTAAAATTAGCTGTTCCATGAACTATTCATAATAAACTGGCTTTGGGGACACTCCACGACTGAACTTTCAGAATTAGCTCAATTTAAACATGAATGTTAAACAAGCAAAAAACAAGAAGAGGCACAGCAGTATATGCACAAGACTCATACAGTATGCAGTAAGTGGATTTTTTTAAGTGTTTCCCTTTCCGCTCAACTGTTCAGTGTTCAGTTTGGCCCTTCTCATCTGCTCTTTTGACCTCTAACCCCAAAGCATTCAGCAATCTGAGATACACACACTCCGCAACTTCCTCTGACTGGGAGCTATAATGGCTGCTGCTATATTTGATTGACACCTGTTCACATCTTCCCATGCTCACAGAAGAAAGAAATAGAGGATAAAGAAAAAGGTGATGTAACCTTTACATGCTGCATGTTCTATATCCTAACACGGGTGTTAATTTAGCTTTCACAGAGCCAGGTTAACTCTCACACGGAGACTGCATCTGCGCTTAGCTTAAGTGGGTGAATTCAAGCCTTGCAACCCTTTGAATGCTTTAACTTTTTCCCTAAGTAAAAAAGCTACGGTGAAGTAAAGACAGCCAATGGGAAAGGACATGTGTGACAATTGACCAATCTTGCAAGGTGGTGTTTGTGCATCTTTAGCTTGAAGAAAATAAAAAAGACAATACAGTTTCTTGGAAACCTCACGTTTCCTGAAGAATAAGCATAAGTGCAGCACTGAAGCACCTCCGAATGCTTTTGGTTCAGTAAGGAAGCTTTAAGCCTAATAGCTATCCTGATGATCTGGCTGATACCTCAGCAGGGTTGCTGTTGCATGGCTGTGTGTCTCTGTACTGGCTGCTCCGAGGGGCAGGCTGCCTCTGCATGTAGCTCTTCATGCCCTGCAGGCCTTTTCCCTGCAGCACTTTCTGAGCAGCAGACTGGAAACTGTGCATAACAGCCCCACGGTCAAACCAAGTCTTCACAGACTTGTGTTCACCTGAAGAGGAAAGCAAAGGGTTGTGGTAAGGACCGTGTGAACATAGACAACAAAAAATTGGAAATAAAATATCTGAAAATAAAATAAAGGAAGAAGATAAGTAAGGGGTAAAAAAAAAAAGAGGAGAAATTTGTTAAATGAAAATAGGGAAGAAGTTTAGGTACTAAAAAGAAATAATTAGTTAATGGATGGACAATTTAGGCATGGCCAACAACAAAGAATTTAAAATTTTAATAACACTTACCTATTTCTAGTGAAGAGTCAGATAAAACAGGGTACAGAGCAGCCCACAAAACAACATCAGCAACTGAAACGGCTTCCTGAAACACAGCACAGTTTAATGAACAGCATTTTCTAAGCCGTTAACAGACACTATTCCTGAAATTACCATATGTCCTTTCTTGCCGCCCCATCAAAAACCTAAATGCCTGTCATTTTGAAAGCCCTAAATGATGCAGAGGAATAATTCCCCAGACCCCTGATGACTTTATACATACACAACAACCAAGACTATTTTCAGCATGATTGTTTGGTATTCTTGCATCTCACTGAACATGGACTATGTGTACTTCCTCACTGAGTGTGCTCACCACTGTTTTTCTTTAGCTTTACACAGTCTTCCTCCGAGCCATGCCAATCACCAAGAGACTTAACAAAACATATTTCAGTGCACATGAAACATATGACAGACACAGATGACTTGTTGCCACAGGGGCTGCAAATAGCACAGAGAACTGATCCCCCCCTCACCCATCCACTCTCAGGCACATCTACAACATAAGGGACCTCCTCCCCAGATAAATCGCTTTAACTCAAAAATGCATCACTAGTTCAGCATCAGCAGCTGAAAAAAAGAAAAGAAGAAAAAGAAATGTTGCCGGAGGAGCCTGATGCGGCACAGAGGAGACACTCAGCTAAGCTCAACTGAGCTTCCAAAAACGCATCTTGAACTTTTGACTGGATCATATGTTATATAGTATTGACTGAAAAGGCCTTGTTTAAGTAAGGTGTTTGCTTTTATCTTCGAAATGCACTATCCACAGCAACTACATGGATACTGAAAAATAAGAAGTGCAGTAGGTAAACAGGAAATGCAAATGCTGTACCCCAGTTAAATATGGCATGTTCCCCTTGCTCAAGCTTTGGTTCAAGTAGTTTAGGGGCCCCTGGAGGACCTTGGAGACCTCTGATCCTTTTCCCTGCAGCACTGCCATGTAGAGGGCCTCAAGCAGTGCAGGCTACACAAATAAGACAAAGCAGAGATTAATTAGAATTGATTGGATGACATTAGATCAAGCAGTATACCAAAGATGCATGATCGAGGTTAAACAATTAATTTCCTTAAACCCGACACAACATGCTAATAGATTTTTTCTGGACATTGTTCTTTTGAGAGCATGAGTTTTAATCATTTAGATGCAAAGATTTTACGTCTCTTTTAGTGTGGGTTTGCATTCTACAGAGGTTTAGTGTTTTGTACAACAGATAAATACAAAGTCTCCTTTATGTCAAGCTCACCTGAAGATCTGTGGCCTCCCATTCAAGCCACTGATTGCAAAGTTCACTGCAGTCTTGTCCACTTACTTCAAACAGGTATCTAAGGTGTTAAAAAGTAGGAAACAGAAAGAAATCCTGTCAGACAGTGGCTTTCCTCTGATAACAAACATATCTAAAATATAGATATCCGTCACAAATCTGCTCCATCTTTGAGAGTTGGCTACAGAGCACCTCAAAACTTCATTGTCATGTCATTGTTGTCAGAATTAAGCGGAAAAGCTGATGTCGTTGCCTGCCTCGCTTTATCGTTGTGGCATTTTCAACTCAATACATTACCAGATCATTAATATTCATCGCCAGTTATATATATCATGGAAATTTCATAACTGAGGCAGCGATTAACAGCCTCCACATTCGTGCCAACTGCCACTGGCATTCATAAAAGACCAAGCAGGAAGGACTATAATCTACTGACCGGCAGATGGCATTGGAGCTGAAAAGGTGCAAACCATTAGGCAGGAGCAGGGCTGGCAAGGCTGGACGGCTAAGGTGGGGCACCACTCTCTCTGTGAGGGGAAAAAAATAAAGAAAAAACACAAAGCTAGTAAAATGCATACAACAGCAGACATGATTGTTATCCAAATGAGCATGTTTATAGACTTGTTAGACTAGATTCTTCACCTGGTTGAAACATGTCGACTCAAACTGTAAATCTTTCTAATGGCTGTGTATTTACAGAGAGAGAAGAAAAGCTAATTCATCTCTACACTTCCTGAGCAGAGATTACATTAGAATTCAATGCTGCATCTCCAGGAGAACTAATAACACAAGACTCCTCAAATGCTTCAATGCTTCAGGGATAATCCTTCGATCAAATTCTCAGGCTCCATACTTCAGTTAAATTGCTTGAATGATCTATCAAGAACACAAAGGTCATGTGGAAGGTCAAGGATTTGATCTTCTTAATCTGGAACTTATCAGGACTCAGGGCAGATGACCACATGAGGGGGTTCTGATACTGAATTATTACTGATGGCCTGGCTTCACATTTGCCAATACAATTTGATATGTTATGAAGGCTCTAGGATTGAATACAGCAGTAATAACACTGACATTTTTATTACATTAACATCAATAATTGAGCAATATTTAGGACTTTGTAATTAATCAAATCATCGATAGCCAAATCGAGGGGTATTATCTCAGTACAGTCCACTTCATTCATACACTGTGGCTATACGCCAGATGGTCCTGATTATTCAGCTCTGTGATCCAGCTCTCAAGGAGGACCTGCACTCATCTGGGACTGGGAGTGAGGCCTCCCTGACATGTCTGAGACAATCGGACCGTAAGCCTGAAGCTGAGGTGTATTACCATTAATTTAGAATCTAATTCCTTTGCACAGCAGAGGTCTAGATGACGTTATGACAATGCATCTATTTAGAAATACCCTGAGTCACAGTAGCATGAGTATATCCAGCCCATAATATGGTACAACCATATGCAGGAATCTCTCTCTTTTGTTTGTTTATTTGTTTTCATGTCCTTATCTAATCAGGTTTGTTTTGTTGGGTGCAGCCTGACAAGCCTGGCAGGAATAACAGCATAACACTGTAAGCCATATCAGATTTTAGTCTACGTTCAAAAACAATGACAATGATTGTTGAAAAATGTGGTATAACGAGCTCTAACAAGACATTTGACTGTGTCAGCATAACGCAGCCCTACTACTTTATAATGTAACCCAATCCAAGTAAATCGGGACTGTTCCAGACCTGAAAGGTGTAGCTATAGTGAGGCATACTGTACAGGTTCAGTTGAAGCCTGAACACCTGAAGCTATGCGCTGCTAAACAAAGGCTACATTAAGCTACACAAAGAGTGCCAAAACAAGACGAACAAAGCAGTGATGTGCAGTAAGAGAGTTTTCTAGCTGTTTCTCAGATACAGTTACAGGTGGACTGTTCACTCCATTCACCAGTGACTGACACTGACAGGCAGATATCACTTGTACAGGACTGAAGCTAGCTAGCTGTTCAGCAGTTACAGCCGTCGGTTACGCCACAAACTCAACTCAAACTTAACAAAAATACATATAAGGACTTGCCACTGCCGCTTTAAGCAAACAGCAGCTGTAATTATTCTGCAATGTAGGTAGTCTTACAGAATAACGTTAAGCTAACCATGCTTTCTTACCTTCGTGGTTGACATACTGAACGTCACACTGAACTCCAGTCACTTCTAAAGAGGCTAACACCTTCAGGCAATGCGGGTTGCCTTCACTGACGAAGAGCTTCATCTGGCCGTTGGTAGCTATTCCGCTATGTAGGGAATGATGAATGGCTTTAACGGTGGCGAAATCTTTACTTTTAAACAAGACAAGAAGCTGCTGGTAGAAAGTTTGCCAGTGTGTGCCGTCCACACGCTGATGCAAGCGGCACTCGTCCGGTTACAAATGGCGGATATGTAGTTTTGGAGCGGTGTCTGTGGGATCCACAGAAACTGTAGCAGCTTGTCAAATAAACTACACTTCCCATGAAGCGTTTCACAGAGCGTAACGCTTGACATGCACGAGACCTGCTTGTTTTTCTTTCCTCTGTAGCACCACCGGGCGGGATTCGTCTCTCGCGATGTGCATCACATACCGGGCGAAGTCGTGCAATGAAACGCGCACACTACAATGCTGCCAATTCAGTGATCTTATTGGTTGTGTGTAAAATCATATTAGACGATTGTAGCCAATCTAAAACCACCAAACCCACACAGCGAAAGCTAGTTTTTTCATGCACTTAAAGCGCCAGGAGTCATGAAGAGCTGCAGCGGGTAACTTGGTGCTCATGTGTGACTGTTAATTTGCAAAAGTGCACGGCGGAGTTATCTACGAGCTTCCGTTGCCTGACTTATGTGAAGTCATCAATATTTTTACTATTCCCACGAGAAAAGACGCAACTCCTGCTCTCTCTGCAGTGCACCCCAAAAACACCACTGAGCTGTCATCAAGCCGCTGCTAGGTGAGTGTTATGTACCTCGAATGCAAAGATGAGATTTCTGCTGAATGTTTTAGTCAGAAAACTTCTTTTCTGTTGTGAAATATAACATTACTGCATGAAATGTTTTCTGCAAGATTTCTGTTGTTCAGTCACCGTCGGTATATTGATCTGCAGGGACTGTGTTTAGACTGTGAAACCATGAAACGACACTGAAATATATAATGTAGGTTTTACTTTTCAAGTTGTTAGACCATATCATTTAATCACCTGCCACATCTGACTGCAGGTCAAGAAATCTGTTATTCTCAATCACTCATTCAGTTTAATGACAGAAGCAACTTATCAGATTGTCACAAGTATTTTATTACTTTAATGATCTTTTTACCTAATTGTCACTATTTTGTACACTTATGTGAGTTGTTTATGCTTTATTTTGAAAAGTGACTTTTAGATTCATTCTAACACATTAAGGTTTGATAAAATGACAGTGCATTCATCATAGTCCATCTAATGCTGCAAATGTACTATTAAGCAACTTACAGTAGGTCTTGCTTCCATAAATAGGTCATGCATTTTGCAATTACTAGTCTCTTTTTTCCATAGCGTGTTTTTTTTCCCCCACATCATAGTGTCAAACCACATGCCACCTATGCTGTCACAACCACTGCCACAAAGGGCCAGCTTTTATAGACCCAGCACTGAAAAGAACCTACAGCCACCCTTTCCTGTTCAGCCCTCCCCCTATTTGCACACACTTTTTAACACCTAATGCACTTTGTTTTAATTTTTTTTGTAATTTGTGTACACCTAGTCCTTGAGGCGCTGATGCATCCTCACACATGTCATCACTACAGTGGTGCTGACTCCATGACCCCATTTTTGGTCATCTCTATTTCCCAGTCACTAAATGTCACACTGATAAGAATCACTAATCTCAACACTTTATATATGACAGACCTCTTTGCATGCAGAAATATTTGCACGCCACTGCAGGCTTTTAGCCCTTTGATGCTTCACGGAAAGCGCGTGGACGGGTTAACCACAGGGTGTGATTGAAAGAGTTTGACTGACGCATTGCATTTTTGGTGTTTCATAATCTTTCTTAAGTCCATGCAAAGCAGGAGATTTGCTCCCCTTTTCGCCAGCCTGTGACGACACAGGCTTGAAAGATTATTCTCCAGTTGCAACATTGACTGATTAAAAGTGCCCCGTACCATGTGCAGTATTAGCAGGGGGGTTAGAAGTTCTCTGTAATTGCTCGTGTGCTTCACTGCTGAGACAGATTGAGAGACTGAAGCGTTTCACATCCTGGTGTCAGATTATTCTGCTGCTTTCGGATATTTGAGCAAGTCTTGTGTCTGTCAGTCTCTCTTCTCTGCTTGCATGCATTCGATCAGCTGTAGAGTAAAATTATACAGTAGCAGATCACAAAGTGCAGCAAAACCTCATCTGCTCTGTACTGTAAAGACCAGGTGTCAGCCACAACACAATTCAGTCTCTTCATGCAGTCCGGTCCTGCAGAAACAGTCCTACACCGCCACATCTGACAGATGCTTTGTTGTTGTTTGTTTTTTGGTATTAATGTACAGATTTGTCTCTTCAGGTCACATTGGTCTGTTGAAGGTACTGAAGTTCTCATTACCTTGCCATCATTTTAAACTTTCTGAGAGTTCAATTTTTTTCTCAACCTTTTTTACCCCTTGACCCCATTCCTACGTCACAAAAAACTCTCATGACCCAAAACTGTCATGTGTCATGTGACATACTTTAGGAGCCTCAAACAGATTAAGTAGAAATGATGGTATATTTAAAACATATGCTTTTTTCTTGATAATGTGTCAAATATATCACTATGTACACTCAGCTGCCAGTTTATTTTGTACATCAAGTTGAAATTGATGCAGTCTAATACAGCAGCTCTGCAATAAATCCTACTTTAGAGTTAAGAGTTGTTCATGTTTTAGAGAGGTGGTCATTTTAGCGGCTCATTTTAGCGGCTGCAGATTTTAGTGCTGTTGAATTGTGCTGATTTATTCTGAGAGATTTTTCTAATGTTTTGGCCACTCTGTATAAACTAAATGTACAGCCCGATGATCTCAAGCTTGAGAAACTCAAAACTCGAGCATCATTAGAGCTCACTCTTGTACAAAAATAAATTTTTGTGTTTATGGTTTTTTCCACAAAGACATTTGGCTCAATGTGTTATTACTAATTGGCAGGGAAGTGACGTTAATGCAGATGCAATTAGAGTCCAGGATACATCGTCAGGCGATACTTGTACACTATGTGACTGGTGTCTGTCTCCTATTTACTCACTATAGTGTATTTTGTACATGCAAGCAGCTTCTCATGTCACAACTAATGTCCAGTGTAATAACGCCAACTACATTGCCATCTGTGCTCTGTTTTAATCCAGTTTAATCCTGCATTTACTTAGTATCTGCGCAATGATTTGTGCTTTCACTAGCTTGCATTATGCATAGGTACGACAGTGTGAACATCAATCCAGAAATTGAGAAGAGGATGAATATCATTGTCAAACAGGACTGAAACAGAACTCACATTTGATTATGGCCACGCTGGTTCATACACTGCCACATAATGTAAAATGAATCAATGTTTGCATTAGAGCTGAAACAAGTAATCAATAATATGATAAATGGATTGACGGAAACATCTGCAACTATTTTGATAAGCAATCAATCATTTCAGTCATTTTTCAAGCAGAAGTAGTGAAAAAGTCTGTGGTTTCAGCTTCAGCTCAAATGGGAGACTTTGCTGTTCGTCTTCATCATATATCATTGTAAACTGGCTATTTTTAGGTTTGGGACATTCGGTTAGACAAAAGAAGTTGTTTGAAGACACCGCTTCTGGCTCTCTTCAATATTTTCAGCTTTGTTTTGCATTTTGTAGACCAAATGACTCGTCTAATAAATTTCATGAAAATAATCATCACTTGCAGCCCCAGTCTGCCTACACATATCCTGTGAGTTTAAGAAAAAATGGAAGGCAAGTCATTCTTAGAAAACCAGCTGAACCAAATAGACCTGAAGGCACACAATACTCCTCTCACGTCTGACACCCCCTAACCCCTTATTATTATTTGTGTAATGTTTCTTTATTGAACAAATAACCCCTTTAACCCAGTGAAGGCATCAAAGTTGCGTCTGTGTGTGTGCCTCTTCTCTGTAGCGTTTGCCTTGGGAGATTTCGCTGCTCTTCCTTGTGCCCCGGCAGTATCGCGCCTGCTTCAGCTGTACAGAGCTGAAAGTGGGTCTTTGACTTGCCTGATAGCTTTTGACAGCTCACTCTCATCCCCGGTGGATCAATGGAGCTCAGCGCTCTTCATTAGAAACATCAATGTACCGCACATTCCCACAGGCTCAGCACCAAACCCATGAGCCCAGTCAGAGAGTGAAGGTTTGTTTTGTTATTCTCTAAAGACTGTTCTTGACTTCTGTGGAGCATTTTATTTCCTTCAATTGAAGAATATTGTGAGAATATAGCGAAAGAGGACTGTCTTGTTTGGTTGTCATTGGTTGATATTAGCAACAATATGCGCCGTGTTGGTCAAACATCACCTTCCATGTGAGTCAATCGTGATTATTGTTTAAAGATTGTTTTATGAGTAACGAATGATTTAAAAAGCTTCTTATTCTGTTTGAGTGCTGCAGACTAAAATCAATGCACTGCACAATCCATATCTTGCCAACTCCAGTCTTATATTCAGTCTTGAAATCAACATGGCTCGACATCTCCACAGTGCTACAGTCCAGTTTACAAGCGAGGCATGATCCATTCCTGTGCGTGCTGAAGTGATTAATCGATTCTTGATAATCAGTCATGGCAAACAGTCACCTGATATGAGCAGACTGGCTGCTTTTCTGTCTTGTTATGTTGTTGTAAATTGATTATCTTTAGGTTTGAGATTGTTTATTGCACAAAAAGCAATTTTTTTTACATTTTTTAGTAAACGATTAATTAAGAAACTGATGCACAGATTAATCACTAACAAAAATAATTGTTGATTCCAGCCCCAATTCTTTTGCTGTAATGTTAATAAATTCACAAGGAGCAAAATCATGTCCATTAATTATCTGAAACGTGATTTCAAAAGTAAAACCATAGGGTGACGGATATTTTATGCTGCATTTCTCATACGTAAGACAAGCTTCTTGTAGAAATAAGAAGCATTATTCATGAGCTTATTTCTCTTGCTGAAATAAGCGTATTATGATTGAACTAGAAGTATACTAGCAGTGTATTTTTCACTTCCCATTTCTTTTCCACAAAAAGCATAAAAGCTAATTAAAAATGTGATGCTTGAATTAATTCTTTCAAGAGCTTAAAATGGCCCCTGAGCAATCCTGCACTACTTTGCCTAACTGGCAAGCACTGGTCTGTCTGGTTGTTGTTTATGTTGAAGTGGGAGAAAAGGGAGTATTATTCAAGCGAACTCTCTGAAGAAGTTTGCTATGTGTCGATGCAGGCTGCAGGGTTCATTGTAAACACGAGCATTGCGTCAGCAAAGGCTTGAAATGATGGCATCACACATGTGAAATGTTGTTATGTGCAACAAGAAACAAATAGCACACATACTGGAGACACTGGAGATGGTAGTTGGTCACAGAGGTTGTTGTCACGATGATGGGAGAGAGCGTGAGCCAATGGCTGCTTTACCGTCATCATCTGCATTTTGATTGGCTCTCTGATAATTTATACAGCTCATCACTGAAAGAATCCAGCCCACCTGTTCACAAAAACACACACACGCACGCGCTTGCAGACTTGCATTCATGCACACAGAGGCAGCCAGCCGTCACACTGGGAAACACAGTGTGTGTTTCAGTGTCTCTCTCTGGTCTGATCATCAATAATGCATGGCTTTGGGAGGATGAAAGGCTGTTTTGGCTTGAGGCATGTGTCTCATATGGCGAGAGAGACATCAGCACTAGTAGTGTTAACTGTACATCCATAGACAAAGTGACTGCTCCTTCACATGGCTGTCCTCAGTAGAACTGCTCATCGGGCCAAGATTTCAGGCTAATTGTTGAAATTATTTAATCAGGAAAGCGTTTTTTCCCTTTTTATTTAGGCTTTGTAGAGTTTTTTTTTTGTTGCCTGAATTAAAGATCTAAGGATAGCGTGTGTTGTATGTTGCACATATTGTAAAACTTGACCGTCATTGCGGCCGGATTCATACTGAAGCAGCTCATTGCAAATTTCTAACAGCGTTAAATGTTAAAGGCCTTGAGTTTAAGACTTCACTTTGTGATCATTTAATCTGTTTTAGGTAGTAGTTCAGGTGAAGTCTTGTGACTCGTGCTTTGGTTTAGCATTGATTTCAGGAAAATTTCAAGGCCTTTCTGTGCTTATCGTAAGCTGTACTGCTGTGTTAAAAACTCCTGTTACTCATAATATCTGATGTGTGGACACATGATGCAACATTTCACCTCACACACTTGGCTTCACGCTGGGCCTCGAGCCGCCAGCTGAGCACACAAAACATTGGATGCATGGGAAAAATCATCATCATGCGCAGGCAGCATGGCTCGTATCACTGTCAAGACATACTAGTAGCTGTTTTGGCTGACACAGATATTAAATCAGCAGTCCTGATAACTTTAAGTGTCACACTTTTTACTTGTTTTCGTGGTGATTAAAGTCACTTAACAGCATGTATGATGTGGAGCAACTTGTTCTTCTTTCTCCTTTTCCTGTGAACCCTTTGGTTATAGACATTCATATGTAAATACAGTACAGTCTACGTGCGGATGTGTGTGTGTGTGTGTGTCTGTTTGCTATGTGTATACGGATGTGGGAGCGCACGCAGAAACCCTTTGAAGTTCCTCATTCACTCTATACTCCTCTTCCCCATGTCTCATCTCTCTTTGAAGACCATGTAGCCGCGATTATTAAAGCCGCCCTCTTTCGACTTCAAACGTATGGAATGAACATGGATATGATATGACGCCGAACTTTCCACCACCACCCTTCACTCCACTCCCGTGCTGCCGTGTGGTGGAGTTTGACAGGTCCTGCTATCTTAAACTATCTCTGCGGGAGCTGAGCTTGTCGTTTAGTGGCTTGTCTTGCAACATTGCCACTTCCTGTCATTTTGTCCGCACAGCTTGTGGTACTGTTCTTCTCTGGCGTCAGCTCAGGTGCCCTCAGATAGCCCTCAAACATGCTTCATCCCTCCGTCATGTAGCTTATTGGATGGTTATTTGCATCCACCGTCTCTCTCTCACCCTCCTGCCTCATGCTGCTAAGTGTCATGATAACATTATCCACAGGTGGTTTTGCATGCATGCCTTAGCCCATGAACCACATATTGTTTATACTTTATACTGCTTTTTCCAAAGCACGCCACGTGTGTTTACACCCATCAGCCACAACATTAAAACCACTGGTCGGTGAAGTGAAGAACACCGGTCATCTCATTACAATGCAATGTTCTGCAGAGAAAGTTAGTGTCCCGGCATTCATGTGGATGTTGCTGCACAATAAGTGCACCCCTCATTGCAGGACAGTGCGCCTCGCCACAGACAGAGAGCTCAAAGTGCCAACCTGGCCCCAGACTCCCCAGATCTCAATCAACTCATCAAGTCCGATCCATGGAGGACACCCCCAGAGACCATGTGTCCATCCCCCGATGGCTCAGAGCTAGCACATAGACAAGCGTGATTCTGTGTGTGATGTGGAAACTTGAAGCGCCCAGCACGCAAACACTGAAAACAGGCTTTTCGGTGAAGTCTGAGATATCTTTGCACAGTGGTTAAGCTATTGAAGTGAGCAGTATTTTCATATTCATATATTTTTTAATGATGGAGAAGCAGTAGACATGATTTTAAGATGTTTTAACAAAAAAAAACATAAAAACCATATCAGACACAAATCATGATTCAAAAGCAGAGTGTTTGTTATTTATGTCTTCAGGGGTTCTTTAAGATTTTAAGCAACTAAATGTTCTCTGTGATGGATTATCAATCTTAAACAAGCCTCAAGTGGATTTTCATACCATTGTGGCAAATTCCATGAAGTTGAGAAGTGAAAATTGGTGCATGCTTTGGAAAATGGTTGACTGAAACATGCAAGCCCAGCAGGAGGCCCTCTAATCCCTGGAATATTTAATCTAGTGGCCTTTCAGGATTGTTGTTTGACTGAAAATGTAGTGATTCGTTCTGGTACATTTCAAATTTAGCGAGGTATCTCCCCTGAGATGCCAAACAAGATGATGTGGCATAATGTCCTCTGCTCCACTGCTGACATTCATTTGGTGGACGTGCTTAACTGTGTGGTGGATCTCTGATGTCCAGTCGGCTCTGTGTACAGATCAATAGCTCAGTCGATAAACCTGGGCTGCTGGTCGCCTTTGTTGGGTCAGCACACAGGTCATCTCTCGATCCGTTTCTCCCGCTCGCTTTTTTTTCCTCTTTCTCAAGTTCAGATATGGTCTATTTACATGAATGGGTGATAGCCAGGTGGCACTCTCTCAGTCACTTCCCCTGTTTCTAGCTCTCAGGCAAAATGCTGGCAAAATGGGGCAAGGTCAGGTCAGGAGGGGTTCAATGAGTGGAGGCAGGATCATTTTGCTGCACAGGATTAACTGTGTGTGTGTGTGCGTGTGTGTGTGTGTGTGTGTGTGTGTGTGTGTGTGTGATTTCCTGCAGGAGGGAGCTGCTAGCTTGTGTCGGTTTTCGTGCTTTGCTCACCACCTTTTTCATAAGAGCTCAGTGTTTGCTCTCTAATCGTCGTGAGGCCAGAAGGCCTAGACTCCTCTGTTTGGGCAGGTGGGCAGTTGTTCAGATACGTTTTCAATAGTTTCTCATGCAGATTTGTTTGTTTTCAAGGGACCGAGTTGCACGCATGGATCTGATTGCAGGGTGAGCTGGCGACCTTGTTGACAGAGACGCACTCTCACTTCAGGACCATGGTGAGTCGCCCTTCCTCTCTCTCCGTCTCTCTCGCTTGCATGCACAAATTGTGTACTCTCCATTTCTTCGGCTCAGTCTGACTTGCATGCACACACAGTCCGAGCTGGAGGGAAAGCACTTGAGCAAAGGCAGACACATGAAATCGCACTCAGTTTTTTTTCCCCTCTGCCTTTTTGAAAGTTTGCTCTCATTTCTTCCTGTTTTCCTTTATTCCTTCCCTCAACGTTCACTCCTCCGTCTCTCCATGTGTGGTGTTGTTGATACCACAACATAAGCCCTGTGCCCTCAGCCCCTGGCACTAACTATCCTTGCCTCTCAGCAGCCGTGACAGGGCGCCTGCGTCTGTCTCTGACACCATATGGGCCTCTCTGTGTGTTTGAGTGTATGACGCCAGTGCCCCCTCCGCTGCCATCTGACCTGTAAATAGAAACACAGTCTGGACTCATTTCCCTTTTGTGGATCCTAACTTGTTACGATCATAATTTGCTCTTTTGATCTCAACTTGAGTCTTACTCTTTGTGCTTATTTAAGTACTTCCTGTTAATTAACATTTTAAAAAATAGCCTTTTAGATCTCTGGAGTGAATCAATCACAAGCAACTAAAATCTTGTGTCATGTGGTGAGAAAGCTCCATTCCCGACTTATCATGGCTCCCCTTTACAAGCAGCCTGAGCTGTTGCCCTGTGGGAGCGTTGTTAAAGTGCCTGAACTCTGAATAATGCAAGCAGGGACTTTAACCCCACTGTAACAGCCTAATTTGCACATGACCCGATAAAGCCTCCTGCAACTGTGTGTGACATTTGTACCTGTGCTGATGAAAGAACTGAGAAGACTCTGCAAACTCAACAAATGTTGAGGCCTACAGCGGCAGGGTATCATTCAGTTATTCTGTGCAGATCGACAGGAAAACACAAACAGGTGTGCAGCAGTATCAGAAGAGCTCTTCCTGTGTGTGCACGGAGAAGAACCTGTGATAAATCGTGGACGGCTTGTGCGAATGGGCCATGTTGTATGTTTTGGCCTTTCTTTAAATGATGTAATTCTGCTCTGCCTATCTTGATGGTAAATTACACATTACTGAAGCCATGCTGCAGGACTGTCAAGCCACAAACGGCCACTACTCTCTGCATCAAGGCTAGTCTTGGCAGTAATTAGTGCTACTCATAGAGCTGCACAGTGATCAGGTGGGACAACAGGGGCAACACAGCGTCACTGGGTGTGTTTAAGTACTGGTGAATGCAGCACAGAGTCTCTGAACTAAGATGTCAGAAAAACAAATGGCAAGTTAGAGAAGGATATGACCCAAACTGTGGTTGAACCCTGATGTGTCTCTGCAGTTTCCTGTTTTCTTGCTCGCCTTGTACTTCTGACTTTTGCCTCGTCAGTCAGTTGGGGCATTTCAAAAACCGAAGAGGCTCGCTGCACACCAGAAGACTGACATTTAATTTTTTTTGCATATATAGGAACCAACGCATTTCATGTATGCTTCATCAGGCTCACTTGCTTTAGGAGTTCTAGGAATTAACTCACAGGTGCGACACAGTTGCTTTAAACTCTTTTTTTTTAACTTTAATTTTTTTTTTACTTTTTTTAATTTGGTTTTGATCAACAACAGAAGAACATTTTCTTTTTCCAGCTGTTTCAGCTGGCAATTGTACGCTGTGCTCTTCATTAGACATGAGGGCAAGTCCTCAATGATTCTCAATTTAATATGTTTTCAAATTGTAATTTCTTTTATCCTTTTAAGTGAATACATTTTAGATTTAATTAAATTAAAGTTAAGACTTAATAATAACTGTCCACTCCAAGTTAGAATAGAATAGGTAAAGTTACAGGTGCACACATGTGTGTGCAATGTGTGTATGTGTGTAAAGAGGGAATTCAAAGTAAGAGAAACCTCATCTAATCCTAAACCATGTGCACAACAAAAACACATTCGCGCTCGCACTCACAGGTTTTTGCTGCTACAGCCTTTCTTGGTCTGGTATGACCGGTAGCTTATAAGGGTAAGATTAGAAAATTAGCCAACTTTACCTGCATAACTGCAATCAGTGCACTGACTTTATGATTCTCTTTACTTTTGCAATTACATTTTAGCGTTATTATCCTCTTGTTCATAGAAAGTTTCATCGTCTCACTTTGAATCATAAGACCATAAGCTTCACATTCATTATTGTGCACACTAATACTCACACCCAGTCTGACTTCTTGCAGATGAGTACACTTCTGTGCAGAAAACTCTTGATTCTCTCACTGATTATGGGGCATGGTTCCCTTTTGTTTCTTGCCTTTGAGATATTCATCCTACATATTTGTAAAATAAAACCGAGTAATATGAAAGAAGAGCCCTCAACAGATGTCAGTCTAGTCTACCGCATTTCGGTTTTCCTAATGTGGAAAGGTATTTATTCTGATCCATTACATTTTGATGAAGTGCCTTGGAAATGCTCCTCTGTGAGCCAGGCAGGCAGGCAGGCAGGCAGGCAGGCAGGCAGGCAGGCAGGCAGCCCCTCTGCCCATATGCTGACACACAAGGATTTTACTGTAATTCTCTGTCACGGTGGGGGTCACAGATTCATTCCTGTGCTTTAATAACGGCAGGATTATCGAGGTTCAGCCAGCTAACCCTGTCCTGCCTTTCATTGCCTTCTCATGGCTCTCAGCTTCATCCAGCTTCATCCATTCCTCCATCTCTCAGTTTCTCCATTTTTTTTTTGACTATGTGCTCTTTTTTATTTAAATATATCTCTTTTTCTTCTGTGGTTTGTCTTGTCTTGTTTGTAATTCCTCCACCCTGTGTCCCAGCCCTTACATCCTCACTAATAGCGTGCATGTCTCCATTAATTTCCTGGGATCTCTCTTGTTTGCTGCCTCTCCTCTTCTCACCCAGACTGAGATGGGTTGGGCCTGACTGTGACTGAAGCACTGTTGCTAGGTGCCCAGGGATGTTCCCCTATCTGTGTGTGTGTGTGTGTGTGGGTGGGTGGGTGGGTGCATGTACTGCGTGAGGCTGTATTGCTATGTGTCTGGCAGAAAGTTAGATGTGCTCTTATGTAAGCGGGTCTTGGCTGGGTAGAGCAGGGCTTTAGCTCGGGGATGCTGGCTCAGGTGGAGAGACGGAGACAGATGCTATTTTGGGTGCCCTGCCCTCCTTACGTCCTCAAACACATGAGTTATTCACTCACACGTGTCTGTTAGTTCTCCCGCCACGAAAGGACAATAGAGAAGTCGTGTGCTGTGGTGGTGTGAAGATATGTGCAGTGACATTTCATCCTCATTCATGTCTGTCAAGTGGAGAAAAAACAACAAAATGTATTAATCTACAGATACTGGCAATAGCAGTCAGTTATTTCTGTCTGATACTAAAGTGGTTTGTCATGTCATTGATTATCTGCACAAAATAGTTTTTGTAATCCATTAATTACTGAAGTCATATATCAACCAAAAATAACAATACACTTGTTCCAGTATCTTAGATTTGAGGATGTGCTGCTTTTTTCTTCTGAGTTTTAATTTACTGACTAAATGATGAATCAGATGATGAGAAAATGATGGAGTGGTTAATCGATAATCAAAAGAATTGTTTCAACTTCTGTCAACCTGGTACAAACTGAGCTAGCACCTTCTCCAAAGAAGGGAGAGGGAGGCAAAGCGGTCTTTATATCATCGGTCATTATAGAATTATAACACAGCCGTTACAGCTTTACACAAATAGAGCTGGGTCTTTTGTTTGTTATTTGCAAATAGGGCTGCAACTAAAGATCATTTTCATTAGTCTTTAATCAGAAAATTATTTTCTAAATTAATGAATAATAACCGGCTGGTCAGTGGTATCAATCTGCTCATCTAACCCTTCACTAGAAAGCGACAATCCAAAACCCCAAGATATAGCAGAAAAGTCAAGAAGCTGGAAGCAGTGTTGGGCGTTTTTGCGTAAAACAGACATTTTACGAAGGTCAAAGATGCAGAGAAAAAATAATGGTTTTCTAATGTTGTCACACATATCAGTGATTTTCCCCAGATTAATCCAGATTTCCATTTATAGCTCTAAAAGGATTCATGTTCTCTCCCTTTGAACCTACGCGCAGCCGGCTGGCATGTTCTCATTGTTCTCTGACAGCTTCAGTAATCCCCCCCTCTCTGCATCTCTCTGTCCATTTTTCTTCTATTTCAGAGCATGGCACTGGCCAGGCTCCAGTCTCACCTGCCCTGTGCTAACCCAACCAGTGTCAAGCATCGGCACGCTTCCAGCAAAGCTTGCTGAACAGGACTGTGTGGAGAGCCATGCTGTCTGGGACTTGGCGGCGCTCCGTGGGGCACCAGCAGTCTGCTGCACCGCCGGCGGTGGCCTCCAGGGGGATGACGGTGTGCGGGGTCCCCAGCGGCACGGTGGTCCTCGAGGCCCAGTATGACTACAACTACCGCGGGGCTGACGGACGGCAGGTCTGCATTCGGGAGGGCGAACGGTTTATTCTCCTGAAAAAGACCAACAGTGACTGGTGGCAGGTGAGAAACCGGTTCATCTTTTGTTTGTCTTGTGCCTGCGGAACCAAAGATTTTAGAAAAACATGGACATCTGCATCATCTACGGCTTTCTATTGACCAAAACCAACAACACAATTCACCTGTTGTACTTTCCCACCTCCCCTACACTACGGCTCTCAGCCTCAAGCCCATTTGTTCTCTCTGAAGACACAAATGTTTGAAAAATAAAACAAACAGGGGCGGACAATATGGATAAACTCTTCACTGAAAGAAAAGTTTGAGAGATTGAATAATCAGATGGTAGTGTTGGTTTTGGCTATGATCCCATAAAACATCCAATATCCATAAATCGGTCCTGAGCAACACTTTAGAAAAGGTGACATGAGCAGCTGGGACCATAAAGTCTTGTGGTAAAAAAATATTAACTTTTTGTGTTAAAAGAGAAGTTGTGGGTTTTGTCATTGCATCTGTTTGCATTTCCACACAGTGTTCAGGTCTCAGATGTGCTGGTTGACGCTTGGTTGAACTCAGTGGATCTACGTGGGAGAAAATAGGAAAAGCATTTGGATTTCTGTTTGCTCTTTGGCAGGTGCGGAGGATCGGGGCAGCCAGTAAAACAAAGCCACTGTACGTCCCTGCCACGTACGTGACGGAGGTGCCCATTGCACCGATGGCCTCGCCCCAGCGCCTGGTCATGTCCGCCTCGCTGAACTCCAACCTCAGGGTACTGCCAAGGGTGTCGCTCTCTCCCAGCCCAACAGCGACTCCCTATAATGAACAGCATCAAGGTAACGTGTGAGGGAACATCTGGTGTGTGTTTTCACTTGCAAAGACTGTTTAATTCTGTTATAAGAGTAGAAGGAAGGAAAATAAGTTTATCATTCACTGTGTAAAATGTGTTCCCCTTTAGTGAACAAACCCATCTACCGCTCCATGGAAAACCTCAACTCCAACAGTGCCTTTCACGGGCTGGACAACCACACCAGCATGGATGGGGGCCGCTTCCCCATCCTGCCCCTCTCTGGATTCAGCTTTACCCCCAGCTCTCCCACCTCCCCGTCGGGCCACCTCATGGTCCCTGGGTCCCCCGCAGCTTCCACGGCCCAAACAGCACCACGGAACCCCAGGGTGGTCCCCATGATCACTCGGAGCCAGAGCTCCAGCAACCTGCCTGAAAACGTTGCGGAGAACCCGTACGACGAGGTGGGCGGCGGTTTCAGCAGCCACAGGATGCCCAAGAAGTCTTGTAGCCAGTGGGATGTGGTGGGAGCTCCTGGCAAGAACCACCATCTGCAGGTTGGAAGAGGCCCACAAACCTCACACAGATGTTACTCAAACATTACTTTTCATGGGGACTCCATGTTTCTTTACAACAAAGGGCGTGATTAAAAGTAAGAAGTCACACTGACCAATAGTCCTAATGGACGAACATGTGAGAATTACACCCAGGCGGACAAATACCAGAATTTCCCTTCAATTTAGCCGAAGTTGGGCTTGTTTACATCAGCTGTGTTCGAGTAAAGCTTTAGCCCAGTAAGGTCGATGCCTTTCGCAAAGATCTGCTCCCTGTGCTCAGTTACCCCGGCAAAGTTAGGAAAAGCACTTAAATCTCCTTCGCGTTTTCTTAGAAACAAAGCGCAAACTGAGATTAAGTACTTGCACAGAAAGTTCATCTGGATTGATTAATTTCAGGAAAGGGTCAACACAACAAAGCAGATTAGTCCAACGCTTGTAAAAGTTTTTCACAAAAACTGTAACTCACAGCTTTAATGCGACCAACAATTGTTAAGAGTTATCAAACTTTGACAGGTTTAAGGGGATGCATGTTTTCAGCTGATCAGCTGCTACTTGATGCTTTCTATGATCCTAATTAGCATGAAGAATAGTGAATGAAAATAGGTCAAACGATTCCATCACATGTCGATGGCGCTGAAGGAAGTGGGATAAGATTAAATTTGACTTCCACTCATAGTCAAAATCACTAGTCTGGTGGATTTACAGCTCATTCAGTCGGAGATGCTATTTCAGGTGCAAACAAATTATTCTACTAACATAGATTTTGTAAAAAAAAAACCTGATTAAAATAAAAAAAAGACCTTGTGTGTCAGCTGAGCACAGCCGTGGCAGCAGGGGTCGTATTTGATCTACGTCGGTACTTGACCTTAATAATCCTCCTAGAGCAGCAATCAAGTTAGCATTGTCGTGACGTCAGAGCCTCCCTGTATTACATCAGAGGGGATTACACAAGGCGCTGTTGTATACTGAAGGTTATCTGTCCCTCAGCTGAGGGAAGCTCCCACAGCTAGTCTCTCCAAATAGCGTCTTGCTTCCACTGAACCATGCATGCGTTTCTTCCGACGTTGGATAGCAGTGATCTCACTGGAAATGACTGCGCTCTTGTTTCTGCGTCTCTGGTTCTCTCTTCCTCCCTGTCTGCTTCTGTACCTGTCACTCTCTCTCTCTCTCACTGGGGACCCTCACATTCGAGCCTTTAATACCAGTCAGCAGGATCATTGCAGCCACACTCAGGTCAAAACTCCCTGTGCTTCATGCAGAGAAGACACTCTCACCATACGTTTCTGTCAGCCGCAGTGATGATGACTTTGAAGTCAGCATAATCTTTGTCCTCCAGGGGGCGAAATTCCATTTGATTTTAAAGAGATAAGACTGACAATTATTATTTTCATGGCATTTTTGAGCTAATTCGTTAGTACACTACATGGCAAAAGTCTGTGGACACCTACACATTTTGTCCAGGAATAATGGTTGAGCATCCCAAAACCGCAGGTGTTAATATGCTGCTACAATCGCTTCTAGGCTTCTTTTCAAAACAATATAGGAGCCTTTCTGCAGGGATTTGCTTCTATTTAGTCCCATGAGCTGTGGTGATGTTGCCTGGCTCACAGTCAAATTCATCCTAAAGGTGCTGCATGGTAAGTAAGTTAGAAAAGTTTATTTAGTGTTGCATCTTTCACAGATGAAGATCAGGAAGTGCTTCACGAGTAAAAATAGTTAAAAAATAGGACTAAAGACCTCACTTTGTGCACAGATACAATGTCATGAAACAGGGTCTTTACCAAACTGTTGCCAAAAAGTTGGAAGCACACTATCTAGACTATCTAATATGTAATTGTTTGCTGTGACATTAAGGTTTCCCTTAATTGGAGCACACGTCCACATACCTTTGGCCAGATAGTGTTTGGCAGATAGAGACACGAAACACAGGGATAGAAAGTGAGAGAAGTGGAAAGCAATAAAGGCCCCTACAAAGAATCAAACTGGCAACATTATGAGTGTGTACATAAGACCACTAAACCACGTGGACACCCTGATGTACTCTATTATCTAAAGAATGCAAAGTTTAATGGCAGGCTTCACACCAGATGACCGAACAAAAATAAATGATCGTCACATTGAACAAAATTTACTGCAATTTACTGATCTGGTCTATTGTGTTCCCAGTCAGATGTGACTTACCATAGAAAAAGAGTGCATAAACAGTTGAGCCACACACCCACCACACCTGCAACATCTCCTCCACTCTCGAGACCCCTCCCCCCACGGAAACCAAACCTTTCAAGCAAAACGTGGGCGAGAACACAAAGTTCTCACGTCTAACCACAGTTACATATTTACACTTGGAACAGCTGCTTCTCTCTCACATATCCTACTTTTCCCAACCGTGAGCACCAAACATTAAAAACTACACTTCACACTGGTTAGCTATTACAGTAAACATGAAGAACAAACTGATCATGCTCATTGTCTGGAAACAACAGCCAGTGATGCCCTTTTCATTAGCATGTTTGTGAGTTATTTCATACTGAATAGCTATGATAAAGCTTTATAGCAAAGTTGACTAATGGACTTTTCTCACAGCAAATATTCTGACTTGTCATTGCTGGAAAGGCGTAGCTAATAACATTAATGATGCCTTCATTCTGTTCAAGTGTGCAAGTAAGCCATGCTAATGAGCCACTGTGCACAATAACAGAGCCCTGACAGTAGTACATGTAAATGGAGTGCAGCCATAATTAATATCTGCATCATTAATGTTACACCCAATTAATTCAAAATGCCTGCTGCAAGTCAGGTTTTGAGTATTTTTGAATAGAGATTTCAGCATTTTATATACAAATGTCTGCATCCACAATCAGTTTGATACAAAGTCTCATTCAAAAGGCAACTGAATGCAACCTGCTTCCACTGTGCAGGACTCTCTGAATAGTTTTTCTTCAGACACAAATGTGTGAAAGTTTGTGGAACAAATGTTTCATGTGCTTTTCTCTGTATTTACATTCACATAATTCTGCACAGTGCAAAAGTATTTACAGCAGAGTACATGACTGCTGGCAGGAATCAATGCACACTGAAATATATACAGTATGTGCCGTCCAAAATTAGTCATTCTGTGGACTGTCATTTAGATACAAATCAAGATATTAAGGATATAATTTTGAAATGATGCAGATTTTTAATCAGCTGTGACCCCTTTTGACCCTGTTGAGAGACACCTGGTTTAGACTTAACCACTGATGTGAACGGTCGGAAACAGTAGGACAGGAAGCTTAAGGTGAGCTCAGGGCTCAGTGATGCCCCCTGGAGTACACTACAGTCACATCCCTTTATGCATGTGCCTCACACACGCACATGCCTCCATACACACCACGCTCCCTCAGTCATTATCTGAAACAACTATGTGTTATGCAACAGGGATCAACCAGCTAGCCAGTCAGTCAGTTAGTGAATTATGTCCCAGCTATATTTCGTGGAAAGATGATCTTCCATGCATATCTTTTCAATTAATTTCACTGGATTTGTAGATGTCCTCTCTTGTAGCTGTTGCTTTAGTCCTCTCTATCTGGGTGATTGCACATATTTCTATAAGCTGTGTCTTAATCCAAAGTCTGACGCGTTGTTAGTTCTATAGTAAGAGGCCAGGGGGGTTATTTGCCTCTTCTTTGTACACTGAGATGTTTTTGTTCAAAGCGCTGCTGTCTGCTACTTGTGGTACTTGTTATGTGGCCTTTCTCTGAATGCACATAATTCACATAATAGTCAAGCTTATTTGAGCTGTATACTGTATAATATCTGCAGCACACAAAAGTTAGGGTACTGTCCTTTATTTGGATAAAGAAAAACCCTGTAAAGTTGCACACACACTTGCAGAGCACATGCATTCCCATACTAATGCACAGAACAACAAACAACACAACACTTACCCGAGGCAATTAAAAGACAATGTTGACACTATTCTTTGATGTTCTTATTGGCAGCAAATCCCACCAAAAACAGCAATTGATTTTACTCACCAGCACAATAAATACGTATTAATCCGCAGCTCAAAATAGTCCCCAACAAATGCACTATTTGCTCCTGTTGGAGAAGCTTTTGCTAAAAGGTGCAGTGACCAGCTGCAGTTCTGATGTTCATTGCATTGAAGGAGCATGTCAGACAGTGTTTTTAATTGTTGTTGGATAACAATGGAGGTCTATGGCACAGAGGAATAAGAAATATCAGGCTTTGGTCTCATCTGTTAGATGGAAAAATTGCCAATTTTGGTCTTTTCATGGGATGTGAAGAAAATTGTAAAATATCACCAGCCTCATCCTGTAAGTCTTATTTAGCATCATTGAAGTTGTGTTTTTTTTAGATTTATGGTCAAGTCTAATTTCCTTATCCTCCATGTCTGTCTCTACTTTTCCCGCTTTTCCACTCTTTCTCTTTCTGCCCACAAGGTCCCAACAGAGTCCTATCTGTCCCAGCTGTCCTGGCAGGACTCCCCTCTTTACACTGAAACGCAGCCAGAGAAACGTATGTCTCAGCCAGAGCCGCCTAGTCCAGCCCCAGGTCAGCAGCCTCTTCAGACCATGGACCTGTGGGAGCAGTACTCGGACCCGTCCACAGGGAGAAGCTACTACATCAACAGCGTCACCAAGGAGAGGTCCTGGAAACCCCCCCGCCGAGCTCGTGGACGCACCAACAAGGTAGTACAACCAATACGGCCAGTGTTCATTCACTGTTTGTTACTCCTCTTTTTTCTTTCAGTGGAATTGCTTTAATTTTGAAAAGGTGAGCAATTTCAGAGCTGGATGAAAGCTTGTTTTCTCAGAGGAGAGGACAGGAAAGGGTCAGGGTGTGGTGTAAAGAGTCTGCTCATTTATATGCTCACATAGTTTGCCTGTGTCAGCATTAAAGGGGACCTTTTCAGCCAAAGAACTTCATAAGACCTAAAGGAGAGCACCCTGGCTTGCATATTTTCTTTTTGCTTAGATATGAGGTGCTGCTGAGAGGGTTGCACACACAGTGATCACAGGACGGGTTTCCACAGCTGGAAGCTGCAGTCTCGTGCACGTGGGGAGACTCATGTATGAGTTTGAGTGCTACTCGAAATTTTCTGTTTCGCATGGGGGTCACATTGAACTGAACACTGAGTGTTGCTGAATATTTCATAGTAAGCAAGCAAGGTCATTTTGGGATATATGCTTATTTGCTGAGTTAGTTGAGAGGATTGATACCACTTTCATATCAATCCATTAAATATACAGCTACATCTCTGAGACGGTTCGCTTAGTTAAGCACAGGCAGGAAATAGCGGGAAACAGCTAGCATGACTCTTTTCAAAGGTGACAAATTCTGCCCACCAGCACCTCTAAGGTTCACCATGTGAAGACATTATATGCCATTTATGTAACCTGTACAAAAAAAACAAGGTGTAAAAACAGATGAGGCTCTGAACAGTTGCCAGGCAACCAGCAGAGACTCTAGGAAGTTCCTGCTCTCTGCCAAGAAGTAGTCTTGTGCATAACCCATGATAAAATGGAGGCGCTGGTAGATTGAGCTTGGGCTAGTTGTTTCCACATGTTTCCAGTCTTTGTGCTAAGCTAAGCTAACTGGCTGCTGGCAGTACCTGCATATTAAAGACCTGCTTCAATGAAAATCAAGTTTTTAGCCTTTTTAACATGTCCATGGGATGTTTTTATATGATACATGACATAGCAGGAGTGAAATAAGCAGTCAACACCATGACTGAGGATGGAACTGCTTTGGACCAATGACAGTCAGGGCTTCACGCATCACAAACATGATGAGCCAATCACAGCAGGGGTGATAACACAAATTATTAGCTGTTGATAACGTAGTCAAACTGAAGGCTTGTGATATATTTGTACATCGACTTCTTCTGGTTCGAACATGTATGGCTGAATTACTCCATTGTCACCACTTGCCATTGTGTAGGGTGCAGTAGGTAGCAAACCAGAAAACAAGCAGAGGTTAGCAGGTACGCTCAGTATCAACGTGCCGCAGGCGAGCGGTGGGTGGAGATAGAGGGGAGACGAATTGCATCTTCATAGATCCTTGCATACTAAATGAATGCAAAGGTGCAGAGTAACATCTAAGCCATTTAAAGTCACGAAGGGATTTTTTCATAAAGAAAACTTCTAAATTTGTCATTTTAATGTACATAGATGAGTTTTTAAGTTTTAATCACTGCCAGGAGAGGAGCTTTAAATGGATGTGAGAGTGTTATCAATATTCTCATCTAACTCTCTGCAAGAAGGCGTGGAAGCATATGTTATTTCCTGCCATTTCACACTACTCTTTTAATTCCTCAGTAACTGACCAAGGTTATTGCTAAGACTGTAGTTAATAGCTGTTAATGTATCTAAGAGCTTTCCTGTTTCACACTCTGTATATTTTCTTCTGTTTCTGTAGCAGGGCAGTCCGGTGCAACCTCAGACGTTACCGAGGGAAACCAACCATCTGTCGCTACCACTTCCTGAAGCTGGCAATGGAACAATGCACACGGTAAGACTACTGTACTTCTAACATTCGGTCAAATTCAGCCTCCCTGTTGACATTCTGTGTAATTGTACGAGTAGACTCTGAATGACCTTACCTGCACTGGTACTTGGAACACCGTTCACGCTGGAAGTCACCGGATATGTGAGTTTTTTGGGACGATCAGGGTGAGGTTTGGCCTTGATTATGGTGACAAAATGTAGTTACTACCTGCTCTACCACTATTGTTGTGTCCCTGGGCTGTAACTAAACACAGAGAACAACACACACACACACACCTTTGTGTTGAGCTTTGCCTGAGCCGTCGAGCACTTTGAATCAGACGTCTTGTGTTTAAAGGGCTGAAATGTTGGTTTCCCACTGACCATCACACACATTTATCACTACAACAGTGGCTCTCAAACTTTTTCTGGCATGATCGCTTTAGGGAGCCAATCACTGACTGACAATGACAGGGGAAGCAACTGATAATGAACTTTAGTGAAATAAATGTCAGCATGATAGCATCAGTAAACTTGTGCGTGTTTATTTTCCCGACATGAATCTTCAGTCAACTTAGTTTCACTCCATGTTTTTCCCCTGGTCATCCACGTCCCCCTGCAGCGTTTCTTTACCCCTCCAGGGGGCCCCACCCTCCAGTTTGAGAACCACTGCACTACACAGAGTGACCGCCTCCATCCACACAGGAGTTTCTTTGAAGTGAACACGTCAATATTCACACGTCAATATTCACTCCTGCTGTTGCGATGCGTTGCAGTCTGAACCTTTGGCAATGACTTTCATTCATTTGCTCATTTACATATTTGTGTTTTTTTTTGATACGCCCACACATTGGCTTTGTACTTAAGCTTTTAGTCAATGATCCTCCTCAAAAGGACACTGATGAGGTGGTGAGGAATGTGTTTATGACACTGTGTGCCAAGTCAGTGATTAATCTAAGTGGTTGGTTTGGTTTTAAGATCATTCATTTGGTTTCTCAGAACTGCGAGGAAGCTTTTACATTCTTCCTTTATTGCTCCGTCCTGTGATGTAAAGAGTATCACATGATCCTTCTTATGTGACATTTCTAAAGTGCAAACAGCTGTGCTCGGAGTCTGTAAACACAGACAGAACAAACCACAGCGAGAGGACAAACACATATCCGCTGCTCATTTCTATACAAACGAATGTATCGCCAGCGTCTGTGAGTGCACACGGGGTCCAGACCAGGACTGTGTTCCAGATTAAAGCAGAAACGCTGAGCACAGGCCAAATTAAAAAGGGGGATTACATCTTTCTAGTTTCCCCATCGCTTGCTGACTGACTCGCTGCCCTACTTACTTATTTATTAACTGCCCCCTGACACACACTTCCTCTCAAATGGTGTTTTTGTTGGGCTAATCCCTGAAGGGAATAACAAGGTAATGCCTCTTGATCTGATGCAGATGAGCAGAAGCCATTAGAGCCACACAGAGCACGACGGCGAACTCTTCAAAATCCGAAACATTACAAAACGTTGCTAAATTTAAACCACTCGTCGAGCCCTCTCATCAGCCTTTCTGACCTCACAGATGCCGCCACAGTCAAACTTCCAATGTTTCATTCATTTTACCTTCTGTGTTTATACGCTCCCAGTGAGGAAGTGCAGCTGTTGTGTCAGACGGAGAAGGGTTTTTTTAATTTTGTTTGGTTTTTTTAAAAGGGAATTTATGCAACAGTGCATGAAATTGACCCGTCCACTGAATCAGTGACGGCATCGACGCGGTACAGCCACGCCAGCTGCGTGATCCAGATTGTTAGAGATAAGCATTTTGCATCTCAAGGTTGCGTTGCCTCAATGTTGCGTCAGTGTTTCAAGTTTAATGTTGCTCATCAAAAAAATACCCAGATGATCAAAGCAGTGATTCCCCCATCAAGTCAGTGTGAGATGCATTCTGTTGACCTATATGTGTCACTTTTTATTCTATGCTACATGTGTTACCCATCAGGAACATCACCATTGATATATAATGCAGACTGCGTGTCACACGAGTTAATGGCCCAGGTGTTAAAACCTGCGTGACCCACATTACTTCTTTGCCCACAGTGTTCTCTCGTCAAGCTTTTTGTTTTTAAAAACCATTGCAATGCTAACCACGTTGCCTCCTTCCTGTCCTTCGTGAGCTCATTTACATTTTAAGTGCAATTTTGAGTTGTTATAGCATTTTAAACATATATTCTACTACATATAAATGGGACATTTTGTACTTTTTACCTCTCAACATACTCTGTATTTTTGACAGTAGAGCTGAAACGATTAATTCTTAGTCAATCAACAGAAAAATTATTTTGAGGTTTGCTGTAAAATGTGTGAATGTGAACATTTGCTGCTTTTCTCTGTTTTGCATCGCTGCGAATTGAATATCTTTGGTTTTTTAACTCTTGGACTGAGGAATAGTGGTGGACATTTTTCACAGTTTTCTTGCATTTGAATTGACAAAACGAGCAATCGATCAACTGAGGAAACAGTCTGCAGATTAATCATTAATGAAGATACTGTTATTTGTGACAGAATCAACCAATGGTCCCCGTCTTTTCTTTGTGCAGCCCCGTCATCGACCAATCATGTTCCACGTGTGTTCTTTTGATTATATCGACCTATATAACAGTGGATGCTACAATATTTTTTCATTAAGCCCTGGTGATCCTGCAATTGTTGTTAAGTTTGGTATCTTTTTTTTCAGTAAGACTTGTCATGGTTGCATTTGTACTCCCAACATTTAGAAGCTGGACATTTCAGTCATCCATTGTGACTTCTCTGCTCGCTTGCTCATTAGTTTCCACACTCTCTCAACATCAGTGGGTGTTCTTGAGGCGTTAACACTGACTCATCTTGGTGGAAGTTCGTGTCGTGTCACAGCTGGTTATTGTGTCAATGAATATACCACAGATGAGCCTCACACAATTTCAAATCCTAAGTGTGTGTTTATTTTTCCTCCTAAATACAAATATGACTCTGAAATTCTTTTATCAAATCATAATTTCTATTTCACTGGATTAAACTGCCAAACAGTATATTAAGTAGTTCAAGTAAGCACCTAACACCATTAAAATGCTGTTTACACATTCAGGTGTCAGTAAAAAACAACCCACTATAGCATTTATTGGATTGCTATTATTCATTTTAAGTTATTATAAAGGCTTATACCTGAATTAAAGCTGTGGTATTGTTACTTTTTACTGAATTAAAGTGTCTCTGTTGTGTTTGCCTACATGCTTGCAAACAGAAACCGGTTGGAGAGTCGTAAACTTTGTGGTGTGATTATTCTGAGCTTCTTTACGCGACACATGATTGCAGTGGCTGATAAAGCCAGCTTCCCTCCTGAATGGGGAAGTAGATGCAGGCTGAGACACGAGGGAGAGATGATTCGGTTTGTGCAGTTTGACACCAGGACGAAAAAGTGTCATGACATGAAACCATTGACGACCGCGGACTTAAACTCAACAGGAAAAACGCTCTCAGAGACAAGAGTCGGCCTGGATTGCGTAGCTGATCGGTGATAACAATGGACACCTATGCTGTGAGTTCATTTCCATTCTCGCCCAGGTTTATTTACCGAATCGTGTTTTCATTCCTCGTATTTATGGCGTGAAATTTCTGGCAGCACATGTGACATGACCAGCCTTTTTAAACCGACCTGAGTACGTTTCATTTGATTGTCGTGCTAATATATTACTCTCATTTGGATTTTCATTGACTGTGTTTGTCTCAGCAAGGTGATGTGACTGCAGTAATGTGGATGTGTGTGAGTCAGTTCAGTGACTTAAAATCAGCATGCTGGAGTCAAACCAGTACTATGCAGCGTGTGTTTCAGTCTTAACTGAGCAATGGCAGCAACTGTCTCTCTGTCATTAAGGGATGTTCCCCTTTCTGTGTGTGTGTGTGTGTGCGTGTGTGTGTGTGTGTGTGTGTGTGTGTTTGTACCTCTGTGCTGTGGTGGTGAATCAAAGAGCTTTTTTAGCCTTGCAGGATGTAAGCGGAGCAGAGGAGTAGTTTCGTTGTTGGTGTGAGCGTTAGCCCGGCCCTCGTGGCTGATCTTAACTGAACACATCTGTCAGCATCCTGTTTTCACGTGTTGGTGTGAAATTCATCCAAACTGCAAATTCTTTGTAAAGAGTGTCTATTTTTCTATTTACAGACGTGAAATGAAGCATTCTCTGATCTCTCCTTGCAGGCTTATTATACAGAAAATGCAGTGGATTTAGCTGTTGTGAATCAGGAAATATAAATAGTAACTGTTCATCTGAGTTTCCTGTCTTTGTCGTCCTGTCTCTCTGGCTTCTTTCTCGCTTTCTTTCTCTCTAGCTGTCACCTGATTTCCTCTTCGGGAGCCACCAGAGGAATACTGATGGTGGCTGGCAGATGAAACAGGTGAAACTCTACCTGCTGCATTCTTTCATCACCAGAGGGCAACTGAAACAATTCACCTTGACTTCCGCCTTGTAAAAAAAAAAAAAACACCTGTCAAAGAGTAAAGTGAAAGATAAACACCTTTTAGCAGCTTTAAGTACATATTCTCCCTTAAAGTTGTCGTGATACCAGAATTAGGAACTAACTAATTTAATAGTAACTGATTTAATACTTACGTACAGCCACAGCTTGACCACCAGTTGATCTTCTTCCCTCTTGTTTTATCTGTGCAACCTGGCCTTTAAAGTCTGATTGTATGTCTGTTTTTCTATATCTTTGGTACTTTCAATACGATTAATCATATTAATTAATGGAGATTGTATAATTTTTAACACACAGGTTTGAAAAGGTATCTTTTAAGGTAGCTTTTGACAAACTTATTCCCCCTACGCAACAGGAAGCATTTATGCAACAAAATAGGCCGACTCATACTGCTCTGGTGACGTAGTCTGCCGCCTTGACTTTGTCACCTGTATTTCTGTACATAAATACCTATAGAGTACTTGGACTGTATCCTCCTTTCAAAGACATTTAGCTGACATTTTTTTCCTTGTTATTCATGTTTGCATGCCCAACTGGGAAGGTAATCCTAAGTGTTTTATCAGCGCTTAAAGGGCTTTTCCTCATGAAAATCAATGAACTCGAGTCATTAGATTTGCAAAAACTGCATCTCCACTGTATTACTGTAGAATACATTAAAGTAATGCCAGCTATGCTCTTCATATTCTCAGAGATCAGCATTTATGCATATTAAGGTGGTGAAATAGCAACTCATGGTGTAAAAAGAAAAGGCTGTTAACCAAGCAGTTCTGACTGCAACATGTTGCATCACAGTGGGGTGTGGGTGCGCTTGGTTTAAAGCCCTTTTAAAGGCCTCCTCTTAGCAAAGGAGCAGATTTGGCTCTCAGTGTTAATCCTCCTTGCATGAAAAGATGGCAAACATTAGGAGGGATATTTAGTCTGATTGTTGAAACTGGGTTACAGGGATTGGGGAAGGTACTTAATTATGGCTGCTGCTGCATGAAAAGTTGAAGTTGAAGCAAATTTGCGCGTTTGTGTGCCATCGTGTACACTTGTACACGCACTCGCATGGGAGTGTAAGCAAATATGTTGTGCATGTACAGATGCACATACATGCATCGTTGAGTCTCTGACGCTCAGCTCAGCTTGGTGTTCTTCCTCAAAGTTTAAGACACCGGCATCTTAATCCAGAATTGATCTGACATGGCAGACGGTTTCATAAAGGCAACCACTGTGTGACATCAACTGAGAGAACTGAGATCAGGCAAAGTTAAGAAAACCTGTTGAAGTGCTGAGCCTGAGGCAGTGTGTTCAGCTGTTGACCAACATTCAAACACAAGCCAGCATTCGGTGTCCTGACCGTGCCACTCTCCAATCTAAACTTTTACTGACTCCGCTGTCCAAGCTGTCATCAGAGCATCTCATCAACAAACACATCCACTGGAGCTAAACAAACCCACGAGAAAAAGGTTCCACTAGTGAACAAAGGTCCTGCAATGAAAAGAGCAGACAGAAGTTAAAACAGCCATAAAGACGAATTACTGTCTCCAGCATCAGTACTTATACTTTTAACTATTATACTGTTAATGTGAACACACAGTGTTTGAATGCTCTTCAAGGCTCAGATTAAAAACCAAAAGTAAAAATAAAAGAGTTAAGTTAAGTTTTGAGTTGAGTTTTGCATGCTGGTTTGCATGAATTGTATCGAAAATGCAAAGTAAATGTGAATGTGTTGCCAACAGTTGCTCCTATAGGAAACGAAGAAGTCAGCATCTAATTTTTGAAAAGGCCCTGACCTTTCTGTTGCTGCTTACAGTTGCTTGTTTGCGTTTTTAATTGTTTAGGAATTTATGCTCATTGCCCTGTTGCACTAGTTCGAGCTTGCTGTAGGCAAAGCATCAGCTGAATACTAAAATGTACAGTAAATGTGATTTAAAGGAAAAGGTTCCTCCATAGTCAGAAGGAAACAAACACATATCAGCTCTCACATGCTTTAAACAAGATCAGAACAATACAATGGGAGCTTATTGTATTTGTTTGTCAGTTTCCCACACATTAAATCAGTGATTTCCCTTTCCCTTGTTTGGCTGCCCCCCCCCTTTCACCACTGACCCAAACATTTGACCCTCACCTCTAAATCCCCGTGAAGAGTATGCAGCGTGCCGCCTCCTCTGACACCCTGAGCACGATGGCGTTCAGCAAAGGCGAGGCCCAGTTCCATAACTCTGGCCCCCAGCATGACATCAAGCAGCAGCTCAGCCACTCCCAATCAATGCTCCTGCCTGAGAACGGCAAGGTATTCACCCCCAGAGCACGGACACACGAGGTCGTAAACCGCGTGCACGGCAGTCACACGCAAGCCGAGAGAAGAGGAAATGCAGATAAAATTAAACAGTTTTCAAATGAAGCTCTGCACATGTGCACGTATACACACAGAGGCAATGAGCGCAGCTTATGATGTCCACTTCCTGTCTTTCAGCTGGTGCAGCAGTGCAGAGATTTCTCCTGTAACGTGACCAACATCGTCGTGGAGCCTCCGTCCCCTCAGAGCTCTCCAGACAGCGATGGCTGCACACCGGTGAGAAAAAAAACGCTTTACACTGTTGAAACACTGCACGAGTTTGTCGGTTTGTTATTCACAGGTGTGTCCGGGTGGCTGCTCGGGTCTCCGGGCCAGTAAGCGGATGATCATTGAGGATCATTGCTGTGAACGGATTTCACTTGGTACTAAAGTTGGACAATTGAGAAAACTGTCCACAGCGATGTCTTTGGACTAATCTGAGTAACTGTATCTGGAAAAACACATTTGGGGCTCTTTTAATGTAATTTTAAAATTCTTCATGACAAAGAAGTCTCAACGTGACGATCTGAATACCTGTGCAAATAGAATAAACTAAACGCCACTAGCTATGTTCTCTCTTTAAAATGCACTTTGTTCTTTGTTCCTCACTGACTCTGTATACTGTACTGAACACGTCTTCCTTCATAGTTAGTCTTAATTCTGTCCTCTCGCACCTTAAACAAGGCCACACCGCAGTGGGGGATTCTGCAGCAGCTCCCCTCCTGCTATTTTTTGAATGATGCAACAGTCAAGTTAAATGGGTTCGCTCAGGATGCAGCATATTACACAGAGGAAAAGCCCTCTGCTGTACTTTACTGTTAACGCTTCAGCTTCTCCTCACATGCTTTGGTGCACACTCTGCATAATAACATTCGTGTGACAGTATTAGCGCTTTAATATTGCAGATTTTAAAGCCCTCTTCGTGTGTTCTCAGGAGTTGGAGAAAGCCGGCCTCTTGAACAAGACGAAGATTGCAGAAGGAGGCCGGAAACTGAGGTGAGGCGTCATGAGGCCGCTTTTCTAATTAATTCAGTCAGATTGCATCTGTTGCTATGAATACAGTGTTTGAATAAATTATTTTCTGTCGTGCCTCCCGTCTGACCAGTTTGCATGTGCTTGTTGGCTCGCAGGAAAAATTGGAGCCCTTCCTGGGTGGTGTTGGTCGGGAACAGTCTGGTTTTCTTCAAAGATCCTAAATCACAGACTCCTTCCAGCTGGGTGAGAGCTCACACAGACTCTGTGTTTAATGATTTTAGTCCAGGAACTGTCTTTGTAGAAACATAATTCGTTTTTTTCCCAGCATATACAAAAAAACACTGTGAAAAGTGATTGCACAAAGCAAATTTGTTCATTTCAAAATCCTCAGCCGGCTCTTGTGAGTCATTTTGTAAGTTCCGAAGTCAGTTTTTCTTCATGCTGAATTTTTTTCACTGCAGAATTTAACATTGTGAAGTAACTTTTGAAGTCAGCTGACCCACATTTGTCCTCACGGGGCCTCGCAGTCAAATGGCGCACATCAGCTCGACTGTTCATGAAACAGGTCACACAAACTGCTGCAGGTGTTGTGTGTGAAAGTTGGTCATGCTGTAGGAGTCGGTCAACCCCAACTCCATAGTTAGAAACACAAGCAGGTCAATTCAGCCAATGAGGTGTTGAGAAAATAGAAGAAGAAAATAGAAGAAGATGTGTTTTTTTATGTGTGTGTGTGTGTTTATTGATATCAGAAACCAGGAAACAGTCGCCCTGAGAGCAGTATGGATTTAAGAGGAGCACAGCTTCAGTGGGCCAACGAGCTGTCCAGCAAGAAGAACGTCTTCAAGGTAAGAAACAAGAGCTCAAGAATCCTCAAAAGCGAACATTCAAAACTGTTAGACGTCAGATGTGAGCCCAAAATGTTCAGACTTCTCCTTTGCATCGCTGTGTGACATGATGTACAATGAGGACAGTGTGATGGCTGATAAGCAGCAAAACAAAGGCTCATATTTCTGTCAGGAAATCATTTTTTTCAGCGAGGGAAGTGAGAGTGGGAAGCTTTTTTTTTCACCTGGTCACTCTACAGGGACCCTCATGATTAAGAGGAAGCAGTAAACGAGAATTTTCCAGTGAAATTCGGCAGATCAAGTGAAAGGATGAGTTGAACGAATGGCAGCTTTTGTTAAAACTGGCTGACGGACGTGTGAAGAAAAAGTTATGGGGACTTTTTATCATGGTTTGTTTGTGTGTGTGTGTGTGTGTGTGTGTTATAGCTGAGGACAGTGACAGGAAACGAGTTCCTGCTGCAGTCGGAGACAGACTCTCTGATCAAAGAGTGGTACAACACCATCCAGAACGTCATCGACCGGCTGGTGAGACGCAAAACACACACACGACACCCACACAGTCGTACTTTCAATGTACCGCTTCTCTGTTACTTATGCTTTCCATTTTATGCAGCTTTATACATCAAATATTGAGGCAAATATTGTACTTTTTAACTCCACTACATTTGTCTGACAGTTTTAGTTACTGGTTACTTTTCAGATTACAATTTTTCATACCCTTCCTGTCCAGTCAAAACCACCTATCTCCGTATTTGGTGCAGATATAACGACGTATTTGGTGATTCTGAATGTGAATGTTTGTGACACACTAGAGGATTAAGTGTTTCTTTATGGGTGAAGAAAATGATCCTACTTCTTAAACTAAGTAACTACTTAAAAACCCTCTTGGATTAGCAGGAGTTAGCATTAGGATTTTTTTTTCTGATAGGTGGTTCTCATGATGATTTTATAAATCTTATGTAATATTAATCCAGAAACATCAGATAGTAAAACACAGCCAGGGACCGTGAATACTTTTACTTTTCATAATATATTTAAGAACATTTTGTTAATTACACACTTTTACTTAAGTAAGGTTTTGAATGCAGGACGTGTACTTGTTGTGAGGTGTATTCACAGTGCGGCACTGACACATTTACTAAAGTAAAGGATCTGAATACTTCTTCCACCATAGCATTTAAGCCTAATGTGAAGAATTATATATTGTAATCAGACGTAGACCTTTTACACTCGCATGTATCAGCATCAGCCAAAACAATCCCCTGTCTGCTAAAGCATCAATTCACTTCTCTTTTTCTTTAATTGTTTTTATTTGAACTTCTGCAAAGTCTGTTTGAATAGATACTTCAAACGGTGTGTTTTGTAATGTTTGCATATGATGCAGTGAAGACAATGAGCATTATTTCGCATCTGCCTGCCTTCCAGGACCGCGAGAACCCGTTAGACAACGTCCTCCTGTACTCCCTGCGGCGGGCGGGCAGCGTGGAGATGCTGGACCACAGCGGAGACGAGGACGAGAGGAGAACGTCACGTAAGTCATCACCACATGACGCCTCTCATCACTCCGTCCTGACCTCCTTCCTTCACACAACCCCGTCCCTGCCGTCCGCCTCACTTTACTCACGGCCTCTCACTCCATCATCATCACTCTTTTTCTCCAAACTTCCACACAGGCTTCTTACATCCCTCCATCCTGTCCTCCATCCTCTCCTCCATACAGCCCACATACATTTTCACGCGGCCCCCGTGGCAGATAATCCCCCCCTCAGTCCTGTCTCACCTCCGCCGCCGCCCGGCCCTCCCGCTTTTCATCCTCACCACCATCCCCTCTCATCTGCTCTCCTGCGCCGCAGCCGATCGCCCCGCACTGACCTCCTCCTCCTCTTCCTCCTCCCCCACCTCCTCCTTTCCTCCCTCTGCAGTCCCTCGCTCGTCGTCCAACCTGGAGAACACAGAGAGGAAGAGAGTGAAGACCCGGCTGAAGAAGCTGATCCTGAAGAGACCTCCTCTGCAGGCGCTGCAGGAGAAAGGGCTCATTAAAGGTGAGATTTCCTTTTGAAGTTTCATTTCAATGCAAGTATCCTTTATTCAGCAATATGCGGTGCAGTGGTGAATAATGGACGTGCGTGTTCTCTTTTGCTCAGTTGTTAATATTACAAGACGGCACCTCTGCAGATAAAACTATCCGCTGTGAAGTTGAAGCTATTTTTCCACTCAACTGAGCTGCATCATAGTTGTGATCGTTGGCAGGAAATCTCAGCAGTTATCCCGCGGTGATGCCACATCCCCCAGTGAATGCGCATCGCAATCCTCCTCCCCTGTTTAGCAAGAGCTTCTCCACAATGACGAAGTTCTTCACACTGCTTGTCTGCTGATTACAACACTAGTCTAACATCTTTTGCGGATCTTTCTTCTCTAAGGATGAAATGATCTTGTGTTGTTGTTTTTTTCAAAATTCCAAGCAAAAGACATTTTACAAAGGTACAAATAGGTGACAAATGAAAGGAAAAGCCTGAATAAATGAGTGAAGAAGCAATGGATGATGCTTCCGTTCAGGGCTCAAGGGGTCAGAGTCAACAGATCTGAACCCAGTCGAACACCTGTGGGAGATTTTTGCCCGATGTGTGTGATCTTCTGAAAAAAATACTGTTCGTCCTTTCAGTGGTGTTCAGAGAGTTGGAGAGTCAGGACCACTGAAGCTGACTCATGCTGGCCCAGCAGCTTACTAAAACACTTCATGTTGGCTTTTCCTTTAATTTCTCACTCATGAACTCCTTAGCCACGCTTCTATAATGAGTCTCTTTGAAAGGCTGTTTCTCATTTCTCATCAAAGATCAAGAAAGATAAGACATTAGAAGTTAAAACACTTGACTGTTACACAAAGCAGCGCCCTGACATTTTAAGAATAAAAAACATAATCAAAAAGGAAGGAAGTGAAAGTAAACAAACATGAACTCTTTTAGAAAATTTTAACAAATTTTATGAGCCTCTCAGAAAAGCTTTCCTTGTTTTTTTTGTCCATATTTTAAGCAAAGTATTCTAAGCACCTATTTTTTTAGGTGTTTCTTTGGCACTTTTGCATTTATTTGATAGCAAGCAGTAGAGAGGTGGCATTCATCAAAGGCTCCCAACCAGACTCAAACTGGGAATGTTGCATTTGAATGATCAGGACTCTCCAGTGGATACAACAGTCATTTGGTTAGCATTGAAAAGCTACAGCTCCCTTAAGGCTTTGACAGTGTGTCACCACAGTTACGTCCTCATCCACTAGGAGGCGTAGCGTGACTTTCTGCATGTCATTAGTAGTGAAGAAGCTGTTCAGATGGAGGAAATGATGACTCCACAAATGCTTTCACAGCGACTTTGAAAATATGGTTCATTATGGTTAAACTGATTGCACTGCTCACCTTCTGATGATATTTTCACAGCCCTCATCAGAGATAACAGTCTGATCATATAGCAGTATAATCATAGCACACTGTTTTTTAACCCTATAGTTTATACAGTACAGCACATGACTTGCATTGCATCATCAAGGGTGAGCTTACATCTCTGCTGGGAACGTGGAGGTTTTCTTCCATAATGAACAGTAAACGCATCACGAGATAGCTCTTACATCATGTGTTGGCACACTTATCTGAGGGAAAAAAAACCTCTGAAGCAACATAAAAAAGAGTGTTTGTGTGTGTTTGTGTCCGTCTGTCATCGCGCTTCAGATCAGGTGTTTGGCTGTCGTCTGGAGATGCTGTGCGAGCGAGAGAGGAGCACCGTCCCTCGCTTCGTCAAACTTTGCACCGAGGCCGTGGAGAAGAGAGGTACAGTCACTGCGAAGAGGCGGCCGACTCCGGCTAATGTGATTCTCCGCTTAAAGAGGACACACGAGAAAACCCCCTCAGTCCTGTTTTTAGCAACAGTCACTCAGCTCTGTGGCGTAAATCATCCTGCAAAAAATTACTGAAAAGTGTTTGTGATTGAGCAAAGCGTGCAGAGAAGTCGTGACAGCTGCCAGCCAGAGAGAGATCTAAATGAGAGAAAATGGAGCTGTTTGGAAACTGTTTAGTAACAATGCGGCAAATAAATATTTAATACACGCGGGGGGAAAAAAATCTGTGTTTTGATCACAAGCGCTTTAAAAACCTGGTTTTGATGAATTAAATATTTCTAGGGAGTAGTTTCAGATGGAGACATCAAGGCTGTGACAGACGGCTAAAAAAGGAAAAAACATTAAGGACAAAGTAGCTTCCGTCATCGTCAAAGTTACAGTACAGCATGACTGTAGAAGAAAGAAAAGAAAGAAAGAAATGCCACCATTTTGATTCAAATGCATGCTAACAAGCTTCAAAAATTAAATATGCTCTCGTAGAGAACTAACAAGAGCAGCAAATGTTCACGTTTAAGAAGCAGGAATCAGTCAATTTTTTAGCATATTTGCTCAGAAAATGACAAATTTCTTTTCAGATTTTCTTCATCAGTTTGATGAATTGATGAGTCATTTCAGCCCTTAGTCAGATTATAAAATGTGACAAATGTGAGATATCAGCCCATGCAATTTGGGGTGATTGCAGGAAAAACTAAACAAAAGATAACTTTCACAGTTGTGCTACAAAATTTCTGCCTGTAAGATGCTGCAGAGTTTGATCTGTTTTCCAGGTTGCTTGCATGTCTTATTGCAGTACCATGATACATTAAATGTCAGTCAGTGGCTTCTTGCAACTGTGACGCCGTGTATTAAGCTCTTGTAAGATGTTAATGATCAATGTATCACAAAAACCTGACTCTGAAACCAGTGTGGAAAAAGCCGAAACTCAGTGTCAGAGCAAAACTTAGCAGGCACTTCATCAAGCATAAAGCAATGAAATGTTAAGAGGAAGTTTAAAACTACTACTCATGGGGCGTCATGTGATCATGCAAACTTTAAAAATGCTTTTTGTAGATGTCCTAAAGTGTCAAAATGTGCTTTTGCTTGACTTTATTCACACGTTTTTGGGCTCTTATGCAACAAAGCAAACTTCCTCGGCGCACTCAATTATTGATGTGCAGACAATGTGCAGCAAAACAATTATATCAGCTCCGACTGCCTCGAAATCTGAGGAAACGCTTTTTCTTTCGCTCACAAAGTCACATTTTAATGTCAGTTTGGTTTTGATGCTTGCCATCTGAAGTCTCAGTAGATGCGCAGACACAGATAAAAGCAGCCCTGTGTGGTTCGTTGCAGGACTGGACACTGACGGCATCTACAGAGTCTCAGGGAACCTGGCAGTGATTCAGAAACTACGCTTCCTGGTGAACCACGGTGAGGATTAAAACTGAACTTTAATTTAATCTCTGCCTGAAATGTCGGGGGAGGAGGGAAGTAGAAGTTGGAACTTTCTTGCATTCGTCAGAAATCACTGAATTGCATCCTGTTTTTCCAGCCGGGATAAATGTCATCTGATGCTGTTTTGTTCATTCTATATACACATGATATTGTGTAACACAAACACACACACACACACTGTAAACCTGCTTGAAACCTGTTACTGTCCCACCACATGACATCCTTTAAGTAGACCCTGCAGGAAAGCCGGCTGAGTAACTATTGGTTTTTGCAGAGCGAGCGGTGACCACCGACGGCCGCTTCATGTTCCCAAAGGAGTTGGTGCAAGGTAGATTCAGACTGACGAGGAAAACGGCCGCTTTCGCGCGCTCCTCAGCCTGCTTGTTTTGTGCATGGTGTGTTGCATAATGTGAACGCCTCGGCGAAAAACTCCTCAAAACGCCCACCCACAGACTGACACGCAGAGCTGAGCTGCGGCGCAGACGTGCACCGCACAGCTCGGTGGTTGCGCCTCCATTTGCTTCATGTATGTGTGTCCCTCGGGCTTTTCTGCCTTAAGTTTTCTGATGTAATAACACGCAGCAGGTTGTACAGCGAGCTCTCACGCAGTCCACGGCTGCCACCAAGTGGACGGAGCGCAGAATCAGCCGCTCGTGTGCTGTGGCGTGCTCTAATCCCGCAGCAGCATCTCTCTGGCTGATGTTTCTCTCCATTAGATGCTTGTTTGTGTCATATATATCGACCAGCTTGTCAGACTTGAGCCATTTATTTTCTTCCCCTTGGCTCTTCCAATTTGAGAAGCATTTGTCAGCTGGATTTGAAGAAAATGTGTGCTTGTGCCTCTGTGTCTTTTGCTTTTACAGACCATTTCTATCTCCCTCCTGCAGCCACAAGCCCTCATGTTACGCCTTAACTCTGACGTGAATTCACACTCTGCTCTGCTCACTAAACGATGCCGCCACTCTAACTGCACTTGTTTCTCTCTTAATTCTAACTCTTTGTCGCTCTCTTTCATATTGCCGTGCCTTTTGTTCACTTCCTCTGACTCCGTCTGTCTGAATTTCTCCCCCTCACCCTCTCCTCCACCCTCCTCCCCCCGCTCTCTCAGAGGAGAAGCTGAACTTGGACGAGAGCGACTGGGAGGACGTTCATGTCATCACGGGGGCTCTCAAACTCTTCTTCCGCGAGCTTCCTGAGCCCCTGGTGCCCTTCGGCTTCTTCACCGACATCGTGGAGACAGTCAGTGAGTGACCGGCTTCAGCCCCGTGCAGACTGTTTCATTTACACACTGTGCACAGCACACCCTCCCCTCTTATTGTGTCACTTCATACAGAATGACATCATCTTTGATCAAGATAGAAATTAAAGCACGTCGCCCGCTGTCAAAGTTTGTATGAAATAAAACAAAATAATCCCCTTTATATTTGAGGTGAGGCAGTTTTAAATGGCGTTGTTTTTAAAGTATAAGTAGTGGAAAGCAATTAGGAATTGAGGGATGATTTAAGTCCCTGACTGAACTCAAAGTGCAATTACATGATCTGCATCTTAAACCTCTGGGCCACAGGGACGCCCACACTGGATACTTTATAATCTCACTTTATTATTTATCCTCTGAGGTGCTTTTATTTTCAATACTCACAACACTGATGTGGTTTTAATGAGTCAAAACCAGGGCAGCCTTGGTTAGAGAGTTCAGCCCCCTCTTCACTTGGGCGCTTTCACGCTTTTTGTCAAAGCTGCGGTGGAAGTTGTTTTCTTCATTATAGAATAAAGTGTGTTTACAGCACGTTTCTGTCCACCTCTAGAACATGTTGCACAACGGCACATATGTCACGGAAGATATGTGGACGCAGTAAAAAAGGAACGGTGCTTCCCAAAAAGAAAATTGCATGAATTCCGAGGCAAGAGAAGAATAATTACATCCTGACAAAAGTGAAATTTATTGGGCAGTATTGAATTAAAATGAAGTGATGGTTTTACTGCAAAAAAAAATCCTCACAGTCTAAATCCTCACATTTAGCTGCAAGTCCTGTAATCCTCTCCATACGCAAATATTATATTTCAATCGTTTTCAAATTTTGTCGCCATTATTCAAAGGACAAGGCTCAAGTTATTCTATGCTTTTCTTCTTGTCAACAAATGGCAAGAAAAGACCAAAACCAACAACGTGGTAGTTCATCACTACTTTGCTCACGTTGTGTGAGGCTGTCCATGCAGACTATACGTTTAAAAGCAGCCCACAAATATATGGTTTAATTTCTGAAAAGACCAAACGTTTTCCTGAAACAGATGGACAGGTAGGTTTAAGCAAAGTTTACTCAAAGAAGGAGAAAAAGGGACTATTTTCAGCTGGGGATGAATACAAATTTGGTGCTTTGGTGCAGTATTTTCAGCAACAGTGCTGCGTCGGTAGAATTGAACAGTGCGCATGTTCATCGTAATAACGAAACATGTCATGTAGTGCTGTGCCATAGTGTCATGTCTGTTGCACTGAGGAATAAACCAGATCAGGCTCACATACAACACGTGTTAGCAGGAACAATTCACTGATCACGTTTAAAAAAAAAAAAATCACCAAACTTTTTCGTTAACTGTGTTCTTAATCAATTAATTTGCACAGAACTCTGTGATACAGCAGTGTATTATAATATCTTTTACTCATCCTGAAACAGTAGATAGTAACAGTGGATGCATTTCAAAAAAAGCTACCCATTAAGAAAAAAATGATAACAAATGTAAACCCGTTCTTGGTGTGAATTCCCTGTTCCTTATCAATCCATGGCATGTTTTTGTGTGAACATCAGTTCACTGTTCATCAAGCCGCACTTGTGATCGCTGATAATTGCATGCTGTTGTATCAGATTAGATAGGGATGCTAATACAGTACATGTGATATCAGTTAGTGGATGTCAATCAGGTTCCCCATGCTAATAAAGTACACGAAATGCAACGCAAATGATGATATTTATGGTGATCTGACAAGCCTCTTGCTCTGTGTTGCAGAGATGTCAGACTACATGGACAAAGTGGATCGTTTGAAGTGTCTGGTGCTCAACATGCCTCCTCCAAACCATGACACACTGCAGTTCATGTGTCGCCATCTCAAACGGTGAGAGGGCGGGAGTGAAACCACATTCAGGACCTCTCTGCTCATGTGTTTGTCTTCATCTCTGCTTGTTTCCATTTGTCTGTCCTGAAATGGGCACATTTCATAATGCAGAATATTCCCTCGGGACGTTTCGGCACGAAGGAGTGAACCAGACACCCTCGCTGGAAAATAGAATCTCCTCCTCATAACTTTTCTTTTTTGAATCTGACCACAAGAGGGGGTCGTTTCCTTGTCATTCTCAGTCATTTTCAGTCAGGGATTCTTTGGCCGAGGCTCTCAGAGTGTGCCAGCGCTGTACCAGGATCACACTGTTGTTAAGTTTGGGTCCCTGTGAAGATGAAAAGGCTGGAGGAAGATGAATGGTGTACAATGTTCTGCGAGCCAGTTCCTTTTACAGTACATAAAATGTGTGTTTTTTACCGCCTATGGTTTTTCCTTCCACTACAGGGGTGAGCGTTCGTGTTCTGAGGCCGATGTTTGTGCCAGGGTGTGGTGGGCCCCATGAATTTGTCAGCTCGGTGTCTTTCTCTCATTTTCTCCCCGCTGTCATTCCTTTCCCCCTCTCGCTCTGGTTCTCATTTATTATCTCCTCGCCCAATCACCCCCGTCCCCTCCTCTCCCGCTCGCTCGCTACCTTTGTTTCCTTACTTCCTCCTCATTCTCTTCCTTCTTTTATTTATATTCTCCCTTTCCTCTTCCTCCCTCCTTCCTCCTCTTTCTATCCCTCTCTCCTTTTTTTCCCTCCCTCCTCCTCCTCCCTCCTCCTTCCCTCCGCTCTCCTCCTTGCCTCGAAGGTCCCATGGGAGCCTTGTGGTTCGTCTGCTGGAAGGCATACCAACACTACCGCCGCCACCGCTGGAACCTCTCTCTTTTCTCTCTCTTCGCCCTCTCACTCGCTCGCTCCTTTTTTTCCTCTTCCCTCTCCTCTCTCTCTCTCTCCCTTTTTTCCTCGTCTCTTTTTAATGTGGAAGTTTTGAGCAATTGCTGGCTGCTTCTGTGGCTTGGTGGGAATGGCATTTTTAGAAGAATGCCTCATGCTGTGGCTTCAATCCATTCCTGAGTCCCCCCCAATCACACACACACACTCGAACACACCAACATAGGTGGCTACGGGCGGAGGATTTCCACACTTATGTGCACAAGTCTGGATTCTAAAAATGCAGATAACGTGAAAATGCATGCAAAAACAAGATGTCACTGGTGGATGCACGAGCGCTTTAAGTTACGGTCCTGAGTTTGTAAGCGCTATAAAGATGTCACATGCTGACCACAAGCATGAAGCTGTACGGCCAGTTAACATCATCTATATGTCTGCAATCCCAGTGATGAATTCAAACAATACTCAAGTCAATTTCGGAATCCATGAGCTGTCGTCTCATGACGGTTTAGCCTCTGCAATGTTTCAGGGTTTCCAGTGTAGCCAGCAGATATCCGGATAACAGCCAAGACTTCCTCTACCACGCGCTGATCATTGCTTACAGTCCGATTAGCGACTTCACTCTCAAACTCCACAAAAACTCATCACTTTGGCTAATCTCAATAAATAGATATCTGCATATGAATGCAGATAAATTTTAAAAAGCTAACATAAAGCGCCAGACAAACTCGCTCAAACGTGATTGGTCACTACTACTCGGGCAACAAATGGAAACCACAACCAAATTCTTGTCCCTGGCTGGCAGATTTTGCATTCATTTGCAGATGTATATATATTTATAGAAAGTCAGCATGCTAAGGTGTTCACCTTAACAAGACAAATATGCTTAATGTGTGGCAGGTCTAGTATTAATCATGTTCACCATCTCAGTGTAGAGTTTTAGCCCGCTAACATTTGCTAATTTGCGCTGGACACAGTACAGCTGAGACTGATGGGAACAAAGTTTTGGACAAATTAAAATTTTGAGCCGATGATGGCTGAAGCTGAAAAGATGAGCAGCTGTTACAGTGTTGTTACAGGCCATCGTCGCTCATCCTTAGGGGAGCATGAACGTGTGCAAGTTAAGACCACACCGCTGTGCTAGTGAGACTAAAAATTAAACTCCACAAGTTGCAACAATTCAAAATCCTTCATCAGGAGTCAGTTTTTGTTTTTGTTGTCATTCTTTAATTTGTGTTGATACTGTAGATGATCAGCTGCTCTCTGTGTCTGTCCTGTCCCTCTGCAGAGTGTTGGAGCGCTCAGACACCAACCGAATGACCACCCAGAACATCGGCATCGTGTTCGGGCCGACCCTGATGCGCCCGGAGCGGGACAATGGCAACATGGCGGTGAATATGGTTTACCAGAACCAGGCAGTGGAGCTCATCCTCAGCGAGTTTGACCACATCTTTGGAACACGAGGCCCGTCGTGATCTTTACGGACAGAGGGGGTTCAAAACGCTGCTCCAGATCAGACGAAAGCACAAGTAGTGCAGCATTTGTCCTCTTTGCCTGTTGACTCATGTGGTGTAAAATGGATTTCACATCAAAAGATAATTACGGGGTAAAAAGAACCAGGACAGAAAGCTGCTAATCATGACATCTGGCCTCCATATAAAGCCATGTTAAAACAATAATAGTAAAACAAACCAATTTTAGCTGCAATACTTGTGTCTTTGACTGCAGATGTGGAGCCCAGCCCCGGTGTTCTTTGCGGCTGGAACAGACGCCTCCATGTCACTTTTCCTTGATGTTTCAGACCTGATCAGGATAAATGAAAGCCATAAAAGTGATAAAGCTCCTCCAGCCGGTCCAGCTAGCTGAGTGTTAATCAGTTATTTATCAAGGAAGGATGTGTCTTAACGTAGCACTGAAACAAAACTCAGCAGAACCATCTCACTGTGAAAACACATGCACCAGCAGCTCTTGCAGCAAGGACGGACAGATCCCACCTGCGGCAGTGGATAGCCTGTAAAATATGCAAACAAGCAGGAAGCGAACTGGGCGTGTAAATGTGCCCGTATCGCCACTGAAGCTATACAGTGTTTAGATGAAGAGTTTTTAGGTTCATTTCAGAGTTCAGAGGTGAAGCTTGTGAATGTTCCAAGAGGGCAGAAAATGTTCCTTTGTACCAAATAGTACTTTTTAGTGTGTGGACCTTCAAAGCTTCCCTAATTGTACAAACTTGGATCTATCTGTAAGTTAAAAATATGAAACTGTAAATATGTGAAATACTGTCTTTGTCAGCTGTTAGCACTTTGCATACAGTGTGTAACCTAAACATGACATATTAGCCAAATTCAAACTCATACTTTTGAAATTAACTGTGTTGTTAAGATATTGTTGGGCCTGATTGTTAACTCTCCTGCAATAAATAGTAAACCACCTGATTTGATCTGCTTTGTGATATTTGCTCAGGATGTGTCTGTCAGGTTGTTTATACCGAGCGATGGGTTGCGTGAGAGATAGTGGAAGTGTGTGGAGGTATGTGGGCCTCAGCGACGCAGCGGGCGGAGGCATCCCCTGTGATTGGTGCAAATGCTGCTTTTAATAACAGAACAAAAGAGGAACTGGAAATGCATATGTTTAAAAAATGTGGATTTTCCCCCAAAACCCTCTCACTCTCTCACTCTGTGGCTTTGGTAATTTTATATTGGCTGTGGGTTTGGCAAAAGACAAAAAAGAGCAGAAAAGAGGCACAGGGGGGAGTGGGAGGTGGGGGGTGGTGGGTTGGGTTCATAGCTCGTAGATTTTTGCAAAGTTTTATTAGATGTATTTATTCATTTTTATGTTCGTATTATTTCAAGTCCTATGAGTGTGTAGGGAGGGGCTACAACAATGTGTGGCTGATTGATCATCAGAACTTTTGATCACTGTGTGCATTTCCAAGGCCGTGCTTTTATTTGATTGACACAGAAATATTTTCTACATCAATAGACAACCGCATTTGCTTATTTGATTCAAATGCATGTATGCACATAGTCATCACAGTTTATACATTCATCCCTCAGTCAGTATTGCAGTTTCTCAGTTTCTCGCGGCTCGTCTGACGGCCGCGTGTCCCAGAGCCTCCTCGCATTAGATTGAATGTTTCCATTTTTTTTTTTTTTTTTACAATATGGAAGGAAAATTTAACACCCAGAAAACATTCATTAAATATTTTACTGTATGTTTTGTTCTCTCTCCTGATTCTCAAACTGAAGGGACTTTTTCTCTCAATAAAAACCGTGGCATTAAACTGCTGTAGACTCTGTCGCTCTGTTTTATTTCACATGGTGCGATGGTGCTAATCACTCCCCAAAATAGAGTCAGTTCATCAGACACACAATCAAACACCCCTCCCTCTTAATCAGCAGTGTGCCGGCAGTGAAAGTCAAACACTATTACCTCATCTTTTAATGCTGCTCCTTCTTTCTTTCTGCCTTTCTTTGACTTGCTAATGATGGTACTCCTGAATAAAGTTAAAACAATGAAAAAATACAGTGCTTCTGTAGTGTTATTATAGTGGCATAAGCAGCCATTACTTCAAATGCAGGCAAAAGAGCAGAAGTGCTGCAAACTTTTGGGAAAGTTTGCTTACAACAACAGATTTTTGATGCATGAACTGATGAAATGTAAGAACCCGACATTAGTTCAAGACCATTTTGCATCTGTAGGTAGTTATTTTGTTTGCTGCAACTCTACAACAAAATGTTTTTGAGTATGTGTAAGTATTTATTAAAAATTCGTGGAAGTAAGGGAATGAGAAGTTTGGGAAACATTTTCATCTGTTGCATGTTTTTCATCTAAAGCTGATTTGATTTGAACAGTCCTAATTTAAATGAGCCATGTACTTCATAGTCATCTGCACGGCCGCCTCTATGTTAACGAATCTATACGGCTTATTCTTGCAGGAGGTGATACAACCGTAATGGCATATGGCATTTATGTGTCTGTATATCACGCCTTTGGTCTTTTGTAAAGTTGTTTAATTCATTTCCTTGGAGAGGAAAGAGGAAGAGAGAAAAGTTTGTCTATGGAGAATCGCCTTCAAACTGGGTGGAAATCAGTGTCTTCCTCAAAGACTGCAGTAATGGCTATAATGGCTATAATGGCTAACAGGCCAAGGCACCTGGCCTTGGCCTTGTTGCTCTGTTTGACGAACAGTTTCTCTACCCACCAGAGAAATACATCTGTAGCTGTGTTCATTCTTCATAGACAGGCCTGATTGCTCTGTCTCGCACAGGGAATCGAAACTTAAACATGCTCACCGCCCAATCTCTTAACTTGTTGCTCATGGATGGGACTTGCAGCATGTTGCAAGTGACGCTGATGCACAGTTGCCGTCTGACTGTGGTGATTCTTTGTACACCACAAATATAAGGCAAGGCAGTTAAATGTCATCTTACTCACCGTCGAGCCCCAAGCCAGCCGACTTATCAGAAAAATGTCATCGCCGATTGTTGACGCTATGGCTGACTAAACGCTCTGATGTATGGCACCCACAAACTTCTGACCTACGTCACTCATGCATGCTTTGTTACAGTCAGCCAAGTGTTTACTCAACGTACCGTTAAACCTAAAGCTCAGTGAAATACGAGACGGGCTGCTCAGCCCCTGCAAAGCATTTAATAGTGATAATTTAATCTGCCTCGTTTGAAATAACTTAATCATTTTAGCCCCTTTTTAAAGCAACTGGAGGAAAACTGTCTCAAAATGAACCTTGTACGGCCGATAGTTACACCCTCATAAAGCCTACAGCAAGAGGTTTTAAATGGACCGACAGGAAAATGCTGATCTAATTTAAAAAAATCAATGAAATACAAGATTCTGGTGACAAAGTATGTACAATTTTATTACAAATATCCACAAACATGCAAAAATTACATATAAAAAGTTGATACAAAAAGTTGGTGCCAGTAAAAGATTTAAAAAAAAACACTGCTTGTTGTAAAAAAAAAAAAAAAGTGCGTGGACAGTGAGTGAAAGTAAACCAATTCTTTCCTATTTCAGGTAAGGAACTATGCAAGAGCAGAGCGGCAGTTGGTGTGTCACATATGCATATCTTTGGTGATAAACACACACACACACACACACACACACACATTATGACCAAGAAGTGTCTCTGGCACATGGTATGCATGAGTGCTACAGGCTTAGTCACACCTCATGCACCACCGTCTTATCTCGTCGTACCAAGGCTTTGTCGGATTACTCACAGTGTTTGAGTACATCTGAGGCACTTTTCGCGTTGACTACACTGCAGTCAGAAAGAGGAAGTTAAAAGCTGATGTATGTATCCTGAGACTTGACCCTCTCGCCAAACCTCAACAGACAGCCCAAAAAGTGTGGCACATATAGTTCCGGTGGTGCGAAAATAGGCTCTGTCACATGTAAATTATTACGAGAAATAGGAGATGTTTTAGCAATGAATGAAATAAAGCAGCTCCGTGTGATTATTACACAAACAGTGAGACAGTGCGAGTCTTATTTGCTCCCTCAAAGGCAAAAAGCCCAGAGTCTTACTTCATCTTTTGCCCCTTTCAACCTCCCACACAGAAATGACCGTCCTCTAGCAAGGCTTACAGTTAAAAAGGTGCAGTCCACTGCTTCTTGTTTAAGAAATAAATAACCACCTTCCAGTTCTTCCTCTTTTTACTGCTTGCTCTAAACAACTAAATGGATTGCTGACGAGTTAAAGCCACTGTGCACCATAGTTGAGAAGAGACGAGCTGGTTGTACCTTGTGTTTTCACAGCATGAATGATAAAAGTTCTGGCAGCAAACACTTTTACATATAGTTCTCACTGGCTTTGGGACAAAGTAATAGCTGCATTTGTGTATTTTCATTCAAAACATTTTACAAGTTATTGTTCATTTCTTAAAACAGAGGTAAAGATTTGTTTCAAATAATACCACAGGATATTGAAAAATGAATGTTACTTGCACTTATTCAGAAGAATAAATATACTTACTGAGTATCAGGCTATACCCTCTAACTTTGATGCCATGTTAAAGTAACAGTAGACGTCTTTCCATCCTGCAATCAATCCTGCAAACGTTTCCTTCAGGGCCTGCCTTCTTAACCCGCTCACTGGTGTGCATCTACTTGTGAACAGTCAAAATGTTTCAAGCAAAGTTAGAAAAAAAAAAAGAAAAATCATCTGGATCCTGGATGTAAAAATACAAAGGCCTCTGCTTTATGGGTTGTGCAACAGTCAGCAGCAGCAAGCATATAATAAGTGAGACATCTGGATATGTGGAATGACCTCAGACGAGTCAACCCAAATGTTTTAGCTGTCCTGATGAAAAAAAAAAAAACAATTAAAAGAACAAAACGAATCAAACACTGCAGGTACATCAAGTCTATGTTGCATGATAAAATATTGTACTTTGATCACATATATTTTGTTTGTATGGCTTCATCCACTCTAAGGCCATCTATGCTTTGGCAGTTCGGTGCATTTTTTCATGTTGTAAAATGAGTAAAAAAAGTCAGTGGAGCTGTATATATAAAGGAAAAAATGCATCAAAAGTCTTAATATATATAGTATATGCATTGTAGTGGCTTGTTAAAGTCACCTTAAGTTTTTGTTCTGGGTAAATCTGTTATATCCAGGCTCAGTTCACATTTGTCCAAGTCTCCATTCTGCTCCTCAGTGTCTCGGTCCCAGAACTGTCTCTCTGCGCTGTCAATATGTTTTCCCACATCAAAACTGTTTCTCTCATGTTGCACTCCATTCTCCCCTGTTGGTGACTCTTGGATGGTGCGACCTCCCAGCTCCTCTGCTGCCCCTGACAAGCTCAGATGTGACTCTTCCACGTGACCATCACTGGCTCCTGCCTCTTTATCCTCCTCCTCTTCCTCCTCCTCCTTCAGGGCCTCTGCAGCTCCATCCAGACTGGAATCGCTGAGGAAGGAGTGCGGGGTTTGGGTATCCTCCATGGACAGAGGGGTCTCATCAGCGAGGCGGCCCACGAGATTGCTGCCTGCCCCTGGGGTAAGAGGCATCTCCTCCTGGTCCTGGTCTGGATCCTGGTCTTTGCTGCAGTAAGCGTAGCGGTGATTCATGTGTTGGGAGTATGAGCCGGAGTGAGAGAAGCGTTTGCCGCACTTGTCACATTGGTAGGGTTTCTCTCCAGAGTGCAGCCGGCTGTGCTCAATCAGGTGGTGCTTGTGCTTGAAGGCCTTGTTGCAGATCTTGCACTCATGAGGACGCTTGCCTGTAATAAACACAGAGAAATTATTTATGATTCATCCTATAAAGAAATACTTATAGTAATATACTGGAATCTCTTTGACGCTTTTCTTTGTCATAAACAGTTTGGAAAATATGCCTGTAAGGTGAACCGCTAGCAGCCAGTTAGCTTAGCACAAAGAATGGAACCAGTTAGCCTGGCTCTGTCCAAAGGTAACAAAATCCACCTTCCAGCAACAACACCTTATACAGTCTCTAATTTGTTCCTGCAAAAGCTGAATTGTAAACACTACAAGTTGTGGTTTTCTATATCTGTTTGGGCCAATTTTTACATTTTGGTTTTTGTGCGTTTTAAAGGTGGGTGAGTCATTCTGGTGAAAGATTAGACGACCTTAGCATGCCAGATTTACTCTGCTGATTGCCTGGATCAGTGTGGTGTGGCTTGGGCTGAGGTGCTTTGTTTGTTTCCCATTTACAGAGAGATGACTGTGCACAAAACAGATTTGACAATAAGGTGATATACGCTGAATACGAAATTCAGAAAATGTCTCTTCACGGTCAGTTAGCTTCTGTGTGTGCGCTTCAGTCTTTCAATCTTTCAAACAGTCTTTCACCAGACGGACTTTGTGAATTTGTGAACATCAGAGGTGCTCATAGGTAATGCTTGTTACCTTTTGACTGAGCCAGAACAGCTGTTTCCCCTTGTTTCCAGCCTTTATGCTAAGCTAGCTTTATGCTAAGCTGCTCATGGTAGCTTTATATTTACTGTGCAGAAATGACAGCGGTATTGATCCTCTCCTCTGCTTCTCAAGAAATCAAATAAACTTATTACCAAAATGTCAAACGAGTACCTTTTTAATAAATATTAAAGTAATCTATAACCTATAGGAAGTTACACATATTGCGCACATGCTACAGACCTGTGTGCTCGTATTTGTGTCGGAGCAAAGAGCTGCTCTTCTGGAAGGTTTTTTCGCAAATGTCACAAGCGTAAAGCCCTTCATCTGTTTTCTTCAGTCTCTTCCTCCCTGGCCCTCCTTCTCCGTCCAGTCCTTCATCCATGAGAGAGAGGTAGTCCAGAGCGCCACGGCTTAACACCTCACCCTACGGAGAAAGTGAGAGCAATTATTAGTGTAATTCTACACATCCTTACAACAATGCTTATAAAAATAATCACATATATTAAGATATACATATATTCATTTTTAAGCTGTTCTTCAGTAGTTATGCATAATTCTTTCCAATAAACGTGAAAGAGAAGCCTTATTCACCATGAGAGCTTGTCTCTCCTGGTGGATCTTTTTCAGCGTGGCCTCTGTGTCTGCCTCCATCATGTAAGCCATAGGAGAGAGAAACCCAGGGCTGGTAGCTGGCTGGCTGAATGGAATCGCCGTGATGCCATCATGCCCTGGAAGCCCTAAACCCGACTGGTTGAAGATAGGAAATCCATTGTATAAGGACCCTGCAAACACAGGAGCTCCGGCCCCGCTGTAGACCGGGTGGTGGTGAAGGGGTAGATGTGAAGTGGGACTTGGCCTCCTCAGCTGCTGGCTCCCGAGCTCTCTCCTCTCTCCTCTGGCTGAGTTGCCATTTACAGTTTTGCTTCTCCCCTCTTGTTGGTCTGACAGCTGCTTCGGCAGGGAGAGGTCCAGAGGTTCACTCTGTGAACTGGGGCTGCCGGTCTGGTTCTGAGGGGAGGAAAGATCAGGAGGACAGCTGGTGAGGTCGAGGCAGACCGGGGAACTGAAACCTGAAGAGGGAACTCTCCTTCTGGCTCGAGGTGATGACAGATCTGGGGAGCGGTTGATTGGTTGGCTTGGGCTTCCCTTCTCCTGGCGGGACCAGTAGGCTCGTGAGGGCAGAGCATCGTGGTGGGGCTGTGGGGGAGAGTGCATGGCGACCAGAAGCTGCTGCGTTGCTGAGTGCCAGCTGGGCTTCTGTAATGGCGATTTGCTTCCAGAGAGGCCGTTGGTTGCTTCACTCGGCTTACTGTTCTCCGGTTGGAGAGCAGATCTGGGGAAGAATATGGGTGACGAGGGGTAGTCTTTGCTGCGAAGACCCTCAGGCACCTCCACTACCTCTCGGTTCATCTTACACAGGTAGCGTTCATGCTGCAGGAGCACCGCCACGTTGGGGAAAAGCTGGGAGCACCAGCGACATGTCACCCCAAGCACACCTCTCTCCCCTTCACCTGACCCCACGGCCTCTCTTCTCCTGTCAGGTGACACCTTCCTGTCAGGCCCCCCTCCGTTGTAAATCACCCTTCTTTCCTCCATTGCAGCTCCACGTCCTCCTTCTCTCTCCATCTCCTCGTCTTTCTTCACCTCCCTGTGAAGCATCTCCTGCAGCATCTGTTCAAACTTGGTCCCAGAGTGCAGATAAGGCAGCAGGGTGGTCCCTTTTAGTATGCTAGCCCTCAGAGAGAGTTCTGCAGAGGGGTCCCAAAGCCGAGCCAGATCTGAAGTTCTGGGGAAGCCCGTGGGGTTGTGGTGGGGGCCCTGCAGTGAAAGCTGGTGAGGATCCTCTGATACTTGGCCCAGAGGCCTGGAATTTTCTTGAGTCTGTGACGACATCAGCGAGCCCTTGTCATGACTGTTTCTCCCCCCGCCTGCAGGGGGAGATGTTGGAAATGTGTGGTGGTAGGAGCTTTGGCTATGTCCATTAAATGCACTGCTGGCTCCTCCTGTGTTTCCTCCACCATTTCCTCCACCACTCAGGCACTTTTTGCTGCTTAAATGTGAGCTGTAGGAGCCAGAGTGAGAGAAACGCTTCTTGCAGTTGGAGCACTCATAGGGTTTCTCACCTAAAGGACGACACACAGAGGGATATATTCGTCAAAAGATGCTGGGTTGAAAAAAACCTTCAACTTTTAACAACAATTCTCTTGTCCTGCCATGAATTATTCCAACTTGTTCTCTTTCAACACATCAAATTAGGTATAATTTCATACCACACGATAAGTAAGGGTTACAGATACAGTGGAAACAATAGCAAATTGATGGGTGAGCACAGCTGTTTTGATGTTATTTTGTCTCACCGCTGTGGATGCGGAGATGCTCTTTGAGGTGGTGTTTGTACTTGAATGCTTTCCCACACTGCAGACATTTGAACTTCCTGGTCTCCATGGCTTGATCCAAGCCGATGGCACTCTAGGACGATTGGACATTGTTATTAGTTTTATAATACACATTCGGGGTGGAATTTCGAGTGTCAGTTTTATCAACACAAAGTTACACATAAATAACCTTTTAAGACTAAATAAGCACATCACACAATATAGGTATGATATTTCAGCCTGATTGCAGCTGTGAAAAATTCTTCTGCCGTCTGCGTGTATCTCACCTTGTCCTGCATTTGGTTGTGAAGTGCCAGGTGCCGCTCCATCTGTGCCCTAAGCGTGGCGGTGTATCCACATAGCGGACAGGCCAAGTGGCCCCCCTCCCGCTCCTGACAGTACTTGATGTGGTCCCTAAAAGATGTTCCTCGCTGATACATCCTGTGGCAGAATGGACAGGCCTGCTGGGCCCTTCCAGCATCTGGAATCCAGAGAGAGGTGACATTTTAAACAGACAATGTCAATTTTCAGACATTTACTGAATATATCCATCCAGCCAGCCATCCATCCTATAAACCACTTATCCTGTTCAGGGTTGCAGGGGGTTGGAGCCTATCCCAGCATGCATAGTGCAAGAGTTGTACAACTATTAAACTATGGCAGTGTTTTAAATAAACTTGATATACTCAAAATAAAAAGTTGAACAACAAGCAGAATATTTATAAAAATGTGTTAGCTTATGTAAAACCCTGACAAAAGCTCTTTGTTGAACCATTAGTGTTTACAAGATGACACATGAAAAGCCTCTGTTCCTTTTCATTTTCTCAGAAAAACAATAGAATGATCTGATATGTGGCGGAACGCGGCCGTTTACAGTCAGCCTGCGGCTGAGTGGATCATCAGACCTAATAACACAATGACTGGCTCAAGAGTAGACATTTTACATCAAATACCATCGCAGCTGTTCCCTCATTAGCCTACCTGCTCTCTCAGGTGAGCGGTGCTGAGCTCCTGGTGACCAGATGGCAGGTGGCAGCTCATCATGCCCGCTGCCCGGGTGGTACACAGCTGCCATGCCATTGTGGTTCAGATGGTCCAAGAGACTGGCTGAGGTAGAGGCCTTCCTCAAGTGGGCCAGAAATTCATAATGGGCCAGGTCCTCCAAGGCATTCTGGGAGTCTGAGTTCTTACCTGGAAACAGTTAAAAAGATACAGCGTAAGTGAAATATCCATTAAAAGAACTATGTTTGGTTTTTTTTTTGTTTCATTGTTCTTTTGTTTTTTACATTAAACTGTTGAGCAGTGTCTGGCATCATGTAAACTTTCATAATTATGATGCATTCGCACACGCACCTACTTACATTTGCTGAAAAATGCTAGTATTGCTGCAAGATTCTTTTTTCTTTTATTTAATGGGCTTAAAGTGAAATAAAAATCCTGGCAAAGAAGGCAGCATAAAAGCTGTGTTATGACAATAAATACAACACTGATTCCAAAAAAGCAGGGACGTTGTGTATAAGTAAATAAAAACACTCATCATTTGTAAATTAGCTGTGTTGACGGTTTTACAAAGTCTTCCTGAGTCCATGTAGTAACATCCTTTATACAATCATGTGTTCACAAAGTGGTGAACCTTGCTGAGCGACTGAGCCTTTCGAGGAAGCCCCTTTCATAAATCAACGAAGCTGATGAGATAAAACATTAAATATATTGTCTTTGAAAAATGTTTTGGAAATGATCATGTTCTGTTTATGTTTTGCAGAGCGTCCTTTTCCAGCAAACTTTTTTGGAATCAGGGTTGTACAGGACGGACGACAAAAAAAGTTAAGGAAAGTGTCACACATTGCGCAAAAGAGCAAAAACAATACTTTGTAATAATGCAGATATATATTAAGCATTCCTACATAACCTATTCTAGAAATGGTTTGTCTAAAAACCTTTAGATTTTAGCGTTTTTGAAGCTGGTCAGCCTTCTTGTCAGTGGTTGAACCACTGCTGCTGTTACATTTTCATGTACTATGTGTTCAATCGAATTCTTGAAAGAGGGATCGGGTTACATGTGTAAATGTGTGTGTGTGTGTGCAGAGGAAGTGGGAATAAACTGCAAAGTGACACCGTGCAACTGAATCTAATGGAACTAAATTGTTTACTTGAAGACTGACAGATAAAACAATATATTCAGGGAACTGGTTGGCCAGATATGAAACTAGACTTTAAGAATTCTTTCTCTCTCGTGTCCTTGAGTGCAGTGACAGGCAGGCAGAGAGAGAAAGCCACGAGAAGAAGAGAGGACGCCTCCTATCACGAATCAAGCCAGTCAGCTTACAGCCACTTTGAGGAAGATTTTTCAAATGTTTGCAGATGTTGGCATATTTCGAGCTGTTTTTTATGTGGTGAGGGGAAGAGCCTGCGCGGTCGAGTGTTGTAAAAACTCAGCTTTGCCTTCATCAGGCAAGGCCAAATCACACGAGGCGAGGGAGCTAAGTGATTGTTAGTAGGCAAGCCGCGTGAGCCTTTGATCTCTCCTAAATAAAAGGGAAAGCCTCACGTCGCGCAGTGCTGATTTCAGTACCGTAACGTCACCTCTTTGATGCATGGAAATATTGTGACATTGTGTGGGATGAGTTCTTTTGTCATGCTTTCAGAAGGCAGCCTTTTCAAAGAGAAGGGTGAAAAAAAGGAACAGCTTGTAGGGAAGGCATGGTTTCACAAGGAGCTGATATGAAGGTGTATCTAGAGGGCTCTGAGAAGCATCATGAGACTGGAGGAGTCTTGCATCAGAAAAAGAAATGTAAACTTGTTTACACTTACAGTAGCGCCATACACAGCATTCTCATACTGTGTATATGTATTATATTTTACATTGCATTGCCAGTTCCTTGGCCTTAATTCTTAAAAAAAAATACAGGGTGTTGTAGTTCAGACAATAAGAACTTAACTTCAAACAGTTTGTCTAACAAGCCAGCGTTATATTTTAGAGGATAACTTACAGTACATCCTCAATGGCTCCTGGTCTCCCTCCCTGTCAGCGGCAGATGCGGTGGTGGCGTCCTCCGCGGCCTCGGCCTCCGGCTCCACCTGCCCCCAGTAGCTCCTGCTGCCGGGGCTGAGGCTGTGAGGCCGGGTGGAGCGGGCTGGGCTGCCAGGCTCCTCCGTCCCCTCACTAGGCGTCAGACTCGTCTTGTCCAGGCTCTCCTGGCAGTCCTGGGGCTCCAGGCTCCACAGGCCAACCTCATCCTCCCCCTCAGATCCCAGTGAACTCACTTGCTCAGCATCCACTGTGAGAAGGAGAGAAAAAGAAATGACTTAATTTGAGGAGAGACGAAAGACGACGGCTCAGGCTGACGAGTCATGTTTAAATGCAGCAAACAGACAGTGTGCTCATTCGGGATGTATGTTTTGCAAAACTATATTGTATCTTTAGATATGTTAAAAAATCAGATACCATGAACGTGTGTCTCGTGGTGTCCAAATATATTTATGACATGATTCAAAATGTGACAGACATGTGTTTGTTATCATTTCAGATGGCATTTAGGTGTTTGAGCTGCAGATTATTATCAAAACAAACCAAAGACAACGCGACATCATTTTAATGAATGTGCCAGAAACTGAAACAGAACAGGGGAAAAACCTGAACAGGAATTCAAAAACGTTTTGTAAATTCCAAACTATATCTTACAAGTTGTTCCGAGTAAAAAAAAGAAATAGGGCATTATCATTTGTTTTAGTTTCTCTTTTTATCTGTGTAACCTAATTTGCTAATCCCTCCTTGATCAACGAGGTGACAGAAATACTGTGGGGTAGGTGTTATGATGCTGCACTATACTCCTAAAATGTTGGGACGCTATGTGAAACATACATAAAACAGAAAGTGCTAATTTTCTGATCCTTTTTCACATATACGCAACTGAAAATGAAGTACAAAGACAATATATTTAATGTTTGACCTCATCAGCTTCATTGAGATTTGCAATTAATTGTTTATCCTGAATTTGATGCAGCAACATGTTTCAAACAAGTTGGGACAGGAGCAACAAAAGACTGGGAAAGTTGTGGAACGCTCCAAAAACACATGTTTGGATCATTTCACAGGTAAACAGGTTGATTGGTAACAGGTGATAGCATCATGATTGGGTATGAAAGGAGCATCCTGGAAAGGCTCAGTCGTTCACAAGCGAGGATGGAGCGAGGTTCAGCACTTTGTGAACACATGATCGGATAAAGGAGATTACTACGTGAGCTCTGGGACATTTTTTAATGTTTCACACAGTGCCCCAACTTCTTTGCAATCGGTTGTATATCAGTATTGTTCCTCTGTGAGCGAGAGGAATGAAACTGTCTTCATGTAAAGTTGCTCCATGTGTTTCTTATCAGATATTTTTATGGCTTTGTGTGGATTATGATCAATACAAGCAGACTCAGCATGCAACATACACATTTGTGCAAACGGGACCTAGTCCTGTAAAAGAAGCCTCCAAACTAGAATCTTTCACTGAGCTTTCTCCACAATATAAAACTTCAGACACAAATGAATAAAGTATTAATAGTCATTGCTGATCAATTTCAAAACAGTTTGTTTTACTCTGACAGTACTGAGAGTGAAATGTGACATTGATTTTAAAACTAAAAATAAATTAAAACAGATAAATTAATTAAAAATATATCTATTTAATTAAGGTCATGACTAAAAAAATCCTTTCTTTGGCTTAGTGATCAAACTTCAATCAATTCCAATTGCAGCTTTAATTAATGTTAGTATTAATCATTTATGATGTTTTCTGTTTGCTAAATAGAGGGTTTGCCATTTTAAGACTTCTGCTCTTCAAATTTTCTTTGTATCAAATGATAATATGTTATTTTGAAGTAAAACTCTGCTCTTATAGAACGCCATCTGCGCTACTGTAGTAAAATCTGTTTTTGTGTCTGAATTCATATTTGTAGCATGTACGGTGTGTGAGTTGTGATGCAGCAGGGAAACAGTGCAGCAGCAAGAAGAAAAGATAAATAACAAATTGTAATTTCAACGTGGACCCTCAATGCCCAGACTGCAGCTAAACTGGAAAGGCGCATTACTTTTTCCCATGGCAAAGACAATAAATGACAATCACAAACACATGCCTGGGATTTCAGCTGTACGCTCTTATTTCCAAGGCTTTTTTTGAAGACTCTCTGTTTTCCTTTCACTGATTGGCAATATCTAATCACGACCAAGTAATGACCATTTAAGAACACAAATAGACTCCCTGCCAGCGTCTTTGAAATATATCATCATAGAGAGCCAAACCATTGTCGAGGGGGGAGCACGGACTGTGCCAACATGCAGAGGAGCAATTCTTCTTTTTGTGTTGTTGTGAAGACAAGGTTTCTGATCAGTATCTGACAAAGGTCAAAGTGCAACATCGTCATGCTTCTTATTAATTTTAAGCATGTTTTCTTCTTTGGCCTTGAGAGTCTTGGGCGTCTCTTCATCAGATCAGAGTGAAAATAAGGTTTCACAGCTCATTAAATTTCACCAACATAAAGTTTATTCATTAAACTGTCAAAACAACTCCAAGTCCCTCTTGAAAGAGCTTGGTTTTTTTGTGTGTGTTTTTTTGTTTAGCCTCTCCAAAGGCACCCATACTGGTTGGTGGGCACAGTAATTGATGAGCATTTTGCTTTCAGATCCTCTACACATTGAGTTTCGCCCCACAGCTCACAAAGCGAGAGACTGTGCACTGGCACAGACATTTTAGCAAATCAACCTCGTCGACTTTACATCTACAGAAGACGCAAACACACAGAGATAAGACACACACACTCACTCCGCTACTGAAAGACCAAAATGGAGGCAGTGCTGCTGAGGGGGTGGCCTGCAATCACAAACACACGCAGGCTTAAAACACTTGCGAATGTGCCTGTTAAATTTACGCACATTCTTCTGATGAGAATATTAGCTCAAAATGTAACACCTACATGTTTATCTGTATGTATCAGCATGTTGTGTGTCCTGCCCCAGCTCTGTTACACTCCTGCACAAATGCAAAACTCTGATTCATCCCAGACTAGTCACCCAAGCCTCTGCTCCATGTAGCGCTGCTCTGCTAACAAGGGGAGGAATGACTTGCTCTTATGGGCAACGAAATTGGTCATCAAATGTGCTTGCCTACAGCAGACAGCTATGAAGTTATATGATGTAGTTGAGGTCGACCTATCAGGCCTGCAGGAGTTTCCCGGGATGATAGGACACACCGCTGGGCCCGAAAGCAGCAAAAATCTGGTCTGGATTAGCATCAAATTGGCTCTAATTTTCCCTCCCATGGCAGTGAGTGACACTGAGCCTATATGTGCTGTCATTAAAGCGGCACCGCACAGGGATGGCTTTCATTATCTGGCCCGTTGATTTATTTATTGGGATAGCGATTGTACCCTTCAAACAGGTCTTTTGTTGTTGGAGCAGGACAGCTAAATCTTTGAACAGCGCAGGAGGTTCGGGATTGCCTGCAAATCGAGATTGTATGTCAAGGTACAAAGGAGTGATGAATTCATGCAATGTGCAAGAGCTTTCAGAATATGTAATTTGTTGGAATATGCTGAACACAGAATACCACACAGTACAGCACAGTAGAAAGCAGTCCACTGCTATTGTGCATGCACTGTAGTGTGCGTGGGAAGAATGTGACTCATATCCAGAGAAAGCTAACCGAACTGTGCTGCATCATGCTTGACGATGTCGATCACTCAGTCTTTTGGGGTTTCTGAAGGTTTGACAACAACAGTGTGTTCAGATCAAACGCCGTGGCACTATTTTAATCTGTCCTTCCCTTTCCCTGCCTGGTGGTGACTGAGAGATTGATGTTGCCGTCAGAGGCCTAAAAAATGATGACCTGCAGTTCTTTTAGCCAGTTTAGTTTTCCAAAACCAGACAGAGTGGGACGCCTGAATACATTCATGTGCACAACTGACACACAGGGAGGGAGACACAGAATTTTTACACAACCACATGAACATGCAAACCGCATCAAAAAAAAAAAAAGGACATAAGATAAAGAAGAAAAAATCATCTCAACATGTCTTTTGCACCAGCTCACGAGAGCACAGAGATAGTCGGTCTAATTCTGCTCTGTTTATATCCCAGAGGGCATCTACTGTACAGCAACACGCTAAGCTGCAGTTTATTTTACGATGCACACATGTGATCTGGTATTGACTTAGTAATTATGTGGCTAAATGGTAAGCACGCAATAATTACCTAGAAATTACCTTGTTTGTTTCTTTTGGTTTTAAATGGCAACAAACAAGGCCAGGCCCAATTTACCGCACAATGTAATCGTTACCGTTCTGTTGATTTTTACTATTCAAGATTGTTACATAAAAGCCAGAATAACGGCAATGTTATATTATCAGTGCTGTTTAATAGATTTTCTTTCCTCACATGAAAGACAGCAACCCAATAAATAACTTTTTATGCAAATATTAGTTTAAGACATTTCGGGAACTGGCAGAAATACTTTTTGAACAACACTGAGCACAAATATAAGTATTTCTGATATACTTTGTATTAGAAATACTGAATAATTAATTAAATACTATTAAATACTCAGAAAAGTACAGTTTTTGTGACATACTGAAAATTAGACCTATTAAACACACATCATATGCATACCTTAAAATTACCATTAAATTTACATAGAAAAAAAAGTCAAGTACAGTGCATACTTTTACGTCCTGAGTTCAGTTTTCGAATTTAAATACATTTTCAATTTTTTAGGTTATCGCTTTCTGTTTTCTTATGTCATCAGTTTTATGTACCAAATAATTTTTTAAACCAACATATCAATCAAGGGTTGTCTAACAGCCCAAAATAAATTAGCTCCATGTTGCTCTTCAGATGGCATACTGTGCCACATTAAAGTAACATCTGATACATTTCACACGGTGCAAAATATAAACAGTAAAACTGTCAGAAACAAGGAGGGACACAGTCAACTGGACAAAAACTTACTGATCCATCATACGTCTGTAACAGAACTCTTTGTGATGTCCAAAAACACGTTTGAAATATTATTTAAAAATTATCCTCTGATAGTTAGTCTTCCATGCTGTTAAAACTGCGATGGTTTCGTGGGTGACAAAAAGAACAACACTTGCTATTTTGAACTCTAAACTACGAAATTACCACATGAGGGACATGGACGCCTACACACGAAACAAAAAGCAAGCGCAGGAAGATGTGTGTATTGTCATTTTACAGTACCTATGAGAGCAGAGACGAGGTCAGTCCATATTCATCTGCAGAGCACACTCATCTTGACAACGGTGGCCTCTCTTAAAATATCTCACTGAAATCAAACATGCCATTTAAATGAAATCTCACTGTGGGAGCTCTCCTAGTCATACCTGCTCTTACTGTCTGACATTCATACGATGAGTCATGGGAGGACCGCAACCAAGAACAAACACCTCCCACCTGATCTCCTTCATCTTTGCTGAAACTCACACTCTCTGTGTCTCTGAGGGCGATGGTTCCTTCTAACTTTGGCACCTAGGCCTGATCTGGTTTGGTTTGGTTTGACCTGCCCTAACAACACTGAGAGGGAAAATTCACACTGATGACCACATGCCAATCGCATTTTATCTACCTGTGTTATTGCACATGCATCAAGTACAACTAACACACTCTCATTCCCCGTTATGTTCTGCAACAAAAAAAAGAAGACACAAGAGGATGTCATTTCAAAATGCTGTCATCCTCCAGCATCACAGCAGAGTGTAAGATAACGACAATATTCCAAAGTGAGTATAATTTACTTTACAGAAAACTCGGTGCTGAATTTTCCTCTTGGTGGTTGCCTCATTTTGGAATGTGAGTCATAATTTCAATTTATCCAAATGTTTTACAGACTATATCATGAATGCTGACAGCAAATTGAGGATTAAATACTCTAAATTACATGTTAACCAATAGGAATGGTGGTAATGTGATGTTTTGCTGCACTTTTATTGCATTTCTGTGGCCAGAGGAGAGGAAGTGCAAACATTCTTGTCTAATGATGGTGAAAATAACCACAAACACATTGATATGAAAGTTCTAGTTCAATTGATTACAGTCATTTCTTAGCTGGTTGGCAGCAGGCCACAGAAAAGTCTGCAAATGGCTGCTGGCGAGAATAAATGAGACTGAAACTGTGACACCGTGATGGGGAATGTAAAGGTCATATTAGCGAGACGGGAGAGATGCTAAAATGTGATGTGTGGTGCAGTGAGAGATTTTGCATTCTTGCAATGTGTTCGGTATACAGTGCTGTGGTGTGTATGTTGGAGAAATTGGGTGACGAGTGCGAGACAGACGTACAGAGACACCAGTGCATGAAGATGACAGCCCGGAGGAAAAACTACACTGAAGGAAGACAGAAAGAACAAGTGATGGACAAAGAGAGAAATAAAAGATAGACAGAGGTGTGAGGAATTCGAGAAGAAAAGGTGAGAGAGAGAGACAGAACGCAGCAGTGTCAAACTGTCCCTGACACAAATCCTCCAACTGATGTCAAACTGTGAAAAACACGCTACAGAGGGAAATTCCCTCAACTCAAGCACACACACACACACACGCATGCATACACACACAAACACACACACACACACACACACACACACAAACGAACTAGGGTATAGAGAAATACAGAAAAACAAACAAAGGCAACATGTATTGTTGGCACAAATGTGGAGCAAGACCGGGCTGCTGCTGCAGAGGACTGCAGCATGATCAAACACAGCAAAGAAATGCATGACAATAGCTGCGTGTGTGAGTTCCTGTGTGTATGTGACACCCCATGAATATCTGGATTGCAGTCAGAGATAGAAAAGTTGAAGACCATGCAGTCCCACAGCAGCGAAGTCACGGCTCTGTGCCTTCAGATGTCCCGCTCATTAGGAGACAACACCCTGTCAGAGCATTTAAACCACCACCACAGAATGTGCAGCCGAGGGGCAACATCTGCACTCTGAAAGAAGCAGAGGCGCACGGAACAATCAGATCAAGTAATAAACACCAAGCTAATTTCCTCATATTGATTAAGGCTCTGCAAAGACGGAAGCACAATAGCGGCGCAATTCTGCACACTAAGAAGTGGTCTTCAAATCGGCAACAAACACTGCGCTGAAACTATTTTGCCTTTGCTCAGTGTGGCTTTTAATGATTCTCTTCAATTAGGGCCCTTGTGACACAAAAACAGAAACCCCTTCGGCATTTTACTAGCTTCAAAGCCACTGAGCCATTCACTGATACGACTAACAAAGTTGATTTGTCAACGAGTTGCGTTTTTAGTGTGACTGCACGCTGGTGTTAGTTTCATTATTCACATATGAGTTCTCGGTACGATTTCAGAGCTGCGAATCAAAGCACTGCCCCCCCGGCACCGACTTTAGCACACTGTGGTGTGTTGTGTACAGCTGCTATGGCTGCCCTGAAAGGGCCCAGGCATCTGAAAATTGATTGAAATCAGTAGCACTGATCTGTTATTCTCTATCTACATGTCACATCACTGCATCAAACACCGAACCACATATGCTTAGTGGAGACCTGCACTAACTTCAAAAGACAGGCAGATGAAACCAACAGCAAATAAGCAGAAATAATGTACAGCAAACCGAACAAATAGTTAACAAAGCTGTGACTTACTGTACAGTTGTTATGCTGCAGGGCAAGCTTATCTACCTCATGATCAAATTGAGAAAATGACAACTTCGCTGCTATTGTCTTTATCTTTCCCCTACAATCATAGACAGTTTCTTTTTTTTTTTCCATCTGATAGGTCTAATCTCCTCCTACTCATATTTGCACTTTGCCCATGCCTACTGCACATCTTTCATCGTTCTTTAAATACAGCAGGGTATGTGCAACTTCACTTTTTCTGATGTTTTCCTTTGCCAAACATGTGGGAATTCTAACAGTGCGCATTGCGTTGAGATTAACAACACGAAGTGCAACGATGACACGATAGCGCGAGTGTTAAACATGCGCTCGAACAGCGTTTTCTGTGCTACCGTGTCTGCACGTCCTTTCGCATTTCAGAGAAAGACAGAAAGAAAGAATCAGGTGTAGTGAGAGTGAGCATGTACAGGAAAGAGGTCCCAAATAACTTGTGGCCTAGACCAGTAATCACACCACAGAGGTGCACATACGTACGTGCCGGTGAAACAGTGAGAAAACTGTGACTCACTTGGAGGTACAGTGTGCTGAACTGCAGATACAGACACACATGGAGAGGCGGTGTGAAGAGAAGAAGAAGGAGTAACACACTCACAGGGTATACTTTCATCCCCTCTTGTACATTCCCACCAAAGCTATGTATTCTTAGATTGTGGTGAGTCAACTCAAGACATCCATGACATCCATGATATATTTTTGTAGCCTATAATGAGTCGACAGCTGCCTCCACACGAACTCCAAAATTAATAGCTTTACATTTCTCACAGGTAGAGCTCAAAGAGGCGACGTTGCTAGACAGTTTGCTTATCATTCAGTGTATCTAACAACTTCTGCAATTGATAATGTCACCTCTGTCTATAGGGTATGTTTTTTTTTAACACGCAGCATCTTGGAGGTGCACAGATCAGCCAAAGCAAACCACAGAGGGTTAAAAATGGATGACCACCTCAGGCTCATTTTCTAAGGGTTCTGCTTTGTTTTTCAAACATAAATGATGAAAAAAGAAAAGAGCAGGACAAAGTGAAAAGGAATAGCGATCACAGTTCATATCTCAATTTGAAAGTATTTGACAAAGTTCAAACATTTTTTCTATGGCACAAGTGCTGCCTCACCTTTTTTCCTTGACCTGTCTGCTGTGTCGTACACTCTGTATCATTAAACAATAGCCTTACTACCCTAATACTAACACTGAGACTGCCAGCTTGCTTACCAAACACCATTATTGATTTGTATGCAAGAAAAATGCAGCAATCAGTTTTTCTCTTTGCAGAAAAGGCACAAGGTGTGAGTGGAGAGGTGTGCAAAGAGCTTTTGTGGTTGCGTTTGTTCTTCCTTTGGAGGTTTCCTGTACGCTGCTGCCAGCATGTTTACCTGTCCTGTAGACCACCACATTGATATTTCTCAAAAAAAAAAAAAAAAAGATCTCATTTGACACCGGCCTTTACCTTCAAAGCAGATATGTTTAGTTTTCTGCGTCAGTGCCACTTCTTTGACTTTGAGGGAAGCATTTGAAAGCAACACAGTATTCTCTCAGTGACACAGTAGAAAGGATATTAATTTTTGGACAAATAATTTATTTACCTGTTTATTTCTGTTTAGAGTATATAGCAAGTTTATATATATATAAAATAACTTTTCATAGTTCTGTAAACTATTTAGACAGTTTATACAATATTGTTAGTATTGTCCTCGCAGCGATTTAACATCCAGAACACTCACACCGTTCACTGCAATATGATGACCTACAGCCTCCAATCTCACTCACTCTTTTACTATTCTGTAATAAACCACACAGAATAGAATTTCCACAGACCTATTGAAGCTAAAATAAGAAACACTGTTGATATCATTCTGGACTTCCCTACAATGTCATGCTGAAGTGTGTCATGTGACTCATTTACCGTGTCAGTGACTCACCAGCAGTGAACAAATTGACTTTTGACTGTTGGATCTACACTGTGTATGAGAGCTTGTACATATGAGTAAAGTCTTGTCACCATGTTTGAGCTCCGTGTCGGTGCCAGCGTAACCCTGTGTGCATCTGCTGCACTGGAAGCAGGACTCGCGTTGGTGAGAAAGGTTAGCTGGGTTAGAGGAACACGTTATTTTGAGTTGGCCCTCCGCCTCCTCCTGTGGCCCGCGCTGGTTTCCGTGTAGCGAGGGATCGGTGCTGGAATGCAGTAACGGTCACAGAGGGACCCACGCACTCACCGCACTGTGAATCAAAACCCGAACTCCACTTCATTAGACTCCTGTCATTGCAAAGACTCTCACACCACTCTATAAATACCCCTGTCTCCCCCCTCCAAATTTGTTTTCCCTCTTTTTTCTTTACACATGAAAATGCTCAGGGACTGTTCCAGCTGTCTGATGTGGCTCTTTATTTTGTACGTTGGCGCAAGAAACCACACAATAGTGGCTCCTTTTGAATATTAAAACATTCTCTGACGGAGCACAAAGGTTCTGAAGTTTTTTAATAGGGGTGCACGCTAAATAAAACTTCTCTTTGAGCTTAACAGCTATACGATGTGGGATTTGGTTAGTTCAAGTCGAGCTGCAACTTTCAGTTATTTACTACGGTAGATTTGTTTTGAGGGTGAAACAAATATGCCTGGACTGACTTTGTCTACTTCAAACATCTGTGTACAAGATCTGTTAGAGGTGTTTTGCAAGATGTGGTGTTATTGGAGGGGACAATTTACTGCATTAAAGCCCAAAATGCCTTCATCTAACCACTCAAAGCAGATTTAAAGCACAAGATACAAGAATTCTGATGAGCCCACATGAAGATATAAAAGACCAGAGCAGGACACGTGAAGGTATTCAGCACCATCAATCCAACTACTATTACAGCTCTTACTGCCACTACAACTGACAATAATAATTATCTTCCCCTGTCATCCTTCTCCACTCTGAAATGCAAAAAGTAAAAAATAAAGACATACAAGAGTGGATGTCCTGATAGTCAGCAAAGAAAAGACAACAGACCAGCTGTTGGTCCCACATTAGAAAGTGTTGGATGTAACTGTATCTAAATACACTTTGTTTTGTAATGACAAATGTTCTAATAGATGCATCCTGTACATGAGACCTGGCAGCCAGTTCCTGCCTGGTTAACATACAGACGGGGCGCCATCCTCTGGCGTTGATCAACATTACATCCTCCACCCGAGGGGATGATGATGCACTGAAACATTTCAAGTGACCACATGTGACCTCCATGGCTTTGAAACATAGAAGAGATGCCTTTCTAATGTGTCACTCTGCTTTTATTTTCTTTGTCTTTCTCTTAGTTCCTCTCACATGTCTGCAAACACTGTCTCCTCTCTTCTCTCTGTCCCTGCCTCTCTGTCTCTTCGCTCTCTTTCGTCACTTTCTTCCCTTTAAGCACGCACATATACAGAAATACAGGCAGCAAAAAGAGAGGAACACACACACGCTATTAAACTGGTCTTTTTGTGGTTATGCAGTTCTGATTAGGAAGACGTATGACTCATATTGCATATTAATGCACACACATCTGTATGTTTAGTTAGTTACAGCTTGATGTACTGGTGTGTGTGTGTGTGTGTGAGAGAGAGAGAGAATGTGTGTGCTGTGCATGTGAAGCCTGAACCAACGCCTTGAAAAAGAAACTAATTAAAGTCATGGAGAAAAATGCAAAGGCAGCAGAACCACACAAGAGAGTGTGTGCATGTCATTACTGACCTGGCCCAGTTGGAGAAAAAAAATGATGGCGAGAGAGAGAGAGAGAGAGAGAGAGAGAGAGAGAATAAAAACCTCAACCAGCGAAATAATGTATATAAAAAAGACTCAACAAGAAGAAAGGTTTAAAAAGCAAACTTTGGGAGTTTAAGAGGATCTTTGATGTGTATCAGAAGAGGAAAGCAGCCTTGCGACTGGGACGACAGTAATTTTAAGTCGAAGCAGAAGGCAGGCTGGCTGGCTGGCTGGCTGGCTGGCTGGCTGGCTGGCTGACTGGCTGCCTGACTGTGGGCTTTGATGGCGCTGGCTGTTTGAAGTGGTTTTCGGGGGATGGGAGCAGCGTGTGGTGTCAGTGGGACAGGGGAGGCGCTCAGGGAGGAGGGGGGGCATGATGGCGACCGTACAGGGCTTGGGGAACCCAGGCTGGGAGGAGCGGAGGATGGATAGATGGAAGAAGAGGGAAGGAAAGGAGGAGAAGGATTGGTTAAAAATGGAAAAAGAGGGAAAGGGGATAGGAGGTGGAGGAGGTGAGACATGTGGAGATAAAGAGCAATCAAAGGGATGATAAAGAAAGAGGGGAAAGAGAGAAGTCAGAACACTGAAACAGAACAAGAAAGAGATACTCACACAAAGAGAAAGAAGGGCGACAGATGAGAGGCAGAAAAAGCTGCAAATCCGAAAAAGAAGTTACAATGAAGAAAATGAAGTCAACCCTTCAGATCTGTGTCTGACATTCAGAGCCCTGTCTCAGCATCAGGCCTGGACACATTCACTCCTACCTATTACTTGTATCATTTAGATGACGTTACCTCCCTCTGATATGCTGCCAGGCTGCCTTATGAGTGACTTCCCCTTCCATCCCTCCTCCAATGCTGGACACATGTATGCACCGTATAATCATAACTGCACTGTTTGCCTGAGGTGCAGAAGTCAACTGCACAGCCTTAAAATGAAAAACAAATCGACCCTGTACAACTGATTTGCCAATTAATTTTCTTTTGTCGGTGATTGGCCTTTCAAATGAAAAAACTTTGCTCGGTCTTGTCATTTTGCAACACTAACAAAAACATGACAACCTGTCATGAGAAATTCTTTTAAAAAGATAAGACTATCTACTAGATTGTTACACGGGTTGCATACTGATGTTTATTTGAGCTGCTTCCTTTCTTGCACAAAATACTTCCGGTGTAAGGATCCTGTTCCTTATCATACCTGAGCGAACCAAAGATGAATTTGAGTGATCTAATACCGCATGCTGCTCGCAAACATCGACATCTTTGCTTTGTCTGGGGTAACCAGGTTGTTTATCAGACCTAAAAAAAAGACCACATTTAAAGGCATAAGCCAGTGAAGTGTTTTTTTCTTTTTTGTAAAACCAGTAATATATATGCAGTACAGACAAAATTACTGACCGAGGTGATGCATTCACTAGCTCTTTAAGTGTCTGCTGGAGGAAAAGTGTAAATGTGCTAAAAAAATAAAAATAAAATGAGATGTTGCCAGCAAAATAAACAGATTAAGGGAGTGAGAGAAAGGGAGTCAGATAGATCGTGTGATAGTGTGTGTAAAATATAAGACCTAAAGCCTTGACCGTTACAGGTGGGCCTAAAAATCAGTGAGGCATGTTCGCTCTATGAGGGAATGTGTTTACTCCCTCTCAGGTAACTATGTGTATGTGCAGTATCTGTGTGTGAGCAGGACAGAGCGTGGGATATGCAGGTCAGAGGAAGATGGTGGTACCAGGTGATCACAGGTACAGGGAGACAGAAGGGAGGAGGGGGAGCTGCTGGCTGAACTCTCCCATTCCTATCTTGCTGTCAGTCCAAGTTTACTTATTTTTTTTGCACCTGGGCTGACAGTGTACCAACCCCTGTTTGCAGATAAAGTTTATGATGGTGGACTGGCCTGAACAGAAGATCAGCCTGCCTTTCTGATGATCATTGATGACATTTTTCACAGAAATACTGTGGGCTAGTCGTTATGATGCTACATCATATACCATGAGATACACAAAAAAAGTTGGGGCGCTGCATAAAACACACATAAAACAGAGTCTGCTATTTTTCTCATTCTTTTTCACATACTCATTTGAAAACAGTACAAGGACAATACATTTAATGTATCACCCTAATAGATTTTTGTAAATAGTTGCTTATTCTGGATTTGATGCAGCAACATGTCTCAAACAAGTTGGGACAGGAGCAACAAAAGACTGGGAAAGAGGTGGAACGCTCCAAAAACACCTGCTTGGAACATACCACAGGAAAACAGGCTGATTTTTGCATTCATGTGATGATGTATTTGTCAGGTACTTAATTTGTTGGACAAGCCAAAGATGGGTTTAGATAAATTGTCAACAATTTGGACAAATTATGAACCCTCCAAGTAATTTTAGACGCAAAAATGCATTCCATTCTCTTGTTCCATCTGATCAAATGTAAATATTTTTTGCTTTTCTCTGTTTTATATCATTGTAAATGGACATTATCTGGCTCTCACTATAATTTCTGGGAAGGTGTAACAGATATTATTCAGAATTACAGATAATTTATGGACAACACAATTAATCCAAAGTAACTCAATAACAGAAATAATCCTTAGTTGCAGCCCTGTTTCAAAAAGACTGGGGAAGTTGGGGAACGCTAGAAAAAACACCTGTTTAAACATTCCACAGGTGAACAGGTTCATTGGTAAAAGGTGATAGTATCATGATTTGCTTGCGAACGACTCACTATGTAATGCTTTAGCAGTTCTTTAATTCATTTTCCGATATCTGACATGCATTGCATTGTATAACTTCATACCCAGTAAAAGACAAATTTATCCATGTCATCCATTCCGACTGGAGACTCCCTACTATTAATTCACAAAGAGCGTGCTTCTTCTAGTGCAATGCTCTGGTCTTGAGAAACAAGATCCCTTTGTTTGTCCGTCCTCAGAGAGTCTATGCAAGGCACAGCTAAACATTTTAACCGATTATTTCTCTTTCGATACAGCTACTTAGTTCTACAATCTTTTTTAGTCAGCTGCTCTGTACTGTATATGGTGCTAATCATAAGTGGAAGGACAGATGCGCATGAGACTAAAGTGATAACAGACTAATATTTGCCTTGAAAACACTGAATCAATGAGAATGAACTCATAGGACTGCAGAGCTTGTTTAGGTTTTCTGGCCTCAGAAGTGATCTTAAACAAAAGTCACCCCACTCCTGCTGGTTGCTGATGCACACCACATATCAAACTTCCTCTTTCACCCTGCTGCTCTGCTATATCGAGTTCCCTCGCTGGCAAACACTGGCACACTCTCAGCCAGCTGAGTGCGTCTGCCTGTCTGCCAGGCTGCTCTCCTCTCTCTCCCTGTCTCTTTTTCTCCCCTCTCTCTCTCTCTCTCTCTGCCACCCATCTGGGCCTTGTAATACATGACAGCTGAAGCAGGGTTTCCAAATTTAATTTGAGGTGTGATAAAACAGCACATATCTATAAACTGTGTGCAGAGAGCCTGCCTATGTGGATCGTTTTAACCTCTTTCTTCTGTCAAACATGTGCAGCATATCAAACGCATAATAACCAGGCTGTCTGCACAAAAGGAAGATCCACAAATAGACTTAATGGTGAGGAGCCTTGCCAAAGCAACGACAAAGAATGTAATAATAACACTGCAAATGGAATATGTCAAGAATGAAAAGGGATCAATTTGCAACATCAAGCTATATAATACATAAACCTTCTCTATCAGATAAAACGCCTTTGATGTGAAAATAGAAATGCCCGTATATGAGTGAGAAGCCACAAGAACTACAGTTTGTGTTAAACGTGCGAAAAGTGTATACCCACGCACCTACACACATGCAAATACATGCACACACACCTCATGAGCTCTGCGGCTATTAGCGCTATCTTACAGTTTAGAGGAGTGTGATCCTTAGACATCCTTTCAGCTCTCAAGTTTCTAATGAAGTCATGTGTTCATTGTGGTGCTATTCTAGTCTATCAAGACTATTTCAGTGTTCCTGATGGCCATGCCATGGATTTGACCAGTGCATTGTGATTGTTTGAATAAAAGTCTTATTTCTTTGAGCAGTGCACATACTTTTAAAACACAAATTTTATATTTTGTTGCAACGTGCGGAAAAGGAAGTTGCTGTAAAAAAAAAGAGAGAGAGAGAGATCCTACAACTACAGAGAGTCATGTGCATGAGCTAATATGGCGGAAAACCCCTCTGCGTGTATTAATCCTCCAACGGCACCACAAAACTTTCCAAATAATTCCTCCTGGAGCAGCGTGGCAGCCACGCAGCAACAACGTACAGTAAGACATGGGACTGCTTTGGCTACATCTGAAGCATCAGAATGAGCAATAATCAAATAAACATGTGAAAAATACCAGAGGGACTCAATCAAGGGATTCCCCATTACTGCTGTGCAGATCTTGCATCAAACACACAGAGCATGGATGGGAGAAATGTGTGACACTTGGACCTGTGGGAACATTGAGGAGCGAATGAGGAAACACTTAGATTTTCCCACATTCTGTCGCCCATCTCGTCTCTTCTGTCTCTACCCCTCACGCCCCTCAGCCCCTCCATGTCTTGTCTTCTCACGCCGCAGAGCTGTTTTCACTGTCTCCAGCCCCATCAACCCCATCAGTTCCCCACCTCTGTCATCCTCCTCTCTTTTCTTCATCCTCTGTCCCTCCCACCCGCTGGTTCTGACGCCTGAGCTGAGCCCCTTGAAGAGTCCTGGTAATAAACTGTGGTGCCTGGGCTCTTCATTGCTGTCTCGCTCTCCCCACCCCTCGTCCCAGAGCGCCGATACATCTGCCGTTAAAGTAGGCCCGGTCCAAAAGGCCCGGCCTCTCCACTCTGTACAGTACAAGCGCGTCAGTCTTTCACGTTCAAATGTTTTCCCCCTATTCTCTCTTTCTCTTTTTCCCTCTCTTTTCTGCTGCGCGAGTCCTTTGTGTACAGTGTGCTGTGCTCAGTGTGGCAGCACTGTGCCAGAAAAACCCACACAAACACACGCACGCACACACACACACACACGTATGCACACACATACACAGTCACAGACACACAGCTGGGGCCCAGCTGCATACAAAGACTGGGGTTTGGAAATCAATGAAGGAGAAAGAAGAAAAGGGGAAAGGAGTTTAAATAAATTGGCACTTGAAAAAAGAAGAAAAACGAGAAAGAGGGAGTGAGGGAAACAGGGAGAGAGAAAGTTCTCTCTTAAAAAGGCACATCAACTCAAAAACAGAGGGAGGTTTTTCACCGACTAACAAAACATAATGCGCAAGGCAATGGGACTAAATATGTTCGCAATGGTGCTCATGAAATGCAACCCTACATTTGATTCAAGAGGGTTTGAGTGAGTCTGAGCAGTGGTGCGGATGTCATTCTGGCGAAGATGCCTGCTGAGTTTGAATGCAGGGGAAAGCCTGTACATAGCGCAGCCAGAAGACTTAAAATAAATGATAAAACTTTCTGAACTATGCTGCTTCTGCTAAGCGGCAGTACAGCACCAATAAGGTGGCTTTTGTGAAATTAAGATGTAGAATTGATATCAAAGAGCTGCCTTTCAAAAACTAAAGTAGCTGTAGATGTAGCTGTTTTCTTGAATTTGTGAATTTATCTGACTGTTAACAATGATCATGGCATTTTTATGTTGAGGAAAAAAGAGGTAATCTCTTTTGTTCTTCAAATATCATCCAGAAATTTAGAGATTTTTTGTTGTGCAAAAAACAATTTAGATGATGAAAAAAATATGGGATCACCATTCTCTCTCAATAACAAAAAAGGCAAATGACCCCAAGCTGTCAGAAATTACAGATTTATAACCAACTGTGTATATGGGCCTGAAGGGGGGATGTTGACCCGTTAGCTATCTGTGCTCAGCTAATTAATTCACACTCTTTGAAACTCAAATCTCTCACGCACAACCAGAAAATACAGGTCATCATTTCAAATGGATATGTTTCTGTCCTTTGTCTCAGGGCTGTTTTTAATCTGCCATGAAGAGTCTGGAATGAAGAGTAGTAATTTCGTCACATTGCTTAAGATTGGTGAACATTGACAGTTTTATTGGGGGAGACAGAGACATAATCAATAGGCGCCTTGGAGACAGAAGAAAAGTCAGCCTATGTTTTTTTCTCTTTCTTCTGGTTTGGAAAGTATCCCCAAATCGCTGTCTTATGACTCTGGCCTGCCAAATTCATTTGGTTTTATCAAGGACCTTTAACTCCCTGCTCACACAGCCCAGCACATTCCAAATCCTACACAGAGCTTTAATACACACATTTCTACACTGACAAGAGGATGTAAATGCAGCAAGCACTCACTCACGCAAACCTTTCATACACATTACACTTGACATACACATATGCTATGTGTAAGCACGCCATCAGCGCAGGCATGCATGCAGAATCACTAACTATACGCAGTACAATTGGGAAAAAAGCAGTCCAAACTTATGTCCTAACTTATAATATATTGTAGCATATATTACAGATAACAGGCTTCAACATGACACTTGCAGTTTTCAGCTAAATGTCACTTTATAATCCCTTTTATTTACAGTCACTTTTAAAACGCCTTCACTGGTAAAACTTACTGGAAATTGACCAGAGGTGAAGTTTATCTTTCCTCTGAGGTCACTGCAGGAATTTAAGGAACTGGATTTTTTTTACTGGTATTCTGATAAATGACAGGTCCTTGTCAGTAAGTGTGCCTTTTTGTTCATAACCTTCACAGTAGTGTGATGGTGCTGATTTGTGAGATAGAGTGTAGTGGTCGACAAACTGCTACGTGACAGTCAAAGGTGAGAAAGAGAGTGTGTGTGTGTGTGTGTGTGTGTGTGTGTGTGTGTGTGTGTGTGTGTGTGTGTGTGTACACATGCAAACTCAAGTACCCATTATTGCTAAGCGGCCAGAGGGTATCTCACCCTGGTGATACTCCCGCTGAGCTTCACACCTCACCAAATAAAATGAGGAAACACTTGCAGCAAGCTAATAAACCATATTAGTAAACGGGCTCCTGAGAACAAACAGGCTTAGGACAGTTGTGTGTCAGATCAGAGACAAACAAGCACGCTGCATGGATTGCAATGGCTTTCACGAACCTCGAGAGAGTTAGGAGGGCCAGCGATGTTTGTGTATGTGTGCGCATGTGTTGAAGACAAAACATCCTCTCAGTGATAGCAAGATGACAAAAAACCTGAGTGACCAACTCAATTCTGATGTTTTTCTGGGTTTACGGCTATGTTTGCATTTGGTGTAATGGTTACATTTGTTTATCTCATGGCTTTCCCTAAGTCATCCAACAATTTTGCATTAACTACAGAGCCAGCTGTGCTCAATGGCAGTCATGTATCACCCATACACTCCATTAGTACAAAAAAAAAAATTTAGGTTTAAGGAGTCACAGTTAGGTTTACATTTTGGTTATTTCAAAAATGGTTCAAAGTTAAATTTAGGATCAGAGAAGCGTCTGATGTTGTGGATAACTTTTGTTTGTTTTGATTTAGGAAAGCAGGATTTGATCCCAACATAAATTTTCAGGCCCTATCAGCCAGACAGAAGAACAAATATTTACATGCGTGTGCATGCACAGGTGTGCGTATCTTTACTTCTGTTTGGGAGTTCAGAGCCACACACAAACAAGACTTTACCTGATGCATGAAGAACTCAACAGCGTTTCTAAATTCAGCTTCAGTTCCTCTGACGTAGGGGGTGTTAACTGCCATCATGTTAAGCTTTAGGTCAGTTGAAGCTGACCTGATAAGATGATAAGATCCACTAATTCTTCACAGTTCATGTACGAATTAGAGAAAGATTAAAACATGTAAAATGTGCAGCAGAATTAATTCCATATGTACATCATAGGCTACTTTGAATAAATGCATTATATTTATAAAAAATATATTTCTTTAAAAAATGTAAAAAAAAAAAAAAAGATTTTTTCCAGAGTCTTACTATTTCACCATCTACGTATCATGCATGTATTGAAATATCTGATAAACAAGGTTGTCAAACGTATGACACTGTAGTTCAAGAAACGCCTTAGCCTCACAAGATCAGCTGAAAATCCAGCCTAAGCCATTTTTCTTTTCTGACTTCTGATGCACTCCACATTGTACGTAAAGAAATGCTGATAAAAACGATATTAGACGCTTGAAATTTTGATGTAATGTCAGATTGGTTTGCAGGCAGGGCGTAGAACACAGATAACACGGGAGCAAGATCCTAGAAAGTTTCAGTTTCAGAGCAGATTAAGCTTTCAGCGTGAACAGCAACAAAACAAAAGCATGTATGAGAAAGTCGCACTTCAGTGCAGTAACAGCGGGCTGTAAGATGCCTTTCTGACCAAAACAAATGTCTTAGTTACTTAATAACAAAACTTCACTACAAAGTTTTATTAACAGAGGATCCTATTAAACCGTTGATTTACCCTTGATTTAGAAAATACGTTTTTTTTTTTCAGACACGTCAAATATACAAGGGTCAAGAGATTGCCAAAAACACACACACAAAAAAAAAAACGCGTGCAGCCACATAGAGCTTTTCTTGCGATTTCCTCACACTTTTTTCATGGCTGTACACAGGTATGTGTGCAGGTAGAATAATCCCAGTGGCTGCCGACCTGACGAAAGATGACTGCTTATCCCTGCAATTTATGCTGCAAGGCAATCACAAGCCATGAACGCAGAAAACACGTCTGAAATATGAGTGTAGTCGATGTGCCGTGCGATAAATTGCCACGCGGTGATAATACAAGATCTGAAGTTAGTTTTTCTGCAAAGTGCAGAAGAAATAAACCCGGTTCGCGTGAGGGCTTCTGTCCGCTGCAACATCTGCCTGCATCGTTCACAAAGTTATAAAAACTTTCCAGCGCTGCACGTTTCTTACCTCGATTCCTCCTGGGGTTGGCTTGTTTCCTTCGTTTGCCCCTGCTTTCTTCTGTCATCATCACGCTTTATTTCGCTTCAAAAAGTTGTCCAGGAGGAGCGGTGCGAGCGTGTGTTTGTCCTGAGTGCCTGCCTGGGAATGAATGGTGATGAGGCATTGCCTTCGGTCACAGCGGGAGACTCAGACCTTGATGCGACTCCAAGCAGAGGCGACGAGCCGTGAGGAGGAGTGATGTCAGCAGCAGAGGTTGGCCCTGAGGTCAGCCTTGGCATAGTAAACGTACACCTTCCCCATTTACAAAGTGATCGGCGTTGGTAAGACTTGCGCATATGGCCCACCACTTATAACGCGCCTTAACTTTGACAATATTGTCCCGAACTCGCCGCCCTGCGCCTCCTCTCCAGAAAGGGGATTCCGAGAGCGTCAGTGTGTCTATCAGCATGTTCTGGTTTTCTAAAGACGCTGGGCTGCTTTCACCTTTTCTCCATGCAACACATAAACTGAATTTATGATTAGAGCTATTGCTTCTGGGTCGTTTCTTTGCAGTTGAATCTGTTAAAGTCTTTCAGAATAATCCGAACGACCAGCCTCATCGATGAAAAGCGATTCGCCCTGCAGTTGATACTGGATTTGACAGTTTTCCCATGTTTTTATTTTTCCTCACTGGTTGTTTAATTTTGCTGATCCGAAAAGCTCATCGCTAACCTGTGAGCGTGCATCTCATCTGTGCTGGAGCGCAGACTCCTCACACAGGAGCTTTTAGCCGGCACAGCGTCCAAAGTTATATCAGCAGTGCGACTCCGACGAGGTGCAAATTAGGCTATTAACTCATCTCGCGACATTTTCAGTATTATACTAACTGCAGGTTAATGAGAACAGGTATGTGCGCACCCCCTCAGCTCCCCCTCCCCGCCACGTTTTATGGCTTGACTGTTATGCGCGTCGCACCTGCGCTCAAGTACCCTGGAGTGGACCCCGTCCTGCGCCCCATTCACTCCTGGATGGCTGTAGGAAGTGGTGCATTGACAGTCCTTTGTGTTGCAACCTGGACCGTAATCTGTTTTGCAACTGAAAAAACATCCGAAATAAAACTCTAACGCAGCGTTCAGGACCCCCACCTTGGCTTTCTGGTGCCCCCCACCTCTCAGTAACTCTGCGAGATAATACAAGCGAGCCGGGTAGCTTTTTACGGCGCATAATGCGTCCTGCTGCAGAGTGTGTGCGCAGTAAACAAACCGGGATCTGACACAGTCAAAACGATTAGAGAAGAAGAAGATTACCTGCACGGAACTTTCACGGATGATCCACTTGATTAATCGACCACTGCATGTAAACTCTAATCAAGCAATGATTAGGTGTTCGCTACAGTATCAAAGCATACACTCCTGTAAGCATAAGCACAGGGAAAGGCCTGTTGTAACCCTGCCAAGCCTGATTAGTATGAAAATGTCACTAAAATTTCAAAAATAAAAAACAAACTTATTGTCCCTATAGCGATATTATGAAACAAGAGCCAACCTCATGCACAATAAACAAAAACTGAAGTCATGAGATGTGATATATATATAAGCATATTCTAAAATGTCTGATTTTATGTAATTAACAAATTTAGCAGATAACTTGATAACACAATAGGAGCAGATAACATCATAATGCGATATCTTAATTGCTCAGGAGGGTTTACTTTTTCTGTGATTCTAACAATGATTAAAACTCCAGCCACCTCAACCTTTTCAACTGCATGAGCTCAAGGTCGCATTTTTATGCAAGACCCTTTTCCCTACATTATCAGCTCATGATGCAAAACCAAACACATCCCCCTCCATTCCTTCGCCCATCACGACTGCTGGGGGTTTGTCTCTTAATGGATTCTGGAAGAGAAAGCATCCTGAAGGTGGGGAGGGAGTGGAGGCCCGAAGAAAGAGAGGGACAGAAGGGTCATCATGGCTCTTTGTGGCAGGATGGATAGAGGAGAGGGAGGAGAGAAAGAGGGAGGAGAGGAGGTGGACGAGGAGGGGGGCAATAAACTTTGCTACAGATGAGGGTCACAGAGGTGCAGAGGTGCTTCTGAGGTCCTGGGAGCTGTTTTTTTAAAGTTATGCTTATATACATCCCTGTATGTTGGTGCTTCAGGTTAAGTGGAAACGTTTTTCATTCAAACATTTGATTTCAAAGTGAAAATTTCTGACTCAGGCCTGATTTGTTCAAATGTATGTATAGAACTGTAGCTTGTAACAAGCTACCTGAAATCTAAGTTTTGTGAGGTTGTGTTGTTTATTCAACTTGGCTAAAAAAAAAAAAGTGCCATGCTGCACTTCTTTTGATGGGTTTAACCACTCAAAGTTAAAATAAATCAACCGCAGCATAGCCCTCTTTGTTTACTTTAAAACACGCTCTTACTGCACTCTAATGTACTTCTTTTATAGATACATTTAATTATGCACTGTTTGAAGGGTTTACTGATTACTGATGGAGTATGACTAAGATTGGTATATTGAATGTTTGTGCACAGTCTTATTTTGATTTAATAGTTGTGTGGCGTAAAGTAAGGACACAGAAATGCTGTGGCACTATAGTTTGAGCTTTCTACTGTCTTGTTAAAACAACTACCTCTACACACACACACACGCACACAAGGAGGAGGAAGCAGTCCCACTGGGGTTTTGTCCCTGACTGTGGTCTATGGGTTCAAAGCTTCTTGCATGGGGAGGAGAGCCCTTAAACAGCATATTAAGCAGGAGTTAATTATATGCCAACCTAAGTGACAAAGGAAAAGAAAAGCCTCCCTCTGAATGGCAAGACAAGAAAAGAGAAAAGTCATTATGCTGCCCACTTCTTTGCATTTGAAAAACTCAGTTCTTATTTTGGCATTTCCATTTGTAACTCTACAGAAAAGTGGAGATCACATTGTAGAGAGTCGACGACACAATCTCTGCATCAGTGCCGTCTAACGTTTTACTTTCAAGTCTAACTCAGACCCGTTAAAGAATATATCTTAAAAACACACACACACACACACATTCTCAAATTTTGTGAAAAGGAAGCCACGGTCAATTACTATGGCCTGAGGCAGAAGACAAGGCAGTGTTTCCTACATGTCCATTCTGAAGGAAGGAATCAGTGAAGGACACTGTGTTTTAGATCTGAATATTATGTAACTGTGTCAAATCAGGAGTTAAGTAACAGTCTAAACATTGACCAAATACAGCAGGCCTCTTCAATATCCATCAAAAAGCAAAGCCTACCTCTGATGACGAGTCACCACCACTTTTCATATACTGTACACATTTGTGATGGTTCATCCAAAGGGTGACTTCTTAAAATCTACAAAGATGTGTGAGCCTATGGTAGCTGCAACATTACATTTTTGATGCACTAACACTTTCACAAATGTGTTTATTCATGTAGGCATAATATTGTGGACTGTAAAATTGTATTCTTTTCCCTTTCATCTCCAATCTGCTGCCCTTGCTGCAAAGACCCCATTAGACCCTGTTGTGGAGATTCAGCTATTGTTTCAAATAACAAATGCGGATATGCCAGATTGCAAATCAGTCGGACCGTCAGGAGAACTTCCCCTCGCCTCGGAGCAAATGAGTCAACCCTTAGCATCACTGCCAGGCTGTAGTGGCTGCCCTGAGTCTACTGTGCCATGCCACAACACCACAATGCCAATATAGTCCAAGCACACTGGGGCCCCTCAACCAAAATGAGCCAACACTGTAAAAAGTAATGGTGGTGGTGCCATGTTAAAAACACTACATTAAAAAGTTGCTGTAAATCATCTTTTTAAGACCACCAAACACAGCGGATTAGCTGACGGCGTTAGCACACAACGAGGTGTTATATAAAGTGATGAAAATAGCTGGCAAGGTCCTTTACCAGGCTATCAGGATATCCTAATAGTATTCTAATATTTGAGTATATTCACACTTACCATTGGTGTTCAAGTCATCAGGAAGTTTTAAAAGTTTATTTGCAGTTTGATTAATTTATTATTAGGTTGGTTAAAAGTTTGAGCTAGCTTGTTTACCTAGCCTGTAAAGTTGCACGTGCAGTTTTAACTATGTTGATTTAGAAAAAAAAAATGATAGGATGATTTTTGTGCGGGACTACTGTTTGATTCATTTTAATGGGCCAGCTGATCGCTAATACAAGGGCAATTAATATTTGTGATAGTGTAGTTAACCAATACCCTTATACTTAGCTATAATTAGGCTATTCGTTTTACTTTGTTGTCATGTAGATTGAGTAAGTGTACACAAGTGGTTCTGAAACTGGCGGAGGGATACTTCACTTGAGTCCTGACATAAATCCGAGAGGTCACAAGGTGATTGAAGGGATGAGAGAGAGGGAAAAAAATACCTCTGATACACAAATTGGGTCTATTTTTATGTGTTTTCTCTAATTTTGTTTCGCTCGAGGGAAAAAATCACTCTTTGGTTGCACTGCTCATAACTCACTTCCACACCACCATATCCTGTGATGTGAGGTCACAAATAGACATGACTTCATTTCAAGGAGTCACAAGCCAAAAAGATTGGGAATCACAGCCGTGTGGTGACATATGAAACAATATGATGGTTATGAACTTTGTAAGTGTCATTTCTTCTCCAAAATTTCCCACCACTCTCTTATGTGATGTCTTTTAAAGCAGATATGTCATGTTGATAATATTTTACAAGCCAGATTTGTGTAGTTTTTCTTTCTTACAGCATTCAGCAGCCCACAGTGCCAGTCCCCACTGACCACAGAGAGCCCGTCCAGGCACTGATGTCATCAAGGGCAGCCATTTTTAATGCTAATTCACTTACATATGTAGCAGCCTAGGAGATCACTGTAGCTCATAATAGGCTGCAGTGACAGGCAGGTCTAAATCATATTCATAATGAGGGGTTTTTCCAATTAGGACAAGGACAAAAAGAAGGATGATTTAGGATAAATATGCTCTGCTTGGCCACTTGGTTAGACTTTTAATAATTTTGGGTTAAAATGGCATTGGATCAGAATTATGCAAAATATAAATTAACTGCTTACAGGGGTGACACTTTGTAGAGTGTGCAGCATCCAAGTTATGCTGTAGGGGCTCCATTTGTAGTGAATGAGAGAGAAATACTGTTGGCTATCTGTGCTTGATCTCAGGTTGTGCTGCACTCTATTGGAGGAAAGCAGTCATTACATGAATCCACTGGGCACAGGAACAAATGACATCCACAGTTATACCAATGTCTTCACCTGATAACTCGTTTTATGAATCTAAGTCTCATTAGCCTGAAATTACAATTATATAAACACCTAAAACAAACCTCTTTGATGTATAAAATAAGGCTCATTACAGCATTTGAGTATTAGCATTTGAGTAATATAACACAAAAACACTTCACAACTACAGACATGAAAAGAAATGTTCGACAAACAATCTGCATCCATCCCACTGAACATGTTTATTCATAAACTGGTAAAATATAGCACATTTGTATAAAAATGTAGAAAATTGTACACAAAATATAACACTTGGCTTTTGTCTATTATAGTTAATGCTACTATTATAGCTTTCTGTTGCTAAAGGTGATATTCTTTTGCCAGCAAAAAAGTCAGAATGAAGGATGACAGTTATAAAAAACACACACACACACATAGAAGGCAACGTCCATAAAGTTCATTAATATAAAAAGATAATTTTATACAAAACATCTCATACATTCTAAGGAACAGCACTATCAGTCAATGTTCATGCCCTTATTGCTAGTGTTAGTGTTGTGTTAAAATAGACTATTTGTGCATCTTTTTCTCAGTCATTTTAAGGTGTCTTTGGTAGGTTGTACACTTTTTCCAAAATGAAGAAATGCTCATTTCTTGCTTAGTAAACTTTTGACGCAACTATTTTATTCTGATAAGTCATATGAAATGCTGCAGCAATGTGGCCTTATTGAGTCTAGCTGTGCTCACATGTGTACTTGTCTGACTATTAAAAAATACTATGACGATTCCTTATCGCTATCAAAATGAGGTTCATGTGAATAGTCACAAGAGACAGAGACCTTTCCACACAGTGCTGTAGTCAGTGCAAAGCCACAGTGTAAAATTAGTTCTCCTACCATGAGCTGCAGCCTTCTTCTGTATGATACAGCTCAATAGTCGCACAAAAGTACCTCAATTTACACATAACTACACGTATTTTAATACAATAGGAGCAAGTGATAAACTTCCCGCTTCTTGATCCCCTGTTCTTAATTAGTAATGCAGAATTTTCCTCTTTGGGATTAGAGCCAAAGTGCAGCAACACTGTATTATGAATGTACCTCAGTTTGTCAAATACAGGCAACTATTACTGATCTGTTAACAGATACAAACCAGCTGACTCGGGTTTCATTCAAAATATTCAAAATAGCCGTCATCCTCAGCTGAGTCATGTACGAGTCGTGGGTTGGGTTAATGTTGTGCGAAGGCATTATGTTTGAATACATCAGACATACTGTAAAGTAGATGGGTTTGTTACACACGTATTATGTTGGAGCTTTACTCAATATCCCCCATGTATGCACCCTAAAAAGAGAAAGGCCCTGTCTGTATTGCAGTTATAAACACCACTGAAAAAAAATACACAGCTGCTTTAGGAACACTTACAGTAAATATGTGGAGTGCAAACTCTCTGTCTGGAAAGGCAGTTACAACACACATGTATTCTGAACACCAAAGATTCAAACACCAACAAGTCCTGAGTGTCTGCGTAGGCTACTGTATGTGTGTGTCTGTGACTGCATTTGTGCATGTGTGGGAATACTGATATACCACTATAAAGAGTGTGCTGTTCATGACAAGAAAGAAATCTCTAGCAGTACAGATTAATATTTAGTAGCACCGAGAAATGATTTCTCCATCACTAGAAGAACATCTTCAGGCTTCACTCAGCTCTTCGAACAACCGTCTTACAAACTCCTGTCTGAACATTAACCTTCAGAATCCAAGCAGTCAATCACAAGGCAGGGGGTGATTTATCCACTGTCTCATTGTCGTATACACAGCATATATAAATGTATATAAAACGTATTTACATGCATCCTTCTCTGCTCCACTGTTGCTACAACCCTACATTACTGGAATGCCTGTTTGGAAAAAGTTCAGCGTCAGTTTCTTATCAGGCATACAGCTCTGTGTCTTATAGTAAGGCACAGAAAAACACCAAGTACCAAGGCAGCGAAGGAACAATACAGTGAGGGAGGTTGATCAGGCACCTTTGGTTTTAAGGTTTTGGATGGGGATTCAATTTTAAAACCTTTGATAGGATCACATTTGTAGCTCAACTTGCAGCCGAAATGCATTACTACATATCATCAATTCCTGTTACATGGGTATCCAGAAACGACAAACCCCCAGCCAGTTCATCATCTTGGCTCGAACAAGGGCTAATGTGTTGGGTTCACGTATAAAGGCTTAAGGGGAGGTATAAAACAGCCCAGACTAATGATCCATTACATAAAATGATTAATTCAGAAGTTTGTCTATCTCACCCTAGCTGGGCTTTCTTGCAATGTACCAAGGGAAATCACTCTAAGCGACACAACTTAAGTGTTTTAAATTCCAGGCTGGTGACCTCTGGATACTTGGCTACATACACTTCCATGAGGGATCTCAATTTAAACATTAAGAATGGGCTAAGGCCTCTACTTGATTGTTAGTCTGAAAAAAGATGGCCCAAAGTCTTCTTCTAAGACAGTGTGTTCAGGTATTTATTCTCCCCAGCCAGCGAGGTAAGCATGGACGTCATGTCCCCCACAGCCATGTTGGACAGGCCAGAGCCTGCAGCTAGGCTGACAGAAGTCTGGGGGGTGGTGAGGCGGGAGGAGGCCTGGGAGGAAGACCCTGGTTGACCCTGAAGGGGATTGTTGACTGGGCTGAATGTGGAAGATTCAGCATCATCGATGATGGAGGTGAAGTCTATGCGAGCATTGTCCAGGTCTAGGTTTTCTAAGGCATTGGAGATAGGGCCAGACTCAGGATAGGGATCCAAGGGGGCAGACTTTGTGCCACCTGTTGGGTCCAGGTTGGTGCCCATACTGTGCTGCTGGTTGAGACAAGGTCCATTCTGGGGGTCCATGTGTTTCTCCATATCCATGTTTATCTGGCCCGAGTAGTACATGTTGTTGTTATTCGAAGGAGAGAACATTTCATTTTGCGGGTGCTGTGGATGCTGAACTGGAGGAAGTCGGACCCCTCGCCTGGGGCTCGAAGTGGAGTGGACAGGGCTGAGGTGGGGTGGGCTGCCCAAGTAGACTCCTCCTACCTGTGACAGGCTGTTCTGACGGCTGAGAGGTTTCCGTCCCTGAGGAGGCCTGGGGACCACCATCTCCTGGCCATAACATGAGCCTTGGAGACCTGTCAGCTGCTGTTCTTTAGGTGTCACAGACGTGGGCCCTCGGCTGTGGGCTGGAGGGCTCATGACCAGGTTCTGGTTGGGGTAGGATGGATAGGCCTGGCTGGAGTAAAGACTCTGGTTTTGGTGCTGTGGACTGTGCTGCATCATTGCGGTCTGGGCACTCATATCCATGCTATCAGATAGAGGAGGAGGTTTTATTCCACTCTGCTGCTGCTCTTGTTGCTGCTCCCACATGAGTGCTTGCTGGGACTGCACATAATTCCTCACCATCATTTCCTTCACTTGCATCATGGGGGTTTCTGACCTCTGCCCATCTGAAAGCGCAGTACCAGCACAGCCCAAACTCAAGCCTCCTCCACTGGGGAAGGAGTTCTGGTTCTGACCCGGGAAGTCACAACTAGGATTGTTAGAGTTCCTCATCATGACCTGGCCTGCTTGCTGTGGGTAACCCTGGGTCTGCTGGAGGAGCAGCCGCTGCTGTTGGAGCTTAGCACTTTGACAGGCATCTCCACCACCCATCCCAGGGTGGAACTGCTGCTCAGGCTTGATGATGAGTTTATGGGTTCCATCAGGACTGTTGTAGAGGCCTGTCTGATTGTTGAAGTGGGCCTGTGTCTGTTGAGGCTGCAAGCTGGGATCTGAATACTGCATTCCTCGCTGGTTCTGGAGAGCATGGCTGGAAGTTTGGATTTGGCTGTGGGTATCACTCCAGGGGCCTCCAGCATCACCACCCTGCCCTGTGCTAGGGTAATGGGGGCCTGAGGGACTGAGCTGGCAGGTGCTCATACTGTACTCGGCCTGTTGCAGAAGTGTATTAGACATGCCCTCTGAGTGAATAGGCCTTGCTTGGCCTATTGAATTTCCACCCGCCCTGGAAGTGACTTCCCCTCCCTGGGTCTGGTAGTGCCCTTGCATATAAGCCTGGTCGGGGCAGCTCAGTGAGTCATGGCTCGGGGACAGTTGGTTTGAAAGAGGACCTCCACCTCCAGCTCCTCCAAGAGTTTGGTGCTGTTGTTGGTATCCCATGAAGCTTCTCTCTCCAGGGGGCATCATCAAGGAACGATCCCTGGCATCAACAGGGGCAAGGTGGGGCTCCATACCCATAGCCTCCATCATTACATTCTCTGTAATGCTAGGTGGTCGAGGGGAGTACATGTGGCGGGCAAGACTGGACTCAGAGCCACGGTGTTGCAGCGCATTCCTTCGGCCCATCATGGCTACATTGTTAAGGCTATTGAAGCGCTTGGGGAGAGCTTGTGGATCTGCTGCTGATCGAACTGGGTCACTGGCTCGCCTGCTATTGTTACCTGGAGCTTGGTGAGGGTAGATAACACCAGTGCCATACTCTGTGTTGGCACTGTGTCTACGTGGACCCCCTTGTTGAAGGAAAGGTGGCAGAGGCTGTCCCTGGTACTCACTCAAAACACCTCCTCTTCGGCCTGGAGTACCTGTCTGCTCCATATTGGGTAAAGGAGTGGGTGGTGGTCCACCAGTTGCTGCAGCATATTTGGCCTTTAGGCTGTATTGCTGGGCTGGTGTTAAATTAGGAAGACCTGGCAATCCTCCTCCTCCAGGACATGGAGCTCCTCTGCGATTGGTCTCAGGAGAGAGGGGGTCTCCCCCACTCTGGTCTGGGCCTAGGAGGTGACATCCTCCCCCAGCTGTGCCCCCCATTTGTGAGACCTCGCTGGAGCGCCGGCTGGAAAGATAAGGAGACACCATGGAGGACCGCCGGCTGACAGTATATGCAGAGCTTAGGCTGCTGGTGCCACTTCCTCTCCTGTCATTAGAAGAGCAGCCAATTGATGTGCCACCTCCTAAGTCGTGATTGGACAGCTCCATGACTCGCCGATTTGAGAGGAGAGGAGAAGGGGCACACATTCCCATATTCTCCCCTGGACCTGAAAATTAACATCCAGAAGGAGGAAACAGCTTAGACACAGTTAATCGACCCAAACCAAAAGTTAATTTAGAAGTCACACTGAAACTATGCCTTAATTAATCAATATGCCCACAACTCAGTTCTGAACGTTATTTTTTTTATTCAATCACAGAACATACCAGGGAGTGCAGGGAGCTTGCTATTGGCACAGCGGGCAGGAGGGGTTGGCCTGCGGATTTGCTTCAGCTTGTCAATCTTAAGGTTTTCCAGCCTCTTCAAAGCCTGTGCTGACATTCCCATTGTTCCTCCTACACTTCCCGGTTCCCCTCCTCCTCCTCCACCTGCAACTCCGTCCTCCAGTGCCGTGAGATCCTCCAGACTGCCTGCTGCATTCAGGTTCATCTCCACCCCACTATCATTGTTGTTAGCGCTCCCCAGTGGAGAGCGTTCGCTACTGCAGGATGACTGACCTCCAGGGCTTGGCTGGGATTTCTGAAAAAAGCAACGTATTGTGATGTGTACTTTAAGATACTGACAACCCTTTAAAAATGGCAGAAATGTTAAGTATATGCTTTCTAATTAGATTAAAATAAACATTTTGAGCTTTGTGTATTTTCTCACTGTATATCTAAAGGAGATTGCAGGCCAGAAATACAATCACTCACCAGAGCAGTTTCAGGAGCCAGCAGTTTGCAGTCCTCCCTGCGTGTCTCCTCTTTTTCCAGCAGCAATTCAGAGCTCTGGCCTCCAGGGGTCAAAGCTGAACCCGGGGGTCGAGGTCCTGTATCTCCTCGATGCTTCTTGGTGATGTGGGCTTCAGGGCCATGCACCGTCTTCACGTGTTTACGCAGAGAGCTTGGATCTGTGTACCGCTTAGTGCAGCCAGGGATCTTACATACATAGGGTTTCTGTAAAAGAGTAGACAAAATCTTATTTGAGTGCACAGTCCAGCATGACAAAATGTACTTTACTGCAACTTCACTGATAATGAAAGGGTCTCTAATGTATATCAACAATTTACAAAGCCAAGACAGCAAGTAAATGTGTACATTATTATACCTCATTGGAGTGAGTTCGGTTCTGGTGCTTGGCCCGGTCTGAGGCATTGGAGAAGGCCTTGTTGCAGCCTTCATGTTCACACACGTATGGTTTCTCTCCAGTGTGAGAGCGCAGGTGGGTCTTCAAATTCTCGAGGCGGGAGTAGGCCTTATTACAGCCTTCAAACTAAAACGGAAATACACAAAAAATATAACAGTATAATAACAGGCACGTTGCAACAAAGAACACAACTTCCAATAATCTTAACTAATAGACTATAAACTAATAGCAATAGCCAGTCTGTGAAAGTTTTGCATACAGGCCTACAGTCTTACAGCTGTACTGTATTTGAGCTACAGTACATTCAGTAAGCAAAAGCTTTATAAACTGGTCTTTCTTCCTTGCATTAAGGATCTGACAACAAATCAAACAACAGCAGCGACAGAAACTGAGAGAAATAAAGCACATCGACAGAGAGCAAAGATAAACTCACAGTGCACTTGTGTGGCTTCTCTCCTGTGTGTCTGCGCATATGAACCACCAGCATGTACTGGGCTTTGAAAGGCCTCTGTTCTCGAGAGCACTCCTGCCAGTGACATACAAACTCCTTCTTTTCTCCATGGATGTGCTCATTGTTGATGTGCTGTTGAATAAACACAGAAACACTTTTTAATTATCAAAGTGGCATACTGTAGTTACCTTTTTGCTAAAAATGCTGTATTTCTCCTGCTTTTTTGTTTCTCCATTCAACAATATCTATCGGCTGATCTCTCACTTACATGAACCAGCTGGTCTTGTGTGTCAAACTCCTTGTTGCAGCTCTCCCAGTGGCAGTTGGTTTCATAGATGGCCTCCTGTTCAGGCTTCCCATCCTCCTTGTCCAAGTCATCTCTGCCATCGAGTAGACCCAGGAGAGGGTCCTAATGAAATATACAGGTGTAGACCAGAAGCTCATGACTCAAGTTTAAGAAAACAGTGTAAAAACATAAACATGCAATTTTACTCTGTGCATTTATCTTGAAACCACGTATATGACCACATTTGGACTCACTGTTCTTGACAGATCTAATGTTGAAGCTAAAATGTAAATGTGTGAGCGTGAAACTACTTGTGAGAATAAAACTATACCTGAGTGCCAGTGGAAGAAGGACTGGCCACATCTCCCTCTGACCTCTCCTCCAGGCTCTTCACATTCATGCCATCCATCACACCTCCCAGGCCGGGCTCCGTCTTCAGCTACGAAACAAAAACACACATCAAATCATCAGCATGCTTTTTTTTTATTTTTAACATCTTTTTCCTCCAAAGACGTTCACATGCATACAGTTCACACAGATTTTAATTCTCAATGCTTTAGCGTCCTATTCCCACCTCCCATCCATCCCATTCATCCCAGCAGTCAGAGGCAGAGGGTGCTCTGATACTGAATTGCTCGGACTGCTTTGTAAAGTGAGTGAGAAAGCCATCTTACATGTCCATGCTTGGGCGGAGCATGGAGCCGAGGATTGTGGGGAGGTAAGCGGGAAGCTTGGCAGGGACCTGGTGGGTGTCCTCCCAGAGGCGTCACCCCGCCTCCTCCATACATGGAACCTTGTTGCCTGGATTGGCAATTTATATTGCTGGAGTAGCCGAGGGACGGGCTGTGGATGACAGAAAAAAAAACAAAATATGTCATCTCTAATGCAATAAAAGCTGACGGAACTGGTGAGGTATTCAAATCGATCAGAATTAATAAAACCGGTTACCAGTTTCCTGAAACAGTAAAATATACAGGTGAATGTGTACATGTATCGCGGGCATATACATATTTGTTCATCTAGTTTTCTTTTTATACTGGAATATGTAACCTTTTTGTCATTATTTGCATTTAGTATTTTCTTCATTTTAAATGCCTGCAATAAATCACCCTATTTGCTGAGCTTGCTTGCAGCTATCAAGTTGGGGCAAACAAGCACAGTTGAACAGGTAACATTAAAGTTTTGATTTATCCTTTAACTGATTTTATTGCAGTTCACTTGCATTTGATGTCTATTTTTAACCACGTGTGGTGTCTTTAGGGATCTAATTACCTCATGCTCAGACTAGATGCGGTTTGAATGTAATGTTGGGTGATAAATATCAGTGTGGTAATGTGGCCAAATGAGGGGAGAGGCAGTAACAACAAATGCCTTAAAGTAAAACACTGCATTTTGAATAGCTATTTTAAAATCTGGGAATGTGCAGCAGATACTTTGAATCCAGTACCTTGAATAGAAGACCTTTCTAGTCTGATGTAATAGATATGGATATTGCTGGCTTTTAAATACTTTTTTGTGCTTAGCATAGAATAGACAAAAATATCTGACCTCATGGCGCTCACAGAGAGATGGCCATAAGAACTGGCACCGTTGGGGTTGCAGCGAGAGTTGACAAAAGCCACCAGGGAATTGGGTGATGTCCGGATCACCGTCTGCAGGTCCACACTGGCATCAGACAGAGGAGAGATGGACAGAGCTCTCTTTTTACTCAGCTTCAGCATGGAACGAGGTGTGGAGAACCTAGAGCCTAAAGGGGACCAGAGGACAGCGAGAACAGGAGGGTTAGCTTTGATGACGAAAATCTTTTAGAGACATTTAGCTTTATAATGAAAGGAAACAGTGTTTACTGACCATCGCCTGAGCCAATCTGATCAGAGCCGGGTTGAATCTGGCAGAAGTTGTGATGTGAGGACATCATGTTGTTCTGGTTACAGTAGGGGGTGCTATTGCCACCTGTTAGACATTAAAGAGCAACAGTTGTGCTGAAACATACCAATGCAAAGATCCAAATTAACATCAAGATAGTGAGGCAAACAAACGGTTTCTGGGTCACTGCAGCTCACAGTGTTGCATGTCTTCGAAATCTAAGATACACATCATGCTGACCTGAAGTCTGGTGCATTCGACAAGTGCTAATTGGTTCTTGCTTGCTTAATAACATCACTTGAAGTACAGCTGTAAGAAGCACTTGTAAAATCTAGATTTTCTGAAATAACAGTGAGAAACAGAGACAATTCACTGTCCTGGCAGGTTTTGTAGTCTAGACTATGTCCTTCTGAGATAAATGAGACAAAACAGAACTGGTAAGGTAAGTGAAGCAGAATTTACAAAGGGAATATGACACCATGCATCTGCATCCAGACTAGACTTAATTTGAACTCACTCAAGACTTCATCCTACGTGTGTCAAAGAATAGATACCCAGGTATCTATTCTTTACCGCATATATAGAGGAGATTATTATGTAATGTCTGAAGTAACCAGCTGGCTCCTGTTCAGTATTCATATTAGCAAATTAGACATGTTATCATTTTTAGTTAACTGAGTGATTTAGTTTAGTTTAGTCCAAACAGCTGCAGAGTAACGGACACATGTATCTCAGCAGTACAACCGGCCTTCTCTTGACTGCAGATCTTCAGTCTCTCTTTCTTACTCAGTCTCTCAGGTGTCTTTAAATCCAAATCATTAGCAGCTGTGAGATTCAGGCGATGTAAAAGATACTCTGACTCACCCTCTGTGGGCGGCATGCCCCTGTGGCCCATCATACTGTGTGGCGGTGGGGCCTGAGGGGGCCTCATGTATTGATCCATGCAGTGGCCCATCCCCTGTCCTGGTCCTGAGCCATGAGTCATACTGGGAGTCATGGGATTATACATGGCTCGGCAGTCCTGGGGAGGGCCGTTAAGGAGCGGGGCACGCAGCGAGGACACATCACTGTAGGGAGACTGGTCTGACGGGACTAGGCTGCAAATATCAAAGAAGCACAATTATGAATTGTGATAAATAACCTCAGATTAATGTGAAAAAATGGCCTCTGCAAAAAGTAATGATGGGAGCTTCTTTAAATCCCACCTCATCTATAACATGAAGTATTTATAGTAACTGACAGAGATTAATTTAGAGGCGGTGCACGGCCTGGAAAGAAACGCTGTCTGAGGAATTGAACTCCAGAAGCTCTAATCTCTTGTGATGTCTCGTTCTCACCACTAGATGGAGTATAGCCCCTGGTCTACATTGTGGAAACTTACTCATTTGGGTTTTCCCCTTCCAAACTACAGAAGGAAAGCTTCATTGGAACTTTCCAGTCTTCTCATGAATTTAAATGTTTTCTCTGACCTTTCTTCAGTCTCACTGGTTAGTTCAAAATCAGTCTCTCCTGTCCTCTCTCTCTCTCGCTCTCTCTCTCTCTCCCTCCTCTCCTAAAGGGGCAGACTTCATCCATCCACCTTCTCCTAAGTCGTCCTTTCAGTTCTTTAATTCTTTCACCACAACGTGTATTCCACATAGGAGCTTAATCTGTCCTCTCTAATCCACTGTGCTGGTTCCCCCCGAATCTACCTCCCTCCCATTCTCACTCCTTTCTCCCTTTCTCTTCTCCCATTCATCCCTTCTGTTCTGCTTCTCTCTCTCTAGCTCTCTCTCTCTCTACCCCTCTGTCCTTTCTGTCACTTTCTATCTCCTCTTCCTCTCTCCCTCCTCCTCCTCCTGCTCCTCTGTCTTTCTCTGTCCAGCCCAGCCACCTTTCTCTCCATCTCTCTCTGTTTCTCCCTCACTCTGGGTAACCTGAGCGGGGCGCGAGGCAGTCATGCAGAGCGCAGCGGGGCCTGGTCAGCCTGTAATTAGCAGCTGTCAGAGAGAGGCCGAGTCCACCCGCAACCTGGGTGGCATGAGGGAGGGAGGGAGGAGGGGGAGAGGGAGGAGCGGGGGAGGAGTGAGGGGCTGAGCTAGCACTGTGTCCATAACAATTACAGCGAGACCTGGGCTTCTGCACCCTCAGAATATCTGTGAGATTAAAATAGTAACAGTTTCGGAGCATCTAAAATGAGTATCATCCCTGCCATCTACAGAGGGACTGCTGTGATTTCTGGTTCTTTGTTAATAAAATTGCCTGTTGGCAAGACGAGAAGAGTAGCTGTGGTTGCAATGCAGCAAAATTGGAACAAGTGCCCAGCAATTAAAGAAATAAATCAGCATTTTGGGAAATATGTATATTTGCTTTCTTTTGATGAGTAACATGAGAAGACTGATCTGACTGAATCTTAGCATAAAGTCTAAAGCAGGGGGAAACAGCTAGCCCGGCTCCATCTAAAGGTAAAAAAATCCTCAAAATCTTGATTCTTATTGACAAGGCACCCCTGTGCAGAAACAAGAAAGACCATTTGTGATTTTAAGTTTGATTTAATAGTTTGTGCTGGAGCCATTTCTTGGCAAACAGCTGGGCGCAGTGACTGTGCAGTGTGGATGAAAGAACTGTTGTTTGTCAAGAAAAAGCTCAAACATGTAAGAATTAATCTGCTGAGTCCTTGTATTGACCGCAGTCACCGACATATTTTAATTGTCATATATGCTGACTGAGAAAAAAAGTTGGTAGTGATGAGTCGGTATTTTACAACAAGAACATAGAAATTTAAAAGATCCCTTTCAAAAAGGTTGGTAAATGTGCATTTTTATAAAAACAAGAAGAATATTGGTCAATATATCGCTGACTCTCAAATATCTTTAACAGTATCAGCCTCAAAACTCCAGCAATGGTTTGGCTCAATTCTGAATCTTTCTCGTTTTTGCATTTTTGTTCTTGCAGAGTTTAAACAAACAACATACAGCATGTTAGCTTGGAGTCGTTGGTCAGAGTATTTGTGAAGTTTGAGCAGAGCAAGGTTCGCTTTTCAACCCTTTATTACGCTAAGACAGGCTAACCACGTCCTCAATCTTGCTCTGAGCTTAACATTCAGATGTCGGAGTGATATCAATCTTCTCAATTTACTCTTGGATATAAAGCAAATAAGTGTATTTCCCAAAATGTTGAACTATTCCTTATGTTTTCTCTTATGTAAAACAGCTGTGGAATTCACCATGACCAGGAGAGGTTAAAATGCAGCCACAGAGTAATGAGTGAGGACGGAGCACATGCTAACTGCTGTCTTACCCTCTGGAGGGCTGACTGGGTGAGGTCTCGTAGTGATACAGCCCCTGGTGTGGCTGCATGTCCACTGGCATTGGAGCTCCGAGACCGACTGCTCCCCTTACACCCTGGACCTGACATGCAGAGACAATGACACGGTTAGGATTACCAAACAAACCCAACCAGCCTACACTAAACTATACCAGAAAGAAAAGGCAAATACACAAAAACAATTGTGGCTGCGGAAAAAAAGAATATGTAGGATGTTAATAACAGACCAAACCAAACCAAGCAAAACAGTTCAAGGGCAGAATAAGCTCGCTCTGAATAGCTTGAGTCATACTTATTTTAAACAGAGCTGGTCTAAAGAACTAAATCCATTACTGAAGTAAAAGTAAAAATGTAAAAACCACAGAGGAAATAACAGGAAACACACAGTGACAATGCATCACTAAAAGTCCTTCATTTAAAGTTTTATTTATAGCAAGAGAAATGTGAACGGTTAAGAGTCAAATTTTGCTAAGCATCAAAAGTAAAAGCACTAATAGTGACCAATGTAAATGGTGTTAAACTTGTAGATTTGCATTTTGCAGATGGTGCAGGTGGTGCTATACCTGCTTCAATCCATTATGTCTTAGTAGATTAGTTGTATGTTCAAACTTTTAGTACAAATTCACAACTACAGTCATATATGAATAAAAACCGCAACACTTCCCAAGTCGTACACAATGACATGGAAAGAGATAACACAAGGACAATGAGGTACTGTTTGCAGGTGACCTGGAGGAAACCTTCATTACAGGTGTGTTGACAGTTAATGTGATTTAAAGTGCAGTTGCACGGTGTTGATTTCAGTCTGAGTGCTGGGGGGCTGTTTTTAACACTTTGAGAGCCCTGAAAAGTTTCTGCAAGAGCACAGATACAGTGTTTAACAACTGTTACCTGGAGCAAAGGAACCACAATGCTGGAGGTGCCTGTCTGCACTCACGCTTATAGAAATATAAGCATCTAAAACTCTATTTGGATAAATGACATCCATAAGTATGAAGAACATATGATGAAATGCAGATTAGACAATTGAATTGGTGTGAAGGAACTCTGAAATCTGGACATGTATACGTTACAGAGACTTTAAAAGCAGGTCATGTGATGGCACTGATGTGCCCTGACACACTCCTACAGATTAGACAAAACCCTGTGACACCAACAGTGGGCTTGGCTGTAATCTCCCTTCTCTAAACACAGTCCTGCACCTCAAACACTGCTGACAGACAGCGAAAACCTGCCGCACCTTCCCATCCTGGAAAGTAGTGATCAACGTGGAAAAGACATACAGAAGAGGAAAATCTGGGTTTTGCCTTGAAGCTTAAAAGACAAAGAGTTAAAGGATGTCAGAAACACAAACAGAGAAAAAAAACGAAAGTAGAGCAAAGCAGCCTTTTGTATGAAACTCAAATTGAGACGGTATCTTTCAACAAGAGCACATGTGTGAGGTAATGCTAGCTGAGAGATCTTGGGAACAAGCACCTGCTCATTATATCCAACCACATCAGTGCAGGTACTAATAGTCAGGACTGTGGCTCTTTCATGGTTACAGAGGTAATTAGGGCCAAAAAATTAGTGTACACACTAATTTCATAGCTACCACAAATGGAGAAAAGCCAAAAAGTGTCTTCATCATTTGTCATGTGAACTAAATGAAATATTGCATATCAAAAAAGCAACAATACATTTATTTAAAAAAAAAGACAAATCTGACTGTCTCACACCATGTCCTTTAACTCTGCGCTGAAATCCTCACCATGCATGTGGAATCAAAATATCACATTGGTGCTGTTCATGTGACAAGTGTTCAAGCCCATACTGGGAAAGCTCCTGTCCACTGCAGATGAAAGCGCTGCGGTTTGAGTGTAACAGGTTGCCAGGCCTGTTATGTAGTAGCACAAGTGTTAAAAGGGCAGCAGGGACCTATTTAAGCCCACAAGCCACCAGGGGGATTTGGTACGCAAAGTTAGCGAGTGGCTAAATGATGTGGGCGGTCCGGGGCTAATTGCGCGTATTCAGCGGCAGCTTTCGGATGAGTGTATGATAATTAGCCGGAAGTGCTAAATTGAGATCTCGCCGAGCACCTCAGCTGTCCAGAACTAATAAATACCGAGAGGGGGGTCACCAGACAGACTGACACACACATACACACATGCTAACACACCTGTCAGGCCCGCCAGGGGGAAGCATAATGATCCAGTGGCCACCAAGTCTACAGAGAATGTGCGTGTGTGTGTGTGTGCGTGTGTGAAAGAGTGAGTGTGACTGAATATATCGAAGCAGTTTGCATGTCTAAGCTCAGTGGCAGGTGTGTCTGAGAGGGGAGATTTGGAGACAAGTGTATTTGCAGTACAGCATGTGCGTACGTGTGTGTGCGTTAGAGAGAGTGTGTTCGACATGATATATGGTGGTGGATCTCAGAGTAAGAGTGAATAATGTATGAGACCACCTGCGCATAAGCAAGCTGGATTTTTTTTTTGAAAAATATGTTTGCGAGTGTGTCTTCGGGGAGCGAGGCAGCGAGCGAGTGTGTGAGTGTTGCTGTTGTAGCTCCATGGACACACACTCAGCTGTGTGTTATGCAATTCATTTGCATGGTACATGGCTTATGGGAAAAACGCAGTGCAAACGCAGAATAACTCCACAGAATAAATATTAAGTAAGTCTGAGCATCCCGGTCTTCTAAAAATTATGTTTATTTGCTAAATTTGCACAGTAAATACGTTAAGATGAAACATTCTATTAATATAATGAATGAATTAGCAAAGTCGCAAAAGTGTTGATTCTGAACATATTTGCAAAACATCCACTAATAATATGATTTACTTGTTTTCCCTACAATATCCACTCATAGCAACAAAAGCAGGTTGTCTTTAGGCACCAACATCACTTAAGCAAGATTAGAGATTTTTGATCTTGGTTAAATGTTTAAAAAGTCAATAGTGACTTGAAGCATGAGACTTAACACTTAACTGAAACTACTATCTTACCCTAAAATTAACCAAAGTGCTTTTGTTGTGTAGGTCTAAGGTGTAAAAATCCCGAACTTTGTGTGGCCACCGTCCACTACAACTGCCTCCTCATGACCCTGGCGCTGGACAAAAATATACGATCTCATTCACAGAAAAAAAAAAAAACATTGCTAGTCATCATTATCTATGAAGCAATTACATTTCATTCAAAACATATGCACATATTTACAAATGTAAACACATATATAGTACAGTATATATCACAAGCACGGACCACACTATCGTAGAGTTTAATGTGCTTGTACTGTACATACTGATGATTTTCAGGTAGGAAAAGAACAAATCCTATGCATAAACGTGTAAAAAGCATGTGTTTATATGCATCTATGTGCTGTTATGTGTATGTATGCGTGAATGTATTCCTGGGCAGCATGTAGGTATACATAGGTGGATGATTCCACATATGCATGGTGCTGACACAGGTGTCGTGGCATTGTGCTATTTTAGGTCAATATTTTGTGAGAAACTCTCAGGGATTTAGCTCCCCGGTGTAATTTTGTGGTGCTGGGTTTTAGAGGGATGGGGCAGAAGCATATTAAAAACCCCAAGGCCATAAATCAAGCGGCTAACTAAACAAGTCTGCTCCAGTGCGGCGCGGCGAGCTGGGCAGGAACCAAGGTGCTGAGGACGAGGACAGGATGTGCAGCTACTTTCTACACCCAAAACCTCTCCATTCAAACTCTCCAGGTTCAAAACCATACATCACCACCCCATTCAAGTAAGCCCCACCTAAAAGCCAGGAATCTCTAAATTCATCCTCAAAGTCACCTCTACAATATCACCAATCAAAGGAAACTTTTTAAAGAACAGCTTCGGGGCACTGTACTACTTTTCCAGAGAGACAAACTCATGGAGGTCTTTTTTAAATCCCTGCTTGAAGTTGGATGGATCCTAGGTTGCGTTCTTGTTTAAGAAGGTTCCTGACTAAGCGAAATGAGCAAAGTGGCAACCATGATAAGAGCAGGTCAAATTCTCTTAATGCTAATGAAAGGTGCTTCCGTGCTTCCTTTCTTATTTCCTTTAGCACAGGGTAGACTTGACCACCCTTTACGAAAGGAAAGGAGATAATGACATCCCACAGTACGACTGCAGCATTGCTGCATAATTACGTAGCCTTGTTTTTATGAATTCTCCTTCACATCTTTTTTTGACCTCATGACGTTTTCCATCGAGGTCAAATGAAAGTGCTGAGGTTACTTCATTTACTGGATATTTTTAGACAAGCCCAACTGTGGTCAGGCCTAATAAATTTCCATTCCAGCTTACCTACTTACTCACCAAACCAACACAGCTTACCACCACTAAATAAAATATGGTTTTGTAGTCCTAATGGACTATTACTCATTCACTGTCAGAGTCCCAACCACTGCACTGTAAAGACCCTACAGCAGCACATCTAACATGTTCTTCCTCTTACAAATTAAAAGTTGGAGTTCAAGCAATAAAATGCGCCCTTACCATTCAACACACTCAGCTGTTTTGTCGCTACAGCCTTACTTGGTCCGGTATGGCCGGTAGTTTATGGCGGCTAATGGTAGCAAATTAGGTAGACTGGCTGACTCAGAATCTTTCAATCCAAGTTAGCTAACATTAGCTACAATGAGATACTGGTCATACCAGACCAAATAAGGCAGTAGCGCCGAAGTTTCTTGAATTTAATTTTGGTGTGTTTTATTGCTAATAAACTCAACTTTCCATCATCAAAAGGAGGAATGCATTATTTACTCTTGGAAAACTGAAACAGTTGGGTTTTAAGAAATCGAGCCACACTGTATTTAAAGTGGTAATCTCGAAGAGTTTAGTCTTGGTTGATTTGGTTCATTAATACAACAGGTCACATAATTCTGGGGGCAAAACAAACTATTCTTTTATTAATACAGAACTCAGTCAATAATTGGCCCTTTTCCATCGTTGTGTGAGCTGCAATGATCTGATGTTGTGTTGCACATTGCATCAGTCTGCAGACAGCAGGGCTCGGTGAAAGCTAGAGGAGGAGCTGGTTACATTGCTGAGAAGTTGGAGGTGTACAGCCTGTGTGGCTGCACCTGACAAACTCACTGACAAACATGTTGCATTTCCTGCCACTACTTTATAAAAGCCCTCTCGCCAATAAAATGCTTTTAATGTGAATCTGCAGCAGGAGGAAATTTTAGGTTTTCATTAGCAGAAACTTAGTGCAGCACATTTTCTGGGAATGTCGAGACCGACACCCAGTTCATAATACTGCAAATATACAAATACTGCAATTCTTTCATCAGAGGGCCACATAGGCTCGATCACCACTGCGTTAACTCGTTCAGCTATCGACAGTAATGTAACAGACAGTTATTTAAATGAAAATCTTTGCGATTATAATTCTACATGGTTTATTGCCTTTGTCAGTTTCACTTTGGTGCTTTGTGATGACATTTAAGTCTAATAATATTCCCACAAGCTTCACAAATGTAGCAGCCTACTTGTTGCAGGGCTTGGAGTGTGTTTGGTGACTTCTTTCTAAAGGCCTGTGGTGTGGTCTGTCCCACAGACTTCTGCTCTCAGGTGATAGTTTGTATTTGTGTGTACACAAAGAGAAACATTGTTTGGTCTTGCACGGTTTGGCCATTTGTGACATTCCCATAAAGCGTCACTCCTCCTCCCTCCGAGGAAGTCTCCAGAGAAGATAGACATTTCCACAGGTCACTGGTCGTGTCAGACAAAAGGCCCGATCCGGCTCTGCCCCACTCTGCTCCTACACTCCTCTACTCTTGGGTGTAACACTAAACTGGGGCTCACACATGCCCCCCACCCGCTCCCTCCTCAGCCAATGTAAGAAGCGGCGTTTAATGACAGGCCCTCTCCTCTTAACCTCATTTCTCCTCTCCTCTCAGATGGGAATGTGAGCATGTGCAGCGTGTGTGCTCATGTGTGTGTTCTCATTTGTGTGTTTGCTGGATAATCTATTACTTAGACAACACAAAACAGCCTAAATAAAACCCAACACACACACACATCTGCAGTGTAAACACCCATCTGAGAGTATTTTGTCCCAGCCTTTCTCCCCCACCCTCTACCTCATTCCCTGCTTTCCTCCTCTCATTCTGCCTTTTCCATTGCTCTGTATCTCTATCTCTGGCCATCTCCTGCTCTCTCTCTCTCTCTCTCTCTCTCTCTCTCTCACTCTTCTCCCCCGCTGCCTCCACCCTCTCTCTCTTTCTCCTGGCTCATTCCTGCTCTCCCTCGCCCCTCCCCCTCCTGGCGGAGCTGCAGTCGAGGTGGGTGTTCTCTGGCTGTTATGACTTGAGAGACGATAATGGCAGCTATAATGTAGCCAGCCGTTCCTGATGTGGCTGGGCTTGTGGGGGATTCTGTTGTGTTAGGGCTGGAGACTGAGCTGAGGGAGGGAGGGGGGGACGAAGGCGGGGTCCGGGCCCTCAGCCAACCACAGTCCAGATTCTACCTCATTTTCTTCTTCTTTTTTTCCCCCTCTTTTCTTTCTTTCTCTCCTCACCCACCAACTTTTTCTAGGCCTGTTGTTTTCCTTCGGTGGTAGACTTTGTTTTTAAATTCTGGCTTTGTTTTTGTAACCCTTCCACCCAACACAGACTATCCTCCTTCCCTGCTTCTCTCCCCCACCCACCCTCCCCTGTGTTTTTTACCCCTTTTACCCAGACTTTGTGAATTCCTCACAGCTGCTGTAATGTGATGGGGGCCAACGGTGTGACCACTGAAAGGCCACAGGGCTGGAGACATCACTGTAATGTACAATAAGCCCTACTCACTGACCTGCTGCAAGGAAGATTAGTGTCATATCTACTTGAACAACTGCTTTGACTTTCATTTAAACAGCTTTAATTCCTGTTAAGCCTGACCTGACATTTTCAAAAGACACCGAACAAGAATAAGCATCATTGTGAAGCAGGTATTCACTGAGCTGGGCAATAATTCCAATTATCATGTTTTGTATAACAATGTCAGGAATATTAGTGTTATTGATTCCATCTGTCACCCAGCCCTTTACCATGTTATTAATGCAACAGAATTATTGCCTCCACCACATTTGTCCAGGCTCATATAATACATGTGGTGAAGACTTTGAGGGAATTTAATAAAAAGTATGAAGAGACTTAAGTGACTTTATTGACATGCATGATTCCAGTGAATAATTTCCTGTGAGAAACATGCTGTCTTCACTTAGAGACTATTTCTACAGAGGAGCACAGAGGATTGATGGAGAGCTTCATCACACGGTGCAACGACAATCACCTGAAGTGATCGGCACAGTGTCAAGGTGGACCCCAAGATTAGTGCCACCAATTCAGTATCTGACCAAAAGTGAAATATGGTCACCATCTCCCCTTCTGTTCCTGGGTGATGGTGTGGAATAATGGCCAGAAAAGTGCTTTTGTGGAACATTATGATGCCACAGTGAAGTTGACCTTTGACCTTTTGTACATAAATGTCATCACTTCATAATTTTTTTCTATGAGACATTTGTGTGAAATTTTGTCATAATTACTGCATGAAGTCTTGAGTTATGTGCAAAAATGTGTTTAGTGAGGTCACAGTGACCTTTGACTGCCCAAATCTAATCATTTTATCTCTGAGTCTGAGTGAACGTTTGCGCCAAATTTGATGAAATTCCCTCAAGGTGTTCCTGAAATATCGTGTTCAGAGAGTATGGGACAGACGGATGAACGGACGGACGGATGGACAACCCGAAAACAGACCGTTCCAGCTGAATCTCCCTCACATGACAAAAATACTACAGATGCTCTTGGGTTCAAAAGGGGAAGACTACAAACTTGTCATTTTGCAGCTACGTTGAGAAAGAAGAATCCCTGAAGCCCTAAACTAATGTTTACTAAACTAGCAGTGTGGTTTAATACAGTCAACACCATGACCTCACTGATTCACACCTCACATATCCCTGTACTGTAAACTGTGGGCTGAGGAAGCTGCGGTGCTGATGTCTCACTGCTGGGGTTCTCACCTTGTCGAAATGGCAGAATGAAACGTTGATCCCTTGTTGCTACACAGCCGGAGTGACTGATGACAGACGTCAGGGCGCTAGAGGGCTCGAGTGCGGCATCTCAACATGACTGAAGCGGGAGCTGAGCTAAACCAAGCTGAGTTGAAAAGAGCAGAAAACAGCACCCGATGAGCCTTTAGTGAAGCTTTTTTTCTTTTTTTTTTAAAGTTTGGGCAAGCTGAAAGCCAAATTCTTATTTAACATGCTGAAAAGTTCTGTTAGAGAGGGTTATGCACATGCTGCACATCCGCAAGGGGTGTACAATACTGGCTAAATACACTGACAAAGAACCAATTTTGGTGCAAAACGTACTTTAATTTACTCAAGCTGCCTTGTAGTCACATGTACAGCAACACAGCGCACAGTCATGATTACTGTTTTAGCACTTTTGTAACTGTTGGCTTGATCAGCCTGTGACTTGATCATGTTTGTTTTAGGATTAGGAGTGGTTCACCTCTCCTTGTTTTCATTTGCCCGCACAAGCACAGTTTTGTACTGCCGGCCACCGAGCAGTCTCACTTTTAGGTGTTTAACGTTTGTCAGTTCGGGGATTTCAACCAACAACTCCGTCCAGAGAGGTGCCACCAACACGTTTCCTCTTTGGTTCCTTCGCTCCTCCAAAATCCCGTACTTTTCTCTGTCCTCTCTCCAGGCCACCCACCCGCCATCCTGCACATACCTGTGGTTTCCTGCAGCCCCGCTCCTCTCCTCCCTCCCTCCTCTCTCTTTACCTCCAGCCTCTTTTCCTCCCCCCACACACACCTTCCTCCCCTCTCTGTCTACCAAGTAACATCGAGCTCATGTCTTGTCCCTCCTCTTCTTCTTTTACTCTTCTGCATAACTTCTGCGTGTCTGTGTATCAGGTAGGTAATGCCCTAACCACAAATATTTCTTTGAACTCCTTTTAAGGAGGGGAAGCGGAGGAAACGGGTGGGGAAAAAAGAAGGAAAGAAGGATGGATGGATAAAGCAGATGAGGAGAGGTTGATTCACGCAGCTGGCTCCCAGCTGTAGACTGAGGCAGCATGCAGAAATGCTCCATCTATAAACAACTAAGAGCCCAACCCCCATTTTCAAGACAGAACTGTGCTTTGTCATTGTAAATCTAAGCCAAGCACTCCTCTTCACCTTCACCAGCACTCCTGAACGTCACCCAGCTGCTTGTTGCTCTTTTCCTCCCATCCTTTCTGCAGCTCTACATCACTTGTCCTCCTGCTTTTTGTCCACTCTACTCATCACTGCTGAGGCTATGCCGTCGCTGTGGCTACAAATCGAGGCCTTGTAAATCTTCTCCAGTCACTCATCTCACTGAAAACAGCAAAAAGAACATGTCCTCTACATAAATCCACTACAGCAGTTTGCCACACACTGAAACAGGGACCAGGGAACAAAAACCAGATAATAATCTGTTCGGTTTATAGAAAGACCGCAGTGATTATATGAAAAATAATAATCCTAACAGACTTGGGTGGGCAGGCGATATTTATAGCCGGCCTGCTGCTACTTATATTCCTTAGCTGTATAACACAGCTGGAAGAGAGGGAGGAGAGAGAGGAGGTGGAAAACTTGTGAGGAAAAAGAGACAGAGGAAAGAGAAAGAGAGAGAGGGGCTCCGAGGGATGGAGGGTGTGTGTGTGTGTGTGTGTGTATGTGTGTGTGTAAGTGTGTGTGCGTGTGGGGGTGGATACCTAAAACATGTGTGTGGCTGAGAGCAAGATAGACAAAGCAAGGCAGAAAGAGACACACAGACAGAGAGCTGACGACGCGAGGCTGTGTGTGTGTGTTTTTTTTCATGTGTTTATGTGTGTGCGTGTGTGTGTTTGTGTTCGGTGTGTGGGAGAAACCGCTGCGCCGTCCCTCCGAACGACGACAGCAGCAGGCGAGGCCTGCAGGCCACCAGACGAACGCAGTGACCACAGCTCTGAGAGCCTCTCACCGAGGGGAAAGAAAGGAGAAATATGACACAGACAGCACGACCATCAAACTGACTGGGTCGGATTAATCAAGAGAAAGCGGCGTGGCGTTCACTGACAGTTCATTACTGGGCTTTTGTTTCAGGCTTTGAAAGGTCTTTTCTATGCATGTGGTCCCAGAGGACAGTATAAATGGATTGAAAGTATGGATACTGTACTAATGTGTAGATTTAAAGGCAGGGTCAACCTCAGAAAGTACTCAGATACTTTAAATGCAATAAATACATGGTTTTGCACAGTGGTGGAATATAACTACATTTACTTGGTGCTCATTAGGCATATAAAGCATAAATAGAGCATATAAAACTACCCAAATACAGTTTATACAACTACATCTGAACCATCAGGTTTCAGGAAAATTAATTGGCTACTATTTTGATACATTGATATATGTTTTAAACATTACGCAGCATGGAAAGCTGATCCACTTTGACTCGGCATAGGCTTTTCTCAGCCCATTTATCCCGGTTTGGGACAGACAATTAGGAATGCACTGGCCACCGGGGTTCAGTGTTTTTCCCGAGGACATTTCAACTTGTGGACAGGAGGAGATGGGAATCGAACGGCCAACCCTGTGATCAACAGACGGCCTGATCCACCAATATATACAATACTGACAGTACCCACACATTTCAGTTGGTGCTTGAGGTTCAATAACCATCTTACAGCAGAACAAAAAGCACTTGCTCTTAAAGAACAGCAAGCAAACTCTCCAACCAGACCAACCTGGACTCACCAGCCTCCAGACTTTCACCTTCCTCACTCCTGTTTTGAGTCCATTGATCTCTCAGAAGCTGCTCTCTACAGTTTGCAGACATCATGTTACACTTGTTGTCTCCTGTGGCCATTCGGGGTGACAATGTGAGCTGTCACAGTCTATCTGTCACCGTGCTGTAAGAGCGGATGTCAACTAAACAGTGGATGATTGTATTAACAGGGTCCTACTATTGGGCTCTTCATCAGAAACGCTGCTACATCACGTTTAACTTCACTTCATCAACAAATAAAGTTCTACAAAGCAAACCTCTCTCTGTCTCTCTCTCTCTTTGTTTTTATGTTTCTTCCTCTGTTCAGCATGTAAACTGTACTTACATTCATCCCAGCAGATGAACACATGTGGAGACTTGTCTTCATCAGTTCTCAGCTGCATCGCGAACATGCGAACATGCACGCCTGCGTGTGCGTCGCTGTGTTTGTGTGCACAGCCTTGGTGAGGGTCACCGTATTACACTATGTTATATCATCACTTTCACGCTGATGCTTTCCCTCAACTTGCCTCCTCTCCCTCTGACCTCTATCCTTCCTCTGCATATGCTCCCATCTTCTCCTCCTCTCACTCTCCTCACCGTCTTTAAGTGTAAAAAAAAAAAATCCTTGCGACAGTTTTACAGTTGCCTGTTCATTTTGACGCCTGTCTCGTCTGTAGTTTTACAAAAAAAAAAATCTACATGCAAAAAAACGTTTACAGGCGAAGCAACACATGCTGTCCGCCGCAGAGAATGTGCTCCAATTTGTTTCAGTCCACAACTCATCTCCCCTGAGCGCCCACTGGGAATCTGCACAAAACTATAAATCCCACGAGAACTGATGACTGCTGACAAATCTGTTGATGCAAAACAGTAGGGATGAAAATGATGCTCTTCTTTTTCATTCTGCTTGCCATTTACTTAAACAAACCTCATCAATTTACACAGTGAACAAATTACAGAGCGACTATTTGGATGACTGAGACATACAGTAAAATGTGCACTTCTCCTGTGTGGTCCTTCTCAGAGCTGCTGACTTCATAACTAATATATCACAGGCGTTTAGTTTAATACCCAGATGTTGGTAGGGGCAAGGCATCCGGGCCTGCATTGGCTTTTAATTGGCTGGGATCCCTGAGCTGATGTTTGGGGCTTAGTATGTGACTCAGGAGGACACACATACACACACACGCACAGCTAGAATCGCCCACACACACATGAATGCGTACACACACTTTCCCTGAGCGAATGAAAGGCTTGGCCGGGTTCTGACAGGGCGGCGGGCTCACATGCTGTCAGAGAGAGACGAGTCATGGCTGTCCAGCGCAGTCTACAAACTAAACAAACGCGGACAACACACACACACACACGCCCATGCACATACACACACAGAGTCACATCTGTGAGATCCCAGGACTGACTGACGCCACGCCACTGATGGTAGCTGCCAGGCAGCAGCCATGATATCTGTTGAGCTGATTATTACAGTGTGAAATAAAAAGAGGCATACTACAGAAGGAGAGAGAGAGAGAGAGTAAGGGAGAGGGGGAGAGGGGGAGAGGGAGAGGGAGAGGGGGAGAGGGGGAGGAAGAAGTGGGGTGAGGATTCAAGGAAAAAAAATGGCAGAATGATCCTGTAACAATATGTCTCTTGATCACAACCTGCACATCCACACAAGCAAGGTGATTGTTGGTGTGTGTGTGTGTGTGTGAGAGAGAGAGAGAGAGAGAGAGAGAGAGAGAGAGGGAGGGAGAGAGAGAGAGAGAGAGAGAGTGAGAGAGTGTGTGTGTGTGTTAGAGAGAGAGAGGGAGAGAGAGAGAGAGTGTGTGAGAGAGAGGGAGAGAGACAAAGAGAGAGAGAGAGAGAGAGAGAGAGAGTGTGTGTGTGTGTGTGTGTGTGTGTGTGTGTGTGTGTGTGTGTGTGTCTTAAGTTCTCACCAGGGCTGTAATTAAGTTGCATTAACATAACTAAAAGGCAACAAATCAGCTACTCAGCTGGCTGTGAATTGGAGGGGGCTGAGGAGGTTAACACAGACACACACGCACGCACAAACACACAAACACACACACACACACACACAAACAAAGTGATACTTGCACGCATTCACACAGAATAAAAATACACTTATTGTAGCCACATTTTAGGCTTTGCCCCCAAATAAAGAGACACACAAACTTGCGAGATCAAGAACATATGAGGAATTTCAGCAACCTAAACTGTCATTAATTCCAATTGATTGTGAAATCAATCCTGCAGTTGGGAACACATTTAACTAGGATCCTAATTTGTATTTGTGGGAGACCTCACACAGAAAGAATGCCTTCACCAGTTTTGTCACATATTGCACCGCACTGAAGTGTAGGCACGGCACTTTACCCAATAACAAGATTTCAGACTGACCTCAGAACTGTCACTCAAACTTCTCCTTTGATTCTTTTCCGCAGCCACTTGTACGCGAGGCTTCCACCACTTGTTTAGTGCACACTACCAGACATTCAGGAGAAACAAAAGCATGGAGAACATAATCTGGCTGTGAGAAGGGACCGAACGAGGCTCTTCACAGGACTTCTACTTGTGTTTGTCAGATCAGTAAACATCATGCAACACTGACAAGTGAATAATTGTTTGCACGTGTGGCTGCCAGTAAATGTGATGAATAATTTACAGTATGTTTTACACCGCTGTACAGGAGCCGGGTTTTGACTGACTAATCCAACCGCCGATTCCTACACACTACACTCAAGATTGAACCGTTATGAACCTTACGCCACAACTTCAGCTGACATGAGAACAGGTAGCTGTGGCTCTTTGTGGCATGCATGTAGAGGTATGAGGGAATGGATCCTACGCTGGTACTTTACTGTACAACACCCACAGTTCATCAGTTCTCCATTCACACATGCTGTGTAAACATAAGCATGTACTGTATATACTGTATATATGTGTTACTCGTACTTGCTGAGTGCAGATTAACAGCCGGTGGCAATAATATGTTGTAAAAGGTAGCAATGCAACAATAAAAGCGAAGACAAGCCAAACTCATCTTAAATAAGGGAGTTTCAAAGCATTACATAAACATGTTTCATGTAATGCATTCATGTTTTCTGGGCCTTTAGGATACATGCAGTGTGTCCTGGTGAGAAGTGTTGAATGTGAGCAAAACCGTGTTTTTTTTTTTGCACTTAAAATGCAACAGGGTACATTTAACATACTGTAAATGAAGTGTAAGGAATGTGCGTCAGGCTTCAGGTTTATCTACTAGTGCAAAGAGCTTTAAGCTGGAACCAGTGCTGGCTCCCACATCAAATCTTAGCCATGGGACCAGACCCTTGACCTGACCCTATTTACCAAACATAACCAGCTTTCAAAGCTACACTGTCCACACGCAGTCAATGTTAACCAGTGTTACTGGTTTCCATTTACACTTGATGAAAGTCTGATAAAGATGCTTCGATGTCTGTCGAATGCTGCAGTTTACATCAGAAAAGTGCAGGAGATGTTTTGCAATCGCAGAAGCTTTCTGCTATTTGTGCATGTAAACACTGATCCTATCTCATGCGTGAGGAAGGGGCTCCCTTTCACTGTGTCTCAGCCCTAAATTCCAGTCTGTATCTCCACGCAGTGCTCAGTGATGCGCAGGCAGCGCCGGCGCGCACACACACACACACACACACATAAAACAGACACACATGTAAACATTCGCTCTGTCTGATACACAGACCCAAGCATTTAAAGGCAAACTGTACACGGAGCTCACGTATTTAGACATAAACTGCCACACAGACACTGAAAAGAGATGTATATACTCACACACACAGATGCACATGCACATATACAAACACACACACATACAAGGAACTGGGGTGGGGGGGTGATGACCCAGGGACCTGATGTGACAAACACAATAAGAAGGGCACAATTTACGTCAGCAGCTCGTGAATGGCTCACTAAAGACATGCAGACACGCACGCACACACACACACACCTTGTGTCTGTCCTGCTCTATCAGTCTTAAAACAATCCTGCTTTGCAAGTGAGTTTTATTTTCCAGGAGCTTTCATCACTCAATCTGTTCAGGATAATGTGCCCAATCACATCTGAAAAGAAAACTACAATACCACAAGTTACCAAAAAAAGGAAAGATTATAATTAAAAACTATGATTAAAGTGAGTTTATGTAACTTTTGCTGAACAGCGGCCTCTGTGGCTACAAGTGGTTTACAAACTTTCTTTTGAGTCAGTCACTCAGTCACTTCATGTGGCATTAAAGTCATGTAGGAACAACCAGATAAAGCTGCTTCTGACTTGCAAATACAGTTCACCTCAACACCCAAGTCATAATCACAAGTGTTTCCTGAAAGCTCTGATACGTCTGAGTCGGTGCTTAATTATCCAAAGTGCCTTAAATTGTTGAATGTCTCAGTCAAAATCCACCCGAAAGCGAGGGTTTTGGTTGTTGCTTGTTTTACTCCTGTGGTAAAAACATAAGACGCAGCATTAATAACAGAAATGTACAGCAGACTCCTAAAGCTAGTGAAGCGGCATCAGTTAGCAAACTAACAGCAGCCACCGGTCAGACTTAACGTCACACTTTACCACATTACCAGCAAAATGAACTGAGGTGTATTTTATTGCTTATAAATAGGAATTCTTATGTATGAGAAGAATATACAGTATTTCCATTTAAAAGTCACATTAAAAAAAGAAAATACGGGGGGATTTAAAAACGCGTAATAAATTTTGACTGTTAAGGAAACAGGAGTTTGAGACATAACTGCTCATAAATGTTCATTGTTTAGGGCCCAAGTGTTTACTATTTCTGAAGAAATGTTGCTATACACATATGAACCCTGCCTACCCATGTGTGCATAAGGGGTACAATTCTCAATAAATCATAAACTCATTACATAAACGCGATAAAAAACTGAGCTTGAGGACTTGACGTAGGGGAAATTAAAGATAAAAGGAGGGCAAGGAGAGTACACTTTTACCGCTGTTTCCTGTAGAGAGGGAAAAAAGGAGGTAGAGTGATTCACTTGAGATGGAAAAACTCTGGCGGCGGTAATGCTGCTGTGCAGCGGGCGACTCCGAGTCTGTGTGTGGTATTCATGCTCTCCTTTCTCCTTCACAAAGGAGGAATGGGGGGAATCAGAAGGGACAGAAAGAGAGAGAAAGACAAGAGATGGTAGAGAAAATGAGGGCGACAAAGAGAAACAACCGAAGAAAAAGCGAGTTGATGGAAGAAGAGGAAGAGAAAAAAACGAGGGGGGGGGGCGGGTTGAGCGGCACTATGCTTGAGCAGTCCTTTTGACTGAGAAGAGAGGGACTGCGGACCTATTGTTGAAATCCCATTCCTCACTGTATTGTCCGACCTTATCAATGCAGGGTCACCAGGAACAATAGTGAACGCTCCCATAAGTTCTCATTTGTTGGCAGTGTCAGCGGCCGCCGCACACAGAAAACGCAGGTGTCGTATCTGTAAAACCTTTTAGGAGTCCAGGATACGTGAGTAAATCTGTATGATGCTTTTGATAATATCGACATTTATTAGGCACAGCTCAGCTCCAGCTATGTGGTACGACGTCGTCTGTGGAGCTTTTGAACACTGGGATCATCATCGTGGTTATCTCAGCGTGGCTCTGATACAAACTGCAGGTGTGGGGTTTCAAAGAAGTGGCATTATGGGAAATGTAGGATGTTTTTGGAGCTTACCCATACTAGACAAGTAGAGCTCATGATGTCTTGGCCTTTGCTGCTTTGAATCTGACTGTATCTTTGTTTTGAGTGGCCCAATTATAAGAAAATGCTACTCTAAATTACCAGAGTACAACTTAAGAGTGTATTTTTCTATTGGCTTCTCTGAAGTCAATGATTTTACCAACACTAATTAAACACTAATTAAAATGAGTCCATATCATCTGACTTCCTAGCATTTATGTACTCATTATAACAGTTTAATTGTTCCCAATTTAAAATGGTACGTGGTGTGACTGTTTATGCTTTGTAACTCCATTATAAATCCATTATCTATATGGGGGCAGGGCATACAATGAACGGGTCAGGCTGACACATAGAGGCAAACAAGCATTCACTCACTGACATTACAGGTAACTTAAGAGTCTCAAGGTAACCTGCATATCTTTGGGCGGTGGCAGGAAACCTTCTCGCTGTGAGGCGACGGTGCTGACCACCAGGGTTTGACTACGAACAGGAACTACCAGAGATAAAACATGAATTTGCTTTAATTCCTTCACTGTAAGATTTTCATGCACATTACTCGAGGCCGACTAGACTGAAAGAGAAAAATTCCACCTGTGTGACAGAAAAGACCCCCCCTCTTCTCTAGGGTCACCAGGCGTTTCTTATTCATTACCAGCTATAAAGCCTGACAAAGAGAGAGCTCCTAGCCCTTCTTCTGCCTCTTCACTCCCTCGCTCCCTCTCTCCCTCCGGCTCTTCATGGAGAACAGAGAGGGGGAATCATTCAGTGGCTGAAAAGGTTAAAGTCTAGCCGAGGGCTGGAGTTCCTGCGTCTGCCAGGGGCACCTGAAGAGGGGCAAACATTTACCAGCAAAGAAAAGAAGGGGAGAAAAAAAATCAACAGCCTGCCCGAGAGCGGCCGGGTCCGCGGTGAGTGCTGGTGTAGGGTCCTTGGAGAGTTTGTCTTGTAATTGAGTCAATTGTTGACCCCTGTTCAGCCTGCCTCTGCAAATCTTGGGAGGAAAAGGCTGCGGAATAATTAATGTTCTCTCTCCTTCTTTTCCTCTTGCTCTTCATCTATCCATCTCCCACTCCTCTTCGCTCCCCCTCCCTTCTTCCCTTGTTTTCCGTTGTCTCGAAGGATGATTGTGCTGTGAGTCAAAGGCAGTCATTTAGAGAGGGGGGGACTGTTCAGGGATCTGCTGAGGCTTACAATCTTCTTTTCAACCCAAATCTTACTTACCCCCCCCCCCCCCCCAACACTCACTCTCTCCTCTCTCCTGCACTCTCCCCCTTTTTCATTCCTCCTTTTGTTTGCACCGTGGGATGAATTTTAATCACTCCGCTCTCCACCTCCGATCTCAGTCCCCCCTCATTTTTCCCCCCTCTCTCTCCCCAGTCGGGCCACTCACTCCCTGTTTCCAGCTTCTATCCAGCACTGCAGCACCTTCTCCCCTTACCACTCCTCCACTGATCAGCCCCTCAACAGCTCGGAGAAGACAAGGACACAGATATAGCCCTTTGATGACGAGAGGAAGGGAGTATTTGTCACTCCAGGTTTAGCACAGGCCAAATGTCTTTAACAGGCACGGGGGCAGCCGAGAACTGGGGGAGAAAGAAGGCGAGAATGATAAAAAAGAGGGAGTTTAGGGAGGAGGACGAGGAAGAAGAGGAGGAGGGGGCGAAAGCAGGACAGAGAGAGGAGGGTCGCATTCTGTTTGTGGAGAGCGATCATTTTTAAATGCCTCCTTCATTCGAGAACACTTTGTTTGCACAAGGGCTCTAGTGTTGTGCTCCTATTGTGGTGGCTTATCCCGAGGGACAGTGCAACCCAGGGACACTGTTGTCATTCACATTTCACACATTTACTTATTAGCAGGCGCTCTAAACCAGAACACTCTGACAAAGTGCACTGATACAGCAGTAAAAAGGGAAAGTAAAGGCACATTATCGTAAGAGGAGCAAGTGAAAAAAACACTGAGATAAGTCCATAACATAAATTACAGAAAGAAATCAAAGAGTGCCAAAAGCTAAACACCACCACAGCCAACAAGGCTTCCTGAAAAGCCAAACGGCGACACTTAACGACAGATTTTCTTTACAGCGTGCCTTCCTCATTTTCTCCCTGCAGGCCACAGACGGTCAGCCTGCACATTTGTCCCGGTTGGACTGGTCTGCACCAGTGAGGACATTCACTAAAGGACAAGGGACAGTCGTTCTTTATACCAGGATGTGCAGCAACTCACTGTGTGGAACAAGGTCATTAACCTGAAGACACCGTGAACTGTCCATGCTAGTGGTGATGTGATGATCACATGTATAGTATGTATGTATGTATGTTTGCAGGGGAGTATTTATTTTTTTTTATCTTTCTTTATACTTCCACTAAAAAGAGGGAAACATTGTCATTTTGAAGCCACCACATTTCTGTGACAGCTGTAGTAAGATCTTACAGATGTGTGACCTCCAATAAGTGTGTGAAGGTCTGGAGAGGGGTCTGCTACTCTATCATTTAAAAATGCAAACCTCACTCCTCTACTGATAGAAATCTTTTTGAGAACCCATTATCGCATCTAGAACGGCGGCTTATTTTGTAATGACAGTGCATGAACAAGAAAATGTTTGTGCCTCAGTAAAATTTAGCTCAGTATCACTCCCTGCAGTTCCCTTCCAGGACAGACCAGAATCAGGACTGTGATCTTAAGTGTTTAAAAAGGTTTTCTGTCTGTCCTTAAACATCTTAAAACTCTGTTGAAAATAAGTATTCTCACATTAATATGCTAAGCGAGGATTCAGTGAGTTTTGTAGATCTATAAATACATCAAATCCAAAAAAAATTATCTTATAAAACGTGATGCTTAATGCTTCAGTAGTACAACAATTCAATTGTTGATATATGCATGTATATATAATCACACCATAAAAGTGGTCATTTTGCATAATATGTGTTTTTATTTTTGATATTTAAAATCATTTTTCTGATAATACTTCAATCAACCTTTAATTTAGTTCAACACTGTAGAACCAGCAAAGAATCTGAATACTTCTTTTTCTTTTTTCATATACCGGCACTTTTTATAAACAGCAGGTCTAAACACTATTTCTATTGTTTTCAGTGCTGTTTGTTTGCGTTTTTATGTGCAGGGTTGGATCAGCATCCAGTGGAGAATCACCTGACGAGCGAGACGACAGCCTGTTTCATGTGGCGTTAGACAGGGCGAGTCAAGTCCTCACAGCCGTCTCTCTTTCTCTCTGTCCGTGGCCCTCCTCGTGGAGTGTTTGTTAGGAAATCCTGAACAAACCGCAGCTGTTTGTTCTCTTTTTGTCAATGACGGGTTTTTATTGACTTCTGCTATTGACAATCGCTCGACTCCTGTTGGCCTCACACAAGCTGGATAGCGCTGTGCAAATAGGTGTATGTACACACACATTCACAATCTGTCCGAACCCTGCGTCCGAATCAGCCAGACCATGTTGTGGGGAGGGCTGAGAGAAAAGATGACTTAGAAAGAGGAGAACATGCTCCATATCAATGCAAATGGCTATAATTACATATATTAAGTGGCTAATTCCTCAAGCCTGAGTATCAGTGTAAAAGATGTCTTAAGACTTAAGACACCTGGATGCTACGTCTATATGAGATTGTGAACAAGCCCAATTTATAAAACATGGGCCTTAATATGCTGCTATAACCACTTCTACTCTTCTGTGAGGGCTTTTAACATTTTAGAGCCTGGCTGCTAGAATTTGCTCTTGCGGCTGCACAAATTTGTGAGGTTCCTCCACAATAAATTAAGAAAAGCACTTTATATGGACCCTTTATGTATTTCATGCAGAAACTAGAAAAGGCTTTAACCAATCTGGAAGCACACTTTCAAAATCTCATTGTATGCTACAACATTTAGATTTCAGGAGGTCTGAGTTCCTGTCCTCTTTCATATTTCTGAGACTTTTGTTGGAGTTTACTAACTTGAGGAGGAGTTAATATTCTGTAGTTGTTTTATCATCTGAACTCTGGGCAATGTCCTCAGAATCAGATCTGGCCGTTGTCTGGAGCTGCACACATTAGCGTAATGACTGTTTTTGTCTTGACATCAATATCACACGTATTTGGACATATGCACAGTATCAACGAAGGAGTGTAAAGCAATACACAGGCAAGGAGAAAAAGAGTACAAAGAGCTACTCTCTTTGCAACGTCAACACAGCCCCCTCGCTCGCTGTGAATTCTCCGGACAATGACCTGCTCTATACACACATGTGCTCAATCGGACATTACACAGACTTTGTGTTACGGCCCTGGCACGGAGTCCGCTTAATGTTCGTTTCAACTCATGTAGACAAACTGTATTCGCACATGCAGCTCCTCTGGGTAGCAGTGCATGTGTGAAAGGGGCTTGTTATGAATTATTATCACGAATGTTAAAGTAAGTTAATACTAAAATATAATGGGATTTACAGTAATATTGTCCACCACAAATACACAGATGTAGAGAGGGGAAAGGGTCAGCATTGACTTGAAATATATTTATTTAAATATAATTGAATACTTAAATTAAAAAGAAGACGTGAAATATTTTGTTGTAAATACTTCAATTAAATAAAAAAATAAATAAAATTTATTTATATAATAAAATTTGTACGTGTTGGGTGGTGATTGTTCAGGTTAGTACAGGGGTGTCCGCATACTTTTGGCCACATAGTTGACCATATGTCCTACGGGTCCTCTAAATTAAACACATACAGTAGCAGTTGACAGCATGGTAAAACACAGCTACAGTGACCTGTCATCATCACCATTCACAGCCATTAAATGCATTAGTATGAATCCAGTTAACTCAAACAGGCGAGCGGAGGACTCTCCAGATTCTTTGGCTCTGACTCAGAGCAAAGAGAGAGCTGAAGAAGGGAGGTAAAGAGACACCGGGTGTGAGGCAGTGAGAGAGAGCGAGAGAGGGAGATGGAGTGGTGAGAAAGAGGTTGACAAAAAACACACAGGGAGCGGAGCAGAGCTTCTGTGTCAATGGAGGAGATCATGGATGCCAGTAGGGGGCTCAGCCTGCAGCACAATAGACCCCCGACTGAGCCAAGACCCTTAATACCCATACTCCTATTTCACACATCTTTTCAAAGCACCCACACAAGCCTCACCCACCTCCCCCCGCCTCCGTACTTGGGCCGAGCCCCGTGATTGCGGGAGGGGGGGGGGGGGGGGTGACAATAGCGAGAAAATCCTCAGCGGTGCAACTAGGGGCCATCAGGACACCTTGTCTTTGTGTATTGGAAGACAATGGTGACATCTCAGGAACAGCAGTAAAAGCTTCCTCTGTCCTGGCAGGGAGCTGTTAAGAATGACAGGGGCATCAAGTGTGGGTGATAAATGGGTCATTATCATCTGATCTAAGGTGAAGTGTGGAGCTGATAATGAGTCTCTGCGTCACAATCAGTTACCAGTGAGAGCCTGCTGTGCTGCCACTCAAATGACCCTCACGACTGTTCGAGGACAACTGGTGCAAGTCAAAGTTTCCTCTGAGATAAATGCATTTAAGAATCTGCAGAATTATAATAAAAATGTCACCAAGTTTCAAAAGTTTTGGTGTCCACTGATAGTGAACATCTAGCAAGACGTTAATACTTGGCAATAATAATCAAAATCTAGCTACTTTCCTTCCTTCCAGTGCAAAAATATTTTAAAATGACTCCAGACTGTATATATTAAAGATCTCAGAGTCTTTGGGGTGTGATCTGGACTGTGCAACGAGAGAGACATGCAAACATTTCTCTTCAGCCAAAAGAAAACATCTTGAAAAAACTCATCGTTGGGAGCGGGGAGGAAAAATATACCTCAACATCCTGGGCGGTTCCAGGGGAGTTCTGGCTCAGACCCAAATTCTGGAAACAGGGTGAAGAAGGCCAGGCTTTGTGGAGGAACCGGGTTAGGGAGCACAGTGAGGGGCGTTAGGTAACTTAGGAATTACTTAAACTGGCAAAAATGTGACTTTTTGTGAAAAAAGTCACTCACTTAGATGATGCTTTCAGGAATGTTTGTGCACAAGCAGGCATAACGTATCTTTGCACTATTACTTTCCTTAAATCGATGCTAAAGCTAAAACTGGAACAAGAGATCTCTTTTTATTAGCCCCTTTGCTGCTGAGGGAGCTCATTGCATCAGTACCCTTAGGGCATTTGCAGGCTAACAAACTAGCCTTTAGTCATGGCCTAGCTTAGCTCCTCTAGCCTCTCAGCCCAGCTACCGGCCTCCACTCAAGCAGACCCCCTCCTCCATTTACAAGGCCCTTCAGTAGCCGGCTGGTTGCTAGACAATGTGCTTGGTTACGTGGGTTATGTAAAGACCCTCCTGCACACAAAAGCCAATGTGGGCGCCTGTTATCTGCAGCTCTTCAGAGCCCCGGGTCAGTTAGCAGAAGAGCTCTGGCGCTAACACTCCAAGTTAAAAACGTTTGCTCTTCAATGTGTTTACTAAGAGGAGAGGAGAGGAGAGGAGAGGAGAGGAGAGGATTAGGAAAGGTGAGTGTGTGAATGTATTTGTATGCATGTGTGCATAGATACTGAACATCTGTGGTTCTCACATATCCAACAAAAATACATTTTTTCCCCATCATATCCCTGAAGTGACAGCCCTAAATGTTGAAGCATTATTACAAAATTATAAGTCAACTGCCAAAACAATGTGCTCAGACATGCATCTCTGAATTTTGGTTAATTAACATGCTCAAATAAGCAGCCAGAGTCACAAGGGCAATCTTACTACCACAGTACATCAGACAAGACTTCCATCACGGCACAAGTCTGAAGTAAAAGAGCGCAACAGCAGGTAATGAAAAACATTCACAGACAGACAATCACGTCATGTTTGCCTTTTAGGAGCGCTGTAATAACATGCAACTCTTAAAATGATAATAAACCATAAAACACTGAGAATAAACCGATCTGAAGCTGTTGAGTAGATTCTTCTAATGTCATGTCTATAAAAAGGCTCGCATTACGGGGCAAAAAAACAACTTAAAAAAAAAAGCTAAAAATAAAAATCATACAAGCACATTATTAATCAGACCAGCACTCCCTCCTTTTACTTTTGATTCTCTTGCAAGCCTCTTCAGCTGCATGGCTGAAAATTTGAATATCCAGCAAAATGTTTTACATACAGCTTGTGAGCAGTTAAATTACAATAAAAGAAATGTTCTAACCACCATCTTTGCATTCTATGCTTGTGCACTGTTGGACTTCACAAAATGGGCATCAGCAGACATTCATGTCTGAATAAATGACACAACAATGCCAAAAATCCACCACTTTTACAGACAGCAATGTCACATATTAAACCTATAAAAAGGGCTTGAAAACGTCAGTGTTCATTTTGGTTTCTCTTATTTTAATACAAACAGCTGCTTTGACTCAGTTCACACTACACTACATTTTGCACCTATCTGATGCAAAACGTGGCATTTCATTTTGCACAAATAAGTGTTCACCAGTATTTCTGTTCGTTCAGGCTGATGTTGTCCTTCATTCTGGATCGATCAGAGAAGGAAAACACAACGTCTGTGTGTGTGTGTGTGCATGCGTATGTGTTTGTGTGTGTGTGTGTGTATGTGTGTGCATAGGTGACAACAGACAGCAAGAGCCCTTCAGGCAATGACATGGTGGTAAGCCACACACCTCAGACACACCACCAGTCTGCTCTGATGGCCAACCAGCTGGGGTGGAAGCACTGAGGTAAAGAAAGCCACCGTTTGTGTGTGTAAAGGTTCAACTTAAAGACACACAGCCTTGCTTACACAGAAATACGCACAGATCCCGTTGATGTTTGTACACCGCAGACTGTCTCCTAACATGCTGCCTGTGAGAGATCAGGCATGATGTGGAACCGCATAAACATGCCAAAACCCTGACTGTGTGAAATTACAGTCCTGAACAGTTCGGTTTCAAGAAAAAAACCCACACAATTATTTCCCTGAGTTTAAAGAACAGAGTGAATAAAGTACGTTTGTTAATGTGACGACTGTTAACGCCTTGTTATGACAGAGGTTCATCATTATAGGCTACGCTTGCAAAGGATACAAAACAAATACTGAAATATATTCAGTTTTGTGAAAATATGAGAGCTTTAACCACTATTTTGATCATTGATTATTTTTCATATCATTTTAAAACATATGGTTCAAGCAGCTAAACTTTGTGAATTTGCAGTTTGTCTGTTTGTTTTTGTCTTATCTGATATTAAATCCCTAATTTTAGGGTTTTGGATTATTAAACAGGCAAAACAAACCATCTGACGACATCAGCTCGAGCTTCAGGAAAGGAGTCTTACAGACCAAATGATTAATCAGTAAATCAATCAAGAAAATAACTGGCAGATTAATCAGTTTTATCATTAGTTGCAGTCCTACTAAATATGGCCTGTAAGGAAAACTGCAGCTTCAGATTGCAAAAAGTTTTAATTCACAAATCCACATTTTCACAGGCTAATTCTCTTGTGAAATGAAATTAAGTTTTAGTTTGTCTGACCGCAATTCAAAATGACAGCTACAACATCTCTAATCTATGAGCTGTTGCCACATAAGAGCAGTTTTGTGAGCACTCACAAACTTTTCCTGTGTTTATCTCAGGTGAATTAACAGTTGCACAGTAATGAACAGCACTGGTAACTGTGTGCAAGTATCACGTATGCATACTATTTCTGTTCCACTGCAACATAGGCACAGAAAATGTTTTACAGAGGCTACAGAGGAGATTTACCGCTGCTGTCCCAGACATAAAACTCGCAGAGACAAAGCTGTGTTTAGGCAACCTGAGATGAACCTGGGCCGCAGTGAACTACTGCTAATTGAATTTTTCATCATGTCTGAGACAGTCACCTCCACCCACAGAGAGAAAACAGCCGTATCTCTGAACATCTAAACACTCGCTTGCACCAGGACTGAGGCTCGCAGACGTCCTGTACGGGACGCTTCCACGCAAACGCTCGCTCTGACACCCAATCACCCTCACACAAACTGAGTCTGACAAGCTGCGGCATGTGTGACAGAGCTCTCCGGCTGGAAACAGACGTCCCCCTGCCCCGAGGCTCGGCTCTATCCCACAGGAAGCTGGAGTGTGAGCTGGGACACACAAGACGAGGGAGGAAGAAGGGGGGGGCACAAGGACTCAATTCACCACCAGCTGCAACTACGAAGGGATCACTTGCTGATGAGTTGATTTGTGATTACTCATTGATTTGTTAGTGCTACTCAAGTTACTTAAAAGTTACTGAAATGACGATTGCAGGAAAAAGATGCACGAAAAACATCAAGACAGTGCGTCGTCTAAGAGCCACTGGATTCCTTTAGGACAATGGAATGTAATGATGGCTGATTTTTGATGCCAAGTGATGCCAAGTGGTGACACTTCAAGGAACAGTTTATTTTATGAAAGACATTTGCTGTCTTGCAGAGTCAGATGAGAAGATCGATGCCACTCTCAGGTCCGTACTGCAAATATGAAGCTTCCACCAGCTGTCTCCTAGCTTAGCTTAGCACAAAAACTGGAAACTGGGAAACAGCTAGCCTGCCTCTGTTCAACGCGAACAAAGTGCGCCTACCATTATCCCTAAAGCTCACTAATTAACATATATTTTGTGTGTGAAATATACCAAAGCTTAAAATTTGTGAATAGTTGTATTTATGTTCACTTTATGTGTCAAACTAGTTTCTGGTGGAATTAGCTGTGCAGATGACCTGGTGTTTAATGAACAACTGACATCAAGACATACTGTAAACGACTTAAAGTTTGAACATGCAACTTCTAAAAGAATAAGAAACACCAGCCTTGTCTAATTCCACGCACTCTTTGCACACTTTAAATAGACACTGCTTTGTAAGCGACCTTTCTGAGTCAGCTTGCTGATTCTTCTCTACTTGTGCTGCTGTGAAACTACATTTCCACCATCATATCAGAGCTGTCACTTGTGGCCACACTGGCAGCTGTTCTGCAAGCGTTACATTGGTTTGCTTGAATGATGCTTTAAATTTTACTTATATAAAGTGATATTTTAATACAGCGTTCTTCACACAAAGTAGTTCAGTGTTTGTGCCAATCAAATTACAGCACCAAAACGCAAGCTTTGGACCCAAAACTTCAGCTAATCACTAACAAATTCCCTCCTCGCACAGCATCCACATCTGGGACCCTTCGCCCACTGTTCGCCAGAGCACATGCACACTACACTTAACATTCACACAGACACATTGACACGCACAAGTGCTCACCACATTTCTGCTGCACAGCTGCGCGAGAAGACAAGAGTCGATAAATAACCCCTTTGAATGGGATCCTGTGGGTTTCAGTGTTTGAAACTTTGAACATCCAGCGATTGTTCTCGACAGCATAACAAATTTCTGTTCATATCCCAAATGAAGTGCTCCTCTCACCACGCTGAGAACTCAAAGACAGTATGTATCTGTCAGGCAGTCAGCAAACCAGGGCCTTTAATGGACTACAGGTGCTAGCTAATAGGGCCAATAAATGTGCCACAGCAGAACAACTGCCTGTCCAGTCCTGAATAGAAATAACGGGAACAGAGTGATGGACAAGCAGGTTTAACTGCTGTGGAAATAATCAGCAGTCGGGAAATCCGACAAAGTCGCAACCTGCTGCAGAGTCGTCACATGAGGAGAAACTGGAGGGAGACTGTACTGGTTTTTATGATCAACCACTGACACAGACTGTGAGCACTCTATTGTTTCTTATAATACAAATGCAAAGTGGTGCATGGCACAAAAACTGTGAGTCAAGCAAGAGACATTACTTTGAAATTAAGAAAAATTGATGTATATGGTACAAAAACCTAACATACTGTGTGTTGTAAAGACAAAACATTGTCACTTTTTGTAGTACATTCACAAAATCAGTATTTTACTTCAAGTTTACTTACTTCAAAAAAGACATTTTAGAAACATGTTCGACTGTACATGTGCATTCTAATGTGGTGGTTTCCAGCCTTTTTGGCTCGTGACAACTTATGACAAAGCAGTACTCAAAAAAGAAAAAAGAAACGATGAGAGAAAAGTCCAAAAATAAATTAAAGGCATGCAGCACTTTTTTTCTTCTTATTTCCAACCCCATCAATCATCTCACGTCCCCTTAGATTTATCTTGTGACCCACCAGAGTGGGGCCCAACCCACAGGTTGAGAACCGCTCCTCTAAAGTAATTCACAGCTACCACATCAATTGGCCAACTTCTGAAGCTTGTGAAACTTTCCTGCAATGGGCAGGGCTGAAAAAATTCAGTTACCGTTTTGGTTTTTAATCATTTCGAAAACAGCATAATCGAGGCAAAACGAATACTCCGTTCTACAGTGACGCTCTCGTTTCGTCTTGTGTTAGAAATCCAGCGCACCCCTTTCCTTTACAGTGGCGTGCTTTCAACTCTCCCTTAAAGGTAAACGCTCTCTCAGCCAGGCTGTGGCACGTTCAGTCCAGCTCACTGCGGTCAAGCGTCACTGCATTTTGATGCACGTTATGTGCTGCTACGGTACAGATACTTGGAGTGGCCAAAAAGGACGAGAGAGTTGAATGACATAAAAATATATATTATATATATTATTATTGCATATTATTATAAGACACTTATTGTTTTATTTGTTTTTTAGCTGAATTATATTCAAAGTTTGAGGATATCCATAATTTATTATTACTATTTCTTAAAAGTACAATAAATGCATGATGTTTCCAAAGTCAATGATGATTATTATTGACCAAAATAATCATGATTAATGATTTCGGCAATAATCAACCAGCTCTAACGATGGGTGTTGGAAATCTTGTTTAGTTTGAGGACTTAACTGAAAATTTTAATGTATAATGTCCCCGTTTGTGTGATGTATAGAAAATGTGATATGAGAAAAAGATTTTGGCAGGGCTTTTCATCCATTCATACATTCTCTGCTGTTGTTCAGGGTCTGGATTCTGTCCCAGCATGCACCAGGGGAAAGGCGGGGATCCACCCTGCACAGGTCGCCAGTCCATCACAGTATGAACACACAGCGCTGTACTCTGTGTGAAAAGAAAATTGAGCGTGGATCCCTGTTGACCCTCTGTGTATTCAGCTGAGTCTGGTCCCATAAGCCTTGGCATAAACGCCCAGCATGGTACCTCGATCCTCCCCGCAGTCCAAAGACCAAGAAACTCACTCTCACAGCCTCTCCCTTTCACTGTGCCCTGCCCTCTCTCTGTCTCTCTCCGACACTCACAGAAAGACAGTATCTCTCCCCCACTGGTTACTCTCCCGTCGCTCTGCTCAAACTGCTGCTGGCAGGTGCATTACTGTGTGAGCTGCTGTCCTACAGGCGGATCCCGCTCCGCGCCCCCCTGGCATAAAGACAGCGACGACGACAAGAGGAGCATCAGGAGAAAGCAGTACAGGAGGAGGAGGAGGAGGACAACAGATCTGGACCTGAAAAAACAACAGCTGCGACAGCCGCATTGTCATTCCAACATTTGTTTCATGCTGAGTGCAGCAGCAGGTCAGTTCACGGCATGGGAACCACACAACTCATGCCGTTTTGCATCCCTGCTGGTGGCGTTTTGCATCCTCAGCTCAAAGGACAGGTTTGTTTAGAGCTGCAAAGATTATCAATTGATTAATCAATTATTCAATTAGCTGATCGACAAAAAATTCTAAAATCAGAAACTATTTGTACAGTTGAATAATAGTTGTAGTCATTTTAGTTTCCAGCTTCTCAAATGTGTTTTTATTTGTCTTACAAGATAATAAGCAGAATATCTTTGTGTTTTGAACTGTTGGTTGCACAAAATAAAACATCTGAGGATGTCAAATGTGAGAAATGTTGGAACTTATAACAGACACTTTTCACTATTCCCTAAAATTTTAAACCATTTTTAAACCAACAACCATTAATTGACCGATTGATCATGAAAATAATTGTTAGCTGCAGCCCTAGAATTGTGTCACAGTATACTAAAATACCTTTAGGACTGGATGACATGTGAGTGCTGTTTTAAGACAGACAAAAACGTGAACCTTAACGTTAAAGGACCAGCGTGAAAGATTTAGGGGGATCTCCTGGCAGAATATTGATAGTTATGTTTTCCTTAGTGTACAATCACCTGAAAATAAGAATTGTTGTGTTTTCACTACCTGAAAATATGTATATATATGTATATATATATACACAGAGACATTCCTCTCCAGAGTCCGCTGTGTTTCTAAAGTAGACCAGAATGGACAAACCATAGCCATCATAGGTTCTCCTACACACCTGAAAAGGGACGGTGAGGCCAGGTGTACTCAGTTGGTTGATATCTGCAACCTCACTGCAAGATGCCACTAAATCCTACAAACTGGTCCTTAAAATTAGCTGAATTCTGCAAAATAATCTTTCTGGAAACCAAAAAGGACACTATTCAGTATTACAGGGTCATTGATATTTCTAAACAGCCTTTAGATTCTCTCCAATCATGGTGAAGCTTTTACAGTAACCATGCATTCCAGTCAAACAGAAGCTCTCCTCAGTAGCACAGTCGCGGCGTGAAACCCACCACAGACATCACACCTGCATCCATCCAGTCACAACACATAGGTGAGCCACTTCTCTGGGAGAAACGACCTGCAGGGAGCTTTGTGTGTGGCCAAAAACAGTGGCTACTGATGCTGAAGAAACAACAAACTGCCTCAAGATTTTAACATCAAGAACGGTGTTTAACCAACAGCTGTGTTGCCACGTCACTCCTGCTTTACTCTGAAACCCAACTCCAACGTATAAGAGGAAGATTTGCATCAGCTTCAAGGATGAACCCACGCACTCTTCTCCGCACAACGCTGGAAACACAATATACTATGTGGCTTTTTAACCTTGGGCTGCTCTTAAACCTGAGAGCCCATGTTTCATATTTCACCAAACACACTATAATCATGTGTGTCTCAGAGTCCTTCTTTACTGGCTCTCTTTTTGTTAGTTACTGGCTACCAGGAAACGAAGGCCCTCCTCACGTAATTAATGGGCACAATTATGTAATTGAGGAGTGGTCTGCAGTTTGCTGCAAATAGGACCAGATGTCCCGCTGGCCTGCTTGAGAAATTGACTTGTTCTGATCGCTTACAGTGGGGTCAGCGCCCATACCAAGACCCAGCTCGCCCCCACGCACTTACCCAGACCCCTCTTTTCTTTCTCTTGTAAATAAAGACTTAATGGTTTACAAGCCTTCCAATAACCGTAATACCTTCAGAGCGAATTAGCTCACAAAGCAGCCAGACACACAGGCTAGAATGAACCAAAACTGCCGGGAAGCAGAAACACACCCACACGCATTTCTGTTCTTTTCAAAATCAGACTTTTTATGTTTTAACTTAGAGGATAATGTGTGTTTTACTTTGTTTTTTTTTTAAAAAGACAGACAATTTTGTGATTAAAGCCTTGACAAGAATTTAAATCTGAAGATAAATGAGCCCTGTTCATACTAACGCAACCACTTGTTTACTTCCTTCTGGCCTCTTATTGTTGTAGTGTGTATGCATGCATGGACATGTGTGTGTGTGTGCGTGCGTGCGTTTGTCAGCACATTATCGTGGTGAACCAACCGACCAGCCTCTAAATTTGAAGTTTAGATTATTGCTCTGCAGCGAGCTGATTTACATGCTGCTGATGTCATCCCCTCGCTGTGCATTCAGTGCTGCGCTGTTACTGAGGCAGAGAAAACCTCCCTGTTCTCAGAAGTTAGAGAAACTCAGCACTGAACAGGCCTCTCAGTGTTTAAGTACAACACAGGGAGGAGGAAGAGCTCAAACTGGTGTGTATTGTTAAAGGCAGTAGATGTTTCAACTGGTCAGAGAGCTACATAAGGAATCCTTGAATTTCTAGTGAAGGATTCCTTCTAGATTTCACTTTTTATTTCATTACTGTTAAGCTGACACCACTATGAGCAGCTTGTTTCCAGCTCTGAATCTCCACTGTGGAAAACACAGCCTGATAGCCGGCTGTTGATGAGCTCCTCTCCTTCAACCTTAACATGAGGGAATCTACTCGAAGGCAAGATGTGGGCCCGGATCTTTCTCATGCTGAGCAAAACAAACAGTCATTGCTGGCATGAAACACAGAGGAGCCAGAATTATGCCTTATCTGATCCAAGTTCTTGGGTAAAGACGCTTCTCAAGCGCAAACTGCTCAGAGGAAACCAGTTTAAGCCCTGGAATTCCTTTAAGCTTCATAAAGTGTCATTTTTGACAAACGACAGAAACTGCAAAATACGTCATAATTTCTCGCTCGTGAAACCTTCGGCGTGCTCGCGACGGTTCTGCCGCGGCTTCCAGCGGCTTCCCAGACTTAAAAAACAAGAGAGGCGTCATTAAAGTGAGATATGCCACCTAAAACACTGCGAGCCGCGGTTGCTCAACAAAGCGGCAGAAAGCTCAGTCGGTGCAGTTAAGTCAGGCGGGGCAGGGCCAGGCAGTCAGTCAGCCAGTCAGGACGGTTGAGTTGTAAATGTGTTCCAGCAGGAAAAGCCAAGCTTCAGAGCGAGGCGAGCAGTCTGGAGTCGGCAACTTTCCCCTGCTCCAGCTAGCGCGCCGCCCTCCCTGCAGCCCACCCAAGAAGCAGCCCATGGGCATAAATTTGAGAGCCTGACTCGCTGCGGATTTAAAACAATCTGCATCTCTCTCTCTCTCTCTCTCTCTCTCTCTCACTCCTCCACACTCACTATGAAATGTTTCACGTTCACCCTTTACTCTCTTCTGCCCTTCTTTCCTTTCCAACAAATTCCACTGTTAATGAAAATAGAAAGCTCTTTCTCAGCGCGTGCCAATAATATTATTTTTCTAAAGGCTTAATTAAGTTTGAAAATACGGAGCGAATGCACAGGAACTGTGTTTTTCTGTTACCGTATGATCCTCATAAGAAATTCATCTTCATCTTCTCTACTGTAAAGCAGACGACGGCGAAGCTATGTTGAAACAAAGTTAATTACATGTCACAAAACACAACCTTCCTATAGTTTGTTGTTTCCTGAAGGGAATTATTTTCTCAATAATAGCTTCAACACAAAGTAGACTGCTAGTTTCCATTTACGTTTTATGGCAGCGGACCACAGGGAACATAACTGTAAACAAAATTTGATGCTACAGAAGAAAACATCCAGTCAGTTCAGTTTAGGCTTTCACAAAACCAACAAAACAAGCACACCACATCACTTTTGTTAATCATGTGCTGTACAGCTCTTGAGCTGAAATGAGCTCTGTTTGGTTGCAGATGCTTCTCTTTAAGAGAAGATTTATCATCGTTTCTGCCGCGAAAACAATCAACAGATGTTCCTGATAAATTAAAAAGAAGGTGCAGAGCTTCCTCTGAATCTTCGGTGAGAGCCTGTGAGTTTCCATAGCCTGGAAGTCGGATCAAAGCGCTGGGCAGACTGGAAGTCATGTCAGATCTGTTGTAGTAAATATGAGGCTGTTTGACTGAGGGTGCAGCTACCTTCGACCCACAGCAGATTCATGTCAGTGTATCCGGTGACGGCTCGGCCTGCATTTGGCTTGCACTGATAGTAAGTCATGCGCGTGTGTCACTGTGCTGCGTCCATGCATGTGGACCGACTTCCTGTTATGGCATCTGATCTGGTTAACGTGGCATCAGCAAGCCGCTGTAGATTCTCACAACTGTCACTTACATACAGGGCAGGGAAACAGGAATAGAAAAAGACGCAAGAGGCTGAGCAGCGGAGGAAGAGGAGAAAGAATGCGAACGTTTTAAAAGACGGGGGAGAGGAGGGAGATTTACACAGAACTGGGAAAATTTGGAAGAGAGGCAACAAAACGAATAGAATAGAATATCCATCTTCTTTGTGGTCTAAGAAGGTTGGCCACACTATTTCTTTCTCATAAACATGCAATACGAAGCAACAATGCCAGTGCGGTTTGGGTCATCCATTGTTTAAAATTTAGTTTTTGCAACTCTATAAACCTGGAACACATGGAGATATTCGTCAGTTTCCTTGGAAATATATAAAAAGAGGTGTCATTTGGGGTAAATGCACTTAAACTCCATTTACTCACTTTTCAAAAGCTGCAAAAAAAATCTTTTTACACATATTTATGGAAGGTTTGTACAGCTGAGAACACTCATGCTTTCAAACTTGGAGATTTTGGGATTGCTCGAATCATATTTTGCAAGATCTTTATGCGATCACTGAGCAGCTAATAATCCAATGCTCAGTCGTGCAACCAGGAAATGAAAACACGCAAATGCTTCTCTACACTACAGAGTCTACAGTAAGGCTGGGTATCAACACTCAGTACTTTATAAGCATCTGAACTGAAGTGTGTCCTTCATACAGAATATTGATAAATGTCAAAATATCCAAAGATGGAATTGAATGCTTGGACAAATTTACAGTCTTGTTTGCTTTTTCTTATTAAAAAAAGAAAAAAATCAAACAGGGAAAGTTATCTATTTTTAATATAGATGAACAGTTTATCATATTTTATCAAAGCATCTAAGTTATTGAAAAAGTATTACTTTGCTATCAAAACTGAAATCCGGGTATCCTATTTGCACCAATAGCAAAAAGTTAGAAATGCTACAAAAGCCCTGAAAAGCACTCACTGAAGCTGCATCAATAAATAATGCACTTAATACAACATCAAGTAGCTTTCAGCCCTCATGTGCAGCTACATCATATAGCGTCTTTGTGCATGCCAAATGTCTAAAGGTTAAAAATGCTACATGAGTGATCATAAATGTCCGTGTTCCTTTATAAATGAATATCTATAGATACTCGCTGTGTACATTAGGGAGAGAGCGTGGAATGTGGAACTGCGAGTTGCCCAAGAACATCTGCCAAGCCAAGGATCTTCGGCTGCTATCTCATCTCAGATAACAGAGTTGTTGTCCAGAAGGCTCATCATGAACACACGCAACATGGATGAGCCTCTGCACTCTCTCTCAACTGCAGCCTCTCTCACTCCGTCTCTCCCTCGCTTCGTGGAAGTTGAACATAATTATTCCAGCTGCAGTAAAAAGTAAAAGCCTATCACATAAAACGGCGCTGGAAATTTAGTGACTTACATACAAACTGTTAAGGAGGAATAATGTAACCTCTCCACTTAAAGTTAAAATGAGAAATTGCTGCTTTGTTGGAGAGGGACGAAGGAAAAGAAAGCATTTTTTTATGTGGAGCAGCAGAGTTTCAGCCAGATGTTTTTTGTTCTTCTGTGTAGGTGAACACAAATGGCTTCAAAAACTCGTCATATCACAACAAATGCCTTGGGATGACCCTCCCCGGCTATCTGACAGCATGCAGGGAACCACAAGTTTTCCTATTACTGGTGGACGTCAGAGAGGCGATGGCGAGGAGGGTGACTGTCAGACACTGTGTTGTAATTACACCGATGATGGCAGCACCCGAATGCACCGTGGCTATGGCAACCTGGTAAAATAACAAACACCGCCTCCTCCTCGCTTTCTGCCTGCCGACAGGGTAGCACGCCGTGAGTCATCAGCGGCTGAGAACACACACATTGAAACACACACACACGGCCAAAGACGCTCACACATGCAGGTACAGAACCTTGCGAGCGTTCACTCTATGAATGAACCCGCGAGCACAATTTGTAAACAACAAATTCATCCCGTTGTAACTCGCACACAGTTTAAACCTGCAACAATTCACTTTCATCTACTCAAATGACTGAATCTCAACCTGAAAAGTCACAAGATGCATTTTCCCCAACTCCCACACAGACTGCTAATGCTTCGCCTTTGTCATCCACAGCCGACTCTCAAAGAAAAGCCAACCACAAGCCCATTGTTGCAAACCGAGCTAATGTAACAGTGGGAAATGAGTAAGAATCAGCGTGGGTTGTTTGGGCATATGAAAGCTATTCACAGTCTCACCTGGATCCTATTAGAGCTGGTTTGATTTCTAATATCAACCACATGAGACGATAGTTAGCAGCCTAACTGCTTTTACACACGTGCACACACGCAAATGTATGAAAAACCGCCACCCTCGTTCAAAGAAGGAGGAGGGACGATGGGGACGGGATGCACTCCGCCTCTTACTGTCAGCAGCGTGCTTAAATCTGTATCACACACACACACACACACACATTCCCCCAAGCACTGGCTGACGCAAAAAAAAACTGCTTTTTCTACACGTAAAATACGACCAACATCGTTCTTCACGCTGGCTGCTGCCCCACATGTGACTTGACCTTTCATGTGTCGTATTAAGGCATTAGAGTTGCAATGGCTGAACCGGAGTGTTCCCACATGAGGGACCAGGCCCGCCCTAAAAGACAGCTCAGTGCCAGCAGGAAGTACTGGACCCTGGGATGTAGCAAGGAGGAAAGTGATGGCGTGGAGATGTGCAACCCTGTTCCCTACAAAATATGTTTGTATGCTAATAATTAGCCAAACACATTCTTGGAGAAAACTGTCCACCATGTTGTACCACGTTTCTACAGTAGCCCAGGAAGAACAAACCAAACATTGGCCCTAGAGAGCTCATTTTGCATTTTTAGCAGCCACTGCATGTCATCCTACACACTTGGAAAGGGGAATGTGAGGCTATGAGTATTCAGTTGGTTGCAATCTGCAACCTCACCACTAGCTGCCACTAAATCCTACACACTGGTCCTTTAAGATTAGGGAACGACCATGGTTTCAGTTAATAACGATATTTTAATTAAACCAAGACCTCAGCCTAACCTAAGTGCTGTGAGTGCCTTTAATCATGTGACTGAGTTTAATCATCCTTTGGATGTTATGGGTAGATATTGTATTATAAGAGTGTACTGTAGGCAAAACAAGCAAAATTATTGTCAGTCAGCAACTTCCACATTCGTCCACATTTCAGCATTTCTTCATCATGATGGTATAACATGGAATACGGCAGGGATGATGTTGCTATAGTAACGCATTTGCCATTTCAAATTATTCATATATGACTGAAATTTCTTGGGAGACACAGTTGATGTCGGGGTGGTGGATGATTCCCATCCAACCTTACTGTCAGAGACTGGAGTTCATGTTCTACCAGCGTTTTTTTTCCCTATAACCAAGCATTTTAGTTGCCTAATCCTAACCATGCCGTAACCACACTTTATCTGCCATAACCACAGTCTTTTGCTAACCTTAACCCTACTGTAGTTGTCACTGAACATTATCCAGGGTTTCTGCAAAATCACCCAATATCAATGTTGTCTCTGGCAAAAAGGCTGTTTTATGGGATGCCCTGATTGTTGTCGACTGTCTAGTCAACACCGCGGTTTAAATTTCCCGTCATCCACCCACTCGCATAACAACATTTTACTGCAGCAAACCTCTCATTCATCTATTGCTTTGAACTGATTGTCTCTGTAGATCTTTTTTTTTTTTATCTCCACTGCTGCAATTACTCTAATATGCCTTCTAATGGGTGGGAAAGCTCCAAATGACCATGAACAATGATTTTCAGAATGTTTCCCATGACTGCAACATTTCCCCTTTCTATTATGTGTGCCCTTTGGCTAATGCAATTCAAGCTCCCTAAAGTGTCTAGTGCCTTTGCCCTCTGGTGTCATTCATTCTCATTTCAGCATTATTTGATGAGTTCAATGTTATATATTTGTGGGAAGAGGGATTATGAACAGGAAACAGTCATCTGACCGTACGCAACTATTTTCTGATTGTGGCCTCTTGTTGTGATATTCAGATGGCTCCAGTGAGATGACCAAAACAACAACCCGAATCCATTCACTGCAGTCTCGTCGTCGCACAACGTGAATAAAACCCCGCAGCAGTTTGAAAACAGCACAAACTCAATCCGATGAACCAAAATAACCTTCAAATACCAGACCCTGACATCGGCGATCTGGGGGTAGCGCACCGTCTCTTGCCTTGAAGTATGGCAGGAAAACCAGAAGATGGGGAGAGAAAAGAGTAGCAGGGGATAAAGACAGAAAAGGAGTGTTAGTGCGCGTCTTTGCTCTTGTGTCCTTTGGAGCATCCCCAGGCCGGTCTGCCCCGGTCGGCTCAGCGCTGCGAGCCTACACGGTCTTAGCCGGGGCCGGCGCAGACAGACAGCTGCTATTAAACCCTGATTGTTTCAGGTTCACAGGGTGTGAAAGGGTCTGATTGAGGGGCTGTGATCCCAATGAGGGTGGTCTCTCTCCCCCTCACCTCCCTCCCCCTCCTCACCTCCCTCTCACTAGAAGGTGGGAGGAGGAGGATTGTTGGGGGGGTTGCAGGCATCACGTGACGCATGTTTCTTGCTGAGCGGACCAAAATGGAATCTGGACAAAAACACACCACTTGTTGCTGCCTGCCTCTGGGTACCCGTGTGTCACATAACTGGTGGCAACACAGGAATTAAACACGTCCACATCATTCATGTGACAGGGAGCTGCTAAGAGAGCTCCTTCATATTCCACATTTTGCTTTCTTAACTGTCTTCGCTCAAACTGCCTTTGCTTTAAGGAGCACAGATTTCATAAACAATCCACCTTAAAATCCTCCAAATACCTTTGGAGGAGGAATTCATTCCACCAAATTCAATTGCATTCAGGCTGATAGAGACTTATCGCCGCTCTGATATGGTGGTGATAAACCAGATTAGCCCTCTCCTGTGGCTGGATAGGAGGACAGTTGCTTCCTGTATGCTCTATTTGTTTAAGAGCATTCCCATTAAGGAGCCTTTTGGCCCTAACACACTTGATAAAGACCAGGGAGCGTGAGGAAGCTCCCCTGTAGAGCTTTTCACACGTGGCCAAAGGACAAGTGCACTTTCCTCCCTCGAAACACTCCCCCCGTCTCAACCTTGAGAAGGGTCCGAGTGTTAACTCTGTAATGGATTACAAACTGCGCTGCGGCTGGAAATATGACTGGATTACATTTTCTGTTTTCCTGTAATCAAACAAAAAGTCTGAGGCGTAATCAGAAACTCTGTTCAGCTTCGTAATTTTCGAAAAACCTCTGACCACTTTTTTGGCCTCTTTTCCTGTAATCAATTAAAAACGATGGCTGTTTGGCCGATAATCCGCAATTTCACTTCAAATGTTGCCAGTAAATCTTTGTCTTTCCCTCTCATGTTTCTGGATATCCACTAAAGACCCTTTGTGACTTACAAACACTCTCTCTCTATGTGTTTGTGAGTGTGTCTGTGCACATACTGTTTAGAGAGGTTGTGAGTTTGTGTGCTCAGCACTTCTCACTGTCACTTCGGCATAAATAAGTGTTTGGCTCTTCTATTGAGTCCAGTGTTGACGCTCTTCAGTCCAGGGCCGCTACATGAAGACCGGCGGCCTAATCTTCCCACATTAGCAGCTACAGTCACCTCTTATAGAGATAATTAGATTAGACTCAATCATCTATCTCAGATTAGAGATGGATGGCGGCTTCAATGCGTGTTTTTTTTTTTTTCATCAGTCCAAAAGATAGAAACTAAGAAAAATATTCAGCCAGCATGTGAGGAAACCAGTGAGTTACTCATGGTCAGTTGAGGGGACCTTTCAGGAGCTTTCTGCCTCCTGAAGCCTCACACAGCGCTCAGCGATGATGTTGTTTTGTGGGTGTCCTGACAGAAACTCACATTTGGAGAAGATATTGGCACCTAAAGTATTTCAGGTTACAAGAAACAGCTGTTCTCGGGTGGCCCTGCCTCCCTCCGCTGGTGCCAGATGATTTTCAAGCCTTGCTTGTTGTCAGAGCCCTGAAAAGCTCCCCAAGAGATGAACGCTGAAAAGAAAGAAGGCGCAGATTTTCTGATGTCTGAACTCTGACAAACTTTGGCCCGGGCCAGCACTACTCTCCTCCACATCTCCACAAATGGACAGAGAAGACAGGACAGCTGCTTTGCGCTGAACCAAGTGAATGAATCCACAAAAACCGGCATAACACAGTGGCTGAAGCTTTACACATTTTGGCCAGTTTTTACAAACATTATGAAACTCAACTGCTGAAACTTGGCGCAACCTAAAGCAGCATAGTTAAGGCAACGCGTCCAAAACGTAAAAGTCACGCACAATCACCTGGAAGGATAGAGCCAGAAAGAGGATTTACTATATCATCACTAATAACACAAAGCCACCTCAGAAGGTACGAAAGTAACTATTATAGTGCCGAATAATGAAGCACAACTATCCAACCGTGGATAAACTTGTGATTTATTGATTAGTGGTCGCTATTTAAAAAGCCAACATGAATCACCAGCTGTACTTACCTCAGGTTAATGCAGGAATATTCAGCATGAAACTTCTTGACTTGAGTCCCAGAGTCCTTGAAAGAGCTCAGAGTGTCCAAGGACTGTGAAAGTCTGGGTTTCCAGTAAAGCCTCCCTGCTCTCTCTCTCTCTTTCTCTGTCTCTCCGCTTTCTGGCACACGCACTCGGATGGAGATGACTGAGTTCTGCACAGAAACCGACACTTTATCCTGTTTCAGAAGCGCTTTTCCACAGATTTTCCCCCCCTTTCAGAGTCACTTTACGCAAACGGTGACAAAAATGAACCCCATGTTCGGCTCCGGAGTCCCGCAAAGCGCCCTGGAGTTGGTTGCACAGCCAATGTGGGAATGCGCACCCCCTTCTCTTCCTCCCTCCTCCCTCCCTTTCTCCACAGTCTGTGGACCACCCCGAAACAGGAAGTTCACTTTTTGTTTTTCTTAAAAAAGGACCACGCTGCTTCAGTTTTAAGTTAACATGCACCACACATTATCCACCGAGCCTGACGGATTTTCAATTTCTCGCCTCTTTTCGTTGTGAGTACATACGAATACATTTAAAGCGATTAAGTTAAGTTATATAAAGACACCACAACATGCATCTTTATAAAACACGTGTGTGGACATGGCTGTGTCTATATAAAGTGCGTTCCTGTGTAGTAAATGGGATAATCTATCTATAAATGTTTGTGTTTACTTCAATGGTGTAACTTCATAGCAGCTTCTCGGACAGCGTGTGTGGCTGGCTACGTGTGGGGATGCTGCAGATTGCTGCGCCTCGCCACCAAAATCCACCACAAAACATGGACTGGAGTTTAGTCTGCAGCTCAGGACCAGGACCAGAGCCACAGGTTAACGGCATTGTATCTCTGCTTCATACAGAGAACATACGCTCATGTAATATATGGGCAAAAAACGGATTGTGACAGGAGTATACAAATAAAAAGAATATTAATCACATTTAAGAATCAAATAAGCTGCAGTTGCGGTGTAATTTCTTGAAATATGTGTATAGAGTTTACAGGAGATCGTGGGCTAAAACCCTGGGACCCCTGACTCCCAGGGTCCTAATATTCTGTGTGTCAATAGTTTGATTAATGTCAAATTTATTAGACAATTTGTGACACTAAAGTTCAACCATGATCACAATAAAGTTGGGACTCTGTTTAAAACGTAATTAAAATCAGAATGTAGCCATTTACAAACAAACTGTGTTTACTGAGAAGGTTTTACAAAGTGTTCCCAAGCCCGCAACATCCTTTATCCAATCATGTGTTCACAAAGTGGTGAACCTCGCTCCATCCTCGCTCGTGAACGACTGAGCCTTTCCAGGATGCTCCTTTCATACCCAATCATGATGCTATCACCTGTTACCAATCAACCTGTTTACCTGTGGAATGTTCCAAACCGTTTGTTTGTTTGCTTTTTTTGGAGCATTTTTTGGTTGCTCCTGTCCCAACTTGTTTGAAATGTGTTGCTGTATCAAATTCAGAATAAGTAGATATTTACAAAAATCACTGAAGTTTAAGAGGTCAAACACAAAATATATTGTCTTTGTACTGTTTTAAATTGAGTATATGTCAAAAAGGATTAGCAAATGATCATTTTCTTTTTTTATGTATGTTTTAAACAGCGTCCAAACTTTTTTGGACTCAAGGCTGCACAACATCAACTGAAGCAGGTCTTGCATATGCAGTAATCAATCTTGTGGCCATGTCTTGGAGTGGGGCCGTGTGTCAAAGCCTCCCTAACACAGTTTGCAGTGTTCTCATACACTACGCTGCATATTCTGTAATAAATTTGTCAATTTGTTAGTCAAATTACAACAAACTATCTGGCACAGAGAGAACCTGGGGCCAGTTAGTATTATTCCAGCAATGGAATATGAATTAGTTTCCCAGTCTCTGTGCACATAATGACGCTGCCATGTGTAGTCTGCCGCTAGTGCTGCTCTTAACGGGAACATGGAGGCAACAACGTACACACACAGTGTAGGGTGGCAGGTGTGGGGCCAAATAAGGGCCTGGCATAAAGTTTTTGCCCCTCTAACAGTTTAATCTACTTTTAGTCTGTCAAAGTGTCTTGCATAGGTTATTTCTACAGAAATATTTGTGCAACAAAGTGATTGTAATGCAAACGCAAAAACCAGTTGTTTCTGTCATTCTCAGTTTTTCACCTCACAAATAGTTTAACTGATGCTTTTCCTGCACATAATAACAATATTTGGATCAAATATCCCTCTCACTCTGCTTGCAACAATTCACTGAAGTCACAACAGAACAAATAGCAAAGCACAGGTAATCACAGCTCCAGTTCAACAAGTGTTTTTGTTAGAATTGTGGTTTTGATTGGTTACCTCCTTAATAACCTTTGATGATCACTGTTTGGCTTCCTGTGAGCTGTGGATGTGGTTTCACAACAGAGGTCAATAACAGCCAGACTTTCTGACTGTTTGCTGAGGCTCTGTCCCACATGGTTGCGTGTGTCGGACGCCAGATTCCAAAAAAGCTGCTGTTTAAAATGTAAATGAAAACAGAATGCAGAGGGAGTCATTCTACAAGATGTTCAGTACACCAGAGGGCGTACTCTCCCTCCATGCACAAAAAGCTTTCCTCCGGGCTTAGTGGAATTAAATTTGAATCAGTCACTTCATGCATTAAAATATTGTATACCACACCAACAGCTTAAGCGTGCACAAGCTCAATCAGATTTAATTGTCTTTGCACAGAGGGACAGCGGTGATACCTTTCACGGTTTCTATTGGGCCTAGCCACTGAACCACTTGCAGCAACCCTGAGATTGCAACAGAGCAGAACAGGGGTCAGTAGAAGCCAGAAAACACATAAGGTATTGCTATATGCAGAGGACCTCTTACTACATATATCCAGCCCAACAGAATCAATTCCTAAGCGGCATCCATCCATTATAGCAGCTTGAAACTAGAACATCAATCCTTCACTCACCTGGGTATACGTGTTACATGATTAGCCTGCTTAGAAATGCACAGGAGGACTGGGTTTGCCTAATTTCTTATTTTACTCCAAGGCAGCTAACATTTCTTAGTTGAATCACCAGATTATAATGCATGAAAACAAACAGGGACCAATATGGGCCTCCGTGGAACTTTCATCCAATTAGTTACCCGTGTCTTTTTCCATCCTAAATTGCTCTTTACCTCTCAATTTAAGTCCCTGAAGCCTGAGCCCTGTTGTTCAAAAAAGCATGTTCACTTCAGCCAGGCAAACATTCTGCTCCCGTTAGTAGACAATCACCTGCCCCCCCCCCCCCCCCCCCCCCCCCCCCCCCCCCATCCTGGCTTGACTGTCACTGCCTTTCAAGCATGGCTAAGGAACAGTACACAGAATATTGCAAAGAAACATTTCAGGTGCGTAGTTTTGCTAAGAAACACTTTTGCGTTGTTGTGGCTGGATGACTTGCATTCAAGTCAGATTCAAGGAAGCAATTTATGATAATTCTTTACTGAGTTTCTTATTGTTCTCATAGCCAGTTTTAGGCTCATGTGTAATTTCTTTTCCACACTGGTTTAATGTGGTGTATGACATTAGCAGGCCCCAGTGTTACTACAATCTCTGATTTAACTGGAGATCATGCTTTTGTTCTGTGATTAACATAAGGTTTGAAACATTTCCTTCTGCCATTTGCACTTTGCACTGTATGTACAGTGTATGTGCTAGGCGTGTTCAGGTGCCCTGACTTTGTATTTAACTGATGCCACTAGCACAGAGAGTGTGAGTCAGCTGTGAAAATGAAATAGTCTAATAATGTTGAGCATGCAGTCCATACCTCCCATTAGGCTCCTCTGTGTTCCTCTAAGATGTTTGTTGTCTCCTGACAACTTTGGGAGATTGTTCTCCACAAAGACAAAGATATCTATACTTATGATTCACTTGTATTAAACTGTTTGATTCTGTATCAGAAAATCTACACGCACGAAGCAGTTTTGTTTTAAAGCTGCAATGAAAGCTGAGTCAAAGTCTGAACAGTTGGTGACCTGAGCCGAGGCAGGAGTCCATTGAGAACATACGGCCAATGCTTAAATCAGATTTTGTCAATGAAAGTTGTGGGCTTTAGTCGCTGCAGTAGCAGCCAAGCAGGGAAATCTTGGATGTAAATGAGCCCACAGATGCTGGAGCCATATGCTTCATCTGACTGCGGAGAGAATCCAACACAGGCTTCACTTGAGATTATCAATGGGAGAGGATTAAAGGTGAAGCAGCAAATCCAGACAGCTCCAGTATACAGTAGATGTTCTTATTGGATCGCGCAAGACATTTATGTTTGGTATTTCCTTATATTCATTGTATTGATATTTTTGGGGATTACGTTTCCACAATTTTCACAATGCACAAAAATCATCTTGATTAAACATGACCTCTGTATGGGCAAAATTACAGCCTCTGTTGAAAGCTTTAAGTGTAGAACTATGAAGGACTGGAAAACACACTAAAAGTATTGTCAAGTAACATAATATTATTTATTACTTCAACAGGAATGCACAGAGATTTATATTGAACAGAGGATTTACTTGTAAAGGTGAATGAGGAAGAAAGCTGCATAAATTGATTACTTTGGCCACTTGGGAGCTGCAGGACAACCTGAAAACATGCATTAAAAGTACAGTATCATTAGCCAACTGTAACTTATTAACACATCCAGCAGCAACAGAGCAACATTGACATTAATTCAAAGTCATGTTTCTGTCCACCTGACAAATGTAAATCCCATTCTCATTCTCATTTGAGCTCCTCCCACCAACGCCTGATGGATATTTATGGCTTTTTAAGATGCTAAATGCTCCGCTATGCTCACCATCTGGCTGTTAATTTTGTCTGTCTGTTATTTGATGCTAGATTGGTCTACTAGAGCTTTTTTTTTTTTTTTTTTTTTGCTGAAAATGAGGTTGCAATGAAGGTGTGGGACAGTTCCATCTGTCAAGTCTAGCTCCACACCTATCAATATCTGGTCAACTCTATGGTCTTTTTCATTACGTTAATACTCTGGTGCTACAGAATCTGAGACATCACAGAAAAAATGAGTGACGCTACAATATCTGAATACATTTGAGGAAATGTGTACATTGACAGCTATAAGAATAAAGTATGATGATAAACATTTGCAGGTGGAAAATAGCTGAAATTCCAAATAAGGTCTGATACAGATTTTAGTGTAACAGCAGAGCTAGAAGTCTCTGCAGAATTGGGTAATAATTCTCAGTGAGGCTGTAAGCCACTCCTTTCATATTACACTTAAAGTAACCCACTAAATATTTATTGCTGCAGTTTGAAAGCACTGAACAAGGATGTTATCAAATGCAATCAAGTTCAGAAACAAGAATCGAACAGGGATGCTTTTATTAAAAAAAGACCAAATGCATGTCTTAATGAAGCGTAAAGAGGAAAGATGAATGGCACAGAAATAAGTTACAGATGTCTTCCTGCAAAGCTCATAGAGGGCTTAGAGCACTAGATGGATTAGAGACGAGGTAAGTAATGTAGGTAAGGCAGAGCAAAAGCTCTTGGCCATGACATTAAGTTCAGTTCAAGTGAATGTGGCAGCTTAGAGCTCCAAATGAAGTCTTATTTCACTGCTTATCACTTTTATCGAAACGTGGCCTACGCGTGTTCTCACAGAACCTTTTCACATCCTAAATCAGTAGAAGCCATTAGGTGGTATTGGTGGTTGCTTGCACTTCTGAAATACACTTTTACTTAATCTGCTGCGAGTAATATACATTGATATGACAAGATGAGATATTCCCACGATTGTCTCGCCAGAATATCCATGTAACATGAATCGTAAACATCCCCTTAGCCATCTCAATTAACAGCCTAACAGTAGAAAAAGTATAATTCACTCTCTGCTGAAAGTGCTGAATGGGTGGAGGCTAAGGAGCATCCAGGTTTAGAGTATTTAAGGCCACTGGAGGATACAGAGGAACGTGCATGTTAGCCAAGTGAGAAGGAGAGAAAGCATCTGTCACTAAGCCTCGGGGCAGCTGGACACCATTCCCCCGTGCAGCAAAATCCACAAAATCTTTTACAGGATTTGTTTTTCCATTGCAGATGGTCCTTTGCACATGTTTTCTTCCCATTGGTCCGGGGTCTCAGGCTGCTAGTGCTGCAGATACTATATATAAAGGTGCTCTCTGTCTGCACTAGGTTTCACCTCATCCCTTGCACACTGAAGAGAGGAAACTGGAGAAGAGAGACTGTAGGGAATAAACAATGCAAGAGGAGGTCTGCATGAATTCTGTATAGCCTCAGTCACAGCAGGGTGGACAGGTAAGAGTTGCACAGAGATCTTATTGTATTTCATTAAGAAATCTAATGCACTGTGCACTTAGTGCAAGTGTTTTTGCAATGCATGTTCAAATTTAAATGTATTGCATTTGCATGGTTGCTCGATAATTGCAGCTTGTAAAGTGTTTGCAATGCATTTCCTATACAGTAGGGTTGTATGGTGTAACTTCAGTATGCCGCCACATACAATTTTCCAGCATTTCTACGGTGCATTTGTTCAGTTGAACTGTGACATTATTGCTTTTAAAGAGTGTTGCATTGAAGTAATTCAAAAAAGACATTACCTGTACCATGACAGACAAACATTTACATCCTAACTTTTTGATCTCAGACCACAACCTAATTTAAATGGTCTGAAATTAGAAATCATACGTCATTGTAAGAGAGGTGCATAATGTTTGACTTTTTAGTTTTATTGGAAATAACCTAGATCTAATTGATCATGAACAACTTCTTGATGACTCAAAATCTGCACTTAACAAAGTCTTGTGACACTAATGAGTTCTTAAAGTCACAAACCATAGCTTTGATTTTCCCAATAGCCCAGTTTACTCACAAATACCCCATTGACTTTAATCTAATTCAATGTATCTTTACTATATCAAACTTCTGCAGTGTGATTACATTTCCTCTGTGGAAAAAAAATGAATGCTTGCTCCTATCATCTAAGGCACCTCCTGTTCTCCTTACAATGTCAAGTTACTCTAGATTGAATATCTCTTCTATATTTGTGTAACGGCAGAATATTTACTATTAACTTCAAAGAAATGGATGTTCATTACTGAGCAACCGACACTGCGGAGAGTAGGTTTTAAATGGAATGGGTGTTAAATGTTCTACAGCATTATGTGATAGTAGTACTACAAGAGTCAGCGTAATCCACAGTACCGTTTTGAATGGATTATGTACACTAAACTGTAAGACAATTTAAACAAGAGATTGAGGTTGAGCAAGGCCATTTTACCATTTGTATTTTCTTTTTAATTATTTCACAATGAATAATAGAAGAAAATTCAATTTTAACCCAAAGATATTTAAAGTGTGTTTAAAATAGTGTAAAAAAAAAAGTTAAATCACTATACGAAGGTTTTTGATTCTGCATTTTCATTGCAATTTTGTGCAATGTTGCAAAACAAACAGAAAAAATAAAGTAAAATAAAGAGAATATTTCGATATTTATATCACATCATATCATGACATGAATATATAATAGTTTTCCTGTGTTATGGCCAGCTGTCTCTGTTGCCTATGTGCCATTTTTTCTGTGTAAAATTATGTAAACAATTTGCTAACTCGAAACGCAGTTGTCAACACTACCTACATGCAGATTTAAGTCCAAATATTTTACATGCCAAAATATTCCTGAATATTCTGTGGAGAAAATACAACAACAACAACAAATACAACAGATATATTTATCATGCATTAAATACATTTAATAGCACCGATGCAAATAATCATGCTAAAGTTTGCTTCTACATACCGTATGTCCAATGATAAGGGAAAAAAACGTTGTTTTCTTTTAATTTGCGTGACTGCCACCAGAGGGCAGCATAACATCATAAAGCAAAAGCAAAACATCATGAAAACAGCAGTCTTGTGTACAGTACTCACCATTTGTGATGTGTTTACATACATACAGGCATATTATTACTTAATGTAGCACATACAGATACATGTACACCTCCTCTATATATTCATAATATTTAAAATATGTGTATAGAAACATACTATATGCTTTTGTAGATATACTGTATCTCATGTGGCACATTTAAGCATTCAACATGGTTTTGTATGTTTTTGTTTTCCTCCCGACAGCTTTGTGATGTTAGAAACAGAACCACAAATCTAAGTGTGTTTCTTCGAGGAAGTGGCAGAATTTATGATTAAATATAAAACATTTACTGCATACATACAGCCTGGATTTCCACCGTTGTAGAGTCAAATGTCAAAGCGTTTTGTTTACTCATTTGCACATATGTTTACCTCTGTTTACAGACATGTCACTGCCATCACTTGGAGAGATTCCACATCATCTCAGCAAATACTTTTATGTGACGAGAGCCATATTTAATGACTCTCTATGTCCTGGGGTACGTATGCAACAAAATGTAAAGTGAAAACCTAAATTTATTACCATATTCTTCTGCAGTGAACCAAAATGATCAAAATATTAAATTAAACTAGAAAATTTTATTCTGCAGCATGTACAGGACAGACAGAGAATTGAAATTGCGTTACTTTTCAACCTTTTGTGACAGGACATATATTAAAAAAGAAATAAATAAAAACTGTACAATTTAAACATGAAACATTAAGAGAATGTAATAGTGCAAATGTAACTGTAAGTGCAAAAAGAATTAGCTTAACGACTGGTGGTGAATAAAGTGACTGTGTGTTGTCCACTGTTGATCTATTCCACCCAGTATTTTAATCAAAAAATAAAAAAGACCTTACACTGAATATAGCTACTGCTCGTACACCTAATAGTTTTGTTTTTACATCAAAATATCAAGAAATCACTGTATTTATTTTATTATGATAATTGATTGTATACAGTATATATTGATTATTTATCTGTATTTAAGCAAATAAAGTAAATAATCAGATGAGTCATTTGCTTATTTAATCTTATGCAGTATATGCTCGAAACTCTGCAGCAGGTCATGGCTGGTCCATCTGTAAGTTGTCACACGAGAAGCTGGCATACAATAACCTGATTGGATGGATTCTGTTTAGTCTTCCTTGACAGAATTAGGTCCCCACAGGAAATTGTGTGCTGTAAGACCTGAGCATGGGTTAAGGTGGAACAGCAAGGACTGTGACATTAATTCCCTGAGCTGCACTGATGCAAGCTCCTGCGGGTTCATGAACTATTTATATCTAGCAGCCCCTGTTCTGATTGAAACACTTCGTCACAGCCCACTTGTCTTTAAAGACACTGGGCTTCGAAAACTAAAGGCTACAGAGGATTGTTATCTCTAGCTGAAGACAGGGACAAGTTTCATTTCTAACCAGAGTTTCACAGATTTTTTTTTTTTTACAAACCTCTTTATGTAGGTTTAAAGAAAACCTGACTTTGGCTCCCTCTAATGGGAGTACCAAAAATTACATTGTGACAGACCTCTCCCACATCCCACTCTCATCCATAGATCTGATCACCCATTTTTGCTAGCACTGTCCCTTAATAATAATAATAACAACATACTGTAGCTTGAAGGAAGTGTCTTATTTTATTTCTGTATTCTGTCAGTTTGGTGTATTTGCCTCAGCTGTCACTGCCCATTCCCAAAAAAAAGGTCCAAAGGGCAAGTAAAGCATGTATTTTTCTGAGGCTAACATTTATAACACATTCTAACATCTATTAACGACTGTAGCAAAGCTCAGTTAATGTGTACATCCAGCAGCGTGTTGGTCATCTCCTACCAAATTCTGTCTAACTAAGACAATTCAAGCGTAGCTTTCAGGTAGGAACGCATATCGTTGCTGCCCTCTGCTGGTGGAGTATTAAAAACTGTGTACATTAATTGAAGCAGACATTTAAAAGTAATGCAAACGCTACTTTCCCTACTAACTAATTACTTTCACATGCAGTATTTGGTAAAGCAATTCAATTACTTTTAAGAGAAGTACCTAGTACTCAGTACTAGTTTTATTAACTTGCACAACACTGCACAGCACTATGTCGCTTAGAGCATCTTTCAGCTAATTGCTTTGGTTTTCTGGTTTACAACTTTACTTAACTGCTTTTGTTAACTTTTGGTCTCATCATCACTGATGCCAGCCACAGCAGGCAGCTGTTTTCTGTGAGAAAGCACTTAAAACCCACTGTACACTAAACCCCAAGCAACAAACGATAGAGACATTTAGCAACTAGCTGGTGAAGACAGCAGAGAACAGTTAAAGAGCCAGACCATCAACTTGAAGGTGACTACTGGTTTCTGCTGCCCCCAAGTGGCAAAAAAATGTTTTAGCGGTGAAAGAGCCTGTACAGTGGCATCAACAGTGTACAACAAATGTATAATTTTGTAGAATGTTAATAAATTCATTTTTATTTTTATTGACAATTTACAGGCTCTGTAGCATTGTATGCGAGAACTGAACATCCCACAAAAACATACGTAGCTCTGCAGTGGTTCAGTTGGCAACATTTTGGCAAGAATGGTCAGCATGTCTTACCAGGTAGCTAGTTGAGTTGGGTACACTTGACTGAGTTCTACCCTCAACACAGCCAATTCAGACACGTAATGAATACAGGCGCCAGATTTGGCAAGATTTTGGAGGCGCATGCCTGGGCCAGTTTGGACTGTAAATGAATTCTCCTCAGCAGCACCGTTTGGGCCACTGTTTTTACGTAGAGTCAGGCCATTGAACCTCAGGCGATTTATGCATGCCATTCTTCAGCCTCTGTTGGACCAAGCCATCTTAGCTCTCTGGGTTGTTGGGCACATCAGATATGTGTTTCGAAGATGCCTGTATATGTTCCACTTGTTTCTTACTGTTTCAGTGCTTCGGACTAAATCGGGAAACTCTTGGTGGATGTTTCTGTGTCCAAGGTTCCATCCAATGGCACCGCCACTGCCTGCTTCTCTGAGTCTTGGAGAGAGACTCCAACAGGTATGTATGCCCATCAAATTGTCACAGGTAGAAGAAAAGAAGAAACAAGGAAGGACAGTGTACATGTGTCTATTGTGCTTAGCTCTTAAGTGTAAATGGCCATATCAGGAGCCACTTTTACAATTAAGACATCTTGTTTGCAGATAATATGATCTTAGCACAACACTTTTCCCATTGGTACAGCAGTTCAAGTCATCAGGTATACCCAATTCTTTGGATATCTGTGGTATCTTCTTCTACATTGCGTCTCCAAATGGCAGCCATGTGTTGCTTGGAGAACTGAGCGATAAATCTGTTGCTTTTTTATTCAGATTTTTGTTTAATTTGTTATCAGCAATATATCTGTTGTCATGTCATATTTATTAGATCCATACGCCGGCAAAGACAAAACAACAGTGTGGGACTCTCTTGAAACTGGACGTTCCTTTGCAGTCAGAACTATCAGGTAAACACTGATGGCTCGAACTAGCATAAACCTGTCTGTAGATGGTAGGTACAATATATGATAGAACATTTCAATACTGCTGTCAGGCATTTAAAATGTGCATGTTTATGCAAGACACTCAGACGCCACCTCTGACTTGCCCTAGGCTTAGAGCTTATCAAGGACTCTTAGCATGCTGCATTTTATCATTATAGCACTGCATTATAGCTGGAGATAAGTTGGGATTTCTTTCTTTTGAAAGTAAGCATTTCCAAAATCTGCTCACTTGTAGAAGACCTGTTGTTTGATCAAATTTCTCAAAATGCAAGCTGGCTGGCAGGGACCTTTCCTAGAATGCAAAAGTGGCATTTTCGTGAGCTACTGCACCTTTATTCTTAAAAGTCGGTCTTCAGACTCACAAAATAGTGTACGTGTAAGCAGGTCCTACGACACAATTGCATCTTTGACACCTAACCTGCTGTAGATATCTAAAAAGCCCAATGGCTATTTCTACAGGACTCTGCGAACTTCAAAGTACAGATATTTGCAAGGCCACTTTTGTAGGGAAGAAGTGTGTTGGCACTGTCAGAACCCCTTGATTTCTCTCTATTGATCTAGCAAACATTTCTCCCTTCTTTATGGCCATATATCATTTTTATAAGACAGAGCCCTGACAGCAGAAACACAGTCCAATAAAGTTTTTAGCAACAAGCAGAGGCTTGGAAGCCAGATGCTGCCTAACTGCTACACAACAAAGTCAACATGTTTGAATAGAACGTATGAGTTATACTGTGAAACGCTCATGACACCTTCAGAACCAAGTCAATGGATTATATGTACACCGAAATCACCTTAAAACACGTTCTAATGTGTTTTACAGCACCAACAAAAAAGGCGAACAGCACGAACATATCAACAACAGACATCGAAGCTGGTCTTTGTCATTTGTTCACGGACACTTTTGCCGAGACAGTAGTCCAATTCTCAGTGGTAAGAAAATGTTTGTAGGGAGTTTAGAGTGTCTTGTCATTTTAAAATGTGCTACATGGCCAGTGTTGATAATCAGTATTCCCAAACAACAGTTGTATGTCCATTCAACAATAGGCTAGAATACCTATAAACATGGCTACTGTTTAATATTGCTATTTGACATACTGTTGCACAGGGGGTCCGAATTGTTACTGATGCATACAGTACAACTACATACAACAGCAGGTCTAGTGCCCTCTGTGGAACAAACTGTAAATAACCATAACTGCAGTCACAATTACTATATTCTATGTCTGCTAACCGTCTTAGAACTGTAATCAGAAAGAAGCTGATTTGTCGTTCGTGACACGTCAGACAAAGGCTTGTTGATGTTCTGACAACTTTCATTCCTTAATATGAAATTCTTGTACAAGGTGCACACAGATTATTATGAAATTATCTTTACTGTGGAGTGCCTCAAACTTCCAACTTCCAAGTATTTGTTGTGCTGGTCTCAAGCAGCAGACAATCTTGGATTTTGAAATTCTCAGAGGTAAACGTGACTGAGTAAATGGCTCGATCACAGTAAAGAAGGAGTCGTTTTAATTGGATTTTACCCTGTAGTAAATCTGAATAGGTGACCCTCAAGCTTATTACTTAAACAACGCCACCAAGTGGCGAAAACTGGGAGGTTCGAGTCTGATGGTGACTTAATGAAACACTGGCAGCATACTGGCAAATGTACTTAAAATTGCTTTCTTGGCCTTGGCAGATCTAATACATTTTAGAAAAGAAGAAAAATCACAATATTATTTTTGGCAGTTAGCAATGTTTTGATATTTAATAGATATCCCATCAACCAACTTGTCTTTTTTCTGTTGTCAAAGTCTGGGAATAATTCTAATAATATAATAATATGATGAATCATGAACATGTTATTTCTACAATATATTTTAATATATGTTCATTCAAGATGTTTTCTATATTTTAAGGGTTTCATATATTTAAATAGTGTGTGATACTATTCACCTTTCAACAGGCAGTGAGCGTTATTGGATTTGCCATGCCAAATGTAAACTAAACTCAGTATTTTGATTTCACAGGTTTTGTAGTAGTTGCTGCTACAGATCATATTTCCATTATTATAATTGTTTCTACTATGTCGAATTTCTTGCTTAGATACAACTTGATTAATGCAGCAAAGACTATTGAAATCTAACAGTGAATCCTATGTCAGAAGTAAAGCTCTACCTGAGTTCAAAAGAAGGATGTCGGATGTTGTTCTGTAACAAGGCACTTCTGATGTAACACATAGAGATATAACAGGTAATTAGGTCTGTCGTAATGGGATCATCCTGTGGACTTACAAGTTATTTGAAGTGCCCTGTGTGCTGGAGCGAGAATGCAGATAACATAACAGATCGAGGCCCTTTGAAAATGGCTCTTCAGACATGAAAGTGGTTGAATTTCCACAACAAATTGCATATTGTGACATCTAATTGATAAGTGAGGCCAACTAAATATATATTGGTATAATGTAGGCTTTCATTAATTAAAAGAAGTTAGTAATGTATTCTCTAATCACATGATGTTTTCTATAAATTCTACCTTTACAGGTGAAATTATATACATGCAGTATAGGACACCTATATATAGGGTGGGTGACACATTAAAGGAAAAACAATATAAAGTTTCTTAGTAAGGTGTTGGGCCACCACATGCTGCCACAACAGCTCCAGTGCACCTTGGCATTGATTTTTACAAATCTCTGGAACTCTACCAGAGGGACAGAACACAATTCTTCTGAAAGATATTTCCTCGTTTGGTGTTTTGATGACGGTGGCGAAGAGTGCTGTCTAGCATGTCAGTCCAAAATCTCCCATCGATGTTCAATTGCGTTGAGATCTGGTGACTGCGAAGGCCACAGCATATGATTCACATAATTTTCATGCTCATCGAACCATTCAGTGACCCCCTTGTGCCCTTTTGGCACTGTCATCCTGGAAGAGACTGCCCCTATCATGTTAGAAATGTTTCATCATAGGATAAAAGTGATCACTTAGAATAACTTTATATTGATGTGTAGTGACCCTTCCCACTAAGGGGACAAGTGGACCCAAACCATGCCAGAGCCACTGGATCTGCTCACTGTAGTGGTCAAGTTTTCAGGCCTGTACTGTTCGGTTGGTGTATGCCACTCAAGCACTTGCCCACTTGTTGAAACTATGGTCAAGGATGACTCATCTGATCAATATCACTTTTTTCCACATCTCTGTAGTTAATAGCACCTATGGTTGTTGCACAGCTGAACTCTCAAATGTGCATTCATCTTTGTAATGAGGGGTTATGTACAGCATCCTACTATAATATCCCTCTCTATGTAATTAAGATAGGATAAGGTCAACTTTATTAATCCCCAACTGGGAAATTTGGTGTTACAGGCAGCATTAATAAGAATAGCAAATAGCAAAGACAGTAGAAATTAAAAAAAAATACAAAATGCAAAATACAAAATAAGAAGTTGATTGAATTGAAGTGAATTGTGGACTGTTTTTCCTTACATATCTCACTAATGCATGAGCATTATGCACCACCCTATTTACTGATGTCTTTCCTATAGATCTGAATGCAGATGTTCCTTTAGTCACTGTTTCTATTCAAACACAAGCCAGTTGAGCAGTCTCTGTGGCTGCTGCTCCTACCTTCTGTGCCCCAACAATGAACCCCCTTAGATCCTTTCCTCTTGTCACCTTGATACAAAATCAGAAAAAACTGGGTCTGCTCAGCATTTTTATACTTGCCACAGAGCATGATTGGATGTTAATTGCTTACTGATGTTGCTTGCTTATTGTACAATGCAGTGTACCTGTGTGGGAGAATCTGCATTTGTTATGTTTCTTATATATTACATTATCATTATATTATACTAATTTATTCAGGTTTTTCCTTTAATTTGTCACCCGTCTCAGACTAAATAACAGCATTGACTCTCTTAAATGTGAGACTTTAATAGAGATATCTCAGTGGAAATATCCCAGCTTTACTTGTTTTTGTTGTGTACAGTGCATTGAATCAGTTAACTGACTAGCCTACATATTAGATTGCTAATTGAATAATTGATCTGTCCTCTGCTTAGGGATTTGATTTGACCCAGTCAATAGTGAGTCTGACGGTTTGTAAAACCAAGCTCACTTTTCAAGAATTTTCCCTATTTGCTGTGCATTTTGATAGCACAAAACCTTGAACATATGTCATAACATGGTTTTGTATGGCAAGTAAGCATGTTTGTGAACTGATTTAAACACCCAGCATAACACTGTTGTTTGCAGTTTACAGTTGACCTGAGGACTGGTGGGGGAAAAGAGAGTGTGAGAACAGTTTCTCTCAGGTTGTCCTGTCATGACACAGCGGGGGATGAGCCTGTGACACCTTAAACCTTCACAGGGGATTTGTGGGATTGTGATTGGAGTGAAGGATTAGGGTTTTAGTGGCACACAGCAAACAGTGGGTCTGTGGGTCAGTGTGTCAGTATATCAGTGAGTCAGTAGGCTTTTATTTTTCCCAGAGTAGGTCAGCTATCTGCTTTCCATGAGACAGGCCAATGCAGTTTCTTCCTGGTGTCAAAAGGTACCAAACTGATCTGGACTGTTAGCACTGCACTGTGTACATGCTCTAAAGTCATCACACGTGCAGCCAGACACTGAGCTGTGACCCATGTTCTTCTCCTAACATTAACAAAAGGCCTCTTTTGCTTCATGGGCTTTGGTGGGTGGCAGGTCACAGGTGCCATGAGTCCTAATTAGCAATTTGACATCATATCACCATTCAGGCTTCGACATTTGGAATTACCCAACATGCAGATGTTAACAAACACATTTATTAACCTGCAACCAGTTGCTGCATACCTAGACATTGCAAGCTGCAAAAAAAAAAAAAACATAGATGACACCTACAGAAATCATGAGCAGATGTTGGTTAAAGGATCATTTCATCCACTTTGCAAAAAAAAATATTTACCCACTTATCCCTTTGGGCTATTGAGACAGATAGGAAGTCTGTTTTGGTTTTATTTGCCCAAGTTTTAGTTGTTATCTCCAGTTGAAACATCTACCACTAACTACCAAAATACAGTGGAGGAAAATGGAAATTTGCTGATGTCACACAAACCATTAGAATATAGTTTAAGAGTAAACATCAGAGTAATTTTTCCAGAAACAATGACCTGATTACTTTGAGTAATCTACTGGCATCAATTTGGAAAGTTTTAACTACTTTTTCTTGACACTTCCATTGCATTGGGGTTTAACAGAAAACTCGGGAACGATGCCTCAAAAACCAGGCAAAAAAACCCAAAGGATCTGCATGACTAGAAACCACCAGGTAAGTCTCTAGTCACGCAGGTCAGTGAGAAAATATGCTTTGTGATTTGGGTGAACTGACATTGTATAATTTGTTCTGCGCCTCCTTAAAGGTCCAAGCTTCCTATCCAAATACATCACAACAGGCTGAATGATTCACATACATAAGAACCATGTCTCTCATTTGCCCAACAAGTGCATCCTTTTTGAATTTGTTGAAGTGGCCCACATTGTTGGCTATTTCAGCCATTTCTGATGATATTTGCTCTAACCCTCCATTAGTTTGTGTTTCTGTGAGGCTTGAAGCAGGAACTTGTGACAATGCTGTGGTGAATCCAACAGTCACATTTTAGGGTGAAAATTCAGCTCGAAGTATCTGGCATCCCATGTTCAGAAAATCCAAACAGTTAAAGTTAGCGAATAGCTGGTGAACGCAGTAAAGCATTTAGCAAGAGCCAGATATGCTATTCATTAAATTTTTCCGATGCATTCCTCGTTCTTTGGTAACTACTCAGAATTTTAAGCAGCATGTAGTCACGTATTACCATTATTTTGTTCAGCGCTCTTCTTATTCCATTAGCAAAGCAAAGATGTATTGATAGCAATTCATTTTAGAGCAGTTCACCATCACCCCAGAAGGGGGTGCCCAATACCAGGATTGTATCAAACATGAAGGCCTCAGTAAATTAAAGTTTTCAGACCAGTAATGGATGAATGGAGAGAGAGCGATGTGCAACATATACAGACTCCAGACTAAATAATTCCCTTAGGTATAATAAAACCCAAACGCTAAAAGGACCTTAAAGCTAAATGTCTCGAAAAACTGGGTTTCTTGTACTTCTGTTTGGTAGGCGTGACTAGCATTGATGAATATATTTTGCAGTGAGTCTGAAGATTTGTGGTACTGTTGTGTGTCTGTGGTGGGTCAAGAACGAATCTGCTGAAAAACCCGTTTGGAAGAATGGCCATAACCTGCAAGTATTCACAGTAATGTGGAACTAAAATTGCTGAATAGAAGAGACACACCTCACACTATATATTCAGGTGAGTGTTGCTTAGGTTTAAACTGTCTCATCATCACTTTCATGTTTTTTTTCAAACTCTTGATCCATTAAAATGTTCATCCTTTAAGCAACTGAGGGTAGACGCCAGGGAATTTTGATTAAGAATGGAGATTCAACCCAGAGAGATTAGCAGGTGTAATGTAGATGGGGCAGAGCTGTAGCGTATGAGGTTGAGGTATGCCCCCTCACATCATTGCCTTGTAATCTTAAGTAGGTGTGATGAAAGTGTTCTTAGATGAGCTCATCAGCTTCATTGATTTTTGTAAATTTATTGATTATTCTAAATTTGATGCAGCAACACCTTTAAAAAAAAGTTAGGACAGGAGCAACAAAAGACTGGGAAAGTTGTAGAATGATCCAAAAACACCTGTTTGGAACATTTCACAGGTAAAAAGATTGATTGGTAACAGGTGATAGTATCAAGATTGGTTACGAAAGGAGCATCCTGGAAAGGCTCAGTCGTTCACAAGCAAGGATGGAGCGAGGTTCACCACTTTGTGAACACATGATTGGATAAAGGGTATTACTACATGGGCTCTGGAACACTTTTTTTGAAACCATCAGCGGTAAACAGTTCCTTTGCAGATGATTGCATTGTTTTTGTTTATGTTTTGCACAGCGTCCCAACTTCTTTGGAATCAGGGATGTGACATAATCTGCTGATTGCTGATTTTTTTGCACTTCTGTTACAATGACTGAAGGATGCTGGTCCTTGGTGATAAAACACCTGTATCAGCATCCTTCAGTCATTGTAGCAGAAGTGCTTGGGTTTGCGCTCTTCAAAACCCAGGATATGACAGTGGGTGAGGATAGGGTTATGTGTAAGTTAAAGGGTAAGAAAAGGTGGTGATTGGAATACCATGTCAGTGCTTTGCACTCTGCGATACACAACAGAACTAACGCAGAGTCTACATGGCTTTCTTCTTCTTGTAAATATTGCTATTGAGGACAGTATCCACAAGGACCATGTAACTGCTGAGTTATCACTGATGACCCTGACATATTAGGCCACCAGTAACTTGGACACGAATATGTATAAACAACTTGTAAAATCTAAAAAACATTTTTAGTGCCAGAACGCCCTCTGTCATCGATTACAGTCCATTTTGGATGGTGTAACATTGGCTGTTGAAGGGGAGTTGGCAAATTTTGGCAGTTTTTGAAAGTGCAAGTAAGGGATTTTGGGTACTGGCGTTCACTGTGAGTCGTTTTAAAAAAAATGGTATAAATATATGCTTGATTTGTTATATTTTACTTAATTCATACATATAGAAATATTTATAGGTCAGTGTACAATCATGGTTCACTATATAATGATATGTGGATGTCGTGCTACTGTATTGACATGATATTGAAAACAGCAGGACATTTGATACGTTTCGAGGTTGATCATCTACTTCTATACTGTTCTCTCAGCTTTAGACTGTGATCAGTCAGGTGCAAATGATGTGAAAATGACAACATGCCAAGGGAATGTGACAACTGTTTACACACCAAATACAGACAGTCCATAAAGCCACTTCCACTGTTTGTATGAGCAAACACGCCCTTTGCCTTACAGACAGTGCTGGTGTGATTACATGGCAGGTAACTTATTTCTCGTGCTGGCTAAAATTGGGATTTTGACGATATGTGTCATCACATGTCATGCTTTAAGAGGACATGCACTGACTCTAACGTTTTATCCTTTATGCATGTAGTAAAATGTATACTCATAATGCTTGTGAAAAAACTATGCTTTGTGAAAAGCACTGACGTAGAGTTTCCAACATTTTCTAAATTAAAACATATTCCTACAAAGCCAAAATGTCAATAGCCAATACAGCTAATGGCCATAACTGTTTAGAGAATAAGGAGAGTAAGAACTATTTGTGTTTACAGATTTTTTTTTTCTGCTGTGGTCAGTTCAAGTTGGATATATTTTTAAAATGACCATTTTTCTTCTTTCTGTTTCACGACACAGTGCATTGTCATTGTGGCTAAAGAAGAGAGATACAATGATTTTAAAAAAATGGAATGGAAATAGATTGATTTAAAATATTTATTTATTAAAATATACTGTAATCATTATAATCAGCACAAAATGACAAATGTTTTACATTTAATTGCCATAACAAATCATTAATTGTGCATAAAATATATTATGATATAAAAATAAAGACAGTAATTGTAACTTTAAATCGACACAAAATCCAAATCCTGGCTCCATTTCCACAACCAGTTACAGTATACAGAAATTTCTGCATCATCTGTGTGCTCTGCAAACACATGCAATATCACACATTTAAACACAACTAAAGCTTAAGAAAATAAGCGGATTGACATTTGCTTTCTGTAGGCCTATTTACATTTTCTAGGTTGTGCTCACCTGAGTTATTAGTAGACCCTTCAAGCAAAATTTGCCCTAAAAATACAGTAGGGTGATAAAGTGCTTAGTAAGTTATGTTACGATGGCACCTCAATGCCACATTTAGTCCTGTGACGGGGGTGCTTACAAGATGAAGTAATAAACAATAAACTCTAGCGCTAAAATTTTTGCATAGGTTTGAACTATGAGAAATAATACAAGTGCAGCTTAGAGGAAAAAGAGAGGGGTGAAAGAAGTTAATGCAATGTTTGGACAAAAACGTCATCAAACTTGGTCTTACCTTTTAAATCAAGTAGTTTTAAAATGGTATGGACATGGTATTGCGCATACTCAAAACAAAATTAGAGTTATGAGTTATGCAGTTAGCATGTGAGAAAGAGGTTTCCAATCCCCAGAAATGATTACCAGGTCGTCTTTTCTGGAAAGTTTCTAATTTTACATCACCCCAAGAAAACTTTAGACTTTGAGAGATGTAAATGCCAACGTGCAACAGTACATGCTCATTGACCCACCTGCCTCACAGACCTTCACATTACATGACACTGAAGCAATAGCTAAATGTTTGCTCACGCTGCTGAGAAATGACCTTGGGTTCATACACAGAGCCATAGTTACCCAACTGATTAGCCGACTTGTGTAAACAATACAGTGGAGATGCTGATGAAACATATTTCAACCTGCATGCAGCATCGGCTGTACTCAGACAGAACTCAAGGCAGTTTGTGCCTGTCCAAACCATTTCAGTTCAGTGTTTTCATGCAATGTAATAAAAACTGCTCCTTTTCACAACTTTACAATAAAATGAAAATGTTGGATACAGAAAGAAAGAAAGAGTAATAATATCAGAAAACAAACAATAGCCCATATGAACATTATGTCACAGGTCCACATAAAAAGAACTGGAGATTAAATGAAGATAACTTGAAACTCAATGTTCAAGTTGTACAAGTTGCACTTTGTCATCATGCATTAATGAAGAAGGCACACTTTAAATCAAGGATCTCTGTCATTGTTTAAAAAGCCTTGCTTTAAAATAAAGTTAAGTATTTAAAGTAAATATTGTATATCATATGTGGACACAGTGACTATTACATGAAACATACTGTAGCTAAAGGTTTGAAAGAGCTCCCAATTTCCTGAGAACCTTACAACATTTTACTTTGATCTGAATTCCAGCAGAAAAAATAAATAACCTACATATGATGAAAATGACAAAAGATTGCTGCCCTGAAATCTACACTTCAGCAAAGGCTTCATATTAATCTCTTTGTGTTTGGTGTGACCTCCATTGACTCACCTGCCCTGGCCTGATCTGCTTGTCACCAATATAAATGTTTTTATTAATATCATACCTTTCCTATTGTGTTGAGTCTGCCATATATTAATTATTATTCTTAATTTCTAGCCTCTCTTTAATTTAAGCCTCTGACATATCAATAAAAAATGTCTGCATTCAGACTCAGTGTATACTCTTATTTAGACTGACTCAGCTGGTTCTAGGCACTCAACATTTTCTTTCCAGCCAGCTCATTACATACTGCATCTTAAAGGCTTATAAAATTAGGATGAACGTAGAACTGTATGATTTCTTAATATATAATACCAAAAAGAAATCTAGTGATTTAAATCTTGAAATTTATTCATATTCTTGGCAGAATATATGAGTGCTGTGGTAATATCTTACTACTCTACTCTTTTTCTTTGTGCCTAATATATCCCTAATGTAATCTAAACACAGAAAATTAATCTCCTTTGTTCATGCGTGTTTGTATCTTTCTGCCAAGTAACACGCAGAATTCTAAGTTTCCTGTGTTAAAGCACAACATTAACCATATCTTTCATATTATGTCCTTTATGTACATCCACAGGACTCCACTATCATATCAGGGACATCTGTTTTGACAATGCTGTGCTGAGAGTTGAAGTACACCATGGACAGTGGCCGACGCTCAGTGGGAACACAACATGAAGATGCAGCTGTGTTAATGCCGTTGACTTTCAGCTGGCTGAAGACAGTGGCATGGAATGAGGATGCTATCCCTGGGGAACCAGACAGATGTTGGGGGCACTGACCCATGCAGTAGTTCATATGGTAACCTTCGGGTGCAATGATCCAGTCGTGCCACTGGATATCCTTGAACTTGATGTAGAAGTCTCTCTTGCAGCACACAGTAACATCGTCACCACATCGCAACGAGCGCTTCCTGAGTAAGTGTTTGGAGTGGTTTTCACGGAGACGCACCTGGGCTACCATGAAGGGCTGGTAGGGGGTATCGGCAGAGCCATCCAGGGAGCAAAGGTTCTTCCCGTCCTCATCACAGCTGACCTCCAGATGCAGTCGGTGTTGGTTTCCATCTAGGAAGGCCTGCAGGGTGCGGGTGATGGGGAAGGTGTGCCAGTTACTCTCCTGGACCTCCAGCATCTTTTCTATCACCAGGGTGCGATTAGAGCCTGAGTCCCCACCATCTGTGGAGAGGAAAACCCGCGCAGGGAGCCGGGAGTCTCTGTGAGGGTCCTCAGAGGAACGGGCGTAGATCCACAGAGATGACTGGAGGACCTGGATACTTTGGCCATGTTCCTGCAGAAACTGGAAGGTAAGACTGAGGCTGTCCTTCTCACCATGCTCTGTCTTATCTATGGATCAATGACAATATAAGAACAACACAGACTGTTAATGTTTTGGTAATTTTACAGATTGCCACCTGTGTTACAAAAGCAAAGGGAGAATCATTTTTAAACCATGCTTGTAAGGTAGAACACAGAGTCAATGCAAAAATAAAGGACATGTCAGTCTACTTCTGTCTATTGTAAGCTAAGAGATGATATGACACTAATATATGATCCCAACAAACTGCAGGCATGCAACCCAGACCCCCAAAAAGTTGGGATTTGTGTAACAGAATGAAATCATTTGTAAATAAACTGTTTACTGGCAGTTTTCCGAAAGAAATGAAGTGTATTTAGAAGTAGTAACATCCTTTATACAATCATGTGTTCACAAAGTGGTGAACCTCGCTTTATCCTTGCTTGTGAACGACTGAGCCTTTCTAGGATGCTCCTTTCATTCCCAATCATGATACTATCACCTGCTACCAATCAGCCTGTTTACCTTTGGAATGTTCCAAACAGGTGTTTTTGGAGGTTCCACAACTTTCCCAGTCTTTTTTTAAGGTGTTGCTGCATCAAATTCAGAAAAATCATAATTTTACAAAAATCAATGAAGTTTATGGGGTCAAACATTAAATGTATTGTCTTTGTAATGTTTTCAATTGAGTACATATCAAAAAGGATGAGCAAATGATCACATTCTGCTCTATTTGTACACAACGTCCCGACTTTTTTGTACTATGAATCATGCTTCAGTATAAAATCTAAAAATGATGTTATTTAGTCTAATCCTAAACTTTTACCACATTGTATGGAACAGCGTACCAGCCTGAAGAAGTTATTAAGACACACAGACACCCTGACCTAGTTTGTGCCCATTTTAAAGCGCACACAACACGTGTGCCTAACGGGAAAAAACAGCTTCAGAGTTCACAAGATAAAAGCCAAACTTACTTATATCTGCAAAGCTCACTATTTCATAGCCTTGATCTTTTGTAGGTATATTGTTTTCTAGTTCAAGAGTACCATCCTGTCTAATGCGGCCCGAATGTAGTTTGCGGAGCGCTGTCAGGAGCGCAACGCGGGGCACGGTCTGAGTGATGTTTGGTCTCTCTTTCAGGTGCAGCTTGTCCAAAAGTTGCTGTTTGGCGATTTCTATCATCAGCCTTTCCTCTGCGTCTTTCTCCATCGCCGGCAAGCCACAGGACGCGCAGCCCGGGGAGCCACTGACACAGAGACCCTTCATCAATAAGGGTGCCAAAATCAGAAACGCTGGGAATGAAAAAGGCAGCGTCATCCTCAACTCTGAAGTAAATGAATGCATTGTTGTGCTCGGCGTGCGTAAAAGAACGAATAAAAATCTTCAGATCCTTTATCTTGAGTTGTTAATGTTCCTAATGTTGCCAGAGGTCCTCGTTCGCAGCTGGACACCGTGTAGACAGGAGCTGAGAGAAAGGACTGGTGTTACACCCTCCTGATGGTAAAGATATCTGGGGTAATCCACCAAAACTGGTGACACGTTGGAGGGACGCACCAATGAGCGCATCGGGGCATCGAGGAAATTACTGGCAAAGCATCTGTCTGTCCTGCTCTCACACACAACACACACACTCACACAAAACACGCGCCTACACGTAGACTATACTGACTCACAGCCCCTGACACCGGGAGGGGACGACTACTGGTACATGAAATCAATAAAACTTCTGTCAAGGACACACCTGCAACAGGACCTCACTCGCTGCTTTGCATGAACAAACACGTCGACCTAAAAGTGTTTGGTTTGGATTACTTTTAGGATACACTGTATCTAATGAGGTCGACACGTACGTTCATCACAACAGGTAGCTAGTTACCGTGCCCCGTGGTCCTCTGCAGGGCAACCGAGCAGGATCCGTGACCTGCCGTTACTCTTGTCGATCAAGCTGAAATTCAGTGCCCTTTAACCCAGTTACAGAACGCGCGCCGCGTAGTCACCAAATACGCAAGAGTGCTCGTGGCTGTGAGGCAGGGACTGCGGTATTTGAAACACGTTCCGTCATGTTCTCTGCAAGGTGGCATAATATCATACTGCAAATTGATGCCTCCTGTGTGTGTGTGTGTGTGTGTGTGAGAGAGAGAGAGAGAGAAAGTGTTTGGGTTCTTACCACCACTTTATCAAACCTGCACACCTTTTGATGATCCTTAATGTAACCTTTTTGCACTGTGAATCTGCTGAAGTGGATACATGCCTACAGCACACAATGCTGACATACAATGTACTAATTTAAACCTATAATAATACATATTGCCATAAAGTGTTCTGTAGGTATATAGTTAGTGTGTAAGGAGTGAGAGTGTCAAGAAATCTACTCTAACAAATGAGTTCTAGTTTGGACTTGCACACTATAGCTACGATGCCGGATTGAACACATCGAGTACAATGTTTAAACCAGAGTCAAAATTCCTTGTATGTGCACACATACTTGGCCAATAAATCGATTCCGATTCTGAATGTGGTAACATGTTGCTATTAAGTTATCTCAATAACCTGGGTAAGAAGCCCCATGCACCCAAGGAAAGGAATAACCCTTGCTTTGTAATAATGTGTTAAAAAGTGCTCTATCACAATCTGCCCTAAAATAGGACACTTTCTGAGTGTGACACCTTCTACTCTGACACATACAAGACAAGCTGGACTGACAATCAAGTTTCCTCAGAACTTGTCCTGAACTGTATTTATCATTAAAATGCATGCGTTACATCAGTGTTCCTTAACAGACAAGTACATACATTTGCTTGCCTTAGGCTTGAACAGGCCTATGTGTCACTTTACTGTCACTGAACTGGTACACGTTAATTGCCAAAGCATATATATTTATGTTTACTGCCTGTCTACATGTATATCCTGCTCTTACCTGTTCATAACTGGTTCTCTTTAAAAATATCTGCATTGTTGCACAACCTGTTACATGCACTTTATTCATTTTATCACTACCGTTCACCCGCCTACCACGGGATTATATCTTATAATCTATTTAATTTAATTCTGTTTTATATATATTGTATTTTCTATTCTATCATTTTGTATGAGTATTGTTGAAGGCAGTTTGAGAAAAAGAATTTCATTGCCAGCAACTGCTATTGTAATTGTGTATATGAGAAATAAAGAACTTGAAACTCTAGATGAGATTGAGCGACAAGGCCTTTCCATGGCATAGTGGTACTTGCCTGCCGACATGTGGGGGCTTTCAGGAACTACAACAAACTTTATTTGGCCCATGGATTGATTAGATTGGGGGGGGGGGGGCTTTGAATAATGTGTAAAATAAATGTGTACAAATTAAATGGAAAAAAAAAAAAAGTATTTCACTCAACAGCTGCCTGATCATGAACCAACAGCCACACCTGATCATAAACCCTAAGAAAGGTTGAAAAACAAGGTTAAAAATAATCATTCAATGTTAAACTGATAATGTCAGTGTATATTGTGATATCGTGATTAGACCTGGTATGTGGGAGATATTCTGCAGAAAAATGTAGCTTCATAAAACGCGGCAGTGATTCAACTGTCCACAGTGCCAATAAACTTTCACTTATTTCCAACCAAAGAGGACTTTTATCAAAGCTGGCGACACAAATGGCAACCTAATTGCATATGTTCTTAAAAAAAAGAAGAAAAAAGGATTTACAGGCCCAACGTTTTTACACAAAGCACAAACAAGTTTACCGTACCCTGAACGTGTCCCTGAGACTGTGAAGTACGCCGCTGACGTAAACTGTCGGTGAGGGGAAAAAAGTGACGCTGACACACACAAGCCGGAGCCGTGAAGGGGGAATAGCGTTTTGTTTCTTTTTTCTTTAATTTATGTCCTTTTATTCTTTGTCGTTTTGTTGTTATTTAGCTGTATTCCTGTAACGGATTAGACTGCCTTGTTCCTCAGCGCTTGCTATCTATCGTTACGTCCATGCCGCTCTCCCCTCACGCGGCGCTATTTTGACAGTCGGGGTCGCAGTCAACCAACTCAAGCTAGCAGCACCATTATATTAGCACTGGTAAGTCATTCGGAAAGCTAGCTAACAGTACCAGTTAGCGCCTCATATTTTAAGACTTGACAGTGCTGGTACGTGTTTATAACAAGGTTAGCCTTCCTGTAAACACATGCTACTTTGTTGGTTAACCAGTTGTAATATAAACGCTAGGTTTTGCTAACGTTCGGTTGCTAGCGCACGCTGAAAAGAAAAGGCTAGCTAGCGGGCTAACATTAGCTAGGTGGCTAGGTGCTGTAGGTGGCTAATTAGCTACGCTCGCCGGAGGAAGCAAGCTAATGCCGTGAGCTAGCTATTGTTAGCGTGTGGGCAAGCTAATATTTTCAGTCAACTGCTCAGCCACGGCTCTGACCATACTGCCATCTGTTCTCTACAGGCACAACTTGAAGGATTCTCCACACGGACTCGTGACATACGGCCAGCAAAACGGTAAGACGAACCTTTAAGATGACTTGAGGTAACTTATTACCGATGATCCATGATCTTTAGTCAGATATGTAACGCAACGTTAAGCACCATCTTTAAAGTCCGCGTACTCAATGCCTGATATGAGATGGCCATGTTAACATGTTATCCTTCCAGTCTTAGTTAAGAGACGTTACTGAAACTCGGTCAATGAATGCGAGACTGGAGTGACTGGAAATGAAGTTATTCGATATTTGGTTGAATTAGAATGAAGTGATTGTAAATTTGTACCTATTCATTCCAGTCATACTTGTAGCCCACCTTAGCTGGTGACAACAAGGTGTTATTTATACCATTACACCCCGGCGTGTATATTTATGTGTCCACTGATAGTAAAAAAGGACAGAAAACTAGATGTATACGTAATAACAAATTAATCGGACGTTACAAACCCACAATTACCGTCAATTGTTAGTGGATTATAAGACTGAATCGAAGTGAGCTGATTACAAATCAGTCTAAAACAGTAACACTAACGATACACTGCCAAACTGTTTATAGTACTATGGCATTGAAGTTGTACTTGTGTTTTTTGAGTTCCTAAGTGTTCTTTACCACCTTCGAAATTAAGGTATATATCTGTCATCCTAGGCCTTGGCTTAGTGAGGTACAATTCTTAGATATATTAAGGTGAAACAGAAACAAGCATGTCACTTATTTTGTGTTCTGATCCTTAAACATAGTTGAAGAGTATTTAAATAAGAAATAGGGTTTGTCAAGAAATACTTGAAAAGTGGTCATCTGTCTCTGTGTCTTGGCTTTAGCTCTACATTTTGACACTCAAGCTGAAAATAGATAGCAAGACTGTTGTGTCAAACTAGGTGGGATCACAGCACAGACTGTCGGAGCTGTGATTCAAACATCTGCTCTGGGAAAACAGTATGTGTGTCTGAAAATATAAATATTCATATCAATTGGCATTTGCTAGTCATGTGATCCAGAGAATTGGCAAGTTTCACGCAAGGGCTGTGAATGTAGTCACATTTGATGTTGATGTTGTGTTGAAAATATCACAATTTGACTGTTCCTTTTTAGACTTTGCTGAGTGAAATTATGTACGGGTTAAGCAGGTACCCCTCCCGCGTAATTTCAGGATTCCTGGTTTAAAGAATTGTTATATTCAAAATAATATTGAGTCCGTTTGCGGGTGCAAAGGAAGTATTATTGAGAAAAGGCTTATCCATTGTAAGATCTGATGGAAGTGAGTCATTGGATCAACAGTCTGCTGTTGCTAAGGTCAGCAATGAGAAAGAGGGAGTATAGGGAGTATCCTGCCTCACTGTCAACATGTTTCCCCTTTTATTCCCTGCAATTTGCAAATCTTTGTGTTGCATTACTTAAATTCTGAAGCATCAATAAACTGCTGTTTCTTACAATTCCACACTCAGTTTGGTGGATATGTGTAAGAATTGATTACAAGATTTCATAACTGTGCCCATTCTTTTCTTATTGGTTTGCAGGATGTATAAACAATTGTTTATTCATACACTAGTAAAACATGTAATTTTGTTTGTTGAAATTACTTGCTTTTAGTGTATTCACTTCCCATGATTAAATATTTATGCAAGCCAAGATGGTTGACATAGATGGTTGTTGCTGTATTTTACGGGCTTATGTAATTTAAATATGCAGCTATTATCCAATAAGGCATGTTTTATGTTTTTATTTGTAAGCCAGGTATCCATATCCTCCTCTGTCTCTGAATCTGTTTGCAGCAGCATAAGCAGAAGAGTGGCTTTTTCTAGAGAGATTTGAAGAGCTATTTATAGATCTCTGCCAGAGCACCAAGCGTGGTGCTGTTGCTGCTGCTCCTATCTCTCTCTTCCCTTAACCACTCCTGCTTCTGTTTCTCTCTCTCTCCATCTTTATTTGTTCTCTCCTTCTTCCCTTCTATCTGAGCTACCTTTCTCTTAATGTTTTCCTCTCTCACTGTTTCTCATGCTCTGTTTCCACGTTTTTCTTTGATTGCTTGCTTTGATGTAAATTATTGATCAGAGCAGAAGGGAGGTGACTGGTTGCATGGCTGTAAGTCTGGCCTCAGATTGGGTATAGCTGCCTGACTGACTTCATTGTAATTGCTGCAAAGCTGGAGGGTTTTCGCATGATAGTTCAAAGGGGGAAAAAAACAAAACAGAAAATTCATCACATGTTGAAATTTACCATTGGATCATAGGATCCAAGCAGGGGATGAGAAAGTGTGTGTTGTTCATTTACTGACACTTTTAAAATGAGTATGTATTAACTTCATGCAAGTGTAGCTTCATTTATTCATATATTTGTGCCAAAATAGACCTCATTCAACTCGAGTAGTAAGAAACTGATTGTGTCAAAGCTGAGTTCTGTTTATTTAAGCTCTGTTTGTGTATTTCCAGTACAATAATCGTTTTCCTAGTGTTTCCTTATAGCTTTACCTCAGTTATATTCTGCGTGTAGAGACTGTAGAACCATGTTAACTGATTTAGTTCACTGACGGTTTATCTGTGGTATCTTTGGCTACTGATCCTTGCTGAGCTCCTCCCCTTTCTCCTTCCTGCTTTCAAAGTCCTTCACTGTCTTCTCTTACTGTCCTGTGAAAGAGGCTACCTGGCTGCCCAAATGCAGATGAAGCAATTGGACTTTGTTTGAGGCATTAGGTGGCATTAGTGCATGCCATCCCCTTTATCCCAGTCATGAGGTCAACCAGAGACAAGCTTTTTTTCCAGGGCCATGGTAGGATTGCAGAGTCATTGGTTGGTTTCTTGTCTTAGCCAATTAAGGATAGAAGGTCCATTTTGTGCTCTAAAACATAATAGATATAGACCACTGATATGAGCCTGAACAGATATGTAAACATGAACAATCCCAAAGCTAAAGGAGTTCATTGCTTTGCTTATAATCAAGAGTAAAATCTAAGATTCACTTCATAAAAGTGGAAGACTAAAATTTTGGATAAACTCAAAGCATCCAAAGTGCTTTTACAGGGATGTAGTTCTGTGTCCTGCCTCAAATTGTTTTGCTTTATAGCAGTGTACTACCCTTGGAAATAAAAATTGAAAGATTTATTTGTTCAGCTGTCTACTATAAGTATTAGGTTCCAGTACTCGAAAACAGTGTTTTGAGAAAACAATATTTTAAATCTGATATATACATCTATTGCATTACCCAGCAGTCATACTAGAGATGTGCTGTAAGACGTAATGGATTTAAAACAATGAATATGACAAGCTAAAAGTGAGGAATAAGTAAGACATGGTGCAGAGACGGAAGTCTGAAAAAATCAAGCAATGAAATCTCAGGGTGCCAGTTGGGCCACCACTATGTCCCACAGCTAGGGTTGGATGTTGAGAACCAATTATTAAATTGCAAGAACAGTGAAATTGCTAAGAAATGTGCCCCTCTGAGACTAATTCCTAAAAAACAATTTGCTAAGATAAAGTTAAGACCATCTGTGTTACCATTTGGTTCAACATTTATGCACATTTCAACACATGTATGGCTGATTAAAGTTGTTGTTTTAACTTGTGACTAAAAGCGCAAGTTGTTTTCCATTCACCAAAAACAGTATAAAGTCTCACTTGGTGAAGTCTTTTGCGTTTTGATGTGTGCCTAAACTGCAGCAAGCACCTGTTCAGTGTATGTCTCCATCTGAATAGCTCATGGTGGCTCTTTATTCATTTAACACTCTTTCCTATTGTATTTAAAACCAACCTACTAATCAGAAATTGTGTATAATTCTAATAAAACTTATTTTAATTCATCAAGGAGTTTGCTGTTGTTAAAGTCATTGACTGAGGCTACAGGAAACTGTAGCTGCTTCACAGTAAAAGTCTTGCATTGGCTGTCTGGTGGAAAGCTTTAATCTGCACCCAAATGGAAATCAACATTGCCTGCTATTTCATGCAAGGCTCCTGACTGAGAATTTTAAAAAGTCTTCCTTAAAATATTTTGCTTTGTACATTTATCCCTATGCCATGATTACAATCCCAAATTTTCGTCCTGCAAAAGTCTGACTGACTGATGACATGTTATTTGACTCGGAGGGGCTCCATGACAAATTATTTGATTCATCGGTATCTGGGTGCAGGTTGAATTACAAGCATATTCAGAGGAACACGAAGGGAATTTGAATTCTTCCTGTGCCTTGTGTGCCATTTCACCAAGAGCCAACCCCTTTACCTATAATTTGCCACAAAGTTTTTGTATTCTAGTACTGGGACTGGATCACATACAGTATATGTATATCTGGTTACTTTCAAACATCAGTACATCAAACAAGCAGTGAGTTTCCCCTTGTCAACTGTGACTACTACAAGGCCACAGAAATTGTCACCTGACAAGAGATAAATCTGATGTACAGTGGCCTTGAGTCTGGAAAAAATTATGCATATATGAAACATTGATCTGTACCATATGCAAAAAAAGAATTGCTATATGAGTCACAGTTTTAGTGGGAATGGTCATTTTTGCATTTAATTTTCACTGTCAAAAAATAAAAATGACTGTGATTTTTGCAGTTTGGATATTGCACTTGGTCATATTGGGACTGCAACAAGGAACACTTAGTACATGGGTGAGGAACCTAAGGCTAATCTCCAGAGTCATTACATTACTCTAACACATGCTGAAGTTGATGAGCTGCAGCTCTCTTCTGTGGAGTTTGCATGGCCAATAAGCAGCTTTCACAAGACCACATTCTGACAGAGACAGTGTTGCACAAATTCTGTGGTGAGTGCTAATAGCTAAGAAGCTGAAACCTCATTCAGAAGGAGAATTTTGGGAAGGATGGTCTTGTTACTGCTGCAGAGCTGCTAGCACTGGTCAGAAATTTTTTTTTAAGTTTCTGTTTGCCTGGAACAATCCATAGAGATGAAGGGAAGACCTGATGTGGAAAGTCAGACATAGGAAGTGTCCCTGTGATTTGGCCTTCATGGTAGACAAAAGCCCGCTTTGACGTTGAATATGCTTGTGAGTGTGAAAACTTTAGGCATTTGGCGAGAGGTTTCAGGACGTGAAAAGTGAACAAAAGGAAGTTAACGAATTTGCTACACCATTAAATGGGGAACTAGCTAATGTACATGACAACTTACATGACAGTATCATTAAGCTGCAAAGCAAAGACCTTCTACTCTGAGCAGCTTAAAAACCGACTGTTGAAAAGGCTCAGGTCTTCTTAAGACTGACCCAAACCAGCTGTGAATCGCATCATCATCAGTACCATCTGACATCAAATGCCTCGTAAAAGAGAAACAGTTCCAGCCATTGGGTGGGTTGGTGTGATATATGAGTTAAATTATTTGGAATGGACAGGCCACTGTGATACAATAGCTCCCCAACCCCCAATCGCATATGCATAATTGAACTATTAAAGACTAGCTTTGTCACTGATATTTCACTGTAATTCAAAGCTGGAACACCGCCTAACTTGGCACGTTGTTCTGATCAGATTTTGCCCCCAAGCCCCCAGTAAAACCTAGTTACGTGCAGTCACCTCGAGAACTGAACCATCTATAAGACAGACATCCCTGGACTTATGCTACCTTACCCAGAGTTCCCTGCTCACGTTTCCTTTGATGATGAACTTTTGACTGCTTCTTTTCCACTGCGTCTTTCAGCTGCCGTTTGCAGTGAGGGGCCTGCAGGGAGAAGATGCAAATATGTCGTCTTGTGGGATTAAGGGTTTTTCCAAGCTAATGAGGTGGTTTCATTATTTTCTCAATATCTTCTCTTCAAAACACCCTGTTTTCAGTATTTATTTTTTGACCATTGCAGCAGCACTCTGTTTCACCATCAGTACTTTGAGCTCATTCACTTTCCCTAGACACTGGCTACAAGTAACGACTTCATGTATTTCCATGAAATGGTGAGTAATGAAGGATGACTAGAGTGTGCCCGTACTGTGTCCTCTGCTTGCCTTTGGATGTAGGCTTGTGCTCTTTCTTGCAACCCCCCCCCCCCCCCCCAGCCTTAAATAGTAGCTGTGAAAGAATAACTTTATATACTGTAATCTCTCAATTACACATCCTGCTTTTGTATCAAGTGACAAATAAGCTGATCCAAGCCGGGCTTTAAACAGCTGGGCTTCTTGTGAGCCCTGGGTTGGCTGTCATTGCAATTATATTGTTACACAGAGGCAGAGAGCAAACGAGATATGTAAGAGAGAGAGAGAGAGAGAGAGAGAGAGAGTGTGAGAGAATCCACACGAAAGGGAGGGTTGGAGGATGAGGGAGCGGTGCAAACTGTGCGCATGATAGCATAAGAGCAGTAGGAAAAGAGCCAGCCAACAGCAAGGCTTTCTGTTTCCCTGTACTGCTTGTGCTTCATTCAGAAAAAGAGAGGGGGCAGTCAAAATAGTTTTCTGTCCATTTTCATGAAACCCATTAACAAAATATAGCTGGTAGTACCTACAGACAGGAAAGGAACAGAGCAAGCGTGAAGACGAAAGTAGAATGAGCTGAAGAAAGTGACAGAGGTAAACACCCCTGAAACTCTGCTGTTTACATGCTGCAGAAAATGGAATTCATTCATCTGTACTACTTAGCAAGATAAAACCAATGTCAGCGTTGTCTTGGTCCAGAGCTGCATCTGCTGCTGCTGCTGCTGCTGCTGCTGCTGCTGTTGCTTCTCCTGCGATAATGTGCTTTTATCTTTGAGAGACCTGATCCTACTCGGCTGGAGATCCACAGAGCTGAACTCTAAATACAGTAAGCGCGCGTGTGTGTGTGTGTGTGTGTGTGTGTGTGTGTGTGTGTGTGTGTGTGTGTGTGTGTGTGTGTGTGTGTGTGTGTGTGTGTGTGTGTGTGTGTGTGTGTGTGTGTGTGTGTGTGTGTGTGTGTGTGTGTGTGTCAATGGGTGTTAGTAATTTGTTGGTGAGATGTAGCTTGTTCATGTGCCTTTCACAACTCTTGAGATTTGGATTTGGTTTAACGTGCACCCATTCCCACAGCTATAATTGCCCCTTATCGTGACACTTTTCATTGTTGCTCTTGGTAAAGTTCCTGCAGCAATTAATTGAATTATGTCTTAGTAAAAAAAAAATGAAAACTCACATGAGGCTCACTGGAAGATAGTTTCAAATACTATGCTTACCGTTTCTTCTTATATAATCGTAAATCATTTTACCAGTATGTTCAAGCTGGAAGGAACATCATGATTACATATATGATTTTATACATTACAGGCTGAAAGATGCTACCTAATTTGTGGTGACTTTAATAGTGTTAGTGTTTAAGCGTCTAGTGGTCAGTTTGTGTTTGTACATATGCACATAAAGTGTGTTTAGTGAGGCAAATGCTGAGGTAATGAGGAATTCCCTCCACTGTGTCCCTGTGTGGGAGGAGGGAGAGAGGAGGGTGGAGGTGGCCTGGTGGGGGTGGAGAGTCACTGAGAAGTAGGCGTCACTCTGCAACACTGTCATACTAAGGAGGGAGGGATGCAGGGAAAAAGGACAACCTATGGGCTTACATAAGGCTGCATGTGGGAAGTCCTGTGTTAAGAGACCCACAAGTTTATCCTCAATGATCCTCTTGGCTTGAAGGTGTGCAGCGCCAGATTATTATGACCCTTTATGAATGCATTGGAAATTAGAAATCTCCTTTGATCAAGACAATATACCTACACATGTCAGTGTTTTTCCCCCTTTATTTGTGGAACACAATGTGTTGGAATAAAGAGGAGGTGAGAGAGACAGAGAGGCAGCACAAGCCTGAGAGAAAGCACCACAGCAGAGCCTTCCTGAATAAAAAATCTGTCACTAAAAAATCGGCTTTTCTCTCTATTTTTCCTGTTCTGATGGTTATAGCCTAGCAAAATCACACTCGCAATTCTCCTCATAGCCTCATCCTTTTATTCTTTTTTCGTTCACTCGGCCCAGATCTGTCTTGTGCTGGATATGGGCTGTTTATATAATGACTGCCTGTTTGTGTATGTGTGTGAACCTCTTATAGCATTATATTAAATAAAGATGTATCGGTGTCCTATGTGATGCACCCTAATTCAACTAGCTTGTTGTTGGCTCATAAAATGACAACGATCCCATGATTCTACCTTCTTGTCAATTAGAAATGCAAAAGACAGACAACAACTACCACAGTAAACCCCAAATTAGATAGAAGCTGCCCATTTGGTGTCAGGTTGCTAGGGCTAATGCTGTTTTCTTCCTGATGTCTGCCAGTCCACATGTTAGCCCCTTTCTTAAGCAAGAAAATACATAGAAAGCTGAAGTGGCTAAAGCTAGCTGCTTTAGCCCTGACTGACATAATGTAGTTCATCCCCTCACATTATGAAATTTTGAATGTGCATCCTTGTCTGTGCGTATGAGCCTTACTTTTGTTGTTTGTTTGTGACTTCGGAGTTCTGCTCTCCAGGTAGTTGGAACTCCTGCAGCCTCACTCCTGCATACTAATTGCCAATGCGTGGGAAAAAGACTGAGTATGAGAGAGAGGGAGCACGAGAGGGAGAGGAAAAGAGGAAAAAAATCAATGGCAAACCCTGGAGTAATTGCTGCTGTAATTGCCTTTAAGTCAGAGGGTTCACACTTGCTTAGCCAATTTGAAAAAAAAGAAATGTCCTCATACTTTCTTTCGTTAAGATTAACTAACACATTAAAAAAAAAATCTTGAATGCCCAATTGCCCATGCCCTGGACCCTTCTCATAGTCTCTTCCCTCGATATTTCTGTGTTTGTTTGAACTTTTTGCTTCCTCAACTTCCACTATAAAGTTTTTATGGTGTTCATGCATATAGTGTCGGGGCATGTTCAGTTTACTTGCCTCAGAAGTGAAGGACTTTATGTAAATTACTTTAGTAGATACAAAGCAGATGTTTGTCATAAGTAGGGAGCTAATAATAACTAGCAGGGCTGTATGCTTATTAAGTCCTTAAGTACATTTTTTAAACAATAAAATGTATAGAAAACTTCTACCTTAAAGTTGTGATAAAGGGCAAATGATGCGGTGAGTGCGGTACTAATTAGGCCAGTCCAACTTTGAATCAGCCTTATGCTCTGACTAGACTGACAAAGAGACATACCCACTTGTTGAAGTTTCTAGAGACAGATAGAGGCAACAACAGTGAGAAAGAGAAATATGTCAGCTCAGTAAGAGGCCTCTAAAGCCAATAGATCACCTTTAAAAATGGAAATTAATAAGTAAAAAGGTTGAAAGTGGAGAGGAGGATGGAGAACAAGCTATACCTAACCAAAACAAGTCTAGGAGTGGTCGTTTCTGACGTAATTAGAAGGTTGTAATGATGGATGGAGAGATTGAGGGACAGAGAGGCAAGAAAAACGTGATGGGTGGGGATAGGTAATTGCTATCCTTAGGCAGGTATTGGGAGTGGTTGGCTTGTTGGCTTTTACAGGTAAACAGATGGCATAGCGCTGCGAGACACCACTGTCGGGTCAGCTACATGATCTACAAACTCGATGCCGTGTGCAGTTTCTCTAATTAACACTACCTTCTTAGTCTGTGCTGGGGCTGCAGTGTTGCCACTGACATATATACTCATTCTCTCACACGTGAAATGGGTCAGGAGAAAACAAAGAATTTTATGAATTTAACAATGGCAACAAATTTCAGATACCAAAGAGTTTATTAATTTAGCATGCTTAGTATATAATTCATTTGCTGAAGCTTAATAATCATATGAAAAAGAAAAGAAAAATCCTTGTCATTATATGAGCACTTATGGACTCATTTAAACCTTTCTCACATAAACGTGTGCAGCAAGCTCTTGAAATTTTGTTCCAGACATGTCAGGTAGGTGGTTGGTGACTCGATAAGGGTCTGCACAGCTGTATTCAAATATAGACAAATCTTGGCTCTACTTCGATGAGCTTACTCATCTGTCAAATGGTCTATACAGTATGCATGTCATTTTGTGTGCACAGCTCCGACAGCCAACAGGCCTGTCATCATTCCCTATTTTTCTATTTTAGCACAGCGTCGTCATGGTTGGAACATCATGGTCACCCAATGCCTGGTGTAATGGTAATGCAAAAGAGGGGAGGCCATGTTTTATGTGTCTGTGCTGACTTACTGTTATAGTTTCTGCTCTTTGTGCTGCTAAAGCCGTCTTTGTTGGTGGGTACAAGAGATCACAAGTAGTCTGACAGAGAGATCTTGTTTGGGGTGTGTGCTTGCTTTGCAGACCCTGACCCTTGTGGGCCTATGGGATTTGAAGGGACTATATTTAGCTGGCTAGGTGCCTGGGGAATGAAGGAGGGAGGAGGAACACTGAAGAGCAGTTAAAGGGGGATGCTGGGTGGTAGACAGAGCTGAGTGTTGGTTGGCTGGATGTTGGCTGGATGGATGTCTGAATGACTGGCACGTTGCCTTCCTGCTGGCTATTCTGGAGTGCACAAGCCACATTGTAAGAGACCACACTTTCTGCTGGCCCAACAGAGACAGCCTGGCAGTTTGACTGGCTGGTTGCCTAACTTCCGGGTTAGGCTGGCTAGCTGGCTAGCTGGCAACACTTGATTCTCCATCACTGTTTCGGCATGGCAACCCAGCCAGCCAGCTGTCTTTAAGCCTGGCTGTGTCAAATGGAGGTGTTTGTGCAGATCATAGTAGACATTGGTTACCATCTGGACACATCCAGCTGTTGGCCAGTGCATTATTTAGCATTTACTCAGGTTATAGCTAAGAGCATCTTTTTCATCATGTAGATAGAAGTTCCACTCAGCCGCTTAGGGGATGTTAAGACCCAAAATAGCACTGTGTTAACAAATAACACAAGGGGCTTCGTTAGTGAGGGTGTGCTGTTGTACATAAAATCCAGGAGGTCCAGTTTGAGTAAAACATACATCAGTTTGAAGCCTAATCGGATGCCAAGACACTGCACAGTGATTTATAATACCATGACCTGTCCTGAATATATTTCATTGTCCAACATGATGGATATTGGCAAATGGATCCTTTGTGACTTTTAAATCAAAATATTGTGAACATATACTTCTATAATAATGTAACAGTTTTTGTTTGACAGGTGATCATCCTCTCACATGGGTAAACATCTGTAAATAGTTTTAGGTTCAAACAATATTATCTAATATTGTATCAAGAAAGGTAATACCTAATTCTGCTCAAACACTAATTTCGGCATAAAATGTCTGCTCAGGGATCCATAATGCAATCTTTAATTCTAATGGGAGCTACACTCACAAGCTTTGTATTAACACTGACCAAAAAAAGTCAGTTTATTTTCATATTAGATTTCAAAATTTTTGGATCTTGCCATTTATCAGCATTTATTTCAACATCAACAGAGACACTGTACTGTACTTAAAAATTGGATTATGTCAGAGGGGTTGGTAAAGTTATCATGGATTATGTTAGTTACCGTTGCTCTTGTTTTGATGGTTGAGTTGATTGAGTTTTTCAGTGATGAAAAGCTCAACACTGTTGTCACACTTGTCAGTGCTTACTTGCATCTTGAGTCCACTGATCCAGCACTCTAAAAATGTGGATACCACTTTTCCTCAAGTGCTGTTGTCATGCAATTACTTTTTCTTTGTCCCTTTTAGTTTTGCTGCTAGTAGGTCATCCATCACACTTGACTATGCCACAGCATGTGCGTCAATGATGGCAATTGATGTAGCCTATATTGATCTACTGTCTACAGTATTGAAGTGTGGGCAATCCACAACTGTGTCCAAGTGTGGCTAATCATTTCATTAACAGAGCTTGGAAATTTACCTTTCTGCCACTGTAACATACCTTTAAGTTTCAGAATTTTGAGAATTTATCTTTTTTGACCAGGCCAGGAATTATAATTATAATTATAACATATCTGCATTTATTATAAAGAATAATAAATGCAGAGGAAATTAAGGCAAAAACGTACCAACTCAGATCCTATTGTAACTGTTTGTTAGGACCTGATTTTGAAAAAAATCCATTACACATGAACAGTTCCTAAGTCAATGTTGCTATCTTTAACTTGAGATAAAGTGTATTACATGAGCATCCTAGCTTCCTAAAATCTTAAATAAACTCTCCTAGCTTTAGAACTGTTAAGCTGTCCTAACTCTCACTTTTCCAGCAGGTAGTATTAGCTTATTTTGAGAAAAGTAGCATTGACTGCTGGGTAACAGTCATAAAAGTTGATAAGCAATGTTGAATTGAATATTTAAGATTTCCTGAGAAAAGATAGGCTTCCTGAAGTTAGTTATGATTTGCTTCTGTAATACCATTTTGGAGAAAAATTCTAAGGTTCTCAAAAGTTGAGGTTATTAAGTTTCTTGAAGAGGAGAAGACCTAATTGTCTTACTCTTTAACAAGTTGTATTTTATAATTAACATTTAAGGAACATGCCTCGTGATCGCCTAGTTTGTAGCCATATTTGAATTGAATTTGCTTTGGTGAGTTAGATAGGTTTGTCCTATATGGATTTAACATCAGAATTCCAGTAAATAGCATTGATGCATGTAAAGCTTATGTAGCATCACATAAATGCTGCCAAAGAAAAAATAAAGACAAGACTAGTTTGATGCTTCCAAAACTATTCAAGGAAGAATTTCTTAATGCTCTTCTTGAATCAAAGATCATTTTGACCACTGAGACAAAATGCAAAAGTTTCAGTCCTCACTTGAGGCCTACAAGATTGTGGAAGAGGGATGAAGACACAAACCGCTATAGACAGGAACAGGGTGTGGGAGCAGAGTGGCATAATTTTGCCTGGAATGTGAAATGGCTTGGAACATTGGATTTTTTTCCCGCTCCAAGATACGGATCCATTCCACAAGCACCTGCGTTCAGATAGGTGGAAAAGTACAATTATAGTTAGCTTTATTTGTGGGAAATTGGCCACTTTTTTTGGCCAGAGTGATGTAGTCCCTCACCGTGGTTATTGAATGTTGCCGTAACAACTTGTGTAACAGATGAGAAATACTGTTTTCAAACTTGCCAAGAATTCCAGTTGCTTCACTTTCTTCCTCCAAACTCCTTTTGCTCCTTTCACTTTATTTGAAATCTTACAACTTAGGCTAGTGGAAAATTTTCTGTTCAGGTTCAGTTTTTACTGACTTAATGATCATTTGTGATGCATGCAATAGAAAGACAGGACTCAACATATTTGCAATGGAGTGTAAAGAAGCTCTTGGTGTCAGAGCAAACAGGAGACTGGGAGAATAGTGATTACAAAATGCAGGGAGCAGGAGTTGCTGCTGCTCCACTCTGCTCTGAAATGGGATAGGACAGAAAGTAAAAGATATTGGGTGAGAGAGACACATCCAGAAAGAGACAATGAGAGCTGTATTACCTGTATCATACCTGTGGCCAAGTCAAGGCCTTACAAATGTGTGACATTTAGTAAGCTGCCTAACAGGGTGATAAAATATGCATCTTAAGCTAAAGGCAGAGCCTGTTGGCTAAAGACCACCAGCTAAACAGAGAGACAGTTAGAAACTGAGTAAAAGAGAGCTTGAGACATCCAGAGTGCAGAGGAAGAATAGTGCCAATAAAGTTGTGTGGTGGCTTGAGCTTGATTTATGCTCCAGCAGTCATTGGTGGTCCTCCCCTCAGGGCTTGAGTCCCTGCCTACCTGGTTGAGGCATTCCAGGGAAGCCCACTGATGCAGCTTGCTACTTATGCTCTGCTCTGTCAGGCCAGCGCTTTCCTTATTAATATGCCAACCATGAAGGCTGATCATATGTTAAAGTATCTTCGAGTTCTTCAGCAGGTAGTACCACGCTGTGATAAAATGCTGTTTGTACACATGATATTTTATTTGGGGCACACAGCTGTTTATTCATGTGTGCAAGAAGGGCATTTGGTTTTTGGTGTGCCAAGTTGAAATGGAGCAGAAACCACTCCCAACCAGGTCTAACTGGTACCATGCAGATCAAGTTTTGGACGCACAAGCTACTTATAGTATACATAGCAGGCAGCACAGATTTGGTATTGCCTGTGCATGGATCAGATGCAAATGAATCAAGGTGCATTTCGTCTATTGCTTTCTCCTTGTGGACATAAATTATAGTGCCCTCATAGGGTGTTGGCACTTCAACACTTCACATATTGAAACAAAATTATATTGGTTTAATTAGTCAGTCTAAAATGGATTTTAAGATTATTCATTGTGCTGAACAACAACATTTTACAGTAAATGAAATATTAGGCAATATAAAATAAATATTGCAATTTTTTTACATAATTATCTCTGTCATTATGTCAACACTGCTTACTAGGTGTACACCTTCGTAGCTGATTGGTTACAGCACACGCCTCATGTTTGCAACAGTCAATTTCAGCCAGGGACTTTTGTTGCATGTCCATACCCCTCTCTGTCTCTGTCTCTGTTTGCTGCCTCCCTCTTCACTTGTAACAATCAAATAAAGGCAATCTCCCCCCAAAAAACAAAAAGCTTTTACTGAAGTATTCATAGTCACATGTTAAAAAGTTAAACTCATATTTGTCCTGCTCAGCACAGACCTGCCTGCACAGTAATATTTGTCTATCATGCTGGCATCAACAAAATAAGTTTTGAGCACACTTGAGTCCGTATCACTGCTTCTCAGACACTTAACCTCTGAACATGCACCGCTGATATAGCATCTTCAGTGGATAAGCAGCGGTCCATTATAATTGTGTACTGTGTATTTTTATGCATCCAATAATGTTTCAGGGTTAACCTCAGATGTTAAGACTGGTGTCCTGTGGTTTACCACCTCATATCAGCTAGGTTTACCCTGTACAGCTAGTTGAACTGAGTGAAGCTGGTTTGGTACTTAGGAAGGATACTCTTTGATTCATTCTGACTTCACCTTGCGCATATTTATGTCAGTGAGGGGAGGGTAGTTTCTTTTTGACTGCTGAGGCCTACTTCCTTATTCTGGAGGTCTGTTCTAGTGTTTGTGAGCTCAGTCTGTTTAGTTCAAGGTTCAGCTCCACCAGACCTGATAGTTAGTCACTGCTCTCATCAGGACGAAGTGGAACAGAACTGTCTGCAGTCAGACAGTGTGTGAGAAGAGTCATCGCCAATCTGCACATTTAAATAAGTGTGTGTGCAAATGACTCACATTCTGATCACTATGTAAGCCCCATTAAGTCGGTGTGCCTGTGTGTACATCTGCAAGCCTTGTTTGTTTCGCATGTGTATGTTTGTTGTGTCTGTGCGATTGTGCTGTGTTGTTCGGGCTATAAGTAACCCATGAGGCTGCTGTGTGTGTCTGTGTGCTGTTTTATTTGTGTTTACCCAGTGATAAATACACCGGGCCTTGTAATTGGGGAAAGGAGGGGGGTCGTGAGAGAGAAAGGAAGAGAAAATATGGGGGTGTTGAGGGATATGGCTGCTTTTCTCTTGGTGACAGAGCCTGTTGCCATGGAGCTGGTCCTCCCATTGGTGGAAGTCTGGTCCAATCGCTTAACAGCACAGATTGTTTCATCATTGAGAAGTTTTTCCTCTCTTCCTGTCTCACTAGCCACCCCTTGCTCCTCCATCGTTCTCTTTTTTCTCCTATCTCTCTTACTCTCCTCTACCCCCCCATTCTAACAGTAAAAAAAGCTGATAAATTACATAAGGTTTATAATGAGTGCAGGAGCTGCCTCCAAATTTCATTTTGACACAGTTATTCATGTTACATCAGCAGCTGAGGTTGAGCGGGCAGAATCTTACACAAATCTTTCACAGTACTTGAAACAATGAGATAATCCCCCTATCCAACATTCTGTCATTAGTATATTTATTGGAATACAATTGAATTATTATGTATGAACTTCTAAGTTAAAATGCATCTGTATATCACCTCAGTACTGGAGACACTTGATTGATGCTCTGTTAGTTGTCAGATTATTCAGCATAAAGCTTTTGTACTGCCTCAACATGGAAGCAAAAATGTTGTTTTATGCAAGAAACAGGTAATTTACTTGTTCATGAAAAAAATTGGTCTGTAACATTTTCCCATCTCGACAGTTCAGTGCTCTTGTTTTCCATATAGTATTCTTGTGTATTATTGCATCCCAAAACTCAAGCACAGTGTAAAATTTCAATTTAATTTATATGAGTTAATATCTTGTTTTTTAATTTGTAGAGAGGGATATGAAATTCATAATTTTCTTTGATTATGTAAAATGCATTATTATTAAGTTGTTTAAATTCAATAGAAAATGTTTCAAGTGGTTGTATGAATTTCATATTGTAGTGCATTGCTGCACTAACAGCACAAAATTTCTTGAGTATCATGATCTTATTTCAATCCGAAATAAGTTTCCCACAACAAAATGTAACCTTTAATTTAGTTCAAACCAAATGTTAAGTTTAAGTCTGACATCACACAAATGTACTTCCTTGTCCTCAACATCACCAACAGGGTTTCCTTTATTGTGACTCATTTTTTCTCTTCAGTTGTTCCTCTGAAACATTTTCTTTTGCTGTGGTTATTCACACTTTAGATTTGTTTCTCCTTCCATGTGGTTTGTAAGGCAGTCTGGTCATTTGTTGTTGCAACTTAAACCCTTTTAACCCTATTTAATTCCTGTTATCTCACATGTTTTACATAAAGTGTTTTGCTGAATATTCATTTATTCAGCCATGCAGTTGGCATGAAAGAACATTGGAAAAACATGGAGACTGTTGACTGTCAGATTGTTGTTATAAAAGGGTTTTTAACCTCTTTTCCTCTGGTTGCACTGTGATGGGAAAAATATGCTTTTTATAGATGGATCTGATATGAGAAGATCAATTTTGCAATACCTTAAAAATTGGCTTTCTTGTGTGTTTCCTAGGTTACTAACCCAATTTTGTGCGTAACAAACGTTGGTTGAGACATAACATTTTTTGCAGTGATCCATGAACAAAAACTCCAACCAGTTCAGGGCTGTACTTGTAACTTTTACACAGTACTGATACTGCAGAGGTTGAAAGATTTGTTGCACAGACGAGCAAAATTGTAGCGTGAGTATAAAACATTTGTTAGTAGTGCAGTTTATCACTCAGGCATGTGACTGGCAAAGGATATTATAACCTTAACAAGAAATGTTTTCAGGCAAAACAGGAACATAACACCTATTCCTATACAAAACATCAATGTATTAGGCTTCATACATGCAATATAATTTATATCAAATTCATAATGATCATACAGTGTAAGATTTTGTTCTTAAACCCCACAAGGGTCTGTGGCCAGACATGACTCAAACGAGGCTCATAGTTTTAGGGTCGTCACCTCAAATCTAGTCTGGAGACTCCATGCACCACCAACAGAACAAGAGCTGCTGTTCGTTGTCGAAAGTAGCCACGGGAGATCCTTTTTCGTCTTGGTTTTACATCTATTAATTTTCCCTCTTGTTTTGCCAATATTTTCATTTGGCAGAATTTCATTTGTGTCTTATCACAATAAATTATCCTTAATTTAAGATAACATAAAGTGAAGTGACTGTTCTGACATTAAGATGACTCATGTCAGGTGAAGAAGACAAACATTGAGATTACATATCAGTAAGATGCTGCAAATTCTATGTATCAATCATCAATTTTTTTTACATTTATGTGAGAATAGAAATGAATGTGGTGTTCATCTCTCCAAACATGCAGCCCTGAGGCCCTTACTTTCTCTTGCACAAAAGTGTAAGATTATTTTATCAAAATATCTAACTATTACACTATAACTCTTCACAGCGCTGCTGATACACCAGATAAAGTGCATATTTTTTGTTCATAATCTGGTGTTTAAAATGTAAATTAGAAAAATGTGAATATTTTGCTATAATGTAATTAAAAATGGAATTGTGAAGCCTGCCAAATTTACTTTCTTTTAACTTAAGTGTTTGTTTAAATTATTTATTTTATTTATTTAAGTCTTAATTTATTTCTAAAATTTGGAATAAAATTACATCATGGCCATCCATTCACCTTCTCTGTGTCTCACAAAGAATGCCGGTTTGAACCAAAAGTCTTTCATTTGGACTAATCATACCAAATTACAGATTTCCACTGCTCTAATGGCCCTTCCCTCTGTTTCTTGGCCCAAGCAATTCTCGTCTTCTTGTTTGTCTCCCTTAGTAGTGGTGTGTTTGTAGAAATTTGACTATGAAGGTCTGATTTACACAGACAGAACAGTTGATGTTGCTACTAGTATTTATGTGGGCTCTAATCTGAGGTGCTGTTAATTTAATAACTGTAATGAAGTTATGATCTGCAGCAGAGGTACAGTTTACATACAGTGAGGTTTAAGTCATTAAAGCTTTTTTTTAACCACTCCGCAGATTTCATGCTGAACTATAGTTTGCAAAGGTTAGTTAGGACATTAACTTAGTGCATGACACATGTTACTTTTCCAACTATTGTTTACAGACAGATTACTTTACTACACTTTACGGCTATAGAAGGTTCTGGTAGGCCAACTGACATCAATTTGAGGTGTACATGTGGATGTAGTTTAATGCCTATCTTCAAATTCTGTGTCTCTTTGCTTGAGATCATGGGAAAATCAAAGAAAATAGCGAAGATCTCAGAAAACAAATTTCAACCACTACAGGTCATCCTTGGGAACAATTTTCTAATACCCCAATTTACCTTGTTCATCTGTACAAACCATTGCACCAAACAGCTGTCATACTGCTCAGGAAGGAGATGTGTTCTGTCTCTTTCTGTCTCTGCAAACCAATCCTAAAACAACAACAAAGGACCACGTACAGGTGGTGGAGCAAAGGCTACACAAGCATCTATATTCATAGTAAAAAGACTCCCATGACTTAACCTGAAAGGTCGCTCAGCAAGAAGAAGCCCCCGCTCCAAAAACACCAAAAATATGACAGACTACAGTATATGACTGCACATAAGGACAAAGAGCTTACTTTTTAGAAAAATTTCCTGCAGTCTGATGAAAAAGAAATAAATAAAAATTACTGTTTGGCCACAAAGACTGTTGTTATATTTAGAGGGAAAAGGGCAGGCTTGCAAGCTGAAGAACACCATCCCAACCATGAAGCACAGGTGTGGCAGCATCATGTTATAGGGGTGGTTAGCTGCAGAAGAGACAATACATAGCATCACGAGAGAGAAGGGTAATGTGCATATATTGAACCAGCATCTCAACATATCATCAGGGAGTTAAAGCTTGGTTGAAAATTGGTTTTCCAAATGGACAATGATGAGAACCACACTTTCAAGCATACAATTGTCGCAAAATGGTTTAAGGACAACAAAGTTTAGGTATTGGAATAGCCATCTGAAAGCCCTGGCCTCAAAAGAGAAATTTGTGGGCAGAACTGAAAAAGCTTGTGCAGGCAAACCTGAGTTACATCAGTTCTGTTTGGAGGAGTGGACCAAAATTCCACCAATTTATTGTGAAAAGCATGTGGAAGGCCGGCCGAAACATTTTACAAGAGTTATACAACAATTTACAGACAATGCTACCAAATACTAAGTGTATATAAAATGTATGCCAACACTACCTTTGAACAACACAACTAGTTGTCTCAAATGCATCAAAAAGGCAAGAAATTCCACTAATTAACTTTTCACATTAATAATAATTGAAAACCATTCCAGGTGACTACTTTATGAAACTGGTCAAGATAAAATATAAAACATGTTTTGCTTAGTTTAACACTCTTTTGTCTGCTAAAAAAGTTCCATATGTATTATTTTAGAGTTTTGTTGTCTTTAGTACGAATATCCCTGACATCCCTGGGTTAAAAGTTGGGAGGGCGCTGTCAGGGCACTGTAAAGATGCCATTTCAGCATGTCAATGGCAGAAAACATCCCTAGATCTGATCACCATGATCCACCGAGAAGAATTTTGAAATAAAGATTGTATAGTTAACAAAAGAAAGAAAGAAAGAAAGAAAGAAAGAAAGAAAAAAAAGAAACATTGGGAAAAAAACAGAGTTTTTTCTAATTATTTTAATTAGTTCACATTTGCCTTGGTTCATTATTGTCTGTATTGATTGTGATTATTTCATCATTTTATTTACTCCTCTAATTTGGCCTTCTCCCTTACCCACATTCCAGCACCCTTGCCTTCATCAATAATGCATGAAAGATCAGGATCCCCTCTCTCTCTCTCCATTCATTCATTATGCAGAAGGGAGACTGTCGTTCACTTGGCCAACATCTCTTTTTCTCCATCACCCACTTTCTTGTGTTTTTAACCGTCATCTAATTTTTTTCTCTTTATGCTCCTTTTGCATGTTCCCCCACACACAGCAGAGAACTATACATAGGTTATAACTAGTGAGAGCATGCAGAGACTTAGAGAGAGCTGCAGAAAGGTAGGTAGGTAACTAGGGAGGGAGGGAGGGGAGGGAAGGAGGGAGAGAATGAGTCATAGCTCGTCCCACAGGACTGAGTGGGCTGGCTGAGTGGAGGAGGATGGCGTCAGCAGCAGGACTGACAATTTAAGAAGACACATTAAAAGAGGAAGAAAAAGAGAGGGACCAAGAAAGCTGAGACTTAGTAGTGTGTGGACAGAGAGAGATGCTGATGGGAGGGTTTAATGTGGAGGGGGTGGAAGGCAGGAAGGGGTATCCTCATAGCACTGAGAGAATCAAGAGAGGGGGTGGCAGGGAGAAGGACGGAGAGAGGCGTAGATGGAAAAAGAGAAACCCTGTCGTACGTTGCATTTGACCATTCATGTCCCTCTCATCTGTGTTTTGTGTCTTGTTACTAGGATATTTTGTCTCTAGATCTTCGTTTTCATCATATACATTTCCAGGCTCTGTTTTTCTGAACAATGCAGTCACTTAATCTCTTTTACATGGCTCATGACAGAAAATAATTGGTGTTCTGGAGTGAGTATGTGTGTTTTGGCCAGTGATACATGTATCAGTATTTTTACTGTGTGAAGCACAGACTCTGTTTTCGTGTGAATGTGCCTGGACTGTTCCTCTACAGTCCCCAGTGCTCTGCCAGCCCTCTCGACCCCTCCCTGTATGAGATTGTGCAACCGACGCAAAGGGGAATCCTCTCTGACATAGACAAACACTGGTATGCACACACTGAGAGTGCTGCTGATATATAATATGTGCAGGCACTGAGCTTGCACAAACTCTGCCATTACCACACACACACACACACACACACACACACACCAGCCTACACTCTGTGAAGACATAACCTTGCTGCCTTTTGTGAAATGGGTTCTCTCTGACGTCAAATGGGCGAGGTGCGCGGCTGAATACAGAGGAGCTGAATTGGGTCGAACTGCTTGTGTATGTCTCTCCCACTACTGTCTGTGGGTTTGTGCGTGCTTGCTCACTCCTGTTTGCAGCGTTCTGCGCTTCCATTCACCTTCATCTTTCATTCAGCCTCTGCAGAGAAAATGGAGAGGCATGTCTGCTATACACATACTTCTCCATTACAAAATTAGAAATAATCCAGTAATAATAATAGAATAATTGGAGCAGCTGTAATCATTGGCCACACAAATTTGTAGAAATAGGCAATGGCCACTGTAAAACCCCAATTCTAAAACAGTTGGGATGCTGTCTAAAACGTGCAGTGCAGTGATTTGCAAATTAAAAGTGCTCCACAGCCCATATAGTAATATCCTTTATACAATCAAGTTTCACAAAGTGGTGAACCTCATCCCATCTTTGTTTGTGAACGACTAACCCTGTCAAAGGTTGACAAATGTATCATGTCTTTCAAATTACAGCTCGTCAGATTCACATTTTGGTGCTCTTTGGCAATAGCTTGTATCAAACCATGGCTTTTAGCTCCATGTACATGGTGTCTGTTAGTTAACCTTCGTTATCAAATAAATTAGTCAGTTAAAAGAATTGATATACCCAAGCCTGCCACTCTAACCAGCTACCATGCAATAGAATTCCTCTCACTTTTGTGGCTTGCCCCGCTGTCAGCTATTGCTGAGACCCTGACCAAGCTTGACCTGGAGCAGCTAAATTTGACAGTGAGCTCATACCTGCACGAAATATTTAGTCCAGCTAGCCTACTCTCTGAAGTGGCGATATACATTCTGTGCACCTTATCACAAACACGAACACATACACACGGTGGTGACCAGAGATAGCTCTCTCTGTCTCTTTTGCTTACTGGCTCACACACTACACACTTACACTCACTGTCTAACTCAGGCCTCCCTCCCATTGGCAGTCTTTGGTGTGGTAACCTGACACAGTGGACAGGGCAGTGTATGACCTGTGTGTCTCAGCTGGTTGCCTGTCATTAGGAAGGCCCGTGTAAGAGGCTGCAAGGCCGGTAATGTGTGTGACATCTTGTCAAGATAATAAACTTGGTTTGATAAATTTTGATATAACTGGCCAGAGTCCTGTGTGAATCAGCTGCCCTACTGCATGTCTGCACCCACATGTTATGATGCAAACAGTTGGCAGAGAGATGCCAGCATCAGGCTGTCCGACACACTGACTGAACTGACGGACAGACACAAGGGGCACAGATTAGTGCTGCTGCTGCTGCTAGTATTGTAGATGAGTCTGCAGTGTGCAGCCTGTGTTATGACACATTGTAGTTAAGTTTCTATGCTAGCACAACACAATATGTTACCAGTACATAAGAATGAAGATGCTCTTTATTAGTACCAGCCACAGTAGTGGTAATAATAATACAGCTCAGAATTCTAGCACAATGCTATGGTAACATGGACATAATGCTGTGTTTGCCTAATAAATATCATTGCTATTTTCCATCAACAAAAGGGCAACATTACTGGTGACAAATTCTATTTCCTTGTCTACTCCGCTCAGAGCAGCGTTTTAAGATTTTGTTGATGTAAACATAACACTTGCTGTCACTGCTTAACACTGTGGGATACATACAGTAGTCCAATTTTTATGGGAGTCTTGGAGTAATCTTTCACATGAATTCTGTTTGCAGTGACCATTTATCAGGCGATACAGAATATGTAGACTTTGAAGAACCAATCAGAATTTCTCAGTATAAACATGTATTACTGCAAACTATGTTGTTTTCAGGGTGTCATCAAGCTCTCTTTTTCTTTTGACTGTGCCCTGTTCTCTCTGCATCAGTCTGTCCATCCTTCTCAGTCTGTGCACACTGCAGTCCACATATTTATTTTTAATATCATTCTTCTCCCTGCCCTTCTCACTGGTACTCGCTCAACACAAATGGCAGCAGTTGCGAATGACGTTACCATCTCCTTGGCAACCCTGTGGGCCTGTGTGCGAGTGCGTGTGCGTGCGTGCGTGTGTGTGTTTTGAGGGAAGCAGAGGGGGAGTGTTGAGAGAACTGAGGCAACATAAGAGAGGAATGGGTGGATGAGGAGAGAATAGGTAAAGCTGGTTTATTCATAAGCACCCTGGCTCTGATTCACAATTTGTTCTACGGCCCCTCCCTGCTATAACGCTAGGATATTCGCTCAGCCATGAGAATGACACTTGAGATGAATGATTTTCTCTGCTTTCTAATCCAAAACCATTCATTCTTTTTGCACAAGAATACAGTGATAAGTTCGATAGGGACTGTCAGGCAGTTGTATCTGCCTACAGTAGATAGCATGGCTGTATTCTATGCTGCTGTATGGCAGACTTGTATAAGCAGAGTGGGTTGGGGCATGTGGGTGTCCTGGTCAGTGATGTGGTGTAATGCTGCTGATGCTGCAGCTGATGACGCCTGTGCTGTTGCATTGCCTGGGTTTTCCCCACACTGGGAATCCCTGCCTTGTTTGTTCACTCATCTCATCTATCCTACAGCACAGCACAGCACAGCACAGCACAGCACAGCACAGCACAGCACAGCACAGCAGAGGTACAAGCAGGGGCATGCATGAATTGTGCTCATCCACACTGCATGCATACAATCTGGCAGTGATGCTTTTTCTGCCTAAATTTGTACTCTATTGCACTTCATCTCACTATCGTATGCGTTTCTGCATATATGATTTAATGCACACTTTGGACCACCTTGGAGCCAGAATTCACCCCAAAGCTGCATGCAATTCTGTGGCATGTTTTTCCAATGTGGGAAAATAGGTTTAATGATGTTAATTAGATGAAGCAAGTGAGAATACTAGCCATGATAAGAATATCGTTATCGCAAATATTCTCGTAATAACAATTTTGTTTTTGATGAAGATATAGTGGCCCAAATTTAGTGATTGTGATTGGTTAGTTTAATTAAGATGAACCTGGAAGATACCTAGTGGGTTTCAACGAGAGACGTAGATGTGTGTTTATGTTTTTATGTTGTATTTATACATTGCTTTTTAAATCTATGGTCAACTTTGAGAACAGATAAAGCAGGCATATACCCCAGATCTGAGGAGATACATGACAGCACAGTTCTTAACTACTAGCTGTACTTAACAAAAGGAATGCAACTCTAGTTGGCACTATGCGTGACCTCCAGCTGAAAAGGCAATAACTGTCACCCCTCTTGGTATACCGCTTTGCCAAATGAACTGTCTATTGCTGACATATTTCTACTAGTTTTATTTTGGCAGGAAAATCTTGTTCTTACTAAGATACATTTCCCATCAATGAAGAGAGGTGCCCACACTGTAGAAACCAGCATTTCACATAGTGACAAAGTCCAATAATCAACAATTTAGCAGACTTGGGAAGATTAAACCAGACTGGAGGTTCTCATTTATAAACCCTGTGTGCCAGTATGCTGTGAGCTTTCCGCTGCTTTGTCCCCCTCCCTGCTACGATCAGCAGCAGCGATGAGTCACTCAGTGTATGAAACATGACGTCATCCGTGTCTTCCTCTTCTGCTCTTGGTGTTCAGGGCTCCTGACTGGAGGACAGACCATGCTGCTGCACTAAGCCGGAGGGAGAAAAAAGAGAGAGGCCCCAGTGACCGCTGAGGTAGTGTGCCCCTCCCCCTTGTCTGCCTGGCTAGCGGCTACCTCTTCAGTTCACCTGATTGCTGTAAATATTGCTTCCTTTTTTGTTGTGCATGTTGATATTCTTGTCATATTGTTCTACTAAAGATGTGTCTGTTGGAGGGAGTTTGTAGCAGTGCTGGGAAAATTAAACCTCCTAAATAATTTTTTATTTGTTTGTTTTTTAAAAAGTACAAAATTGATCTTCAGAGAAATCTGGGTTTATCCATGACTAAATAAAGGATTTTTATGTGTATAATCAGAGTGCCTCAGATTAATTTCTGCCAACCCATACCATGGACTTCCATTATAAGTAAGCTGGACAGTCATTGTTTTTTTTTTTCAATTTTATTTCTTAAAAGATTCTTATGAATGAAACGAGAAAGTTCTGGCTTACACAATAATGTCTTTGTTATATTGATAAAACAACCTGGTTGGGTTTGCTTTTCTTCCCTCGTTCAGGTCCTTTTTCAGTTACTGCCAACAGCCATCTGTTAATGCATCAAACTGATGGTCACTGGTTACAAAGTTATGTCAGTGTTACACATCTTGATCTTAATTGATTTTAAGATGTAGTTATTTTATCTGTTCATATTAACCTGTTAATCAGATGGGGTTTTTTTCCCCCACCCAAAATGAGGCAACTTATGCTGAACATGTAATAGAACAAAACAGTGGAGGACATTAGTCATTGAAGTCCTTAAATTTGTAGTTTTTTTAATGCAGTTTTAGCATTTTGTTCATCTGTGTTTTGCTTCCTCACAGCCCTACCCCAAAGGCTAAGGCTTGCTATGGACTGCGCTTCGCCCCCTGCTGCAGCCCAGCCCAGTACACTACCTTAGTGGGTTCCCCTCATCTTCCTGTGTGTGGTTCCCATTCAGACTCACTGTACAGAGTCCAGCACAGATCTGGTACCACCTACAGGTAGATAGTATAGTAAAGTACACTCTCACACATATACTGTATGTGTATCTGTCAGACCTTTGGGGTTTAAAACTGTCAGAGACCTGAATTTTCCTCTCTTTTTCTCTTACCTCTTCTTTCCAGTCACTCCTGGGTTCTCCACCCAACCCCCTCCCCAACTCCCACCCTCTCCCCCTCCCTTAAGAAGATGTCAGTGAGCCTGACAACAGACATCCAGCAGGAGGGAGAGAGTGGGCCACTCATTGAGCCCTGTAGTCGAGGCAAGACCTCCCCTCAATCACAGGGCACCAAGGAAGGGACAGGAGAGGGCCTGGAGCCTGAGGATAGCTCCCCACAGGATGCACAGGTGGGAAGAAGTAGCAATAAACAAGTGCTAGAGTGTAGAATTTTTATACCATTTTATACCATGGTCTGGGTGAATACTCGATTCTGATTGGCTGCAGGGTGTCCGTTAAAAAGTGTTATAGGACACCTGTAAAACAAGTTCCGGTCAAATAGCCTGATTGTTCTAAATTATTGCGCTGGCTCAAACGCTAGTTGGTAACCCTGGCAACAGAAACTCAGAACATACGTTAACATGGACATCAACTTTGAGAGCTACACTGCCACTACTCTCAGTGACATTTTGCGACTGTTTTATGCGTCTGTCCAGTCGACTAAGGAATGAGGAGAATACAGTGTTGCCAGTTTTAGGAGTTTGAGCGCCGGCATTAATCGACACTTAAGAAACGTCAACATCATTAGCGACACTGTGTTCAAGGGCAGTAATGCTGTTTTTAAGGTGATACTGAAGCCCTTCAGAAAGAGTGGGAAAGACACCAGCTTCCACCATCCTCGTATCCCTAAGTCGGACCTTGAGATAATCAGATGTTCATCTGCGCCTCCGCTTCGCGTCTGGTCGCGATTGGTTGATGACGTTATAGTGCATTTACATGCTCTGAAATAGCCTCGCTACAGCAAAACAAGGATTTGTATAAAGCTGGTCTGTAATAATGTGACCCTTCTCTGTTCTCTCTACCGTAGTTTTTAGCCAAGGTTGTCATATGTTAAGCATTGTAGGTAGAAAAGGCTCTACACTAATTAATGCACACCTATGTTTTTTCTTATTGTGCACATTTGTCTGAATTTTACACGCAACCATTTAAGTAGAAACAGACTTATTTAGTCTTATTTGAGTTTAAAGTTAACCAGATTTTGGATTTAGTTATTTTGGATACAAGTACACACTGTAAGAGGAATCCCTGTCAGATCAGCACACTGCCGTCACAGTGATACTTTAGCTGTTGCAAATCTGTCAATGGCGCATATGTCTTTTAAAAACCCTTGTTACAAACCCATTTCAGGCAAATGCATTGTGAAAAAAGCAGACTTCTCCGGCAGAAAAAGGCCTTTTAAAGTTTATGTGTTTTTACCCCTATTCTATACACCTGGTCACTGATCTGAGAAGACTAGCTGTGTCCAAATCTTTTGACAGGCTGCTCAAATAAATTCATTAGCAAACAACATGAGATCTTGTAAATGTACATGACAGTACTACAATAGCAGGAACTCGTATTACCCCTGCACTATTTTAATCTGTAACGTTCTGTTTATGCGATAGAGATAAAAAACTATTAAAGTCTATCAACACATAAATAGTTCTGATATTCGGTGGTATAACATGAGCTTTAGATGCTAAAATTTCTGCGAGTGAACTGCAGTATCTGCTGGTAGCACTCTCTTTCCAAATGGATGTATCTGTGTCTAATCTGCATTGTGCACTTTATTATTAATGTCAGTAAAATAACATCTTTCTCTTGCAGAAGCGGGCGCCCAATCACAGCCATGGCAGGAAAAGGGCCAAGGTAAGTGATCTGTGGTCATTGATATTAATATTTTGTCTTCAACTACAAAAGTAGATACTCATCTTTCTAAAAGTCACCCAAATAACTTCATAATCCTGCTCTCTGAAATAACCCCCTGCTGGTTTGTTGTATAACATAACTTTCCCATATTAACTCTCTAATCCTCTCAACTACAGAGGACCACCTTCTTCTTATCACTGACTTTAAATCTTTAACCCTCCTACTTTTAACCCTCTAATGGGATTTGAGTGACCTTAGTAAGGCCATGAAAGAAGAGAATACACTTCAGGCAGTTGATAAAGTCACTGAATAAATAAAATATAACTAATTATATTTGATAGATGTTAGTTAGCTTAATAATTATATTTCTAAGATGAATTGAAGTCTGTCAGTGAGTCTTATCTCAGACTCCCAATATGCTTTCCATTTCACTGAGCTAGTTGCGTTCAGATGCAGTGTGAAGTTCATTTGTGTCTTGCTTAGTGTTGACGTATGAGTCTTTCTGCTACAAACTGCCAATGGAGGAACTCCCCAACTGACTGTGTGGATATCAGCTATGACAGAAATACTCTGTGAACTACAGTTGTTTGACTTATTTTCCTCCAGACCCTCTCTGCACTGGTCTGTCTACATTTACGGTGATTTACTTCACCGCGGTTTGTGCCACATAGTTTGGATATGCACCATAGTCTTTCCTTTGGCATTGTATGCATTCATTCATGCAACGGCTAAATATCATTTCATGTTGTATAATACAGCTGAACAGCAGGAAAGAGAAAATGTGGGTTTGTGGCCAGTAAAGTGTTACTTTTAAATGTGTGTATATTAGGAGCCATATTTTTTTAAATTGTAAGTGTACCGAACAATAACCCTGTATTATTACATCCTTAGCATCAGCTCATTGACCATTGTCTAAAGTTATTGTCACTTGACCGTAAATGACGCAAACACTAACAAGTTTATTAGCAATTGCATCTGTAAAACTGAACTTGCCTTGCACTGGAAGGTGTGTAGTGAAGTGTCCTGCTTTTTAGGCCTCTGTACAAGGCAGGTGTTGGTTATATTTCGGCATGAGAGTTCAGCCCTAACACTATGTGTTTTGAAAGTGGCTTTCTAACCTTTCTAACATCCCATGCTTAACTTTCTCCCAATGCCTCCTGTAAAAGGGATTGGATCAAATTTCTGTTAGCACAGTGAAAACATTCTTGACATTAGATCACACTTATTAATTTCCCTCTTGTTTTTAGTACATAATCTGCAAAGCGACAGTGTATCAATCAGCCAGTCAGTTGTTTTATAGCTCTGTGTGTTCTTCTTGCCTCACTTCAGCTCCTCCTCTATTATCAGTCATTATTCAACAACCTCTTGAACTAAGAAGATAGGATTTTCTCTATCAAATCATTTGGTGTAACAAACTTGTTACACACACCGCTACAAATCATGGTTCATATTGCAAAGCTTGGTATTGACAGATGATTAACGTTTATTATTCTAAAAAATTCTTCTTAAAAATTGTATTGGAAAAAAATCAATGATGCAAAAAACATTTATTCAGGAAAAAGTTTCTTCTGATAATGCTCCTTGCGATGCCAGCACTCTGTAGTTCAGTTTGGTTCACGGTTTATTATTTTTCGCTTCAAGGAACTCTGGTGCATTAGCAGCTCATTTGTGTTTTCTCCCCATTTTTTAATTTCCTTCCTGATTTCATATTACTAGCAGTTGTTTTTGAGCTGTGCTTGTTGCAAGAGGACCTTGTTTATAAACTGCAACGATCAGTGCTTCAGCATGAATTTTGGGCAAATAAAAATTGGGATGAAGAACAGTCAGTTAGACTTAGCTGATTTTAAACTGCTTCACATTTCTGTGAAATTCCCTAAAAAAAACAAACACAGTTAGCCTCACAGGCAATGTATGTGTGATTCTGTTTCAGTCTAATGCCAAACTGAAGCTGGTACGGAGTCTGGCAGTGTGTGAGGAGTCCTCTGGTCCGTTCTCCAATGATGGACCTCCAGAATCGGTACTGTTCCTGTCTCTAACCTCTAACTCCTCACCCTAACCCTACTCGATACCGTGCAGCTAGCCTAGCCTGCAGTTCTTTGTATGCAGCTGCAGTTTGTGTAGATTAACAGTGCTTAATAGACTAAACAAAATTAGAATTCAAAATGTCACCATCTTTTTTCATTGCAATGGAATGTGGTTTTCCAGGATATCATCCAGCTTCACATCAGCTGTCCATCAGACAAGGAAGAAGAGAAGTCGTCAAAGGACGAGTATGAAAATGAAGAGAAGGAGAAGAAGGACAAGACTCCGCGAAAGATGTTGTCCCGTGGTAAGATGCAACTGTGGATTTTAAATGCATTTTGTAGCTTGTTGGTCTAGTTGTTGTTTTTTTATTTAACTTTTTTTTTCAGTTCATTCCCCCTACACAAATACCATGAATGCAAGGGCCAAGGTTTTGCATGTAAATGTAATGTCCATTGCATTATTAATACCCAGACTAATATGATGTCAAGCTATCTTCTCTGGAAGATAATTGGGTCCCTCCCTCATTTTTTTTGATTACCTACCTCACTCCTTCTCTCTGCAGTGGCCCTCAGGCGTCATTGGACTCTGTGAGCAGCAGAAATGAAATGGCTAGCCCAACTGTCTAGTGTAGTGGAAAATTGTGGGAAATGATCCCCTGTAGAGTGTGTGTGCATGTGTGAGAAGGCATAGAAGAACAGCGAGCTGGTGTCTCATTCTATCTGCTTCTTATGTTTATCCTCCCTGAACAACCTGGAATTTCGTTACTAGTGTTTTAGGCTTGTGCTGATGGGTGATTGGATTGTATATTGATCGTGTAACGACTGACCATGTTTTTTTTCTTTGCCGATATTCTTATTACTTATTACCAGAACTAAGATGTTACAAAAATAATCTCTAGAAACTGTGTCCTACTGTGCATTTAGAGATGTTTCTGGTCATGTCTGCCTGTTGAGCTCCATTAATTAGCAAGTAATGGTTGAACTTAAAATCCTTAATTACAAACCACTTTGCTGTCTCTTTTCCATGGATCTGACACCCTACATCTCCGTTCTTCATGTGCCTGCTCTCCAAAACTGTAGTTAAGATTATATATATGATTTGGATTGTGATATTAGAGATAATACTGTAAAACAAAACATAAAGCTGTGATATTTACGCACTATGCACAGACACCCAGACTTTTTAAAGGGAGCCATTGTCTAAATTGAGGAGACATTGCCATTAGTTTTTTTTATATATATTATTTATTATGTATAAATATTTAAATAAAATGTTCAGTCTCTTTTATAAATGCCTTTTAATGGCTACCAGATAGTATGTGTAATATCATTAGGCACACCTTTGGCATCTGGGTATAACTCTTAATATCCCCAAATACAAGATGCCACATATTTCTTTTACACTAAGACTAAGTCGGCCATGCTGTCACATCACTGGCGTGCTGTGAAGTAACCAAACCGCCCCACCCACCCCAACTCCCCCCTACTCCCACTACGCCCCGGCAATCAGATCGCCTATCGGCAATCTCAAGTGACCACAATTGGACGATATGAAAATAGAAATGATTGCCCAACCCAAGTGTTAGGGTATCATTTTAGGAGCTATGCTTAGCAGCAATCCGACTTAACTCTCTCTATCTCCCCTGCACTTTATGGAAGTGACACGATCAAGCTTTTCTTCCCCAAGCTTGCCCATTTACGTTGTTCTTCTCTTTGTTAGACTCCAGTCAGGAATACACTGACTCCACGGGCATCGATGTTCATGAGTTTCTGGTCAACACACTGAAAAACAATCCCAGGTATGAGATTGGCGCTGAAGGTTAACTGATAATCCACACGTATAACAACAGGAGCACAACAGAAAATTAACAGAAGCATGAAAATGATGTTCATTTTGGCAAAAACACAATGAATTGTGGTCCAACCATTACTGAGACATATATTTTCATGACACATTTAAGTATTTAATTGCTCATTTTTTGATAATCTTTTACCCAGTGTCTTACATCTGTTCTTGTACAGTATTAAGTAACTCATTAGGTAAATTCATTCAATGAATTAATAAAAACAAGCAGGGACAAAAAGCACTTGCGCATTCATCGCTCAGGTTTTGTGAAGTGAAATGGTCTTGTAGTTTTATTGATGGCAATATGCAATATGAACGATAACATGCACTGACTACTAAATACCTACCAATTTTAAAGAGGAAACAAAATATTTATTGCCATACATCATGCCTTTGATTTGTGGTTGGTATGCTCACTCCACTCTACTCACTGACCTGCTCCCCCCTCTGACTCCTCCTCCCCCCTTTGGCCCAGCAGGGATCGAATGATGCTGCTCAAACTAGAACAAGATATCCTGGAGTTCATTAATGACGACAAGTAAGCCATGTTCTTCATAACCACTGTCTTGTTTTTAAATTTAGCCCTTCTCCTTTGTATTTATAGATTGCTGAGGTACTGAGACAAATGTGGCAGGTTGTGGTTAATATTATGGGGCAAGTTTAGGCTGACAGTATTTCTGGCTAAGACTTTGTGTCCCCCCTGTGACCACAATAGTGTTATTAGACTTAAGTCCGCTTGAAAGTAATAAATCAAAATAAAGCCAAATGAAGTGTCCCCAACTTGGAACATCCTGCTTGTGAAACACAACACAAAAAAACAAAAAAAAAATTTTAAGCCTTTTTTAAGAGCAGATAATTCTTTTGAGAAACAAGACAACTGAAAGCATTACAGGAGTTACAAAAATGGCATAATTGGAGTATTTACCATTGTTCTTATCATCTAATATCAAGAATACAGGTTGTATGAAAGGGAATGTAGTTGCAGATAGTCAGGTGAAACATCTATTGACGTAAGTGTTTTGAAGAATCCCTTAATAATGCAGATCTGTTTGTTATTTTTTCTATAGAACAAACATAAAAGGGTTATGTTCTCAAATTATTGTAAATGTTAAACAGAAATATACACATTGTGAGACTAGACATCACAGCATTCATCAGAAGGAAACTAATTTAACAGTCAAGTCAAGTCTTTATTGTCAATTCTGCAGTATGTACAAGACAAACAGAATCGAAATTACATTACTCTCAACCTCTGTGACAAGGCATGATGAATTGATTGGAGTGCAGTGATGAAAAAACATGCTACTTGCAACTTTTTATTTTCTGTCCCGTCCCCTGCAGTAACCAGTATAAGAAGTTTCCTCAGATGACTTCCTATCATCGTATGCTTTTGCACCGTGTGGCTGCCTACTTTGGCATGGATCACAATGTGGATCAGACAGGCAAGGCCGTCATCATCAACAAGACGGGCAACACACGCATGTGAGTGTAGCAGCTGCAGTCTTAAAGCCACAGGAAACTCGATCTAGAATTACATGTTTCAAATCTTTATTTTATATAGATATGCTTACAAAGTATGGAGGTTACTCAAGCATTTAATGACACTTACCATACTCTGACTTTTCCAGATGATTGTGTTGATGTCAATAGGGGTTATGGAAGGGGCTATTATATGACATAAAACCCAGAAGGTTACATGGTTAATGTAAACAACCTCAAGGGATAACAATACAGGGACCATAGCATGAAGGTAACAGAGGATTCCCGCAGCCATATATTCTATGCTTGAGTTCCACGAAGAACAACCTGAACCAAAACTAGAGCAGCAACATGTTGGCAAGTAGGACGTTTGTTTCTGCTGAAGGCTGAAAACAATATACAATGAAAGCAGCTTCAGCCCTGCATACACTTAAACAATTCAACAACCCAACCCCACAACCCAATGACAAAAACATGGTGTGATTATCACAATGTGTGTGATACAGTTAGAGGAACTTGTTAATTTAGCAGCCAGCAAGCTGTTCGATCGAGGTTGTACCCCACAACTACAACCATTATATAAAGTATGTGTTGGTAACAAAGTATCACTGGTAATTCTGTCATTTAGAAAAAAATAACTTTTTCCAAGACTAGCTTAAGAGTTTGTCAGAAGACAAAGGAATGTACTTGTGTTGAGGTGTTGATAATGTTAACAGCAGCCAGATGCACCTTAACAATTAAAAGTTTTCCAATTTGCATGTGTGAGGATTTGATATTCAGATTTTGGAGCACTAATATCACCACATTCACTGTGGAAACACTTTTTAACAGTTCAGTCATTTTCTTCTTTTAATTTGCTTAAACATTTTTTTTGTTTTGTCCAGTTTTGTTTTAGTATGTTAAAAAGTATGCTTTTTACCCTCTTCTTTTTCAACAGCCCAGAACAACGGTTCTCTGAACACATCAAGGATGAACGTAACATGGACTTCCAGAAGAAATTCATCCTCAAAAGAGATGATGCCAGCATGGACAAGGATGATAATCAGGTAGGTTGCATTGTAAACATTTGTTAACCATGTCATTTTCACTGTCCATTTTTTCATTGTTGCCACTAAATTCGGAAAAGTAAAGAGTGTTTAATGGGTCAAATGTGCCATTTCTCGTACTTCACTCCCCTTTATACTGGCATCTTTTTGTAGTTACGGTCAGTTGTGTTAGTCATTGAGCAACAAAAAAACTTTGCCGTAAGCTTGTCTCATGCAATCTTTCATACTGACCTTAAAACTAACCATTTAAGCTTGCATTTTCTTGATAAAGGGTCCTATCAGATCAAAGGAGGCATGGTTTGTTTTTGATGGCAAATAAGATGTTAATCAGACACTCACAGATTTCCAGTGGTGAGCCCCCAGACTATCTGGGCATCTGGAAGTAGGAGTAGTAGTGGGCAGAGTGGCTTCAACAAGTACTGCAGCATCTTTTGACCCATGTGTTGATGATTAAAAATAACTCTTTAATAGTTTCAAATAAAGCTATAGAAGTTAACAGTCTTCATTGATTTATCAATGGTCGCTATGTGTAAGAGAATGCAGAGTTTTAACAATGATTTCGGCAGATGTGAAAACTGGCATGTGAAAAGAGATTTAACAATCAGCAAGACTTCAGGTGGTACTAATATTGGAGGGAGCTCAGTCACCTTTTTAAGGCTATGTTGAAGTCCAAACCTTTCAATATTAAGTTTCCTGTATGCACAGTCGGATTGCTTTTGATATATTGTTGATGATAAATTAAAGTTAGAATTGGAGAAAGCGTGATACGACTTTTTCATTCCCAATACCATTGCGACCAACACTGAGAGTGTATTGAACTATTCATAGGCCATTCATATTCAGTAACTAGCATGTTCCTGGGACTGTCTCAAAATGACACATAACTTACAGTTTTCAATTTTCCATACAAATATAATCTCTTCCATTGCTGTTGATTTCCCTGTTTGTGAGCCACAAAACTGTGTGGCCTGGAGCAGTGCTTTTTGTGATTCAAAACTTGACTCTATCTACTGTGCTGTCAGACTGTGCTGTCAGAATCACCTTGTCTTCAACCACAGCAACAGTTCGATCATTATAAGAATAATAAAGCATGTTTTTAATCAATTTTGCTTGCTTCGTTGCTGTCTGAAGAAAGTTTCTCACACTTCTTCCTTCCTTCCAACAATGTTTGAGGCATTGACACTTTTCCTTGGTGCCTAATGCTTGTACATATTTGTAATATCCTTTGTTTGATGATTCTGTGAGTGTTCTATCACGTTTGTGGTGTTGAACCTTCCCACACTGTTTCCAACCCTCAAAACACTCATTTTGCACAGTTTTTTTTCTGTTGTTTTGACGATAGGCAGCTGCTCTTCTTTCGAATGCTACTGTTGTTATCATGTGACTTTTTGCTGCAGGTCACACTAAGTGTGGCTTTATTTGTATTTACATAATATTTCAGAATACATTTGTGAATCATGCATAACTATTTTCGCATTCTGATTGTTTTCTCAAACATTAGATCCGTGTGCCGCTGCAGGATGGGCGACGTAGCAAGTCAATTGAAGAGCGAGAGGAAGAGTATCAGCGGGTTCGAGACCGGATCTTTGCCCGAGAAGTAAGTATTGCACCTAGAAAGGGGAACAGACGATGGGAAGGACAACATTAAATTACAATCCGTTTCTTAATCATTAGCTGTTACCTCTAGCTCCTTTGATTTGTAAGAAGCAAGTATTTCTTGATCAGACAAGAATAAGAACTGTTTAACACCATGTGTAGTGAAACATATTTCAAATATTTCTGCTTTGTCAGTGGTTCCCAACATTTTGCTTGTGATCCGTTTTCTCACAGTGTGACACAGTGTATGTCTGTATAGCTCATTCGAAGAGTGACTTTTGCCTTCCCAGACCATTTATTTTGATAGTTTGCAGAGGCCTGGAGAGGAAAAATTATACAGCATTTGCCAAGAAAATAGCAAAGATTGCATAAAAGTAAAATAATCAACAATTTTGTGCAGTCATCTGCAACCACTGATTCATCTGGTGATCCCTTGAAGGGGTCCCTCAGATTGGAAACCACTGCTTTAAGGAACATATTACATCCTAAACACATATGTTGTCAAACTTGAAAACCTCTGAAATGTTCAGAAGAAGAAAATGTTGGTCTTATGTGCTCCTGGATGAATGAAGCATTTCATAATGTGTAGGTGTCCTTTTTTTTACAGTCTTCTCAAAATGGATACATCAACGACAACAGGTAAGATGATGCATCCTGCTGGAGACTCTAGTGTGTGCAATTGATAAGACTCCTTCCTCGCCACCTTTACCCTTTCAGCTACAGTTTGCTTGCTAGGTTTCAGGTATGAAATGAAGGGAGCTGTAGACCTATAAACATACAGCTAATTTTGCAAATTACATAATGATTCTCTGTACAAATCTGAACACTTGCAATAATCTACCCCGTACAAAAGTCCCTTTCAAACAACTTGTAGCTATAAAAGAGTATTTGCATATCTTTATTTCCCACTTGTTTTATTCCTTTCATTGCCAGGGAAATGATGAATATGCTGATGTTTCTCTCCAAAGCCAGATTTTAAAGCATTGCGTTATGCTAGACTGTGAGGGACACACTTTCTCTCAGAAAGATTTGTAGGTAGTGGAACAAATGTTTTCTAGAAATAAGTTAGCTCATACAGTCAGCCTCCATCTCTAAGCACCCTGGCCATTGAGGTTGAAAGTTTAGGACATAATATGCTGAGAGAGAGAGAAAGGAAGCGTGGGCTTTTCACCAGTCAAAGTTTCTGCATTGTATGCGTTTTATTTCTTCTTCTCAGGGGTAAAAGTTCTGCACTGTGCCTACCTCAACCTCCTACCTCTCCTTATCTGACCCTCCCCTGAACCCCCTCCTGTTCTCCAATCCAGTTCTGTAACCGAGCATTTTCTCCTAATGTTAACCCCAACAGACTTTCCACTGAGGGCTACTGCTCTAGCTCTCAAAAGAGGAGGCAGATCTTTAGGTATTCGGGTGCTGCTGACTTTGACTTGTGTGTTGCCATGCCCATTTTTTGAAAGTGGTTTGGTGATGATAGTGGTGACTTGTGGTGGTTTTTATATCTTTGCTTGGCGTAGTCGGCTGATTGATGGCTATTCCAGCACTGCACCGTGGGGCTTCCCAAGGCCCATGCATGGCTGCTTTGTGGTTTCACTGGAGACTGATTGACCTACTTACCCTTCCACCCATTCACCGTCAACTACATTTTTTATATGAAATAAATGCATTGCTTCCACAGTAACCTGTTTGTTTTGTGGTCGACTTAGTCTTGTAGTTTTTGTTGGCATGTCACCTGTTGCATAGTGACACATACAAATATGTAATAAGCACATGAAATGGTGCTGTGGAGGTGACAACAAGAAAATAAGAAACGTGAGACTATAAGGAAAAGGTAATGTTATCATGTTTTGTACAAAAGGGCTGCAACAGTTATTTACACTGTAAATAAAGTCTGTATAAGTACTCAGTTGAACCTTTTTTTTCTATGAAATATTGGACAGTAGTGAAAAATGTTCATCATGATCTCCAAGAACCCAAGTTGACATTTTCATGTTGCTTGTTTTTGTCGGACCAGCAATCAAAACCCAAAGTTTGCTAACATAGGACTGAAATAACTATATAAATGTTCACATTTTAGAAGCTCAAACTAGTTTGCAAATATGTTTGTTTTTTTCACTTCAATAATTACATTATTTTTCGAATGTGTTGCAACACCAACTATGAGCCACAGTGTTCCCAGTTATAATCTGATCAGGGGCCTTTGTTGAATCTCTCTCATTCTCATTTTCTCTAATCTCCCAGCCATCGCTTTCTAATAAAGGCATACAATGCACAAAAAGTAGTAGTAAGCATAATAAAACAGTTGCCGAATAATTTTTTGTTAACCCATTAATTGTTTCAGTTCTAGAGTGCAATAGTATATAGTTTTTCTTCCTTTTATGATGAAGTGCTTTCAGATATAGACCTAAGGGGTTGACAAGTAATCTGTCATATTTATATGACAAATGACATTTATATGATTTATATGTTTGAAGTTTAGAATCTTTTCATGGCCTTTCTACATTTCACCTAAAAATTAACTAGATGCCTTGAGCCCAGCATTCATATAAAGTTAGGTTAGGTATTACCTTTTACAGGTTGCATGCTGTTATTCTAAGAATGCCATAAAACCACAGAATTCACTTAAATGAACCAAAACAACAAACTGTTTTGTGAGACATGGGTTAATTGAGCCATCTAGTAAAAACTAAGAGTGATGGAAGCGCATAACAAAAACAGCTTCCCTGCTTTCCCTGTTTGTGCGTGTGATGGGAAATGCTGTCGTGAGGAGAGAGCGGAGATGAAATGTCATGTGATCAACAGCAGAATCCCTCCTCCTCTTCCTCCTCCCGCTCATCCTTCTCTCATCTTTGTCTGCAGAGCCAAGCGAAGTGTGCACCTCCCTTTGCAGAGAAAGGCAGGGCACCCACCCTTCCTTAAAATAGGCTGTGCAGAGAGAGGACTAAAAATAGATCCTACATTAATTACAGTCTCTCTGAAATATTTATCAGCCACATCCACCTTCAAACACCACTCGCTATCACAAGGGTTTTACAACCCATACCACATCCCTGTTCTCTTCATTGAGATTCAAATTAATTTTCTTGTTCTCGCTACATGAATATAGTCAATTGATATCCCTCTTCCGGTTCTAAAAGGATGAAAAAAGCAAGTGTTTACAGCTGACTTGGCTGTTTTTTTGTTTTGGTTTGTTTTATTCCTGCTGTTCTTAATTTAGAGTCATAGGTCTCTGTTCACCTGCAAGGATTTCTATTTACATTCAACTTTATGTTACACCAAAGTATGTATAGCAGATTTAGCTTCTAATTTGATTTTTATTTGAATTTCTTTTCAAGTACAAGCACAGTAAGGCATGTTCAAAGGGAACCGTAATATTCTTATGCTGACATGTCAATGGCAGACCCAACCATTCACTTGTGATGGAGGGGTTTCCCCAGAGTGGTGGTTACGCTTACAGTGTGATCATTGGTTTTCTTGGCAGCTGCCCTTATCCAGGGTGACAGCATCACAACAGCATAATGAGTGTGTATACAGCAATACAGTTTAAAGAACCATAGTGGTGAACCAGTGGTAGCAAGTGGTTATTTTGTAGATAAGTGTGTGTGAGTCTGAGTGTTGATGTACATCTGCTCTTACTGTCTGAGTGTTGATGTACATCTGCTATTAATTTACAATTGTATGTGTTTCTTGTGTCCATGCCATCTCTTGTCTTTAATACAATGTATTTTCAGTGCACGTGTTACCTTTTTATCTGTATTCAAATGTATAACACATGTGTATGCAAGTCCCCCATGTGAATGTTGTCTCCAGTCTTAGATGGTGTGTGTGTGTGTGTTGAGTTCATGGACGTTTGTCTCATTATGTGTCACTGTAATATCCTCTGACACCCCAGTGTTGATTGTCTGGAGCATCTTTTCTCCCTGCATGTATGTTTTCTTATGTGGATGGGTTTGTATGTGTATTTGTGTGTGTGAAGTGTGTGTGGTCATATGTTTACAATTGAAAATAATATTGTTTGATTGTTTGCCTGATTTTTGTTATGTGGTTTCACTAAACCAGCCAATATGCATCTGTGTTGAATGCCCCATCCTAAAACCTGTCAGACTACGTCACCTCTATCTGTTAATGACCTTACTGTGCTCTTCTGCCTCTGCTCTCCCCTCTATCCTGTTTTGTGTTTGACTATCCTTCTTTTTTTGTTTCCTCCTACATTCTTCTCCACTTCAAATTCTCTATGTGCACATCTTCACTTTTACAATAAAATCCTCACCCTACCCACTACCCATGTACATTTTTGTCTCTCTCCTCATATTTCTTCTAAATCTTCAACTATGTTCTCTGTACACATCCTTCACTTGCTACATCCTAACGCTCCTTGCTTTATCCCCTTCATTTCATCTCTTTGTCTCTCCTTCCTCCCCGTTCTGTCTTCTCTCAGAGGGAACCGCGAGAGCTCCAGCCGGGCATCTAGCAGTCGTCAAAGCAGCACAGACAGTGACATGAAGTGCCTGGAGCCACGGCCCTGGAGCAGCACCGACTCAGACAGCTCCAACCGCACCCTCCGGCCGCCCGTCACTAAGGCTAGCAGCTTCTCTGGCATCTCTATTCTTACCAGAGGGGATAGCCTTGGCAGCAGCAAAGGCTCACAGGGAAGCTGCAAAGGTTCTCGCTCTGGTAAGGACTATGGAGGAAAACAGAGTAAAAAGGAGATTTATTTAGGTCTCTTGGCTTTGTCATTAAAGCTAGCATTAGCTAACTTGTCACGCTAGCTTGTACTATTCATCATTTATTGCTACGCAGGTGAGGCAAGCTCAGCAAACAAAAAACAATGCTTTCGTCTGAGTTATGTTGGCTACATTTGGTGTAATGTCATAATCTAGATATAATAATAAACTAATTTGTGGTCACTGAATAGAACACTAATTGTAAGACCATCAACCACCCATTTGTTCTTGTGAAAGGAATTTTATAAAGATACAAAACACTTATAGATTACTCCTGTTGGGAAAGTTTCCTCTAACATAGCACTGGTTCAAGGAGCAGATAGTCCCCATACTTGACATCTTTTCTCTTGAAAAGCGAAACACGATTTACTTCCAACAAAACAAAGCGCAAACATTTGTTTAGCTTGTCTCAGTTACTTACTCGCACTCCGTCCTGCCAAGCTCTTGAAAGTGATCAGAATGAATTTTCTCTAGCTGTTAGCTATTTTCTTTTTGAGTCTCTAGTTATGAAATTATTTTACACCAGTCACTCTTGGCTGCTTGACAGATGACTGACAGACAAGATGTCAGGAGATACATCTCATTTTCACTCATCAGGAATTTATTTCCTCTGTTACACAAGCCATGTAAAGTCCCTGCAGGTTAAATTGGACTTACTGAACACTCACAGGCCTGACTAAGGGTGGGTATGTACTTAAGCAGAAATGATTCGTGCAATGTGTTATCCAAACACATCTAAAATCAAATGTTTGTGTCTGTTTATACCTGTTCTGAACAGCCACACTTGAAGGCAGAGTGAAAAACCAGTAGTCATTTTTAACAGCGCACATTTTCCATGTCTCCTGGAAATATTAGTGGTTTTACAGTCAGTTGTCCCTATGTAAAGTGATAGAAATAGTTGTGTCAAGAATAACACTCCCCCCCCCCCCACCAATTTGATATCAATGGTGTGAGAAGAGGTGCTCTCTGAAGCTATTTGACCATCTGACAAGCAGTTTTGTAGGAGTATACTGGCAGCTTAACTCACAGATAGGGGCTCTGTAAATGGATTTAAAAAAAACTCATTAGCATGCAAAATTAAAGCTACAAATAACCCATAATGCAATACTGTATGAGCTGATGCAGTCTCCATTCGAAAAGAAAATCTGATGTTGTGGATATGTATACCTCTTGAATATGATGTGACCTCCATTTTTTCCAAAAGTAGAAGAAAAAAATCATAATTTATCCAGGCTAATATGGTAGCTTGTTTACAAACTGTGATCTTATTTAATTTTCCCTGCATGTTTAAATAAAAAGGAATTATTTGTCACTACGATTAACCCCAAGCCTATTGTTCTTATTTGCACCCTTATTGTTCTTATTTTGCACCTTATTGTTCCTAATGTTCTTATTTGCACCTCCATTTGCTGTTTGCACCCCCCTTGTTTATTCTGAAGAGCTTCTGTAAGAGTGAATTTCTCCATTGTGAGATCGATAAAGTCTTTTAAAAAAAGCCAAAATCATTTAAACTAGAAAGAGACTTCACCTCTTGCTGGGATTAATCTGGAGCATATCTTTCTGTTATGTCTTCTTGTGCATCACTAGGTCTGCCCCTAGTCAGTCCTGATGTGTGTCCCCCACCTGCAGCCTCCCAGTCTAGCCGTAGCCTACTTCCCTGCCCAGCACAACAGCCTCCGCCTCAGCCTCCGCCTCAGACTGCCCTGCTGCCCACTCCACAGCAACACCCAATGGGCAACCACATGATTGCTCAGGTATGTACGTCCACTACCTGCATTTATACCAAAAATAGCAAAAATGAAGGCACACTTTCAGCTAACACAGGATCTAATTGAATCTGGTGGTCAATAGAACATCTATCCTATGTCCACCCTCTTCATTGAAGTGAAATGTTGAAATGAGACTGGATCTGGTCACAAGTCACTTTAAGCAACAATATAAAATTCCTTAGAGTCATTGACAACATATGTAATGATAGCCAATACCTCTCTTGTTTCACTCTGAATAATGGTGATTTTATTTCATTTTGTTCAGTTTTATTGCTTTTGTGTTATTTTTAGAAATTAAATGTAATTTCCATTTCTATCCATCTGTTCATTAACAACTTTTCCTCTGTGTTCTAACCCACATCTTTCCTATATCTTAATTTCTCTTTATTCCGTTCTTATCCATCTGCTTTGACACCACCCTCTCACTGGCTTGCCCCTCTCTCTTTCTCTCTCTCTTTTTATCTCCTCCTTTCTGGTGGTGTGTATAGCCGGTGCCGTCTCTGCAGCCCTCTCAGCCTGTCTCCTACTCCAGCCCTTCCTGCCCCCAGGTTCTCCTGCCAGTTTCTCCTCCCCAGCAGTACACAATGGTACTGGCACCACTTGTAGCTTCATCTCTTTATATTAATTTAGTTAAAGGTTGCATTACTGACACCCTCATACATCACTTAAATTTAGCTATTGCTGTATTCTGCTAGAAACTCTTGCACTCCCTTTTCTCATTCATAATAAGTATTTAACTGCTCCAAACCATTCAGGTAGCACTTTGTCTTCAGGCTACATGGAAATCTGCCCCTGCCTGAGAGGCTTAACTCGGGGCAAGATCATTGTTTGCTATTCTGTGTGCAGTCTGCATGTACCCCAAGCACATGTGATTTACTATGACCAAAAAAAAGGTGACAGTTGTGCTTTATGATACTTTTTACTTTTAATTTTGATAGTCAAGAAAATTAATGTTTTGTTTTGATATAAAAAATTGTTTTGGTCTACCAAGCTTGTCATATTGAAGTAGCTGTCTTTGCAAAGCAAATTTGTGGTAGATGCCGTTAATACTGTGTACATCCTCTGAATTGTATGTTCAAAGGATGTAAACATTAAAATAGATCTTTGTGTGACCCTACTTAATGTAACAGTTGAACTAATGTGTAATGTGTTCACTTTTTTTTAAGACATGAAGTTCTCTCATCCTAATCAGCCAAGTGAAAGAGTTCTGACACATTAGCAGCGACTAGATGTGTGTTTGTATAGATCAGGGGTCGGCAACCCGCAGCTCTTTCATCCCTCTGATGCGGCTCCCTCTGGCTTTTGAAAATAATTCATTAAAATGTCTTTTATTTAAGTTTGTTTGTTTTTAAAACAAACATTGCACATGCCTCACAGATGACAGCGTACAATTCTGAGTAAAGATGAAGGTGACGGCATGCAGCCTAGATGTGCAGATGCTGTGCGCAAATGGCTCTTTGCCGACTTATTGTACTGGATGCAAAGTGATGAAATTGTATGAAGATCCTCTCATGTTGCTCTTTTTAAGATGATAGAGGGGCGTATTTTCCAAAATGTCACAGTGTTCCTTTAATACCAATGTTGCCAGTGCTCTCAAACTGTTACTAATGTATCTGTATGGCTTTGGTGATTACTCTCAGTCCCTCAGATCTCTCTTAGACCTTACCTTACCAAGGTACTGTCTTTGAGCGTAATTTGCAGTTGTTAATTATATCACACAGTCCTGTTTGATCTAGATTCATACTAGTAATCATGTGGTTGTATTTAGTGTAGTGGCACTAACCTACCAACGATATCATTCCCATTCGTCCCAGGGAGAAGAGCTGGCACCCCAATTCAGCCAGATGACGCTGAGTCGGCAGGGCTCCAGCGAGAACCCTGAGCCTCCCCCCATGTATCAGGCTCCTCCCACAGTGCTGTCCCAGCACCCCCCTCCTCAGACCGGCTACATAATGGCTACCACGGGTCAGCCTATGCCGCCTCCGTCTGGCTACCAGCCTGCCACTGGACACCCCCATCCTCCACCTCCACCACCTCCTCCATCACAGCCCGTCATGCAGGCCCCACCACCGCCACAAGGCTACATGCAGCCCCCTCCGCCTCAACAGGTATGCCATTCTTCACAGTTGGTGAGACAAAGGCATTGGGCATAAAAATGAACTACTTATGATTATAATTTTGCGACTGGCATATTCATGTGTGGCAAAGACCATCGCTTTAGGATTTTATTGCCTTTGATATATCGTAAATATATATATATGTATCGTCACTATAATGGTAATTGGCCTTACATCAACAAGAAATGCTCTAATACTATACTCTTCCTTTGCACTGCAAGTCAGGCTTGCAGAATTCACATGGAATAATACCCAGCGAGAAACGGAATACATGAGGCAACATAACCAGGTTTGACGGTAGTGTCTCATTGTTCAAGGGCCACTGTCAGGGACCAAGCAGTAAGGAAATGAGGAAAACAGGCAGTTGATGAAAAAGAAAGGGTTTTTATTTCCCCAAACAAAGATGCAAACAATATAAACTAAGAATTCAAAAATATATAAAAGAGGTCAACAAAAGATAACTACTCAAAATAGCAACAAACAGGGTGTTAACTTAACAAACTCACCTAACAAACTGAAACATAAGGGAACATATATACCGGTTTGGCCAAACCAACAAACACAAAAGGGGAAACAAAATGGACATCAACTAAAACTAATACAAAAGAAAACCAAACTAAACCTAAATCCCCCCCTCTGACATGGCTGGAGATGGTCTGGCCTGACGAGCTTGCCACAGGATTTAATGGGTCCAGCCCCTTGGCCACGCCTTTTGCCTCTCCCAGATAACACCTCCCACATGCAGTAACTCAAAAGAAAGAAAAAATGATTAATATAACAGCAAAAAAAAAAATGCGTGTCCTAACCTTACAATGTGAAAATGTGTGCACTCCATTTAAACAGTGTAATGCTAAATGAAAAATAAGACAGTATGACTCAAATAACTGTGTGGACATGAATTGTTTGGGGTGTGGTTGACTGCAAATCAAATGAACCAGTTACAATGATAAGTTAAGGTCTGATTTATTGATGAGAAATGGCTTGATTTTTGTTTTGGTTTCTTATTGACGCAATCCAAATTTGTGTCAAAGTAAATTTGGACCAGAATAATCCACTTTAAATATTATCAATGTTGATGCTTATAGACCTCCTCAAACCTGTCCAAAGATAATTTGAAGAACAGTCCTATCTTCTGGAAGTGTGCTCAGGAGGGCACATTTGACCAAGCTCCATGTCTGGTCTGACCCCCCACCCAAATCCCATCTGGCCGCGAGGCCACTCTTTCCATCTATGTTATGCATGTGTGAAGGTTGTTTTAAGAGTTAATGTCTCCTTTAAATATGAATTCATTTCAAACACACTGGCACAGTCTCTGTTGGTATCAGACTGTTCCTGCTTTCCTCAGATTCGTCCATGAAAGAGAAAGATACACAGTGTGATCATCACAGCACCTTATTAACATACAGATAAGAGAGGGAACTTGATTGCTTTCTTTTATGTAACACCAAGTGAGTGATATAGCAGTCTTGTTGTTGCAGTTAAGTTTGTGTTATGAAAAGAGTGATTTCTCATCCATCTCCTAGCAATGCATAACTAGAGAGGCTCTAAAGTTGGATAACACAACAATTCTGTCAACTGCACAAAAATGTTCGTGTATGGCGGTGGCATCACCGATTCTGAGCAGTTTCTTTTCAGCTACGCTTGAGCTTTAGAAATGTTTGGGAAAATGTAGCTTGTGCAAACACTATCGCACTACTTGATCAATAAAAGAGCTGAACAGCTGAAAAAAAACAAACAGCTCCACCACACTACTGAGAAATGTAGTTAAGTAGTAACGCCGCTACTTTTTCGTGCTGCTGATGCCCAACATTGTCTAAGATACATAGCACAGCAAAGCCGCAGACCTACATTATGTGGTTCTTTCGGTGTTATAAAGTAATATTCGAGAGGTTAAGAAGTGACCATCACTGTTAAACAATGTAACAGTTTCCCAGTGAGTAGTAGTTTTCCTGTTACAAGGAAGTAGTAACTGGTTTAATTAACAATGGTTCATGCTTGTGCTATTCACAATAAATGTATTATTTGCATTTAATATTTGGCAAAGGTACGCCACTTCCCTCGGCCTACAGAATTACCAGAAAATGTGTAATAACAACTGCTGTTGCACATCGTGTCAGTTAATGACAAAAATAGAAGTCCATTTGTTCAAATACAGGTTGATCAGAAAAACATAGGTGTAACATCCCTCTTTCATAGCTATAAAATACTTTTCTAGTAATTTAATAAGATTTCTCAAAAGACCTATGTAATTTGGTACTAATTATAGGAGAAGTACACATTTTCATCAAAGAACTGCCTCATTAAAGCCAGGAAGCTGTTCCTGCTTTTTTGTTTTGTTTTTTTTTGTTTTTTTTTGCTTATTTTTGGAAACTTAATTCTTCAAATTTTAAATTGCAATCTGTGCCTGAAGACAAATTTTACGCTTTTGCATGTTCAGCTGACCCGCTGTGCACCATCCATTGATGCATAAGTGCCATAAATATCACAAATTAAAAAGATCTTTCTTTTGTAAACTTAGAGTTAGGTGTGATGTATCGGTCGTCACGCTCAGAGTGCTGTGCGTCACCTTCACAAGCTCAGTCTCAGTCAGTCAGCTAGCCTGCCACATTCCTCTGATTGCAGAGGCGGTGACAGTAATGAGTTCTCTCACTTTCTGTCACTCACACTCTTCTTTCCCTCCTTAAGGCTTTTACTTGAATCCATAAAGTAGTTATTCTAATTCATTTGAGGAGAGAGAACTATAGCGACCTGGCCATTAAACACCCTGTGGGAGACATTTAGCCCTGTAATGTTGCTCTGGGGCTAAGTTGTAAAGGAAGAGTTTTTAATAGCTGTAGTGACTTTTTTCTGTTTTTGGGAGATAGTGTTGTGGTCTTATTAAAGGAATCTAGGTCATTAGTATCCCCTTAAAGCAGCTTGTCAATTAGGTTTTAGAAACACTAATGAAGTACACTATGGCCGTGACCAGTGTGTGGCCATTTTTTTTTCGAGTAGGGAGAGAATAGAGCATTTGCTTGAATCAGATGCACATTTCACGTTTTTTTCCACATATGCTTGTTTATGAGAGTCTTTGTACAAACTTAACTATTTGCAGTCTGGAAAACAATTTTGCCATTTTACTGCACGAGAAAACCTTTTTTTCTGTCTTTTTATAGGTTTCATCTTCTGCACTTTTATTTTGTAGTTCCAAGCACTGACCTATGTAGAAAGCATCTTTTCATACCTTTTATCACCCTACACACCATCTTATATTATCCTCATTCTGAGATCGTCATACTTGTGTAAACAGCATTGGCTGGGAAAGAAAGATGCACTTTGTTGTTCGATGTGTGGGTGGTTGACAGTGTAACAGGAGTGCAAATATTGACACCGCTGCAGCCTCTAGATGGGCTGAATGTTGTCATGTATGCAGATGAAGGTGGAGGCAGGAACTATCGATCCTCCTAACACTGAACTTCCTCTCTGTTTGTCCATTTGATGTCTTGTTTGGAACTTCAGTATTTATATGTTTAGCCTAGTTGTATAAGCTGCGAGCTAAATCTTCAATGTTCAACATGTACACCTCTGTAACTCTTGGACATGCTGGCACAGAATTGAGTTTTTCTTTTTACATTGACAACGGATCACATGACTACTTGGATATGAGACCAAATACAGACCTAAAAAGAGGGTAAATATTGGGCTTAAAATCATCAGGTGGCTAGCAATGTCATCCCAAAAGAATGCTAATGTTCCTCCACATCAGCTGGTTGTGTACATAGGCAACTGTTTTTACATATCAACTTAAATCGACTGTATTTATATAGCACTTTTGTTTTTTTAGTCTTACTAACCACCAGCCTTACAACACAAGACAGTATGCACCCGTTCACACACACAGGCTACCATGCAAGGTGACACCTGCCCATCAGGCACAGCATCGGGAGCAGTTTGGGTCTCAGTATCTTGACCTAATACACTTCGATATGTAGACTTCAAGTTCTCAAACCACCATCACTCTGATCAGTGCATGACCATTCCACCTCCTAAGCCCCTTAAAAGGTGGTGATATGTCTTTTACTGTCCCCTAGCAACCAAAAAATTACTTTTTTATTACAGGTTTAATGTATTTTGGCAGAGCTATGATAGTAAAAGTATTTAACAATTTGTCCTAGCCTCCATTTACAAATTGAAATGTTAATGGCAACCTTTGACAACATAAATGTGTAAAATGTGTATAAAAAAAAAAATGTTCCAAGACAGTACAAAATTCAGTCATTCCGAACACGAAGGGTATTTATGTCTCTGCGCCGGCGGCAGCCATGGCCAGATGCATTTTATTTTTGGGTTGTCCTTCTGTTTATACATCTATTCCATTCTCGTGAACTTGTTATCTTAGGAACACCGTTAGGGAGTTTCTTTAACTTGGAACTCATCAGAATTTGGTGTTCAAAGATCGCTTTAGCCTCACAAAACAAGTTTTTGATCATAACTCAAGAATTCATACACTAATCAAGACAAAATTTCACACAAATGTCTTATAGGATGAAATGATGAAGTGATGACATTTTGCCTCTAAAAGTTCAAAGGTCAACTTCACTGTGACATCATAATTTTCTGCAAAGACCCTTTTCTGGCCCTTATTCAACACCGTAACTGAGGAACAGAAGGAGAGATTGTGACCATATTTCACATTTAGTCAGATACTGAATTGATGACGCTAATCTTGGTGTCCACCTTGAAGCTGTGCTGATCATATAGATCTTCTGCGCTGCCATGTTGAAGATGTGTGTGAAGCGTCCATGTTTTACAATTTGTATCTTATTTACAGCAACATCCATATTTGAAGCATTGTAGCCTACAAACTCATTGGTTTAGCTGATTTGCTGATTCTTTTTAAAAATAACATAAAAGGAATGATATACAGTGTTTGGGTTGAAATAAGTTATTTCAAATAAAAGTATTAAAGACAACAATTTACAGTATTTCTTTTATGTAATCATGCATTCATCTTTTCGTTTTTGAGCGGCCTAGGTGGTCAATAGCTCCATTGCCCTTCTGGCATTTGCTCACTTTGCTGGATGGGCGGTCTGTCACTGAAGCTCTATATCAGTCCTCTTTATTCCTCTGTGAAAATAGTCTCTAACTGAGATCAACATGTTTCTCACTGGAATTTATCCACAGGACTCATGCATATCAATATTGTGATAAATTCCATTTTGCCAAAAAAACAACACTTTATACCTTTTAATAAATTCATTCAAAGTCTTCACTACATGTATGACTCTGGAACGACATGGATCTAAACTGGTTTATTGCCTTACTGATCATCAAGGTCTGGGGTCTTCCTCTTGGCAAAATAATGCACAACATAAAAAATATATATAAATAAAAAAGTAAAAATGTGTTTTCAATGCCATGAATATAAATAGGAGGTGGTTCCCTAGAATCTTTTCTGTGCCATATGTGAACAAGACTGAAGACAGCTAATCTAAGTCACTATGATTCATCAACAGCTAGTCTTCTCTAATCTTTGTGTATTTATTGTTCCGTAAGTAGTTTTTTTCTCGTTTCTCTTCAGATACAGGTGTCATATTACCCTCCTGGTCAGTATCCCAGCTCAGGCCAGCAGTATCGTGTGCCCCAGCCCATGTCCCACCAGGTGTCTTATCCTGCCCAGCGCACACAACCCATACCTCAGCCCACACAGCAGTCAGGTCAGTACATTTTTAATGCTGTACTATCATAAACTCTACCTCAATTCGTAATAGATGAATGGGTGGATATAGATAATTACATAAGACGTATAATATCAATACTTCCTGTGCATCTTTAAAATGCACAAAATATTTTTTGTGTTTTAATATTTATATCGAAATGTCAGTCTCTTATTATTTATTACTTATTATTATTATTATTACTTATTCACTTAAAACAAGTCAGTCCACAGGTGCAGTCCACTTGAGTTTAAGAACTGTTGTATGTTGTCCCTTAGCAAAACAGTGCTAACTGCTGAATCATACTCAGTTTTAAGTTGACCAGGTGAAAGGTTGATTTTAAGCCTTGTCTCTGCATTTTTCTGCCAAGTCAAATATGCTTGCACCAAAATAGAGCCTTTCTTTTTTTTCCAAGAAAAACCCTGACAGCTTTATCCCTCAATCTTCGTCATGTGAGATCTGTGAAGGTTGGCTGTGTGTTTATACAGTACCTGACTGATAGACACTGTTGACAACCTGAATGGACTCTGGCTCATCGTGGATGCTTTCCACATCCACATGGATCATGAACCTCACATTTGCAAGACCTTGCATCAGTCTATGGCTGCTGCCTGGTTTGAAATATGAGTATTGTGATGGTGAAGGATTATCCTAGTTATACTATAACTATACTAATAGAAATACCACACGCTGAGACCCTTCTGAATTTACTCGTTAAAGTTGCTGAAACTTAACTGCTATGAAGCCTGTTTGGTTTCTGAGTACCTCCCCAAATACTTCTGGACAGTGAAACACTGATTTTGTGCCAATTCAGTGCTACCAACATCCTCTTTTTATGAAAATAAGGTAAACAGTATATAAACCTATACAGTGTAAAGGTACTTCAGAGAAATGTGTTGTTTTTGTGCCGTCATCTTTGTGCCCTCAGGGGCAAAGACCCAACTACCCTTGCTTTCTTTTTTCCTATCGTGCACTTTAGTCTTCCTTTATCGCCCTACTTTAATTTCTCTGCTCTAATTATTGTCTGTTGTCATCAGGTCTCCAGACCATGATGCCCAGCCAGCAGCCGAGCTACCAGAGCATGATGGGTGTGCAGCAGCCCCAAAACCCTGGTCTGCTCAATTCCCAGAGGGCAGGCATGGGAGGACAAATGCAAAGCATAATGGTTCAGTACCCACAGATGCCGTCATATCAGGTATGGATAGTTAAAAGTCTGCTGTATAATTAACGAAGGATACAAAAATAACTGTTTTATTGTTATTGTTAAGTACATGAGTTTTGCATGGTGAGTTGAAAATTTTAGCCCTGCCAGTGTCCATATCCTTTTGGCTGATCTTCCCCGGTTAAACAGCTCCATCTGCTGACCACCTAAAAAACATTTAATGTTTAAGAGTCAGGCATAATCCATGTTAATATTGTGATATTGTTGCAAGGACAAACATTAAACAAACATGCACAATACCAAATGAAGTGAATTTTATTGGCCTTTTAAATGGCTGCTCCTCAGCCACATCTTCCAGGTCCAGATATTCCCATAGCACTGAACACAGCACAGCACAACAAGAAGTGCCAGCTACACTGTCACTGAGTATGTGTTCCTTTGTAATCTGGAATTATTAAATGAGAAAAGACATGCAAATCACTGGTATACTCATTGAATAATAAATGAAGCAAAAGTGAAGACCAAGCTAATGAATTAACCACTCTGCAGCTATGTGCATAGAAGTACCAGGCAAAGGGAGTTTCTGGTTTGTAGTATTTGAAAACAGAACAAGATAAAAATGGACAGACTGATATAGTCTTTGTTGATTTGTAACAGTAGTTAAATTAATCCTTAGTCTTGTCTTCTTTTCTCTATTTTGATTTTTCTCCTGACTCTTTACGCATTTCAGGTACCAGTGGGAAGTGAAAATCAGCAGGTGGTGCAGCAGCAGTACCAGCAGCAGGTGATGGTACCCGTCAGCCAGTCTGTCCAGGGACCCATGCCTGTCTACTACAGTGTTATCACACCCACACAGCAGAATAGCACAAGGTTAGTATATATGACTACATCAAATTCTTACAAATGAGGTAGCACTAGTACCCAAGAATTTCAAATGATCTCCATTGCTATAAAAAAAAAGTTGTACATTAAATATAAACCTCAATCACATTGATAATGTGTCTTGTGAGAGCAGTTCCTCACACATATGAAATTCTGTTTCCAAATCTTCCGGCAACATTGTGCGATTATCCTCTTGTATGTGCGTGAATTACTTTTCAACATGTCTTTATTTTCCTCCCTCATTGTATCAGCCCATCAGTAGGTTACCTGCAGCCCCCCAGCTCTGAGCAGTATCAGATCACACAGTCGCCATCCCCTTGCAACCCTCAACAGTTGCAGCAGCAATATTCAGGTGAGACTTGGTGTCAAGAGGTTCTAAAGTGGCCATTAGTAAAACATTCTTATTATTTTAGCTTTTTTACTGTTGTATTTTGTCAGGATGAATTTAATCTACTTTGTGGGCATCATTCTCCTAAAATGAAAACCTTGTGTATTTTGCAATTTAGTGATATTGAACTAAAACTCCTCCTTTACAAAATCAGGTGAAAGGTATTCAGGGAAAAGTTCAGACTGGGGTACACAGGGTTCACAATCTGTAAATCGATGTCCTTAAAAAGGGAATGTTTGAAGAAATCAGAGAAAACCTAAACTTTACAAGGACCATGTGCTCCCATGTGGCCTTAAGTAAATGTTGATTGTAATGATGGTCACTTTATCTTTTCAACCTCTGCTCTTTGTTTGTACCATTTATTCAGGTATATATTTATTTGCTGAAAAAGTCATTTGATATGTCAGTTTCTCACTCAATAAATAGGCGAGACCCTTTTCTGTTTTTTGTCTACAAATTATATACCATGCTTTGTTTTCAAATTTTCTCCTGTCTTGAGACAAAATTCAACCGTAGGTATACATTTTGGGTCCTCTTGAATTTTATAAGATGTTGTCAGCAGCTTATTGTACATGTTTGGAGTGGTGAATGTAGTTTATTTTCTGGCATTTGATAGCTTAAGCTGTTATACTGACAGGCAAACCAAATGGTAGTCTTGAATCAGAAAAACAAGGCATCATGTATTACAGGTTGTCTGTAGGTCATTAAAAATAAATGTCTCAATGTCTAACTGAGTAAATGTCACACGTGAAAGTAATTTAGACGTTTTAATTTTTACTTTATAAGGTAACTATTAGTTCACTTGGATCACCTGCAAAATCTGAAATGTTGAGCTTTCATTCGGGCCATTCTTTTTTTTTACATCGTCTGATCATGGTTACTGGAGGTTGCTGATAGACAATCTGAATGCCAGGGGGTGGCGGGAGTAGGAGGGTGTGGTGAGAGTATTTTTGTGAGTGTATTTTTTAAAAAATCGACTTCAGGTCGTGGTTACATCCGTGATACACTGCTGTAATCACACTGTAATCAACTGCGTAGATTACAGTTAGAGATAATGTGTGCAGCCTAGGCATGGGGTTAGTCAAAGAAATACATAACATCTTGTCTGTGGGGATATTATGGGTCTAACCAAAGCATAGGCCTAAAGATATGACACATTCTATCTGCAAGTTATTCAAAAGTCTGCATGCAGATTCCAGAGATTGTATTTGTAATATTTTAGTTCTGATATAAAGTAAGTCACGTTAATACTACTGTAGGAAAAAACAATCGTGGATCATCCCTTCAGTCATTAATATATGATCCAATCACCAGTTGGCACAAGCCTGAGACCAGTCCGAATGATTTTTGCAAATTGTGCAGGTGAGATTTAGAAAACCCAAATAGGCTTATAGAAGAGATCCCACTTGAATATGCACTGGGACCAAATGCAAAAGTCATGATGCAATAAAATAAGCAAACAAGCAACTGTAAGATCAAAAAGCAAACATGAAGTTGGCAGCATAAAACAACAAAAGTGTAAAAAAAAAAAAAATTGTAATGAGGGTGTGTGTGTATTAGCATATGTAAGTGTATGTGTGTGTGTGTGGTCAAACAAGTGTGTGCACACTTGTGTCAAATCCAATCATTACTAAAGAGAGAGAGAGAGAAAGAATGGTCAGTTTTAGTCAGATATGATTCTTGAGAGAAGTAGATTAAAATTCAATTTGAATATAACTGTTCCACAGCCAATAAGTAATATCAAATATTGCAGGTGTAACCATTTGGCCCGTCTCGTATTATAATTGTGTAAATCACTGGAATCACCGGAAAAATGCTTGACAAGCCGTGGAAGCAAAGCAGGCTGAGGCAAAATTTTGAAAATAAAAGCACAGGTTTGGTATTTGTGTATGTTAAAGATAGATGGGATATTGAGCTGGATGAAAAGACTCGTCAGCCGTCCTGCAACACATGGCAATTGTGAAAAACTTTTTCTCACAAAATATAAAACTAAAGGTGCTTGAGATAGGTTACGCTTCAGATGACATTGAAATATATGAGGTGTGGATCAGTTAAGATATAATTGTAATTCAGCTATAACAGAGAAGAAAATTCCAAACAAATTGTGGTATTTTGCCACGAAAAATCGAAAGTATCCTCTCAAGTATTCCAAAAAGTAACAAGTAGTTCCATCATCTAGTGTGAAGAATACAATTTTCGTCAAATTTTTACCTTTTTGAAAGAATCAAATATATTTTTTGCCTTTACACTTACAGATTTGAAAAATAAAAGACTCAACCAGAAGCTGTCATTGTTGTTTTAAATCCGCTGTCACAATAAATCTCAAAATCTCCTGTTTATCTACATGTGTACTTGTCTCTTCGTATGCACTTTCAGGAGTACCACCTCCTGGGCCCGGGGTGATGGTCATGCAGCTCAGTGTCCCCAATGGACCACAGCCTTCCCAGAACCCTCCTCTGGTCCAGTGGAACCCATGCAAGTACTACAGCATAGAACAGAGGCCCGGCAAGCCAGGAGAACTCTACAAACCTGACAACACTCCACAGGTACAAACAAGTACACATGAAGGTCATCTCAATCATTAGGTGCTCAGATTTATTAATGTAAAAGACCTCGTTAATCCTGACTGCAACACACACATCCAGTCATTCATGAAAATGTACAGACTCATTAGCCTGTCTGCCCCCTAGTGGCTGAAAATGTTACAACGTGATCAGGAAAATTGTACTTGTGTCAGTGATACAGTATGTTATATTTCCTCTCTCTTTTTTTTTTTTTTTTTTTTTCTCCTTGTGTCCAGGCCAGTACCCAGCTGACGAGTCCCCTGGCCTCCCCCACTCAGTCTCCTACCCCTTCTCCCTCTGGCAGCGTCAGCAGCGTCTGTCCAGGCCTGGGACCATTACCCCTCATTTCCCAGTTTCCTCGGCCAGGAGGACCAGCTCAAGGTAGAAATATTCAAGATGGGTTAAGGTTCAAAGACATATATATACATATATCATTTACAGCTATTCCCCAGTGAGCAAGAATGAGGAGAGAACCACAAATACATGCATTTGTGTGATTGTCTAACAGTTTATATTCTTTCTTCTTTCATTCCTGTTGTAGCCATGTCACCACATCCCCAAATCTGAGCAATAAAGAAAACTTTTATCATAACCATGAGAAATGATGACAAAAATCAGAACCAGGATGTTAAAAAATGACTTCACCTTTAGTTCACAAGCAAATAAACATGAACTGCTGTAACAGCTGTGTGCTGAACCACTGCATTGACTTGTGCTCTTTCACCCATTTCCACAGCGACCCTCTAAACCTTGTCAGGTGGCTTTTGGCCCAGAGCCAATAGGTCATCGTTTCCCCTTCTCACCTTTTCTGCATGTTCACATGACTGGCACTGTGCCACCCGGTCAAACCTTCGTCCCCACACATGGCTTTACCTTGTCCCTGTCCTCTGACTGATATTTACACACAGCCACAATACCGTTACTGACAAATAGACCCACTATTTGGAATGCATGATTACACTTAAGAATGTGGTCTTGCGTCAATCTACGATCCATGTAATCACCATGATGTTTTTTATTTACTGGATCGTCTTCAAAACACCAAAATGAAAGAATACTGTAGTAGTGAGCTACATTTCAGGGCCCAATTCTAATGGTTTTGGATTCTGTGGAGGTTTTTCTTTTAATACACTCTGGTATGCAAAATCTTGTATGTGATTTTTTTTATGGAGTTTTTCATACTGTGGTAGGCTTATCAAAACATTACCATCAAAACATACCTAGTTAAGTATAACCAGCGTTGACAGAGGATTAAAGTTGTAATCCTTTAGAGGGCCCGATAAAACTAATTATTATTGTTTTAAAAAAGAACTAAGGCAATAATTTGACTTTTTTTCCATCAATCTGCGTGCATCTATGATCTGATGTTACGCTGCACACAGCAGGAGTCTGCAGAAAGCAGGGCACAGTGAAAAGAGTTGGTCACCTTGCTGAGGAGTTGGAGGTGTGCTGCCTCTTGCCTGTGGCAACTGCAATTTTTTTTCCATGATTCCCTGCAATATTTCAAACTGATCCACTGTCAAAAAAGGCAGAAAATTGCCATTGTTTTGTTTTGTAGATGCATTTTTAATGAATGATAGTGCTGTCAAAACATTGCATTTCCTGTGACAACTTCTCAAGAAAAGTTCACTCATGTTTCACCAGATAAATGCTTTTAATGTGAAGCTGCAGCAGTAAGAAATGTACGTTTGCAGTAACCTAAAGGCCCTGATGCCCTGCCACTTCACAGAGCGCTGTTAGCTTGTTTATTTAAAACTGATCAATATTGAACATGTAACATGTCCAAATTTCGCCAACAGATTTCACACTGTACATCTTTGGGTCCCCAGCAATACACCCGTCTTGTCTCTGCTGGAGCAACAAAAGTTCAAACTGAGTGTTTTCAGGATCGACCATTTTTTATTTGAACTTGTAATTTATGTTGTTCAGGTGATGGACGCTACTCTCTGTTGGGGCAGCCTCTCCAGTACAGCCTGTGTCCTCCTCCCCTCATGCATGGCCAGTCCTCGTACACCTCTCATCAGGTCAGAACTGGCAGCCATTTCAACTGTGCCAACTTCACTCAGTCACTACATGTTAAAGCTGTGATATTGACTGGTCTTCAGATTTTTTTAATCAAGCTTTTGTGCATTTGTTGTCATGTGTTGTTAAAGGGTTTAAACATGGTAGAATATGTGAAAATGTCAGCTGGTATATTTTATTGACCACCAAGTCACCACAGATTCTCTTGGTTATGTGATTGAAGGTATTTTTGTGAAGTTGGGGATCAGTCATAACTTTTAGTCAATAGTAAAAATCTGCCCTGTGTGGAAATTGTTTGAAATCTATCTCAAATACAGTTACGTAGATGTTAAATGGAAGCCATAATACACTTTGAGATGGCCATCATTTTCTGTTTCTGCTGCAGTCCTCATCATCTCTCTTTGTGCCAACAAGTGTATGTTGCAACTGTCACAGTTACCAAAAACTAAGTTTAAGACTTCTACTGATTGCTTACACTTCCATCTAGTGTCTTGTCATGGAACTGCAATTAAATTGTAGTGTTCGTAACATCCGTTTTCTTACGTGTTCAGGGCCAAGGAGTGATGAAGCACGGGGCACGAGGGAAAAAACAAACACTCAAATCTGCATCAACAGATCTTGGCACAACTGATGTTGGTAAGTTGCATCATCACAGACCAGACCACAGACCATTCTTCTGCAGGTATTGGTGTGTACACACTCGTATGTGGTCTTGAACTTCACAGCACTCTACCATCACAATGTGTTTTCAGGTATATGTGTGCAATGGCCACTAGAGGGCAGCAGAGTGTGTTCCCTGACTCAGTCAGCCTATATTGCTGATTTTGCTCACAAAATCCTCTGTCTGGTGTGGACTTCATGATATGCACGCTGAGTTGCTGAGAGTATAATGACATGTGCCTGCAGATATGACAAATTTAATTTGCTTTGGGATATCCTGTTGGCCTTGCACAGGTCCATCAGGTCTCAGAAGATAACAGCTTGAGAGGTCAAGCCTGCTAATATCCTATGTCTCTCTCTGACTTTCCTTGCGTCTTTGTCCAGTGGTTAGTCGAGTACTCGAGGTAACGGACCTGCCAGAGGGGATTTCACGTCCAGACGCTGAAAAGCTCTTCAACCAGCTGTCAATGTGCGGTGCCAAGATCCAGTGGCTGAAGGAGCCCCAGGGAGGCCGAGGAGGAGCAGGTGGCTGTGGCCCCTGTCCTGGCGCAGGGCCTTCTGGCCACGGAGCCGCCGCCGGGCCCGGCCCCGGGGCCATCGCGGGAGCGAAGGGCGACGGCAGCGACCCTGCTCACCTCTACACAGTAGTGGCAGTGTTCCCCAGCACCATGGCTGCCCAGAGTGCTTCCTTCAAACTTAACAACAGCGGGGCCAGCCTCTTCAAACTGAGGGCCGCCAAAAAGAACTATGACCTGCGCGTGTTGGAGAGAGCCAGTTCTCAGTGAAAAGAAAAGAGACAGGGAGGAAAGAAAGAAAGTCAAAGACTCTCGGTGGAGTGGTGGAAAAGGAAGGAGGACTGAGGGGGACTGCTCTTAGTGTACAATTTAAAAACAAAACAACAAAAAAAACTTCTCAAGTTAAATGATGTGTCAAATGTATAAAAGGGAAGAAGGTGTGAATCATGAGGTGGCTGGAGTTTGGTTGAAAGCCTGATTTTGTTTGTTTTTATTCATTGTTTTTGTTTTGTATTTATACAGCAGAAGAGCACACAAGACACGTGAGCATGTGTTTCACTGTTGCCGTGGAATGTGTGCAGCCATTTTACAAAAACACATGCAATGCCACACACACACACACACACACACACACACACACACACACCAGGAGACACAAACAGACACAAACAGACACAAACGTAGGCAACAGGGTCACGTAGCACATGACAAAAACACACTGGACAGTCGACCTCAGTCAAACCTTTTCCTCCTCTTCCTCCTCCCTCCGCTCTCCAACTCTTCGTCCTTTTCCTCCTTTTTCTGCCGACGCTTTCTCTCCTTCCTCAACTCTCCGTCACCCAGTTGTCTCTTAATCTCACATATTTATAAATTTTCATACGCACAGTTGCGCGCTCTCTCTGCTTTTCCCGACCGCTCTCCCCTCTTTTCTTGCCATGTCTCATACTGCCTCCTATAGTTCTCTGCTACTCTCT